>NC_083225.1:68289286-70881786 GCF_032191835.1 Heteronotia binoei
CTTCTTGTACTAACTGAGGCAGGGTCAAAGTTTCTGGTTAATCAAAAGCAGTTTACTGAAGACTTTCAGGCAAGAATTGAGGTTTCTAATATCCAATATTGCAGTTATTGCTATCCAGATATACTAGTGAGATTGTGTTCTTACAAGTATCCAGAGATAGTTCTTATTGCCACCTGTATATGGAATGCATTGAAACCAAGTGTATATGGATTGTGTTCTTACAAGTATCCAGAGATAGTTCTTATTGCCACCTGTATATGGAATGCATTGAAACCACCGCTTGATACAAGCTTCAAGTTGGGTTTACTGCTGTCTCTGTTCTTGAGATTCAAGGAATAATTTATTTTCTTTTGTGGGAAGTCCTGAACTGGGACACAGCAATGGAATCCTGTATGTCACACTTATTCAAAGGATGATATGTCTTCCAAGTTCCAGTTACTCCTTTCTCTTTTACATGCCAGGGCCTGTTGACTCTTCTTGGTATCAGCACGTACCTGAGTTTGGCAGTGGAGTTACCATAGTTACTTGTTCTTGTCTTACTAGACCCTAGACCCATGCCAGTCCGGCTTCCGCCCGGGCCATGGGACGGAGACAGTCTTGGTCGCCCTCATGGATGACCTCCGACGACAACTGGATCGAGGCGGCTCGGCAGTATTGCTGCTGCTAGACCTGTCGGCTGCGTTCGATACGGTCGACCATCGGCTGCTGACCCGCCGCCTCACCGACGCAGGAATTCGGGGGCTAGCCCTACAATGGCTCTCCTCCTTCCTGGAAGGTCGGGGACAAAGGGTGGCAATTGGGGGGGGAGCTGTCCCAGAGACACCCACTTCATTGTGGGGTGCCTCAGGGAGCAGTTCTCTCCCCCATGTTGTTTAACATCTTTATGCGCCCCCTTGCCCAGATTGTACGGATGTATGGGCTGGGTTGCCATCAGTATGCAGATGACACCCAGCTCTATCTATTGATGGACGGCCGGGCTGGAAATGTCCCAATAAACCTGGACCGGGCGTTGCAAGCCTTGGCTGACTGGCTCAGGCTGAGCGGGCTGAAGTTGAATCCAGCGAAGACTGAGGTCCTTTGCGTGGGCCGCGGCGGACTGGGAGGGGAGATTACACTGCCGGCTTTTGACGGTGCACCACTGATACCAGTGCGCAAAGTCAAGAGCCTGGGAGTGCTACTGGAATCCTCCTTGTCAATGGAGGCCCAGATAGCTGCCACTGCTAGATCCGCCTTCTTTCACCTCAAGAGGGCGAGGCAGTTGGCTCCCTTCTTGGAGCGCAGCGACCTAGCAACTGTGATCCACGCAACGGTCACCTCGAGACTAGACTACTGCAATGCCCTCTACATGGGGCTGCCCTTATACCGAACACGGAAACTTCAGGTAGTCCAGAACGCGGCGGCCAGGCTGCTATTGGGACTACCACGGTGGGAACATGTGCGGCCTGGGCTGCAGGATCTGCATTGGCTGCCGGTTGTGTACCGTGTTCACTATAAAGTGCTGGTCATTACCTTTAAAGCCCTATATGGCCGAGGACCTGCCTACCTAAGGGACCGCCTCTCCCCATATGTTCCCCAGATAGCACTGAGATCTAGCTCGCAAAATCTCCTAATAATCCCTGGGCCAAGAGAGGCTCGATTAAAGGCAACCAGGGAGCAAGCCTTCTCCGCAATGGCCCCTCGATGGTGGAATCATCTACCAGAGATGGTGCGAGCCCTGCGGGACTTGAATCAATTCCGCAGGGCTTGTAAAACATTTCTTTTTCGGCTGGCTTTCGAAACAGAACCTGGCTAAACTGATGAAATTGATGTGTAGCCATCCAGCCATCTTGTGGATATTATGACCCACAGTAATGTAGCACCTTTTATCTATTTTAACTAACTTATTTATTATGTTATTGATTTAAAATTGCTGTTGTATTGTATTGTTTTATTGAACCATGGATTTCCATGCTTGTGAGCCGCCCTGAGCCCGCCTTTGGCGGGGGAGGGCGGGATATAAGAATAAATTTATTATTATTATTATTATTATTATTATTATTATTATTATTATTATTATTATTATTATTATTATTATTATTATTATTATTACTATATGACGATGTCTTTAAAGACATTTAAAAGTAAAATGTGCATTGAGAGCACAATTAATCCCATCTGATAACTGAATTATTGATTTTCTCATTTTTATAACTTATTGAACAAAGTGACTCCCTTTTGAAGATATAATAGTTTCAAATTATTATGAATGTATATGGCCATAAAATCTATGGCTGTGTTTGTACATAAAATAGATGATTACATTTCCTGGCAAAATAACTAAATCTTATATATTGTAGCATTTAGTATTTGCTCCATAAAGATTTAAGCTGGCCATCTATTTTGTTGATTCAATTAAATATTTGCATTATGAGTGATTTATTAAACATACTTAAGAGTAAACACACACACATTATAATCTGCACTTCGATCATGTGGGCAAAACCCTAATTCTGTGTTGTACAAATTGTATTATGGGCACAATTAACTTGCTGCTTTCCTGTCCACAATATTCAGGACAGCACCATCTCACTGAAAATTCTCTTCCCATTGTATAGAAAGCAATAGCTGTGAACCATGTATTTAATATTTCCCTCAGATATGTGTGTATAAGTGTGTCAGGGGGATTAATGAGCCTGGTCAGAAGATGGTTCATCTTTTGATCATATGATGATCTGCTTAATAATGTTAGAGTAACCCCTCTTCCTTGAGCAAAATAGGACCCTTGTGTATTGAAGGTAGTATTGAAGGCCATGGTGATTATTTTAAGAGCCTTGTATCCTGCCATTCTTCTCAGCATAAAAAACCTTCCTATATGAAAGTGGCTCTTTTGGTTTGAGGAAGGCTTCACTGAGCAGAGTGGTAGTATTAGTGTTGCCAGGTCCTTCCTGGCTACCAGCAGAGGATGGAGAGTATGGTTGCCACATCCAGGTTGAGAAACTCTTGGAGATTTGAGGATGAAGTCTGGGGAGGAGAGGCACCTCAGTAGGTAGCCATATACCATTTTTTAAAAAATATATCTTACTGTTGGCCTTACTTCTATAGTCTCTTGTGGGCAGTTGATGTAGTGCGAGGTTTTGGTTAAGACACTACAAACAGAACTTGCAAGAGTAAAAGGAACAGAGATTGTTACCTAATTCTAATTTGCTGGTGTCCCAGAAAATTTTTCAAATACCTTCATAGTCCCAAAGCATTAAAATAATCTATTGAATCTTGCTTCTGTACTCTTTTCATGCACTTGTAGATAAAACAATTTTTTTCCAAGGCACTAGGGTCTAGTTATCTTTTCACAAAAAGTATGTGACTGTACATAAGCTTGCAGCTCAAATTTGTTGCTACTGATGTGAAGAGAATGGTATACAGCTAGAATATCAAATGCTGGAAGTATAATGTCAATTGACTTCTCTCTGTATCTTTTAAAAAATGGGATGCAAACATTCTTCTTTTTAAAGCATTCTTCTTTTTGTAAAAAAACATACCTACAAGATCAAAATTATATTTTCTATATAAGTTAGACTTGAACTAAAGAAGGAGAAAGGATTGTTGTTTAATATTTCCACTCTGTGTGTGTGTGTGTGTGTGTGTGTGTGTGTGTGTGTGCAGGGACATAATCCAGCCAGATGTAAGGGTCTCCAAGTTCTGTGATTCCAGTAGTAAAGCTGAAGTATATGCTTACCTTGATTGCTTGAATGGGATTTAAGCATGCTAAATCTGAGCTATTGTACCCATAGGGTTTTAAAATCTAGCATACAATTGACAGCGTAAAGAAGACTTTGGTCAAAATGTTGAGCTGAGTTGGGTGTTGGGGATAAATATTATGCCAATCACTTAAATTCATAGACAATTATTCAGAAGATCTATGCAGAAAATCAAAACTGCTATATACCCACAACTCTAGAGTGGGTCATGGATTAAATTATCTGTTGACACTGAAATTAAAAAAAAAAGAATTGTGTTACCTAACAAACTGTACACATTTGAAAATAAAATGATATTGAGATGGAAAATTATGGTCATTTGGAGGGCAGAAAGTAGGTAATATTGACTATTTGATCTTTGCATTACATAGGATGTCCACAAGAGACTTTAGTAGTAAGGCTAAAACATTTTATTAATGTCTTTCCATTCTATAATGGGGGCCCATGGCAGCTAGTAAAACATGGTAATTCATAATTTTAAGTATTTAATTCATAATTTTAAGTATTCACTGAAATATAGTTTACTTACTTCATGAGAGTTCTTCATGTAATAATAGCACAAGCCCTGAAAATACACTTCTCCTGATAAAATAAAATCTTATTCATAGTATATGAGTGGAACTAATTTGGCCACACCCCTGGGGTCACCATTGTTTTGCACAGGGCTTTGTTGTAGAAAAAGCCCAGCAGGAACTTATTTGCACACCCCCTGATACCAAGCCAGACGGATCTGCAATCCTGTTCATTCCTGCTCAAAAAAAGCTCTGACTGTTGGGAATGGGAAGACAATGTAGTAAGAGGTGTCTGTTATAGCTGAGCAGAGTGATGTGTTTGGAGAACTCAATTTAAGTGGAATCCTGTGTTTCATACAGATCAGAAATAGAACTTCATGTCTAGGCTGGAGAACTTTGCATTGAAGCCATTTGAATGTCAGTTTGGGTAAATTGATTTCAGTAGCACAGACATGCCTGTCTTTCTCTGGTAACAGTGAAAGACATTTTTGTCAAAGTGTCTCTCACAAGCATGACAGAAGTATCTGCAGCCCCAGCACCAAGGGGAGAGGGTGAGGCAGGTGCCCAAGGCAAAGAGTTCCTTTACACTCCAACTAAATACTAACCCTGTTTACAGCTTCAGTTAAAATAACACACACACACACAGTTGTCAGAAAAATGAAGTAAAATTGGCCACAACTTTATTGGTTACAGCTGTAGTATGCTTTGGCACAGCATGAGGCCCTGGATCCTGTTCATTGACTGACCCCTTCCCAGTTGATCAGCTGGACACCTTGGGATGACAGGCCTCCGGATTTCCAAAGGCAGATGCCCTAAGGTGGTCTCCCCTGCTCCCTGAGCATGAGGGTAACCTCTGCCCATGTCCCCTGGGCTGGGCATAACACTTGATCCTCTCACTAAAATCCCTTATTAGAACCCCCAAACTCAGGAAATCGGGCTCGCAGGTTGGCTTTTAGTTACCCATGCCAAGGGTTGTGCTGCTGCCCATCAGATCAGAAAATGGTAGTAGCCAGGAGTTCCTCCCTCAGTGTCCCCAGGTCTGCCTTGGCCCAATGAGCCACCTGCATGCTGGAGCAGACCTCCAGAACCTTCTCATCAACTTGTATCATAAGCATGCTAAAGCTTGAACCAAATCTTACTGTCATTTGCAGAGATCAGCATAATGACTTTTTAAAACTAATTTATAAATCGAGGTATGAACTGAAACATGCACATTGGTAAATATATTAAATCTTTTGAATTTGAACAGAATTATTTGATAGCAGCAAGAAACCTTCCAGTCTGCCAGTCATTTTGTCACCAGATTGTCTAGTTTCATTTTCCTGGAGGGTGGCATGAAGACAGGAGAAAGAGAGACAGAGACAGAGACTTAGCAAATATATGCCTAACACAGACAATGTCCAACCAGAACAGTGAGCTCCTCTTTCTGCAAAACAAGATAGTTCCAACAGGCATACTTGTGTACATTGTTTCCATTTTTTGCAATCATTGCACTGACTCATTAACTTTGGGGGTGGAGGCAGAGGTTCTGATTCTTTAAAAGCACAGGCCTCCTTACTTGTGTACACTGTTTTCTAAAACCACCCAACACCTGCCAGGCAAAGTCTTTGCTCACTTGTATTATAAGGTGGGACAGAAACTGTAAGCCAAAATGCCCTCAAAACGAGGTTGGGGAATTGTCAGGTGGCACCTGGCTCACTCAGGATCTTTTACCTGTATATACAGGATTCCACGTCCAGAAAGTAATGCTTAAAAATATTAGGGACTCTAATTAAGTAAAATACATTAAAATTTATTAAGAAAAATATAGGCTTCCATACAAGATAAAATACTCATAAAATCATACACACAGTCCTAAGAAAAATAGATAGAGAGATAGGGGAACACATGGGTAGACAAACAGGGCGATATTTACCGATCGTAGTCTTCAAGGAAGACTCCAATGGCGACAAGCAAGGAAGTGGGAGAAGGGACCCAAAACTGATCAGGAATTGGGGATCTATGCAGCGGAATTGGGATACTGATAGAAGCACACCTGTGGGTAGCTAGTCCACAGATTATAAGGACTCTCTTGTGCCTTTAGTGGATGGGAGGTATGAGGGAGGAGAAAGGTGGTCAGCTGGTGCATGACCTCACGAAAAGGGGAGGTTTTGCAGTGACCATAAGGGCTGGACTACTGCGACAACCAATAGAAAGTTCATTGGTGGCACCTCATTGGGTGCTTGCTCTTGACCAATGGACTGGCCTGGATCCTGGATACCTGAGTGAACTTTCAGGTTGAAATGGACCAGGGGGAGGCTCCAAAATGACAGTTGGGGAGAAGAATAGAGAGATTACTTGGGTGGGAAGATACTTAGGACTATTAGACTTATCTAAAAGGGTGACAATAGAGAGTCAAATCATGGCCTAGGTAACACCCAGTTTGTACAAAGGAACTTGGCTCTGGCTGAAGATGGTCTTCCTCTTCTTCTGTCTTCTCCTTGGCACTAGTCTTTGTCTTGAGTTCCATCAAACAAAGAAAGTGGCGGTTGGTCAATTAACCACTCCTGGGGTGGGTAGGTTGCTTGCAGGCACAGGTGACATCTGGTGTGTATGTGAGCCGTCCGCTTAGATGGAATGAAGTCAAACCTGGTAGGGACATGTCTGCGTGTGGTGTTAGCCCTCTACAGTGGATTCCATGGTCAGTGCTACAAAACCATTCGCCTGGATAGTTCCTGGAGGCGCAGTCTCCTCCGTCCCATAGTTTGGATAGACATCATACGGAACAACGGGAAGTCTTCCGTTCTCCTGGTAGGCGCTCTTGTACCGGTCTAGAGTGCCTTTGTAGTGTTATGGCTGCTTGTACTGCATAAGTTCCTTTTGCCCCTGGATAGGTGTGCTCACAGTCTCTGGCCAGACGTGTGCGAGTCACTTCTCCAGGTGCTCTGGCAACCGAGCTGGTAATTACGATGTCTGTAAGGAGGTTTCTCCTCACAACACAGAAACTGCCTCAAGCTACATTCCCCCTTTCCTCATAGTGTGGAGAAGGGGGCAAAGGCAAAAGTTATCTAGTAAACATTCAAGGCTTCAGAGACATGCGGCAATAGAGGTGACAGGCTAATCTTTTTCACCACCCCCAGAAAAATACAACCTATCTGTCCTAAGCAGATGCAGAGGCCCTCATCAGTGTGCAAACACATGTATGCACATATTTATACACACTTAGGAGATATGAGAGATTAGTAGTATCAAGGGATCAGATAATTTTTCTTGTTTATCACATTTTCCATGCCCATTCTTCAAAGAGTTCAAGGCATCACCTCAGTTTCTCCAACATCATACAATTTCCCCCTTGACAATCTATGAGCTTGCTTCCAGGCAGCCACTGACCTAAGATTAGTGAGACTCATTTGAACTAGAATTTCCTCAGTCCTAATCTTATGCTCTGGCTACTATATCATATTGGTGGGGGTATAACAATATCTGTTTTTATTTCCTATTATAATTAAGTTGAATTCCAATATTAAAGACCCAGTTCAAATTTGTGTGTGTGAAGCACAACCAAAAGCCCTGGCCACTTTGGGGTAGCTTTTCATATTTCTGACATAATACCTGAAGAGTATGATCACTTAGTAATAAGAGGTTGGATTCAGCTGGGTAGTCATGTTGGTCTGAAGCACAACTTCAGATATGTGTGTGTGTGCAAGCACATGAAAGCTCATAACTCGAATAAAATTTTGTTGGTCTTAAAGGTGCCACTTGACTCAAACTTCGTTCTAATAAGAGGTTAGAGTGACTTCATGGGCACAATCCCCTCGCCAGTCATTTTTGTGTTGCAGTTAAAAGGTATAGCTATTTAACACATTTCTTGCATTCTTTAAGTGATGCTTGGTGAAGGGTATTTAAATTAAACTCTAGGTTCTTCCAAGTGGGCATTGCATTTTCTGTTTTGCAGATGCAGTTCCATTATGTCATTTTGAAAATATGTTCAGTTGAAAGGTTTAATAAAGTAAGGTCAAAGTGCAATTTAAATATAATTTTTCATCATTGATTGTGAAAGGTAGGTAGTTAAAATATTAAGAAGCACAATGTTTATAATTAGCATTCTGAATTATACACAAAGTGATTGCCATATGTGTTTGATGTCTAGTGCCAGCATGGATACTTAAAACTACATTATAAACTTGTTGTCACATAAGTTACTGCTTGCCTCTGGGCTGCATATTTAGCACATCCATTCTTACTATGCTGTTTTTTTTACTGTAATCATTCTGTATTGTTTACCCATTTAGAAGCCATTAAGCCAGCAGAGGCAGCATCTGCCAGATACTTCAGTGCATTTTGGCAATGTGTGCAAATCATGAAAAATACATATCTAAGAAGTATGAATAGCAATGCAGCAGTTTTATTTCTTATGTTATTTTTAAAGCTAATTATATGTAGATGCAGTACAGTCAAATGTCTACAGGGCAGCTTACTGTCCCAGCGCTTTGTAAATCTTAGGATGAACTACTGCTTCTGTTTTCGTATTAGTCATGCCATCATTTTATTATGGCTTTATTCTATACCACTGTGTATTCTATACCATGGTGTAAGACAGTACTTCAGTTTTGTTCTGAAAATTGCGATGGTGCCCATGAGAAAAAAATGTATAGTTCCTGTGGTTTAACCACACAGAATTCAGCATTATGTTGGAGGTCATTAATTGCCTACTACATCCTAGTGGGTTCACTGATGAAGGTGACTGAAATGAGACTGTACCCAGGATTTCTTGTGTGAACTTTGGAATGGATTTTGTGAATTTTGGAATGAACTCTGGACTTTTTTGAACCTTGACAAGAACTCAGTGATTTATAACTCTGTGTAGTGTGTAAATGAGTCAGTTATTCGATTATCAGAATAATTTTGTGGAATGGTAATTCTATGCATTATACCTGGATTTATGTAATTTGTGAAAGATATTGTTCTTGGGTAGTTTGTATGTTGCTAACTTATAATTATGTGAATTTTACCTCTATAGTTTTTGAATTATTTTGATGCTATTACAGTAATTTGGTTTGGGTTTAGCACTATCCTTTTATTATCTGGACCAGGCTTTACAGGCTGTTGCAACGTGGCTTAGGCTGAGTGGGCTGAAGCTGAACCCGGCGAAGACAGAGGTTCTCTGTGTGGGTCGTGGCGCTCTGGGAAAGGAAATATCTCTCCCGGCCTTCGATGGTGCGCCGCTGATAGCAGCGCAACAGGTAAAGAGCTTGGGTGTTTTACTGGAGCCTTCACTATCAATGGAGGCCCAGATAACAGCCACTGCCAAGTCAGCATTCTTCAATCTGAGGCGGGCGAGGCAGTTGGCCCCTTTCCTAGAGCATCAGGACCTAGCAACAGTGATCCATGCAACGGTCACCTCAAGACTGGACTACTGTAACGCCCTCTACATGGGGCTGCCTTTGTGCCGGACCCGGAGGTTGCAGCTAGTGTAGAATGCGGCGGCCAGGCTATTGCTAGGTCTCCCAAGGTGGGAGCATATATGGCTGGGACTACGTGGAGTGTACTGGCTGCCGATTGTATACCGGGTCCAGTACAAAGTGCTGGTCATTACCTTTAAAGCCCTATATGGCCGAGGACCTACCTACCTGAGGGACCGTCTCTCCCCGTACGAGCCCCAGAGAGCACTGAGGTCAGTAGGAAAAAACAAACTGACCATCCCTGGGCCAAAAGAAGTTAAACTTCAGAATACCTGCGCACGGGCCTTTTCCACTGCGGCCCCATACCTTTGGAATCAGCTCCCAGAGGAGGTGCGGGCCCTGCGGAGACTTGATCAGTTCCGCAGGGCCTGCAAGACCACCCTCTTCAAGCGGGCATTCATGGACTGCTGAATTATAGTTTGTAACAAAGGAAAACACCAAAATGGTTCGGTTCAGGGACCTTGTCACTATGTTAACTGACAGGGATAGCGTCAAAAACAACAATGCTACTGTCAGATTTAGTAATGTTTTTAATTAAGTATTGACTGGTTTTTAAATAATGTTAATCTAATGTTTTTATCTACTGTATTGTTTGCTTATGGATGTTGTTAGCCACCCTGAGCCTGCTTCGGCGGGGGAGGGCGGGATATAAATAAAATTTTATTATTATTATTATTATTGGTAGATTTGAAAATTGCATTAATACAATCAATTGTGAAGAATTTGCAGACGGAAAGCAAGCCTCCTTGCTACAAAAATGATTGAGAAATTTTGACTTGGAGGAGACCAACTCTTCCTCCCATCTTTCAGTGACAAAGGAAAATGGTCTACTACTGGTAGGCGTTAAAATCATAATAAAAACAATTTCAACATTCAGTAAGTGCAGTAAGTTAGTTCAACAAGGTGATATGAAGCAAGATGGTATAGCTCCGCAATGCAGTGATGCAGCGGGCCGTAAGGGCATAGGGGAGGCCAACCGATCTAATAGATGGATGCCCACTGCCTCATCCAAAGACCTGGAGGAACAGCTCCGTTTTACAGGCCCTATGAAAGGCCAGTAAGCCAGGTAGGGCCCAGATCTCCATTGGGAGTTGATTCCACCAGGTCGGGGTCAGGACCGAAAAAGTCCTGGCCCTGGTAGAGGCAAGACGGGCATCCCTTGGGCCAGGGACTGTCAGAAGATCCTGGGAGGCCAAACAAGCGACATCTGAGATGCATATGGAAGGAGACGGTCCCGTAGGTATGTTGGTCCCAGGCTGCGTAAGGCTTTATGCACATGAAATCCTATTGAAGTGTATTTATGTACAGTAAGCATCTCATGTAGGATCTATGCTGGCTTTTCAACACAACTTAGTGTTCAGGGCTAAACCAATCCTATTGACTTTAATTCTCACATCTTTTCTGATGTGTATATTTTTTACTGTAGATCAAACTCTCTGATTTAATTTTTATAATTCTGAATTTTTATCTGCACACGAATATATATACACATTGTACTCTTCTTTAAACTTATCTTTGCAGAAATAAGATGATTTGTGCACAGAAGATGATTTGTGCTGAGCCAGATATGTGAAGAATTCCATTTTTAAAAAATGAAAACTTATAACAGATGGCTACAGTGTAGAGAGACAGGCATGGTGATCATCCAGCCATTAAGAGTACTGCTAAGACACATTTGTTCACTTTGTGGAGAAGATGGATGTCATTTTGAGAACCGAATTATTCCAAAACCAAACATGACAGCAAAGATCAAAGTATTTTGGCCTCTGACACAATTACTAACAGTGCCATGATGTGTCAGATAGGAGAGCGTGTAGCATTGACGATCAGTGTCACAGTATCTACCTGTCTTGCTCAACCCCTCTAAGTGTATGTCTGTTTCTTGTGGATGCAGGTAGTCTGAAAGTTGCCTACACAAGAGATGTGTTATTTTATAAAAACAGCAATTTCTAAATGCCAAACTTGGTTATGAGAATGGAGTTGTCAGGAAATATTTATCATTTTATATTTAAAATGGCAAACAACATCAGAGAGCCAATAGCACGTTTCATCATAGAACTATGTAGCATAAGTCCTGCACTTGAAATTAATATTTCTTTTATATAAAAGTCCAATTTGTGGACTTACTCCAACGTAAAAAAATAAAAAATAAAAAAGGATATTTATGAGGCTCTTGTAAAGATGACACATTTGGAATGCTTGGCAGAAAATCAGCAATAATGTAAAGTTTTCATGAAACAGCGGTGTTAAACTGGCAAGTGAAGGAACAGAAGTTAAGAAACATTTGTGGGATGGTATTCTGATACTGCATGAGCCAAGTTGCATGTTAATTTTTTGGGAAAAACCATTAATGAATGGAGACTGTTTAAAAGCAATAAGATATGATAAACTGTGAGGTGCAGAAATTTTTCTTTTTTACTGCAATAAGAAAAATGTTGGTATACAAAATATAATATAAAATCCATACACAAAGTAAAAATGTCTCTATATACAGAAAGCAATAAACACACACATGCACCCCATTCTTGAGATTTTTTTTTTTGCAATGATGGGAGTGGAGATGCGTGCGCAGTGTACCATTGGTCTCCATTTACTTTGCAGAACTTATTTAATTGAAGTGGCACAGTGTGTGAGCCAGAGAGGAACTCTGTGTGCAACTGCCTCACTCGCAGGGCCCAGGATCTGGGCAGCTGGGGCAAGGCTGGTGCTTTCTTAGTTTGCTGTTTTCAAGGCTGGCTGCATGATCTAATTAGAATACACCACCTGTATTGTTTCCAAATTATTTTACCACATAATAACATTTGTTTATTTTAGGCAGTTTAAGTTCTTTTAATATTTATTCAGTTATTCCATGGATGATCAGTGATTGCAAATGCATATTTGTTTGGTAAAGACTGAATAAGACTGAATCTTACCTAAGGCTCAACTGGAGATCTGCAGCAGTAAAAGTGTCTTGACTCTTTTTCTGAGGGGCCAAACAGGTCAACCCAAATGATAGACAGCAGCCCTTTACCTCTCTTAGTCAGCTATTAGTAATCAGATACCTGCCATTATTTTGTTACTAAACTAGGTTGCTATTATAATTTCTAGTAAGTGGACTGTTCATTTCACCTCCTCCAGTTTCCACTTCACAATAATGTATTCTTTTTGCTTTCCCCGTGGGGGGTGGGACCTACTCCATTTTTTATACCTTTAACCTATACAGTCTAATACGGTTTTTGCAAGTTGCCTCCTCTTTGAGATGGTGGGCCTATGATGATTGATATTAAGAACGGATTTGGATCTTTCTGCCTAACTTTCTTGTGAGACCTACACTGTCTTATTTACACTGGTGTGTGTTTAATAAAAGCCATTCTTGGCAGGCAGAGAGACTTTTACATATGCAGCACACTATTCTGTTCTTTCAGTTTAAAAAGTGTGTAGGTTTACATCTTTTTAAATAGCTGTTGTGTTTTTGCTTGTGCTGGAGCCAGGCTACACAATACACCCAACACATATATGAACATATGAAGCTGCCTTATACTGAATCAGACCCTTGGTCCATCAAAGTCAGTATTGTCTACTCAGACTGGCATCGGCTCTCCACAGTCTCAAGCTGAGGTTTTTCACACCTATTGCCTGGACCCTTTTTTAGTGGAGATGCCAGGGATTGAACCTGGGACCTTCTGCTTCCCAAGCAGATGCTCTGCCACTGAGTCACCGTCCCTCCCCATATCCAGTTACGTGTGAACTGTTGGACTCACAGGCAAATGTAAGTTGGAAGAACTCACTTTTAAAAGTGCTTGGAGCTATGAAACAGCACTGCAAGGGGTGGAGGGAGAAGGAGCTTCCAGTTCCTACCCTGCTTCTGCCAGTGGATAAAAAGATAAGGATGTTGCCCCTTTTCTCTGGCTCCTTACATTCTTCCTACCCCCTTAGACTTCTATTCTTTCCAGAGAAGCAGGGGAGCTGTCCAGCAGTCTTGAAGAACTCTGAATTATGAACATATGAAGCTGCCTTATACTGAATCAGACCTTTGGTCCATCAAAGTCAGTATTGTCTTCTCAGACTGGCAGCGGCTCTCCAGGGTCTCAAGCTGAGGTTTTTCACACCTACTTGCCTGGACCCTTTTTTGGAGGTGCCGGGGATTGAACCTGGGACCTTCCCAAGCAGATGCTCTACCATTGAGCCACCGTCCCTCAACAATTACTAGAACAATGTTTTGGGGAAAGGTTTCTGAAACATCCAGAGAACTGGAACTGGAGCTAGCCAAGAAGTACAGCAAGAGAATAACTGAAGTTGTATGTAGCTGTCAATCTGCCTTCCCTCACCTTCCTAGTAAATCCAGCTCATAGTAACACTACAGTGTACTATATCTTTGACTGGTATATCACTATTGCTCATACCTTGGAGTAAGCTTCAAGATGTGTTGATTGCTACATATATTTTGGAGTTTATTGTAGAGTCCATGCCTTGTTGGAGTAATGGTGATTTGGCCTCTTCCTTTCAGGATATGCTATCTAGTTCAATTGGAGGATTTCAGTGTCCTATTTCAATGAAACTCACTCATTATCTTCACTGCTCTAGACTCCTAAGGCATTTTGGGTTGAACTTGTACGAACCAAACATAACTTGTACACCCGCAAGTATGTTAGGATAGAAACCTCAATGTTTGGTAGGTTTTAATAGAGGGGAGACACAGAGAGAGAGAGAGAGAGAGAATGAACTGTAATTTTTGCTCTTGGACTGATGATAGCTTTCCCAAGCTGGTAAAAAACAGTGAAATAGCAAAAACAAAACAAAACCCCACATCTAAGAGTGAAGGACCTCACATGGGGAAAAGGGCTTTGGATACAACTGTTCTGTTTCTACTGTAATCCATGATCTCCAGAAAACTGGAATACAGGACTAGCTGGGGCCCAATTAATAAATAAAACCCAGGCTTTGAGGTGCCTTTTAAAAAATCTTGCCTAAAGTATTTATTTTTACTTCATTACCACAACGGACAACACATTTTCCAAAATTCCATTGGTTCATAGTGCTGAAATTTGACTCTTTCCTTTGTTAATATGGTATCTTTAGTAACCCATGATTCCCAAACTAATATTTACAGCCATACTATAACCATTTATGCAAAGGAGGTGTTTGCAGATAGTTATGCTAGAGATACCAGCTTGTAAAATTATTATTTACTGAACAGTGTCCTTGAATCTAGTAAGCTTCATTACTATGTTAGGCAGTACAAAGAGTCCCCTCTCCCCACTTCTCTCTCATTTACACACACCCTGCCTCCATCCCATTTAATATAGATCCTGTTGTCATTCTCTTTGCTCCTATAGTGTTTTTAGAAGTTGTATTTTATAAATTTCCTTTCACTTAATCAGTACAACAGTTTAATTTGAAAAGCCTGGATAGCCAAACATCTAAGGAGAAAAGGTTTAAAGGTTTTATAGATAATTTTGTATAACAACTCTCAGAATTTCAAAAAGAACTAACAGTGCTGCAGAAAAATAGATAAACATAACTAAATACTTTGTAAAAAGCAAAGCTAATGGGGTTGACCCTCGCTTCAGGTTAAAATTTCAGATTTGCAGTTTCCCTTGGAAAGGCATGTCTTTTGTCCCTCACTTGTATTTCTAAAAGCTGAAGTCATAGTTGTCATTAAATAGTTGATCCTTGTAGCAAAGGGTGCAAGAACAAAATTTCAGCAACAGGTTGGTGGGGCTGAGAGAGTTGTTTCGAGAACTGCACTTGAGAGAACTGCTCAGAGAGTGTTATCTGGCCCAAGGTCACGCAGCTGGTGCATGTGCAGGAGTGGGGAATCAAACCCAGTTTTCTCACATTAAAGTCCGCACGCTTAGCCACTACACCAAACTGGCTCTCAGACTGGGAGAAAAGAGCTTGGGGAGGAGAGGGACCTCAGCAGAGCATAATGCCTTACAGTCCACCCTCAAAGCAGCCATTTGCTCCAGGTGAACTGATCTGGAGATCAATTGTAATAGCAAGGGATCACCAGGTGCTACCAACTTAATCAAATGGTGAAGTGCACATGAATAGCTTTGATTCCTGTTAATTATACTAGATATTTCAGGGTAACTTCAGACTTTATCTCAAAGTAGGTCTCAATAGGAAAAATGTCTTACAAATTATTTTTATTGAAATCATCCACATCACACAGAACCTTTTCTGGTAAGCACAGTGGTGCAGATTTGGACTCCCCTAAAGACAAACTAGAAAGCCATTAGGGTTTCCTCTACACAACATCTGATTCATTTTTATATCAAGCTTATGTAGTATTCAAGTGTTCAATTTGCAAACATTTACAATAGTTTAATTGTACATTCAGCAGGTTATGATGAGGAGATATGTATGTGAGTATCAAACAGCTAAATTGTTTTGAGAAGGAAACTTCCCAGATGGCTATATCCTTGATAACATCTTTTGCCTTTATGTGAAAAAATAGTGTTTGATTTGCATATGTGTATGTTTAATGTGCATGTATGTTTAATGAGCTTTAAATTGTAACCCTGAATCACTCACTGGGGAATAAGTGCCATAGAACTCTATGGGATTTACTTCTGAGTAATATATGCTTAGGGTTGCCTTGTTAGAACGTTATAATGGATAGTATAAAGGGAGCTGAAAAGGTAGGTCATGGGAATAAATAGGAGAAATGTGGTAGAGGAAAACACAGGAAAGTAGGGTAATATGTTCAGTGATGCATATCCTGACTGGACCTACTTTCTGCTTTACTGAAGCAAAGTGCTTCACAGTTGTTGATAAAGCACTCTACAGGACTACAGAATGTATTAAGTGTATAATCAAGGCTAAATATTTTTTTTACATAGCCTATGGCTGAGATAGATGACCTTTG
Source organism: Heteronotia binoei (assembly GCF_032191835.1). Lineage (NCBI taxonomy): Eukaryota > Metazoa > Chordata > Lepidosauria > Squamata > Gekkonidae > Heteronotia > Heteronotia binoei. The sequence goes on from NC_083225.1 coordinate 68,305,827, forward strand.
ATATGCATTAGCAATCCTTCCAGTTATATTAGAAGTGTTTTTAAGATATGCTTTTAACACCCACTCACTAGAGACAACTCAGATGCATGTGTGAGCAAATTCCCTGGCAAAAACTAACAGTAGCACAGGAGTCTTCTTCCCATTGTAGCCTCTCCCCATAGTACCTCTCAACACCTTTCCTGGTGGCTGCCAGGCATTTTTAGACAGTGGTCAGAGCCAGGTGGGGCTTTTGCACGGTGAGGCTTCTGATTGGTCATTGGAGATCTGATTGGCTCTGCAGATTTTTAAAATGTTGCTTTAGCAGCAGCTGCCTCCACAGTACAAGGATCTTCATTGTGTGTCTGAAGGTAAACTGGATGTATGCAAGAACATATCCTTAAAGAATATGCCAATTTAAAAAGGCATCCTGTTAAACAGAGCTTCTGCCTGAAACATTGAATTAGAGGTTATGCATGATCTCTTTCCCGGACATTTTATGATTGATTGTGTTTCCTGTAGAAACCACTTAGCGATTTTCCCTGCTATCCTGTGTCAGAATTCCAAAAGCTCACAGCAGATTGCACCCCCCCCCCCCGCCCCCAGCCACTAAACACACATCCTTATGGATAGTAGTGTGCACAGGAATTCTTGTAGGCTTCTGAGAAGAGTGCATCTCTCCTAGCTATGAGGTTATTTTATAATATCCTGCTGTAATACATTTCTCAGTTATCAAAGGAAATGAACTTATGTAGTGAAATATGTGAAGCTATTAACTAAAGTTTAACATCACCATATTTCTCCTGCAGTAGGAAAGGGAAGCAGGAAAGCCAAATTTTGCCGGTAAAGTTCCACTCACATCTTACCAGATTCAAACTAGTGTATGTTGTTTGAATACAAAGTACTAGCAAGATAACTCAAGATTTCTACTATCTATTTGGTGTATTGGTTAAGAGCAGCAGTAACTCAAGATTTCTCCTCTTATTTTGGAGACCACAGTTTCACATTGGGGTAGAAAAACAGAAACATAAAAACTGTGTGACAGGTGCTTCATATATTAATTATACCAAAACAGGGTGACATTATCAGAACATTAAACTTTAACAGGAGTAAAGAACTACAAATGTGAGACATAACATCATTAAATCCCATTAGGAATGGAATGAGAGAATGATTGGGGTGTGTGTTAAAAGAACAGGAACACCAAACAGTGAAGATAGACCCAAGATTGAATATTATATAACCAGTTTTCTGTGCACTTATACATTTATTGCATAATTTAGTCACAATTTGATATTTTGCATTCTATTTTGCCTGTCATAAATGGCCCAAATTAGGAGACAATGATCTAAAATTTAAATTTTAAAAGTGTGGTTAAAAATTCTATTTAGTACAAAATCCCTTAAGAAATGCAATTTTTGTGATAGGGACGTAAGGAAAGAGGCATTCTCTTTAAGTGTTAAGCCAATAACTTGAATTGCACCCAGGAGGCAATAAAAAGCTATTGCAAATATTGGATTACTTACATAGAACGCCTCAAGAGGCAAAGGCACAATTCAGGCATGGCTTTCTTCCAGTCCCCCTCTTTTAAACCTATGCTAGGCGAATGACTTAGACCCAGCTATAGTGGCTTGCTTGAGTTAATCTTTCCAGCTGCCCTATCCAAATAGAAATAAGCTGGCTTGTAGCGGGATCTGTTCTGCATTCCTGTCTGATACCTGTTTTTCACCTTGAATTGCTTCATCTGGATATTTTTTCTATTATAGTATTTTTTGTATTATTACTTGAAAATGTTTTTTAGACTGAAGCATTCTTCTAGAGTTTGTCCCAGACATTTATTTTGTTTATTTATTACATTGCATACATTTATGAATCGCCTGATCCCTACTATTGTAGGGGTCTAGGCGATATACAACAGTATAAAAAACATTTAAAACTATAAAATCAGTACAATGAGTATTAATACATTAATTCAAAAGATCAAGTAGCGAGATTTGCAGTTTCTTCCCATTACAGGCCTGTGGTTACCTTGTGGGTGTGACAGAGAAAAAATAAAACCAATCTGAGGGAAAGGAGAGTCACAAAGGGTTGTATACATGGACCTCTTTGTATCTTGCAAATTTCCAAAGATACATACTTTTGTCATTAACTTCTGGATTCCTTTGTAGTAGGTACCTAAGTTTTTGACATTAGGGAGAAAATAAACATTCTCTTTATGAATAATATCAGTGTACTCTGAGAAAGATAGTGGGTTGGACAAAGACTAAACTTTCCTGCCTTTCCATGCAGCCCCTAAGCTTCATGAAAAGCAGCTCCTGAGGCTTGGGGAAATTGGCACCTGCCAGTGTCATAGGGATCCAACCAAAGAAAACTTCATGCTTTTGAATTCTTATCAAATTTGAAGCAAAAATCCAGTAGAACTAACTAAAAAGTAAATTCTAGGCATTTGAATGCATTAAATAAAGTATATGGTTGTGACCTGCTTTTTTATTCTGAAAAGTTATCTGTATTCCTGTCTGCAGCTAAAAATAAAAATAAACCCATATTTAATTCAAAAAAATATTCACATTTTCTAAATAACATTAATATAAAACTTGTTTTATTTTTGCCTCCCCCCCTTAAAGTTACATTTTAAGGAAAACGATAGCTGTAGCTCTGTCTTCCACATTTGGAACAAACATATGTGAGTTCTTCATAACTTTCAAGGAGGAAGAAGAGAAACTGACACTTAGGATATGAGCTAGAAGACAGAAGGTGGACTAAAGAGTTAGGAGAGAGCACCTAGCCGCGATACAGTGAGAAGGGAGATGAGATGGAAGTTCCTGAGGGAGAGGATCGTGAGGTATAGGATGAAGAAATGCTTGCAGGATACTGTTCCACTTTGTATTGGTAAGCAGAAGCTGTAAAAGGTAATACTGTTGTCCAGGGCTTTTTTTGGTAAAAAGCCCAGCAGGAACTCATTTGCATATTAGTTCACACCGCCTGATGTCACCATTGTTTCACATAGGACTCTTTATAGGAAAAGCCCAGCAGGAATTCATTTGCATATTAGACCACACCCCCTAACAGCAAGCCAGCCGGAACTGCGTTCCTGTGCATTCCTGCTCAAAAAAAGCCCTGCTGTTGTCTTAAGGTTTGTTTATTCTTTGATCTGCTTGTTTTCCTGCAGATGTTTTTACAGAGGGTGTGTAATCATGCAAAGAAAATATTCATTTGCTGTCAACATGCTTCAAATTGTTGAGTATTCAACTTGTATAACATTCTGCAGCCCTAACTTGGATATCCCAGGCTAGCCAGATCTTGAATGCTAAGCAGGTTTGGCCCTGGCTAGAATTTGGATGGGAGACTGCCAAAATAGGATGCAGAGTTAGGCTGCAGAGACAGGCAATGGCAAACCACCTCTGAATGTCTCTTGCCTTGCAAATCCCATGTAGGCGGTTCCCATAAATCAGCTGTAGATGATGAGAAAAAACAACAAAAAGTTCTCAGATGTTCAAATGTTCTTTAGGAGATGCAAAGGAGAGCAGAGAAAGGAAAGGAAAAGCCATTGAGGTGCAGATGACTTTTCCAAAGTGATAATTATCTAGCCCTTTTTTCTCATTGTAAGATGATTAGATAAGCAAGTGAACATTTAAGATGTGAGAGAACAGAGTGGAAGAACATGAAGGTGCATATAAAAATTGTTAATATACTCTCTGAAAGCTTACAGTCCATTATTTACATATATGTGCAGTCCATTGGGGCCCAAAGGCCCAGATGATAGTTACTGTGGTTTAATTCTGATAGTGCCAAATTATGTGTTGCCAAAATTATAGAATTTTAGCTGACTAAACACCTGAGGGTTTTTCCTTGACTTAATCAGTTAATTAATCAGTTGTATATATTAACTTTTGCACATGACCAGAACCTCAGTAGAATTGTATGCACTCCATCATATCAGAAACACATTTATAATGTTTCTACAACATTAGGAATACGAAAGATCCCTGTGGCATCAGACCAGTTGTACATCTAGTCCAGTTTCCTGTCTTACATAGTGGAGTGCTTGCATGCATATTTATGTATTTATTTAGGCTATTTGTATACTCTACCATTTTTCCAACATAGTGGCTCCTGCTAGCTCTTGTTCATGTGTATGGTATATTAATTAGCTGGCAAAGATTTACTGATTTAATACATAAGGTTGTGTTTTATATGGGTTGACAATAATTCCCTCACAATATGTTATCAACAGTTCAAAATATATTTCAGGAACTGCAGGATGTGAAATAGCAGACTTGCATTCCATAGAGTGCTTGTCTATTCATGTGGATATATTTGCATACATGTGAATTAGAGGATTTGTACTCCACTCAAACATTGAATCACTAAAGAGTTAGGGAAGACAGCTGACCATTGTAGTAAATAATACTAACAAAAATTTAACAAACTTTCCCCCAAATCCAAAAAGATAATGATTTACAAGAGGAGATTCAGGAAATATTGACTGGCCCATGTAAATAGGTACAATTCAAGTGTATGTAGGTGTCTTTTTGAGGTAAATACAATTTATTTTTAAAGGGACTACTCTGCATTTTTAATAAGAATGCAGGGTTTTAAAATCCTAAAGTGCAGTAAAACATTACCAGTGCTTGTTCTAGGATGCAGCAATGAGGGAAGGCCTTGGCCTTTATGCCCTATTTGCTGGCTTTCCAAAGGAACTGGTTGGCCACTTAATGAAATGGAACGCTGGTCTTGATGGATAGCTGGTCTGATCCAACAGGGCTCTTCTTATGTTAACATCACCTTAAAAATAATCAAGTGTGTCCATCTCAGCCCCACTTAAACAAATTTACCTTTACCACCTAACTCAATCAAATCTGTTAATCATTCCAAATCAAACATGCTGCCCATGTGCATAACTGCACACAGATCCTTTTATTGTATGACAATGCTATCACCTAAAAAGCACAATATAGTAAACTGTGTTGTTCTAGCATTTTTTTCTGATACTTGATCATTCAAAGATGCTGTTAACCCTCTTTTTTTACAGTTATTTTAATATTCAACAGGAGACTGCAGACTGCTAAAATTAATTTTCTGTGTGCTTTTCCCCTCTTGTTTTTAAAGCAGGGTTTAGCAACAGCCTGAAACAAAAAACTGAAAAGGCACATTCTCAATCTAACAGCATACTGCTGCTTCTGAAGTGGCAGTACACTGTGTACTAAATGTCTGAAAGCTTCCAGAATAACTGAAAGGAACTGGAGTTAGTTGAACTGGGTAGGCCTCAGCTGTTAGCCTCTCTTCTTCCTATGGCATATGGTTCTTCTAACCTTCCAAAAAGTCAATGCTACACAGTATTTCCATTTCAGTTTTTGTGGGAGGATAAGATTAATGCATCTTTCCTCTTCTCCTCAATGGTCGTGCGTAGGTATCTGTATTTTTCCAAATACTATCTGGATGAGATATTACATCTAGGGATGGTCACAACCCTAACCTTACCATGAAAATTGCCATGTTCATGGTTTGTGAGCCAAGGATCATGCAATTGCACCTACAGTAACCTCCATGGTTTTTATGGTTTCATAGTACCCAAGATTCCTTTTTTGTTGTTGCCTTGTTCTCCTTGATCCCTGGCTGGTCCTGTGCAACAAAAGCCCATGGCCCAGGAGAGAACTGGGTAAAAAGAACCCCTTGTTTTTGCAGTTCCTGTTTTCAGATTTCTTCTTAGACATTTGGAAAAGTGTCTGCAGTTCTGTGCATATCCATGATAGCAGTTAGCATTTGTGTCATGGTGCCACATTTTTCAATAGCCACAAAATGTCACGGCTGGGGCCGGGTCAGGCAAAGTCCAGAGGCAGTCCGAGGTCTGTAGCCAGTAAGCAGGAGGGTCCGAGGTGCCAAATCCGAATCACTGTAGAAGTATCGCAGGTCTGAGGTCCAGAAGCCGAGGTCAGGGAGTCCAGAAGTCCAAAGCCAAAGTCAGGGAGTCAGGAACCAAAGTCAAGCCGGAGTGGATGCTAGAATGTCAGGGAGATGACTAGTTGCTTCCACAAAGCTTCCTCCCAAAGCCCACAGCTATATAGCCCTCTGCTGGCTGTTGCCCGTTTGGGCTAATTGCTGGCTCAGGGAGGCAGCCAGGATCCTGTTACCACTCAAGCATCCTTGCTCTTAGAAGGGCCAGAATCCTCTCAGAACTCAGGGCTCAGGGAGCGTCTTGCTTGTGAGCGTGCCGCCCTCCTCCGATCCCTGAGGTCCTGCCGGAGGCGGTCACGCACACGAGCCACCCGAGAGGGCGAGGCAGGGGGGCTGGGATCTTCTCCAGCAGGAGGCAGGGGCACTGGTGCAGGTGGCAGGGGCACAGTTTCCTCATCAGACTCAACTTCCTCTGAAGGGTCCCCAGCACCCATGACACTATCCCCCCCCCCAGGGCCCCCCTCCGTCGAGGGACCTGGAAGGTCGGGGTGGTCGTTGTGGAACTGGTGCACCAAGTCCGGGGCATGAAGATTGTCCTCGGGCTCCCAAGACCGGTCTTCTGGGCCGTATCCCTCCCAGTCCACCAGGTACTGGAGGCCTCCACGATGGTACCGGGAGTCCAGGATCTGGCGCACCTCATATTCTTCCTCGTCATCCACCAACACTGGTGGTGGCGGCGGTGGGGAAGGAGTCCGAGCTGGGTCAGGGGGTGCAGCCGGAACAAGGAGGGAGCGATGAAACACGGGGTGAATGCGGAGGTGGGGTGGCAACTGGAGCCTGAAGGCGACGGGGTTTATTTGTTCAACGACGGGGTAGGGTCCAATGAACCGTGCATCCAGCTTGTGAGACCGACCAGGCCGGCGCAGGTAGCGAGTTGAGAGCCACACCTGATCCCCCGGCTGCACTGGAGGGCCTTCTTGCCTCTTTCGGTCCGCAGCCCGTTTATATGCCTCCTTGGCTTGCTGTAGCTGCTCTCGGAGCAAGTCTTGGCTGGCACGGAGTTCTTGCAGGTAGGCATCGACGGCGGGGACATTCGTGGGTGGTAGGATCGCTGGGAAGAACCGAGGGTGGTACCCGTAGGTTGCAGCAAACGGGGTCATTTGGGTGGATGAATGGACCGCGTTGTTGTATGCAAACTCCGCTAGGGGCAATAGAGTGGTCCAGTCATCCTGCTGGTAACAGGTGTAACAGCGGAGATATTGCTCTAGCGTGGCATTGGTGCGCTCTGTCTGGCCATCTGTCTGTGGGTGGTAGGCCGAGGACAGGTGCACTCGAGTACCCAGGCTGGAATGGAGGGCTTGCCAGAACCGAGAGGAGAACTGAGGGCCCCGATCGGAGATCAGATGGGCTGGGAGTCCATGCAGACGAAAGATGTGTTGCAGGTAAAGCTGGGCCGTCTCCTGAGCTGTGGGGAGTTTCGGGCACGGAACAAAGTGGGCCATCTTGGTAAATAGGTCGACGACCACCCAGATACAAGTCTGACCCTTGGAGCGTGGAAGTTCCGTGATGAAGTCCATCGAGATGGTATCCCAGGGTCCTGAAGATGTGGGCAAGGGCTGCAGCAACCCTGAGGGTTTGGCTGGGATGTCTTTGGCCCGTCGGCAGACGTCACAGGAGCTGACATAGCGGGCAACATCAGCGCGAACTCGTGGCCACCAGAATTCCCTTGTCAGCAAGTGGGTGGTCTTATGCTGTCCAAAGTGCCCGGCGGGTAACGAGTCGTGGGTCAGCCGTAGCACTTCTGCCCGCAAGGGCCCGGGCGGCACATAGAGGCGTTCGCGGTGTAGCAAGAGGCCGCCTCGAGTCGTGAACTCCCCTGTTGGGTCATCTTGGAGAGCCTGGAGGTGTTGCTGGACCCAGGGATCATTGGCCTGGCTAGCCCGAATGTCCTCCACGAGTGCTGGTGAAGTGGAGGTGGCTGCAAATACTGAGGGCGGCAGGATTGGAGCAGCGGGCGCGGTCTCAGTTGAGGCAGGGGCGTATTCCGGTTTCCGGGAGAGCGCGTCTGCTTTCCGGTTCTGGGTATGGGGGATGTAGGAGATCCGGAAGTCGAAGCGAGAGAAGAATAGGGACCACCGGATCTGGCGCTGGTTGAGACGGCGGGTGGTCTGGAGGTGTTCCAAGTTCCGGTGATCGGTGAGCACTTGAACAGGGTGGCGAGCCCCTTCGAGGTAATGTCGCCAAACCTCAAACGCCGCCTTGATCGCGAGCAACTCCCTCTCCCAGATGGTATAGTTCCTCTCTGCAGCAGTGAGCTGCCGCGAGTAATAGGCGCAGGGCTGTAGTGGCTGGGACGGCTCCTCGCGCTGGGACAGCACTGCTCCCAGGGCCACGTTGGAGGCATCAGCTTCCACCGTAAAGGGAAGCTGGGGGTCGGGGTATCTCAGGAGTGGCCCGGTGGCAAAGCGAGTCTTCAGGGTGGAGAAGGCGTTATCGGCCTCTGGGGACCAGTGGAAGGGTTCTTTGGGGCGGAGTAGTTGAGTCAGGGGTGTGGTCAGGGATGCGTAGGCCGGGATGAATTGCCGATAGTAGTTGGCAAAACCGAGGAACCGCTGCAGGTCTTTGCGATTCTGAGGAGCCTGCCAGGTCAGGACCGCTTCTACTTTTTTCGGGTCCATGAGGATCCCCTGCGGTGACACGATGTGCCCAAGGAACTCGACGGAGCGCAGGTCAAAGTCGCACTTCTCCAGCTTGGCGTAGAGACCATGGGCTCGTAGGCGCTGCAGGACCTGGCGGACGTGCTCGGCGTGCTGGGCAGGATTGCGGGAGTAAATTAGGATGTCATCCAGGTATATGATCGCGAAGCGGTCGAGCAGGTCCCGGAATATGTCATTCATGAACCTCTGGAAGACAGCGGGGGCATTGGTCAGTCCAAAGGGCATTACCAGGTGCTCGTACTGCCCGTATCGGGTCCCAAACGCGGTCTTCCATTCGTCTCCAGGCCGTATGCGCACCAAATTGTACGCTCCACGGAGGTCCAGCTTGGTGTAGATTTGGGCCCCCTTTAGGCGATCCAAGAGTTCAGGGATCAGTGGTAGAGGGTACCGGTCGCGGATGGTGATCTTGTTCAGGGCCCGGTAGTCATTGCACAGCCGGAGCTCCCCACTTTTCTTCTTCACGAAGAGCACTGGAGCAGATAGGGGAGAGGTTGAGGGTCGGATGAATCCGCGTTTCAGGTTCTTGTCCAGGAAGTCTCGCAGAGCTGCCAACTCCGGCTCCGACATTGGGTACAGACGCCCCACCGGGAGTGGTGCCCCAGGTACCAAATCAATGGCACAGTCGTAGGGCCGGTGAGGGGGAAGCTGATCAGCTCCTGTCTCTTCAAAGACATCAGCAAAGTCCACATACTTCTGAGGGAGCTGAGGACCACCACTCGGGATGCCAGCTGCTAGAGTGGTGGGAGGAGTCAGATGGGGGCATGGGTCTTGGAAGCGTAGTTCCTGCTGGGCCCAGTCCACGATGGGGTTGTGCAGCTTCAGCCAGGAAAGGCCTAGAATCAGCGGGAAGCGAGGCATGCGGGCGACATCAAACCGCAGCTGTTCTTGGTGCTGCTGGACGTGGAAGGTGATGGGACAGGTCTCCTGGGTGACGGGGCCAGAACGGAGGAGGCGCCCGTCAATAGCCTCCACCAGCGACGGAATCCCTTTTGTCTGCACAGGGATCTGGTGCTGCTTCACAAAGGCGGCATCTATAAAACAGTGGGCCGCTCCCGAGTCCAGCATGGCATACACGAACAGCCAGCGTTCGTCAGGCAGACGGAGTTTGACTGGTAGCAGGAATGGCCCTGGGGTATCAGCCCGCTGTTCGGAGGACCCAGCTAGTCGCCCCAGGCTAGGGGGTCCACTTACGCCTGGGGCTGCCCTTTTGGCGGCGGTGGCAGCGAAGGTCCAGGTATCCGATGCTTAGCAGGGCAGCCAGAGGCATAGTGGCCTGCCGTGCCGCAGTAGAGGCACAGATTCTGCGTGCGGCGTCTGGTCTTTTCCTCTGGGGTCAGGCGGGGTCGAGCAGCTCCAAGCTGCATAGGCTCGTCCTTGGTGCTGGTACTAGCTGGGGACGGGCGAGGAGCCAGGTAGCACGGCGCAGGGAGCTGGCGCCCTCTGGTCTTGGCTTGGCGGCGACTTTCCAGGCGGCCATCGATGCGGAGGCAGAGGGTGATAAGTTCTTGGAGCGTGGGTGGCTGCTCCACCCTGGCCAGTTCATCCAGGACCTCCTCTGCCAACCCCTCAGTAAACTGGTCCATCTGGGCAGCCTCATTCCACGCCAAGTCCTGGGTCAGGAGCTTGAATTCAGTGGCATATTGAGCCACCGAGGAGTTGCCTTGTTTCAGTGCCCTGATCTTCCGGTTAGCTGTGGCTGCTTGGACTGGGTTTGAGAAAGCAGCAGACAGGTGGGCCTCAAACCCCTGGTAATCAGTCAGTAGGGGAGAGGACGCGACCAGTAAGGGTGTGGCCCATTTGGCCGCCTGCCCCTTTAACAGACTGATGACGAAACACACCTTGGTTTTGTCATTGAGGAAGTCCCGTGCTCTCAGTTCAAAGTACAGCCGACACTGTGCTAGGAAGGCAGGAAATTCTTCCACAGCACCCCCAAATCTGTCAGGTGGGGGAACTGGGCACTTGGCTGGAGCACTGGCCGCAGGTTGTTGCTGCAAGTGCACTACTGCCTGTGTTAGCTGCTGTACCTGGGCTTGGAGCGCAGCCAGTAGTTCTGTGGTTTCACTTGCTTCAGCATCCATCCTGTGGAGTGGGTGTTTGTCGGTGGAAGCAATCTGTCACGGCTGGGGCCGGGTCAGGCAAAGTCCAGAGGTAGTCCGAGGTCTGTAGCCAGTAAGCAGGAGGGTCCGAGGTGCCAAATCCGAATCACTGTAGAAGTATCGCAGGTCTGAGGTCCAGAAGCCGAGGTCAGGGAGTCCAGAAGTCCAAAGCCAAAGTCAGGGAGTCAGGAACCAAAGTCAAGCCGGAGTGGATGCTAGAATGTCAGGGAGATGACTAGTTGCTTCCACAAAGCTTCCTCCCAAAGCCCACAGCTATATAGCCCTCTGCTGGCTGTTGCCCGTTTGGGCTAATTGCTGGCTCAGGGAGGCAGCCAGGATCCTGTTACCACTCAAGCATCCTTGCTCTTAGAAGGGCCAGAATCCTCTCAGAACTCAGGGCTCAGGGAGCGTCTTGCTTGTGAGCGTGCCGCCCTCCTCCGATCCCTGAGGTCCTGCCGGAGGCGGTCACGCACACGAGCCACCCGAGAGGGCGAGGCAGGGGGGCTGGGATCTTCTCCAGCAGGAGGCAGGGGCACTGGTGCAGGTGGCAGGGGCACAGTTTCCTCATCAGACTCAACTTCCTCTGAAGGGTCCCCAGCACCCATGACACAAAAGATGATTGCTAAGTACTAAGTGCAATACTTAGAAAAGTACAACCATCTAAAAACAAGACGCTAGACTCCTAAGTAACTTGTTTTGTACAGTGCAAGCTGAAGAAGAATTTGTAAAGCTTCTGTATCTGATACTTGAGTGTTTGAGACATGAACCGTGATGCGGTTTGTTGCTGAAGTTATTTAAAGAATGGCTAGAAGGAAGTATAGCTCCTTGGTTGTAACATAGCTCTAATATTATGACACATTTTAAGCACTGTGTACATCTCAAAACTATCTTCAAACACTCATTGAATAGATATGCTCAATACAAAAGCTATGAAGGAGAATATGGATAGCTTTGCTTTGTACCAGGAATATGCCTGCAAATACTGCATTTGTTTTTGTTGTTTAGTCCACAGTTGAATTCGACCCTTTGCGACCCCATGGACAAAGTCATGCAGGGCCCTCCTATCTTCCACCATCCTCTGACGTCTGCTCAAATTCGTGTTAGTTACATCAGTAATGCTGTCCAGCCATCTCATCTTTTGCCATCCCCTTCTTCTTTTGCCTTCTGTCTTTCTCAGCATCAGGATCTTCTCCAATGAGTGCTCCCTTCTCATTTGGTGGCCAAAGTATTTGAGCTTCAGCATCTGACCTTCCAAGGAACAGTCTGGGTTGATTTCCCTTAGGACTGACTGATTTGATCTTCTTGCAGTCCAAGGGACTCTCAAGATTTCTCTCCAGCACCACAGCTCAAAAGCATCTATTCTTCTGCGCTCAGCCTTCCTGTTTTTACTAAGGCCAAATTAAGAAATATCATTAATCAAGAATGCTGTCTTCTATCGAATAGAAAGTTGACACCTATGTTTTCAGCATATGATATGAAGTTCCACTGTGGGTTAACAGACAAATTGCTTTCTGAGGTCCAAGGCAAGAAGGTTGTAGGCTTCATTGGGTTCAAGACTTCCAACTTGACAGTAGCTATTTAAATGCCTTGTTGACTCAAGTCATACACATAATTTTCCTTAGCTTTCATGTCTATCTTGTGTAATATCTATTTGGCAGATATAATGACTACTGAGACTATACTGGAAAGGAAATTGCAATGGAAGTTTACTTATTAGTTTCAAAATTTTTACCCATCTTTTCATCTTGGCATCACAGTCTTGAATATTTTTGTGAGGCTAGTGGTCTTCTGACCTCTCAGATCTTGATTGTGTTTATCTGGAAGCAGAATAAGTTAAACGTGTTTGCTTGGCAGGTTGCCCCACTAAAATCACTCAGTAGGTCTGATGATTTATATTTATTGTGAGGCTGTTGAAAGTTTAATTTGATATTCTTTGATAAACACTGTATCATTTAGAGCACTTAAGGCTTTCCCCCCCTCACTAAGGTGAAATCATTTGTAACCGGGTGGTACATGATAGCAAGTCTATGCATTAGTTCTGTGTTAGTAGTATTATCCCTATAAAAAGCCTTGTAAATGATTTGAGTAGCTGAATAATTTATTAGAAAGCACAGTTATTGGATAGGAAATAATTTTCATTTTTGGATAGTTGTTTGGCCTGATTTTTAGCTAACATCCAGTTTATTCAGCCTATCTTGTAAGTGTTGGGTAGCAAAAAGTCACTTCCTTCAAAGAACCAAACCCAAAGAAAGTAAATGCTGCAGCCAGGAAGCTTCATTTCCAATGTTCCAGAGCACATGTGCAGGAGCCTATGCAAAACTCAGATATACACATGTGTATATCTGAATACAAAGTTAAATCAACACCTAGATGTCAAGAGTAGGGTCAGTAGACTTAGTCCCAGTTCTGTGATTTCAGTTCCTAAATCAAGGGTCCACAACAAGGGCACCATAATACTTTCCTATACTTTTCCTGGTACCCAGCTTTTAGAACATAGATAGATCTCATTGGGGCTTTCCCCAGCAAGATTTCTGATTGGCCAGTGGAGATTTGATCAGCTTTGCAGATTTTTAAAAATATTGCTTTGGCAGCAGCTGCCACCATAGCACAAGGATCTTCATTGTGTGATTGAAAGTAAGCTCTGGCAGTTGTTTTGTGGCAGCCCTTTTGTGACTGCACCCACCCTTCTGTGTCTAAAGATGTTATAGCCATTAATTGTTTTGACAAGTGAAAAACATCTTCCATGTGATTTTTAAGAGTGCTGCAGGAATAATGTCAGTTCTGTATGGGTTTGATTAATATTTTCCATAGTTTCTGAAAAGTGCTTGATTATGTTAGTAACTCTAATTTTATTAAAAGGGCCTTCTATGTATTTCCTGAAGAAACATATCTGGATTAAATACTGTAAATCTGATTAGATGAATTTCTATATTGGTGTTGGAAGTTTGACACCATTTTCTGTTTTCATGATGTAACTAACAGTAACCATTTGAAAACTTTTGTGTTTGCTGTGAGAAATCTAGAAATACCAGAATATCATGAAAACATGGATGCTATCTTCCATATTTGTCTTAAAGACTAATGGAATATTTATGCATTTGTAGAAGTCATAGAGACATATGCAAGCTGATCATAAAATGAGAACATATGAAGCTGCTTTATACTGAATCAGACCCTCAGTCCATCAAAGTCAGTATTGTCTCCTCAGACTGGCAGCAGCACTCCAGGGCCTCAAGCTGAGGTTTTCACACCTACTTGCCTGGACCCTTTTTAGTTGGAGATGCCAGGGATTGAACCCGGGACCTTCTGCTTACCAAGCAGATGCTCTACCACTGAGCCACCGTCCCTCCCCATAGAAATATTTTTCTAAGGTTGGGCACCATTTCTATGGTTGGAGATGAAAAAAATGAGTTCAGTGGCACCTTTAAGACCAACAAAGTTTTATTCAAGTTATGAACTTTTGTATGCAAACACACTTCTTCAGATACAATGGAATGAAAATAATGACTGTTATTTCTATTTTCATTCCATTGTATCTGAAAAGTGTTCTTGCACATGAAAGCTCATGCTTTGAATAAAACTTTGTTGGTCTTAAAGGTGCAAATGGACTCAAGCTTTGTTCTGCTGCTTCAGACCAACACAACTACCCACGTTGATCTACCCTGTTCCTTTAATACAGACTTAATAGAATATTATTTACCAGGTAATATTATTTTCCTCCAAATCACAAACAGCTGCCCATTACCTCTCATTAAGCTTCTTTTAAAAGGAAAACAACAATGTCCTCCTATGTAAAGAAAAAAAATAGCAAGGAAACTCAAACAGAACACACAGAGAGATTGAGAGACCAGAAAAATGGGAGTGTTTTTTAAAAAGTTTACAGAGAAAGATCATATTGAGCAACAAAAACCAGGAAAGGGAAGATGGCAGCAACAGCATACAAGAATGAGGAAGGCAGGAATAGAAGTGAAGTTTGCAAGGAGGTGAATGCAAGGAGGGCTGGGTACCAGGTGCCTGCCTACAACATTATGGGTGTTGTTAATCCTAAACCTTGGCTGCACACATGTTCTCCTGAGCCTTAAGGAGCAGAGCAGGGAGTGCCAGAGTAAGGGATGTGGAGGCTGCGGACTGCTCTCCTGGTGAAGAAGAGGAAGATTAAAAGAAAGTTTCTCTTCCTGGTCTTTCTGGCTGAAGATTGGCTAGTGATGGGGGAAGAACCTTGCTGTCCTCTTCTTTTTGGTTGCCCCTTTACTGTGGTCTGAACTCTCTGCTCACGACCTGAGTTCGATTCCGGCGGAAGCTGTATTCAAGTAGCCGGCCCAAGGTTGACTTAGCCTTCCATCCTTCCGAGGTTGGTAAAATGAGTACCCAGCTTGCTGGGGCGGGGAGTGTAAAAGACTGGGGAAGGCAATGGCAAACTACCCCGTAAAAAGTCTGTTATGAAAATATTGTGAAAGCAACGTCACCCTAGAGTCGGAAACGACTGGTGCTTGCACAGGGAACATTTCCTTTCCTTTCTTACCTTGCCTGGTCTGGTTTCCGTCCTTCCTGCCTTCTTCCTGCCTACAGTGAAGGGGCCACTGCTCTCTCTTTGTGAGGGACCCCTTCCTTTCTTTAGCTGGACTTCTTTGAGGCTCTGCTGCTCTTAACCAGGCACAGGAAGAGCTCCCTTGCCTGAAACAAGACATAGCTATTCTGGTACTAGAACTTTGGGACCCATGGGAAGGGGAAGTGAAGGACCTAAGTGCCTTGCTGACTTCCTGGCTTCCCCCTTGTTGCTGGGGGAGCTTGTGACCACAAGGGGAGGCAAAGGAGCTGGCTTTGTGGTGCATATATTGCATGACAGTTTGCCATGCCTAGGAGTATGATCCCTACCTGCATCCCTGAAAGCTGGCTACTGTTGCACCGGCTATGCCAGCAGTGAAGAGCAGGCACATGCTGCCTGCACAGATGCAGATGCAGCCTAGCCTGAGAAGAATAGATGGATGGTTGGGTGCAGGCACAGCAGATGGTGCCTTCATCCCTTGCCATCTCTCCATGCACTGTACTGGCATGACTAATAAATTGTAAGTGGTACCACCCCCAGGACCACCGGCACAAAGCATAGGCTTGTGATTACAGGCCCCTACCAGACTGGCCACACTGCCTGTGACTTACTTGATGTTTGCCTTCCTTGCTTCAGCTATGTGGGGATGCAGCTGCCCCAGCACAAGGCTTAGGACAGCTGCATCAGATCCCCTGTGGTGAAAAGCCTCTTCCCCAGTTTTCATGGTGTCCAGATTAACAACAGTAGCTTCCAAATTCTAAATTTCCAAATTATCAAAACTTAGGGATGTCAGGTTGTAAAAATTTTATACAACTAAATGTAAATGTGATTCAAATTCTAATGATTATATAGTCAAGTATTCTTATAATAAACACAGTGGTTGGTTTTTAACAATTCACATTTTCATTAATTTTTATATTTGAGAAAGCTAAATAAAACTATGCAGAATGTTGTGTTTCAAACCACTTCCTTTTGGGCACAGGAGCTTGCTTGGCTCTGAAGCAGCCATTTTATTTGCCAAGTTGAAGCTTCCTTCCTTGGCTCAGCTAGAAGAAAAGCCTTGAGAAAAGAAATCATGTTAAGTCCTTATGACACCGTGGAGCTGATACACACTAAATGTAAAATGCCTGTTTTGACTGTTTTTTTACCACCCACCCAAATGACCAAGCAGGGGCTCATTTAAACAAAAAGAATTGTATTATTCATCATACAAGGTACAAATTGAAAAAAAAATGAAGAGGTACATGAATATTTATGGTATGTTAAAATAAAGATCTATTGTGCTAGAAAAAGCATGCCTGCCTAGCTATTATCTACTTTCAGTGAATGAGTTGCATTGATGTGTTAGGACTGCTAACCTTATAATCACTCAAGGCTATTGAATCAAGAATAATTTCACCTCAGTGTTCAGATCTTCCAGGTCACCTAGGCTTAGTGTATTATAACAGAGTGTAGCTCCTAATTGGGCATCCAAATGTTTACACAAATCACCTTTCTTCTCTTGCTCCCTTTCCTTGCTTCCTCCATCACAGCTGTGTATCATGATTTTGCCTGGGAAAGCTACCTATCTAATGAATTTTTTCCTTCTCCATTTCCTGCAGGGTAGCAGACATAGTTTCCCCCCTTCTTATTATCCTTACAGTCACCCAGTGAGGCAGATTCAGCTGAAGGACTGACTCCCCAGTATCACTCATTTAGGTTCATGGCAGATTGGAGAATAAGTCCATTTATAATATCTAATTTAGTTTATCCTCTGTGATGTCATTATGACTAGCGGCTTTCTTTATATTGGGGAAAATAGGGCTGCCAACCTCCAGGTTGGGCCTCGAGATCTCCCGCTTTTAGAATTGATCTCCAGGTGGCAAAGATCAGCTACCCTGAAGAAAATGGCTGCTTTGAAGGGTAGACTCTAGTCCAGGGGTGGGGAACAGTGGCTCTCCAGATGTTTTTTGCCTACAACTCACATCTTCCCCAGCCAGCATGGCCAATGGCTGGGGCTGATGGGAGTTGTAGGCAAAAAACATCTGGAGAACCACTGTTCCCCACCCCTGCTCTAGTTTATAGCATTATACCATGTTGAGGTCCCTCTCTTCCCAAACCCTGCCCTCTCCTGAATCCAGGTATTTTCCAACACAGGTATTTTTCAACTCCAAGTATCCAGGTATTTTCCAACACAGGTATTTTTCAACTCCAAGTATCCAGGTATTTTCCAACACAGATCTGGCAACCCAGTGGTACATCTCCAGGAACAATTTCTACCATGTGTTGAACTATTTGTCTAGACTAGCTAAGATGCATAAGCTTGAAAACAACTAGAGGGTTTTTTTTTGTCCATTCCTACGAGAACCTTCATATCCAAGTATATTAAGCAGTTATCAAAACCATAATACGTATAAGGTAGTCACTAATGGAACTCTAGAATGCACAACACTGTTTGTCTACATGTGCCCACGCAAATCCAATTATGTTAAGGTTAGCCTTGGTTGATGTAATTTTAAATGAATATTGATAAGCAATCTCAGAAGTTGCATCTGCAAATTAAAAATATTTTTTAAAAGAACACAGAGGAAACCTGAGGCTAAGAAATCTAGAAAGATTTAAAAATGGGGGAGGTGTAATGCAAAGTATATGAAGCAGAAGACAGGCTAAATATCATAAATCATTATGTGCCTTTCCTTCCTACTCTGCCTACATCCTTCAGGCTCAGTCCTCTACTATGCACAGTACTATTGCTACTGCTGCTACTACTACTACTAAAGCTGTCAAGTAGCAACATAGTTACTCCTCATCTGAGATTGTCCCATTTAACAGTGGCAGAAAGGTATTGCTGGATAACATATATTAAACAATGCGTAGGCAAATCAATTTTTGATGGCATGGCTGATTTTGTATTTTGAATCCTTATTTATTACATGCTATAAATATCCAAAAAGAATTCTGTAAAGGCAGGTATGGAAACAGTTTCCCCCCCTGAAAAGTTAGATCCATTTCCAAACTTTTTTTCCTTGAAGAGATGCACAAGTATCACTTGCTTTAAAGTAACTTTGCAATGTCATGAATAGGTATTATCTCTGAAACATTTAATTTTGAAAGAAATATGGCATATACTTAAAAGAAGTTAAAAACTGAGCCATCTGTTGTGAGCAGATGTGAGATTTCACATTAACAATTTCAGTCTGCAAGTGCCTACTTCTTTGAATGCAACCGCCCCCCCCCAAAAAAAACCCAACTCACCTGGAATGTCACTGATAATACCTTTAAAATAAAATTTAGAACACATCAGACAATATTTGTATTAGCTTTATATCAAGCCTTTGCCCTACAGAGAGTCAGGACCTACTTAGTTTTGTTTTGTTTTGCAAGTCCATAACAATCATGCTGTAAGCAATGATCAATTATTGGATGGATGGAGGCTGGCCTCTCGACTTTTTCCATGATGTTGAATTTGTGGTTACCCAAATGTGTGTTGACGAATGGACATTGATTTGTTTAACTCTATTAGTATTTCAAAAGGTCTCTAACTATTCAACCAGAGAATGGGGGGGGGGGGGAGAGTGTTAAATTACATATATTATTTACATGATGCCTTGCTAGCTTTTTGGCAATGATGGAAAAGAAAATAATTGTTAAGAGAAAATACAGTGCATCCATTTGAAGAATGTACAAATGACTCTAGGGCTAGGAAAAGAACAAAAAAAACCAAAGTAAAAAGCAAATCCACCAAAGCTATGCAAAGAACAGCAACATTTGGGCTGATAACTTGTTATGCAGGCCATGTCCTTGCTGTGACCTGGAATTTAAATAGATTGCCCCAGTGAATTGGAGTTATGAATTAGATTGGTCCAAATGCACTTCTACATGCTTTCAGGTTCTGGTAAAGTGTGCCCATTCTCTATAAAGCAGTGTATGTTGAATATTTATGGGTAACTGAACCTATAGAAAAGTAATGTACTGGTTATCTAAACTGATGAAGGGTATGCACCAAAGTCTCTAGGAGCAAGTGTAATGTAATGGTTAAGATTGGTGGACTGTAATCTGAAGAACTGAGTTTGATTCCCCCACTAATCCACATGAAGCCTGCTGATCTTGATCTTGAGCCAGTCACAATTATTCCAGAACTATTTCAGCCTCACCTACCTCACAAGGTGACTTGTGGGGAGAGGAAAGGAAGGAGATTGTCAGCCACTTTGAGACTCCTAAAGGTAGAGAAAGTGGGGTATAAAAACCTATTCTTTTTTCTCTGGGTTGGATCCTAAGATTCCATTTTGTTTATAGCAAGGCCACATAGATGCGAGGTCAAGAAGTACATAATTGCTGGGACTCAGGCTGCTCTGGAGCCCAGAGAATCAGGCAGGGTTTCTACTGGTGACTGGGTCTTCCCTTCATCAGATCAGCTCTGAACTCACACACCTGTGATCTCCAAAATCCAGGGCTGGAAAAGGCTTTGAGATTAGGGTCTATCACAGGACCCATCGCTTGCTTGAAGCAATAAAGGCAAAAAAGTATTTTTGCTTTAATTATCAAAAGTTGTAGAGAGACTAGCTGGGTACTTGTCTCACCTTGCTCCATGTCAGAAGATAAGGGGGAAGAGAAAGCATGCATTAGAGGCATTCTTGTGGAAAAGAAATGCTGTGAAAGGGGGACCTTTCTCGCAGACTGCATAGTAGTCATTGATAGTTTAAATGTCACAGCAGTGCTTGATTTGTCTTGATAGTGGAATAGGTTTGTAGTCTTGTATTGTAGCAGCCCTAATAGTCCATACTAGCCTGATCCCATCAGAGCTCAGGAGCTATGCAG
This sequence comes from Heteronotia binoei, assembly GCF_032191835.1. Lineage (NCBI taxonomy): Eukaryota > Metazoa > Chordata > Lepidosauria > Squamata > Gekkonidae > Heteronotia > Heteronotia binoei. Next base: position 68,325,854 of record NC_083225.1, read on the forward strand.
GGTTGGTACACAGGCTCTACCAAGGAAGACTGCTGCTGTGCACCTCTACTCATCTCTTGCCTTGAAAACCCCATGAGACAGAACTTCATTGGGTTGCTAAGAGTCAGTTTCAAATTGATGGCACAATTTATCCACTGTAGGTGGTATTTCGCTTTTATGGCATTGTTGTCTGCCTATGAGAAGACAAAGTAACTGGAAAAGACAATAAGGCTAAGGAAAGTTGAAGACAGGAAGGAAGGAGGAAGACCCAGAACGAGGTGGATTGATTCAATCAAGAAAGCCACAGCCCTCAGTTTGCAAGATTTGAGCAAGGCTGTTATTGACAATGTTTTTTGGAGAATGGTAATTCATAGGGTCTGCATAAGTCGGAAACAACTTGATGGCACTTCACACACACACACACACACTTCTGCCTGTGTAATTCAACTTTCTACCTTCTGGTTAAATTGACCCTCTTCTTTAAACTGACTTGGGCACATGATCTCCTGTGTTCTGTCTGAGGCCACTGGGAAGGCCCCCATGCTTCTGTCATTTCTCAAGATGTACCAGACGGAATTGTTCAGGAGGGAACAAGTTCATGGTAGGCAACAAGAGTTGCCTGGGTCACCTAGATCCAGAGAAAAACTGAGAAGGTGGGAAATGGGTTACTTGTGGCAGGTGCCAGATGGAGGCACTGCTGTGAGACAAAAGTGATAACCAGATCCATGAGTACTGCAATTTATAGTGCATTTCTGAGAGGGTGCAGAAGGGTGTTGTGTCTGTTTTCTTTTTTCTTTTTTGTTTTTTTTGCTGGAAAGCATAACATACCTTTTACTCCTTTCCATTCTGTTCCCTTGTGCCTCATTAACCAACCTAAGGGATATACAGATGGAGTCAACTCCCCTCCTTCCTTCACTCAGATTGTTTTCTGCAACTTTTGCATAAAATCTCCACAGCACAATGCTTTCATAATGTATCACTCAATCGATGTAGAAATGTCAAAGGCTAGACCAGGTTATGAACTGTAGAAGAATTATGTGGCATGCAGACCATTAGAAATGTCTCTTAAACCCAGTCTTTAGAGTGAAAGGTCAGGCTATCCTGCCGTTACAGAAAGATGAACGTTTGGAGGCAGTTTTCAACAGGGGTTGAGTGGCTGCACTGTTTTAGCTATGGATGCCTCTTCTGGTGCTTCTAATTTTCTTTACTTATTGTGTTTTACAGCACATTGACTGAAGTATTTTAAGTCCTTTCCTCCTGGTTTGCCCAGTGACCAAGGTAATGAACTGGAGCAGCAGGCAGGCATTTATAAACTTGGAGCCAGTTTGTCAGTTCTAGGTCACTGGAGAGGAACAGCAGGATAAAAGAGAAAAGTGTTTGTATAAAGCAGACTTGCATACAACCCCTCTCCCTTCTTAACCAAATATGGAATACATTTATCTGGTAAGGAGAAAGAATAGCGGTATTTAAAGACAGCTAAAGTGGGAGAATTAATGGTGGAGTGATTAAATGGAGACAATTCAGAACATAGTATGTGTTTTGTGAAGTACTCATGTCAAACAACAAAGGGCATTATTATTGATGCTATTGTTGAAACATTTAGCTCGTGTAAAAGATGTTCGTTCAATACAGTATAAATTTTTGACTATGAATGAGATAAGAACTATAAAGACACTACAATTTGTATAGAAATAACAGATAATAGTAGCAATTACATAAAAGCAAGCCTGCATTAAAGTCATTTATATGATGCAGTCAATTATGTTCACACTGGGACATCTTTGATACTTTCCTGACTTTTAACCCTCACAATAAAAATCAAAGAAAAGGATTGGAACTATTTTAAAAAAAGATAAACCACACTGATCTAGACTCATTATCACTCCCTTTTTTTTAGGCTAAGCATTTATTTCTGTGTGCCTAAAAAGTTTGCTTTAAGACAGGATATATTTTTGTGGATTCTTCAGCCAACCATTTCAACTGAGAATTGGCCATGAACTAATTGGCAAATATGTCCTATTTAGACTGTACATTGTTTTAAATAGTACTACAACCAGAATAATCATGGTAGACAGCAAGCTTCGTAGCCTGTTTCTAAATTTTATATCATAAGATCCAGTCTCATACTTAGGCTGGAGTCCCTGTTGTACCTGAGGAGAAATGGAGCAGAAGGACTCTGGGAGATCATTGGGTCCAGCATTGGCACTCAGCCAGTGGCTCTTATGCTGCTTTGTGTGGGCCTGCCCCGTTTAGCTTGGAGGCAGGCTAGTAGACATGAGTGTTGATGGCTTCACATGGAGTTTTTTAAGGAGGCAGGCTGGCTTGGCATTCAGAGCACTATATCAGTAAAACTCACCCTTCCCCATCTTTTAATGTTTTAATTGTGGTGTTGCTAGTAATCTTTGCTATGCTGAAAAGGATATGCTGATCTAACAGTGTAAGGAAATGCCCCTAATTTCCAGAACATTGTAGTCACCCATCTGGGTGCCAGAGTGCCTGGAGTCAGAGCTCTCACACATCTGACAGAAGGTGGGTTTGCCTATCATAATGGAAAGGACTTGTGACTACTAACAGCCACACTGCTATAGGAGCGCTCCGTGTTCCTGGAAGAGAGGAAGAAAAGTGCGCTGTTAGGAGCTATCCAGACCAAGCGGTTTTCAGCCTTGACCATAGAATCCACTTTGGGAGGCTAACACCAGCTATTTTCCAGTAGTACCAAGGCTCCATTTCAGGACAGCGGGAGGCACACGTACGCAACCATCAAGCTTATCCAGGCATGGATCCTGCCAGACCACCCAAGCCTTTGTCCAATGAAACCCAAGACAAAGACTGGTGCCAAGAAGAAGACTAAAGAAGAGGAAGACCATCTTCTGCCAGAGCCAAGTTCCTTTGTGTAAACTGGGTGTTACCTAGGCAATGATTTGGCTTTCTGTTGTCACCCTTTTAGATAAGTTTAATAGTCTTAAGCATCTCCCCACCCAGTAATCTCTCCCATTCTTCTCCCCAACTGTCATTTTGGAGCCTCACCTGGGTCCATTGCAACCTGAAAGTTCAACCAGGTATCCCTGTACCAAGCTTGTTCATTGGTCAGCCATGGGCACCCAATTAGGTGCCACCAATTAATTTGATATTGGCTACTGCAGAAGTCCAGCCCTTTCTCCTCCCTCATACCTCCCAGCTCCTGAGGGTCTAAGGTAGTCTATTTAACCTCTGACCCAACTCCGCTCAGGTGTGCTTCTAGCAGTACCCTAGTTCCGCTGTCTAGATCCATCCCCGATTCCTGATCAGTTTTGGGTCCATTTCCCCCATCCTCTATCGTCGCCATTGGAGCCTTCTTGAAAACTACAATCGGTAATATCACCTTGTTTGTCTACCCATGTGTTGTCTCTCTCTCTCTCTCTATTTTTCTTAGGACTGTATGTATGATTTTATGAGTATTTTATCTTGTATGGAAGCCTATATTTTTTGGAATAAATTTTAATTATTTTATTAATTAGAGTCCCTAATATTTTTAAGCATTAATTTCTGGACATGAATCCTGTATACACAGGTAAAAGATCCTGATTAAGCCAGGTGCTCACCTGACAATCCCCCAACCTCGTTTTGAGGGCATTTTGGCTTACAACAGGGCGAGGAAGGAATTTATCCTTGGCCCTAATTAGATAATAGTCTTTGGGATTTTTGCCTTCCCTATAGCAAAAGTTTATATTCTATGTACATATGATTTATACTATTCCTTGAGCGTAACTGTCACAATGGGCTAGTGCCATTTCGACATTAGCTGCAGAACACAGTAAGGATGTGTAGAAGAGTCTCTGCATGACCCTAAGTGGTTCTGGGGTTGAGCTGCATGACAGGCACCTTCAGGACTAGTTTGTTGACCATGCTGTGCCCCCGGAGAGCAGTATGTGGTGTGAATAATGGATTCCTCCTTGTTTACAACCTGATTCCTCCATTTCTGGCACTAAAATTAGCTCCATTTTATTTTGTTCTCCCCATCAGTTGGATTGGGGCGGTCAATGTCAGCATTCAGGCTGTCACTTGCATCTATTGTTCCCAACCCTATGTTGCACCAAAATCCTATGGAATCTGTAACCAATAAAGCCATAGGCTGATTTCCCCCTCCAAGGTATACCCATGTTTTCCTTCTCTCTCTCCCTTCTAGCTGGCTCCTACTAATGGATTGTGATTGCATTACACCTGAAGCTCTTGCCAGAAATACCTATCTTAAACCAAACCAGTCCAAAGCTCTCATGGCAGAATTAGGATTCATAGTGTTGCAGTGTTGCTCATGGATAGGACTCACAGGTTCTCTGTTCACTGCAGTGTCTAGGGCATCTTTCAAAAATGCAGCAGTACAAGGAAGTGTGAGCTATTTTTGCCAATCCTCCTCCTTTTGTGTCTAGCCAAATTGCTCCCTGACATGCTTCTCCTGGGAGATGTGCCCCCACAGAAAGAGACTGGGGGATCTGCAAAACTGTCCCTTCTTTGTGCTCATGATGGATCCAAGCCAACATATTTTTGTTTGTAAACTATTGTTTGAAATTAGTGGGAAACATCTGGAGGATCTGCAAGGACTTGTGTGTAGCATCTCATTTTTCTCTCCCCCAGTATTTCCTCTTTCCTTTAACTGAAAACCCCTGATTTCCAACCTGTGACAGCATCTCTATGGGGAAACTCTGCATTGTTTTGGCCACTGGGCTGGGAGAGGCCCAGGTGAGGAAGGACTTACAGGGGGCACTTCACTTCCTCCTGTACCCCTTCCCTGGACTAGGGTGGATCCAACCGACTTTTAAGTAATCTTCCTCCAACTTAAGTGGTTAAGTGGTTTCCTCCAATGGAAAAGTCATTTAAATTGGACAAAGCTTTCAGATTTGAGTTGAAAATAAAAGTGGGGAGGAGTTGGAAAAAGTGGGGTATAAATATTTAATGAATAACTGAATAAACTTTGCTCAATGGAGTGGTAAGATCCACCCAACTATATCCTTTCTTCCTCCTCCTGCAGCCCACATATCCTCACCTTTCCTTGGTTCCTTTTTTTATTCCCACCCACCACCCAACTAATCTTAATCTGTTCCCCAACTTCTGCCATATTTATTATTTAATTCATTTATAGCCTATCTTTGTCCACAATGGGGACCAGTGCTCCCTCTAAGCTGCAGAGTCTTGTGAACAAAAATTCTACTTTGTGAGCTACTAGCATTAAAGGTGTGAGCTACTGCATAAATTAGTGTGCTCTGGAGTCATCCTTTCTGAACTAAGACAAAAATGTGTGAGCCAGAGGCCAAAAATCTGTGAGCTAGCTCACACCTACTCAGCTGAGAGTCAGTTTGGTGTAGTGGTTAAGTGCTTGGACTCTTATCTGGGAGAACTGGGTTTGATTCCCCACTCCTCCACTTGCAGCTGCTGGACTAGCCTTGGGTCAGCCATAGCTCTGACAGAGGTTGTCCTCGAAAGGGCAGCTGCTGTAAGAGCTCTCTGAGCCCCACCTACCTCACAGGGTGTCTGTTTTGTGTGTGCGGAAAGGTAAAGGAGATTGTGACTGCTCTGAGACTCTGAGATTCAGAGTATAGGGTGGGATATAAATATAATATATTATTATTATTCTTAGAGGGAACACTGGTGGGAACCCATCATTCTTCTCTCCTCCATTTCCCCCATCACAGTGACTCTGTGAGGTAGGTTAGGATGAGAGCATGCAACTGGCCCAAGATCACCCAATGAGTTTCCACAGCAGAACTTGGATTCAAACCTTTATCTCTCAAATTCTGGTCTGAAATTCTACTTCCCATCACACTGGCTTTCATATAGTGGTTGTGATTAAATAGTAGTGAGCAGCTAGACCTCCCAGGAGCTGCTGCTGATCCTGACCCTTGTGATTGTTTCTCAGATTTCTGCCTTTAAGTATCCACAGATGGACCAGTGTTGAGAATTTGATATATTAATGACTTAATATGAAAATACTCATAGGGAGAAACAAATATTAAAAAGTGTACAAAATGGGACTATTCATATCAGGCATTATCCTCTGTTCACCAGATGTATAGAAATCCTGAAACTGCAAATAAAGTGGGTTAAATTGTCTTATTCTTTTAACCATTCTGAAAATGAAAATAATTGAACTGGACTGTAAAGTTAATTTGTTGAAGGTGCACACCAGCCATCCAGATCAAGGGACTGGAATCAATAGGGAATCAAATTGGGGGCTGTATTCTCCCAAAAGTGTAGTTGCCACTTCTTGGTACTATAGCAATATCTGAAATGATGAATCTTAATGGGATATATCTGTGTCAGTGATACAGTTTCTTGCAGATTATCAGTGCTGGTATGACAATTCTACACCTGGTAAAACTAGTCCAAAACTGTTTTGGGAAAATTGTCAACCTTACTATTGTGTAACTTCTGTGTGCTTGTGCACCCAGACATTCAAATATGTGTGTATGCTTTAGGCAAATCCTTACTAAGAAGCTTATTTGGACACAAGTAGGCAAACAGAGAACTGCTTGTAAATCTATTGATCTGAAAAACAGTGATTCTCTTAGCTAACATCAGGATGGGAGATCTCTCCAAGCATCTCTATAATAGCCCAGTGATGGATTGAACGTTACTCCTCATTTTCCAAGAGTATCAGTTGTAGTAATGGTCTAGAAGTAGCACGAAAACCAGTGAGATTTACTGTTTCTTCCTTGGCCACCTTTGGTCACATTACAGAACTTCCAATATGCACGTGGATTTTGTAATACAGTATATAGGATTCAGTGTATTTAAATTGGTCTTTTTTGTAATACTGGGAGACCATGCAATGATACATCTCATGTGAACACTACCAGAAGACAGTGTGTGTTTAACAATGTCTAGGGAAGGTAACTATTTCCTTCCCTTTATAAGAGAATAGCTCAGAAAAAGACAGACTACTTGTTGGGCACCATAGTATGTGCTAGTGAAGTGAAAAGAGAGCCTTGTAACAAAATCTCATTGAAGATGCAGAGAGTATGTTTCAGCATTAAGCATTCTCCTCATGTTTCACATAAATGCATCCTGGCCTCGTGAGAGGATGAGCAGTGCACTTGCTCTGGCTTATTCAAATTGAATGTTGGTAAGAGAAGCATTTTCTGCAAACAGGGAACAAACTGATTCTTTTTTTTTTAATGAAAAAGAGCAAAAGAAAGAGAGGAAAGTGCCAGCTACCGTGCTCTGACATTTATTGGATGTTTATTTGCTGGTCTTTGTGCACGCTGAAGGCATTCTCCAAAGAACCATTTGGCAAGAATACAGATTGCTGCATAGGCACAGGTCTGGATACAAGTAAACCAAGACTATTTTACCAAGTTGGCAGTCATCATAAGCGTCACCTGTTGTAACGTTTCCCTGGAATGGATGAGATTGTATTGGGAAGAAAAAAGGATACCCGTGTCTCTCCAGGTTTTTCTTTCATTTTGCTTCTTAAAATTGTAACAGCACTGCAGCCTTTTCTCTCTGTGGCTTCCTCTCCCCCACCCTAACTCGGGAGCTTTGGTATTGCCTACCCGAAGTGATATTTTTGTCTGCTTTAGCTGTATGTTTTCCCTCTTGCTAGGCATTCTCAACTGGGAGAGTTTGCTGTTCACAGCCAGTGGTCCTGACTTGATCTGTTTCTCCATGTTGCACTGAATACTTTGATGAAGTGGATGTTTCTTTTGAATGGACTTACGGATATCATCTTGCATCTTTGTTGAATATTTTAGAAAGAGTATTAATATAGCAGTATTAGAAGAGTATAGCAAAGCTTTGTGCTTTTTTGTATCTTTCAAGCATGTGTGACAAAATAATTAAGCTTTAAATTAATGGGGAAAGACAAGATCCTTTTCTATGTGACTGTGTATTTAGGATGCACAATATCAGTGAGGCATTGCTTTATAATATTTTTTCATCCTTAAACACTGGGCAGCTTGCATAACTAAGTACCTTCTGTGCCTCAGAAGCAAAAATATCTTTCATAACCCTGTAGTGCTGGTAATTCATTCTTTGATGCAAATAAAGAAAGAGGTTTCCCAGGGATACAACTCTATGGAAACTTTTGATGAGTTTCTTGGTGCCGATTCTCAATTAACTGATTGATTCTGCAGAACTTGCTGATGAAAATTCACTTCCTAAGGGGGACAAAGTGTCTCAGATTAACAAATGTATGTGTATACACATCCTATCTCTCTTTCTAATGAATTTCTCTAATGAAAAAAATATATTCTGCACCAAGAAGCAGTTGACTAATGCACCTAAAAGAGCAACTAGACAAATGTGTAATGAGCATCATCCCATAATCATCTTTACACATCATCAGTAAGAGAGTTAAGGTTAGCTACAACCCAAGGTCACAAACATGATAAATCTGCATTCTGATGGACTGGACTTCTTATTCTGCAATTTTACAATAATGTAACTTAGCTGTAGAATGCAACAAAATGTTCCATGTGCACTAAAACTGGTTTATGATAATCTGGTTTATAATAATCCAAAAGTACTGTTTTCTGTCTTTATTAAAATAGACTATGCATGTGTCAGACTCACGCTGTACAATTTCATTTTTTTTAAAAAAAAATCTTACATTTTATTTTTCTTGTGGCAGTAGTATCAAGCTCCTGCAGTTATATTAAGGCCACAAATTCAAATAGATCAAAGCATGTGTGTCTAATAGAGAAGTGCTCTTTATGGTATGTCTGGCATATTTTTAGAATGAACTGTTTTCCTGGATGGCAAAGGAGTGTGTGAGATATAGTCTTACAAAACAATCTTATAAAATTTCTGAGACTGTGTTTCTATTTTTGGATCTTTCAGTTGACGTGAAAGAGCTGGCTTGTATTCCAATAAGGCTCCAAAAAGGAAAGAGAAAAAGAAACAAAATGTCTCTAATAAATTAAAGGGTGAAGAATTGGATTGGTACTTCCATTTGTCAAATGCTTGAGTCTGTTCCTTTTTTATTTTTCTCTAGTGCAATAGAGACTAGCAAACATTTCTCTTAAAATGTAGTGGTTATTCATGGAAAACCAGTAGGAGTGATTCTGAATTCTTCCATTACATTAAGGAGTTCTGGTAACTGATCTTTTGTATCGATGTGTTCCTTGCACATATAGATAGACATGAAATGTATCATTTATATACTAGATAATATCTTAACATTTTTAATTAATACAGAGCTTCTGACAACTTTTAATTTTTGACAAATCAATAGAGAAATGATTGTTGAAAGTGAAGCAGCATTGAGCCCATTAGTTTCAATGGGAAAATAAGCTTATGCTGAAATCTTTCCTTCTAAAATCAGTGGGATTTTAAAGTGCTTACATTTGTTTGGATCATCCCATACATATTTTTCCTCTTTGGTGGTCCTTGCAAGAAATTGTACATGAAACGGACAGCATTGTCAGTACATTCTGAACAGTTGGGAGATAAGTGAAATGGCTTTTCTCTGTATCTTTAATTTTGTTTGCTAGGCTGTGATCAGATGGGCTATTTGACCTGATTTCATTGCTTACGAATTAAAAATTATCGTTCAGACAGTGACATCTGTCTCCCATTCTGCAGTTGTTGGTGGCCTGTATTCACAGCTGACTTTCCCGTCACTGAAAAAAAGCAGACCTTTACATATTGAACTGGTCTCACCACGCAGTTCCTGATGTCTGAACTTTCTATTGCAAAGTCAAGTTGTTTAGGAAACTAGTGAACACACTTGCATTGTTGCCATTTTAAAAATTCATTTAGCAGTGTGCACTTGAGCAGACTGTCACCCCATGTGTTTCTCTTTTTAAAATATTCCAAATAAAGATGTCTATATGTTTCAGCTGTTTTCTGCCTACAGCTTTGCAGCACACTTGGTTGGGGAAGGGGTTAATTGAAAATATGGGGGTTTTTTTCAGAGAGGGAGGGGGGCAGCTGAGAATGATGCCATAGCTCCAGCTTTATTCCAAGCTGTTAAATAAAAATGTCAACATATAGGACACAGGATGAGGCTTATCTTTTTTCTCCCCCTAGCTTTGAAACTTTGAAACTTTAATTTTTAAAAAGCACAGTTTAAAAACCACTTTCCTCACAGCCACAATACAGATCCCAGCAGCCTCCTCCTGCAATCCCATTGACCATTGGCTGCTAGGAGTCTGAAGCAATACTTCCCATAAGCACATGTGTGCATGCTCAAAGGACAACTGATAAAGAAAAACTCCCACTCCGTTATTGTTGTCTGATAAGTCTTCCACAGGGTGAGTGCAGATTGAAGCAGGGTTAAGAAAGGAATGTCAGATCAAATTTCTCTGTTACAAAAAATAATGGAGAAATTAGAGGTGGGGTCAAACTGCGCTAACCCTGCCATTTGACCACAGTCCTAGTTTTTCCTTTACATATTATTAGATCTGGGTTTGAATTCTGTACATGTTGAAAACTATATTTCCAACTTAGGCCTTCTGACTACCAATTTTGAAGAGTATGGCAACTGAAAATTGAGAAATGGAAAAGTAAATACATTGAGTAATTGTTCACCTTCATTAAATGGTTCTTTTACCTTTTACAAAATTTGATTTACCTGTTAATTAAACTGAATGGGTGGGGTTTTTTTGCTTGTAGCAGAGGCATTAATAGGTAAACACATTTTGGAAGTGCTGACGAAATCTAACCACCATAATCTTTAAGCAGACCATTGTAAAGTGTTTGCATACTAGGGTCGTTTTCGCACTCACCTTCAGCCGGCGCGACCCCCCTCTTCACCGCGCAGGATCTGCGTGGATTTCGCACTAAACGCTGCGGAGCAGCCAGAAAAGCCGGAAGCTCCCGGCGCAAAAGCCGCTCAAACTGAAACCGCCAAAAAGCAGTTTGGCGTTTGCGCGGCTTTTGCGACGGGAGCTTCCGGCTTTTCTGGCTGCTCCGCAGCGTTTAGTGCAAAATCCGCGCAGATCCTGCGCGGTGAAGAGGGGGGTCGCGCCGGCTGAAGGTGAGTGCGAAAACGACGTAGGCAATGTTTACATTGATATAGACATTGATAAGTGAATTTGCTGAAAACAAAGCAGTGTGTATTTCCAGCATGTCCTCAACATGCTATAAAAAGTTTTAACTATAATGTTATGGAGCAGCATGTCATGCATTGTGCAGGGATGTGGTGGGGATAGAATTTGAGATTTGTTGAATTGATAGGAACTGCAGCTTTGTGCTGTTGGAAAGAGTAGCAGTCTAGAGGTCTTTCTAGCTTGCTTAGCTTACCAGGTGATCTAGTGTACACTCTTAGAAGTGCAGGAGTCTGCCCACCAATCCAGAGGGGCAGCAAAGAAGTCTGTCTACTTGGCAAGGCATCTCTCCACCATTTTCCATTGCTGGCCAGGTAAGTCCCCCTTTTCCTGACTGTCAGCTGTTAGCTGCTGGTCCAGTGGTGAGGCCAGGCCTACCTGCTATAGGAAATAATGGCTCCATTATTTCCTATGGGTACACCTGGCATTACTACAGCCCATAGGAAATATGGTCACATTATTTCCAGTAGCTGGTAGACCTGGATCTCCTGATATGGATAGTGGCTGCATTGTTAGGTAGATCTGGTGGTCCATTTATATTTTAAAGGGACAGGAGATGTTGATGGACAGCTGTTTGCTGGGGCCAGATTTCCCCCCTCTCTCTCTCCCTCCCTCTCCCTCCCTTCCAGGGAGGGTGTCAATGGAGTGGACTTGGAAAAATGGTCCCAAATTTTCAACTCCTCCCCCAGAAGTACTTCCTCCACATCCTGGAATGGTAACATGTTGCTATCTCGAAAGCTAACATTTTGCTATCTTGAGTGGAAAGGTGGTATAGAATTTTTTTAAAAAAATAAATAAATGAAAACAAGGATCTGAAAACTTGGGGATAACAAAAAGCATTCCCTCTGCAAAATCCAGACCCAAAATCAACACATAAATGTTTGAAATGCATACTCATAACCCGAAAAAAAAACCCATCAAGCACTCTGCCCCAAGTGTTGCCATTGTGGGGAAAATAGTTGTGCTTGTAAAGATTTATCTGAACAATTTAAATCACTCCTTACAGTGAATGGGTGAGTAGTCACAGCTATGTTCTCTCTCTCAACAAATTAACTCCCAAACATAGACATCAAGACTACCCATGGGGAGGTACATGCAGGGCTGGAATGAGACATACAGATTAGGGTATAACACTTGCTCATTCAACAGTTCCTGCAAAGAACTTGGTCATATGTATGCTGCAGCTGCTACTTTTACCAATAATCACATATAACTCTTGTCTTGCCACAAACAACTGAGGATAGCAAAGGCAAAGATCCCTTTCACCCTATCGCCTACCCCACTTGAGGCCTGCTGTCTTGTGGGGTTGCTAACACATTGTTTTAGCAGTACTCCAGTGCTTTCCCAGAACGTATGACCAGCAGTCATGGTAACAGGGCAGTGTTAACTAGCAAGAATTTGCACTGATGCAGTGGTGCTTGTTTCTTCTTTGTCTGTTGAGGCCATGAACAAAAAGGCTGGCAATCCAGTTGCTCTATGATGCTGTTAGAACTCTCTCTACTGTTGATCCTGAAGTGAACTGTAGGAGCGCGCCAAATATCTTCTTTGGACCAGTTGTGTTACAAAAGCCCTTTCTTGTTTAAAGTTCATTAAATGTTAATTTAAAAGATAATAACCTATCGTTACTGGATTGACATAATGAATCACCAAGCAGCAGATGCATTGAATGCTCCCATGATCAGTGCTTAAAGCACATGGATGTGGGCTGTGAATGTGCAGTTTGATCTAGAAGTAGGCAAAAAAATTTCAGATAAACTTCTGTATCATGCACTAGTTATTCTAGTTGCACTTGTGGGGGGAGAGGGCTTCAGATCATTTCCCTGGGTGATTTTAGCATGGGACTGATTGCATGCTAAGCCTGTGCATTTCTATGGAATGGTGGATCCAAAGAGAGAGCCTTCATTATTAAGCTTTGTGATTGCAATCCCAGGCAGAAGATTGTGACATGAGTGTGTATTATGGACTTGGCTATAGCAGACTATCAAGATTCCTGGTCTGTTTCTATGCTTCTTGTGACTAGGGTGTCAGAGGCCTAGTTTAAGTTGCACTGCTTCATTTGCCATCTGTAAATTTTTATGCCTATTCGACCCTAGACTCTCTTTTGCATTTCCCAGCAGAGACACTAGAACATACATTTGTGTTGCCTAGGATCTGTACACACTGAGAAAGGAAAATATTATATGATCCGCCTGAAGTAGCACCATTGCAATTTATTTGATTGTTTTAGTGTTTTAATATTGCTTATTGTTTATTGTGTATTTTATGCTGTTAGCCTCCTTGAGTCTGCATAGAATGGGTGGGATATAAATATAATGTAAACAAATTAAAAATATATTCTTACTGTTCTACAGTACAGCATACAGTGTTGCCTTTTGTGTTGTGGTTATTCTGAATTCTGTTGTTCCTTATCCATGTAATTCTTTTGTATTGCCCTTGCAAAGATCTTGTTCTCTTTACAGCGGCAGCAATACCAAATAGGATGCAGGCAGTTGTATCAAAATCACTGACAGGACTTCAACAGAACTTTTAAAATTCTAGGTTCTGGATGCGAAAGAGACATATGTATATTAAGTAGGGCAACATTATCCTTCTGTTGCTGCATCTTGATTGTCATGGGAGTGACATTGGTATTGTTGGTGGAGGCATGGGTTCTAGAGATGCTATAGAAGTGTCTGTTAGGGTTGCTATGCTAGCTTTCTTTGCTTTACTTACTGTTGTGCTATTTACAGAGCTTGTGGTTTAACACTGAATAGCAACTATTTTCTCCTGATGTTAAGAGTATAGTGTGCCACACTTTTAGGACTCTAGTTTAATCAGGATGGCTTATGTGCATAGGTAGGTTTGGACCGCCTACTATGGGTTAAAATAAGAATACTTCTTCTGGTGTCTTACAGAAGCAAAGAAATTCTTGTGATATCATTGCTCTGTTTGCTCTAGTGGTTGTAACCAACTATGATCATGCTTACAGAGGCACAGGTAATTATTGCTGGTTGGTTTTCATAGTTCCCACAAACCAAAATGATGCAATCTTACCCTCTCTACTAGTGTGCTGTAAGAGCAATTGGCAACTATACAAAGGGTTGGCAGGAAGTGTCACTGTTGGTCACAGCACTTCTACAAGAATTGGTCACAAGAATTCTTCAATACAGCTACTCATATCTGTGCTGAGTAAGCAAGAACTATTGTTTGTATATTGCACAAGAAAGTCATAATAATGAATGGTATTCCAAGGACATGAAAAACAAGTGTTAATATTTGAGTTAATATTTAAATATTTGAGTTAATATTTAAAGAATTTAAATTTTTAATTTAGAGACTTTTGTATGGCCTTGCTGTGCACTGGAACAACTCATTTCCTTTTCATCTTAAAAACTGTGGTCTCAGCTGCAGCTGCTGTCTATTGGTTTCATATATACCAATTTTTTTGCTGTCCTTAGGGAACAGAAATATAGCTTGTATGTAATTTACATTCCATTCCATCTGCACTCAATTCCAGTAGCATACAGAAATGAAGAGAAGCCAGACAGTGAAAGATAATATGGATCTGAATGGGAGACTGTACAATAGATCTTTTATCTTGGAGTAATTACACATGCTTATACTTTGTTTTAGCTTCTTGGTAGCTCTGTTGCTTTTGTTTTGGCTACACATTTTAATAGCTTCCCATTTACAGCAGTTCTGCATTTACAAGGATTCTGTGAACCTGAATAATAGAAATGCTGATGAAATTGTGTGCATCTGAATTTTTTTCCTGCATTTTGGTTGTGCTGAATTACATAGCTTTGTTTGCAGAGAGGTACCAATGCATTAGCCGTCTGCTTGTTTTTCCATTGTTGATTTATACAGAAAAGGATATATATGTCACATGCCCTCAGTTTCAGTTCCATTTTTTCCATTCATGTTACTGAAGTATAAGAGCCTCGTGGTGCAGCACTGCAGTTGGAACCCTCTGCTCACGACCCGAGTTCGATTCCAGCGGAAGCTGGTTCAGGTAGCTGGCTCGAGGTTGACTCAGCCTTCCATCCTTCCGAGGTCGGTAAAATGAGTACCCAGCTTGCTGAGGGGAAAGTGTAACGACTGGGGAAGGCAATGGCAAACCATCTGGTAAAAAGGTCTGCCTTGAAAACGCTGTGAAAGCAGCGTCATCTCAGAGTTGAAAACGACTGCTGCTTGCACAGGGGACCTTTCCTTTCCTACTGAGGTATACAAGTGTTTGCATGCCTTCATAACTTAGGAGAGACACAACTGAAGAAAAGAAAAGTTATGGCTAGATGTGCCTGCAGTAACTAACTGCATTGATTTTATTCCTTCTTTAATTTAAAAAAACTCCTAAATTCTATAGGTAGCTCTCACAGAACTTTAAAATAGAAATAAAAACAAGTCAATTATAGAAATAACTACAGAGTAGGGATGCAATAGTGAGAGTTAGTGAGAGTTAGTGGAAGGCATGAATAAATAAATGCATTTTCACCTGACACTTAGATGTGAACTGGACATCACTATGGAGATTGTTCCAAGGGCATGATGTGGTCTTCCAAAAGGCCTTGATGCCAGTGGATACCTGCTTGATCTGAAATTGTGGAGACATGTGGAACATGATGATGATGATCTTTGTTAACAGGCAGGATAATTTTTTCAAAAAGAAACAGAAAAAACAGCAACAGCATACTGGCCGCAGGATAAAAACCACATCGAACTGCCACATGAGGAGAATAATAGGAAGAGGGATACAAAAAACAAAAAACAAAGAAAATGACACTGAATTAAAATACTTCTAAACTGGAAAATATACAAAATATATGCATGTCAGACAGGAATCTAGGCCAGCACCTAGCTGCCAAGCAACCAATCATAGCTCATATCTGTGCTGATTCGCATGTGACTGCAACATCCTATCAGCTTGGAGTAGGGTTGCCAGCAAGAAGCTGGCAATCTATGGGAGACTCACCCAGCCTGGTGGGGCCTTGCCAGCAATGTAGTGACATTGCTGGCACTTCAGTGATGTAACTTCTAGGGCAACCAGGAATGACATCACCACACTGCTGAGGGTCCTGGTACTTTGATGACACTGCTTCCAGTCATCCTGGAATGGACAGGACAACAATGCAGCCACAACAATACTAATGGTCTCATCCTCCCTCCCTCCCTTTCCCTCCCCCACCAAGCTGAGTAGTAGCGGTAAGGTGCAGCAGGGAATTGGAGGGGGAGGGGGTGGTCTCAGCTGAAGCAGAAGACCTGACATGTCTGGCTTGGAGAGGGCTGATATTGAGGGAAGAGCTGGTGGTTAGCAGTTGGAGGTCTGGCTCAGTGAGAGCAGATGTGCAATTTGAGATCTGACTCAGAGAGAGAGAACAGACAAAACATAAAAGGAGTTTATTTTCAGGATAGATTAGAAATTCTGAGTGTCAGTGAATCTAATATGATTCAAGGCATTCCTTCAAATAAGTGAGAAATTGACTGTTAAGTCTCTGTGAATTATCAAATTAATTTGTATACACCGCATAACACTGTCTTGCACTGTAGCATGGGAAGAAGATATTTTATTTCAGCCTAAACGGAAGCATTACTTAGTGACCTGTTCAACTTTCTTCTGACCATTTAAACATTCAAATCCTTCGGAGAAGAATAACTGTATTTTGCTATTTGTTTAAATTTTCATTAATGAATATCAGTATCCTGACAAAAAATAAACATTTAACCTCACATTAGGGAACCCATTATTCTATAACCCTTGAAACTAAGTCTTAAATAGAATATCATCTGAAAGGAGAGAGAGGGAGAATAGAAACTGCCTAAACTTTCCTAAAATTATAGGAGGCTGTTAGAAGAAGCAACAGAAAAGAAGAGAAACAGGGAAAAGGAAAAGAGACGGGTTAGAACAGCAACTTGAATCAGAACTTTATTAAAAGATATTAAAGTGATACAAAAAGAGCTGTAAAATATGTGCTCATGCACTCAAGTGCTCTGGTTAGGTTTTACAAAAAAAAAAAAAAAAGCCAGAAGCTGCTTGGGGAGGATAAGAACATAAGAACGGAAGAGAAGCCATGTTGGATCAGGCCAATGGCCCATCCAGTCCAACACTCTGTATCACACAGTGGCCAAAAATTTATATATATTTTATATATATACACACTGTGACTAATAGCCACTGCTGGATTGGCAGTTTCACACCGCCAAGGTGCCTAGTATCCACCCTGCTGCTTTCAGACGCCGAAAAGCGACTGGCTGTTGGCTCAGAAATTTGCTACCACTTCGTAAGTAGCAGCTTTGTGAGCTGGCCTGTGGAGGCCGGAGGATGGGGTAAGTGTGGGATGGGAACGGGTGGCAGATGTTTGTATACGGAAAGATTTTTTTGGGTTGATTTCAGAGTCGTCTCTGAGTTGGCCCAAAGTGCCGGTCTGTAATCACCCTTAGGCCCTGTTCACACAGCATGTTGAGTCCATGTTAAAATGACCTGGTTCTGTTCCAAATATCTTTGTTCCAGATATTATCGATCAGACTGCCATACTGCAGTTTGAATCACTCCATGGTGAAACCGTCTTCTGCCATCCACACGACGGCACCATGCAGTTCTTTTTTTGTTTTCCCCACTATTATGCGCATAGCTCAGAAAACATTATGTGGTTATGCACATATTGCTAAGCAGTAAAAAAAATGGTGACCATAAACCAGATATCTGAGGCTCTTTTTGCTCTGGGACAGCCTTCAGACATTGGAAGTTGGTTGATACCACAGCAGAACTATCCAGATGGAGAAAACTACGAGGTGAAACCGGACAACTCAAAAAACACCACAGAGGAGCTGGTAGCAAAATAATCCGGTTTGCAGAAGGATTGGGGGAGGGGGGGATGATTGACTACCAGGAGGCAGCTTTTAGGAAACAACAGGGACAACTGATTAAACTGTGTGTCTGAACAGGCCGTTAGATTTCTTATTTGACTCTTCCCCCCCCAGTATAATACTATTCTCTCCCCTCCCCCAGTATAATATTAGGAAACACCAGGACAACTGCAGCATTTTAAAATGGTGGTGGCATCTTCATGGCAGATGCAAGAGGACAAATTTGGCCTATAAGCCATAAATTCCTTTTTTCTGCTTCTGATGGTGATTGGTTGGAAGTGCTGTCTTGGCCCCTTCAACCCATTTAAAGGCAGAAATGCCACTGCATGGGAAATCAGGATACTCAAAGGAAAACTGGACATGTTGTCCTACTACATCTACCAGTTTTCTGGAGTCTCAAACTGAGCACACTCTTTTCCTGTATCTTTTTTTGGTAGCCGGAACTCCTTTGCATATTAGCCCACACACCCCTGATATAACCAGTCCTCCTGGAGTTTATAGTAGGCCCTGTACTAAGAGCCCTGTAAGCTCCAGGAGGATTCGCCACATCAGGCCATTTTCAATTTAAAGATCATTATAGCACTTGCAATGGTTTTATGTTTTTATGTTTTCTGTATCTTTTTATATTTTAGTGTGGTTTTATATTCCATGTATTTACATGGCTTTGTAAGCTGCCCTGAGCCTGCTTTCGTGGATAGGGCGGGATATAAACTGAATAAAATAAATAAATAAATAAGCTACAAAAAAGCCCTGAAAGTAACTAAAGTAATGTCTACATGCAAGTATGTGCCTATGGCCCTTTATAGAGTAATGTGTGAAATGTGTGCTGGGCATTAGAACAGCTTAAATATTGCACATTCTTGGAAAACAGAAGTGTATTGTCATTTTCTCCACTCCTGATGTAATATGCGAATTTAAAATGTCATGTTGAGATCCATGCATTTCATTAAGTCTGGAGCATGCAGATTTTGATCTGCTTGAGATCTGCAAGTCTTGTGTTAGAGGTGAAGTTTCAAGTAGTCATCTGTACGTCATTCACGTAGTCATTTTTTCATCTTTCCCTCTCCTTTTTTGCAGCATATAAGCCTCTATGTAACCTTGTGCCAAACATTCAGTTCTTCCCTATTGAAAGTACATTTGATTTCATATTTACGTAATAGTCCTTCCATAGAATTTCAGTAAAACAATATTATGCCAGGTATTTTTTTTTGGGGGGGGGGAGGTGATAAATCACACAATGCACAGGGGTTTTTTTTAGAACAGAATATGTTTTATTGATCTTCCATTAGATTCTATTGAATTGTTGATTTCTTCAGGGGAAAAACATGTTTTGAATTACATTGTTGAAAAAGCTCTAGGGTGATAAAAAAAGAAAAGAATACAAGAATGCAAATTACTTGTGAATGACAATGCCTCATGAACATACAACACTGATTCTTTATTTTGCCGTTTCATAGGAACTTTATAAGCAGCAGATGTCGCTTAAACTCTGTTAAAACTACAATCTGAAAACAGGACTGGTGCCATTAATAAGGACATGTTATAGTGCATAACATTTAAAATCACCAAATTACATTATTAAGAAATGGGTTGGAAGAGTTATTTATGCAGACAAATGGAGCTGGCAGTACTTTGTGTTCAAAACTGTCCTTGAATCTTTTAACTTTTGCATAGACAACTACCTCTGCTTCATCCAAAAGAAAGAATGAGATGATGATATTGCTATAAAAACAACAATTAATCACTGTGTTCTGTTCCATTTCCCAAGGACTCAATGACAGATTAAATTTCAGAATATTTTAATAATGGATTATGGTAACAGGGGTGGGTAACTATTAGTTTGCTAAAGCTGAGAAAGTGACAGAGGATAAACTGTAAAATGACACAGCGTAATGAATCATATGAGAGTTTTCCTTCCAGTGCTAGTGGAAGTCATTATCCATTCACAGGTGATCTGTATATTTGCTGGATTTTATATCACATTTTTTTTTATCTTCTGGAAAATAATGTTCTTTTTAATCTAGCACACATTGGATAAAATCAGTAGAAATTCAAGAATAAATTGCAACCAGTGTCATCATGTACTATCTGTCTTGTCGTTTCAGTAGAACACAGCAATTTCAGTTTTCTGGATGGGCTTCTACAATATAACACAGTGTTATACGAAGTAAATTACTAGTTTTTGTTCCTTTCAAAGCACAGTTACTGTTGCTCTGTTTTCTCTCTGACCCTAGAGATGTCTCGCTGCATATTTCACATTTGCACATGTGCACTAACTACTATGCCAGATTATTATAGCCTTTGATCTCCAATTTACATGTACAGTCAGGGCTTTTTTTGTAGAGAAAGCTTAGCATGAACTCATTTGCAAATTAGACCACACCCCCTGATGCCAAGCCAGACAGAACTGCATTCCTGCTCATTCCTGCTAAAAAAAAAAGACCTGTGTGCAGTTGTTATCACCTGCATGCATGGAATGCACTGTATATGAACTAGCTGAAGGCGCTGAAGTTTTATTTTCTCCCAGAGGCCTTACAAATGAGCTTCAAATTCTGTTAGGGATAAAGTCTGAGATACCTTAAGCCTGACCCCAGAAGGCCTTTTCCCTTAGTATTTTAACATATAGTTTTGAAACAGAAGGCATAAATCACTGCATTTTTGCAGACACAATTCTATCTTTGTTTAAAAAAAAAAGGAACATACTCCATCCATAATAATTGTTCTACTTGGTTATGCATTATTCATATTTCAGCAGTTATGGCCATACAGTATGTAGAGAGTCCCAGACTGTTAATGTGATTCATAATAGTTATTCAGTCATAATTTGTACATATCCTGCAGGTAAAATTTTGTTTGTTTGTTTGTAAATCTATTAATCACACACGCACAAAAGTATACCTAGGAAATATTTCTGGCTTTCCTGATGTCTGTGTAGTTAAAGTATACAGCTAAGTGGTCTGTTACGTGGATTAAGTAGAACATTGTTGTGTAGAAGACCTAAAGTTCAGTTGATGTGTGTATTTTTGAGCCTATACTCCAGTCCTAGTTAGAGCCAGTGTTTAAAATGACACATTAACAAGGCAAACCACTCTTCGCCAGGATTACATGAATTTTGCAAACTGGAACAGTTTTGATTTACCAAAATGAATGAAATATTTTGGTCCACCTAGTGGGTGACAGTTCTGCATCAAGAACATGTTGCATACTTCAGAGGCATAAAATACACTGCATGTGAGTGGTAAGACAGGGAACTGATTAAGCCCTGGCAGGAACAAGTGACTTTTCTGTAGCTCCTGTCCCAGCCTACTAGAGTAATATAAGAACCCTGCCTAAGTATTCAAATGTTGCAGAATCAGGTGTCTTATGGATAGATCTCTCTCTAACAGTTTAACATTCTTTCAGTCTTGTGTTAATAGGAGAGTAATTCAGCACTTGAATGGCATTTCCTTGGCAATGTTCAAAATAAGTTTATTTTTATTGGCAATTTTTATTGCATTTACTTTTACAAATATAAACAATATAAACCACAAAAAATCCTTACGTAGCCTAAATGGGAACTTTCTCCAAGCTTCAGGGAGAAACATAGCAAAGGAAGGCGGGAAGGGTGACTTGTTGGATTAAAAGTCATGACTGACCCTGGCAATCCCAGTAGGCTTCATGCCCTGAGCAGGGATTTGATTTTCTGTCTTCACAGTTCAAATCAGTGCTGTAATCACATTGACTTTGAAGAATACCTTGAATCACTTCCAATTAGGGGTGCCAGGTCTCCCAATGTGGCAGGAGACCACTCTCTGGTAAGCTTCATTCCCTGCTGTCATTTTTTTTTTTTTTTTAAGGTGGAACAAACAATGTAAAGTGACTTTCAGAGAAAACCTGGTAGTCACTCTAGGAATTGCTGGAAACTACAGTTTTACCAAAGGGGTGTGGTACCCCCCATGACTCTCTAGAATCATAGAGTTGGAAGGGGCCATACAGGCCATCTAGTCCAATCCCTTGCTCAGTGCAGGATCAGCCTAGGATCCCTGACAAGTGTTTGTTCAGCTGTTGCTTAAAGACTGCCAGTGAGGAGGAGCTTGCTACCTCCATAGGTAGCTGATTCCACTGTTGAACAACTCTTACTGTAATTTCTCCCCCTAATATCCAGCCAGTACCTTCCTGCCCTTTATTTAAACCTATTATTGCAAGTCCTATCCTCTGTTGCAAACAGGAACAGCTCCCTGCTCTCCTCTAAGTGACAGCCCTTTAAATACTTAAAGAGACCAATCAACCTTTTCTTCTCCAGATTGGACATTCCCAGGTCCCTCAGCCTTTCCTCATAGGACTTGGTCTCCACCTCCCCAAGCTCCCAGCAGCTGCCAGAAGCAACTTGGCAATCTATTTCCAATCTTACTATTTTGATGAGTTTCAACAGCTGATCTTCTGTTTTTATAATATCAAAAACATAGTTCCCCTTAGAATAGAGTCCATCAGCTTTTCTTTTTTATTGTTTCCTTTGGCACACTACATGTTAGTCATTTTCCAAAATGTCTATCTTTCTATCTGATGTGCTAGGTATTAAATATTTTATTGTTTCAGAAAGGTAGATGCTGAATCATAAAGTATTTTTATAAGGGCTACAGAGTGTAAAGTCCATTTTAAAGGGTTTTTTTTTAACTAGTTAAGGATGTCTGTATAAAGAAATTGGACCTTTAGTTCAATTTCTTATTCTTTTATTCGACACACTCAGCCTTAGGGTCACCAATCCCCAGCTGGGGGCAGAGAATTGCCTGATTTGGAGTCCCCCCTCACTTCAGGGTTATCAGAAAGTGGGGTGGGGGTAGGAAATGTCTGCTAGGCACTCCATTATATTCTATGGAGACTGGTCCCTACAGAGTATAATGGAGAATCGATCTGTGGGTATCTAGGGCTCTGGGGGGCTGTTTTTGAGATAGAGGCACCAAATATTCAGCATAGCATCTGGTTAAAAAAAGTAAAGGTAGTCCCCTGTGCAAGCACCAGTTGTTTTTGACTCTGGGGTGACATTGCTTTCACAATGTTTTCACAGCAGACTTTTTACGGGGTGGTTTGCCATTGCCTTCCCCAGTCATCTACACTTCCCCCCCCCCCCCCAACAAGCTGGGTACTCATTTTACCAACTTCGGAAGGATGGAAGGCTGAGTCGACCTGGAGCCGGCTACCTGAACCAGCTTTCGCTGGGATTGAACTCAGGTTGTGAGCAGAGGGCTCCGACTGCAGTACGGCAGCTTTACCACTCTGCACCATGAGGCTCTTTAGCATCTGGTGCCTCTCCTCAAAAACTCCCCCAAGCTTTGAAAAGATTGGACCAGGGGGTCCAATTCTGTGAGCCCCAAAAGAAGGTACTCCCATCCTCCATTATTTTTTATGAAGGAGAGGCATTTAAAAGGATCACAGTCCCTTTAAATATGAAGGCCAGATCTTCCTTTGGAGTTCCGTCATGCCTGTCACAACCTTGCTGCTGGCTCTACCCCCAAAGGGAAATGAAATGGAGGGAAGAAAGAGTAATAAAGGAAAATAAAGAAATATGGGGAAGAAAGGAAAATAAAGAAATGGGGGAAGAAAGAGAAATAAACAAAATAAAGAAATGAGGGAAAGAAAGGGGAAGAAAGGAAAATAAAGAAATGGGGGGGGAAGGGGAAGAAAGAAAAATAAAGGGGGATTAAGGGAAACAAAGAAGAAATAGAAATGGATATAAAGAAATGAGGGGAAACTTACCTAAACTATGACAGTGACAGTGAACTGCAGCGATCCTGGCCCTGGGGAGGCCACTGTGCAGTTCAGCTGGGTCCCGCAATCTTTGCTGGGCAGCCAGGCCCCAGGGAGGCTGCTACACACCACGACTGGGCTCCATGATCCTCGCCGGCCAGCCGGGTCCCAAGGAGGCAGCCATGTGGCTCAGCTCAGCCCAGCAATCCCTGAAGGCCAGACCAAGTGACCCTGAGGACTGTAAATGTCCCTCGGGATGGACATTCCCCATCCTTGGTTTACTGGAACAGTATCTGGGGCCAATGCATCCTTCAGTTGGTGCAATGATTTACACTGTACCAAGGAGGGGTTATATTGCAGATAACCCTCCATCATGTCATTAAGCGGCTTCCCCCTGAGCCATTTGTTGTAATAAGTTCATGTCAATATGGCATCAATGGTCTGATTTTTGATTGGGCAAGGGCCAGCCCATTCAGATCTTAGGCCTTAAAAAGTTTAGTTTTCTGGTTCTTTGTTGGTAGCATACACAGCTATCATGAGGACAATGAGCAGGCCTCAGTTTGAGCAGGAGCTCACAGGAGCAGAGCTCCAGAACAGCTAAACATTATTGTGCTCTTTGTTTCTTAGCCCCCCCCCCCCCCCCACACACACGCTTGCTTTTGGGCTCCATTGCTTAAACCCCCTGTGAGAATTTTGCTGAACTCTAAGATTTGACAAACTTTCTAATATTTCCCCCCACAAAAAATGGGAAATAACCAAAACATATAAAGCAGACAGATGGAAATCTTTTTCATTCCACTGTGGCCACATAGGAGATAGTAATTTAAAAAGTATGATGGGAGTAAGGTTTTATTATGACAATTATAATTCAAGGAGCATTTTAAGGTAGATACTGAGCTGATATAATTTAGTATACCTTCCGGTGATGTCAGGGGTGTGTGGCATGTGCAAATAAGTTGTGCTAATGAGCTCCTGCACCTCTTTTTCTATGAAATTGCCGCTGACAACGAGCTAACCTCAGAAATTGGCCTGGCCAAGTACTCTTGGACGGAGAGATTGCTGTCTAACTTGAACTCAGAAGGGTAACAACTTGTAACTTTGAATTCCTGCATTACTGTTTAAATTACTCTTTAAAATGTAGTTATTTTAATCATCACTGCTAATGTTGCTTTTGAAATATTCTTCCATTCCCTTTTATATATTCTTTAATAAATATCCCTTGATTATACTGGATATGTTGGATGTTTTGTACTTCAAGAGCTTCAGTTTTCATCTAGTACCTTAGACTTTAAGAGTCCACATACCAGGTTTAAGTGTTGTGGAAAGATATTCTGCAAGTGGCCTGCCTTGCAGGGCTGACTTTCTTGATTAACTTCAGTAAGGTTAGAAGCTTGCCCCTTAGCTTCTGACTGTGTGGGTAGGCCAGGAACCTGGTGGCAGAGACCAGAACTGGTGAGTGTGTGGCGACAAACACCAGGTTTTTATAATTTTGTGCTCTGTACTGAAGCAGAGAAATAACGAGGTCCGCACAGACTTACTGGGTTGAAGCGAGGTTTACTTTATGGTACCATAAGCAGAACTTAGTCGGGCATGGGCCCCCAAAATGACTGAGTTACAATCATTCTACATACAGCCAGTTTTATTCACACTGAAAACAAGCAGGCAGGACCCCAGGCTTATCTGATTCAACATTCCCCACCCCCTTGCTCTCCTAGTACTTTTCCATTCCTCCTGTTTCCATGCTTTATCAGCTCCAGCAAGAAGCTTCTCAAGGAGGCCCCTTCGTGTTATCCTAATACACATTTGTGAACACACACCCACTGAAGGCTGTCTGTGCTTCTAATGAAAATTGCATCAGACACCCTCTTTTTGAAGGCAGAAGCATGCTTTCATTCATTATTATAGGGGTTTTCATTAATTATTCAGGGGTCCCCCTTCAGTTAAAGACTCCCTTGAACTGGGGGATTCTTGACACTCTGTCTTTTAGAGTTATAACCCATGGATCTAAAAACAAGTATATTTTCTCTCTCTTTTCTTCTTTAAAGTATGCCAGATAAACACTTCATTTAATTCATTCATCAATGTCCTTGAAACTGGAGAGTTATGGACAAATCAAAATGTGATATGCAGTGGTATTTATCTGACAGTACTTGATGGTTGACAGCTTGTGAGAATTCATATTTGACACATAGTAATCAATCAAGGGACACCAACGTCTAAAATACCTGAGTTTCAAATTTTGAGAGATAATTTTGCATTCAAGATTCAAACTTGAATTTATACAAGTTTCTGTGTAAGTAGGTTGACTTAAGTTCCTTATTATAAAGAATGTAAATAGATCATGATTAATGTTTTCACGTACAAGTTAGAGTACTACAGTTGGGGAAGCCACAATGAATTGTGAGGGTTATTTCATTTTTCCTGGCATCCTCTTCTTCACACTACTTCCTGACAGCCCCCATATTCTTCCTCTTTCCTTCTTTCTTTCCCTCACACCAACCTAACCTTTTTAAAAAATCTGACCCCCACAGTATCTATTATTTATCTACTTCATTTATACTCCATCCTTCTCCTCAGTGGAAAGAAGACAAAACTCTCCTTTCTAAAATAATCTTCAATTTTGTTTGATGTTGGTGAATGTGTGTGTAAAGCCCTGAACTCATGCCTTGAGTGTTTAGTTTTGCTTTGAAGTCTGACTTCAATACCGGGAAAGTTGGTAGAAACCATTATCAAGGACAGAATGAGTAGGCACATTGATGAACACGGGTTATTGAGGAAGACTCAGCATGGGTTCTGCAAGGGAAGATCTTGCCTCACTAACCTGTTACATTTCTTTGAGGGGGTGAACAAACATGTGGACAAAGGAGACCCGATAGATGTTGTTTACCTTGACTTCCAGAAAGCTTTTGATAAAGTTCCTCATCAAAGGCTCCTTAGAAAGCTTGAGAGTCATGGAGTAAAAGGACAGGTCCTCTTGTGGATCAAAAACTGGCTGAGTAATAGGAAGCAGAGAGTGAGTATAAATGGGCAGTCTTCGCAGTGGGGTGCCGCAGGGCTCGGTACTGGGTCCCATCCTCTTTAACTTGTTCATAAATGATTTAGAGTTGGGAGTGAGCAGTGAAGTGGCCAAATTTGCGGATGACACTAAATTGTTCAGGGTGGTGAGAACCAGAGAGGATTGTGAGGAACTCCAAAGGGATCTGTTGAGGCTGGGTGAGTGGGCGTCAACGTGGCAGATGCTGTTCAATGTGGCCAAGTGCAAAGTAATGCACATTGGGGCCAAGAATCCCAGCTACAAATACAAGTTGATGGGGTGTGAACTGGCAGAGACAGACCAAGAGAGAGATCTTGGGGTCATGGTAGATAATTCACTGAAAATGTCAAGACAGTGTGCGTTTGCAATAAAAAAGGCCAACGCCATGCTGGGAATTATTAGGAAGGGAATTGAAAACAAATCAGCCAGTATCATAATGCCTCTGTATAAATCGATGGTGCGGTCTCATTTGGAGTACTGTGTGCAGTTCTGGTCGCCGCACCTCAAAAAGGATATTATAGCATTGGAGAAAGTTCAGAAAAGGGCAACTAAAATGATTAAAGGGCTGGAACACCTTCCCTATGAAGAAAGGTTGAAACGCTTAGGGCTCTTTAGCTTGGAGAAACGTCGACTGAGGGGTGACATGATAGAAGTTTACAAGATAATGCATGGGATGGAGAAAGTAGAGAAAGAAGTACTTTTCTCCTTTTCTCACAGTACAAGAACTCGTGGGCATTCGATGAAATTGCTGAGCAGACAGGTTAAAACGGATAAAAGGAAGTACTTCTTCACCCAAAGGGTGATTAACATGTGGAATTCACTGCCACAGGAGGTGGTGGCGTCCACAAGCATAGCCACCTTCAAGAAGGGGTTAGATAAAAATATGGAGCAGAGGTCCATCAGTGGCTATTAGCCACAGTGTGTGTGTGTGTGTGTGTGTGTGTGTGTGTGTATATATATATATATATATATATATATATATATATATTTGGCCGCTGTGTGACACAGAATGTTGGACTGGATGGGCCATTGGCCTGATCTAACATGGCTTCTCTTATGTTCTTATGTGAGTTTGAGGGTCCAATCTGGAATGTGGCATTCAGGGACTAGTTTTATTTGTTTGCTATTTACTTTGTTGGTACCCCATCTCTTCCCCCCCCCATTAGGGTTGCCAATCCCCAGGTGGGGGCTGGGGATCTCCCAGTTTGGAGGCCCTCCCCCCGCTTCAGGTCCATCAGAAAGCGGGGGGAGAGGAGGGAAATGTCTGCTGGGAATTCTATTATTCCCTATGGAGATTTATTCCCATAGAAAATAATGGAGAATTGATCCGCTGGTATCTGGGGCTCTGGGGGGGGGCTGTTTTTTGAGGTAGAAACACCAAATTTTCAGTACAGCATCTAGTACCATCTAGTACCTATTTTCAGTACAGCATCTAGTACCTCTAGTACCATCTAGTACCCGCTAAGTTTCCAAACGATTGGACCAGGGGGTCCAATTTTATGAGCCCCAGAAGAAGGTGCCCCTATCCTTCATTATTTCCTATGGAAGGAAGGCATTGAAAAGGTGAGCTGTCCCTTTAAATGTGATGGCCAGAACTCCCCTTGGAGTTCAATTATGCTTGTCACAGCCTTGATCTTGGCTCCACCCCTAATGTCTCCTTTCTCCACCCCCAAAGTCTCCTGGCTCCACCCCCAAAGTCCCCAGATATTTCTTAAATTGGATTTGGCAACCCAATCCCCAATAGGGACCCAAAGTAGTTTATATTGTTCTTTATTTTATCCTCACAGCAACCCAGTGGAGTAGTTTAAGCTGAGTCACTGGCCTAAGGTCATTCAAGAAGCTTGCATGATAGACAGGGGATTCAAACCTAGCTCTACCATAGCCTGCTCTGATACTTTAATCACAATTGCATGCTACAACCCCCCCCCCCACCCCCACAAGTTTTGTGAACTGAAACAATTCCTTGGAACCACTATTCTTCCCATTGGTATCAATTTACATGCATCTAGAAGTTTATTTCACCAGGGCATATAGCGGTTACCTGGAGCCATTTCAGGTCAGGCAAATGGTATGCGGAGAAGCTTAATTTCCCCTTCTCAAGCAACCCTGAACACCTGAAAATTAAGCTGAAAAATCTTTGGGAGCTTTGAACATGGAACTCCCAACTCATGTTGTTTCGGCCCTGTCAATGTGGACAACATTCAGTAGCATTCTTCGTCTTTCTCCCCTTCCTCCTCATCCCTGACATTCAGGTCACCATGTTCTTCTCCAGCAATCTCTGCTTACTAGAGATAATAAGCCTGCTACTTTTTATGTGCCTGCTCAGGTTGATGGAGAAGTAAGTCAAAAGCCTGATTTTGCTTCATTTCATTAAAGCTTTTTGATCTGAATATGTAAACAAATTAGAGGTTGATGTGAATCAAGGAGTTCTTATCTTGGGATAATTGACTTTCTAAAAACGTTATTTAGAAATCTCTAGAGTAAAGAAGACCTATACAAAATTTAAGGGAGGGAGAATTGCCTGGGAAGTAGAAAAGATCTTTCACTTTGATACCCTTAAACTCTGCAGCCAATGTGTTGTTATTGCATAGCTGCCATTCTAACCATTTATGTGCAAGCAGGGCTTTTTTGTAGCAGGAACTCCTTTGCATATTAAGCCACACACCCTGATGTAGCCAATCCTCCAAGAGCTTACGGGGCTCTTATTACGGGGCCCAGGAATCATTTTGCAGAAAAACAGATGATAGAGCTACTCCAGGGATTGTTATGCAACTGCAAGTACTTCTGGAACTCTCAGAAGGAGAAGGTGGAACTCTCAGAAAGGTTCAGGAGCTGTGCTCCTGTGAGCTTCCACTGAATCTGAGGCCTGACAGGGCCTGATGTAAGCTCCAGGAGGACTGGCTACATCAGGGGTGTGTGGCCTAAAAAGTAAAGGAGTTCCTGCTACAAAAAAAGCCCTGTGTGCAACTCAGAAAGTTTGCTGCTAATAACTGTTGACTACTGTGGCCTCTATTGCAGTCAAAAGCATCTTCCTGATGCTATTCTTTGTTGTGTAGAGAGCAAAAAAACCCCTTTGTTGTGTTGTTTCTTTATTGGAAATGGTTTGTTTTGTGACATATAAAATGAGCAATCTGAGCATTTATGTACTTCATCTCTTGTCATGAAATTCATTCGAAATAACCCCCCAAATTGTGAATATTCATCCTAATATACTTTCTGGTAGATCACTGTTATGCTGTTAGACCTTTGCAGCATGAATTTTATTCAGTTAACTATGATTTATTTTTGAAAACAAGAAAATCTTTCTCCCTAATGTGAAGCTCCTCAACCAGTTTTATGCAAAGCTGTGATTTGCCTCACCTGCTGTGATGGTTGCATCTCCGTTTTATTTTATAACTCCAAATGGCTTCCAGCTATTTAAATGCAAGAACAAATTGCATGGCTTCATAGCCGCATATTGAACATAAGCAACCCAGGTTAATATAAATTGCTTTGCAAATTCTTTTCTCCTTCAGCTGTAAACCACTAAAAGCAAATATATTTCAGAATGACAGATCTTTGGCTTGAGGCATTCCATAAGAATAACAGCTACATAAATATTTCAGATGCCCAAATATATAAATACCACAAATTCAAGATTTGTATATAAATTATCTGCATTGTTTTCTTTACGCCCAATGTAGGTAGTAAGTAGTGCAAGAAATCAAAATTGCTTTCACATGAAAGACTTGATCTGTATCCTCGAGCAATGAAGTGGGCATTGGGAAAACATTAGCATGCAAATAGACTGAGATTTCATTGGCTAAAGGACTGCTTCTGCATTGCTTGGAGTGGCTTAGTTGCCACAGCTCCTTAGTTCTTCGCTCTACCCCCTAGTTGCAGAAACATCTGCACCTGTCCCACATTAAGTCCACCAGGTCAGCCTTTTTATCTCCACATGCATCCTGAGGCACAGTGAAATTCTGTTACCATTTAAGTGGATGATACAGATTACTGTGCTTGTCCTAGGGAAGTAGGGGCATCAGTCCTGACTCACCTGATTATCCACTCTCTGAGGTCAACTTTCACAACTATGCAAGTGGTCTTGATGAAGAGGCTGTCATTGCCAAGTTACAGGGCCATACAATCTGCCTCAACCATATACACAGAAATTGCTGACACTATTGCAGATGTCATGAGAGCCACTACTGAATATACCACACAACATAAAAATATGAATGAAGGATATAATGTGAAATCCAGAATGATTTCAAATACTAATCAGATGTGCTGAGGGGATGAGATTTGCATCTTCTGCTTTTCCCCACTGAGGGTTGTAACTAATTTTTGTCATCAAAAATCCCACAGCAAACTGCCCCTTTGCTTTAGCATTCAGCCAGATTTCAAGTTGACTGCCGTACAGACACATTTTATGCCTTTGTTGTTCAGGGCTTTACAGCAGCAGGTAAAATAGACCTTAAGTAGGAATAGGATCATTTTAATGTCTTTATTTTTGCTATATATATATATATATATATATATATATATATATATATATATAACTTTGGAAAGAGGTGGGGGGCTGCATCTCAAACCCCCCTGGTTTTGTGGGGTCAGTGTGGAACTACACCGATATTGACTTCACTCCAGAGAGAAAAACAGTCTGGTCTGCTTAATGCTAAGATACTATTTATTGGCCAAGAAAGAAAACTAAAGTACATATATCCAAAATAATCCAATAGAGCATTAGACAAACACTCTAAAATAAAAAAAAATAGTAAAGGGATGTTCCTTTTCTGCTCACCAAGCCCTTCAGAAAAAGGGTATTGGAAAAGTGGCAACAAATGATGGAAAGGACTGTCCACTTATACCCTTCTACTCACCTGGATTCACTGCAAGATACCACTGTGGAATAGGGTGGTCTCTGATGAAAACCAGACCCCAAAATACTAGAGCATCCCCTCTGCAACATGCCCGATGCAGTGGTGTCCTCTCCAGGTAAGAAATCCTTTGCTCAGCAGTGAACTTTTACTTAGATATCTATTTTTTTCTTGTGTTCCTCAGAGAGCATAATGCCTCATATACTTATCTTTGAAAGTTTAGGCTATAGCTTGGAGGCCATGAAGCAGAAGGCACATTTGGAGGTACACCACTTTACTTATACATTTAAGTTGCCAACAGGAAAGTAAAAACTTATGAGATAACTGAACCAAGGAACAGCAGCTAGCTATTTTAAAACCTATGTAGCATAGAAGAACAGAAAGGCCCAGACTCCTGTAGCCTAACATTCTGCAACACTCATCTGTTCATCTCATTTTTCTAGTATATCTTTAGCTCACCATTCCTGCAGGGAGCCCAAGGCAATATACATGATTTCCCCTTTCTCAAGGTTCCCATTCTCCTTCTGGGGGTTGGTTTCCCCTGATTTTGAGGTCTCCAATCCACTGCCACGGAACTGGCCAGTGAGGGAGCCCCACCCCCAAAGAGCCCAATGTGCCCAGCATGATGACATTACCTAGAGATGGCATCATCACATTGGGCACTACTCACACGGGGGAGGCTCTAGAATTTTTTTGGGAAAACTCTGTGATGTCTATAAAGATTTCCCCAAAATGATAGTGTTTTCTGCATGACGTGCCCGGCATGATGACATCACTTCTGGATGATGTCATCATACCATGTGCGCTTTGCATGAGCAAAAAACATTACAAGGAAGAGGACTATAGTTCCTCACCATCAGCCAGGTAAACCTGGCAACCCTACCCTTTCTCCAGTTTATCTTCACAACAATACTATGAGGTAGGTTAGGCTGAGACTTTGAGTGTGTGGCCCAAGGTCACCCAGTATATTTCAGAGCAGAGTTTGGATTCAGAGGACCAAGTGCTCAGCAGTGGCCATCTTAGGTCTACTGTATACCAGTTGTGTTCACAAAAACAAGGGTTTTTAAATGAGCTGCTTCCTATGAACATATTACTTTCACTAGTGTGTCACCATCATGTGACACTGTGTTTTACACTGCATCAGTCCCTTGGTCCATCAAAGTCAGTAGGTCCATCAAACTCAGGCAGCAGCTCTCCAGAGTCTCAGGCAGAGGTCTTTCACATTGTCTTCTATCTGAAACTTCAACTGGAGATATAGGGAATTGAACATGGTACCATACGCATGCCAAGCAAACTTTCTGCCACTGGGCCAAGGATATTCTCCTTTTGCTTTGCATTCTGGAAGTGACAGATGTCCAGTTTGGCTAAGGAGGGATGTTTCAACATGTTGTTTGACCTGTTTAATACTGTGTGTTTCCATGGTGCATTTATTCACCTATCAAGATTTTCCCAACTTTTATCCCATACTTCCAAAATCTGCTTTGCACTGAAGTTTTGAGAAAGATCACAGCAAAGTCTGGATGGCAGTCATGTGGGTGGCAGTGTTCAGAGTTTCCTGGTCCTGCCCACACAACAGCCATTCCCTCTTCCTGTCGATGGGCGTTCTTTTAAAAAATGGTGAATTGTGAATGGTGAATTGTGTTATATCGACATATCATATCAGTATGTGTCAGGTTCTCTGAATTCTCAGCTGTCATTTTTAAAAAGGCATATCTCCACAAGGAAAGGGGCCAGAGACCTGGGAATGTCGATAAACTGATTAGTATAATGGTATATCAATACAACACTTTTAAATCTCAGACTTGTATGGAGCCCTGTTGCCACTCAACTGTGTTAGCAGCTGCAATGAGGAAACTACACAACCCTGTCTCTGTGTGGAAAAAACTTAGGTGAACAACTAGATTAACCTGAGTGTACCATTTGAAAATCTGATTCACTTGATTTTAGTGTGTTCGTTTTAAAATAATATACCATATATATTTTTAACATAGGTGTCAAAGACCTTGGAATGTTTATCTGAAGCTCTAAAAGCATCTTTAAAAAAAAAAAATTAAGCCCCTTCCTCTTTGACTGTTTGTCATGGACTTTTCAATGCATTCTCCTGGTATAGGACTGTTCCATCAATTAAAGAGAGAGGACAGGACCTTTTTCAGTAGCAGCTCCAAGATTATGGAAGAACCTCTCCAGGAAGGTGTGTCTTGCCTAGGCTTCCCAATCCCCAGGTCCCAGCGGGGGATCTCCTGGTTTTACAGGCTTCCCCCCTCCCCCAGCCAGCTGGCCGGCGGGGGAAGCTCCACCCCCACAGCCATTATGCACCTCCAGGAACGATTCCCATAGGGAATGATGGGGAATTGATCCGCGGGTGTCAGGGGCTCTGGGAAGGCTGTATTTTGAGGTAGAGATGCCAAATTTTCCATATACCATCTAGTGCCTCTCCCCAAAATACCTCCCAAGTTTCAAAAGGATTGGACCAGGGGGTCCAATTCTATGAGCCCCCCCAAAAGGTGCCCCTATCCTTCATTATTTTCTATGGAAGGAAGGCATTCTAAAAGGTGTGCTCTCCCTTTAAATGTGATGGCCAGAACTCTCTTGGAGTTCAATTATGCTTGTCACAGCCTTGATCTTGGCTCCACCCCCAATGTCTCCTGGCTCCACCCCCAAAGTCTCCTGGCTCCACTCCCAAAGTCCCCAGATATTTCTTGAATTGGACTTGGCAACCCTAGTCTTGCCCCCTCACTTGTGATCTTTAGGAGACAGCTGGAGAGGTTTTTTGGGATTGGATTTGATTAAAGTAATCCTAAATTGTGATTTTGAATGTTTTGGGTTTTTTTTTTTTAAAGTAATCTATTTTATGTATTTTATTACTGCTGTAAGCTACCTTGAGCTTCATAATAGTCCCTATATAGTGGGAAACACAGATGCTTACAGGAACTGCCCTTCCATTCCCACTGTAGAATTGTTATGTCACGTAATATTCATCCACCTACAAAATGGGACTAAGTGGCAGGGATCTTTTATAACTTAGAGTTGGATAGAGCAGGAATATTCTTTGGCAGAAGCATTGCTACATAATTGCAAAATCAAAAGTGGGTCAGTTTGACATTGGTGGAATACTAAGGATCGTTTCCCTTTTCTTGCAAGAGTTGAAAGTGAGATCATTTTTTCATTATATAGTTATTTTGGGAAATGATGTTTGCTAGCCAAATAACTATAAACATCAGTCTTGGATTGTAAAAATGGTAATGCTGATCCAGCTTTAGATTTTCAGAAAACATTGTGTCATTATAACAGGGTTCGTGAAAAAAGACTTGCATGATTAAATGATGGTGAAGAAGCCCATCTTTCTCACTACTGAGACTCAAAACTGATTACAGAGCAGAAAGAGAGAGATGGGGGGAAAGTGATCATGTATTATAGTATGCAGGATGGATAATGCAATAGGATTAGGAGTACATTTCTTCTTTGCACATGTTGTGGAATGATAGCAGGCCATTCCACAAGGGGGGACCCAACAGAGAAAGTGAGCAATTGCCAATATTACCAGTTTGCTAGGAGGGATCTTTAAGATTCTGTTCAGATGACCACCCGTGCTGTGGTAGAGAATAGTAAGAAAGGCGGACCTAGGCCATGAAGGACCTTGTAAGTGATAGTAAGCGGCTTGAATTGACCCTTGGAGCTGATTGGTAGCCATTGCAGCAACTGCAGGTGCACCTCATGTTCTGCCAGTTACCCACTAGTAATGGGCTGCCAGATTTGTTCCAACTGGATTTTTCCAGTTGTCTTCAAGGAAAGATCCATGAAGAGTGCATTACACTATTCTAGCCTTGAGGTTACCATCACATGGATCCATGTGGCCAGATAGGCTGAGTCAAGGTAGGCTGACAACTGTCATGCTAATGCAGCTGTATTGTTCACTTCTCCAGTAGTAATGTTGGGTCCAGTAGAGCCCCTAGGCTCCAAACTGGATCAGAGAGTGTCCGCTGGACTTCATTGAAAGTGGGGATCACAGTGTCCTTCAAGACCTCACCTTTCTTCATCAGAATTTTATTTTATTTATGTTTATTTATTTTGTTAAATTTATATCCTGTTGTGATGGACTGAAAGCAGTCTGCCTGAGTGAGAGTTGAGAAGCTCACTTTGACTGGCTGAGCCGCTTCCATGTATCAAATGGAAGGAAGCAGCCAGGAGGAGAAATCTCCTCAGTTTAGAAGACCGTAGATTTATACCCCGCCCTTCACTCTGAATCAGAGTCTCAGAGTGGCTTACAATTTCCTTTGTCTTCTTCCCCCACAACAGATATCCTATGAGGTAGGTGGGACTGAGTGAGCTCTCACAGAAAGCTGTCCTTTCAAGGACAACTCCTGCCAGAGCTATGGCTGACCCAAGGCCATTCCAGCAGCTGCAAGGGGAGGAATGGGAAATCAAACCCGGTTCTCCCAGATAAGATTCTGCACACTTAACCACTACATGAAACAGTTAGAGTTGGAGATTGGAGCTGAGAGCAGACTGAGCAAGAGTCCAGTTCAGTTCCTGAGACAAAGCTTGTTGTGATTTAGAGCTCTTGTCTGTATGAGAGTTTATTTAACAGAAGGTGTTAAGCTGAGCACTTTCTGGAGAAAACTCTCAAGACTGTGGCAAAAAGTGTCACAAGGCAGAAGGAGACTGTAAATCTCTGCTGAGCCTCCTGGTACTAAGATAGGACACCAACATACACATTGAGAGAGGGACAAAAGATTCTTGTGGCTATGTGGAAATCCCAGAAGTCAGACAGAGATCCTAGCTGTAAGAGGACTTAACACAAGTGAATGAGGTGCTAGTGTGAAGAGCCCTCAAGGATTTTAGTGTCTAGGGTATAGCTCTACAGTCTAGAGTAGGGTGGCCATAATATCTGCAGGCCAGCCATGGACACCTTGAGGGGGGAATGAATGTGTGTGTGTGCGCGCGGAGCGTGCGGCGCCACAAACAGGAAGTGACGTCACTTCCGGTGATGTCATGCCACCACCGGAAACAGGAAGTGACATCACTTCCTATGACATCGTTCCAAGTGACATCACTTCCTGTGACGTCATTTACCCTAAATGCCACTGCCGGAAACATGGTGACATCATTAGGACACCTCATTTTCATATGCCACACACCCCGACATCACCAGAAGGTGTACTGAAATTATATCAGCTCAGCATCTACCTTAAAATGCTTCTCAAATTAGAACTGTCATCATCAAACCTTACTCCCATCGTACTTTTTAAATTACTTTCTCCTCTGTGGCCACAGTGGCATGAGGAAGATTTCCATCTGTCTGCTTTATATATTTTGGTTATTTCCCCATTTTTTTGTGGGGAAAAATATGAGAAAGTTTGTCGAACCTTAAGAGTCCAGCAAAATTCTCCCAGGGTGTTTGAACAATGGAGTCCAGAAGCAAGTATGTGGGGGAGGAGGGGTAAGAAAGAAAGAGCACTATAAAATTTAGAGGTTCCGGAGCTCTGCTCCTGTGAGCTCCTACCCCAAATGAGGCCTGCCCTTGACTAACCTCAACCAGTCTGATATTAGGCAGAAGGGCATGAAGCTCAGATGGAAATCCTCCAAGTTTACTGCCGCCATTTGCTTATGGAGAGGGGTGGGTGGGAGGATGCTGGTATCTGATTCAAATCTCTCCAGCATGCAGACCCCTCCCCACTCTAAAGATGGAAACAGACTTTTTAGGCCCCATGAAACTGCTGTACAAGCAACCCCCCCTCCACCCTGTTCACACCTTTCTGGATTCCTTAACAGAAGGCCGCTAACTTCTGAGCATGCACAAAGTGTTTTTGCCCTCTAGCACAATTTAAACTTTCCAGTCCAGTGGAAACTTTAAAAACAAAACCAAAGCATGAACGGCATGTGGCTGAGTCTGAGAAAGCCCTCCTTTTGGGATTTTTTTTGGTAGGTTTTAAAAGAAAGCAGAGCGATAAGAAGGAGAAATTCACCCGGAGATGCATTTTTCCTGCCTGACGCGCTCCGCTGCTGGCTCCTCGTCAAGGAAGGGCGATGGTGGGGGGAGAAAATCTGGCGGGCCTGGAAAATGCTGTCTGGTTTCCCCCTCTCGCTGAACCCCGGCACCTCTTTGCTTCGCATCGAACCGTCCTGGGCCCTCTTCTGGCCACGCTCCTTACCTGATATGGGGCATCCAGATGTGCCGACAACCGGACCTTCGGAACTGCAAAGGTTTCTGCAAAAACTCCCCTTTCCACTATCCCAGGAGAGAGAAATGCAAAACCTTTTTTTCCCCTCGGGCTTTTAAAATATAAGTCTTCTCTCTCTCTTTTTTTTTAAAAGCCCTGCGGGGTGGTTTCTACGGCCGCTCTGTTTGCAGAAATCTCGTTGCCCGGCGCAAACCGCACTGGCTCTGGAGTCCAAGGTTGAAACCCGATGCTTTCTGGCCCAACACACGCCTATCGGGGGGGGGGGGGAGTTTCAAATTCTGCCTAGACTTGAGGTGGGGAGGAAGAAAAGAGGAGGGTGACAGGGAAACGAGCCAACGGCAGTGCTAGGCTACCTGTGAAGCAGCCAATGGGGAGAGAGGGAAGGGCCCTCCGTTGCGATCTGAACTGGTGGGGGAAACCCAGAACGAAGACGCCAGGCGTTTGGGTAACAGTTCAGGTTTGTCTTTTGGAAGGGGTTTTGGCTTGCAAGGGAAGCCCTCTTTCCCTGCCCGGTTAGGGTAGCCACGGGGACAGGACCAGGGGGCGGCAGGGCTGCGAGGGAGGGAGGGCGAGTCCGGTGGGGCGCGGGAAAGCCGGGTCAGGATCGCGCGCAGGCAGAGAGGGCGTGCGGTCTTCCGGCCGGGTGGGGAGGAGGGGGCTCCACGAGGGGATGCTCCTGATTGGCCGCCTGCTCTCCCGAAGGCGCCGGGGCCTTCGGGAGAGTGGGATTTTGGCGAACCCGGGATTTGCTTGGTCCCGGGTTAGCCAACCCGTGAGGCGGGAATTTGGGGGCAGGGGCGGGACTTTCCCGGGTGGTCGGGACGATCTGGCCACCCTAGGATACCTAAGATTGCTAGGGAAAAGGGTCTGTGAAGGGAAGATCTGTCACAAGTTCAGTCAGTTCTCTAAGTGAGTGTAAGAATGTGTGGAGAAATATTTTAGAAACCAACTATAGAAGTCTTTCTATAGTGAACACACCCCTGTTCTACCCCTCTGAGGCTTGGGATTTCCTCAGTTAGTGAACAAGAGGTGCTCAGTCTTATTTAGCT
Organism: Heteronotia binoei; assembly: GCF_032191835.1. Classification (NCBI taxonomy): domain Eukaryota; kingdom Metazoa; phylum Chordata; class Lepidosauria; order Squamata; family Gekkonidae; genus Heteronotia; species Heteronotia binoei. The sequence goes on from NC_083225.1 coordinate 68,364,542, forward strand.
GTTAGATTGCTGTGGAGTTCGTTTATCAAAAACAGTAGCCATCTATCACCATTTGTAATGGCCAGCTTTAACCAAATCTGCTTCCTTTCTATTAAGTCAAAAGCAGCTTTTAGGCCCACAAAAGCAACAAACAGATATTTGGTGGGGCCGCTCATGAATTTTAGGGAAAGATGGAATAAGGTCAGGCAGTGATCAATTATACTTTGCTCTTTTCTGAATTCTGGTTACTCTGGGCAGATGATTTGGTTGGAGGCTTCCCAGTCTTCCAACTTACCCAAGAGATACTTGCTGTACATTTTGGAGACTATATCCAGCAGACTAATTGGTCGGTAATTGCTGGGAACCTGTTTATCCCCATTTTTTAATATTTGGGACATTGGTGCTATTTTTCCACCCCAAGGAGAGGCCCCTTGTTGTGTTGATCTCATTGTATGACTTAGCCAAAATTGGGGCCCACCAGTAGGGGGAAGTATTTGAATAGTTCTTAGGAAGGAAATTATGTCCTCCATTGGGACTTTGCTGAAGAAAGGGAGGAGATAAAACCTTTAATCTCTGAAGTTGACATAAGAGACCACTAGGGCAATATAGATAGATCAGTGGAAGGAACTCGCACAGAAACCCTATTAGGAGGAATGGATGGGATTCCAAAGATCTGGCTGAAATGAGCATGCCAGTCTTAGCTGGGATCTGAGTTTCGAACACGGTGGAAGTTTTACCTAAGCCCATAGAGACCAGCTCCCAAAACTGGAATTCCCTCCTTTCTAGGATTGCCTGGCCCAACTCCTGCCATTCTTATTTAGCAAAAACATACTTTTTTTGCTTTAGGAGTTTTTAATAAGCTGACCTAAAAGATATAAGGACAATAGGAAGGGCTTCATTTTCATGGCCACACACCTCTTATCCACAATGAAAAAAACTTTTCCCTAGCTGCTCTACACTTTTTGTCAAACCAACCTGCAAAAGGATGGGTTTTGGATTTTAGAGGTCTATCATTAGGGAGGAAGGGTCTAAACTGGCAAGCGATTTCCTCAAAGAGTTATAGGATATCCAAGCCATCCCGTGGATAAAGGTGTTCGGCAAGGTTGCATTTAGCCCCCTCCTTGTTCAACCCTTTTCTTAATGACCTAGCTGTGCACCTAACAGATTCAGACTGCCATAGCCCCAAACTCAGAGCAATCCATGTCCCTTTATTACTTTATGCAGATGACGCTGTGCTTTTATCCTGTTCCAGAGTAGGTCTAAGGCGGTTGTTGTCTCGATGAGCAGCTTTCCTCATGAACAATAAACTCCAACAGAACTATGAGAAATCTAAACTTGTAGTCTTATCCAAGAGAAGACGTCTGCTCCTTTAGCTGGTCCATTGAGGATAGAACAACTTAAGTATTCTAAATATTTAGGCATTAATTTCCAGAACAATGTATCTTGGTCTGCACATCGTCACTATGCTATGAAAATTGCCAATGTTAGTGTGTCGGTCTAAGCAAAGTTTTTCTGTGACAGAGGAAATCAGTTTGTGTCAGCGGCCATAAAGATCTTTAAGTCCAAAGTGATTCCACTGTTGCTTTATGGTATCCCAATGGATCCATTGAACGGATCCAATCGAAATTCCTGCAGAAAGTCTTAGGCTGGTCGAACTGTGTTCCATACGCAGTAATATGCTTGGAAACTGGCATGTCTCTATTGGCGACCAGAGCTTGGCTTGCTACTGTCAATTTCTGGCTCCGTCTACACTATATCTCTGAACTTGAGAGCTTTTCCCATCATATGCTCTCTGAATATAAATTTTCCACCTGGTCAGAGTATATTGCAGGGAAAATCAAGTCTTTGGGCCTATCCCTGGAATCATTGTCCATGCTGCCATTTTCGGCAGCAATTTACCAAATTAAAAGTAGACTTTTGGACATTGAATGCCAGGAATTATATAGTTTGGCCAATAAAACCTGTTCCCCACTATGTTTTGAGATTCCTCTCACCACAGGGAAAATGGCTTCATACTTTTCCCTTTTATTGACACCCCAGCACCGAAGAGCTTTCTCTCTTGCCAGATGTAATGCTCTGCCCTCTGCTATACTTCTTGGCAGATTTAACAAGATGACCTTCTCTTTTGGATACTGTCCTTGTGACCACACATCAGTTGAAACAGTCCCTCATGTCTTGCTTCACTGTTTGCTATATTCACAGCTTCGTAATTCACTCCTGCAACCCATTTTAGAGAAATCAGGAGACTGCTCGGATGCCTTGAAAGTCTGTAGGCTTCTGAGCAGTTTTCCCCCGAAAGACACTGAAATAGTAGCGAAGTTCATTTTTCTGGCCATTGTAATATGTCAAAGGACTGTGTAACTATAGTTTTAATTGGTAACAATGTTTCTAAATTTTAACTGTATCTTTTGTATTTTATGAGCAATTTTTATTCTGTATAATTTGGTAATCCTCTTACTCTGTATAACTGATTTCTTTTATGCCAGTAAAGACTGATGATGATGACGACAAGCTTTTCCCTAGCTGCTCTATACTCCTTGTCAAACCAACCTGCAAAAGGATGGGTTTTGGATATTAGAGGTCTGTCATTAGGGAGGAAGGGTCTAAACTGGCAAGTGATTTCTCAAAGAGTTACAGGATATCCAAGCCATCCCTCAGTGCTTCTTGGTGCAAAGACTGAAAAACACCATCTTCCAGAATGTGTGCTGTGTTCGAACGCAGATGAGCAGGCTACCTTGCTCCCTGTTGAATCCTTTCAGGAAGGTCCTGCAGTCTGTTAAGAAATATTGCACCCGAGAAGCCAAGGTACAACCTCAAGGGGCAGTGATCACTTTCAGCCCTATTGCCTACTTCAAAATGGTGGATGTATTGTAATAGCAATGATGATTCTATGAGACCTAGATTTAATCTGTTGTGCTAATGTCCTGGGTGAACAACTATGTATACGTGTCATGGGAGGAGTCATACATGGTTTCATGGAAGCAATGTAGATGATGGGAGGATAGTATTTTTAAAAATCTCGAACTTGACTTGTTCAGGAGATGGTTCTGGGATGACCTAGTCAAAAAACATGCTTGTAAAGTAATCTGACCATTTATACACTTTGAAGCACTAGAAGAGAACTGGTGCTAGTCCTTGCATTGAAGTGGTCACATAGGGCAATGTGGGAGGTGAGGAACTTGGAGTCTAAAGCATCCAAGGTGGTGGACAGGTTATTCCAGACAGCCTCTATACTTGAGTGCTTAGGACTTCTTGGTGGAGTGTATGTGTTCACATAGAGAAGAGATCCAGTGTGTTTGGCTCTGATTTCCAGAACCTGGATATGATTCTGGGTGCCACTGTTCAGGAACTGGATGTCAACCTTGAGGTCAACTGAGACAAAGATTACTAGACCCCCATTAGCACAGTCTTTAGTATGGGTTTTAACAGTAGGGACAGCAAATGCTTGGAAGTCATGTAGAAATGGGGGGGGGGGTTGTTCTCCTTGGACCAATCCCCTGTAGATACAAGATGCCAAATTTTTGCAGAAATGAAAGAAAGCTTGAATCATAGAGTTTATTTTCCCCATCTCATAACATTCCAGAAGAGGAGCTGCAGTAGTCAGTCTAGCCTCTCAATCCTGTTCAGTTCGCCATTGGGGTCCACTTGAATGAATCCATTTTTGTCCTTTCCTGATTCAGGTAAACTGAGAAAAAGAGGACTAATCTCAGATCTGGCTGCCTTATAGCAATGCATTTTCATCTTCTATCTTGCTTAAATGGAAGCAATTTGGACAACTGATTAATAGTTGATGGTTACATTCGTTGCCTCCTGGATGCAAAGATGGTGAAGTGTATGTACTTTGCTTTATGCTTCTTTATCTTTCTGTGGCAGGTTCATCTCACAGTGCTCTGTGTGCAATTGAAGGTGATTATATAGTATCTGGTTTTCTCTCTTCTTTTCCTCTGTACTGAATTGCAATTTTTTGTGCAATAAAGTGAATTTATATGTATATGAGCAGAGCACAGACGTTCCAAAGGGGAGATGCTCACATTTGCGTGAAAGAGCTGACTAAACTACATTGCAGAAAGCTTGTCATCTACCAAACACATCTCTAGCAATACACATCTCTTGCAATATAGGCTATTTAAGCCAAATCACACTTCAGCATTAATTTGATTTCTGTGCAAATTTATTTTGTAGTGAATTCAATTGCTGTTGCCTGGAAGTTACTACCTTTGTTTTTTTTTTTAAAGGCTCCACTGCATTTAAGTGCTTTACTTGGCAGATTATTAGGACTGGAAATAGCAAAATGTTATCTGTTCACATTGCATACTGGTTGATAATCAGTGCTATGGCCCCCAAACAGCTTCCTCAAAATGCCTTAAATTAGGCTCACCAGTAATATTAGTATGGCAAATAATGTTCTGTGTGTGATATAGTGATTGGAGTGTGGGACTGAGATGTAGATTCAAATCTCTTTTCATATGAAGCTTATTGAGTGCCTTTGGCCAAATCAGCTTCTACTTCCCATATAAAGTTGTTGGGAAGAATCAGTGAGAGAATACCATGGATGCCAGAGAAACGGCAGAGTACAAAGAATAATGAATGCCCCCAACCCTGTGTGGACTGTTCTGATGTTGTCAGTAGGGTTTCCAGCTCTGGATTGGAAAATACATGGAGATTTTGGAGGGTGGAGCTTGAAGAGGGTAGAGTTTGGGAGGCGGAAGGACTTCAGTTGTGTATGACGTCATACAGTCCATCTTCCAAAGAATCCATTTTCTCCAGGTGAACTGATCTCTGTCTCCTGGAGATCAGTTGTAACCGCAGGAAGTTGCCCCCCCGCAGTCGAAATGAAGAGGCTGACACAGTGTGTTGGATAAACCGGGCCGCTTTATTGAACATAACCGAACGAACTAGAATGGCAAAGGCTATAGGCCTAACAGGACAAGCCCTGGGGTCAGCCCCATCACCTCGCCTTGTCCTGGGAGGGCAAGCCACCCTGCCCCCAGCATGAGCCCAATATATTATGGCTGGTGCTGGGCCAGCCAGGCCCAAAACTCCACCTCCACCTAGGCCAGCATCAGTCCACCCCGGTAAGACTTTTTCGTGATCTGCATTCCCAGCATTGAGCCGTAAAGCCCATCTGCTGTTCATATTGACCACCTGTACCAACTGGTGCTGAGCCATAGGTGCTTCCCTGAAATACACTGTAGCCCATACTTCATCCTGCCACCACCAATGCCAAGCCTCTGCTTAGGCATTAGCATCCACTGGACAGCCCAGAGCCGACCGCAGCCCCTGCCTTAGATCGTCCAAAAAGGCCCGGTTACCCAACTCCGATAGATGAACCCCATCCAGCCTATACAGGTCAGCATTCTTAATCCGTATGGTCGGATGGGGAGGAATATGCCTAAAGCCCCCTACCATGGCCTTCTGCAGGGCCTGGTTGGCCTTGCGTCTGGCGCGTTCTATCCCAGCGGGGTACAGGGTGGACCGCCAGACCCTGTGTGGCAGAATCGCTGACCAAACCAAGATAACCCCTGGCCACCTCTGCTTAATGGCCTGAAGATCTGCCTGTGCCTGCACCGAAAGGGCCTTCCCTTTCATAAATCCAAGGTCATTCCCACCGTGGTGGATAACCAGGATGTGCGGAGGAGGCGCCATCCTCCTACGAAACAACAGTGGCATGATCCCCGGCCAACGTCGCCCACTCCACCGTCGTCCACTCACTGAGACCCAGCTGGGTGCCAACTGCCTGGTGGGCAGCCCAGAACATCATACTGTGCCCGCAGATGAAGATCCGACGTCTCTCCTTATGAGCCACAGCACCTGAAAAACAGAAAACAGTCACAACCCGGAACAAACGTGCCAACGGGCAACATAACTGCTAACCTGCCCCCAGCACTTCAGTGGAAGACCAATGGGCACACATATGATTTGTAGGCTACTGACCACCACTGACCCATCGGTTGTATTACAGGGAGGGTGAAGCCCATTGCTTCCGCTGTGGATGCGGCTGCAATTTGAAACAAGTGTGTTCCAGATTTGGCAACCCTAACTCCAGTTCAGCCAGTGCCCTGCTGGTCACTGCCCAGAACTGATATTTTATAAGGGGAGAACCTTCACTATGGTGAAACAAGAGGCCATCACCCTCCCCCCTGAGCGGTATTGACTGGGCACAACTCTGGCGATACACACTGGCCGATCGTAATGACTGTGCCCCTCTGATGTTGGTCCATTTTAGATCGCCGGACCGTTAGCCTAACCTGCCCACCTGCAAATTTAACGTCACTGGCGCACAGCGCCTGGTCCAAATTGTCCTTTTTTCGACTGTACTACCAACTCACTGATCCTAAGTGCACTGAAAAAGGCAACCAAAGAGGCCACGTGAAAAAGAGTGGTCTCAAAGGAAGATGAACATATGACAGGCCAAACCCAGTAAAGCCCTTTAAGCACTGATGGAGATATGGGCTGCTGGGCATCCACCCGCAGCCCCTGTTCCTGTGCCCAGCCCTCCAGCATCTTTCTAACTCTAAAATTGCCAGTGCCTTCAGAAAGGCGCTGTGCTTTACTAATAAAGGCAATTGCTGCCAATTGTCCCCTGATTGACTTAAGCCCCAACCCTCTGTCTTTCTGGTGAATGCAAAACTGGATGTGGGCCACAGGGACTGGACAACTGTCTGGAAGACCAGCAGAACTTCTGAAAACCTGAAACGGTAGGTCTGCCCTTTCATAGGCTTTTTGAGTACTCGGTGCCAATGCTAATCGAATTGCCCTACCAGCTTCAGCCCTCCAAACTGCCAGAGTTCCTGTGGTTTTTGCACTGGCCGAGGGTCCACTTCTGGAGCAAGCTGGCAAAAACGCTCGATCTGTTGGCGAGATAGAGCGTGTGCCACCCCGTTGCACACTCCAGGAACATGCTTTGCCAGAAATAGAATGTTCAGCCGGAGGCATCGTAATGTAAAGGCTCGCACCAGATTCATAACCAATACTGATTTAGAGGATAGGGAGTTTATAATATGTACAACAGCCATGTTATCACACCAGAAATGGACAGCGTGGTTGGCCAGCTGCTCCGCCCAAAGGCAAATGGCTACCACAATGGGAAAGAACTCCAAAAAGGTGAGGTCATGACAGAGCCCACTTGCCAACCACTCTGTGGGCCACTGCTCCGCACACCAGTGTCCCCAAAAATATACTCCGAATCCGGTGGCTCCTGCCGCATCCGAAGATATCAGGAGCTCTGCTTCGATCTTTAAGTCATCCCACCAAAATGAAATCCCGTTGAAGGATTCCAAAAATTTCTCCCACACCTCCAGGTCCCTTTGCAAGCCTGCGGTCATTCGCACTCTATGGTGAGGGAGACGCAGGGGCCCCATGGCGTCACATAGCTGCCTCAAGAAGGCCTTCCCAGGGGCCACAGCTTTTCAAGCAAAGTTGACATGCCCCACTAACTGCTGGAGCTCAAGCAGCGACACCTTGCACTGTGTCTTGAGAGAAGCTAATCTCACTCTAAGACCCCCCACTTTATCCGCAGGCAGCCGTGAAGCTTGCTGCATGGTGTCCAGCTCAATGCCTAAAAAATGTAAGCACCGAGCTGGGCCCCTCTCTCTTTTCGTGTGCCAATGGCACCCTGAGCTCCCGCACCAGACCCTCAAATGACTGCAGTAGCCTGGCACATTGCCTCGACCCCTCAGGGCCAACGAAAAGGTAGTCATCTAGGTAGTGAACAGTATCACTTAACCCCGATCTGGCCCGAAGTGCCCATTCCATAAAGGAACTAAACTGCTCAAAAGCGGCACAGGAAACAACATCCCACTGGCAGGGCCCTGTCCATATAATACTTTCCTTCAAAGGTAAACCCCAGCAGATTGAAATCTTCTGAGTGTACTGGCAAAAGGCGAAATGCTGACTTGATGTCGCATTTCACCATTTCAGCCCCCATACCGCAACCCCGAACTATCTTGACCGCTTGGTCAAATGAAGTGTACCTGATGGAACAGAGAACGTCCTGAATGGAATCGTTCACTGATCCGCCCCTGGGGTAGGAAAGGTGGTGTATCAAACGGTATTCCCCTGGAGCTTTTTTCAGCACCACCCCCAAGGGGGATACCCACAAAGTGGGTAATGGAGCCTCAAAGGGGCCAAGGACCTGCCCCGCCACACACTCCTTAGCTATTTTTGCCCTCACCACATGCTCCATCCCTACTACTGAATGGAGGTTGGAGGCCAAACAAGGTACTCTAGGTCCCTAGTATGGAATCCGAAATCCATAAGGAAAGCCCTCTAGTAAATAAGCCCTATCAGCCACCAGGGGATAATCACCCAGCAACTGCCTAAGTACCTTCAGTTGTATGGGAACCTTTTCCAGGTGGTTGCTGGTTATTCCCCCTCCCGGGGCGTCTGGCACCTGCCTTGGGTTTAGATTTACTACAGGCTGAAAAGGCGTGTGACCCCCGCATAGCGGGCACTCATGTTTAAATTTACAGGCCTTTCTGGAACACATGCTCTTGGATGTAAATTCCCAGCATAGCAGCTGGGGTTGAACTGAATGGCCCGCCACACTGCGGGCACCTACACTATTCTGTTGTTTGCGTACCAGATGACCACTGTCAGCCCTATCGCCCATATTGGGCTTCTCTGGGGACATCAACTGCAGCCAGAGCTGTTGATTAATCTCATCCCAAGGAAGCCCTGGGTTGACTGCAGCCCTCATCCTGAAGGCCTCGTCATATTGCAACCAAGCCTTACCGACAAAATCCGTATATGCGCAGTACACTATGTCGCAATACTGGAAAAGCGCTGCAGCCTGAAAAGGCTGTGCCCTTGCTATTACACCAGCATAGATCAAAAAACCTGGCAGCCAATTGGCCCAGGTCCTGTCTACCTTTCTCCGTTTCAGCTTCTCCTTCTCCTTATCATCTAGGTTCTCCTTATCCTTCTTTTCAAGCTCTCTAAGAGGAGGCTGAAGACGTCCACATATTCACTCCTCAAAATCTTATCCCGGGTCGCCACCGAAAGGGCAATACAGTGTCACCATATGGAAGAACTTGGAAAGGTATGGACCCATAAGGATTTGGGGGATAGCTTTAGGTACCCCACTGGTAACCTGGCCACCCGCCTTGCTGCGGTAACTGTTGTTGCCCCCCTCACGTCAGCACGCCAGGTGCTGCCTGTAAGCAGAGGTGCCTTGCAAAGATGCCGCAGCAGCTGATTGCAAGGAGGCCTGTGCGGTGGAACCTACAAAACTCTGGCCTTGTGGCTATGTGAAAGGTGCACCCCAAGCCCATGACGGCCCACTGACGACCCCCACTGCTCCATGGGACACGGGCTCCCTGCCAGGCACCTCTCCTGTATCAGCGCCATCCTCCTGGTCCAGTTCCTGCCTCATGTCCACACCGATGGCCCCACCCTGTAACGCAGAAAGGCGGGCCAGAACCTTCTTCTCAAAAGTTAACCTGGCTGACCAGCCTGTTGCCCTGAGGCACCCATCCCATGTAGGAGCCACTGCAGCACCCCTCTGCTGATCCAAAACCTCTAATTGGCCAATAATGGCCTGCCTTAACTGGGCCTCCTCACCCAAGTCGCCCGGGGGACTAGGTTGCTGGCCCCGCTTCCTTGAGGGCCTAGTGGGCTGCTTCCCTTTGGAGCGGCCCTGACCCTTCTTGGGTTCTATATCCCAATGATCCAGAGGCTAACCTTGCCTACCTAACTGTGGGCTAACTGACCAGGGTGGGGGGGTGGCAGCCCCAGCAACCCAGCCGTACACCTCCCTATTGGGGGGGGCAATTAACCCAACGATCCCTAAGCCGCCCACCCTGGACCCTGGACACATCAAAGAAAACTGGGGGGGGGGCGTCCGGCCTAGCCCCACATCCCTCAGTCCCCTTCCCTTCACTCCTCGCTGTCCTAACAGCAGGCCCCGCTTCCCCACACTACTTGCTGCCCCAACAGCCAGCCTCCGCTGCGGGCTGCTTCCTGCCGCTGCTGCGTGTGCCAAATGTCCCCCACCGAGCCGCCAATAAATGCCCCGCACAACCCACGCAGCCTGCCCAGGTTATGCTGCTCGCCTGTGCCTTCCCACAGCCATGCGCCCGCACCCAAGGCTCCAGCCCAGCCACCAGGAGACTCCCCAAATGTGGCTCTCTTCTCTGAGAGCCAAAAAGAACTGTGTGGAGCTGGGCAGGGCCGGGGCTTTTATAGCCCCGACTCCACGCCCCCCCCCCGGCAGTTTCCTGGATGCCGGGGACGGCAGGGCCAACCTCCTATCCTTCCGGGTCAGCAACAGCGGCCCCCAGCCTATAGCTGCCATTGCCAGCCCAGCTGGGAGGGGCTGACTTCTAGTCACTACCTGGAGGTTGGCAACCCTATCAATCATTGTAGTTGTATTTTATTTAATGTAGATGTCATCCATCATGTTTACCTGCTCGGAGCCCATTTGAGAAAGGGCGGGCTATAAATTGAAAATAATAAATAAATAAAATTTTCATGCTATTGTTCTGAAGATGCTACATTTGCTGAATGTTCAGAGTGCAATCTGGCATTTCTTCTTTTGCTTTCTGTGTAGAACGTGACTATGTAAATATCATGGAATCAATGACAATTACTTCTTCTACCCCTCCCCCCCATTCTGGGGAAAAACTATCTGGCATTATTTTATTTCCCTAATATGTGGTAGCATTTCTGTTCCTGCAGTAATGTTCCACGGTTTGAAAATATTTTATTTAATTGTATTAACATCATATAGTTTTAATATTAAGAATTCCAGAAAGGTTTTGGCAATACAAGATTAATTTATTTTAAGTCTCTCTCTCCCCCCCCCCCCCCCCCCCCCCCCGTTTTTAACGGTGATTCACTAGCACAAGGATGGAGGAATCTTGGGGAAATGGGAACATCTAGACTTAATTGCTTAAAGACAAACAATAATGATATAGTTAGAGCTCTTCTTTACTTCAACTCTGAGCCTGTACAAGCATCACTTAAAAGTGTAGGATCATCCTGTTTAGAGTATTAATACAAGTTGGGTTTTTCTTTTAAAAAATGCAAGTTGTTAGTAATAACACGAACTTGGTTTTAAATGAAGTTGCTCTTAATGTTTACAGACCCAAACCTCCCACTGAGCATTTGATTGATAATATTAGTTTGAAACTAATAGTTTCCTGGCTAAGTCATTTATATTCTGAATGTAGGAAATAACATAGTCCATCATCACCAGATAAATTACACTTTGCATATACCCATAGCTTTATGCTTGAGTTTGAAATATGATAGCTTATTATACATATACAAGTAATATGTGCAACTAAAAGTGATTATTTTCTAGATCGGGGTGGCCAAACTTGCTTGATGTAAGAGCCAAATAGAATAAACTTCAGGTATTTGAGAGCCGCAAATAGATGGATAAAGGTAGAAAGAAAGCAACTTTAAATACTTTCTCCAAGCTGCTAGCTGATTTAAAGAGAGAAATGATTTAAAGAGAGAAGTGATTTAAAGAGAAAAATGCCTTCTCCAAGCTGGCTGACAGGATGGGATGGGGGCTTCAAAAAACGCACAGTATGTGTGAAAGAGCCACATGTGGTTCCTGAGCTGCAGTTTGGCCACCCCTGCTCTAGATTAGGAGCACCATCTCCAGAGTATATGCGGGTCTGCATCTCTAAAAGCTTCATTTAATGCTAAAAATCATGGCTTTCTGGCAAAACTGAGAAAATATATTATGGAGAAGCTTACCAACAGTTAACTTTTGAATATTGTCTCATTAGTTATAGAAAAGAGTAAGAGTTCAGTAATACCTTAAAGACTAACAAGCTTTGTGCCAGTCCCCAAGTCTGGGTGGGGAGTCCCCACTTTTGCAGGCTTCTCCCCATTGCCACTCAACTGGCCAGGGGGGGAAAGCCCCACCCCAACAGCTCTTTTCATCTTTACATCTCAGGCAGGTTTAGATACTTGTAAACTGCTTGTGTTTTGGAAGGAGTATGTGTGCACCTTTAAGTCTCAGCAAGACTGAGCTGATTCTTCATTTGGCGTTTGCCCTCCTTTCGCTCTGGGGTTGTTCCATGCGGGCCAGATTTCCCGATTCTGCATTAGAGGATTTCCCCCAGATTCAATTCTCAATCTGTTCCATGTTTTCTGATTCTGCATTACTGCTGCTCCCGGAGTTCCCCCTCCCTCATACATTTCTTTTTTTTTTTTTACATGCATGCGTGTTTGCGTTACAACATAACTTCTTTGTTTGCATTACAATGTAATGCCAGAGGCATAATACTGGCAAAGTCATGTGTTTTCCTTTCACCTTGCCATTGGCAGGTTAAGCACCATGAAATCTGAGTCAGCGATCCACAGTTTTTATCCACACACGCTGAATGTTAAGCACACAGTTTTCCGTTAAAACCTATAACAAATTACAAACAGATGCGTGGAAGGGGGGGGGGGGAGAAATATGCAAAGGGGTTAAGGGAGAAAGTTTCCCCAACCTATAAAAAATATAAAGCTGTAAACATAACCAAATTTCCACTCCCATTTGAGGCCATTGGGGAGGGATCGATAAAGGTGGCCATCACACATGTTTAAAGTAGTTCGTGCAACATTGCTTTTTATTTAGTTGCGTTGCAACGATCTTATTTGGAAAAAAATATAGCAGTCAGGATTGATTTTTTGCGGAGGGGGGAAGAACGTAATCACAATGCAATGGCACATTATCAAATTCATGTAAAATATAGTAAAGAAGGGGGCGGGTGCAAGTAAGTGATGCATTCGGAAAAAGAAAATAGCATTACATCGTTATATTATTTTCGCGTTGTAACGCAAAACGAGTTGTTTTTTAAAAAAATTAATCCATTTCAGGAAAATATTGCATAATTCAAAGGGAGTAAAATTGCAGAAGTATGACGAAATAACTGGGTGGAATCATGGGCGTGGAGTTATGTGGGTGTGTTCTACTGATGCAAGAAGTTTGACAGCGCACTGGCTCGAGTTCCGCACATAAAATTCTGAGCCTCGGAACTGCAGCAAAAAAAAGATCTGGTATTTTGCTGATCTCCTTATTCCGGGGCAGCACCGCTTCAGAGGCGGGTCAAGCTGCTGCCCTGGGTCAAAATGTGCAGAAACCAACATCTGCCCTGGGGGAAACACAGCGTTGGAGCCGGAGCAAAGGCTAATGCGGAATCACCCTGAAGCTTAACAGAATGGAGTGAGCAGGCCTAGCCATGTGTATGAGAGAGGAAAAGAGATAACCCAGTCTTTAACTTCATTTTGCATTCCTTTCAGAAGCTGTTTGTATAGTGAAAGGAATAGTAAAGAGTTAACTAGAACCTGTTTATGGGATAGGGGAAAACTCCACCCTTTTCTCTCTCTCGAGTTGGTTGAAATATAGCAGATTGTTACATTCAGCGACTCCAGTAAGTAAAGCTATCTATACCACTGCCCCAGGGAGATCACAATGTAGACATGCAAATTGTTTATTTTAGCTGCTTTGTGAGTGTGTGTGTGTTCACTTTCATTTAGTGGAAGTTCACTTGCTGGGGAACAAAAAAGGCAAAAAAGAGGAGGCGGAAATGAAGACTGTATTCAGGAGAACTGCAATGCTTTATTTGTCTGTTTGTTTGGAATGGGAAAGTCTCCCAGCTCCACTTTCAAAGTCCCCAGATATTTCCTGAGTCAGACCTGGCAACCCTAGTGATAAGGAATGAGCTTTCATGAGTCACTGCTCATAATCTACCACAGATTTTGTTAATCTTTAAGGTACTAGTGGACTCTTTTCTACTGCTACAGACAAACACAGCTACTCATCTGTTGATCTGTGATGTGGATCAGTGACAAATGAGCAAAACAATAGGATTTCCAAACTAAATATTTCTCTTGAGAGTGTTGAAAGCTCATGAGTTTTCCGTTAACTTATTATCTCTTGAAACTTTTGTGATTGGACAAGCTTGTCATCAATAAAAATAAAAAGCTTGGCAGTCATTTTTTTTTTAAAAACTTGCTGGCTCATCTTTTCTCCTCAACAAGATTAATGAGGTACAACTGCATTGTTTGCAAAACAAGACAGTAACAGCTGGTATGGAGATGGGCTACAATAATTGGAGATGGTAATTGAAGTTTGGGTTTATCGGTCAAAGGGCATGTTCTGCAAGGCCTAGGTCAAAATTGCTAAAATCGGAGCAGCTCACAATCTTCTTTACCTTCCTCCCCCACAATAGACACCTTGTGAGGTAGGTGGGGCTGAGAGAGCTCTCATGGAAGCTGCCCTTTGAAGGACAGCTCTGCAAGAGCTATGGCTGACCCAAGGCCATTCCAGCAGCTGCAAGTAGAGGAGTGGGGAATCAAACCAGGTTCTAAGAATTCGTGCCATTAACCACTACATCAGGAGTTAGTAGCGAAGGAGAGGACAGCTTAGGAGCTGAGAGAGGAAAAAGGATATCAGAGTAGAACTTGGCAGAAGAGCTGGTTCAAGCAAGCTGAAAACCGTAAATTTGTAACTAAAGGATCTCAGTTGTAGGAATAGGACTTCAGTTCAAAAGTTTAATGGAAGTGAAAAGTTGCTACTTATACGTTACTTTCCTTAGTGTTTGTTCATATCATAAATAAAAGTTTTATTATTTTGATTAACACCATGTGCTGCGTGACTAGGAGAAAGAAGCACCCCCACACAAAAATTAATATCTTGATCCATTTACATATATTGTAGGATATGAAATGGTGACAGGGAGTGATTGGAACAGTGTTTGAGCTCCAACCCCAATAGTTCTGTGTGAGTGATGGCTTATTATTAAAGGTGGGTGGGCTATCCTGTCTGTGGATGTCTCTAGGAATGAGAGAGAGGACCTGAGTCTGTGTAGTCTAAAAGAGACCAGAAGGGCAGCTTGTGGCATCCTGACCTATGCATAACCTGAGGGAGAGGTTTAAGAGTGTGGCAGGAACTCTGTGTGTGGAGGAAATGGCAATCACAAGGAGACCTTCAGCTCCCACCTGGAGGTGTGCAACCTTAGGTGGTATGAATAGTAGCCTACAGCACTGGAATGTCCAATGGCAGGACTGCAGAACTCTGGAGCCCATCTTCACCTCATAGCTCTTTATAGCATAAGTAATGCTGCCACACAAAAGTTTCACTTCTGTTTTTTGTTTCGTTTGTGGTTTATTTCCCTCTTGACATTCCCATAGTGATCTTTCCTTTCTCCCCAATACTTTAACTATTGCTAAAATCTTTTGTACTTATTTTGTACTATTCTCTTTTGTACTTATTTTAAGCTTTGGTTTTAACTTGTTTCATTGAGAGATGGCATACAAATTTTCAAAATAAATACATAGCCTCCCTCCTGCCTGTTGCTTCTTCTTTTGATATTCTGTTTGGCCTTTCCTTAAATCCCAGGTAATATTGTCATTGTACTATGTCACCATAATGCCTCTTGACAGATGGGTATTTTCAGTGGCCGCTGTACCACTCTAGACTATGGTCTAGGGTTGCCAGCCTCCAGGTGGGGCCTGGAGATATCCCGCTTTACAACTGATCTCCAGCTGGCAGAGATCAGCTCCCCTGAAGAAAATGGTTGCTTTGAAACATGGACTTTCTGACCCCTCCCTGAACCCTGCCCTCTCCTAGCTCCACCCCCAAAGTCTCCAGGTATTTTCCAACATAGACCTGGCAACCCTAAAAATACCTTTGAACTGAAGCCTTGTTATCTTGCAGATGAGTTGTGTGTACCATTTTTACTTTCTGACTGTACTTAATTAACATTTTCATTTCAAAACAGATTTCATTGTGTTGACCGTGTTCTTGTATTTCAAAAACAAATTGAAAAATCACTTACTGTCCATTAACTAAAAACACTAAAATTGGAAGAAAAGATGCATGCATCATGGATTCCGGCAATTGGCTGTAATTCACAGCTACTTAAACTCTATTTGAAATTCAGCCAATTATATTATTTAATAAGAGAAAATCTCCACAAATGAGGCAATAGAATAACTTTAGATGAATGATTATCCTAAATGGTCTTTATAAGGCAATAAAAATCCTATTCTTGCTTCTGCTTCAGATTTGTTGAGTTATTCTAATGTAGGAGAAAATGTAGCAATGAAATACATTCCTAGGGCATTTCTGCACCTTGTGTTTGCCTGTCGTTCTCCATGTGTTGTTTTGCCTTGGGTCTGATTTATGAGTTTTGCACAAGTGCTTTATCTTTGAGGGTTTTTTTAAGTTACTCTGCAGAATGTTTTTTGCATTCATGTCAAGCTCGATTTTCTCAGCAATTCCCCCGCTCCCATCATAGTTTGTTAGCCCAACACTCCACCCCTTCTCTAAGGAGCATACCTGGTTACAATATAGCACAACCAATATCCATTGCCGTGTCAGCCTGCCTACTTCTACAAAGCTCTATGTGTGCATTCATGAAAGCAGCCTCCAGATTGGTCCACAACTTGCAGCCATTGCTTCAACTGTCTGCCACGTATACTATCTTCCTTCCTGTATCCCTTTCCTGAAATCCTCTACTCCCAGTTCACATTTTCCCGCCAGCAAGAAACATTAGCTCTCATTGGCCACCAGAGCAATCTCTTCATGGCATAGGATTGGTGGCTTACCTGACGCTACCTTTAGTCCACCCAAAGATTAACGATGCGTAACAGTACACTTCCGTGATTGCAAACCACCATTATGCACTTTAAAGTTTTTAATACTGATAACTGAAGTGCCATGGTGGGGGTAAGATGGCAGCATATTAGTGGAAATTACCTATAGTTCAAATGCCTACTAAAGCACTGGTGAAAACATAGAGCCCTAAATTTCTCTGGAAGATAACAAGAAAAAATAGGAAAAATGGAAGAATTTACCTTTCCATAATCAAACCAAGATCAGAGTAGTGAATAATGCAGATATTTAAAGGGGCTTTTGTTGATAGTGTTTCTTCATTATTCCCACCCCACTCCCCCACCCCCATTTATGTTGCCACTTATATGATGGTTGCTAAAATAGCTGCAAACTATGATAATTCTAACCAAATTCATTAGCATGGTCAGGAAGGAAAAAAAGATGAGTGCAGTTTCATCCTGAGGAGGGATAACTGATGGTCGAAAATGGGATTTTCAAACAAAATTATGTATCCATGCAATGAGTAAGCAGCATGAGTTTCCCAGAATTATTTTAATAATTATCTTTCCTTGCGCCATTGTAGTAGTCCTGTCATGATGCATGGTCTGGGAATCATTGCTTGAGATCAGGAAGTTCTTATTCAAATGTCATTTTGGGGCTTACTGTGTCCTTCTAGTTTTTTCTCTCAATGTTTCTTCAGTGGTGATGATAAAATATCAAAGAACCATAATTCTAAAAAGCTGTAAAAGAAGACCAACAAGGTGCAAGGTCAAATATTGTTCTCTGGCACAGGCATTAGCTATTCTCTGCCATGACAACCAGCAGGAATCTAGTGCTAAATATAACACACCATGTTATAAAACCTGTTTGAAATATATTGTCTTTAATAAAATATTTATATTTTGACATTAATATTATATGGGGACATTTGCCATCAAAGAATACTTAAAACCCGCATGCTATACATTTTACCTTCTTTTTCAGTATATATTAAAATAAGTTGTAGATTATGCTATGTTTGCCATCTACTTCAGATAAGTCATGTAATGCTGAGTAAGTTCCCTGAGATATTAATTTTAATTGTAGTTTCTCAGGGTTCATAGGTTCTTGCAAATGACATTGGATAGGGATCGTGGAACCTGAAATTTTGCTGCAGCCTATAGAAGGTTTTCAATTGACTACAAAACCTGCTGTAGGTAGGGTTGTTTGGTCCCTCCTGACAAGTGGGGTGGGGTGAGGGGAGTTACCAGGAGGAGGAGGGAGGCCTAAGCTACATCACTGACAATGTGGCAATGTCACTTGTGGTGTACACCAGAAATGACATCGTTCTGTGACATTGCACTGATGCTCTGGTATTTGGGCAAAAACTATATAATAAAAATGGCTTCTATCATGGAGGTTTCTCCAAAAGTGTTGCCAATATGATAATGTCATTTTTGTTGCATACTGCAAATGACATTATCACCATGTTCATGGCGACATGACATAGGCCTCTCTCCCCTTCTTACCTAGTAAGTCCCCCCCGCCCCCCCACCTAGTAAGTCCCTCCATCCCCCACACCAGCAGGTGGTGGTGGCTGTTGGCAGGGATTCCCCCACCTCCACGAGGGAGGAGGCCGGCAACCCTAGCTGCAGCAGTCTGCTATCAGTGGTTTTCAGGGGTTCAAGACTGGTGTTAGGCCCTCAGATGAGCTAATTATAGGCATTGGAGACATTTAGGCATTTAACAATGCAATCCTAAACAGAGTTACTCCAGTCTAAGCCCATTGAAATCACTGGTTTAGACTGGAGTATCTTTTATTAGGATGACACTATAAGAGCAGCTCAGCACTACAGACACCAGCCAAGTGAAATAGTAGAATACTTTCCCATGAAGAGAAGGCTGCTAGTTCTGGAGATCTGAGGATAAAGGGAAACTTGAGTTTACAGAGTGGAGAGACCTTGCTAAGATATATTGTCATGTAGTCCACCTTCCAAAGAAGCCACTTTCTTCAGAAGAAGTGGAATAAATGTTTTAAATAAATAATACCCAAATATTTATGTAGTCTGGAGATCAGTGTAATTCCGGGAGAACTCCATTCCCTACCTTGAGACTGGCAACCATAGAAGCTGAAGGAGGCGCTACTCATTATTTATTATTATTCATTATTATCTTTCTCCTTTCTAGCTCTGCAAACCCTATGATTTATTTATAGACTGATGCTTAAATCGAAAAAAAAGATAAGACGTTTCAGAAATCAGCAGAAACCGACCTTAAATATTTATTGGCTTCTGTTGCTCAGTTATGAAAGTGGATATAACTATCACCTGACCAAATGGTACCATGCTTCTTTGCAGTTAACTTCAATTTGATAATTTATGGCTCAGCTGACAACCCACGCAACAAGCGATTTCTAGAAAGTAGCTCTTTTGACTCTTTAGCAGTAATTGATACGCCTTTTGCTGGTGCTGAATCATCTGCCTCCTACTACATTTTATGGCTAGCCATAAAAGTTATGACAATTGCACACCACAAAATTAATAATGTTCATAATAAAAACAGGCTGCTCTTTAAATGTTTGTAAAAGGTCAGAGTTAAGTCATTAGCCATATATTGATTGGTATAATATAAACCTCCTTAGAATTATTGTCTTTGGGCAGAAGAGGCAATAGTAATTTTCAAGAGGAATAAAAAGTATGAAGGTGTATGACATAAATTAATAAACTGAATAATAAAAAATCTGTAATATTAAAACATCATATTAGAAACACTGTTCAACAAGCAGAAATCTATTTGAATACATTGTACAGGTAGAATTCATCCCATGCCATATAGTGCTTATGGACTATTTTTCCTCCTTGTAATAAAAATAGATTTTAATGTACTCAGAATAACTATAGTTTTGTGCTAGACAGGATTGTTAAAAGATGTGACTGTAACCTCAACACACAAATGATACAAAATTCTTTCCCAATACTCTATCTCTGTTCTGTGGCATACAAGATGCATGCAACACCTGAGGACTTCCAGGGGAGGAAAATGCTGAGCTGAGCTGTCTCTCATAACGGGAGCAGGCTGGAACTTCTGTTCGGGGTAGTGGAAGGCAAATTAATGCCTACTGCCTACTTTTCTCAGTTAGAGAATAGTCCAAGACATGCACAGAAAACTTTAAGGAGATTTACCTTGGCTAAAAGGGAGCCCCAGAGGGGACTTCTTTGAGGCTTTGAGGGGTCTCATGAGAAGTTGCATAGTCATCGTCTGCAGAAGTGCCCAGAGTCATTTATTTGACATAAGCTCGTCAGGATCCTAACCTTCTTGGACATTGCTAAACATCTAAACCTTTGAAAGACCAGTGGAAACTTGGATAATTGGAAGAAAAGGTACAGAAGATTATTTTTTCATTCCAGAGCTTTTTATAGCTTAAAGGGACAAAGTTAAAAGGTGGGAAAAGAAAATATAGAGAGCTTGGAAGAAGAGGGAAGGAAGAGGTGAAATTTGGATTTTATAAATATAAAGGACAGTGTTAAAAACTGCTAAAAAGTGAGAAGGAATTTATTGTTTTGTCTACTTGAGGTTTTGGAAGTAAAAGCAACATCGTCATACTGGAATAGACCTGCAGCACATCTGAGCAAGACAGGAAATACGTCAAGTATCGTGAGATCTCCTTGTGACTTTGTGGTAACAAAAACAGGAAGTAGTGGAAAGAAAACCTATTCTAGGAATATATACCATTGAGAAACATCGGCGGCCATTGCTGGGAGGCTAAATTATAAACATTGTTATAAAAAGAATTCGGGACAGTATAAATTGTTGGAATCAATTGAAAACATGGTAAGAAGATAAGAACTATTGGTCATATTATTTGTGTGGTCCTCGTAAATTTTTAAAAGGGAAAAGAAATTGCAAGAAGTAATAAAAAGTTGCGGCCGCCATTTTGGAAAATTTAAAAACTTTAAAAATAAATATCTGGACTATGGGAGCTCAGAGGACGGCAAAATTGGGCTTGCCATAAAGGGCAAGTCCTACTCTTTTGAATCTGATAATCAAAATGAAAATCGGTGAGATCTAAAATTTCGTTGTTTTTTGAAGGGTTTAAAAGTTTTAAAAATTTATATCTTGATCTAGGAAGCTCTGAGGAAGGTGAAACTAAGTTTATTATAAAAAGCAAGCCCTAATCTTTTGAACCTGACAGTTAAATCCGAAATCTGTGAGGTTAAAATTTTTGGTGTTTTTAAATGTCTGAAGCCAAGCAGCCCCGAACAAGAGCTCTTTGGAGAAGATTCAGGAACAGTTGGACGCGATGGAAGCCAGAATGATGAGAGGGGTAAGGAAGATGATAGATGAATCAAAAGAAGAGATTATTGCAGAAATTAAAAAGGATATGGAAGATCTCAGAAAGGAAACTGGGGAAACATCTAAGAAAGTGCAGGAAGTAGAAGGAAAAATGAAAGTATATCATTCCACCTTGTTGAAAATTCAAGAAAAAGTGACAATCCATGACTGCAAATTGATGGAAACTCAGATACGTCTGAGTGAAGTACCTGAAGTGGAGGATGGTGACTTGAAAGGATATATAATAAAAATAATTGCAGAATTTTTAGATGAAGATCCTGAAGAGACTAAAAATATGTATGACTATATGTACAGAGTGAATTCACTTTTTGCCAAGAAAAATAATCTACCAAGAGATGTTGTTATAAGATGTATGACAAAGGAAATGGTGGGAAGGATCATGAATAAAAATTTTGAAAAGGCACTGATAGTGGGAGGCAGTAAAGTGAGAATCATGAAGGAGTTGCCAAGGCAAGTGGTAAACGATAGGAGAACATATAAAAAGCTGACAGAAAAATTGAGGGACAATGGCACGAGGTTCAGATGGATTATACCTGAAGGTTTGAGCTTTGAACTCCAGGGGAAAAGAGTCACACTTACAAATGCTCAGGAGTTGCGTAGATTTTTTGAAGAAAATAAAGAATTTGCACCATGATGGATTACAAATTATTGTCTTGGAATGTTAATGGACTAAATTCACCCCAAAAAAGAAGGGCAAGATTTCATTGGATTAAGAAACAAAACTGTAATATAATATGTTTGCAAGAAGTACATATTAAACAAAAGGATTATAAATTTTTATGGAATAAACAACTGGGAGAAGAATTTTTTTCACTAGCTGAACAGAAGAAAAGAGGAGTGGTTTTATATATCAAACAAGAATTGGAGCCAAAATTAGTGTTTAAAGATAAGGACGGAAGATTTGTAGCAGTGAAGACAATATTAAATGGGGAAAAAACGTTGTTATTGGGATTGTATGCGCCTAATGGTGCAAAGGATGCTTTTTTCAAAGACATTACACAACAATTTGATGAACTGACTTATGATCAAGTATTGTTAATGGGAGACTTCAATGGAACAGTTAAGAACTCAAAGATTTCAGGTTTTCACGGCTGGTAACATCATTAGGGTTTGTAGAATCTTTCGGGCTCAAGTGCCGTGTTCTACTGGAGAAAGTTTTTCTTCCAGACGTTTTGTTCTCGGCTATTCCACCACGTGCTCACCACTACCTACTTCCAATGGAACAATAACTTTTATGAACAGATCGATGGAGTTGCCAGGGGAAGCCCCCTTAGCCCTGTCATTGCTAACTTTTACATGGAAACCTTCAAAGATACAGCACTAAGATCTGCCCTCCTAAAACCACGTTGCTGGTTCCGATATGTGGATGATGTTTTTGCCATCTGGAGTCATGGAGAGGCTGCTTTGAATAACTTTCTCCTTCATCTGAATTCAGTCCATCCTCGTATCCAGTTTACCGTGGAGAAAGAAAACAATGATCAACTTGCCTTTCTTGACGTCCTCATTACCAGGAAAGATGATGGAAAACTCGGCCACACTGTATTCAGGAAACCCACACACATCGACCGCTATCTAAATAAGAATTCCAATCACCATCCTCGCCAGAAACGTACAGTTGTAAAAACCCTCATCCACCGAGCATCACGCATCTGTGAACCAAGCCAACTCCAGCAGGAACTACACCACCTCAACCAGTCACTGCAGGCCAATGGATACTCCCTACAAGAAATTAGAAGAGCCCTCCATCCCAAGAAACCATCCACACCAAATCCCTAGCCACACACAAATGTAGGTACAGCCTTCCTGCCCTACATAAAATCTGTCACCAACCGCATTGGCAAAATTCTCAAACGCCACAATGTTGACAGAGTCTTCAAACCCACACAACAGATCCACCACATGCTGCGCTCGGCCAAAGATATGAGAGATCCACTTTCAACCCCTGGAGAAGTTATGGCTTAAAATGGATGAAGATATGCTAAAATGGAATAAGCTTAATCTGTCATTGTTGGGTAAAATAGCTGCAATTAAAATGAATATTCTACCAAGGATAATGTATTTTTTCCAAACTATTCCAATTGTGAAGGATGCCAAACAATTTGATAAATGGCGTAGGAAAATTTCAGAATTTGTGTGGGCTGGGAAGAAGCCAAGGATTAAAATGAAAATTCTGTCAGATGCAAAACAGAGAGGCAGATTTCAATTACCAGATTTAAAATTATATCATGAAGCAGTTTGCTTAGTGTGGATGAAAGAATGGATAACGCTGTTAAACAAAAAAACTTCTAGTGTTGGAAGGTCACGGAAATAAATTTGGCTGGCATGCATATTTGTATTATGGAAAAAAGAGGATGGATGTTCTTTTCTCTCACCATTATATAAGAAGCAATTTATTAAATACATGGACAAAATACAAGAAATAAGGAGATGAGAGAAGACCTCTATGGATAGTGCCAGCTGAAGTAATAAAGATAACGGCTGAGATAGGTGAAGAAAAGTGGCTGTCATATAATCAATTGTTAAAAATACAAAGTGGAAAAATAGAACTGAAAACTGCTGAAGAATTGAGTCACAAATATGATTGGTTTCAAATGCAACAAATAAAGAGTTTGGTAGAGAATGACATTAAAACTGAAGGAATAAGGAAAGAGCAAACAGAAATGGAAAAAGTTCTGCTTGGAGACAATGATAAACTAATTTCAAAAGTATACAAATTACTTTTACAATGGTCTACAGAAGATGAAGTAGTGAAATCTCAAATGATTAAATGGGCAATTAATGTAAATAAAGAAATAAAGATGGAATCTTGGGAATATCTATGGAAGAAATCTATGAAACTCGCAACATGTCAAAGTATTAAAGAAAATTGTTTTAAGATGATGTATAGATGGTATATAACTCCTAAAAAATTGGCAAAGATGAATAATAAGATGCCAGACAGATGTTGGAAATGTAAAAAGTATGAAGGTTCTTTCTACCATATGTGGTGGACTTGTGAAAGAGCTAAAATGTTTTGGCAGATGATTCAGCAAGAGATTTCTAAGATCTTGGGATATGAGTTTAACAAAGTTGCAGAGACTTTTCTGTTGGGACTACAAATGGAAACATTTCCAAAAGAAGATAGAACTTTAATTTGGTACTTGCTCTCAGCCGCTAGGACATTGTATGCGCAGTTGTGGAAGCAAGAAAAAATACCAGAAAAAAATGGGATTGGATTATAAAAGTTATGACATGGAGTGAAATGGACAAATTAACAAGAATATGAAGAGACTATGATTTGGAAGTTTTTAAGATGGAGTGGAAGAAGTTCAGAAGATATGTAGAAAAAGAGTGGAAAATAAAAGGACATTGGACAATTTTTGATAATGATTAAGTTTTAAAAGAAGAATATAACTTTTGGTTTTCTTAATAGTTAAGGGTACCTTTAATATTTTTTTTTAAGCAAATAACACTGGCGGGGGTCAAATAATGGAGGGAGGGGTTGGGGAAAAGTAAGATATGGGGTAGATAATTTTTTCTTTTTAAGTTGTAAGCAGCGGCGTCACTAGGACAAGGCCAAGGGGGCCATCAGCCCTCCCCCAGAGCATTCTCATTGCCCCCAGTTTGCAGAAGGCCGGGCCGAGGAGCGAATGTCAAAGGTGCAAACGTAAAGCGTGCTCTTGTCTCTTAACAAACATCGTACCCCTATTTAGGATTTAAGTAGCGTTATGCATTTGCATTCTTTTTTTTTTTAGAACAGTTTTCAATATATATCGTAACCCACCCGCAGTCTTCTGGATACGCTAAGGGGGGATTATTGAATCTAAATGCAATATCATATTTTCAGGGGGGGGGGAACCCTCCGGAGACGCCGCTAACAACTTTGCACGCTGCTTTCTCTCCCCCCCCCACTCCCTCCTTGCTCCCGCTCCCTGCGAGGACTCGCACCGGCTCTGTGTTGGGGAGCGCCAGCTCCCGCAGGCTGCTGCTGCTGCACGAACAGTGCACGGAGAGAAAGGAAGCGGATCAGCTCCACACCGGTCCCAAAGGCGAAAAGGAAACTGAGGAGGGCCGGAACCAGCAACAAGAAGGGCAGAGGGGGTGACGCAGCCCTCCAAAAGGGGTGATGCCCAATGGGGGGGTGACTTGAATCAGTTACACCCCAGGGTGCAACCCACCCTAGTGACGCCTCTGGTTGTAAGATATTGATATAGATTTGCTACCATATGTTACCAATAAAATTGTTTATACTCAAGATGCATGCAACACCCTGCATTTTACCCTGGTCTTGTGTGCCCCTGCATTTTTCTGTCTCCGTGCAAACCACATACCAAGAATTCTGATTACTAGAATTGCCAGTTCCTGTTGAAGAGTGCACATCCCCACTGACTGTTTCCATTCATACAATGAATTCCACTGAATATATTTTACTGAACAGAGAGAGCAATAGCTGAGAATTAAACTTGGATTGGTCAGGTATAAAGTGTGTGTGTAGGGAACACTGGGGTAGAGAGTTTGTTTTCTTTCTATCCCTCCCACCACTCCTTTGCAACAATATAGTAAATTAAATAATGTTGTTATTGTTGTTATTATTATTTGCATTTGATGAATTGCCCTATCCCAGCCAATGCCAGGCTCTGAGCGATGTACAACATTAAAAAATACACACATATGTACTTTTCTAAACCACTGCCAGTGAGTGCTTTCACACACAGTAATGTGCTTTGCAACTGGATTTTTACTGTGTAAGAATGGCAAAATCCACTTGCAAAACATCACCATGTGAAAGAACCCAATGGGCCTGTTCAGATGCACAGTTTAATTAATTATCAGCTCAGACATCCAGTTTACGGTCACCATTTTTTTTTTACTACTTAGAGATATGCGCATAACTGCATAACCACATAATGTTTTCTGAGCTATGCAGATGCCAATATGCACATAATATGCACATGTGCATAATAGTGGGGGGAAACAACAAAAATAGCTGCATGGTGCCATCGTGTGGATGGCAGAAGATGGTTTCACAGCAGAGTGATTCGAATTGCAGTATGGCAGTCTGATCGATAATATCCGGAACAGATATCTGGAACAGAACTGGGTCAGTTTAACACAGTCTCAACACGCTGGCTAACACGGGGCTAACATTTCATTAGCTTTGTTCCTCTCCCTCTTAGGGATTCATGGAAGAAGATGGACATATTGCTGTGTCTTTAAGGGCCAGCCTAATGTAACAATGTATGCGAGTCCACCATGAGGACTCAGCCATATTACAGCACATGCAAATATTCAGTGCACATGGAGTCCCCACCCTGGCACTATTTCAGCTCAGGAAAATGGCACTAAAGAACGTTCAGAACTCCTTTCCCATGCCATGGTAGAGATTCCTCATGATGAGACGAGCTCTGGCTGGCCAACTTTCTCTTGGACTCCCCAGGAAACATCCACCACTGTTGGAGCTGTGACTGGATGGCAGCCTTTGGCTTATGGTGCAAATCATATTGGCTTGGTGCTTCACACTGGTCTATTGATGTTTTCATCCATTAGCCCTGTTCATATTGTGCATAACTGCAATGAATAAGTTTCCATTAATAAAACTTGTAAGGGTTCATTTGTAGTTAACTCATTTTAACAGATAATTATACTGTGCTTATAAAAGAAGCAAATATGTTAGTTCGAGACATTCAGAAAGAAACATGTATATGGTCTCTTCATATGATTGGACACCCTATATTTTAAAAGATGGCAATTCTGCAGGCAAAGCTTATGATTCTATGCACTGCTTTGGCTTTCTAGTCAGTTTCAAGTAGGGACTGTGTATGTGATCCCAAACTATTTTTATCTGTACAAAACTCTGCAGAGTAGGTTGGAGGCAGAAAGAGACTTGTTCAAAGTAGTCAGTATTTTTTCCCCTTCATTTGCTAGAGTTTTAAAGGCCTTGCCAGCATTTCCAGATTTTCCACTAATACCATAGTTGCATTCGGCAGAGAGCCAGCATGGTGTAGTGGTTAAGAGCGACAGGCTCTAATCTGGAGAATCGGGTTTGATTCTGCACTCATCTGTATGAAGCCAGCTGGTGACCTTGGGTCAGTCACAGCTCTTTCAGAGCTCTCTCAGCTTCCAAAATAAGTCTAGCTCACCATCTAGTGGTGCATGATACTAATGAGCTAGAACTTAAGGCTGCCAGACAATCTTTGGATTTCCTGTCTATACTACCCACAATACCGTACATTAATTAATTAACTTTTGCATTCATCAGGCTTTCATTGTACTCTGACTCTCTCAACATTAAGACTAAGCAAGTAAAGCAAAGTACATTTTTGTTAAGCAAAGCATAGGTATTCATGGTTTTATAAACAGTGCCTGTTATTAACGTATTTTAGAAATGTGATTATAGTTTGCATCAAAGAAAAAAGTTAAGCAGCCTATCAGCCACTTGGTACATTGCAAAATAGTTTTCCAAAAAAGAAAGTTCTTCAACTGTTCTTTTAGCAGCACTTAATTGACTTTATATACTTGAGATCAGAGTCCATTGTTCTATTTTGATTATTGTAAATGCGCAAAAGGAAGAATATTTGCAAAAAAACTTTGAAGTCTACACACTAATCTTCTGTTAGTTAGTGAAACTCATTAAAGTTTGCAAAGCCATTATCTTCAATCAAAAATATTTTAAATAATCTCTTTTAATTTTTTTCCTGTTGCATAATACAGTTCTGTGGATTTAATCCTTGATTACTTCTTGGGTTTTGTCTTCATGGAACTTGAAAAAAAAACTATTGTAGGGTTTTGGTTTTTTTGTCTCTTTCCTAATTAAAAATTTAACAACCCAAATCCTTTTCTTTTTAAATGAGACACTATATACAGGAAGGAGTTAATTAATTTTGAGCTTTGGATATTTTGCAGACCTGCAAAAGTAGTTCTAAAAACAATTGGGCATGGTGCAGAATATCTGTATGTTCCCCTTCTGATTCCTGGCTTCCAATATTTTTGAGTCAAACTGAGTACTTTTACAAGTAATATTTTTGGGGTTTTTTTTTTTTAAAAGTGACTATTTACAATCTTTAAATACATTTTAGATTTTTCAATTTAACATATATTTAAAGATTAATGGCAGCAAATACTATGTTGTACATAGGGTTACCAGCTTCCAGGTGGTGCCTGGAGATCCCCTGCTTTTACAACTGATCTCCAGCTGACAGAGATCAGCTCCCCTGGAGAAAATGGCAGCTTTGAAGGGTGAACTATATGCGATTGTACCATGCAGAGGCTTCTCTCCAAACCCTGCCCTCTCCTGAATCCACCCCCAAAGTCTCCAGATATTTTCCCACACAGACCTGGCAACCCTAGTTGTATATTTGGTCTAGCAAACGTATTGGTCAGGAGCTAATCAAGCCATCTAATGCATCTTTATCTCTTCTTTCATGTGTTGCTCCGTCCACAAGGAGTTCTTGCCACTGACCTTTTCCTTCCCATCAGCTGTTCTGCTGTGAGCAGAGAACTGTGTTTGCAGGACTGCACGTGCCTAATGGCCCACTTAGGGGACTATCTGAGTCAGACCCCAAACATTGTGTGTATTCTGTAGTTATAAATCATGTTTTGCAATAAAACAGTGTTATGTATTTTGGAGACTGTGGTGATATTATACTGTTCCAGGTCTTTCAGTGGTTGCCTTGGAATTCTAGACTGGCTATTAATTTTTCATTTATTTATAGTCATGAATGATTAATGCCAGCTTATGCCACCACTGCTGGAGATTTTGAAGGTGAGCAAGGTAGGAAAGATGCAGCATCCCACAATCTGGATAGTGAAAATGGTGCCCACACAGAAGTCTGGGAAGGGAAGCCAGGCTGAAAGGGAAGAGGTAATTCCAAAACTAGTAATCATTGTAATTTGATAAGAACAGATCATGAATACTTAGTTTTGCTTAAAAAAATGCTTTGTGTGATTTAATATTTCACATGTGACAAAATGTTAATCCTGGTCCTAGCAGTCAGTGGGCCCTCAGACATTATGTGGCAATGGGGGCGGAGGGGAGGTGACCTGTAGGGGGAAGGGAGAGCTTGTAGAACTGTCACACAAGCAGAAGTGCTGTCTGTGGAAACACAGCCAAATGTGTAGCATTTCTCATCAGCTGTCAGCAGTGTATAAGAATAAGGCCAATTCTTCTTTTCATAACATTTTGATAGTTTAAATAAATTATTTGTAGTATTTCCAAATTATATTTTCTCTCTCCTAGGAGCTTAGAGAACTTGTTCCATTTTTTTTCAAGAATTTATTCAGTGTACATTAATACCAATACCCACTTCAAGCTTATTGATAAGATTTTTGCATGTTTGTCTAATAATTGCCACTGTTGCTTTTTATATCTCAAGTTCATCTGTAGTCTTCATCTGTAGTCTCTTGCAGTTTGTGACTCTGCCCATCAGTTCACAAGCCTTCTGTTTCAATGCCATCTGCTGCCTTTGTGCCCTGGGACTCTTCATGTTGATTTTTACTGGATGGCCCAAGATTAAATACCTTTTGCTTGGTGGGCTTCCCAACCACAGTATAACCATAATAATAAAGACATAACTAACATGGAGGTTGTAAGAGGGGCTGTGGCTCAGTGGTAAAGCATCTCTTGGCATGCAGAAGGTCCAAGGTTTAATCCCTTGTATCTACAGTCAGTGATGTGAAAGACTTGGAGCCCTAGAGAGTCGCTGCCAGTATGAGTAGACAATACTGACCTTAATGGACTAATGGTCTGATTCGGTATAAGGTAACTTTCTGAACTTGTCAAGAGTTACTGAAGTAGTATGTGCAAAGCACCTCAAATGCTAAGGTAGTGTCCTATAAATGATAAAGAGATTTTCAAATACTTGACAAGTTATTATTTTGAAGGTGAGCAAGGTAGTGTCCTATAAATGATAAAGAGATTTTCAAATACTTGACAAGTTATTTTTATGTAGTGCATTTAGAGAGTTCACCCGCTTTTCCGCAGCAAACAAACAAGTAAATAATGCTTCAGAAGATCAAAATCTGAATCTTCTCAGCAGAGGATGAGAAACAATCAGCAGAAGCTCCTTGTTTCACAGTGGCAACTCACTTAATAAACACAAATTTATTTGTTTAAATCAAAATCTCCATGGGAGTGGCTATCTGTGATGGCAGCCAATTCAATATCCTTCCACACTTTGGTTAGTTCTTTTCAGAATTTATTACTAAGTTCTTTTCAATTGGTGTTGACTCTTTTTTATTTAATCTGTCTTGCCTTGTGCATTCTCCACCTCAGACTGGTTGACAGGCACTCCTGGCACCTCATAAATCCAATTATTTGAGAACTTCCATTTCTTTTCTAGCATTCCCACATCCTTTCAGTGTTGAAGACCTGAGCATAACAAACTTATTTCTGGCTTTGTGAAATAAATCATACTGTGAGGTAAAAAGTGGAATGAGTAGTGTGGTGCCAGGAGGAATATGTTAGCTTGTCATGCATTTTCCAAACCCCCCACTTCAACTGCTAACTTTAGTCTTTCTCAAAAGGAACAGAGATGAAATGCTTGATTAATAGCCCATATAGACTATCATTCAAAACTTACTCCTTCTGCTTGAAAATAGGGCACTCACTGCTAGTATGTCACAGATTTTCTCCCCCTTCCTTCCCTCTTACTTGTTTCTGTGCAATTTCTCTACATAGTCCATATTTCTCTAGCTATGACAAAAGGGCAAATGAGGTTTAAATAGGAAGACTGAAAGGTGAAACTTTATTTCAGTGGCATTTTATAATGTAGTGTTGAAGATAGTGTTTGGATTTCCTAGCTCTTTGGATTTTGGATTAATAGTTTCCTTATAAACACAAAAGACTTTTTAGGGGGACGGCAAGATTGTTTGGCACTAATATCACAATCTAGATAATTAGGAATGCCAACCTCCAGGCAGAACCTGGGGATCCCCCAGAATTACAGTTCATCTTTAGACTACAGATATCAGTTGTTCTGGAAAAAATGGCTGCTTTAGAGTGTGGACTCTATGGCATTGTACCCCACTGAGATCCCTGACCTACCAACCTGAATCTGCAACCCTATCCCCCCCCCCCCCATTTCCCACAGGTGGCTGGGGAGGACCTGGCAACCCTATTATTAAGGGAATAACAGATACATAAAGAAGAGAAAGAATAAATAACATAATTTTCAAAAGTACAGCTCCCAGGATTCTGTATAGACAGTTATGGCAGTTAAATTAATTAAACTAATAGACATTTGTTTAATCAAGCCCCTGACTTACTATGGCAAGTGGAAATGAATGGCTTCCTGAAGTGTGTTGTCATCAAGCAGTAGTCTGTATTAGTGATTATATAAACCCCCAAATAGATATCTATAAAACATTTTGTGACTGTAATTTTGTTTTTCTGTTGAGGAAAAAGTGGCTACATAAATCCCACTTCTGAAGCTAATGCATTTCCCATACATTCTTGAAGAAGTTTTATTCAGTCCTTGTTGCTGTTCTATTGGTCTCATGTGGTACTACATGATAAATCAGAAGAAAAGATTTAGAAGGCACAATTTCTCTCTTTGGCTACAGATACGGGATAAATGATATATTTTTATCACCAGAAACATTTCATTTGCTTCCTTTGATCTTTTTGTTTTATTTTGTCCTTTTTGCATGCCTTAGTTTAAGATGCATGTTGAGGAAGAGCAATCTCATCTGTTGGTTTAGGGAAAAAAACCTTGTTCTATGAAAATCGTCTGACTTTTCCCTTTGAAGATAGAGGGGAAATAATTTTTTGAATGGAACCCTGTAGTAACCTCCTTAATAATGATTCAGTAAGGAAAATTAACTGTAATTTTAATTCAAAATAAGGTATAGGCATGGTTATATCAACTGAATATTCAGGGTAGTCAACAAATCAGTCTTGACTATGGCAAGTGGAAATGAATGGCTTTACACAGTAATTTACCGTTCTCCACTGCCACTAGCAGTGAAAGATGCAATTGAGGCTTTCATTTTATGTATCATTTGGGCATGTCTGATGCCATCCTTTAGCACATTATCCAGAATTTCTATACCGGGATAGTATACAATGAGCATCATGAGAATGTCCCGGACACTTCCTATTCATCTTTTTATTTTTTCTAAATTCCTTGAACAATTTTGCAGCTCAGTCCTAAGGCCTGGATTCCAGCACATTGCTGATGCTGCACCAGCATCAGTGTAGCTATTCACTATCCCATGCTTCCTTGGGGGGAAAAAAAAGCTCATTGGCCCACCTCTAAAGAACTGGGAATACATAAACTGAACTGGAGACCACAGCAACATCAGCCATATCCACCAGCAGCAATGACAGCACTGGGATCACCACTGTGTCAGCTATACATGGAGACACTTAACTAATACACACTGATGCGAGCATAACCCTTCATATCATCTTGCTCATCTACCCACAAGGAAAGAAGTGAAGCACACAGTATCTACCACATTTCTAGGAGCTCAGCAGATGCAAAGAGGCAGGGCGCTTTTTTTGTAGCAGGAACTCCTTTGCATGCACCCCAGATTTATCCAATCTTCCAAGAGCTTATAGGGCTCTTAGTACAGGGCCTACTGTAAGCTCCAGGAAGATTGGCTACATCAGGGATGTGTGGTCTAATATGCAAAGGAGTTCCTGCTACAAAAAAAGTGCTGCAAAGAGGAATGCCCTCTTGCAAACATGTACCCTTTGGGGAAGTAGACCCACATGGGAGGTAGGGATGCCATCCTCCAGGTGGGACCTGGAAATCCACTGGAATTACATCTCATCTCCAGACTACAGAGATCAGTTCCCCTGGAGAAAATGGATGTTTTGGAAGGTGGACTCTATGATATTGTACTCCAGTGAGGCCCCTGTCCTCCCCAGTCTCCACTCCCAAATCTTCAGGAGTTTCCAAACCTGGATCTGGCCACACTGGTGATCAGGAGAACCTGACAACCCACTGGGAGGCCATTCCAGTGATATCATCTAGGCTTCTCCACAGTTCTCTTGGCATAGAGAATGTCCAAGGACTTTCCTGCGCAAGGGAGAGAACAATAATGCCCAAGGAAATGTTCTGTTCAGGGCTCTACTTTAGCAATTTGTTTGTGTGTGTATAAAGTGCTGTGATGTCGTAGCCAATTTATGGTGACCTCATAGAATTTTCACAATAAGAGACTAACAGAGGTGATTGTCATTGCCTTCCTCTGACTTTAGCAGTAGCCAGTTACATATTTATAGAAGGCCTAATTTAGCTGGGAAAGCATGCATGTAGGAAACAGGGCTACATGGTTCAAGTACTACCAAGCGGGAAACTGGGAATACATAAAAGCTTACATTTCTGTCAAGACTTTGTTTTTCACACCCATTGAATTCAGTGGGAATGTTGTACTTATGCTGGGGATTCTGCTAATATATCACACAGGGCACCAGGAGCAGAAATTCAGACTGAAGGGTATTAAGGTCTTGATTTAATCCTGCTTCTCCCCGCTTTCCCCAGCATACTCCTGACTCTGCCATTTCTGGCCCTTACAGCAGTGGAGCTATTCCATTGCCAGTTTTACACCAGGTTTACTTCAGCAGTGTTCTGTGCCTCCTCCTTGTCATTGCACTATGCTGCTGAGGCAGCTCTCCTAAGCTGTTTACAGCCAAAAGTTGGGTTAGGAAGGGACAATGAGGAAATTCTGTTTCTTCCTAGCACTTCTCTGCTGACAGCCTTTGGATGTCAGCTTTGAACACCCAGACTGGCAGCTGACAACCTTGGAAGCAGTTAAAGTAAATGCCTGCCAGGGGCTTAACCTGCCTTAATTGGCTTTCTAGCCAGATGCATAAAGGTTTCCCAGAGTTTATGGGGATGACAGAATTTTGGTTGAAGCAGTTGTGCATGTGTATGCAGTTTCCAGTCACTCCTGAAACACTGTCTTCTTTTCCTTAATGATAACCTTTAGAATCAGTATTGCTTTCTATGAGCGTTGAGGTAATACTATAGTAGGGGAGGGTCTTTACCATAACCACCATTTGACATGAAGTGCAGTTGTTCCGCCACAGTCTTTCAGTGTGGCTCATGTGGTACCTTCCTACAGTAGACTGTGCCCTTAGCATTCCCATGAAAGGTATTTATATATATTTAAAAAGCTTCAAAGATCTTTTGCCCCATTTTTCGGAAACCATTGTGAATTTTGGTTCTAGACAGAATTGGCAGGTTCCTATAATAGTAGAGCTATAATGACCAACTGTCCAGTAGAGAAATGCTTTGTTTTCCCCTCAGCTTTATGATGGAAGTTAACTGTAGGAATCAATCTTCTGTTCTTCAGTCTTGCACAGAGGAAATCTCTAAACACTAGGTGGGGCAGAACAAAATGTGAGGAGCTCTCAAATTCACTACTTTGTACCCTGCTGCGTATGATGCTGGCTTGAACTTTTGCAAATGTTGTCCTGCTGTTTGTTGTTCTTTGTTTGCTGAGTGAACTGTGTGCCCACATGAAAATAATCTGCATTTGTAGACTTTTAAGAAATAGTATTCCAGAGCAAGAAAGAGCAAGAAAGAAAAAGAAAGAGCAGGGAACCTTTTAAAAGATGCACTCACTTGCATGTTTATTTCTGTTCCACATATTTGTTCAAATATGCTGAGAGGAACAAACAGCATATATCCTCCAACCGTGCAAAAACTCATGCAAGTGGTCCACTGAATCTAGCATAATTCCGTCAAGTATATACCGATTGGGATGAAAGTGGAGGAGGCTGAAAATTCATTCTTGCCTCCTGTCCCTTCACATTCTTTCTCCCTTTGCCCAAGGCCTCTTGTTGAAGGAACGACACTGTATGTTCTCAACCATTTAATTGTCCACGGTATCAAAGTAACCTAGTGTCTGTCAAAAGGACTTACAATTTCTGGCACTATTTCTCCTGTCTACTGTATCTTTGACATATTGAATCATGTAATGTTGCTGGTTGAATATACTGCTGTTGATAATAATTGTCTTGAGCATATTCTGTGCACTAGTCACGCTCAGGCACCTGCCATTTAAGCTTACTTCCTGTTTGTTGGTTGTAAACCCCTTTAAGGGGACTGTTCAGATCCATCCAGGTAACTATGTATTCATACCATTTGCACAATCGTACCACTTTTTTTTTTGCAGGATTAGAATGTTTTCTCAGTTTTCTTGGCACCCTTCCAACTGTCAGCACCTCTAGCTTCATTTATTAAAGGGCACATAGTAAAAAAGAGAAGAATATCAATTTGAGGTGCTTTTTAAAAAAGCTAAGATTTCTTATTTCTGTGTCTCTGTGCTTTCCGTGTCTGCCCATGAACCCAGCTAGTATTCTGTTCAGTTCTTATTATAACTTCTGAAACAGATTATATAAAAAATGAAAGCTGACTGAACAGATGCAAAAAAAAAAAAGGAGCAGACAATGTGTTCTGTTCAAAATTGGCCATTTAAAAGATGAATCAGACTGTACAGGTGCAAAGAATGGACTTACTGTAAGGAATTCTGTACTTCACAGTATACATGGTCAGTTTAATGACATGACCATGATTCCAGGAGATTTTGCCTGTTCTCTAAATCTGTTTTATTCTCAAACTAGTCAAAAACAGTGAACTGGGGAAAAATTGCTGAAAGCAAGCAGCTGCTTGACATGGCGTTATGCTGGGTGACCTTCACCAGGGAATAAGCACATAATTGAATCAGGTAAGGTGCCCTGGCATTAGCCTCTCCCTGCAGAAAATACTGACTGCCCTCTGCTGGGAACTCTAGCTAAAGGCAGCATCCTGGATTGCTTGGCAACTCCTGTAGGCACTCCTGACAGTATAACTGAGGTGAAATAAATACTTCCATATTTTATCTTTGTGGGGCTGCCCAGGGGAAGTAATGGCTTCTAATTCTCTCAGTTGCCATTCTTTAAAATAGACTTATTCACACTGTTTTTCATTATATAGTAGTGCGTGACTGCAGCTAAGTATAAACCTGCAACTAAAATGCTGGCATGTTAGCGTCTTTATACAAATCAGGCCTTGTTTCTGCTTTAATTCCAGGCTCTTACAAGGTTCTGTTGATTCAAAAGACTGGATGTGACAAGGTTCCTGTAGTGGTTGTGACAATACTGGAATTTGTGTCTGGTATTTTTTATTTAAGCAAGTCAGCAGATAATTGTAATTTATCAATAAGTGCACATTATTTATTTATTTAAGATATTTACGTGCTGATGCTTCAGAGTTTGGGAGAATATGCCTAAGAATAGATAAAGGTAAAGGTACCCCCCTGTGCAGGCACCAGTTGGTCACCACTGAATCTGGTGCCTAGAAAATGTTTTTAAAGGAGAGTTCGATACAGCATTTAAATCTCGAAGAAATCTGGGTAATTTACATTACATATGTAGAAGATATTGGAAAAAAGATAACTGCTGCATTGGTAACTTACCTGGATTCTTTTGCTCTCCACTACAAGGATTAACTGTTCTTTTCTCAGAATAATTTTTTAATCTAACACAGTAACTGCTCAGCTGCTTCCTGCTCATGGCAACTTCTCCTCCTCCTTCTAAACGCCTGAAAAGTCAGTTTTTTGAGAAGTGAAAGGAGAACAGTAAACCTGTTGGGACTAGGGGTCCCAACCCCAGGATTTCCACCCTCTTCCCCCGCTCCCCCAAAAAACGGAAGCGGGGGGAGAGGGGGGAAACCGCGCCAAGGAGGCGCCTTGTGCGGCGGACGGGATGATCCACGAGCTGCTGCTGGCCCTGCGGGGCTACACGGGCGGCCTCTTCGGCGGCTCCGGCCTGCAGGTGGCTGGGCTGGGCTGGGCATGGCGAGAGGTGGGCTGGGCGTGGCTGTGTGGGCTGGGCCTGACGGCTCCCCCCCCGCTCAGGTGTGCCCAGAGCTGCCCTTCCTGCACCCCAGCGAGAGCGGCCTGCTAGCCCGTGTGTGCCGCCTGGGCGCCTGCTACATCCGCTTCAGCGACTTCATGGAGCACTGAACCTCCAGCCCCAGCAGCAGCCCCTGCTCCTGCCCCCCACCGCCCCCACCTCCAGCAGCAGCAGGTGAGCCCCCCTGAAGAACCTCCCCGCCCAAGCACCAGCCTCCGCCTCCCTCTCTGCACCTGCAGCAACATCCCCACCACCACAACTGCAGCAGGTGAGCTTTTGGCCTTGCTCCCCCCCTTCGGCGGCTCCCGCGGGGAGGAAGGGGCGTCTGGGCCGGGCTGGGCTCTGAGCCCCCTTTAGCCGCGGAGAAGGAGGCGCCGAGAGCGGTTCGGGCACGTCCCCGCCAGCCTCGCTGCTGCTGACCAGCTGCTGCTGCTGCTTCTGGATAGCTGGCGTTCCTGCGGGCTGGCGGGCGGCTCAGTCCTCCTTTCTTCCATCCGGCAGGCGAAGGGGGCGAGGGAGAGAAGAGGCGAGAGAGAAGGAGTGGGGGCGGCTCGGCAGCGCCGCCTTATCCCGGCCAGAGGCAGAGCCAGCCGCGGGCAGCCCGCCTCGTCACGCATGTGTGCGTCGGGGGATGAAATAAACAATAAACAGGGCCCGGTGAGTGGCAGTGGGGTGCTGTGGGGCGGCAGGCTGGCTGGCAGGGTTGGCCGCTTTTGGCCTTGCTCCCTCCCCCTCCGGTGGCTCCTGCGGGGAGGAGGGGGCGTCTGGGCCATCTCTTTAAATTCAGTTATGCTTGCCACACCCTTGCTCCTGGCTCCGCCCCAATGTCTCCTGGCTCCACCCCCAAAGTCTCCTGGCTCCACCCCCAAAGTCCCCAGATTTTTCTTGTATTGGACTTGGCAACCCTAGTTGGGACATTGTTTAGTAACTCAAATTCCTCCTTCTTTGCAGGCCTCAACTTTCCTAGTGACTATTTATTTACAATTTATAACAGAAAGTTTCTTTAAGAATAGTCCCTTTGAACTAAGAAACGGGATTTTATTTATTTATATTTCATTTATATCCCATTTTTCTTCCATCATGACTGCTGATCCCCATTGGTTTGCCATTCTTCTGCTGCCCAACCTGTATGGCTTCAGCAATATTGTTGTATGCAGGGCTTGCATGTTTGAGGCATGGTACTTCAGAGTGACTGCCACTCACAAAAGCAGTATCATCACTGGGGTAAACTGACCTATTGAGGCACAGTACATTTCTACAGTGCACATTCTTCCTTGTTTGAAACATGGAGCTAGACACAGGTAAATATGTGGTGTGCGAGAAAGACGGACAAGGTGGTTGGATTAACAACTGTTGGAGGCTGGCTTTTCCTGTTGGAATTGTTTTGAGTTTTTCTGAAGACTTCTGGCAGCTGGCTTCTGTTCTGAAACCTTTTATCATGTCATTTGTTTATGTATAGTACAATAAAGATAAAAGACAACTACTCCATCATGAAACATTTTTCTCAGTTGACAACTTTATGTACATCTCTCATGAATTTAATTTCAAAACTACAAAGAGCAGTACATTGGAATCCCTTTGTGTATGTTGCATCCTTTGTTCAACGAGCTTGATAAATGGCCTGTGCCATAACTAGGGTTACCAGTCCCCAGTTGGGGTGGAGTATCCCGTGGTTTGGAGCCTCTCCCTCCAGTTCTGGACTATCAGAAACTGGAAGAAATTTCTCTCCCCAAAAAAGCAAGAACTGAATGTAAACATGACATACCTACATCACCCAGCAACGCCCCAAGAACATGGGCTATCCGAGCGAACAGGCGCCGTGTTACAAACATTAATGCACAGCATGCTCGAGGATGCAAAGCTGCCAATTCGTTATTGGGCGGAAGCGATGCATTGCTCGGCATACGTACATAATAGGGTTTGGTGTAAGCCTGTAAATGATTTGCCTTATAAGCGGCTATATAACCACTGCCCAGATTTGAGCTTTCTGAGGGTATTTGGAACCCAAGCCTGGGTGAATATTCCTCTGAAACATAGAAGGAAAGGAGGTGACCGGGCAGTGAGCCTAACCTTTCTGGGCTACCAGCCAGAAACCAAATCATATCGCTTTTGTGATAAGCGGGCGAAGCTAACTTTTAGTAGGTCCGCTGGATTTAGTGAGTCCAGCTGGGCAAGATTGCACTCTACGGAAAGAGACCTGGGAATGCTGCCAAGTACTGATAAGAATGTTGGAGCGCAGCCCAGAAGCCCAGCCCAGGAGGTGGCACCCAGTGGGGCTG
The DNA here is from genome assembly GCF_032191835.1 of Heteronotia binoei. Lineage (NCBI taxonomy): Eukaryota > Metazoa > Chordata > Lepidosauria > Squamata > Gekkonidae > Heteronotia > Heteronotia binoei. The sequence continues at coordinate 68,403,519 of NC_083225.1, forward strand.
GAGAAGGTGAGCCGAATCCTGGCACAGGGCCACGGGTGTCGGCTAGAGCCACAAAAGGCATCCCTCCTGCTAGATACGGGTTCCCAAGTGCAAACCAAGTCAGCACCCCTGAACCTGAAACATACGAGGAGGTGCTGAAGCTAGATAGTAAAGAAAGGCTAGCATGGTTTGCCGCAATGCAGAAGGAATATGATTCCTTGCTGAAAAACAGAGTGTTTACTGAGGTGCTAAGGCCGGGCAACCGGAACATTATCTCCTGTAGGTGGACCTACCGGTTAAAGAAAGACGCAAATGGAGCCGTGCAACGAAAGGCCAGGTTAGTGGCCAGAGGGTTCAGCCAAAGGAAGGGATTGGATTATCAGCAAGTGTTTGCCCCCACTTTAAAAGCTGAAACCCTCAGGGCAGCATTGTGTAAGGCTGGAAGTACGGGGCAACAAGCCCATCACTTTGACTTCGAGACAGCCTATTTGAACTCCCCCTTAGACCAGGAGCTGTTTATGGAACAAATCCCCGGTTTTGATGGTGGGAGTGGTGTGTTAAAACTGAACAAAGCCTTGTATGGTTTGAAACAAGCCGGACACGCATGGTACAAGTGTTTGAAGTCAGCATTAATGAAAGTAGGATTCAACCAGCATCTGGCAGACCCTTGCATGTTTAGCAGGGTGGTGGGAGAGTCCAGAATGATAGTCCTCATCTTTGTGGACGATCTGATTGTCTTAGTGGACTCCAACCAACAATTAGCATGGTTTCAAGAAACAGCCAGTAAGCTGTTCACTATCAAGCACCTGGGGCCAGTGAGCTACTACCTAGGGGTGGAAATAGCGAGGAGGGCCGATGGTTGTTTTGAACTGTCCCAGAGCAACAAAGTGAGAGCGCTGCTAGCTCAGTATGGTATGAACGAAGCTAGCAGTGTGCAAACGCCCATGACCACAGGTTATAGCAAGGAACCTGAAGGTGAGATATTCAAGAATGTACCATTATACCAGTCCCTGATCGGGTCCTTATTGCACCTAGCGTGCTGGACCAGGCCAGATATCAGCTATGCGGTACATATATTGTGCCAGAAAAATGCTGAACCCCACCACAAAGATTGGGTGGCGGCTAAAAGAGTACTACGTTACCTCAGCGGCACAATAGAACGTAAGCTATCCCTCAGAGTAGGAGAAAAACCTGAACTACGCGCCTATGCTGACGCAAGCTGGGGGGACCGGCCCAAGGCAAAATCAACCACAGGAATTGGAATATTTCTGGGAGATGCCCTAGTAGTATGGAAAGCCACCAAGCAGACCCTGGTGGCATGTAGCACGTGTGAGGCAGAGTACGGTGCCATAAACGAATGTGTACTTAACCTAGAGTGGGCAGTACAACTGATGAGGGACTTTAGCATACCTGTAAATTTGCCAGTTTCAGTATATACTGACAACTCAGCAGCCAAAGAACTGACGGAGAACCAAGCTGCTCGAGGGAAAAGCAAGCATATACTTATCAGGTACCAAAATGTGAAGGAAGCAGCGGCTAAAAACCTCATAAAAATAATAAAGTGTACATCGGATGAGAATGCCGCTGATATATTCACGAAATGTTTAACTGCAAGTGAACATGAAAACTGTGTAAAGTGTTTGGGTATACTGGGTTTAAATAGATTAGGAGGTGTGTTGGAGCAAGAATCTACATAAACCCAGTCTGACAGCTACAGTATGACAGCTGGTGATCTAGCTGCCAGGCTAGGTCACAGTGACCTGATCAGCAGACCGGCTTGAGCCGGCAGAAGCCAAGTGATGCAATCTGCTGAGTCAGCATGGCCAGGATTGGCTGCTTGGACTATATATGATCTGTGTGTGCATCACACAGGTCTCTCCCTGTGAGATGGTGGTTAGGCGAAGCACTTTGTCCGTGGAGGTGATATTGTATAGACTGCACAAGAGAGCACTTGTCGTGTATATATGTTAATACACCTTTTGGCACTAGTTGCACGCGTCTGCCTGATTTTCTTTCCTGAAGCCCTGTGTCGGGCAAGTCATCTCCCTCACTCTGCTACTCCCGCTCCGACAAAGCACATCAGTGATGTTGGGGGGGGGGGGGCGGGGAGAAGGGATGCTCTGGTTTTGGGGCAGAACTATGGTTTGAATCTAATTCTACCATGGAGTTTTGCCCACAAACCAGAATGTCACCCCCGAGATGCCTGCGATACTCAGAAATGACGTAGGTATGTCACATTTATTTCCTACTTCTTCCTTTGCTCCCAGGAAGTGCACTCCTGATTCCCTGCCCACTCAGCTGAGGGACCTGGCAACCCTAGCCATAACACTGGCTGGAGACAATGTCTGTTGGAGATTGATGTGCTGTAGGGCCACAGGTTCCTGGACATGTATTGATGTAGCCAAGGTTCTTGTTAGTCCTATTGTATTTAACTTTATTATTGTTGTTGTCATGGTTTATGAAGCACCTAAATTGGCTAGAGAATATTTCAAGGCCCAGCCAATGAACTTGTAGTCAAAGGCTGATACTACTACCCTCTCAGCAGTCATGGACAGACCCAGTGCTGTGGGTGAGACCTCAACCTATCTCTTACTAATTCTTGATACCTTTCAGCAGAATCTCCAAGTTTCCTTCCTGTTTCAGCCATGCTCAGTGGTGGTAGCTAATGTAAGCTATCTCACACACTGATAAAACATTAACAAATATGGTGTGATATAAAAAAGTAAGTAGGTTGTGAGTGGTTAATCATAAGACAACAGATCTGAGCTGTGATAAGAATTGAAAGTATGGCTATCACACCCACTGCTATGGCGACGCCAGCCTATCGCCTCCTGCCTCAGCGAGGGCAGCTAAATATACGTTAGTCTCTTCGGGGGTCTGATACGGTAGATGAGCAGGGGACCACTGCAGATTTGAAGTCTTTCCCAATCACACAGGCACCAGAGAACATAACAGCAAACTATAGTTCTTTATTTACAAAATAGGCTTTAACTGGGGGATGGGATGTCTGTACAGAGGCTAGTTTGTATCTTGTAGGAATAACATTTCCTATACAGTATGTCGGCTAGACCCTCCAGCAATGCTCTGAGGTATTTCAGGGTACACAGTTCTTCTGTTAATCCACTCTCCTAAACTTTAATCAGGCTGGCCTCTTGGGCTTTGAGTGCCCGGTCCCTCGAGTCGTCTGGTTTGACAAGCCCCAGCTCTCCTGACTCCCTCAGAACCACGGCTCTCCCTCAGCCACCTTATAAACTCCTAGGAGCAGTGTATCATAGGTCTGTGACCACTAAGATCTTCCACTTAGACACTCTCTGTCACCTTCCTCTTCCTTAGAGGGCACTCATGACCTAGAGATATGCCTCACGCTCAGCCACCTGGCTGATTTCACAGAGTGTAGATAGAGCTTCACTTCACATCAAGCCTCTCTCACCACACTCTGAGTCCAACTCTCTCTTTCTGGTTGTTTTTTTCTGACAGTTCACCTCTGAGCCATTAGCTAATAATAATAATAAATAATAAATTTATTTATACCCCGCCCTCCCCGCCGAGGCAGGCTCAGGGCGGCTGTCACTCAGGACTGTCACTCAGGACTTGAGAGTTCTGAGCACTTCTGGCCTCCACCTTTGGGTCACATGACTCAGGGCTCTCTGAGTCCTCAGCTTCTCCATTAACCCTTTGATTCCGTCACAATGGCTATGAAGCATCAGTTTTAAACCAGATATATTGGGCTTACGCTTGTGGCAATGCTGTGAAGTTCATGAACCTCTAGAGGAAGTGTAATTTGTTTTGCAGAAAGATGGAGAGCTAGATAAGGATATGGAAGCTGTGTAGGGATCTCGGGGCCCCTGCATTGCCTGTACGCACATCTCTGCAGGGAAAAACTGACCTCTGTTGAGCCACTGCAGTCAGGCAATGGGCCTTGCATTGGATCGTGCCCCGTCAACTTAATGTATGTTGTAAATGTTTGAAGTATTACATCAATAATACTACTCCTCCTGTTGTTTACATTTAAGGTATTGGAGCTTTGTAAACATTGACATATAGTGCAAAATTTGGTTATACACGTTTTATATTCTAACAGACACTGTGGTCTTCAAAGATTGCTTTGAAAGCTGATTATAACATAATCCTGCTACTGTTTATACTCAGCATGGGCAAATCCAAAGTAAATGCCTGTAAAGTAACTAATAATTAAGGATGTAAAGAATAAAGATAAATAACATTAGTGTTTAAATAATTTGTTTCAGTATTTTAAAGGTTTGTGAAAAAGAAATGTTCAATTCAGCTCAGTAAATTATTACATTTTGTTGTTTTTACTTGCAGTAAAAACATCTGAATGAAACTGAGATTGTGTCCCATGTTTTAGTAGCTTCTTGGGGAAAGGATAAATGCCATTGACATCTTTTGTGGAATTCTGCTCATATGATGTATGAGCATTGAACTAATATTTTGGATTAATATTAGTTCAATGTGGCATATGAATAAGATGACTTAATGGTTTACAAACTGGGTATGTTCAACCCTGCAGTTAGTTGTGATTCAGATGATTCAATGAGCTAGAGGTTTGTTGGTTGGCATCAAACTGGGAATTCAAACCAGAGTTTGTAGCTGGCTTGCTAGCCAGTTTGTCTTAACTATGATATCAGTTTGTCATGATATCTGAATTCACAAAATGCAGGTTGTCGAATAATGTCTTAGTGCCACTACAGAGACAACAGTGTAGGGAGAATGTCTTCTGTTCTGGGCAGTGGTGGTATGTAAAAGTAGCCAAATAAATGTGTTTCTTGCATCTTGCTGATAAACTTTGGCTTTTGTAACAAGTTATGATCATAAATGTCTTGAGGAAACTTGAAAGATATTGTATAGGATGAGAGGTTTTTCATATTTAGACTACTTTTTTAACAGAACCCATTCTATAGTTGATACATAGAATCTCTTGAGCTGAATAGCAATATTACTTATTACTACACATTTATGCATTTTCTTTGTTTTAGCCACAGGACCAAGTCTTCAGGCTGGCCTCCCCCTTCAGGAACCTGGAACTTGAACCAGGGACCTTCCTATGGATGGGAGATGACGGCAAACAGAGATGGGAGAGACTTCTTCATCAAGTAAGTGGATGAACTGTACACATAGATTGCCCGGAGGTTTGGGCTTGGGTGCCACCAATATGCAGATGACACCCAGCTCTATCTACCAATGGATGGCCAGCCTGACTGCGTCCCGGAAAACCTGGACCTAGCATTGCAGGCCGTGGCAGGTTGGCTCAGGCTGAGTGGGTTGAAGTTGAATCCAACGAAGACAGAGGTCCTTTGCTTGGGCCGCAGTGCCCTGGGAAGGGAAATCCCCCTTCCGGTTTTTGACGGTGTGTCGCTGAAAGCGGCCCATACGGTCAAGAGCTTGGGGGTTCTTCTGGAGCCTTCATTATCCATGGAGGCACAGATAGCGGCCACTGCCAAGTCCGCGTTTTTTCATCTTCGACGGGCGAAGCAGTTGGCCCCCTTCCTTGGGTGCCAGGACCTGGCAACAGTGATCCATGCAACGGCTGGACTACTGTAATGCCCTTTACATGGGGCTGCCCTTGTGCTGAACCCGGTGGCTGCAGTGAGTGCAGAACATGGCGGCTAGGCTGCTGTTGGGGCTTTCAAGATGGGAGCATGTACAGCCGGGGCTGCGCGGACTGCACTGGCTGCCGGTGGTGTACCGAGTTCATTACAAAGTGCTGGTTATTACCTTTAAAGCCCTATATGGCCGAGGACCTGCCTACTTGAGGGACCATCTCTCCCCAGAGAGCGCTGAGGTCAGCTGGAAAGAACCAGCTGAATATCCCTGGGCCAAGGGAGGCCAGATTGAAGACTACCCGGGATCGGGCCTTCTCTATAGCAGCTCCTCTACTGTGGAATCAACTCCCGGAGGAGGTGCGGGCCCTGCGATGTCTAGACCAATTCTGCAGGGCCTGCAAGATCTACCTCTTTAAAATAGCCTTCACTTAATACCGAGCCAAGGAAGCCTCGCTGGATATGTCTTAGCCACTAAATTTTATAGAAGACCTTAGTTATAGCACCATAATGTTAATTTTAATACAAGTTGTTTTAATGATTTAAGGATGATTTTATATAATTGCAATTGTAATTATCATGTATGGTTTTATTATACATTGTATTTATGTGTTGTGAGCCACCCTGAGCCTGCTTCGGCGAGGAGGGTGGGATATAAATAAAAAGTATTATTATTATTGTTGTTGTTGTTGTTGTTATATTTAGATCCAAGTAGGGTTGCCAAGTCCAATTCAAGAAGTATCTGGGGACTTTGGGGATAGAGACAGGAGACTTTGGGGGTGGAGCCAGGATACATTGGGGGGTGGAGCCACAAGCAAAGTTGTGACAAGCACAATTGAACGGAGTTCTGGCCATCACTTTTAAAAGAACCACACACCTTTTAAATGCCTTCCCTATATTAGAAATAATGGATAGCAGCACCTTCTTTTGGGGTTCATAGAATTGGGCCCCCTGGTCCAATCTTTTTGAAACTTGGAGAACATTTTGAGGAGAATCATCAGATGCTATGCTGAAAATATGGTGCCTCTACCTCAAAGAGACAAAAAACAGCCCCTCCAGAGCCCCAGATACCCCCAGATCAATTCTCCATTATACCCTATGGAAATCGATCTCCATAGGGAATAATGAAGTGCCCAGCAGACATCCCCACCCTGTTTCTGATGACTCTGAAGTGAGGGACTGGCATCTCTACTCACGAGTTGCTGAACTTCCAACTTCTTCCAAGTAACACAGAGCAACCAAAGGTTCAGGTTTACCTTTCCTATGTAAACTACCTCTGAAAAGATTGTGCAAACAACGGAGGGTCTGGGCTGCTTTCACAGTCACTGGGAGCAGCCATGTTGTTCTGCCTGCTCCCCCCACCCCCATTCAGCCTTAAAAACACAGAAACACCATCCCAAGAAGCAGCCTTTCCAAGTGGAGGTGGAAAGGCACATGGTGGCTATGTGGGTGGGGCTTCCCCCCCCCCCCCCAGCCAGCAGACTGGGAGTGGGAAGGGGCTTGGTAAAGCGGGAGAACCCCTGCTGGGACCTGGGGATTGGCAAGCCTAGATCCAAGCATGCCTCATGAATGAACATGTGCTGGTTTCAAATATTTCAGTCAAGAGGGGATACCATCTTGTGTCCAAAGGGACTATATATATTTAAATTTGTTGAACCTTCATCCAAAAGTCAGAATGCAAATTTAATAAGAACAACAATAATAATTAAAGTAGTATTACAGTGTGATCCTAAGGACCACTTTCCTGGGTATAAGCCCGCTGACTAGGCTTTGGTAGGATTCTGAAAACATCTGTTTAGAATTGTTTCTAAATTATGGTATTCTTAGAACCTAAAATTTCCCCTTTTCTGGTAACCTGTCTCATGTAACAAGTGCATTTACGTATTACTAATATTTCTCTTAACAAAAAATTAATAGGCTGAAAATATTTTCATAGTGAAAATACTTTTCAAGCATTTAGTGATTCCACACTGCCTTTATGACAATAAACTGCATTTTAAAAAAGGAAAGTCTAGGGATATCTGCTTAGATTTAGGTTTTGTTGAAAGCCTTGTGACTTAATAACACATAATTGGTATGACCTGATTAAGCATTTTAAAATCTCATATGATTTCAATGGGAGATTTATGCTTGTGAAATCAGTGGGGTTTAGCATATAGAATATAGAATGGAATACCTGGATGCTGTTTACTATCTGCTGAAAACACTCCGGATTCTTGATTATGACCTGACATGGAACCCTACAGTATACTTCTAAAGATGGTGCTATGTCATTGAACAGGCTTATGGAAATGCAGCATCTGGCACAATAATTACGGCTTGTTTTTCCTGTGTTGATAATGAGACTCAGTATCAAATTCCATGAACTCAGAATGATTTTAGAAAATCAGTAACCCTACATTTTGACTTAGTAGTCAGTATGATGTGCCTATTTGTGTTGTGTTCCTTGCGTGAGAGACTTCAGTATCCATGATTCTGTGGCAACGAAATAATTTAAAATAGAAAAGACAAAACAAACATTTGAACACAAAGTAGTGTATCTCCCCATTGAGTTAACCGACTATCATTTAGTATTATGTAGCGAATGGCAACTATACCTTCAGCAGTTGTCAGACACAAAGCCAAGCTGTGCAACTCATGAGACACTGTGGTATATCTTTGTCACAGCTGTCTATAGCAGGGGTGGCCAACGGTAGCTCTCCAGATGTTTTTTGCCTACAACTCTCATCAACCCCAGCCAGCATGGCCAATGGCTGGGGCTGATGGGAGTTGTAGGCAAAAAACATCTGGAGAGCTACCGTTGGCCACCCCTGGTCTATGGCTAAAAACTACAGGGCAACAAGCAGTGACTATTGTAGGAACTTTGTGAAGGGCCAGAATGCAGGTTTCTAGCAGAGGTGTCAGGCTGGTCTGGTGCTTCTTCCCAACATTGCCTCCTGCCTGCCTCACTGGGTTTCGTATAGCCCTTGGATGTTATGCTGTGTACCCATGAATTAAAGCAAAGCCAAAAAAATAAATCTTACAGCATCTTAAAGATAAACAGATGTATTTGTGACAAAAACTTGTATAAATTAGAGCCCAATTCAAAGATGCACTTCATGACTTCTATGAAAATTTATGACACAAACGAATTTTATAGTCCTTATGGACCCAGAAGACTTTCCTGTACAAAATTTGCAATAAATACTGACAGGTATGAATTTGAAATTTGGGTTAAATTTGTAAATCCTAACCTCATCTGCATAATGGTATGTGTATAAAGCCTTATGAGTGCAGTATAGGATCCTCACTAGCACAGTAGCCCACATTCCACCTAATACTGCTCTCTGCGGCACAATGATACTCTAATGGGTTTTAATTTCCTGTGGTAGCACTGGTTATCATTTTGCTTACAATGGTTAGTTATTTCTAACTTGTGCTCTATGGGCAGCCCAATCCAGACATATGTGGCGGGCGGGCGCTCGAGCGTGGGCGGATCTATGGCGCCGCTTGTTGGCTTCCAAAGGGGAGATGGAATACCACGCTGAGAGAGGGAAGAGGGGCCCGACGAGCAAGAGAGAACCCGTCGCCATGGTGATTCCGCCCAGGCGCATGCCATTGGCCTGCCGCCGAGGCGGGGGTGGGGGAGGCGCAGGCTCACGCAGGACCATGGTATTGGCCAGCCGATTCACGTGACCAGGCGAGGCCATCAATCCCCCCACTCCCTCCCGCTGTCACGGACTCTGCCAATGACAGGCTGGTGGCCAGGGGCATGCACGGACAAGCAGGAAATGCCAAGTGCAGAAGTTCTCTGTCCTAGACAGCAGCTGTAATGTGTGTCTGGAAGTGGCCAGACCAAGTCTAAAAGACACCACCCCAGGTTCCCCCCCCCCCCGGTGTTACCCTGCTGCCGCCTCCCACTATGTGCAAGGAACACCTCCCCTGGGGGCCACACTCAGAGTGCGAGCTGCTGGGCATGCATCCACTTCAGCAACCCCCTCCAAGGTGCCCAGTGCACAGCAGCCCTGGGGCGGCACCCCCCCTCCTCTGTCCAGCCACGTGGGGGGCAGCATGGTATCTCATAGCCCATTCCCTGCCCCCAAGAACCAAGTCTGCCCATCCTCCCAGGCACTCCTTCGGAGAGGCACTAACAGAGGGGGGTTGCCTCAGGAACGTGCAGCATATGCCAAGCAGGAGAGACAACAGAGGGCACAGCTCAGACTTTATTCTTCCGGAACAGAGTGCAACAGTTTCCCTGGTGCGCACTGGGCAGTCTCGCCGTGGGTGAGGCTCTGCTCCGAGTGGCGGGCAGAAGCAGCTGAGGGAGTGGAAGGGCGGTGGAGTGGCACACATGGAAGCCTCTCTGTTGGAGTCCCACCTGCAAAATGGAGACAGATATCAAGAGCACCTACAGGGGTGGCGGCTGGAAGAGCAGGCTGCGTTTCAGCCGGGCGCTCTCTTAAAGGGACAGCCTCTGACCCACCTCCCTGCAACAGAGCAGTTGCCACACACACATGCCCCGTGCCCTGCCAGGGGTTGGAAATGCAGCAGAGGGCAGACCAAGGGAAGGGAGCAGGCAGCAGCACAGGGGAGCGAGGTCAGCAGATGCCCCCTGCCGGAGCCCACTGCCTGGTTCAAGTGCCAGAGATGCTCGCACACCAAGTGGTCGAGAGCGAAGGGAGGGGAAGGCTGAGGGGGCAGTGGAACTTAACCAGCCATGGGTGACAGTCCTCGCATGCAGAGCCTCCGGAAGCCTGGAACCTGCAGAGACCTGGAAACAAGAGCAGTTAGCCCCAGGAGAGAGACCTCTCTCTCCGCCTCGCAAGTCAAAGATACTGTCAAAGCAACCGTGAGGTGCAAAACCCGTCACATGTGCCTGCCTGTCCCTCACTCTAAGTCCGTATGGCCAAGAGCTCACCAGCAGAACTTCCTGCCATGCGCTCCTCTCCCTAACAACTGAGTTGTGCAAGGCCAGAGCGAAAGTATTTCTAGGAGGGGGGGAGACCACTATTGGGTGCTGGGGAGGGAGCTCGTCAGCCCGAGGTGCAAGGGGATTGGCAAGGCAATCATGCCGCTCCCTAAGGGGTTTGCGAGCTTCCGCAGCGGTGGAGGCAACCTTTGTTTTTGGTTTCAACGAGTGCCTATGGGGCATGCTACTGTTTTTGCAGGCGTAAAGTTGCGCCTCTCGGCAGGGTGTGTGTCATGGGCTAAACTGCTCAGGAAGTTGCCTAAGCTTGGCCACGCCCCCAACTCCACCCCCTTCTCCTCCTGAACACCACGCTCCACCTCACTTCCACCCATGCTCGGGTGCAGCCCTCAGACATCACTGCCCCCCGCCCACATACCTTCTCTCCGCTGTAGCGATGCCGGTTGTATGTTGGCGCAAAACCTTCCTGCACCCACGTATTTGCTCATCTGCTTCCAAAAGACTTCCCCCCCCCCCGGATTGCGCTCTAAGTGTCTTAAACAGGGCTTTTAAAAAGAAAAAGTCCAGCAAGAATCATTTGCATATTAAGCCACACCCCCTGACACCACCATTGTTTCCCACAAAGTTTTTTGTAGAAAAAGCCCAGTATGAACTCATTTGCATATTAAGCCACACACCCCTGATGCCAAGCCAGCCGGAAATGCATTCCTGTGCATTCCTGCTCAAAAAAAGCCTTTGACCCAGGCTTCATTTGAATCACTTTGGTTTTGCATTCCTTTATTGCAATTTTTTGTGCCAGCTACATTTTTAAAAAAAATGCAAGTGCAGCTGTTCTCCTGAAGCGCCAAGAAAATTTAAAAAAAAAAATCAGTTAGACATAAGCGTGACTAACGATGTGTCATCAACCATCTCTGCTCCCCAACATATCCATAACAGCTAATAATGGGCGTTTTCGCACTGACCTTAATCGGCAGCGACATCCCTCTTCACCGTGCAGGATCTGTGCGGATTTCACACCAATTGCTGCGGAGCACCCAGAAGAGCCGCAAAGTCCTGCGGCTTTTGCGGCGCAAATGGAAACCGCCAAAAACCAGTTTCCATTTGCGCCGCAAAAGCCGCGGGACTTTGCGGCTCTTCCGGGTGCTCCGCAGCAATTGGTGCAAAATCCGCGCAGATCCTGAGCGGTGAAGAGGGACGTCGCTGCCGATTAAGGTCAGTGCGAAAATGCCCAATGTCTTCAATATTCACTGCTGAAGCTCACAAATATACTAATCAGTTTATTTCATGAGTAACAAATGGATTGGTCAAGATCTTTGATTCCCATTTACCATTTTATTGTTTCATATATTCTGTACTTAGCCAGAATATTGCTCCGTATATACATAATATATATCAAGAGAGAAAAGAGCTAGGTTTGCACATGATCTTGTACAAGCAAAACTCTGCTATTTCCATTTATGTTTCTGCTTACACATCTAAGCCTTTAAATGCAAAACTCCACTTTTGTTGTTAAAGAACCTACTGTTAAGGCCTGTGTGTTGACAATGAGGGTACTCTACCTCATACCTCTGTTTGTGTGTATACTAAGAGGAGTAGCAAGATGAGGTCACTCTGGTGTTGCTCCTGATGGTCCCATGCTCACAACGATCCCTGGGCTAATGAAAACCCAGCTGACTACCACCAGGGCCAGGGCTTTCTCTGTGGTAGCTCCCACATGGTGGAATGTGCTACCAGAAAACATCAGAGCCCTGCGGGACCTCTCACAGTCTTACAGGGCTTGTAAGGCTGAACTATTCTGCATTGTATTTAATGACTAATGGGAGCTGTCAAGTTGCCACATAACTGATAGTCTTGGCCAACATTACTGTAATAACATCATGAGTGCCATATCTGATAATTTCCTCGTGTAATTTTAATTGTTTATTTTATGATATGGTAATTCCTTGATTGTTTATATTTTATATTCTACGTTGTGTTTTATTGATTGTTAGCTACCCTGAACTCCTTACGGGGAAGCTGGGATATAAATCTAATAAAATAAATTCAGGAGGTCCTTGTTGGAGCATGGGGATTAATGATGGGTTTCAGATTTAGAAAGGCCTCTGTGTAAGAAGAGCTACTGCCTGATGAGCAAATGCTGTCTGTATGGTATTTGGTGTGAATGTGATACTTCCATTGTGCTTTGGTCAAGAGGCTGACATGAATGTGATGTTTAGTAATTGTTTGAAGGCTTATTTGTATTTTTCAATGCACTGTTTGGAGATAACTAAAGTAGATTTTGCTCATTTTGTCCATGATTGTGCAGATTAATCAAAGCTAATCCTTAATTTACATGCCTCAAAAATTAAAATAAAGGACATTTTTAGGGGGTGTCTGTTTTGGCAGGTTGTAGACAATTGCTGATATGTATAAAAGGAAACATTCCTTGCTATGTCATTACATAGTACTTATGTCACATTTTGTAAAACTTTAGGTATATGCTAATCATGCTAAACAAATGTCTTTGTATACCAAAAATGCCTTCCAGCCCTCTGTAATGCTACCTGTGCCATCTGTGCCAGCTGCTTAACTCCATTGATCAAACCCCATTGAATGACATTTTGGAAAGCAACAAGAAACTATAATGGGGGGGGGGGGAATCCACAGCTATGATTGACTGATAAATCACAGAGCAGAAACATTTGTGAATATATGAAGATGGCAATCCTGACTGTATTTTAGAAAAATTCTGGAAACATTTTGCCAAATATGACTATTGAGGATCCTTCTGAGGAGAGATCTTTATGTAAAGCTACAAGTGTAAACTTTCTGTGTTGCACTGTTCTAGTGGCCTTACAAATGTTTTAAGGGGAGGGGGATTTATGAGCAGAAACAAACTAGGTTTGATATTTGATGTATTTAATAAAAATGATGTGGCTGGTGCTAAGGCCTCATTAAGTTAGTGCTATAGTTCTTCACTGAGTAATGGTTGAGTCATTGGTAGAGTCAGTATCATCAAAAGAATTCCTCTGACTGCCTTGTGGACAAGTATTTGAGGTGGGCATATTGTGGGGCAGGGCTGTGCTGGTAGAGTTCCAATGGATTTGGACAGTTTGCTATTGTTTTCTTAACCAGCTCATTTTTAAGAAAAGGAGATCTAGCCGTATATAGCCAGCTCAGACAACAAGATCTATTTATGAGAATAAGCTCCCAGTGAAATTAAAAGCACCACTAGAATGCTAATCTCAGGTGTGTCATTGCTAGACTGTATAGCTAGCTATTATTTAGGTTTCTGCACATCACAACCTGTTCCTTTTCTTAGTCCTCTAACATGAACAAATGACTCAGGGAAGCTCAGTATCTTGCTCCATGGCAGGCTTTGCAGTTATTCAAAATCTTATTGGGATTTTCATGTGCTGTAATGCCCTGGATTGCTTGTATTACCTGTTTTTATTGGCATAATTTTTATTGATTTTGCATGTTTCATTTATGTTTTTATTGGAATGACTTCTTTTATGGTTTTCACTGTGTTCAGTTTGACTTTTGTGAGCAAATGAGCCCTTGCATTGAGTAAATAGATGGGCTCCTACCTTGAGTAATCACTGCATTGAAATTGAACAAAGCAGTAGACAAGTGCACCTTTAAGACCAACTACGTTTTATTCATAATGTAAGCTTTCGTATTGAAGCAATCAAATGTTACATGCACCACAAGTATTTATTCATTGGACAGCTCCCTCAGATCTGTGAGCTGGCAAAGAGGTAAGAAGTGAGGGTGCTGTTTACAGAGTGAGGGCTGAAGGTGGAGCAAGGCGAAGGGAAGAATAACCAACATATCACATTATGCTGGAGAAGAAAGAGCTACAGCTTTTACAGAATACAGTTGTAGGAGCATTGGTACAGCATAGGGCATGGATCCTGCATTGTGTGACTCACCTGTTGCTCAATGACACCCCCCATCCCCCCTGCTGGGGGAACAACTGTGGGATGGTACATCCAGGGGTCCCATGTGGGTATCCACCAGTGCTTGGTTCCCTTACCAGCTGAGAGTAGATCCAGGCACCAATTTCCAAGGTGAGCATAATGCAGATGCCTCCTCAAGACCCCTTGCAAGAGTCCCCAGACCAGAGTAGTCAGGCACACAGGGTTGCACTTACATGTCGTTGTTGTTCATCTAGTGTCTTCTGTGCAGGCACACCCCTCCCTCTCTCCCTGCTGTGGGTATAATCCAGTGTCCATAGTTCCATGGAGGCAAAGAGAGAACTGAGGGAGGAATGCTCTCCCTGTGTGCAACCTCACCTAAACTGGCTTTGGCCCTATTCCAAAACTGCCTGTGAAAAGCTGTGACAAGCATGCAACAGAAACCCACCTACCAGCCCACATATCAAACACTGTTGCAACGTGTGAAAGTCTAGAGAAGGTGGCCAGGGAAGCAGGATCTGACTGATGTGGTAGGTGTGGACTACAGCTGCTTCATAGCTGGAGAGGTGGACCAGAGTGAAAACGTTGGCTTCCAGGTCTGTGCCTGGAAACTCTGCCCCTCATTTTGTCAGGCTGGCACCTGATTGGTCACGCAAGTCTGGTCACCGCAACCACTGGCAGCTGCTGAAGAGTCAAAGGGGAAGGAATTCTCTGATTCTGTGACTACAAAAGTGTCCTCTCTAGTGAAGTCTGGAGCCATCACAAATCTTCAGAACACCTCCTCAGTTCTTTCCCACCTCTGAGGGAAGCCACTACAAGCATAGCCTTGGACCTGCAGCCCCCATACGAGAGCTCTAGGTAAATGCCAAAACTAAGCTATCCTCTGCAAAACTTTCCCTGCCAACAGCCATTCTTCTTTAAGAGAGAAATAGGGATTCCGGCCACTTGACTTCCCTTGCCTTCTGGTAAAATCATAACAAAATATATATTTTATTGCAAAACCAAGATGGCATTTCAAAATGTGCTTTTAACCCCCAAATCTCTACCAATCTCAGAACCTTGCAACAGCTCAGAGTGCCCATCACTGGCATCATCATGACTCTCCTCAAAGCTGCTGCTTTGAGCCTCCAAGAAATGGCTTATTACACCAAGCTGTCTGAAAGGTTCCTGGCCACTAGCACCCAATCCATGTCTTCCCTCAGCAGTATGCAGCAACAGTCTGCTGGCTCATAACATCTCATAGGAGACAATGCTTGCCACTGATGGTAGAAGGCAGTTGGGCTGAGAACCTCAGTGTTACCTACTGAGTCAGTCATCCTTTGATCTACCTGTAGGAGGGCGAGATACAGATGGTGAGGGGACAGGGACTGAGGGTCTCTCCACTGATGCCAGTGGGTGCTTTTAGTTATAACACCTTTTTATGGGTATAATGCTATGTGGGGAGATCAGTATAATACCTTTGTTGCAATGCTGGCATAAGTTTATTAGGCTCATCCCACTGGCATACCTATGTACCATCAGGTCACAGCCAACTAATGGGGACTCCAGCAAGGGACTTTTAAGGCAAGCAAGAAACAGAGGTAGTATGTACACTAGCAGAGTACAAACCTAATTTATCCAGCAGCTGCAACTCAGCTGCAATAGAATTATGTAGATTAGTGTGTGTGTGTGTGTGTGGTTTGGGTGGAGGAAATTTCAGCAACTTTTGTGAAGAGTCTATTATTGAATTTGTTTTTATATGCCTTATGCATGAACCTGAATTATGAATAGTCAAATTTGTGAAGCTTATGTAAGTGTATGTGCTCATATGACTATTCACATATACATTACAACCCCGATACCATTCCATCACACAGAACAAGGGTACCTTATTTAATATTTCTCAGTAGTATCACACATTTACAAAAAAGATGGGCATATATGGTATGGATATGTAAAAAAGATGGACTTTGTTATTTGATCCAAATAAACATAATTCTGTTATCAGTTGTATAGTATTTAGACTGGCTTATAAAAATGGCAGTAGTTTTTTAATTAAATTTTGCTGTGGTCACAGAGATTAAACATGTAAAGTAAGAGACCAGCTGAAGAGGATAGTTCAGATTTTCTCAGTATTCTGCCATCATTTTGTAATGAACTGTTTCATGCAGAATGAAAGGAACTGAAGTGTTTTGCCCATATCTTTAGACAGTATTTTTTTCTGAAAAGGGAAGTAATTATCTTGGATTACAAAGGGGAACAAGGCAAACAGATACGTAAACATGCTTCCTTAGAGGGTTTAATCAGTTTTCCATAATTAAAACCCAGATTGTTTGGACACAGATAGCATGTTTATTAGACCTTAGGATGAGAGATCCAAAAGAACAGGGATGTTTGTGCTCTCTCCTTTCTTCTTAGATGTATTTCATTCTTTATATGTGCATTTTACAATTCAAGCTCTGAGCCTCTACATTATTTCAGTTCCCCATGGATACATTTTAATGTAGGAAAAATAGTGTCGGTTACAGCCCTGTGCGGGATACTGAAATCTATTACCTTCACTGTGGTTAAGCACATGTGTAAGTAAGTGCAGTATTGAGTCTGTCAGAGCATGGTATGCGTGTTTAACATTCTGGGCACTGATGGCTGATTTAAACGACCAGTCCTCATGGAGTCCACCAAGAAGTGCTTACCTGCATAAATTTGTAATGCATTGGGCGCAACATTTAAATCTTTCCTATCTGCATTATGGCTCAGACTACAGTTGGGCTATTCATCTCTGGTTTATCTGTTGGTCTTCAGGCTAGCAGCAAAGGCTTTTAAATTACAATAGCAACATGAAAAGTCCCCCTTCCCCTCTGGCTTCTCCTGAAATGGCCCCATGGAGAGTCATTCTGATTCTCCAAAATGTGCCTTGTGATTAAGTTTGGGTTCAAGCTCTGAATTAGCCCAATTTTTGGCAAGTAGTGGGAACTATGATTAGAGCAGGATAAGCAGTTGCTATTGATGCTGTATATAATATAGAAGACTAAATTAACTGGTGCCTGATCTGGATGGCTCAGGCTACCCTTATCTTATCAGCTCTCAAAAGCTAAGCAGAGTCAGCATTGGCAGCTAGTACTTGGATGAGAGATGATCAAGGAAATTCAGGTCACATTGCAGAGTCAGGCAATGGCAACCCACCTCTGCTCATCTCTTGCCTTGAAAACCTTATGGGCTCATCATGTCAGCTGTGATTTGATGACACTTCACACACACACACACACAATTAACCAGCCTGGCATATAAATCAACAGCAAATGCAGCAAAATGGTTGATGGTGATTAAATAGAGCCCTTTTGAAAGGTCTCTGCTGAGACAGAAAACAGGGCTGCAGCAAAGCTAATGTGTAGTTAGAATAATCAATACTAATGGGTTCCACTTTTCAATATGAAAAAATTGACAGGATTGTGAGACTTCTTGTTAAAAGAAAACAACACTCCACTAAAGCAAGTATTGCTTTTTAAAAAAACTAAAGGTAGTACGCACTAATTCCTTGAAAACAAAGGACATTTAAAATGACAATAATGAATAGTATATATTCACATTGTAGTAATATCACGGTTTAAATTCTCCTTCGTTTTCCAGTTTGGTGTAGTGGTTAAGTGTGCGGACTCTTATCTGGGAGAATTGGGTTTGATTCCCCTCTCCTCCACTTGCACCTGCTGGCATGGCCTTGGGTCATCCATAGCTCTGGCAGAGGTTGTCCTTGAAAGGGCAGCTGCTGTGAGAGCTGTCTCCAGCCCCAACCACCTCACAGGGTGTCTGTTGTGGGGGAGGAAGGTAAAGGAGATTGTGAGCCGCTCTGAGACTCTTCGGAGTGGAGGGCGGGATATAAATCCAATATCTTCATCTTCTTCTTCCTAGGCCATGATCTACCATTGTAATTCTGGCTCATAACCACTTCAGAAATGTAAATAATATTAAACAGTCCTACCAAGGCAGGTCAATATTTTACCAAAGGAGCCCATAAATGCAAGTTATAAGTAATTGGCAATTTACATTTGAACCGATGGTTTTCTACAATAACATCTCCCAAGTCATTGCACAGTCTGAAAAATTGCTTTGGCGTCAGGCTCACTATAAATAGTAGTTGCTAAACGCAGTCTATTACAATATGATGGATGACAGCTCTGCCAAAAAGCCATTCTGCAACCATTGGAAAGAAGCTGCAGAAATGTAGTTTCTCATTTATTTATGGGAAGAAATGGTCAAGAAAACAATTTTCTTCCAAGAACCCCCTCCCCCCCCACACACACACTCACAATCTTATTAAAGTGAAACTACTCAAATGGGCTGTAAATGTACGGGCAAGAAGTTCATCGCATCAGCAATATTTTATTGGCATTTTTGAGGTTTACACAATTTCACAAATAAGTACTGTAATAGCAAGTCACTGAACCACATCCAGGTTTGCACGCTTTCATCTTCTTCTGCCTGACGATTATGATCCTGCTTGCCACAGCTCTGCTTCTCTCTTGGTTGAACCTTTTCTTTGAGATGTTATGATCACCACAGCTTAGGCCCATTCTCATTAGCAGCCTCCACAATGTGAAAATGCATAAGGCACTCTCTTCTGTAAATAATGTAAAGCCATTCTGTTCAGTCAGTCATTAAACAGCTAAAATGACTGTCCGTAGGGGAAATTATACTGTTCCATAATCTTAACGTTGGTTTAATGATTTATTACACTGCAGGTCAACCTCTTCTAAGCCATCTTGAACTGCCGTAGTTGGTGGGACAAACAGCATCTTAATGATTTTAATGAAATAAAATTGGACCCTATGCAACTGGACCCTACAGGTTAACATTATAAAACCCTTGTAACTAGGTTATGTGCTCCTTTGTGATCTGTTAATCATATCTACCCTGGCTGAGCCTGCTGTGGCAGGTATCCCAAGCATATCATCCTAGTTATGCTACTGCCATAGACAACGCTGTGAGCTTCTCTATGCAATAGAAAGTCAGAAGCCAAAAGAAGGGAGCGTTTAGTGGAGCAGATGTAGGAACTGTGTTTGTCATTCTGTTGTGGGACTGAGGACAATTTCTAGTCTCAGTCTTAATTTTTTATGAGTATTGAATTTATTCCCTTGAAGAGTCTGAAGACAACTCCATCTGAACTTTTAAAACTAGGATTGCCAGGTCCTATCTACTCCCTGGTGGGGGAATTTGAAAGGGCGTTCCAGGAGGGGCATGGCCATCCGCAATATGATGGCATCACGTAGCGCATGCACACCTCCACGTTTTTATAACTATTTAAATGAACATACGAACATAAGAGAAACCATATTGGATGAGGCCAGTCGCCCATCCAATCCAACACTCTGTCACACAGTGGCCAGAAAACCAGGTGCCATCAGGAGGTCCACCAGTGGGGTCAGGACGCTAGAAGCCCTCCCGCTGTTGCCCCCCAAGCGGTTGGGGGTGGGAGTGAAGGCCACGCATGCCTGCCTGTAAGAGGCAAAGTCACCCTTTTGCAGGAGCCAGGAGCCAGTGGCCCTGCTTGGAAAGAACTGGTGCCACATGCATCTGCAATGCAGGAGGCAAGCTCACCTCTTCCAGGGCAAGAGCTGGCAGTTCCTTTTTGGATTGAGTGGGTGTTGCATGCATCTGCCCTGCAGTTTGCCACTTGCAGGGCAGGCAAGCACAGCACCTGCTCTTTTCTCTTTTATTTTTCCTTGCAGGAGGGGATGGAGAGGAATGGCCACCCTATGGTCACTACTGAGGGTGGGGCTTGTAGGTGGGATCTCCCCTGCCAGCCACCTGGCTGGTGGTGGGCTGGAGCTCATGAAATCCCCTGCCCCTACCTGGGGATTGGCATCCCTAAATTAAATTAAAACTGTGGTATATACAACCCAGTTTCACTATTCCATCAAATAGTTTGTTTTGATTTAGCTTGGGTAACTTGCTTTCTATTTGCAATGTTATAAAAGCTGAGTGTGTGATCAATTAAACAAAGGAGTTCATCAAATTAATAAATTGCTTTAATAGAATGGAGCTCAACAGAAAGATTATAGCAGACACAGAGTGCAACTTTTGCTATGCTGAACCATTTCAGACTGTAGGGATTAAAGGGAGTTCATTTCTGTCTTTAAAAAAATGTTCATGCTATAGTAGCATGTTGGGGGAAACTATTGGTTGGAATCCTTTCTGCTATTTATATTTTAATTCTCATCTTTACCATATTTTTATCTTACCTTTACCCCAGGAAACTCAGAATGACTTAGCAGGGTTTCCCAAACTTTTTCTTCCTGTGGCCCGGTCCTTTTTACACTTCTCCTTCGCGGCCCGCTAAAATTTGGGGATGGAGCCAGGAGACTTTGGGGGTGAAGCTGGGAGACAGAAATTATGTCATTTCCTGTGGTGTCACTTCCAAGTCAAGGGTCAAGTGATGTCACTTTTGGGGCAAACTGAACCCAAACTCCACTTCTTCCTGAGATGTCACTTCCAGGGCACTCCCCTAAACCTGCCTCTTCTTCTGAAGTAACTTCGTTTTCAGAAAAACTCTCTGGAACTCATGCTGAGCCAAAATGGGGGTGGAAAGTGGGTGGTCTGCAACTTTTTCATACATTTCCAGGGTCCTCTCTTTCCACCCCTATACCTGCATGCGCATGTCTGTTTGTGTGTTCTTCTCCAGCTTGCAAGCACTTCTAATGCCCATGTTCAATTGCTTGCATCACCCACACATGTCTTCCTCAACAGCACTGGACACTGTATGCAATTGGGAGTGCTGCTGTCTTTGCCATCAGGAATGTCAGCACTGTGTACCACACACACTGGGCCCTGACAGCTGCTCTATCTCAAAATATGCTGACACATTTAGTAGGCCCTTCCTTCAACTGCTACTACTGGAATCCTGCCTCAAGCTACAACCAAGTTTGCATAGTTTTCAGAAAATCTTTTGACAGCTATTTTTCATACTTTTCCTTGGCTGAAACACTGGGAAATTGCTGTGAAAGGTAGCAGAGAACTGTACTGCAATTAATGAATTAATTTCAAGTTATATGAAGTTCATACAAGCTTTTCTGCAGTTATCCCAAAAAGGATATTTATGAGGGGCTTGCAGCTTTTTACTGGCTGTTTCCCATACCTTTAAAAGCAACCTGTTGTGCATATATTTAGCTAGTGAACTTCTTTCATCCTTTTTAATATCTACAGGAGGAATTTAATTTTGGTATCAGACAGCTGTTAAAAGCAGGACCAGTAAAATGATGCCAAGTTCATAGTACCATTACTTCCAGTGCTGTTGAGATATACAGCAGTAATCTACAATAATCTCTTTCTGCCCCACACCTCTCACTCACTCACACAGAAATCTCATTCAAAGGCCAGCTGGCTACAACTGGAGGTGACATCTTTTCATTGGCAGAGCTCCTATGTCTGCAACAACAGTATGATGAACAGAAAAGTTTCATCCAGTAAAAATGCACGGAAAGAAAGAGAAAGGGAAAGAATGAAATGGAAGGAAAGGAAAGAAAGCCATGAAAAGAAAGAGCATAAGAGAAGCCATGTTGGATCAGGCCAGTGGACCATCCAGTCCAAAATTCTCTCATACAGTGCCCAAAAAGCACCAGAATGTCCACCAGTGGGGCCAGGGTACTAGAAGCCCTCCCACTGTTGCTTCCTTCCACCCCAGCACCAAGAACACAGACAGAGCATCAGTTGCAGGGAAAGAAAGAAAGAAGGGGGGACAAAAGAAAAAAAAAGAGCTTTACTCACCATCAGATGACCCCAGCCAGCAACAATTCTGCCCAGGGGTCATTTGATAAAAAAAAAGCTACTAGAATGCCCACTCCCCACCCCTTTCAGCTGAAAAAAGCATCTCCCCTTTCTTTGCCGCCCAGGCCTCCTGGGAAAATCTCCCCAAAAGAACATACTGCAAGGCAGATGAAAGCTCATACTTTGAAGAACACTTCAGGGGTCTAAAATGCCAGTGGACTCCAGCTTTTTCTCTCAAACACTCGGAAGGGGGGAAGAAGGGAGGAGAGGCAGCCTAGCTCCTCTCTGCACAACACACAGACATTGGGGGATGGAAGGAAGCCTAACAGAGCTCAGGCTTTGTAGCCTGTGTCAGTCTTCAAGCCTAGCTTTCCTCTGCACAACACAGAGACGTAGGGATATGGAAGGAAGGAAAACGGAGCTCAGACTTTGCAGCCTGTGTCAGTCTTCAAGCCTAGCTTTTACCTACACAACACAAAGACAGGAAAGGAAGGAAGCAGAGCAGAGCTCATGCTTTGCTGGGGGCGGGGCTAGCTTTGGCTTTTCTTGTGACTTGGTATTAAGACTTCTGTTGCCTGGTGCCGGGTCGTGACCCTGCAAATGGGAAACTCCAACCTACAGGATTCCCCCTTCTTCCATATGTTATCCTCATAAGAAGTCCCAGATCTGCACGTCTCATTCGCAGGATGGCAGCCCTACAGGTTAGGCATAGAGAAGGTAACTGACCACGGTCACAAAATAGACTTGGTGGCTGAGTGAGAACTTGAATTTCTTTCTCATCTGCAGTGGTACTATGACACACTGCAGTTTTTGAGTCTGGGCTTTCACTTGCCATTTTAAAATGGTTTTGGATGGCTGCCATTGGTGCTTAATAAAGTGCTTTCCATACAGCAGGGTGAGGGTGAGAAACACTTCTCTAAAGTTCTCTAGCTTGGATGCAAGGAGCACTCATTCTGGTGCTCCTTGCATCCCAGCTAGAGGGGGGGGGGTGTTGTTTCTTTTAAATCCCTGGATTAAAGATCCCTGGACCAAAAGAAGCTCGATTATCCACCACCAGAGCCAGAGTGTTCTCAGTAATAGCCCCCACTTTGTGGAATGCCCTCCTCGAAAACATCAGGACCCTGTCACAGTTCTACAGTGCCTGTGAGACCAAATTATTCAAACTCACCTTCAACGGTTATTACCTTACAGCACCAACAGTCTCACTGAATTAATATAATGGAAATCAGAAACCTGCCATCTTGGGCTTTTAATGAATGGATTGATAATTGTTGATATGTATGGAAATGTTTTATTATATATTTTACTTTTTAATATTTTATGTTTTTTTAAATACAAAATACAGACTCCTGCCCCCATCTGAAATGGTGGAAAGCAAGCAGCTCTTTGCTTGTTCTGAAGTTTGCAAAATTGCATACAATCAACATTCAAACAGTAATAGAAAGGGCATGTCTTCTGTTTATGATACACTGTGTAAGGTTCTGCCGGTTATTGACCTGAACAACCAGTTCTCATGTTAAAAGAGTAAAATGTTTATTGAAATAATATGCAGAGCATAGCCTTGTGCTGTGGACAGCCAAGCCAGGAATGATGAAAGCAATATGGTTACTTCAAATTATAGTCAAAACATGCGTAAAACCTGCTGGTTCCCACAAGAAGGATTAAACCAACCTAGACATATTTAGCGCATCAAGGTCAATGGCTAAGTCTTACTGCTCCATTGTCAGAGCAACATGATAACTAAGCTAGCCAAATCAACTACAAAGCATTCTTTCTTCCCATCCTTCCTGCACATGTCTTAGCAGTTAGATATACATTTCTTCAAGCAGTTGCAAGAAACGAAAGTTATAGAGTTCAGAGCAGACAACATCACCAGTTCATGTCCACTGTAATGCATGGCGACACACTGCTTCAGAATAATCCAGTACAGACCTACTTGCAGAAATAAAGAGAACAATATTGATCACATGATAATCACACTGGCTTTTTAACACAATGGATTGTTTAATAATTATATCATTTTTCCTTTTTAGGTTAGCCTGACTAGAATTCAGTTAAGATTTTTTTGTAAATATTACACAATCCATCTTGTTGGTTTTGAAAATTCTTCTGACTCTTATGATTTATTCTGTAGCTAAATAAATCTGGAAAATCGATCATTAAAAAGTCACAGGTTTTTGCATTAGATGTGTTGAGATAGTTCTTATATAAAGTCTTTACACTGGGGATTCTTTCTTTTTAATAGTGATCAGTTACAAGGAAGGTGGGTGCCACTGCTTTAGTTTGAGCTGCCTGTGTGCTCTGCATAAGAAGTAAGTAAAGTAAAGTAAATTTATTTTTATATCCCGCCCTCCCCCACCAAAGGCGGGCTCAGGGCGGCTCACAGACATGGAATACCATGATTTGAATAAAATACAATGTAAGCAAACAATTTTAAATACAATTCAGTTACATAAATTAATTAAAATAGATAAAACAGGTGCTATAAGGTACTGTAGATCACAATCATGCATAAGATGGCTAGGTGGCTACAGATCAGTTTAGCCAGGTTCTGTCTTAAAGGCAAGCTGAAAGAGAAAGGTTTTGCAAGCCCTGCGGAACTGATTCAGGTCCCGCAGGGCTCGCACCATCTCTGGAAGTTGATTCCACCATCAAGGGGCCATTGCTGAAAAGGCTTGCTCCCTGGTTGTCTTCAGTCAAGCCTCTCTTGGCCCAGGGATTTGTAGAAGATTTTGAGAGCTGGATCTCAGTGCTCTCTGGGGAACATATGGGGAGAGGCGGTCCCTAAGGTAGGCAGGTCCTCGGCCATATAGGGCTTTAAAGGTAATAACCAGCACCTTATAGCGAACACGGTAAACAACCGGCAGCCAGTGCAGGTCCCGCAGCCCAGGCTGTACGTGTTCCCACCGAGGTAGTCCCACCAGCAGCCTGGCCGCCGCGTTCTGCACTACCTGAAGTTTCCATGTTCGGTATAAGGGCAGCCCCATGTAGAGGGCATTGCAGTAGTCTAGTCTCGAGGTGACCGTTGCGTGGATCACAGTTCCTAGGTCGCTGCGTTCCAAGAAGGGAGCCAACTGCCTCGCCCTCTTGAGATGGAAGAAGGCGGATCTAGCAGTGGCAGCTATCTGGGCCTCCATTGATAACGAGGATTCCAGTAGCACTCCCAGGCTCTTGACCCTGCGCACTGGTATCAGTGGCGCACCGTCAAAAGCCGGTAGGGTGATCTCCCCTCCTGGTCCGCCGCGGCCCACGCAAAGGACCTCAGTCTTCGCCGGATTCAACTTCAGCCCACTCAGCCTGAGCCAGTCAGCCACGATTTGTAACGCCTGATCCAGATTTATAGGGACATCGCCAGTCCGGCCGTCCATCAATAGATAGAGCTGGGTATCATCAGCGTACTGATGACAGCCAAGCCCGTACCTCCATGTAATCTGGGCAAGGGGGCGCATGTAGATGTTGAACAACATCGGGGAGAGAACTGCCCCCTGAGGCACCCCACAGTGAAGTGGGTGTCTCTGAGATAGTTCCCCCCCAATTGCCACCCTTTGTCCCCGACCTTCAAGGAAGGAGGAGAGCCACTGTAGGAACACAAGAAAAGCCATGTTGGATCAGGCCAATGGCCAATTCAGTCCAACACTCTGTGTCACACAGTGGCCAATCCCCCCCCCAAGTGCCATCAGAAGGTTCACAAGTGGGTCTAGAAGCCCTTCCACTTTGAACCCCCCCAAGCACCAAGAATACTGCCCCAGACAGTTCCAATAATATCCTGTGGCTAATAGCCACTGATGGACCTCTGATCCATATTTTTATCCAATTCCCTCTTGAAGCTGGCTATGCTTGCAGCCGCCACCCCCTCCTGTGGCAGTGAATTCCACATGTTAATCACCCTTTGAGTGAAGAAATACTTCCTTTTATCCATTCTAACCCAACTGCTCAGCGATTTCATTGAATGCCCACGAGTTCTTGTATTGTGAGAAAGGGAGAAAAGTACTTCTTTCTCTACTTTCTCCATCCCATGCATAATCTTGTAAACTTCTATCATGTCACCCCACAGTCGATGTTTCTCCAAGCTAAAGAGCCCCAAGCGTTTTAACCTTTCTTCATAGGGAAAGTGTTCCAAACCTTTAATCATTCTAGTTGCCCTTTTCTGGACTTTTTCCAATGCTATAATATCCTTTTTGAGGTTCAGTGACCAAAATTGTACACAGTATTCCAAATGAGACCATACCATCGATTTATACAGCAGCATTACGATACTGCCTGATTTGTTTTCAATTCCCTTTTGAGGTTCAGTGACCAAAATTGTACACAGTATTCCAAATGAGACCATACCATCGATTTATACAGCAGCATTACGATACTGCCTGATTTGTTTTCAATTCCCTTCCTAATAATTCCCAGCATGGTGTTGGTGTTTTTTATTGTAACCACACACCGTCTTGACATTTTCAGTGAGTTATCTACCATGACCCCAAGATCTCTCTCTTGGTCAGCCTCTGCCAGTTCATACCCCATCAACTTGTATTTGTAGCTGGGATTCTTGGCCCCAATGTGCATTACTTTGCACTTGGCCACACTGAACCTCATCTGCCATGTTGACGCTAGGGTTGCCAAGTCCAATTCAAGAAATATCAGGGGACTTTGGGGGTGGAGCCAGGAGACATTAGGGGTGGAGCCAAGATCAAGGTTGTGACAAGCATAATTGAACTCCAAAGGGAGTTCTGGCCTTCACATTTAAAGGGACGGCACACCTTTTCAATTCCTACCTTCCATAGGAAATAATGAAGGATAGGGGCACCTTCTTTTGGGGCTCATAGAATTGGACCCCCTTGTCCAATCTTTTTGAAACTTGGTGGGTATTTTGGGGAGAGGCACTAGATGCTATACTGAAAATATGGTGCCTCTACCCCAAAAAACAGTCGCCCCAGAGCCCCAGATACCTGCGGATCAATTCTACATGATTTTCTATGAGAATAAATCTCCATAGGGAATAACAGAGTTCCCAGCAGACATTTCCCTCCCTTCCCCCCGCTTTCTGATGACCCTGAAGCGGGGGGAGGGCCTCCAAACCTGGGGATCCCCTGCCCCCACCTGGGGATTGGCAACCCTAGATGATGCCCACTCACCCAGCCTCAACAGATCCCTTTGGAGTGCCTCACAATCCTCTCTAGTTCTCACCACCCTGAGCAATTTAGTGTCATCTGCAAACTTGGCCACTTCACTGCTTACTCCCAACTCCAAATCATTAATGAACAAGTTAAAGAGCATGGGACCCAGTACTGAGCCCTGTGGCACCCAACTGAGTCCAGTATGCAGAAGGATTAAACCAACTGTAGAGGCACATCATTCAGCTATAACCTGTTTGTTCATTTATATACAGAAGAGTGGAGACGAATAGCTAATTTTGCTGCAGCGTTTTTGCCTGCTATGAATCACAAGTACGCCTTCACTTCACAATTTGGAGAGCCTGATCAAAACATTCCTGTACACCCTTTATACTGGCAGAAAGGATTAATTGTTCTTTCTTCTGCTTCATTCCTCACCTTGGTCTTCTAAGCTGCAGGCAGTAAAAAAAAAAAAAAAGATACCAGCATTTGCAACTTTGCATTTTGACTTAGAAAGTCAATTAAATGCTTCCAGGATGGCTAACACAGTTCTTGTTATACCTGAAACACAAGCAGGTGGAAATAACCTGAAGGATTAAGGAAGAACGAGCTCAGTAAGAAAAAAGAGCCTAAGATGCTGGGAGAACAATCTAATTGTGCATAACAATCCATTGTATTTTAAAGAATGTTATCTGATGAGGAATTTTTAAAACTGTGTAATTGGCTGTCTGAAGTGGATGAGTAACTTCTATTTTGATAGGCATCCTACCTGGGCCAGAAATCACATCTACTCTAATAAGAATTTAACATAAGAAGAGCCTGCTGGCTCAGACCAGTCGCTCATCAAGTCCAGTATCCTGTTTCATACAGTGCCTTGGAAGGCCAACCAATAGAGCTTAGAGGCTTAGTTCTTCCCTGACACTGCCTCCTGCCATGTTTTGCTGCCTTTGAATGTGTAAGTCCCCTTGGTCACCATGGCTGCTGCCACTACGTCTTGATCCCACAACTCCCTTTCTCTCTAGGCTTCCCAATCCCCAGGTCCCAGTGGGGGATCTCCTGGTTTTACAGGCTTCCCCCCTCCCCCAGCCAGCTGGCCAGCGGGGGAAGCTCCACCCCCACAGCCATTATGCACCTCCAGGAACGATTCCCATAGGGAATGATGGGGAATTGATCCGCGGGTGTCAGGGGCTCTGGGGTGCTTTTTTTTAAGGTAGAGATGCCAAATTTTCTGTATAGCATCTAGTGCCTCTCCCCAAAATACCTCCCAAGTTTCAAAAGGATTGGGCCAGGGGGCCCAATTCTATGAGCCCCAAAAGAAGGTGCCCCTATCCTTCATTATTTTCTATGGAAGGAAGGCATTCTAAAAGATGTGCTGACCCTTTAAATGTGATGGCCAGAACTCGCTTGGAGTTCAATTATGCTTGTCACACCCTTGCTCCTGGCTCTGCCCCCAATTTCTCCTTGCTCCACCCCCAAAGTCCCCAGATATTTATTGAATTGGACTTGGCAACCCTATTTCTCTCCCTGGCTTCCAGGCTGTGAGTGGCCAGAGGATGGGATGCCAGTGCACAGTGCACCAGAGGCTTGAACCTTCTGGTGGGGAACCCTCACATTTCTCTTTTCTGTCCTTACTGTAGATTATGTGTGCTGATCATAACGTTCCAAGAGAAAAAATTGCCATTTCTATATGTATTTTGCCTAAAACAGTTCATTAGGTGGAAATTCATGCCCTTGGGATTAGGAGGCAATAATATTTTGAATGAGAGTTGCTGTAAAATTGCAACTTTAAACTTTGAAAGAATTGCTTGCCAACAAAGAAAGTACCTACAGTCAGAAATTGTGTTGTTTGGTTAAGTTTTCCTGTGGAGATCTCTTTGTTGTAAGAATCATCTTGAGAATTCTGGACTGAATAATTCTGGTAAAATAGCAATAATCTTTGCCCTTTTGTTTAATAAATCACACTTCTTGGATCTCCACCTATTCTAGGACTATTATATCTCATTTTTAAGCAGTAGCACTGTACTACTAGGTTTTCCTCTGCATCCTGGGCTTATTTTTTCTATAGTAAAGCTGCATGACTTGTTACATAAGCATTCAAGGTTTTTAAAATAAATCCATAAGGCTGCACAGTTATTACTGCTCATTCATATGGTGCCATTGCTGAGAAACGTTTTCCCTGAAGGCTTCGCAGAATAAGCACAGGAATTTTTCTCAATGAGGGCAGCTGACTGGCTAATTCTGACAAGAAATGGGGATACTGTGGAACCTCTTAAAACCTTTGCATGCTAAAACGTGCTAGTATAGAGATAAACTATATTTATGGACTCCTGAATGTATTCTGAGATATCTGCTATAGCTGTTATTTATAAGCATCTTTACAAAGTGTATTCGTTCAATTTTAAATTTCTCTTGAGGTCCCTACCATATATTACAACAAAAACATTATTGCAATGCCATTCCTGCAAGTTGTTGAGATCTTGAGGGCTGCTCTGCCACTCACTGACCCACCTGGTTGGAGAGATGGATTCTGCCTCTATGTTGCAAGGGGGCCATTTGACACACTCCTGAACCTGCAGCTGTGATTTCCCCAGAGAGCACTTTCCTGGGGGCACCTGCTTAGGGGGGTTGTAACTCAGCCCCCTAAATCTAATCCTCACCAAACTTGGAGGGCAGGTAGAGGAGAGTCAGCTGGAGATTTGCTGTGAGTTTCGTGTCTCTAGCCCATGGGGGGGGGGGGAGTGCTGTTCTGCCATGTCACAAACTTCATGAACCACAAACCAGTTTGTTAAATTGATAGGTTCATGGTTAATGATACCTCCTTTTTTCCTGGTTTGTGCCCATCCCTAGTGCTGACACCAGCACCATTAGTAGTGGCCCATGCTCACTTGATAGGGGGAACCTATTTCCAAGAAAACCAAACTGCAAGGAGTTCAGTGCAGCCACTGTGCTCCCAATTCTACAATAACTGCACTACAGCTTTTCGTTACGGGAGCAGCATTCCAAATACACCCCCATATCAACCATACACAGAATCCAATGCATGCTGATGGTAGCATGCCTTCCTGATGTCAACC
This sequence comes from Heteronotia binoei, assembly GCF_032191835.1. Classification (NCBI taxonomy): domain Eukaryota; kingdom Metazoa; phylum Chordata; class Lepidosauria; order Squamata; family Gekkonidae; genus Heteronotia; species Heteronotia binoei. The sequence goes on from NC_083225.1 coordinate 68,433,777, forward strand.
CCCTCCCGTTCACATTGAGAAAACAAGGGAGGGAACAATGGGAAGACTTCCCCTGCTTTGGAAAATAGGTTATGATGCAGAGATTAAGAACACACAGTCCAGGGAGATTTGCAGAAATGTGTTCAACTCACCTCTGGAAATCACATTTCCTTTTCCTGGGATGACACAAGGGAGAATGAGCCAAGGCCACCTTGGCTCTAACAAGCTGATATAGCAACAAAACAGAAGGAAAAGCTATATTACAACCCACACCTCAACATGGTCATCTAACCACACTTACAAATGGGACTGCCGCTGACCGTCATACCATAGGGCATTAGTAATTATCCAGAAGCTGTGGTGCTAAACCAGCCATATATACTTCTGTAAAAAAAAAATGGTTCCTCACAAAGTCCTATCTGTGCAAAAATATTTGGTTCAGACTGCAACCTGTAAATTCTTTCCCAGAGACAATGTTTAATATGACCTTATTGCTTACATCTGGAGGAGAAGGGTCATAAGAACATAAGAGAAGCCATGTTGGATCAGGCCAGTGGCCCATCCAGTCCAACACTCTGTGTCACACAGTGGCAAAAAAACAAAATAAAAACCCAAGTGCCATCAGGAGGTTCACAAGTGGATCTAGAAGCCCTTCCACTTTGCCCCCCCCAAACACCAAGAATACAGAGCATCACTGCCCCAGACAGTTCCAGTAATATCCTGTGGCTAATAGCCACTGATGGACCTCTTCATATTTTTATCCAATCCCCTCTTGAAGCTGGCTATGCTTGTAGCCACCACCACCTCCTGTGGCAGTGAATTCCACATGTTAATCACCCTTTGAGTGAAGAAGTACTTCCTTTTATCGATTCTAACCCAACTGCTCAGTGATTTCATTGAATGCCCACGAGTTCTTGTATTGTGAGAAGAAGAGAAAAGTACTTCTCTATCTCATGCATAATCTTGTAAACCTCTATCATGTCACCCCGCAGTCAACGTTTCTCCAAGCTAAAGTGCCCCAAGCATTTTAACCTTTCTTCATAGGGAAAGTGTTCCAAACCTTTAATCATTCTAGTTGCCCTTTTCTGGACTTTTTCCAGTGCTATAATATCCTTTTTGAGGTGCGGTGACCAAAATTGTACACAGTGTTCCAAATGAGACCGCACCACCGATTTATACAGAGGCATTATGATACTGGCTGATTTGTTTTCAATTCCCTTCCTAATAATTCCCAGCATGGTGTTGGTGTTTTTTATTGTAACCACACACCGTCTTGACATTTTCAGTGAGTTATCTACCATGACCCCAAGATCTCTCTCTTGGTCAGTCTTTGCCAGTTCACACCCCATCAACTTGTATTTGTAGCTGGGATTCTTAGCCCCGATGTGCATTACTTTGCACTTGGCCACATTGAACTTCATCTGCCACGTTGACGCCCACTCACCCAGCCTCAACAGATCCCTTTGGAGTGCCTCACAATCCTCTCTGGTTCTCACCACCCTGAGCAATTTAGTGTCATCTGCAAACTTGGCCACTTCACTGCTTACTCCCAACTCCAAATCATTAATGAACAAGTTAAAGAGCATGGGACCCAGTACCGAGCCCTGCGGCACCCACTGCTTACCGTCCTCCACTGCGAAGACTGCTCATTTATACTCACTCTCTGCTTCCTATTAATTAGCCAGTTTTTGATCCACAAGAGGACCTGTCCTTTTACTCCATGACTCTCGAGCTTACTAAGGAGCCTTTGATGAGGAACTTTATCAAAAGCTTTCTGTAAGTCAAGGTAAACAACAGCTATTGGGTCCCCTTTGTCCCCATGTTTGTTCATCCCCTCAAAGAAATGTAACAGATTAGTGAGGCAAGATCTTCTCTTAGAGAACCCATGCTTTCAGTTAGTACATACCAAAGTCCTTGAACCATGATTTGAACCTGTGGGGAAAAGGCATGAACTGATCTGCAGTAGGTTTTGTTTTTCTCCCCTTGTAAAACATGTACCTAGCAACTCAGAGAGAGTTACATCACCTCTTAGGTTTCGAATTGGCCCAACCAGGTGTCCATCAGAATCCTTTTCTTTTGATCTAGTTAGCTTTGGGGGGCTCAGTGACTATTTGCACAAAGCACGTTAGTGGTTCCTCAGCTCAGTTTTGTGTGGAATCCATCTGAGACTGCTGCTTCTGTGGGCTATGACCTTTCCTTGTCTCTGAAGACCAGAACCTCTTTGTTACTGAACCTGACAGTCTTTGGATTTACACTAGTTAACTAGGAACTCCATTTTACTGTGCTAGCTAAGCTGGATAAGCATAGAGTTTGTTGTTTTATTCCTTCACAGTCTTACCTCTATTTTAAATATTTTTGCACCTTAATAAAAATAATTATATTTTTAATTTTCTGGACTGAACATACTTACTGCTGTTGAGGGTGGGAGGGTTATTGAAGCAATACATAAGTAGAGCATGTAGCAGGAGCTGCTTAGCAGTCACTCCTTGGGCAGCCATTGTTAGCAATGCGCTACAACAAAATTTGTGTGTTACTTGGCTGTGCAAAATCTAGTTTTGCTTGTGTTCTCATCATCGCCAGACTGTGTACATATTATGTGACATGAGGCATAGAGTTGCCAACCTACAGATGGATCCTGTAGTTCTCTCAGGATTACAACTGATCTCCAGATTTTAAAATCAGTCCCCCTGGAAGAAATGGAAGCTTCAGAGGGGAACCTCTATGGGGCTACATCCCTGCTGAGCTCCCTCCCTTCCCAAACATTGCCCTACTGAGGCACTGCCTCCCCCTGCGCCAATTTACAGGAATTTCCTAAACTGGAGCTGGCAACCCTAATCCATCTTTGAATGGATGTGTGCCAAGGCAACAATTCTTGTACTTAGTGGTGAGGTTAGATCTCATGTGATGATCTTTTCTTTTTATAGGGGAAAACTTTGAAACTTCAAAAAATATGTCATGGTGAACCATTATTAATAAATAAACAAGTCTCCCAGCTATAAAGGACTGCATCCATCTTTGAATGGACTGCATAGCAGATTTTGTCAATATATGTATAAGTTATAAAAATCCTACTTTTTTGTGAATAACACCTGTAATGAAGAGTTGAATAGCTTATCTCAAAAATTATTTCTGATGTTAGTTATTCCCAGAGATCAGAGATTTGCCAGAGATCAATTTAAGTTTCTACTCACACAGAGATCACTTAGTATAGATTATAATTAATCAGATCATGAAGTTATGTTATCTACACAGTGCGTTGGATCCAGCCTCTTTTTTTACACAATCTCACCTATTTCCAACCATTCGACATCCTTTTGTCCATGTGGGTCTCATAATACCCGGTGTAGTCTTTTTGTCAGTCAAAGGGCCTCTTTTTCAGCAGAAGAAAAACTGAATAGTTCCACCCAGTATATCATACTGTGATAATAACTGGAACTATGAATTCCTTCACTTATGCTGTGGTTGCAATTCAAAATTCAGATCACAGAGCCTAATTTGATTTTGACTGCAGTATGGATAAGATAATGAGCAGATAACCCCTGAACCATTTCTCTGTGGTCCTATTGATATCTTTCCCAACACTGTACTCTGTAAGAAAGTTCAAACGCATCACCATACTTTTGAGTGCCCACATTGCTGAGATCAAGCTAGCTAGCTGACAGCTGATAATGCAACAATCATACTTATATTGCCAGAAAATTCATCAGCACTAATCAACAATTAGTCATATTTAACTACTAGTGGTTGCTATGGATACAACAACAAAAGATACATACAGAAGAAGAAGAGTTGGATTTATACCTGGCACTTCACTAGGAGTCTCAGAGCAGCTAACAATCTCCTTCCCTTCCTTTCCCCACAACAGACACCCTGTGAGGTAGGTGAGGCTGAGAGAGTTCTCAGATAACTTCTCTTGAGAGAACAGTTCTGCTGAGAACTTGTGGTTAACCCAAGGTCACCTGGCAGCTGCATGTGAAGGAGTGGGGAATCAAACCCAGTTCTCCCAGATTAGAATCCACGTTCCTAACCACTACACCAAACTGGCTCATACAGCTAGTTCAGTTCAGCTTGGATAGAGAACCACTGTAGGGATGGAGATATGAAACTCAATCTTACTAAGATTCTGACCACATATAACAAGCTGAAATGCCAAATCTGATCAGTTACAATTTTAGTGTAATTTAGGGCTGCCAGGTATGGGTTGGAAAATACTTGGCGACTTTGAGGGTAGATCTGGGAGACAGTGGGGTTTGGTGAGGGGAGGGGCCTCAGCATGGTACAATGCTAAAGAGCCCACCCTTCAAAGCAGCCATTTTCTCCAGGTGAGCTGATCTCTGCCAGTTGGAGATGAGATGTCAAAGTTGGATCTCCAGGCCCTACCTGGAGGCTGGCAACACTAATAACTTAAAAACCCATAAATTTTTACAGCACTCATCGGGATCAATGGTCAACTATACAAGACATTTTATGCTAAATTAGCGTTAATAAGGAGGAACAAAATTTAATTAGGGCATAGTAAATTATTAAAGTTTCTGAAATTAAGCATGTAATGTAACTTAACTGACATATTTCACTAAATATTAATTAAATTTATAAGCATTGTTCTGCCAATTATGCTATTCCTTTTTATCTGAACTTCACTACACAAATGAGAAATCTGGAAATCATTATACATAAATCATCTGTATATCTCATCAAAATTAAATTATTACATTATTATTGAGGTCATGCAAAACTTCAGTCTTTGCCACTATTACTGTTCAAATTGTCACTCATCCAGGAACAATAATAGAATATAATTTTCAAAATAGAACTCTCGCACTCCTCAGCAGGGGTGTTGAACTCATTTGTTATGAGGGCCAGACCTGATATAAATGAGACCATATGTGTCATAAAATCTAATGCCAGGTATACTTTATAAAGGACACAGACAAACCCAATTATTATTTTTTTTAAAAAAAAAAAACCCTTAAAATAAAACATGCTTAAAACATTAGCACTTACTGATCTTAAAGGTGCTTTCTTTGTATCACTCCCATGCAATCCAGGAAACTCTGGCTCTTTCCTTCCTTCCCCAGAAGACCAGGAGGGGGAGGAGCCTCAGTCAACAGAAGGAATAGAGGCTTGACTCAGTAGCTTCGCTGTGTGATTGTTGTTCAAGCTCTCCTTCCCCCAGAGAAGAGTCTCGGCCAATGGAGAAAATAGAGGCTTTGCTCTGTAGCTCCTGTGTGATTGAGCAAACCTTGCAAAACAAGCTGTGTTGGAGAAGGAAGCAGATGATAGCTAGTTGCTTGGGGGTCTGATAAGAGCCCTCCGAGGGCCTGATTTGGTCTCTGGGTCAAATTTTGACATCCCTGATATGCAGAGTATCTGAGACTTCCCCAGATCCAAAACTCAAACTTTTAATTATATGGACTATCATTGGCTGCCAGTTACATACCGAGTCCAGTACAAAGAGTTGGTCATTACCTTTAAAGCCTTATATGGCTGAGGACCAGCCTACCTGAGGGACCGTCTCTCCCCATATGAACCCCAGAGGGCACTGAGGTCAGTCGGAAAAAATAAAATGACTATCCCTGGGCCGAGAGAGGTCAGGCTCCAGAACACCAGAGCACGGGCCTTTTCAGCTGCGGCCCCTGCCCTGTGGAATCAGCTTCCGGAGGAAGTGCGGGCCCTGCGGAATCTTGACCAGTTCCGCAGGGCCTGCAAGACCGTCCTTTTTAAACGAGCATACATCGACATCGACTGCTGAATTGTTGTGAATAAAGGATCTGCCAGCATGGTCCTGCTTAGGGACCTATATTACTATGGAACTATTTAAACTGGCAGAACCAGCGCCAGAATATCACTATTGCTGCCAGATTAATTTAAATCAACTTAAATTATGTATTTTAAATATACTAACTGGTTTTTATAATGTTTAATCTCTTATTGTTAAATTTAAAGTTTTTATTCATTACTGTAAATGTATAAAATGTTGTCAGCTGCCCTGAGCCGCCTAGGCGGGGAGGGCGGGATACAAATAAAATCTATTATTATTATTATTATTATTATTATTATTATTATTATTATTATTATTATTATTATTATTATTATTATTAAGACTATTTACTTTTTTTAAGTTGTAAAGAAAACCATGCTATATGAATGGATCATATCAAAGATACCTTCATTTTCCAGATGGCGTTTGCTCTATTTTTTTTAAATCAAAATAAATACTTATCCTATACTTTTTTGCATACGAATATTCCTTATAGCATTATGGTTTGGCAAAAGCTCTCAAGATCCATTATTTCCATTTTGTACCAGTTGTACACTAACTTATATGGTAAAGTTTATAGAAGTCAGTTTTTGGAGAATTAATATGTTGATTTGCCAGCTCCAGGTTGGGAAATTCCTGGAGATTTGAGGGTGGATCCTGGGGTAGGCGGATTTGGTGGAGGGGAGATACTTGAGCAGGGTATAATGCCATGGAGTCCACCATTGAAAGTAGCCATATTCTGTAATTTGTGGAGATCTCCATGCCCCAGTTTATATAGGTGTAAGTGCTGAAGTATTCGTTTAAGTACGTTCTTCTATTTTACAGAGCAATTTCAACACAGCATACCACTTTGTATGCATGGCTATGTATGTTGGATTGCTGTTGAGCTTTCTAATGCTAGCTGAATGGCAACCCTAGCTGTGTCAAATCAGAAAATGGAAAGCAGCTATACCATAGAGGTTAAGAGCAAGAACCATACACATTTGAGAGTGAATAAAGACAATACAATATCATGCATTTTGAAAAGGCCAGAATCTTTATAGTTCCTTGAGACTTTGGCAAAATGATACATAAGTGCTTTATCCACATCTGCAATCAATATATATGATGCACACAGTCAAGAAACAGCTGTTTGATTACTACTCTTTACAGACACCCCCCCCCCCAATTTAATTCTTTACTGGATGAGACATCAACCTACTGGTAGCATTATTTGCCTCAGTAGGAAGCTCATCTGTGAAGCATATGCTTGTCCTGCCAGGGCAAATAGCAAAGTCAGGAGGTCAACTCCTATTGAGAAAATGATTGTGGTTATCTAGTGTTTCATTTAGCTTTGCTCTAAGCTTTTCCCTGTTCTAAACACAAACTCTGAATTTACTGTTAAGAAAACAAGCCAATGGTAGCCCACTCCATGGGCTACCATTGGAGCCTGCCTTTAGTCTGCGTTCTGTGACCAAATGCCATTAGGACAATACGAGTAAACTTTGTTTTCCATTGGAACAGGACTCAGGTCCAAGCTCAGACAGACTACTGCATGCTCAGAGGTTTATGATCCAAATAAAATGTGCTGGAGCTCCAGAGCAGGCTTAGAAAGGAAAACAGAGGCTGTAAAAATTGGAATCATTTATTGAGAATGGGGATACAGGGTCAGAGGAACTTTAGTACATTTCTTCATAGAATGCCACAATGCTCATCAGTAACAGTACCCAATGCTGGCATTCAGTTAGTAGTTGCGCTCATGGAGTGCATTACAGAATTAGAGAAAGAAGGGCAAGAAATAAGCAGAGGAGCTAAAGAAGTTGGGGGTGATGCTGCCTATCTTTTTCTGTATTGCGGAGTCCTCTGGAGTGGTCTGGTTTCATTGATATTCAGCTATGGCTTGGAAAGAGGTCCTAGGAAAGTCACTTGGCTGAGGGGCAAGCAGCAGCAATTACAGGTAACAAAACTAAGAGGGAGAAAGGGCACACAGATAGAAGGCAAGCAGGTGAGTGAGCTTGTGTGTGTGAGCAAATTGACAATATGTAGGGCGGCATGTCCTGGCTGTGAAATCTGGCTTTGGAAAGGAAGTTCAGGTGTAAGGACTGAATACAATTTGCAGACTTGCCGGGAGTTGGGGGGTGGTGAAGTCTAACAAACTTGGAAGTATCACTTTTGATTGGCACAGGAGGGAGTGAATGGTGGAGTGGCAGCTTGCTGTTCCTCCATTTAGAGGATGGGAGATGTGAAAGAGGATTGATTGGCCCATTTGAATGAAAACTGGGTGAGAAGAATCTGATTGACCTGTCTGAATGAAAGCTGGTGTGCAGAAGGGAATAAAGGCAGCTGTATAGCCTTGATTACTTGACTGTCAAAATAGGTTATGGCTGCCTTCCAGGACTCTTCTAAAGGTCCTGCATACTAGTTCTTTCCTTAATGAGCCAGCCATTGTCTGGGGCTCAGGAGCAACAATGAGTGACTATTGCCAGCCTTGCATGCCATTTACCAGCCCATTTTCATGTCTACCTAGGAGATTCTGTAACATCTGGCAGATTGTTTTGAATCTGGCAAAGTCTGTATGGCAAGTGCAAACCAAAATGACAGAGAGTAAAAGCCAACAAAATGGAGGCATAACAGCATCTTGGCAACTATTCACCTGATGGAAGGGGCTAGGGGAAGTCCTGTTGGAGGAAGGATCCTTAGGGTGGAGGTAGGCTTCAAACTCGACTGAACAAAGTGATAGGGTATAAGGCATTGTCTTTTGGCACACTCTGGCCCATTGATTGTATTAGAAAGTTCCTTTTAAATCTGAAGTATGATTTCAGGAGCATTTGAGTTAGGCAGAGTTTTAGTTAAAGCAGCACTTTAGGCTTTTTTGCTTTCTTGTCTCACTCTGCTTCTTAAATCTACTTTTCATGATCAATTAGACACCTTTTCACTTTTCTCCTGATGGAGAGATGTTCAAGGGCTTCATTTGAAGGCATACTGTGCTTCCATGTGTAGGGTTAGACAGGACATAAGCAGATGGATTACTGTCATTCTCCATAAAATGAAACCTGTCAGAAATATACCCGACATGAATTGTTCATTCCACTTTTGTGCAGACTCTTTCAACCTCAATTAACTTGGTTCTTTAGCCCATTTTACCTTGCTATCTTGCCAGCATCATTCCCCTGTACTCAGCAACAAGGTTCACTGATGCATTTTTATGAGCTGAAGAAACAGCTGTCTCTCAGTTCAGGTTCTTTCCCCCCTAAAGTACACATATATTAAGTAGTTGTATGGCTGATGTGGACAAACTAGAGATCATGTAAGTGGAATAAATACCCTCAAATTGATAGCTTTAGAGGCTGAAGAAGTTCATTTGGTCTCAGGTCTGGAAATTCTGTGCATGAAATATGGGAGTAAAGTACCAACATACAAGTTTATAAATGTCTGATTCTCACCCTGTGCTGTTTGCATGGTGGGTAGTTGCTGATTCTAACTTCCAAGTATGCTGGCCTTGCAAAATAATGTGCCCAAAATGTTTAAAAAGTGAGATGCCATGGGATGAACCAAGGTGACCAAGAGAGGAGGAGAGGAATTTGAAAGTGGCTATTCGGACAATTGAACAAATAATGTATTAAAGCAAAGTTTAAGCAAACCTGTGTTCTTAGGGATGATTTACACAAAATGGCAGACTAGAGAAAGATAACTATCACCATCTGTTTAAACTGACCCTTCATATTCTGTGTAAAGAAGTATATTTCACCATCTGCTTCCTCACTCACCTTTATTTGTATCTGAGCATCAGGTCTAGGTTTTTCTTTCTGTTGGCAATTGTGGATAAATCCCTCTATTGATGTTGTTTACTGTGTAAGGGAAGCAATGACTCTGGCTCATATTAGCCTCCTAGTCAAGTTGATCAATCACAATTTTTTTTGTGATCACCAAGCACTTATTGTGACTGCACATGGCAATTTTTTGTGTTTTAGGTTTCCCAGTTTTCATGTCCACATATGTTTCCTCCCCTTGAATATTTATTTTTCTTAAAAAAACTGTGGATGCTAACAATATGCAAAAGGACAGAGTCTTGTTTTTTTTCAGAAGTTATCTGGGATGCTGCAAGGAGAGAAATCCATGAAAGCCAAAATGTGACGTCTGTCAATATGAACAACAACAACAGCAAAAACAAGAGCTTCAATAGAAAAACAGGATGACAAGGCATTGCTCAGAGGATGTCTGTCTGAATGCAGTGCCTTATAGAAGTCAGCTAATGAGGTCCATATTTTTCACAGTAAAACCAAACCAAACTCGCTTTAGAGCATTAGTCAGGGCAGTAAATGGGATCAAGTGCCAACTATGCAATCCATTTTTATATAAAACAGAAAACAAATAGAAGAAATTCTCCTTCAAATACTCTTAATTTGAATTTTGCAGTGTTACTCATGCAGATTTAGCCCTTTTAAAAAAGGTTTGTAAATGCTGGGTTTGTACTTTATGGAACTAAATCTAACTCACGTGTTACAAAGCTATTATAATATAGTTTGCTTAGTGTTTGTTACACACATTTTTAGGGTGATTAGACTCATCCCATTTTCTGGATATGGTTATCAGCTTTATCTAGGGTTGCCAATCCCCAGGTGGGGGCAGGGGATCACTTGGTTTGGAGACCCTCCCCCCGCTTCAGGGTCATCAGAAAGCGGGGGGAGGGGAGGGAAATGTCTGCTGGGAACTTTATTATTCCCTATGGAGATGTATTCCCATAGAAAATAATAAAGAATGGATCCACGAGTATCTGGGGCTCGGTGGGGGCTGGTTTTTTGAGGTAGAGGCCCCAAATTTTCAGTACAGCATCCAGTGCCTCTCCCCAAAATACCCCCCAAGTTTCAAAACGATTGGACCAGGGGGTCCAATTTTATGAGCCCCAAAAGAAAGTGCCCCTATCCTTCATTATTTCCTATGGAAGGAAGGCATTGAAAAGGTGTGCCGTCCCTTTTAAATGTGATAGCCAGAACTCCCTTTGGAGTTCAATTATGCTTGCCACAGCCTTGATCTTGGCTCCACCCCCAAAGTCTCCTGGCTCCACCCCCAAAGTCCCCAGATATTTTTAAAATTGGATTTGGCAACCCTAGCTTTATCTGTTTCCTAAATGATTTCTCAAGAGTCAGTGCTCTTTGTCTTTCTTCTTATTGTTATTAATAATTGTTGTTTCTATTGTTGATTGAACTGTTGCACTCTATTTTGTTACAGTATGCAGTTTTAAAACTGTGGAGTTGAATCCAAATTACATTTTCCACTATGGAATTTTCCCTGATTTTACTCTTCCTATGTCAGAGCCCGCTTTTATCCTTACTGTTCTTGAGGATCCTCTGTCTGCAGGAGGCAGTGTGAGGACCCCATCCCTTTTGCCAGCCTACATTCCCTTGGATTGTAAGGTCCTGACGTTATTTTGGACTCAGGACCGGATCTACATGTTTTTTGAGGGGGGGGGCAGATTTAAAAATGGCACCCCCTTATGGGTCATTCTATGGTCCCATAGAATACAATGGACTCCATACCCAATTTGGCACCCCCTTTTCAGCCTAAGTACCAATGGGATCTGAAACTTCAGGAGTCACATAAAGGTAACTGGGTACAGCCATGACACTGGGAAATCCCACAGAAGAAGAAGAAGGGCATGCTGGAATTAGAAACAGGTTCAGTGTAATCTGTCTCAGCTCAGTGGCATATTGTTTTCAATAACAAAAGACTTATCAGCACTGGAGGTATCACCCAGTATCCTGACATATCCCAGAGATTTCTGCAAGACCAAGAAAGTTGCTATTACATTAACCAGTGCCAAGTTTCTGTTTTTCCCTTTTCTACTCAACCAAGAAGGTACAAGTGATTAGTTTGTCTTCCATCTTGTTTTGGGAGCTATCTTGTCTCACCCAAAATTTGTGTCCATGCAGATCTGGCTCCCTTAAACCTGATTAAAGTATGTTAATCAGGTCACCTCACTCATGCTCTTTGTGCTCATGCAGATTTGGCTCACAATATCCCAGTCAAGGTATTTTCCCCACTTGTTTCCACCAAAGTTTCACAGCAATTAACTTTAAAACAGCCAGTGAGATTCAGACTTTTTATCTTGACCCAATCCAAAGCCAGGATGGTCTTGAAGTTCTTTCTTCCATAAAAGAAGGATCCCCCAGATGCTAGCAAATGGCTTCTCAGATCCCTGGTCCAGATTTCTCCACTTTTCTTCCTCAATACTCTGCTTATCTGGACCTCAGCTGTGTCTGCCCCTGGACCTTTGGACTTCAGCTGTGTTTTTCCAGACCTTAGGCCCAGGATTTAGGGTTGTATGTCCCTTCCTTAAAACTTTCCCGTTTCCTCCCTTCTACTATTATAAATGTGCCCTTATGATAAACTCCTTCCACTTCCCTCCCTCAAAGGCTAGATATTCTCTCTGTTTCTCTGTCTCTTCATTGACTGAGCAACCCTCTCTAGAAGAAACTTTGGCTATCTTACCCTGTCAGTAAGATATATTTTGGCTATTGGCTCAGCCCAGGAATCTGAGGGAAGGATAGGATTGCCCTTTAATTTAAACCCTTGAAAATGGCACTTGAGATAGTTTTAAATTTAAAAAATTACAAAAGATTTTAGTTAACATCAAAGGGAAGATCAGGTGAAATCAGGGATTGAAATTACTGAGGTAAAACTATTACAAGCACAGACTTTTGATCTTATATATCAGGCTCATGAGTGTTTCTTGATCTGTTTATGGTTACTTAGATCTTTATATTGAGAGGCTCAAGGGAGGAGCCTCAACCAATGGAGAAAACAGAGGCTTTGCTCTGTAGCAGCTCCTGTGCGATTGAGCATGCCTTGCAAAGCAAGCTGTTGTTATGCAGAATGCAGGGCTTTTTTTGTAGCAGGAACTCCTTTGCATACTAGGCAAAGTGTGTGTGCCTGTGTGGTTACTTAAGAAATTAGTTCTGAGGTGCCTAGTGTAGATTCTTTACATTTTTATTATTTTTATACAATGAAGTTATTTGTTTGTGTTTACACCCACACTCACTTTTTCTTCATAATTTTATTTTGGAGTACCCATACCAAGATCCACTCTGGTTTATACAGACAACAAGGTCCTGTGTTATTCCTTTCTGTGCCATGCTAGCCCCCTAATCCAAAATCCCAAACAAGGCAGTATGCACTGTTTTCCTCTTCTAGTTTGTATAATGAGGAAGAGTAGCGTTTTGTTTATTCTAGGCCCAAAAACTGTACATGACTTAATGTTAAAAAAAAAAAAGTACCAAACCCAGCCGAACCTATTTTCTTTCTAATTACATTTCTGCCATATGTTCATCCAGATGGTTTCTGCTCAGATCTTATAGGGTGCTATAAAATGACCTTACTTTAGAGGATTTAATCATTGAAGAAGCTTATGAAAAAATAGAATTGACACATTAGTGGGTAAAATATTCAGTATCTTTCCTTGTTTGTATAGAAAGGTTTTTATGTGTTTGTGGTATAGAAATCTGTTATCTATGTATTTATTGTTTGTTTATAATATTTATAGATCACTTTTAACTACATAACAATGTCAGTGCTAATGCGTACTGATATCTATGTGAAAGTAAAAATTCAGGGCCCAGGAAATGATTCCATCATGTTAAGATGAAGCACAGACATATCTCTTCAGAGACCTCCTGCAAATTCTGTCTTTACCATCCAAAATGAAAGGCAGAAGAGCAATATAATAAATTTATGAACATGCAGAAATGGATGGGAAAGTAACTGACTTTTGGAAATGAATGCTTTTGTGAGCTGATTGAACTGGTAAAGTTCAACATGTTAAGAAAGGATTCCTACTAAATGGGAATTATGTTTGCTTGACCTCTGTTACTTCGCTTTATCCCCAGCCAGCTTTTTTCTTCAGTGACCAGATGTTATTATTGCTATTTGACTGCCCGCTGTTTTTGTTGAGGAATCTGATCTGTAGGTAGAAACCTGAAAGACTCATGAATTTATTATGACATAAGCTTGCATGAACAAGAGCCCACTTCATCCAATGTGTACAATTTAGAGTTACCAGGTCCACCTACCTGGCGGGGTGTGTGTGTCTCCCAGTGAACTTTCAGGAGACCATAAGTGATGACACCTAACTTTCAGTAAAACCAGAAGTGTTGTCCCTGAACTAACGATGTTACCTGGAAGTCCCCAAACTGATAATGTCACCTGGAAGTGATGTTATCATGTTGGGGGCAGTGCTCTGGTGTTTTGGGAAAACTCCATGGTAAATTTGCCCTCAAATCATAGAGTTTTGTCCAAAAATCAGATAATTGCCCCCCAACATCCCTGATATGATGTCACTTGCAAGTGACATCATCATGTTGGGGATGGCATTCCCAGTTTTACTGGAAGTCACCCCAAAATGTTGATTGGCTTCCTTCTTGGAACGCAGCGACCTAGCAACTGTGATCCACGCAACGGTCACCTCGAGACTAGACTACTGCAATGCCCTCTACATGGGGCTGCCCTTATACCGAACACGGAAACTTCAGGTGGTCCAGAACGCGGCGGCCAGGCTGCTAACGGGACTACCTCGGTGGAAACACGTGCGGCCTGGGCTGCGGGATCTGCACTGGATACCGGTTGTGTACCGTGTTCGCTATAAAGTGCTGGTCATCACCTTTAAAGCCCTATATGGCCGAGGACCTGCCTACCTAAGTGCCGCCTCTCTCCATATGTTCCCCAGAGAGCACTGAGATCCAGCTCTCAAAATCTTTTAACAATCCCTGGGCCAAGAGAGGCTAGATTGAAGACAACCAGGGAGCAAGCCTTCTCAGCAATGGCCCCTCGATGGTGGAATCAACTTCCAGAGATGATGCGAGCCCTGCAGGACCTGAACCAATTCCGCAGGGCTTGCAAAACATTTCTTTTTCAGCTTGCTTTTAAGACAGAACCTGGCTAAACTGATTTGTAGCCATCTAGCCATCTTATGTATGATTATGACGTATAGTATTTTATAGCACCTATTTTATCTATTTTTAACTAATTTATTTATGTAATTGATTGTATTTAAAATTGTTGTTTATATTGTTTTATTTGAATCATGGAATTCCATGTCTGTGAGCCGCCCTGAGCCCGCCTTTGGCAGGGGAGGGCGGGATACAAAAATAAAGTTGTTGTTGTTATTATTATTATTATTATTATTATTGATTGGGGGTGGGATTTCCTCCTACTGGCCAGCAATGGGCAAGAGCCTGCCAAAGTGGGGGAAATCCCTGCCCCCAACAGGGGACTGGGAACCCTAGTAAAGTTTGACAGAGCTGTGTATACCTCAAACTAAAAATGGCACAAGAGCAGGGAAGAGAGGAGTTATTATGATGAAGTTCAGAACGACTAGTTTTCAAGGACATAGGTGTGTTGTCAGAGAACACAGGTGACAATATGTCAAAAGAGTAAACAGTCCAAGAGCATATTCTGGCCATGACACCCATTCAATTGTAGCTACAGCAAATTTGAGAACAGGCCATCATTTTCAACTTCGGAGGTCAGAGCTTCTATTAAACCTTTTATTTAATTTGGTTTCTCATTTATGTATAGTTCAATATCCAGTATTCCAAAGTACATTACTTGAGACTAAAAGTAAGCTATAGACATTTTGTATAACAAGCAAAATCAATGGGATTCAGATATTCACATCATTAAAATTATGGATTTAATTATCAAAAGCATAAGCCTGGTGTAAAGTACTATAAATACATGTTTTCTGCAATCAGATCTAAAGCCTGTCAGGTGTACTGAAGTAAAATGTTGTCACTGTAGGAATAAACGTTGGGAAATGCTGAGCTGTATGTTGTTTTGAGCTGCTTGGAGGAAGAATGGGATACAAATGTGAAAAGTTAGATTGTGTAAACAGATGAGATGGGGATTTAAATAAATGGGGTTTACCCAGCTCCAGCCTTAACATTTTCTGCTTGGCCACATGTTTTCTGGTATATTTGGTATGAAGTTTTTGTGCTGATGACTTTCACTGTGATATTACGTTATATATGACCAGTGAAACATACCTCAAATACTTTAAACGACACACAGGATATACACATTAGAAGTTTAACTAATTTGTAGTTTATCAAGTAAGTTTATCAAACTATTCTTTTAGTTTACTAAAATTTACTGGTAGTGCCTTATGTAGATACAAGGGGTTTTCTTCCCTTTCTTCAACTGAAGATGACATTTAAAATAAACTGATGTGTCTTTTTCTTTAGTCACATGACCCAGTCACCCCCTTTTGATGATCCTCGATTAGAGAGCTGCCAAATAACACCTCCAGCTCCCCGGAAAGTGGAGATGAGGAGAGATCCTGTGCTGGGCTTTGGTTTTGTAGCTGGCAGTGAAAAACCAGTGGTTGTACGCTCTGTAACGCCAGGTATGGTTCCTCCTCCTATGTTTAAGTTATAGTGTTTTGTATCTGACAGCAGAATTGTTGTCCAGAGAGTCCTGTAATGCATGGGCTTCTGAAGAGTTTAACAAAAAATAAAAGAAACTGTTCCTTTAGGAAAACGAATCATAGACATAGTAACAACAAAAGACATACAAATGCAAGGTTTTGTCATTACAGGACTTTTGTTTCCTAATAACTTTATCTGATCTTGATCATAAATAAGGTATAGCCACAATAAATAATAAGCTGTGTATTGCTGCCTAGTCTGTCTTCAGGGTATGTTTCCACTTGTGTAAATGAAGATGACGAGTTCCTTTAAGCACTTCCCCTGTCCCAGGAGAAATAACATTAATCGCAAATCAGTCTCTCACAAAGTTAAGAGGTCTTGCCTCAAAATCCATTTGTTATAAAGCTAGGGTTGCCAACCTCCAGGTGAGACCTGAAGATGTCCAGGAATCAGGGGCGTAGACTTTTCAATTTCTTGGGGGGGGGGGCTGGGGCCCAGCCAGAGACATTTGATCCAGTGACATCATAGGGAGCAGCCAATGACATCACAGGGGGGGGCCTCCATTATCATTACCTATGAATTTATGGAGAAGCTCCCTCCCCATACATTTAGGGAGCACCCCCCCAACAATGCCCATGGACAGGGCCAAACCCAGAAAAAGGTGGGAGTTGGCTAGTGGTTATAGTGGTATCTCAGAGGTCTCTTGCTGTGTCCTGTTTTTGAAATTCACTTTTAGAATAGTCACTTTAAGATCTGCAAATATACATATCATGTGCACAGGACAAACTAATGGTCACAAATTTGATAGTAAAAGGCAATACAGAAAAGCTTTAGGGGAACATTTCCCTTCCCCCTGCTGTTTTCTGATGACCCTGAAGCGCAATGTCCTTTACCTTCCCCCCCCCACCCCCAACAGACACCCTGTGAAGTAGGTTGGGCTAAGAAAGCTCTTACAGCAGCTGCCCTTTCAAGGACAACTCCTACAAAAGTGATGATTGACCCAAGGCCATTCCAGCAGCTGCAAGTGGAGGAGTGGGGAATTAAACCCGGTTCTCCAGGATAAGAGTCTGCACACTTAACTACTGCTGTCACCAACTATATGTTGGGTTCAGTATAAGCTACAGTTTACAGCTGCTGCTGATACCAAACTGGCTGTCACCAACTATATGTTGGGTTCAGTATATGCTACAGTTTACAGCTGCTGCTGATACCGGGGCTTGACACCTAAATCATTCAGTTTTCACTTATACAGAAATCAAACTGTCATTTCATTTCATGTATTCAACATATCCTGCCCTACCCACAAAATGGGCTCAGGATGGCTCACATCATAAAACCAACAGCAGCAAAACAATAAATAGGATCAATGATTAATAGCAAAAAAAAAGCTCATGTCAGATAAAATAAGTGTGTGTGCAATCTAAATGAAACAGTGTACATGCACACAAAAGCTGATGCCCAGAATAAAACTTGGTTGGTTCTTAAAGGTGCCACTGGCCTCAAATGTTGTTCTTAAAGGCCTCTGATCTTCATGGCCGCACTCAATCTCACTTTCCTCCCAAATGTAAATTGGAACCAAGCAAGTATTTTGAATCCACCAACAATGTTCCCTCTAAGCTGCAGAGTCTTGTGAGCAAAAACTCTACTTTGTGAGCTACTGGCATTAAAGTTGTGAGCTACTGGCATTAAAGTTGTGAGTTATTGCATAAATTATTGTGCTCTAGGGCCATTTTTACTGAGCTAGGACAAAATTGTGTGAGGCTAAAAATCTGTGAGCTAGCTCATGCTAACTCAGCTTAGAGGGAACACTGTCCACCAAAGAGAGTCTGCAGTCTGACTGTTGGTGCATTAAAAGTGGAGGGAGAAGGAGTGTCACTATTATCTTGACAATTGCTGCTGAATCTTGACAATTATCTTGACAATTGCTGCCCTATCCAAGGCTGATTGGTTCATTGTCTTTTCCAGCTCATGAGACTTTCAAGGCAAGAGAAGCAGAAGCTCAATTAGCATTTCTAAGGAGCTGGGTTGTAAAGACATTAAGTCATTCATAAAGTCATTCACTGACTTTGAAGCTCAGAGGGAAAAATCCATTCATGCCTTTGAAGCCCCAGGTCCTGTGTTGATTGCCCAGTGGGGGCTTAGTCCCAGGTGGGAAAATCCCAGGGGCTCCAGCCCCCCAGCCCCTGCGTACTTTATGCCTATGCCAGGAATTAGAATTCATTTCCAGGTGACAGAAGCCAGTTCCCTTTGAGAAAATGGTTGCTTCAGTGGACCGATTCTATGGCATTATATCCCACTGATTTCCTGCCCTTCACCAAACCCTTACCTTCGCAGGCTCCACCCCCCCACCCCCCAATCTCCAGTTATTTCCTAATATAGAATTGGCAACCAACTCTGGAATATCTGTTGCTGAAAATATTGTTGTGGCTCTCTGAGAAAGAATTACATCAAACTACTTCTCTCAGTCTCTTTCTTTAAATGTGTTGTAGGCTGCTTTTCCTCTGTTGAAAGTGGAAAAAAATATTTTGATAGATAACATCATAAAATAAATAACAATAAAACATCAACTATTATAAAAGCAGCCCAACAACAATTTTAGCTGTTGCAAAGATCCTACCATACTGATCTGCAGTTTGCCTGACTGAGTTCCTTCTTAAACTATACTATGGGGGGGGGGGGGTGTGGCTAGAATCCACTTTCCCCTCCTCACTAGCCAGTAAGGGCTGATGGCAGCCAAAAGGACACACTGGTCATGTACAGAGTGCACATTGAAGGTTTCTGAAGCCTGAAAGACCTCAGCGTTCAGACTCAAGTAAAGCTAGCTAGAAGGACATTGAGGAGGAAGACATTTATGGTCAGGTAGAAGTTCTATATAGCTGGATTTCAAGTTGTATGCCTGAGGAAATGAAGGTTCCTCACACCCCACCACAGTGGGAAATCTGAAATTAGAAACTAAACCTACACGCTAACCCCCTGCACCAAAACTCTGTTACTATTTCCCAGCTTTCTAAAAAAAATGATTTTACAGTGGGATGGGGGGTTGGAGAAACACCATTGTTATTTCTTGCTCACTGATTCTGTTGAATTCTGAGATATCTAGTAAGCATGATCTAACTAAAAACGTACAAATCTCTATGATGCAATAAATCTCTGTCCTCTGCATAACTGAGAAGGCTGCCTATATCTGCATAACCTGTGCTTAAATGTCATATCTCAACAGGGGGACCCTCTGAAGGAAAACTTATCCCAGGAGACCAGATCATCATGATTAATGATGAGCCAGTGAATACAGCTCCAAGGGAGAGAGTCATTGACCTTGTCAGGTAGGCAATGTTTCCTTCTTTTGTTTTAAATTTTATTTAGAGAGCTGACCCACTCTATCCTTTGACATTTAAAAAAAAAGAAACCCAAACCTTTCAGCATCCCAATAAACACATAATGTTATCCATTGAACGGAAATCTTTGGGTATGGCAGTGATTAATTTTGGCATTTTCATTGGAAGGCAGACAGTGCAGGCCAGATTTCATTGGAAGGCAGACAGTGCAGGCCAGATTGTCCGACGTTAAAATAGAAAAATTCAAGACGGTAGGCTGGAGAAGCCGCCTCTAGGAGTTAAAGGTTAGATGGGGAATTAGGTGGGAGTTGGAAAGAAAGGATGTTGAGAAAGCTTGTTGAGATTGAGGGAAATGGTATAGTTTGAATGCAGAAGAAGTTAGAGGAGAGGAAAAGGTAGATTATGTAATGGAGAAGAGATGTAATGGCAAGGGAAAAACAACTGAAAGACAGGAGGAGGTCAGATCAAGGAAACATGTGGAAGGGTTAGAAGAGATCAACAAGATAATGAATTTGGCATGTCTTTCTTTTCGTTCTCTACACTCATTTTGACAAGCAAGAATTTTATGTAGGTTAACAGGCTGACTGTGACAGACAAAAAAGCTGTCATCCGGAATAAATTACTGGTGAAAACTCTTGACAGGTGACAAGTATAAAATTAATAACTAGCTATAAGTGCCTCTTTTATTGGAATCTTCTTAGTAAAGATTGAAGGGTTATAAGGAAGAGGACATGACATTTGGAGATTTAAAAGAGGCCAAAGAATATTAAATTGTAAAAAGGAGAAATTATAAAGAGCTTCCTGTTCACTGGACTATGCTTTGCCCTCTTTTCTGCACTCGCATTGTCTACAGTCAGGGCTTTTTTTGTAGAAAAAGTCCAGCATGAATTCATTTGCATATTAGGCAACACCCTTGACATCACCATTGTTCCACACAGGGCTTTTTCTACAAAACAGCCCAACAGGAACTCATTTGCATGTTAGGATACACTCCTTGATGCCAAGCCAGCCAGAACTGCGTCCCTGGGTGTTCCTGCTCAAAAAAAGCCCTGTCTGTAGCCACAAAATGGAAGAAGAGATTCTGAGGCATTTAAATGCCATGAATAGCATTTGAATGCTGTGACAGGAACTACTCTGTTCACGTACATGGCAAAATTGCATGGACTATGTGCCATGCTGTTGCTTCTAGCATTATTACTTCCAGCAGGCTAATTCAGGGAGGAGAGGAACTTTTCTAAGCAAAATTCTGTTTTTCTAAACTTGTGAGTTAGCCATGTGTTTCATGGGCTGATTCTTTGTTTTCCGTGGATACCAATTTAGTCAAGCAGTTGCTAAGCAAAACTGTAAATAGTAACCTGTGTTAAATTCTTGGGAGGAATACTCTGCTGGTGGTATATTTGCCTGAAATATCACACAAAAGCTCATGGCTGTGAGTTTTTGTGTTATATTTCAGGTTTGGTGTCATGGTTTCCTTGCTGGAGAATCCCATCTGGTGGTATACCTGCTGCAGAATCCCATCCTTTCATTTCTCTGTTATGTCTGCCTGTGGTGTCTGACAGCAGTTGACTTTAATGAATTTCAGAGAGCTGTATTAGAGTTACATAATACGTCATTCCGCATAAAGAGCTTACTATTGTTTCTTTGGGGACATCTGGAACGATTAAGGAAAACACTGTACATTCAGCACACTAGGGGAAAAGTAATTCATTGTGCCCATGTGGTGAAACATCCCTGCTAAAACAGCAACTTAAACCAGTGTCATACATAGTTTTGGTGTTTCTGCATATGCAGAAATCATGCTTTGCTGTAATTTGATACATGCTCTTTGAAATTTTCTCTTTTATCTAGTTGCAAAAATCCATCACTCATGATATCTAAAACTGGTTTCTTAAGGTGTGCCTTTTAGAGTGTTAGGTTTTTCTTTCCATTTGTTGATTCAGGTCTCTTGTTTTATTTTATCTAGTTTGCAGTCCATGCTCCTGAGGTGATACACAGAATAAAAATAAGCGCAAAGACTTCTTAGTACAACAATAAAATCCAACTGAAAGGCACTGTTTCAGCAGGTAGCAGAGGATAGGACTGGTAATGATGGGTTTCAGCTGTGGGTGGTGAGATGTCAGCAGGATATTAAGAAAACCTTTTTAACAATAAGGGCAGTTTCCTGACCTGGATAGCCCAGGCAATCCTGATTTTGTCAGATCTCAGAAGCTAAGGAGGGCTGACTCTGGCAAGTACTTGGAAGGGAGACTTCCTTTGAATACAAGGAGTGGGAGGCAGAGGTCGGCTGTATCAAGCCACTTCTCTCAGTGTCTGCCCTTCATGCTCCAGTAGGGGCTGCCAGTGGTTGCCATGACTTCTAGGCATGCATAAATTCAAAATACCCTCCCCAACCCAATAATGGCAGTTTCAGTGGTGGAATCAGTTGCCCGGAGACATTGTGTGTTCTCTCTCCTTGGTGGTGTTTTAAGCAAAGATAGGATAATAATTTGTCAGGGATGCTTTTAGGCCATTCTACATGATGTAGGTAGTTGGACTGGATGATCTTTAGGCCCTTTCCAAGTTTTTGATTCTATGATTCAATTCTTTCAATTTAATTCTTGCTAGGTTACATCATTTTAAATCCCTGTCAATAAAACCAGTACAGTAATGCCCCCCTTTCAATTTGTGAAACAGGAAAAACCTTAAGGCAGAGGTGGCCAATGGTAGCTCTCCAGATGTTTTTTGCCTACAACTCCCATCAGCCCCAGCCAGCATGGCCAATGGCTGGGGCTGAAAAGAGTTGTAGGCAAAAAACATCTGGAGAGCTACCGTTGGCCACCCCTGTTTTAAGGCATTTTTAAGCTAGACAAGCTTGGGTCTAAGGATCACGAGCTTAAGGACCGCAAGCCGACCTTCCCTATGTAATGGATTTTTTCTGTTTCTCCCATCCCATTGAAGTTCCCCGTAGTGCTTTTCTTAGATGTCAGGGAACTCTTGGTAGTAGCACAGGATGTGGGATAGTAGTCTGTTGCAAGAATGCATGGAAATTGCTCATCACCCTCATTCTGCCCACGGAATCGCCCTTCCACATGCAGAAGACAGCTCTAGATCCAACTGCCAGACTTGAAAGGCTGCTGCCCTGATGTTTTGGTCTGCACTTTCCAGTCATCTTGTGCCTTTAAAGTTGGAGAGGCACATAAATGGAAGCCTCAGTTGGCCGTCTTAAGGGCAGGCAGACCCATGTGAGATTCATTTGCTGATAAATCTTAACTGACAAGCAGGCTCATTTGGCAGGGTTCATGCTACACAGACAGCACTCCATTAGCATCCCTGTAGCCCTTTAAGCCAGGTGGCTCAGGTAGAACTGTAGTATAGTTTGCAGCAGCCATTATTTCTGGCCTTTTACAACAGCTTTCTTTGCGTGTTCTTTTCTGCTGAGCTTTTTTTTCCTAGGCAGAGATCCTCAAAGCTATTTTTCAAAAATTAAAGAGCTTGTTTATATTGGTATTTGTGACATCAGCTGGTGCTTAAAAGGTGGGGGACCCTTCTTTAAAAGCAAAGTTATTAAAATAGGGTAGGAGCTCCAAAAATGAATTCTGTTATTTTACTATATCGTTAAAATACCAAAAGAGAGCATACTAAACAGCTGAGCTCTATTTAAAGAACCAGCTGTGTGGCTGTTTAGCAGCAGCTGCTGAATTTTTCCTCCTTGTATTTGTGATACATGTTCTGGTACCTTAAAGTTAATCACAGCATAGTTAGTGTTTGAAGTTAGTGCCCATGCAGGGAAAGCTTTTATATTGCCACATGACATAGCAGACTTCTGTATTATTTAAAATCGGTCATCTATTCTGTGCTGAACAGGCTGAAAATCACAAAGGACAAAAAAAAAATGACAGAATCATAGAAATTTTTAGGTCAGCTAGTTTAGTTCCATGCAGTGAGGTATGATTCTGTGATTTAAAAAAACACACACACACACCACACAGATTACGCCTTCTACACTGCATTTTAAAAAATAACTGTATTTCCCTGTTCCTTCAAGCATGCTCCTTGGTGTGGATAGAAGGATGCTTGAAGAAGGCTATAGCGGTCTTCAAGCATCCTTCAATCTATGCCACATTATTAGGACTTCTTTCTTCTGGTTGGATAGTTCTTGATTATAGTAGATGTCTGCTCCAAGTGGATAGAAATCCACCCAGTGAAATCCACAACCTCCACTATCCCAACCTATCCCAACCATAGCCGGGCTCTGGGTGATGTACAACATAGTTTATAAATACAATATTTAAGACCAGTAAAAAATAACAATTACAAATCCTAATGGCATCCTATTAAAAAAATTTCAATCCAGATTTTTAGATGCAGCAGTAAAGGTATGGAGGGCATGGGGAGATGCCAGCCTGACAACCATCGCTGTCTTTAACCAAAAGCCTGATGGAACATTTCTACCTCACAGGCCCTGTGGAACTGTAGAAGATCATGCAGGGCCCTGATGTTCTCTGGCAGAGAGTTCCACCAGGTCGAGGTCAGAACAGAAAAAGTCTTAGCCCTTGTCAAGGATAGCCAGAACTCTTTAGAGCCAGGGATTACCAGTAAGTTTTGACCAGTATAGTGTAATGCTCTTACAGGGACAAAGCAGAGGAGTCAATCTTGTAGATTAGTCAGTCCTGGACTGCTCAAGGCCTTAAAGTTCATAACCAAAACCGTGAACCTGTCTTGGTGTTCAATCAGAAGCCAGTGTAGCTGGCGCAGCACAGGTTGAATATGTGGTGTCCTAGGCAATCTCGACAGAACCCACGCCTCTGCATTCAGGACCCATTGGAGCTTCTGGGTCAAATTCAAGTGTAGGCCAGCATAGAACAAATTATAGTAGTCTAATCTGGAGGTGACCCTTGCATGAATTACTGTGGCTAGGTCTGAGTGAGATGGAAGAGAAGCCTGTTGCCAAGCTTGGCAAAGATGGGAAAATGCCACTTTGGTAATATGTGTAACCTGGGCCTCCATTGAAAGGGAGGTATTCAGTGTTATTCCTAGACTCTTGACAGTTGGTGCTGGTGTTAGAGGCACCCTGTCAAGAGCTGGCAGGCTGTGCTCCAACTCCAACCCAACAGCCACAGAACTTCTGTCTTTAATGGATTCAGCAGCCAGCCCACCACAGCCTCCAATCCCTTGGCCAATGAGGATAGGACAGTGGTCGATCAGTCACCCAGCAGCATATACAGCTGGGTTTAATTTGCGTATTGATGACAGCCGAGCCCAAAGCTCTGTACCAGCTGGGCAAGGGGTGCATATAGATGTTAAACAGCATTGGAGAGAGGAGTGCCCCTTGAGGGAACCCCACACACTAGGGAGTGTCTAGTGGACACATTCTCCCCTTATGCCACCCTCTGTCCCCAACTGTGGAGAAAAGAGGAAAGCCACTGAAGGGCCATCCCCTGGATTCCCACTTTGGCAAGGTGGTGAGTCAACAGATAGTGGTTGACTGTATCAAACCCCACTTTAAGATCTAGCAATAGCAGCAATTCTGACCCACCTTGATCCAGCTGCATTCAGAGCTCATCTGTCAGTGACCAGGACAGTCTCCATCCTGTGGCCAGGGTGGAATCCAGACTGGAACGGGTCTAGTGCTAATGTATCCTCCAGAAAACCCTGAAGTTGTTTGGCCACTGCTCTCTCAATTTACTCATCCGGAAATGGCAAGTTTGATACTGAGCGGTAATTAGCCAGATCAGATGGATCCAACAATGTGACAAATTTCCACAGACCTTTGTTTGTCAAAGACTTCCAGTGGTATTGGTCACAGATAATGGACCAAGCTTTACCAGCCAAGAATTTAAGGAGTTCCTGTGGAAGAATGGAATTAAATACATTCAAACATCTCCCCAGTGCTTTTTTTTGTAGAAAAACCCCAGCAGGAATTCATTTGAATATTGGGCCACACTGCCTGGCCTGGGAACACATGGCTGCCACATGGTGGGTTGGGCCAGCCAGAGCCCTGGCCAGCTCAGGGGGAGCTCCGCTCCTCTGGGCTCCAGCAGAAAAAAAGCCCTGCATCTCCCCATCATCCAGTTTCAAGTGACTTAGCTGAGAGAGCCATCAGAACTTTCAATGAAGGAATGACAAAGATGATGCATGGGACTTTGGAGACAAGGCTGGCTCAATTTCTTTTAAAATATAGAATCACTCCACAGTCCACGATGAGAGTGAGTCCAGTCTAGTTGATGGGAAGGAAGTTACAGACCCACATGGGTTTAATGTGTCTCAAAATAGAAAAGGAAGTGCAAAGGAAACAGACTCTTTAAAAAGGTAACAATGATTACTATGCTAAGGATAGAAACTTGGGGGTACAGGATCATGTCAATACCAAGAGTTTAAGTACCTCCCAACTGATCTGGATCCCAGGTAGGATTCAAGCTAGACAGGGCCTCTAGCATTTAAAATTGATTTACCTGAAGTCATCAGGTGACATCAAGACCACATCAGCAGGAGAACTGATGTGCAAAAGTGGAACAGGAATGCCTGGAAAGCCCGATTCTCTGTGACATAGAGGCAGAGACCCACTCTAAATTGATGCCACCTTCCAGGTCACCAATTAGGGGAGATTGCAAAGAAACTGACTTTTCCACGACCAGGGATAATGAGGCAGCAGAAGCACACCACTATCCAGAGAGAGCAAGAAGTAGTTATTTGAATGACTGTAGTCAAGTGATTACTAAAGAAGAGGAAGAAAACCTTAAAGGGGAGAGGGATGTAGTAAAATGGATAGTAAAGAGTTAATTGGAACCTCATTATAGCTTGGAGGAAAACTCCACCCCCTGGACTGTTCTCTTTTTCTTACTTTCAGTTTCTGTGTTTAGTTCAAAGTTACTTGCAATAATGCTGTTGTGTATCATTCACGAATCCACATGAGTACAGCAATTTATTTCATTACCATAGTGAGATCACCAAACATACCTTCATAACCAGGTGCTTGTCTGTGGATTTCGCATCACCCCATCAAACCACTGCTCTGAAACATTAATTTTCAAAGTGTGCATGCGCCCAAAACCTTAGCATTTTGTACACAATCATTCAGCTTGCAAATAACAATTATTCTTATTAAAAGTGTTTATATTATTGTTTAAAAGGCCATGGTTGTAAAAGCTTGTTGTAGGATTTGTTATTCACAAACTGGGAAGCACATTTTTGACAACAAAGCAAGCACCAAAATATTTGTGTGAAAGGAAGCTAGATGCATTCTAGGGAAAGATGGAGTCATTAGGTAGATGCCATATTCAAATCAATGCAGTTCTATCCAACTCATTCATTATATTCTACTTGCAGAGAAAGGCAGGCATGTGCTTTAGCTAGGGTTGCCACGTCCTACCTTGGCGGAGTCCTCGCAGAATCCAGACATGGTACTATAGAGTTTTTACCCCAAATGCTAGATTGTTCCCCATGCGACATGTCTGGCACAGTGATGTCACTTTCAGGTGATGTCATCATACCGGTATGTCATGCAATGATGGAGCTCTTTGGAGGCTGGGATCCCCCGAGCAGCCCACTCTTGGCCGGCAGTTTAAGAGCCCCCAAACCAGGGGAATCCCCACCCCACAGCAGGAGCTTGGCAGCCCTAGCTTTAGCCCAAGATGAATACCCAGATGCGAATTCTTTCCAGAATCTAATACCTAGTCCTTCAATACTGGAGCACCACATGCCATGAATACTTTCTTTTGGAGGCTGCGTCTTCTCTTAAAAATTTGCCCACTAACATTAGATTTTCCTGGGAATTATTGTGGTTATTATTTAAAATTGGTAGAGTAGTTTTATTTTTAAAAAGGAAAGGATTTCTCTCTCTTGGAGACTAATTTACAACTCTAAAACAGGATTTTGCAGGATTTTACAAAAATAATGTAATTGTAAATATGGCACAACTGAGAATGTTTTGATCCCTTGTTTAAGGCTCTGTGCTGTCAATTTTATTCCATATACAAGTGACTAAAAGTCCTCTAAAACAAATTGCCTTATTTAGCATCTTTTCCCATGGTTCTTTCCTTTGTGTCCTTAAACAAGATCTGGAAACTGTATTTTAATCATTGCTCTTGATATAATTGACACTAATTGCAATTGCTTGAACACATGCAGTTTTTCTGGACGTTGAAAGTCTGTTATTTCATTTGACTGCACAGAATTATTTGAAGGCTCTTAGGATGTTGAACATAGTAGATTAAACAGAGATACTGGTTATGTGCAGGGCTTTTTTGTGGAAAAAAGCCCAGCAGAAACTCATTTGCATATTAGGCCACACCCCCTGATGTCACCATTGTTTCACGCAGGGCTTTCTTTGTAGAAAAAGCCCAGCAGGAATCATTTGCATATTAGGCCACACACCCTGATACCAAACCAGCCAGAACTCCATTCCTGTTTTTTAAAAAGCCCTGGTTATATGTGTTCACTTGCTTGCTAAGATGTAACTTGTAAATGTTTAACTGGTCATGAGCACATGAATACCATACATCTAAGAATGTCATACATTCACTTAGGTGTTTCTTTACTGTATCAGGAAGTCTTTGTTCAACAGCTGCCAAAGATTTTAAAACATGAAAATGTATTTAAATGCCCAAGGTTGTGGCTGATGCATTACTCTGTACATGGTGCATAAGAGATAAAATCCCATAATGCTGTCTGTAACCATGTCTGGTCAGTGAGATATATACAGCTTATATGCTTGTCTGTGTGGATGTGACCTACTTCCCAGTTCAACCCCAATTTACCTTAGTATCATCCAACGTTAGAGTTGCCAACTTTAGTGTGGGAAGTTTCTAGAGATATAGGGGCAATATGTGGGAAGGGTGGTGGTTAGGGAACAGTGGGAGCTTACTGAAGATTCCATGCCATAGAGTTCTCCCTCCAGACCTACTGTTTCCTCTAGCTGTACTACCATCTCTGGAAGTCTGGAGCTTAGTTGTAATTCCAGGCACCTACCAGAAGGTTGGTATCCATATCCAAAGGCATTCTTCCACTGCATCTTGTTTTGAAATGACTAGCTTTGGTTCAACTAAAGGCTCTTAGGCAACAACATTAAAAAAAAGCAAAATAAATATTCAGGCGGGAAAGTGGCCAAGGAGGTAGAGCAGCATGGTGATATCTATCTATCCATGAAGATCTGGACATGGTCTTATTCCCTACAGAAGGGTCTAAATGTCTAGGGAGGCAATGATCCAACAGGGTATAACAGGAAAAAGACAAGAGCAGTGATGTCACAGCAAAGGGGGCTTAAACTGCTGCACAAATCTGAGCAGTTTGGAGCAGATGAAAAGTTCACTTGAATTCTGGATCTGATTACAGGGTCAGAGAATAGAATTAAAAGCTAAAGGTTGTTGTTCTCCCTGATCTGGTGCTCTGCTCAGAATACGAAGACGGTGATCAGAATTGGGGGAGGGGGGTTGAACACTGTCCCCCTTGTCATGGAGTGATCACTAGTTGCTGGATATACCCAGTTTGCTATTTTCAGGAACAGTAAAGCTCTACAAGGGTGTGGAGCCAATTAAGATTACCTGCTCCCCAAATGCTGATGGATCATCTGACTGGTTTTCAAATGGCATTAGGGATGCTCCTGCTGATATGGTCACACTCCCGACAATGCCCTGGTTGTCCTCTGGAAAAAGGAAATGACAAGGCAGATGATTAGAGCAACATGGAGAAAGACTTGGGACAAATCTAACAACGCATAGGCAAGAACACATTTAAAAACTTATACCATTACTGTGATGGTGATGAAGAAATAGTATTTCTCTGCCAGCATTGCATCCACATAGTATATGCTTGTAAAATACTTCTGGGTGGTCAGAAGCTGGGCTTTTTTTGAGCAGGAACGCACAAAAACACAGTTCTGGCTGGCTTGGTTTCGGGGGTGTGGCCTAATATGCAAATGAGTTCCTGCTGGGCTTTTTCTACAAAAAAAGGCCTGGTCAGAAGACTGTTGGATTGTGGCCTATGAGATTAGATGGGCTGGTCTATAGCTTTGCTGATAAAATCTGCTCAATGTTTTCCTCAGTGCTTTGCAGATAAAATCCCTTGCATTCATTCTGAATTGGACTCTAAATTTGTGCTCAAAGAATTGGAAGATCCCAGGGTGCTTATTTTTTCAGTTGTGTGGATACCTTTCAGGTTCACAGCGCCCCCCTCCTGGCAGATTTAAGCAGCCGGGATCTGTCTGGGGATCTGTGTTGTTCAACATCTTGATAAATAATTTGGATGAAGGAATAAAGGGAATGCTTATTAAATTTGCAGATGATACTAAATTGGGAGGGGTAGCAAATACAGTAGAAGACAGAATCATGATACAGGATGATCTTGACAGGATGAAAAACTGGCTAAAACAACTAAAATGAATTTTAACAGGGATAAATGTAAAGCTCTGCATTTAGGTAGGAAAAATCAACTGCATAATTATAGGATGGGTGAGACTTGTTTTGGCACTAGTATGTATGAAAAGGATCTAGTGTCTTAGTGGGCCATATGCTGAACATGAGTCAGCAGTGTGATGTGGTAGCTAAAAAGGCAAATGTGAGTTGGGGCTATATCAACAGAAGTATCGTGTTCAGATCACACAATGTGATGGTGTCACTTTATACTGCTCTGGTAAGACCTCACCTAGAGTATTTTGTTCAGGTTTGGGCACCACAATTTAGGAAGAATATAGGCAAGCTGGAATGTGACCAGAGAAGGGCAATGAAGATGGTGAGGGGTCTGGAGACCATCCTATGAGGAAAGATTGAAGGAGCTGGGTATGTTTAGCCTGGAGAGCAGATGACTGAGCAGTGATATGATAACTATCTTCAAGTGCCTGAAGGGCTGTCAACAGTTTAATATCAAGTAAACCTGAACTTCCCCTGTACACTTCCAAATGCCTAAAGTGAACCCTATTACCTTTAAGAAGCCTTGATTTCCAAAATTATCATTCAGTATAAAATTTTCCTTCACAACAGAACATATATATGATTATCATTTTTTAAAAGGAAAAAATCCAGTAACCTAAGGTTAATGCTTAAATTGCTAGAATAACCAGTTTCTAATTAATACAGGAAAAAAGAAAGGAAATAGTAATTAGCATGAAAGAAAGAGGAAAATGAAGAACTAGTTACCATTTGGCTTAAGGCAGCAAGCAGCATGTGTCCCAGCATCTGTGAGATGCTCACAGGGATAGCTGAATTTAACTATGAAAGGGATAAATTATTGAACATAGATCGAAGAGAGAGTAATTATTTCAGACTTAAAGATAGTAGGAAGGTGGGCTTGTTTCCCGTAATATGTCTTTTCTTTTCATTATTATCTCTGATCAAATAGCTATTCCAGGTTTCTGTAGCACACGGGCAGTTCAGTTCATTTTTTTGAGCCTCTGGCATGATGGAATTCTGACTCAATGTGGTGGGCACAGCCACAAAATGGCTGCCACAAAATAGCTGCTGAAGGAGATGGAGGCACAAAATGTCTGTCTCTGGTTAGCTCACAGTGAAGATCCTTGCACTCTGGTAGCAGATGCTTCCCAATTTTTTTTTTTTAATCTACACATTTTTAAAAAATCTACACTGTCAATGAGAAATGTTCAATGACCAGTTAGAAGCCTTGCTGTGCAAAAGTCTCACTTGGCCCCTCCTGCTTTCTAAAAACACTTTCTGGGTGCCAGGAAAAGTGTTGATGGGTCCCACGGTGCCCATGGACACCATGTTGAAGGCACCTGCTGTAGTGCTTCAGAAGTTCTGCAAGTTTAACAGCAAGGTATCTCATAATATGGGATGCAGTAACACTGCAAAGTTCACATGCTGGACGAAGCTCTGGTAAAATCTAATGGTTTTTCAGTGCTAAATGGAATCTTTTTGACATTTTTATGGAGCATAACTCAAGGCTAATGCAACCACAGATGTGGGAGGAGTTTGGCATGGTCTGCTATAGTATTTGTATTATGGACTGAAGTATTATATGGAATAGAATAATTTTATAAAGCCGTTCTTTCCCATTGGTTGGGACCAGGCTAGCCCATGTGGAGGCAAGGTTTAGATGAACTCAAAAGTCACAGTTGCAATGTCACTTCTTTAAGAAACTGTGCCATTGACATAAACTTTTTCAATAAAACTGTGCAACTGTGATATCTCAGTGGGTGTATTAGAAGAGGGGGTGTTCTAGCAAACACACAACCATCATTCCTAAGGTTACCACATCTCAGTTACTGTTGGTACTGGAGTGGGATCGGGAGGAGGGAGATTTCAAAAGTTAAAAATTAGGAGGAAGAGAAGGTCATACAAGAGGAGGGGGAGCACAGGGATGAGCTAGCCATTATAGCTACCAGGGAATTTCCCAGCGGGCTGTTGAGCTGCTGTCCCCAGAGTGCAGGGTAGAAGGGGTGCTCCTAGCACAGAAAAGGCAGACGTCTCCGTCTTGGGAGACGAGGCTCTCAGCCCAGGTGATGAACCATACCCACAGAAGGTGGCCCTCCAGCTGAGCAAACTTCCTGAACCAGGCAAGCCACACAGAGATGCACTAAGCTCAGCATGCAAATAGCTGGGCCTGGCAGAACTGCAAGAGGTGTTGAGTTGAGCCATGCTGCCTGGCTGGTCATGCTTCCTTTCCTTCCTCCTTTGTGGGGAATGGGGTGGGCCCTAGTCTAGGGTCATTTTTCTGTCAGTCCCTTCCTGTAAGAACAGGGAAGATAAAAAGGGAAATTGAATTAGAGGGGGCAGGAGCTGCTAGAGAATAAACAGAAAAGGGTAGCTGGGTAGGTGGGAGAAGCTGCAGGTATTGGCAGCAGAGCAAAAAGGAAAACTAAGTGGGAGGGTGGTGAAATGAGATTCTTCCATGTGTGATCTTCCCCAGTATACTTCACTTAAGGTGGAAAAGTCAGTTTGGCTTCATGTCATTCTAAGCATTAAAGCTTGTAGATGAGTTCCAGCTTCCAAGACGTGTAATTTTGATTGTATAAAGCCAGCACTTGTGAGCATAATTGTAGCACCCATATAATATTGAACTAGTACTTGTTTAAGCCAGTGTGTGCAATGTGATGGTCCTGTCCCTCTTGCTGCAAGTTCTGAAGTCTTTCGCCTCTTCATGCCCCTCAGCCAGTACTTTTCTGTAAGTCATCTGAACACAATTAAACCAGA
This sequence comes from Heteronotia binoei, assembly GCF_032191835.1. Lineage (NCBI taxonomy): Eukaryota > Metazoa > Chordata > Lepidosauria > Squamata > Gekkonidae > Heteronotia > Heteronotia binoei. The sequence continues at coordinate 68,466,367 of NC_083225.1, forward strand.
AATTCTGAGCCAGCAGTTTTGAGGACTCCTCAGAGGCCACACATAAAGAATACAATGATGCAAAGGTCTCCAATACTTATTGCTAGAAATGATACTCTTAGGAGGCGAAATAGTTATCAAGCAAACTTAGAACAAGGAAAAGATTCAGAATTGGGTGTAAAATGGCCACCAGTTTAATTAATTAAGAGCTTTAAGCATAAAGAGGCAATTGTTGCTGGATTCCAACTGATACTATGATAAACTGCCTAAGCCAACTGCTGAGTAACTCTAGGACAAAGTGGATTGTGATCCCAGTGACAGGATCGATTCTCCAATCTGCTGAGGTCCATTACTTCTTATCTGCACACAGGTCATTCTTGCTAAACTGATTAACAATGAGATTTGGAGGATCTCAGCAAAAGCCAGTCTCCCCTTCATAGACACAATTTTTTCATTCAGCCCCAACAAGGAACCTCTGCTTATATTAATTATAGCTTTTTTTAAAAAAAAGAAATCTTCTTTTCAAATATTGTTTAGCAAAAAAAATTATTTAGGGATGACATCTGGAGGGGGCAGAATGCAAAAGTTCTGAAGAAAAATCACGTCCTTTGCTTGGAAATGATCACATGATATGTGACATAGCAACTGCTGTCTTCCAAGAGGCATTTGCACCCATGTTGAGAGAAGTAGTAATTTTGATAGCACTTTTTACCCATCTTTTTTTATAAATACTTGTACTAAAAATATTTCACCGCTTTCCTACCTAGTTAATGCTCACTATTTTCATATCATCAAAAGGCTTTACCCCATAATCTGCTTCGTAATCTAAATGGTGCAGCCTTAGTTTTTTTAATAATGCTGTTTGCATTGCCCCACATACTCCACACAGAAAAGGAATCTCAGGATTATGCTGCCTTGACTAAATTTGCTTCCAGCTTTTGTTTCCTCCTTGGATTCTGTCCATATAGGATCATTATGTATTTGAGCTTTGTGTTAGAGCCTCTAGGAATGTCTGCCCCAGACTTTAATAATAATCATAATACAGAAGCAAAAAAAAAAAATCCCACTTCAGACTTTTTGTGAAATCCTGTTTTCCTTTCCAGGTGCTCCTAGTTCTTTCCTGCTCGAATTAATCATTGTGCTCTGCTGGCTTTTATCCCACCTTGTTAGAATATGCCAAATCAAAATGTTTGGAAATAAGTCTTTAAAGTTCTGTTTCTTCCCTAGACTGCATTCTTTTTAATATTTAATATTTAAATTATTTCTTTGAAAAATCGGAGCAATGGTTCAGTAATTGTATTAGCATTGCCCAGATCAGGTAAACTGCTTGACAAATACTTCATAACTTGACATCAGGGGTGGCCAAACTGTGGCTTGAGAGCCACATGTGGCTCTTTCACATATATTTTGTGGCTTTTGAAGTTCCCACCACCCCATCAGCAGGCTGGGAGAATGCATTTCTCTCTTTAAATCACTTCTGCAAGCCAAGCCAATGCATTTGAAGTTAAAGTTGCTTTCTTTCTACCTCTCTCCCCATCTATTCCCTCCTTCCCTTCCTTCCTTCTGGTTCTCAGACATCTGACATCCATGTCTTGCAACTCTCAAACATCTGATGTTTATTCTGTGTGTTTCTTATGTTAAGCAAGTTTGGCCACACCTGCTCTACATAGTAATATCCATATGTGCTTTAAAGCACTGTCGTGACACAGCAGAGGTGTCAGAATAGCAGTAATTGCCTCTGAACTAAGATGGGGAGATGTCAGCTATACAGGGCATTTCAACAGCCTGCTTTGCAGAAGAAAATATTTCTCCAGGGCAGTTTTTAAGAAGCAAAGTACCTTGGCAGAAACTCAGGTTCATTCTCTGCTGGTGGAAGGAAAGGAGTAGCATCCCTTCTCATACCGCAGCCCCCTATTTCATCTCTGCAGTGTTTCAGAGAATAGCCTCTCCTCCAGTTGTGTGTTTTCAGTGGGCTGCAGCAGAAAGGAGGAAACTTGCAAAACACACACACACACACACACACACACATAACCTGCAGGAAATAAGTTATATATGACAGCAGAAAAACAATCTTTGGGGCCATCCCCTATCTATAGGTTTATTTTTTAAATTTTCATTTCTAGTCTACTGCATCCTAACATCTTTGTCTGAAGAGCCAATTCTGTTATAATCAGTCGTTCACAGTTTTCCCATAACTTAGCTATGATTTCAAAAAGACAGCCCAGACAAAAGTATTTCCCCTATTTCTGAGGGTTTTGCTGAATCTCAAAGAATTTCCATAGATGTAATGACAATGGTGCATAGATTGTTCCTGGATATGCACATACTTTATTTGCATCGTATAGTTCAGGGAAGTATTTTTAAAAATTGATTTTGAAGTTGTTAGTGAACATAGGCAGTTTAAGCCTCCCCATTTAAAGCTGTATAGGTCAAACAAATGGTAACACTTCTGCCAGCTGTATAATATACAAGCTGAGTTTTTGTTTCTGTTCATGTTGCAGGTACTTGAGCCTTGGTATGACTAGAGGCTCTTCTAGCAAGGGAGGAAAATATTGGAAACATCTCTGCCAGCTAGGGTTGCCAAGTGTTGGGAAACACATGGAGACTTTGGGGTTGGTTCTGGGAGAAGGCAGAATTTGGGGAGGGGAGGGGCCTCAGCATGATATGATGCCACAGAGTTCACCCTTCAAAGCAGCCATTTTCTGCAGGGGAGCTGATCTCTGCTGGTTGGAGATCAATTGTAAAAGCAGATTTCCAGGCCCCACCTGGAAGTTGGCAACCCTACTATCAGCTGCATAAAATGGGGGCTGAGCTTCTCTTTCTTTTCCTGTTGCAGGTATTTAAGCCAGGGTGTGGCCAGAAGTGCCAGCCTTTAGGCAGGCCTTAGATTCAGTGGGAGCTCACAGAAGCGCAGATCCTGAACCTTTCTGAGAGTTCCACCTCCTTGTCCATTTAATAGTATGTGCAGCTGCATACCAATCCCAGGATCAGCTCCACCACCTATTTTTCTACAGAATGACCCTGCCTTCAGACATCAGTGGATGGGCAAGAGTCAAAGGGCTCTTGGTCCTTCACCCATAATTTACAGCCTGTGACCTTGAGTGAGCTATCTCAGTTGATCCAAAACCAGACCCAGGATGTTTTTTTAATGTTTTTTTACTTAAACTGTTTTAAATCTTCTTTTGGGTTCAACTGGGGAGAAATGTATGGTAAAAATAACTAAGTAAATTAATTAAAAACAAGTAGCCAGAAGAATGTATCAGTTTTCCCCAGAAGTATGCCATATTTTCAGACTCCTAGATATGTTGGCCAGCTCAGTCCTGTGACCCAGCTGTGACATCACTGCGTCTGATACAGAACTGACTCAACTCTCAACAGAGAAAAGAAAGACTGGCCTAAAAGAGCTGTAAGGACAATTTTAGCACTGGAGTCCATAGTGAGTTCATACCAGCCACCTACCAACAGTGTCCCCAAGCCAACCATATATGGAATAAATAAATTCCATATATGGAATAAAAGCTAAACAATGGTTTATATTTTTTTTCCTGGTTGAAGGGGGTTGCTGGTTGTTTTTTAAAAGTAAGAGTGATCAATAATATTGATGGAACTTACAACAAACAATGAAACATAGTTTCTGAAAGTGCATTGCAGCATGATACTAAAGCAAAAGTTGCTCCCTGGCTGGTAATATATATCTTTCCTCCATTATGTACGCTTCTATTATATGCCTAGTGCATAAGAGAAGAAATGATCCGCTTGCTGAACTGACACAAAACATACTATCAGGGATGACAGATGTGAAAATCAATTTTGCTTCTGACTCTGTGATAGCAACATCTTGATATTTGAAGCTATTCTTCATGCACACTAGCTATACTCGAGACTGAGAACCCATTCCTAATGCTCCACTTGACAGAAACACCTTCAAAGGACTTTAATAGAAGGCATAAGGCATAGGTATCACTTTGTGACTACATCCAGGTTTGGGAGGGACATAAAATTGATCCTCCATGGGCCTAGTCCATCATGTACGCATATTCTCCCTCCTGGCAACTCCTTTTCTGAAACAAAACCAGGCTTGAAGGAAAATGAGATAACTTTGGGGTAGGGTTGCCAGGCCCAGCCTGGAAATCAGCTGGAGACTGGGGGGCAGGAGAAAGATATATGGAAAGTTGTCAGTGCGGGGACCCCAAAATGACATCAGTTCTCTTTAGGAATCACCAGAAACTCTATGGTTTTAACATAGAACTGGCCAATTTCTCAAGAGATTTCTCACTCTCAGATTTTTCCATGAAGTGACATCATGCTGTGAGCCAATGGTCATTTTTTATTTTATTTTTCTACCACCACCGCTCATAGGAAAATGCCAGCTGAAGATGGGGGGCGGTCCTCCACCAGGGGGCTAGCAACCCTGCTTTGTCTGTTTGTCTGGAGGAGCACCCAAGAAAGGATCTTTTACCCTTCTTCAGTTGCCATGGTGCATACAAACAGAATTTAAGGAGTCACGCTCAGCTTCTTCCCTAGGATTCTTTCCTGTCAGAAATAAGACCAGTGTTTCAGCAGGGGGCTGATCTGGAAAAAGGAAGATGGTGAAGTTTTTATTTCTAAAGACTTCCTTTGTTCTTGGAAGAACTGCATCCACCCCAATTAAAAATTAAGATGATTAGAGTAGAAATTTCATCAAGTATATACTGTTATGAAATTACTTTCTAGCAACCAAGGCTGAGTTTAGGACCCTTCTCCTAAGCAAGTGGCTGGTCAGGGTCATTTGAATAATCACAAGCCAGAGGGAAGTGCAAAAGGCAGCTTGGTGCTTTATGATAGTAGAGTTCCCCCTTCCCCTTTTCCTAAGTTCAACAGTATTTTCTCCTTTGCTGACTGCAAACAATTTTTCAGCAAATTTATATTATCAGAGGCATAAATTCTTGAAATCTATAGACTTTACTGTTTTTTATTCAGAGGGAAATGGATTAGCTGATAACGGATAAATTTTTCAAAAATTCAAAATAGTTTTAGTGCATGGAATCGCTATCTACTTGCTAACACTGAGATTTTACACTTTATAGGCAATATTCTTTTTCCACAGAGATTGCTGAGAAACATGGATTTCAAGATAACTAGGTCAGCAAATGAATAGCAGACTGAAGTTCATTTGTTTGCTATAATCTCTAAATACATAATTCAATTTGCCTTGGACTTACCTTTTTATATAATACCTGAAAGCAGTCAGTATTTTGCTTTGGGCAATTGATGGGGTGTGTGTAAAGTTTGGAGTTTTTCATCATATCAAAGTTGCATTTGTAAAACAGAAAGGATCCCACACATGAAAATAATTTTTCTCTTAATACTCTCTGTGCTCATGGGTGTTAAAGGGGTTTGGGGGGGGGGTTTGGGGGGAGGAATCCCTTAAGTATCTCATTCTTGCCCTGCAGTTTCTCTCATTTCATTTTTTTTTTTTGCCTATTTGCTCCACAGCAGCCAACTGTATCTTAGCAGGCCCCCTTTTGGGTTGGGTGGTCTTCACACACTCATGTTTCATAAACAATCCATCATCAGAATATGATTCAGGGCCAGCTGTTTCTGGCTTGACTTTCTGTGGGAACATGATTTTCAAATCTGCCTTCCTTCCTTCTGCTCTAAACAAATAGAAAGCTGGGAGTTCTCCATCTGCAAGTTCATAGACAAAGTCAATGGCAGATTTGTATTAAAAGGCTCATGCTTAATGTAGCCTGAGACAGATTTCTTAGTAATATTGCTTTGACCTTTTTAATGTTCTGAAATTTGATCCTTCTCCTAGATTTCCTGGTGTATTCCCCTTGCATGTTAATTAGTTGTATAGAAGGCAAGAAATCCAAGTATACAGTAGAATCCATTGCAAAGGTCAATAGAATCCATTGCAAAGCAGAATTCCCGTCATCCCCTCAAACTTTTGACTTACAAAACTGTAGTAATATGGTAATCTTATATTAATTCTTAGAAAATGAAAGCTATAAACAGCTTTGGTAGTTATGCAAATAACATGTTAAGAAAAGCTGTTCTATCTGCTAGATATGTATGTGTTTTGTTAACCTTGTGATGAAATGTACAAAATATGTAGACTGTAGTCTACAAAACTAGCTACAGAGTTAGTCTGCATAAATAACATAACTAAAAAGGCCATGAAAGCATCAGCAAAGGGATATTAGACTTCTTGAGTGGATATTTCATGATTTCACAGCAGTGGTAGGCTCTTGCTAGATCAGAGCATGCAGAAGATCCTAGGTTCAGTGCCTTCAGGGCTTAACAGAGATATTGGCTTCACTCACTCACTTATCTCACTATATATACTAAGTCACTCAGTTCTTCCATCTGTTTGTTAACTCTTTTATTATCTGTATGCTAATATGCTGCTGTTCACAGGTTGGTTTTTCCAACTGCTTTAATCCAATCTTAGCTATATTTATTGCTCAGTTAATTATGCATCTTGATTCCAACTAGCACTTCCTGGCAACTAACCCGCACCCCACCGACTCTCTACCTATATGTAATGGTTGGCAATGTTTGTTTCAATGTATCAGAACTGTGTGTGCATACAAAAGCTTATACCCCAAATTAAACTTTGTTGGACTCAAAGGTGCCACTGGACTCAAAACTGTGTTCTGTTGCTTCAGACAAACATGGTACCCACCACCTGAATCTACCCTATAGGTCTTTCAGCAGATACCAGAATATACAGATATACAATCACTCAGTCCTGCAGCAGTCTCTACCTTGGAAAATCATTGTGTAGCCACTGTAGTTGAGCAACCCATAAAAATCTGTTACAATTGTACTACATTTGATGAGCCTAAGACTGGTTATTTTCTTTCATCTATGACAACACTTCCCATTCTTCACTCTGCAAATCTCTTACTGTGTCAGAATAGCAAAAATCCACTTGGAAAATGTGTTATTTAGTGTAGTGTGAATGCACTCTCTGTCTTCAGTTCTGTAGAAAGTCAAGACCAAATGCTTATCCCCCCTACCACCAGTGGCTGGAAAGGAGTAGAAAATACAGAGATCTCTGTAGAGTCCTATCCTCACCCAGTAACAAGGGCTGAATAAGGCTGCCATTGAAATGATTTCCTGGTGTACTATTGATTGTCATGGAGTTATTACAGACTGAACAGGCTGCAGACAGCAATAGCATTTTAAGACCAGTAACATGAGTGGCAAATGTGGAGCCACTTATATGAAGTCCCCAATTGCTTTTGTTAGACTATTCGTGAATAACAGCTTTGCGTTCATACAGGCTAGTGCTGTAGTGGTGATTTATTTTGTTTTTCCTACTGATCAGCACTGGCATGCAAATTAGTTGCACTTCAGTTAGTCTGGCAATGAATCTCAAAAGCAGACAGTTAATTGCATTTAAAATTAGGAGAGCCAACAGAAAATCAAGTTCATCACAATCAAGTGGCAACTAACCTTTCCCCAGCTGATAAAAAGAAAAACAGGCCATCGATTTAATAAAACAAATATTGATGCCGAGAGACTTTGCCTAGCAAATAAATGTGCATTTATCCTTGTGCTTCTGAGACACTTTATTAATATAAAATTGTTCTGAAAAGTCCTTCCGTAACAGCTTTGATTGCTTCAGCACAGGATCTATGGATCCTAGTGTGCTGGTTATGTATTATCAGTTTGCTGGTTTAAAAGGTAAGAAGCCCACCAGTTCAATATTTTAAATTCATTATCAACTCTGTGCCTTTCTAAAAAATATTCTTGTTACTTACCTTTAAAGCAGGGGTGTCAAACAACCGGCCCGCGGGCTGCAACCAGCCCACCCAAGGCTTTGATCAGGCCCACAGGGCTCTTTTCTCCCCCCTCCTCCTCCTGTCCTTTCCCTTTGAAGCTTCCAGGCTCTTACAGCTCCCAGGCTCTTTGAAGCTTTCAGGCTGAGACTCTTTCAGTTTTGACCTGGGAGTTTTTGAAGCACACTTTAAAGCTTGCAGGCTGAGTCCCAGGTTCTTCCTGCCTTTCTTTGCTGGCTGCTGCAAGGAAAACGTGGGGTGGATTTTAAGATCCATTCCACATTTTCCTTGCAGCTTTTTCTGTACTCTGCAATAGTTTCAGATGGAGTGGAGATGGTTACATTTTCAGCTTTCCTATAGCTACCTAAAACTCATGCTTCCTGGAGTTGTGTCCTTGCAAACAAGAGTTGATGCTTTCAGCCAGCTTATCTAGCCTAGTGAGTATTCTAATGTGGGAACCCACGACCAAAGGGGGATATTATACTAGAAAGTCTCTGCCAATCTGAGTAGACTGGTGGGGAGAAGTTTACAATGCCATTTCATTGTTTCCACAGAGTCAGAGCCTTGTGTTTTTTCTTGATGTTTTATTTTAAAAATTGTATTGCCAAATTCCACTAGTCCCCCACCTTTCCATCTTAAACCATTGGAAGAGTTTTAAGCATGTTTGTATTTTAAGTTTTAAAAAATATCTTTAATTGGGTTTGTCTGTGTCTATTATAAAGTTTATATCTCCACTACCTGACATATTTTGACACTCATGGCATCACTGCCCCAGACAGAGTTCCAACAATACGCTGTGTCTAATAGCCATTGATGAACCTCTGTTCCATATGTTTATCCAGTCCCCTCTTGAAGCTGGCTATGCTTGCAGCCGCCACCACCTCATGTGGCAGTGTGTTAATCACCCTTTGGATGAAGAAGTACTTCCTTTTATCAGTTCTAACCCAACTGCTCAGCAATTTCATTGAGTGCCCAGGAGTTCTTGTATTCTGAGAAAGGGAGAAAAGTACTTCTTTCTCTACCTTCTCTATCCCATGCATAATCTTGTAAACCTCTATCATGTCACCCCACAATTGATATTTCTCCAGGCTAAAGAGCCACAAGCATTTTAACCTTTCTTCAAAGGGAAAGTGTTCCAACCCTTTAATAATTCTAGTTGCCCTTTTCTGCACTTTTTCCAATGCTATAATATCTTTTTTGAGGTGCGGTGACCAGAACTATACACAGTATTCCAAATGAGGCTGCACCATCAGTTTATACAGGGACATTATGATACTAGCTGTTTTGTTTTCAATTCCCTTCCTAATAATTCCCAGCATAGTGTTGGCCTTTTTTATTGCAATCACACACAGTCTTGACATTTTCAGTGAATTATCTACCATGACCCCAAGATCGCTCTCTTGGTCAGTCTTTGCTAGTTCACACCCTATCAACTTGTATTTATAGTAGGCTTCCCACCCCCCACCCCCACCCTGGCGAGGGACCCCTGAATTTGCAGCCTCCTCCCCCGCTCTCAAAAAATCTGGAAGCGGGGGGGGGGGGAGAAAAAACATATGTATAAGCATCAGGTTGTTATAGAGCTTCTGATCCGTTTGTAAAATGTGTGCCCCTTTAAGGCTGCGCAGGAAACAGGAAGGGCTTTATTGGAAAGGGTCAGTAAGTTTCCATGGAGAATGGCCCCTCCCTTTCTTTTGCTTTCGTTTTCACAGCAAGCAAAGTTCTGCAGGCATAAGACCAGGTAAGTATTTGTGTGTGAGAGAGAGGGAGGGGGCAGGGGATTCCCTGGTTTGGAGGCCCTCCCCCCCTTTAGAAAGCATGGGGGTGGAGGGAAATGTCTACTGGGCACTCTATTATTCCCTGTGGAGAACAATTCCCATAGAGAATAATAGGGAATTGATCCGTGGGTATTGGTGACTCTGGGGAGGCTATTTTTGAGGTAGAGGTACCAGATTTTTAGTATAGCATCTAGTGCCTCTCCCCAAAATACCCCCCAAGTTTCAAAATGATTGGACCAGAGGGTCCAATTCTATGAGCCCCAAAAGATGGTGCCCCTATCCTTAATTATTTCCTATGGAAGAAAGGCATTTAAAAAGGCGTGCTGTCCCTTTAAATGTGATGGCCAGAACTCCCTTGGAGTTCAATTATGCTTGTCACATCCTTGTTCCTGGATCCACCCCAATGTCTCCTGGCTCCACCCCCAAAGTCCCCAGATTTTTCTTTAATTGGACTTGGCAACCCTAATTTATAGTTAGGATTTTTGGCCCCACTGTGCATTTCTTTGCACTTGGTCACATTGAACCTCATTTGCCATGTTGATGCCCACTTGCCCAGCCTTGACAGATCCCTTTGGAGTGCCTCACAATCCTCTCTGGTTCTTACCACCTTGAACAATTTAGTGTCATCTGCAAACTTAGCCACTTCACTGCTTACTCCCAACTCCAAATCATTAATGAACAAGTTAAAAAGCATTGTACCCAGTACTGAGCTCTGCAGTAGCCCACTACTTATCACCCTCCACACCAAAAATTGCCCACTTGCACTCACTCTCTTGTTTCCTATTAATTAGCCAGTTTTTGATCCACAAGAGGACTTGTCCTTTTACCCCATGACTCTTGAGCTTACTTAGGAGCCTTTGATGAGGAACTTTATCAAAAGCTTTCTGTAAGTCAAGGTAAACAACAGCTATTGGGTCCTCTTTGTCCACATGTTTGTTCACCCCCTCAAAGAACTCTTAACAGGTTAGTGAGACAAGATCTTCCCTTATAGAACCCATGCTGAGTCTTCCTCATCAACTGTGACATCAACTGTCACAAAATATCAAAACAACCACCTATGCTTTCTTCCCTGTTCCCTCATTTCACTGCCTAAAAGTTGGCTATTTATTTGGTTATACATTTATTTATGAGTGCATGGCTTTTTTTCTGGAAAATGAAGAAGGGTGCCCCTCAGGAACTTTTAAACATTTTTGAGAGTTTTGTTTCCATTAAAAGATTCCAGAATGCTGTTCCATCATGTTTCCCCAGGAAAAGCCCTGTATCTGTGTATATACATCAGAGAAGTGTGTGTGTGTGTCTTCCAGACTTCCAGCATGATGTCACGGTTAAAACATCAAGACTAGGATCTAGGAGACAAGAGATCAAATCCATGAAGCTCACTGGGTGGTCTTGAGCCTGTTACACTCTATCAATCTAATCTACCTCACTCAGTTCCCATGAGAGTAAAATGCTGGAGGCAGAATGATGTGGGCCTACCTGAGCTCTTTGGAAGAAGGGCAATATATTAAATACATAAATGTATCTGCTACAGGAAACACTGGTGACTTTAGTGATTTGTAGGGGATGTGCACTAAATAAACTGATGCTTAAACCTAATAAGACAGAAGTGCTACTGGTGAGCAGAAGATCTGACCCAGGACTTAAACTATCACCACTCTGGATGGGGTAGCATTCCCCTTGAAGGAACAGATCAGCAGTCTGGGGGCACTCTTGGATTTAGGGGTACTGCTGAATAAGCAGGTGCAGCTGCGACCAGGAATAATCTGGCCACTGTGGTGCATTTCCCAGTTATATCTAGATTAAATTACTGCAATGCATTCTATATGAAGCTGCCTTTGAGAAGTATTTGGAAACTTCAGTTAGAGCAGAATGCTGCAGCCACAATGTTGACTGGAGCTGAGTCATAGGGATCATATCACTCTTGTCTTGGCCCGTCTACACGAGCTCCCAGTTTCTTTCTGGGCACAATTGCAGATGCTGATGCTGACTTTTAAACCATATATAGTTTGGGAGTGGGACCAACATAAATGAAGGCCTTCCTAGTCTTTTTGAATGTACTCAACCACTCTGATCATTTTGGAAGCCCAGTTTCTGGGTGCCTCTACCTTCTGCAATTAGGTGGGTGGTAACCCAGGAGACGCCCTTCTTGACTGTGGCATCAAAACACTGGAATTATCTCCCTAAGGAGATTTGCCTGTCCTCTTCTGTTGCCAGGGAAAGACTTTGTTTTCATTTGGCATTCCCTCAGTGATTCTTCCTTCCTGATCAGTGTTTTAATTGTTTTTATGTGTATTTTAGTGCTTGTCTAAATTGTTTCAATTATGTGTTCTTCTCGGTTTTAATTTTTTTGATGTAATTTTATTATGTATGTTTAATTTATTAGCTGCTTTGGTAGCCCTTATGAGGGCAGAAAGTCTGAATATAAATTTTGTAAAAACACACACACACATACATTTCTGCTGGTGAAAGTGATTTCTGTCAGCAGAGTGGATCTTTCTTGCCTCCAATCTTTCCCTTCAGCCAAAAATCCCCCCAAGCAGGTGACCCCACTATAGAATAGGGGTTAGAGATTTGAAGTGGGAGAGGGAAATTGGAAAAATAGACCTCCCTCCCATTTACAAATATCCAAATGTGATCAGTTTATGTGTGTATAAAGCTGCTCTTAAAACAGTAAAATAAATTGACACCATAAACATTACATTTTGGATGAGATTCCATTCTCAAGTTCTGTAATAAAAGTTACCGCTGGATCTCATTAGAAGGGAATGTAAGGTTCATGTCAGTTTTCTTTGATTTAATTTTAATTTCAGCATCCTTTTGACATTTAGTTTTGTTGTTTTTCACGCTCAACTAGGGTTGTATTAACATTTTCCAGCTCCCGAAGTACTTCTCTCTGAAATGTATCCTGAAAAAAGCCTTAAACAAACAAAAACATCCACTCCTTTCAGTCATCTTTATTCTTATTATTTCCTATGATGCTTTTGCTATGTCACTGGAGTTTTTGTTTTATTCTTCCTAGGATAATAATATGGACCATCCTCAGCCAATGAGGAGTGACAGCTTAGTACCATGCTGCTATGTTGCTTCTGTAACAATATCACTGAGATTAAAAAAAAAAAAAACAGTTCAAAGTGAGGGCAATAATTTCTCAGAGCCTTCACTCTGAATTGTCACCGTTTCAGAGAGCTCCCTAAGCTCAATCAGGATGTGTTTTTGACATGGCCAAAAAACATTCATGCACAATATCCTCACCTTTCAGCTTGGCCCTCCACTCAATGCTAGTGTGTTACGGAAATGAACATGCTGTAATAAGATCCCAGCTCTCTCTCAAGAACAAATGGTTGTTATCGCTGAAACATGAAAATGTGAATCTTCACTCTCATCTTCTTTCTTACAGGAGCTGCAAAGAATCTATCCTCCTCACTGTTGTTCAGCCTTACCCTGTAAGTAGTTAACACATTTTTGAATTAGTTTCCTAGCAACATTTATGCCTTTTGTCTGCCTGTTCTCTTTCTGAGTTTCTTGTCTGCATAACTAAAAGCACACGTGAAGTACAAGCTGTGTCCTTGAGTATAAATGGGAGGATTATATACCGATACCAACAGAAATGTAACAGCCTAAGTATAATAATACACACATTTGCCAACTGCCTGGGGAATATTTCTGAGAGACAGGACACTGAATTCTGCTTTGAGATACTTCACAAAGTTATTGTGAGCAGCCTTAGTATGGTTGAAGGTTTTTATCTGTTTTTGAGGGTTTTTTTTTTCTTTTTGGCTTCTGTTTTCCCTATAGTGATATGTTGTGTAGTAGTTGTTAACAAAATAATATGTTGTGTAGTAGTTGTTAACAAAATAATAAGTCAAAATGGTTGTATGCTGGTGGCACGCTGCTGCCCATGAATATGGTTGCAGTAAATTCATTAATTATTTTATTATTATTAAGAAATGCAATGGCTTATTCCATTATTAGAACCTTGCTTTTAATCATATCAGAGCGATATACAGATCACCTACAGTGAAGCTCTGTGCATATAGTGTTAAATGCATTCAGAGATGTGTGACTGTTATATCAGGCCTAAGGCCCTGCTAACTTTGATTGGGCAGCAGCCCTGGTGGATACGCAGTCATGTCCCTGTGATTTAGAATGCTAAAAAGTGACTGGCTATGGACTCACAATGAATAGGTTTAGAAAACAGAAGTATGTCAGGTCAGTTGGAAACATAAGCAGACAAAACTAGCAGTCACAACTGCCCAGACATAGCCCCCTGGCATTTCCAGTGCCTATATCCTTCAACTTCATTGGAAAACCTGATCAATTGCACCTTTGTATTTCATTATCACTGATTTTTAAAGTCTATTTTCTTAAATATGAAGCCTCTTATTTGTGTTTAACCCTTATGTTGGTTAAAACAAGCCAATAGTGACATTTGGTACAATCACAAATGTGTAAACATTCATTCTTTCAGCGTGCTGTCCAAAGGTAGCCAAATTAGGTGAGCCAAGGATACAATTCCTCTCCTTGACACCATGCTCCCTTTCAAGTAGCCAGAAGCACTGAGTGGCATGGCTTGTTGGCACTCCCCTAAAGGTCAAAAAGGAAGAATTTAGGTTTTATTCTTTCAATTGGAGCAGTTGCCAATCAAGGTAGATAATTGGTTTGAGTGGTATATGGCTGGATTACAGATGGGCTTCTGTAATTGTTTTAGAAGACTGCATGTGGGTTTGTGTGAATGTCTAAGGCAAGTATTCTGATGTTACATTGATATTTAGTACAAGGTTTAATGGTTAATTCTTTTAGATTATTTTAAAGTAACCTGGTGCCATGCTTTGAGTCCTTTTAAAGACAAAGTGCTGTAAATAAATTATTTCCAAGTAGCTTGAATGTGTTACTCTTTTGGACTACTGCAGTTCTGACTCCATATATGTTGCCATCAGAGGTCATCTTTTCTTTCTAGTTATTTCAACATAACAATCATTTAAACAAATAATCATTTCCTGTTTTTACATTGAATTACTCTAAGTGATCTGATGTTTGGGTGTTAAAGGAACAGCACTTTGGGGTATTAAAGGAGCCCTTAACAGAACAAAATGTGTAGTTTTGTGTTGAGTAAATATGTAAACTTGGTATGAATTCATCAGTAAGACATCTAGTGAAACTAACATTAATATTGAATGATTGAGCTGGAGATAATTCACCCAGTGCCTTTTGGATTAGTTTTGCTTAAACTCATTCACTTTCAGTTTAATTACAACAAAAATCAAACAGTCTTCTATTGTACCTCTTGACAATTTAATAAATCTTTGGCAGGTTAATTTGCATATCATCAGTACAGATAAAGAAAGGATTCAAGAGCTTAATCACTTGAAGGAGTTTGAAGTTTTGCTCTTCTGGAAGTGTATTTGATTATCTTTTGAAAACATTTTGTTTTGAAATGGGTTATCATTGCAATTAGTATCTTATTAGGTTTGTGCATATTTCTAACTAGGCAATTTATCCACTGTGCTATACATTCAGCCTTAGGGAATTAATTTCAATTGCTGACCTGATAAGCCGGCATTCTGTAGAATGATCAAATTCTCATTGTGACAGAGTGGCACAAACAAATATTTGCTTTCTTTTAAGTAGATTGCAATGGATCCCTTTAATCTTTACTTATCTGCCTCATTTATAACCCACTTTTCTTACTGAGACTCAAGGCAGGTAACAATTTTTAAAAATGCTGTCTGCTAGTATGAGACTTCTAAATAGACAATGTAGTAGATTTACACAGTTAGAGAACAGCACACACACAAAAACAACCCACCACTCTGGTCTAAGGCATGACACATCATAATGCAGAAATCTTGTACAGGAATTGTAAAAATCGGCATTCATAGAGATTATCTTCATGCAATAAATTATATAAGAGTATATAAATTGGCATTAACATATGACTTGTTCTGTGATTTTATAATTATGTTGGTATTTTCCTATTAATGCTGGAAATTATGAAACTGTCCTAAGCAGCTGTTAGAGAGAACAGTCCTGGCCTAAGTCAAAAAGTCCCATGTATCTCAAGACACTTGGGACTTTTTGACTTAAGCCAGGGGCTGTTCTATCTCAAGACACTTCTGAAAACAAGCACTGTTTTTTTTATATTTCATATAGCAAAACATCTGTTGTTCACCTTTTCCATGGTTCAAGGTGGCTTACAATAATAAACACATTTCCAGTTGAAACTAAAACCAAAATGACGTGGCCACTGCAATATCCATGTTCTCTAACTTGTCAGAACTAACAAGAACTAACTTGTCACAATTAACAGAACAGCTGAAGATCAACTACAAAATGTCTCCATAAGGAAAGGGGGGGGGGGTGGAATGTGGTAGTGGATCCAATCTGCCATAGATATTCACTGTGGTGTCTGTGGTGAGTCACTCTCTCTCAGCCTATCCCTACCTCACATAGTTGAGAAGATAGAATGGAAGAGAAGAGAAGAATGTTATAAGCTGCTTTGTGTCCTCAGAGTTCTAGATCAGGAACTCAGAATATCTGCTGAGTTGATCTGTGCATTGGCTCTACCTACACCTTTGCTTCTTTCTTTTTGTTTCTTGACCATATTCCTTATGTTAAGCACACTAGAGAAATATTTCACTAGCTACGACACAAAAGACAGAGGGTTCTTTGCAGTTCTACATGTTAGTGTGAAGTCTTTATATGCAATGACCTTCTTGATCAGATGTAGAAGTTCAGCATTTTGTTGAAATTCTACTTTGTTGAATGCTAGGAGGTCTGTTAAATTTTATGTGAGCCATCATGGCCTCATTGGGTATCAGATTTTACCCCCTTCCATCCATCACTATCCGTTATTTGAACATTACAATATTGGTCTGCGTTACTAATTTGTCATAAGGATACTAATATCCAGGGGCATATTTAAGCCAAAATGCCCTCAAAACGAGGTTGGGGAATTGACAGGTGGGCACCTGGCTTAAAAAGGAACTTGAATCTATGTATACAGGATACACGTCCAGAAATTATTGCTTAAAATTGCTAAGGACACTAATTAAGTAAAAACAATTAAAATTTATTGTAGAAAAATATAGACACACATACAAGATAATAAACTCATAAAACATACACAGTCCTAAGAAAAATAGAGAGAGATTCAGAGACAACACAAGGATGGACAAACAGGGTGATAATTACTTGTCGTAGTCTTCAAGGAAGGCTCCAATGGCGATGAATGAGGACTAGGGGGAGGGGCCCCTCAACTGATCAGGAATGGGGGATGTATCTAGACAGCGGAACTGGGGTACTGCTAGATGCACACCTGTGTGGAGCTGGGTCACAGGTTATAAGGACTACCTTGAGCCCTTAGGGGATGGGAGGTAAAGAAGCAGATGACAGTGGTCAGCTGGTACATGACCTCAGAAAAAGGGGAGGTTCTGCAATGACCATAAGGGCTGGACTTATGCAGTACTCAATAGCCAGTTAATTGGCGGTCCCTGATTGGATGCTCATAGCTAGCCAATGAGCAGATTTGGCCTTAGTTATCTGATTGGACTTCCAGGTAACAATGGGCCAAGGGGGAGGCTCCAGGATGACCATTAAGGGAAAGAATGGGAAAAATTATTAAGGCGGGAGGTACTTAAGTCTATCAAACTTATCTAAAAAGGTGACAATAGATGGCCAAATTGCTACCCAGGTAACACCCAGTCTATACAAAGAAACTTGGCTCTGGATGAAGATGTTCCTCCTCTTCTATCGGCACCAGTCTTTGTCTTGAGTTCTGTTGGACAAAGGCTTAGGCGGTCTGACAGGATCCACACCTAAAATAAGCTTGATAGCCTTATACATAGGTGATATCTGTTTACGTGAGCCTCCTGCTTCGCTGTTATGGAGTCTGGCACTGCAGGAAGATAGCTGCTGGTGGTGTTAGCCTCCCAAGATGGATTCTGTGGTCAAGGCTGGAAACCGCTTGCCTGGACAGTTCCTGGCGGTGCACCTTCTTCCGCTACAACGGCTGAGATGGGGATCGCACGGAGCGACTGGAAACCATCTGTTCTCCTGGTTAGCACTCCTCCAGAGATACGGAGTGCTGCTGCAACGTTGTGGCTGTTAAGTACTCATAAGTCCCTTCCAGTTTGGTAGACAAAACCCACATCCTCCTGGCAGATGTGTGTGAGCTGAGTCTCCAGGCACCCTGGCAACCAAGCGGGTGACTACGATGTTCTGGAATTAGGGGTATTTTTCTCACACATAGTGATGATTTTAAAAGTCGGGGGGGATTTTAAAAAGTTGGGGGACACCATTTCCCATCCTCCACCATTTCCTGCAGCTGCTATCATGGAACACCTCCACTGCCCATGTCTGACTTCAGGTAGGAAGCCTTTCTTATGGTAGGGCAGGCAGAGGGCTGAGAGATGCAGTTTCTCCTCCCCTGAGTTGGACTGCTACTCCTCCCTGTCTGCTTTATTTACTAACTTCAGCCTACCTTGCTGACAAGGAATCTCTGACATGGGAATTGGAGGGCAGTGCAGCACTTGCCTTGCTAGCTTGGGAATTGAAGGGATGGAGCCAGCCAGCAAGAGGCAAGCCAGAGCAGCAGCATGGGTCTGGAGGTGGGGCTTGCCTTGCTGGCCAGTTAGAAGCAAGAGAGACAGGTGAGAGAGAGCAGGGAAGTGGCGTGGATTGGAGTGGAGGGTGGTGGGGGCAGACCTTGCCTTGCTGAGTGAGAGAAAGAGAGAGGCATTGGGATTGAAGGCAGCTGGTGAGAGAGGGTGGAAATGATGTAGGGCTTGCTGGCAGTGACTGTGAACACAAGAAATAAAATGTAAAAATTGGAAGTTGGGAGGCCTGGACTGGGTGAGAAGTTGGGGGTGGTAAGTTGGGGGACTGACACTCTGGGGGCTCCTCCGGAGCTATGGGTCTGCTAATATCATATGCTAATATAAGTGAAGCACTTTGAAAATTCAGGAGGTTCACTCTGTTTCCCTATAAACAGTGAAAATTATACTGTCAGTGTCCTGAAATTTTAATATTATAGTGCCTTCTGTTTGGATGCATAGATGACAATACAGCCTAATTTCAAAGGAATTCTAAGGCCAACCTGAGAAAAAGTTATCCTGGCCATGTATTAGTGGTTAATTGTCTTTCCAAGATGATTTTTTCAAAGTGAACATTGGCAATTTTGATGAATTTGATCAGTGATTGAAACATAATGATAAGTATAGATATGCTGCAGTATAAAGAGAACAAGAGGTATAGAAGATGTAAAAATAAAGAAAAAGGTTGAACTAAAAATCTAAATGGGCTTTAAAACATAAAACGGATCACACTAGAGGTTATAAACATATGTCTTTTCAGCTGTTGTTTCAATTTTGTTATTTTCCAGAACGCTGATTCTTGTTCTTGCAAACTAGATGAACTGTAGCTTTTGGCTATTAATTACCATAGTTAATGTGCTTACTGTTATGTAATGATGAAGTTCATTTAATAACACATTAAGTGTGCACATCTAAGCAGGCAGATTATTTCTGTGCTAATCTTTTCCTTGTTTTCACTGGGTCATTCTCTGTCAACTTTAACAGTGTGAAATTCTAAAGCACTTTCATGAAAATTGTTCCTCAGCTAAAGCATAAAATACATTTTGTTTGATTATGAAATGAAACTCTAATTATAAGCATATGTATAATAATGGCTGTTTGTTTCAAACATTCACATCCTGTAAGTGGCCAGGATTGGGCACTGAGAATACAGAGTCAACATCATGTATTGAACTGTGGACAATGGATGATGCTGTACTCAGTGGTCCTGAATAGTCTTAGAAGGGTCTTTGTAATGGTCCATTATCTGAATGTGATAGTCATGCAGTCAGGGGAGAACAAACTGAAGTTGAGTCCTGATAAGATTAAGGTAATGCTAGCTGAAAGGGCCAGTACTTTAAATGGAGTTGTGCATGCTTTCATTGATAGTGTACAGCTTCTGCTGAATGACTCTGTTGATAGACTAAGGCCCTTTTCACACTTACCAGTGGAAACTGGAAGGGAGTCGGTATTGTGCCGCTTGCAGTAATCCGAGACAGGGATGGGAGTTTTTAGACACATGTTTTTTTTTTTTCCAGTAGGGTTCCGTGATTGAAGCGAGCCATTTCACACTGTTCCGCTCTTATCTCGCTTCCACCAGTGCCAGCCGTTTTTGCCTGCCGGCTCGCGATCTCCAGCTTATTATTTTTTTTTTTGGAACGTCGGGCTAAGATCGCTATAGCGCTATAGCGACATATCACAACAGCAACACCATAGAGATGGCTAGGCTCTATTGAGATAAGTTACCAGGTTTCAGCGATGGCGATATCTGGCATCTTAATGGAGCCCAGGCATCCCTATGGTGATACTGTTGTGATACGTCGCTATAGCGCTATAGCGATCTTAGCCCGACGTTCCCCCCCCAAAAAAAGCCGGAGATCGCGCGTGCCGGCGGGCGAAAAAGGGCGCGAAAACTCCTCCGGGTTAGATACTGGACATTTCACACAGCACCCCATAGCGATTTCAACCCGGAAGGAGGGGTTGAAAAGTGGAAGAAGCTGCTCTTTGTTTGTAACGACTCAGGCATGCCTCACTACCGGGACAGCCGCGGGACTGTGTGAAAAGGTGAGAGTATTCCGGTAGCAGCCAGTTACTGAATCGGGTTTGTCTGAAATGCCAGCAGAAACCCGTTACTGTTCAGTAACTGACCAGCTTCCATACCGGAATACATAGACTGTGTGAAAAAGCCCTAAGGGTTTTGCTGGATCCTGGTATTCTGTTGGAGCAACAGGTGTGCACAACAGTAACAAAATGTCTTTTCTCAATGTAACTCAATGTGCTGCTGTAGCACTGAAGTTATATATTGGTCTAGTGCTATAGCACTCTATTTAGGATGTTCAAAAACACTTCAGAGAATATTGTGCAGCAAAAAAAGGAGGGGGGGAAGTGTGGTGCTATTGGAAGTGCTGCAGGCATTTTAAATGATACAGTACAGTGATTCAGAAGCTCAAAGAAGAAGTGAAAAAGCAATTTACCTCAAGAACAACTTAGTCATGCTTTGCTAACTGGATGCAAGTGACTTTGTATGAAAAATGTAAATTAAATCCGTTAGCAGCCAGTTGCTAAAACGGTTGTGTCTGAAATGACACAAAAAATCTACTAGCAACTGGTTTTCAAAACATATTACAAAGGCTGCCTGAAA
This sequence comes from Heteronotia binoei, assembly GCF_032191835.1. NCBI lineage: Eukaryota > Metazoa > Chordata > Lepidosauria > Squamata > Gekkonidae > Heteronotia > Heteronotia binoei. The sequence continues at coordinate 68,487,101 of NC_083225.1, forward strand.
GTGGCTGCTCCTATAGTTGAGTTGAGTCAGCTACCATTACACATTTTTATAATAGATGAGTATGAGACAAGAAAAAATAGAGCATGTGTTATTCTAAGAAATGGCATGGACTTTTGATATTTTCTTCCTTTACTTGATATGTTGTATTCAGTTTTTTTGCTACAACTAATGGGAAAGTTGAACAAAAATAGTGTTTACAACACTCAGGGCTGGGACGTTTACCTCTGGTCCCCTGCTATGTATTAGAAAAAGGGGAAAGAAAACTCAATAGAGTATTATCATTAGCAAGTTGCCTACATCACTGGTCAGTCATCACCAAAGTGTTCTTACTGGCATTGCTTTAGGTTAAGCTGTTTGGTTTAGGACTGCTAGTGCTTCCTAATGACTTCTGCTTACAATTATAAAATACTGATTAGGCTGATTTCTATCACAGCACAGACTCTATGTTAGAGATCATATAAGCATTTCATATTGCATGCCTTGCATAAGTTTAAACACTTCCTGCTTAAGGTCATTGTGCATAAAGTGCCATCAAGTCCCAACTGAGAGCCACTTTGGTGTAGTGGTTAAGTGCACAGACTCTTATCTGGGAAAACTGGGTTTGATTCCCCACTCCTCCACTTTCACCTGCTGGAATGGCCTTGGGTTAGCCATAGCTCTTGTAGGAGTTGTCCTTAAAAGGGCAGCTGCTGCAAGAACTCTTTCAGCCCCAACTCACAGGGTGTCTGTTGTGGGGAGGGGGAGGTAAAGGAGATTGTGACCGCTCTGAGACTCTTGAGATTCAGAGTATAGGTTGGGATATAAATTCAGTATCTTCTTCTTCTTATGGCGTCCCCAGCAAGGAGCTTTTCAAGGCAAGTGAAAAGCAGAGGTTGTCTGCCATTGCCCTTCTCTGCAGAGTCTTCCTTGGAGGGCTTCCTTCCAAGTGCTTACCCTGCTTAGCTTCCAAGATTTGGCAAGATTAGGTTATACCATGCTGCCTTTTCTCTACTTAAAGTCATTAACTGATGGTAATGTCTTTTATTCAGCTAGAATGTGTTTAGGAAGCAAACTAGTTAGGTAGAGAGACGAGTGAATTATTAATCACTTGTATTTTTACATGTGATATACGGAGACATTAACATGGAAATCTCTGCCACCTATCAGTTTGAGTTTATTTTAACTGATCTTATTTTGCACCACATCTGATCTATAAAAATACAAAAAGTGGTTCTGCTGAAATAAAAATTGCTTACTTAAAAAAAAGCCTTTGGCTTTCATTGATTCTAGATCTCATATTCTGAGACTTTGTCTGTGATCTGATACTGTGAGGCATGGGGGTTCCAGGATCAAGTGCATCCCACCCCCCCACACACACACACGCACACGCACATGGACCACAGTTTCTCATTTCATTGTACATACTGAAGAGACTGAAGATTGCCTGGGGTGAAACAAACCGAAGTGAAACAAACTGCAGTGAAACAAACTTATTCTGATTCTATACTGAACAATTTTGGAAATAATATTTAGCTTTGCAATCCCTGAACATGCTTTTCTTATAGTGTGAACATTCATTCCTATTCATGGAGAGTAACAGATTTCATTACATTTCTCTTTCAAGCAATGTAGAGTGGTGTTTGTGGACTCCTTTCTTATTTTCTGTGTAACTGGCCTAAAGTCACCCAGGCTTCCTCAACTGAATCTGGCTCTCACTCTCAAGCCAGCGTCCTATCATTTTTTCTAAGTTCTAAACAAAATATAATTTTTGCATTATTACAAAAGAGTAATTAGTTCCAAGGTGAAGGGTACTGGAAAGCGCTGTCAAGTCACAGCTGACTTATGGCAACCCCTCATGGGGTTTTCAAGGCAAGAGACTTTCAGAGGTGGTTTGACATTGCCTGCATCATGCCCCTGGTGTTCCTTGGAGTTCCCCCATCCAAACACTAGCCAGGGCTGACCCTGTTTAGCTTCTGAGATCTGACAGGATAGCTTGGGCTATCCAGGTCAGGGCAAGGCAGAGAGACAAATGTGAAATGTAACACATCCCACTAAGAGGTTTTTTAAAAAAATATTAAGCCCCATGAATTTAAGTTTCTGCATATTTTGTTATGAGTCAAGTCTCAATTCGGTTCAAGGAATAAATTTGCAGGAATAGTGTTCCCATTACCAAAAATAGGAGCTAAAGCCTGGGAACCTGGGAACTTCAAAGAATGTGTCAGATCTCACATTTTAATAGTTCAGGTTATCTAGAAGTGTTGAATATGAAAAAATGGAAGCTGTGGAATTATATACGTGCATTGTCTATCACTATGTAGGACATGGCTTTCCCATTGCATTTGACAGAGGAGCCAGTCATATAACCACACATTTGACCACACTTAAAAAGCACTGCAAGGGATGACCAGTGACACTAAGAACAGATAATGTTGTATCAGTCTGAATGCTGAATGAATTAATGACCCTTGCTGCACTCAATCAGCTGTTTTCATATTACATATATACCTCCAGGAAAAACTGTGGTTTGCTTTCATTTCCATTGTTTATCTAATAGTACTTTAGAAAGGTGAGAACAAATTAGTATCGATCAGGAAAGCTACTGAAGAGGTTTAGAGTTAAGTATCAATCATGTAACCTGTTTTTCTCTTTTTTGTCCTAGTCTCCTAAATCGGCATTTATCAGTGCTGCAAAAAAGGCAAGATTGAAGTCCAACCCTGTCAAAGTGCGATTCTCAGAAGAGGTCATTATTAATGGCCAGGTTTCAGTAAGTGCCAAACTTTTGTTTACAATTTAATCCCCAGATTAGAAAAGGAATTTATTCAAAGTTGCTCTGTAAATGGTTAAAACAACGCAATAAAGTTAACTTTGATAAGTATGGGCAATTTAATAATTATAAACATGTTTCCCAAACAGCGCAACTACTGAATACATTAAAAGCTGTTAGTTCAATGAAAATTGAAATTTCCAGGATTCAAAGGACTGGTTAAAAAAAATTGTACTAATGTGTAGACTTCAGTACCACCTTAGACTATATGGAGATTTATTTTATTTTTTTTGCTTGAAAGCATGATACATTTTGTGTAAAAAAACCCCCCAAAACTCTTCACTCTGACATAAATTAATCATGAGAAATGTGATTCTGAAAATGTGGTATACAGGCTTTCCACGTGAACTTTAATTTTGACCAAAGAATGAAAAACAAGCAACCCAGAATGTGAAATCTGAAATGTTACCCTTACAAGAGATGGCTGTACAATGTTATTAACTTAGTGCTGAATCATCTGTCATAAAGACCTATTGGCTGTTGGAAGGAGTTATGGGAGGGAAATTGCTACCCAGAACACAGAGAAGCCAAAGTGTCCTCTCCTAAGGAAGAATATGATACATAAAATACAACTCTTAGACTTTGTTCCCTGGATCATTTAAATATTATTTTTTAAATCATCTATTAAAACTAAGTCCACAATGAAATCACTGGGTCCTGGTAAACAGTGTCTTGGCAAAAACATTTCATAGGAATGATGCCCTAATACAAGAGCTATTGATGCTTTCCTTTGAATGGGTTCCTCATTAATGTAGTTTTGGATCTTGTTTCTTAGAGTTTGAGCTTCTGAATTCTGTATTTACTCATTACTGAGAAGAACTGACAAGCACTAATTAGGTGGTTCTATGTGATTTTTTCCCCCTCCTATATTGCCTTTTTCATGTTTCCAGCCTCTGCAACATTTGCTCTCAAATGGTAGCATAAGAAATGCTATGATGGGTGATGCCAGCAATTCCTTCAACTCAGCACTGGCTATTGACTGTGGCAAGCCAGGGAAGTTCAGGGAGATGAGGAAAGAAAAGCAAGAACAACATGCAAAGAAGGAACATAATTTTTGCTTTCTTCTTCCTTCTAAATACACAAATAATTTTTATTAATTCAAAACAAAAAATGCAACAACATTACATTATGTAAGATCTATTGGAGAAGGAAACTCTGCATCTTGAATATAATGGATCTAGTGATTTCCATCCATTATGTGAAGAGTCTTATTGTGATGGATGCAACCCAAAGAGTGAATATTTGTGTGGCTCTTTGTTGCTGACTGAATAACCAGTATTAGGATTTTAATAGCAAAGTCTAAGAGACAGCTCAAACATCCTCTAGAAGCCTCAAAAGTGTCGCACCCTTCTAAGTCCATTGAAGTCAATTCTTTATCAGATGGCATGGCAAAACAGCACTTTGGGAATGTTGGTGCTCCACACAGCTCAGTGTAAAACATTGGACTTGCTATAAAACTGAATATATGTTACTACATATGTGGTAAATGTGCACACAGATGAGAATTACAGTGCAATCCTTTACAGAATAACACCTTTCTAAGTATACAGTGAAATACAGAAGGTGAGCAACCTTCTGTTGTGTTTTTGAACACTAGAGCCAAGTCTTAGACAATATGGTAATACAGCTAGTATTAACATCACTGTCATTATCCGGTAGATTTTGTATAAGGATGATAATGTAGCATTGACCTACATCAGAAAATTGCTGTAAAGGCAAAGTCTAAGGCAATTTGTAACACTGTAGTTTGATTGTGTAAATAATAAGCAATGACAGATAGATTACATTATTAACTGAAAAATATAAGAATTGTTTTGCCTTGCAGGATATATTTGATTTTCAGTGTCAGTCAGTTCTACTGCTCTCTAAACTGCTCTTTTCTTCGGTTCAGAGATTTAGGCTTATTTTATGCCTTGTAATATGGGAACTATAATCACATTTATTACTCTTTAACAGGAAACAGTTAAGGATAATTCACTCCTTTTCATGCCAAATGTTCTGAAAGTATATCTTGAAAATGGGCAAACCAAATCTTTTCGCTTTGACTGCAGTACTTCAATAAAGGTAGGCTCACCGTTCAGCACCTTTTAACATATGTCTCTCCTTAAGGCCTTAATAAAAATCAAGACCACGTGAAGCTTCTGTATTACTTTATGACCAAGGTTGTTTTAAAATCCACAATAAATATCTCATATGCAGGATCCAAAAACCTGCCCTGTGAGTTTCTCTTGTGGCCAGTTTTGCAAAGAGTGAGTTAAAGACCTAATTAGGTTTAACCTGTTTTTATGCTCATAAAATCTAATGATGTGTTAGTGGTGCAAAAATAGGAGTGGAGGTTTTAATGGCTGCAGCTTAATTAAAATTACATGGACCTCACAAAGAAGTTCTGATTTGCTGCCAGAAGTCAGCATGGTTTGCCAGCAAAAGGCAAAGCCAAGATTAAGGGATTGGTTACCAATTGAAAAACTTGCAACACATCCAGGAAAATGAATGATGAATGTGTTTGTGTTATATGTGTAATGGTTTTTCTCCATTAATAGTGTGTTACTTCCTTCAGTCCTGTAAGATAATATCACAATCAGAATCTAAATAACAAGGCACCATTCTGAATATCCATATATAAACATGGTATAAGAAGACAGCAGAGATGGAATGACTGCTGTATCAAGGCAGCAATTTTGGGCATAATCTGCTCCAGAAAGATGATACAAGGAGAAAAATTAACACTGCCGAATGCAGTGGTTTAATTATCCAGTTCTGTGATTTATCAAGTGAAAGCTTATGCATCAGTGAAGTGATATCCTGTGCAAGGCAAGTGGGCACAGCTTCCCCTTCTGTGCTACAAAATTTAATGGGAAGCCCCACTAGCAGTGTACATGACATGAAGACCATTTCCTGTCCCCCAAGGAAATGACAATTAACAAATTAACATACGTGAAACAAAAAAAGGGGATAGGCAGGTGGAGGTAAGAACATGCAAGGACATAATCTGCATTTATTCCATGAGCTGTGGCTTCTTAATTCCAGTCAGAGAAATCAGCTACATCTCTATTGCCAAAGTCCCATTGCTATGGCACCTGAGCAGGGCTGGCTCACCCACTTGGCAAACTAGGTGGTTGCCTAGGGTGCCGGGAGGGTGGGGGTGCCAAATTGGGCTCCCCAGCCCCTCCTGGTGCCCTAGGCAAGCACCTAGTTTGCCTGCCTCCTCTGCCTGCCAGCTGCTACTGCTGCCCGCCACCACTGCTGCCACCACCTGTCTTTTCGTTCCCTCCCCTTCGCCTCCCCACCGTGGCTCCAAGCCCCCCATGCCTCCCCCCTCCCTGCCGTGCCTCCACCCCCCCCCCATGCCTCTCCCCCTCCCTGCTGCGTCTCCTCCCTCTCTCCCGACCCTCCCCACCCCACATCAATGCCAAAACTGGCTCTAGCGCTGCATTCCGGCTATTTAAAGCCCCCCCCCCAGCTAATCACTTGATCAGTGGGCAAAACTGTGCCGCGGGGCTGGGCCGCACTCACAGTCTGTCAGGACAAGCATCCTGAAAAGGCATCTCTGCTGCCGCTGACTCCTCCCCTCCCCACTTCCTGGATGGGAGAGGAGTCAGCAGCAGCGGAGCCACTCTTTCAGGACTCTTGTCCTGACAGACTGTGAGCATGGCCCGGCCCCGTGGCGTGGTTTTGCCCACCAATCGAGTGATCGGTTGGGGGTGGGCTTTAGATAGCCGGAACATGGTGCTAGAGCTGGTTCTGGCATTGAAATCAACATGGGGTGGGGAAGGGAGGGAGAAGGAGGCACAGTGGGGAGGGGAGGAGGTGCAGGGGGAGCACGAAGCCACAGGGGGCGCTTTTTGGGGGGTGCCAGGCAGTTAGTCTGCCTAGGGCGCCATGGAGTGTCAGGCCACCCCTGTACCTGAGTAACAGGAGGATGCTGCACCAGGAGGAAACTGGGTTGCCCTAGCCCTTAGAATGGCCAGTCATTGCCCACCAGTTGTTGTGTCTCCTCCTGATAGGCTCCCCAGAAATTCTTTTGTTAATTCTATTCAGTGGGGCTTAATCACAAGCAAATGTTCTTAGGATTGCAGTGCTAAACACTGAAGTATGAGTTCTTTAGTTCAGGGGTGTCGAACTCATTTGTTATGAGGGCTGGATCTGACATAAATGAGACCTTGTTGAGCCAGGCCATGTCGGGTTGGGCTGAGCCATGCCAGGCCATGTATGTACCTATTTAAGATTAGGTAGCAGAGATATAAAGGACACAGACAAACAACAAATATATATTTTTTAAAAAACTTAAAACATGCTTAAAACATTAGCACTCATTGGTTTTTAAAGATGCTTTCTTTGTATTTCTCCCATGAGATCCAGGGAACTGGGCAAAGGAAGTTATTTCCTTCCTTCCCCAGGGGATGGGGAGGAAGACGAGCCTCAGCCAATAGAAGGAAGAGAGGCTTGGCTTAGTAGCTCTGCTGTGCAATTGAGAGAGCCTGGCAAAGCAAGCTATTTCTCCCCCTTCCTCCCCATGGGAGGAGCCTCAGCCAATGTAGAAAATAGAGGTTTTGCTCTGTAGCTCCTCTGCAATTGAGCAAGCCTTGCAAAGCAAGCTGAGATGCAGAAGGAAGCTGGATATAGGGAGAAGGAAGTAGATGACAGCTAATTGCTCGAGGGCCTGATAGGAGCCCTCCAAGAGCCTGATTCCGTTCCCAGTTGCATGTTTGACACTACTGCTTTAGTTTAAAGTGTGAACTGCTGGTGCAATGTTGCGATTGTGCCAATGTTGGGAGTGTCATACATTGTTTCTCTGTTCAGTTGCCATTAGGCTCTGACTTCAATGTAACAAACATCTTTCATTTATCAGAGTGCTACTACATACAGAATTTGGGCATATCACCAATATAGATAAATACAGTACAGCTAATGAAGTGGTATATTTTTTCTGTATGTATGGGCTTCTCTCTGGCTCCCCACTATCATTTCTATTCTCCATTTCTCAAATCTTATGTTTCTAAAAGTTCCATTCCACTAATAGAGTGGAGACTTCCTCCAGCACACAAGGAGCATTCCACCAGTGGGACAGACAGCTTCCTCTAGAGCAAGGTTCCTTCTGCCAGGGGAAGTGGCCTAGAAACAAGAATGGCTCCACTTTTATCGTAACAGAATTGTAGGGAGCCAGTCCAATCAATTGTTGTGCATTCTATAACAAATGTTTTTGTGGTACTATATTTTATTATTATTTTAGAAACACATTTACCTAAGGTGAGATATATGGTATGAAAAAAATTATTCAAAAATATTGATGCAATGTTTTGATAACAGAATCATTGCTGCTGAAATGAAAAAAGAAAGTATTCTGAGATAATTACGATGGTACCAATGGCAATGCAGACTAGTGTATTCCCTACCAAATTGTAGTGGCATACGGGAAAAACGGTTATGTAAATAGACTTTAGCTCTCTTTTTCTTCTTTTCCTTGGAAGCCTAGTTTAACACTATATGCTATTATGTAATTATCACTCTGTGTTTTGGCCCAATCTCCATTACATAGCTAGTCCTCACCAGTGGTCTGTAGGCAATAGGGTTGTCAGACCCCTTAGTGGAGGCCCCTGCCACCAGGGCCTGACACCAGCTGCCAGTCAGCTGGCCAATGCAGGGACTTACCAAGAGAAAAAAGAAGTCCCAAGCCACACTGCTGGCATTGCACAGGAAATGATGCCATCATGCCAGTCTGAGTGATGCACTGGTATTTGGGCAAAAACTCTATTGTAGAAGCTGGTTTTTACCATAGAGTTTTTGCCCAAATACCAGAGTGTCACAATGATGTTGCAGTGTGATTATGCCAGTTCCAGCGTGACACTGGCAATGTGGCCTGGGCTTTCCTCTTTCTCCTGTTAAGACCCCACGCCCTGCCCCCTCATCCCTTGCTAGTTGCTGGAAGAGACCTGGCAACCCTGGTAGGCAATGCACAGAGCAATTATGTTATGAGTTTCATTGAGCTAGAGGTTAACAAGGGATAGAGAGCAATGAGCCACTGAGCAGTGATATTTCCATATCTCAAACAGCATCCACTTCCATCTTCATTAATGGACAAATTTCATTCCCAATTTGGAGCCAAAAGGAAAAGGGGAAGAAAACATCAAGGCTTAATGTTGGAATTTGAAATTGCAGATATTGGATATGCCTCAGTTAATTTTGGCTAAAGGCTAAACTACATGATGTATGCACAGGCAAGCTCGAAAATTGGGCAAATTACTCACCTCAGGGTGTTTTTGGCTTGGGAACATATGTGAGGGGTGCCAGGAGTCTATGCTGCAGTCCCGAGCAGAATCAAGTCCACATAGCCTTTAAAATCCCTGCTCAGCCACACAGCAGCTACAGGAAAAGTAGGTCAGGTCTAGGGGACTCAAGCCCCACTTTTATTCATTTATTCATTTACATTATTAATAGTCTGTCTTTCTCACTTGGACTCAAGGTGGATTACACAAAATGAGACATGGCTAATTTTTAACTGTATGGGGGCCATGATCTGGGATAGAGTTCCAAGAGCAGTGGAAGGCAAGGGAAAAAAGGCAGAAGTGATTTAGAAGTCTGGGAGATTGTGGGGTATGTTATAATGATGTAAGATATGGACTGAAAGTTATAAGAGGGTTGTAATGGATGAAGAAATAAATGAGAGAAAGGCAATGGAATCCTTTAAAATGATGGCGGAAGTACTTTCTGAAGAAAATACACTGATACTGAGAGCCAGTTTGGTGTAGTGGTTAAATGTGTGGACTCTTATTTTGGAGAACCAGGTTTGATTCCCCACTCCTCCACTTACAGCTGCTGGAATGGCCTTGGGTTAGCCATAGCTATTGCAGAAGTTGTCCTTGAAAGGGCAGCTGCTGTGAGAGTCCTCTCAACCCCACCTACCTCACAGGGTGTCTGTTGTGGGGGGAGAAGATATAGGAGATTGTAAACTGCTCTGAGTCTCTAATTCAGATAGAAGGGCGGGGTATAAATCTGCACTTTTCTTCTTCTACTGCAGGGGTGTCAAACTCATTTGTTAGGAGGGCCAGATCTGACACAATTGGGACTTTGTGGAGCCAGGCCATGAGTGTCATAAAATATGTCAGGTAGTGGAGATATAAACTTTATAATGGACACAGACAAACCCAATTAAAGATATTTTTAAAAACTTAAAATACAAACATGCTTAAAACTCTTCCAATGGGTTAAGTTGGAAAGGTGAGGGACTAGTGGAATTTGGCAATGCAATTTTAAAAATAAAACATCAAGAAAAAGCACAAGGTTCTGACTCTGTGGAAGCAATGAAATGACATTGTAAACTTCTCCCCACCAGTCTACTCAGATTGGCAAAGCCTTCTAGTATAATATCCCCCTTTGGCTGTGGGTTCCCACATTAGAGGACTCACTGGGTTAGGTCCATTCAGGAGAGATAAGCTGGCTGAAAGCATCACCCCTTTTTTGCAAGGACACAACTCCAGGAAGCATGAGTTTCAGGTAGCTATAGGAAAGCTGAAAATGTAACCATCTTCACTCCATTTGAAACTATTGCAGAGTACAGAAAAAGCTGCAAGGAAAATATGGAATGGATCTTAAAATCCACCTCACATTAAAATCCACCTCAGCAAAGCAAGGCAGGAAGAACCTGGGACAGCCTGCAAGCTTCAAAGGGTGCTTCAAAGAGCCTTTGAAGATCCCAGGTCGAAACTGAAAGAGTCTCAGTCTGGAAGCTTCAAAGAGCCTGGGAGCTGTAAGAGCCTGGAAGTTTCAAAGAGTAAGGACAGGAGGGGGAAGAAAAGAGTCCTGTGGGCCTGATCAAAGCCTTGGCCGGTTTGGTTCCGGCCTGTGGGCCAGGTGTTTGACACCCTATTCTACTGATTATGTTTGATGTTCATTTGGGCTGCAACCCTGTACTTATTTGCTCTCTCACAAATCCTGTTAACTTAATTGAATATCCATTGGCAGGACTAAATGTTTAATGAGAAATATAGAACAAGTACAAAAATACCTTTCACAGTGCCATTATAAGCAGAGTTACGCATTTCTAAATACACTGACATTTATTGCCTTAGAAGGGTATAATGCTGCTTACAATGGCCCTGTTATGGCCCTATTTCTCTCCTACTACATGTATGTTGCCTAAGCTCCCTCCCCTTTTCTCAAACAAATTAAGCAGAGATCCATGTTTTTTAACCTCTCTGAACATGATTTCAATAACAACCCAATCATACTGGTGCCCACTCACAAAGCTGAACGCCAAATGAGTTGGTGGTGCTTTTGCATTTTCAGTTCCAAAAGCAAAATCCAAAGCCTATTTTTCCATGAATGAAAAAGCTTAAAACCTACTTGGTGAAGGCATACTTGGTGAATGACAACTCACATGCCACTCACATGCCTTATTTTTGTAAAGAAACAAAACTAGTTTCCAGCTTTGTGTTTTTATCATCTTTTGTGTTTAAAGGATGTCATCTTAACACTTCAAGAAAAACTCTCCATTAAGTGTATTGAACACTTTTCTCTGATGCTGGAGCAGAAGACTGAAGGGTCTGGAACCAAACTTCTCCTGCTACATGAACAAGAGACTTTAACTCAGGTTTGTGACATAATGAAGCCTAATAATGAGATGTGCCCCACCATCTAGTTATTTCAGTATGTGGACTCCTGGAGCCAACACTGTGACTGTCAAATGTGGCTTAGAACCTTGTTAGGAATGCATTATTATTTCCATTATAATATGCATGCTCCACTTCTCAAACAACATGAGTACCCAAAGAGATTTATAACAAAGAGAAGCTTTCTCATTAAAAGATTAATATTACACATGTATGAGCAACTTTTGTAAATAATCTCAGGTGTGATGAAATGAGCTGTGCTACTGGTTACTTATTTATACATTTTTGCACCCCACACTTCAACCTAGGTGGGGACCTGGAGGATAATGGTCAACATATTTAGGATGTCATACAAAAAATGCAATCTAAGGCAATGCACAAAGACACAGACACAAAGAAGCACTGGTGTTTGATGATAAGAATATGGCTTGCTGTAGAAAGAACATAGATGGCGGTGGGAGGGTTGCATTGTTAACATTTACAGGGATTCAATTATACCCGGTCAATTTTCTGCAAATCAGAGCAAACAAACAATAACCTTGTCATTTCTGCACTCACTACCCCACCCCATTAATTCACCTTCCCTATATGCTAAAGTAAATAGTATCTTAATGACTGATGGATCCAGAGCTGCTTCCACACCTGGTGGTTTTCCTTGGTGATCAGGTTGCTGGAGTGAATCGTAACATCTCCTTTGCAGTGGAAGTTCCAGATGGGAGAGGGCGATCCATTTTCTCTCTCTTGCTAGCTGTGGCTTCCCTTTCACACCTGATGCATATTGAAGGCAGCCTCTGTGTTCTCAAGCAGCCATCCAGATTCTCTGCCCACTCTGTTTCATTTTTTTAAAAAAATATTTATTTTTGGAAGCATGGATAGTGCTGCATAGGAATTTATTTTATTTCATTCGATTTATAGTGTAAATATGATCCCTGTTCCCCTCTCTACTGGTTAAAAGGTAGGCTGGAGTGTGGACGGTTCTCATCTTTTATGCTTTTTCCTCCCATTCCTGTAAAGCACTGGCCCCTCGCAGTCATCAACAACAAAGAAAATAATTGACTAGATGCCACCTAAAGCTTTATCTTTTATAAAAGATTTGAAGGTTTTGGCAATAGCAGAAGGCAGCCTTCCCCTATCTGGCACTGGTGAAATACATTAATGGCCTGCTATTTTATTGTACAAGTTCATTGTTATGCATCATCTGCTACCTCCTTCCAAAAACAGAACAAATAATGAAGGATGGGGGAGACAAACTCACAGATTTCACAGAGGGCCAGAACAGTGGCTTTGCACTGTAGAAACAGCTATGGCATTACTCTGATCTTACCACCACCACCACCCACAATGTTATTGGTGCAAAAAATGCCAAGTAGGAGAAGGGGATTTTTCCAGTAACAACAGAGTTGTTTATCAATAAAATTCAGAGAAGGAAAGGAACAAAGGAGGCATGTCCATTCAAATACAAGGTGTAGTTTCCCTTTCTAACACAAGAAACTACTTGAGCCAATAGCATCTTGCAAAGGAAACAATTGGGGACTTTTCTGCAGGTTTGAACTAAAGCAAGGTTTTTTTTGTGGAAGGAATGGGCTGATTATGTTTTGTGCATGAATACAGGATAGTGTCATGCAGAAGTGGCTGGGGACGCATGGGGGGGAATGTTTGAGTCAGGTGTCTGAAACATACAGAATCCTTGGTGTGAAAGCAGTCCAGGAAAGAATGATTAGGAAGTGGATGAGATAGCACCATGTGCCAATAACCATTACAGTTAATGGCACATTAAAGGATCAGAAAAGGGGGGTTAGGAGTAGAAGAAAAAAAATCCTAGTAATATGTGAATTACAAGATGTCAGTCCTCTTTCGTTCAATGGAGCCCATGTTTATTGTTAATAAAGCCTTGTATTACTCCTAGCTCTGTATAAATTTCTGATATGCAATTATGCAATCAGTAGTTAACTCTTACACTTCCCTTAACATTTTTGTTTTCTTGTTTTTTTTATTCTATGTAAAACTTTAAATGTACTCATCCATTTATGTGGTTTTCCTGCTGACAAACAAAAACACTGTGCACTTAAGTGGGTTGGTCAATGACTGTGCCTTCTGTAATGGATTCTTGTGCAATGTAATTTCTTGATTGGGGATGGCGGGGCTCAGCCAAAAACTCATTGAATTGATTGAATAGCCAAGGTTATCCCCGAATTCCTGTTCAGTGTTGATGCTCACAAGCGTATTTCCCACATTGTTTCACTACAAGTTCATGTTCTACAGAAGCATCTTGATAAAAAGGGCATGAGCTTTTTAAAAATTCCTAGGTGAGGAAATGCAACTCATTACAACTGAAGATGGGAAAAATAAGGCAGAATGTTTTATAGGGTGAAATGTTTGTCTGTAACAATTATGAGATGCTTGTGTTATTAAAACAAGTAGGGTAAAGAAATGAACCCCTAATGGCAACTATACCCTCTGAATGGACAAGAGATCCCAAGAGAGAGGGCAGCTCCATTTACCCTACATGCCTTCAGAACACTTTTTCCTGATTTTGTTCAATAAATGCTCAGATCATTTCATAGCTCTGTTTTGATTTTAATGGAGTTTATAGATGGGGATTGTGACAGGCAGGGGTTGGTATCTTAGGGCTTTTTTTGAGCAGGAATGCACAGAAACGCAGTTCCGGCTGGCTTGACATCAGGAGATGTGATCTAATATGCAAATGATTTAGAGTTGGGAGTGAGCAGTGAAGTGGCCAAGTTTGCGGATGACACTAAATTGTTCAGGGTGGTGAGAACCAGAGAGAATTGTGAGGAACTCCAAAGGGATCTGTTGAGGCTGGGTGAGTGGGCGTCAACGTGACAGATGCGGTTCAATGTGGCCAAGTGCAAAGTAATGCACATTGGGGCCAAGAATCCCAGCTACAAATACAAGTTGATGGGGTGCGAACTGGCAGAGACTGACCAAGAGAGAGATCTTGAGGTTGTGGTAGATAACTCACTGAAAATGTCAAGACAGTGTGCGTTTGCAATAAAAAAGGCCAACGCCATGCTGGGAATTATTAGGAAGGGAATTGAAAACAAATCAGCCAGTATCATAATGCCCCTGTATAAATCGATGGTGCGGTCTCATTTGGAGTACTGTGTGCAGTTCTGGTCACCGCACCTCAAAAAGGATATTATAGCATTGGAGAAAGTCCAGAAAAGGGCAACTAGAATGATTAAAGGGCTGGAGCACTTTCCCTATGAAGAAAGGTTGAAACGCTTGGGACTCTTTAGCTTGGAGAAACGTCGACTGCGAGAAGACATGATAGAGGTTTACAAGATAATGCATGGGATGGAGAAAGTAGAGAAAGAAGTACTTTTCTCCCTTTCTCACAATACAAGAACTCATGGGCATTCGATGAAATTGCTGAGCAGACAGGTTAAAACGGATAAAAGGAAGTACTTCTTCACCCAAAGGGTGATTAACATGTGGAATTCACTGCCACAGGAGGTGGTGGCGGCCACAAGTATAGCCACCTTCAAGAGGGGTTTAGATAAAAATATGGAGCACAGGTCCATCAGTGGCTATTAGCCACAGTGTGTGTGTATATATAAATTTTTTTGCCACTGTGTGACACAGAGTGTTGGACTGGATGGGCCGTTGGCCTGATCCAACATGGCTTCTCTTATGTTCTTATGTTGTTGCTGGGCCTTTTCTACAAAAAAGCCCTTTGTGAAAAAATGGTGATGTCAGGGGGTGTGGCCTAATATGCAAATGAGTTCTTGCTGGACTTTTTCTACAAAAAAAGCCCTTACCTTTCCACCTATCACTGACTCTATCAATAGCTGGCTAATGGATGACAAAGTATAATAGGCAGGGCTTTTTTTTAGCAGGAACACAGTTCTGGTTGGCTTCGCACCAGGGGTGTGGCCTAATATACAAATGAGTTCCTGCTGGGCTTTTTCTACCAAAAAGTGCATGTTTATGAGTGACCAAAAAGCTAAACATAGGTATTAAGAAGACTGAATAACTTGCTGAAGTTACCACTTGGACCTATGAATGGCAGTCCAGGTTTTCAGGAGGTTTATACTTTTCCCCTTCCTTTTGACTCACACAGACCCCTTATTTTACAACACAGTAATGAGTTTATTGTTGTGACATTCCTTCTCCACTTACATAGAGTCCCTATCACCCTCTACACACCTCTCTCTCTCAGGTTTGCTGAACACATAGGTCAGGATATGACACTCTTGTCTTTTCTAAAATATACAGAGCCTTGACCATTTCACACCTCAAGTCCTTCCTCTTACTGGCAGAGACATCCACAGACAGAGTAGCCTGTCCCCTTTAATAAGAAGCCTTCACTCACTCAGAGGTTTGAGTTGGGACTCAGTCATTGTTCCATCCACATACTGCCACCAGCGTGTTTATTCATATTCCAGTATACATATAGACTAAGATATTAAATTGTGTGTGTTTGCATCTTTTCCTTAGATGTACAGCCCACAGGGTTAAGCAAAACAAAAAGTTAACTTTTATAGTATGGGCACAGCACTGAGGAAAGTAAGGTTCAGGTAATAACATTTTGCTTCCACTGAACTTTTGAACTGAAGTCCTATTTCTGCAACTGGGATCCCTTAGTTACATATTGACTATTTTTAGCCAGCTGTAAGCACCTTTTTTGCGCAGTTCCACTCAGTCAGATATTTTCCTTTTCCCTCCTCAACTCATCTCCTGCCAACTGCAGCTGTCCTTCTTTAACTGCTGTTTTCTGATTCCTTCTCCCAACATTTCATCAGCTCTCAGTGGTTACTCTTAGAAAGAGGCAGAACCTACCCAGTCCATCACAACTGTCTGTTCCAATAAATTTTGGTTGACTAGTAAAAAGTTTACTAGCCACAGAGAGAGATAACTGAAACCCACGAGACTCATAAGGGCAGAAGGCGAATCCCATGCTTTCCCTTCTACTGCTCTACTGCAACACTCCTTGTTTCATTTGGTAATTTATCTCCCTTTTTCACCCCTACTGCTTCTCTTGCTTCCCTGCAGTGGCACTTTTTCTTGCCTTCCTCACTGACTTATTCTTCCTTCCCTGCTTGTTGCCATGGTCACTTGTTTACTCACTTGCCTGCCACCACAATCTGATGGCCTGGCTTATCCAGCAGTAACTCTTCCCACCTTCTCTTCTGTCAACGCACTCTCCCATCACCTCTGTGAACCTCCCCATATTCCCAGCAGCCATGCCTTCAAGCCACTTACAATGATGCTGACTGTTAAATGGCTACTAAACAGCCTTGGAAATGGCAGCTGGGATCTTTCAGTGTTCTGTCACAAGACTGGGTTTTTTTCCCCTCACTATGTTAACTTAAGTTGTAAAAATCCCCATCAACTGTTCTTCCTTTTTTTGTTCTTGTACAAATCGAGGAGCTGAGCCAGCTTTGTACAAAAACATACACCCCATCTGTACCTGGTCCCAGTGTGGGTTTTCCAGTCTGCATTCCAAGGTCCTTGTTCACTATTAAATATATGACAAGCTGGGGAGTTGAAAGAATCACAGGGATTGACCCCATTTTTTTTCCACCTGCCCCACTGCCTTCTATCAGTTCTCCTGCCCCTCATAAGCATTTTCTCGCTCTTCTTTGACCCTTCACTGTTTCTTTTGCTTCCTTTGTTTCTCTCACTGTTTTTTCCCCTAAACACACTCCCTTCTCCTGCTTCTGGCCTTATCTGGCTACATCATCCACCTGTCCACTTGCTGACTCCCCAGACTGCCCACTCTTCAGGCCAGCCCACCCACCTGCTCACTTGCTGATCAGCCGACTCACCTGTAGCACTACAGCATCTCCATGCCAGGTTCACATGGTGGTTCCAGGAACTTTTCATCCTCCTCCAGTCCCTTCCACCTTCCCCCCACACACACACACACCAGCTGGCAGCAGCATCTTCCCCATGGCTCCCACTAATTTCCCATGTTTAAAAGGACACACACAGCATTATGTGGTGAGAACTGCTTTGTTTAAGCTGTGATGTCTGCACAAGCCCCAACCACACTTCTCCAATACAGGGTTTTTTGAAAGCCTCAGTTTTTCTTTTAAAGCTTTTGTGTTTTTCTGCAAACCTGGTGTTTCCCCCAAGTTTGTAAAAATACCTCCTTTCTCTGTACCTGGCCCAAATCTACCTATTTAAGTATCAATATCTGGGGCCCTTTAAAACGCATGAAGCTTCCTTATACTGGATTACACCATGGGTCTATTTAAAAAGTGGTGTCTACTTTGACCAGCAGCAGCTGTCACGGTCTTTAACGTCACCTATGCTGCTTGATATTTTTAACTGGAGATGCCAGACATGGAACATGGGACTTTTTATATTCAAAGCAGATGCTTTGTTATTGATTCATGACCTCATCCCAAAGACTTTTTGCAATTGAGCCCATGTCATAGCTATTAAGATCTTATGGTATTAGTCATTAACATATCACTTTGTAGTGAAATACCTGTAGAAATTCGACAGCAAGAGATAACTGAGAAACAACTGGCTGTTCTTTGTGTGTGTGTGGGTGCGCACGCATCTGCACCAGCACATGGAAATCATGGCAACATCAGGTGACTGACTCTACTGGGGGCCTGGAAGATATTCAGAGAGGTGGCTGAATAAAGCTTGCCTCTGTCTTCCCAACGTGGTGTTTCAAGGAGGTTTCCCATCCAAGTACTAACCACAGTCAACATTGCTTGGCTTCCAAGATCTAATGAGGCCAGACTTGCCTGGGCTATCCAGGTTAGGACATAAGTGGTTATTCTTTGGTTGTCAGTAGGCAGAGGAATAAGACTGAATGAAACAGGTTGGGAGCATCCCTGCCACTTCATACCATTGCTTTGCCAAAGGAAATGGAAGTATCCTCATACAATTGTGTTTTATCATTCTTTGTAAGTCTGCCTTTGGATTGAAAGGTAGTGGCAAGCAAAGAAGT
Organism: Heteronotia binoei; assembly: GCF_032191835.1. Taxonomy (NCBI): domain Eukaryota; kingdom Metazoa; phylum Chordata; class Lepidosauria; order Squamata; family Gekkonidae; genus Heteronotia; species Heteronotia binoei. Next base: position 68,505,444 of record NC_083225.1, read on the forward strand.
AAAATACCGGTTAAGAGAAGAGTAACTGACATGGGGTTTTGAAAATGGCGGGAAAGGATAAAGTATGGTTTGCCCATCTGCTTGTATTCTGTGGCCAATTCCTTCTTTTGAATTTCTTTTGAATTCAGCAGCCCCCTTGTTCATTTCCAGGTTTGTACACTTCATTGGATATTAATACAGAACCTGCATGCTAATATGTAAGTGTTCTGCTGTCCTAGGTGACCCAGAGGCCAATCTCTCACAAGATGAGATGTCTCTTCAGAATTAGTTTTGTCCCCAAGGATCCCATTGATCTTTTAAGAAGAGATGCAGTTGCCTTTGAATATTTATATGTACAGGTAAGTTTACAGAGATTTGGTATACATTTATGCCATTGGCATGCAATATAACAGTCAAAATAACATGATTGCTGTTGGTGATCCTGAAATATGAACACAGAGAATACTTGAGTTTTCTTCTTTATTGTATTTTCAATTTACCTTTCCTACAAGGACAACAATGCCACACACATGTCATCCCACATGTTAGCTTCACATCAGGTCTGTGAAGGCAGACTAGGCTTAGACAGAGTGACTAGCTCAGAATCATCCAGTGAGCTTCATGAGTCCGCAGCCAGGTCCACCTGATCTCAATCACTCTGGCATCACACTTTGGCACAGTTTCCAGCAGTCCAGTAATAAGAAGAGAGAGATGCTGCTAATACAGTGGCCTGCAGGTCATATTGGGAATGCTTACTGCCTTTCACATTGCTGATTGTTTTTCTTTCTTTCACCTTCCTCTTATCGTGTTCATTCTGCTAGAAGCTCTTGCTCAACTGTGAAGCAAGGAAGATTAAACCAGGGCTATGCTAGTTTTCAACTAAAACACTACAGGATTCAGGACTCTAGGTGGCTGAAATGCAAGGGCAAGATTAGGGGAACCAGTATAACTGGAACCATTATTAATAGAGAAAGGGTGACTCAGAGTCAGGCTTCTGCTCATGATTTCTGGAGTTCTGCCTTGAATGCCTTAGTTAAACCCTCCTGAGGTCCCCTATTATATGAAAAAGTAACAAAAATCCATAGTGTTCTGATCTTTGGTCAGTATTAATTTGAGATTACCAATCCCTAAATTATGTTTCAACATTTTTGTAGGACTTTATTAGTATTTCTCATTTAGGAGCCTTCAAGCATTCATGAATGGCTCATCAAGCAGTCACAGGTGCTGTTAATTATAAGCCTGTCTTTTAGAGTAGAATTAGTCATAATGCAGTGGTTATATTTAAATCTGATATTTTTTGAGTTTGATATGCCCTCTACTGGTTCTTTGGCAGAGTTGCAACGATGTGGTTCAGGAGAGGTTTGGACCTGAACTCAAATACGATATTGCACTGCGACTGGCAGCATTACAGATGTACATTGCAACTGTGACCACGAAACATACTCAGAAAATCTCCCTCAAATACATTGAGTAAGTATAAAATGGGTATTTCAGAAATATAAGGAGTGGCTTGCTTGGTACAGTTCCATTGGACCGGAAGCCCAATTTGTGTCATAAATCGACCCAACTGTTTTGGGTTGGGAAGAGGGAAACCTTGCTTCTTTCAAAAATCTTAATATTAGTGGCAGTGTTACAACAAGTAAAGTTCCGCCATATGTCCACATGTTTTAGTAGGATAGTCTTTTCAACTAATTTAATCCAGCAGTATCTTGTATTTTAACATATCACTGAACTAATCCACTGAAATCTCTTATTTCTTGTTTAGTCTACCTGCAGTGTTAAAAGGACACCATTTGGCAGCAGCTGCCGTATACTAGTTTGGTGCTGAGATAATAGTCTCAGTCCTTCTCTGTGCCTCATGGTTCCTTCTCATAAGGATGCTAGGGCCACTTTCACTCAGAGGATTTCCCTGTTTCAGCCATCCAGCTTATGTACTTTTTCCCCGTTTCCACATGACATTGTTTTGCATTTATGTCTCAGCCAATGGCAGCCCATTCTTTTTCTCTAAAAGAATTTTTTTTTAAGAACCTGGGTGGCATGGTGTTGCTAGGTGTTGCTAGGACATTCTTTTCATTGTGTCTGGAATTGATAGTATGCCTTCAGTTTCAATGAAAAGGAATGCATATTTCCCCCCTTTCCATTAGATTTTTAAATTTTACTTTTAAAAAATCCCTCACTGTATTTAGGCATTTCTAAATATACTTCTCTGGAAGTATTTTTTTTTTAAAAGGTCTGTGTTGTCAAGCAATTCCTCTTCACTGCTACACATGGACCTGAACATTTTTAAAAGAGGGAAGGGAGCATGACAGTGGAGAGAAAGCAATGGAAGGAGGGGCTGATGGTAACATGTGCCTGTTGTGAAAGGGGAAACCCAGCTAATACTGGATTAGACTGTCCCATTGCAAATGCAAATTGAGAAAATATTGTACTGGGAACAACATAATGACTGCTTACAGTTGGGCAGTTTGAGGTGACCCAGAGATGCCTCAGAAGCTGACTAGAAAAACCCATCCAAACAAGCGCATCTGCCGCCCACCCCCATCCCATACTCAACATGTCCTCTTGTGTCCTCAGAGAGACTCAAAAAGCTACCATTTTAAAGTAACTTTAAAGTGGTAGCAAATTTCTGAGCTTCACACCAGTTGGCTCTTCAACGTCTGGATGCAGAAGCGCACAAGCAAGGTGCCTTGGCGGTGTGAACCCACCAAGGCACCCCAAGCTGCTTCCGGCCTTTTTTGTTAAAAAATTATATTGATTTCAAGTGCATGGGCATAACCAAAAAATGAATGGAAAAAAAGAAACCCAAACCAAGCTACAGGGGATGGTGCATAACAGCCATCCAAGCACGCCAAGTTGCCCCATGGATGGGATGGAGATGGCTTGTGGGGGAGCTTGTGGATGGTTTAGGATGCTTTCTGAGCCGGCCTGATTTGGGATGTCTCCCATGCACCCCAAACTGCCCTTCTGTTAGCAGCCAATGAGGACCGTAAAACTTCTTGGTATGGAAAAAGCTTAGGTACTTTCAGCTAATTCATCAGTGCTTTGTGGTGGAAGCTAGTAGCCACCCAATGGTACATCACCTATTCAAACTGAATCGTCTTCTAAACTACACCAGGTTCAATATTTGATCCAAGATGCTCACTGTAGTATTGGTCTGAAGAAGCAGTTTAACAGGATATTTGTAGGTAAAGGCAAAAAGCCTTTATCTATAAACCCCATGTGCATGAGTAAAATAATCTGGTAATAATTTTAAGGGTCTTCTCTTAACTTTGACTCTTGCTGTTATAGGTAGCCACTTGGAAATGGAACTATGCAAGGGAAAATCCCTTTGCATAACAAGCTGTCCAGGTAGCTTAACTGATTTCCAATGTCCAACACAATTTGTTGTGTTGTAGGTGGCAACACAATATGCTGAACCATGCTGGAAAGCCCACAACCTCTCCCTTTTTTCAATTTCATTTTGATTGTTCACTCTTGTAGCTGGTTGCATATATGAATCAGCTATGAGTTTTTATGATCATTATGGGAAGTTTTAGGGAGAAAGACAAAACCAGAAGAATTGCTATGCTTCTCAAAATGACTTCCTTCGTGGAAGAGATTAGAAGCTTTTCCTCCTAGCTTTTGTTGTTTCCTTTTTCTGTCCCATATTTTTGTGGAATAAGCATCCTTTCAGAGCCTGTCTCTGCAACTGGAAGTGTCACCAATTGTTACATCAGAGTGTTAATCTCTCTATTCTGTGGTCACTTGTTAGTATAGGTTTTCCGGAAGAATGTGAAATTAAAGGTATGTCTTGTGTTGCAGGAAAGAATGGGGACTGGAGACTTTTCTTCCATCTGCTGTATTGCAGAGCATGAAAGAAAAGAACATAAAGAAAGCACTTTCACACCTTGTCAAAGCAAACCAAAACCTAGTTCCTCCAGGTAAAAAGGTAATACATTTACATCTTAATAGAAATATGTTTTTATAATCAGGAAGAGCTGCTAAGCACTTTAGAGAAATAAGTGGCCAGTGTATTTTTTCAGAGATTGCCAGATTGTACAGTGTACAGTGATCACTGCCATATTTCAAGAATAATTAAAAGAATTAATTTAGTCAGATCACCCTTTTATCTTGAGAATGGTAGGAAATTGCTAGTTAACCACAAGGGCATGCCTATTTCCCTCCTGCTGCATTCATTTTGCTTTCACATTTCATAACAAAATTGCTAGCAAATTGCTTTCTCTCAGTTTGATGTTCTAAGCTGCATTAACCAGAGAATCTGCCACAAATACACGTCTTTCTCATCATGCCGTCCACTGCATGCTGTAATATCAGTGTGAAGTATCCTGATCCAATGATTCCACAGTGACATTAATAGATGTGTAGCTTGGGCTCTACATTTATTTGAGAGCTGCTTTATAAATTAAGGGCACAGATCAAACAAAAATAAACTCATGCTTAGTTGTCTCCCACTGAAACTTCGCTGGATCTTTTAATTTTTTTGAGCATATTTGAAAACTCACTTTGTCAAAAGTGGATTAGAATGTGAAAGATAAACAAGTTCATTGTTTAAGAACTTACACGCACACACACACTCATAAGGCATTGTATAGTTCACTTGCAAAAGCACTTCTCTAGTGTACACCCTTCCCCCCTGGGATGTGTACATAACATGCCCAAATCAGGTCAGTTTGTGCTTTGGTTTGGAACCATGCCTTCCATGAACTGTCCCTGAACTTTAGGACAGGTTGGGTATAGTTCTTGCCCATTTGCCTTCCCCAGGCAGCAAGTAGCTGCGGGGCACCTGAGGAAACCAAGGGGAGGCAGTTTAAACTGCCTTCCCTGAGAGCTCCAGCTGAGCCCATGGGGAGAGGTCTCCCTGCAGGATTGGCTGATTTGCCATTCTGCTGTGCTGCCCAGTTTCGACCAGGCAGTGCAGAAGAGCCTGTAGAACAGAATGGCAAAGCTGTTCTACAGGCTCTGTTGTGCTGCCTAGTTTCAACTGGGCACCCCAGCAGAGCCTAAGGAACAGCTGATTCTGTGGGGAAAAACTGTGGGGAGAGATCTGGCTGGCTGGAGAAAGGAAGAAAGATTGGGGAGAGATCTCTCCATTGTATCCTATGGGCTTTAGGATATAATGGAGATATCCTGGACTGGAGAAGGAAGGGAGTGGCATTTAAATGCCTCTCCCTCTCTTCTCCCCCAGCCATATTGAACCATTAATGCCCGAACCATTAATGTTTAGAAAAATTATGGTTCAATTGGTTCGTGAATCAAGTGAACCATGAACCAAAATGAACCACTCTTTTCCCCAGTTCCTGCCCATCCTTAGTATGTAACAAAAATTTGCAAAATACAAAATGTTGCAAGTGAAATGCAGACCAGCTGACACTATGCAGGACATCTAGACCATTAAGTGCTGCTCTGCCATTGTTCCATTATGTGGGAAGCAAAATTGTAGTGGGGGTGCCACATAATGCTTAATGTGGTGCTATATAAATGTAGCAGGAAGCTTAAGAGGCTGTTACTGACTAATGTCTGGAATACTCCTGAAGTCCTTGTTTTCCCACAGTATTAATTGAGACTAAGAGATGCAAAAAAAAAAAAAAAGCCAAAATGCTGGTGATGTATGTGGCGGGGGGGAGGGTACTAGGCAAGTCAAGTGAAAAGAGTGGCCGCTTTTACTTGACTTATTCTCTTCTACCTCTCCATACAACTCTTCCAAATCAAATGGTGTGTGTGTGACTACTGCCTTAGTCACTAGTACCTCATTCAGACATCTGCTGAAGTGGAAATCCAAGCATCTGTCTCATTTTAATTAGTTGTTTTGTATTTTCACAAATACAGTCCTACTTAGATAAGCTGAACTTCTTTGTTCTGTTGGAAATGATGCTCTTGAACTCTGTGCGCTGTTATCCAAATCCATGATCTGACACTTTGACCAAAGCCTCCGTTCGTCTCACTAGTTACTGTCTTTGCAAGACCTCTGCTCCTCACTTCTCTTCACCAATAAGAAACACTGAGCTCATCTTGCTCAGCCCAGAGGCCACCCCACAGCAGCTGACAAAGCATGCCATTCAATATATTACTACTAATAGCAAACAGTTTACCCCGCCCCCCCTTCAGCCAGTCTCAAAGCTTATTCCATATTCCCAGCAGTCTCTCTCAACTCCTTCTATCCTATCTCCATCCTATTATAATTGGAAAGAATTGACAATTTATTGGTGTGTGAGAAAGTAAGATAAAACTGCTGTGTAGGCTCTTGAGGAAGCTTGGGTTGCCACCTGCAACCCTGAAACACTGTCAATTTCAGTCGACAAATGCATCGAGTTACAGGAGTTTTACAGAGCGGGAGCACAAGGAGGGAGTGCTTCTTATTTACACTTGGGAATTTATTTCCATTCAAGAGAGATGGACACTGTCCTCTGGAAGTACTCCCTACAGACCACACAGACGGATGAACGCTGCATCCTTATGAACTATTTACAGCTGAACTGGTTCCTGCCAGAGCTCCTTAAGTGTCAGTGGGCAGAAGGGGATGTGGAGCTTGTATTTATGAGATAGTCTGTGTTGGTGTTTTTTTGGTCACACACTTATGGGTTTTTTTGCCTATTGTATGTGCTATCGCACTTATGAATGGTCGCTTTTTGATAATGTATTTATAAATTAGTACAGAAATTTGTTGTGAGTGTTTTTCAATTCTTTGCTGCACAGTTCTTTGTTGTGTACTATTCCATATTCCCAGCAGCCTTTCTCGACTCCTTCCATCCTATAGCTATTCCAGTTATTCCAAAATGTGTGTGTAAAAGAGAAAGCAAGAGAGGAACTAAAAAGGAGGGGGGGCTCTTTCCTTTAAAAAGAAAAGCTTCTTACTCTCCTTTATTCTTCCCAGAAATATGTGGTTTAATATTACAAGTTATGAGAGAAAAATATAAAGGTATGGGGCAGATGTCTGTAAAAAAGAATTAAGGCATTACAGGGTATGTAATAGCAGTGCAACTAGGAAATGATAGTCATCCATAACCATGTGACCGGCTTTCTTATGGACTACCCTTTCATCCTGGTATATTAACAGGACTTTTGAGAGTCCACATGTAGATTGCTGGTGCTGAATTTGCATTTTATGTTATCTCTTGCAAGTCATACTTACAAGATAAAGACAACCAACAGGGTGAGAAGAACATCATTGGGACTATAATAACTGAATAAACCAAACATTATAGAAGCCTGGAGTTCTAAGGCATATATGAGCAATATCCTTCAATTGGTGTGATCATCTTAGGTTAGTAAACTGGCATTAGAGAAGTATCAGGACATAGGTGGAACAGTTCTGCCTTTCTTGCCTTGAGTAGGATGTAGCTATTGCAACTCAAACCTATGTGTGGGTCACAGCAGACAAATCTGAAATGAGATCAGGTCCCTCTAGCATTTTTTTAAAAAGTGGCTTTTAAAAAACAAATGGTAAAAAACAAGTGGCTTTTGAAAGGAAGCTAAGAATTTCACATATTTCATGTACCGCCAAATGGGATATGGTTATAAATAAATCAATAGAAAATTTAGAGCATTTTGAAGATAAACCATTTTTTAAAATCCACTACACTATGGTTATAAATATTTAAATAAAAGGGCAGCTACTTCCGACTAGAGGAAATTTCTGACCTATCCATGAAAACCACAGAAGAAATAGTTAATGTGATAGTTCTCATGCAGATTTTAACTTCTGGCTCCCAAAATAGCTTAGATAACACTAATTTTAAATAAACTATTAAGGCTGCAATGCTAAGGACACTTTCCTGAGAGTAAGTCCCATTGAATAACATGGTACAAACTTCTGAATAGACCTTCATAGGATTGCTCCCTGAATTTAAGACCTAGAAATATCTTCTACTTTTAGGCATTTTTCTAAAGAATACTTACCATTGGAAGTAAGTTTTATAATACCTTAGGCTGGGAATTAATACCATTATTAATTGATTTGTTTGATAATATCAACACTTAATCTTATTTCTGTTGTCATTCTGTTTTATCTTTACCTTCAGTTATCTGCTCTGCAAGCTAAGGTACACTATCTCAAGTTTCTCAGTGATCTACGCCTGTATGGGGGCCGTGTATTCAAGGCAACATTACTGGTAGGCTTTCAAAAAAACTTTAGTTAGTGGCTGTTTTTACTAAATTGTCTGCATATGGTTAATCAACAGGATGATTATGCCTCAGTTATACTAACAGGATGATTATGCCTCAGTTATACTACCAATACTGAGACTGCTCAGGCAAAGAAAATGCAATCACCTATTGTTCTCTTAAAGAGTTGTCTTCCCTGCGAGGAGAACTTAAAAATTGTCTTCTTTAAGATGTGACCCACAGTTTGAATTTGGTACATCTTCTGGGTGAGAAACAGGTGTCATTGGAAGTATTTATGAGTTTCCTGCATTCTGCAGGGGGTTGGACTAGATGACCCTGGAGGTCCCTTCCAACTCTGTGATTCTATGATTCTATGAACACAAAAAGTTTCAGTCCACATGCAGCTAGGTCCTGTATGAAAAGTTCCTCTTCTGTTGTGCTTCTTGTGTTGCAGCAGGGGGAGAAGCGTTCTGAAGTGACATTGTTGGTGGGACCACGATATGGCATCAGCCATGTCATAAACACCAAAACAAACCTGGTGGCCCTGCTGGCCGATTTCAGCCATGTGAACAGAATTGAGATGTTTACTGAAGATGAAACCACTGTTAGAGTTGAACTTCATGTGCTAGATGTAAAAGTAAGTTGTGTCAATTGAGCTTCCTTAACATTCTCTGCTTCATCCCATTCTGAGAAAATATGTAATTATATTCACAAACATCTGGTAAAACTCACAAAAGATTTTCCAGACTGCTTCAGATTTGGTGGGTCAGTAAGTTCAACAGCAAATCTAGTTCAATGTTCTTGTTTACCGTACATTGGAGCAATGTTTTGGTTTCCCAAAAAAACTCATTATGCAGTTGTAAAGAAGCTTTGCTTGAAATTTATTCTCTAATTAAGAATTCAGTGGCAAAATTACAGCTATTATTGTCAATAACGTCTTTTCTTTCTTTCTTTCTTTCTTTCTTTCTTTCTTTCTTTCTTTCTTTCTTTCTTTCTTTCTTTCTTTCTTTCTTTCTTTCTTTCTTTCTTCCTTCCTTCCTTCCTTCCTTCCTTCCTTCCTTCCTTCCTTCCTTCCTTCCTTTTAAAGACTATTTTCAGTTTAAATATACTAGCACATGCTTTGTAAAAGGAGTGACCTATAGAGGTTTACTTGCTTCAAGATTCAAAGAAGTACCAGTAGCGACAGTCTTAAAATTGTTTTAACAGTATTTGGGAAACATTCACCTCTTTTCATCTTCTTAAATATAATTTTTAATTTTAAAATTTCAAAAACAGAAAAAGAAAAAATTCAAGGGTGAAAACTCAAAATCTAGCAACTAATTAATTCTTTAAAAAAAGAAAAAGAAAGGTATATATAATGTAGAGGCAAAAATATAATAGAGTTGGCAGATCTACACATAAGTTTCTGTAAAGGGTTTTCAGATATCTAAAAATAAGTCCATGCACAGTTGTAATCTCTATTTATTCAAATACTGATAAAGTTCCAATCCATTGTTTTCCCAGAAGTGGGTGTTTCTTTCTCCAGTGATGCAATACAGGTCTTTTAGCCACAATAAGGGCATGCAGGGTCCATTCCCACTGACCACTACTTAGCCTCCTTTAGGAGGGTAGCATTATATTTTTTCCAATGGACATTTTTTTTTGGGGGGGGGGGAAATAATCATAATGTCAACTGCCCCCATAAAAATTGAATATTACAAGCAGACCTAAAGCCATTTCTTAAAAGGGATTTTAAAATATTTTAATAGAATGGATAAAGAGTATAGCTTCCATTATTACATCTTGCCATTCATTGACCATCATTGCAAAGATCATTTGCACTCTTCGGAAGTGAAGTGAATGCAATCTTGGATGAACACCAGCTATAATTTTTTTTTCTCTGTAAGCTTGCCTTTTCTTAAAACTTTCAGAACTTAACCCACTGCTATCTGCTTCGAGAAATGTTTTGCATTATTATTCTTTGCTTTCATCATTTTTCTGAATATTTTCCTAGGGGAGTGAGGGAGTTCATACTGTCTCTCTCTCTCACACACACACATATACATATGAAAATAACAATTTCATTGAATCCCAAACACTTAACTTTTGATATGAGATGCTATAGGGGTGACCAACAGTAGCTCTCCAGATGTTTTTTTGCCTACAACTCCCATCAGCCCCAGCCATTGGCCATGCTGGCTGGGGCTGATGGGAGTTGTAGGCAAAAAACATTTGGAGAGCTACCGTTGGCCACCCTGTATGTTTTCATGCCCAAAAATATTTCATTGCTGATGCATTATGATTTTCTCTTCGTGAATTTCAGAACTACATATTATGCATCATGTTTCTATCCCCTAGCTGGCAGTGGCTGAAGAAAGTCCTTGGACCCAAAAATGCATCTACAATGTTATTTGCTCCAAGCTCAGATTCCCATTCCCTGGTTAGTGGTGATGAGGGAAGAGACTTGGAGTGGTCACATCCAGCATGCTTTATCTAAACAGTAACATAACTGGTAGTGATGGGGGAGGGGATTAGTATAGAAAGCTACCATGTGTGCTTTCTACCCGAGACCTCAAATTATCACAGCAAGTGTCTCGAGGAACAAAAGTAGAAGGGAGAAGAAGATTCTCCTACCCAGTGAGTTCTCACGGGTCCCATACTTGTAATTGTATATTTTGAAATTGCTTTGCCATTTAATTATTCCCTAGTGTTGTAAATAACCTGTGGAATACTGCAATAGTGCTGCTTATAATCCAGTTTTGGAGCATACTAAAGCATAGACATTGCTGGTTTGCCAGACTTTCATAGAAAGCAGTTGTTTAATTCACTGGAGGAAAGGAAAATCTATGGTGTCTTTTCCTGCTCTGCTAGCTGTAATGAAACAAAGCCAGAAATTGCTCTTGTGACTGATGTCATTAATCTTAAAAATGTACTTGCATCCCTCTCACCTGTTAAGCAGGAAAGATCCATAATGGTTGACTGCAGTTCTTAGTGTGCTTTTGAAACATAGCACTTTTTGTACCGTATCTTAATGAATATGTTTTAACCAAGACATTCAGCACAGAGTATTAGTAGCAGTCTCAATATTTCTGGGTGTTAGCAAAATATCAGGTAGCATATGCAAAGAATGTAAATAGCTATAATTTCCTTCATGTCTGTAAAATTTGTAAAAATGTTTTAAGACTTAGAAGAATCAAGTCACAGACTTAAGCTTACTCTTTGAAGGTCTCTACTGAAAAATGTTACTGAAAAATCTCAGTAATCATGATGTCAGTTTTATTCCCCTAGTGAATTTGCTAACTGCAATTTTCCCTACAGATTTTATACTCTTTGTTTTGGGGTATTATAGTCCTTCTGAGCAGCATAGTAGTAACTATGACTGTGTTGTCTTTTCTGCATAGCCCATCACTTTGCTAATGGAATCCTCGGATGCCATGAATCTTGCCTGTTTAACAGCGGGATATTACAGACTTCTTGTTGATTCCAGGCGCTCCATATTTAACATGGCCAGTAAGAAAAATGGTGGAAGCCGTGAAGCAGGTAATAAATATCCATAATGCAAAAATCAGTCAGATATGCAAATAATGTATCCATTTGCCTTTTGGACAAGCTACTTTTTTCAGTAGTGGAACTCCATAAAGACAAAAGCCACTACAAAATCTGTTCTTCAGAATCAACATCTTAAAAATGCTGAACTTGAGAACATTAAAGGTTTCCCCACACATGTTATTTCATGAGTTATGTGCCCATTTTGTGGTCTTATCTGCATGTGTTTTGCTCCCTCTAGTGGTTACTTTGATCTTTTCTACCTGTTTCTCCATTTTTTTCACAAAATGCTTGTAAAAAAAATCTCAGAGAAACAAAGGAAGGGTCAAAGTGACCACTAGAGGAAGCAAAACATGTTGAAAAGGGGAAAAAAAGCCACAACCTGCAGAAATAACACTTGTGAAAAAGACCCCTAAGGTTGCTATCACTGTGGAAATGCTAATTTCCTTATCTCTTTCTTCAGTCAAAACTGAATAATTTAGTCTACTTTGTTTGGATTTCTATTTTTTTCAGATATCAAACATATTTAACCTCAAATAAAGTTTACAAATAAACTTATTAGGGTTTCTATAGAGGTAGAGAGGTCTCTAACAGTTTTTTTAAAAGTTATTTAATTGAGTTATAATATATAAACAAAACTTGTTTAAATGTAGGTTAAAAAGAAGCTAAGGAGACTATGATTTAATAAATTTGTATGTATTATATTAATGACACAAGAGATTTAAAATGCAATAAAAGTTCATAAGTGAAAAAAAGGATAAAATCAGAGATAGGAAATGAGTCTGTTATAAACGTTTGTATATAATAATAATAATAATAATAAATTTATTCTTATAACTCGCTCTCCCCCGCTGAATATTTAAATGTATATTTAAGAATAATAAATAATTTAATATAAAAGTATCCTAAAGGGCATAAATTAAGCTGATCTTTTTCTTTCTTTCCCATTATTTAGGGATTGAAACCAAGGTGAAGCATAATCTCCATGGATCTGAGTGGACCTGTGTAGCAAAAACCACAACTTTCCCAGCAGAGGGGGAACAGGAGACGCACATGTTTGTAGACTCAAAACAGAAAACTGCAGATGCTTCTGACAGCACCTTATGCCCAAAAGATCACAGGCATCTGTACATAGAAAATGTTTATCATTCCGGTGAGCTTGATCAGCAGCTGGCTGAACAAAATGACTCTCCAGAGGCAGATGAAAACAGAAGTTTAAACCAGCAGTCTGCACTGTCTTACTCAGGACTGGAATCCAGCAAGAAAGCACAGGGATCTCCAAGGGCAGCAAAAGTATCTTTTATATTTGGAGATCACAGTTTAGATGGCATTAATCCCCAAACTCTCGGCTATGAAAGATTGTTGGATGAAAGCCCAGAAGCATTAGATAAGCAAAGAGCTCTTTACATGAGCCACGCCAATGACATTAAGGGTTTGGAGTTGTCCCCAGATGCAGAAAGCATTCAGTTTGCTGCTAATTCTGTGTATTCAGGCTTAAATGATAACAAAATATTTGGAGCTGCTGAAGGAATAGAAGAGCCTTTGCTACATGATATTTGCTATGCAGAGAACACGGATGATGCTGAGGATGACGATGAAGTGAGCTGTGAGGAAGACATTATGGTGGGAGAAATCAGTAGGCCTGCTCTTCTCAGTCTTTCAGGGTCAAGTGATGACATCATCGATCTGACATCACTTCCGCCTCCAGAAGGTGATGATAATGAAGATGACTTCCTGTTGCATTCTCTCAACATGGCCATTGCTGCTCCTCCCCCTGGATTCAGGGATAGCTCTGATGAAGAAGATTCTCAGAATCATACAACACAGTATAGAGAAGACAAGGAACAAACTAGTTGCTTAGGTACTGATGATATTCCAGTGTCGCTTATTGATGCTGTCCCTACTCAAGTTGAGGAAAAATGTGAAAAGAGGCTGGATGATGCTGTGGTTTCTACTCTTCAAGCACTGGAGGCCTTGGCAGCTTCAGAGGAACAGCAGACAAGTGACAATTCAGGTTCTTTCACTACTGTTACATTTATTCATTGAAAAAAATTCATATCATTCCATCCATTTTTCATCATTCACCTTTTCGTCATTAGCCTGTTTGGCAATATTCCATCTTTTTACGTTTTTGGGGTTTTTTTGCCATCACCTGTATATATCACTTTATAGAACTACCATAATGTTAAGTTGCCTTGGAAACTGTGCTATATGTGAATCAGTATTTTAGAACCATTTTTAAGCTAACCAATCTCATTTTCTTATCATTTTATTCAAGTGCCTGCCATGGTTTCATTAATCGGCTCTTATTTTTTCGTGGCATACAGGTGTAGCCATCTTGAGAGCATATAGCCCTGAATCATCATCCGATTCTGGCAATGAAACAAACTCCTCTGAAATGACTGAAAGTTCTGAATTGGCCACAGCGCAGAAACTGACTGAAAATGCCACGCGTATGTTTTTGTCTGCAAATGAAGGTTATCAGCCCCTTGTGGAATCTCAGGCTGAATTTCCCATCACCAAGAATCAGGCTGGAGGGCTTATGAAATCCTCACAGTCTTCAGCTAATCAGCAAGTGACAGAACTGCAGTCAAAAGTTGTGCCTTCAAAGCAGATTCTTCATTCAGATAACATGGAGATGGAGCCAGAAACCATGGAAACAAAATCTGTTACTGAATATTTTAGCAAGCTGCATATAGGGTCTGTGGTGTATTCCTGCACTACTAAACGGAAAAATAAGGTTACCGATGGGGAAGCAAAAGCAACCCCTGATGGCAATGCTGTTATGAAAAAACAGCAGGGGCCTAAAAAAACAGAAACCAATGAGCAAAAGGGCAAAATCAGCACTCTTTCCTCAAGAGAGGGTCAACGCATAAGCACTTTTAATGTGGAGAGAACTGCCTTTCACAAGGATGGCCAAAGATGGTATGCTACTTCAGATGAAGGAGCAGTAGAGAAACCAAATTCAGAACCAGTTAATGGGAAGACTGTTCCAAGAGTTTCTAGTCTTGGGAAAACAGAGATGGACTGTAAAGATGAGACTGACCATGATGTAATTTTAGGGCATGGGCCGGAGGAAAATTTTGCATCAGATGTGACCCTGATGTCTTCACACAAAGATCTAAATAACTCTGAAGACACTGGCTTATCAACAGATGACCATTCCTCAAAGCTTCCGGAAGCAGAACAGAGTGTGACTAGATTATGCGAGTATCACTTAGCTAAGCGAATGTCATCCTTGCAGAGTGAAGGCCATTTTTCACTGCAAAGTTCACAGTGTTCTTCAGTGGATGCAGGTTGCAGCACAGGCAGCAGCACATGTGGAACCCCAGTTGAATCTCCTCTTTGTAATTCGGATGCTAAGCACATTATGCCTGATGCAATGGTAAAAGGTATGAGCTATATTCCAGCGGATGAAAGAGCTGTCCTGCTTCCCAGCCATGGAACAACATACAAGGAACATCCGCAGTCTGAAACTGTGTACCATAGAATGGCAGTACCTGTTATGCATTCCACAGTTAATTCTACTGACCCTTTATTTGGCACTTTAAGAGATGGATGTCACAGAATCCCCAAGATTAAAGAAACTACAGGTACGGCACCCACAAAGCATTGATATGATTATATATAAAAGCCAGGGGTGCAATTTAAAGTCATAAAAATCCATCTGAGGGAACTCAAGGGTTACAATATTAATTTTAGCATTACTTGTCACACTTTTTAATCCATGTCTGTGGTAAAGCACAAACCCACATGGATATATTACTGTTCTCATTGTAAGACAGCTTGAGCTCCCATAAGGCAGAAAGGCAGCTAGTAATTTTTTTAAAATAAATAAATCAATTTAATTCTTAACATGGATACTGGGACAAACCAGATCTTTCTACAAACCTGAAAAAGCCCCAGACTTTCAAGAAAATCTGAAAAAACAAAAAAAGGATTGGTGGGGTACCCTGAATAATAGAAGCAGCCCCTGTAACTTTAATAAATGGATGTCATTTGAGATCTCACTGACTATTGTTCAGTTGCTGGGCAATCACAATATTGGCAGCTTTCAACGTTTGGTTTCTGTCAGTAAAAGGCAGTGGGCCAAGTGGGGCAGGGCCTTTCCCAGGCTGTTTCGGCCTTGTAGGCCATTCCTGCTCCCATTCCCTGCCTTGGGTGGAGGGCACACTGCAACCAGGCCTGGCAGCAACTGTCAGGTGACTCACTATTGTACAACTTGCATGACTCAGCCAGGCCCAAGAGCAACTTGCTGATAATTCACTACTATTTGACAGCAGCCACCACATGAAAGCCAGTGTGGTATAGTGGAAAAAGTCTCAGACTCTATTTCAAACCCCACTCTGCCATGAATGGGTGACCTTGGATGAGTCACTCACACTTAGTGTAACCTGCTCCACAAGGTTGTTACAAGGGTAAAATGAACGATGTGAGAATAGGGTTGCCAAGTCCTACCTCCTCCCCAGCGGGGGGGGGGCTTTGGAAGGTGTTCCTTGAGGGGAAGGGGGCGTCCCCAATGCAGTGACATCACACAGAAGTGACTTTATCATGTTGGGAACTCTCTTCTTGCAAATAGTATTTAAAGGTTGTTTGCAAAAAGCAGGGGCTGCATGTGCCTGAACTCCAGTGGTGAATTTGCCACTTGGAGTTCAAGCAT
This sequence comes from Heteronotia binoei, assembly GCF_032191835.1. Lineage (NCBI taxonomy): Eukaryota > Metazoa > Chordata > Lepidosauria > Squamata > Gekkonidae > Heteronotia > Heteronotia binoei. The sequence continues at coordinate 68,521,708 of NC_083225.1, forward strand.
GTTCCCCCTTTATTGCAAAAAGCTGCTTACAATAAGTGGGAGCAGCACATGTCTGAATTCCAGAGGTGAATTTGCCACTTGGAGTTCAGGCATGTTGCTGGTAGCTACCTCTCTCCCTTTCCTGCAAGAATCCCACAGGAAGAGAGGGAGAGGGGTGGCTGACCAGTGGTCACACTTGGGGGCAGGGTTGTGGGGACTGGCATCCCTAGATGAGAATGATATAAAATGTTGTGGTTTGTGATGAGAAAAACAGGGTAAGCCTTCTCCTTATGCAACCCATTTCCCAATGTTAAAAGTTCTTATTATAATGCTTTCTATGCCTTCTGAAAGAATTGTATATGGTTGTAGTGTCAACTACATCTGAAGGCTTGAAAAGTTTATAATGATAAGGCTTTCTAACAATGTTTAATGATAAAAGACTAAAATGTTCTATTGCCAACATACTCTGAAATTGATGCTTAATGATTCTCTCTGTTCTTCTACTACCCCTAGTGTAGCTTTCACAGAGCCTGTGACTGGAAGACGAGGAGGCATGCCTTCAGCTTTTTCTAAACAGCCCAGAGCTGACTCCATCATGCTATCATCCCACATTCACTCAGAATCAATGGTGCCAAGTCAAAATCAAGACTCTTTTGATGCTCCCAAAGTCAATCGGTCAGGTGGGATAACGGTTTGTTTATGGCCATATGATATGATGGGAGGAAGCCTCAGAATGCCACACAAGAAGAAAGTTTTGCACCGTAGCAACAGTGTGGTTGCAGAACCTACAGGCACTGAGATGTTTCTTGAGGGGAAAAAGAAAGCCACTGTGAGTTTGATATGTATGGACACTTTTGAAGCAGATGAATCAAAATTAGAAAAAAGAGGACAACTTCATCTGGACAAAATGTTATCCAAAAGTTATTCTCAGAGCTCTGTGAATGTCCCCATGAACAGTAAAAGGTCCTCCAATTTGAACACTATCCAGAAGGATTCCAAACAGTACAGAACATTACCCTTACGGAAGCTAGATGCCAGCAACTGGAAATGTCGTGGACCCTTTAGCTCTTGTTTCCTAAAAAGAGGAACTGCTGAAGATGACGACGACAATGATGAACATAAAGATAGCACACAACTTTCATGTCTTTATCAACCTGAGAAGCAGCATGAAGCAGCAGAAAAACCTAGTCAAGTTTGTTCTGCTCTAAGTGAGGACAATAAGGAAGAAAATGTAGAATCCCCCGAAGATGGTGGAAACAGTCAAAACACCATGAACGAGCCTGAAGACCAGGATGATAAAATCCATGAGAATCTCAGCAATATGTCCTTTGATGCACAAATTGCCAGGCTGAGTTTAATGAAGGAGAAGAATTATGCAGTGCCTGAAGGATTCCTTGCAGCACAAAAGGATGCAAATGAACTACTCTGTCTGGTCCGATCCAGTGTGGGAAAAAGGGACAATGTATGTCAAGAAACATATGACCTTCAACTTTCTCAGTACAAACAACTGTTATCTGTAGAATCAAGACAGTTGGGAAGTGCCTGCAGGAAAATGGCCATGGCTGAAAAAAGCCCTGAGGAAATGCTCATAGCTATGACTTCTAGCTTTCAAGTACTCTGTTGCTTAACAGAAGCCTGCATGCGTTTAATTAAAATCATGAACTCTGAAACACAGCAGGAGGAAATTGTAGCTAAAATAGATGAGGTTGTAATAAACTACATTTGTCTTCTAAAGGCTGCAGAAGCCGTGTCTGGTAAGACCTCCAGCGACTCTAGCATTAAACTCTTGGCTCGTCATTCGACTACCATGGCCACTATTGTAAGCACACTAACACGTTCTCTTAAAATGCTTTTAAATAAATAAACAGAAGTCACTTCATAATCTACCTTTGCAAAGCCATACATAAAATCTTTTATTTACTTGTAATGTGTATGAACTAAAGTTAACAATCTGAGCTTTCCCTGTATATTTTGTTATTTTATATAAAATAAGTATGAGATTAAAAAACACTATAAAATTGACAAAATGCTGGCCAGTCAATCCTTCTGTTTCATTCAAAAATAAAACAAGATAAACTGTACAAGAGCACTGGAAGTTTGGCTTTTTCATAGTCAAGTCTACAGGTGTATGATCTGCCCTTCTAAAGACTGTGATGTTTAGAGGAACTTACTTCCCCATCTGGGTTTATACTGGAAACTATACCATTCATGTTTAGAAATAAGAAATGGAATCATAATGTATATAACAGTATTTAATGTTTGAATTATAATTTTTAAAGCATTGAAAATAGCAAAAATACATTTTAAACCCCAGAGACTATTACAACTTATTAGAGATTATATATATATATATATAAAAATAAATGAATCTTTTGTTCATATTGTTTGCTTGCTGTATCTTTTCCTGGGCAATGATCCCTTGCTTGTTTAAGCTTTGAAACCAGCTCTAGACATTGCTGGGCCACACTTTTCACTGGGGCTGAAAAACTTTCCCCAAATTATTTTTGTTAGAGTGCACACTCTGATGGCAGGACCTAGAAGCTTGAGGAAGAACACTGTTTTATTTGGTTCAAAAGACTATGAAACCAAGCTGGAAATGAGCCTGCTGTCCATGGCAGACAACTGTCTCCTTATTTCTCATAGACAATTGGAACAGTATGTCTCTTGATATTCACATTTTCATAATTTCTCTGGGCTTTTGTATACTAAGCACTGTGTTCTACTATTTTATGCAGTTTGATTTGAGCAACATATTTTTCTATTCTGCTGTTTTCCAAAATGGGTCAACATGGACCTTCAACAGAGACATGTGGAAAGGAAAAGATGGTGGATAGGGTCATACTAGGTTTCCTGAAGATTGAATAGGAAAAACAGGCCTCTGTGACCTCCAGCCAATCTACTGGGATGCAGAATGGGGCTGCAGCAAGGAGAGGAACCAGGCAAGATCAGTCATCCTCCTTTTTGCATCAGCAGAAAATCTGGTAGGATCCAACCCAGAATCATCATCCCAGTTCTGATCAACAAGAGTCTTATTAAGGTGTTAATATGTTTGTTTATAGAAAGTATAGCATTTATTTCTAGCCCCATTTTTTAACAAAAAGGGGGCATCATAAAATCATAGAGTTGGAAGGGACCTCCAGGGTCATACACAATGCAGGAAATTCACAAATACCTCCCCCCCCCCGCCGCAACCCCAATGACACCTGCTCCATGCCCAAAAGATGGGGGGGGGTGGCCTCCAGGATCCCTGGCCAAACTGGCCTGGAGAAAAATTGCTTCCTGACCCCAAAGTGATGAACAGCATTTCCTTGAGCACGTAAGAAAGGTCTGCGAGAACTAAGCACTGATGCAACCCTTCCTGCCCTCCTTCTCATGATCTGCCTAAGTTCATAGAATCACCATTGCTGTCAGATAGCCACCTAGTCTCTGTTTGCAAGCCTCCAAAGAAGTATACTTTTACACCACCAGAGGAAGCCTGTTTGACTGAATAACTCCTCTGCTTCCTTATATTTAGTTGAAAACTTTTTTGATTTAATTTTAACCCATTGGTTCTGGTCTGACCTTCTGGGGCAACAGAAAACAACTCCACACCATCTTCTATATGACAGCCCTTCAAGTACTTGAAGATGGTGATCATATCAGTCATCTCTTCTCCAAGCTAAACGTAGCCAGCTCCTTTAGCCTTTCCTTGTAGGACTTGAGGAAGCTTTAAGGTGAGCCATTTACTTGCATTTTATTGTTATAGTTAAGAAGAAGCAGAAGAGATTGGATTTCTATCCCACCCTTCACTACCCAAAGAAGTTTCGGAGTGGTTTACAATCTCCTTCCCCTTCACACAACAGACACCCTGTGAGATAGATGGAGCTGGGAGAATTCTGACAGAAACTGCTCTTGAGAGAACAGTTCTGCAAGAACTTGTGACTGACTCAAGGTCACATCAGTAGGTGCATGTGGAGAAGTAGGAAATCAAACCTGGTTCTCACATATTAGAGTTCGCACACTTAACCACTACACCAAACATGCATGTTGTCGTAATATAGTGATTTAGAATAATTTCTAACATTAACATATTGTCAATGGTGGTGACCCTTGCATGATCCTTTTCTCTTTCTAACAATGTATGGATACATATAAGTACAAAGAGACATTGTGAGATGTTGAGGAAGGGCATACTGCTGCAGAGAGTCAGCTAGTGTCGTTTCAATAACTCATCATAGCCAGTAGTTATGTCAACACAGTTATTTGAGCATCTAAATGAATAGTTATTCATAGCATCTAGCCTTCTTCATGTGCCTAAATAAAAAATTATATTATCAAATGAATTAAAGCAAAATTTAGAGTGCTTGTCCACACCGTAATTCCTTAAACTGTTTCCAAATACCCTCACAACGCTGAGACTGCAATCCATAAACAGGAAGAATAAAACAGCATTATAGATGGCACAGCCAGAAATAACTGTTTCCAATGATTAAGGCAGGTGCTGTGTGTTTGTGGAGGAACTATTACTTTCATTAGAAGCATGCTGATTAATGATCGCTAGGCCATATCCATGGGTAAATTTCATGATAGTTGGCTCACAAGGCCAAATCAGATCCTCAAACAAAGTACGGTATATCTGCCTCTGGAAAACATCTTCAAGCACCAGTGGTGCTTCTAATCCATACCACCTGTTAATTCCCTAAATGGCCTGTATGGCCCCTTCCAACTCTGTGGTTCTGTGAAAAGATCCATACAAACAAGGGGACAGGTGATTTTTCACCAGTCCTCCTCCTGCTGTAACAACTCTTCTACTCCTCCCTCATGCTATTCCTAGGAGGTCCCCATTCCCAGATTTGGGGAGACATTCAAGGCTGCGGCAAGGGGAGGGATACAGGAATCATGCTTCCGTCTGTGGAAGTTAGATAGCATTTGCCCCTAGTGTACAATCAATGCTCAGTGGATCCTTCTACTTCAACCATGGTCCAACCTGAGCAGGCTATAATAAAAAACATACATAACCCCACAGAACTCGGGAAACTATTTACGAGTAAATATGTGTTGGATTTCACTGCACATATCGGCCATGCTGAGACATCTGTATACAGGTGAAATAACCCTTAGGCCACCATAACAGATACTGTGCTGTCTGAACAGCTCTGAACGCACTCTGTGATGGAAATATTTTTGCTTTGCTCCCATGCCTTAATGGATCTTGGCCCCGAGAACTTTATGGTAGATTGTGTATTTTGCACAGCCTGATTATATATATTATTATATATATGATGTGATGCACACAGAGCTGCATACAAATAGGAACTATTCACTTCTTTGTGGCAGACAGTCACTTCTGTGTGGTAAGGATGCCCAGCACTCTTCAACCGTGACTTGGCAGAGTAAACTTCTGCTTGGGCTAAACACAGTGCGTTCTTTTCAGCCCTTCAGATCAGTGGAAACAAGTTAACCGTTACACAGATGTGTGGCCCCAGAAAGGGGACAGTGGAATAGCATAACTGCCCCTAAAGATAAAGGTAGTCCCCTGTACAAGCAACAGTCATTTCCAACTCTGGAGTGACATCACATCATGATGTTTTCACAGCAGCCTTTTTATAGGGTGGTTTGCCATTGCCTTCCCCAGTCATCTACACTTTACCCCCAGCAAGCTGGGTACTCATTTTACCAACCTCGGAAGGATGGAAGGCTGAGTCAACCTTGAGCCAGCTACCTAAGCCCAGCTTCCACCGGAATTGAACTCAGGCCATGAGCAGAGCTTGGACTGCAGTACTGCAGCTTATCACTCTGCACCATGGGCTCCTAGATATAACTGCCCCTAGAGGGCAGCAGAACATAATAACTTCCATAGGCAGCAGAGACTCACCCAAGGCAATGGGAATTCCTTACTAGCCTCTTTATTGGGCACAGCAAAGTCTACACAGGCTTCCTCACAAGCACCATTCCTTTCACCCACCTGTTTCTGCCCCTTTAGGGAGTTGAGCTGCGCCTCTGCCATGGGACAGTTCTACCTGGCCTGTCTCAGTTTGGCAACTCTATCTTGCCCTAGGACCCAGCTCCATCTTTAGGTTTCTCTTTATCCTTTCATTGCACTCTCTCAGCCAGTTTGTATTCATCACGCATCATTCTTCTGGCATCTCCCTTTTTATTCCATGCTGGCCAAGCCCAGCACCATGCTCCTTTCTCAGAGTCTTGATGCTCTCTTGCCTTGCTGCACTCCAGCTGGGTTTGCATAAGACTGCTACTGTCTTCTTACGAGGTGCCTTCCCCTCTTCTAGTCTCCAGTGCTGCCTTTATGCCATGAGATGCTTTCTTAAAAACGCAGCCCCATACATTTTAATAATTCCGTTAGATGTGGCCTTGTTTGGTGAACTCTTTACAATTCCATCTAGTTGAGAACTAAAACAGAGGGGAATGCTAATTAATACCTCAGGGTTGTTAACTTACCAATGTAAAAAAAAGGTAAAGGTAGTCCTCTGTGCAAGCACCAGTCGTTTTTTACTCTGGGGTGACGTTGCTTTCACGTTTTCACTGCAGACTTTTTATGGAGTGGTTTGCCATTGCCTTCCCCAGTCATCTACGCTTTCCCACCAGCAAGCTGGCTACTCATTTTACCGACCTCGGAAGGATGGAAGGTTGAGTCAACCTGGAGCCGGCTACCTGAACCAACTTCCACTGGGATTGAACTCAGGTCATGAGCAGAGGGCTCTGACTGCAGTTCTGCAACTTTACTACTCTGTGCCATGGGGCTCTTACTTATCAATGAACACACATTAAATCTCAGCCTTGTAAACCTTATTCCTAGCCTTAATCTGCAATATTATATAGATGCATGCATCACATCTTTTCAGTGTAATGATTTACTGAATTTATTATTTTTGTTCAAATGTGGCTAATGTCACATTCTAGCAGTCTAAACAAAGAGTTATTTTTCTAATCATGTATAAAATTCAGGTAAACAGAAAACCTAGATCAATTATTTTAATGGAAGCATTTTACATGTAAATTTGAGTTTTCTTGTGATTGATATAGAATAATACAGAAAGATGAATCTGTGCTTGCATTGACTTTGAGTATTAACAGAAATTGTCCCTGCTGCTGTTTTTCTATTATTGTACCTCAGAACAGATGAATTAAATGGGGTTATAGCAAAGGGATTTAGAAATAATAAGATGTAACATGAAGCATAAAATGAAAAAACAAAAAGTGACAGAACTCAATTACTTTGAATTTTCCATTGACTGTGCTAAAATCTGTCAGGAAAACAAATAGATCTGTGTGTGTATATACAGACGATGTTTCAAAAATTAAATGCAAGTATACTCAGGTCTGCAAGTTTGTGAATGTCTATGATGTGCAAACCTGATATATTTTAAAGCAACACTTTCTAAAATGAAAGGTCTGGAAGCTCACGCTCTCTTGAAATACTCACATTTTAAGCAGACAACTATGCTTCTTCAGCCAAAATGGATTACTAGGGGGCTGCCAGGGAGAGTAACTCTGTATGTGTTCAAAGACACTCTCAACTTAGTTCATATCATGCAGAGAAGGACTGATAGCAGGCTCCATGATTCAAATGTTATAGGACACAAGTTTATTACAGATATTTCACATACTGAATAGACATTTATTTGTTCATCACAGATTTTTTTCTTCTTTCAAATTAGGTTCAGACTACCAGGAATTTACACTTCATGGCAAGGATATTTTAATGTCATAGAAAGGTAACAAAGAAAAGCCTCTGAACATGCTGTTAAGTTCATTGTCTTCCTCCACCCCAAAGAGAGAGAGATAGAGAGAAATCCAGGAGAGCAGTAGAATAAAAGATACTGGCTAGAGACTACAGATTATCACCTCCCCATACAACTGTGGAAATCTGTTACTTTGGAAGTGATTTAGAAGGGGATTTTTTGTTGTTTTGTTTCCTTCTGAAACCTTAATACAAATTCTGCTGGGATGCTGGAGCACTCCTGTCAACTTGTGTTAGGGATGAAACCAGGTGTCATTTCATAGAAAAAGAGGTGCTGGAGCTCATTAGAGCAATTTTTTTGCGTAACTCATTTGCATATACCACACATCCCTGACATCACCGGAAGGTGTATGAAATTATATCAGCTCAGATCTACCTTAAATTGCTTCTTGAATTATAGTTATCATAATGAAACCTTACTCCCATTGTACTTTTTAAATTACTTTCTCCTATGTGGCCACAGTAGCATGATGATTTCCATCTGTCTGCTTTATATGTTTTGGTTATTTTCCCTTTTTTGTGGGGGGAAATATTAGAAAGTTTAACGAATAATAAAGTTCAGCAAAATTCTCACAGGAGGTTTGAACAATGAAGCCCAGAAGTAAGTATTGGGGGCCGGGGGGAGATCAAAAAAGAGCACAATAAAATTTAGAGGTTTCAGAGCTCTGCTCCTGTAAGCCCTTGCCCAAAATGAGGCCTGGAGGAAACTATAGAAACATGCTATCAATCTACAATAGTCATCAAAAATAATGCTACAAGCCCGCTGTTCTACAAGTATATAACTTATTTTTTCCCCAGTACATTTTACACATACAATATAAACATTCTAAACGTTACATCTTTTGAGGTTATGCTTAAGACACTTTCTGGCAAACTATTCTTTTTCAGGATTTTAGTCTAGAAATTCTGTTGCATTGCTAGAAAATAATGTATGTAGCAAAATTCATTGCTAACTGTCAGATCTTCAAGATTACTTTTTGGCAAGGCAGTGAAAACATTTGACCTGCGGGGGCCATTTTTCAAGATTGTTAAGCATGTCTGTAATGGCCACTAACAATTACTGTGCATTTTCCCCCTCTGGAGTCACCAGTCAGATATCATTTCACAATATCAAGGCATGGTAATGATCTTCAGACTTAGCAAGAGGACAGAACAGTTGCTATTGCCAGTATGTGTTATCTCCTCTCTACTGGAACCACCTAGCAGTCCACAAGTGATGGAATATGGAACTGGTCTCATAGATGAAAGTAAAACACACAAGGGAACTTGTATTACAGAGAAGGGAAGTATTGTACTAACAGATACATTACGTATACCCTTATTAATTAGCTCATGCATTGCTTCTATAACTATATACTGTTGTATAAGGGCACAATGAAACTGAGCCCAGTGTTTGCCCACCCACCTAATTTTCAGTTCTTGGGATCATCTTGTTAGTATCCACATATACTTTCCCTGCATCTACATTGGGGTTCCCTAATGTGGTGCCTAAGGGAGCCATGATGCCTGCCAGTGCTTCTCCTGGCGACCACCCACTGAGCTTTTCAGAAAGTGGGCAGAGCCATTTTAAGGCAGATCTGTTTATTGGTTGTTAAGATAACCCAGCCCCGTTCCCTCACTCAGATGCAGGATTTTCCCTCTGGCTTTCTCTTCCTTTCTGACTGAGCAGCCTCTAACAATTTTCTTCTTTCCTGAAGACCTATGGCTGTCCCACTCTATTACATTATTGTATTTTTTTTATTGCCAGGAACTTGAGGGAAGAGACAAGATCACTCTCTTAAAACTTCTGAAACAAGAGGCTTTACAACACTCAAAAATAAACAAAATATTCAATATAAAAAGGGAAAGGTCAGGTGAAATCAGGAGCAACATGTCTGAGGTAAATCAATAAGAGGATTCTGAGAAAATTTATTATAACCACAAATTCCAGTTTCCAGCAATTGAGAATTCTAAATTTTTCACACAGAATCTTTGAGATGAGAGGTTTTGGTTTCAGTGTTTCCTTGACACTCCAGTTCACTTTTTTGAGTTTAACTGACTTAAGTGACTTAACCACCAAGCCAGGGATCACTTCACTCTTTAGAGCTATCTTCTTTACCTCCCTTCTCAACTGGGCAGGGAATTACTTCTCTAAACTAGAAGTTCTACCCCTTTTCCTGGTCTGAAAGGGGATCTTCACTGATCCACCTGTTGGGGGATTTATTTTTGTACCCCCAGCAACACAAATCCAAAACCAAAACAACCTGCAGTTATCAAAAGGTTAATACATACTCACTAATAAGTTTCATGACCTCACAGATAAACTTTATTAGACTCCAAGTTTCTCCTTTAGACAGAAGGCTTAAATTTATAGACAGAAAGGCAAAGCAATTGGATAACCCAAACAACCTGTAGTTTTCAGAAATGTATATGGATGAATGAATAAGCTTTTATTACTCTTAAATTACACTCCATACAAAAGGCTTAAAATATATGGATAGAGAAGAAAAACAGATAAACTTAGTACATTTAAGGAAACAGTTACACAGAATTGTCAAGCATAAAGCATATCTCTTATGAAAAACCTAAGTCCCAAGACCATTTGTTGGAATGACCAGCACAGAGACAGTCTCCTGTCTCTATCCAAGTCACCCCAGGCTGAAATCAACAAAGGCTTGTTGATTTCTGGGCTAAGCAGCATAGAAGCCCTTCCTCTCATGCCTTCAGCCCCTTTGGCTCAAAGTCCAGGGCTTATAAAGGCTTGAATCCATATCTTATCAGATAGTATCTGATGTTACACATTCCACAAAACTCCAGCTGCATTTTAATGTCAGCAGTCCTAATGCCAAATCAAAACATTTCAGGCTGCGATTGCCCTCAGTTCCCTTCTACCTACTTCCTATCAGGCTTTCACAGATAGCTAAAGCCATGCTTCCTGCAAATACCTTATAAGGACCATACCATATAAGGCCTTTCCTGTCCTGAGACAGCTCCAACATTACCCTAGTTTTTGTCTACTCTGCTGACCTAGATTCTCTTGGTCTATCAGCAATATGCATGGTTGTGGCCAATTTCATAAAGAGTATAGCTGCTTTCATAAAGAGCTCTTGTAGCCAATTTCATAAAGAATACCAAGCCACTTTCATAAAGAGGGCCAACCCAAAATGTCCTGCCACACCACCCACTCCTCCTTGCCAATCTTCCCAGTCCTCAGTCAGAATGAAACTGTTTTCAGTCAGAGCTAAACTCTTCTCAGTCAGAATTAAACTTCCCCAAGTCAGGGCTAAATCCCAACTGAATTCTCTTCAGCAGTCAGTTCCCAAGTCTTTCAGCTCAATTGATGCTAACAATCAAATTCCTTTGAGCCTACCACTCAAGGCCCTGTGGTTCTGTGAGGCATTAATCCTTTACAGTCCATTATATATTTATATAGCACTTATGAGCTTTTACAGTGCAGTGTGTCACAGCTTCTCTCATTGAAATGAAAGGGTTTTTCATGGCTGGAGTATCAGCCATAGCCACTGAAGGATAAGAAAGACTGGAAAGCAGTCAGAGTTGTGGTTCCATTTCCTTTTTAGGCTTTTCTTTTCTTCTTCCCTCCCTCCCTCAAACTTTCCTTTGTTACCTTTTATTCTCATTCTGCTATTCTTTTGCAAAGTGAAGGAGGTATTGTGTTTGGTTCCACCACTCATGGCAGCCATTTTGGATTTACAGATGAAATGCCCTTCAGCCATCAGGATTTGGTTTGAGGGAATGGCAGGGGGGACTGCACATTTATTCTTCCTGCCTTTTGTCTTTTTTCTTTAGTAGTGCAAACATATCCATTAGCTATCCTGAAAATTTGTCAACATTAGCACATGTCCAAATATGAATTGATGCTAGAAGAAGACGACATTGGATTTATATCCTGCCCACTACTCAAAGGAGTTTCAGAGTGGTTTACGATCTCCTTTCCCTTCTCCTTCTCACAACAGACACCCTGTGAGGTAGATGGATCTGAGAGAGCTCTGACAGAAGCTGCTCTTGAGAGGAACAGCTCTGTGAGAACTTGTAACACTCAAGTTCACATTAGTAGGTGCATGTAAAGGAGTGGGGAATAAAATCCAGTTCTCCCAGATAAGAGTCCGCACACTTAACCACTACACCAAACTGGCTCTCTTACATAAAGCATACAAATGCAGAAATCTCTCTAAAACACTTGTGTGTGTGATAGCTTAATCACTCACCCACTATCCTATCTACTTTACACCACAAAAAAAGATTCTCAAGTACATATTTCCCCCAGATAAAGAGACAAAGGCTTCTGAAAAGGATTCTTTCATGCCAACGCCTCCCAGGACATTGTTTATGTTGCCAGGCAACTTCAGAAGCCAAGCTGAGGGGAAAGAATAGGAATTTGAGCCATTTGTATAGGAAGATTTAGCAGATGCCAATTCTCTCCTACAAAGAAGTGTGATGAGGCAAATGCATCATGAAGCCATGTTTACTCCCTAACAGATAGTACCATCTTAATTTCAGCTTCTAAAGAAAAGCACTGCTTTGCCTTTCCTTCTTGTTTCTTGTACAGGAAAGGCTCCCATGTTACCAACCTGCATTCTCAATGCTTCTATATTTATAATTTTTTATTGATTTTACCTACAAAGAAAAGAAACATGAGCATAGATACAGTATAGAGGGGGAAGGGTAAATACAAAATGTGAAAGACAAAAACAAAGAAAAATACAAATGTATCAATTACAGTTCTACCTCCAGATAAAATACCCAATACTTTTTACCCGCAAGTATAAAATTCTCCCCTTATATTTTACATCTTTATCTTTCATTATATCTTTTTTACTAAACGATTACTTAAAATATAAGTCTAAACAATTCTTCAACACATAAAAATATAAAAAATCAGAGCAGTCTCAACAGAAAGCTGGCTGGCTAAACTAAACCAATTGGAAGTGCAGACTAACCTGTTAATTTACCAATATCAATGTTAGAGTAAACATATGAAATATCGTAAAGGCACAAACAGACTTGTTAATTTAATAATATCACCTTAAGATAAACATATGGAGTCCTTCTCCTTACAGGCTAAGAATAAAATATGATAATTTATCTGTCTCAGTATGAACAATTTCTCCAAACAAACATACTAAAAGTAGATCTGCCAGATAAAAAAAATAAATGTGTTGTCTGCCCTCTTAACCATTGATCCAAATTAACTGTATATTTATCTGACATTTTAACAAAACCTTTCCATCCTTAGGATCTCCCTTGACCTTTTAAGATCACATATCAGTTTTTATTAATAATTTCATATTTAATTACCCATAGAGGAAACCACCACTCAGCAACCCTTCTTCCCAGGAAAAGTTTTTACATCTTTATTTTAACTAATTAACTCAACCATATTAAAAATACAAATTCACTTATTAGTTCAACAATATCATCATTACAGTAAACATAAGAAACAAATATCTTTATCTATTAAATACAAACCAATAGAAAGGTAATTATGTTATCTACCTACTTAAGTATATAGCCCAGAAATCCCACTTAGCCTTTTAAAATCATATATAAATTCTTACTATGAGTTCCATATCCAACTACTCGGAAAATTGCAAATTAATTACGTTATTTGTCGTCTTAAAATTTTAAAATTTTTCATTCCTTTAGCTTTTATAGCCATATTACTCCAGAAAAAAACAACTTAATATAACCCAGACATCACACTCTGCCTTTTAAAATCGCATGTCAGTTCTTATTGAGAGTTCCATATCCAACTATTCACAAAGAGAGAGAGAGTTCAAAGATCTTTCTTCCTGAAAAATTTCCACATCTTGATTTGTTGGCTGAGATGCACCTTCTCTCTTCTCAGTGCGGCCACCCCTCTCAGTAACAGGGAGAAGAATTCTACGGCATTTGTTCCTCTCAGCAGAACTTCACTCAATCTTGGTTTCTGGTCTTGTTTTGTAACTGCGCCATAAGGATCCAATTTGGTTTTCTTTTGTTCATTTCGCAGTGGATCACTTTCCCATTCTAATTCCACAGACGTCACCAGAATCTCTTTAGCACTCTGCTCATGTAGATTTGAGATTTCGCTAGCTTTCAGCATAAAAGCTCCCATTTGCTTTCTAATCAATTGCGTTAATGAACCAAGATCCTGTTTCAGAGAAGTAATACTCCATAGTATATCTTTTTTGTAAAACATTTTGCTTGGCAGTGCCAATTTTCTCTGTCAGCAAACTCAGTCTCTTAATCCAAGTTGAAAAGTAACTTAAAGATCCAGTTAGTCCATCATTCCAAATCTCCTCCAGCTGTGATTTTAAATGTTATCATTTCAGTTGCAGTCAGACGACAGGGACAAGTCTCTCTAAAATATATCTCGTTTATCTTCAGACCATATTGCAGCCAAATAATAGTCTCTTTAACATATATCCACTTATAATCTGGGTCGATTTAAGTATTTGTATTCAGTCCAATTCAAATTGTTACCGATACTGAAGATTGCTCTTTAACTTTTCGAGGCCTCATTCACAGGAAAAGTAGGCGTATAGTCAATCTCTTTCCCTTCCTTTGAGCTGGCTGCTTGTTGTTATGTAAAATAACCCATTAGCCAGTGGTATTGAAAGCACATTTACTTGCCTAGTAGAATTGCCATGCTTGGGGTAGAGAAGCGATACATCAAATGCTTATTGAAAGGAGAGAAAGAAAGCAGTCGGGTAATCACCTTTTTCTGCTGCAGTCAGCTATCATGGTGTCAGAGCCTCGGGACATGCAAGAAGGACAGGAGCAGCTGCCACTGTGCCCCTAACTTTTCGCAAAAGTCCCATGCCAAAGGAAAACCCCTCCAGGATCTTACTATGGGGGTGCCACGTCTGTGGCACCCCTCCAGCCGCCTGATTCAAAGGTGCCGCAGGAGGCCGATCTGCGGACACCCCTGAGCTCAAGGCAACGTAACCCCTGGAGACCATTCTCAATGCTTCTAAAGCAGCAAGCAAGCAAAAAAGCATAGAAATTAGTCCAATGTCAGATAATGTATTTATTATTTATTTATTTTAGGCAATTTATAGTCCGACATTTCCCAAGGATGGGCTCAGGGCGGATCACAACATTCTAAAAACAGTATAAAAACAACAGTGATTGCTTCTCATATTATAGTTTCATAATGTTTCAATAAACAGAGGGCAGTGAAAGAATGGTATCTCTCTGTTTTGGGAGCCTGTCCCATCTTCCACTTCTGGGTAGTTGTTTCTGGCCAAAGCAGTAGATCAGTGAATAATATAGAACTGAGATGTCTGCTTTCAGCCATCTCTATTCACTTGTTTAAAATTAAATAAATTATTATGAAAACATGAAGCTGCCCTACACTTAAGCAGACCCTCTACTACTAAGCCATGATCCCTCCTTAACTTCAGATCTTTTACGTAGCATACAATCTGATCCTGCCAACTGGAGGTTGCAGGCAATGAATTTGGGACTTTGGGCATGCAAGCTAGATGCTGTGCTACTGAACCACAAACCTTCCCATCTGCCCTTTCTGTTCTTCATAGTTTTCAGTGGAAGATCAGTATACTGTGGTGAGCCAATGTAGCACATTCCTCCACATGAAACCTGCTGGGTGACCTTGAGCCAGTCACAATTCTCACAGAACTCTCTCAGTGTCATCTACCTCTGAAAATGACTGTGGAGAGGAGAGGAGAGGCCACATTGAGACTCCTTATGGTAGAGAAAAGTGGGTTATAAAAACCTTCTTCTTCTTGCAGATTCAGTTTGAGAGTCTACAGAAATTTATCACACTTCCACCACATATCATATGAAAGGCTAAAAAGCACTCTTCACAGATGTAAAGTTAGCCCCAGATCAGCCTTTAGTCAGCACTAGGTCTCAGAAGAATACTTACTCAAAAACATCCGACCAAACTTGTCAAGATAAGTAAACTCCTGATTTTCTTGCAAAGATGTTTAAAAATAGACTGCTTGCCAACTTACTTTATTCTTTACTTGTTATTAAAAAAAAAAAAAGATCAGAGAAGAAGAAACCAAGCACTGAGCTCCTTTGAGGAAGAATAGGAATAAAAATCTTAACAAACACATGGAGACAAATAGAGACTGTTGCACACAACAGATTTGCTTTGTGTTAAAGTCAGAGTTTATTGGATGACTCAAGATGCTCAGAGGCCAGTTATTAGGAATGGAAACTTAATTCACCCATAAATTAGTTTCTAAGCATGAGGGTCTCTCTTACAATACTGGGTTTTGAAACTTTGCACAGCAGAGTTCACATGAGAAGCATAAGACTCTATGCTGGCATTCCGCCTCATTGAAAACAGGAGAGGCAAAGAAGGGAGGGGGGAGGCCATGTAAGGGACCACTGAGTTCCTGACATACTTAATCAAATCATATTGCTTCAGTGCTGAGACTTTCAGTGTCAATGAGTTTCTAGCTATCTGTTATGCAAAATTATGGGAAAATATACAGCATTACTTCATTAATGTCCTTAACATTGTTAATTTTTTTCTAGGCCAATAAGCATTATTGTAATTCCTCACTGGAGGCCCAAGAAATTAAACATGCAATTTGTGATTAGTGCTTTTGTTCATTATAATGTTCAGACTCTTATAAGCTATACAAGAATACAAGCTAAGGTTTGTGCATTTGTATTTAGGAGGAAAATGTCTTCTGTGTTTGGAATTACAAGCTGTAATTAAATTGAAATTTGCTAGGGAGGGCATGAACACCCCCATTTCTAAAGTCTCCACACATGCACGCATGTACAGAAAGAGAGACTGATTTTGCACTAGGGCTTGTTCTGGGTGGAGAGCCCTTTTGCCCCTGGCCCTTCTCTCAGTTTTTGCACAAGCTGCCCAGAGCTGCGAGTTGGTGCGCCACTTTTCCTCAGCAAGCAGAAACTGCTTGTAAGAGGATTTCACTTGCTGTGGAAAAGCCACATGCTAACTTGCAGCGCTGGGGGAGCTTGTGCGAAAACCAAGAGAAGTGCCTGAAACAAAAGGGCTCTCCACTCAGAACAAGCCTATTGCAAAATCAGTCAGAGAGAGATCAAGGTTTCCTGGTTTATTAGGTTTGCCAATCTCCAGCTGGGGGCAGGGGATCCCCCTGTTTGGAGGTCCCCCCCACTTCAGGATTATCAGAAAGGGAGGGGGAGGGAAATGTCTGCTGGGCACTCCATTATACCCTAAAGAGACCAATTCCTATAGGGTATAATGGAGAACTGATTCATGGGTATCTGGGAGAGCTGTTTTTTGAGATAGAGAACCACATTTTCAACATAGCATCCAGTGCCTCTCCTCAAATCACCCTCCAAGTTTCAAAGAGATTGGACCATGGGGTCCAATTCTATGAGCCCCCCCAAAATGCCCCATCCTTCATTATTTCCAAATGGAGGGAAAGCATTTAAAAGGTATGTAGTCCCTTTAAATGTGATGGTAAGAACTACTTTTTGAATTCAACAGTGCTTGTCACAACCTTGCTCCTAGCTCCACCCCCACAGTCCTTAGATATTTATTGAGTGGAACATTTATTATCCCAACAGTCATGATGGCCCTAGGCACCCAAACAAATCAGGAGTTTGTTTTTCCTTTCACAGACTGGGTTCCTAAACTAAGATTAAGTTCACTAGTTGGTCATAAAGGTGCACTTGTCTACTGCTTTGTTCTATTGCTTCAGACCAACACGGCTGCCTACTGGGATCTACACACAAACCCCAGTTCAGCCAGGTAACTGCACACAAATACCACCACGGGGAGTGGGGATTTGTTTCAAGGCTTCCCAAACCCAGAAGTGTGAGGGGAGGGCAGAGAGGGAAGGAGCAAGGGGGGCGGGGGAAGTCAAATGGGTTCAACCAACTGAGTTCAGGCTGATTGTAGCAAATCTCAGTTTAATGACAGTTTATTGTAATGTCTGGATGTAGCTGAGTAAGAAATTTAAAAATAAAGATACTGTTGTGTATTCATTCAAGTACTGCACCCCTTATCCAGCTACAAAAGGCTGTGTGGGAACCTGTAGTGGCTAAAGGCTGTTTTATTCATTCATAAAAGCAATGGAACTATCTTGTTTAAGGCTACACTTCTTATCTGGGCACAAATCCTCCTAAAACTCTGTTGGATTTACTCAGGGCTTTTTTTGTAGCAGGAACTCCTTTGCATATTAGGCCACAACCCCTGATGTAGCCAATCCCCCAAGAGTTACAGGCAGGCCTCAGATTCAGTGGGAGCTCACAGAAGCACAGCTGCATAACAATCCCTGGATGAACTCCACCACCTATTTTTCTACAAAATGACCCCTGGTTGCAGGGCTCTTATTATAGGGTTTTGTGTAAACTCCAGGAGGATTGGCTACATCATAGGTGTGCGACCTAATATGCAAAGGAGTTCCTGCTACAAAAAAAGCCCTTATTAATTTACTTATGTTCAGAATCGTATGGTACAACAGCAGTATAGTCAGAATGGAAGATATATTCCAGAAGATATCAAATTCATTTTTATAAATAATGGAATGTTATAGAACATATGGTCCTGGGATGGCCCAGGCTAGCCTGATCTTGTCAGATCTCAGAAGCTAAGCAGCGTCATTCCTGGTTTTGATATTTGGATGGGAGACCACCAAGGAAGTCTAGTGTTGCTAGGCAGTGGCAGGCAATGGCAAACCACTTCTGAATGCCTCTTGCCTTGAAAACTAGTCTTTAGCAAAGTGAACCTCCATAAACTTGTCAAACCTGGCATCAGGGTAGATGATTTAGTAGTTCAACAGTTGCACACAGCTGGAAGGGGCTCTCCGCAAGGAGGCCCCAACTAGCAACAGTGGGTTCTGGACTGATTTTGCTGTTTTATTAGACAAGATGAGCACAAGAGCCATTTTGTTGTGTGCTTGGGTGGAGCCTGGCGTGCTGAATCTCAGTTTCTGGCACTCCAAACTGTCCTTACTTAAACAAGCTCAGAAGGCTGGCTGTAGCCATGCCACCTAACACCTCTGCTTCAAACAAAATGGATTCTGCAGTCCTCTTAAGAGTAGCTATCTTGTAACCTTTACAAATACAGATAGATTTGCTGAATCTACCCACCATAGAGCAAAATGAGAGTTATTTCTACAGTTATCTCAATACATCGTTCTAAAAGAGGTATCTGGCAAACTCTTGTCCTATGGCCTTCATTCCCTAAACATCCATTTCCAAGTGCAGGGCCTACAAAATAATATTGTTCTCTATTAACCCCTTCTTATTTTAAGCTTGTTCCTTGTTTGTCACCCTTCTCTCTCCAGTAACTTGTTCTCTCCCCTACGGTCAATCCTACCCACTTTTCAGCCCTCCTCTCCACTTCCTTTTCTTTTTCTTAGCTGCTACATGGCTTCCCATCTCATCCTCTTTGCTGCTCTCCATTTACTTTACACATCAACACCGCTGCACCTTCACCATTCCCACTTGAAATGAAACAACTGCAATAGATGACCACACTGCTGTAATAACATTTTTTTTACTTGTCCTCAAATCTACAATGCTTAAAATAGTTACCATATTTTGAAAATCAAAAAGTGATC
Organism: Heteronotia binoei; assembly: GCF_032191835.1. Taxonomy (NCBI): domain Eukaryota; kingdom Metazoa; phylum Chordata; class Lepidosauria; order Squamata; family Gekkonidae; genus Heteronotia; species Heteronotia binoei. The sequence continues at coordinate 68,540,944 of NC_083225.1, forward strand.
ACTATGACTAACTTCATTTTAAATATTTCTAGCCTTTCAACCTAAAAAAAGGGGGCATTTTCATCAGGTTTAAAAAAAAAAAAAAAGCCCCAAAGAGGACATGTTCTCTAAAAAGAAAACGTGGCAACCCGACTTTAAAACACATTTATCCCCACAAAACCCTTCAGTAACGCTTTCTCTGCCCCTGCTATCACACACTCTGGCTGCAGTCACACATACCACATGATGCACGTTCAATCCACTTTCCGACTGGATTTTGCCAGTTCACATAGCAAAATCCAGTTGAAACGTTCACTGAAAGTGGATTGAAAGTGCATTATTTAGTGTGTATGAGTGCAGATTCTGTCTGAGCCCCTCCTCTTCGGGAACACAGAATAAGGAAGGGGAGGGAAGATGCCTTCCCCTTCACACCGGACTTCCTGCTTTGCCGCCATGCTTCAGTCGCGTTAGAATCCCAGGACTTCGGTGTGGCTGTGATTGGGCAGTAGCGCATTGACCGACTCGCCCCAGTAGAAGCAAGCAGTCAGGACTTAGTGCTCTTTTAAACTTAGATCTGATTTTAGAGAATAGCGAGTTCTGCCGTTTCAATGGTTACAGCTTTTTAACAGTCTGAAGAAACTGTCTCCTGTTTGATTTGCAGCGTTTTTGTAAACTGCTTTGGGAACTTTTGGCTGAGAGTGCAGCCTAGAATTACGTACTACTACTCAATAAAGGCCGTGTTATCAAAATGCAGACAACTATTCAGCGATGTTTTCAAGCATATAGTTCAAGAGCAGTGAACTCACTTTGCTAGCACGCTGTCAACCTGAAATCATGACGTACCGGTCCAATGCAAAACACTGCTGTGCTGCAGGTAAACTATCTTTCTTTGTAGTCCGCCCCTCTCAAGGCCAGCTACGTTGCCTCACATACACAGAGTTCGCGTGAAATGTTGCCCTGTCACGTGAAATGTTCCCAGCAAACAAGGAGAACAGATTACATGTCTTTTTTCTCTTACGTTCTGTGCTAATTTTCTGTTTGTGAGAAACCTGTCTCCCCCCCGCCCCCATCTGGAATCCATCACCACCCAGAGTCTTCAGTGGTGGAACTCATAGGAGTTCTCCGCCTCCGTATTCCCCAGCGTGTGTAGAGCAGGCAAACCCGTTAGGATTTCATCCCCTTAACTGCACAAAGCGGATCCCTTAACTAAAACAGGAAGAAGCGGAGGCGCAGGCTCTAACCCTTGCCTTTCCCGTGCCTCTGCCCTAAAGCCCGGGGGGCGGAGATGGAAGGCGGGCTGAGGGGAGGAGTCGCTCTTTCTTCGACCTGGCCGTGGCGCGCGTCTCCTCGCTCTTTTCCCCCCCTGCCTGTTGCCCCCAACCCCAGCTCCGGCTCGACTCGACCTTCCACCTCTTCTTCTTGCTGCGCGCCCAGCCATGCCCAACATCGTACTGTTCAGCGGCAGCTCGCACCAGGATCTGTCACAGCGCGTGGCCGATCGGCTGGGGCTGGATCTAGGGAAAGTTGTGACGAAGAAATTCAGCAACCAGGAGACCAGGTAATTTGTGTGCGGGCAGGGCGGGGGGGGGGAGCAGGTACATGTCCCTTCCTCCGTTGGAGCGCATTCATTGTATTTCCAGAAGCAGAGAGGCCCCGGTCGGGCACCAGGGAAGGGGGAACCGGGGGAGGGGTGTAGAGATGAAGCGGGGAGGCTGCCTGTCGAACGTGCCTTTGCCTATGTGCATCTTGTTAGAAAACCTCAGAGAGCTATTCCTTCCTGTAGTCTAGACTTTGGTGGCCTCGGAAGCAGATATGGAAAAGGAGCGGGGAAGCCGACTCTACCCTCAAGAGTCCCAATGCTGAAGTCCTCGGCGTGGGGCCTGGAAGCCAGGCTGAAAGCGTCGAGGAGTAATTAATCGGAATTAAAACGATACAGGAGCCCACTAGCACCTTAAATACTAACAGGGTTCATTTCTGCACGAGGGAATCAGTGGTAACGCTCAAACACATTACCCTGTTTGACTTATAAAATAACCTGAAAGCAAAACTAGCAATCAGAAATTCAGGTTCTCCAGCACTATTGCTTGCCCTTTTGTTCTTACTGAAAGTTGCATTCTACCATCACCTCTGTGGGTTTTAGTCTGTTCTACACATGACACAAGAGCAAACCTGGATTTGTCAGCTAGTGAGTGGACTTGACAAGCAGCGGCTGCCAATACCATCTCCTGTGGGGCCTGTCTGAATAAGGCTTGTGTTTGTCATATGCACGTGTGTGTATATTATATAAAACTGTGACTTAAGGTTTTATAGGCTAGCGGCCACTTCATTGGATGTGACTGAAAAGAGCTGCATGCATACAGGAAACATTGAAGCATTATCAGCTCTGTGTATTTATTTACCTGTATTGCTGTCCCTTTGCCATTAATACAAAACATGCATAATTCCTAATATTTCTTCTTTCGGGCAGTGTACTAACAAACCCAAAGACTCTACCATGCCAGTCAGTTCTACTTATCTCCTAATCTTTGCTTCAGCTATAAGCATGGTTTGAAAGCTGGTAAATATGTGCCCTTTTCCCCCACTTTGATAACTATGATTGTGAGTAGGACAGAAAAGTTCTCCAGAAGTACTACTGAACTCAAGATCCCACCAACATGATCCCTGTGGGTCCTTTTTGATGACTGGATATCCTTATGTGTGGCAAAGGAAGTGAAATATCCCTTTCGTATCTGTAGAGGAGCACCCTGTGTGGAAAACCTATCCAGTTATTTTGCAGTTATGTGTACATCTGCCTTTGCTTTTGTACTTGAGTATACCGTATATACTAAAAGCAGGGTTGTGGCACAGCTTTGGTTGACTAGCACAGAATGATTGATGTTCAAAGCTCATGGGTTAAGAAGCCAAATTTGTTGTCTTGTCCTTTTACTTCTTGTACTTTTACTAAAAGAAGAGCCTCCTGGCGCAGAGTGTTAAAGCTGCAGTACTGCAGTCCTAAGCTCTGCTCATGACCTGAGTTCGATCCCCAGTGGAAGCTGGGTTTTCAGGTTACCAGCTCGGGGTTGACTCAGCCTTCCATCCTTCTGAGGTTGGTAAAATGAGTACCCAGCTTGCTGGGGGAAAGCGTAGATGACTGGGGAAGGCAACGGCAAACCACCCCATAAAAAGTCTGCCGTGAAACCGTTGTGAAAGCAATGTCACCCCAGAGTCGGAAATGACTGGTGCTTGCACAGGGGACCTTTCCTTTGCCTTTTACCTCAATTTCCCTTAAGCATGCTCAAAACCAGAATGAAATCTGTTTATATATCGCTTCCCCTAAATTGAGTCTTTTTGATATGGAAACAGAACAGGTAATTTTAACCTTCCATAGGCCTTCCATTGTGAGTTATCCAAGCATCATTATATCATTGAGCTGAAGGGAGTATCTTAGTTTTCTTTGAGCTCAAATTGTAGTAATTAATTTCTGAGAAAATGAAATTCTTCTATCAAATAATGCTACCAAATGTGACTGTGACATAGCTGAGACTGAGATTTTTGCAGGGATTCACTGGATGATGCCTTTCACACAATGTATGATGTGCAGCAGAGTTCTTTTCCAGATCCATCTGTACTATTTTCTGAAGATTCTGAGAGACACCAGACAGATATACTGGTGTTTAAAACCCCAGTACAAAGACATTTACCCAGCAATAGGCTTTAAAAGGGAGGAGGATGATAAGGTGACGCCTTTTGTAATAATAATTATGCAGAACAACAACTGCAGGTATATCTCTTCCACAAGAAAACCTATAAGAGTTGAGGGAATATGAGGAAGGAGAAGGATACAGCATAGCTAGTAGATTTCAGTGTAATTTCTGTGGAATCTAAGAATGTATAGTGTGTGTGTGTTTTGGAGTGATTAAATGTTAACACTCAAAGCACTGTTTTTAGAAAGTTTCCCTGATACCAGAGTGATTTACCTCAAGTAGTGTCTCAATTAGAAGTCAGATGCTAAACAGTGTTAATCCAGATCTGTTTAGGCTGCATCTGTCAAAGGTCCCTTTTACACAAGTACATTGCTCTTGACTTTAGATTTAATGCACATTGGATACTCCTGTACATGTTGTTTTAGGGATAACTTTGTTTCTACTCCTCTTTGATGTAAAGTGTGTGCACCTTGGTGATAAAAAAGAAGAAATGAAGCCAGTGGAAGAGTTCAGCCCACAAGCTACTCACTTAAAGCTGAGAGCCTCTGTGTGAGTATTAATAAATATTTCATGTACATTACATTGTACAATATATAGCATTATAAACTGGATTTATGTTAGGGATCCTGGGATTCTTGCAGTGTTGATTCTAAGCATATATACTTGGAGCTGAACCTCATTAATATCAAGAATAAGCTCTCCAGAGTTTAGCCTTCAGCTGTCGTAGATTGACGTATGGTACTTCAACATCTTAACTTGCTCCTGCGTCCTTAAATTTTCCAGCATGTGATCTGGGTGAACATGCACAGTATGTACTAATCAGCTCTGCACTTGGCGTGAGCAAACAAAAGACGAATGCTACTGGTGTTTCTTTAAACATAAAAATCACCAATGAGAGTGATGACTCCAGGGGATACGATGATGACTGTGAAAGCCAAGAAGAACTAAAAGAACAGAGTTAAGGAAGGAGCATGCACATTACTGGACTTGCTTTCCTGATTCTGAATTTTTAGAATGTGAGCACTCACTATCACTTTAATGGGTTCCAGTCATGTGACTCTTTCTTGTTTTGCATGATCTCAGAATTTTTGTATTGTATTTATTGCTTTTTTTAAAAAAAAACTTTTAAATTGAAATAGCTACTGACACTTGATTAGCAAATGCATGTGTATTGTGGCATACACCATGCAAAATGAGCAGGTTACCCAGAGGCAGGCCTCAGATTCAGTGGGAGCTCACAGGAGCACAGCTCCTGAACCTTTCTGACAGTTTCACCTTCTTCTGAGAGTTCCACCTCCTTGTCCATTGAATAGTATTGCAGCTGCATAAGAATCCCTAGATGAGCTCTACTACCTATTTTTCTACAAAATGACCTCTGCCCAGAGGTTAGCTATCTTGATTAGTTACCCTGGGTGATCAAAGCCTAGCCTGTTCTATAGTGTGTCTTTCCTTTATTGTGTAGGGGAACCAGGTAGTCAAAGGACAGTTAATAGGAAAGAGGGGGTTATCATCATCATCTTTCTATCTGTCCACTGGTCAGCTAAAGCAACATGATGTTAACTGTATCTTCTGTGAGCACTTCTGTATGCTTCCCGCCCCCTCATTTTTGGTGTCTCCATTACAAAGCTTGCTAGCTTTTGCTTCTTTCTTCTACCAAAACATTTTAACACTTTAATTTGCCGAAGTTTCTATTGCATCTCATTCTCATTGTTAAATACCTGTCACATGAGGATTTTTTTTTGTTTGCTACCACATTGTTATTTGATCTTGAACATTCTCTTTGTTTTCAGTTCATGATTGAAAATATATAGCTTCTAATTTTTCCCCTGGTTGCTCAGAGTGACATTTTAGACTTGCAACAATCCTGTGATATAAGTAAGCCTGAGAGAGCCTAACATCCAAAGCTGTCCAATGGATTTCCCAAATGTACAGAAATCTGGACTTGGGTTTTGCATATCCAAACATGACACTCTAACTTAGAAGTATCAAACTCATTTGTTATGAGTTCTGATATATATGTTACTTTCTTGGGCCGTGCCATAAAATGTATGTCAGGTACCAGAGATATTAACTTTATAAATGACACAGGGAAATCTAATTAACATTTTTTTACTCAAACTACAAACAAAAGCAAATTATTTGTAGGAGTGAAAGTAATTGATTTATTGGGGAATCCACAAAAGCACCAATAAATGTATTTAATCATATGCAAGACTAGTTTTTTTCCCAAAGGATACCATCAAGGGTAGGTATCCTACAATTCCATTGGGTTTAGAGAGAGAGAGAGAGAGAGAGCTTATAGGAGATGGGTCATCTTTGCCAGTAAATAAGGTCATTTATCAGCACCTCCCATATGTCCAACCTCAGCAGCCAAGCACAGCTACAAACCATCTTTCTCTCTTTGTTTCCTCTCTTCCTCCATCCTACCTCTGAGGATCTCAGAGAGGCACATCAGACTTTCCCCTCCACTCCCCATCACCAATAACAACCCTGTGAGGTAGGCCAGACTGAGTGACTGGCCCTAGGTAACCCAGAGAACTCAGGAGGGGGATATCTGAACCTGGCTCTCTTATATTCCTCCACTGCTAGATCTCATGCATTTGCCACAAAAGCCACAGGGCTGAGGGGAAGGCCTGACATAGAGGCTGTTTCCAAAACCTCTAAGGGGTGCTTTTTGTCCTCCCATGACCCTTTTTCTTCATGGGCTGAGAACAGATGTGGGGGAGAAGTGGTCTCCATACCCCACCCTCCCTGACACTCACTCTGCCTCCTGGCTGTTCAGATGTGCAGCTGTGACAGCGGCACTCCTTATTATCTTAACTCTTCTACTTGCTACTAAGGCTGAGATGTCTTTCTCCTCTGAGTTGCATGCACAAGACAGCCCAGTTGGCTCCCAAAACAAGTGTTGGCCCTCTTCCCTCTCTCTCCCCTGCTTGCCCCAGCCATTCGCCAGCAAACTGCTGCTTCATGTTTGCTCTCGCCAACTACCCTCATGGCCACCATTTGGTGCAGTGGTGGCTGCACCAGCCACTCTGCTCTACTTCTCCATATAATGGCTTTGCCAATCCTCACTCAGCTGCGTTAGGAAAAACACCACACCTCCTCTTTCACTGCCATTACCCCCATGCTATTTTACTTCAGCCTCATAGTCTTGACCCTAGCAATTTCCTTTCTGTTTCTTGACATCTTCAACCACACACACTTCACTGTGTGTACCTGCTCCCCCCTCCTGAGTAGATTCTACCTTCTCTCCCTCAGCACCAAATGCATATGGGAAGGATTAATGCCCTAGATGGGCCAGTTTCTGCCCCTGCTCTAACCACTACTTTGCTGTCATTTGTTTAACTTCATAACTTCTTTCAAAATTTCAGCCACCAACTTAGTTTGATGGGAAATATTAACTTGTGGCATTATCTAGGCTGATGGATTGCTATAGTGGCAGCCATTGTTCCTTTAAAATTCTTAAATTTCTCAATGTTTTTCTCTTATTGTGTTTTATTACACTGCTGTATGTTTATTGCAGCATTACTTGTAGATACTTATTATTCTGCTGTTCACTGGGACTGCTACAGTGGCTTCACATTTTACATGGCAGCAAATTCATGTTTTATCATCACATGTGCACGAGGCAAGGACCTACCGCCTACCAAGTAGCATGTGTACCTGAGTGATGCCTGATGTTATTTATTTTATTTATTATTTTAGATTTCTATCCCACCCTTACCAAAAATGGATATACACATGTTACATTTTTCCGCATATTCTTAAAATGTCCTGTGTATGTACATTAAAATGAGTATGTAGAGCAGCTAATATGTTCTATAGAGGATATTGTCTGTGCTGTTCAAAGGACATTTTGACTTCTCTTTATGAGGAGCAAAATATTAATATGAGCCTCTGTATTAGTACCCCTAGAGGCCTTTGTTCAGCTTTTGTGGTCATGCTGTTAGTGGGTTTGCAAAGAGTTGTTCACTATTACACATTAATAGAAGTGAACAATTAACCACTTGTCTCAGTATTAGAATACTGGCAATCCTTTCCCAGTAAGAAACTCAGATCCCTCCCTTTCAGTCCCTGAGGCCAGTACCTGTGTACATTGCTAAGTCGTGACCTGAGGGTCAACAAACTCTTCTTCTGTTGGACCAGCTCAGGGGGCGAGTCCCAAAGTCAACAGCCTCTCGGTGTGTCCAGTTTTCTTAGCTATTCAGTCTCTTCCAGAAGTTCACATCATTATGCATTCTGTTATGTGCAACAAGCTAACAGACAGTGACAAATAGCATAGTATAATATACATGCAAGAAAAGGAAAGGAACACCTCATTGACCAGATCTTTCTTAATGTCTGTGTTGATAGCTCATTAAGAAAAATTGTGTATGGTTGATTGCTTGTACTGTTTAGTAGAAATTTCTACCAAGAAGGCCAGACTTACATGAAACTGTTATTTCATTATTTAGAAGAGATTTGCCTAAGAATTGAGGCTTCTGTTCAACAGCACCATGTTCAACTGTAATCCAGGAGGATTCCTCTAATTGCAAAGGTGTTAGTGATGAATGGAGAGGCTTTGCTGGATCTTTTTATATCCTTATTATATGGAACTGTCCCTTATGTAGTGGTAGTTAATTTACTGTGTCTACCTGAGCCTCATCCATGCATGAAGGAAGCAGGGGTGGCAGACCCCTCAGAGTTGCACTGCTTGAGACTGCAGGTTGTGTTGTTCACCTTCAAACTTGGTTTTCCATAATCTCCATACAAATAGAAAACTAGAACTGCATGGTGACCTTCTTATTCTGCTAGCTGTGTTTTTCTGTTTGCAGGGAGCACTCAAAACTGTGTCCCACTTCCTGTAGTCTGATGTAGCCCATTCTATCATCTTGGGGTCTCTGTCACCACTTTCTCTTGTGTGTGAAGTTTTCTGGAAAGGCAGCTTGTACATTTTCTAAGTATGTAAATGTGTATGGATCAGGCTTAGGCCATAGCACATACACTAATCATGCCTCCTTCTGACACAAAGTGGTATCAGCAGGGAAATGATGGCAGTGAAGCTATTTGACAAGCTGGTGACTTTGTACCAGTATCACCATGTCTCCAGTGCAACATCTAAGCCAACGGTGATCGCTTTGTGGCTCACAATGAAGTACATACACCATAAACTACTGTATGTTCTGTGCATTGTGCTCAGGGTTATTCAGTAGGGTTGATCAGTAAACACAAGAGCTACAACAAATGTCATCCCTTAATCTTACTTCAGTATGCACTTCAAAAGCATGGCTTCATAAACTTTAGTTTCTTCCCCCCTCCCCCGCTGCCCTGTGTGTATCAGCTCAGCATAAAGAAGTCTGCCACAGCTCAGCAGCATATAGTAAAACAATGCTAATAGCGCAGAAAACATCCAGCAGCCGGGCTTTACATACAGAGCCAAATTAACAATTAGGCCAAGTAGGCACTTGTCTTTGGGCCCCCACACTTTTAGGGGCCCCGGGCTGGCTCCCCCCACCCCGGTTTCCCCCCTGCTTGTATCCGTCCCAGCCTGCACGGATAGCCAGCAGCTGAGCTGCTCTTTGCCCAACTTGCCTGGTGCAGCTGCTGCTGGTGTTGTTGCCAAGTTTGCCTCTCTCTGCTTCTCCCCCGCAGCTTTGTCAAATGGGCTTTTGAGAAGGTGCCCGCAGACTACAGTGGGGACCAGCAGCAGCAGGGTAGGTGCTTCAACTCTGAAAAAATTTGTGAGCCCCCCAAGATTATGACTGCCTAGGGACCTCCACGGGGTTTAATCCAGCACTGTTTACATAACCATTCCTGGAGGCAAGGGTAGACCAAATAAGTTTACCACCCCACTTTTCTCTCACACATGTAAAGGCTCCTGGAACACACGTTGTAGATTATGGACAGTATCATAGGCACCCCTGTAAGCATGAGCTTTACAAACAGCCAGATTTACCTACATAATTTGTGCTTGTCACCCAGCTCTTGAAAGCAAAGAAGTTCTAGAAGACAACTAGTTGACATTCTTAAGTAATGCATCACAAAGGCTGCAGTCCTAAGAACTCTCTCCTGGGAGCAAGCCTAGAGATAGAACATTTTTAGGTATTTTGAAACTGCAGGGGGTGGGGGAGAAACTCTTTGGGGGGGGGGTGTTAAAATTTTATTTAAACAATTTTTGGGGTTTAAATATTCCATATGAGTTCTTTTACCATTGCTTCCTAAAATATCTCAGTTTTTCAATTAAAAAAAATCCTTGGGAAGAAATGAGGTAGAAACATATTTTTCTACCAGCACCCCAAGTTTGGGGGTGGGGGGGGCTCACTTCTCTAAGTAAGCCCTATTAAATTAAATTGGAATTACTTGTTTAGAATTGCTCCTGAAGCATTCTAGGGCCAACATGATCCTTAAGAACATCCTTAACTTGGAGGGCTTGGTTTTGTGAGGAGTAGCTGTAAAGAGAGAAGAGCTCAGTTTGTTCTCTTCCTTTAGGATAAACTTGGATAAGTGTGTATCCATGCAGGGTAACACAGCCAAGTAAAAGATATGAGTCTTGGGAACAAATCTGCAAGGAGGAGGGAAAGAGTAAGGCAAGATCTGGATTCAGCTTATTCAGTACCCAGAAAGCAAGAAGGTCATCATGGCATGAAGCTTGCTGGAGTTCAGGAAACTGAGCCTAACAATTTGTGAGCAAACCCCATCAGCCTGAGGCTTTAGGCTTCAGCCAGCAACAACAAAAACAACACTAAACAAAGTTTGAGACCAATGGAGTTTTTTTCTGGGTATAAGCTTTTGGGTGTATGCACACTTCTTCAGACACATATCTGAAGAAGTATGCGTGCGCACAAAAGTTTATACCCAGAATAAAATTTTGTTGGTTTTAAAGGTGCCACTGAATTCAGATTTTGTTCTGCTGATTCAAACTATCATGCATACTCACCTGAAAACACTGCTAAGTTAGCCTAGAGAAGAGGCAGTAAGGGAGAGTGTGAAACAGGAGAAGACAGGTCTCCCTTTTGTGCATGTGCCTCTGCATGCATTTAGGGCACTGACAGCCTCAGAGGAGGAAATACTCCATCAAGGTGATATATTAAGAGGGACCCTATTTACCTGCCCATAGGGCTGCAAGTACTCTAGCCTTGACTCACTTGCAGTCATCTCATTGGTTTCTTCTGTCTTCTCCCACCACTTCCTTCACCATCTCTCAGAGTTTCAAAAAAACCAGATGTGACAAGTAAAAGAGCTTCTTAGAGCTCCCAAATGGAAGAGTGAGAATCACTCTTTGAAGTAGTCATTTAGCTTAGAAGATATGAAGCTTTCTATTTAATTGGGGAGGGACGGTGGCTCAGTGGTAGAGCATCTGCTTGGTAAGCAGAAGTTCCCAGGTTCAATCCCTGGCATCTCCAAAAAAGGGTCCAGGCAAATAGGTGTGAAAAACCTCAGCTTGAGACTGGAGAGCCGCTGCCAGTCTGAGAAGATAATACTGACTTTGATGGGCCAAGGGTCTGATTCAATATAAGGCAGCTTCATATGTTCAATCAGATCCTTGATCTGTCAAGTACAGTACTGTCTACTCGGATTGGCAGCAGGTCTCTAGGGTCTCAGGTTTCACATAACTTACTATTTGGTCCTTTTACCTGGAGATTCTTTGAACTGAACCAGGAACCCTCAGCATGCCAAGCAGATGTTCTGCCTCTAAGCCTTGGTCCCACCTCACCTTCACTGCTATGGTTACTATAGGAATAACTGGCACAGATTGCTTAATATTTCCACCTGCTAGTTCTTGGTTTTGCATTGATTTTGCTTGTTTTCCCTCTAACCAGTTTTCTGATAAAAGTGATAGATTGAGATGACACATGAAAAATGTTTTAATGTCTTCCATTTAATCTGTCTCCCTTCAGGGGCTAGAAAAGCAATGTCATAGTTTAATTAGGGAAGCAAAGTGGGCTTTGTTCTTAACAAGGTATATAAGCTGGTAAACTACCTGCTGTGTTCTGTTCATAAGCTATATCATGTGATATTGAGAAAGGGAGAAAGCCAGCCAGTTGCTCTCATAGTAACCTGATTAATCTAACAAAGCAAGGTAACCTGTTCAAGGCCACATACAAAAAATGCCATGCTGGGTTCACTACAAATTTATGCTTCAATCTTAAATTAAATTGTAGCACCATTGTATTGTTTTTAGATTAATTTTAATATTAATTTATATATTGTATTTATGCCATTGCTTACTGATTTTATTATCTGTTTAATGTTATATCATGATATTATATCATGCTTTGTAAGCCGCCCTGAGCCTGCCTTGGCGGGGAGGGCGGGGTATAAATAAAAACTTATTATTATTATAAATTATTATACAGTATTTAAACACGAATAATAACTGCCACAGTTCAACAAGTAGAAACTTCCTGCATTTCCTTCCCTCCCAGCCACCCCCAAAATATGATAGTTGCTGTTTCAGATACTTTGCTTGGTCCCCTGCATTTGCAGTCTCAGCTTCTCAAAAAGACTTTTCAACTGGAAGAGGCAACTGTTTTCAAGAATATCTCTTCTTGCTGCATCAGGGCACTTGCTTATCAGTAGCTTACCATGCTGCCAAAAAGTAGGAACAGACAGTTTGGGAGCATGCTAGAGTACAAAGATTAAATGGTTGCTGGATTTCAATGACTTCATGAGTTAGCAAATCTTGGCTTTAGGGGTGAGAGGTGAAGCAGTGGTGCTGGTGATGCTCATGGAATTCTGTTGGATAGAACCCCAGCTGTGAGTTCTGATGTCATCATTTTCAAGTCCTATGTGTGTCTTTAAGAACTAATTCATCTGCCTCCCAGTCTTGTTGACTTGCCTCCGTTTTGCCCTATTCTTCCTCTGAGTGTCTCATATGAGATGTCCAAGAAGTTTGTTGTACTGGAAGTTCATAGGATCAGTTTTATTAGCTTCAGCAGCAGACCAGCATCGGATACCTTCAGATCACTTCCTTTCTTCACCCTATCATGCCTCTTTGGTATGTCTAGAATGACTTTGCTTTCAAGACTAAAAGCTGCCATTTCTGTAAGACAACTCAAAATGGTCCACCAGGGAATTCAGAATATATGAACCTTGCTATATTTAGTCTACCAGTGCTCATTTAGTCTACCAGCTTCTTTGTGGTGGCTAATCAAATTGACTTATTGGTTTTAAAATGATGTCCAAGGCTAACCTGATTTTGTCAGATCTTGGAAGTTCAGGGTCGCTACACAGAGGCAGACAATGGCAAACCACCTCTGAATGTCTCTTGCCTTGAAAACCCTGCAAGGTAGCATAAGTCAGCTGTGACTTGACAGCACTTCCCATCAGCACAAATGTTGTTTTGTTACCCTGTATTAATGGTGGCTGACAAGTTGTCAGTGACAACACATAAAAGCAAAAAGAGTGTAAAACAATACAAAGCTATGTTAATATAAAAATCTGCAATAGATATTCAAAACTCAAAAAAACTCCCATTACCATGAATAATTACAATATAGAAAACTTAGACCACCAAAGTTTGAGGTATATGTGATAGACTTGGCCTGATGCCTTAAAAATGACACTAGATGTGAATGTCCCTTGGGAAAAGAAGTTCCATAAACTGCAGTAAACTACAATGTAGGGTCTATGTCTAGCAGATGGCTGCTGTTTAACTTCTGCAGGAAGGGACAGCTGGAGAAGATTTTCCAGTGATAATCTAAACTGATGAACAGGTTCATATGGGACAGTTCAGCTGCTGAGATACTCTTGCTGACCATTTAGCGCCTTAGCATTGCTACTATGCTTCCTCTAAGCTGTGGAGTCCTGTCAGCAAAAATTCTACTTTGTGAGTTACTGGCATTAAAGTTGTGAGTGAGCCAGAGGCTAAAAAACTGAGCTAGCTCATACAGACTCAGCTTAGAGGGAACATTGGATGCTAATAGCCCTTTGTATTGGACCCAGAAACAGTAAATGAGTGAAGACTCATTTGAGCATGAAAAATGTATTTGCTATCATGAGGTTCAGTTTGTAAACTGGACATCATTTCCTTAACCAATTTAAGTTTCCAAAAATTGTTCAGAGGAACATACACATTCAGTGCATTCAAACTCCCTAGCCTAGTTGTCACTAATAGATATGTTACTGTGACAAAACCATCTGTTACATGGAGAGTTGCAGCTGGAGTACCAACTGGAATTTATAAAAGGCACACTGAGTTTCAGGCACCAGTTGTGCAAACCAAAGCAATGTGGGATCTAACAGCATCCCAAACTGTCAACCATAGTTTTAAGAGACAGTATAATCCAATCAAGAATTGTATGGACATGACTTCATTGTTCCATTAAACTACCTACCAGCAATATTTCCCACCCACACCATCTTGTCTGGATTCACCTTCAGTGTTTCACTTCTCATCTATTCTGCTGCTGAATTCAGGCATTTATTCAGAACACCCAATTCCTCATTTGGATTAGATGAAAAAGACAAATATAGTTGGCTGTAATCTGCATATTGATCACACATCACCCCAAATCTCCAGATAACCTTTCTTGTATGTTTCATGTAGATATGCAATAGCATGAAGGTGGGGGGAATGGAACCCTACAATACCCTATAAAATGAAAGCTAAAAGCCCCAAAGCAGCACTTTCTGAAGTTGACCAACTGTATAAATAGAGAATCACTGCAACACATTACTTTCAACCGTCAGCCCTGCTGCATAGGATCCAGAAGCACATTGTGGTTGATAGCATGAAAAATCATAGAGAGATTTAGGAGATTCAACAAGATCTCACCTGGTCACTTGTTTGTCTCCTAAAACAGGCAACTACAGTCCTGAAGTCAGACTGAAATATGACTTATTTTACCTGCATCAATGATTAGGAGAGGGCCCATGGCCTAGTGAGAGAGCATCTCCTTTTTATGCAGAAAGTTCAGTCCCTGGCATCTCCACTTAAAAGGATCAGCAGGTGATGGCATGTCTGCCTGAGCCCCCGTAGCTCTGCTGCCTGACAGAATGCACAGTAGTGACATAGATAGACAAATGGTGATACTCAATAGAAGATAGATTTATATGATCCAGAGCAGGGCTTTTTTTATGGAACTCATTTGCATATTAGGCCACACACCCTGACACTAAGCCAGTCAGAACTGCATTCCTGTGTATTCCTGCTAAAAAAACCAAACCTGTTCCAGAGAGGGTTTCTTTAGGAGTGAACTAAAAGCTGTCTTGGCTAGGACCTTCTGCATCTCAAAATGAGAAATTTACAGCCTCCCCCTCTGAATGTTATGAGCTAGGCTGGGCAGTGGTTGAGCATACATGTCGTAGCTTGCATCTCTCTGATTACCCTGCCAGCATTCTCAGGCTGCAGCAATTGAAGGTGTTCCAGAAAAAAGAAGATGAGTGCTGTAATGGAACAAACTATATTTAGTCTCAGTGCAGCCTGGAATCCAAGAAGAAGCAGATACATACATGTTTTTTCTCAGTGAAGTGCTTTCTAAGCGTGTCACAGCAGGCAGACTAAGTGGCTGAAAGAATACTGACCTGCAGTTCCAAACATAATACTTTTTTGAGTTCTTTGCTTGACTGATTATACCATCACTTCTACCACTCGTTGTGCTGTATAAAAACATGCAAATTCAAAACGAAGAAGAGAAGGTAAGAATAAAAAGTTAGCAGGCTTAAAATCAGCTGCTTCTTTGGGTCAAAAGCTAAGGCCATTTTCACCAGTGACACTTAGGCTGTCTTTTGGAGATTGTGTGTCTATAAATCAAGCTGAAATAATCTCATTTGTTAACAAGTACATTCAGTTCAGAGGGGGCTACCCATTTTTTGGTAAGAATGTATAAGCAGATAATGTCTTAGTGTACAGGGTATTTCTACTCTTACTGCAGATGATGCTGACCCCCAATTCAGAACATAAATTATCTTTTGTAGCGCTTTGCTTCAGAAATTCTGTGGCAGAGTCTGCCACTAGCTATGCAGTATTGGTTTGCATAATAGTACAAATTTTAAAATTGTATAATAGTACAAATTGTACTACACTATTCACAGCTTCTGTAGAAAAAGCCCAGCAGGAACTCATTTGCATATTAGGCCATGCCCCTGACATTGTTTTGCACAGGGATTTTTTGTAGAAAAAGCCCAGCATGAACTCATTTGCATACTAGGCCACACCCCTGACTCCAAGCCTGCCAGAACTGTGTTCTTGTGCATTCCTGCTTTAAAAAAAAAAGTCCTGATATTATTGTATAATAGTACAACTTTAAAAATAATACAAATGTTAAAATCTCATCTGACGAAGAGAGCTGTGTTTCTCAAAAGCTTATGCTACACTAAAAATTGTTAGTCTTAAAGGTGCTTCTGGAGACTTTATATTTTACAAACTTAAAGTGAGGGAAGTTTGAAACCACAGCTTAAATGCCCATTATGTCCCCAGTGCTACCTCACTGTGGTCTAAGAGCCTTTCTGGCATTTATTTACTGAACTGAAAGTTCCAAATGGCTGAGTTTGATAAATTGCATAAAACAAACAGAGATGTTCTGCTGGAGGAAGACCTCATTTGATTGCATCTTATCTGCACCATTGCTGCAAAAGATTGTTTAAACTTGAGGCGGGGGGAGAGAAGGGAGAGACCCACATGGTTAATTAGTAATGTTGTCCTTGATACTTCTGGATTAAAGTGAAGTTCTGTACTAGGCTAGCTGATGCAACTTTTTGATGCAACTGAGCCAACATTAAGCATTTTTGAATTCTCTAGATTTTAGAATAAGAGTTAATCATGTGCTTAATAGCTTCATACTGAAATCAGTTATACTCTTGTGCTTAACTTTGGCTAAATTATGGCCTTTTCCTTTTGCCAGTTTGATTCACATTTGAGAATACATTTTTAATTATGCACAAAAAGCATATGTGATTCTGTGTACTCAATATTATTCTCACAACAAACCGGTGGGGTAGGTTTAACCTCACATAATAAACTTCCCGGGCTGATCAAATACCAACTGGAACTTAATGGGTGAAACTCTGGCCCTATAACTACTACAACACACTGTCTTGGTATATATGAATTAAAGCCACTGGGTCATTATAGAATTCTGGTACATTGCCTTTTATTTTTGCATTGGATTTTTGCATGGTGGATTTAATTCAGTAATTTTTCAACAACTGTGTTTGATTTTCATGCTTCATTTTATGACATCATAAGAAAACTTGGCTTCTATGGTAAAATTAATTAAAGATTTGTCTGCCCGTAATTGTATACAGCAAGCAAAATGTTACCAGTGCCCCCCACCATGTTTTAACGTCACAAACAGAGAGTCAGACCGTGGATCTAACAAGATTGGTATTACCTACTCTGTCTGGCAGTCTCTCCAGGGTCTTGTGTGGAGAGCTGTAACTCAAAGTGTTGGGGATGAAACTTGGGATCTTCTGTATGCAAAGCAGATGTTCTGCCAATGAGCCATGGCTGCTCCCCTACCACAGTACATTAGTGGAATAAGGTGGCAAGTGTAACTTTTTTCCTGTAGTGCACAAGAGAGAGAGAGACCCACAGAGCTGCCAGTTCATTGAAGGGGATGAGTTCCGTACTATGTATGACACCAAATTAATGTTTTTATTTGCAAATTCAGAATCAGTTTTCAGCTTGTTGGACCAGTGTCTATCGATAAGAGCTTGCAGGTTCTCAAAACTGACACTTGAGGGAGAATAAAGAATCCCTAGCTTGACACTGGTTCACTTAAAGTTCACAGTGTGGATACTAATCAGTTGACATGTGAAAGTGAGCATGAAATTTGTTTTGTGGATGATAAAGAAGTAGGTTTTTATACCCCACTTTTTTCTGACCTAAGGAGTTTCAGAGTGGTTTACAATTGCCTTTCCCTTTCTCTCCCTAGAACAGATACCTCATGCAGTAGATGGGACTGAGAGAGTTCTGAGAGAACTGTGACTGGCCCAAGATTACCCAGCAGGCTTCATGTGGAGGAGTGGGGAATCAAATCTGGTTCTCCAGATTAGAGTCTGCAACTCTTAGCCACTACACAACACTGGCTCCCACACTGAGAATCAAGAATAGAGGCATCTGTTCAGGCTTCTTTACACTTGGGAATCATTTTTAGGTAGTTGTGTGTCCAAGAAATAAAATAACTTGAAGGTTTCTGTAACTGCTTTCAGAGGATGCTGCCTCCTGCATTTCTGCAGGATTTACTGTTCTGATCTTGCCCTCTTCCATTGACCTATACTGTGGTTGGCTGGGCCTGCTATGTCTGTTCAGCAAATGTGAATGAATAATCCAGTCAGTTCTGACAGGAGATGAAGCAGAGCTGGTGGTGCTCAAAAGAATGTCCTTTCTCCAGGACAATGATTTTGCTTAAGGTCGAGGACAGTTTCTTAGAAGCCATGAAGGGGAAAAAGGGTTATGGTCATACTGGAATACAGAGCTCCTCTCCAAACAAGAAGCAGCCAATGCCTTTATTTTGTAATAAACAAGGCCAGTTAAAGCACATGAATGCCACAAGGTAAGATAGTTTCAGAGGATAACCATGTTGGTCTGGAGTAGAATCCAGAAACATCTTAGAAACCAACAGAATTTTCAGGATATAATGTTTTGAAAATCAAAGCTCTGTCTCTTGGAAGTTTATGCCTGGAAAATCTTATCGGTCTCTAAAGTTCTAATGGACAAGCATGTAAGATACCTTAGAGATTGATGGAGCTCCTAAAATGGGTAGTAATCCAATAAACATGAAAACAAATATCTATCTTATTTTAATGCAGTCCTTCCTCTAAGGAGTTCAAAACAGTTTTGGTCCTCTATACTTCCATTTTTTCTAAATTGCACCAATCTTAGGAGCCTTCCTTCAACTTGTGCCTCTTCTGTTGGAGGAAAAAGTCACTTAAGCAAAGCTGTAGTCAGCAGGGGAGCACATGGGGATGGTGTCCCCTGTTGAATTTTCTGTGCCCCATCCCAATCTCCCCAGAGTCCTCCTTTAACTCTGAATTTTGGCAGGGTAGCCATGCCAGTCTGCCCTATCCTGAAGCATGTGCAACTAACAATCTTTGATTCCTTCCTTCTGAACTCTGGCAGTGGTGGCATGAAGGTCAGGGGCAAGCCGGCATGACTGCCTGCCCACCAAGCAGCACCTGGCTGGAGGCACACAAGGCTAAAATGGGAGCTTCATGGCGGTAACAGCTCCCTTGCTGGGTGGTGTCTGACAATTGCAGCAATGCAAGCTGCAGGGGACCCACCCAGTGAAGAGAGGCTCCCAGCCGGTGGGACTTGGGATTTTCCACCAGGGCTGGGGCAGGCAGTGGAAATATCATTCAGCTTGGCCTTGGTGTTGCTGCCAGCCTCCCAGGGACACATTGCCATCTGCCTCTCTTCTGTTCCTGTTCCACCTCTAGTAGGGCTGCTTTCAGACAGTGGGACAGGCACCCTTCCCTGCTCCGGTGATTTGATTTAATTTAAGTTAGTTAGTGGCCAGCACACCCTCCCCCTCAAAAAGAATTCCTGGCTACAGCCCTGCCCTTGAGTTGGAGGAAAAGTCTTTGTTGGAGAAGGCTTTGAACTTGACTCAGTAGAGTGGTAGGATACATGCCAGTGATTACCATAAGGACATCCAATGAGTTCCATGGATGAATGGAAATTGAATCCTGACATTACAACTCGAAGTCTTTTTAATTAGTCTAACATGTATAAAATTTTGGCTCATTTTCTCGGAGGTTAACCTTTTGTAGGGTGGTCTTTCAACTTGAACAAACAGGCTTTTGCAGCAAATCTGTACTGTTCTTGATATGAAATTCTGAAGGGTTATCTGATGCTTTGGTGAAAACAGAGTAGCAAATGATTATTTAGGCACAGTCCTATGCCTGAAGAAGTAGACAATATGTGTTCTCTGTTTAAGCCTAGAAAACACTAATTCCGTTATTGTTTTGTCTCTTTCTTCTAGTGTAGAGATTGGTGAAAGTGTCAGAGGAGAAGATGTGTACATTGTCCAGAGTGGTTGTGGCGAAATAAATGACAATCTGATGGAGCTTCTCATCATGATTAATGCTTGCAAGATCGCATCTTCCTCACGTGTCACCGCAGTCATCCCATGTTTCCCTTATGCCAGGCAAGATAAGAAAGACAAGGTATGTGAGGTGCGGTTACCGGTTTATCAAAGTAGAATAATGTTTGCAAATTGAGAAATGTATTTAGGCTCATAAATAAGCTAGACTTTTAAGGTTGCCCCCTAAGGATTCTTAATTGATTTCACTAAAATAGGTGGGATGTGCTTCCAAGTTCTTATTATTTCAGTGCTACCAACTACAAGCATGGCTTCGTCCCTGATCTCCCACAACTCATGGAAAACAAGAAAGGCTGCACTCCATAGTATTGTATCACAAACTCCATCAACAATGTCCTTGGTTAGCCAGTCAGGTGTCCTCTCCAAAAAGCAGATGCCAAAAGGAATATCGATCTGCTTTCGTGTCATTATGTCGCAACTGCAAATGTGTTAGGAGTCTTTTATGTAAGTTGGTTGTATCTATATATCTGTTTCTTAAGGGACAATCTCTGGATATCTAAATCCGTGGATTCATCCCACACTAAAACAAAACACATTGAGGGGGTTAAATTCTACCAAAATTAAAAAAAAAAATTGCACAGAGTACACAAAGGATGACACAGCTCCTGATGACCAGGGGTGAGGGGAGAAATGGGAGGGGGGATGAGAAAGGATTGGCAAAGAAGGCGGGGGTGGAACTTTGACAGAGAAAGGGTAGAGAGGGAAGGAAGCAAAGGAGGGGGGATGCCACTTCCCCCAAGTTTCTTGTTCCATATAGTTATGGAATAATGGTGGCATTATGTATTTGGCCAGATATATAAAGCAGTGGTGGGGGAGTGGCATCATATAGCCCAGCCTTGGAGGCTAAGCATGGTCAGTATTTGAATGAGAGACCACCAAAGAAGGTTCTGTAGAGGGAGGCAATAGCAAAACACCTACTTTTTACTTGCCTTGAAAGCTTCTTGCATATAAACAGGACTTTTTTTGTAGAAAAAGCCTAGCAGGAACCTGTTTGCATATTAACCCACACCCTCTAATGTCATTGTTTCACACAGGGGCTTTTTTGTAGGAAAAGCCCAGCAGGAACTCATTTGCATGTTAGGCCACACACTCCGATGCCAAACCAGTTGGAACTGTGTTCCTGCTCAAAAAAAGCCCTGCGTATAAAGCACCCACTTCTTTACTTCTCTGGGATTTATGGAGGAAAAATGGGGCCACAAATGTCAGTGGGAAGACTGAAACTTTTAACAGTTTACAAACAACTCGAACGTCTACAGTTGGGAGTACAGCAGAAGTTACAGAGGGATTCAGCTTGGCTAGGTCAAAAGGTATTCGAGGGTGAGGAATCTTCCATTTGGGAAAGCAGCACTGTCTTCTTTTCTTTATTGGTTTCCATTTTAAAGCTGTGCTGGAAACAATGAAAGCTAGTTTCATAAAGCAGGCGAGAAAATTGTTTTCTGAAATCACTGAGCTCCTGGCCTGCTGAACAAAGTTGCCCAAAGTTGGTTTGTGATTAATACGTTGTAGTTTGAGCTTTGAAGTAGTATTGCCCTTCAGATTGGAAGGACAATCCAAACTGCTGATTTCTCTGCTAGTCACTGAACTCTTCCAGTCAAGTGTAACCAAAGTGTTTTGTGCCAGTATGAGAAGTTACCTGTATGCTTCTAGAACTCAAAAAACTTTGAAGAGGAAAAAAGTTACCATTCCAGTGCCAAGAAATACTGAGGCCCAGTCCTTATAGGTCAACTACACAGAACACTCAGTCATATACGTTTTTGCAGGGCATTTGAGTTTGCCTTAAAGCCCAGCAGGAAAATTCTCACTGGAACAAAACAATCAGTAGGGAGTTTGATTTTTTTTTCCTGTTGGCTTTTTAAAGATTAAAATTCTCAGCTTTTACCTTGTATGGGAAAGGTATGAGTCATTTATAGCATAGATTGGTATATACCTAATTATTAACCTATACCGAGACTGTTCGGTCTTAGCAAGAGAACAGTAGTGTTCAACACAAGGCTTTATCATTTTTACACAGGGTTGCTATTTTGGGTCATGGAGAAACAGTCCAAAATTCAGAACTAATACATACCCCCATCTGCAGACATTTTGAAAACCCTAAAAGAGAAGTAGAGGAATTCTACCAATACCAGAAACACATTCTGTTCTGCTCTGGGCAGGAAGCATGTGATCTGAAGCTGTGGGGAGTAAAGAGGGTCTTCTAGCCAGGGACAAATCACCACCTGCTGAGGTTTAGACTTAAAGGAAAACCAAGACTGCAGTGGTGGGAGATCAGTGGAAGAACCTCTGCTTTGTATGCAGAAAGCCTCAGGAGGAGGTAGACTGTTCTGCTGTCCTCTGCAATCATTTTGCTAAGCACTCTTGCATCTATTCTGACTTAGACTCTACATTAACAGTGACAGGACTGGATGGTCCATCCTGGGACCATTTGTCCAGTTGTGTGGGATACCTTGCAACTTGTCCAGTCTGAGGTTATGGACAACTTAGATGTTTAAGTCATACCACCTGCTTGTATGACCCTTTCCCCTCCTGGATAATTAAATTAGCTGCCGGGGAGGGGGGGACTTGTGGACTGCATCCAGGAGATAGCAAAGGCCTCCACAAGGGAGACAGAGGTCTCTGCTGCCTTGAAGCAGACAGTGGTGTGTCCACTCCTAAAGAAATTTACTTTGGACCCAGGAGAGTTTACTAATACCATCCAGTCTCAAGTGTATCATTCTTGAACAAGGTGAATGGGAACAGGTGGTGTCTGCACAACTTCAGAAACTCCAGAATAAAGTGGATTATTTGGATTTATTCCAGTCTGTTTTCAAGCCTGGTTAAACAGCCTTGGTCACCCGGGTGGATGACATGTGCCAGGATATGAACAGGGAGAGGACAACCCTGTTAATTCTCCTGGGAGCTTTCTGGATCAACTTTTGTGGTTGGGACTGGGAGGCACTGTTTTATGGTGGTTTCAGTCCTACCTTGGGCCCCTGCAAAGTTATATCTTGTCCCCCATGTACTTTAGCATCTATATCAAGCTGTTTGGAGAAGGCAAGTAGTGGTATTCAGACATATTTCCAGAGATGTGGCAAAAGAAAAAAATCCAGAATTTTATTCTGTTCAGGTAAAAAACAATAAACAAAAAAAACAAGAAGCAGACACCCCAGAGCTTACTAGCTGTGCTGTTGAATCAGCAACAAGTTCAACATGCTGCTGACATTATTGATTTCAACACTGGAAGATCTAGAAACCTTATTGCAAAGGGGAGGTTTGACAATCACCACTTTTTAGGTTAAAAAAACCCTGTTTTGTTTGCTAGCAGTCACTGCCACGACTCCACAGAGAGGACAACTCTGAAAATTATGCAGGGCTGTTTTGGTTCAAAGAACCACATTGCTTGAAAGAAGCAAGAGAAAGGGAAAAGCCAGTTTCAGCAGACTGTACTCTAAACTTCTGGCCTTTCCTTAAGAAACGTGCTCATTTTTACAAGTTAAGAGTGCTTCATGTGAGCTTCAAGTGCCTTACTATAACACTTACATTTCAAGGATTTCAGAAGAATAGTTCTAACAAGAATAATTTCCATATGAACAACTAGTACAATTCTGCCAAAAGTTAGAAAGTTACTTTTATGTATTTCCTTTGTGCAAGTTTTATTCCACTCTTCCTCTAAAGAAGCCGGGATGCTGCACATAGTGCCTCCTGTTCCCTTTTATCCTTATGAGGTGATAGGCCCAAAGTTCATCCTGTTACTTTCAAGCCAAGTGGGGTTTTTAAACTGGAACTTCTGGTCCCAGTCCTACACCACACTGGCTGTCCTATTATGTATTATTATTATTATTACTGCCTTTTTATTAGTTGTATATAGAATAATCCTGCCATGATCCCTGTGGTAATCTCACTGTTTATTGATGTAACTGGAATTTGGAGGTCTGATTACTTGTTTTCAAAATGCATAAAATCCATTTCTTTTGACTTCAGAGCCGGGCTCCCATTTCTGCAAAACTTGTTGCCAATATGTTATCAGTTGCTGGAGCAGACCACATCATCACAATGGACTTGCATGCTTCACAGATACAGGTATGTTTGTTCTGTTCTTGAGTCAGTTCAGCTCTCTGTTACCACAGCCTGGTGTCCCCTGTTTTGACTTTTTAAACAACAACAACATTTATTGACATAGCAACCATATTAATAACAGAAAATAAGTAAGTAAGTAAAATTTTATTTGTATCCCGCCCTCCCCCGCCTAAGCAGGCTCAGGGCGGCTAAGAAACAATTCAAACAGTCCTGGCCCAGTCTGTTAATACATTACTCACCTCATAGATGCAAGGTACAAGAATTTAGCCACAGTTTCAATCACCATTTGATTCTGAGAAGATAATAGAAAAAGGGTTTTGCATTCACCAGATTTCCCTACTTGCTCTCTCAACGAGGGTTCAATAAGAATGGAGCATATTATCAAGATAGTAAGTGCAATGCCAAAAAAAAAATGTCCAAGGCTTTCTATGTCCTGCCAACTACAGACACATAGCCTATTCGCATACGGTATTGCAGAAGGTAACACATTAAAGCGAGCTAGCGAATAGGCTCTATGATAGTGTGGGACAATTTAAAAAGTTAAATACTGTGTCATATACCATAGAGTAAAATCCCTAGGCCCAAGGGTGAACATCTAACTTTAGTAAGGCTCCTAAGATCTTGCATCTTGATATCAAGGAGTCTTTGTTTAATCAGTGCACAAGCTGATCTCTTTGTAAGGGCAAATAGGTCATCAGTACTGATCCCTATTGAATTAATTTTCTCTTCTATGTGGTTTCACCGCATAAATGACAGAGACTCTGACAAGTACATATGAAAAATGAGGCTATCATCATTAGTCTTAAAATGCAGATTTAACCAAAATGTAATAGTATTGATCCATGCTTTAGACTTGTTTGACTTGCTGCTATGAAGAAAGTTACAAGCAATCAGAGGAAACCATGGAAAAGACATCCACAAAAAACCTCAAAGGCTCATGGCTGCAATTACTGGCAAACCAATTATATGACAATTTCAAAAGGTGTAATTATTCCAAAATTTCAAAAGTGCAATATAAAGTACAATATTTCATGTTTGTTCATACAAATTTCAGTTTGACTCGACAAACAAATCAGCGGTTTTAAATCCAGTGAATTCCACTGCAGTCATTCCATAAGTTCAGAGGCAAGACCGAATGCCATTTTTCAGAGATTGTCAGTGGCAATGAAGCTGTACCCCAATTCCAATACTTGATCATGGGGCCGCAAACCAGCACCTTTGACTCAAGATGTTTATGAATGTAGTGTAAAAACTTGAAGATTTGCATGACCCCAGTACAAATATCTGACGAAGCCTCTGTGTGAAATGGCCAGCCGCAGCTTGTGGCCCCGTGATCAAGTATTGGAACTGGGGTACAGCTTCATTTGGACTAAAGAGAGAATTAAAATGTTTTTTACTCTTTATATTGCATTTTTGAAATTTTGGAATAGTTACACTTTTTGAAATGGTCATAATTGGTTTGCCAGTAATTGCAGCCATAAGCCTTTGAAGTTTTTTGTGGCTATGAAGAAGGTGGCAGCTAAAATGGCTGTGATTTCTTAGAGCTGCCAACTTCAAGTTGGGAAATACCTTAGGTTTAGGGGGTAGAACCTGAGGAGGGTGAGGTTTGGGGAGGGGAGGGACTTACATGGCATATAATGCCATACAGTCCACCTTCCAAAGCAGCCATTTTCTCCAGGTGAACTGATTTCTGTTGCCTGGAGATCAGTTGTAATTCCAGGAGATCAGCCACCACCTGAAGTTTAGCAGCCTTATGATTTCTCTTCATAGTCATCTTGATTGCCAGAGCTGCTTTGAACTTGGAGCTCTACCATTTTAATTCTCTCTTTAGTCCACATTTGTGGCCCAGTTGCAGCCCAAATAAAAATTTGTCCTTTCCCAGGCTGTCATCCAACTGCTTGTTTGGACTGTGAACCTGAGATAATCTGAAATCTTAGATGGTTTCTCAGGGCCAAATGAGACATCTGTTTTTCAGTCCCATGAGTTTCACTGTCGTGGAATTCACAACTTATAAAGTGGGGGCTGTAATTTGTAGAAAAATCTAAGGTAATAATTCCAAAGTATTGATGACTGTTTTGATGAGAATGGAAAAGTGAAGGACGACAACAATAAGCAGAGGAAATTAGAAGGTATTACCTGAAAAGATGGGAAAGCAGTTAACTGAAATGAACAACTCAAGTGCAACTTCTAGATGCAGGAAACTTATTCATCCTAATTCATAAATTAGTGTGTCCTATACAGTCTACTAGTCCTGAAATGCGTTGGACTTCAGTAGTTCATTTCCATTTTCCTCTTAGTGCTTTCTGAAGTTCTCTCCTTTCTAGTTTCAGTTATTTCAGTGAAAGCCCTCTATCAATGAAAAAACCAGGAACTAGGCTTTTAAAGCATTTTCAAACAAGTTATGCACATGTACAGAGTATAAGACAGCATTTCACCAACTGTCAGATGCCAAGTTTCACAAACCTGTTCCATAAATTTTAATAAGTGATTCAGCCTTGTTTCTGTATACCACAGTTATCCTCCTATATGCATTCCAGCCATACTTAATGAGGGGAGGGGTTTCCATTGGTTTTTTCTGCCAGAACTTTTGACAGAGTTAGTTCAAAATTTGTCAGGTGCAGACCGCAATCAACAATGTTTAACATAGGCCTTAGCAAATTTTCAGCTTACCTAGGAGACACTCCAATAATTTAGGAGCCAGACCTAGTTTTTATCCTTCAGAGTTTTTTATTTTACTTTGTTAGAAGAAGACAAAGAAGAAGAAGACTATACCCTGCTCTTCTCTCTGAATCAGAGAGTCAGAGCAACTTACAGTCTCCTTTATCTTCTCCCCCCACAACAGATACCCTGTGAAGTGGGTGGGGCTGAGAAGGCTCTCACAGCAGCTGCCCTTTCAAGGACAACTCCTGCAATAGCTATGGCTAACCCAAGGCCATTCCAGCAGCTGTAAGTGAAGGAGTAGGGAATCAAACCTGGTTCTCCCAGACAACCACTGCACCAAAGTCTGCACACTTAACCACTACACCAACGTGGTATACATCAAACCACAAAAACTAATCCTAAACTTTTCAGTTTCTTGTTGTTTTTAAAAATATAACAAAAGTGTTGTGGTGAATAAGTAACTATGTAGTAAACATAGTTATCATCACAACAAAAAAGCTAACCTCTATCCCTCACCGTACATCCAGTAAGAACCACGAGAAGGCACTTAAAATAAATAACTGATGAAATTTCTAGGTGCCATGATGCCCTGGGACCTGGGATTTGTCAAGCCCTGGTTTAACATACCAAGGCTAATTTCTCTCTTATGGTCTCTAGGGGTTCTTTGATATCCCAGTGGACAACCTGTATGCAGAACCAGCAGTGTTGCAGTGGATCAAAGAAAATATTGTGGACTGGAGAAACTGTGTCATCGTCTCACCTGATGCGGGTGGAGCAAAAAGGTGGAACACATAGAACACATCTTCTGTTGTCTTATCTAGCATTCATTCTACAAAGCAGAATGAATGTGCTCTGGAACTTCTGTTGTCTGCCTAAGCAAACTGATACATGGGATAAGCAGTGTATTGCTTAAGATTCTCTCAGTGCTCTAAAGACTATTCTTTTCTCTCTTCTCCTGCTTTTGACCTTCTTAGCTGAATCCCTCTACAGAAGGAAGGAGCTTTTCCCTGCTGCTTGCTTCTTGTAGCACAGTTGCTGCAGTTCTTCCTTTTCTCCCTCTCCCTTTTCTCTAGTATGAGACCCACCTCATTGTCCCTGCTGAAGTGTAGGTAAGCATTTATTGTATTTTAATTGAACTGTTTTGTACAAAAAGGAGTACAGTAAGATTTAGCTCACAAACTATCTATGAAGCATCTAAGAATAAACCTCTCTTGGGATATATCCATTTTACGCTCTTGATACTTTATTTTTCTTTACAAAATATATACTTATTAACACGAAGGTGTGTTTTCTGTAAAGAAGCCACCAGAATCTTTCTAATGTATGTCTGATCCAGCCCCCTGGTTACATTTACCTCTTGGATTGTGACAGTTCTAGATCTTCTTGCTGATTCCACAGTTGAGCTCATTCTCTGTCTAGAAGAATGGCCTTTGCTTTTGGGGTGTATTTTGGTGTGATCAGTTTTCCCCATGTGCACAATAAATAATTGTCATGTTTGCAGAAGGAAAGGAGAGTTGGCCAAAATTATCCTGCACCTTCTGTTAATTGAAAATTTGGTTTGGATCCAATCTTAAGTCTGTGGCTTGGATCCCATGGTAAATTGCTTCTTCTGGAAAAGATTTCCATCAGCAGAACGGGACTTTCCTGCTGTGGTGCTTCCTCCCACCCTTTCACTTTGCCAAGCAGGTCCTCCCCACATCCATTCCCAGAAGTTAAAATGTCTCTAGATATATTCTGTTGCAGCTTAGTATGCGGAGGAATGGAATACCCTTTATTGGTATATATCTGAATGCAGCACATGAAAGTAAGGTTGCCAGACCCCCTGATGAAGATCAAGAAGAAGATATTGGATTTATATCCCGCCTTCCACTCTGAAGAGTCTCAGAGCGGCTCACAATCTCCTTTACCTTCCTCCCCCACAACAGACACCCTGTGAGGTGGGTGGGGCTGGAGAGGGCTCTCACAGCAGCTGCCCTTTCAAGGACAACTTCTGCCAGAGCTATGGCTGGCCCAAGGCCATTCCAGCAGGTGCAAGTGGAGGAGTGGGGAATCAAACCTGGTTCTCCCAGATAAGAGTCCGCACACTTAACCACTACACCAAACTGGCTCTCTGATGGAGGCAGGGATCCCCTGCTGCCAGGCCCTACTATTCCCCTGCTGCCAGGCCCTACCAATCAGCTGGCTGGTGGGTGGGGGAACTTACCCCCAAAAAAAGAGGGAGATCCAACTGACATGCAGTGATTAGTGTTCCCTCTAAGCTGCAGAGTCTTGTGAACAAAAATTCTACCTTGTGAACTACTGACATTAAAGTTGTGAGCTACTGCATAAATTAGTGTGCTCTGGGGTCATCCTTACTGAGCTAAGACAAAAATGTGTGAGCTAGCTCACACTAAGTCAGCTTAGAGGGAACACTGGCAATGATGTGTCTATGTCACTGCTTATATGACCCAGAAGTGACATCATCATATCTGGGGTGATGGCCTGGTATTTGGGCAAAATGTATATCATAAAATGAAGTAAATCCATAGGGATTTACTTTCAGATGCTGAAGCTATGATTGCTGTATAAAGGGTTAGATCCAGAATGGAACTTTCCTCCTTACCCCTTTCCTACTGAAGCCCACTGCTCTCTGTGAAATGCCCAAGGAACAACAGGGGAGGGCAGCATCAGCAGTGGGAAGAGGAAATCAGTGGAAATTGCACATTTAGTCTGGATCCAATCCAAAATGTTATTGTTAGATCCTTTCCATGACTTATCTACCGGTAACTAGACATGAAATGTTCACTATCTGTTTCCACACAATATAGGGTCACTTCAATTGCTGACAGACTTAACGTTGAATTCGCCCTGATTCACAAAGAAAGAAAGAAAGCCAATGAGGTGGACCGAATGGTCTTGGTTGGTGATGTTACTGGTCGTGTAGCAATTCTTGTGGATGATATGGCAGACACATGTGGCACAATATGTTATGCAGCAGACAGGTGAGTAACCCTAAGGCAGGGGTGTCAATCTGTTATGAGGGCCAGATCTAACATAAATGGGACTTTGTGGGGCCAAGCCATGCATATTATAAAACGTAATATAAACGTAAAATACAAACGTATGTAAGACTCGTGCAGTGTTTTGTTTAAAATGAAAAGGTGGAGGAATAATGGGATTTGGCAATGCAATTTTAAAAACAAAACATCAAGAAAAAGCACATTAATTACAGCAGAAACGAAAAATATGAACCAAAAATATAAACTGCTCTGTGCTTAGGAAAACATGAAATGGCTGGGCTTCTTCCCCTGGCCCCAGGTATAATCAGATTAGCAGAGACTCATCTGTAATATCCCCCTTTGGCTGTGCGTTTTCAGGTGAGAGTACTCACTAGGCACCAGTTCTAAGGTCCATTCAGCAGAGACATGCTGGCTCAAAGCATCAACCCTTTATTTGCAAGGTCACACAACTCCAGCAAGGAACAGCTTCTAACTGGCCGTAGAAATGCTGGAAAGTGAAACTGAGCTCCACTTCATTAAAATACATTGCAGCACAGAGGTGCAAGGAAGACACAGAATGAATTTTCCATTAAGGTCTCTGTGCGCCTCAGATACACTACTGTGGGAGTAGTGTGTCTGGGCACAGAGACATTAATGGAAAGTCCGTTTCTCATTTTCTTCGTGGCTTTTCTTCCTGCTTCAGCCTGCAAAGACCAGAAAGAAGGAGCTGGGAACTTTAGCAGCCTCAGAGCTTCAAAGGGTGAGGACGGGGGGGGGGGCGGGGGGAGGCAGGAGAAAAGAGCCCCACAAGCCTGATTAAAGCCCTGGGCAGACCGGTTCTGGCCCATGGGCCAGACATTTGACACCCCTGCCCTAAGAATTTAAATAGACTTCTTGAGCAAGTCAAGATGAATTGGCTAGCAGAAAAGGTTTCTCAGAAAACTTCAGACTTGTGACTGGTTTTGCACTTAACAAGTTTTGGTTTGTAGGAGAATATTCCAGAGTTAATGGCAGTAGTAATCCAAGTAGACATCTGGCTATCCTTGACCAAAGGCAGGGCCTTCTCTGTCGTGGCTCCAACCTTTTGGAACTCTCCGCAAAATGACATCTGCACCCTATGGGACATTTTACAGTTCCACAGGGTGTACAATGCAGAGATGTTCTGCAAGGCATTCGGTTGAGGACAGCAACTGTTCCACCTTGGCAATCCCATTTCCCCCACCCACCCATCCCCTATAAGATAGTGGAGCTGTTAGGATTTTACCACTGTCTGAGGTCAACAGAGACAAGTAGTGAATCATATTGTGATGTTTTTATTGTGATATAAATTTTATTGATGTTGTGCACCACCCTGAGCCTGCTTCCACCAGGAGGACAGTTGATTAATATATGTATTATACCATATATAAATAAAATAAACTGTTTAGGCTCTACCATAGAACCTTTGATAAAATACCTTAAAACCTTTGATAAAATTGAACTTATCCATCTTACAGACTTGGTCTGCTACCAGATCAGCACTGTATATTAATCAGTGTATGTTATCAACAATGACCAAGAAATTTGCAATATCCTGTATGGAAACTACTTTCATTAATAATTTGGTATCGTCTGATGGCTTTGACAATACATCTGTACAAGGCGTTGTATGAATTCAAAACTCTGATAGTTTTATCAAGATGTGCTCTCCACTGACATGAGAAAATAAACTTGGATAGAAAGGAGGAGGCTGCAGATTCCTTTCATAGCTTGGGTAGATGAGGCACAGTCTTCTTTGCCACTGCAGTGCTTGCTTACTTGAGCGCATATGGCATGAAACAGACAATTATAAAGCTTTATGTAGTTTGACTTCATGTACTTCAAGATCCCCAAAGGATTCAGATCACAAAATGTTCCATCTGCCTAGCCAGTTATCCACCCCAGCCTGGAGACTCTTGAAACAGTGGATTTTATTACCTTGAAAAAGGCTTTTCTTTGTACTGGTAGAAACACCGAGGTAATTAGGTTTGCTGGTTCCTGAAACTCACTGCCTGGAATTATGAGTTTGTGTTTATTGAGCGTTATTTCCTTCCCTGTGTTTTATAGGCTAGTGTCTGCAGGAGCAACTAAAGTGTATGCCATTCTTACCCATGGAATTTTCTCTGGGCCTGCTATTTCTCGGATCAATAATGCTGCTTTTGAAGCAGTGGTGGTAACAAACACGATCCCCCAGGAAGAAAAAATGAAACATTGTCCCAAGATTCAGGTAATGTACAAATGTATTTTGTGCTGCTCATCTCAAAGATATGAGTTTAATTTGGGTTTCATGGAGAAAAAATAGAAGAAATAAACTTATGAGAGATTCTGCTATCTATGCTCCTTGGACAATTTAGGTAACTGAAAATAAGATAGGGGAGAAAATATGAAATGCCATTTCTTGTGCTATCAAAATCCATCCCTCACATCTGAGACAGTTGATAAGTAACAGATATAGACTTTGATCTAATGAAATGTTTCCTTGGGCAGAAGGAATTCTGCCCATGGAACATGAATTTCTCTCCTCCCCAAAGTGCCCCCCAAATACAGCTCGGGGGGGGGGGGCGTGGCGTACAGCTGTTCCTGTTGTGTTGCCTTTAAGCCTTACAATGCAATCCATAGGACTGGAGACAAGCATTTTCCCATTAGTGTAATACCACAACAGTGTATTACTGGTTGGGCCAAACTTTACAAGGACTACTGAAGAGCTTCAGCTATCCAGTCCATCTTATCCATCTTCCAGTGCCTGTAGGGCTTGTTATTGTTGATCTGTCTTATTGGTTTTTATTGGTGGTGAGTTTTAGTGTTTTTCTATTTTTATGATTTTTAATAGTATAAACCGGGGTGGCCAAACTGGCATAATGAAAGAGCCATATAGGATAAATATCAGATGTTTGAAAGCCACAAGACATGAACTTCAGATGTTTGAGAGGAGGGAAGGAGAGAGGGGAAGGAAGGAAGATGGGGAGGTAAGAGAGAGGGAAAGAAAGCAACTTTAACTTTAAGTGCATTCTCCAAGCCACACAATATGTGTGAAAGAGCCACTTGTGGCTCCTGAGCCAGTTTGGCCACCCCTGGTCTAAAGCACTATGAGACTGCATAAAATATTTTGCATACATTTTCCTGAGTAAATTGGGGAGGGACGGTGGCTCAGTGGTAGAGCATCTGCTTGGGAAGCAGAAGGTCCCAGGTTCAATCCCTGGCATCTCCAAAAAAGGGTCCAGGCAAATAGGTATGAAAAACCTCAGCTTGAGACCCTGGAGAGCCGCTGCCAGTCTGAGTAGACAATACTGACTTTGATGGACCAAGGGTCTGATTCAGTATAAGGCAGCTTCATATGTTCATATGTTGAGTCTTCACAAATAAAGGTAAGCTGGGTCATAACCTCCTCTGGCAGCTCATTCCACTGGGCAGGAGCCACAGCAGAAAAGGCCCTGGCTCTTGTCACTTTGAGCCTGGCCTCTTTGATGCTGGAGATCGAGAGTAGATTCTGCAACCCCGACTGAAGTGCGCTCTGGGGTACATGTGGGGAAAGGGAATACCTAAAGAATGCAGGTCTCTGGCCATATAGGGCTTTAAAGGTAATAACTAGCACCTTGAAGTGAATCCAGTAAGCAATTGGCAGCCAGTGTAGTGCTTTCAACACAGGTTGAATGTGTTCCTGTAAAGGAAGCCCCACTAACAACCTGGCTGCAGCATTCTGCACTAGTTGAAGCCTCTGGATTTGGGACAAGGGCAGCCCCAAGTAGAGGGCATTACAGTAATCCAACCTCGAGGCGACCATAGCGTGAATCAGTGTTGCTAAGTCATCGCATTCGAGAAAGGGAAACAACTGCTTTATCAGCCGAAGGTGATAGAAGGCTGATTTGGCAGTGGCTGCTACTTGGCCCTCCATTGTTAAGGAGGGATCCAGGAGCACTCCCAAACTTTTAACCTTAGGTGCAAGCGTAAGTTGCGCTCCATCGAAGGTCAGTAGAAGGACCTCCAGTCCCGAACTGTGGCGACTAAGATACAGGACCTCCATCTTTGTCGGATTCAATTTCAGTCGACTCAGCCTGAACCACCCTGCCATGGCTTGTAGCACCATGGACAGATCTTCTGGGGAGGAGTCAGACTGGCTGCCCATCATCAGATAGAAGAAGATGATGATATTGGATTTATATCCCGCCCTTCATTCCGAATCGCAGAGTCTCAGAGCGGCTCACAATCTCCTTTATCTTCCTCCCCCACAACAGGCACCCTGTGAGGGCTGAGAGGTGGGGTTGAGAGGACTTTCACAGCAGCTGCCCTTTCAAGGACAACCTCTGCCAGAGCTATGGCTGACCCGAGGCCATTCCAGCAGGTGCAAGTGGAGGAGTGGGGAATCAAACCCGGTTCTCCCAGATAAGAGCCCACACACTTAACCACTACACCAGACTGGCTCTCTAGAGCCAGTCATCCGCATATTGATGACAACCCAGCCCAAACCTCTGAGCAATCTGGGCAAGGGGACTCATATAGATGTTGAATAACATAGGAGAGAGACCTGCCCCCCCTGTGGCACACCACATGTAAGTGAGTGCCGTTGGGACAGTTCCTCTCCAATCGCCACCCTCTGTCCCCAATCCTGGAGGAAGGAGGAAAGCCATTGTAAGGCCAACCCCTGAATCCCAGCATCAGTGAGACAGCAGGTCAGCAAATGATGATCGACCATGTCGAACACAGCCAACAGGTCCAGTAACATCAGAACCGCTGAGCCACCTCTATCCAAATGCCTCTGGAGGTCATCTGTGAGGGCGACCAAGGCTGTCTCCGTTCCATCACCTGGCCGAAAGCCGGATTGAAAATGTTAAGCATGGAAGCGTCACCCAGAAAGCTCTGTAACTGCAGTGCTACCGCCCTTTAAATAATCTTGCCCAAGAAAGGCAAGTTTGACACCGGCTGATAGTTTGCCAATGCAGCTGGATCTAATGGTGGCTTCTTTAGAAGGGGACTGACCACAGCCTCCTTAAGAGGTTGGGGAAAGGTTCCTTCAAGTGTACATGCTATTTACATTTTTAAAATTTTAATAGAAAGAACATAGCAAATGTGTCAGAAATCTAAATAAAGGGTAAAGGTGCTGTCTAGACATTGGTGATATTTAGACTGATTGGATGCTTAAACCATGGGAAGGTAATTTCAGAGGGAGCTATGTTGGTCTGCAATAGAACAGTTAGATTTGAGTTCAGTAACACCTTAGAGAGCAACAAAAGTTTAAGGGTATAAGCTGTCAAGAGTCAAAGCTACTCTACTTCTCTATGATGAAGCAAGCTTTGATTCTCAAAAATGTATACCCTGAAACTGTTATTGGTCTCCATGGTGCTACTGAACTCGAATCTGTGGAAAGTTACCACACCACTGGCTCATGAATGGTTCAGTCAAAATAAGGTTTATGTAAACATCTTTCATGGAAGAGCCCCGTGGCGCAGAGTGGTAAAGCTGCAGTATTGCAGTCTGAACTCTGCTCACGACCTGAGTTCGATCCCAGCAGAAGCTGGTTTCAGGGAGCCAGCTCAGGTTGACTCAGTCTTCCATCCTTCCGAGGTCGGTAAAATGAGTACCCAGCTTGCTGGGGGGAAAGTGTAGATGACTGGGGAAGGCAATGGCAAACCACCCCGTAAAAAGTCTGTTGTGAAAACGTTGTGAAAGCAACGTCACCTGAGTCAGAAACAACTGGTGCTTGCACAGGACTACCTTTACCTTTTTAAACATCTTTCAATGTAGTTTCAAATGGCTTCTCATTGCCCTCTAGTGGTCAGAAGTGGACCAGCACATTTGTGCTTCCTCATCAATTTTTAGACCATTTACACTTTTAATGTTTGCTTGAGCCATGATTACTTTTTTTTCAAACAATTTTTATTGAGAAAATATCAAATATACAAAAAACCCATGATAAGAAGGAGTATAAAACATGAACAATAACCCAGTAATAAGTACAGTAACTGAACTTCCTACATGAAATCGTAGTTGGAATTTTGTATTTTTTTTTCTCCTCCCATTACTTCTGTAACTTCAGAACTCCCTTTACAATGTCCAACAAATAAACCAACAACCGAACATACCAAAACAAAACCTTTCACTTTCAAAAACTGTATGAGCAAAGCAATTTAGACAAAAGGTTAGCAAGGAAGGTTGGATCTACGTAAACAAATTGGAGCAAAATGTCCAAAAGAGAGGTTTGCTAAAGGAAACTTAGTCCATATTATCAAAAATAAGATTAATTTATAATTGTTATGTTTGATCAAATCTTTATGGAGTGGATTAGTATCTATTTGATCCAAAATTAGGAACTTAGTAACAAAACTTTGACACACTGTATATGAGTCGACAATATCCAGGGCAACCAATATCTTGTCCATTAAATAGTGGTCCCAAATTCTGCTAAACCAGTGACTGACATGATTACTTATTCTTATCTTCTCTGTGTGCATTGTGTCATCCAGTTGCCTCCAACATATGGCACCCCATGAATAGACCTCCAAAGCATCCAATCATTAGCAGCCTTCCTCAGGTCTTGCAGACTGTGAAGGGCATGGCTTGTTGAATCATTCCTTCCCATGTTGGTCTTCCTCTTTTCCTACCACCTTCAACTTTCCTTACCTTCTTGTTCTTTTCTTATCTTCTAGGTTATTGATATTTCCATGATTTTGGCAGAGGCTATCCGAAGAACACACAATGGCGAATCTGTGTCCTACCTCTTCAGCCATGTCCCATTATAACTGCAAATTGACATCCACAGGTTGCATTTAGCAGCATTTTATTAAAAAATGCAGCACATTATTAAGATATGGAAGGCCTGAAAGTTTCATATATCACCTCTTCAGATAAGGACAATATGTCATAACAGTATGTAAAACAGACTCTCTTTTTTGGTAGAACTTTTACAGATTCTCTTGGGGCTTTAAATGGGGAATATAATGGAGATGGGCAAGTATTATATGAGAAAGGCCAAAGTTATCTCAGGAGTGTGTATGTAGTAGGAGATGTTGCTGATAGTTATAAAACTTCACTCAGAACTTTTAAACTTAGATTCATAAACAGACATTTAAAAATTGGGTACAGGGCCTGTATTTTTGTCCTTCTGAAGACATCAGTGTCCAGTCTTAAGCCAGCAGATACATTCCCTTAGGGCAGTTTATACATCTCTTTAAAATGTCTATACTATAACGACAAGTTACTTTTTTATCAGTGAGAAAAACATGTTATGCAATGTCTGTTCTCATAGCTGGCTTTCAACCATAGTCCATTGACTTATGAATTGGCATTTTAACAGTACAAGCATAAGAACATTTTCTTGGGAGTAAATCCCATTGAGCAGACTTAAGTAGAATTCTGAGTAGACTTGTTGAGGATTGCACTGTTCATTGTAAATCTCATCTCAGAACTAAATAAGGTTTTTTGAGCTTTCTACATTTGCTTTGTGAATAGATTTTAGGGGAAAAAATAGGTTTAGAGCAGGGGTAGCCAACGGTAGCTCTCCAGATGTTTTTTTGCCTACAACTCCCATCAGCCCCAGCCATTGGCCATGCTGGCTGGGGCTGATGGGAGTTGTAGGCAAAAAACATTTGGAGAGCTACCGTTGGCCACTCCTGGTTTAGAGCATATGAAGCCATTTTAAAATGCAAAAAAAAAAGTTAACTGTTGACCTGAGCAGTACTTCGTACATAACGTTTTGTAATATTTAAAAGTCACACCCATTGGCAGTTTATCCTTATAATATTTGCAAAACCTTAGCCATTCAGTATTTTTTTTGAGATTATACTTCAGTCATCTCTCTTCTTCTTGATTTTGGTGAGCCTCTCTCATAACCTCTTTCAACATGACTTTCATGGCACCACAGCCCTTTATTTCCAAACAACACTTCTCTTTACCACACTGTGAGGCCCATGGTCATATTTGAAATAGTCCACAGTGTGCCCCTGGAAACTGGAGGGCCATTGGCATGGAAAAGATTTGCAGTTTGAACCACTTTTATGACTTAGGGCTTCTAGCATTACCTAACATGTAGGGAGCCATGTTGTATTAGCTCTCATACTGTGAGTTTCTTATCTTTATCAGCACTTGAGAAATACTAAAAAAAGGACCAGTCTTCCACCTCTGTAACCATCTGCCCTTAATTTTTTAAAATCAGGGCTTGCACATTACAGAAGTCTGAGCGATAGTTTAACTTCTAAAATTGGCCTCTCTCTACTAGCTAGAGATTCTCATTATCCTTAAAATAAAAATAAACAATGAAAATAATAATATTTACTGTATTTCCCTTAAATAAAAAAAAAATGTTTCTCACAAAACCTGATATATTCCGCCTGAGAGGGAACTGAAACAATTCAATAAATACTCTGCTGTAAAATGGAGCAGTCAAGTTGCTAACCTTGCATTAAGGAAGCTTCCATACTTGGTATTCTTAAGGGAAGGCAACAGACAAAAATTCTTCCTAATGAATGGGCATCATGTTATTGGATAGCACTGATGGATACTGCCTTGTTAACCTAGATTCCACAGCAAAAACAGAGCATATTGATGAAAATCTGAATGGAATTTTAAAATGGCTTTCACATGCTAGCCTTGATGTACGATCAAATACATTTATTAATTGTTGTGTTTTGACAAATATGAAGACAGAGAGAAACAGTAATTAAATGTGCATAACGTTTATGGACCAAAGAGTATATTTTTCTAAGTTTCATCTTACCCAAAAGAAAGTAGCGTGTATTCTACCACTCTGCTCAACAAACTCCGAAACGTCCTTCCAGACTCAGAAGCATTTCTCCAAGTCAAGTAGCTCCAAGAGCCACTTCCATAAAACTGATTATATCCTGTAATTTTTCAGTTGTTGTGCTATCTTTTTTATTCTAAGCCACAATCTTACCAAAACTGTAACAACTGGAAGCATTTTGTTTGTGATCAGGTCTCTGTTTCAAATAATATCTGGAACAGTTGCTGAGTATTGTATTTACATTTTCCCCTCTTAATAAATTTGAAAATGTTATCCTTATAGGATGGTAGTGGTGTCCAGCATTTTGATGCAGGAGTGGAACATAATTTGACACCAAGGTTGCATCTGGTGATAACCTAAATGAGTTACATCCAAATACTTGTAGTGTGGTTTATGTAGGTTACACAACCCTTATCTTACAACTGTAAAATTAAAGAGATTAGGAGACCAGGCAGTGGGTAATCCTGACATCCCATGCCTAGATATTGTCTTTATACATCTTAAACGCAACTATAAAATGCACTTCCAAGTGATCTCTTAAACCATACCAGTTTCCTTCTCTGAGTGCAGTTACAAGCACTAAAACAGTCTGTGACACCCTTGGCATCTGAATTTTATTTGTCATCAAAATGGATGCTTTGGGGAAACTCTTGTGACCATGGTGGAGCTATGTATGAGTCTCTGGCATGCTTTCTTCTAATCCAATTTGAACATTTTATTCATTTTAACATCCACCTTAACATTCATTCCGTCCTGAAACAGGTGTATATATCTGGAATATTTTATACACAGTAGAGCAAACTGCTTGTTTGTGTGTGCATATCTCATGCATGATGTCGATGAATGTGTCCCAAACTTCAGGATATGATTTGAGTATTTGTATACATCTGTTTTGCATTTGGTATTATGCACGTGTGGGGTGCATACTGGTAGTTTGCAATTAAACGTTACCCCAGTACTATGATCCCAATCTAAAACTGTTGACACTTATAGCCAGGGCTTTTTTTGAGCAGGAATGCACAGAAACACAGTTCTGGGTGGCTTAGCATGAGGAGTGTGGCCTAATATGCAAATAAGTTCCTGCTGGACTTTTTCTGCAAACCCGCCATCCCCCCTGCCTATGGCTATTTTTAAGGAAACACTTGAGAAGGGTCATGTACTGATCACCAGTATCTCACATCTAGTCTTTGTTGTTCTGTATGTGGTGTTGATTGCATCACTTGTGCACTGTTGATAGAAGATGTAGATGTCAGTCAATGAGCTGAGTGCAATGAAAGAAAAATTGGTTTCTAGCTCTTCCCTTCCACCAGCCTTTGATTACAGGGGTACCGGCAGAATGCTTCTGACTTTGTTCGTTACACATGAACACGCACGAAGCTACCTTATACTGTGTGAGGAAATGACCCCTCTTTCCCCAATATTATAGTCACCAGTACGGTTGCCAGGGCGCCTGGAGAAGTGAGCTCACACACCTTTGGCCAGAGGGTGTGAGCAAAACCATCCAGGGACTAAAAGGGACTCATGTGTGCAAACAGCCTAAGTGTGCAGGCATTCTAAACCGGTATAGAGTGCTTGCCAACGTACACGGACGTTTCCCATCACTGCGTGGGTCCGCCACGGTAGGGAAGAAGCTGCGCCGCCACGGAGCTATCCAGGCAACCGGTGTTGAAGCGTTGAGCATGGAATCCACTGTGTCTCGCTAACACCACTTGTAGCCATCTTCCTGCCAGGCTGGACCTCATTCCTCCATAGTGGAAAGCTCACGTACACACCCTGAGTCACCCTTAGCCCGCAAGCAACCCATTTGCTCCATGAATGGATTAATAGCTCAACTGTTAGTCCTTTTTTTTTTTTTATATATATATATATATTTTTGCTTTTATTTACACCAGAATAAACTTAATTACAGAAAAGTAAACTAGTAGAGGTTGATTATGGTATACAACAACTAGCATCATCTGCCAACTGAATTATCTATGACTTCATCAGTAAACATAAAATAATATCAAACATTCTTGTTATACAAATCATCCCTTTTCTAACCAAGTATATAATTTTTCCCATTTCTTTATGGCCTCACATTTTGACATTCCTCTTATCAGGTTTGACAGAATATCCATTTCAGCAATATTTAATATCTCTCGAATTATTTCATCTTGGTGTGGGACAGCTTTCTGTCTCCAGACTTTAGCAAAAAGAATCCTGGCCGCTGTCAGGATATAAACCGTGATATACTCGTCTTCCTGCGGGATTTCATTTCGAACACTCGAGAGTAAAATTACCTCTGGTTTGAGTTGTATATT
Organism: Heteronotia binoei; assembly: GCF_032191835.1. Taxonomy (NCBI): domain Eukaryota; kingdom Metazoa; phylum Chordata; class Lepidosauria; order Squamata; family Gekkonidae; genus Heteronotia; species Heteronotia binoei. The sequence continues at coordinate 68,581,375 of NC_083225.1, forward strand.
CACTTTTAGCATTTGTGTTAACATTCTATGTACAGTAATCCAATATTTTTTAGTTACTTCACAGTACCACCAAAGATGAAAAAACGAGCCTAATCGTTGCCCACATTTCCAACACTTCGGTGAAGAGGTGGGGTTAATTTTGTTCAAATGGACTGGTGTGAAGTACCACCTGTGAAAGAGTTTAAAGAAATTTTCTCTATAATTGACCGGTTTAATTATCTTATAATTATTTTTCCATAAAAGGGTCCATTGTTCTAAAGTAATATTTTTCTCTAGATTTTTAGCCCATTTTATCATAACTTCCTTAACCACCTCGTCCTCCAGTTTCATTTGTAATACATAATTATATACCCTCTTAATTATTTTTCGTGGACCTGATAGTAAAATTTTATCGAAATCAAAATTGTGCTTGGTGAATCCTGACACCTTATCCCTATTATATTTTGTTGTTATCTGTACCATTACCCACCAGTCCAACTTCAATCCTAAAGCCTCCAACTCCTCTTTCTTTCTCAATTTATCCTTATCATCGAGTATATCTGAGTATCTAAACAAGTTCGTTGGCCTCCACAACTGAGGTTGCACCGAAGCCTCTTCGGGCGAGATCCATCTGGGGGTTTTTTTCCCATATATTTTATTTTTGATCTTGATCCATCCTTCATAAAGAGATTTCCTAATAAGATGACTTTTAAAATAACTCTGTGGTTTCCCTGAATACCAAAGATTAGCATGCCACCCGGCTTTTAAGTCAAAACCTTCTATTGCAAGGATACGTTTGTCTTCTAACAATACCCAGTCTCTTAACCAAAGTGTCGTACAGGCTAGATGATATACTTCAAAATCAGGCAGAGCCAAACCTCCATTTTGTTTTATGTCGGTTAAGACCTTCCACCTAATCCTGGGTTTTTTCCCCTGCCAAATATATGATCTTATCTGCTGATTGATTTTGGCAAAAAAAGGCTTTCTGGCAGCAAAATTAACCATTTGTAGTAGAAATAAAACCTTTGGGAGAATGGTCATTTTAATAAGGGCAGCCCTCCCCATAAAAGACAATCCTAAATTGCTCCATTTTTTCAGCTGCAGTTCCGTTTCCTTTAAAAGCGGAATATAATTGTTTTCATATATTGTACTGCATCTGTTAGACATTGTTATACCTAAGTATTTTATTTTTTTTCCCAATTTAAAGTCCATCCTTCTCTCAATGTCTTGCGATTCTTGCAAAGTCATGTTTTTTGTTAGAATTTTCGATTAACTGAAGAGATAACACTGGAGAAAGGTACAAGGCAAGGCTGCCCGCTATCTCCTTTGCTATTTATCCTATCGTTGGAAGTTTTAAACAATGCGATACGAAGTAACCCGAAAATTAAGGGTGTGATGACAAAAGGAGAAGAATATAAAATCCTCGCCTATGCCGATGACATGGTTTTAATTTTGCAAGACCCGGCAGAGTCAGTGGACGAGGTCCTAAAGGAATTAGACGAATATGGTGAAGTAGCAGGTTTGAAGGTGAACAAACAAAAATCGAAAATTCTAACAAATAGCTCAACTGTTAGTCCTGATTACCTAGCAATACCCTAAACAATAACTCTTGCCCAGAAGATGATGAGAAAAGAGGAAGAACTTCTCCTGTCACAACCAAGTCCTTTTGTTTCCACCGGGGATACCTAGGTCAATATTTGATTCCCTATTGTCACCTTCCCAGATAAGCCCACTTAATCCCAAGTACCCAGCCATTTCCATACTGACACCTTTGGAGCCACCCCAGGCCCTGTCGCAACCTGGAAGTTCCCAGGGTGCCCAGGACGAAGGTGAAGTTCATTGGTCAAAGCAAACACCCAATCAGGTGTCACCAAGGGACTCGCCATTGGCTCTGTTCATGTCCAGCCTTCATGGTCATCACAGAGCCTCCCATTCCTCCTCCCCGTTGCCTCCCATCCTCTAAGGGCACAAGTGAGGCCTTATAACCTGTGGACTAGCTACCCACAGGTGTGCTTCTATTCAGCAACCCACCTTCCGCTGCATAGATCCATCCCCGATTCCTGATCAGTTTCGGGTCCTCCCCCATTCCCTCAACTGTCGCCACCGGAGCCTTCCTTGAAGTCTGCGAGAGGTAAATATTGTCTGTCTACCCTTATATGTCCCCCTATCAATCTATCTGTGTTTCTTAGACTTGTGTGAATGTGTGATTGTTTTGTATTTTTATCTTGTGTGGAAGAACTATTATTCTAAATAAATTACAATTGGTTTTATTAAATTAGAGTCCTTTTATTGAGCAATTACCCTCTGGATAATTGAGCCTGGTATAAATTGGTAAAAAGATTCCTAGTGAGCCAGGTGCCCACCTAACTAATTCCCCAACCTCGTTTTGAGGGCATTTTGGCTAACAACTGCATTAGGCCATTGGTCCACCAAAATTAGTACTATCTACTCAAACTGTCAGCAGCTCTTCAAGGTGAGATGGAGACCATTAACATCGCCTACCAGATCCTTTTAATGGCAGATGCCTGAGAATGAACCTGTGATCTTCTGCATTCAAAGCAGATGCTCTACCACTGAGTCATGGTCCCTCTGTGGATCCCACATGCAGTCCTGCTTATTGCTTCAAGGGGAGCATTCTTCTCTGTTTTCCTCTCCAGCCATCATATCTTTATGTCAGTGTGTGCAAGCAAAACATTTGCTCCTGTGCAGCACCATAGACAGAAGAACAACAAGCAAACAAGAGTCATTACTTGTACAGAGTCAAAGCTCTACCCAAATCAGGTAACCTTAATATTATTTAAAGCCAGAGAGCCTTAATATTATTTAAAACCAACTGGCACAATCCTCTATGGCAAGATGTGTGCAGAAATTCTGATTGCTGTGAGTTCCACTCTCTGCCAAGTATATGTCTGCTGCATTTCTCCCCTCCAACTTCCTTGAAATTTAGACTAGGCTTCAGAACAATAGCTAGATACATAGGTATTATTGTGATTAGTTACTCAGTCTGGAATAATTATAACTTTATTTATGATGAGGTACACCCCTAGATGAAAAAATCTTTATGGTGTAGACAATTTTAGGCACAATTCAAGATACTCTCTTCCTTAGTTAATAGGATTAGTTCTGTTTCAAGAGAGGGTTCAAGATGTTGCTCAGGAAAGAATGAGAATAGAGTTTTGCTTCATTTTGAATCATCAAACTTCTGCTTGTAAAATATATATTAAATCAGGGTACACAGATGTTTTACAGTGCTAACACATGTCATATACCTCTCACTTATAGTCATCCTGACTATCTAGAGGTCCACTTCATATGCAAATATGAAGTATCAACCGTGACCATGTCAGTTAGAGGAATTTCCCCAAGGCCCTGTGAGAACGCTCATGTGTGCAGCCGCTGACTGCCCTGTTCCCACAATTTGGTCACATGACCAGACATTTTGGGACTGTCAGGCTGATGTAACCATGAAATACAACTCCTAAAACAGATTTGGGCTGTGCCTTGTTAGTCAGCTTATATTCCATACTTGTGTTCCTCTGACCTTCCCAATTAAATAAGGTTTTTATGCAGGGAAAACCCAACATTGAGGGAAAGAAGGTACTAGCAGCAGGTGATTTCAAAGCATCTCATGGTGATCTTTTTGTCTGCTTATGGTGGCTGGAGGATGAGGAGTTATGAAGTTACAACTGAAACACGGGTGTATGCTAAGGCCAGTCTGTTTTGATTTGAGTCCAAACACTTATCCTCCTTCCATGTTTACTTCCAGGGCTATCCCATTTGGCCAGCATTCAGCACTTCCATTGGAAGCACATGGGCATTGTTTCCATACCAGTCTAGATGCCAGTTTCCTCCTCCTTTGGCTTTAATTGCCCTCACTGTTGTCTGTTCCATTTGGCTGTGGTGATTCATGTGGCATATCAATGGTTTTATGGGTACTCATAAACAAAATCAGAAATATAATGCCAGTTAACTGGATTGGCAAGGTGTGGGCAACTCAGCATGAGGACAAAGGAAAAGTAGTAGCTGTGGGAACAAAAGAGTGCTGAACAGTACTAACTCAATGCAACTGTTTTGAGGGGGCATCTTAAGCTGAACTTCATATGATATTTCTCAAAACAACTAAACTACACTAATTTGATGCAGCATTAGTTTTTGAGAAATCTTCTGGAAGGCAATGGACCTTCCAATGGCCAGTCTCTCCTCCCTACTGAATCTGACCATAAGGGTATGTAGCTGGTAGGGTTGATAGGATGAGAACAGAGATCTCCTGCTTATTCCTGGTCTCCTGTGGCCAAGCTGGAGGTAATGACTACTCAGTCTTGCTCCTCCTTCCAAAACAAAATGCTATATATATTTACATGAAATAGTGAAAGACTTCGTAAACTTTGTAGACAGTTCCTATATGTATGTCATCTCAACGCTTACTCCCATCAAGAGTTCCTATACAATTGAACACTCACATTAATATAAAATTTTATTTAAAGGGCTGATTTCCCTTTCTGTATTATGTTTCTGTTGACCTGTTCGTGTCTGTAATTCCCATGATCCCAAGTCAACCAACACCTAGTGCTAGGGTTGCCAGCTCCAGGTTGGAAAATACCTGGAGATCTGCAGGGGGGAGACCCTGAGGAGGGTGCAGTTTGGGGAGGGGAAGGACTTCAATGAAGAAGAAGGGAAGAGATTGGATTTGTATCCTACCTTTCACTTGGAGTCTCAGAGCAGTCTACAATCTCCTTTCTCTTCCTCTCCCCACAACAGACACCCTGTGAGGTAGGTGGGGCTGAGAGAGCTATTTGAGATCTGCTCTTGAGAGTACAGCTCTGAGAGAACTGTGACTGACCCAAAGTCATTCAGCAAGTGCTTATGGAGGAGTGGGGAATCAAACCTGGTTCTCCCAGATTAGAGTCTGTGCATTTAACAACTATACCAAACTGACTTGCAGTGAGGTATAACACCATAGAGTCCAGCTTCCAAACCAGCCATTTTCTCTCTCGGTAGCCTTGAGATCAGTTGTAATCCCAGGAGATCTCCAGCCACCACCTGGAGGTTGGCAATCCTGTTGTAGTCCTGAAATCAATTCTTATTTAGGAAAGATCATTTATAGACTTGTTGACAAAATGTCACATCTGGAGGATAGTTAGATGAAAAGGAAGTTGGTTTCCGGTGCATTCACAATTAAGTTTCGTTTCACTCTGAACTGAAACAAAAAATGTCATTTTGATTGCTTAGAGCCAGGTTCAAATTTAGAAAAGAAAGAATGAAAATAAAATCAGGGTAAATTTAATTTCTAAAAGCAAGGAGAACACTGGCTACTTGGGTCTTAGCTCAACTTGTCTTTCACCGGAGGTTTTATGGCTGTCAGCAAAGATTGGCCAAAAATCAGGGGAGAAAATGGGTGTATTGTGTCTTTTTAAAATTTATGTAAATGTCCGAAAGCTGTTTTGATTCAACAGAATCCAACTCAGAAGCATTAGATTCCAAACAATCAAGTTTATTGGATATTAACCAAAGGTGGAAGATTCAAAGATCATGTAACCAGGTGCAACAGAAAGAAAAAAGAGTTCCTTTATTTGTACTTCCTCCTGCAAATACACAAAACAACAGTATAATCATCATCATAGCCACTGAAGCTATGTACTACTTATCAGTCGAAAGGCCAAAGCTAACTTCCTCAGGAGTGTTAGCTTGCTGACCCACCCACCCCATTTCCAACCTAGAAGTAAGGCAGCAGTGTGCAGCTCAGGCAGGTAGCACAATAAAATTTAAACTGAGTTCTCTCGAGCTTTTAAGGTTAGTATGTTTGTGATTATCCCGATAGTGAACATGGAGCCACACTAATGTTTCATGATGTGCAAGGACTTCTGCCCACAGGGTGCTATTTCCCATCTCCCCCTTCCTGTTGCAGAGCAAAATGCCATCCCAAATCTTGTTCCTCCAGGAAAGGTTAGTGTAGCTGTAATCCTTTGTCTTCTTCAAAGATGAATAAAATTAGCCAATCTTTTGGTAAGCAGAAATATGCTGTTCTCAAATGTCATGATTTCTGACCAGAGCTGGCTATTTTGTTAAGCCAAAATACCATGACAACTTGTGATTCAACCTCGTGTTGCCCACCAGCCATATATTATGGTCTGCCAAGAGCTGAAAACCTAGACAGACGACAACAACAAAAAAATGAGGTTTTACAAAACCACTGGTAGACTGCAAGAGTTATGGGCTGTGGCTGGCTTGGAGGATCATAGGACTGCATTGTATACCCTACTAGCTACCAAAATTAAAAGAGCCAATTGTTCTATCTGTACAGGTATAATTAAAAGGCAAACTGAGCCAACTTGAACACATGTAGCTGCCTTTTACAGAGTCAGACCTCAACTAGAGACAAGTATTGCATACTGTGACTGGCAGTGGCTCTCCAGGATCTCAAACCGAGGTCTTTCACAACATGTACCACCTGATCCTTTTAGCTAGAAATGCCAAGGACCGAACCAGGGGCCTTCTGCCTGCAAAGCAGATGAACAGAGCAGTTGTCCTGCCTGAGCTGCAATCCGTTTCTAGAGCAATTCCTTTGCCTAATGTACCTGGAAGTATCCTAGCCTTGTCAGACAGGGTAGAAATGTAGATGCTAGTGATGAGGAGGTTTGCACTACCTCCAGCCTCCATGCAGCTGTTGGACTTGTGCACAAGGGCCCAAACATGGCTATCTGAACATAGAGTTGCCTGGTCTTACCTGGCTGCCGGCCGGGAGACTGTCCTCGTGTGCAAAAAGCTCGCAGGGCCTGATGACATCACCCAGAAGTGACATAATTGTGCTGGGCATGTCACATGGGGATGCTCTAACATTTCAGTAAAAAAACTGAAGTTTTTTTTTTACCAAAATGCTCAAGCATCCCCAAGTGATGTGCCCAGCACAATCACATCAATTCCAGGTGATGTCATCACACCAGACACATCAGGCACTGATGGAACTCTTTGAGACAATTCTGTGCCTGATGGTTGGAGGCCCCAAAATCGGGGGGAACCTCACCTCCAGAGGAAGGCTAGTAACTCTATCCTGGTCCATCAGTTTCAGCCCCAATTACTTAAACTATGAGTGCAAGTAGAGCTACAGAATGTAAAGTTTCATTAGTCAGGCCCTGTTGTGGTTGTAAAGGAGCCTCGTTGCGCAGAGTGGTAAAGCTGCAGTACTGCAGTCCAAACTCTGCTCAAGACCTGAATTTGATCCTTGCGGAAGCTGGGTTCAGGTAGCTGGCTCAAGGTTGACTCAGCCTTCTATCCTTCCAAGGTTGGTAAAATGAGTACCCAGCTTGCTGGGGGGGGGGTGGAAGTGTAGATGACTGGGGAAGGCAATGGCAGAGTACCCCATTAAAAATCTGCCGTGAAAACATCATGATGCGACATCACCCCAGAATCAGAAACAACTGGTGCTTGCACAGGGGACTACCTTTACCCTTTTTTTACCTCTTGTGGTTGTAACATGGAATAGTACTGGGTGGAAAGTTGGCAGCTGCAGGCAATTGGAAGCTAGAACTATTACAGTTGCTTTGTTTAGTGTAAGTTCTTATCTGTACTGTTTCTGTATCATTCACTGGCTCCAAAAAAGTGACTGAAGAAGAATCTGATTTATACCCTGCCATTCATTTGGAATATCAGCAGCTTACAATTTCTTTCCCTTCCTCTCTTCACAATAGACACCCTGTGAGGTAGGTGGGGCTGAGAGCTCTGAGAGAACTGCTCTTGAAAGAACAGGTCTGAGAGAAATGTGACTGACCCAGGGTCACCCAGTGGGTTCTCTGGATTATAGTCCACCACTCTTAACCACTACGTCAAACTCTCACCAAACTGAGAGTATTACACTAGCCCTTTATATGACTGGCAAAGGTATAGCAAAGATTTATTACCTTAATGAGAACGAGGTCTGTTGCATCTAGCAAGATCATGGTCTTGAGAACAAAGATGAATTATTAAAAACAATGTCTCAACTCAAGGTATTTTTAATTTGAGAAGAATGGGAAGTTCCAGTAAAGCTTTTGAGGAAGTGGGTAGTGGCAGCAGCTGCCCCGCCTGCTATTGATTTCTCATATTACTTCTGGGCTTGAAAGGGGGAGTATGTAGATGGCAGAATCATTCATCTTGGTGAGCTGCCTGATTTTGTGCTGGTTGTTGCTGTTGTTCTCCCACTGGACCTGAAGCTTTGAGGCATCTTTCATTGTTACCACCTTATAGTTTATCATTCTGCCCATGGACAACTTACCTTTCTGCTTTGACGGAACTCACAGGATGGTAGGTACAACTTCAACTGTATTTTTGGTGGTCTGTGGGCTTGATCTCATGGAAACTCCCAGAATGGATCTCTCTCCCCTTCTCCCTCATAGTCACTTGCAGCCTTCTCCATCCACCAGCTGCCCATGTGAAAAATAGCTCCAGAGGTTCAGCAGGTTACAGCTGAATGGGAAATCAGCAGAAATCAGTTCCTTTCCTACCTGTTATGAGGTACTCTGCAAATTCAGTAAGATCTTGCACAAGAGTGCATATTGTGTGAGTGGGTGGGGGTTTCTGCTGACTTCCCCCTCATGCTACAGCCACACAATTCGTGCCCCATTCTTCTTGCTTTCTAGGGGACCCAAAGGTACAGCTTTTCAAAGGACACGAAAAAGAAAGAAGGGGAGAAAGATGTGTTTGTGAAGTTGTGAACTCGCTCTATTTACAGTTCACAGCACCCAACCCCAATGTATCTGGAAATGGTTGCTGAATGTAATAAATGTTTTTGAAGCTTAATCATTTCTTCTGTCTCCTTCTCCACCCTCATCTGCTCCCTGCTTTCTCTCATACTCAGAGAGATTTCCCCCATCATCATTTCCAAAGCCCTACCAGCTCTGTTTCATAATTTGTGAACACTGTGGCTGCCTGGGTTACCTAGCAGTTGTGGGTTCAGAGCACAATGGGAATATACAATGGATGTCACACAGATGCAAAGGTCATTTCAAACTCAGCCTTAGAAAAAAGTTTCCCATTTTAAGGGTGTGCTGGTTTAATCTGAGCTGGGATGGAGGGCAAGAAGGGAGCTGCCGCACTATATTTCACAGTGCAGATCAATGGTTGCTTGTTAAAACAAGACTTGCAGTGGGCAGTAGATTGAGAGACCAAGACCCATCTTGAGGCCCAAAAGTGTCAAATGATTTGAGTTCTAGAATGGTGATGATGTCATCTGATGATAGGAATGAGGAAAATGAGCAAAGCTAAAGAGGCAGAGACATTGCTTGAGATTAGACTTGCAGGGTTAGTCTTTAGTCTCAAGTCTTTATTGCCCATAAAGGACTATATGACTGCTTGCATTCCAAAAGGGAGAAGATTAAAACTGGGTAACAAGGAAGATTATTCAAAGGAAACTAACTACTGTATTCTGCAGCTTCTGTTTGGGGAAAGGGGCTTCACACTAGAGACAACAAGCTAAAAGGCTTATTATTTAATTGGGTTTTTTTTTTTAAATGCCACTTTTCCATCCAATTTAGGGTCCTCAAGAAAGAGTAAAAACAGATCTTTTAAAATATATTTATATAAAACAATTTATAAAACATATAAACAATGACAAAAATATAAGCATTTAACCAAAACCCATAAACCAGAAGGAGGTAAGGGCACACCAAACAAAATAGACTGACTCTTCACCCAATGAAACGAGCAGTAGGTTCAGGATGGACAACAGGAAATACCCCTTTACACAGAGAGTTATTAAAATGTGGAATTTGCTGCCAGAGGATGCTGATGGTCATAGGAATAAACAGCTTAATAAAATAAAATGAAACAGCAGAATAAAAAGGAATTACATAGATCGGGGTGGCCAATGGTAGCTCTCCAGATGTTTTTGCCTGCAACTCCCATCAGCCCCAGCCAGCATGGCCAATGGCTGGGGCTGATGGGAGTTGTAGGCAAAAAACATCTGGAGAGCTACCATTGGTCACCCCTGCCATAGATTCATGGAGGATGAGTCTATCAGTGGCTAGCCTACTAGCCATGGTGACTGAGGGGAACCTCCACATTCAGAGATACTAAACCTCTGAATACCAGTGCCAGGAGAAAACATCAAGAGAAGGCCTCAGCCTCTGTGGCCTATTTCTGGCCCTCCAGAGGAACTGGTTGGCCACTGTATGAGATGGGATTGTGGACTAGGAGGATCAGCAGGGCTCTTCTTATGTTTTTATGTTCACCCACTGGTGGAAGACAATGACAAAGGGAGACCTACAGATCTCCCAGGGAGGGATGGGGGTGTCTGTAATTGTATTGCCACAGCTGAAAAAGTCACCACTGCCACCTGCTTATCCAGTAGGATGCTCAGGTCTAGCTATACTCCAAAGCTACAAATGTACACCTTTAAGGAGAGTGCAATGCCACTAGGGTTGCCAAGTTTGTGTTGAAAAATACCTGGAGACTTTGGGGGTGGAGCTGAGAGAGGGTGGGGTTTGGGGAGGGGAGGGGAGGGGCCTCAGCATGAAACAGTGCCATAGAGTGCACCCTTCATGGCAGCCATTTTCTTTAGGGGAGCTGATCTCTGACAGCGGGAGATCAGTTGTAAAAGTGGGAGATCTCCAGGCCCCACCTGGAGACTGGCAACCCTAAAACCTCACTGAAGACACTCATTTCCTGAGTTAATCCTGCCACCCACCAGTAGCAGTTCTATCACATCCATCCTAGAACAGTTTCCAGACACTGATTAACTGTTTCCACAGCCTCTCTGGGATCCACTGGAAGTACAAGATAAAGCTGAGTATCATGCACATATTGATGACAACCAATCTCCAGATGACCTCTCCCAGCAGTTTTGTGTAGGTTGTTAAAAAGTATGGGGGACAAGACAGAACCTTGTGGGACTTCATAAACCAGAAGGCCAAGTAGCCAAACAGCAGTTCCTCAGCACCATGAAACCTGCCTTCCACATAGGACCAAAATTATCACAGAATGGCGCTTCACAATCCTGAAAGGTGATCCAAAAGGATATATTTTTTTTATTGATGGTGTTGAAAGCCACTAAGAGATTCAACAACAGGGTTGCACTCCTCCATCCACCTCCTGAAAGAGTTCATCCACCAGGCTGTTTACTCATAGCCAAGCTTGAAATCAAACAATTTGCTTCATCCAGGAATCCTTGGAGTTGTTTAGCTTCCACTCATAAAATCATCTTGCTCAAGAACAGTAAATTTGATAATGGGTGATCATCATTCAAACCTCCTAGGTCCAGAGTACATTCCTTTAGGAGTGGACACATCATTGCCTGCGTCAAGGCAGAGGTGACCATTCCTTCTCACAAGGAGGCACTTACCACCATCTCCCAGACCCAGTTATATGCACATATCCCAGGCAAATTTAAGCATCCATGGACAAGGGTTGTACAAACAGGCTGTAGACCTTTCTAGAATCCTGTCCAAATGCTCAACTAAAATAAACTGAAAAGTATTCCATAAAACTGAACAACATGGCAGGCTGTCAACAACTGACACTATTACTCCTGATGTAGAGTCACCATTAAGTGCTGAGGAAACCAGTCACAATGGGCCAAAGGGTTATCCATCTCCTCTCACAGGGCAGTTCTAATCATACAGAAGAGTTCCATAGGTGGATACAAACTAGACCAAAGGGTTATCCATCTCCTCTCACAGGGCAGTTCTAATCATACAGAAGAGTTCCATAGGTGGATACAATGGTTCTATAGGTGGATACAAACTAGACGGTTTGGATACAACGATAGTACATTTTCTCTCTGCCACCACCACCACAGGGCTGCTGGGCATGAACTGTGTTCCTGTGCATGCCTGCTCAAAAAAAGCCTTGCCCTTGTCCCATCTGGCTTTTGCTCCAGAAATCCAAGCATAGCCATTTCAAGTGGTCAAAATGGAACCACGTATGGCTTTTGCCAGAGGAAAGGCTGATAGAACACAACCCACCATCTCTTAAATGCTCTCCAGTTACCTCCTTAGTTATCAGTTTTTCTAGCTCCCCAGCCATCAAACCAAGGTTGCTTTATAGAATGAATAAAAGTGGTATCTACACCAAGCCCACCATTGCCAGAAGTCCATGCCCCACCAGCAATATCTTCCCCTTTCCTTTTTATTATATGTGTCTCTATATGTCATGATAGGCCAGACTTGCCCAGTCTTGTCACGTCTTGAAGTTAAGCAGGGTCAGCTCTGGATAGTATTTGGATGGGAGACCTCCAAGGCATACCAGGATCATGATGCAAAGGCAGAAAACAGCAAGCCACCTCTGAACATCTCTTGTCTTGAAAACCCTACATGGTTGACATAAGTCAAGGAGAGAGGTAGGTCCTCCCAGCATATGCTATTGTGCATGCTGAATCCATCCAAGTTGGCAACCACTAGCTCTCAGACTTGGAGACAACCTCAGTTCTGCACTTCTAGTAAAAATAGTCATGGGCAGGGGAGAGTTCTGGGGCTTTCCCCAGTCTTTTATTACCTTCTTAATGCCCCCAGTGTTCCCATCAAGGTGGGGGTTTCCAGCATGACCAGGAAGCTTACATGCCGAGCAGCAGCCCTAAACCTCTCTTCCCTTTTCTCTCATTTTTTTTGAGATAAGAAATAAGAATAGCAGCTCTGACTTGCCAGGGATCTTCCTAGGTAGAACACAGCAGCAGGGTTCCTCCCTTTTCTTCCCCATGACCATTTTCATGCCAGAAGACTTTAATCTGGGGAAGGGAAATGATTACACTGTGCTCAGCTCTGCTGAGTAGGACACAGTGTCATATGTTCTCTTCAGGATTCTAGTGACAGCAAGACCAATCACATAACAACTTTATGAATTTATTTTTATTCGATTTTTATTTTATGTACTAAACTGCTTTATTAAGCACAGTAGAACACTATACTAACAGGAGCAAATACTTAAGCAAATGCACACCTAATTTTAAAAATCATATACAACTATCAAGGATACCAACAGAAACTAGTAGGTGGCTACCTGCTGAGAAGTAAAGAACATGTTTCAGAAACAGCAAGGAGGAACTACCTTTGGTCCTGCACAGCTTTGCTCCCTCAGAATTGAAGCTGGAGCATAAAAGCAACCTTGGTTTCTTAGGATGGTTTCTTATCACAGATATACCATCTTCCTACAGCCATCTCTTCCATTCATATTCTGACTACATCTTGTCTGAGGGCCACACTTACTTTCACAGTGCGTGTAAAGCAATAGCAAGGTTTAAGCACTCCCTAACCACTCCTGTTCCATCCTCCTCCTGGCTATTTGGTGTGTTTCCGCAAGGAGCAGTTTCTCTTCTAATTTTAACTTTGGGTAGCTGTTCCTCACTTTTCCAGACATTCATGCAGAGGGACCCCCAAGAATGAATTTCTGATTGCTGTTCAGTTTTAACCATGAATTGCTTAACCTGTCTCTTGTTTCCAGATACTTCCCAGAAGGTCTTTCTAGTAACTGGTTCTGTTCAGTTTAACCCCATTTTAGTAGATCTTCCCAGCCTGAAGGTTTCTTTTATATTTGGACATCTTCCTTTTTCTCAGTGACAGCATTGAAGCTTTTCTTTCTTTGCTCAAGTTTTAACTTGATTCTGAGGTGCAGGGTTCTTAGGCCCGACATTCAGAGGATATTGTGTTGGAAAACCTCACAAGAGAAAAGGACATGAATAAAGGACATATTCTCCAAGGTGCTGGCACACACAGTATTGTTTTAGTGTCACAATATATATTACAATACCTGCTATTGGATTACATCAGAACTGGTAATAGTGAAGAATAGTAGCTGAATATTTTGCCTGTTGTAGTCACGGCAACAATGAGGTTTTAGTCTTCCTTGGTGTCAAAATTAAATTTGCCATAATATTTAAATAAATCTGTAGCAAAAGTTAGGGAAAGGTGTTTATTTTTCTCAAATGAGGACATATTTTCTCAAATGCTGAAGACAGGTGACTTGTGAGCAGGGGTTGCTAACTAGTTTATGCTCCACCCAGAGTAAGCGTTGCTAACCAGAGGCTAGCCACCAGCCAGGGGAAAAATGTGTGGTGGGAGCCCTTCCAGTGAAGCAGTGATTTCCCTTTTGGCACATGCACCCAGAATGTTATAGTTTAACCATAGAGTTAATGTCATGACATCACTGGTGAGGGTCCCCACTATGCATGCAGGAAGAACTTCTCCCCACCATCCAGCTGAGTATCAGTGGTCAATGCTGGGGGACAGGGTGTAAGAAACCATGCCTCTCTACCTAGGGCCCATGTGGACCCACATCCAGCCTGCGGACACTCTATGTATTCTTGTAGGAAGTTTTATTCCAGTCATTCTTACTCCTTGGCCTGCCCTTTTCATAATACAATAACTTATTTACATGTATTCTGTCTTCCACAATTTTCATCCTGTAACTGTGACCTAACTTTTCATCCTGTAACTGAGACCTAACTTTTGAGCTTTTTCCCTTCTAGGGAGATTTGAGGGCATGCCTGGAGAGGGTGGAGTTTGGGGAGTGAATTCAGCAGGGATGTGATGCCATAGAGTTAACCCTCCGAAGGTTCAGTTTCTTCTGAGGGAACTGAACTCTGTAGTTAAGTGATCCTGGGAGAACTCTAGGTAGCTCACATTGCTGCAGTAAATGCAGAGGTGTTTTTCAGTTGCAGCAGAGCATCCACACAGCAGTTTTGCCCTTTTTCTTTGTCTCTGCCTCCTGGGGCTGCCATTATCTATTATGCCACCAAAGGACTTTTTCTGTAATTGACAGATTGGTATAATGCAATGATGTAACAATCTACTGCAATAATTACTAGTTCCCAGATATATGTTTAAGGTAAGTCTGTAGCCTTTTTCATTGCAGAGTTATAATGGGAAATGTACAATCTGCACCTTTCCCTTTATAACTCCTCAATTCAATAGGTAGAGGCCTACTTTTAATTTTAAAAATGAAAGCTGAGAATCTGGAAAAGTCTAACATGCCATCTTGTGTGTTAATTATAAACAAGACTAATAGTAATATATTGTTTGGTCTGTTTCCTCATGGATATTTTGCTCTGCCCTGGCTTCCTTACAGCAGCCCTGTTTTAAAGATCTCCACATGATGCCATCCTCTGTTCATCCTGCTTCTATTTCCCACCCCCTGTTTTGCTGCAACCTTTCCCAAACCTGGTTTGACACAGTCTCTTTGGAAGCCACAGCACCTTGAGGTGCACACTTGGATGCAGGTCCCACAACATCAATGCCATTTTCCTTACATCAGCCTTCATGGTTGCTATTTATGCTCCCCCACCCTCGGAGGGATCTTTTAAAAATAAATGAGTGTCAGAACTCAGTAACACAAGGACATTATATCAATCTATTGCCACAATCTTCTCACTTACAGTCATACTTAACAGAAACCTACCAAGCATCATAACGGGAGCAAGCATTAACAAAGATCTTCCTGATGCCCATCATTGCCATTTTGCAGGAACAAGGGCAATGCGCATATTTGCCATGCAGGCACAATCTTGGTGCACTTGAACATGAAGCCTGAAATCTACTGGCCACTTTGCATATACTGAGGCTGGATGTGCATCATAAATGTGCATGTTGCCCCAGTTCACACAACATGGCATCTGTGCCTCCTGGGAGGATTAACTAAATGCTCCTGAGGTCCATGGTTGCCATGCTGTGTGAACACTGACAATGGACATATTTAACATGCATGTACAACCTCTGTGCACTTGAACAGGAACCCTGAAAAATCTAGTGGTCATTCTGCATATACTGATGCTGCACATGCATGTCAAATACACATATTGTCCCAGTTCACACAACATTGGCAACTGTACCTATTGGGAGGATTGCAAATACTACCTGCTCCCATTATGTATGACGAGTAGACTCTGGGTATTCATGACTACAAAAGGACAAATTTGTATATATAAAGTGTCTACATTTTCAAAATCCACATGTTGCCTATATATTACAAAGATAGGTCACATCTTAGGCCATTTTCCTCATTCGTAGTGACCATCTATTTTGTAAGTGCTTATAGGCTGATAAAGCTAAGCTGCAGAACCATCCTTAGAGATTAATTTTCGCATCTATGGGCATTGTAGAAGATTTTGATCAGTGGTTGTGTGATTTACTAAATGAAAGATAAAATGCTCCCATCCTGGCTCAACATTCTACATTGTGTGGAAGTTTTGTTTGAAATGACGCAGTTCCTTTATACTTTTTTTCCTCCAGGTGAACAGGTGGTTTTTAATCACAAAACGATGTTCATGTTCATGTTCCCACTCCAAGGAGAGAGAGAAGAAATACCTATGCATCTCTTTGGGCAGGAAGGTAAGTATCTGCCTTTCACTACAATTAGCTGCTTAACAGAGCATTCAAATATTCTAACCTTGTGTGGGTTAATGCAAATGGTTAGCATGCAGTGTTTTGTATTACAAATCAAATTACTTAGGAGGCACCATTAATTCTGAGATTAATTATCAGCTTTCACCCTCTATAAAATCTCCAACTGAGAGGGTGGTTCCCCAACTAAAGCCATGAAATGAAGATATTTAAACCAGATGTAGACCAATAGTCCCCTGACCTGGATAGCCCAGGCTACCCAATGTCATCAGATCTTGGAAGCCAAGATGGGTTGGTCCTGGTCCATATTTGAATGGGAGACTACCAAGGAATACCAGGGTCGCTACACAGAGGCAGACAATGCCCAACTACCTGTGAATGTCTCTTGCCTTGAAAACCTCACTCATCAAAAGTCTGTTATGACTTGACAGCACTTTTCCACCAAACCAATGGAGGAGCCAGTTTGGTGAAGTGGTTAAGTCTGTGGATTCTTATCTGAGAGAAACGGGTTTGATTCCCCACTCCCCCACTTGCAGCTGCTGGAATGGCCTTGAGTCAGCCATAGCTTTCGCAGAGCTGTTCTTGAAAGGGCAGCTTTTATGAGAGCTCTCTCAACCTCACCTACCTCACATGGTGTCTGTTGTGGGGGGAAGAAGATAAAGAAGATTGTAAGTCGCTCTGAGATTTGAATTCAGAAAGAAGGGTGGGGTATAAATCTGTGGTCTTCTTCTTCTTCCTGAACAACAGCTGTAACAACAGGAAACAAAATGGTTAGGAATTGTTTCCATGTATCAATGGATGCTATTTATGCACAGTGGCAGGATTCCTCAACACTTTAGGTCAGAGCTCTCTACTGGCCTATTTTTGTTGGGTTATGGAGTGCCTGCTGGTTGCTGGGATTCTGGCAAAGAATGCTGGATGCAGGTTGTTTCCACACAGTGGTCTTGCTCCACCTTGCCCCCCAAAACAGCAGCATTTCCTTTGGAGACTTCTGTATGACACCATCTTGTGGGGTTGTTGCTCCCCTCCTTGGCCAGGCTGAGCTGCTAGGAATCTTGGGTACAGCCAGCCCACTTAGACATTTATTTATTAAGGCAAATTTCATGCTACCTGTCCAGCAACCTGTTTGAGGCAGTTAACAACTAAAATAAACCAAAACGATTAAAGCCAATGCCATTTAAACAGCCAAGACATAACGGTATAACATACACACTGGGCAATCTAAAATATTGTAGATGAAATTATGATCAGATCAGAAGAAGACAACAGAATGTTTAAAGCCTTTAGTCAAAAGCCTGGGGGGGGGGGGGAGAGAAATGGTTTAACCTGGTGCCTAAATAAAGTAAGGAGGGAGATTGTTTCAAAGGCAAGATGCCACCACAGAAAAAGCCCTGTCTCTGGTCATCATGCACCTCATCACTGAAGGCAGGTAGCACAGAGAGCAGGGCTTCAAATTGGTATAAACAATACAGGGAAGGCAACCCTTCTCTGAGCATCCTCCTATTGATTAGCTTTAGATAGAAAAATGGGGTAATTGCCACATCTTCAACAGGTAAATGCAGATATAACTGATGTCTCTGTGTTGCTGCTAATAAAGCTGTAACAACAGCATTGTTCCAATGCACATAGCACCAAGCACCTAATGCTTGGTCTGAACACTTCAACAAGAGCTTCAGTCTACAATTACTTAAGGATCTAAATGGTCTACGAATAATATTTGCATTTAATCTATAGTGACAGTGCAATTTCCTCTTCTCCAGGCAACCCCTCCTTGGGACAAAAGCAGATTGTTTTTCTTCCTCCTCTGCCTGTTTCCAAAGATTGTGCCTGCTGTATGGTATCCTAAATCTTTGCCCTGTGATGTGAGTGTTAATGCCTTGGAAGATCTTCTGATAGTGGACTGCAGGAACCGCCACCTTGCCACATTCCCGGAGGGTATCCCGACCAACACTACCAACCTGACACTTTCCATCAATAACATTCAGGACATTAAGCAAGCTAACTTTGAGAACCTCAAGAACCTGGTGGAAGTTGACTTCAGGTGCAATTGTATGCCAATTACATTGGGGCCAAAGGATCATATCTGCAACAATAGTTTGAATGTCCAACATGGCACTTTTGAAAAACTCACCCAGCTGAAATCACTGTACTTGGATGGAAATCGGCTCTCAGAAGTCCCCCGGGGTCTACCTCAAAATTTACATCTACTGAGTCTTGAAGCAAACAACATCATTTCCATCAACAGAGAAAGTCTGAAAGAACTTGGGAATGTAGAAATTCTTCTTCTTGGGAAGAACTGCTATTTCCGCAACCGTTGCAATGTAACTTTTCAGGTTGAAAATACTGCTTTCCAGGACCTGAAAAAGTTAACAGTGTTGTCCTTGAAAGCCAATAACTTAAGTAGCATCCCACAGAATCTGCCATTCAGTTTGAAGAAACTATACATTCATGATAATCAAATTAAAAATATCACTCACCATGACCTAAACTATCTTAATAATTTGGAGGTTCTTGATTTAAGTGGCAACTGCCCACGCTGTCACAATGCTCCATACCCTTGTGACCCATGTCCCAATAACACCAGTCTTCTCATCAGTCCCACAGCTTTTGCCTCTTTAAAACAATTAAAATTTCTGCGACTACACAGCACCTCTCTTCATCAAGTGAACCCTAAGTGGTTTGAACATACTACAAATCTTGAAGTGCTTGACCTTTCACAAAATTATTTGGCTAAAGAAATTGAAGATGCCAAGTTTCTGAATTTCCTTCCTAATCTCATAGACTTAGATTTATCTTTCAATTATGATCTGCAACAATACCCTCCATGTTTGAATCTGTCACACACATTTTCTAATCTTACTAAGCTTAAATACTTGAGACTAAGGGGTTATGTTTTCAAAACACTGGACTGGAATGCTGTACGCTATTTGAGAAATCTCATTAATCTTACTGAGCTGGACTTTGGAACTAATTTTATCAGGAATGCTAACTTTAATATGTTCACAGACTTCCCAGCTCTTCAAATCATAAACCTTTCCTTCAATAAAATATCTCCTTCTTCAAAAGGGTTCAGTGAGGTTCCATTTTATTCTAGTCATGTGCCTTTATTTGACCAATATAAGGAGATGCATTATTTCATATATGATAAATATAGTCGTAGCTGCAACTCTAAAGACCAAGAGATGTCTTCTTCCTTGCCACATGGTATTGAACCTTCTTGTATTCGATATGGCAAAACACTGGATTTAAGCAGAAATAACATGTTTTTTATTAATCCCTCTGATTTCCAGAACTTTGCTTCTGTTAAGTGTCTTAATTTGTCAGACAATGCCATGAGCCAAACCTTTGTTGGAAATGAATTCCACTTTTTGTCTGGCTTGAAGTATTTGGATTTCTCTAACAATCGAATTGATTTACTATATTCAAATGCTTTTCAAGAGCTGAAAGAACTAGAAATCCTAGACCTTAGTGATAACAAGTACTATTTTCAGGCAGAAGGTGTCACTCACATGTTGAATTTTACCAGTAATTTGGCTTCTTTGAAAAAGTTGATCCTGAATGGGAATGAGATTTATACTTCTGCTGACAAAGGGATGGCAAGCAATTCTATCCAAACACTGGAATTCAGAAAGAATCGCTTGGATATCTTGTGGAAAGAGGGAAATCATGACTACTTGTCATTCTTCAAGGAGCTGAAGTGCCTAACAGAGCTTGACATCTCTGACAACTCCCTGAGTTCTTTACCTAAGGAGGTGTTTGACGGCCTGCCTCTACAGCTCCAGCAGCTCAATCTGAGCAATAATAAACTGAAGACATTTCATTGGGGGAAACTTCAAGTTCTGAAGAACCTGAAAATCCTGGATCTTAGCAACAACCTGTTGACCACTGTCCCCCTTGAGCTGTCCAACTGCTCTGGAGCTCTTCAAAGCCTCACACTGCGACACAACCGGATCAAAAAGCTGCCAGACAATTTTCTCCGAGGTGCTTTCCAGCTGAGATACCTGGACCTCAGCTCTAATAAGATCAGAACAATCAGGAGCTCCAGCTTCCCCCAGAACGTGATCAACAGCCTGAACAAGCTACTTCTGAATGGCAATCCTTTCAAATGTGATTGTGATATTGTGTGGCTGGCCTGGTGGATGAACAGAACTAATGTGACTATTCCACGGTTGGCAACAGATGTGATTTGTGCAGGCCCAGCTGCATGGAGAGGTAAGGGTGTGGTTTTATTGGATTTGGATACCTGTGAACTGGACTACTCCCAGACCCTTTACTGTGTGTCAGCCTTCATAATTATGTTTCTGATGGTTCTCCCAGTTACCAGTCACCTGTATTTCTGGGACGTGTGGTATATCTACCATTTCTGCACAGCCAAGCTAAAAGGATATAGGCGTCTGCTTTCCTCGAAAGTTCTGTATGATGCTTTTGTTGCTTATGATATAAAAGATGCAGCAGTAAATGAATGGGTCCTAAAAGAACTCGTTGAAAAACTGGAAAATGAGCAAGATAAACAATTCAATTTGTGCTTGGAAGAAAGAGACTGGCTACCGGGACAGCCAGTTTTGGATAACCTTTCTGAGAGCATAGAAATGAGCAGAAAAACTATATTTGTGCTGACTAACAGGTACATTGCTTGTGGTAATTTCAGAACAGCCTTTTACCTGGCACAACAACGGCTCATGGATGAAAAAGTAGATGTAATCATCTTGGTATTTCTTGAAAAGGTTTTACAGAAATCAAAATATCTCCGTCTCCGGAAGCGACTGTGTAGTAGGTCTGTACTTGAATGGTCAACCAGTCCTCAGTCTCAGCATTATTTCTGGCATTGCCTGAAAAATGCATTAGCAGCAAACAATGATGTGAGCTATAACATTTTATTTAAAGAAACGGTATAGCTTGGTCTTGTTCTAGGAAATCCTTTGCAGATTAAGCCTTGTTGAGGGAATAGATTGAGGCTGAGTATCATTTTTTGCATGCATGAAAGGAGTCGCTTTTTGCAAACCCTCAGTTTAAATCTCAGCTCTGTAATGGATTCACTAGATAACCTCAGGCAAGCTACACACACTCTCTTAGCCTCTCTATCTGCAAAATGACTACAATAACACTGACCTACCTTACAGGGTTGTTGTATGGTTTACAAGATATGCCAAGTATTATTACCATTAAAGCAAGCACGGCAAGTATCATTCAAAAGTAGTCTCTTGTAAGCACAACTTATAGAACAGAGGTTCTGGCTTATTAGAGGCAAATGCTGTTGAAGGACAATCAGTTTGTCAATGCAATTTTTCGTATAAAATGTGCAGTGATGTGCATGGAGTTTTTTGGACAGACCTTTGTGAGCTATCAAAACTCTGAGAGAGGAAAGAGTAAAAGGGCAGAAGAGACTATACCTTCAGACGTTTGTAGCTATTATTTATAACCTTTCCTGTATGTCTGTGCTCTTCCCATGTCCCCCTAAGAAGCTGAAATGCGGCTACTTCTTTGCAACCATGTATGTTGTGAATAAGCAGCAGGGCAGTTTCTGGTTCACATCGCCTCTCTTTTAGGAAGCTACATTTTACCACAGCTATGAATTTACTAGGTAGAAATAGGCAAGTTATTCTGTCTTAATCTTGATTTGAATAAAAGCATCAACTCTAGTTCTTAGTGGAAGTGGGTTTTTAGTGGAGTTGAGCATGGATGAAAAACAGTATGTATTTGTGTTTTTCTCTTTCATAGAGGAACTCAGTAGTTCCTCAGGTGGCTATTTCCCCCCACCCCCCTCTGTCTGCCCCTTCATTGCTTCTCCTTCTGAAAACATGGCTTTATTATAGAATAAAAAGAGCATTTGATACATGTTGAAATTACTGGTATTTTCAGTTTTTAAATAAATCATACCTCAGTTCTAGAATGTGAGTCCTCCCCCACTCCCATGCTGAGGACAGAAGAATGGTGTTATGATTTCTAGACATAGGCCCTATTCAGACACACAGTATAATCAGATGTCGCTGCTGTTGCCTTCCGGATTTAAAATGACTGATCAGACAGCAACACCCGCCTCCCAGTATTAACTCATAGTAGCCCCCCCCCCAAATCCTTCTCGGAACTGGATTATTTTGTTACCTGCTCCTTTGTGGTGTTTTTTGAGTTTTCCGGTTTCACCTCATAGTTTTCTCCATCGGGATAGTTCTGCTGTGATATTAACCAACTTCCTGATGTCTGAAGGCTGTCCCAGAGCAAAAGGAGCCTCAGACACCCAGTTTACGGTCGCCATTTTTTAACCACTTAGCGATATGTGCATGACCGCATAATGTTTTAACATATGCGCATGCACATATGTGCATAATGTGCACATGCACATACTAGTGGAAGAAAAAAAAAAGAACTGCATGGTGCCGTCCTATGGACAGCAGAAGACAGTTTCACCATGGAGTGATTCAAATTGCAGTATGGCAGTCTGATCGATAATATCTGAAACAAAGATATTCGGACAGAACCAGGTCAGTTTAACATGGACTTAACACGCTGTTTGAACAGGGCCATAGATAAGTATGGAATGATATGATAGTTATACTGACACAGACCTATTATGCACAGGTATTTTGCCTCACTTTCACTGTGCAGGTCCCTTGAGTTTTCTTTTTCATTCTGTATTTCATTTCCTCCCTTCAGCGCTTGGTTTGCTTTCCGTTCACTGTTTACGTTAGTTTTCTGAGAGTGCTTTTGTGCTGATTTATTCCTTGCTTCACTTCCAATCTGGCTGGGTTGTCTTATGTGCTGCCCAGTTCAAACTGGGTGGCATGAGAAGACAGTGCAAAGCTGTGCCTGCTGGGAGCCATCGGCTCCCTGCATGCACAGAGAGCCTGGCTGATCCACCCTTTCCTGCCACCTGGTTTCAACCCTCTCTAGAGGTAGACAATCCCTGTCTTCTTGATTAACCCCATTCATCTTGATGATTATGATTTACTTGGCATCTGTCAAGTTCTTTTTCAATCTGTTTCACAACTCTTTTCATTGCAGTTATTTTATTAGCCATCTAAAGGACGTTTTATGGAGACTGTGGCCTGTAAACATCTCAGTAAACAAATACAACAAAGAATATGCTTACCATTTATAATAAAGATGCATATCTGTATAGAACTTCCACAAACAAATGGAAAAGAGTGAAACTTTTGTTTTCAGCACATTTCTTTATGTTCTGAATAATTCTTCCTTCTATTCTTACAAACAAAACCAGAAGACTACAATTATTTTTGTCCCCTGGCAACCCTAATGGGCATCCATACTTCGTAGCCCTGTCTTATAGAAGCAGACAGTGAGCGTTTGGTTCCTTGCCAGTAGATAAAGCTGTGGTTTTTGCACAGGTACATGGGTATGTCCTGGGAGGTTCAAGATTATCTAGGGTTTCCAGCTCCTAGTTGGGAAAGGAGGGCACATTTGTATACAAACTGTCTTATACCACATTTATGGGGCAATTTCCATTGCTGAGGAGTTTAAAATGTGCAGTTATGATGTCAGAAACCATCACTAACATTATGGTACTAAAATTTTATGCTTAGTGTGGATAGCAGGGACTGGATTTGTATTCAAAATAGGAGAAATGTGCAGCAATTTATTTTTGCCCCCTGTAGGTGGCAGCAATTCATTGCTCCTGAAATCTGCTTTTAAAAAGTTGATTGTAATATCCAATAAAGATATGAATTTGGACTATTTTTCTAAAAGCTGTTGAAGAATGTGCAACTGAAGGAAACTTACCTGTCTGAAATCTGCAGTGAAAATATTTTAAATAAATGACTTGCACTGACAATACACTCTAATGTTCAGCAACATAAAAATCATTGGTTGCTGGCACACATAATACTTTCCAGTACTTTTGTGGGAACAGGACCCATGATCAAAGCACAGGAAAATGCATATCTTGCCAACATTTTCATTAACATAAATATGAGGTCTTGAGGAATGCCAGGATAAAAATGTAATAGAATGCTGAAAGCATTTTTTCATGATGACGTGACGTATTGTTGAGACTTATTTCACCAGAATAAAAACAAAAACAATTCCACTGGTGCACTTGGGAAAGGTAACAGCAACAGTATGCAATGCTGCTATTAGGAGCAACTCATTCGTAAAGTGGTGAACCAGTTTATTCTAATGTTCAGTGTTAAACCAAAAAAAGTTGAGATGTTTCTGGTAGAGAATATGGCTGAAAGCACAGTCTGCAGCATACAGACGGGAGTCTTTTTGAGAAATGTTGAACTATAAAATGTAATATAAATAAATAGGATGGTAATTGATTGCGCCTCACGCAAAATATCCCTAGTTGTACTAAGAAACACTGAAGGAATGAATAGGTGGTTGGTGTCCCTTTGAGAAGCCAGCCATTACTTACATAATGAGGGACCATGTGTGGACACTATGGGAAATGTACTTTGGAAGCATTTCTGAAAAGTCTGAAGCATGGTATTTTCACCAGCCTTTGGTACCTACAGCCTTACTGTGACTAAGAAATAAGCCAAATTTTGACACACTGCAAAAGTCAGCCAGATTCTTATCTGCCTTTGGGCACTTGAAGCAGGCAGAGCAGCCTAAACTGTTATCAGTGCCACCTGAAATGTTTCCTTTCTATCATAAATATAAACCAGGAGGCAAAGCATATTGTGACATCCATGCAAGACAGTTTTAAGACAAACACCAATATTCTAGCTATTTAGTCCTTGAGGAGTTACTTGTATATAAGGATTGGTTACAAATTACCCCCAATATGGGATAGCAGTGATAGCAGTTCCAACACCCAATCTGTATATAGCAGTGCACACTCATTACAAGCTTGGCATGGGCAAGGTCAGATTAGGATAGACTGTTTTGGTGCTAGCTCATGATTCAGAGCAAAGTCTCCAGGGGTTCAGATGCAGTTTGGGAGATGACTTCAGCATACATCTGCCATGAACTCAGAGCAGTTTTATATCTTAATAATGTGTCCAAAAGCAGGATGCACCGATAAACTTCCTGTATTGAGGGATATTATTAACATTCAAAACATAGACTCAGGCCTCTCTCTCACTGAGGAAGCTGCTACCAGTGCAGCATTCATGTACATATCTTAAGGCAGGGGTGTCAAATGCCTGGCCTGCACACCAGAACCAGCCCACCCAGAGCTTTAATCCGGCTCCCCTGGGTTTTTTCTCCCCTCTCCTACCCCTCCTGCCCTCACCATTTAAGCTCCGAATCTGAGGAAGTTCCCTTCTCTTTCAGTTCCCTGCCTTTTCTGCCTCATCTTTGCAGGCAGAAGCAGGAAACAAAGCTGCAAGGGAAATGTGGAATGGATTTCTCCATTAAGGTCTCTGTGCCCAGATAGATAGGGCCCAGAGACCTTAACGGAAAATCAATTCCATGTTTTCCTTGCAACTTTGTCTGTGCTGCAATGTGTTTCAGCATTCCTATATAGACAGCTAAAGCTCATGCTTCCTGGAGTTGTGTGCTTGCAAATAAACGGTTGAAGCTTTGAGCCAGTTTGTCTCTGCTCAGTGGAACTGACCTAGTGAGTACTCTAATCTGGGAACCCACAGCCAAAGGAGGATATTACACTGGAGAGCCATTGCCGGGGGAGGGGGGAGAAGCTTTCAATGCCATTTTATTGTTTTCCCAGGCTCAGAGCATTTTATAGTTTTAATTTCTTCTGTGATCCTTGTGCTTTTTTTTAATTGCATTGCCAAACCCCAGAGAATTTTATATTTTTAGTTTCTGCTGTGCTTGTGCTTTTTCATTAAGTTTTATTTTAATAATCGTGTTGCCAAATCCCACGATTCCTCTCCTTTCCATTTTAAACAAAATATTGCAAAAGTTTTAAGCATATTTATATTTTAAGTTAAAAATAATATCTTTTGCCTATGTCCTTTATAAAGTTTGTCTATGTCCTTTATACAGTTCATATCTTTGTTACCTCACATTACATTTTATGACACACATGGTCCAGCTCCACAAAGTCCCATTTGTGTCAGATCCTGCCCTCCTAGCAGATGAGTTTGACACCCCTGCCTTAAGGATTGCCTTCTCTTCTGTGACCCATTTAACCTATCCACTCCAATCATCTTCAGAAGACCTGCTTCAGGTGCCCCCGTCATCTGAGTCTAGACAGGCAGCAACAAAAGAAAGGGCCTGCTAAATTGTGGCACCAAAACTTTGGAACTCTCTCCCCAGGGAGATTAGCTGTCTTGTCCCTCTATTGTTTGTCTTCCATAAATGGATGAAGATTTTGTTTTGTATGGCATACCCCCCCCCCACACTCCCTGTTATTGACCCTCCTCCTTTATTGTGTTGCTATGTGTGTTCATCTATTTATATATGTTTATCAGATTGTTTATTTCATATATACTTTATTTTAAACACTGTTTATTGTCAACATCAGGACTTCTTTTGTAGCAGGAACTCCTTTGCATATTAGGCCACACACCCCTGATATAGCCAATCCTCCAAGAGCTTACAGGGTTCTTCTTACAGGGCCCTAATCAACATGTTTTTATTTTCACTACCTTAGTGACCCTTTTTGGGTGGAAAGGCAGCCTAGATGTACTTTAACTAAATATTGATGTGGCCTTACACATGAAATTCCCTGCAGAGGCAATGGCAACTTCTCACTTTGGATATTAATGACCTGCATTCATACAGGAAGGGTAACACACTTGAGTTTCCTTTGTGCATTCAGAGTTGCTCTTACTGGGTGACCTTGTAAGTTACCAAGTGACTCAGCCTAGTTTCCCATAGATAAACCAGAACCACGGGGACCTTTTGTTCTTTTTCAAAAACAAGTCCAGAAAGGTAGAGCATCTGTACAATCCACAGTAGTTTGCTTTCAAGGTAAAGGCTCGCAGAACTTTTTGATTCCTATTTGTATTACAGAAGTGCTCCATAAGGATAAATAGCAGGAGATTCTACTAGAAGCAAGATCTAGCAAGAGAGCGCAGAGGCAAACGAAACCCTACTTTGTGCAGAGGGTATAGGATGTCTTCTTTTCACATTGTATCCATTTCCATTACTCGTAATTTCTTCAGTGCTTTAGAGTCTTCTGAACACTTACTATCAGTTCTCACTACAACCCTATAATGTAAGTCATTATTATTTCTATTCCCATTTAGTGTTGGAGGGGCAGGGTTTGAGGTACATAAATAGAGACTTCTCCAGGCCACCTGATCTTTATCTGAGATGAGAACTGAATCATGGTTTCCTGGATCAAAGGCTTAGCTACTATACCAGCTCTCAGCTCCGTAAGCATGAACTTTTATATATCAGCATTACTAATGGCAATATACAGTGATGTCTTGCACTGGGTCCTTTCATTCTACTTTGAACAACTAGCAGCAGAGGTATGCTGAAAGCAAACACACACCATCTATTTCTGGAGACATTCTGTGGGAAAGAATGGGATGCGTAAGATGCCTCTACAAAGACAAGAGCCTTAGCTGTTGTCTCAAGAGCAGTCTTGTCAAAAATGTGTGGCATTGCTCAGCATTGCAGCACGATAGCTCCTCCCTGTCTAATGATGGCAAACATGTTCCTGTAAAATTTGCTGTTTCACAGAAGGTGTACATAAGTGAGATCTCTGGTTGCTTCACTTGTGGGAGTTCAGTGCACTGTTCTTTTGGGATCATATGAAACTGCAGCCCAGAAACACAGTGAAGTTCCACATTCACTAAATGTTCTGTTGATCACTTTCTGTTTCCAGTGGGCATTTCCCCCCCTATGCCTTTTGGAAAATGTCTTGTATGCCCATTGTATACTGAAACCAAGGCAATAGCAGCTTCTTATCATCATGAAGGTACACAGATAAATACAATGTTCCATTCTTCTCCATTGTTTTTGCTCAGTAAACTGTGACTATTTACATTGGATTTGCCTTTAAAGGCTAATTAACTCAGTTTACAGACAAAGGTGCAGAGGAGATCTGTATTCATTTCTCAAGTGGAGATTCAGAATCTTGTAACATCTTCCCAAGAAATCTGCCGTATCTTTATTTGCAGCATCAACAGGAAGAGGGTTTTGTGGGTTCTGCTTCTCAGGTGGCCATTTTAGTTACAAGAAAAGTCACAATGTGATGTGACAACCCAAAACTTGTCTTCCTTTATGGTACTGGTCTCTGAAAGATGTTAGTAAAGTGAAGATAGTTTTCAGTTACAGGTGATTCCTTTGAGCTGAACATTTGCAGCCTGCAAGGAAAGGAGAAGCGAAGCTGTTCCTGCTCCCCAACCCATCGGTCCCTTTTAACATGGGGGCAAGTAGTCCTAGTGCAATGATTAGTGAGCTGTACTGCATCTAGGATCATTCTCTGGGCAGGTTTTCGACCAAAGAAAGTGCAGCAACAGTGAAGACTTGCCCATGCTGAATTTCTGCTTTCATGCAGCAAATTTCTCTCTCTTATTAATACACCATCTAACACTAACTAACTGTCCTAAGTCCTTAAGAGGATTTCCAAATTCCTAGTCAGTTTTCCTGGGAGGCAAGCAAAATAGAAATGTTGTTCATTCTTAGTCAATTGCATAGTTAAATATGTGGATTCAAATTGCTTTTTGCTACCATGGATAATGGAGCCCACCTGGTATAATAACGTTTTTGACTGGCTATTCACAAGGTTTGCTGCTTGTGAAACGGACCATTCCATTGATGGTAGACTTTATTTTGCCTAATTCCTGATAGGGAAAGCTTTTCAAAAGTATTAAAGAGATGTGACATTTTAATCCAGGCCTGTTGGCCCACTCTAGCAGCTGATCATTTGATCATTACAGTTTGGGTTTACATAGCTTCATAGGGAAGAAATGGGAGGAACTGTGCTGGGCCTCTTGGATTTCCTGCAACATTTACAAAGAAAAGGAGGGCTGATAGCTGTTGGGTTGTTGTAGTAATAGCAGGAAGGTATCATAATAATGCAGTCAGCCGTTCTGGAGTTTCTTCAGTATTGTCCTACTACTTTTTAAAAAAGATTCCATTCTAGTACATATTGGAGGTAATGTAAGTAGACAGCATTTGGCCACAATCAACTATTTTTTTGCTTTAGAATAATCCTATTAAAATAAACAAGGCTTTTAACTTGCTTGCATCTGAGTTTCTCCCCAAACAGAAAACTATGCTTAAGCTTTTCCCAGTAAACATCTGACATATCAAAATTACTTATTAGCCAGCACTCAGGAAAAAAAGAACTCTTTGTTGTTCCTCTTTCTGCTCTGGCCAAAAGCTGAAACTGAACCAGACACAGATGAGATAGGCTGGGGAGCAGGAACAGCTTCTCTGAGCTTCACTTCTCCTTTCCTTGCAGGCTGCAATAGTTCCCACTACTGCTTTTATAAATGACCATTTTCTCAACACTTCATAAATTTAGAGTTGCTGAACTTCATAAATCCCACACTTTGCTTTAGTCCTGGTCTACCATGGATCCTGTTTTTTTTGGCAGAATGCCTGTACTTTTAAAAACAGCATGAACTAAAAGTAGTTCAACAGGTAAAACTTTTAATCAACATGGCATCTCCATTGTGACCTGGTCCTTGGAGTGGGGTGGGTGGGTAATGCCTTTCTGTGCTAGAGTTGCCAACTTTTGAACAAGCTTCTGTATCTTTTCTGCAGGTCTAGTTGCTGCTACAGATCAGGTGATAACATTTCTTTCTATTGCTAACTGCAATATATCAGGATACTATTAAAGGCACAGCTGCCATGGCCAGTTCAGTAACTGGTATCCTCCCTCTTTGTGCTAAAGTTCTTGCCTTTCTTCAAGTGAACAAGTGATGTTGCCTTATACCAAGTATACCTGTCAAGGTCAGTATTGTCTTCTTTGACTGGCTGTGGGTCTTGAAGTTCTCAGGTAGTGGTCTTTGATATCACCTTCTATCTGATCTTCTTAACCAGAGATGCCAGAGACTAAACCTAGGACTTTCTGCATACAAAGCGAACACTTCACTACAACTGAGCTATACCCCACCTATTGCTAAGACACAGGAAGAACCCTGTTATCAACAAATAAAGCAATACTAATCTGATCATGAAGTGACATAGTCACTGTGAAGGTTATGGGGAAAGGCTAATTGTCCCATAATATATGGGGAAGTCTGGGTCTAGTTCTTTTTATGCAAAAAAAACAAACAATCAGAATTTTGCTCACTGTGCAGCAGATCTGCACAATGTGATGGCCCAAACTGAGCCTAGTCTACCAGCAATGAAGATCATCCCAGGAGGGCCTTGACAAAATACCTTTTGGGAGCCTCTGTGTGTGAGTGTGCACAAGTGCCTTCACGTTGTAGCCAACTTATGGCAACCCTAGCAAAGAGTTTCCAAGACAAGAGACCAACAGATAGTATAGCATTGCCTGTCTCTGCATAGCAACCCTGGATTTCCTCAGTGGTGTCCCATTCAAACCAGGACCGAGTCTGTTTAGCTTCCGAGATCTAATAAGATTGAGCTAGCCTGGGCCATCCAGGTTAGGGATAAGCTACATAACCATACAAAAATGTGAAGGATGAAAGCATCTGTTAGGCATAACATATAACAGTGCTTGATTATGCTTGCCTTACTACAGTGGCTGAAGACTGCACACAAATATTCCCTTCATTATTGCTTAGTCCTTCTTTTACACAAGCAATTAGAAGAAAGGAAATGCCACCACTAGAGAAGATCAACTGGCAATTGTCTATGATTCTTGAAACCTTCTCTGTTGCAGTGACTTTCAAATGTTTCTGTCTCCAGGAAAAAAAAAAAAACTTTTCTACATTAACTCATTTGCCAAAGATCTTCTTTACATCTGCCATGGAATACCTGCAAAATGCAGAGAAAACAATTCATGCTCAGGTCAATCAGAGTACAGTCCTGGCCTGCTGGGCCTCTCTGTCATCCCATGTAGATCTAGAAGGCACACCAGATTGCTTAAGAATACTGGGGGTAGCAGGCTGCACTTTCTGTCCTTCTCATTAAGGAATTCATGATAAGAACTCCAGTTTCCTGGAACACATTCTGAAAGCTACTGCTCTGTTGGGTGTCCTCATGGCTCAACAATAAATAAAAGGCTCTTCAATCTCAAATTTCCCGTAGTAGAAACAAAACTTCCTTGTATCCTGAAAACCGTCTGTTCCTAGATATTTATCCTAGGAGGAAACTTTAAGAAAATAGATATAGCCATTACAGTACTGTTGAACATCATTGATTTAAATTGCTTACATTCAAATTGACTTAAAATTGAAATAAGACTGTGCTGACACAAGCAATGAAAGATTTAACAGGTCATCAGTAGCCAGAATTTAATTCACTTTACAAATATTCACTTTACAAAGCAGTCTGGTAAATGCAGTAATCAGTGAGGTTCGACCCTGGAATACACTTCTCAGTCTTCCAGCATGTTTTGCAATGGGTTAGAGTATTGCACAATAGCCAACTTCCTAACTGCCACCTAAGTATGTAAATTCTCTGATTTCATCACTAATTAACTACCAAAGCAGGGTTAGATTCAGTTCTGTTTCTTCTGATTAGGTATCTGCCACTAGTAGTTAGTTACATTTTCCCCCTATTGGCTTCAGATCAAAAGTGTAGTACAGTAAACATTATTTACAGGCCATTTCAGTGAAATTTCTCAACTTCATTGTCATGCTGGGAAAGAAAGAGTAACTATTTCATATTCTCTTGTAGTGAGAGAAGACATAAGCAGGACCGGCCCTGCCATTAGGTGAACTAGGTGATCGTCTAGGGTGCCAGCCTTCTGGGGGCACCAAATTGGGTGCCCCCTAAGTGACTTGGTAACATCACCAGTGCAGAGGGGGAGGCACCAGTCAAGGGCTGGCTCTGGGCATAAGCCTTTAAGAAAAGACAATCTGGAAACTGATTTACATCATCTTCTTTCATCCATTTTACCCTCACAACAACCCTGGGAAGTACCCTACACTGATTCTCATTGAGCCAAGATAACCCAGCAAATTCCATAGCAGCATGCAGATTTGTGCCTGGGGTTCTCAGATCCGATTCTGACACTTTTGAGGGGATGGGGATAAAATGTGCAGCCACTGATGTGTGGACAGTGCCTATATGGCACGACAGGAAAGCATCAAGTTGTCAGTCTCTGAACTATGTGCTATTGTTGCATTTTAAAAAATGCTTTGGATGCTGTTACACAACTAGGGATATGCATTTGGATCTAACTGAACTGAAAATAGACCCTCCAAAAATACCTTATCAGTGTTTTTGAAATGTATTTTGGCATCCTGAAGGTATCAATTTTTTTAAAAAAACCCAGCAACAACAAAAAAAACTCATTAAAAAAATCCTGGATATATTTGGGAATTACATCCAAAAAACAGCACAGAGGCTGGAACAGATTGCTCCTGTCTCTCAGCTGTTTGTTGGGCTATACTGCAGTCCCTGTAATATTTAAAGGGACTGCAGAAGATTGCCCTTGGATTAGCTGTGCTGGCAGGGAGTGGATCTCCACACAATTTTTTTGTGTGGAGAATGACCTTAATGTAGAACTGTCTTTGGCACAAGCTATTTATTTACAAGAACTGTGGGCCTTTCAAAGAGAAATCTAGGCTGCTCAAATGCTTCTATGTTTCCAGCATGTCCTTTACGTTCTGGCTCATCCCTGTATCCTTTAGGTGAAATGATGGGCTTCTAACTGAGAAGTCACTTACAGAATCACAGTGTGTAAAATGGCTGTAAATCTGTCATGAGACATATTGCTGAAAAATGCAATAAGATATAGCAGCCTACATACAGAGCAGAAAAATCAGGAAACCACATGACATGCAGAGGAAACAGATGCCCCCTCCCACCTAGTTTCCAAAATACCTTAATCAGGTTGATGCAAAAATCACTATGTTATGAATAAGAGTCTGAATTAATAGAAACTGCTCTTCTATATAGATGTTGTGAAAAAGAGGGAGGGAATGGAAGGAGGAAGTGCAGTGCCTCCAGTGAAAGTCAGCCTGTAGTTCATAACAACCTTGAGATATAGTTACAGATATGTTGTGCTGTTCAGATTGTGCTCTATGCAAAGGATCTCAGGTAGCATCAGGGCATTCTGGGAGAAAGAAGCAATGGCTGCTCGCAGTCTGAAAAAACAACAACAGCATTTCTATCTGACCAGAGCTAGCAAAATCCTCACAAAGGTATTAGGCTATTGTTTGGATTTTTGATAAGAGACAACATGTGATAAAGCAGATTGACAGTTGGAAACCTGGCATTTGGAGTATGTTAATCATTTACTTTACTATTGGATCACCACATTACACAGTTACCCTTCTGCAATTTATTTGACTCATTCATTTCACATGAGAGAGAAGATACTGGGCCAACTCATACTTCACCTTTTCCCAGGCATGGTAATTCCTGACATTAAAACAGAATATTTCAGACGTCAGTTCCAAGGGCCAACTGCTTACTCGTGATCAAATAGAATCCAAATATAGAATTAAAATCCCTTGGTATGAGTATCATCAACTCTATGACGTGTTAAATAAAGTTGTTCCTGTTATGATACCTGAAAGTCAATTAAATGTCTTTGAAAAACTAATCATTAAAGAAAATACAATAATGAGAGGTGTGATTTCAAAACTATACCATTTATTAAACCATAAAAGTTGGGCGTCAGCTTCAGCACAACAAAATGCTTGGAGCAAAGACTGCTCTATTAATCTATCAGAAGAGCAGTGATCCACGATCTGGATGTCTCCAATCTGTAAATCCCGATGCACAAATTTCAAACTGCAACAATTTAAATTATCTTCAAGATGGTATTTGACTCCTCTTTCCCTCAGCCATGCAAGTAAAAGCTATAATCCCCTGTGTTGGAAAGGTTGCGGGGAAACTGGATCATTCCTCCATTGTTGGTGGTCTTGCCAGAAAATTCAAGCTTTTTGGAATACTTTGATAAGTAAAATTGAGATCATTGTTAATGAAACCATTCCTCGGACCCCAGAATCCATTCTGCTCAACTATTGGCCATCCAATAAGTACTCCAAACAAAAGAAGGAACTTATCTCCCTTCTGATTTTGGCAGGTAAATTCTTGCTGGCAAAGTCTTGGAAAGTGACAAGAGTTCCCTCAATTACTCAGTGGTTCCAAAAGGTATGGGAAATGATTATACAGGATAAAATAGCGTCCCAACTTACACTTAGCGATAATCCTAAGGCAGGAGATTTTTTTGTCGAAAAGTGGTTTAACTTTTTTGATCACGTGAATGCTAATGTGTCTAAGCAGAACAAAATGCCAACGAAATATCGAAATTTTGTTTTGTATTGAGGTACATTTGCTCTCACTAATGACCAACCCTGGAAGCTAGGCTGTGGGACTTAGAGTAGCTGAAGACAATATAATTAACCCCCCCCTTTTTTTTCTTTTTTCCTTTTTTTTTTTTTCTTTTCCCTCCTTCTTCTTTTGTTGGTATTGTTATGGTTTGTGTGTGTGTATGTGTGTGTGTTCTGGATTACTTTTCGATGTTTAAAATATTGCAACATTGTATTTCTTATATGGAAGTTTTGTTTTTGTTAATAAAAAATAAAAAAAATTGAGTTTAAAAAAAACCCAGAATATTGGAGCATCCATCAACCTTTGGCCCATCAAACCATCAGTCAAGAGTACTTGTATGCCATTGTTTCAGTCTGCTCCTCTCTCCAGCCCAAGTGGCTGTTGCTAGCTAGTCAAGCTGATTCTGTCAGTAAAAGGCAACTAACTTTTGTTCTGGCAGTTTCTGGCTCTCCCTGCTCTCCCATTGGCTGAGCCAACGATTGCACTGCTTTGCGGAGGAGAGAATAAAGCCTTCCCTCAATTGGCTGAGAGAGAGAGAGAAGATACTGGGCCAACTCATACTTCACCTTTTCCCAGGCATGGTAATTCCTGGCATTAAAACAGAATATTGGAGCACTCCATCAACCTTTGGCCCATCAAACCATCAGTCAAAAGTACTTGTATGCCATTGTTTTAGTCTGCTCCTCTCTCCTGCCCAAGTGGCTGCTGCTAGCTAGTCAAGCTGATTCTGTCAGTAAAAGGCAACTAACTTTTGTTCTGGCTCTCCCTACTCTCCCATTGGCTGAGCCATCTGTCGCACTGCTTTGCAGAGGAGAGAATAAAGCCTTCCCTCAATTGGCTGAAGGAAGGAGGGAGGAGGAGGGAAAGAGTCAGAGAAAGCCTTATCTCTAATGGCTGAGGGCTCTTCCCCCTTCTCCTCTGGAAAGGAAACAGATAGACTAACTGAGAACTCATTGAGCCCAGTCCTGACTAGGGCTGCCCATTCCAGGTTGGTGGGAAATTCATGAAGTGTTTCCTTAGAGGCAATGGCAGCTGCCTCTTTCCTGTCACTCTCTCTCTTCTCTCCTCAGCCTAAGGAAACTGCTAGCCAGAGGCTGCTGCTAGGCAACCAAAATTGCTTCTGTTGGTAAAGGGAGAGGCAGCTGAATAGAATGCCATAGAGTCCACCCTCCAAGGCAGTTATTTTCTCCAGGGGGAGAGAGATCTGTTGTCTGGAATTTAGTTGTGATCCCAGGAGATCTTCAGGCTTCACCTGGAGGTAAGCTACTCTAGGCCTGGCAGCACCCTCTGAGTGACTTGATTGGCGTGACTTAACTAGGCCTGGCTGCTTGCTCCTGTTCAGCAGCAGCCCCCCTATGACAACCAGTGTGGCTTACCAGTTGCCAACTCAGGGTTGGGAAATTTCTGGGGATTTGAGGGGTGGAGCCTGTAGAGGGTAGGGTTAAAGGAGGGGTGGAACCTGAAGACAGTTACAATGCCATAACTCCACTCTCCAAACTAGCCATTTCCTCCTGGGGCACTACTGTTCCCAATCTCCCAGTGAGGTCTGGAGATCACTCAGAATTACAACTGCTCTCCAAATGGCAGAGATCAGCTCCCCTTCAGTTGGGGGTGGGAATGAATGCCTTCACATGGGTGGGAAGACAGCAAGAATGGGAGTCACTCACCCAGAGCCTCTTTATAGAGACCATTGTATTTTTCTTCACAATGGACTTTATTCCTGGTTTTTAAATAAAAGTCTTCACAACCAATCTGAGGTGTCTGGAGTCAGATCTGGAGATTTGTGAAGTGTGGACTGGTAAGAATGTCTTTCTTCTGACTATGGCTCTTCATCTTTAACAGTTGCACAATGGGCCGATATTCAGTGGGAAGCATCATGACAGGAAGAGGCTGAACCTGCCATATTACTTCCACCTCAGTCAGGTATTCAAGTACATAATAAACAAATATTTGCAGTTTTACAGGAATCTAGGTATGGTTAACTTGTGGGATCAATTTAGTGCCTCAAAAACATACCTTAAATTGGTAATAAACTAAGAACTGTCAGAGCAATAACAGAGCAAAGAATTTTACAGCCCAGTTCTATTCATGTTTACCTATCATATAGAGCAGCGTTTCCCATTTGCAGGGTCATGACCTGGTACCAGGCCATGGAAGCCTCACTACTGGGTTACAAGAAAAGCCAAAGTTAGCCCCACCTCCAGCAAAGCATGAGCTCTGCTCTGCTTCCTTCTTTTCCCATCTCTCTGTTGTGCAGAGAAAAGCTAGGCTTGAAGACTGGCACAGGCTGCAAAGCCTGAGCTCCATTTTCCTTCCTTCCATCCCCCAACGTCTCTGTGTTGTGCAGATAAAAGTTAGGCTTGAAGACTGAGACAGGCTACAAAGCCTGAGCTCCATTTTCCTTTCTTCTCCCAACATCTCTGTGTTGTGCAGAGAAAAGCTAGGTTGAAGACTGACACAGGCTGCAAAGCCTAAGCTCTGTTTTCCTTCCTTCCATCCCCCAACTTCTCTGTGTTGTGCAGAGAGGAGCTGGGTTGCTTTTAAAGGCATGGGAAACACAGCCAGTAAAAAGCTGCAAGTCCCTCATAAATATCCTTTTTGGAATAATTGCAGAAAAGCTTGTATGAACTTCATATAACTTGGAATTAATTCATTAATTGCAGTACAATTCTCTGCTACCTTTCACTGCAATTTCCCAGTGTTTCAGCCAAGAAAAAGTATGAAAAATAGCTGTCCAAAGATTTTCTTGAAACCAAGCAAACTTGGTTGTAGCTTGAAGCAGGGTTCCAGTAGTAGCAGCTAAAGGAAGGGCCTACTAAATGTGTCAGCATATTTTGAGGTAGGGCAGCTGCCAGGGGTCAGTGTGGGTGGTACACAGTGCTGGCATTCCTGATGGCAATGGCAACAGCACTCCCAACTGCATACTGTGGCCAGTGCTGTTGAGGAAGGGGTGTGTAGGTGGTGCAGGCAATTGAACATGGACGTTAGGAGTGCTTGAAAGCTGGAGAAGAACACACCAGCAGATAGGTGCATGCACGTGTGGGGGTGGAAAGAGCAGACCCTGGGAATATATGAAAAAGTTGCAAACTGCCCACTTTCCACCCCCATTTTGGCTCAGCACGAGTTTCAGAGAGATTTTTCTGAAAACGAAGTTACTTCCGAAGAAGAGGCAGGTTTGGGGGAGTGCCCCAGAAGTGACATCACTTGGCCCTTGACCTGGAAGTGACACCACAGGAAATTCCTGTCTCCCAGCTCTTCCCCCAAAGTCTCCTGGCTCCACCCCCAAATTTAGTGGACCATGAAGGAGAAGTGTAAAAATAACCGAGCCACGGGAAAAAAAAGTTTGGGAAACCCTGATATAGAGGATGGTGCAGAGTTGTTTTTTGTTGCCCCGCAAGGGTGGACCAGAACCAGTGAGTTGAAATAAAATCAAAAGGAATTTTGACTAAACATTAGGAAGAACTTTTTGACATAGAGTGGTTCCTCAGTGGAACAGGCTTCCTCGGGGGGGGGGGGGGGGCAGGGGGGGGGTCTCCTTTGTTGGAGGTTTTTAAACTCAGGGTAGATGGCTGTCAGATAGCAATGCTGTTTCTGTGAACTTAGGCAGATCATGAGAGGGAGGGCAGGAAGGGTTGCATCTGTGCTTAGATCATGTGGCCCTTTCTTACATGTCCAGGGAAATTTCAATTGCCGCTTTGGGGTCAGGAAGCAATATTCTCCAGGCCAGTTTGGCCAGGGATCCTGAAGGATTTTTTGCTATCTTCTGGGCACAGAACACGAATCACTGAGTGTATGGAGGAAGGTAGCGGTGAATTTCCTGCATTGTGTATGGGGGTTGGACTAGATAAGGCTGGAGATTGCTTCCAATTCTTTGGTTCTATGGAAGTAAATTTCACTGCATTTAATGGGTTTATTTTGAAGCAATTATGCAGAGGATTGCAATTTAGCAAGAGTCACAGATTCATAGATATTTGATGAAGCACATCAGTCACTTAGACTATATGCACAATTATTTGGGGATTTCAGGCCACAGAGTTCTCATGTAGGAATATGATGTTCCCATTCAAAACATAATGAGCTTGATGTTAAATGATCCTTTTGAAAGGATAAAGAGCCGAACATTTTACAAGCCTCCAGAGGAAGAAGTGCAGGAAGGCCAACTAACGGCATATTCAGCCTATCTTGGCCTCTGATAATTTGAGAGTTGTTTGTAAAGTTCAATGCTGTGTTGTAAATCTTGTAGTTTTAATCTCAGATCATTTGAGCAATCTTTTCAAACTTCCCACACATTCTATTCTTTTCTATTTCACAATTACAGTCAATTCTATATTCAGGTGGGTAGCAATGTTGATCTGAAGTAGCAGAACAAAGTTTGAGTCAAGTGGCACCATTAAAACGTTTAAGACCAACAAAGTTTTATTCAAGGTATAAGCTTTCATCTGCATGCAGAAGTGTGTGTGCACGTGAAAGCCTATATCAGGACAGGACATTCAATAGACAATGCTATAGAGAGTTAAAGTTGTAGAACCAACCAGAAGTCTAAAAACAGAACTGAATCTAAGCATAAGTATTAATATGACACATTAAATTATGCAAAAACTACATAGTAGCATCCTAGTTTCAGCAAGCATAACACAGCCGCATAGACCACAATCTCTAATAAATTATCCAAATAACTTTGTGAATCATTTAGTGCAATGCAACTCTATTGAAACCTCTGAAAGAGTACATTTCACCCAAGGGAAGATTTGGAGGCCAAAATTGCCCTGAAAAATGTCCCTGTCTGCTCACCTGATGGAAGGTTAAAGAGCCCCATATCGGTTATTCTGCAACAAGCCTGTTCCCACATACCATGTGTTACCCAGGAAACACTTCAGCAGGATGCCTGGTAGCTGAATCCATTGAGGCTGGTGGGGCAAAGAGAAATTACAGTGAGCTGCTGCCTCCCTGCCTGCCTACTGTTTCCAACCTCATGGTGGGGTCTAGAGTTCTCCCCAAACTACATCCAATCTCCAGACAACAGGATCAGTTCCCCATAGGAAATGTCAGCTTTGGAGAGCAGACTCTAGGGCATCACATCTCCCCTGAACACCCTCACCTCCACAAAGTCTACCCTCCCCAAGCACTACCCCTAAATCTCCAGGAATTTCCTAATAGTGGAGTTATAAACTGTAGCCTCATCAGTGTTCACCAGCTGAAGTGATCTCCCAGTGAGACTGGTCAGACAAGAATGAGCCACAGCTGAGGCAGGCAGCAGCACCCAGCTTTACTGCAGCAGTGCCACTGATGGTTTGTCCTTGCCCAGTTGGCATTATTGCCCCACCAAGCCAGCTCAGAAGAGGCAACGCCTCAAGACACTGGCCAACCGGAATTTCCCCAGTGGCCATAATGAACAGTCCATCTCTAACTGCACCCCTCCTAACTGACTTCTAAGAACATACATAATCAAAGAATATATGCCTCTATTGCTACTCTTATACTGTGAATGTGATCTGACCATGTGAAAGGCTCATTAGACAAGCATGGAGGAGAAGTCCATCAATGGCAACTGGTAATGGTTATTGAAAGGATCCTCCTCTAACAGAGGCAGCAAACCTCTGAATACTAGAGCTGGGACAGGGCAGCAGCAGGGGAAGGCCTCAGCCTTCGTGTCCTGGCTTCCTGTCTTGTTTGGTCACTGGGTAACCAGTATGCTGGACTAAAGAAACCAGTGGTCTGATCCAGCAGGGAGACAAAAATAGTCCTTTCATATTTTTCTATCCAATATACATAAAGCCAGGATGAAAACGAGAGAAGTAATACAGAGAGGCATTGCAATACAGAGAAGCAATTTCTTGCAGCACTGCCATCTCTTCTGATAGTGTCAGTCTTGTGGTTTTAAGGGATTCTGTAAAAGTTGCAAGTTTCACTAACCAAAACAAGAGAACTGTCATCTTTCCAAAATAGCTAAATGCAGTAGTACTTGAGAATGTGCAAACATTTCAGAACAACTGTAGCACAGTTTCAAACTGAATAAGTAAACAATCTCAATGGTGCAAAGTTTGATTCCAGTAAAAATTTTTAAACAAACAAAATTTGATATGTATACACTTTTGTGGCATCTTGCACATCCCTGAAGTGTACATGCACGTAAAAGCTCATATTCAGAATTAAACTTTGTTGGTCTTAAAGATGCCACTGGATTCAAACTTCCATTGCTCCAGACCAACATGGCAACCCACCATGTTGGTCTGAGAATCTCAGTGGTGGTTATTCTAAAAAACCAAAACCCAATGAAGTTTAAAACCAGTTTCATGATATCTAAGTAACTGATGTCATTATTTTTTTAATATGTAGAAAGAGCACCCTAAATCCATAGAACTGTTTTATGATCATGGGTCGGGGGTTCTACATACAAGACATACAAGCATATTTTTTTATGAAGATATAAGATATGATCACTTTCTAGTAATATTTTATGTTAGATTGTTGTGTCATGCTCCATGCTTTATAAACTTATATTGCTTTTAATTACAACATCATGTATAGATTAGTGAAAAGATAATAATTTATTTCAATTTTAATTTAATGTTTTGATTTATACCCCACCCTACCCCGCAAGTGGGTTCTGGGTGACTTACAACATTAAAAAAAACCTTACAAAAACATTAAACAAACCACATCCAAACTAAATAATATCATAATTACAGGATTAACAGAAACCAACTATTAATTTCAGAGGGGTAGCCATATTAATTGGTTTCAGTAAAGAGAAATGGGCATTTAGTGGCATCCTAAACAATAAAATCATATCCTTTAAAGTAGCAGTTCCCAACCTTTTCATTATGGTGACCCACACATTTACCTGGTTTGGTGACCTATTCAGGGCTGGTCCAAGGTTTGTTTGTGTTGTTTTTTTTGCAAACTATGACCTTGATGCCCACCTAGTTCATCATTCCATTTTCTACAGTGGCTAACCAGATGCTTTTGGGAAATCTAAAAACATTATATGAAAGTGCAGCTGCAGCACCAGGTAAGCAGCATTCTGACACACACAGCCTTTGCATATGGATATTACACTCCAGCCTCTGACCACCCTCTTCTTCTCCGTTACTCCCTCTAATCTCCCCTAAGAGTCTACGAAACTCACTCTAGTAAATAACCATCAGGACATTTTACTTGATCAACATATCTATGCAGTGAAGAAAAAATACCAACTATTAATGTATGACATATGGAAGATACTATAAAATATAAAAGAGAACAATGGCAGCTATTAGGGAGGGCTGGCCCATGAGCCACTTTCAGAAGCTTCACAACTCACTTTTGGGTCCTGACCTACAGAGTGGAAAATATTGCTTAAAGGTGCTGCTGGACTCCTTCCCTTTTAAATGGGCCATCCAAGCATCCAAAGCTGACAGCTTGTGTTTTACATAAAAGCTACCATGCATATGTACACTTATTTTTATGCAGAAAGATTTTAGTTATTTAGGTTGTGTATAACTGTAATAGTCAGGAATGATGTCTGTAATTATGGCAGCACCTTTTTCATTTACTGCAAAAACAACTGTCAATTACTGAGTTGTTTCCACTGACATTCTTGGAATGTACAAGATTGCAAATGGCAAAATCACACGATCAACCCTTCTTTAAATTTAAGAAAATCCTACCTGTACTGGATATCAAAGATAAAAGTTTTACATTTGCTCTATCATCATCTCCTCCACCACCCCCTTGACACCTTTTTCACATTTCAATCTTTTCCCTCCCCTCTGCCAGACATTCTATTTGAAGTCACATTGCCCAGATTGGTTCTGGTCCATTGCACTGGTTTAATCCTGGCTATGTGTTCACAGCCAGCCGCTGCGGTGAAAGGTGGGTCTAATTCATAGTTTTAATCAGGGGTCGTTTTGTTGAAAAATAGGTAGTGGATATCATCCAGGGATTGTTATGCAACTGCACATACTATTCAATGGACAAGGAGGTGGAACTCTCAGAAAGGTTCAGGAGCTGCGTTCCTGTGAGTTCCCACTGAATCTAAGGCCTGGTTTTAATCCTTTTAAAAACTAATATGCAAACATTACAGAGTGGAAGAATGTCATTGCTGAAGTTAGGGCCACGTCAAATGCTGCCAGTTTGCAAGTATATAACTTGAACATGGGGTTGTAAGGCTCCAGATGGCGCCTGGAGATGTAAGGGCATTAAAACTCATCTGCAGACTACACAGATCAGTTGCACTGAAGAAAATGGCTGCTTTGGAGGGTGAACACTATGGTATGATCTGCCACTTATGT
Organism: Heteronotia binoei; assembly: GCF_032191835.1. Lineage (NCBI taxonomy): Eukaryota > Metazoa > Chordata > Lepidosauria > Squamata > Gekkonidae > Heteronotia > Heteronotia binoei. Next base: position 68,624,168 of record NC_083225.1, read on the forward strand.
CCCTCCACCCTAAGGCCTTCAGGAATTTCTAATCCCAGAGTTGGCAACTCCACATAAACACAAAGCAAAATCTATATTCACATGACTCCCCAGTCTGTATACATAAGATGTAATATAAACACATATTTTCTCATATGTGAGAGACAACATTGTGGGTACATCTAATTTTACAAGTAAATATATAGTGCATAACATGGCCTTTCGCTCTTGGCACTCAGAGTTATCACAAACATTTTTAAATAAATCCATGTCTCCATCAATAAATTGCCCATCTGCACAAGTATGGCCAAATTTGCAAATATCAGTAATTTACAGTCTGGTGATATGTAATAATGTCCTTGGAAGGAAGATCATAATGTTTTACAATGTTTCTTATCCGTCTCCTCCTTAACTTTTGATAGCTGGTCCATCCAGTCCATTTTAAAATGTAACAAGGAATTCTATCATTCTAGGCCCCTCTGCGATTCCTCTATACCTTCCTGGAGAAGCCAGCCTCCTATTATCCCAGCCTCCAGCTTTTGCGGTTCTCTGAACGAACAGCTGCTTCCTCACCCCCACCCCACCCACCCTTGAACAGTCTGCTTGAAGTCTTGTGCCAGGACGAAGCCCCTGGCCGTGCTCAGCTGACGCCTGCCGGTTGCGACATTCGCCCCTCTCCCCGAGGCCGAGCCACAATCATGAATCAGACCTCAGCATGCGAGGAGCTGCAGGGAGTAGGGCTGGGGGAGGGCAAAGGCACGGCCTCGTTACACTACAGCTATTGTCTGCTGAACCGCGAAGGAAGCATGGCGGGTGAGATTTGGAGAGGTCACGATACACACTGCCAAGACGGGGGGGAGGGGGTCTGGTAAGGAGGATTGTCTCTCCCCTCCCTCCTCCTGCCCGTCCTTGGTGTGAAGGAGGACGAGGGGTTGGGAAATAAGGAGATCCGCTCTATCCTATCGCTAAGAAAGAGCAAACTAAATGGCAGGCATTGGGAGGAAAGCGCAGCACCGTCGTGACTGGAAACAGGCACAGACATCCCAGCGCGAGAGGAAGCCACAAGCGAAAGGCAGCAGCGAGGATGCTGGTTCGTCGTCTTGCAAGGCTGCATCTAAACCTGTTGTGCCATCAGTTCTCCGCAGCACTTCCTGCCCGTTGCGGGGAACGACATTTCCCAAATCGATCTATTAACTAGTGGCTGGGAATATACTGCAATCATTTGCCCACATCCCAGATTTAGGAGAGCAGGCAGATCTACGCAGAATCATACTCAGATCTGGTCAGTGAGAGCTTACTCCCAGGGAAGAGGATTGCCCTGTAAATTACCTGGAGAATGTAAATAGGTCCTTATTTCACGGATACTTAAGAAAACAAAAACATTAAAGGATCTAGAATAAAAACCCAGCATATTCTCCCCTTGGTTAAGGAATCACGCTTCTCAAGTAAGGCTGTGTCCTTTCAGTTTGAATATGATCCTCCAGTGTTGGTCCCCGCCCCCATTTTCACTTCACAATTTAAAGGGTACCAGCCTTTATTTCAGGCAAGAGAGCTAAATGGCTTCTTGCAACTCTCAGGATGTTCGCGAATAGCAAATCTGCGACAGAAAGAGATATTCTTATGGGACCTTAAAAAATAAACAGATTTAGAGCCCACTTGATAACACTTCATCAGATGCCTGAAATGTTTCCACAGCCAATGGGTCTCCAAAGCCAGTGGAATGCAGGAAGTCCAGTTTGTGGTAAATCTGTGCGAAGCTGTACAGACACAGTCCTTTCATGCAACCTGCAAGCCTGATCGCTGAGCGGACATTAGTTACAGCATGTCCTTCCTATTTGAAGCACGTCTGCAGATAGGCCTCCCGCGCACTTTATGGCCCACTGCCAATTTGTATGATCATTTCCCAGCCAGGCAAAGAAAGGCGTATATGAAGAAGAAATATGCTTATTGGAAACGGGGCTTACCGGAATCGGGCTTATTATACAAGACAGTTCGAACGGCGGAGGATAAAATCTATACAAAGTCATTTTATCCAAGATTTTTATTGCTGGCTTTTGCTTATCGTTTCTAGCGCGAACCCTCCACTGCCCACCCCAAGGTAAAAAGAGGAAGCAGGCAACGCGGAGGGCGGTGAAACAGTTAAGCTGATTCAAGGTGACATCACTGCTGATTTGCATAAGAGCGGAGCTATAACTGGTCATGCAGTGAGAGAGTCCTTTTATACTACCCTCCGGAGCAGCGTCTGTAAAGATCGGAGTTGTGTCTGTGCGTGCAAAGCATCACTGGTGAGGAGACCATTTATATACCTCTACGGGATTTTTTAAAAAAGAAAAATACATTTCCTTGTTGTTAGTGTAGTTTTCTCCTGGCATTTTTGGATTTCGGAGGACTGGTCTTTTGAACGCTGCTCTCCGCTCCCCTTCCCCACCTTTGTATGAAGGATCTCTTGCTAGAGCTCTCCGGGGTATCCACTAGACAGTTAATTGCCTCGAGCAGCTTAAGGTTTTGTGGCGTGGCGCATCTGTTCGGATATGGATGTGGCGTGGCTGAAATTCAGATGCCGCTGATTTCTCGCAGATTTCTCTTGCTTCCTTCCAAGGGGGGGGGGGGGAATCGAGCAAATTCGACCCCTCCGCGCGCCCAAAAGTCTGTAATTTACTTGGAACCTTGCGCCCCCCCCTCCCAGTCCCCCAGGTATTTGTAGGCTGAAAATCTCAGGCGTCTGCTGGAAAGGCGACCCAGGAGAAGTGTACTTGGGTGTGATCAGTTAACTGGAGGGGGGGGGGGGTACCGTAAAATTGCTTGCCCTGCATGTTACTCCGCCGCAACAAAAGAACAGCCCTTTGTTTAAGAGGCAGCGGTAGATCTGATGGCTTTGCGAAGGAGAAAGTGAGGGAGCCGAGCAGGAGGGAGGAGGAAGGGCGGTGGTTGCAGCTCTTTGTGAGGAGGAAAGAATTCCGGACTCCTTCCAAATGTGCTGCGGAGACTGACGCTAAAATGGAGAATAGGATTAGCATAGCCGTTTTGAATTGTCGTGACACCATTCCTGTAATATAATTTGTCTCCTTTTTTAAAAAAAAACTTGCTTTTTATCCCGAGCATAATTTTTTTTGTTATCGTCCCCACATGGTAACACTGTTTGGTGATCTTATTTGAAGAAACATGTCTCAAACCACCCACTTTCAAGTGTTTTGATTTTACAAAAAAAAAAAAAAATGACTTTAACCAAATTGACTAGGTTATTTAATCCCCCCCTCCCAGCTATTTCCTCAGAGGTTCAGCCACATGGCCCTGCAGCAACAGTTTTTCCTTAACTATATATAATTTTGAATGCTCCCATTCAAAATAGGTAATATATGTGTTAAGAAAGAACAATTCTGCTGCAGTTTAACAGCAAGAATTGGCTGTCTGGGGAAGCTGGCATGAATTCCAATGAGCCTTACTTTTGTGATGAACAGCATTCCACCCCCCCTCCTTTTTCTGTGCAGATTAATCGGCAAATATGTCTGACAAACCAGATATGGCTGAAATCGAGAAATTTGATAAGTCTAAGTTGAAGAAGACAGAAACGCAAGAGAAGAACCCACTGCCTTCAAAAGAAAGTAAGCCTGTTTCAGAAAATGAAAAGAGGGCGTGGGCCAGGGCAGACAAAGAGAAGGCAAATCTGATAGCCATATGCCTTGAGTTATCATCCTTCTCTACTGGAGTTAAAGCATATATACATGTGTGTTTGTATACACACCAAAGCAATATAATGCATGTATTTGTTTATGAATATGCAATATGTACTATTAATATAAAGATAGTTTTAAAAGACCCAGTTTAATTTTTTTTTAATTATACCAAAACTTATTTCAAATGCATAATCTTTGTGTGTTTTTCTCCTGTTTTCTCCCTTTTATTTATTTATTGGTTTATTTATTTTTATAGCAATTGAACAGGAGAAGCAAGCGGGTGAATCGTAATGAAATCAGCCGTTCCAAATTATGCACTGTACATTCCACAAGCATTGCCTTCTTATTTTACTTCTTTTAGCTGTTTTAACTTGGTAAGATGCAAAGAGGTTGGATAAAGTTCAAAGGACTGTACTGCCCCTTTCACATCCAAAAACGAATATAGAGAGAGAACTACTGATGCTGCACGAAGGCGCTGCCCTTTCCATCTGCCTGTCCAGCTTTGGTCCTGGTGGCACGAAAGAGCTTGCATGTTTCCTGAAAGAAGATCCTGGGTGGGACTACAGTAATCTAGTAACACACGAATACACGCAAAGCTGTACCATGGTCCTGCAAGCTGTAAAATGCAGTTAACCGAGTGCCATTTTTTTTTGTTCAAATGATTTTAATTATTGGAATGCACAATTTTTTTAATATGCAAATAAAATGTTTTAAAACCTGGATATTTTATTGCAATGGTATTTTTGGGAAGGATATTTTTAAAGAAGAAGCATAAGTGCCTAGTCTAACATGGAACTGTAGGAATCAATAGAAACTAGCATAAAACAAACCTTTTTCTCTACATATGTTTGCCACATTTGGGCCTTGAAATGCAAGACCATATCAATTCCTACGAAGTCTACTCAGGAAGTACTCCCAGTACGCTGTGTACTTAACAGCCTTTTAATTTTTTTTTTTTGTCCCTGTAGGTGACTGGTCTATCCACTGTAATGGAAGGTGTTTGGAAAAAAGATACTTCTCCATAGGAATTTACCCCCCCCCCCATATAATTTAATTTTTTCCCCTGTGTAGTACAGATTATAGGTTTTTTTTTAACTCTTTTGATAACTTACATGAATAGAGAGGCTACTCAGCATGGTAGAAAATGGCAGATGCTTTCATCTCAAAACCCATTTGTCTGGAACTGCTCTCAAGAAGACTTGTTGGTCACCTTGCCTTACCTGTTTCTCTAAATGGCAAGTAGTTAGCTATGAAATGGCAATTTTTGCAGCTTCTTGTTAATCCTTAGGACAGTGACTTCCAAATTTACAATACACTTAGGGAACCCTTTCCTTCCCAACTCTTCTGAAGAGCCCCTGAAATTATAGGTGAATTCTGGACACGTTCTGAGTCATACAACCCTTATTTCACACACGATGGTAGTGCTATCTGGACTGGGCCTTACTGTCATCTTCTGGAAAAGGCATCTCTGCCTGTGCATTGTAGAGAAGACTGGAACTGATATGCAAGCTGTCTTTTTAAAGTACCGAGTCCACCACCATTACTGATTTCACTGATGATGATGTACCAGTTTCTAAGACAAGAACTGGTCCCCTCCCCCACCCTAGTTCTGTCGATAACCCTTTGAGAATCACCACCTTGGAGCTGAGCATTTTTTTTTAAAGCTCCATTTCATTTGGTTTGGGGGTCCAGTTTTCAAAAGTAATTTCTTAGTACTGTAGTTGATCAGATTTGCATTCTGATTTCTCTTGAGATGCTCTGTACAAGGGAAGCCATCATCCCCAAAGAAGGAAGCAAAAGACTTGCCAGCTCTTTTGGACTGAGCAGATTCTATTATAAAGTGTTTCCAGATTAATTGCTGTACAGTGGGTTTACCTGGAAATTTAATATACTTCTCAATACAAAAGGTTTTCATTATTTGCAATTCAAGGTTTGTGTGTGTGTGTGAGTTAGGCTAAACAACCAGAAACTGATAGTAGTGATCTTATTTAATTATTTTGAAGGCGTTAAATTTAAAACCACTTTAATCTTTTGCAGATTTTTGTGGTCTGCTTTGGTTATTCCTCTTAAATTATTTTTTTTCCTCTTCAGAGGTGGTGGGGTTTGAGGAAATACAGGAGATGAATCTTGAGTCTGAGCCTGTCAATTGGTTAAGGACAACCAAGGACTTTGGCTTCATTCCGCCTTGCAGGGAAATGGATGAGAGGTTCTTTCAGTCATGGCTTCTTGTAAACATTCTGAACTCCTAAATGATTTGACTTCCGGGACTCTTCTTGTCCAATGTTATGCAGAGTTAGGTGCATCTAATCCCATTGGCATAGATTGATTTAAGCATACTTGACTGGTTAGATTGGTGTGACAGTGTCTCAGGACTAATTCTCTTGGAAATCAGTGAAGACAGAGATTAAACCTGTCAACCATATTTTAAAGAACCATGAAGCTCTTACCAGGGGTCTTTAAATGTAGTTTTTATTAAAAATTGGTCCTTCTGCTGCATGCCAAACCAACAGTGATATTGAAGGTAGCTTGAAATGCAATTTTGTGATAGAATGTGAAGGGATGGGATCATATTATGAAGGGGTGGGTTTAGAGTTCCAAAATTCTGCTTGGCAAACCTTACCAACTCTCACCCAGGCCACTGAATTCAGTACAGAATGCAACTCTTCACTAAAAAGAATCTGGTAACAAAGTTTATAATGCAGTAGATGGAACACATTTTTTTATTTTTTTGTACTACTTGAAAATGTTGCTGTGGAAATAGCACAGGAAATTATTGTGCTGAGACTCTTTAAAAATGAGACACCTCCCTGTTAGTGATCTTAATCAGAGAGCACAGGATGTAGGGCTCAATGACTAAAATCCAAACTCTGGTAGCCAATACTGGCTATGCATAAGCTAAGGCCAAGAGGAGTGTCTGAAACTGCAGCGGTGTGTCAAGAAGGGAGTGTCTGAGACTGCAGCAGTGTGTCATTGCACAGAAACCTGTGGCTTCCAGGCCTGAACAACTGCAGTGATGAGCAAGAGTTTGATTTAATGCACAAAAGGATTACAAGGCTGGTAGTAGCAGTTTATCTCTTGACTTGGCTCCAAATACCATTTTTAAGTTGAGTTACCTAGGGGGGAACTGTCAAGTTTTCATCGTGTACGTGCAGGCCAAAATCATGTCCCCAGATAGGATTTTAGTTGTACACAACACTTCTTGTGAGATAAGTTGGCTTGGGTGGTTCAGATCTGATCAAAGTTAGACAGTATATGAGGTGGGAAGGAATTAGATCTCCCACATTCAAACCCTGTGTATTGTATAGTGCATACTCTGGAATGAAGATAATTCAGGGCTGCTAAAAAGAGACTGGAAAAATGTGATGCAGAAAAAGGGTTACAAGTTGCAGAACCTTACATGTAGGCTTAGGATTCAAAAGTGGATGAATATATCTATGAAGGAAGGGCAAGACCTGTTTCATGGACTTTGGACTATTTGTAGATCTTGCATTCATTTCCAGTAGGATGCATCTGCGTAATACATTTTGTTCTCCTTCCAGACAAGTCTTCTGAATATACATACTGACAATTTAGAGTGTTCTTATCGCATACTGATGTTGAGGATCGCTAATGTTATATCCGTCAATAGCGCTAGCTTAATGCTAAGCAGGGCTGGGTTGACATTTCTGTCTTCATTGAAGTGCAACTCTAAGCAGAGTTGTGCTATTTCCTGTTTAGGATTGCACTGCTATATTTGTGCTGTTGGGAGATATGTTTTGAACATGAATTTCCGAGTGCTTTGGTTTTTTGTATCTTTGTAATTGTTTGTGGTCTTAGTATCCACTTGTTCTACAACACAAGGAATTCATTCAAGAGCTCACACAGTGTGCAGAACTCTGCAAAGTGTACTCTTTCCCCGCCCCCCTGGCAATAGCTATAAATAGGTATTTTAAACAGTGCATCAAATAATTTTTGTTTCTCTTGTGCTGTTTAGCAATCCTATCCCAGCACAGGAAAAAAATTATGATGTCTAATATGCATCTTCAAATCAACCAGGAAAAAAAAGCAGCTCTTAGCCTTTAGCAACTTCCTGTGCTTCATTTTTTTTTTAGCTGGGGTTTTAAGCTGCTAAAGCAGAGGTGCTCTCTCCCTCTCCTATCATTATCTATTTGTGCAAAGCTGAAAATGTGCTAATATGCCATTTCCCTAGCAACATGGCAGACTTCAATAACAATGTATTTTGTCTCCTGCAGTTAGCCACTGAAGTTTCTGCGTTCAGACATTATTGAAAATAATTTCTGGATAGCCTCTCCCCACCCCAAAGATATCTGAACCCTAGCCAGTGGTTGTTTTGTAGAAAAATAGGTAGTGGAGCTTATCCAGGAATTGTTATACAGCTGCACCTACTATTCAATGGACAAGGTGGAAAGGAGGAGGTGGAACTTTCAGAAAGGTTCAGGACCTGTGCTCCTGTGAGCTCTTGCTGAATCTGAAGTCTGATTCTAGCTATTCACATGTATCCCTGAGCCCGCCTGCAGGGAAGGCAGGATATAAATCCAATAAAATAAAATAAATATATCAGTGCAACACTAAACTTATTTTAAAAACATGACCAAGCAAGAGAACCCTGATGTGCCATTTTATGTATGACTGTCCCTAGATAAGACCTTTACAGAGGGATAAAGTGGTACTTTGATGCTGATATACATTTATACATCCCTAGGAGGATGGGTTGGCTGTTTGTACAGTGATGCCATTTTTTCCAGTTATGCATGTTCATCACCCTCCGCACAAATGCATGCTCCCAATATATATGGAATATTTATTAAGTTAATTCATTTACTCCCTTTCTCCCCAATAGGGCCCAAAGAAGCTTTTATCATACATTGTCAACAATGCCAATGACATATTTCTACAGCATCTATCTTATATATAAAGGCACTATACAGGAGGAAACAATGCTTTCATGTCACAATACAACTAACTCGGATATATGCTGTGAGAAATTGGATAGTAATAGGAAAGCATTACCCAGTGCTGGGCTACCAAGAAACCCATGCTGCAATCCTATGCATGCCTACCTGAGAATAAAACTTGGGAATCAGTCAAACTGCTGGAAAATTAGTTCTGATTCTGAGTAAGCATATCTATAGTCAGGCTGCCACCTATGTGCTTTGAGATTCAGTGCTGATTCTGTACGAAGACAAGAACAAAACATATCATGTGTCTTTTCTTACAACACTGGGGTCTGTACACACTATATTCATGTTCCATGTGGTCTGTGTCCCTATGTTACATAAAAGTAGACTGAGCAGAGGTCATTTTGTAGACCTCCAGACAAATCAGAGATCATCTTGCAGACTTCCAGATCTATAATACAATCCTATATTAAATTACTCTAAGCCCATTGATTTCGGTGGCTTTCGACTGAACTCATTTTAACCTCACACTGTAAGTTATTGGTTGTGAAATGACACATATTGCCAGGGCTTGTTTTGTAGCAGGAACTCCTTTGCATATTAGGCCATATACCCCTGATGTGGCCAAGACCTTAAAGTAGGCCCTGTAATAAGAGCCCTGAAAGCTCTTGGAGGATTGGCTACATCAGGGGTGTGTCCTAATGTGCAAATGAATACCTGCTACAAAAAAAGCCCTGCATATTGCTTGTTATGTATCTATTTGTTAATCTTTATAATTTAACAAGGGTTTTAAAAAGTGACTTCTAGAGCAAAGGATAGAGTCACATACTGTCAAAAGACAAACTATAAATAAAATCTTAACAACTAAACTCAAATAAATGACTCTCCCGTCTTCCACACTCACAGGGCCAGTTCTTGCTGTCATCAAACTGTCCTTGAGCATATGGGATCTGTGTTGACTTTGGAGAAAGGTTTACTTTTGTTTCCGTCCCAAATCAGATACTCATGGAGTTGGCTAAATAACACTAAAATGAAATGTAAATATTTCTCTTGCTAAAAGCAGCATGGTATTGGTGCTCTTTGTGGGAACAGGTCAGGTTATAAATTGTTATTGAGGAACCAGCTACAGTTGCCAAGGCATTCATAAGAACTGATAAAATATGATACACTGAAACTGAATACACTGAATTATGTTCTTCTCATGAAAACAGGACATTTCTACAATCTAGGGAATGTGCTCTAGGATGTGTAAGGCAGTTTTGTGATCATTAGTATGTTTCAGAACCAGCATTGTATAACGCAGGAATAGTGGTTAAAGAAACTGTACAATGGTGAGGTTCTCCTAATATAGTAATGCATGTGTATTTTTGAGAGATGATTCTTATGGTCAATTCATATGCCTATGTTGCGAATTAGTCACATGGCCCACTGGTATGTGAAAATCCACAGACAATTGTAACATGCATTTATATTTTTATTGAACTGTTTTTATTGAATTATGGTTTTGTTGAATTGTTATATTATTTTAATTAAATTATTGTATATATACTTTATTTTAAAGGTTTTTGTTTCAGTGTTTGATCTACACTGCCTTGGAGATCCTATTTGGGTAGATAGGCAGCATAGAAATATTTTTAAAAAATAAATAATTTCCATCTGCATAATGTATTGAGTCCCTATTCATCGTTGACCAACAACGATACCCACTGCTATTGCAGGGTTATGTTGCTATACAATAGTATTCCGAAACAACATGGAGTGTCCATAATAGTACAACACAATATCCAAACCAAATAAACAAGATACTAGGCAATCAAAAAATGGAAATAAAGACCCAGGTAGATAATGTCTTAGCCCAAGTACTCCAAACAAAGACCCAGGTGCTTTAATTTCTCTGTTTCAATTTCTTTTACTATCTTCAACAGTGGTTAGGCTAACGAAATTAATATAAACAATCCTTAATAAAATTATTATACAGAAGTTAATTCAAAATTGATAATACAATTATTAATCCAGGCTGACCTTACAATGATGTTATAATTCACATCACAATGTGTAAATAATCAATTCTTCTTCTTGATTCTTTGTAACAAATAATATATTAATTTCTTCTATTGGGTTAACCTTATTCCAATCCAATAATGTTATTTGTTATGTTGGTAGACATCAAGGAAATTAATTCTGTGTATCATTCTTAGGAGAAGAGAATCATATTATATACATCGTTTAAACACTTTAACACCAAATGGACTTAATCAGAATGTAGATTTTTCAAGTTTTTTATAGAATAGATTGGTATTGTTGCCTTAAAAAGAAACTGCCATGGTTTTTGACATGTCACTTTAAAAATAAACTGCTGTGATTCTTAGAATGCATTTAATTGACAATGAGTAACAATAGCTAGGACACCTCTGACTCCTAAGAGTGACACAGATGAGAGCTCAGAACGCAGGGTTAACATGCTGATTATAACGTAGTGCATAAAATAAATAATTATATAACATAATAATGTAATTTATTTTTTTCTATACACAGAATTAATTTCCTTGGTGTCTACCAACATAACAAATAACATTATTGGATTGGAATAAGGTTAGCCCAATATAAGAAATTACAATAATAAATAAAGATGTATTAATAATAAATATGGTGATTAATATAATATATTATTTGTTACATAGAATCAAGAAGAATTGATTATTTGCACATTGTGATATGAATTATAACATCATTGTAAGGTCAGCCTGGATTAATAATTGTATTATCAATTTTTGAACTAATTTCTGTATAATAATTTTATTAATGGATTGTTAATATTAATTTCTTTACCACTGTTGAAGATTTGTAAAAGAAATTGAAACAGAGAAATTAAAGCACCTGGGTCTTCATTTGGAAAACTTGGGCGAAGACATTATGTTGTTATACACCAGCCCTAGTTCAGATGCCATCCACAATAGCATTACTATGTATGGGTTGTTTCTGTAAATTTTAATGAATGTAGGACTATTGCTGGCAGGAGAAAACCTTTTATTTTTGCAACCTTTTATAACCTCCGAAACCTTTTATTTTTATACCAACAATTAATAATGCATACTTGGGACATCTTGCAACCAAATTAGAATGGTAACAATGTGAATAGTGTAGTTTATGCCTGGGGCCTAGGGTTGCCAGGTCCAATTCAAGAAATATCTGGGGACTTTGGGGGTGGAGCCAGGAGTCTTTGGGGGTGGAGCCAGGAGACATCGGGGGCGGAGCCGAGAGCAAGGGTGTGACAAGCAAAATTGAACTTCAAGGGAGTTCTGGCCATCACATTTAAAGGGACTGCACAAATTTTTAAATGCCTTCCTTCCATAGGAAATAATGAAGGATAGGGGCACCTTCTTTTGGGGCTCATAGAATTGGACCCCCTGATCCAATCTTTTTGAAACTTGGGAGGTATTTTGGGGAGTGGCACTAGATGCTATACTGAAAATTTGGTGCCTCTATCTCAAAAAACAGCCCCCCCCAGAGCCCCCGATACCCGCGGATCAATTCCCCATCATTCCCTATGGGAATTGTTCATAGAGGTGCATGATGGCTCTGGGGGCGGGGCTTCCCCCGCCGGCCAGCTGGCTGGGGGCGGGGGGAAGCCTGTAAAACCGGGGGATCCCCCTCTGGGACCTGGGGATTGGGAAGCCTACTGGGGCCATGGATTTTTTTTTTTGCTTGTTTGTTTGGCTTTGCTTTATCAGGAGCACCACAGTTCACCCAGCTTATGCATGCCACCATACAACACAATTACAACAGAATTGTAATGATATTGTTAAAAAGTTGTGCAATCACTTGCCCATTTTATTTTAAAAATTATTTATTGGCTTTATAACCTGCCCTCCCCCACATAGCAGGGCTTAGAGAAAGTAACAATAAATTGGGTTAAACCCTTTAGTTTAGATGGCACTTAAAGAGACCACGACAGGAGCAGAAAAGATGATGTAAGAAAAAGGGAAAAAGAGGAAGTCAGCCTTAACTATTCATGAGCAGAACTTGTCTGCTCCATTTATAGGCTGCATTCACACTACACTAACTAATGCATTTTGTAACTGGATTTTTATTGTGTAACAACAGCAAAATTTGAGTAGCAAAATGCATTATTTAGTGTAGTGTGAACACAACCATAGTCTCACCACATCAAGGAGCAGGCCAAATTGATGCATTTTATCAGAGGTGAACTCAGTGGTGTACCAAGATCAGGGCAGGGGGTGTCCTCCACCCCAGCTGCAGTTTAAGGAAGGCCCTCAAAAGAGGGCCCTTGAATCCAGCATTATGCTGTGTCTGGTCAAACATATTTTCTTTCATTTTTAAAATGCAAGTCTGGCTGCAGCCTAGGGTTGCCAAGTCTAATCCCAGAAATATCTGGGGACTTTGGGGGTGGAGCCAGGAGACATTGGTGTGGAGCTAGGGGGGAGAGGGGGAAACGGCGCCAGGGAGTGTGGCGAGCTGCCCTGTCTTGGAGCGGGCGACGCCGCTGCACGGCTGCAGCCTCTTCTCCGCTCGCCATGGCTGCTCCTCTGAGATGGGCTCAGGCTGAGCCCATCTCGGAGGAGCAGCTGCGGTGGGGTGGGGGGGGCGGCAGTGGCACGGCGGCCTCGCCCGCTCTGCCTCTGGGGTAGAATCGGAGGGGGGGTGGAGGCGGGCCGGGGGCGTGGCGAGCCGCGAGTCCGGGTCCTAGAAGGGCCCGGATTTGCGGCTCGCCATGCTCCTGGCCTGCCTTGCCCTCCCCTGCGCTGCTGCCACCTCTTGGCTGCTCCTCCAAGATGGGCTCAGCCTGGGCCCATCTCGGAGGAGCAGCTGCGGTGGGCGGGAAGGGGGTGGCAGCGGTGCGGCGGCCTCGCCCGCTCCAGGATCGGGCGGCTCGCCATGCTCCCTAGCGCCATTTCCCCCCTCCCCCGCTTCCGTTTTTTGGGGGAGCGGGGGAAGAGGGTGGAAATCCTGGGGTCCCCCGCCAGGGCGGGAGGGCTGGGAAGCCTACTGCAGCCACTATGGGTGCAGAGAAGTCTGAGCATAACAAAAAACAATCTTGGGCTTCATTCAGACTGGCAGCTTGCAGCAGTGGCCTCTCATCTTTTAAAAAGTCATTGCAGTTTGAGGCACACCGCCATGAACAGATGGTGCACGCCCAGCTGCTGAGAGAGGCACAGGCTGTGCACACCCCAGAGGAGTGGTTACACTGCTTGTGCGCTTGCAGGGCACTTCCATTTCATGCCCTGGTTATTCAGATGGTCCAAAAATGCAGTATGGAAGCACTCCAGCCATTTGCCACAGGGAAGTACCTGGTGGCTTTTTGAAGTGGCAGAGAGGTGTTTGGAGGTGGTGTAAGGGGAGAGTGCACAGTGGCACCCAGATATGCTCATGTAAACATGCAATTTTAATTCGGATGTGGGCAGGGGTGTGGCTGTGTCAGCCCAAATCACCTGTCTGAATGCAGCCTAGGATCCAATCAGCTAGATTTCCCATTCTCCAAGACTAAAGAAAACTTGCTTAACAGATCATACAAACAAGCCAGCATGCTGATAGCTGCTACGGTAACTGCAAGTCTGCAGGTCACTTTCTTCAATAATCTAGCCCAGGGGTATCAAACTCATTTGTTATGAAGGCTGGATCTGACATTAATGAGACCTTGGCGGGCTGGGCCATGTGTCATAAAATGTAATTCCAGGTAGCAGAGATATAAACTTTACACAAAAACAATTTAAAAAAAAAACTTAAAATATGCTTAAAATGTTAGCAGTCTTGCAATATTTTATTTAACAGTTTCTGATAACTGACACCTCTTGCTCTGAAATATTGCATCAAAATCTGGAGACAATGTGCTCTAGCAATCTTGAGTATGCTGTTCAGGTGTATCTGTAAGTTGCAAACCTACTTTTGATTTATTGACATTCATTGTAGAAATCTCATGGTCAAAGGTTTGAGCCTAAAACCTAGGGGAAAACATGGAATGGCTGGGCACTGTGAATTTTTGTACATAAGTTGCTTCATGTGTTGGTCAGCCAATGGAAAAAATAGAGGCTCCTGTGCAACTGAGCAACTCCTATGCAACTGAGCAAGCCTCTATCGGGTCTTTTTTTTTTCTGGGGGAACATGGAGGAATGCGGTTTTGGAACCTCTTCGTGGAAACAAAATTCCCAAAAATGTGCAAAAGTTCATGAGGGGGCACTTTTGTGTTTCTCTTCCATTTCCCTCTTTTCCAGCACCTCATTTTCCAGAAAAAAAACCCTGGTAAAAGTTACTACAAAACTAGCCTCCTAGCTCTCAAAACTGCCTTGTAGATGTTTGGGATGGTCAACTCCTGGGCTTTAAAATGAAGAACAGAAGCCCTCCATGAGTAGTGAGGGTTTGGTTGTTTTTTTTGCCATCAAGTCACATCCGACAGATGACGACTTTGTAGGGTTTTCAAGGCAAGAGACATTTCTGCTTCCTTGTCAGCTCTGCTTAACTTCTGGGATCTGACAAGATCAGGCTGTCCTGAAGCTATACCGGTCAGGGCTAGACTGAGAGTAATGTGACTGGCCCAAGGTCACCCAGCAAGCTTCCATGGCATGAGGGTGATGATTTTACTGGCATAATTATATATACAAAGTCAAGTAAAATAGTTTTTTTTCACTCTCTGTGTTTCTTTTCTGGCCATTGAAACGAAGTTGGAGTCCCTTTAAGACCAAACAATTCTTGCCTTGAAAACCCTACAGAGTTGCCACAAGTCAGATATGACTAGATTGCAAAAATGAAAATAAAAAATGAGGGGGTGTTAAAAAAAATTATTCACCCCATGTGCCAAATAGGCTGTGTATGCCACTGGGTGGACTATAGATGTTGGAAATCTCCTTGAAACTGCTATGCCCATTGTCCATTGGTTCCCTCTTTGTAGCCAGTTGTTTGCATGAATCCCTTATGCACAGGATGTCAAGAGTTCTTTGCATATCATCAGAAACCGCACTGGGAACTGCCCAGCAAAAGTTAATAGAAAATCCTGTTGGAGTCAATTAGGATTTTAGTTACTTGCCGTTAAATTCCATTTCCATTGCTTTAAATGGGATTTAATTATGATTATTTGAGATACTATAAGAAGAAACAAAACATGCAGGTGAGTGAAGGAAACTTCTCATATCTGATGGCTGTATCACAAGGCATGCTGATCAATGCTCCAACTTATCTGGGCTTGTCTGTAGACCAGCTGTTGGTTGGCTTGTCTGGACAACTAAAGAGCACCATGAAAAATGTGCATAGTGTTATCTGAGATAAGACAATAACAATGGGGAAAATATTCCTGAAAATATAAAAAGTAATGGTCATCACAATGCATCAATAGACAGCACACTGAAGAGCCACAAAAGTATGAGTGAATAAGCCTATGGCTTTTATTGCTGTAGAATACAGCTTTCAGAAAAAGATTAGATTTATCTTTGGAATGCAGAATTATGAGCAGCGACTGGCTATGACAACTCAAAATCCAGCATCCACATTAGTTAGGCTGAAGAAGAAAAAGAAGTAGTAGTAGTAGTAATATGTATATCAAAAGAATCCAACCTACATTGGGACTGGTGCCTTTTTTAGCATCTTGACCCATTTAGCCAGATCCAATATTTATTTTGTTAAAACACACATATCTCAATATATCTAATTGTCAATGTAATCCCATCCATGGATGCTTAAATCCTGAGATTTGAGCTATGCGCAGACAAAACAGATCTTTCCACAAACCTGAGAAAAGTCCCAGGTTTTCAGAAAAACCTGAAATTTGGAGGAAAAAAAAGAAGTGTTAATTACCCCAACAATGATAGGGGCAGAACCTGTAGCTTTAAAAAATGAATATACCCACTGACCATTGCTAGACAACCACAACAGTTTTTCCAGCATTTAAGTCTTGGGTTCTGACCAATGTTCCTTCTAAACCATGGAATTTTGTGAGCAAAAATTCTACTTTGTGAACTACTGGCATTAAACTTGTGAGCTACTGCATAAATTAGTTTGCTCTGGGGCTATTTTTCCTGAGCTAAGACAGAAATGTGTGAGCTAGAGGCCAAAAATCTGTGAGCTAGCTCACACTAACTCAGTTTAGAGGGAACACTGGTTCTGACAATAAAAAGATCTAGGAGACCCAGGTTTGAATCTCCACTCTACCATGGAAGTTTACTGGGTAACCTTGGACATTCACACACTCTCACCAAAACCTACCTCACGGGGTCATAGTGAGGATAAAACTGAGAAGAAAAGCATTGTGTAAGGTGCTTTAGGTCCCCACTGTGGAGAAAGGTGGGATACAAATAGTAAATGTTGTTAAAGATGGGGAACAGATAAAGGCAGGTTGATTGATGGGTGGGAAAGAAAGCAGGGAAATATGAGGATGTAGAGCCTACCAGGAGAAGGGAAATGGTGTGAGGTGAGTATACAGGGGGAAGTACTCCCCCACTTCTGCAATTAGCTCAGTTGGCACCACACAACTTGGCTAGAGTTTTTCCAACAAAAGGCTGCCAGGGAAGAGAAAGTTGAAGACAGGAGGGCAAGTGAAGGTAGGTTATGTTTCCTCCGCAAGTCCTTGAGTTTCCCCACTTGTATTTTCAAAAATCTTTCATACATCTTTCAAAACTCTTGAAGTTCTCTTTCTCCTTTTGCTCAGTGTCTTTATAACGCATGAACAATTCTATCGGATGATGAAAGTTTTGTGCTGCAATGGTATTTCAGACCACATCCTGGAACTCAACCTAAGTAATGAAATTGGCTGCACTCAGTAGTTTAAAATTAACACAGAAGTTTCTATACATTTATGGTTCTAATGGCATTCAGGCAAAGGATTATATTCAAACTAAGAATAAGGCCTGTTGTGAAGAAACCAGACAGTAGCACAACAGCAGTTTCCAGGAAGCTTATCCACCAGTTACAAGGTTCACACAATCAACTGCAGACCTGTCTGCTTGTTCCTCTATATAGAATTCACAAGTGACTTTTAAAAAGATTAGTAACAGGTCATCCAACATAATACTTAACTCAGTGTGTGGTGAGCCAGTATGGAGCCGTTTTAGTTTACCATGCAATTTATTATTGTTGCTTGGAACATTTTTTTATTATTGTTGTTTCCTACCCTTCATCCTTATGAAGTGGCAGACTAAAAACTAGATTAAAGAAATAACCAAATAAGAATTTTTAACACATAGGATAGCTGTGTAGTCATGTACATATTAATATAATATTATTAAACAACTTCCTATACGTTCTGCGTGAAAGACTGTAGGCAGAAACTAATGTCCACAGTGTACAGTATCAACTAATCCCTATGAGATTTTTCCGGGACATCTGAGCCTGATTAATCTTAATGTTCTGGAAAATGTTAGAAACATGTGGTTAATCAGCATTTTGCATGAAATGAATATTTTTTTACACTCGCAAACCAGAGCTATATTGGATACACAGTGAACTCAGATAACCAAGTGTTTCAGAAAATCCAGCTTCAGATAAGAGAAATTGCATTTTATGGGCCAAGATGATGTGCAGGACTGCTAAGCTTGCACCAATATAATTTTTAGCCCTGATGTGTTGGTAAAAATATAACAAGGACTTCCTTAAAAAGAAATGTTATCAGGTGGCATTGCATGTGCTGTTCCCAGGGTTAAATACTTCATTCCTCCCACACCAATTTATCTCCAGATAAACAAGATAAGAAAGCAAAATCGTATCCAGCTGAAAAAGTTTGCCCTGCATGCCTCAAAATCCAGACCACGTCATGGACAGGAGGAGTTCTGAATTAAGATGGAGAGGAAAGGAAGCCAGTATGGTAGGAAAGGAATGACTAAGGATTTGTTTCCAAGACTAGGAGGTGGGGGGAGGGAATTATCCATGGCTCCTACAATGGATACCTCTCATCTTGACTCTGACTGGGATTCCCATTTTAAAAATAAAGTCCTGTTCGAGGCACAGATATAGCTCAGCTACCCAGGTCCATTTTCCTATTTGTCTGTTCCTCAGCATTTACAAGTATGCACAGGCGGAGGCAGAGTAATTCAATAGTACTTAGTTTTATGGCTAAAAATGTCCCTAATTTATTATTTATTCTTCGAGGCAGAATAGCGGTTCGGCCTCCTCAGGATGGATTTGGTTATTCTTCAGAGCACATGCCTGGCAGCAAAACTATTTACAATGCAAGCTGTAACCACTAGCAACACACTCAACTTATAACTCCCACCCACATATTTTCAAATTTGCAAGTGTTGAATCATTCCAGCCTTTTCCCTATTAGACACAGAAGGGAAATTTAAAACATTTGAAAGTCTGATCCACCTTAGAGACTAAAGGTGTATTCCTATGCATGCTTGCTTGGAAAACACCCCCCCCCCCGAACTCATTGAATAAATATGCATAGGATTGGGATATATGATTGACTGTGGTTTGAGATTGGTTGGCAATATTATACTTGGAGCCTCTTTCTTTTTCCAATATATTACCAAATAAAATATACAAGAGATTCCTTAGGAGTCAGTTCTGTGTGATTAACTGGGAGCTCTGGAAGAGGGGAATTGCTTATCAATTATATCAGAAATAGTTGAATTGCTGAGAGAACATTCCAGACATGGCTAGGAGCTGGAGATAAGAAATGTTCAGCTAGGAGCTGGAGATAAGAAATGTTCTGTTAGAAGAACTAAAGAAAGGTGGGTTTTTCTGGGGTTGTATACCCAATTGATATGATGTTCTGGTTATAATGTTAGGATCTGGTACACCAAGGTTCAACTCCAGTCTCTGCCATGAAGCTCACTGGGTGAGCTTGGGCCAGTCATTATCTCTCAGACCAACCTACCAGCAGGGCCGGCTCGCCCACTAGGCAAACTAGGTGGTTGCCTAGGGTGCTGAGAGGTGGGGGGCACCGAATTGGGCTCCCTCCTTCCAGTACTCATGGCAAATGCCTAGTTTGCCTGCCTCCCTCCCTCTTTCCCCCCCACCGCAGCCACAGTTCTCCTCCCCTCGCAGCACTGCAAGGCAGTGCCGCACTCCATCACCACCCCCCTGCTGCACCCCCATGCCGTGGCTGTTCCTTACCAGCTTTGATGCAGCTGGCGTGGTTTCTAATCCTTTGACGAGCTTGCAAGGGGATACTTCACTCCCCTCACTTCCGGTTCTGGGAAGGAGGGAGAGTGAACTCTCCTCTCATGGGCTCTTCAAAGGATAAGATACTGTGCCAGCTACGTCAAAGCTGGTAAGGACCAGCCTCGGCACAGTGTGACCCGGGGGGGGGGGCACAGAGTGCGGTGTTGCCTTGCAGTGCCACGAAGGGAGGGGGGCGGCAGGCAGGGAGTCTGCCTGGGGTGCCACATGCCCTTGGGCCAGCACTGCCTACCAGACAGGGTTCTTGTGAGGATAAAATGGAGGCTCTCAGAACAATGCATAGATTTGATGAGATTGGGCTAGCCTGAGTCCTTCAGGTCATGGCTGTGTAAAGTTACCTGACATAATGTTTATGACAACCTGTCAGGTAGGTCAATATTATTATCCCTAAATTACAAATGAGGTTGAGAGAGACAGAGAGAGAACTAACCTTACTTAAGGCCACCAAATGGGGTTCATGACAGATATGAGATCTGAATTAGCACCTTCCCATATCATAATTCTTTCCTTTAGCTGCCATGTAACATCAACTCTTACTGAAATACCTCATCATCTGTAAACATAGGGTGTTTTCGCACTCACGTTTTACTGGCGCCACGACCCTCCTGACGCCGGCGAATCTGCATGGATTTCGCACCAGAAGCGCCGGCGCACCCAGAAGCGCCGGCTACTTCCGTCGCTAAGCCAGCGCAAACGTTTTCCTGCATCTTTGCGATTTACGTTTGCGCTGGCTTAGCGACGGAAGTAGCCGGCGCTTCTGGGTGCGCCGGCGCTTCTGGTGCGAAATCCATGCAGATTCGCCGGCGTCAGGAGGGTCGTGGCGCCAGTAAAACGTGAGTGCGAAAACGGCCATAGTTAAGTAGACTTTCATGCAGAGAAGAATAGCTGAAGGTAATGGATTGGATCAAAAGGTTCTATTGTACACATTGTGAAGCCTTCCTCTACCACAAAAGCCTTTGTGTTGGCACAAAAAACCCTGCTTTTGGTGGCATTCTCCTGTGAAAAAGTGTCTTTCCTGGTAGAAGGCAACTTGTACTTGGGGAAAGGTCCTCTGTTTGCGGAATAGAACCTTTGGACTGAACCCAATGAAGTCTATTAATCAGGGTTTTCTTCACCCCATTACAATGAATGGGATTTGCACAATGTCACATTTGTGATCTTGGGCTTGTTCAGTTTCTTTTTCAGTTTTTGTATGTGAGAAAAAATATTGTAAACATTCAGAGTACATGCATGACTAAAGATTTCTCAAATGATCTGAGCCTTGATTGGTCTTTCTGTCATAGTGAAGGTGTATATTTTCTGATTATATTATCTTCTCTGTTCTCCAGAAAATTATCATATTTATCATTCACTGCTGCCTTTTATTTTATTGGCTGAAGCCACCATTAAATATAATCAACTCTTAGAAATTGCCCTACACAGTACACTTGTCTGTGCATTCATTTTGCATCTTATACATAGCATGGATCCTATAGTAACTCAATTACGGGCTAGTTTCCAGCAGTCAACTGTGTCCCCCCCCCCCCTTGTTTCAAGGAAAGTAGGTCACCTCTTCACATTTAGTATGCCCAATATATATTTCATCAACTGTAGACAAGAAGGATAATGCAGCTCTTTTTGCATAAGCAATATTTCTTCAGGCCAAATCGGGTAGTGGCCTTGTGAACAAGTATACAGTCTTTGTGTGATGACAAACAACCCCCAGACAATCAGATTGCATGGGGAATTATTTGTGTTTAATCTTAAAATGCACATGCACTGTGGTTCATCAGGCCAGAATTTTAAACAGTTCTAAACAATTATTTGTTATTTTCTCATAGTCTATAACACTAGACCATTAGAAGCCCTCTTGATAATTATGAATTAAATGAGAAGGAAAACTTCACACTTTGTAGTACCAAATGTTAGTTATTAAGGAGTAACTCATCGGCATTAGGGGATCTTGAGTGTTCAGATCGATAGTGAGATTCTCAGTTGGCTTCTGGGAAATCAAATCAGTCCATTAGGCTAAAATATCCAGTTGGTGGACCGCAGACAAAATGATCATTAAAATACATATTCAAGGACAATTACTGTGATTAATTAGACCAGAATTCTAAACAATCCCTTTATTATGCATAGTAGAATTCCTTTTTATAGTATGAATTCACTGTTCATGAGAGCTATTCCATTCACCTAACTAAGGGAGGAGTTCCAGGCTATAAATCATTTTGCATGCATATGTCTCATTCTTCCAGCACACACACTGGCATGTAATTGTGGGCAGTATCTATCAGGAAAAGTCATTTTCACATGTCTGTAAAAATATTGCTATATAATATTAAACTGTTTTATCAAACATTAGAACATATTGCCTAACTGGTTAGGACATAGTTCAAAATGATATATTGAATTGTTTCTAAGGTCTGGATTGTTTCAAGTGGGGTAGGTATTAATTGAGAGTCAGACAGGATTAATAAGGAAAGGTCTTTACAAAACAACTCTGCTTCTATCTCCCGAACCTCGCTCTCTTACTTCTCTGTTGAATCCCTTTCTGTAGCTGTTCCCTCATACTCTATGTTCCCCTGTGTCCCTGAGTCTACTTTCAACTCACTCAGTTGTACAAACACTGATGCATAGTTGAGATCTATTTCACTGGCTGTGTTGGTGGCAGAGCTTAAATAAAACTGAATAGAACTGCAGTGTTTAGCCTGTACATTCAGAATGAGTGACAGAAGAATAAGTTTGCTTGAAGCCATAATACTCCATAAGGAAGCAGTACATATTTTCTTCCTTTCTCTCAAGTGCAGTATTGACTTCTTTGGACCTTGGTGGACTTCCAGTCACTGATATAAAACAAGTACGTGACAGTTAACTTATCAGTTATTACTTTAGAATGGCATTTCCCATTTACTGGATTCCGACCCTGTAATGGACCATGGACGGCTTTTTGCCGGGTCATGGATGCCTCGCCGCACTGGCCACACCCTTCCTTCCTCCCATTGCTGCATCCCTCTCCTCGGCCTTTGCCCCAGCCCCGGGTCAGCCCTCCTCCTGCTATCCTTTTGCTCTGCCGGGCACAGGCTGCTGGTGACGTCGGGGCTGCTGCTGCTTCAGCCGCTTGGGCCTGGGTGTTGTTCCTCTTCCCCCCGCCATCATGAAGACCATTGGGGCTGGCTGCAGCTCTCCCGGCGGCGCTGTCATCAGGTGCTGCCGAGCCCGGCCAGGGAGGCTGTGTCAGTAGGACATGTTGGGTGAGACCGGCCCCGCTACTGCTCCTCGTTGCTATGTTGGGGCCCCACTGGGCGCACACCATCCCCGTCCCTCACTTGAGCCCAGTGGGGCCACAACACAGCAATGCCCAACATGTCCTACTGGCACAGCTTCCCTGGCCGGGCTTGGTAGCACCCGATAATGGCACCACCGTGAGAGTTGCAGCCAGCCCTGATGGTCTCCGCGATGGTGGGGTGTGGGGGAGAGGAGTGACACCCAGGCCCAAGCAGCAGCAGCCCCGACATTGCCAGCAGCCTGCGCCCGCCGGAGCAAAAGGATAGCAGGAGGAGGGCTGGCCTGGGGGTGGGGCAAAGGCTGAGGGGGAGAGGGATGCAGCAACGGGAGGGAGGGAGGGCTGAGAGACAGGCAGAAGGGTGAATGGGGAAGGGAGAAGGCACATGGGACGGGGGTGTGGGGCAATAAAGGGGAAAAGACGCTGGCCAGAGGGAAGCTTTATTTCCCGCTCCCCCTTCTCTATCAGCCAGTCCTCTTTCTTTCTTTCTTTCTTTCTTTCTTTCTTTCTTTCTTTCTTTC
The DNA here is from genome assembly GCF_032191835.1 of Heteronotia binoei. Classification (NCBI taxonomy): domain Eukaryota; kingdom Metazoa; phylum Chordata; class Lepidosauria; order Squamata; family Gekkonidae; genus Heteronotia; species Heteronotia binoei. Next base: position 68,647,632 of record NC_083225.1, read on the forward strand.
TTTCTTTCTTTCTTTCTTTCTTTCTTTCTTTCTTTCTTTCTTTCTTTCTTCCTTCCTTCCTTCCTTCCTCCCTTTCTTCCTTCCTTCCTTCCTTCCTTCCTTCCTTCCTTCCTTCCTTCCTTCCTTCCTTCCTTTCTCCCTTTCTCTTTCTCTCTTTCTTTCTCTCTTTCCTTCTCTCTTTCTCTTTCTGTCAGTCAGTCAATCTTTTCCCATTTTCTCTCTCTCTCTCTCTCTTTGTTAGTCAGTGAGTCCCTCCCTCCCTCTTTTCCTTCCTTCCTTCCTTCCTTCCTTCCTTCCTTCCTTCCTTCCTTCCTTCCTTCCTTCCTTCCTTCCTTCCTTCCTTCCTTCCTTCCTTCCTTCCTTCCTTCCTTGCCATTATTAATCTGAGTAGACTGGGGGAAGGGGGAGGAAAAGCTTCTTCCTGCCATTTCATGTTTTCCCAGGCTGAGAGCATTATATATTTTTAGTTTTCTGCGTGTTATCCTTGTGCTTTTTCTTTATATTTTATTTTTAAGATTGCATTGCAAAATCCCACTATTCTCCTACCTTTCCTAAACAAAACATTGCAAGAATTTTAAGCATGTTTGTACTTTCCTGTCTCCTGGCTCCACCCCCAAAGTCTCCTGGCTCCACCTCCAAATTTTAGTGGGCCACGAAGGAGAAATGTAGAAATAATCAGGCCATGGATGGGAAAAGTTTGGGAAACCCTGCTTTAGAATTAATTAAGAAATATTTTTACTGAAAGGATATATGCTTTTGTTAGCAAGATTTCCTGTTTATCAGATGTTAGAGTGGAACTGTGGGATCCAAGTCACAAAATCAGTTAGTGGAATGTTTATCCTCAATCTTTAATTAGAATAATCCTTATATAATAAATTCTGTATTGCAAACTTCAGAATACAAAATCATAAATGCTTCTCTTATTATTTTTTGGGGGGGCAGTGCTCCCTATTTAGGCCCTGATTGGCATACATACATTTAATACATTCTTTACCTTCCACCTCATGCTCCAAATGTCCAGCAGATTTGATCTTCCTGAGGGCATCTGAAAGCTAAAATTTAGAGCCATATCTGAGAGTTGCTTGTCTCCGCTATTTCAAATATCTTTCACAGTCTTGGGATCAGAACAGGCAGTTATAACTCATGACTTGGCAGTATGGTAGAACACTTTTAATGTGTTGTGAAGGATGGTAGGGTTTTTTTTCAGGGGGGGGGGGAGAGAATATATAGGTGACCATCCGTTTTCTATAGACACTGGTTCCAGCAGGTTACCACCTTGATAGTGGATTATAATGCAATTTCTTGAGCAATCCTCACCAGATCAGATTTCTCAAAAAGAAATGGGGGTGGGATGGGAAACCTTGTACAAAACTTCCTGTCTTTCTCAGATTCTTTTTTCGGATAAAACAAGATTTTCCTCCTGAGAAAAGGGAAAACACAAACTTGATGTTTGGTGAAAGACAGGATGTAGCATGATACCTAGGATGTCTATAATCTTGGGATAGGGTTTGCTAGTGGATTATAATGCAATTTCTTGAGCAATCCTCACCAGATCAGAAATATATCTTAGATTTATTACAGAAGCTAACTGGAAATTTTTCAGGAGATAGCCATGTTCACATATCGTGGTGCTATGAACATGCTCATGCTTGTGCAATGGATTTCTAGATATAATTTATCAGTGCCTTTAACATAGTTATATATGAGAGGACAAAGGTATAAACTGGGGAGGGGGATTTAAAATATTTGCCAGTTCAGACCACATATCAAGAAATCAAGAAATGAAAACTGTTATATTAGTCTAGCAACACTTAAAACCAATCAGCTGTTTTATTTAATGAAAGTAGATTTGAAATCTGCATTGTGTTGTAACAACCTCTTAGAATAATGTGGAATTTCTCAGAAAGAAATGGGGGTGGGATGGGAAACCTTGTACAAAACTTCCTGTCTTTCTCAGATTCTTTTTCGAATAAAACAAGATTTTCCTTGTGAGAAAAGGGAAAACACAAACTTGATGTTTGGTGAAAGACAGGATGTAGCATGATGTGTAGGAAAGAAATTGTTTGGTCCATGTTTGAGAAGTGACTAATGCAGCTCACAGAACCTTGAAAATTTTCTCTTGCTAAGAAAACATGTGTGCTATTGTCCCTGGGGAAAATGGCCCTATGACCATACTTCCTGAGGCAATGAAACCATTGAGTTACCTCATGGCTGAATACAATTAAGCCTGACTGAAATAGTAGTATATCTTGTAGTCCTTGGTATGAGTCTGTTTGCAGTTTATCCTCCTTCTCTTGTTCTTGCAATTATAGGCAGATGGTGATGCTGAAAACAAACAAAACTGGCCCTCACGAGGGCTACAGTCAAAATACTAGGTTGTCCAAAGCTCTCTCAAATGCTAGATCACCATCAGAAGAACCTCAAAGAATGTGTATTTATCAATTACAAGGAAATTCCCCCATAATAATAGTCATCTGGTTATTTGACATTATCTCTAAGGCACATTTACAAAGGATTAAGTCCCACTGAATTTACTGGAACAGCCAGCTTTATATACTGTATGCAATTCTTTTCCAGTTTATGAAGTGTCTTCACACTCTACAAGTCATAGTATTTAAAAGTAAATAGGTTAAATTTTAAACATTTTAAATAGTGCACCACACTTAGCTCTTTGTTGTCCTGTACTGAAATAGCTTTCTTTCATATAGAAGTGTTAGTCATTTTCTTAAAATAGAAATTGGAATGTGCCTCAAACCAGCACACACACAGCTTGGATTTACTCTGAAATGACTATGTTTGGTTCAAATCTCTGTGTAGACCCTTTGAGCTGTTCTAGAATTCAGAGTCACCATTTAAAGAATATTATTGGCAACAGAAATGGCAAGTGCACTAGCTGATGTCAGTATTTAGTAGCTTTATTAAATAACCTCATATAAGTATAACAGCCTCTGGTACTGTAGCACCTCTGAGGGCAGAGGAACCTCATACCTGGGGTCCATGGGGTCTTGAAATAAGCAGCCTAGTCACTATTTTCTTACAGAGATTGCTGTATTCACCAAGCCACATACCTGAAGGTGTGGTTCGCTGCACTACATAGGAGAAGAGCCACAGTACTGAAACCTGCCTCCTCCTTCTCTCCTCATTTCCCCTTTCCTCCCTGTTTAGAGATCCAGAGTCACACCTAGCCCTTCCCTGCTGTCCACAGCTGTGCCCTGACTTAAACCACCAGGGTCCAAAGAGCCATTGTTCTCCCATCCAGGCTTGCTCAGTGTCTCCATACCTTTAGAGCTTTCCTGGGAGAGTTTGCCAAAGCTGCTCTTTTGCTGAAACTATCCTGACTGCACATTTCTGCCCTTGGTGCCTCCCTATTCCAGCCAGCTGCTGGGCTCAAGGTCTTGTCCTGCTCTGCCAGGCAGGTTGTAGCTAGGTAGCCTGCCACAGGTAGCTATTGAAAATGTCTGTTATATCTGTTGATTAAAACAGTACTGTTACATGTATCCCACATCCTTGGACATCCAGAAGTTCTAGGAGCAATGCCACCTGAGTCTGATTACCATTAGGTGAGCTCACTGGAGACTTATGGTATTTCTGTAGTACTGGCTTCATTTACAAATGTACAAGTAAAGTATAGGAGAAAACAAAGAGGCATCTCTGCCCCCTCACATCGGAATGTGATCCTGCCCTCCCCAAGGTGCTTCATCCAGTTCATAGTTCTCTGACCACTTCTCTGTTCCAAAACTCAAACTCTGGATAGCAAGCAGAAATTATTGGGGTTTGTAGAATCTTTCGGGCTCAAGTGCCGTGTTCTACTGGAGAAAGTTTTTCTTCCAGACAAACCCCAATGATGTTACCAGCCGTGAAAACCTGAAATCTTTGATAAGCAGAAGTTATTTTTGGAACCAGCTTGTAAATGCCTGTCTCAGCCATTAGGACTGAACACCTTGAAAATAGTGTAAGCTACCTGTAAATATAATTTATTTTTCATGTTCCTCACTTTGCAGAAGATGGGACAATTGCCCCATCCTGATTCGCATGCATCTCCCTTTTCAAGTACCTTCTGGCTCTTTACCACACTGTCTGTCTCATGGGTTGTACAGTCTCCTTTCTCCAGAGAAGTATGTTTCTTCTGTCATGTTTTTATACTTCTCTTTATTTACTCTATATTCTTGATATGTGCATCATTATTCTGAGCTCTAGTTGATAGTCTACACACACTCTTCAGAAAGACATTCTACATGAGACACTGTTTTGCTTGGCAAGCATAGCTGGGAAGTGACTATTTTCGCTAAAGACTTAACTTTTCACATAATTCTTATTAGCAATAGATGGAAAAGAACCAAAGAATTTCAGCTTCTCTGCTATTGCATTTGTACTATTCAAAGCCAAAATTCTGCAGCAACACAAAGAACATACCACTTATGGAAAGCAATGAAATTAATAAATGGCAAAGACATATTTTCAGTTCAGTAATTGGTTCATATGTTATATAAGCAACATATTAAAAATAAATCTACATGAATATATTTACTAGACCCTGTTTCAAAAATCGATATGCACAAGTGGGAGACCTTCTAGGACTTGTGAGGGATATTCCATTTTCACCTTCCACCACTGTTTCTTCTTTCCCTTCCCTGATAGCACCCATAGCCTCTGCCCTTTTCCTGCTTCCTTATCTTCTTCACACTACTAGCCATCCTACCTTTATCTGCCCCTCTGTCTTCAGCTTTTCCTTTCCCTGGCAGCCACTTTGGTGATGCCTTCCAGCAGGTCAGGCCTATTTGTGCAGTCAGGAACTCTCAAGGACTTATGGAGGCACCTTATTTTCCCTACACTTTCCCTCTTCCTGGCAGCCCCCCTATCCTCACCTTTTCCTGCTTCTTTCTCTCCATCCTACCCACCAAACAACTTACCTTTACCTTCCCTAATCTTTACTTATTTATTTACTTCATCTATACCCTGCTTTTCTGCTCAATGGGAACTCCAAGCATCTTACATTGTTCTGCTCTCCTCTGTATTATCCTCACAACAACCCTGTGAGGTAGTGTGGACTGAGAATGTGTAAATGAACATAAGAGAAGCCATGTTGGATCAGGCCAATGGCCCACCCAGTCTACCATCTGTGCCACACAGTGGTCCAACCCCAGGTGCCATTAGGAAGTCCACCAGCAGGGCCAGAATTTCAGAAGCCCTCCCGCTGTTGCCCCCCAAGCACCAAGAATACAGAGCATTATGCCCCAGACATAGTGTTCCATCTATATGTTGTGGCTTGGTGTAGTGGTTAAGAGTAGTGGACTCTAATCCGGAGAACCAGGTTTGATTCCCTTCTCCTTCACATGTGTGACCTTGGATCAGTCATAGTTCTCTCAGATCTCTCTCAGCCCCACCAACCTCACAGGTTATATGCTGTGGGGACAGGAAAGATTGTAAGCCACTCAGAGACTTCTTCATGTAGTGAAGAGTGGGTTATAAAACCAATTCCTCTTGTTCTTCTTCAAATAGCCACTCATGGACCTCTGTTCCATATGTTTATCCAATCCTTCCCTTAAAGCTGCCTATTCTTGCAGCAGTGAATTCCACATGTTAATAACAAGTGGCCCAAGGTTGCCTAGTAAGCTCTAGCCACTACACCTCCCCTCCCCCTCCTTTGCAGGCCACACTTTCTACATGGCATTTTCTGTAGTTAAATATTTCCACAATTTCTAGGTATCTCTCTCTAAAACTAATATGATTTATTTGATTTACAGCTCTGCCTACTGTTATCTTTGTTTAAATTTCATTCATCTTGAACATTTTATTTCCCATTTTTTCCTTACCCTTCATTTGTTGCATACTTTTTTGTTCAAATACTTTCAATACTATTCAAATACTTTCAGTGAAGCAGCTGAGTCGCTGTTTCACAAGCAACTGCTAGTTTTGCTTTACTTTCACTGATCGGCATTGGAACCCATTGGTGTGGCTCAGAGTCTACGCATATTGAGTTGGGTTGGCTCACCCATAACAAACCCAGAGCCATTTAATCTGTCAGGCCACCTGTTCTTCATTTGAGGACTCTTGCAGGTTTGTCTGAGTCAGCCCAATGCCTTGTAGAATTAGGCTATATTCCCATATCAATTATCAAAGAAACAGGTCCTTTAAACATGCACAATTTCCCATCTACACAGTGCACAGTCTTGCTTAGACTGCAAGCTTCACCAAAAGAGAGTGACTGATTCCACAATAGCAGTTACTCCACTCGCAGGCTTCTCCTTCCCCCAGTTCAAGTGACTGATTCCCCCACCAGTTGCTGCATGGCCATATTTTGACCCCGGCTCCCTCCAATTTCTCCCACATCTTGTTTTTTAGAGATCAGGAAGACGTGGAGGAAATTGGAAGGAGCCATGGGTCAAAATGCAGCTATGCAGCACCTGGTGGGGAATTGATCATTTGATCCAGGGAAAGAAGCAGCCCAGGGGCAGAGCAACTGCTACTGTGGAATCAGTATGTATCTACCCAGCTTTGGGAATGATTGGACCAAACAAGAAGAAGGGGAAAGTGGGTGATTAGAGAAATGACATTATGTGAATGCACCCCCCCCCCCCCAAAAAACATTCTAGTTCGATTGCCAAGGCCTCTGTGTGGAAGTAGCCCATATTACTCTGAAAAGTACCATGTATTACGACAGTTACATAAAATAAGTAACATAAGAAGAGCCCTGCTGGATTAGATGACAGGTTTAAACTAGTCCAGCATTCTGATTCTCACAGTAACCTGTTCATTATCAGAAAAATCCCAGGTAATGAACTGTCCTGTGAATCGCCTTTCAACACACAGTTCATTGCTTTCATTGCAGACTGGCTGCTTCCATAAAGGAACTTCTCCTGCATGATCAGTTGGAAGCCTCTTCAGTAAATGGGAGTATCCAGATGACATTGTGACCAATGTGGGTATGACTTTTCTGGCTCCCCCCCCCCAATTAACAGAAGATAAAACCCTTATTTTCTCAAGTTTTAAAGAGGAAACTGTGGGTGGCTACAGGCAAAGTGTGCATCTGGATGCTCCAACTGTTGCCACTAAATGGCACAAGACAGCTCATTGACATGTGTAGGGTTGCCAAGTCCAATTCAAGAAATATCTAGCGACTTTGGGGGTGGAGCCAGGAGACTTTGGGGGTGGAGCCAAGATCAAGCCTGTGACAAGCATAATTGAACTCCAAAGGGAGTTCTGGCCATCACATTTAAAAGGATGGCACACCTTTTCAATGCCTTCCTTCCATAGGAAATAATGAAGGATAGGGGCACCTTTTCTGGGGGCTCATAGAATTGGACCCCATGGTCCAATCGTTTTGAAACTTGGGGGGTATTTTGGGGAGAGGCACTAGATGCTATACTGAAAATTTGGTGCCTCTATCCCAAAAAACAGCTTCCCCAGAGCCCCAGATACCCGCAGATCAATTCTCCATGATTTTCTATGGGAAGAAATCTCCATAGGGAATAATAGAGTTCCCAGCAGACATTTCCCTCCCCTCCCCTCCCCCCGCTTTCTGATGACCCTGAAGCGGGGGGAGGGCCTCCAAACCGGGGGATCCCCTGCCCCCACCTGGGGATTAGCAACCCTAGACATGTGCCACCTTCACCCCCACCCCACCCCAGATTTTGCTCTTTATGGTCTTTCTTCCTTTCCCAGCTAGTCATGGGAAAGGAATTAAATCACTGATCAGTGGGGAAATCATTGATCAGTGGGGAAAGGAATAGAAAAGTAAATAGCCTTAGAACAGAGTAACTCATTTTAGGATTGCACTGTAAAGGAAACAATTAAAAGAAACATTAAAATTAAATCCATGCTTTGTATGGATGATGTGTCATGACTTCTGCTGGAAACAGAAATAAGAAAATTTCACAAGAAATCTATTGAGAAGATCTTATCAGATTTCAGAAGGTTCTGGTTAGTATTTGGATGGGAGAAAATTAAAGAAGACAAGGGTTGCAACACGGAGGCAGGCAATGGCAAACCACCTTTGAATGTCTCTTGCCTTCAAAACCCTATAAAGTTGTCAAAAGTCAGCTGTGACTTGATGACAAAATAAAGGTAAAGCAGATGTCTGCAGATGAATCCTAATCCCTACAGGTATTTTGTAGATTAATCTACTTGTGTTTGCTTTCATTTTCTACAAAATGGAACACTAAGGAAGTGTGAGGGTATAGAAAAGACTAATTGATACCATATGAAATTATTCTCACATACTAAGAGCAGAAAGCAGAGCTTTAACCCAAGTGTTTCAAAGGTTATTTGCATATAAAATCTTCTGAACATATTGGTAACTCAGAAATCTATGAAGATTTCTCACAGGACTATATTTGAAATATATATTTGCAGCCTTGGATCAGCTTAAATTGGGACAGGCACATGAGGCCTTACTGCATCTTTCTCTATTCTGGGCAAATGAAACTGAGCTAAACTTGGCATAAGCAAAGGGTCAGGTAAACGTATTTGCTATGATTCTTATGCAACTTTTTGTAGCAATTTACAGTAGAAAAGAGCAAGTTCAGTAGCACCTAAAGAATTAACATAATTTGTGAACATTGACTCACAAAAGCTCATACCCTGCCACAAATTTTGTTAGTCTTTAAGGTGCCACTGTACTCTTTTCTTCTGCTACAGAAAGACTAACACAGCTACCCATCTTGATCCAGCAATTAACAGGAAGAAATGCATAATAAAGGTCTTGATCTACATAATCAGCAAACAGTTTACATAATATGCATAGCACAGTGCCCAGATCTGGGTACCTGAATATGGTAACTTAACACTGAAATAAGTCTGGACAGAGGATCCTGTGGTTCTTTAAAAAAACAAGTTAGAAACCAGCAGGGGAACTGACTATCTGAGGCTTATAATGGAAAATTTAGTTTTCACCTATGGTGCTGAGCTTGTGAAGGACATTAAAACTTACAGATGAGATACCAAACCAGACAAGAGACTGGTTCCATGTATCAGTTTCCTTCTTGGGTTCTGAAATGCCTAGCAGGCAGGTGAATGGTGTTAAGTAAACGTCATCATTGCAAATCTCAGCTAAGCAGTGTTGTTTTGGGGACTTTCCAGATCATAGTAACTCTGGTTAATAAATACACACTAGGTAGTCACTTGGAAATCCAAATGTCTATAACCAAGATAGTGTCTGTGTTGCTGGCCAGTTCTCAGTCTCTAATATTTTGGTTTCATTTTCCCAATAGGCACATAACAATTTCAGATGATACTGACATGTAGACTTTGCCTACATGAATGCCATCTGGGGTCTACAATGGGTATGGGTATGAACCAACTCATCACCAGTTTTGTTCAGTTCATGGTTCATGAAGCAATGTTCATAAACTGAAGACCTTGCCATGAATTTCCATGAATTTTCGTGTTCATGGCTGTGAAGACCAAAAAACAGGGGTTTACCCGGTTTCTTATCTTCATGAAAAACAGCTGAGTGGTGGGCAGCTCCCAGCTGCTCAGCTGTTTGGTTTAAATGGCTTGAACCACCAAATGAAAAGATCAAAGAGATTTTTAAAAAACAACAGAAATAAGACCTGTGCAGTTCAAATAAATCTAAAAGTATTCCAAGAATGAGAAAAATTTATATGTACCGTATATGTTGATTAACTAAATACATAGAAGGATGTTGGAGGATTTCTTCTCACATGTGTGTGCAATGCTAGCTAAACGCTTGCTTAAATCACCATATTCACAAATTCAGTTACAAAAGCTGCAAATCTGTCATATCTTTGGTTTATCTTCTCCCTTTAGAGAGTTCAAATTTAGTTCAATGTGCCTCTGGACAGACCTGTAACGGTATAAAGAAAAATGACATGACATACTGGTTTGGTTCCTAGTGTGGTGATGGGTACTGCCTTACATATATTTAGAAGTCAAAATGTTATTCAGAAAGATGGTCCTGTTACAAACAACATCCAGGGATGAATAATTGCTGGTTCTCTTAAAGGGTACATTGCTTTACCCAAGACAATGTGAGCCAAGGACATGGCAGGGAAGATGCATGACCACAAAGTAAATATTATTAATGAAGGTGCTTGTCATGGCTAAGCAAAGAAATCAACAAGTTGAATGAATCGACAACAGAAATTCACTTTTTACTGCAATGGCAAAAGATTACATAAGTCTTCATTTTGCCCTATGGGATAGGGCAAATGACTTGAACCAGTCCAAGGTCTAACTAGGACTGGTTCAAGCAATTAATTCTGTAGACTGCTATATGCAGATTCAAGTATGTAGTGCAATTAAAAAATATGGGCCAGTGGTATATTTCACAGGTTAGTGCAATTGAAAACATAAACCATAAAAGAAGAAAGAGCTATCCATTTCATACAGGGTTATTCAACATTGCTCCAGTGTTTGACTATCTGCTGCAGCTTTTAATTTTTTTTTCAAATACACTGCAAATTTATGATGTCAAATCATACCAAAGAACAAGAACGGTTATTTCTTTTATGCAGTGTTTTGCCTGGGAGTGTGCCAGTAACCTTCTTCTCATTGGAAGACTCAAAGAACAAATTATTCAGATAGTTTAAAAGCAATTTTTAAAATTATGATTTTTGCCAGAATTCAGAAAAGTGATTGAGGTCTCTAATTGTGGCCCAACCAAAATAACAGCAAAACAAGTTTTCAGCTGGATGTCGGTGGCCAAAGCCATTTGAAGGGATGTCAGTAGTAAAGATAAAAATAGTCCCCTGTGCAAGCACCAGTAGTTTCTGACTCTGGGGTGACGTTGCTTTAACAACGTTTTCACGGCAGACTTTTTACGGGGTGGTTTGCCATTGCCTTCCCTAGTCATCTACACTTCCCCCCAGCAAGCTGGGTACTCATTTTACCGACCTCAGAAGGATGGAAGGCTGAGTCAACCTTGAGCCGGCTACTTGAACCTAGCTTCCGCTGGGATCAAACTCAGGTCATGAGCAGGGAACTCAGACTTCAGTACTGCAGCTTTACCACTCTGTGCCATGGGGCTCAGTAGTACAACAGTACAATACAATACAATTGGGCTGCTTCAAGAGTTCTGGCTCTCCCCGTTCATACTTTGTATGAACTGGAACACAGAACTATGGCTTACAACACACCTATGAAATCTCAACCTTGTCAATTTCTCTAGGGAAAAGGAACATTAAACACTCTTAATATGGACTATCAGGAAGCTCTGAGGATGATCAAGAAGTGGGTGACAGATCTGGACCACATTAGAACACAACTGTGTGCAAGAAGCACACATTCTATTTCTACGATTAAGATCTCTCTCTCTCTCTCCAGCCCTCCCATCATAGTAACATTTCCTTACAATCCCTAGTCAAAGGTGTGCTCTCCTGCTTTGGTGCCTGAATGTTTTGTCTACTTCTGAACTGAGGGGGTGCTTTGCTAAAACCAATTATCAGATTGTTTTTTGCTGTTGCGAGTCTGTTGCAATAGAGACTATAGAATAGATAATCTCGTGTTGTTTTTTGAAGAGTGGACTGTACTCAGAGATCTTGGGATCATGCCCATATTAAACAAATATCTGCTTCCTGAAGGGTGTTCTCCCTTCTGCTAGCAGATACTGATCCAGTCATAGCTCAATTTGTTACTAAATTTTTGACAATAATGACTCCTTGAAGATGCTGTCAAGATAGGTTTTAATTTGTTCATGTTTTCTGTGAAAATCATCTTATAATAATAATTCTCCTGTCATGGTGGCAATTCTGACCATCCTGATTGGTTGGGGCTCAGTGGGACTGTGGGGTATCAGCCTATGGCCCATCAAACTATCAATCAAGAATACTTGTATGCCATTGGTTGAGTCTGCTCCTCTCTCCTGCCTGAGTGGCTGTTGCTAGCCAGTAAAACTGATTTTGTCAGTAAAAGGCAGCCGACCTTAGTTCTGGAAGTTATTGTGGGAACAAGCTATTGGCCCATCACATGTTTGTCACTGTCTCCAGCTTCCCATTGGCTGACTCTCCTGCCATCACCTACTGCAGGCCCAGCAATGTTGAACAAACTGCCAAAAGCAGACTCAGAGGCAGCCACATCTCCAACTCTTATCTGTGTCCATTTTGTCAACCAGGCTCAGAAAGGGCTGCAGAACTACTGTGGCCTCACGAAAGTCCTTCCAGCACACACAGCCTCCAGAGGCCACAGAAATAGCCAGGGAGGTCAGGCCCCACTAAGAGTGTTTCCTTAGAGCCCATGGCTGCTCCCTGGGAAGTGCTAGCCAGAAGCTGTTGCTAGGCTACCATGGCTGGCATGTGGGAGTAGGCAAGGCAGGTGGCCGCCTAGGGTACCACCTCACCTAAGAGGTAATATTAGCTGCCCCCTTCCCCCACCCTGCCACTCTTGACTTCCTGGGCTGCAAACCTGGGAAGCTGAGAGCACCAGGATGGCCCATGGCTGTGTGCTCTCCAGTGAGCCTGGCTTCCCTTGTGAGGGAAGCCAAGCTCGGAGGAGAACTGCCCTGCCTGGCTGCTCTCACCTTAAAGGTGAAAGCAGCCAGGTGGTGCAGCTTCTCTGACCCTGGCTTCCCCTGCAAAGGAAACCGAGCTCAGAAAAGAACATCGCCCACCCGGCTGCTCTCGCTTTAAAAGCGAAAGCAGCTGGGTGGTGCAGCTTCTCTGATCCCGGCTTCCCTCACTGAGGGAAGCTGAGCTCAGAGGAGAACAACCCTGCCCAGCTGTTCTTGCCTTAAAGGCGAGAGCAGCCAGGTGCCCTACAGCCCCTGCTCAGCCTTCTCAGGTCTGCCCAAGAAGGTTGAATAGGGGCTGCGGGTGAGCCGTGCCAGCGCAGAAGTTTATTCTGTCATGTATGTCTTTTTCATTGTACTTATTTTTTTAAAAAAAAAAATTCTTAAGGCCTCTGGTCAAAAGGGCATAATTATAAAGAAAAAGTTAAACCCTCTTTCATATGTTTCAGTCCCAGAAAGAAAGAAAAAATCCCACTAATGAGTGAAGTCCTGCCAATATAAAATATTTCTAGAAGTCTTGCTTTTCATGGAGGGGCTGGTATTGAATTGTATGAAATTAGAAGTGCTGTTGATTTGCTGCCCTTTCCAGACTTCCCAGACAAGCGCTTGAAAGCTTCACCTAACCTTCGCTTGCTCGGCTTTTCTTTTGTTATCTTCTCCATTCTACTCCCTGTCTTTTCCTCCCCCCCCCCTCTGTTCTCTTCTAGTCCCTCCTGTTCCTTTGTCCCATGCATGCTGCAGCCCCAGCAAAGGGTTTGCATCTGACAAGCAGACATCCAACTGCATGGTCATTCTTAGCTGTGGACTAACTGGCGTGTAGTCCTTGTGCATTGTCACCCTCTTCCAATAGGAACAAGGCCATGGGTGAAGAGGAAAAAAAATATTCTGACAGGACTAAAAACTCATGCAATGCAAGGCATAGCAGTTGGTTTGATACATGGAGAGCAATAGCTCCCTCGCAAATAATGTTCCTGTTTTTGTGCAAAGAATTGTCCTGGGTTGAAATGGGTTCCTTGTTTTCATGTTGTGCTTGCAAGCAAAGGGTTTAGGGGAATTATATAGGGAATTATTCACTCCTCCTTTTCCCAGAAGACACTTACCCCCTATGCCTGCAGAGTGCATATATAACCATGCACTCCTACTAATTACTGCTGTGATATGTAGGTTGTATATTATTTGTTTACTTTATTTGTAGCCTGCCTTTCTCCCAAAGTGGCTTGCATCATTCTCTTCTTCACCATTTTAATTTCAAAACAACCCTGTGAGGTAGGCTAAGCCGAGAGTATGTGACTGGCCTAAAGTCACCCAGCAGTCTTCCATGGCACAAGTGGGGATTTGAACTGAGGTATCCCAGCTACGGTTAGGGGCCTGCATATCTTCAGGACCGCCTCTACCCATATGAACCCCCCTGGGCTCTGAGGTCTACTGCTCAACATCTTCTCATAGCCCCTGGTCTTAAGGACACCTGGCTGCCTTCAAAAAAGGCCAGGGCCTTTTCAGTCTGGGTGGAATGAGTTTCCTACCAGGTGGAATGAATTTCTGCTGGAGATCCGGGCCCTGCAGGACTTATCAAGGTTTCGCAGGGCCTGTACAACAGAGCTCTTCCACCAGGCTTTTAATTAATCTAGTGGGCGTCCTATGAAAGTCAACACTTCCCCCAGCATTTCACCATTATGGTGTTATGTTATGCTGTTAGCCATCAGCCGCATGCTGTTTACTGTCTATGTCTGCAAGATTGTTTACTATGCTGCTCCTGTTTTGAAATGTCTGTTTTTATGATTTTTTTTTAACTCTGTTGTTTTATTGTTGTAAGCCGCCCTGAGCCTGCTTGCAGGATAGGGTGGGATATAAATCTAAAAATTAAATTAAATTAAATCCTAATCTGACACTTTAACCACTCAGTACACTACATTGGGATTCTCAGCACCTGTCGGGCTTCTCACAGGAGCTTCTGCTTAATCCAAGATTTAAGGTTTTGGATTTAAGGCCCTTAAAGCTCTTCCATCTTGACATGCTGCCATTCACAACAATATAATGCAAATGTGTGGGAGACACAGAGACTGTGTGGAATACAACAGCTGTTTTTTTTTTTTCAAGGGAAGCAGGAGAGTGATTAATTATTTATTCCTTTGCAGCATAACTTTTTGAAAGATCACAGGAAAACTGGGCCCCAGGCTTGTTCAGCTGGTGTTATGCCCATAATCATACATTCATAAATGCGGCCTGTATTGTCTGCAGTATATTAAAAATTGTAGTACCTAAAGATTCATTGTTGTTGTTCAGTTTGTTTTATATTTTAGTTGCCTTTCTGCATATTAAATTATATCTGAAATACAAATAAGTATTAAACCAGCCAAAGAGCCTTGACTTCCCTTAAGAGATCTTCTAAATGTTAGTCCTGTGAGAAAACAGTTGAAGGAGGCCTCAGTTACAACTCTTCAGCTGAATATATAGAACTAGTTGTGCAGTCCTCTGGAACCAAGCCTTTAATTTTCAGAGCTAGCTTGCAATATTATTAAATAAATCATCCATACAAGAAAACTGTTTTTTTTCCAGCTGAATAGGTACATTTTGGAGACCTGTTCTACTATTAGTTCAACATTTGATATAACTAATGCAGTGACTAATACACAGTGACAGAAGGTTAAATATGGCATTGATTAACAAATTGGTTTGATTAACAAACCGGTTTGTTCTTACCATTTTAATAAAATTGCTAATGCTCTCATAATTTGGGAAGTGATTTTTCAATTTGAATAGGTATTTTAATAAGAAAATTTACAATATAAAATATTAAAATATTGATGATGTAAAGCTAAGAGATAATAATGTGTGACAACTTATGTATTTTAAGAAAGTATTTTAGATGCAGACTTGTATTTTATGAAAGTATACTATATGCAGACTAAGTACTAAGTATTCTAAGGTATAAATACTTGAGCACATTGTGGTCTTGAAAATCCTTGTGGAGACTTTATGTCCCATCTGAATAGTCCTCAGGAAATATGTTCAATTAAAAAAGTTCTAGTCTGAGTTGAATCTGTCTCTTCATAATTTTCTGTAATAGTTCATGAACCATTTTCCAATAGTCCTTCACCATCTCACAAGTTTCCACAACCTCTCCCATTCTTCTAACATGATATTATGACCCAAGTTTTTCACCCATTGGACCATACAATTTTTTACTACCTCATCTTGCATCTTCATCTGTAATAGGTATGCATATAGTTTGGAGATTAGCTTTTCTTGAGGACCTAAAAAGATTTTGTTAAATGGATATTGTGTGTTAAAGCCTACCATCTTGTCTTTGGCATACCTAGATTCAACTTGTATTCTCAACCACCAACTCATTTTAATGTCCATGTTTTCTAGCTCTTCTCTGGTTTTCAGTTGATTGTCTTTTTCCAACAGGTCATCGTATCGGTAACTTTGATTAGGTTTTAAGAGATTTGGAGGAGTAAATGCTTCCACTGGGGATACCCATCTTGGAATTTTCTGATAAATTCTCGTTTTTAACCATGATCATGTGTGGTACAAGATTTCCAGAACCAATGATTCTTAAAATAAGAATGTCTTTCAAGTCTTTGATACCATAAATACGCATGCCAGCCCAAATTAAGATCGTGTCCCTCTAACAACAGTTTTCTCTTGTCATTCAATAGTATCCAGTCTCTTACCCACAGGAGCACAGAAGCTTTATAATACAGTTGCCAGTCTGGAAGGCCCATACCTGCTCTCAATTTAGAATCTTGCAGTATCTTTAGTTTGATTCTAGTTTTTTTGCCTTGCCAAATATATTTAGAAACCATCTTGTTCAGTTCTTGAAAAAACTCACTATTTAAAAATACTGGGATAGTTTGGAATAGAAATAACAGTCTTGGTAGAATATTCATCTTTATTGAAGCTATTTTCCCATCAAAAATAAATTCAAATCATGCCATTTTTCCAAATCTTTTTTAATCTCCAAGTAGTTTATCATAATTATCCATTTTTAAACTACTACATTTATTTGAGATAAGTACACCTAAATATTTGATTCTTTTCTCATACAAAAATTCTGATTTTTGTTGAAGAAGCTGAATTTGCTCTACCGTCATATTTTTTGTCAAAAATTTTGTTTCATGAAAGTTGATCTTCAGTCCTGCCCAGTAGCCAAATTGGTTAATCTTATTTATAAGACAGTCAATTGAATCTATTGGTTGCTCTAGTATAAAAACCAGGTCATCTGCAAAGGCTCTCAGTTTATATTGTTCACCCTTTACCTCCGCACTCTTAATATTTGTGTCTTCTCTTATCTGGTTATTCAATATTTCTAACCATAAAATAAAAAGAAGTGGTGACAATGGACAGCCTTGTCTTGTACCTTTTTGGATATCAATTGCTTTTGTTAATTCACCATTCACCATCACTCTTGCTCTTTGGGAGGAATATATTGATTCTATTGCTCTCAAGAAATTTTCACCACATTCCATTCCCTTCAATTGTTGCAGCATAAATTGACAAAGGACATTATCAAAGGCCTTCTCAGCATCCAAACAGATTAATGCCTATTGTTTCTCTGGATGAGTCTCATAATATTCCAATATATTACAGACTGTTCTAACGTTATCTTTCAAATACCTTTTAAAAAGAAATCCAGCCTGGTCTTGATGTATTGTGGACTGTAGAACTTTCTTCAGGCGTTGTGCCAATATTGCTGCAAAAACTTTATAGTCCACTTTCAAAAGAGACATTGGACAATAATTTTTTAATATCTTTCAAATCTGCACCTTCTTTTGAAATTAAGGATATTGTGGCTTCTTGCCAAGAGTCTGGTATTTGGGCTTCATCTTGAATCCTTTCAAGGAGACGTTTGAATGGTAACAATAAGGACTCCTCATAAGCTTTGTAAAATTCTGCAGGCAATTCATCTGGACCCGGGGCTTTTCCATTCTTTTGCGATGCCATTGCATCTCCCAGTTCCCTTCTTGTTATTGGTTCATTTAAATTTTTTTGTTGTTCTTCCGTAAATTTATTAAGATTATTTTAATATATTCTTCTAAATCTGCCTTATGGACTTGTTTATCTTCATATAATTTTCTGTAAAATTGTTCCACAATTTGACATATCTCCTGTCTTTGAACTTTCTCTTTGTTATTCTCGTCTTTCAGAACCGGTATTTTTCTTTTGGCATTCTCTTTTCTCATTCTGTAGGCCAACCACCTTCCAGGTTTATTAGCGTGTTCAAAAATGTTTTGTCTTGCAGATCTCAATTTTATCTCCATCTCCAAGTAATAAATTGAGTTGATGTTGCATTTCTTTGACCTTATTTTGAAACTCCTGTCTTGTCAGTTGTGCTTTTAAATTCATTTTGTCCTGCTTGCAACATTAATTTTTGGAAATTTTCAGTTCTTTCTTTTTTCTACTTTGTGCTATATCTGATTGCAAGGTCCCTGTAGTATGGTTTAGCTGTGTCCCAAATTACTTGCATCTTTACATCTTGAGTTATGTTCTGTTTAAAAAAAGATTCCATTTCAACCTTAGATTCTTTAAGAAAGTCTTTATTTATTTATTTATATTAAGATTTATCTTTCAAGATAAAAATATTTAACCTCCATGATCTTCTCATTTATGTACTTTTGAGTTTCACCATTACAGGACTATGGTTTGATATAACTCTTGTTTGAATTTCTGTCTCAACTAAATCTTTAACCAGATTTGCTGAGAACCAGCACATGTCTATTCTTGGCCATGTTTGATGACTGGCAGAGTAGTAGGTAAAATCTTTCAAATTTGGATATCTTGTTCTCCATACATCAACCAGATCCAATTCTTCTACTAGCTTCCAAAAACTTATTGGTAGTTGAGGACTTTTGCTTTTAGCATGTTTATGTATTTTTTTGTCCAAGTGTCTGTCAGAAACTGCATTGAAGTCTCCTACTATGCAATGTTCTGCATATTCTAGATTTGATAACTTAAAATGTAAATCTTGAAAAAAAAATTCTTGGTGGTCATTTGGAGCATAAATATTTGCCAGTAGAAATTTTTTATTGTCCACCGTGACTTCCACTAAAAGAATTCTTCCATCTTCTGAAGCATACTGTAGTTGTGTAAATTTATCCTTAACATAAGTTGCTACTCCCCTTTTCTTTTTATTCATGTCTGTTGCTATAAACAAACTGCCAAGTTTTTATTTTTCAGAAGGTGTTGATCTTTAACTAAATAAGGGTTTCTTGTAAGCAAATTATGTCCATTTCCAATTTTGTCAGGTATCTAAAAGTCCTCTTCCTTTTGACAGGAGAATTAAGTCCATTCACATTAATAGAAATTATTGATGCCATCATGAATTTTTCTTATCACTATCTTTTTTTTATCTTTTTTAGTCTGTAATCTTATCGGGTATTTCCTTGGTTCATTTGGGTCCTCTTCACCAGAGCTTTCTTCTTCCTCTTCATCATCCTTCTTCTTCTTCCCCTCTTTTTCCTTCACTCCAGAAAATACTGAACTTTGAAAATAGAATTTAACCTATACCTGTTCTCTTCATAAGTAAAGAGGAGGCCTTCTGGCATTAGCCATGTATAGGGTATTTCTCTTTCCCTCAGAAAACTTGTCAACGTTTGGTATTCTCTCCTCTTTTGTCTCACTGGCCATGGTACCTCTCTCAAGATTTTCGCTGTATTTCCCGCTATGATCATTTGTGTATCTCTTGCTTGCTTCAAAATATCATCTCTGGTCCTCTTTCTTGTAAGTTTCAAGTGAATTTCGCTAGGCAGTTCCGTCTCGTAAAGCTTGATGGTACCCTCTTGACTTGATCAAACTCTTCTTCCATCCTTTGGGGAGTCACCTGTAGAATTTCAGCCAGGGCCTCACTTAGTATTTTCTGTAAATCTTCATTTTTCTCTTCTGGTACATTTTGAAACCTCAGCATGTAGGCAGCTCTATCTATTTCCAGTTGTAGGAGTCTGGTATAATGTATATTCTGTTCTTTTCCCAGTTGTTCCACCTTTTGAGTATTGTCTGTCACCTGGGCATCTAATACCTTTACAGCTTTCTTGGTCTCTGCTGTCTGTTTTCTGTTCTCTAGATGCTCTTGTTTGATCTCTGCCATCTGCTCCCCTATATTATCTACTTTACCAGTCAGCTGTGCTATGGCAATTAGTAGAGTATTTTGCATCTCTTTCATATCTCCCTGTATGGTCATAAATTTCCCTGGACCAGATGCAGAACTGGGTGACAGGATTGGTGGTTTACATTCTTGATTGTCCTTTTTTGTAATTGATTCTTTAAAGCCAATTGTGGCTTTATTTTCCATCCTTGTTAATATATTTACACTCACAACCATAAGGACCTTATACTGCCTCTTGAAGATTTGTTTTGGAACTCAATATTCCTGTGTATATTAGATAAGCTAGTATCTGCCAAACAATACCAGTGTTATACAATAATTTTAGGAGAACAGCCTTCTAGCTTGTATCAACAATTCACCAGACCCAAAGCAATGATAAAACTTATAATAAGCAAGATCTTTGTAACACAACATCCTTAGTGCCACATAGCCAAAATAATTCCACTCACTGAAACAAAAGCAGTTCACTATAACGTCTCTTCTAACAATAATAGTTCAACAAAATCCAAGTCTTAGCATATTCATCCAACTGCTCCAGGTCATAAATTGTAATCCAAGGCTGGGTGCCCCATTTGAAATCCACAGGTGAAATCAAAAATTAACCAAACAGTCCAAGAGCAAAAAGAAAAAAAATAGAATAAACCAGAGCAAAATAATCCAGATACTCCCAGAAACAGAAAAGAAAAAAGAAAAAACTCCAAATATGATATGAAAAACAAGGAAAAATGGGAAAAAATTAATATAAAAATACCCCCCCCCCCAAAAAAAAAAATATTCAAACCATATGGAAAATAGAACCAAACTTAGTAGGTTATATCCTTAACATCCACCATCAAAGGTTTATAATCCACTTCAAAGGTTTGCACAGGTATTCTTCCTTCAGCCAACAATCTAATTATATTTTATAGACCAATATACACAGCCCACAATGGTTTAAATGTCTGTTTGAAGCACACACAAATTAGCTCAGAGCACTGTAACACAACCTTCAAATTGCTTCTTATGCCAGCTGTCCTTCTTATCTACATATATTAACAGGGAATTTTCCCAAAGCCAAGTCTTTCTTCAGAAGGAAATTTAAAACAAATCAGTTCAATTCAGCGATCAAGTCTTTTCTATATTCATAACTGGTGTGCTTCATACTTCTCATGAAAGGGTTATAAACATACCAGATTAGGCAGGAACTTTTGGAAGCCTCAGAGGAGAAGGAGCGAGAGTTCCCCCCCCCTTTCTCAACCTTTGCCTCTGCCAAAGTTCCTCTTCAATCCCAGCTCTCCACTTTCCTTGCTTAGAGAAGCTATACCTCAAAATTCGATATTTGAAAGAAAAGAGCACTTCCAATCTTCATAAAGATGATGCAGCTTGTTCGATTCATGCATAGTCACTAGCTAGAAAGAAGAAAAGTAGAAGTCCGGCAGTCAACCCCTGTGCCATTTAAAAATGGCGATCAGAACAGTGAGGCTTATGGTGAGCCGGGATCGGGAGGCAACGCCGCTGTCACCCCCGTCCCACAGCTCAAGCCGTCTGCCTTCCAGGACCCCTTCTGGGTCCCAGAATCGAGTCTCCCAACCCAGGGAGACCCCTCTACTGCTTGATTTAGGAGCGGCTCTGGACGCCGGGTCGCCAAAACCAGAAGTTGTGTGGTCCCTTCAAAATTGAATTGTGCTTGTCACCCCACTGCTCCTGACTCCACCTCCAAAGTCTCATGGCTCCACCCCCAAAGTCTCCAGATATTTTTTGAGCCAGACCTAGTTGCCATCTTTTTTTGTAAAATAAAGTTAATTGACAAAATTACACCATTAAGAATTAATGCCATTTCTAAGCTCATTATGTTGAAAAAAAATTGTAAGTTCTAGTTACAATAGCTGAAAATGGGGTATGTTCTTATTGGGGCAGGATGTATAAATTGCTTCCTGGGAAATGAGTGCAGGCATTAATACACAAATAGCTATAGCATTGGGCATCTCAAGCTCCTTATAAAATTCAAATACGATGTCAACCATTATGAATTTGGAAACTGCTACTGAGACAATATTTTGATTCTGAAGTGGATATTGAAATGGCACTGGATCAAGATGGGTAAGTCTGTTGGTAGCAATAGAAAAGAGCAAGAATCCAGCATCGTCTTAAAGACTAACTAAATTTGGGCAGGGTATAAGGTTTTGTGAGTCACTGCTCACTCTTTCAGATATCTGAAGACATCTGAAGCTCATACCACAACATTTGTTAGTCTTTAAGGTGCTATTTGATCCTCTCTCTTTTCTACTGAAATGGTATTGATTAGGCCTTGAGGTTAATGGCCTGGGAGGGACTGGTATGCCTACTAATTTATGGAAATGCATTTTCAGGGTATATTTAATTCTTTCAAGTACAAGCATTAATCAGCAACTCCATAAATGCCCAGTGGCACTTGTGTACTGCAGCTGGCAAATAATCCATAAACCAACTGCAGGATTACTCTGTCCATCAGTTCTACGGTGGTTGAAAAATTACCCCACCCAGAGGAAATCATTCTTTTTACTCTTGTCAAGTATGGTGAACTGAAAAGTGTCAGCATCAGACCAATCAATGCTGAGAATAAGTTATGTATAATTTAGGTTTCTTACTCTTGGTCAGTGGCTTGGTAGCTGTCTCCAAAGACAGATAAAAGTCTTGGGTTGCCAGGCTGAAGCTGGCAAGCATGAGGAAACTTACTGTATAGTAGGGACCCTTCCTGGTGAAGCAGTGATTTCACTTCTAGTGTGACTGTATAAGATTTGGGAAATGCTAGACCATCTCCCAATGTAATGATGTCATTCTGGATTGCACTGGAAGTGATGTCACTGCATCACCAATGGAATCACAATGGTGGCAGCAAGGGTGCCCACCAAATAAGTGTCCTGATTACCCACTCTATCCCCAAGAATTTGTCCATGCTACCCAGCTAAGCGGTGGCAGGCAAAGCCTTGGGGATAACCTGGTTTCCTTGATTAAAACAAGATTTTTCCCTATGAAAAATAATGGTTTGCCATTGAAGGGACAGGGTGGTTGGCAAGAAAAGCAGCAGTCTGCCAACAAAAGGACAGCGCCAAGGGTGAAAAGGAGGAGGAGGACCAGTGCATGGATTGGGAGGCAACTGGGCTGCCTTGTGCATGCCATTCTGATGAGAAAGACATTCTGACCTCAGAGTAAGTGGACGAGTGAAGGAGAGAAGGGGAGCTGCTTGGCAGAGCCCGGAGGCAGAGTAAGTGTTGGGGCGGGGGGACAGTGACCTCCCTTCTTCCTCTCACACTGTTCTCAGCCCATGAGGGGAAAGAGGCCATGGGAGGACAAAAGGTTTTGAAACAGCCTCTGTCAGGTATTGCCCTCAGCCTTCAGGTTTTGGAAACAGCCTCTGTCAGGTATTGCCCTCAGCCCCACAACTTCAGTGGGAAAACCAGAGGGGATGAGAACTGAGCTAGGAGGGCTTTTTTTGAGCAGGAATGCACAAGATTGCAGTTCTGGCTGGCCTGGTGTCAGGTGGTATGGCCTAATATGCAAATGAGTTCCTGCTGGGCTTTTTTCTATTAAAAAAGCCCTAGCCAGGACCCTGTCATCTGGATCACCCAGGGCCAGTTGCTCAGCCTGGCCCACTTCACAGGATTGTTGGTGGTGGGGAGGAATGGGGCAGTGGAGGGGGGAATCTGGTGTGCCTCCTTGAGATCCTCAAAAGTAGGATGGGGAAGGAGAGGGAACAAAGAGGAAGAGATGAATCATAGCCATGCTTGACTGCAGAGGGTGGGCATATGGGTGGGGAGGAATGCTGAAAAACTACCTTATTTACTTGCAAGAATGATGTCTCCTAAAGTGCTTTTATATACAAAAAGTAACTACTTTGTATGGAAATGTAAGATACCTTCCCTTTTATGGTATTCCTGGGGGAAATCCTTGTGGGTTCCCCAGTCAATCAATTGCTTTCACTGCTAGGAACAAATTTTGTTTGTATTATGAGTAAAACATAATATCATTAATTGGGTTTGACTGTGTCCTTTATAAAGTTTGTTTCACCATGTACCTGCCATGACATTTGATAGCATACACGGCCTTACCTAACAACGTGACATATCTTGCTCTGATTACAAATAAGTTCAACACTTCTGGGGTAATGTGTGTATATGTCCTTGCTTCCATATGCACAAATGCATACCAGAGCTTCTGATGGCTTTGGTACGTGCCATCAGAAACTGATATATCAGGGTACATGCTTGCACATACCAAAGCACTGTCCAATTCTTTTCAAACAATGGTAGTTTTGTGTATTAAGATAATCACACTCTCCTGGTACATGTGGTACAAGTCATGAATGACTGCAAAGAACTTGGTGCTCTTTATTTCCTAAAGATCTTAGAAAGAGAACTGCCTGTCAACTGTTTTTGAAAATGTGAAGTAAGTATGCAAATAATTTCCAAGAAACAAAGCAAGACCTGCAGGGTGCTTGAATTTGCAGAAATTAAAATGGAAGGTATTAAGAAACCTTTACCATTATTAAGAAAGGTATAAGAAAGAAAGGAGGGACAGGTGGCAGCCTATGTTCAAGCTGTACATGCAGATTAATCTTTCCTTTTCTCCTCCCTCCCTGATACATTTGAAAGCAACAGAGAATTTGGAACTGGAGAAGGAAGTTCTGAAAACCATAGAAACGGAAGGAAAGGGTCTATTTACACACTGCTGATTGCACTTCCTGTTGTGACCTTTCCACAGTGTTTCATAACCTCCTGGGAACTGCAAAATCTTGAGTTATAATGAGGAACAAAATTTCTTAGGATGCTTTGAAATTGTGTGCTGCCAACTTCATCCCACACAGAAGAAACAAGGCAAGAAATTCAAAGCTACTTATACTGGTAGAGAGCCTTCACTTGAGCACACTCAATAACTCCTTGACTTCCTCCCCCTACCACTTAACTGCACCTCCAAAAAACGTGGAGTGGTTTGACCACCGAAAGAACCAGTCAAAGATTAGCCAGTGCTTTTCAAGGAGCAGTTAATTGCAAACCACTAGTTGGTAGCAGAAGATGTCTTTCAGTAAGCATATAAATCACATTTATACCTCCCTCTTGAATTTTACTTGGTAGCTATCTGGGTGAAGGAGGAAACGCTGAGTGGGGGAGGCCGAATTGGATGCCCTCACCCTGCTGGCCCTGGGGCTGTGGTCGGCAGGCTGGCCCTGGGGCTGGTCCCCGGGGCCAAAAAGGTTGGGGATCACTGTTCTAGAGAACACTGGAGAAGATCCTCTCAGTTCAAGGTCACACTGATGAAACACAGTGGGAAAGAAACTCAGAGGATCTGCTCCTCATCCCCCTCTTAAACTGCCGGACTGCAGGATTCCACCTGTCATTTGGGCCTTCTCAATCCAATCATTCTCTCCATCCTAATGAAGATTAAAGACCACACACTGAATGTGAAGAAATGGGGAACAGAAGTGATTTTCCATAAACTTCAACAAGAATGCTGCTCTAAACTGCAAAATTACATGTCAGTCTCTCTCCCACCCTCTTTGAGAAATAAAAGAGGAGATTGGATTTATACCCTGCCCTTCACTACCTGAAGGAGTCTCAGAGTGGTTTACAATCTCCTTTCCCTTCTCCTCCCCACAACAGACATCCTGTGAGGTAAGTGGGGCTGAGAGAGCTCTCTCAGAACTGCTCTTGAGCAGAACAGCTTTGAGACAACTCATGGCTGACCCAAGGTCACATCAGCAGGTGCATGTGGAAGAGCGGGGAACCAAATCCGATTCTTCCAGATTAGAGTCCGTGCACTTAACCATGCACTTAACCACTACCCCAACCACTACACTGAAAGGACTATTAAAAGCAAATGGTTAATAAATAAAAATAAAACATTGAGGTATTAACAACCTGATTGTAAAATAGAAGCTGCTAATGCTATGCTCTTAGGGTTGTCAATTTCCAAGTAGCAGCTAGAAATCTCCTGGAATTGCAATTGATCTCCAGAAGTCAGAAATAAGTTTCCCTTCAGAAAATTTGGAAGGTAGACTCAATGAACATAAGAACATAAGAAAAGCCATGTTGGATCAAGCCAATGGCCCATCCAGTCCAACACTCTGTGTCACAATGGCCAAAAAAAACCCCAAGTGCCATCAAGAGGTTCACAAGTGGATCTAGAAGCCCTTCCACTTTGCCCACCCCCCCCCCCCCCAAGCACCAAGAATACAGAGCATCACTACCCCAGCCAGTTCCAATAATATACTTTGGCTAATAGTCACTGATGGACCTCTGCTCCATATTTTTATCCAATCCCCTCTTGAAGCTGGCTATGCTTGTAGCCACTACCACCTCATGTGGCAGTGAATTCCACATGTTAATCATCCTTTGGGTAAAGAAGTACTTCCTTTTATCTGTTTTTAACCTAACTGCTCAGCAATTTCATTGAATGCCCACGAGTTCTTGTATTGTGAGAAAGGGAGAAAAGTACTTCTTTCTCTACTTTCTCCATCCCATGCATAATCTTGTAAACCTCTATCACGTCACCCCGCAGTCAACGTTTCTCCAAGTTAAAGAGCCCCAAGCATTTTAACCTTTCTTCATAGGGAAAGTGTTCCAAACCTTTAATCATTCTAATTGCCCTTTTCTGGTCTTTTTCCAATGCTATAATATCCTTTTTGAGGTGCGGTGACCAGAACTGTACACAGTATTCCAAAAGAGACCGCACCATCGATTTATACAGGGGCATTATGATACTGGCTGATTTGTTTTCAATTCCCTTCCTAATAATTCCCAGCATGGCGTTGGCCTTTTTTATTGCAATCGCACACTGTCTTGACATTTTCAGTGAGTTATCAACCACGACCCCAAGATCTCTCTCTTGGTCAGTCTCTGCCAGTTCACACCCCATCAACTTGTATTTATAGCTGGGATTCTTGGCCCCAGTGTGCATTACTTTGCACATGGCCACAATGAACCTCATCTGCCACGTTGACGCCCACTCACCCAGCCTCAACAGATCCCTTTGGAGTGCCTCACAATCCTCTCTGGTTCTCACCACCCTAAACAATTTAGTGTCATCTGCAAACTTGGCCACTGCTTACTCTCAACTCCAAATCATTAATGAACAAGTTAAAGAGCATGGGACCCAGTACTGAGCCCTGTGGCACCCCACTGCTTACCACCCTCCACTGCGAAGACTGCCCTTTTATACTCACTCTCTGCTTCCTATTAATTAGCCAGTTTTTGATCCACAAGAGGACCTGTCCTTTTACTCCATGACTCACGAGCTTACTAAGGAGCCTTTGATGAGGAACTTTATCAAAAGCTTTCTGGAAGTCAAGGTAAACAACATCTACCAGGTCCCCTTTGTCCACATGTTTGTACACCCCCCTCAAAGAACTGTAACAGGTTAGTGAGGCAAGATCTTCTCTTACAGAACCCATGCTGACTCTTCCTCAATAACTTGTGCTCATCAATGTGCCTACTCATTCTGTCCTTGATAGTGGTTTCTACCAACTTTCCCGGTATTGAAGTCAGACTGATTGGCCTGTAATTTCCTTGATCTCCTCTGGAACCCTTTTTAAAGATGGGGGTGACATTTGCTACCTTCCAGTTCTCAGGAACGGAGGCAGATTTCAATGAAAGATTACATATTTTTATCAGGAGATCCACAAGTTCACCTTTGAGTTCTTTCAGAACTCTTGGATGTATGCCATCCAGGCCTGGTGACTTATTAGTTTTTACTTTGTCAATCAGTTGTAGGACCTCCTCTCTCATCACCTCAATCTGACTCAGGTCTTTCAACAACTATTCCAAAATTAGTGGTTCTGGGGCAGGCAAACACGTCTCATCTTCCACAGTGAAGATGGAGGCAAAAAATGCATTCAGCTTCTCAGCCATTTCCCTATTCTCCTTCAGTAATCCTTTTACCCCTTGGTCATCCAAGGGCCCCACTGCCTCCCTGGCTGGTTTCCTGCTTTTAATATATTTGAAGAAATTTTTATTGTTGGTCTTTATGTTGTTTTGCAATATGCTCCTCATAGTCCCTTTTTGCCTGCCTGATCACAGTCTTGCATTTGATTTGCCACAGCCTGTGTTCCCTTTTATTAATCTCACTTGGACTAGCTTTCCACCGCTTAAAGGAGTCCTTCTTACCTTTTACAGCTTCCATTACTTTGTTTGTTAACCGTGCAGGCTTTTTCTTATACCTATTTGTGCCTTTCCTGTGGCATATATTTTATCTGAGTTTCTAGGATTGTAGTTTTAAATAGCCTCCAAGCTTCCCCAAGGATTTTGACTGTATTTACCTTTCCTTTCAGTTTCCTCTTCACATGCCTCCTCATCTCAGAGAATTTACCCCTTTTAAAGTTAAACATGGTTGTGCTGATCTTTTGGGGCAACTCCCTATTTATACAAATGGTGAAATCAATAACGCTATGGTCATTGCTCTCAAGCGGTGCAATCACTTTTACATCTCTCACCAAGTCTTGGGCATTACTTAGGACCAAATCCAGGATCGCTCCACCCCTGGTAGGTTCTGTGACCATTTGCTTCATAGCACAGTCATTGAGAGCATCTAGAAACCCAATCTCTTTCTCTTGACCTGAACATATATTGACCCAATCAATCTGCGGGTAGTTAAAATCACCTATTATGACACAGTTTTTACTTTTAATCACTATCTTTAATCCTTCCATCATATTATAATTGTCCTCTATCTTTTGATTTGGTGGGTGATAATAAAATGGCATTATAATCCTTTTCCCAAGCACCACCCTCCCCAGGCTCCACCCCCAAAATCGTTAGGAATTTTCCAACCCAGTATACTCTCCACGTGAAATGTGAAAGTGGGAGGTATGGCCATTGTACTAGGGAAACACCTCCTTTCACTAGAATGGCTGCAGTCGTTGGAAGCTTTCTCTAATAACT
Source organism: Heteronotia binoei (assembly GCF_032191835.1). Classification (NCBI taxonomy): domain Eukaryota; kingdom Metazoa; phylum Chordata; class Lepidosauria; order Squamata; family Gekkonidae; genus Heteronotia; species Heteronotia binoei. The sequence continues at coordinate 68,676,091 of NC_083225.1, forward strand.
ATTGTTTGAATCAGGTTACAACTTCAAAATAACCCAGGGCAACCAGAATAAATGAACAGAGTAAATGGATGTGACCAGTTGGAAGCATTGCAGCCCTGGATGTCCCTGGTGCTCCATTCTGCTTTTATGGGCTTTGGCTGCTTGTGAAATCAGCCTGTGTGTTTCAGGAACTGATCCTACTCTTCCACTCTCAGTTATTGCATGCCATTGCCTAAGGGCAGGTTTCTGGGCTGTGGCCTAACGAGCGGATTAGAGAATACCACAGATGCTGAAGAAAGGAAATTCTCCCTTGGGTGTGGTGCTGCAAGCTGAAGTTCTTTGACTTAAATTGAAAGAAGTGTCCAGTTAGAGATGGGGTGAATCTGACAGTCCAAGATTGTTCATTCAATACCTGGTTTTAAAGAAACTGAATTTGCAAACCCAAAGCATCAAGTAAAGAGAGCTATAGCAAAATATGCAATAAAATAAGCAAAATGTTATGCCCATTTTGACACTGTACATTTCTTTAGGTTTATATAGCAATTCACATTTGTGCTTTGGGAGTATTTTTTGGGAGTGCCAACATTAGAATTAGGCTTCAGATTAAGTCCTGAAGTCCATGGACAAAAGTGGATAAGAAACTCTAATACTGAAAATCCCATCTTCACTGCTGAGAGCTCATCTTTTTATCAGACAACTTTTACCAGCTCTTTTTGCTCATTGCTAAAGAATAATTGAACACCAGTTAAACTGAAAGCATTAGTCTCTAAGATATTTCCAAAGCCAGTCCAAGTAGACTGAAGTGCTAGCAGCACACCCACATTGCAAACATGATGACAACAGAGCTGTAAAGAATGCCTGGAACTGCAGCTCCAGAGCTACAATGAAAATGCTGGTAGAGATAAGAAACACAGACACTCATCTTTTGAAACAACATGGAACTACGCTCAGTCCTTGAGTGTATTATGCAATAAAATAAATAAAAAATGGACCAAAAAAAGTAAATAATACTTGTTCTGTGAATATACTTTTGAAGTCTGTGAACTATGACCAGACATCATATATTCTCAGTCTAAATGGAGGTATCTTGTATTCTCACAGCAAAGCCAGCCAATCTTTGGATACTTAAACCCAGTGACAGGAGCTGTGAACCGGCAAGACAGATCTTTCTGCAAACCTGAAAAAGCCCCCAGGTTTGCAGAAAAATGTGAAATCTTTTTTTAAAATGAGGGGTTTTTAAAAAGTCATAACTGATAAAATGAACGCCTGTAGTTTGAAGCAAGAGATTTCCTCAGTGGCTGCCACTTGGCAACCACAGAATTTCAGGCAGGGGCACTTGTGCCTTTCTAAATCAATTGAAGTCAGCTGGCCTAGGAGGGTGTTACTCTGCATAAGACTGTGCTTTTAGAAAGATAACTGCTATTGCACAACCTGTTAAAAGTCCTGAGGTCAAAGGTCCTGTAGGCTTTCTGGCACATTCTTTCTGTGCAGCCATGCACAGAGGTGTGTTGTTAAATGAGCACAACAGGAGCCCCGTGATGGGGAGATATGTATTTATCTCATCTGCTCCATTCCAGGTATATGTTTTAGCCCAAGCTATGACCCTTCTAAGTTACAATAGGATAAATGTCTCTATGGCTCCTTTAAAGAGAAGCCCAGTGGCACCTTAAAGACAAACAACATTTTGTTTGTCCTCCTCCCATTCTGGAAATTAAGCACTGACTCCTTGTGCCTGTTCTGTGCACCACAAAAAAGTCTGAAAGGTTCAGATGGCTCCACCCATTTTTGATGTTCACATGTGATGTGGAAGCACTCTTCAGCCTGGTGACTTCTTGAAATAGCTGCCTTAATGTGAAGCAGCTCAGTTACAGGTACTTTCATCATGCCATTGACGAAAGAAAACAAGCTTTATCAAGTTTCTGTAATGACTTGGATAGCCACTGCATGAAAACTACTTTCTGTAGAAGCAGCCTCCACCATGTGCTTGGTATTTGCATATATGAATCAGATTTGACAAATAAATAGCTTTATCAGGGCCCTCATATCTACGATCTTGAAGCACAGCTCCCACTTTTCTATCTCTTGCTGTGACTCAGCTTCAGATCAGGTTTGGCTGTTGTACTGAACAGGGCAATCTAGTACTCCAGAAAGCAAAAGCCTACACAGCTCCTTTTTTTTATTCAAGAGCTTAAAAGATCATGCTCATTTCTCTCTGAAACATTTAAAAGCAATGAGAAAATTCGACTCCAAGCTAAGAGGATTTGAACATACTCCTGTGTTTGGTTTATCTTTCCTATGTAGCTATAAAAACAAGAAAGAAAATATGCCATTTGATGGATTATTGATCTGACAACTAGATTTCATTTACTTTTTTTACTCCAGCAGCCCCAAAATCTTACTGAAGCTACAGTAGTAAGTGACAATTTATTGCCTGCTTATTGCATGGGATTAGACATTGATACAACCAGCGCTTGTGCAGGAGATGCCCCCACTGTCCCTTGCCTCCTCAGAAAGGGCAAGCTCAGCAGCCGCCGCAGCAGGGCTTTCGGCATCAGCACACATGCACATGCACCTGCCATCACTCCACCCCTCGCATAGATGCGAAGGGCAGAGTGATGGTGAGCAAGTGGTGTGCACGTGTGCTGCCACTGAGCCTGCTATTTCCCTCACCTTGGAGGGCCAAAACCAGTAATTAAATTATCTCCCCCACTCCAAGAAATATGTGGTGAGCAGTGGGCTCTAATCTGAAGAACTGAGTTTGATTCCCCACTCCTTCACGTAAAGCCTGCTGACTTGGAGCCAGTCACAGTTCTCTCAGAATTCTCTCAGCCACACCTACTTCACAAATTGCCTGTAGTGGGAAATGGAAGCAGGGCTGCCAATCCCCAGGTGGGACTGGATAAAAAAACCAAAGGCACCAGATATATGTGCCTCTTTGTATGCAAATGAATATATTTCTAGCTTTCAATAAAACAAAGAATTACACTTTGAAGTTTCTTGCCTTGCAAATCCCCAGGTGGGGGCAAAGAATCTCCCGGTTTGGAGGTGCCCCCCTGCTTCAGCATCATAAGAAAGTGGGGTGGTGGTGGTGGAGGGAAATGTCTGCTGGGTGTTCGATTATTCCCTATGGAGACTGATTCCCACAGGGTATAATGCAGAATTGATCTGCAGGTATCTAGGGCTCTGGGGGTGATTGTTTTTTGAGACAGAGGCACCAAATTTGCAGCATAGCATCCAATGTCTCTCTTCAAAATACTCTTCAACTTTCAAAAAGATTGGACAAGGGGGTCTAATTCTATTAGCCCCCAAAGAAGGTGTCCCATCTTTCATTATTTCCAGTGGAGGGAAGGCATTTAAAAGGTGTGCAGTCCCTTTAAATGTGATGGCTAGAACTCCTTTTGGAGTTCAATTATGCTTGCCACAGCCTTGCTCCTGGCTTCACCCCCAGTGACTCCTGGCTCCACCCCCAAAGCCCCTAGATATTTCTTGAATTGGACCCGGTAACCCTAAACGGAATGCATTGCAATTGTATGCCACTTTGAGACTCCTGAAGGTAGTGAAAAATCAGGTATAAAACTTTTCTCTTCTTCAGAACAAATTATAATACATTACCATATATTTGTTGTAAACTGGCAATGTCCACTGCAATGGTGAACGCACACATGTAAAGCAGAGAGTGCTTTAGATGTGTCTATCTATTTATCTTTTATCTTTTTAAACATAATCTAACTACAATTTTGTTTTCTGAATCAAGTGCCCTTGTGTTGTCAGGTTGTTGTAAAAGAATGCTTTAAATACAGCTCACAATTATTCCTATCTAATGGATGTGTCTCATCTTTCACCCTTCCCCCACATCAGCCCTGCTCTACAACAGACATCTCAAGGACAAGCAATTGATTGATGGGGGAAGTGAGAGGGACCCCCCCTCCCTTTCTTTAACAGCTTTGCTTTAACCTCTGCTGGAAGTGCAAGTTGCTGCTCTTTTGGCTGCTCTCTGCATCTAATGGATGAGCTTGCGACTGGGAAACCGTGGACTTGCCGGTAGCTCCATTAACGTCACTCATTGCTGTCTGAGGCTCCAGGAGAATAAAAGGTGATGTGATTGTGAAATATACACACTTGTGTTTTCCTGACAATATGATTCATGAAGCCTCCCCGGTATAAGAGAAAACTGAGCTCTGGGAAAGCCAATTAGAAATAGGTGAGGGAAAATATAAACCTGTTGAACAGCGAGGGAATCTGCTAGCCTGAGACAGAGTTATATGCAAAGGTATTGCAGTTCTTTTCCCCTGCACAGAAAATGAGTGTTATTTATCCCACTATATGCTCCTTCAAATAGTATTTTTCTCTCAGTCTCTCCCTTTGTCTTGATCCATGCCTATAAGATGTTGACATACAGGCACTTCCTTCCTTTGTTGCTTTAGAGTGTGTGCATGCGCCTACACAAATGAAACCATAGCTCTGGGGCTGTGTAAATTCTCGGGCTTCTCTGTAGAATGGGTTTGGTGGTTTGGCACAATAATTGCACAGCTGTTAGATGCAGCAGGGGATCTGAGGCAGCACCCCCTTATGCTGATGCTGAGAAAGTAAGATTTTCGTCGCTCCCACTCTCCTTGCCGCAGTACATCACACACAACTGGGATGTAGTTATGCAGATAGCACAGAAATTGCTGGATGGTGCCTGAAAGGTTCTGTTAAAAAACAGTACATTCATCCCATGCTATTTCTGTCCTATGAAACATTAAAATAAGCCTTAACATTATTAGTTTCTGTAGGCTAACCGCTTCTCCATTGACTAACCAAGTGCAGGAGCATTCCTGTAGCTTAAAATACTTTTGACTAGAGAAATGCTTCCAAGGCTGCCTTTTCATTAGCAGAATTCCTCTATAATGTCCTGGACATGTTGCTTCTGTTCTATATGGTTCATTAAGTGTTCCCCTCTCCATTCTTGCCTGTTTTGTTTTTAAAAAGTTGAAGGCTGGGATGCAAGCATCCCTCACATTCAGGCTCTCCTCTCTACAAATGACTGCCACTTTTTAAACTGCCTCCCCTTGTGCCTTCTAGCAGCAGGTCCAACATATGAAAGTCTTCAGGTGACACATTTTCTACCAGTTATCTACTTCGTTTTTGCACATCATGCTGTTGTAGGGCTTATAGAACAGACAAAAGAAAGTACTTCTTTCCTCAGAATTACCTGTGGAATTCAGTGCCAGCGGTCATGATGGTCATTAGCACACATGGCTTTAATGGAGTTATACAGATTTATGGAGGAGAGGTCTATCAGTGAGTACAAGCCATGATGACTGATGGGAACCTCCACATGCAGAGGTAGCAGAACTCTGAATACTAATGTGGGGGGGGGGGAGTAAATCTATGCCCCGTTTACTGACCTTCCATGGCTACTGGTTGGATACTGGGTGAAACAGGAAGCTGAATTAGAAGGATGGACCACTGGTCTGATTCAGCAGTGCCTCTTCTTATTGGCCACACTATCCCCAGGCTGGCAGACCAAAGTCATGTGCTGCCACCATTGCCTAGTGTTCCTTTTTGCAGGGTGAAGTCTAATGTCACCATGCCACATCAGCCTAGACTGGTAGGAGATAACAAATGTCATCGTGTTGGGGATGGTCACACCCCCTCCTGGAATGCCCCCCACCAAATCCTGCTGGGGAGGATTGGACTTGGCAGCCTTAAGGAGAGGGTTTGGGGATGAGAGGGATCTCACAGGGGTATACGCCATAGAGCCGAGCATCTGAGGCAGCCATTTTCTCTAGGAACCTGATCTATTTCACAAGGGAATCAGCAGGAATTCTGAGCAATCTCCAGTCCCCACCTGGAGGTTGGCAATTCTAGTTGTTAAAACAGAAGGAAGCAGTGGCTTACATACATATGCAGGAACAGAGAATTTTTAGATAGATATTGACCTTTTCCCTATGTCCTCTCTGGGTTTTGCTTAGTGATATTAATGGATGGTTGCATGCAGGAATTTACTTAGTGGAGCCCTGTTCTGCATTTGAATCAGAAGTTTTTGCCTTCTCTTTGCAGAGCTCTTAGTCCTGAGTGCATCCTGGACTCCTTTCAAGTCAGAATTTGAGATTTTGAAAGAAATTTAATTTCTGCATTTATCACCATTTCCTGACTTCCTGGATTAGACTGCTGAATGTGGAAAGATGATGTGAAAAGGTCACCTGAAAAATGAGCTATGCCCCAGGCATAGCTGAGGCAATTTCTTAGCATTGTGAGCCAGGCCTCTAGTCAGGGGGTAAGAAAAGAGAAGACACTGCTTGTTTTTTTCCCTTTAGTACTTTTTTGGATTCAAAGAAAGAGCTATCTTTTAAGTTTAGTTTAGTTTATTCTATTTATATCTCCAGGGCCAGACCTAGGACGCAGGGCACCCCAAGCAGGCTTGCTGCCCTGTGCCCCCCGCCCCACCACGTTCACCACCCCACCACCACCCTCCATGGTGGCCCAGGGTGGCAGTCGAGGCAAGGCTGCTGCCCGCTACCGCCTGCCCCTGCCTTGGCCACCCGCTGCTTGCCACTACTGTGCCACCACAGCACAAGCGAGTACAGCAGTGAGGGCAAGAGCAGCAGCAGTGAGAGCAGCGGTGAGGGCAGCAGTGGCGAGAGCAGTGGCGGCATGCAAGAGTCCTCTGCATGCAAGCACAGGAGCTGGCCGGTCTGGCCAGCTCCCCTGCATTTGTGCACTGTGCTGCTTCTTCTCCCAGGTGTTTTAGATTGCCTGAGAGCCAGAGTGGGTGGGAGCGCCCAAATGGCCCCTGGCCATGGCTCCGCCCTAGGCAAATGCCTAATTTGCCTAATGGGCGGACTGGCCCTCTATATCCTACCCTCCCCACCAAAGCAGGCTCAGGGCGCATCACAATGCATAATAATAAAACAACAGCAATATGGAAACATTAGACTAAATGACACTTAAGTGCTATTTCAATACAAATAAATAAAAAGTTAGCATTAAAATATCACTCTATGGTAGGTATAATATTAAGAGTGTCAGCCCATGTTCCAATTCCCAGCTCCACCCCCAAAGTCCCCCAATATTTTCTGAGTTGGACCAGGCATCCCTAATTCCTACTGGCCTTGTATCTCTGGGAGATACAAGGTTGCCAGGTCTTACCTGACTCTCAGTGGTTGTGGGGGAGGGATTTTTTTGCAATTATCATAGAGTTTCCCCCCCCCCAGATACTAGAGTGTACCCCTGAAATGTGCCCAGTGTGATAACATCACTTCTGGATGATGTTATCGCGCCGGACACATCATGGCTGGCTAGTGCTCTTCAGGGGTGAGGCTCCCCAATGGCCAGTTTGATGGCAGTGGGTTGGGGGCCCCAAAATTGGGGGAACTCTTGCCCCTGGCTGGAGGCTGGGAACTCTACTGGGTGTCCTTGGGCTAATCCAGTGGTCCCAACCTTTTGGCACCAAGGACCGGTTTTGCCGCCACAGTCTGCCCTACGGTTGCCAAGTCCAATTCAAGAAATATTTGGGGACTTTGGGGTTGGAGCCAGGAGCAAGGGTGTGACAAGCATAACTGAACTCCAAAGGGAGTCCTGGCCATCACTTATAAAAGGAACCACACAGCTTTTAAATGCCTTCCTTCCATAGGAAATAATGAAGGATTGGGGCACCTTCTTTTGGGGCTCATAGAATTGGACACCCTGGTCCAATCATTTTGATACTTGGGGGGTATTTTGGGGAGAGGCACTGAATGCTATGCTGAAAAGTTGATGACTCTTGCTCAAAAAACAGCCCCTCCAAAGCCCCAGATACCCGGAGATCAATTCTCCATTATTTCCAAAGGGAATAAGTCTCCATAGGAAATAATAGAGTTCCCAGCAAACATTTCCCTCCCCTCCCCATCGCTTTCTGATGACCCTGAAGTGGGGGGAGGGCCTCCAATTCAGGGGATCCCCTGCCCCCACCTGGGGATTGGCAACTCTAGCCCACCCCTTCCCCTCCCCTGCGAGCAGAGGGGTGAGGAGGCTTGGGGTCAGCCCTACCCGCTTTGGCAGGGCCTGGGCTGATTTTAAGTTGTTTGAAGAGCAGGCTGGAGGAGGAGTTTTGCCCTCTTCCTCACTTCTGGAAGTGAGGGAGGGAGAGAAGCCTCCTTTAGCATGCTATTCAAATAACTTAGAAACAGCCCAGGCCCTGCCAATTGTGAGAAAAGACCCCTAATTTCAAAACATCGTAGTCACCTGTTTGGTTCCAGGGTACCTGGAGATTCAACTCACACACAACTGCCAGGAGAACATGGGTTTTGTCTACCAAAATGTAAGGGACTTATGTGAGTACTAACAGCCACAACATTGCAGCAGCACTCGGTATCTCTGGAAGAGTGTTAACCAGGAGGACAGATGGGTTTCCAGCCACTCCATGCGTGCACCATCTCGGCCGTTGCAGCGGAAGAAGTTGCGCTGCCAGGAACTGTTCGGGCAAGCGAATTCCTTGATCAGCCTTGACCATAGAATCCAGATTGGTAGGCTAACATCACCAGCAACTATCTTCCTGCTGTGCCAAACTCCATGACAGTGAAGCGGGAGGCTCACGTACTCAACAGATGTCACCTATGCATAAGGCAATCAAGCTTATCTTAGGCGTGGATCCTGCCAGACTGTATAAGCCTTTGTCCAATGGAACCCAAGACAACGGATGGTGCCAGTAGAGGAATGAAGAAGAGGAAGAACATCTTCACCCAGAGCCAAGCTTCTTTGTATAGATCGGGTGTTACCTTAGGTAGCAATTTGGCCATCTATTGTCACCTTTTAGATAAGTTTTGAAAGCCTTTTAATCACTTCCACCCCAATAATTCCACCCATTCTTTCCCTTAATGGTCATCCTGGAGCCTCCCCCTTTGGCCCATTGTTACCTGGAAGTCCAATCAGATAACCAGGGCCAGATCTGCTCATTGGCAAGGTATGGGCATCCAATCAGGTGTCCCCAATAAACTGGCCATTGGCTACCACACAAGTCCAGTCCTTATGGTCATTGCGGAGCCTCCCCTTTTTCTAAGGTCATATACCAGCTGACCACCTGTCATCCGCCCCTGTACCTCCTACCCCCTAAGGGCTCAAGGTATTCCTTATAACCACGGTCCCAACTCCCCACAGGTGTGCATCTAGCAGTACCCCATTCCTGCTGTTTAGATACATCCCCGATTCTTGGCCAGTTGAGGGTCCCCTTCCCCGTCGCCCTCATTTATCGCCATTGGAGCCTTCCTTGAAGACTACGATCGGTAATTATCACCCTGTTAGTCCATCCTTATGTTACCTCTATGCCTTTCTCTCTATTTTTTTTAGGTCTGTATGTATGTTATATGAGTCTATTATCTTGTATGTGTGTGTTCTATGTTTTTCTGTAATAAATTCATGATTGTTTTTCTTAATTAGTGTCCTTGGGTAAATTTAGCAATAATTTCTGGAAGTGAGATTTTGTATACATAGATTCTAGGTCCTTTTGAGCCAAAGTTGCCCACCTATCAATTCCCCAACCTCTTTGGAGAGCATTTTGGCTTACATGAATCTGCCTGAGCCTCGTCGCAGCGCCCCTGATTGCTGAGGGGGGGTGGGGTATGAGGCTTGGCTCTACCACTTCAGCAGGGCCCAGGCTGATTCTAAGTTATTTGAATAGCGTGCTGAAGGAGGCTTCTCCTCCCCTTACTTCCAGAAGTGAGGAAGGAAACAAAACTCCTCCTCCAGCCTGCTCTTCAAACAGAATCAGCCCAGACCCTCTGAAGCGGGTAGGATTGACTCCAAGCCTCCTCGCTCCTCTGTTCGCATGGGTGGGGGAGGGGGCGGAACACAGCACAGCGCGGCATGGGGAAGGGAGGGGGTGGGCCATGGTGCCTCATTGTGTGGGGGAGATGGACATGGTGCCGCTTTGCAAAGCTGCAAAGGGCAAGTATGGGTGGGGGTGGCAGTGGCAGAGGGGGCAGAGGACAGGGAGTGGTGGACCGGTTGCTAACAGGCCACGGCCCGGTAGTGGTCCGCGACCCAGGGGTTGGGGACCCCTGGGCTAATCACTCACTCACAGTCTGACTTCTCAAGGTTTTCATATATGCTGTCTGGAGCTCATTGGAGAACAGACAGGGTAAAAATGTACTCAGTACATTTTTAAAGAACTGTTATATTTATTTAGACTACCTTGGCTACCTGTCCAGAATTAGGTTTGAAATTTAAAACAATAAAACAGAATATGGCTGCCTACTCTGGCTTGGCAATTTCCTGTTGATTTAGGGGCAGCACTTGGGAAGCACATAGTTTGGGGAAATGAGGGGAAGAAGTTCAGTGGGGGTTTGATGTCATTTTCTTCAGGGGAACTGTTCTCTGCAGTCTGGAGATAAACTGTAATTCCAAGGGAACGTAAAGTCCCACCTGAAGGCTGTAACCTTGTCTGGCACTGGGTGGGGTCCAGACCAGTTTGTGTACTCTGTATTTGACTGTCAACCTACTTGGGAGTCAGTGTGGTAAATATCAGACTAAGATCTGGGAGATGCAGGTTTGACTCCCTCTTCAGCCATAGAAGCTTGCCGGGTGACCTTGGGCCAGTGACACTTCTCAGCCTAACCTACCTCATAGGGTTGTTATGAGGATAAAATGGAGAGGGGAACAATGTAAGCTGGATTCTAGGTCCTCACCAGGAAGAAAGCAGTGTATAAGTGAAGTAAAAACAAAATAAATAAAAATACTATCAGTGTGCTTGACCTTTTAACAAAAAAATGTTAAGAAGATATTTTTAAAAGTAGCAACTTTGGTCATAACTCAGGAAGACTCTGTAGCATTATTATTATTCTCTCAGTGTGCACTGCACTTTACAGAGTACCCCAAAAAAGTGCCTCTGCTCTTAAGAGGCATAGAATTGTATAGCTGATAGTGTAATGTCTAATTTGGCCATCTTTATTCTGTGTCACATACCTGCTTTACAATTAATTAAGTTCCTCCTGAAAGAGTGCACAGGACTTGATCATTTAAGAGCTTGGTCCTATATGTGTAATTATGACTAAATCTGAAAGAACAAACCACTTGAATATGGTGATTGGCTGATCAGTATGAAACTGACAGCCTTCCAGGGAGCTTCCTGTTCTGTACTACTCTACAACAGAAGTAGCCTTCTGAAATTCTGCACCAAATGAGTCATGTTTCAAAAGTCATGTAAAGAAGCTTCGCACTGCTGCAGCACGGCTAAATTGCTTGCTTGTGTGAAAGAAACTGATCGGATCCTTCATCTGTCCATGAAGAGCAGAGGAAACCATGAAGAGCAGAGGAGTCTCTGAGAGGCATGGGTGGTGGACTTTATCCCTGCTTTTGCACTCCTGGGGTGCAAAAGCAGGGAAAGGTTCTCCCCCAGTGTGCCTCTAGGAGTCTTTGAGAGGTACAGGGGTGCAAAAACAGGGAGAAAGTCCCGCAGCCCATGCCTCTTGGGGAGTCTCTTGGGGACTTGGTGGGGGCGCAAGTAGTTAGCCTTGCCTAGGGTGCCAAACAGTCTGGGTCTGAGATGGCTGGACAGTGTTACTGATATAACAAACAGTAACACTTCGGAGACTTCGGAGGATGGTGGAAGACAGGAGGGCCTGGCATGATTTTGTCCATGGGGTCGCAAAGAGTCAGACTTGACTGTGCGACTGAACATCAACAACAGTTCTCCTGTAACTTTCCTCAGAACATCCTCCTCCTCCTCCTCCTCCTTCTACTCTCAAAAATTAAAAGAGTAGTGTGACAACCATAAAGCGGCAAAGGAGCTTAAATTAGATATAACAGGTATAAAGTTTACAACATGTAGGATTTTCTGTCCAGTCTATTTGTGTGGCCATGAATGAGCTGCTGTTCCTTGAATCTTTTGCCTGATGGCACATCCAATAAAGGGAAATCACAAACTGCATGCCTTTTGCATCTATGGAGGTACTGCTCTCTCTCTTTTTAAAGCAATCAAGAAGAATGCTGCTTGTTTATTGGCAATGGGAGGATAACATGAGAATGGAAGAAAGAACAGCAAAATCACCCTTTCCATTCTGTTGAACCACACCAAAGCCTCTGTAATTTTTTTGAATATTTCCCTTTTCTGCCGCCCAATTATTTTAAAGGCTTTGTGTAATTCCACTTTTTACAACACACCTTCTTTCTATGTGAAACAAAAACAACTAAAATGCAAGCCTCATCCATTTCACTTCCCTGCTTTTGGTTGTACACATGACGTTCACAGCCAGTTTAGTGGCCCTGATTAGGCATACAGATTGTAGAGGAATAAACAAACAGTCCAGCCATTGCCACCAATGCAATGTAGTTTGGGGTGTTACATTAAGCAAGGGCTTCAGAGAAACACACTTTGCAACACTGTGTGGAGTTTAAGCTGTCTGGTGCGTCTGACATAGGACAGCCGGATCAATGGGTGAAAGTGGCTTCTAACAGTTTCAGCATTATCAGGCCATCATACACTTTTAGCCATTTTCTCAACCACTTCCCTGTTTAAGATGTAAGAAATGTAACATTAGAACTTGGGCCAGTTCAGAGCCTGGGGACCAATTGTTGGGGAGGATGCATTCCCTGAACATTTACCAGACTTTTGGCCAGTTCATTTCAGCTGTTTGGTGCTTGAGTCTCTCTCTGCCAGCTCAGCTTTCTCAAGCTCCTTAATGCAGCCCATTTAAAGGGGATGTGCAAAGGAGCTTGAGACAGCTGGGCCAGTAGAAAGGAGGAGGTGAAATGCCTTCTGGGATGCACTTCACCTCCATTTAACCAAAGGGTTAAATGAAGCCCATTAGGCAATCCTCGCTCCTTTTCTCCTGGCCATGGTGTGCTATGGCCTAGAGAAAAGGGGAAAGGAAGTCCTTTTCTGGGCGATTTCCCCCCTTTTCTCTAGGCCGTGTTGAGTTGCGCCTGGGAGAGGGTGAAGGGAAGTCTTTCCTGCAGCTGACTTTGCCAGACCAGTTTGGTTTGTGGTTCAAGTTTGGTCTGTGGGCTGCCCTGGATCCTGAACCAAACCGTCTTTTTTAGGTTTGTGGCCATCCCTAATCAGAACTGCACCTGGCAGAGAATCTTGGATTTATCCACACATCTTTTTAAAAACCAGTATTATCCCTCTGTCTCTGCACCATAGCCTTGGAAAATAATACAGAGGAGCATCAAAGCCTCACTATTGGCAGAGAGGACCACTTTACTTCTCATGCAAAGACAAACTTAGTGGTGTATGGGCTTTAGAAGAGTGTAATTCTTTGCAAAGGAAGGCAGCAGCAAACCACTTCTGAACATCTCTTGCCATAGAAACTTTACAGGGTTGCCATAAATTGGCTGTGACTTGATGGCAACAAACAAACAAACAAACAAAAAACCCTATTTAGGATGGCCCTGCTAGTCAAATTAATGCTTTGTATTTTTATCTTCTGGGGAGGGCAGATTTTTTTTTGTGGGGGAGCTCAGCATGGATGTAATTGTATATAGTCCCAAGCTGCCATTTCCTTCAGGGGAACTGAACTCCAGTCTGGAGGATCAGCTGTAATTCTGAGAGAAGTGGAGGGCCCACTGGGAGGTTTGTTAAAATTATCATCAGCAACAGGGAACACTTTTTGCACCAAGAAAATAAGTCATTGTAAATGGATCAAGTTTACAGGAAATTTACCATATTTGAGAAAAGAGGATGTTCTACTCCAGACGCTTTGTGGATCTAGTTTTAGGTTGCTCACTTATTCATATACAATTGTTTTAACAGCTGCACCAATATATTAAATAAAGAAAGTGATCTCATCTTTCTTTTCTTGTGCAAGTATTTATTATATTCTAAAGAACTCATGAGAAATCTTATCTCCTTTCCCCCCTCTAATCCTTCAATTCACATCATACTACGTAAGGCAGCTACAAATGATGGATTACTATGTGGCTGTGGTTTGTAATCTCATTGTGGTGAACATACAGACATTTAGAAAACTGTCTGGTTTTTTTTCTTTACTGATGACACAGTTCCGAAACCCTATCTAGACAATGTCAGTCTGTGTGCAGTGTGGGATTCTGCATTATAGTATTCCTTTCTGACACTCTTGCCAGAAACATGATGACCATATTTTGAACTGCCACATTTGCATGGGGGCATATAGAATTCAATGTGTGTTCATCTTAGCCATGCACTCAGCATACTACGTAGTGTGTGTCTGTTATTGTGTAGTTGAGCAGGATGCTATGATTTATGCTCTGCACCTTAGACCCCTATGAAAATGTGATGATCTACTCCATGGTCCCCATTAGAGTTGTTGTTTAGTCATCAGAATGGAACAAGCATCCACAAACAAGGGAAAGATAGTGTAACCCTGACCCTCTTACCACATTTAGGCTCAAATGTCTGCCAAAGGCTAATCAATCCTCTGAGCACATGGTCAGACACCTTGGAGAGTCAGCTTCCCATATAAACTGGAGAATGTGATCCGCTTCACTGAGTATAGGCTCAGATATTGGCATCTCACTCATAACTGGCTACCACTGGCCCAGTTTCTTTTATGCAGGGCTTTTTAATAAAATAAGCCCTGCAGGAACTCATTTGCATATTAGGCCACACCCCTGGCACAATCATTGTTTCATACAAGACTTTTTGTAGAAATAAGCCCAGCAGGAACTCATTTGCATATTAGGCCACACTCCTAATGCCAAGACAGCCAGAATCGTGTTCCTGTGTATTCCAGCCCCCCAAACCCCTGCTTAATGTGAATATGGTGTCCTCATGTGTCATACAGAAAGTAGCTATCAAAGATTTCAGAGGACATCCTTTTCCAGGCCAGAATCTGAACCTACAATAATAAACATACCATGAAACTTCATTATTCAGTGAATGCTTTTTAAAAGTTCATGGGAAATGATGAGCAACAGAGAATCATAAAGCACAGTTACTATATTTATCTACACACCACATATACATGAAAACCTGTGTACTCAGAAGTGAATTAAACATTTTGAGGGTGGAGGGCTTTTTAATAAAATAAGCCCTGCAGGAGGGAAAGCAGAGTACATTCAGGCTTCATTCATACACCTTTCTCATGATAACTTTGGTATCAAGTGCTCACACTGTAAAATTTTCAGTCTCTACTAAAATCTGAGCTACTGTTGTTTATGTTAGTTTACTCATAGTTAGAGATGCAAAATTTCAGGAAATTTTGAAGCTCGGAAAAAAAAACAGGTTTTTTTTCTGGAAAAAATCAGAGATCTTTGGAAAAATTGAAAAAAAAATGCTACATTAGCACTTTTTTCTTTTCCAGATTGAAAGTAATTCTGTTACTTTAGGAACATAAAATATGACTATGGACAATTTTACTTGGCATGAAATTATCACAACTAGCATATTAAAAATATAGTGTATCCAAAGAATTATTACAAATAAAATTTACTTTTAAAATAATATTTATTTGTAATTGTAACAAATGGAGCAACAATCTCTTGAACTGTTTACTAGTTTATGTGGAACAGACAAAAAACATCCACAAAACAATTTTAAAAATCCAGAAAGTGACAGTTATTCATATTTCCTCTCCACAGTATTACATAAAAATAAAAAAACTCATTCTCATAAGAAGAATTGGAGAGGCAGGAAGTGTATAGAAGGGAATGTAGGACTGAGTTTCAGTGAATTGGCATGACCTAGGACTTGCTTGTCCTTGGTGCACAGAAATTAGAATAATCTGATACCATACATATTCTTTTTAGAAATGATTTGGAAAGTATTTGAACACCTTGTCTTGAAATGTTTTATTCATCATGTTAAAATAAAATGTTCCATAATCAGTTTTTTTCTTTTTTTTTCTTTTTTTCAATTTTTTGGGGAAAAAAAAACACAAAAAAGGCTTCAGGAAAAAAATGGGGAAAAAACGGTTTCCCCCACAAATTTTTCTGGTTTTTTTTCCAGGCCTTCACATCTCTACTCATAATATAAGGCTGAAAAAGGTGACAGACATAATGTACCTCTTGTACTCAGTACAGATGTATGAGAGATATTACATTTGAAAACCAACTCTACACTCAATTAAATCTGTACAGGAGAACAAATGTTCCTCTGTATTCCAAAACCATTCTGTGACTGTTCCAGCTTTTGAAGAGGGAGAGGATTAAAATAGTTGATTTTTTTTTTAAGTATACCCTACTTCTTCCAATAAGTGGAAGGGGGTTATGCTAACTGTGGTTGTTGTTTTCTGTAATATATCTGATTATTTTATTTGTATTTTTATTATTACATTTGGTAGAAAAGTGGGGTATAAGTTCTAGTTTACTGTTTGGAGCTGTTGAATGAAAGTTTAATACGGTCAAAGACCAATCAATTAAATACAAATAATTTAATAAGATACAGTCAGGCAATAGTAAAATGGGAATAAAACATACACAGTATAAAATATAATTAGGCAATACTATAATGAGAATAAAACATAGACAGTATAAAATATAATCTCCTCCCCAAAACACTGATTAAATTCCAGAACCAAGGCGTTCAATTGGGTATTCCCCTTAAGAATTGCTTCCGGAGACTTATGGCTCGCGAAGCAAACTTTGCCACACATAAAGTGGTTCCTTTGTTCCTATCAGCCAATAATCTGTCTAGCTGAAATCTAATATTTCTTCCAGGGACACTGGCACAGATCGGGAGTATATACTCGACCTTAATATGCTGATATAATTTACATTGGAATAGTACATGCTCCCTATCTTCCGGTTTATTGTCCCCACAAATACACAGTCTCTCCTCGTATAATTGTCCTGTGTATCTGCCTTCAATAATAGCTGACGGTAACATATCAAATCTGAGAAGAGTAAATGCTCTCCTATACTCTGCTTTGTCAAGATTTTGCAAGTATGGCATCAGTGTTATTTTATGTAACTCCTCTATTCCTGGTAAATAGCCTTTAAGCTGATTCAGATCATGCTGTCTGTTTGGAGCTGTTATCAGGAGTGCACCCACACTTTGTCAACTTTCATTTGTCACTTCCTTGTATTTCATTTAGCCCTCTTTAGCAGACATACAGAAAAACACAACAGGATGGAACATGAGACAACTTAAGGGACTCGTTCAGAAATTCCCTCTTCTGGGAAATGACTGATCATGCCATGAGTAATTTTGCTGGATATCTTCTGCAACACTGCAAATAAATCCAAGCTAAGGTGGCATACAGAAATCTGTGGCCTCGTAGCCAGGGCCGGTGCCAGGCTTTTTGGTGCCCTGGGCAAGTCCCCCCCCCCCAAAAAAAGCACCCCTTTGCAGTTTGTCAGTGGCCACAGGCTCGGAAAGCTTTCCTAGGTGTGCCAGAGCTGCAGGTGCACTTGGCAGAAGAAGCTTGTACCAGGTGATCCTGCCAAGCTGCAGCTGCTGCCCAATGGGACCCAATCTGCAGGATCTACAACCTCCTGCCTTCTTGGATGTGCTCCAGACTGGAGGACTCACCTAGGCAGCAAAGGACTCTTGAGTGAGCACTCTGGAGGACACACTGGAGGAGGAGCACTCTGGAGGAGCACTCTGGAGGACACACCTAGGCAGCAAAGGACTCTTGTTGGCACTCTGGTGGATGGTGAGGCACCCCGGGCTTCTCCGTATCGTGGCGGGGAGGATAATGTGAGAGCAGGGGGGGAGGCATGGGCAGGCAACTCCAGACCTGGCCCCCAACTTGCCTGGCAGTGGAGGAGGATAAATGCAGAGTGGTAAGGGGCCTGGTCAGCTCCTCATTCCCTTTGTGCGTCTGATCACTGCCACTCCTATGCTGCCTCCTCCTCCACTCCTGGCAGCCAGGCAGGCAGCCAGGCAGGAAAGTGGCAATAAGGACTGAAGCAGCAGCCAGGAGAAGCTGCAAAGCCCAGAGCGGCATGGTGCAGTGGAGGCAGTGGGTGTGAAACTGACCTGTGTACTCCCTCCCTCCAAGGCACCCCTGTGCCCACTCTAGGCAGCAGGCTTCCCTGATGATTCCTTAGCACCATCCCTGATCTTAGCATGCCAGTCAGAGGGTGCAGTGATTGTTCTTTCCTGCCTTTTCAGAGGAAGAAGTGACTTGAATTATACCATACCCTTCACTTGGAGTCTCCTTTTCCCTTCCTTTCCCCACAACAAACACCCTGTGAGGTAGGAGTACCTGAGAAAGCTCTTTCAAGAACTGCTCTTGATAATTCCCGGATAAGGTGGGGGTTCCCCTGCTTTCAGGGTCTCCAATCCACTGCTACTGCCACAGATCTAGCTGGTGGGTGAGTCCTGCCTCCAAAGAGCTCTGGCATGCCTGGTGTGCCCAGCAGGATGACATTACCCGGAAGTGACGTCATTGAGCACAGGATGCTCTATCATTTGGGAAAAAAACTCTATGGTGACATGACAACCCTACAGTTCTCCCAGATTAGAGTCTGCACACTTAACCACTACACCAAACAGGCCTGTGATCCTGGAAACTATCTTTCCTACCGTGGAAAGGAAGGAATGAAGATTTGCAATCCTTGTGAGCAGATCATAGGATCCAGCCCTGTAACTAAAGTTGCCTCACATCCCCACCCCAGACTCCAGTTTGTGCATCATTTGAAAATATTTGTCCTAGTGTGGTTGTATGAATGTCCTGGGAATCTCTGGCCTGTGACATCATTACCAATTAGAAAAACAACCAGTTCTACCCATTTGTAAACTTAATTCCTTTATTCTTTTTATTATATTACTTTCTCAAAAAAAATTTTTTTAATTTTATTTTATCAGATTTATATCCCGTTGTCCCCTAACGGGCTCAGGACGGCTAACAACAGTTAAAAACCACATAGAATACTAAAAAACAACATACAATAAAATCAATTCTACACATTTTAACCATAAAATCCAAGATGATCGTTGGTGTTTCTCAATATCTATATTTGTCCAGTGGGACTGTCAGTGCTGTGGGCCATTTGCTACCTCCCTCTAACTATTGAAGGCAAGCTTAAGTAGTTTGGTCTTACAGGTCCGGTGGAACAAAATATGTGTTCACTTTCAAGACTCAATGAAACCTATATTGTTGCAGTTTCTCGCTAATGCTGTCCAGGCCAGTAGCTAAGGAGGCTGTAGGAAAGAGAAGGAACTGGAGGCTCAAGTTTCATGTTATGTATGAAGATTTCCTCAGGGACTTGGAGCCATACAGCAATGGTGAATTCCCCATGGGAACTCTGTTTTGAAGGGCCACAGCAGCTTGTTTCAGATCAGAACCATGGCATGGGTGGGAAGAAGAGCTTCCCACTAAATAATTTAGCATTATTTTTTTACCACCCACAAAATAAATGACTTTTTCCTCATATAATCTCTCTCTCCCCAATAAGATCCTAAACTCATTTGCTATTGTCTCATGCAATAAGATCCTAAACTCATTGCTATATTTGTTTTCTGAAGAGTTAAATATTTAGTAGAACAAATGATTGTGCTCTTCCTTGGCTGGTTCTAGCTATGGGTCTGTGGCTCACTATTCATGTATTCTGTGCTAACAGGCTGTTTTGAGCAAAGGCTATTTTAGAAGGCCTCTTACCGCTTCCTGCAGGGCTGCCTATAGCATCCCCAGGGGGATGATTGCTATGTTACCCTGGACCATTTCCTCTGCTTGTAGCTGCTTATCGAGATTTAAAGAAAGAACAGGCTCAGGCATGTGCCTTGTGATATTTACATTAGCACAATCTTGGGTTCATTTACACAAATAGGTGAGGAATGTACTTACCCTGCAGTTTTTCTGCTTGAACAAATGAGGCATTTCCTATCTTGAAGGATGTAGACTCTCTTTGGAGTACTGCTGCTCTAAACTTTATTTAATTTCTAATCCAAAGTACAAAGGAACTAGTCATGTGAATGGTGCCTACTAAACAGACCCAGAGGATTCAGACTATTATCTGAGAACATAATGCAGCTTGGGCAGGTTGGAATCCAATGTAATTCACTCTGGAAAATCCAGGACCCTGCGGGATTGCTAAAAGGGTGGCCAAGCCAGATGTTGACAGATGTTTCCATAAGACCTTTTGATAGCTGTAACTACACAGTATCATACTCCTATCTAAGAGATGTGGAAGATATCTCTGCTGTTGCATGATACGGCTACAGCTCTGTTCCTTCATCGTTTGCCTTTCAAAACTGTGTCTCCACACTGTCACAGGAGATGTACATATGGCCCATTTCCCTTGCCGATACAGCACATTTCAAAAACATAATGTTTGCTTACTTCATTTATGCCTGCAGCTTAAATATCCTCTTTCCTCCATTTTACCCTCATAACAACCCTGTGAGGTGAGCAAAGCAGGAGTCATGTTGCACCTTTAAGACCAACCAATTTTAATTTAGAACGTAAGCTTTCGTGTGCTCTTAAGCGCACTTCATCAGACGAGGAATCCAGGACAGTGAGCAAAGCCATACATAACTGAGCAGAGCCATACATAGCTGGTAGGCAGTGGCCCAGAATGCAACATGGTATAGATTTAAGAACCAATGAGAGTGAAATAAAATTATCTGGTAGGCAGTGGTTTAGAATGTAAAATTTTACAATGACAGAATAGGAAAATTAACAAATTGAGCAAACCTTTGATCTGAGTAGCATGAGCATGCGAAAGCAACAAAACAGCAGTATGTTGCTTTCGCATGCTCATGCTACTCAGATCAAAGGTTTGCTCAATTTGTTAATTTTACTATTCTGTCATTGTACCATTTCACATTCTAAACCACTGCCTACCAGATAATTTTACTTCACCGTCATTGGTTCTTAAATCTGTACCATGTTGCATTCTGGGCCACTGCCTACCAGCTATGTATGGCTCTGCTCAGCTATGTATGGCTTTGCTCATTGTGCTGGATTCCTCATCTGATGAAGTGTGCTTAAGAGCACATGAAAGCTTACATTCTAAATAAAAATTGGTTGGTCTTAAAGGTGCAACTTGACTCCTGCTTTGTTCAACTGCTTCAGACAACACAACTGCCCGCTTGGATCAACCCTGTGTGGTTTAGGCTAACAATGTGGGACTAGCCCAAGGGCACCCAATAATATTCTATGGCAGAGTGGGTCCCCCCCCAACAACATGAACATAGGGTTGCCGACCTCCAGGGGGACCTGGAGATCTCCCAAAATTACAACTTGATCTCTAGACTACAAAGTTCAGTTCCTTGGAAAAAATGGCTGCTTTGGAGGGTGGAGTCTATGGTGCTATATCATGCTGAGGTGTTTCCCCTCCACAAACCCTGATCTTCTTAGGCTCAACCCCCCAAATTTCCAGAATTTTTTTCACCCCATATTTGGTAATCATACAATCCTAGTCCAAAACTCCAACCACTACAACACGCTGTTAATAAAACAGGAGAGTATGGTACACAATGATGTAAGAGGGCAGATTTAGAAGCACCATGAATCTGCTACAGGCCCACAGAGAACACATGGATTTGGTTTCTTTTGGAAGTGCAGAAACTGAGCGACTCTGAATGTTTTTTACACATGTTGCTTTAGGAAATTATGTCCTTACAGCAACTATGTGCAAATCTATAGAACAAAAATATGCAATAACGAATAAGAGCAATACTAGGTATGTGCATGGTTTGCAACATTAAGAAATCATTAAGGCTTCATAATGGTGAATCATGCACTCCAATTGTTCTATCATGCAATAATTGTATCACCACAGGAGGAAGAAGTGAAGAAATGACCTGAGTTACTGAAATCATGACCTCAATTAATTGTAGTCCATTAGAAGCTGATTTCTATCATGTCCTGCTTTTGCTGTTTTTGCTTTTATTGTGCTTTACCCACCTACTGTTCCTTCTATTTTGATATTTTTTTGCCACATTGTTAGTCTGTTTTGGTATTTCTCCCATATTGTTCCAACATAAGAATTCAGAAAAATGGGTTAAATATAGACTTTTTTTTAAAAAAAAAACCAGATTTAGCAGCAATGCTAACAACAACAAAAAACAACACCAGAAAGAGGCCTAGCTCAGTTTGGCTTAGGCTGTATGAAGACAAAATGCAAACAAATAATTGAAATACAAATGAAATACAATATGTTATATCCATTCAAATTATTTACAGTTTCTGTCTCTGTAGTATGTTCGGCATTTGGAGGGGAATATGTTAAAGTCAGCATGTTCCCCCTCCCCACCCCCCCAAAAAACATCCTGATGCTAAACATGCATTTCTTAGTTTGATTGCACATGGTTATATGCAAAGATTTGTCTTGATTCTTGATTTCTCAAAAAAACCCCATTACAATGTTAATAGAATTTTTTTCTAGATTTGACATTTGACATCTTTCTCTACTACTTTTTTCAACGTTAGTGTAACAGAATTAAACATACTCATACATGCATACATATAATACTGATATGCATATAAACAGGATAGAATAATGTAATATATGGAATTGAAGGCACTTCATAAAAGGAACAGGATTGTAGTGCATTCCAGTTAGGCTGGCAGCTAGCAGGAAATGGCGGGGGGATCATAGAAGGGCAACAGTCAGTGATGGTGCAATGTCAGCTCCAGGGAAAACCTAGAAGTGACATCATGGCTGTCTAAAAATCACTGGAAATTCTATGGGAGAGGTGGGCTGGGCGGCAGGGGGCAGCACCCTTAATTAGACTGTATTTTATACATTATCTTACTCTTACTGAATTGTTTCTACTTTTTAAATTCCATTTTCTGCACTACTATAATATATCACGGAGGGAGGCAGCACAATCTTGTCAGATCTCGAGAGCTAAGCAAGTTCAACCCTGCTTAGAACTTGTATAGGAGACCATCAGGAAGATTCTGCAGAGGAAGGCAATGGCAAATCACCTCTATTTTTTGCTTGCCTTGAAATGAGAGGAAATGGGATCCCAGGCAGGTTGCTTACAGCCAAAGATATATTCCCGAAGATAGAGGGAGGGAGGTCAGAGTTGTTCTGCCTCCAAGCAGTCCATTAAAAGGTGCACCCTGGAAGGGCCAGACCTCACTTAAGGTGACCAGGAAGAGGTTATGGGCAGGAGAAAGAAGAGAGTGCTATTAACCACCACCACCCCTGCTGTTCTCAGAGGCTCTTCCTCCAGAGCAAGTCCTACTAAATGAACCATGGAGAAGGAAACAGCTCTGAACTACAGCCCAGTGCTGGAGTCTGAGTTATTCTGGTGGAAGATTGTAAAATACATTGATCACAGATGCTAAGTAGCACCCTAGCCTTTCCCTGTAGCATTTGAGCATGGCTGAAGTTAATCATCTCTCTCTGCTCTTGTCAGCTCTGTTCTCCATTTTACCCATTGACATGATGTTTCCAGCTGGAGCCATGACTAAACTCTGTCAGTAGAAGACTTGCGATGAGAATTTAGCTTTCTTTTGTTTTCTTAGCTACATTGATGTTCCCTGGAGTGTGTGCTTGTGTGTGTGTACAAATTAATAGATATTATTTTTTTTAAAAAAAAAAATCCAAAGTATTGCTTTATAATATAAAACTTGCTGATCGCAGAGTTCAAAGTGTAGCACATGTGCTCTGCAGACTGGTCTCCTCACTTCCTCTTAACAGCTTCCCAGGCTATTAGAAAAAAATAAAAAGAAATAGGAAAAACATTTGATGACCAGACCAAAAAATTCCATTTCTTTTAACGACCACTCTCTGCCACATTTGCTCATGCTGACTCACCATTTGAGTTGAGTCAAAAATATCTTTTGCCTGGGGTGATTCTAAATATATATATGTGCCTTGGGCCATGATGATTCAGAAGGTTTGTAACCTGGGCTTTACTCAGCTCTGCTCTGTACTTCACCTTCTCTTGTTCTGCCGAACTCTGTGGTCCAGATCTTGGTGCAACTTTATTAAGTCACAATAAACAGACTCTTTGCCTTACTGATATTTGAAGCTGGGGCACATCAGTCCCTTGCCTTTGCTCTCTGCTTGTGGCAAGCTGTAATTTGGCTGGCTCCTAGGCAGCATTCTCCTAAAGCACAGGGACAATCTGCTACAGATGCACACCTGCTCCCACTTACGTGTGTGTGTGTTCCACTGAGGCTTTAGTGAGGCCTATCATGTGGACAGCACAATTATTGTGTAGTAGCTAGGGCTGCCAATCCCCAGGTGGGACCAGAAAAACCAGAGAACCACAGTAAAGGTTGATAGCAAACAGGTAAATGACTGTGGAAAATCACAAAATGCAATAAATGGTAATTCCAAATACTTAAACAAAAATTCAAAAAGCAGCAACAATAATAATTTCATAGAAAATTTAGTAAATATACAAAACACTAATCACTACAGCATGTATAAGATCATAATCACAACAATTCAATTAATAACATCACTCATAAATCATTATAAACAGTTCATTAATATCCTAAAGTATATCGTTCCTCCAGACAACTTCCAAAAGTTTAGCAAGATGATCCTACCGCTTCTCTTGCGGTGGATTAAAGTACTAGTGTGCTCCAATAGTCCTGTGGCCAATGTCGATCTTATATGTTGATAGATGTTTCAATAAGAAATTCAATCCAGCCAGAATTAAAGCTTCAGTTCTTGAAAAAATAAACAAGGGGGTGCTTGGAAAACCTCTGATGGGGATGCGCATATATCACCGTTTCTGACCCAGTTTTTTTTTTTTTTTTTTTATCAAAGAGGCTTCTCCCACTCATCTAGAAACAAAGAGCCACATAATAATTTTTACAGCAATATGTGTAACATATAACTCAAGCCAAAAGCCCTTTACACAACATATTTAGTATAGGCTGCTCACCAACTTGCCCAGGTAACAGCTTCACAGCATAAAGCACAGAGAAACTCTCAACATACCTAATGAACTTACATCCTTATAAATGCTAATACACAGCAGCTGCTCTCTATCTTAAAGAAGTAACACCAACGGGAAACCACGGACACGCCTGAAGCCAATACCATAATTTACAAATTCTCCATATTACCAAAATTAACACAAAATTATATTACAATAACAAAACATCCTAAGAGAACTATAAGTAACAAATAAGATCCAAGGCTGAGCTTAGCCCTCCTGTTATTTATAGGAGGGCTAAGCTCAGCCTTGAACCTTATTTGTTACTTATAGTTCTCTTAGGATGTTTTGTTATTGTAATATAATCAATCCCCAGGTGAGGACAGGGGATCCCCCAGTTTGGAGAACCTCCCCCTCCCTTCAGGGTCATCAGAAAGCGGTGGGGGGGGGGCAGAAATGTCTGCTAGGCACTCCATTATTCCCTATGGAGACTGATTCCCATAGGGGATAATGGAGAATTGATCTGCAGGTATCTGGGGCTCTATGGGGGCTGTTTTTTGAGGTAGAGGCACCAAAATTGCAGCATAGCATTTGCTGCCTCTTCTCAAGTTTCAAAAGGATTGGGCCAGGAGGCCCAATTCTATGAGCCCCCAAATAAGGTGCACCCATTATTGCCAATGGAGGGAACGCATTTTAAAGGTGTGCGGTCCCTTTAAATGTGATGGCCAGAACTCCCTTTGGAGTTCAATTGTGCTTGTCACAACTTTTCTACTGGCTCCTGTGCGAAAAAGACCCCTAATTTCAGAACATCGTAGTCACCCGTTTGGTTGCCAGGGTGACTGGAGGTTTAACTCAGGGTGGCCAGATCGTCCCGGCCACCCGGGAAAGTCCCGCCCCTGCTCCCAAATTCCCGCCTCCCGGGCTGGCTCACCCAAGACCACTGAAATCCCGGGCTCGCCAAAATCCCGAGGAAGAGTTGGAGGAGGAGGAAGCCCTGGCGGGGCTCTTCGGCTGCAGCCGGCTTCCCGCTGAAGCCGGTGGTGGCGTCGTGTGCCTGGAGGCTGGCAGCCTGGCTGCAGCCGCCCCGCCGAGGGGGGAGGGGGTCCAAGCGGCGAGGAGGCCACCGAGACGCCCCGCCCTCCCTGCAGGCCCAGCGGCCTGGCTGCGGCTGCCCCGCCGAGGGGGAGGACGTCCGAGCGGCGAGGAGGCCGCCGGCGCCCCGCCCTCCCTGCAGGCCCAGCGGCCTGGCTGCGGCTGCCCCGCCGAGGGGGAAGGGCGTCCGAGCGGCGAGGAGGCCGCCGGCGCCCCGCCCTCCCTGCAGGCCCAGCGGCCTGGCTGCGGCTGCCCCGCCGATCGGGAAGGGCGTCCGAGCGGCGAGGAGGCCGCCGGCGCCCCGCCCTCCCTGCAGGCCCAGCGGCCTGGCTGCGGCTGCCCCGCCGAGGGGGAAGGGCGTCCGAGCGGCGAGGAGGCCGCCGGCGCCCCGCCCTCCCTGCAGGCCCAGCGGCCTGGCTGCGGCTGCCCCGCCGAGTGGGAAGGGCGTCCGAGCGGCGAGGAGGCCGCCGGCACCCCGCCCCGCCCTCCCTGCAGGCCCGGCGGCCTGGCTGCGGCTGCCCCACCGAGGGGGGGAGGGGGTCCGAGTGGCGGGCCAGCAGCGCCGCCACCAGCACCAGCCGCCGCTGCGCCTCCTGGCCAGCCTGCCCGCCCGGAGGGGAGGCCGCCCTGCGAGATGGTAAGCCCCCCCCGAGGCGGGCAGGCAGGCAGGGAGGGAGGGGGCTGAAAGCGGGGGGGGGGGCGGCTGGCGGGAGGGGGCGGCCGGCCTTCCTTCCTTCCCTCCCTCCCTCCTTCCTTTCTTCCTTCCTCCCTCCCTCCCTCCTTCCTCCCTCCCTCCTTCCTCCCTCCCTCCTTCCTTCATTCCTTCCTTCCTTCCTTCCTTCCTTCCTTCCTTCCTTCCTTGATGGGGGTGGGCTAAGTCATCCTCCTTCTGCTCCACCCCCGTTTGCTCTGTTGGCTCTATCTGCGCCACCTTCATCACTTTCGGGGTGTGGATCCCCCAGTGGGGTGGGCTCCCGACTCCCTCCGCCGGCTGTTTCTGATAGCCCTGCGCCCCCTCTTTCATTTGATATGTGTCCCGTGTGGGTGCCACCCTCCCGCCGGGAGATGCCACAAAATGAGCCCCCTTGAGGCTTATGGCGGCAGGGCTCGGGGGAAGCGAGCTAGACTGCTGTTCTTTTGAGGGGTTATAGAGTGTTTCGAGCCCGTCCCTGTGGCATCGATCCCATCGTTGTGGGTCCCAGGGGGCCGGCGCAGCGGCCCGCCGAAGCAGCCTGTCACTAATAACACAGGTCGAGATGCAGGACAGGAACCCAGAAGAGACCGACAGGCTGCTTCAGCGGGCCGCTGCGCCGGCCCCCTGGGTCCCACAACAATGGGACCAATGCCACAGGGATGGGCTCGAAACACTCTATAACCCCTCAAAAGAACAGCAGTCTAGCTCGCTTCCCCCGAGCCCTGCCGCCATAAGCCTCAAGGGGGCTCATTTTGCGGCATCTCCCGGCGGGAGGGTGGCACCCGCACGGGACACATATCAAATGAAAGAGGGGGCACAGGGCTATCAGAAACAGCTGGCGGAGGGAGTCGGGAACCCACCCCACTGGGGGATCCACACCCCGAAAGTGATGAAGGTGGCGCAGATAGAGCCAACAGAGCAAACAGGACAAAATAAATAGGCTGCATTATGCAGCACAGTTGAGAAAGTGCCTTATCCCATATACTGATGAAGTAAATACAGGATTTGAGAACAAAATTGCACTGCAGGCAAACACTGCCCATAACTCCTATCTGGCCTTTGCTGAAAGGATTTGGGTGGTATGTCTGCAGCCCTAGGTCCTCGGAACATACATGCCTGCCCTCCACCCCATGCCCAACCTGTCATAATGAAAGGCATTTTTCCCTTCACAGTCCTTAATAAAAAGGTCTTTGAAGAAATATTATTTATTTAGATATTCCTGTCCCACTTTTCTCTCTAGCTGGGGCCCAAAGTAGCTGACAACATTGTTCTCCCTTCCTCCAGTTTATCCTCACAACAGCCCTGCTGGGTATGTTAGACAGTAGTACCAAAACATCGCTGCCGCTGGAGAAGCACATGAGTCAAAAAGGAAGTGTTACAGGTGTGCATGGAAGACAGTTGTGGAGGAAGACAGTCAGGGAACAGGCTGTCGTTATTATCAGTGCAAGAATCAGTGCAAATATTAGGAAATCTTACAACTAAAGGCAGTGTTCTTTAAACAGAATTCCAACCTTTAAAGTCCTCGTAGCAGAGGGACCAGGTGCCCGGTATGTCGCTGAAAGGGGCTCGCCCGTGGCGGTGGTTATGCAAGGTGCCATGCTTGGGAGGGATGGGCTGAATTGAGCAAATCCAGCAGTGGCAGTTGGGAGCCATGCTGCAAAACACCAGGTGTGCACAGATCCAAAACTGTTTTAGGAGTCTCTTGGATCCAACTTAAATACCACATCACCTAGGGAACTGCTGAAGTCTCACATCTTTGATCTCATTCTCCTTGAGGAGAACAACAAAGGGAAGTTAAGTTTTAAAATGCGTTTTTCCTCCTTTTGCATTTCCTGTTCTTGTTCCTAGTGCAGCATTTCTTCACCAAAGCATTGGAAAAAGCCTTTAAACTTTCGCTTTACACAGTGGAGGTAGAAACTGGGTGTTGTCATTGTAGCAAGTTAGGGTTTTGTTGGCACTTGAATCCTTATTGTTTGATAGAGCTTGTATTTAATTTTCTTTGAAAGGGGAAATGTGCAACAGTACTTGAAGAGTCCAGGGGCACCTTTAAGATCAACACAGTCTTAATTCTGGGTATAAGCTTTCAACTGCACGCACACTTCCCACAAAAGTTTATATCTAGTATTAAACTTTGTTGGTCTCAAAGGTGCATGGTGATCTTTTCATGGCTTCAGTTTACCAACCAGACACTGTGACATTATGCAGTGTATATATTATCGGCTTCTGATTGTTTTATTGTATGCCTCTTGGTGATGTTCTTGTTTTTGAGACAAGGAATCCCTCCAATATACTAGGAAGTTCTTAATGTTCTTATCTAACTATCTCTCCCTTTGCCATGAAGATAGACATACTAGATTGGAAGAGATGCTGCAGGACAATTGGTGTTTGCTAATAATTTTTATCTCCTTTTTGCTGTTGATGAAGTGGTTTAATGTAGAAGACTCTTCTGTTGGTGGAAGGAGTTTTTTCTCTAGTGGAAATTTCCACTGGAGAATTTGGGTCCCACATTATAAATGGGCAAGTATCTAGCCTTCATTGGTATTTTAGAGGTCAAAAAACAAGATGTGTAGGGTGTCTCTGCTCTAGTGCCCTCCTACAGTGTACCACTTTCCCACCATCTAAAGCAGAGATGCTTCTAATATAGGTTTAAAGATTAAGGGCCATCTTATGGAATAGTCAGTAGATGGGGGAATTTTTACATCAATACCACCTTTGCAAATGGTCCCTTAGCTGCATTCATACATAACAGCAAAGCATGGTTGACTCTGTCCTTGAGGAACAGCTCTCTTTTTATTCCAAATGACAGTCAGGATTTCTGTAATTCTGCTTCACTACACCGTACTAATAATGTAGGCATAACTCTCTTGGAGAACTTCCCCTGGAATCTCACTGGAATCTCACTGGAATCTGACTGGCTTCTCAGCGTGGAACCCGTTCTCTCTAGTCTTCTCACTTTGAAAAAAGTAAAAAAGAGTTTTATTTAACTTTATTTCCCCCTTTCCCTCTCTATAAATAATCTTGGTGTTTCCGGCGGTGATATTTGGGGGATTTTTGGGGACGTCACAGGAAGTGCTGTGAAGTCACTTCCTGTTTCCGGCAGTGGCATTTAGGGGAAATGATGTCATTTGGGGGAAATGATGTCACAGGAAGTGATGTCACTTCCTGCTTCCGGCAGGCGGTGTGGGGAAAATGATGTCACAGGAAGTGATGTCACTTCCTGTTTCCGGCAGCGGCATGACGTCACCGGAAGTGACGTCACTTCCTGTTTCCGGCGGCACACGCACACACAGACATTCCTTCCCCCCCTCAAGGTGTCCCTGGCTGGCCTGCACATATTATGGCCACCCTAACTCACACACATCTGCCAGGAGAACGAGGGTTTTGTCTTCCAGAATGTAGGGAGTTATGTGAGTACTAACAGCCACAACGTTGCAGCAGCAGCACTCCGTGTCTCTGGAGGAGTACTAACCAGGAGAACAGATGGGTTTCCAGTCGCTCCATCTTGGCCGTTGCAGCGGAAGAAGTTGCGCAGCCAGGAACTGTCCAGGCAAGCGGTTTCCAGCCTTGACCATAGAATCCATATGGGAAGGCTAACATCACAAGCAGCTATCTTCCTGCAGTGCCAGACTCCATTACAGCAAAGCGGGAGGTTCACATTCTCAACAGATGTCACCATGCATAAGGCAATCAAGCTTATCTTAGGCGTGGATCCTGCTAGACTGTATAAGCCTTTGTCCAATGGAACCCAAGACAACGGATGGTGCCAGTAGAGGAATGAAGAAGAGGAAGAACATCTTCACCCAGAGCCAAGTTTCTTTGTATAGATCGGGTGTTACCTTAGGTATCAATTTGGTCATCTATTGTCACCTTTTAGATAAGTTTTGATAGCGTTAATCACCTCCACCCCAATAATTTCTCCCATTCTTTCCCTTAATGGTCATCCTGGAGCCTCCCCCTTTGGCCCATTGTTACCTGGAAGTCCAATCAGGTAACCAGGGCCAAGTCTGTTCATTGGCCAGGTATGGGCATCCAATCAAGTGCCCCCAATAAACTGGATATTGGCTACCGCCTAAGTCCAGTCCTTATGATCTTTGCGGAACCTTCCCTTTTTCTGAGGTCATGTACCAGCTGACCACCTGTCATCCTCCCCTGTACCTCCCATCTCCTAAGGGCTCAAGGTAGTCCTTATAACCTGTGACCAAGCTCCCCACAGGTGTGCATCTAGCAGTACCCCATTCCTGCTGTTTAGATACATCCCCGATTCTTAGCCAGTTGAGGGTCCCCTTCTCCGTCGTCCTCGTTTGTCGCCATTGGATCATTCCTTGAAGACTACAATCGGTAATTATCACCCTGTTTGTCCATCCTTATGTTACCTCTATGCATTTCTCTCTATTTTTATTAGTACTGTTTGTGTGTTCATTACCTTGTATGTGTGTTCTATATTTTTCTGTAATAAATTCATGATTATTTTACTTAATTAGTGTCCTTGGTAAATTTGGCAATAATTTCTGGAAGTGGAATCCTGTATACATAGATTCTAGATCTTTTTTAAGCCAAAGGTGTCCACCTGTCAATTCCCCAACCTCGTTTGAGGGCATTTTGGCTTACACTCCACCCCCAAAGTCTCCCGGCTCCACCCCCAAAGTCCCCAGATATTTCTTGAATTGGACTTGGCAACCCTAGTAGTAGCACCACTCTCTAGAAATATCTTGAAAACAGGGACTCCCAGCTTTGATGCAACATGATCTCCAAATAGATGTAGTTTGTTTATAAGGCACCTAAGAGCGTTAAATGCCGTAAAAGGATTATAAAAGCCATGCCATGCCTGCAGTAGTTTGCAATCTAAAAAGAAAGTGAGAATGCGAGGAAGAAGGAAGAGAAACGAGGACAGAGCATTGAGCATAATAACTAGTGGGTGTCTGTAATTGGTATATTTACTCATATTATCACTTCTATGAGAAGTCAGTGATATCACCCAAAGCATATGGCAGCATGTGTGACATCTAAGTATGCAGATGTGAAATATGCGTAATGTGATGCACAATGATTTTTCTTGGATAAGAACAGCAAGCAACCTCCAACACCTAACGCTCTTAGGTTCATTTTACACTACCAGGGCTTCCTTATGGAAAGGCACAAAATGTATCTTGAATCCTGTTATGCAATTCATCACTCCCCCAGAACCAATCTGCTAAAGGCAAGTCCATTCTGCTCAGTATGAATATAACAGGCGTGTGAGGCATGCTCAAAAGCTTACCAAGTTAAAAATACAATATGTGCAGTAGTTTCTGTAAATCCCTCCTCAGCACATTTTTGCCATTTGCATGCAGGCCAATGTTTTCTTAGGTCAAAAGATATTCCAACCATTAACAACAACAACAACAACAACAATAATAATAATAATAATTTTTAAACCCTAAAAGGTTTTCCACTCAGCAAGAATTTTTTTGTAGTTTCCCCATTGCCATTGCAGCTTCCAGTTCAACATAGTGTTTTCCCGGTATTTTCCCTGACTCAGACTGCCTCCAGCTCCCGCTACTGCTCTTCACACTGGAGGGCTTTTGAAAAAATGTATATTGCTAGACTTGGTATTGTTGTAGCATTGTGGAAGTATGACCAGAGGACCCACAAGGACTTGCAAGAGACATATTTCCCTTTCCCACTATTTCTTCTCTTTCTTCCCTGAAAGTCCCATCCTCAGCCTCTCCCCCTTTCCTGCTTCCCTCTCTCCTTTCTAGCCACCAGCCAACCTACCTTTATCTCTTTATCTCCCTGAGCAGCCTGTCCCTGGGCAAACTGTGTGGTTCTGGTTGCCAGGCTTGGCCAGACCCAGTTGTGTGCTGGAGAACCTGCTAGAACTTGAGGGAGAAAACTCACTTTCCCCTATATTCCCCTCCCCATACTATTTTCTCTTTTCCTCCTCCAGGCAGCCTTCATATGCTAATCTTTCCCTGCTTCTTCTCCTTCCCGCCCACCTGCCAAAAACAAAAAACCAAAAAACCCAGCCCTGGAGACCCACAAGGATTCACAGGGAGCACCTTATTTTTCCTCTCCCCAATATTTACTCTTTCCGTTTCCTGAAATCCCCCATAGCCTTTCCCATTTTTCTGCTTCCTTCTCTCCTTTATCTGCCCTCCTGTCTTAAGCGTCCCTTTCTTCCTTCCCCTTGGCACCCACTACCCAGGAAACTACAATCCAGTTGTGCAGCACCAGGCACCTAGCCAGGCCCAGTTGCACAGTGGGGAACTTACAAGGACTTGCACCAAGCACCTCATTTTCCCTCCCCCATTCTTTCTTCTTTCCCTTCTTCAGGCAACCCTCATATCCTCATCTTTCCCTGTTTCTTTCTCTCCTTTCCACTGATCAACAAACCTACCTTTATAATAATAATAATAATAATAAATTTATTCTTATATCCCGCCCTCCCCCGCCAAAGGCGGGCTCAGGGCGGCTCACAAGCATGGAAATCCATGGTTCAATAAAACAATATAATACAACAGCAATTTTAAATCAATAACATAATAAATAAGTTAGTTAAAATAGATAAAAGGTGCTACATTACTATGGGTCATAATATCCACAAGATGGCTGGATGGCTACACATCAATTTCATCAGTTTAGCCAGGTTCTGTTTCGAAAGCCAGCTGAAAAAGAAATGTTTTACAAGCCCTGCGGAATTGATTCAAGTCCCGCAGGGCTCGCACCATCTCTGGTAGATGATTCCACCATCGAGGGGCCATTGCGGAGAAGGCTTGCTCCCTGGTTGCCTTTAATCGAGCCTCTCTTGGCCCAGGGATTATTAGGAGATTTTGCGAGCTAGATCTCAGTGCTCTCTGGGGAACATATGGGGAGAGGCGGTCCCTTAGGTAGGCAGGTCCTCGGCCATATAGGGCTTTAAAGGTAATGACCAGCACTTTATAACGAACACGGTACACAACTGGCAGCCAATGCAGATCCCGCAGCCCAGGCCGCACATGTTCCCACCGTGGTAGTCCCAATAGCAGCCTGGCCGCCGCGTTCTGGACTACCTGAAGTTTCCGTGTTCGGTATAAGGGCAGCCCCATGTAGAGGGCATTGCAGTAGTCTAGTCTCGAGGTGACCGTTGCGTGGATCACAGTTGCTAGGTCGCTGCGCTCCAAGAAGGGAGCCAACTGCCTCGCCCTCTTGAGGTGAAAGAAGGCGGATCTAGCAGTGGCAGCTATCTGGGCCTCCATTGACAAGGAGGATTCCAGTAGCACTCCCAGGCTCTTGACTTTGCGCACTGGTATCAGTGGCGCACCGTCAAAAGCCGGTAGCGTAATCTCCCCTCCCAGTCCGCCGCGGCCCACGCAAAGGACCTCAGTCTTCGCTGGATTCAACTTCAGCCCGCTCAGCCTGAGCCAGTCAGCCACGGCTTGCAACGCCTGGTCCAGGTTTATTGGGACATTGCCAGCCCGGCCGTCCATCAATAGATAGAGCTGGGTGTCATCTGCATACTGATGGCAACCCAGCCCATACCTCCGTACAATCTGGGCAAGGGGGCGCATAAAAATGTTAAACATCATGGGGGAGAGAACTGCTCCCTGAGGCACCCCACAATGAAGTGGGTGTCTCTGGGACAGCTCCCCCCCAATTGCCACCCTTTGTCCCCGACCTTCCAGGAAGGAGGAGAGCCATTGTAGGGCTAGCCCCCGAAGTCCTGCGGCGGCGAGGCGGCGGGTCAGCAGCCGATGGTCGACCGTATCGAACGCAGCCGACAGGTCTAGCAGCAGCAATACTGCCGAGCCGCCTCGATCCAGTTGTCGTCGGAGGTCATCCATGAGGGC
This sequence comes from Heteronotia binoei, assembly GCF_032191835.1. Lineage (NCBI taxonomy): Eukaryota > Metazoa > Chordata > Lepidosauria > Squamata > Gekkonidae > Heteronotia > Heteronotia binoei. Next base: position 68,710,337 of record NC_083225.1, read on the forward strand.
GACCAAGACTGTCTCCGTCCCATGGCCCGGGCGGAAGCCGGACTGGCATGGGTCTAGGGTGGAGGCGTCCTCCAGAAAGTCCTGTAACTGCAACGCCACAGCCCTCTCAATAATTTTGCCCAAAAAGGGCAAATTTGAGACCGGTCGGTAGTGTGCCAATTCGGCCGGGTCTGATGAAGCTTTTTTCAGGAGAGGGCGGACCAGTGCCTCTTTCAGGGGTGTTGGAAAGGCGCCCTCTGAAAGGGATCGATTTATAATATCCCGTATAGGATATCGTAATTCCTCCTGGCAGGCCTTAATTAGCCAGGAGGGGCATGGGTCCAGATCACAAGTTGTGGATCGTGCGGTGCCAAGAATTCTGTTGACCTCCTCCAAGCTGAGCGGGTCAAAGCAGTCCAGGGTTGAATCAGAAGTCACGCATTGGGCCTCGAGTTCACTTACTGCATCTAAGTTGGCAGGGCAGTCGTGGCGGAGCGATTGGACCTTATCAGCAAAAAATTTCGCAAAAGCCTCACAGCCAATCTCCAATTCCTTAGCTTTTGAGTCGCCCTGTGGCAACGTAGTAAGGTTCCGAATTATTCTAAATAATTGGGCCGGGCGCGAATTTGCAGATGCAATCTTGGCCGCAAAGTATATTTTCTTTGCGGTCTTGATTGCCATCTCATAGGACTTCATAAACTTCCTATAAGATGTTCTAGTCGCTTCGTCACGAGAATGCCGCCATTGCCTCTCTAGCCGTCTAAGGCCTTGTTTCAGCTGGCGTAATTCCGGGGTATACCATGGAGCCAGCTTAGTCCGAGGTCGCAGAGGGCGCCGAGGTGCGATCTCCTCAATGGCCCTAGAGAGCCGGCTATTCCAGGTCTCAATCAGGCCATCGAGGGAATCGCCAGCGGGCCAGGGATCCCAAAGAGCCATCTGGAACCGTTCCGGGTCCATTTGGCTCCGCGGGCAAGCCATAATCGGCTCCTCGCCTAAACAGGTTTGGGGAGCATATCTACACAAGCCTTGAGGGCGAAGTGATCCGACCATGGCACCGCCTCTGCGGTTATATCGCTCACTGTAACCCCAGCCGCAAAGATCAGGTCTAACATGTGTCCGGCCTGGTGGGTGGGGGTTGCAACAAATTGAGAGAGTCCCAGTGTCGCCATGGAAGACACTAGGTCCGCCGCCTGACTGGAGGACGGGTCATCAGCATGGACGTTGAAGTCACCCAGGATTATCAGCCTTGGGTGCTCCAGCGCCCAGCCTGTCGCCGCCTCAAGCAGGGACGGTAAGGCGTTGGCTGGTGCGTTAGGCGTACGGTACACCAGCCAAATCGTCAACCCCTCTCCAGCCTCCCACGCCAGACCGGCACATTCAATACCCTCAATCTTTGGGGCTGGGAGCGCCCTGAAGGAGTAAGCCTCCCGTGCAAATAATGCCACTCCTCCCCCCCGCCCGCTAGTCCGCGATTGGTGGAAGACTGAGTAACCTGGGGGAGCTGTTTGCGAGAGGGCCACTGTGTCTCCCTCCCGAATCCAGGTCTCAGTCACGCAAGCCAGGTCCATATTCTGTTCGAGCATAAACTCTCGAAGAATTGAGGTTTTGTTATTGATGGACCTGGCGTTGCATAGCACCAATGACGGAGGCGGGTTACACCTGGCCCTACTACCTGTCACCCTCGGGATGGGACGCAGATTGGAGGGGGGCCGAGCACTGACATGTCTCTGTCCTCCTCCCTTATACCATCTGTTCCCACCGCCATACCTCCCCCTCCCCAGGAGCACTGGAATCCCTGAGCTGGCCATTTCTCGATGGTAGCAGCTGCTGTGTTGACCACTATCAGGCTGTCATCTAAGTTGTTCTCGCCCCACTCCGTCCCATTCAATCCTAGATTCTAATCAACCCAAGAAGCCCTCCCAATTCCTATATATATTTGATGAAATTAATTCTAATAGCAATCAATTTTAAACTCCCTCATTAATTCAAATCAATTTGCTAAAAATATTTATGTAATCCAGTCCAAATATATAATAATAAATAATCTGATGAGTTAATTAGTAGTAAAATTCATGTCCATTTTTAAACTAGTGGGTTACGGAGTGGAGTTAACAGTTATTAAAGTGCGATGTAAAGTGCAATTTAGACGCTCCTCGTGAGGTGGTAGGCACCGATAAGATATAATTACCAATGAATTACAGTCAGCATGAAGTAAAGTGCAACGTACAGAGTCCAGAATAAAATCAGGAGTGCTGTGTGAGTGCGTTGGATGATTCCGGGAAATCGTAGGCTCTGGGTGCAAATCTCGCGGCTGAGGTCTTATTCGATGTATCTTGCGTAGGTGAGTCCGTAGGTGGGTAGAACCCCCTCGTGCTCCCCCGCCACGCCGTGAGGCCTCTTCCGCTTTATCTATAGGGACAACCTGTTCGTATGGAGCCCTATTTTGCCTATGCGGCCAGTTGTTATCTTTGAACATCCAGGACGCCTGCATCAATTCCCGGCTTGTGTGTAACTATAAGCGCCTCAGGGCTCTCCAGGGCGTCGGCCCCTCCGGCCCTCCCTCAGCACTCCCAACGTGTAGGTTTCAAAGTCTCTCCCTGTACTTTATCTGCTACCCATCTTCAGTTATATTTATTATTTATTTACTTCATTTATTCCCACCTTTCTCCACAATGGGAATTGAAAGCAGCTTACATCCAGGGCTTTTTTTTTTTTTTTAAATAAAAAAAGCCCTGCTTACATCATTATCCTATCCTCCATCATGTTATCCTCACAACAAGGCTATGAGGTAGGTTAGGCTGAGAATGTATTAACTGGTCAAGGTCACCCAGTGAGTTTCCACACACGAGTAAGGATTCCAACTGTCTCCCAGATCCTAGTCTGAAACCCTGCAACTAGAATATATTGGCTTTTTGTGGAATGGCTGCTGTTGAACAGTAGTAAGTGGCTATTGTATTTTTTATTTCAGATTTTTCTGTAAATCTTGGGCATTTTTCAGGTTTGTATCTGTCTTATCTAGATAAGCTCTAGTGCCAAGTAGAAACTTAAATATATTGATAAACATATTTTTATTTACTTGAGTTATACCCCCACATTGCTCCCCAAGGGGGACCAAAGGCTGCTTACATGGTTTTAGAATCATAGAGTTGGAAGGGGCCATACAGACCATCTAGTCCAACCTCCTGCTCCATGCAGGATCAGCCTAAAGCATCTCTGACAAATAATCATCCAGTTGTGTTCTTCATTTTACCTTGACAACAATCTTGTGAGATAGGTTAGGTTGAGAGTGTGTGGCTGATGCAAGGTCACCCAGCAAGCACACATGGCACAGTGGCAATTTTGTACCTGGATCTTCCAGTTTCTAGTCCAGTGCTCTAACTACCATACCAACTGGCTCTCACTTGCCCTAATCTCCTAGTTCACAGCTTTTGTTTTAAAGCAAGCCATTATCCCTTTTTGTTGCAATTGTAAGGAGAAAGGTGCAAGCTGTATATTTCCCTTTCTAATTCCACAAGGAACGGGACTGCAATGAAAGCTAGAAATTGTTGCAGTAAGTGGTTATAAAGTTAGAATGCCATTTCTGATTTTTAAAAAATCTTTCTGTTTGGAGGGCAAAAATAGCAGCTGTGGGAGATGGGGGAAATGATGCAGATGTAGTTGGGACTAGGGTTGCCAAGTCCAATTCAAGAAATATCTGGGGACTTTGGGGGTGGAGCCAGGAGACATTAGGGGTGGAGCTAAGATCAAAGCTGTGACAAGCATAATTGAACTCCAAAGGGAGTTCTGGCCATCACATTTAAAGGGATGGCACACCTTTTCAATTCTTTCCTTCCATAGGAAATAATGGATAGGGGCACCTTCTTTGGGGGCTCATAAAATTGGACCCCCTGGTCCAATCTTTTTGAATCTTGGTGGGTATTTTGGGGAGAGGCACTAGATGCTATACTGAAAATTTGGTGCCTTTACCCCAAAAAACAGCCCCCCCAGAGCCTTAGATACCCGCAGATCAATTCTCCATGATTTTCTATGGGAATAAATCTCCATAGGGAATAAGAGAGTTCCCAGCAGCCATTTCCCTCCCCTCCCCCCGCTTTCTGACGACCCTGAAGCGGGGGGAGGGCGTCCAAACCGGGGGATCCCCTGCCCCCACCTGGGGATTGGCAACCCTAGTTGGGACCAGGAAAGAAGATCTGCATATTTGTTTATTTATTTATTGTTACATGGCAGACACTCCTACTTTGCTGAGATTGTTTCAGAAAGAGCAGAGTAAAGAAGATTTTGGAAAAAATGCCAAAAAACCAAGAGAGTTACACAAGAACACCATGATACTGTAGGGGAGTGGAACAAAACCTTCCTAACAGCATCCAAGCTGTTAAGACCCTATAAAAAAACTCATTTTATTAATCTCTTTCAGTACACTATTGTGTTGCAGAAACAATCTTCTCTTTTTAATGAATAACATATCAAATGATAATCCTGAAAAAAGCTGTTTTGACACACAAATTGTTTGTGTATGTCTGGAAGAAAAAAATCAGTCCAGTGTTTCAGTTCCATCGTAGGTTGGTTGGAATCAAATCAAAGGTTCTTATGCAGGCAACTGCTTCACATGTAAGGGTGAAGTAGATAGAAAGTCATAATTTAAAAATGTCACATTTGTAAGACGGATTTAATTTCATCCCTGATTGCAGCTGCTTCAAAGTACAAAATGGATGCCTTCTATTGTTAAGAAGCAATTTCTCTTCTGATAGATGCCTGAGACTTGCAGGTCACACAGAGACACTCATTCTTCACTGACCACAACGTGAGGTTTCCATTTCAGCTCCAGGGTGATTTTAGATACTTTCTACATCTGGACTGCTTACCTTCATATGCATTAAAATGATGTGGTACAGTCTTTTCTAAATGGTTTTACTTTACATTTCAAAGGAAATTTGGACACTCTGGTTTTTTTTTTTTTATAAAAGTCAATACATATAGGTTGCACATTAGAGCTGCCAGGTGAAAATCTCCTGCTTTTACAATTGATCTCCAGGTGGCAGAGATCAGTTCCCCTGGGCAACATGACTGTTTTGAAGGGTGAAAGCCCCTCCCCTCCCCAAACCCCACCCTCTCCCAGATCCAACCCAAAAGTCTCCAACACATTTTCCAACACAGACCTGGCAACCCTAGTTGCAAGGACACATTTCTGGGATAGGATTGCAAGCCTCCATGTGGAGGCTGGAAATCTCCCATGATTACAATTTATCTCAATAACAGAGATCAGTTCCCCTGCTTTGTAGGGTGAACTCCATGACACTGTACTATGCTGAGTTCCCTCGTCTCCCCAAGCCCTGCTTTCCCCAGACTCCACCCCCAAATCTCTTGGTATTTCCCCACCCTGAACTAGCAAGCACCTGGAAGTAAGCCTATTGATTAATATAGGGCTTATTCCTGTGTAAACCACCCTGTAAAAAGTCTGCCGTGAAAACATTGGGAAAGCAACGTCACCAGTCGGAAATGACTGGGGCTTGCCCAGGGGACCTTTCCTTTCCTTTCCTGTTCCTGCATAGAGCTGTTTAGAATTGTCTCAATAGAAAATAGCATATCATTGACAAGTGTGTTTGTTTTCTGTTTGCAGGAAGTTGTTTTTGGTCTGAAGTGATATAGTCCAGGGAATGCTGCACCATCATTTGGAGGCATGCTTTTTCTCTAAGGATCTCCTGACTTGGGAAGGCTCCTTGCTTATGCCTAACAACCTCTTGTTTACTTAATTTAGAACTTGCAAAATACATGGCCCTGCTAAAATCACACTGTGGTGTTTTGCTGATGCAAGATGGTCAAATGCCCCAACTCATATCTCAAGAAAAGGATCAGAAGTTGATTTCACATACCTAAAATGCCTTTTTGTACCAGTAATGCTACAAAGTGTAATAGAATTATTTACAGGGAAGAGAATCTTGACATATTCCCTTTGGAGTGATGTCAAAGATCTTTCTGGTGACTGGGGAATTAATTACTTGAGAAATGGAAATTCTAATGCAGTTTTTCTCCATTTGGTTTAAAAAAAAAGTATTACAGGACATGCGATACATTTATGATCAGCTATGGTTTTCACTAAATATACCCTCAAAAGGAAATTAAAGTGAATTTAGTCTCCCTATGGGTCTGCCTAAATGATGCACGTGATTGTTAAATCCCCAGGTTACATTTAAAGTGTGCAGTTAAGGCATTTTAGGAATGCACTGAATGTATTTATGTAATGGCCCAATGTAGCTGTTCTGTTGCAAGCTCAGCTGAATGGAATAGGGCTTGTACCATGCCTCAGGAATTGCAGCTGTCAGGTAATTCATGTCCCACTGACAAAGGTGCACATAATTGTAACTTCCTGACTTGAAGAAAATATCTTGAAGAAGGCAGGGAAGGAGGACTATTCTAAAGCACAGGCACCATTTCCCAGTTCTCAAGCACAGTGATGGAGTGGCATAAGTCAGGGGTGGCCAACGGTAGCCCTCCAGATGTTTTTTGCCTACAACTCCCATCAGCCCCAGCCAGCATGGTCAATGGCTGGGGCTGATGGGAGTTGTAGGCAAAAAAAACATCTAGAGAGCTACCGTTGGCCACCCCAGCTTAAGTAATATATCACCATCCATCACCATCTTTTGTCAATGAAGAAAATACACTGGCGTCAAATAAGGACAACAGTACAGACACGTTTAAGTGAAGCTGACTGTTGCATCTAAGCAAGAATATGAGGATACATATATTAAAGCTCTCTTTTAAATTCAGGGCACAGCCCTTACATATGTTTTAAAGGACATATTCTTTTTCACAAATCAATGCCCTTCATTTCAACATAATCTCTACTTCAGAACAAGGTCATCTTGTTCCTGTGCTACAGTTGACTGGCCTGCTGGCCTGACAAGGTTTTATTGTTTTTGTTATTTTTGTTAGGGCATTGTCATAATTTAGTGAGCCATAATTTCCCATATCCTGGTTACTCACATAGATCAGCTCATGGATCAACAGGAACAAGGTGGAAGGCAATGAAACCAGATCAGAATTTCGGATGTGCACAAATATTTACATTAGAAAACAGCACACTCTGATTATTTTAGTTAACATTAAGTATGCAAACTGTTCCCTCTACATTTTCCCCTAGTTGCTGCCATGGCAATAAACTAGGGTTGCCAGGTCTGTATTGGGAAATACCTGGAGACTTTGGGGGTGGATCCAGAAGAGGGCAGGGTTGGGGAGGGGAGAGGCCTCAGAATAATATAATGCCATAGAGCTCATCCTCCAAAGCAGCCATTTTCGCCAGGGGGACTGATCTCCGCCAACTGGAGATGAGCTGTAAAAACGGGAGATCTCCAGGCCCCACCTAGAGACTGGCAAGTGCAACCCTGCAATAATCTCCATACTACCTTTTGAAAATTGCCAGTCTGAAGCAGCGAATCTTGGATTGTATCCAGCCAGCCTTTTCACTCTGTCTTGCCCACTTCTCTTTCTTACTACAGTCTCAGTCCCATGTGGTTTTTGTCCATATAGGTCTTATGATTTCTACAGCATAGCTTTTCGGGTAATCCCTTCCTTTTTCACCAGAGCTTTTTCACAAACACTTTTTCATGGTGTTGTTTAGTTAGAAGAATCTTTCTTTGTTTGCCATTCTGATAAAATAATATTGACCTGCTTTGGAATGGAGAAACATGGGATCAGTATTTCAGTTTACAACCATTATGCTAAATAATTATGTTGTATCTATCATCTTTTTCACATTTTTTGTCTCAGTTTTTGAATTGTTAGAGAAATGCTGTGGAGGAATTAAGGATGGAAGATTCTTTCTTCATCAAAACCAAGAGTTATTGTTTGCAGGAAGGGGATGAAGAAGGGAACGTTATATGGTATAACTTCTGTTTTGAAACAACCTGGTTTCCAGCATCCCAGTAAGAAGTTGTAGCCCTGTGTTTAGATAGAAACAATTTTTCCCTTGTATTTTGTGATTGCATGCAAATGTGTCTCAGCCTGCATTAAACAATTGGGTAAACCAAAGTTTAGGTTACAGAAATACTTTAGAAGCCAGTTAGGTAATTGTGGGACAAACTGTCCCAGGCAGCATCCTTCGATAAGTGAAAGTCTGAATAGATGGGAAAGAGTACTTTCAGAGCTCATGTGAATAATACATGTGAATACATAAAGTAGCAGAAGGTGAGTAAATTTTCAGATCTGGATTTGGAAATTATCCTCTCATCCATGTGGATTATTTGTCTATTGCTAGAATAACAGAACAAGAATGCTGGTAGGCATCTAAAACCACTAGGAAAGACCAACCAGGACCATATCAAATAAAAACTCAAAGCAACAATCTTGCCTTTTAAAGTACTTTCTGTAAATTGGTTATGGGTCTTGGCAGTTCAGATAAGCTTTTGATGAGAATTCAAGCTTTTAGTTACTTATCCCGTTCCAAAATTTGGAGGACTGCCTGTTGCTCTTGGAAACCTTACACACAACGCAGTTACTTTGTAAGAGAAGAGGCTTAAGGTCAAGTGTCTTCAGCCTCCTGACCATTCCAAATAGCCTGCGTAATTGCCTTACCTGAGGAATGAGAGCAAATAATCTGTACAGATAATGTCAGACATGCAAGCAATCTGCACCTCTACCCAGGTATCACAGATTTCTCTTACATGCACAAAAGAGGCATTTTCAAGGTTTCTCAGCCTCAGTGCCCAATATAAATTTAAGGAGATACATTTGCAATAATCTGAAGACGAAGCTGTGATATCTATATGGGACTGGTTTGTTTGCAAGGTTTACTCAGCTCCCTAATTGGTCCACACTGCCTGCTCTCAGATAAGTTGTTATTGACTTAAAGAGACACAGTACAATTAATTCACTGTGCTTGAAGAGAAATTATAAGTGACACTCTATACAGTACAAATTGTTGAAATCTAGGATGTTTCACTTTAGAATAATCTTGCCCTAAATAAATAAATAATTTTAATTGTTAAAATAAATACTGGGGAGGGAATAATATGTATAACCTTCTGCAGGGTTGCTGAAAGACTGGTAGGAATTGTGTTTTAACAGAAAATATGGCTTCTGAGAAAAGTTTGTAGGTACACTGCTGGTACTGAAGTCTGAGTGAAGACCCTGCTGAGAGAACTGTATGTGAAGGGCTCTCTAGTGCTAATTATTTTATGCTGGAAACTGGTTCCATTCATGCAAGGTTGCAGCAAGTCCATTTGAAAGCTCTCTGGAATGTTAGTCATTTTCAAAAAAACATGGAGTGAAAGCCACTTTGCAAAATTCCCCTCATTTTACAAAATGCCTTCTCAACATGACTTCAACATGAGAAACTACTCATAGCCTTGAAAAGAGTCATTCTGAGGGCTGTTGAAAAGGATTCAGAATTACATTGCTTGCGACTGGGTAAATAGGGCCTAATCACATTCTTCTGAGTCAGACTCAGAACAATATAAAAACCAATCATGCTGGAAACGTGTACCCCAGAATCCAGAATCATTTCCACCAATTAGAGTTTTGTCATCTAGCTGAATAGGATGCAAACTGAACCAATGTCTGAATGTATAAAGCCAGGTAGGAAACAGTATTATTCCATGAAATGCTGTATGGCTTGTGATAATTGTAAAGAATATTGTAGCAAAAAGGATATTATAGCATTGGGAAAAGTCCAGAAAAGGGCAACTAGAATGATTAGGGATTTGGAACACTTTCCCTATGAAGAAAGGTTAAAATGCTTGGGCTCTTTAGCTTGGAGAAACGTCGACTGCGGGGTGACATGATAGAGGTTTACAAGATAATGCTTGGGATGGAGAAAGTAGAGAAAGAAGTATTTTTCTCACTTTCTCACAATACAAGAACTTGTGGGCATTCGATGAAATTGCTGAGCAGTCAGGTTAAAATGGATAAAAGGAAGTACTTCTTCACCTAAAGGATGATTAACATGTGGAATTCACTGCCACAGGAGGTGGTGGCGGCTACAAGCATAGACAGCTTCAAGAGGGGGGTTAGATAAAAATATGGAGCAGAGGTCCATCAGTGGCTATTAGCCACAGTGTGTATGTGTGTGTGTGTGCATAATTTTTTTGGCCACTGTGTGACACAGAGTGTTGGACTGGATGGGCCATTGACCTATTCTAACATGGCTTCTCTTATGTTCTTATGAATAGGATTGCTGTAAAAATCGCACCCCAAAATTGAATTAGATTCGACTGTCCCTTCTGAGTCACTATCACAAAAAAATCTGGCAACCCCTCCCTCCTTGTAAGTGAACCCACTTAGAAACCATGTTTAAATGAACACACTTTGTTCAGTATTTCAGCTATTATATTTAGTGCTCCAGGTCCAACTCAGTAAATATCTGGGGATTTTGGGGATAGAACTGGGAAACTTTCCCATTCCAAATAAATAATAAAAATACAGCAGTGCTGTTCCCCTGCAGTCTTCTTTTCCTCCTCCTCTTTTTTTTGCCTTTAAAGTGTTCCCCAGCACTTTTACTAAATGAAAGTAAAGCAGCCAAAGCAACCAACAGTTAGTATTATGTTTTCCACATTAGCCAATCATGTTCTTCCGAGAAGCCCACAAACAAGAAGGCAATAGCCTTCTGTCACTGTGGCTTCAGTGTAGTTAGAGAGTTTTGCTGCCTCTGAACATGGAGCATCTATTTAGCTGTAACTGATTAGCCACTGAGATCCCTGCCCTCCACATATTAGTCTAACCTAGTGATCCTAGGAGGCAATTTATTATCTTCTGGTGCATATCGGTTGTTGTCCTCTCTTGTCTTGATATCCCTTACGGAGAGTCACTGTTGTGAGAAAAATACCCCTAATTCCAGAACATCGTAGTCACCCGTTTGGTTGCCAGGGTGCCTGGAGACTCTACTCACACACATCTGCCAGGAGAACGTGGGTTTTGTCTACCAGACTGGAAGGGACTTATGAGTACGAACAGCCATAACATTGCAGCAGCACTCTGTGTCTCTCGAGGAGGGCTAACCAGGAGAACAGATGGTTTCCAGTCGCTCCATACGATCCCCATCTCGGCCTTTGTAGCGGAAGAAGGTGCGCAGCCAGGAACTGTCCAGGCAAGCAGTTTCCAGCCTTGACCAGAAACTCCCTCTTGGAAGGCTAACACCACCAACAGCTATCTTCCTGCAGTGCCAGACTCCATAGCAGCAAAGCGGGAGGCTCACGTATTCAACAGATGTCACCTATGCATAAAGCCATCAAGCTTATCTCAGGCGTGGAGTCTGCCAGATAGCCTAAGTCTTTGTCCAACGGAACCCAAGACAAAGACTGGTGCCAATAGAGGGATGAAGAGGAGGAAGAACATCTTCACCTAGAGCCAAGTGTCTTTGTCTAGACCGGGTGTTACCTTAGGTAGCAATTTGGCCATCTATTGTCACCTTTTTAGATAAGTTTGATAGTTTTAATCACCCCCACCCCAATCATTTCTCCCATTCTTCCCTAAATGGTCATCCTGGAGCCTCCCACTTTGGCCCATTGTTACCTGGAAGTCCAATCAGGACACCAGGGCCAAGCCTGCTCATTGGCCAGAAATGGGTAGCTAATCAGGTGCCCCCAATAAACTGGCTATTGGCTACCGCATAAGTCCAGCCTTTATGGTCATTGTGGAGCCTCCCCTTTTTCTGAGGTCATGTACCAGCTGACCACTGTCATCTGCCCCTGTACCTCCCATCCCCTAAGGGCTCAAGGTAGTCCTTATAACCTGTGGTCCAGCTCCCCACAGGTGTGCATCTAGCAGTATCCCTACCCTGCTGTTTAGATACATCTCTGATTCTTGGCCATTTGAGGGTCCCCTTCCCCCTAGTCCTCGTCCGTCGCCATTGGAGCCTTCCTTGAAGACTACGATCGGTAATCATCACCCTGTTTGTCCATCCCTGTGTTATTTCTGCATTTCTTTCTATTTTTATTAGGACTGTTTGTGCGTTGTATGTATTCATTACCTTGTATGTGTGTTCTATATTTTTCTGGAATAAATTTTTAATTGTTTTATTTAGTTTCCTTGGCAAATTTAAGCAATAATTTCTGGACAGGTATCCTGTATACATAGATTCTAGATCCTTTTTAAGCCAGGTGCCCACCTGTCAATTCCCCAGCCTCGTTTTGAGGGCATTTTGGCTTACAGATATTGGTGGAGAAAGCATTGGGCAGAATCGTGACTGTATGAACACATGCAAGTCGACACACGTGTCTTCAGACAGCCAGACGTGGGAATACACCATCCAGAAAATCTTGCTAGCTAGGCTGTTATGTGAATGAATGAGTGATTTTTGACTTGTGTGAATGGCTCTAGAGAGCATTTCTATATTGTTGGTTGGACTGCTCCTGCTCTATCATTCAGCGCTGATTCTCTAGCCACACCCAGAGGGCCAGATACCGCCTGTACAGGGGCTGAGCCTGCCTGGAACGCAAGGGGAGAATCACATGAAGTCCAGCCGTTTCCCGAAAATGTCAAGACAGTGTGCGATTGCAATAAAAAAAGGCCAACGCCATGCTGGGAATTATTAGGAAGGGAATTGAAAACAAATCAGCCAGTATCATAATGCCCCTGTATAAATCGATGGTGCGGTCTCATATGGAATACTGTGTACAATTCTGGTCACTGCACCTCAAAAAGGATATTATAGCATTGGAGAAAGTGCAGAAAAGGGCAACTAAAATGATTAAAGGATTGGAACACTTTCCCTATGAAGAAAGGTTGAAACGCTTGGGGCTCTTTAGCTTGGAGAAATGTCAACTGTGGGGTGACATGATAGAGGTTTATAAGATTATGAATGGGATAGAGAAAGTAGAGAAAGAAGTACTTTTCTCCCTTTCTCACAATACAAGAACCCGTGGGCATTCAATGAAATTGCTGAGCAGTCGGGTTAAAACTGATAAAGGAAGTACTTCTTCACCCAAAGGGTGATTAACATGTGGAATTCACTGCCACAGGATGTGGTGGTGGCTACAAGCATAGCCAGCTTCAAGAGGGGGTTAGATAAAAATATGGAGCCACTGTGTGACACAGAGTGTTGGACTGGCTGGGCCATTGGCCTGATCCAACATGGATTCTCTTAAGTTCTTAAGAGCCTGATTTATACAGAGGTCCTGAGTGCTCTTGTGTAGGGATGGGCATGCACCACATTTTTGCACTTCAGTTTGTTTTACAGTTTGTGGCTGAAGCACAAACAATAGTTTGTGAGCCATTTAAAGTTTAAACCTTTGCTTTTTGCTCCCTGTGAAAAGTGGCAGGAAGCAGAAATAAGGGGTTTAAATGGCTCCAAGCTATTTCACCCTCAGCTTGTTGCTTGACAAAGTAACAGAAGGCAGGACCGGATCTACATGATTTTTGAGGGGGGGCACCCCCTTATGGGACATTCTATTTCATGGTCCCATAGAATACAGTGGGCTCCATACCCAATTTGGTGCCCCCTCTCTGTCGGTGCCCAGGGCAAGCACCCCCCTCTGCCCCCCCCCTAAATCCAGCCCTGACAGCAGGGAGTAAAATGACTGGGAGGCATTTAACCCCGTGCTTTCTGCTGGATGTGGTTTTCCCTGATCTTTAAAGGATGTGGGGGGTTCTATTTGACACTGGATACTTGTGGGTTTTCCCAGTGGGCCAAACAGCGCACCCCAGAACAGTTTCTGCTGGAAAGGTGACCCAGGGCAGGAAAGACTGAAGTCACTTTTCCATTTGCAACATAGTTGTATTCCAAATTGGACACCACACACTCAGGAACTGAGGAAATACTCAACTCATGCCTCCTTACACATCACACAGGATGAAGACTACGGATGAGGCTATGGCTCAGTAGCAGAACATCTGTTTTTCATGCAGAAGGTCCCAGATTCAATCCTGGCATCGGCCATTAAAAGGCTCAGGTAGTAGATGTGAAAGATTTCCAGTTGAGACCCTGGAGAGTTGCTGTCAGTTGAAGTCAACAACGATAGACAAAAGGTCTGACTCATTAAGGCATGGTGGGAGGGCTGTAAGCCTACCATAGTTATATCATGTATTTGTGTCATTTATGAAACAAAACACATAAATCTTCTTACATCAGTCATGAAAGTGTATGTATGCAGTTGTATTGTTTGTATCTGGGACCTTGTATGTTACAAGTTTGTACCATGCCCAAAGAAATGGGACCTTGACTAGTGCAGAATAATAGATTTCATAGGCAGAAATCTATCTACTGATGGACGACCGGCCGGTCTGCGGCCCGGAAAATCTTGACCGGGCATTACGGGCCGTGGCTGAGTGGCTCAGACTGAGTGGGCTGAAGCTAAATCCTACGAAGACAGAGGTCCTTTGCTTGGGTCGCTGCGGCCCGGGGGGGGGGATCCCCCTGCCAGCTTTTGATGGTGCGCCACTGACGGCGGCGGACAGGGTCAGGAGCTTGGGGGTGCTGTTGGAGCCTTCCTTAAAGATGGAGGCTCAGATAGCAGCTGCTGCCAAGTCCGCATTTTTTCATCTTAGGCGGGCAAGGCAGCTGGCCCCCTTCCTGGAGCGCGACAACCTAGCAACAGTGATCCATGCTACGGTCACCTCGAGGCTGGACTACTGCAATGCCCTCTACATGGGGCTGCCCCTGTCCCGGACTCGGAAACTGCAGCTGGTGCAGAATGCCGCGGCCCAGCTGTTATTGGGTCTCCCAAAGTGGGGACACATTCGTCCGGGTCTTCGGACTCTGCACTGGCTTCCAGTGATATACCGAGTCTGGTACAAGGTGCTGGTTATTACCTTTAAAGCCCTATATGGCCTGGGACCTGCCTACCTGAAGGACCGTCTCTCCCCACATGTTCCCCAGAGAGCACTGAGGTCAGGAACACAAAATCTCCTCACTATCCCCGGGCCAAAAGAAGCCCGCTTGAAATCCACCAGAGAAAGGGCTTTCTCCGTTATGGCCCCCACATGGTGGAATCAGCTGCCGGAGGAGGTGAGGGCCCTGCGGGACCTGGTTCAGTTCCGCAGGGCCTGTAAGACGACCCTCTTCCGGCTAGCTTACACCTAGCTAGGATGAAAACTTGATGTAACTTGGCCAGCCATCTGTTTATATGTAATTGAAATGTTATTGGTTTTTAAGGTTTTAATTGCTTAAATATTTAATTGTTTTTATACTTAAAATTGTTTAATTTTCATGTTTGATCAATTTTGGAAGCCGCCCTGAGCCACTTGTGGGAAGGGCGGGATATAAATCTCGAATAAATAAATAAAGAAAGAAAGAAAAAGAAAAGGCCAGGCTGGAAGTTTTCTTCTTGATTTAATGAAATCTCACAGGAAAGCAAAGCTGAGTTCATCCACCATTTGCCATTGCTGGGGCTTCCCTCGACAGGGCCAGAAGTGCTTAGCTTACTGTGATGGTTATAATTTTATACCTCAATTGAAGCATGATAAGAACATAAGAGAAGCCATGTTGGATCAGGCCAATGGCCCATCCAGTCCAACACTCTGTGTCACACAGTGGCCAAAATTTATACACACACACACACACACACACACTGTGGCTAATAGCCACTGATGGACCTCTGCTCCATATTTTTATCTAACCCCCTCTTGAAGCTGGCTATGCTTGTAGCTGCTACCACCTCCTGTGGCAGTGAATTCCACATGTTAATCACCCTTTGGGTGAAGAAGTACCTCCTTTTATCCATTCTAACCTGACTGCTCAGCAATTTCATTGAATGCCCACTAGTTCTTGTATTGTGAGAAAGGGAGAAAAGTACTTCTTTCTCTACCTTCTCCATCCCATGCATAATCTTGTAAACCTCTATCATGTCACCCCGCAGTCGACGTTTCTCCAAGCTAACGAGCCCCAAGCATTTTAACCTTTCTTCATAGGGAAAGTGTTCCAAACCCCTAATCATTCTAGTTGCCCTTTTCTGCACTTTTTCCAATGCTATAATATCCTTTTTGAGGTGCGGTGACCAGAATTGCACACAGTATTCCAAATGAGACCACACCATCGATTTATACAGGGGCATTATGATACTGGCTGATTTGTTTTCAATTCCCTTCCTAATAATTCCCAGCATGGCGTTGGCCTTTTTTATTGCAATCCCACACTGTCTTGACATTTTTAGTGAGTTATCTACCATGACCCTAAGATCTCTCTCTTGATCAGTCTCTGCCAGTTCACACCCCATCAACTTGTATTTGTAGCTGGGATTCTTGGCCCCAATGTGCATTACTTTGCATTTGGCCACATTGAACCTCATCTGCCTTGTTGACACCCACTCACCCAGCCTCAACAGATCCCTTTGGAGTGCCTCACAATCCTCTCTGGTTCTCACCACCCTGAACAATTTAGTGTCATCTGCAAACTTGGCCACTTCACTGCTTTCTTTCAACTCCAAATCATTTATGAACAAGTTATAGAGCATGGGACCAAGTACTGAGCACTGCGGCACTCCACTGCTTACCGTCCTCTACTGTGAAGACTGCCCATTTATACTCACTCTCTGCTTTCTATTAATTAGCCAGTTTTTGATCCACAAGAGGACCTGTCCTTTTACTCCATGACTCTCGAGCTTACTAAGGAGCCTTTGATGAGGAACTTTATCAAAAGCTTTCTGGAAGTCAAGGTAAACAACATCTATCGGGTCTCCTTTGTCCACATGTTTGTTCACCCCCCTCAAAGAAATGTAACAGGTTAGTGAGGCAAGATCTTTCCTTACAGAACCCATGCTGAGTTTTCCTCAATACTTATATGATACTTACCAAACAACTGTACTCATCTCAAAGTGAGGGCTTTTTAAAAAAGCTGATTGACACTATTTTTCTAGGCATCCCTGCCCCTTTTTACATCTTCTGCAAAGCTCCTGGTGAGTAAAATATTGCAGAAGGACAACAATCGATGTTGGTGATGGCCTGGTGTGTGCACATCAAGGAGCTGCTGAATGGGAGCAGAATGGCCTTTCGGATTAAATTCTTTCAGTGGAATTTGCAATGAAGAGAAATTGAGGCATGCTTTAGTGGGTCGGTGAGGAAAGAGGTAATTTGTCTTCCCCTCCTTGTGTGTGAGGCATGCTTTGCACTAGGCCCCCCCTCACCTCCCCAGGAAAAAACAAACTCCTGCTTTTCTGATCGCAGAACTGTACATCTTGATGATTTCTATCTTTTTTGTTCTATTAACAGGGAAAGAAACAATAGACAATCGGCATCTGAGGCTGGCACAGGACAGAAAGGGAATTCTTTTGCCTACTGACTTTTCTTCATGAAGGCTCAGTTTCATCTATTCCTATTTCTAGCTAGACAGAACAATGCATCTGGAATCAGAAAAAGTAGCATTGTTCAAAACAGCCCTGGGCTTCTAAAGGCCTTGTGGGGAATTCAGTCTCTCCATCAGAGATAATGAAGGGACAGCAATGCTGCATACTTCTTGCAATGAAATATTAATCCCACATATTTCAGTGCTGGGTGGGACTATTGCTTCTTTTCCAAAACAAAAAAGCTGAACTCTGTTGGAAAGGATCACAGAGGAATGGTTTCCAGCACAGGAACAAACTAGATCCACGATCTACACTGTTGTTTTAAAGCAGATACATAGAACTTCCTCATTTGATCAGGGACTAGCCTGCATTAGGGGGAACATGATGTCTAGCCTGCATTAGGGGGAACACTAGCCTGCATTAGGGGGAACATGATGTCTAACCCTTTCTTCCTGTGCCATCCTCCCCACCCCCAGGCTATATGGTATCCAGTGCCTTTGTGAGCTCAGGGCTGGCCCTAGCCTAGACTATCTGGTATCCTAGGCAAGGCTAATTTCTGCCCTTCCGCCAGGTAACACCAAGCTGTATTTCTCCAAAATGAATATTTTAACATCATTAACCTCATTGAAATATTACACAAACACATTCAGTTACAGGAAGCTGTAATGCAAGCCCTTGCATGGCAACCCAAATTTATTGAACTATTGATGCCAAGTCCTACAAAATCACAACACTTTCAATTAAGGCTTTTAGTTTACATTTGGCCAGCTCAAAGCAGGTGTAACGTTAGGTTGGTGAATGGGATACTGTGGCTCCCTGTTGGAATTTACATGCAATCTTTACACCCAGACATCAATGCATACAAAGCAACAAGTCATTGTTAAATAAATCTGCAAAAAGGTAAATATTACAGCTTAGACCCTGAGACCAATTACACATTATTAAAATTACTTCCCATATTCATATCTATAGTACCAGGGCTTTTTTGTAGCAGGAACTCCTTTGCATATTAGGCCACACCCCTTGTATGTAGCCAATTCTCCAAGAGTTTACAGGGCTCTTAGTACAGGGCCTACTGTAAGCTCCAGGAGGATTGGCTATGTTGGGGTGTGTGGCCTAATATGCAAAGGAGTTCCTGCTACCAAAACCCCCCCTGAAATTGTACTCCAGCTTTATGTAGGTATTATGTAACTTGAATGCTTTAAAACAATGGGGAAAACAGCTTACTGTTTTAATTGACAGAAAAGATGCTTTTTCTGGCATTTGAAATATGATTAATTCACATTAAGGAGCACTGTACAAAGGAAACTTAATAAACAATCCCAAGCTTCCCATCCTGTAATCAGTGTGAGTTTTGATTATGTAGCAGAGGAATTTAATTTTTGTTTCCAGCGTATTTTATTTTCCATTCAAACGGCTTTCTAATTAGCCTCTAAACATTGAGCAAGGCAAAGCATGATTTATGGCACTTCTCAGTTACAAACCCATTGTTCGCATCTTGAGACAGCTGCCTACAACAGCACTCCAATTGCTGAGCAGTTTGTCATAAAACTCTCCTGCTATTTTCTAAAGGGAAAAACTGCACAAATTATATGGCATCATTTCATAAGGATGGAGGAGTTTCCCTTGCTCCCTTCCACTTCAATCCGATGGTTAACAGCTGAAGATGTGTATCCAGGGATGGCCCAACAGGCCTTCATTGTGGAGGCATTTGCTGGCTTCAAAGGACCTGATTGTAGACAGTCAGATAATCTGAAACACCTGATCTGTTGGTATTTCCACTCACTGTAGCTTTAACAAGAATAGAATTTTAATTAAACTCTTAAATTAGTATTGTTAAATACTGTACAATGTATGTATTGACTTGTGTTGTTAGCCACCCTGAGCCTGCTTTGGCAGGGAGGGCGGGATATAAATAAAATTGATGATGATGAACAAGGATGTTTCCTTCCTATTCTTGATAAGTGATGTTATGATGAATTTTAGAGGTATTCTAAATCTATCAGCACTTGTCTAACCTCTCCCAACATGGAAATATTTTTTATGTGCATCAACTTTGTGCTACTTTTATTTTTAACCTTCATTTCTATTTGAGGAGCAAAAAAAGCCATACAACTCACATCAACTTCTAATTTGTTTACATATCTGAGGAATTATATAAGGTTGCCAAGCCCTGTCTGGCAACCAGTGGGAGACATGGGAGTGTGACTGTTAGAAACATCAATCCTCTCTAGGAATCATTGAAAACTCTATAGCTGTATCATAGAGTTTCTGGTGTTTCTTAAAGATGTGTAATGTCAGTTCTGGGCAGGGCAGCTCTACGGCAAATAGCACCCCAGGCAGGCGGCCCCCCAGTGCCCTCCCCACTGTGCTCTGCTCGCTCGCCCCTCCCCCCGCTCTTTGCGACTAAAACTTAACCCTGCCACTTCACAGCCTGCGCCATGCGTGGGCTGCAAAGCCAGCAGAGCTTAGTTTTTGTTGCAGCGAGCAGGGGGTGGGGAGTGAGTGAGCAAAGTGCTGCGGCAATGGCAGGGGGGTGGCAGGGGCAGGCTGGAGGGGGCTAGCAGCGGCCGTGGCAGCGGCGGGGGGGGGAGGGAGGCAAACTAAGTGCTTGCCTAGGACACGGGGGAGGGAGCCCAATTTGCTGCCCCCACCTCTTGGCGCCCTAGGCAACCGCCTAGTTTGCCTAGTGGGCAAGCTGGCCCTGTTTCTGGGTTCCACATGCCATTGGTCTAGCAGTCAATTTTAAAAGAATCTCTTTTTGTACAGAATTCTACGGTTTGTGGCCAATCACTATAACAATTTGGTGTAGTAGTTACGTGTGCGGACTTTTATCTGGGAGAACCGGGTTTGATTCCCCACTCCTTCACTTGCAGCTGCTGGAATGGCCTTAGGTGAACCATAGCTCTCACAGAGTTGTCCTTGAAAGGGCAGCTTCTGTGAGAGCCCTCTCAGCCCCACCTACCTCACAGGGTGTCTGTTGTAGGGGAAGAAGATAAAGGAGATTGTAAGACCCTGATTCAGAGAGAAGGGCAGGGTATAAATCAATAGTCTTCTTCTTCTTCTTGCCTTTTAGAATAGGGGGGTGGTGATGGCCTGCTCCTACTTGTTGTTATTTGATTTATTATTTCCCCAGTTGTCATTATGTTACCCACTGGGGGACTGGCAACCCTAGGAATGATCAATTGGACCTCAAGGAGCGGGGGGGGGGACCAACCCAATATAGGAAAGATAACCAAAAATGCTCAGCCTGTATTCAACCACTGAAGAAGGCTTTGAAGCCAAAACATGTTTGGTTCTTGTATTTTGATATTGTGTATCTTTTTAATCTGTATGCATTAGGGTTTCCAGGTTCTTTCATTGTGCTGGTGGGAGGGATTGAGCGGTGTTCCAGGAGTGGGTGGGGATATCACACAACACACTGATGTCACCTGGAAGTGGTGTTGGCACATCAGGGGCAACACTCTTTTAGGGGGGCAAAACTCTATGGTAAAAATGGCCTCATAGAATTCTGTCCAAAAAGCTGACTGTGACCCCTATGTCACCAGCACACTGTGTCACTTCTGAATGACATCAATGTATTGCACTTGGAATCTCTGTTGGGGGTGAGGGGATTTCCTTCTGCCAGCCAACTGGCTAGCAATGGGCAAGAGCCCATGAAAGCAGGGCTCTCCCGCCCCCACCTGGGGAATGGTATCCCTAGTATGCATATATTTTGACATTTGTCCAGATATTGTGTAAAGGTACTTATATACAGAACCATAGATAGGTGATTTTTAGTTTGATTTTATCATTTCTCATGCATAATTAAAATATACTGAATATTTTTTATAATAGCATTGTGTGTTCAGCTTCATTCAATTATTGTTTTTGTTTCAACCTTTTTTTGGCTACCAGCCCTAGGAATGAACCAGAGGTTCAAGTGGACTAAAACCCCCTTTTATAGGGTTACCAGCCTCTAGGTGGGACCTGGAAATCTCTTGCTTTTACAATTGATCTCCAGCTGCCCTGGAGAAAATGGCTCTCCTGGCACCACCCTCAAAGTCTCTCGGTATTTTCCAACACAGACCTGGCAATCCTACCCTTTCAAGATCAGAGGTGTTTGACCTTTTGTCCTGGAATTAACAAAGAGTTGTGTAAAATGGTCAGTAATAAGGTGTGGCTAAAGCTCTTAGACAAACCAATGTGGCCCAGTGGTTAGAGCATTGCACTAGGACCTGGAACAACTAGATTCAAATCCCAGCTTTGCCATAGAAGCTTGCTAGGTGATCTTGGGCCAGTCAGTACTCTCAGTCTAACCACACCCTACAAGGTTGTTGTGAGAATAAACTGAGGCAACGAGAATGACTTAAGCCATTTTGAGTCCCTATTGGGTAGAAAGGCAGAGTACAAATGAAGCAAATAAAATTAAAAATATAAATAACATTAAAAAAAACAGTCTCCCAGGGACAGGAATAGTCATATCAGGATAACAAAACCCAGATCTTTGAATTATAAATGTGCCCTTGTTTTTGTAGCACGTTATTAGAGAGATGTTCAGGATTGGTCTGTGTAGGAGAAAGTTTCTGTAGCAACAAATGACAAGGGCTTTCCCTTTCCAAACTTGCCCCAGAACATATGCTGTTGATTAGGATCTAAAGATGTCGGCAGGTTTGATGCTTCAAGAAAAGTTCATAGGCAAATAATAAACAGGAAACATCTCTCTGTTACAGAAGCATCCTGTGGCCTGCATCGACTCACTGGGAAAGGTTAGCCTAGCAACTCATGTGAGGACTGTTGGATGGCAAGGATGTGATAGTCGGGGGTATGGATTCATGCCACTGCAGAACTCAGAAAGTGCTGCCAAGCTCAACAGGGATAGAAAGGCATATGGTTGCTAGGCCAACTGTTTCATTTTTATTTCTTTGAATGTTACCTCAAAAAGAAGCTTTAATGACTTGACCTTCTTGTTTGGGTGCTTCCCAGAACATGCAAAACCAGTTACTGTCGCACTAGAACAGTAGTACTACACCATAAATTATAGATTACATTCAAATGTCAACAACAAATCTTATAACATCACAAATGTGACTTGTTGCCCTTTTGCACATTCCATTCTGCCTCTCCACATGCACAGAGGTCAACAGAAGGAGAATCAAATTGCAAATTGGCATGCTTCCTAGGCTTGTCATATCCAGGTCAAATTGATCTGTGTGGTTTGAAGATCTGTTGTAATTTTGACAGAACTCCAGCTCCGCTCTGGAGGTTGGCAACCCTATGCAGGTACCTGGCAAATTGGAGTTTGTTTCCTCCCGATAAACTAGGATTCTAAATAACAGTTTAATCCCAACTTGAATCCTGGTTTGTAGGTAATAAACAAACTCCAATTTTTTATGGTTCATTGGTTTAGATATCCCTTCAAATTGGATTCAATGCTTCCAAAACTAGGAAGCCTTCCGTCAATGTTCTACACATGAGTAGAGGACACAGAGATGAATGACCTACATGTTTTTCATGAACAAACAGAGGTTTGTAGTGATGCCTGAATGCGGCCATTGGCTTCCAGTTCATTTTATTGTGTGTTTATACATTCATCATGCATTGCAAGTTTTATCACTATAAATTTTGAAAAAGGCCCCAGATTATTTTCATTATTTTTATTTATTTGACACAATGCAGTTATACAGTGCAGGTCTCCAATTAAATTTAAAGTGGTCCCCAAACATACAACAAAATTACATAAATAAATAACAATTACAATAAATCAAAATTCAGCAGCAAAACTCAGAAAGATACTTGTAATTAACTAAAAATCTGCATAAGCCAAATATTAAAAGCATCATCATCAAAATAAAGCATCCATATAAAGGACTGAAAAAATCTTTGGTGAAACTAATACCGATTCCCCACTAGCCTTGTCCCAGTCTCGCACTCGTCTTCTCTGGGGCACTTCCATCAGATTTCACACAAGCTGCTGTGGGGCTGCGACTCACCCCGCCTCTTTCCTGTGACAAGCAGAAACCAGTTTTCAGAGGATCTTGCTTGCCACTGGAAAGAGGTGGGGCAAGTTGCAGCCCCATGGCAGCTTGTGTAAAATCCGATGGAAGCGCCATGGAGAAGAGGAAAGTGAAACTGGAACAAGACTAGTGGGGAATCAGCCAAAGACTTGTTAGCCTGGCACCAAATCTCCATGAAAAAGGGATTAAGTTGGCAATGAGGGAAAGAATTTTGAATAACAATGTACAATGACTCAGAATTCCCTGTTAAATATGTAATGCTCATATAATTAATATTGGTTTAAGCATTTAAAGCAGCTATTTTCTCCAGGGAAACTGATGTTGGTCATCTGGAGATCAGTTGTAATAGCAGGAGAGCCCTAGATGATACCTGGAGGTAGGCACCCCTACTCCGCAATGCAGGGAACATTAAAACAGCATTAACTCTCCTCCCTGAGGAGAGAGTTGCAGCAGTGAGCAGCAGGGATTGGGTGATCGCAGCTACCTGAAACAGGACCTAGAAACCTTCGTTTGTATAGGGGGAGGGATCCCACAGGGGCCAAAACAAGGAAAATGGTGCTGATGTGGACAGCCCTGCAAAAATTCACACTTTCCTGTTCACACAGTGCTCAAAGGCATTTTGTTTGTAATCTTTCCATAGTAAATTTTTGAGAAAGATCACAACAAAGTGGGGGGGGGGAGACACAGAAGGCTTCTGTCAGAAGCAGACAGTAGAAGACATTATGTAAATGCTCCCCCAAAAAACACAGTTGAGGAAACGAAGGTGGAGCAAAAATGTCCATGAGAAACAGTCTGAGTCAAGGCTCCTTGTGCAACATCTGAGTCCCAAATTATCTCATTGGGACACAGCTTGATTCCTTGAATCTCTATGTTGCTATTTTCTCTGTGTTGCTAGGTTCTTGGTTATGAGCCTGGGCCTTCCAAGCCTGGGCTCCATTTGGCTCCTCCCTTTTACCTAGGTTTGCCAGCCCGCCCCCCCCCCCCCGGGCTATTGGCTTCCCCATCACTTTTTGAATTCTTCCTTTTGGATTCTCCCTTTTTCCAGCTCACTCTCATCCTGTGTCCCTCTGGTCTTCTCTAGGCCACTCACAATTTCGTATCCACATGTGAGGGGCTAGACAGCCCTAGCTGACATGCTACACAATGTGCACACATGAAAAAGATAAAGATGAGGTAGACCCTGCTTGCAAGCTTACAATTTAATATGGCAGGAGGAAATGAGGAAACAGAATGAAACACCACCGAAGGACAGTCAGGAAATTGGGCTTTAAAATAGAAGCCAACATATAGGACTTCTGGTGCACACTAAATTTAGCTGTCTATACACTAGTTTAACAAAAGATGCTGATGATCCACTTGTTCCCAGTTATTTACCACAAAACATATTTTTCTGAAGTCTCATATTTGTTGCTATAATTGTCTCCTTAAGATCCTAAAAGGAACTGGTGGTAAAAAAAAATATCACAAAATAATGTTTTTCCTTCCCACCTCAAAACTTGTGAAAAGTTTTGCCACTCACACACACATGTATAAAAGAAACAGCTTGACAATTTTTTTTTCCAGAAAAACAAGTCAACAGCATATTGAGAATTCAAACTGGCTGACACCCACCAAGGGAGTAATGTGAAAGTGCTTATACAAAATATTTGCAAAAGCTCACAAAACTATCACATTTGACTTGTAATTTTATGGGTGACTCTTTCATGGCAAAAAAAGAATATCGCCCATTTATGCTAAAAAACTTTCAAATTATGTAGTCTTCATACTCCTATTGTGATACATGGTTGTCTTCTTCTTTTCTTCTTCTTCTTCTTCTTCTTCTTCATCATCATCATATCTAGTTAAATGTGCAATATGTGGCAATTCTACTCCCCCCCCCAAGTAAATTCAATCCATACACAGACAGGGTTGGGTTTCTCTACATACTCAAAAGGTGCCCCAGATATGCAGAAACTGAGCAAAAGAAAAGAACCTCCCACAAAAAGGAACCCAATGGATTAATTTATTTACTACATATTTTTATCCCACTCTTCTTTCTTCCATTTGATTCTCACAACCCACCTGTGAGGTAGTTTAAGCGGAGAGAGACTCATTGGCCCAAGGACACCCAGGAAGTTTTGTGACAAGCAAGAATCTGAACCTAGACCTCCCTGATCCTAGACCAACACTCTAACCACTATACCCCTCTGACGGAAGAAGATTGAACACCAGTCTCAGGGCACTTGGAATGTAGAAGCAGTTGTGAGTTAGGAGAGAGGGGGGAGGGGGGAGGGGAGAGAGAGAGTGACGTGGTGCTCTTGAAGGTTAATCTCGTCCCTGTAATTCTGGGAAGTGGAATACTTCTAAAGACTTGACACACTATAAAGCTAACAAAATCTGCAAGTCTCATGCCCCAGGACTCTTTAAACCGGTGAAGTGACCCAAATCAGTAGTTGCAGTTGGGCACATATGCAAATGCATATGTATACCAACATCCACATCTTCCATACTGGATGCAGAAAAAGAAACAAAGGCACCCTGCATCATCCTGTTCAGGTGCTAGCCATTTCTGTTCACAGCATCCAGAACCACAGCAGTCAGAGCAACTGTTGCACCATTTTGGCTGCTGAGGTTCAGAATGGAGTCTCCAGCAAGCAACCTCATCAGCTGAGGATATTTTGCATCCCATACAGCAAGAGTGAGAGATGTTGTTTTGAACTGGTCACTGTTTTAAAACTGAATACACAGAAGATCTACTTCTTATGAAGACTTGTGCAACATCTGAACCCCAAATTATTTCATTGGGACACAGCTTAATTCTAATTTTGACTTCCTCAAAATGGAGTTTGTGTAGCAATCCATATCTATCATGTGTATTAACTCCTTGTTTACGTCTCTTACATTTCTATAATTATACTACTTTTCTGTGTATTTACACATTTGTTAATGGTATATTGAACAAAGTGTACAATCATACCCTTCTCACATTTTTCATGTGGTAGTGTTTTCATTTTGTAGACATCTCTATTTTTATATACCTCCTTGTACTTGTCTATATTTAATGTGTTTTCTTTGAAGGTGTTCCTTCTTGTCTTGATTTCTATGAACCAGCATCTGTGCAATTAATCACTATCACTTTAATCCCGTCTGCATACAAGCCCACCCCCTAAGTTTGTTTCAGAGAAAAATAGATAATGATTATGACAATGTACAAGAATGATGACCTCATTCCAAGTCATTTCATTGCTAACCTAAAAGTGGCAATCCTTGAACAACGAAATTTCCAAGGGAGATTACAACATGAGATTGCTGAACTGGAGTTCATTCACAAGTTCAGAACAAGGGACCCCCCTGGCCTAAATAGGGACATATGATTCCTATCTCACTCGAATTGCTATTTTCAGCCAACAAGCATTTCCCTTCTGCTGATTACAATAGGCATTGCACCTTTGCATACTTTACAAGCATTCTTTACAACACCCTTCCCACCTTCCGACAAGAAGGACTCAGACAACTCTCTTTCTGCTCACATTTGATGAAGGGAGCTTAGACTCTTTAAAGTTTACAACCTGAAACACTTGTTGGTCTCTAAGGTGCTACTGGACATGAATCTAACTATTCCTCACATGTTCACTGCTGGAGGGCTTTTTGCAGTATCTTTCTTCCCAGTATTTGCAGTACTTTCTGCTACACTAGTGGAACTACACTATTCTATCAGATTTTATTTGTGAAGCATTTTGTGTGTGGGGAGGACTCATTTTAAAACCTTGGTTTCTTCTGGCAATCAAGTCAACCGCTGCTTTAAGAATGAGAAGAAAATATGAGGACAAGCAGTAATTTAGTCCCAGGTCATTGTGTAGCTTTGCTTCACTTCCCCTCTCATGCTGACAGCAGCACCCTCATTCATTATGCTTCCATATGCTTCTGTCATATTGTGGAAGTGCACACAAGGAGTTTCAGTCCCTCCTTCAAACTGCAGCCCCTTGTACCATGCAAAAACTTGCCTCTCAGTATTGCAGGGGGGTTACTCTGTAGCAATAACAAGAATGGCTGTTACAGAAAGGAGGGATGCCAGCCTCCAGGTGGGACCTGGGGATCCTCCAGAATTGCAGCTCATCTCCAGTCTACAGTTCCCCTGGAGAAAATGGATGCTGTGGAAGGTGGACTCTATGGCCTTGAACCCCATTGAGTTCCCTCTCCTCCCCAGTTCAATCCCCAAATCTCCAGGAGTTTCCCAACCTGGAGCTGGCAATCCTATTTCTTCCACCCTGTACATATCAGTTCCTTCTGCTCTTACACAGGGTGTATTTATTATTTATTAAATTTGACTTGTTGACAACCCTTCCCTACAAGGAGGACTCCAGGCAGCTAAAACAGAATTAAAATGCATAGATCCAGAGTAAAACAATATATGATCCAAGATGGCAATGAATTTTCAGTGCCTGGATTAGGGATGCCAGCCTTCAGGTTACCTTCAGCTTTCAGGATCTCCCGGAATTTTAGCTCATCTCCACACCACAGAAATCAGTTCCCCTGGAGAAAATGGATGCTTTGGAGGGAAGACTTTATAGCCTTGTACCCCACTGAGGTCCCTGTTCTCTCCAGGCTGCTTCCCCAAATCCCCAGGAGTTTCCCAACCTGGATCTGGCATCCCCCATCCCCCACTGGTGGCCAAGGAGGACCTGGCAACTCTAGCCTGGCTATATTTCAGATAGGGTTGCCAGCTCCAGCTTGGGAAAAACTGGGGATTTTAGGGGTGGAGTCTGAGGAGGGTGGAGTTTGGGTAGTGGAGGGACTGCAGTGGGGTTAATACCATAGAGCCCATCTACCAAAATGGCCATTTTCTCCAAGTGAATTGATCTCTGCCACCTGGAGATCAGTTGTAATTGCAGGAGATCTCCAGCCACCACCTGGAGGCTGGCAACCCTAGTTTCATATGATTGCACAATGGTGATGGGAAGGAGACATCTCATATAATATAATATATAAATAATATATAAATATAATATATAAATAATATATAAATAAATAATATAAATATGCTGGGACTGCATCACTGAAGTATTTTCTGGTATGAGTTGATGTTGAGAGTGAACAAGAAACGTCTCTCCAACGCCCTGCCATGTAACTTTGCAAAAAGGCCACATCTCATAATACAATCACCCTGTGGAGGACTGTTTCCATCTGGCTGTGGCTTCTTTCTGGGATATTCTAGTCACAGCAACTGAGGAAGGCTGACAATGTCAGATCCAGCCTGGACCTTCCTTCCTTCCTATTTCTGGGCTGCAATGATAGCTTGAAGTTTCTATTAGATGCCATTGCATTACATTTATGAAAGATATCTTGAGTGATCATGTATATTTGCTGTTTTGTTTAAGGTATCTTGCATTGCGTAAGGCAAGAGAATGCAACAATTATTTGCAATGCTATGTTACCTGTTACCATGAAAGAAAAGCAATTATCCAAATCTCCCAATTGTATATGAATTCATCAGCGCTCCATGGTGCTTATCCAAAGCTCTATATGTACTCCAGATACACATGCCATTTCCTCATGAGTGGGCTTTCTGATTTATTTCAATAAAAGAATGCCAAACTGAAAGGTGAAAGAAGGGACTTCATTTTATCTAACAACAGCATGTCATCTATGTATCTTTTCTTTCAAAACCCATCTAGGAAATATATACTCATTATTCTACAGTTGCCTTACAGCTGGACGTAGCTGGCTCAGAACATGAACAATGTGTTTTTGTTAGTGAAAATACCATTAAATTGCTAATTATTTTTATTTATTTAGCATTAAAACATCCAGAACAAGTGTTTTATTTGGAGGGCTGTTCTTTTCTCTCTCACTCCTTCATCCCCACAATATTACTGGATGAGATAAGACAACACTGGTAACATGACTACTCTATCCTGTGCTCCCTAAGAAATCGCACCAGTTCTGGTGCCTGGAGTTAGCAATCCCGACTGGCTCCACTGAGAATCTGAGAAGATCAGTTCAGTATGTACTGTGGACTGCGCTGTAAGAGACCCTCCAACTGCTTATCTGCTTTCATTCAAAGTCTGTAGAGCACAGAAAATTACATGAATCTATTACTTATCAACAAACTTTATGTGCCACCTTTGTATCCTTTCAAGGCCCATCAAAGCAGTTAACAATTTAAAATGTGCATGGTAACACCACAGCAGTTAAAAATTGACAAACCAATGGGAAACAACTTGGTTAAAGAAAGAATGAAATGTCCAGCTGTTTCTTTTTCTAATACATTTTATCTAGATAGAAATAGCCTCAAAAAGGTGGTGTGGGGCTTTTAAAAAAACATTCTTGAATGATGTTACTGAGAGGTGCTGCCTGATAAAAATGGAGTACCCCGTGCAAATAAAGTGTTAAACAAAATGGAGCCCGACCACAAACAGGCCAAGAAAACACTCCATCTAAACAGGTGGAGTGGACCCAGTAGAGAGCTTGTTGTGGTTGGAACCTGAATTCTGTCTCTCAACATAGTTTCACCCATTCCCCCTCCCCTCCAGTGCCTCCACCCAAACATATGCATAATAACATGGGAACTGCGGGTAAGCACTATTCTTACTCTGATCTTCTGCTACTTGCCAATTGTCTCTTCCTACAGCCTATCATCTCTACCTTGCTAACTCCAAACAAATGCATAATTTGATTGATCCTATCCTTAAAGGTCTTTGATCCCTTTCCGAGTGTCAGCCAAAAGCCGGTAACAAATTATTCAATTGCTCTGAGCTTATCTTCCTAGCAAAATGTGTAAAGTTTCCCAACACAGCGATTCAAGATAGCCATCAATAGAAAAAGCCCCTTGGTAACTAATGACCCCCATCTGTCGAAACCCCTAATTTCAGAACATCGTAGTCACCCGTTTGGTTGTCAGGGTGCCTGGAGACTCAACTCACACACGTCTGCCAGGAGAACATGGGTTTTGTCTACCAGACTGTAAGGGACTTATGTGAGTACTAACAGCCACAATGTTGCAGCAGCATTCCGTGTCTCTGGAAAAGTGCTAACCAGTAGAACAGATGGGTTTCCAGTCACTCCGTGCCATCACCATCTCGGCCATTGCAGCGGAAGAAGTTGCGCCACCAGAAACTGTCCAGGCAAGCGGATTCCAGCCTTGACCATAGAATCCATATGGGAAGGCTAACATCACCAGTAGCTATCTTCCTGCAGTGCCAGACTCCATCACAGCGAAGTAGGAGGCTCATGTACTCAACAGATGCCACCTATGCATAAGGCAATCAAGCTTATCTTAGGCATGGATCCTGTCAGACTGCCTAAGCCTTCGTCCAATGGAACCTAAGACAAAGGATGGTGCCAGTAGAGGAATGAAGAGGAAGAACATCTTCACCCAGAGCCAAGTTTCTTTGTATAGATAGGGTGTTACCTTAAGTAGCAATTTGGCCATCTATTGTCACCTTTTAGATAAGTTTTGATAGCTGTTAATCACTTCCACCCCAATAATTTCACCCATGCTTTCCCTTAATGGTCATCCTGGAGCCTACCCCTTTGGCCCATTGTTACCTGGAAGTCCAATCAGGTAACCAGGGCCAGGTCTGTTCATTGGCTAGGTATGGGCATCCAATCAAGTGCCCCCAATAAACTGGCTATTGGCTACCGCATAAGTCCAGCCCTTATGGTCATTGTGGAGCCTCCCTTTTTTCTGAGGTCATGTACCAACTGACACCTGTCATTCACCCCTGTACCTCCCATCCCCTAAGGGCTCAAGGTAGTCCTTACAACCACAGTCCCAACTCTCCATAGCAGTACCCCATTCCTGCTGTTTAGATACATCCCTGATCAGTTGAGGGCCCCTTCCCCCTAGTTTCTAGAAGTGGAATCCTGTATACATAGATTCTAGATCCTTTTTAAGCCAAAAGTGCTCGCCTGTCAATTCCACTACCTCTTTTAAGGGCATTTTGGCTTAAAAGTGTGGGTCAAAACCCACCTTGGTGTGCATTCTGTAGGGCACCATTTGCAGTCTGTACCACCCATTACTCCTGTAATTGGGTCTATAGGGCGCGTTACACTGGTCGTTCGCATTCCTCTCCATGTACTTTCCATTTGAATGGATGTCTCCTCTTCTGGATCAAGTGAATATTACCCGCTTCAACAACTCTTGAATTCCTCTATCGATAACCTCTATTTTCTTAGTCTCTTGATTGCTTGTACATAGATCTTTGTGTGTGTGTGTGTAAATCCTCTTGCTACATATGCTAAGTAAACACTATAAAATTACAATTGCTTAGACTATTCTTGTCTGAAAACCCGAACTCCGCATCATTGAAAGAAAAGATCCTCGCTCCTAAATTCGCTCTACCTAGTCTCTTAGCTAATTTCCCCATCAAAATTAAGAGACTTAAAAGCATTGCCTGCAACAATGTTTCTCATATAGCAGTTATGTATGTCCAGTTGTTGCAACAAAACCCACATAGGCTTCCTGTTACTCAAATGCAAGATAAATGTTCCACATCACACTTTAAAAAAACTTTAAAAAACATATTCTTCACACCACCTTATAGCTGCTGATTTCTACCACTCTAGGAATATGGATATTTTAGTATTTGGTACAAATATCTTTTCCGAGCAGTTTTCAAGCACAATGCACTATTTGAAGGCACTTAAAGCCATTGTATTTACAGTGTAGGAGTCATTCCAGTGGGCTCAGCAAAAGTTTGGACAATTGGATCTGGATAATTTGTAATTTAGAGAAAAATTATTTGACGGCTTTATGGCAGGTGCTTATATGTTGTGGTTATGATACCACAGCACAATTTTAGAAATGGTAGAACAAAGAAATAGTAGTAATTCTTTCAAGTCTCACTTTTCCACAGAACAGCCCACAGGGCCAAAGCAGATGTGATCCTGAGGCAGCATTCAGACATGATAACAAGCCAACATTAAGCCACAACGTGTGTGAATCCATCTTCTACTGTAGGTTAAGCCTAAATTAGTTCTTGACAGTTATCATGCCTGCCTGGGCCAGAGACAATACAAGAAGTAAAAGAGGAAGCTGAGTAACCTAATTGTTTTGGAGTACTGTAGATCTGAAGAGCCCTGTGGTGCAGAGTGGTAGAGCTGCAGTATTGCAGTCAAACTCTCTGCTCACAACCTGAGTTCGAACC
Organism: Heteronotia binoei; assembly: GCF_032191835.1. NCBI lineage: Eukaryota > Metazoa > Chordata > Lepidosauria > Squamata > Gekkonidae > Heteronotia > Heteronotia binoei. The sequence goes on from NC_083225.1 coordinate 68,742,647, forward strand.
CAGCGGAAGCTGGGTTCAGGTAGCCAGCTCAAGGTTGACTCAGCCTTCCAACTTTCCAAGGTCAGTAAAATAAGTACCCGGCTTGCTGGGAGGAAAGTGTAGATGACTGGGGAAGGCAATGGCAAACCACCCCATAAAAAGTCTGCCGTGAAAATGTCGTGATGCAACATCACCTCAGAGTCGGAAACGACTGGTGGTTGTACAGGGGACTACCTTTACCTTTAGATCTGAAGAGGTGTGCTATTAACTCATTCATTAGAGACTTGTTAAAGAGGAAAGTGAGATGATGAAGCATGAGATGATCCTGATTTAACAGCTACAGCCTATCTTAGGGGCCAGATAATAGTAATGGGGTCTGTGAATCAATAGTTTCTTGTGAGATGGCAAATTAAGAAATAACACAGAACTGAAACATTTCAAAAATCACAAGAGATGTTTTTAGATGTGCCTGAAGGCTGGAAGGTGTAATAAATACAGTGTTTGTTGTGTGCAAGCACCAAACTCAAATGGAGAACCCCTGTGAAAAACCAACTCCAATTACCCACAAATGTCCATGAGGTAACCCAGGAAGTTAACCATAATTAGTTTCCTCTGCAGCTGGTCCTCAGAGAATGGAGTTTGAGAAGCCAGAAAGACCCATCCCAAGTGGCAACAAGTGGGTTGGGTGGGTGGCTGGGGCTGGGTGATGGTCTCTCCAACCAACATTCACTCAGCACCAGCGTCTCCTGAGGGTCAGCTTCTCAGTACAGCAACAATAGTGCTATGCAGCCTGGGATTTTGGCTTAGTGTCCATCTTTGCATCTTACCCTATCCACTAATTCTAGGTCCGGTCCTTTTAAAGTTGGTTTCTCAGTGGCTACTCCATCCCATACCATCCAGACTTACCTCAGCTTTCTGGTGGCTGACCCTGCCACTCTACCATAATCTTGTGGTGGCTGGCCTGATTGGGGGGCTTACCTCACTAGGGAAGCTTCCCTTGTGGGACCTGGGGATACCCTAGTGGGCAGCCTCCAGGTGGAACCTGGGGATCCCCTGTCATTACAGCTCATTTCCCTTGGAGAAAATGAATGCATTGGAGGGTGAGCTCCATACCTCACTGAGGTCCCTGCCTCCCCAGGCTCCATCCCTATACCTCCAGAGGTTTCCCAACTTGGATCTGACAACTCTATCCCTCCCTATCCTCCACTGGTGGCCAGGGGTGGGACTTGACAACCTTATGCTTCACCCATCATCTTCAGTCACTGCTTTTGAGCTTGACATTGAACCCCATATTCTGACAGGGATGACAGTCACACAGTACATAATCTCTGTTCCCCCTCTGATCCTCCCCACACACACTTCCACATAAACACACACTGCTATTAGCCATGGAAAGCCAAAAAAAGACAGATTAGTGTGTGTGTTTCAGTTTGTGAAATTATATGGAGGTGGTGGAAGGATTACACCTCCTTTTCTCTAGAGTCATGGCCCTGATCCAAACTGCTTTCAGCTCCCATCCCACTGGTTTAATATCCCAATGTAATAGTGGAATACATTCAGGCAGTATTTCTTGGCATGAGACTAAGGATTTAAACTTCTCAAAAGTATGTCCCTATTTTGTGAAATGTTGGAGGGCATACAGTCCTTACAATCTCAGTTCCATGAGAGTATCCTAGGAAGGTAAACACTGCAGGATCAAGAGTGAAATGGAGATTTTAAAGAAGATAGGCTGTCAAAGTCCATTTCCTCATGTTTGACTGCAAGCTTGCCTTTAACACCTGAGGTGATTTAAAATAGTGAGGCAGAGACATTTCAACCACCAGTCTATATGCTAGTCTGGTTTCTTGGCTCTGAAAAGACTGAAGTTTTGTGGGCTGCATTTTGAACAGATCAGGTCCCACTGCTACATCTGCCACTCTGAGCAAAAGAATTGTCCAGGATCTCAAAGGACAACAGTCCCCAAGGTGCTGGCATCCCACCTACAAGACTATTCAGCACTGCAGCAATTTGCAAAGAGCTGTCTTTAACATTTTCTAGATGGCATGTTTAGCTGGGCTCCCTGCTTCCCACTGAGTGGTTGCTACTGTCACCATCACCTTTGTCCCCCTTGCCACAGGCTCTCAGTATGCACTCATTACTCCTTACATCCTGGTTTCACTTGCTGTTTGAGACAGAGGCTGCCACCCTGTTCTTTAATGCAGTGTGCCCAGTTCAGTGGGGTCCCAATCTAATTGGAAATACTTGGCACAAGTCTATTACATGCAAGAGAGAGCAGGCAACCCAACATCATTAGAGGAATAAGACTAGGACTGAGCCAGTTTAGGGGTGAGGAAAAGAGCATTGAAAATGATACATATTTAAAGACATGTGACTGTTTAGGTGAGGATTTGATCAGCATAACAACCCAGAGCAGTGAAGCATATTATTAGATGGTAGGCCAGAAGGAATGGTGTAGGCTGAAGGTGTGTCTCTCCCCAATGGCAGGCAGATATCACCAGACAACCTGGGCATGCAACCCTAGGTGTAAGTCCATGGGCTTGGTCCTTAACCCATGGCTGCAGTCTGTAGAATGATGGACCATCCCAGCAGTATGTTTTCTTTGTTTAGACTGTGTATTTTGTAAATCACTGTGGGTTTCCACTGGGAAGAAAAGCAGGATAAAAACATACTAAATAAATACAAACAGTCAGAAATAGACAGGCAGGAGAGCAGACGGACAGAAATATTTCTCCTTCTCAAACATCCTCAGAAAACTAATCCTGCAAATATCATCAAACAGCTTTTCATAGAGGGAAATTCTTTCTTTCTTTCTTTCTTTCTTTCTTTCTTTCTTTCTTTCTTTCTTTCTTTCTTTCTTTCTTTCTTTCTTTCTTTCTTTCTTTCTTTCTTTCTTTCTTTCTTTCTTTCTTTCTTGGTGTAGGTCACCCAGGCTCAGGACAGCCAACAACATGGTTAATAACATATTATTGTTATGAAGCCCCCAAATACACTGAAACATAGACCGATTCCTTACTAACAGTTTCTCCACTCCCAGGCTTCTACCTTCTTCATCTCAAACAATTGATACCCCACCACTTGGCAGTCTGTAGAATGATGGACCATCCCAGCAGTCTGCTTTGTTTGTTTAGATTCTGTATTTGTGTATTTTGTAAATCACTGTGGGTTTTCACTGTGAAGAAAAGCTGGATAAAAACATACTAAATTATTATTATTATTAGTTTATTTCTATTCCACCCCTTCCTCCTTTTGGGGGGCTCAGAGCAGAGTACAACAATTTAAATTAAAATCACAATAAAATCATAATAAAAACAAGTTCAACATTCAGTAAGTGCAGTAAGTTAGTTCAGCAAGATGATATAAAGCAAGATAGTATAGCTCCACAATATAGTGATGCAGCGGGCCATAAGGGCGTAGGGGGAGGCCAACAGATCTAACAGACAGATAGATGCCCACTGCCTCATCCAAAGACCTGGCAGAATAGCTCCATTTTACAGGCCCTATGAAAGGTCAACAAGCCAGGTAGGGCCTGGATCTCCATTGGGAGTTGATTCCACCAGGTCAGGGCCAGGACCAAAGATCCTGGGAGGCCGAACAAAGTGACCTCCGGGGCATATATGGAAGGAGATGATCCCATAGGTATGTTGGTCCCAGGTCGCGTAAGGCTTTCAAAGTCAAAACTAACACCTTGAAACAGATCCGGTACTCTATAGGCAGCCAATGCAGGTCGCGGAGCACCAGCCATATGCTCACCGATATAGGTGATGCAGTCAGCAGGTGAGCTGCTGCATTCTGCACCCGTTGCAGTTTCCAAATCAGTTTCAGGGGCAAGCCAGCATAGAGCAAATTACAGTAATCCAGCCTGGAAGTGACCATCGCATAGATCACTGTAGCCAAATCTTGGGAGGATAGGTATGGTGCTAGCTTCCTGATCTGCCTTAGGTGGAAGAAGGCAGACTGCGTAGCTGTTGTGACCTGGACCTCCATGGAAAGGGAGGCATCCAGAATCACTCCCAGACTCTTCACCTGCTGGGCCAGTACCAAGGCAGCCCCACCCAGGAATGGGAGCTGGATGTACGAACCCATCCCCCCCTCGATTCAGGTACAGGACCTCCGTCTTAGTTGGATTCTAGCCATGACTCCTAACACCTCCGATAGCTGTTCAGGGGCGGAAGACGATCTGCCATACATCAACAGATAGAGCTGGGTGTCATCAGCATACTGGTGACAACCCAGTCCAAAACCTCGAGCAATCTGGACAAGAGGACACATATAGATGTTAAATAATGTAGGCGAGAGAATAGCTCCCTGTGGCACTCCACATATAAGTGGATGCTGCAGGGAAGTCTGCTCGCCAACATCACCCTTTGTCCCCGTCCCTGGAGGAAGGAGGAAAACCATTGTAAGGCCACCCCCAAACAGACAGCAATAGATAGGCAGGAGAGCAGACAGACAGAAACATTTCTACCCATGCCATATAGTGATTACCCATGCCCCTGCAATGGGGTGGGTAGCCTGCAGAAGGTCTAAGGTTTGAAGTATAGCATCATCAGTTAAAAGAATAAGGTAATGTATAATATAAATAAATAAAGGCATGAGTGCATTTTGACCCGCAGCTTCCTCCAGTTTCCCTTGCAGCTTCTGGATCTCTTAAAAACATGGTTAGGAAGACACAGGGAAAATTGGAGGGAGCCGTGCACCCACACAGCAAGTGGTGAGGAAGTGGTGAGGAATCGATTTCTTGATTCAGGGAAAGCAGAAGCCCAGGGGCAGAGCAAATGCTACTGCAGAATTGATAACTCTTTGTTCGGGTGGTGGTCAGATATTCAAAATGTACAAGGGTCAATATCTTTAATCATTGCATAGAATTGTGCAGACATGACAACAAAATTGCATAAATTCCTTCTTGTATGTGTAAAATGCCACCAAGTTTCAGCTGATTTATGGTGACCCCAGCAAGGGGCTTTCAAGGCAAGTGAGAAACAGAGGCATTTGCCATTGCCTTCCTCTGCAGAGGCTTCCTTGGTAGCCCCTCTTCCATGCACTGACCCTGCTTAGCTTCTGAGACCTGAAGAGATCAGGCTATGCCATGCCCCCTTCCTTCCAAGTACCTTCATGGATCCAGAAATTTAGAGCCTTGTGTAATCAGCTTATTGAGAGGAACCTGGATCAGAACAATCCCACCATATGAGCAAAGATAGCTAGTGAGCCTATAGCCAGCAATGACAAGAAGAAGAAAGCAATGAGTAACCATGACAGACTCATGAAGGTGCCTTCTACTGAGTCAGGCTTTTAGTCTATCAAGAACAGATTCCCCCCCCCCCCTTTACTTCATTTACACCCTCTACTTTCTTCCCAGTAGGGACCCCAAGCATCTTACACTGTTCTGCTCTTCTCTTTTTATTCTTCCAACAACCCTGTGAGATAGATTAGGTGGAAAGAGTATGACACAGCTTTCATGGCTGAATGGGGATTCAGACCCGGGTTTCCCAGATCCTAGTCAGACATTCTAGCCATTACAACACGCTGACTCAGTTTTCCACTCTACTCTGATGGACAGTGACCCTTCAAGGTTTTAGGTACAGGATTTTTTTTAATTTATATTATACATTACCTTATTCTTTTAACTGGTGATGCTATACTTCAAACCTTAGACCTTCTGCAGGCTACCCACCCCATTGCAGAGGCATGGCTGGACTAAACATGCTGGCTTTGATTACAGAATTTGGAGCTGACACCTAGGAAACCAAAAGACAAAAGAAAATACCACTGCACTATTTTTAGATTTTGTGATTTGAACAAAGGCTTGAATCTTAAGATGTGACCGCATCAGCTGCCTTTCTTGGAACGTGGCCTAAGAACAGCTGGGGTGACCTAAAATTGCATGCCAGGGCATTGTCTCACATGTTCCTGCAGGGCTCTTTACTCAAGTGAAATCCAAGCATGCAATGATCAATACAGGAATGTATAGAATGAAGCAGGGGTAGTTTTCTTGACCCTGAAAGGAATATGGAGGGAAGAACAGGTGAAAATATAGCCTGAAATAGCCAGTTTCCCATAAGAATTAGAAACAGGGGATAGGGACAGGGGGAATTTATTTGTATTTATTTAAAACACATCAGCCAGCTTTCTCCATTGCAGAACTCAAGTTAGCTTGCAATATAAATAAACCTATTATTAAAACAATGTATATTAAACAACTATAAAATCCCATAACAGTCACATTAGCACTTCTACCAAATACCTGGAAGTGACATCAACACATTGCTGTGATACTCTAGGATTCACCAAAAACGCCATGATAAAACTTGTGGGCAAATCCTAGAGTACTAGCATAGTGATGCCATTCTGGGTTGGTTTGTTTTTTGTTGAGAGTGATTCCATGCTACTAGCACTCACTTATTTTCCCAGCTATTTCCCCTGCCTGTGACTCTCTGATCCCCCTAATAGCCAAAGATGGGACAAATGGCTTGTTGTTTGTTTGATTCTTCATTGGAAAAGGTGGAGCAGAAAGAACCTGTAAGGAAGGGATGGCTAGATGAACTATGTCTCCCCACTTCCTGGGAAACATTCAAAGTACAATACTTCCATTTCATTGGGTGCGGTCACATGTCACATTAAAAGCGGGTGTGTAGCGCTCAAATATATCCCGCCCTCAGCGGGGGATGGCGGGATATAAGAATAAATTTATTATTATTATTATTAAATTTAAACCGCTGAATATTGATTCGATGCAGGGCCGATCAGACGAGCATCCAAGAATGTGACTCATTCTGTTGTTGAGCGATCAGACATCCAATACTATCACGCTCTTTTCTTGGCACAGGTGTGATCAGATGGTGATTTCTGGGAGGAGGGGTCCATTGAACATGCGCCCAACTGTTTGGAGGTGGAAATCAAACGTTGCTTCAGAGGCAGCGGGGGGGAAGGGGAGGAAAGTTTGTGGAATTAACATTGCTGATTCAAACCAGGGAACTGCCAGGAATTACTTTCCTAGAAATTGTCAGTTACTATGATATCTGGAAATCCTCCACATTGAAAAAAAAAGATTTTTTTTCCTGTTCTGAATAGTGGGATAATGTTTCAGCCCCCCTCCGATCCTGTGTTGACTGGAGAAGCAGAAGCGTCACCTCAGATTCCTGGATGATCTGACAATGTGCATGTCTGCTGGGGCTTTAAAAAAAAAAAGTGGGAGGGGCGGTAAACATTCCAAGGGGCAGTATTGCGCGTGAGCTGTCCAAACAGGAAAAAAACCGATCTTATGCCGCTTCTTTGAAAAAGGGCTAGACTTTCTGCACTATCAAATTAATGCGGCATTGATCTGCAGCAAACCGGGATGACCCTGGATGACATTCAATTGCCAGATGTGGATGTCCAGACGAACATATTTAATCCGTCAGCAAGATGGAGCTGTGTCTCCACTAATGGTACATCTGGCTGCACCCTAAGAGTGTCAGTCTGGGTTCAGTCCAAGCCAAGTTCTGAGATCAGAGTTGAGGTGAAGTCCAAGGGTCAGTGGTTTGTCCAGGCTGACCCACAACAAAAAGATAACATATTAATGTGTTTTTAAAATATATATATATGGCATCAGGCATTAATGGGCACCAAATCTGATGAAAGTGAATATATATATATATTCACTTTCATCAGATTTGGTGCCCATTAATGCCTGATGCCATAGTAACTACTTTGTTTACCTCAGTGTCGGATTAAACCCTGTGGAGGCCCCTAGGCAGTCAAAATCTTGGGGGCCTCCTTACAAATTATCTCAGAGTTGAAGCACCTGACCCACTGCCCACAGCCCCCATTGCAGCCTGCAGGCACCTTCTTAAAAGCCCCTTTGACAAAGCTGTGGGGGAGAGGCAGAGAGAGGCAAACTTGTCAATGACTCCAGCAGCATCTGCACCAGGCAAGTCAGGCAAAGACCAGCTCAGTTGCTGGCTGCACGTGAAGGCTGGGAGGGCTGCAAGCAGGGAGAAAACTGGGGGCAGGGGGGGACTGTTTTGCCTATATAGTTGGTCCAGTTCTACTGTAATGCCTATCACTAAGGCTTCCAACTTCCAGGTGTGGCCTGAAGTTCTCCCAGCAATTACAACTGATCTCCGGACCACAGAGATTAGTTCTCCTAGATGGAATGGCAGCTTTGGAGGGTAGACTGTAAGGCATTGCAGTCCCACTGAGTTTCCTCTCCTCCCCAAACTCTGTACTCCTTAGGCACAGCCTCAGTTTTCCAGGAATTTTCTAAGTGGAATTAGGCAATCTTAGCTTCCACAGAAGCAAAAACCTGGTTGGCATGGAGTGAAAGCTTAATCAACTACAAAGTGAGGGGAAGAGGAACTAAACCAACCAAGCAAAAACCTCCAAAGGGAGTTTAGAATACTAGTAAGGGGCCAGAAGTTACAGACAAAAGCACACATGTTTGTTGTTATTCAGTCACACAGTCGAGTCTGACTCTTTGCGACCACATGGACAAAGTCATGCCAGGCCCTCCTGTCTTCCACCATCCTCCAAAGTCTGCTCAAATTCGTGTTTATTACATCAGTAATGCTGTCCAGCCATCTCATCTTTTGCCGTCCCTTTCTTTTTTGCCTTCTGTCTTTCCCAGCATCAGGATCTTCTCCAGTGAGTGCTCCCTTCTCATTTGGTGGCCAAAGTATTTGAGCTTCAGCTTCAGCATCTGACCTTCCAGGGAACAGTCTGGATTGGTTTCCCTTAGGACTGACTGATTTGATCTTCTTGCAGTCCAAGGGACTCTCAAGATTCTTCTCCAGCACCACAGCTCAAAAGCATCTATTTTTCTGCGCTCAGCCTTCCTTATGGTTCAGCTCTCACAGCCATACATTACTACTGGGAATACCATCGCTTTGACTATACAGACTTTTGTGGCAGGGTGATGTCTCTACTTTTTATTATACTTCCCAGGTTCGCCATAGCTGTCCTCCCAAGGAGCAAACGTCTTTTAATTTCATGGCTACAGTCACCATCTGCAGTGATCTTGGATCCCAGAAATGTGAAGTCTGTCACTACTTCCATGTCTTTCCCTTCTGTTTGCCAAGGTGTGATGGGGCCAGATGCCTGATCTTAGTTTTTTTGATGTTGAGTTTCAAGCCTACTTTTGTGCTCTTGTCTTTCACCCTCAACAAAAGGTTCTTTAGGTCCTCCTCACTTTCTGCCATTAGAGTGGTGTCATCTGCATATCTGAGGTTGTTGATGTTTTTCCCAGCAATCTTAATTCCAGCTTCTGCTTCATCCAGGCCAACACTCTGCATGATGTGCTCTGCATATAAATTAAAAAAGCAGGGTGACAATATACATCCTTGTCGAACTCCTTTTCCTATTCTAAACCAATCAGTTGTTCCATATTCAGTTCTGACAGTTGCTTCTTGACCCTTATACAGGTTTCTCAGGAGACATGTGAGGTGGTCTGGTACTCCCATCTCTTTAAGGAAGAACATATAAACACCTTGTAGGGGCCCAAATGAAGCCTCATAAAATCATAAAAGTGACAAATGCACATGAAAGAACCATATATGACCTGATGCATTTCAGCTTGCAGAGGCCTTCTTCAGGGGTCAAACGGTACAAATTTCAACATACAACAAAGTCCCTGTTACACTTGTAAATCAACAAACAATTAATATAGGACCCAAAATGGAATGATGTATGGAGAGATTTTTTTTAAAAAAATAGATTATTATTGGTTAATATCAACCTATGTCTGCCGTGAAAACGTCGAGATGCGATGTCACCCCAGAGTCAGAAATGACTGGTGCTTGCACAGGGGACTAACTTTATCTTTTTATCCAATTGGAAAATCCCATCAAATATTGATGATGCACATGTTGCTGTAGCCTGATTTAATATACTTACTTCCAATCTGGAAATGAATGGCACAATTTTTTGTAAGGCCACAAATGTATCTGGCCTTATATCAGCAGCAATTACATACACACCAAATAGTAATATTGCAAATATGTAACTGGAAATACAAACATGAAAATAAATATCACATTGCAACAGTTATTGAAATGTAATATATATATTTTAAAACATTAAAATTTAAATATTATAATAAAAAATAAAAAACACCTTTCAGTTTCGGTCCTAAGAATAAAATCCCCTTATCAAGGCCAGTGTAACATCAATATGTATCAATACAGATGGAAAGATATCATGAGCTTATATAATGTGCTAGGGAATTATGCAATACTGATGTGATGTCAGAGGTCAAGAAGGATAAAAAATTTAGGGCATGACAACGCAAAACAGACTTATTTAATGCAATGCTGGTGTAACGATGACAATGCAAAAGAACTTAAAGAGATAATACTTATATGTTGTAACACTGGTGTACTGTAATGCAAATAAGCCTTGAAAAAGATAGTACCCAAATACTGCAATACCCATATAACAATGACAATTAAAATAACTTCAAGAAATAATGCCTTATGATATAATACCTAGTATTGGCAAAAATTTCCAAAAAGGGGGGGGGGAATGGCAATGCAAAAGGATGATACCTAGAGGTAGCAGCCTAGCTTGGTTAACAAGTCTCTTCTCAGACTCTTCCACATCTCAAGAAATGCAAACCAGTGTAGAGCAATCCACTCTTCTTGGAAAGTTTCACTCTGCCCTGCTCTGATTTCTGGATCTTCATAAAAAGTCACCATATCTTGCAAAATGCATTAGTGAACTGGGTCCCAGAAACAGAGCAGCAAGGTTTGGGGAGTGCATTTGGACTAACACATATTTCATTTCAGGTTATTCTGTCTCTGTCCTAGAAAGAGGAATTTGTGTTTCCTGTACTCATTTTCCTTTCCTGAGAATGCAGGGTCCATGGGTATGTTGATGGGTCCATGGATCAAACTGTGAATTTGTGCAATGACACCTCTACAAGCCAGGCCCATAGTTACAGTGGGGCCTGGGTTGGGTCATGCCACTCCATTCAAACCCCCTTCCATCTGTATAGCCTCTGCATTGGAGGGCCTCCAATCTGCCCCCTGAATTAGACAAATTGGGGGAGGGGCTGTCATTTTACTTGAGAAGCAAAGAAAGTGTTTAGGGCCAAATTGGGTGACCCCCCCGCCCCCCCCCAACAAAAAGTGCTGCTGTGGGCCCCACTAAACATGAAATCCTGGCTATGGCCCTGATAAATTTTATCTGCTTTCATTTAAGAATGTGGCTATAGTCTGCAAATATGAGAGGATGTGGGTTTTTCTCCTCTTATTTTCATTTGAAAACTGTATATTTTCTTTATTATGGTTATTATATGTTTCTTTTCTTTATTATATGCTTTATCAGCTTCCATTGTTTTCAGCAGCAAATGCATTTGTAAACAGTAATTCTTCCCCCACCCAACTACAAGGATCCTTTGCCTTGCACAAATTCTTGCCAGATTTCATTTAGATTGGAGAAAGGGTCATCATTTATACACAATTAAAATTCTCACTTGCACAACAGGCAGAGACAAGGTTTGCAGCTAGGAACAGAGGAAAGCAGGTAAGCGGTGCAAATGATACATAACATGTGGATGTTATGCATGAATCCACCCTTTATTAATCAAAGTGGTTGAGGGTGTGTATGGGGGGTGCCTGGTTTTAGAAATGGGGTGTGCAGGGGGAAGAGGTTTAACAGTCACCTCCCATTACTTTTCTCAGTTCCAGCTCTAGCTACACATCACAAAGTCCTTGTGTTGCTGGAGAACAACACAATGTCTTTGCAGCACACATGCCATGGGAGTTTTGTTCCTGTCAGATGCACACCAGCTCTTTCTGTCTGAAACTCCTTCGATAGTTTGGTATCCTCAAACAGCCTCTGGGAGCCTCTAGGGCTCTTGTTATGAAACTTACATATAGTGATGATGTAAGTAATGTGATTTTTGTAAAGGAGACAGTAGCAACTCAGTGGGGCTGTATGAGGACACAAAACCAGCAGGAAGGAGTAGCTACTGCCTTTCTTCCCTTGTGCTGTGGTAACCAATAGAATATAGCCTGTGTATGAGTGGGATGCACCCCAATTCCCCTGGCACATTAGGTGAAAATGTCAACTTATTCCCCAATGAATATGAGGGCTGTGTAATGTGAAGCTGGAGCCCCACTTGTTGAATTATGAGCCCTGCTAAAGCCACTACTATTTTCCTGGGTTTTGGAAGGACCTGAGCACAGAGAGCAAGGGAGCTGTGCCTTCATTACTTTCTTCACATGCATGCTGAGAGGTGCAGCAGGATGACAAGCTGAAGTCCCTCAGTGGCTGAAGAAGATGGCTTCAACTCACAGCTTGTTCCTCAAATGGTACACTTCCTGGTGGCTGGATTTCCCCTAGCTTCCTTGGACTGCTTCCTCCATTCCTAGCCTTGACACCAGTGAGATCATAACTGTGGAGCCCCCTCTTCCTGTCACATGACATCAGTGTGCTTTTACATTTGCAGCTTTGTGGGTCCCATTTCCTGGGTCTGTACCTCACCGTGCTTCAGTACTTGGAATATTCCCCCTCCCCCCACTCAGCACAGCTCATTTCTGGTAATGGAGCACTTGCAAGATAAGGTACAAGAGGGAGCAATGTTTAATAACCATCCCTCAGAGACCCTCCCCCATCCCTTGCTTTGTTACTCCTTCTTACTAATGGCCAGAGGGCACAGGTGATTTTTTTTTTCCCCTGAGGAAACAGTGCAGCTGTTTTTACATTAATTAGACATACTGAGAGATCTCAATTTCATACTTGTCACTGACCCCTCACGCCTCATCTCTGGTATCTCTCCCTCCCTCTTTCTCTGTGCATCTCTCTCTGGTGTATTACTCATACTGATTGCACTGCACATACATTAAGACAGTATAGCAGATGTTATCTATCACCAGCAAGGGAAAGGTCAATTGTGGCATTTGCCTCCATCTGGTCCCAGCCTGCAGCTGCCTGTATGCCAGTATACACAAGCAAAATATTTGTCCTTGTTCCTTACAGGCTCAGAATAGCAAGCAGAAAGGAGCCACTGTGCCTATATGGAATCAAATCAAAGTCAGTAATTGGTGTAAACAGTGCCTTAAAAAGACAAACCTATCATCACAATCCTCTTTCGATCTGTGTGTAATTCTCTGGATTGGCAAATCTTCCTGTCTTTGCAGTCAGCAGTGTCCTCGATCTCTGACCTCCTTCAGTTCTACTAGACAGCCAGGCACCAGAAAATTGACAGATCTAACAGTTTTCTAATGTTATTGACTATAATTCATTTTCCAGTTTGGGTACTGTTGTGTCTTGCAGTTCAGTCCCGAAATTACAACAAAGTGGACGCTAGGGAGGTGACCAGTGGAAGTCCACTGGTCCCCGGATGTAGCCCCGCAAATACGCTCCGCCAATCAAGATCTGTGGTGGTAAGTTTAACTGGCCAGGATTGGACCTGGCCAGACTGAGGGTTGCTCCGGGGTATGTATATAATGGGGACCCGGCCCGTGTTGCGTTGCCTTGTGATGTACTCACTAATAAAGCAAGTTGCCTTCAACACTTCTCGTCACTCAGTACATTACAGGTACATTTGGTTTATTTCCCCCTTATTTCTCATCCATATGTATGTCCCTAGATTATGAGGAAAAGAAAGTGTCTAGCTCTAGCAGAATAGGTACTTACTGCTGCCAAGGAGAAAGAAGAAATATTCTGATAATGTAGAAGGGCAGTTGGGACACTAGCCAGGAAGAGGGCAACACAAAACTTCTGGATAATTTCAGTCACAAAAGATTACACCCCTTTAATGAGGTGCAATAATTTTGCTAACTTCCACTTCCAGTCCCTGGCAATGGAATATAGGGGTTCCCTTTAGAGATTTCCCTGAAAGAACAAAAGGGTTTCCTTTAGAGGTTCTCTTGAGAGGTCCTCCAACATTTAACTGACTTGACTTTATAGTTAGCAGCTGAATGTCTGGTGCATGATTTTGTGGGAAAGACCAACATGATGATCCCTAACCCACACATTTAAACATTCTCCCAGCTGTTTGGATGTCTTCAGAGATTTGGTTTCCATATGACTGGGAGAATATTCAAAGGGACACCACAGTGAGTTCTTAGACACAGCATGACTGCAACTTCTAATGCAGCTATCAGTGGCAGATCACATAAAAACCCCAGCCAGATTGGGCACAGCCTTTGTAAATTCTCATGTTTTGAAGGAATAACGTGATTTCTGCACACAATTAAAGAATAGCTGTCTTCTTTGCTATTTTCCACTAAATCAAGTTTTAGGTTTGTTATCTTCTTTTTTCCCTTGGAATTCATTTCCCAGTTATGCAAGAAGCTTTAACTTAATCCCAAGGAGTTTGGCTATAAGGCAGATAACGACATGCTGATTGCACAAGTACAGAAGCAATTATAGGCAAGAGTTTCATACAGAAATATCTGAAAGCAACTGACATTTCTAATTGGCATATTCATTTATGCTGGACTGTTATGTTCAGCCTCAGCCTTTATTTTCCCACATGCTGTAATTTGTACTTTAAGTGGTCTTTTTCGGCTATTAAACTCCTGCATTCATTTTCCTAATGGGTCTTTTCTCCCTCCCCATTTGCAAATTTACTGGTTTCCATAACTAAAGAAGAGAGTATAGGATCCGGTGAATCATCAATCTGGAGTGCACACATTTGATGCCAAAGGAATGATAGTCAATAGGATCTAGGCCTTCCCCCTCCCCCAATAGCTCATGCTGAGTGAATGGGTCAAACCCAAAGTTAACTGTGATGGATCTCAAGTTCATTTCTAAACTTTTTGTAAAGATTGTTCAAAGGCCATGCACTACTTTATATAACAAATCTCAGCCAGTCAAGAGGCAGGAACATGCAGAAAAAGCCATTTTCCATATTTGGCAATAAGCTTGCTTCATTCCACAAACCTGATCTCATACAGACTAAATCACAGGGTAGGCTGTAGAATATCATGTAGTCTTATCTGTGCACAATTATTGATTTATTTAATAAAGACTATTTCATCTTTACATTTTTAAAAACATTTTTAAATTTTTAATTTTGGGAAAAGTAAGTCTCTACCAGGCTAAAATGTAATTACTCCTTTGTAAACTGTGCCTGATTTTTATTCTTTTTGGATCCCTTTCAGTTTTTAATGTAAATAATTAAGTTGGAGTAGGGATGGGCTATTCTTGCTATGCCATATACTGCATTCCCTTAGCAGAATCAACCAAGGCTCTGTTGCATAGCCAGCCAATGAAGGACAGCCACAAACTATTCATTTGTTTGGTGTAGTGGTCAAGAGCAGCAGACTCTTATTTGGAGAACTGGATTTGATTCCCCCTTTCTCCACATGCAGCCAGCTGGGTGATCTTGGGTCAGTCACAGTTCTCTCTTAGAGCTCTTGGCTTCACCTACCTCATAGTGTGTCTGTTGTGGGGAGAGGAAGGAAGGGAGACTGTAAACCTCTCTGATACTCCGAACAAAGGTTAGGGTATAATTCCAACTCTTTTTCTTCTTGTTACATCACAATAACAAATTATGGTTTGCATGTCTTATTCTGAACTAGGATTTGAAACTAAACTGATTTTGAATGAAGATCTCAAAACACACTTTGTGATTTGGGATGCAATGACAAACTATGCCTTACCACTGAAGTGGAAGGTTTTTATTAGTTGATGCATGCCAAGGGAATAAATAGAAAGAGCAGGAACTCCAAAGGATCCCCAGACTTGATCATATAGTAGTAAACTAGGCTTTATCATTACATCTGAAAGTTACTGTAGTAAACCTGACTGAATTCACTAACATTTTCAGTTTTTGCTCTCTTTGTTTTCTTGAACATACAACCTAAGGAAAAGATGTATGGCAATCTCAAGTCTCTGCTTCCAGAATCTTGAACTTTAGAGAGTCATGTGAAAACAAAACAACCTACAATTTGTTTAGGCAAATGCTGAGATACAACAAGAACAAAGGACAAGAATTATTCAATTTCTGTTTCCAGATAAATCTTTCCAGACGCACTGAGTGTTTTTAAAAACTAAACCTCTTTTATAATCAAAGCATGCCTGGTGATTAATCAGTGGATCCATCTGTGAAATCAAATAGGGCTAGTGCACAGGGGTCTTTTTTGTAGAAAAATAGATGGTGGAAGTCATCCAGGGATTGTTATGCAGCTGCACCTACTATTCAGTGGACAAGGTGGGGAGGAGGAGGAGGAACCCTCAGAAAGGTCCAGGAGCTGCACTGCTGTGAGCTCCTGCTGAATCCAAGGCTAGTGCATTTATATACAGAGAAATCAACATTTTGCTCGGTTTTAAAGAATATGTAACCGTAGCATTTCAAAGACAACTTCTGAAAGTGAATAAAATTCCAAGTAGAGGATTTCAAGTAAGTAAGATTTAACAGTTAATCACACATCCCTATTCTTATTTTGGCACTCAGTGTATTATACGTTTGGATGTTCCTAGTATATATTTGTGTCTAGACTAAACTCTACACTCTTGATTAAAAATCAATTAAAGGGGGAAAGTGGAAGTACAATTAGCATGGTTTGAAGTAAGTTTTGTTAGAGCACTTTGGCTACTGTCACCATCCCTCCTGAAATACCTGAGGAAAGGAAGAACTGCCAGTTGTCTGTAGCACACCTTTTCCCATTGATTTTCCCTCTCAGGTTGAACGAAAATGAAGTCCCATTTATGCATCCTGTGGAAAATGGGATACAGCTACAACCCTCTTCCAACCTATGGGAACATGCAAAAACTTCTAATTTCAAAGTTTGTCATTTAACAAAAGTCTAAAATATAAAGCTGTATGCTACAGATAGATTTGTAAATGCATTAGGTGGCATGATGTGAAATGGTTTGTGATATTCAAGTCTGTTTAATATATTCCTTTACAATGATTACAGTTCTGAACTATGTACATATTTACACATGTACACATTTACTAGATCTTGTTTCCATTCTATTTTTCTTAGTGTTTTTTCTTAGGGCTAGATAGAGATGTCCCTAAAAACAATGTTGTAGCTGAGCTCTGTGAGTAAGCCTAATTGTAACTCTATGTTTATTCAGGGCTCATCCCCATCATCTGTGGCCCCATAGTATTAAGTCTGCAAAAGAAGCAGCATAAGACCCCCATCCATAGCCTTTACATTTGCTACCCTAAGAAAATCTTGTAACTGAGAGACAGCAGGTTCCATAAATTCATCATGGGAACTCTCAGTCTTCATTATCACACACACAGAGGCATAGAGTGACTTCATCTCTGCACTTTGGAATAAGAAAAACTCTCTTACAAATATAGTTCCTTCCCAAAGCAGCTTATAGTGGTATCTCTCACACAAAGGGATATATATTAAATATACAGGATTCTGAAAATGGGAGAAAGCTGATGCCACAAATTCTGAAATGCAGGTAATCTCCTACCATTTACAGGTGAAAGAAATTATGAGTATGAATACCTTTGTTGATTGACACTGAGCATTCTGTTCCATTGGCTGGTGATGCTGACCGAACCCTTTCACACCATGTCCTTTCTTGCAGGATCAGAGACAACAAGCCTTAACTGCAGGCAGAATTTCTCTGCAGCTTCCTATATGAGACAAGCAGTGTTCCCTCTAAGCTGAGTTAGCATGAGCTAGCTCACAGATTTTTAGCCTCCAACTCACACATTTTTGTCTTAGCTCAGGAAAAATGACCCCAGAGCAAACTAATTTATGCAGTAGCTCACACCTTTAATGCCAGTAGCTCTCAAAGTAGAATTATTGCTCACAAGACTCTGCAGCTTAGAGGGAACATTGGAGACAAGTAAAGATTGTCCTAATTCAGCCCCCACCCAGCCGAGCGGCCGATCGGCCACTAAGGCTAGGGGCCGTCCATTGCCTCCCCGGAAGGATGGGAGGCAGTGGTAGCTTCCTGACTGGGCGGGGGTGAGGTCGGCCTTTTAAGGCTGGACCCGCCGCCGGTGGCGCAGTTCGAAAGCCGCATTTGGAACGAACAGCGCAGGACAACTGATCGCTCTTGCGGCTTTGCGGCGTGGCGCAGGCGGACGGCCGAGGCTGGGAAGAGTCTCCCAGCCCTGCGTGGGATGACCTCAGTGGAGGCGCGATAGCGCGTGGCGGGTGGCAGCTGTGACCGTGGCGTCCAGGACGAGGTCGTCGTGATGAGGTCTCTTCACGTCGCGGGGGCCATGGCGGCTCGAGGCTAATGTGGCTGAGTTAAATAGGGGGTTTTGGAATGTTCCCCCCCCACCCCTCCTTGGTTAAACGGTCTGTGAGGTGGCCTGCTTGAGTGGGGGTGTTTGCTGTGGACCTCAGGTGCAGGGCTCATTAAAGGTCTGTTGAGGCTGGCTGTGCATGTGTAGCCTAGGGACCTGAGCTAGCTTGAATTATTATAGCTTGCCTCATGGTGCCTGTGCTGAGCGGGAGAGTACTGGGAGTTACTTGTGGGTTCCTTTTTGAACATGGGGCCTAAAAAAGGGCAAGGCCCATCGAAGGGAAAGCAGCCAGCCAAAAGGCCTCTTAAAAGGCCGGCTCCAGCTCAGCCCCCGGTTGATGAGGAGGATGAGGTCGTGATGCGGCAGGCCATATTGGATCGCCTGGCTGTTTTGAAGGAGGCTAGAGGGTTGGTGGGCCCGTCTCGAAGGTTTGTGGGGATTAAAGGTTCTGGTAGGGCTGCCACCATTTTTTTTCAGAGAGAGGTGCTCGCATGGCTTTCTGCTGTACAGGGTGCCGAGGAAGGCGGGAGTAGCCCGGTTGAAGTTGTGCTGATGGAGGATGAACAGCGGGATGAACCTGAAGCGGTGGCTGTGGTGCCCGCCAATGTGGAAGGTAAGACACCGGCTCTGCAACAAGGGGTGGTGTGGCCATGGGGTCCCTGGTGTTCAAGCGTTGCTGCTGGCTCTGGGCCGTCGGTGGTGTCCCCTACTTCAGGGTCGCCCTATGGCAGCAGGGGCCCGCTCATGAGTCAGCAAGGGGCGTTAGGTATGCAGCCTATTCAGTCGGGTAGCTTGCTGCCAGTTCAGGTCTGGCCTCCTTGGAGCTCAGCTACAACGGTGGGAAGTCAGGTGGGTAGCACGGGGCAGCGAGGTTTATGGCGGCAGGAGGCAGTGGGGTGGGTGGGGATTTCCATCCCATCCCCCAGTTCCTTATAGCACAGTGGCATTTCATGCTCTTCCTTTTGGGGATCCTGCTATGCCGCTAGGTGATCACCTTACGGTGGCTACCAGGGAGAAGATCTTAAAAGGTGAATACGTTGATGTGTTTAGCCTGTTATATAGGGAGCTGGAAAAGAAATCCGAGGACGAGTTAGACGAGAAGGATAAGGAGAAGCTGAAGCGGCAGAAGGTAGATAGGTTGTGGTCAAATTGGCTGCCTGGATTTCTTATATATGCAGGGGTCATTGCCAGGGCAAAGCCTTGGAGGGCGGCCCCACTATTCCAGTATTGCGATATAATTTATTGCGCGTATAACCATTTTTCGGGGGAGGGGGCATGGCTGTAGTACGATGAAGAATTCCGTATGCAAGCGGCAGTCAATCCTGGTCTCCCATGGGACCAGATCAATCAGCAGCTCTGGTTGCAGCTCATGGCACCCACGAAGCCTAATACAGGGGATAGATCTGACAGCGAGCACCTGGTACAGAAGTCTACGCATTCTGCTGGCACCCGCATGCCTGCGGGGCAGTCGGTTCAGCCACGGCTGCTTTGCTGGGAGTTCACCTCTCAAGGTGCATGTTCCAGAAAGGCCTGCAGGTATAAACACGAGTGTTTGCTGTGTGGAGGCCCACATGCCTTCACGGCCTGCAATAGGTCCAAGCCAAAAGGGGCCAACAGGGAAAAGGGACCCAGCCCCATACAGCTGAAGGTTCTTAAGGAGTTATTGCAGGATTATCCTCGTGTGAGGAGAGAAGTTATTTGTGGGATGGGTTTTCATGTGGCTTCAGAATTCCTTACCAGGGGCTACGGACCCCATTTTTTAGTTCTAATTTGAGTTCTGTTCGTGGTTTAGAGCACATAGTTAGGGCTAAAATTAAGAAGGAGTGCGCCGAGGGGCGAGTGTTGGGCCCTTTTGCGGTGCTGCCAGTGCCCAATTTGTGGGTTTCCCCCCTTGGTGTGGTTCCTTAGAAAGCTGTTGGCAAGTTTAGTTTAATTCACCATTTGTCTTACCTGAGGGGGTGGTTGGTGAATGACGCCATACCTTCGGAATTATGTTCGGTTAAATGTACGTCTTTTGACCGGGCAGTGCAGATTGTTCGTCATTGTGGGGTGGGTGCCGAGCTGGTGAAATGTGACATTAAGTCTGCCTTTCGCCTCCTCCCTGTGCATCCAGACGATTTCGAATTGTTAGGTTTTTTCATTCGACGGTAGTTTTTATTTAGATAGAGCGCTGCCGATGGGGTGTTCAGTATCTTGCACTGCGTTTGAGCGCTTTAGTACTTTTTTGGAGTGGGCGCTGCGGTTTAGGACAGGGGTGTGCGATACGGCGCGTTATCTTGATGACTTTCTTTTGGGGGGGCCCACTGGCTCCAGGCAATGTTCTCGTTTATTGGCGGCATTGGAGCACTTGAGTGAGGAGCTTGGTGTTCCCTTAGCTAGGGAAAAGACGGAGGGCCCAGATACAGTTTTGACCTTCTTGGGTATTGAGCTTGACACTGTGCGCCAGCTATCAAGACTGCCGCGTGACAAGTTGAGTAACATGCTGTCTAGAGTGCGGTCGGTGCTTGTTAAGTGTAAGGTCACCCTTTTAGAGTTACAGCAACTTGTGGGCCACCTGAACTTTGCTTGTAAGGTGGTGGCCCCCGGTTGGGCTTTTCTTAGGAAGTTTTGTGATGGTGGTGGCCCTCCGTGCACCACATCATTATACCAGCATAACTGAGGGGATGCGCAGTGACTTGGAGGTCTGGGAGTCATTTTTGAGGGATTTCAATGGCATTTCTTTTTGGCGGGAAGTTGTGCAGTTGAATGCGAACCTCCAGATAGTCTCGGATGCTGCCAGTTCTATTGGCTTCGGAGTGTACTTTTGTGGACATTGGTGCACCAAGCAATGGCCGAATGAGTGGTTGGACTCTGCGTTGTGTCGTAACTTGACCTTTTTGGAGTTTTTTCCCATTGTGGTCGCTGTTTTTCTTTGGGGACATTCTCTTGCCAATCACATGGTGCACTTCTGGTGTGACAACATGGCGGTTGTCCACGTGGTCAATAATCTTACCTCCAGGTCCAAGCCAGTTATGAGGCTTGTTTGGGCGTTTACTTTGCGTTGCCTTAAGTTAAACGTTCTGTTTTTGGCAAATGGAGGCATTTCTAATGGAGCGGCGGACGCCCTGTCTCGCCAACAGATGGTGCAATTTTGTCTGCTGGCTCCAGCGGCCAACCTGTTCCCCGCCCGCATTCCCATGGAATTGTGGCAGATTGGAGGGACGAAGTTAGATGGGCAATCAACCTCACCATAGCACCTAGCACAAAAAGGTCGTATGACCAGGCGGCTAGTCAATTTACTGTTTTTCAGGAGGCGGTGGGGCTATCTGTGATATGGCCGGCACCAGTTGAACATCTGTTGCAGAAAGAGAGAGGTCTCTCGGTGAAATCCATTAGGGGACAGCTTGCCGCCTTGTCCTTCTTCAGTAAGTCTCGGGGGTATCAGGAGGTGACTAAGGATTTTCGTATTTTGAAGATGTTAGAGGGATGGTCGCAGGAGGCGGGGCGACGGGTTGATCATTGGCAGCCGTTTTTCCCAGCAATCCTGCAAGGTTTGTCTGCCACTTGGGCATTGGTATGTGCCTCATCATTTGAAGAGGCTCTTTTTCATGCAGCCGCCTTGACGGCTTTTTTCGGGGCTTTGCGGGTGTCCAAGCTGGTGGTGCTTCCCCATAAGGATTCTTCTGTTAGGGCCCTCCAGGTTGGGGATGTTAAATTTGTTGATGGTCAGGTGGTTTTATGTGTGCATCAGTCCAAGACGGATCAGATGCAGCGGGGGTGCATTATGTGGATTTGAGAGGTTTCATGGATGGCCCTTTGTTTTGCCATTCTGATAGTACCCTTTTGACTAAATATCAATTTTGGACAGTTACCAGCCGTGCCCTGGCTAAGTTAGGTCTTCAGGGCGTCAAATTCGGCACCCATTCTTTTAGGATCAGAGCCGTGTCCACAGCCACAGCTTTGGGTTACGGGGGTGAGGCCATTCGTCCTGTTGGACGATGGAAATCAGAGGCTTATTGGGCCTTCATTCGGCTGTTGGGGCCATAAAGGGTTTTCTGTGGCAACCTTTCATCTACAATGTGCAATGTTCTAAAAAAAAAAAAAAAGGAGCAAAATTTGAATGGTTTTTCTGTTTTAGGTGCTGTGGCTGGCGCTGAAAGGAGGAGGATCCTCATATTTGGCCACAGTATTGTTTTCTGGGTGGCACATCAGGCTCGACGGACTGCAGTTGGCTCACAGTTGGGCCTGAGTGAGCGAGCCGTGATTGAGTGGCAGGGCCGCTGAGCTATGAGGTGGTCGGGGCTCCTTTCGCTTCTTTTTAAGGAAAGGAGGAGCCCGCCACCGCATATGTTAGAGATACACCTGGGGGAGAATGATTTGGGCTTAGTAAAGGGCAAGGCCCTTTCACTTCAGGCCCGGGATGATATCACTTTGATTAAGCGAAGGTGGCCGGACGTCCTCATCCTGTGGTCGGCCATGCTTCCACGCCATGAGTGGCGGGCTGCATGGGATCCAGCGGGTTTGGAGCGAGCCCGAAGAAAGGCCAATCGGGCCTTGCAACGTGCCCTCAAGAGGGGGCTTGGAGTCTATATGCCACATCCATCCACTAAGGTTGGTTTTCTGGAATTGTACAGGGTGGATGATGTCCATCTTTCATTAAAGGGCAATGAGGCCTTTTTAGCTGATATATGGCAAGGGCTCGAACATGTTCTTGGTGTTGGTGTGGGTACAGTTGCCTAAGCTGAGGCTTGGCTCTGTATGTGGCCATTTTTTCTGTTGGAACATGTTTCGTGGGGGATTGATGAGCTCCCGTGGCACAGCACTATTGTGCTGAGTGGCTCCCTGGGGTGATTGTTAAGCTGTACGGCCCAAGGTTGGCTCCAGGGAGCTTGGGGATCCCATCACATGGAGAGTTGGCCACATCCCAGGCTGTACGGCTTGGGTGAGGGTGGAGCTCGGGTGAATGGGATCTCCTGGCCTGGCCAGGAGAATGGGATCTCCTGAGCCGTTTGGTTGGTTCACACCCGGGGCTTTGGGGCTCGCCCTGTTTTCAGGTTAAGGAGGTGGTCTAGTTGACCCCTGGCTTTTCCTGTCCCCATAGTTTGGCCCTTGCTGTTAAGAATAAAGTGGCCCTTTATATCCATATTGTTGTCTGTCTCATTATTCCGACTGGGGAGGCAATTCGGCCCCCACCCAGCCGAGCGGCAGATCGGCCACTAAGGCTGGGGGCCGTCCATTGCCTCCCCGGAAGGATGGGAGGCAGTGGTAGCTTCCTGGCTGGGCAGGGGCGAGGTCGGCCTTTTAAGGCTGGACCCGCCCCCGGTGGCGCAGTTCGAAAGCCGCGTTTGGCCCGCCCGCCCATCATGCAGTGCAGGCAAAGGCTGGTGGCTTGTTTAAAAGGGGGCAGGTAGGAATTTTTTGCCTCCAAACATACTGGCCTGTTTGGGAGTGTTTTTGCCTACCTTGTACAGTTGTGATGGGGCGCTGGCAATTGGTTTGGGTGGTGCCTTAAATAGGTTTGTCACTGGCCATTTTTTCTGTTGGAACATGTTTCGTGGGGGATTGGTGAGCTCCCGTGGCACAGCACTATTGTGCTGAGTGGTTCCCTGGGGTGACTGTTAAGCTGTACGGCCCAAGGTTGGCTCCAGGGAGCTTGGGGATCCCATCACACGGAGAGTTGGCCACATCCCAGGCTGTATGGCTTGGGTGAGGTGGAGCTCAGGTGAATGGGATCTTCTGGCCTGGCCGGCTGTGTGTGTGTATGGGAAACGTAAAGGAGATTGTGACTGCTCTGAGATTCAGAGTATAGGGTGGGATATAAATCCAATATCTTCTTTTTCTTCTTGTGGTTTTGGCTGTTTGTGTGGCCTTTGCTTGCAATATGCTAAGTTCTTCCGATAAGCACCAACATAACTGTGTCACTTTAGTGGTTTGATGACTGCCAGTGTCAAAGCATTGTTTCATCTTTATTTTAGATTCTCCATGCATGCCTCCTGCTCACTGCACTATGGAACTGACTGAGTTTGTAACTAAACAGTAAACTTTCTCAATCTGGCAAAAAACAAGTTTTGAGTCCAGTGGCAGCTTTAAGACCAACAAAGCTTAATTCTAAGTATAAGCCTGCACATGTTGGTCATAAAGGTGCCAGTGGAATCAAACTTGTTCTGTTGCTTCAGACCAACATGGCTAGCTCACCTGAATGAACCTGGCAAGACTGCCTTTGATTGTGCTGCCTATCTACTGAGAACTTTTAATGGCTACGGGTGACAATTGTTGCTTTCCTATCTCTTGCCTGTGCTGTGCATTGGCCTTTGGACTCTGGGCTGCCTGGATGTGCAATACCATGTAGTCATTTGGCTACAGTGTGCATTGATTAATGCTTTCTCTGTATGGCTAACTAAGGTATGTCATTAATGTGTTCCCACATAGCAACTGGAAGGATGGCAGGAGAGTGTATGGAAGTGTTTGTGCTGGTATGTTGACAACAGCTTCTGTTGTGCTGTCTAACAGTTGAGCATAGAGTGGTGATTGTGGTTT
This sequence comes from Heteronotia binoei, assembly GCF_032191835.1. Lineage (NCBI taxonomy): Eukaryota > Metazoa > Chordata > Lepidosauria > Squamata > Gekkonidae > Heteronotia > Heteronotia binoei. Next base: position 68,767,296 of record NC_083225.1, read on the forward strand.
GCCAGTGTTAGTAGAGCAGGCATAGCAGAACAATAAGATCATCCAGTCTTCCTCTTCTTCCTCCATCTATTTGCCTTCCTCCCTCTATTGCAGCTTTCAAACATCTGACATTTATTCTATGTGGCTCTTACATTAAGCAAGTTTGGCTGCCCCTGCCATAAACACTACCTTCCAAAGTGGCCATTACTGCCAGTATTGAGAATCAATCTCTATCACCTGAAGATTAGTTGTAATAGCAGGAGACCTCCAGCCACCACCAGGAGTTGGCAACTCTATTGAGGGCAGATGCTCGACTTTGTGAATCTAAGAATAGTGTCTTAACTGGACTCTCCAGTGTACTTTCATTCAAGCAGTCAGACTTAAACGATGCCATAGCTCACCAGGGCTAAGTCTCAATATATGGTTTCAGTGCTAGCCAGGGCATTATCTTAAGCATCCATGCCACTAAACTGGTTTGGGTCTTATTTCTCTCACTGTTTAGTAAGTTCTGACAGTCACTTTTAGCCCTGGATTGTCATTTTCTAGGAAGGAAGCACTGCAGGCAAAGCAGAAAATGCTTTTCAGGGTCAGGATGTTAGAGACACACTGTCTGATATCTGCAGACATCAGGCAGTAACATGGAGTGTGAGGAACAATTGTAAGGGCTGTAGGATGAGAAGCCTGGGCTAGACTTTCACTGCGGTGTATTTTTCTTCCTTGCTTTCTCATTCAACGGGAGTTGCCACTTAAGCTAAAATACAAATGAAAATGCAAGGAGAGCAGGAAATAGCAGGGGAGGAGATTAACAAGATCAGACAGCAGAAGGGAGGAATTTATAAGCAGTTTTAAAGTTCCTGTAGAAATATTATACGTTAAATCCTTTTTTCGTCCTGTTAACACAGAAGGAATGAGGAGGAGGATGACAAGGACGAAGATGACAATAATGATGGAAAGCCATTCTTGACCTTTCCCTAGCCTCTGTGAGGGCTTCTGGCTCTGGCTTGGGAAATTTATAAAAATGTGGGGGGGAGGGGTTGGGGGGGTGCCTGGGGATAGCAGAGTTTGGGGAGGGGAAGGAACATGGTGGTAACAGGATGCCGTACAGACCACCCTCCAGGGCTGCTTTGTTACTTTACATATTGTTCTTAATTACAGATGTCAAATACTTAGAGTGTTGTTAAGTATTCAAGTTTTTTTTTACCCTGGGGCTTTTCTTTCATTTCTTTCAAGGGAGCTGATCTCTGTAGTTTGGAGACCAGTTGTAATCCAAGAGAACTCCAGATCCCATTGGGTAGCACTGTTTAGATTCAGATTCCAAAAGTCTATCAGCCATACTTAGAGGAGTTCTACAGGTTATCCTTTCATGCTCTCCATCTATCATATTTTGATCACATCTATCCTCCAAACACCACAGGGCAGCATCCATGTTTCTTTGCACATGTATTCTGTCTTCACAACAGCTAAGGCAAGTCTAGACAAAGCTCACCCAGTGAACATCATGGTTGAATGGCAATTTGAATCTGAATCTCCTCCAGTTCTGGCCTAGTATTCTAACCACTAAGCCATCCTAGCTCTCAGTGTGGAAAAAGATACATGTATTGCATGGCAATGTTGTAGTTCCTTAATCCTTACATATATATTTTAGAGGCAGCTGTTGCTGGCACAACTGTTAGGGAAGCAGGAGTTGCTAATCCTGTGCATTACAGCTGGGGCTAGAGACAGAAACAATCATGCCACAGCATTTCTGCATACTAAGTATAACATGTAGACCAACCTTTCATGGGAAAGTAAAGGACCAACAGACTTTACTGTAATAACTAACTGAAATGTGGCTAGAAGACTGTGGACTATCAGGGTACAAAGAGTAGGTGATCTCATGAGCCAATGTAATGTAGTAGTAAAAGCATGAACTATGATTCAGAAGTCCCTGGCTGAAACTGAAGCCCTAAATTTGTTGTGTGGCTTTCAGCAAGGCATTATCACTTAGCATCAACTTTGGCATCCAGTCTGTAATGTAGGACAAGTAATACTGAGCAATGATGATGACGAATCATGTAGAGTACTTTGACGCTGTATGAAGATTTGGTATATATAAACTATGTTATATGATTGCTCTGTCCTGTACCTAAGAAGCAATTTCTCAAGTAAATTTACATTTTAAATATACTTACTACAAATACTTCGATGTACTATGTAACTGTGATTAATCAGATAGTGGTTGTGTTACCCCCATTTCCCACTCTCATGCAGAAACATGGATGAAACTATCATCCCCTCTGGAGCTCTCCAAATTTCTAGGGTCTATGCAGTCAGAGGTACAATTTGAGAAATTTGCATTATCTGATTTACCAGATTTTGTTGTATTACCCCAGTGCATTTTAATCTACTTTCTTTTCTCACATTTCTTTCTGCTCATCTAGTCATTCTTAGGTTGCCTCCTGTCTCTCTTATTCTCTCTCTCTCCCCCTTTCCCTCATACTTTTACCAAATATATCATTACCAAGATTGTACCTATGTAGATACAGTCTCTAGACAGTTGCTAGGACCCCCTACACACTGGTGGGGGATGGGAGATGTAGGGTTGCTGGCTTCATGTTGGGAAACTCTGGAGATTTGGGGATGGAGCCTGAGGACCTCAGTGGGGTACAGTGCCATAGACTCAGCTCCACTAACCAAGGTGTCCAGTTTCTCCAAGGGAACTGATCTCCATGGGTCTGGAGATGGGCTGTAATTCTGGTAGATCCCCAGGCCCCATCTGGAGGGTGGCATCCCTAATTTCCATGCCAAAGTTTAGAGGTGCACATGTAAGGGTCATACATCTGTACCCCTCCCCTTGTTTGCTCAGTAACATTCTTGATATCTAAGCGTAATAGAACAATGATTAAACTAGTTCTAAAATACAATCCCACTGCTGAAACCTTCCTTACATTCACAAAATGCAAGTCACAGAGCAAGAAGTACCATATGGAACCAGCAGCTCTGAGACTCTGTAGCAGCTACAGCACAATCCCATGATTTGTTTATAGAAGGTATCCAAGGAGACAAATCCTTGAGAGAAGCTATTAAGCAATCTGTTCTGGAGAGAGGATATCCAATAAACAAGATTACTTGTAATGTGATTATATAATTATTCACGACAACAATGGAAGGAAGCGAATGGAAAATACCTCTGCTTTGTAGGGCTGTGGATCACAGCAGCAGAAGGAAGTATAAAGAGCACTTCCCATCAGAGTTCTAGATTCAGAGATTGTTGATCAGCACTATCCTTCCTATTATTTTTCTCCTGGGTGAAAATTACTAACAGTGTGTCTGCATCAACTCCTCTTTATACCATCTGTCATTCACTGTTCCATGAGAAACCACCACAGTCTTTGCCTAGCCTGTGATCCAGTCACTGATTGATCAACGTTGTCCATGGCTTCTATGAAGTAAGGCCCACTGGTTACACCTACACCTGCTTAGGATAGCACTTTTAACGATTTTTAAAAGATCTGGAAAGAAAACATGCATTCAGGGAATATGAAAAAGACTATTGCTCCCCAGACGGAAGAGACAGACACAAGGGTTTGGGTAACTAAAGGGCCACTTTCTTTCTTTATTACATTAACACAAGGGCTATAACATAACAGGTAGCACTGCAGGGCCAGGGGACAAAATACCCCTCCCCTGCCACATGACGGGCGAGCCACCCTGCCCCTAGATATAGCCAAAATACATGGCTCGTACCCGGACAGCCTAGCAAAGGTTATGCTCTGGAGTTCCAACCCCCAGCCACATGGCTAACAAGCGAATCAATCAATGCAAACCCAAGGCAGTCTGCTTCATCACTCAACTGTCCCACATGGTCCAGGAATGATTTAGCGAGACAATGTGCCCCAAAACTGGGGTGCTACAGGTGCTCACCAAGCTGCATAATGAAAGTTTAGGCCAAAACCCAGCCACTGCGAGGCCAAGCCTTTGCTTAGGCAGCTGCGCCCACTAAACACTCAACACTTCCTTAAGTCCAAGTTTCAAGTCCTCTAAAAAGACGTCATTACCCTTATCCGAAAGATGTACGCCATCGCTCCAGTATAAATCCGGACAATCAGCGCAGATCCCAGGGTGAGGAAGAAAGTGGCCCAAACCCCCCTCGAGGACTCTTTTAAGTTCTAAATTGGCTTTGCGGCAAGCTTTCTCAATTGCCCGTGGGTCCTAATCCGCACGCCATACCTGGCGTGGGATTATGGCTGACCACATGATCAAAGCCTGCAGCCAACACCTCTTGATGACTCCAAAGTCATCTTTGGCCTGCAACACAAGGGCTTTTCCCTTGAGTAGGCCTAAATCATTACCACCCAAATGTATCACCACAACATGTGGCGGCAACACGTGCACATCTTTGAACAAGAGGGGCAACAGGCCCAACCAACGGAGACCCCACCTTCCATGCCATTCAATGGTGGCCCAATTGCTGACCTCCAGCTGTGACCAGGCCGAAGTCCTCCTGGCCTGATGGGCAGCCTAAAACATGAAGCTGTGTCCGCATATGAGGACATGTTGTTTCTCTCCACGGACCACAGCACCTGAGAAAAGAAGAAACGATGAATAACATAGCCCCCTAATAACATGATGCCAGTTACTGCAGTGCAAGAGGGCGAACATAGCCGTTATAGGCCGAGGAACGCCACCTACCAAGCTTCTGAATGGAAGGCGGGGAGTACCCCAGGGCAGCAGTCGTACATGCTGCTCCAATATGGAAGGAATGGGTTCCGAACTTAACTCCCAACAGGCCCAGCATAGCAAGGGCCTTGCACATCACTGTCCAAAACTGATGCTTCGTCAGGGGATTGCAGTCCCTGTGACGGAACAACAGGCCAGCACCCAAACCAGGAGCAACCATGTATTGTGTTAAAGCTACTACGGGACAGATCTCAACATCAGAACAGGAACACAAACTAATAGTATCCCCCCGTTGCAGTTGATTGGTCTTGGAACGACGAACTGTGACATATACAGATCCGCCAGCCAGATGAATGTCTTGGGCCATCAAGGCCCTCCCTGAAACATCCTGTTTGGACTGAGCCACTAGCTCACTCACCCGGAGAGCCCCGAAGAATGCCATGAGAGAGGTGGCGTGAAAGAGCAGCGTTTCGTACTCTGACATGCACACCTGGCCCCAGACCGATCGTAAACCCCTAAGAACTGCAGGGGAAATCGGGCCCAACTTCTCTAGAGCAACCTTCCAACATTTTCTTAATGCAAAAGTCACTAGTATTCTCCTGGAAACCCAATGCCTTACTAGCGAAGGCCAACGCAAACAGCCGGCTTCGAATAGATCGAACTGCTAATCCCCTGCACCTTAAAGATACACTATAGTGGAGTAATTGCTCCACTGGAAGGGGCTATCCCCTTTGGTAACCCACTTTGCTCCTAAAACGTTTGAATTGGCATACTGCCCTGTTGTACGATTTTCTTTGACTAGGAGCAATGGCGAAACTTATTGCTCAGCTGGCCTCAACCTGCCAATCATTCATATCCTGGGGGGCATCATTGTTGGAAGAAGATCTGCGTCTGGGGCCAGCTGGCGAAACCTCTGCATCTGTTTGCGGGAGAGAGCATCAGCCACCCTATTAGCCACCCCAGGAACATGCCTGGCAAAAAATAAAATGTTAAGCCTCAGGCAATGGAGAGTGAAGGCCCACTCCAGCCTCATCACCCTGGGGGATTTAGAAGTGAGGGAATTAATAACATGCACCACGGCTAAGTTGTCACACCAAAAGTGGACTGTGTGGTCTGCTAACTCATTCCCCCATAACCAAACGGCTACCAAGATCGGGAAGAACTCCAAGAAAGTCAAATCTCTGTTCCACCCCGCATCTAGCTATTCCTGGGGCCATTCCTCTGTGCACCAGTGTCCACAAAAGTAGATGCCAAACCCAAGGGACCCCACTGTGTCTGATGTAATTTGCAGCTCAGCTTCCAGCTGTAACTCAGCCCTCCAAAAGGAGACACCATTAAAGGAAGTTAAAAACTCCTTCCATAGTAAAAGGACCTCCCGCATGCTGCGTGAAATCCTGATTCAGTGATGCGGCTGGCGTAATCCAGCCATTGCATCACACAACCTCCTCAAAAAGGGGCAACCAGGAGCTACCACCTTACATGCAAAATTTAAGTGACCCACCAACTGCTGCAGCTCCCTCAAGGTCGCCTTTTGCTACAGCAAAAACTGAGGAACCATTTCCTGCAGACCTAGAATTTTGTCCCTTGGGAGGCATGAAGTTTGTTGGAATGAATCAAGTTCAGCTCCCAGGAATGTCATTCGCTGGATAGGGCCCTCCGTCTTCTCATGGGCTAGAGGAACGGCCAGCTTCGCCGACTTCGCTGCAAAGGCCGCCATCAAATGGGTGCACTGGCTGGAGCCTAAGGGTCCCGCAAACAGGTTGTCATCCAGATAATGCACTACATTGCTCAAATGAGCCCGGTGGTGCACCGCCCATTCTAAAAAGAAGCTAAAGTGCTCGAAGGCCGCACAAGAAACGGAGCACTCCATGGGCAGGGCCCGGTCCATATAAAACCACCCTTCAAAATGAAAACCCAACAATTCAGAATCCAAAGGGTGAACTGGTAGGAGGCGAAAGGCGGACTTTATGTCGCACTTTGCCAACTCAGCCCCTACCCCACAACGCCTTACCATCTGCACCACTTGGTCAAAAGATGTGTACCACACAGTACACAAATTTTCTGGTATGGCGTCATTCACTGATTCCCCATGGGGGTAAGATAAATGATGAATCAATCTGAACTCACCTGGGGCCTTTTTAGGCACAAGGCACAAGGGGGAGACCCTCAGAGTACTCACAGGGAGTGCAGAAAATGGGCCAATCACCCTACCCTCGGCTAATTCCTTCCCAATCTTCTGACGAACTATGTGCTCCATCCCTACAACCGACTTCAAATTATTGGCCATAAATGGCTTTCCGGGGCCCTGAAAAGGAATTCTAAACCCAAACTTAAAAACATTTAACAAATAAAGCTGATCCTCATCCCTTGGATAATCGAAGAGCCATGCCTCGAGCACTGTTGCCCTTATTGGGCTGGGACCCTTTACCAAATGGCTTATCTGCGCCACCCAGGCCCTGCTTGCGCTGTCCCCGCCTGAATCTTCCCCTGGAACAATTCGTGAAGGAATGAGACCCCCCGCAAAGAGGGCATTCATGTTTGTATAGGCAGTTCTTTTTACCACACACCCCCTGGGACCCACACTCCCAACAAATCAGGCAGGGCTGAACCACCTGCCCCGTACTGCTACGCACACCAAATGCAGTGGCTTTGTGCTGAACAACATGTCCACTGTCTGACCTATCACCCAGGTTAGGTAGTGCTGGAGACATAACCTGCAGCCACAGCTGTGACTGAATCTGATCCCATTGAAGGGCTGGGTTCAAAGCCACCCTCATTCTGAATTCCTCATCATATTGAAGCCAGGCTGGGCTGGTAAAGCTAGTATAGCTTTTGTAAATGATGTCAAAATACTGAAAAAGGAACATGGCCCTCCATGGCTGTGACCTGGTGATAATTCCAGCATAAATAATGAACCCGGGCACCCAGTTTGCCCATGTCCTGTCAACTTTCCACTTCCTGATTTTCTCCTTTTCCCTATCATCCTAATCCTCATTATCCTTTTTCTCAAGTTTCCTGTAGAGCAGAGAGAATAGGTCCATGAATTCCCCTTTCAGTATCTTGTCCTTGGTGGCCGGCAACAAGTGATCTCCAAGAGGTAAGGCCAGATTACCAAAAGATAAAGCCTTAGCTGGCACAGCAGAGTATGATGGAACCCAAGGATAAGAAACACCCCAGCCACCATAGGGTGCCACGGGCGCTCTTGGGAATTGGCTGGGCAGGCCTTCCCAAGGGTTAGCCAGGTTAAAGCCCCAAGTCCAAGGCTGGGAATTATTAAAAACTGCAGGCTGGCTATTGGCAACTGGTCTGAAGGTGGCAGACTGCCCCCAAGGCCCCCAGGGCTAAGCTGCGGTAGTGTGTTGTGCAAACTCACCCCTACCCAACTGCAAACGCTGCGAAGCATCCGCATCAGGCACCTCCGCTGGAAGAGGTGACACACCCTCAGTTTTGTCCATAGAAGACCTGCTTTCAAGGGAAGAAAAACGATTAAGGATTTCTTCCTGGAAACGCTTCTTAGAAGCCCGCTTGTCTGCCTTGGAAGCCAGGCTCGTTACACCCAATACGACCGGCTGCCTACTACTCGACCCCCCCAAAGCGGCTATTCTGGCTAACACAGACTGCTTGAAAGTGCCATCCTCCTCATCAGACGATGAAGGCAAAAGTGCTGACCGCTTAGGAACAGGCCGCTGCAGTCTTGGTGCAGGGCACTTGCCCTTGGATTTGCCCTGTCCCTTAGGCATGATAATGTGCCCAATAACAATGACAAGCCCGTCTACTGCTCTCACTGATGTGGCCCCCGCCCAACCGGAGGCAGGTGATGAATGTTAAAGCTATCCTCAAAATGGCTGCCTCAAGCTATCAACAAAATGGCTGCTCTTCTCCCTGGCAACAAGGACGAAGAATAAAAAGGCTGTCCTTGAAATGGCCATCCCAAGCTATCCACAAAATGACCACTCTTCTGCCCAGCAACAGGGAGGAAGAATCTAACAGCTCCAATAAAATGGCTACCCAATTAAACCCATGATCAGCTAAGGCCTCCTTCCAAACTGCACTGTCTGGAAGAACAGCCCCACACACTGTGAAGTAACCATGCTCTCCCCCAGAAGATTATATAAATGGGGTTGGGAGGGGGGGTTGGTTCCTCAGCTGGCTTTACAGAGACGAGCAAGGGGGGAGAGGGAAAAAAAGGGGGGGGCTGAACAGCACCCTCAAAAGGGGAGAGGCACTGCAAGATACCCTAAAACAAAAAGGGGAAGCACAAAAATGCCGGCTGCGCGAAAACGCCACGACCAGTGACAAACCGCCGCATCAAAGATGCTTCCGAAGATGCTCCTGACATGATGAGACTCCTCCTGAAGACCACTGCAGCTCGCTACAAGCAGCTGCGGCAAAGTCCGATGCGCCAACCAACCCAGCTTGAAAAGTCGCAGTGACTGGCAACAGGCCTCGTGCAGGGAAAGAGCACACAAGCTGCGCTCTGCCTTCCCCGAGCACAAGGCGAAGAATAATATGGGGGAGCGGAGCCTGCCTCTAGAGCGTGCCTGCTCCACCCCCACCTCTGATGATGCCCTGCTTACTCCTCCTCCTTGCTAGGAGGCAAAATGGCCCCCAGACGCAAGGCTGTGCAGCCTGCCTCTGGATGGGAGCCGCAATATCTGCAGAATAAGGGGAAATAATGGATATGCTAAAATGAAAACAAACAAGATATGAAGTGCAGAACACATTTGTAGAACCTAGAAGGCTCTGCTCAAGACCATTGGAGAGCCACTGGCAGTCAGATTAGGCGATACAGAGTTAAACGGATCAAAGATTTGATACAGAACTGGGTAATACCATATGTTTCCATCAGATGCAGAACAAATTCCTGAACCTGGAAAGCTCTGTTGTAGGAGTTCTGGGTAAGCCTTATGCTCCTTCCCTTCATTTCAATGACATTTTCCAGGAAAACTTCCTGGTATTTTTACCCTTGTGTAATAGGGTTTCCAAGTCAGAAATGCCAAAATAAGGGACACACATAATATAACACTATAATATTAAAGAAAGGAAGAAACTGTTAAAATAAGCAATGTTCCTTACATTTCATATCCAAGTGTCATGTCTAAATGCTTGGCCACATTCCAAATTTCCTGCCTGTGGAAGGCTTGCATGTCAGAGAAAGGGTATGGAATATACTAGTTTTCAGTGTATATTACTCATTTTCATGGTGCAAGGAGTTTATTACATGGCAGAATATCCAGAGTTGTGATACTAGTGCAGTATGCAAGTGGGAAAATCCCTGGATCAAGTCTTGCCTCAGGGCCAAACTAGATGTGATGACACCCCTGGGAATACTGGTGCCAATATAAAGAGTAATGTTGGTCATTTAAAAATACCACAAGGGACCAATCCTGATTGGGTCCTCGGTGTCACAGGATGAGGCGCTCTTGTTCCCGCCTCCATCCATGTCTTTTCAAATACAGAAACAGCCATGGGGAGAACTTTGCAAGGTTGCTGCAAAGATCACTGAGATGATTAACATACTAGAACACTACATAGAAGTGTTCAAATAATACTATATACTTGTATTCTGAAATGGAATGGTTCCATTTAAGGAGGAATGCACCACATGCTTTTTTCTTTGGTTCAGGACATCAGATTAATGAAATTATCAAATACTGAGGCAGTCTCCACATTGGATGCTACAGAGCTACCTGGCATGGGGCTTTAGGTTAGTGGTAGAGGATATGTCTTTCAGAAATAAAATTCCATGTTCGGTTCCTACCATTTCAGAAGGTAGATGCTGAAAGAAAGATGTTTCTCTGCTCAAGACGATTGGAGAGTCACTGGCAGTCAGATTAGACAATACAGAGCTAGATGGACCAAACATCTGAGGCAGAACTGGGTAACTTCATATGTTTCCATCAGGTAGGTACAGAGAATGTAGTATATGTCATAGCAGAACACCAATATCTTTTCACATAGAATATTCTTGTACTCTTGTTTGGGAACCAATTACACAGATTGTTTGAGCTGTTCTGTTAGTTGTGTGGTCTCACTAGGAATTGCAGAAACTGAAGCCCTGGAATGAATTCTCGATTATGGGAATCAAACACTGAAAGAGTCTTTCACCTCCTCCAACTCACACAAATAAGAGTAAGTTCAAATATATGCATCTATCATTTAATAACTATAACATTATCTGATGACTTGCATGCACAAAATATTGACCGCATTTCAAACATTTTAAAAACTTGCCTGTTATAATAATATAAAAATATAAAAAGAACTATACTTGATCAGACCAGTGACCCATCCTGTTTCACACAGTGACCAACCAGTTGCTTTGGAGGGCCAGCAAACAGGGTATAGAGGTCAAGGTCTTTCCCTAATGTTGTCTCCTAGCGCCGGTATACAGTGGTCTGCTCCTTCTATATATGAACGTTATCTTTACTCACCATGGCTAGTAGCCATTGATGGATCTTTGCACTGTGAACCTGTTTAATTCCCTCTGATAGACATCTTTGTTCATGGTAGAGTTGCCAACTCTGGCTTGGGAAATTCCTGAAGATTTGGGGGGTGGAGCTTTCAGAGGACAGTGTTTGAGAAGGGGGAGGGACCTAAGCATGGTATAATGCCATAGAGTGCACCCTCCATTTTCTCCAGAAACTTGATCTCTGTCATCTGAAGATCAGTTCATGTGGGGTAGCTGTGTTGGTCTGAAGTAGCAGAACAAAGTTTGAGTTCAGTGGCAACTTCAAGACCACGAAGTTTTATTCACGGTATAAGCTTTCATATGCAAGCACACTTCAAAGTGCACATGAAAGCTTATACCATGAATAAAACTTTGTTGGTCTTAAAGGCGACACTGGACTCAAACTTGTTCATCTGAAGATCAGCTGTAGGCATAGAATAATCACACAAACACTATAAAAATTACAGACCATACTTGGGAATTGGTTGCTGAGCATTTATTTTAATTGTTGACATGGTGTTGCAGGTGTTTTGATAGTCTATGCATTGTGGTTTCCCTATTTTGTTTTGGTCAAATGAGGCTGGCAACCCTAATCCCTGGCCATCACTATATTCCCTCATAGTTTCATATTTTAATTATTAATTGAATAAAAAAGTATTTCCTTTTGTCTGTCTCAACCTACTTCCAAACTACTTTATTGGATGCCCCCAGATTCTGTTAATACGGGAGAGACAGAAAAAGCTTTCTTTTTGTACTTTCTCCACCCAATGCATAAGGTTATAAACCTCTGTCATGCCCCTCCCCCCATGCAGTCACCTTTTTTCCTACTTCCTGAAATCATCATAACACAGTACTTTAAATGCAGGGGGGAGGGTTGAGCGCTTATGTTCAGCTGTGAGTCACTCAGTTGAAAGATACTGAGTAATTTATATGCATATGTGAATGACACCAAGCTGAACACCACCCATTGCCATGTGTTATGGTCTGCCAAGTGCTTGCTGTTTCATCTTGGCAGGGAGATCAGAGGGTTTATTGAGTCCAACATACATGGCCGGTGCATTGTAGGCTTTGGTAGTTCACTAGTGTTAGGTCTACATTTATCTGGACAACTCTGATTTGAGGCTTTGAATGAGAATCCCTCACCACAAAATGCAGTTCCTATGAAACAGCCTCTATGGGGCTGCATTTAAAGGAACTATCACACTGAGGGGAAGCATGCATTTGTAAATTCAGTGTGAAAGAAGAGTTTCATAAAACCCTTGGGAGAAACGGACGGTAATTAAACATGCCAGTAAGGTACCTTCATTTAATAATGAAAGCAGCAGTTTCCTCTCTTTGGTCAGCTGCAGAGAAAACTATTGCTGCAGTTAGACTTCACTTGGCACATTATTTTTCCACGGCATGTTGTGGAGTGAATTATTATTTGTGTTAGGTTGATGATTGAAGAATGAGCATCAGATATGCAAATGAAATAGTGTTCCATATAAGCAAACTTCAATTCAGTGTCTCTCCTCATTTCTTGTTAAATGTTAGGAGTATTTAGCCAGGTATATTAATTCTAGAAGCTACTTTAGAATATAAATCATTGAAGAATTGTGCTGAGAGTAGTGTGAGAGAAGTTCAGTGTCACCTGCTTAAACATTTCTTGTGTTATCTCTGGTCAAGCAGGTGACATGGTTATCGTCTTCAGCTCTTTGAGAAACAACATCAGTAGCCGTAGCCTAACAGTTTTCTGTTAAAAAGGAAGTAATGCTCACTTCTCTGACTAATGTAGCCCAGACATTTCTATTGCAGTTCTGCAGGATCACCTGGTAGGGTTGCCAACCTCCAGACAGGGCTTGGAGATATCCTGCTTTTACAACTGATCTCCAGGTGGCAGAGATCAGCTCCCCTGGAGAAAATGGCTACTTTCAGGGGTGGATTCTATGGAATTCTACGATGCTGAGTCTTCTCAAAGTCTATGTATTTTCCAACACAGACCTGGCAACCCTTGTTCTGAGGGCAGCCCAAGAGCCAGTATAAAGGCAGCTTTGCATGTGCTCTGTCTACAGTATGTTTCTAAAGAGACAAAGAAGGCTGAAATCTCATATGCTTAGTGACTTGAGACTATAGATCAATAGACCCTCTGTGACTCCAACCTGTTTCTCTTACTGCACCAAGAATGTGCAGGAAACTCACTTCAGTGGCTCTCATGCCCATTGCACCATGGGAGAGGAATACAGAAAGAGCATTAGACCTTAGAGAAGATTTGTGACACACAAGAGAAAGCCCAGAGGCCCAAATATATGAGTTGCCACTTTTCTTCTGTCAGAGATTCTGTGCCGTTAATAGTTGAATGACACACTCACATTCAACAGATGGGTCTTTTGAAAGAAGGCAAAAGTTTCCCAGTTTTGTAGAAATTGTAAGAACTTACAAAACAACTGTGCTTTGCTGTCTTCTTTGTTTTGTTATAAAAATCTCTATAGGAAATAGAGGTTTAATGGCATTTCAGTTTTGCAACATTCACGTCAAAGGAGATGTACATCACATCCTGCTTCCCAGCTGACCCCCTCCCCCCAGTTTCCTTAAATGATGTAATCTTTATGTCCCGTTAGGCATATATTCTCCCTTCCAGTGTTCCAGATGCATATTTTCACTGTAAGCTTCTTCCCTGGTTTCCATAGCAAAGCATGTGGCAGTTTCAATTTGCCACTCCTTTTTAAAAAGTGTCAGTTTGAAGGATATGTAGCTGCCACATGGGAACCAGAAATGAATGAGATGCTAGCAGAGTTGCCTAAAATGGAGATGACATAATTAGTGCTTCTGTGCATTTGTGAGATGTCAAATAGTGGTGTTCTGCACCTGCTTGCATCTGGCAAGCTGATGCTGAGAGAGCTCAGAGCTGAGGGAGCAGCAAGAGTTTATCCATTAAATATGCATTTAGTAGAGCCTTTTGGAGACAACTTAATTTCTCTGCTATTCCAGCCTTGGTTCATAAAGATTTGTTTATATGGAACTCCTTAGCAATTTCCACTTCACATATTTTTCTCTCAACGCAGGAAGCCTGGAATGATCAGAGGTCAGTTCCTATCTGGGCCTGAATATGCTATGCGAATGAATTTTTTCAAACTCCAGGGTAATGATAGGCAAATTGTTGTTTACTTCCAGTGTCTGTTTTGGCTCTCTTTGCTCCATCCAGACAGGTGAACATGCAATGCTTCCACGTAATGTCCTCATCTCCTAGCACATTTTTTCTTAGCAATGCACATCCTGCAAATCCCCTCTCCACTATTTCTTACTTGCACTATAAAGGAAAATGCGTTACTAAGAATAAAAGGAATGTGAAAGATTGTCTGTTTATGTCTTCCCACGATGGGTGCATTATGTTGAAGAAAAATAAACTCCAATAGCAAATGGTCATGGCCTCCTATTATGTTGTTATGTTCTGGCCAGAAACTCCCATAATTGGATAGCATTGCCATCGGAAGGAAGGAACACATCATGAGCCTGCAAGAATGTGACACATTACATGTGCTAGAAAGTTCACAGTATTTAAGTGGAAAATATCATTTTGTAATGTAAATTAGAGTTGCTTTTTACAATCCTGATGCATCTCATCTTTCCCAAAAACTTTTCCAACAGACTGAATAAGGAACAATTCTTTTAATTAAGGAACTGGTAATAAGCTTACACATGAACAACAACAAAATGTAATGTGTGACCAATGAAATAGGTTAATTTAACCAGAGGTCAAAAATATAAACACCCATTTTTCTTGGTTGCATATGTTGCAAGCAAATATATCCTGCAATACTCTGCATAAACAGTTTTTATAGGTTAATGTAGCTATTAGGGTTTGTTCACATGAAAGATTGGATTTCCCTGAACATACATGCGCAATTTTGCTTTTCTTGTGTAGCTGCTTCCCCCTATGATTAATGACCAAATCAGACATATTTTTTAAAAGTGAGGGCATTTATACTAGTAAAGCAGAAGGAAGCTGAGCTTTCCAGATCAAGAAATCCTTCCCAGGGAAGTTTGCTCTTGGACATTTACTCTGTATTTGTGTTTTGCAGCCAGACTGTATTGAGAAAATATTGCCCATGTTGTAGGGATGCTAGAGTGCCTGGCTGGGAGATTCCTCCAAGCAGTGACAGTAACAAGAAGATGCTAAGCTGTTTTTTCTTATTGCAGCATTAGTCTCATGGTGCTGCTTTAGAAGAACTGGGGAATCATGCAACTGCTTGGAAAATAAGCCTGTGTTTAGGTTTGTGGAAGCCCTAGTCAGGTTTTTAATTGAGATCTCATTCAAATTCAGTGTCTGTTTATTGGCTTGATTTTATTCAAGATTAGTATTGGATCCTACTAGCTTTTCTACTGGTGAAAGAGGGACTCCTTTGGACCACTAAAAAGACAAATGCCACCCAGACTGAGGATTGGGCTGAAGAGAAGAATTGTGAGAGAGTAAAAGATAAAACAGGTAGGATACAACCTTTAGAAGTTAAATGTAGGATATTAAATTGAGTTCAATATGTGTAACAAAGACAGATATTGGTTCTGACTTAATGGCTGCAGTCACACACAAAATAATCCATTTTCAATGCATTTTCCAACTGAATTTTGCCAGTTCACACAGTAAAATTCAGTTGGAAAGTGCTGGAAATTTATTGAAAGTGGATTATTTAGTGTGTGTGACTGCAGCCAATGGGGTCATAGTGTTCAAGAAAGCCTTCTTTTCACCTTCCCGTCCTAGTTCTTTAAGCCATTAGGAGCTATGCTTCAAAAATAGTTGCTATTAGGGTAGAACCAGAAGAACCTTCAGTCTTTATTAATCTTGTTGCCTGCATTCTTTTACCTCCAAAGACAGTTAAAAACTTCTTGCACTGATGGGGATGGTGGAAAACTAGGGTTGGGGGAATGAACACATCATAACCAACCCTTGGTCTGAATTTCCCTGTTCAGAATTTCAACAAACAGGCCAGTTGTTCCACTTCAATGATACTTTTTCAGCTCATGCTCAGTGGCTCAATATTCCTAATATAAGCAATGAGCATGCTCAGCCTGGGTCTTTTAAGGGGTGAGGTAGGGAGGCTATTTTTCTCTTGGTAATTTCTCTGCGGGTTAACCATCTGTAGTCAACAACAGTATGGAAAGATATGTTGTCACTGAGACTAGAGATAATCTTGCAGATTATTTTTGCAAATTAATTTGCATCTTGAATAAACCAAGAAGTTAAATCCTCAGATCCATTCCTTTATATGTAGATTGAGTTTTAAAGCAGTGAGTGAGCGGATATAGGTTAGAGAACTTGTAAGGGAAAAATATTTTGAGCAAATTTCCATAAATATGTTTTGGAAATAGAGAAATACAAGAAATGGTCTCTCTTATGATTGCATTCTTGAAAAAAAATAAAAATATATAGTATTTTTCCAACTGGATTTTACTGTGTGAACTGGAAAAACTGGATTTTACTGTGTGAACTAATAGTGACTTATTTCTACAAAATAAGTAAAAATATTAGAAAGGATGAAATGTGAGGTATTATGGTGCTGTTGTAATATTTATAGTTGGCTTAACAGATAACTAAAGTGTTTCATACTTGCATTTGAATTGTATTTGTTGGTTTTGCTTTTTAGGGAGGGAAAGCAGATGGCAAAAGTGCTTAACATAGGATTATAAAGCTAAAAAGGACCTCTAAGGTCATTTAATTCAAACATCTGTGTTGATGTTCCTAAATAAAATACAACGCACTAAGGTATTGGACTGAACACCATTTTAGAATTCCATTTTATAATATCCTTGCATTACAAAAGCCTTCCTCAAGTATCACTTTTGCCTAAATGATGGCAGTGCATCACATGCTGTGACAGACAGGAGATTTTTTCCTCTCTTCATCCCCATTAACTCCAACCTATCAGATTTTAGAAACATTGAATGGAATGTTGCAATGAAAAAAACCAAACCAAACCTGAGGGGGTGTAACATCCAAGGACCAACAGAAAAAAGGAGAGGTTCTTGGAGAGAGAAGGGATAGGAGGTATCCTGGAATAGTCAGTGAGTCAGTAGGGATTATTAGAGTATTGTCTAGGCAGGTGGGATGAGAGTGTTGTTCCTATAACAAACTAAAGAGTTAAAGCTTTTCTGATTCCATATTTTGCAACTACTCAGAATAAAGCAGCTCCCAGCTCTATAACTTGTGTGATCTATCATACTATTATTGGAAGGGATTGTCACACTTCCAAGTTAAGTGTATTTCAATATGTTTGTTACCCCTGACTCATATGAACATATGAAGCTGCCTTATACTGAATCAGACCTTTGGTCCATCAAAGTCAGTATTGTCTTCTCAGACTGGCAGCGGCTCTCCAGGGTCTCAAGCTGAGGTTTTTATTTATTTATTTATTTATTCTATAATTTATATCCTGCCCTTCCCACAAAGTGGCTCAGGGCGGCTCACAACAACGACAAAACAATAAACAAGGTACAAAGTTAATACATTTAAAAGTCAAAACATTTAAAAAACCTAAAAACCTTAAAATCTTAACATTAAAACTATCCAGTATATTTCACTAAAATCTGATAAGCTACATTTATCTAGTCGGCATAAGCTAACCGGAAGAGGGTTGTCTTACAGGCCCTGCGGAACTGAGTAAGATCCCGCAGGGCCCTCACCTCTTCCGGCAGCTGGTTCCACCATGTGGGGGCCATTGTAGAAAAGGCCCTGTCTCTGGTTGTCTTGAGACGGACTTCCTTGGGCCCGGGGATGGTGAGAAGGTTTTGAGTCCCAGACCTCAGTACTCTCTGGGGAACGTGTGGGGAGAGACGGTCCTTCAGGTAGGCAGGTCCCAGGCCATATAGGGCTTTAAAGGTAATGACCAGCACCTTGTACCGGACTCGGTATGTTATTGGAAGCCAGTGCAGAGCCCGAAGGCCCGGCCGGATGTGCCCCCACCTTGGGAGGCCCAATAACAGCCGGGCCGCGGCATTCTGCACCAGCTGCAATTTCCGGGTCCGGCACAGGGGCAGCCCCATGTAGAGGGCATTGCAGTAATCCAATCTCAAGGTGACCGTAGCATGGATCACTGTTGCTAGGTCGTCGCGGTCCAGGAAGGGGGCCAACTGCCTTGCCCGTCTAAGATGAAAGAACGCGGACTTGGCAGTGGTTGCTATCTGAGCCTCCATCTTTAGGGATGGCTCCAACAGCACCCCCAGGCTCTTGACCCTGTCCGCCGCCGTCAGCGGCGCACCGTCAAAAGTCGGCAGGGGGATTTCCCCCTCCGGTCCACGACGGCCCAAACAGAGGACCTCTGTCTTCGCAGGATTCAGTCTCAGTCCACTCAGTCTGAGCCACTCAGCCACGGCCTGCAATGCCCGATCTAGATTTTCTGGGGCGGAGACAGGTCGGTCGTCCATAAGTAGATAGAGCTGGGTGTCATCAGCATACTGGTGACACCCCAGCCCATACCTTCGGGCAATCTGGGCAAGAGGTCGCATATAGATGTTAAATAACATCGGGAAGAGAACCGCTCCCTGGGGCACTCCACAATTAAGTGTGTGCCTCCGGGATAGCTCCCCCCCAATCGCGACCCTTTGTCCCCGACCTTCAAGGAAAGAGGAAAGCCACTGCAAGGCCAGCCCCTGAATCCCCGCGTCGGCGAGGCGGCAAGTCAGTAACCGATGGTCGACCGTATCGAACGCCGCCGATAGGTCCAACAACATCAGCACTGCCGAGCCACCCCGATCCAGATGCCGTTGAAGGTCATCCACTAGGGCAACCAACACCGTCTCCGTCCCATGACCTGGGCGGAAGCCGGACTGGAGTGGGTCAAGGATGGAAGCGTCCTCCAGGAAAGTCTGTAGCTGCCTCGCCACTGCCCTCTCAATAAGTTTGCCTAGAAAAGGCAAATTTGAGACCGGCCTATAATGTGCCAATTGGGCCGGGTCTAAAGATGGTTTTTTTAGGAGGGGACGGACCACAGCCTCTTTAAGCGGCGCTGGAAAAAGCCCTTCCGTCAGGGATCTGTTTATGATGTCCCGTACAGGATATCTGAGATCCCCTTGGCAAGATTTAATAAGCCAGGAAGGGCATGGGTCCAATTTACAAGTTGTTGGGCGAGCAGCTAAGAGAATCCTGTCAACTTCCTCCAGGCTGAGGGGGCTGAAACCGTCCAGAATATAGTCCGAAGACATGCTCGGGGCCTCGGTTGCGTTAACTGTCTCTAAATTGACGGGGAGGTCGAGGCGGAGTGATGCGATCTTGTCCGCAAAATAATTCGCAGAAGCCTCACAGCCTATCTCCAATTCAAAAGAATTTAGTCTGCCCTGGGGCAGCGTGGTGAGATCCCGAATTATATCAAACAATTGTGCCGGGCGCGAAGTTGCGGACGCAATCTTAGCCGCAAAGTATGTTTTCTTTGCGGATTTGATTGCCATCTCATAGGTCTTCAAACTCTCTCTATAAGATGTTCGGGTCACTTCGTCTCGAGTACGCCGCCATTGCCTCTCTAGTCGTCTGAGATCCCGCTTCAGTTGCCGCAGTTCCTGGTTAAACCAGGGAGACGGCTTAAGGCGGGGGCGCAGAGGACGCCTAGGTGCGATCTCCTCGATGGCCCTGGAGAGTCCATCGTTCCAGGACTCTACCAGATCATCCAGGGAGTCGCCAGTGGGCCAGGTATCCCGCAGAGCCGTCAGGAACTGTTCCGGGTCCATCAGGCTCCGCGGGCGAGCCAAAATACGCTCCCCGCCTAAACGGGTTTGGGGTGACATATCCATACGAGCCTTGAGGGCAAAGTGATCCGACCATGGCACTGCTTCCATTGCAATATCGTTCACTTGTATTCCCGCCGCAAAGACCAGGTCTAACATGTGTCCCGCCTGATGAGTGGGTGTTGTAACAACCTGGGAGAGTCCTAGTGTCACCATGGATGACACTAGGTCCATTGCCTGGCTGGAGGCCGCGTCGTCGGCATGGACATTGAAGTCACCCAAGACCAATAGCCTTGGGTGTTCCAATGCCCAGCCTGCCTGGACCCTTTTTTGCCTGGACCCTTTTTTGGAGATGCCAGGGATTGAACCTGGGACCTTCTTCCCAAGCAGATGCTCTACCACTGAGCCACCGTCCCTCATGTGTTTACATCAACCCATAACCCACGATGGGAGCTTTGATTCCAAAAAGCTTATACCTGAAAATATTGTTGGTCTCTAAGATGCTACTGGACTTGAGTCTAGCTGTTCTACTGTAGACCAACATGGCTACCCTCTGAAACCATAACTCATAGGAGACTCCATAGGATCTGGGGTGGGGGGAGTGTCCTGATCAGTAACAGCTGAGATCTCTGTTTTCAGCATTAAGTGATCCTGTGTAAAGGAAAAGTAAAAGAAAAGAAATCAATTTTGCTACGCACCCCTATAGTTGAGGGTGGGACTGATTTTAGCCTGAGGTCCCTGAGAGTGGTTAAAAAAGTGAAAGTCCTTGATTGGAGGTTGTGGCACATGCATTATCTCAGTAATCTTGAAATTAATGCTGTAAACTGGTTTGTATATTCATATGTCAAATAGAGAATTCATATTTCAAATAGAGAACTGAGGCTGAGTAACTTGCCCCTTTTCAGACAGCCTAAGTATTCTGGTATGCTGGCTAGCCATTAACAGATTTCTTCAGTCATTTAAGGCAGACCCATTTTAGTAACTGGCTGCTACCAGAATACTTTTACCTTTTCACACAACTCCGCTGCTGATCCATACATGAGGCATACCTGAGGCATTGTTCACAAAGACTGCTTCCATCCCTGTTTTCAACCCCTTCTTCCGGGCTGGAATTGCTGCAGTAGGCTGTATGAAATGCCCTGTAGCAGTAGGCTGTGTGAAATGCCCTGTAGCACAATGTATGTGTGTGGGGGGGGGGGGAGGGGTTGCATCCTTTTTTGCCAAGTGCACTATCGCCTGCTGCTTAAAAAAAAAAAAAATCATTCTGTTGGGAGTGCTATAGTGCTGAATTGCCAGACTACCTAATAGTTGTGCTGTCATCCTGTTTTTAAAAACCCTCTCAGGAAGATTGTGCACGTGGGGAGGAGGGAAGGACGGGAAATGGAAAGTGGGAAAAGGCACAGTGCTTCAGAGGTGGATCCCTGCTGGAAGGAAAATCGCTGTGTGAAACTCCCATCCCTGTACTGGATTACTCCATGATGGCCCACTAATAATTGTCATCCGTATGAAAATGGTAAGTGTAAAAAGGACCATAGTAACCCTGGTGTGATGGAAGGAGATTATCCCACCTCTGAAAAAAGAAACAGGCAGTCAGCAGTCAGCTGTTTCATCGATGAGCCTATGAAAGTGCTGCTCCAGCATCCATTCACCTTCGAGAGGGGAGATGGAATGTTGGAGGGAAGCACAGGGGCAGTCTGAGTCTGGATCTGCCTCAGGTAGTATTAGTTTAGGTCCACCTCAGCAAGAGAGCAGTTTGAAGCATAGCTCTGCTTGGTAGTGTGGTTTAACTCTACCTCTGGATGACAACAAAATACCTGGTTGTGAGGCTTGTTTCGGATGATGAGCAGCCCTCATACCATTTAGTCTGACTCTTGTGAAGGACAGGCTGGTGTGGGTGGAATCCTGTTATGTGTGAGAAGATCTGGCCTATTGGTTGGTCAGTGAAAGTCTATTTACACTGAAAAGCATTAAAGAACATTCAAACCATAACTGAATGTTCTGAAGCCATAACTAACTTAAATTTATGTGATTCAGCCAGTCTTCTCCTTTGATTGGATACCTGTGCTACTGATCTATTCTGTAAGAGCAGAAAATAAATCTTTGTTATTTTACATACATCTTTCTACCTAAATGATCTCCATGTTCTTCCTGCTCACAACAAAACTTACCTCACTCCAGCAAATCCAAAGCCTTTATACAGATCCCCCCTGACCACCAGTGGGGGGCAGGGTTGCCAGATTCAGGTTGAGAGATCTGAATGTGGAGCCAGGGGAGGATAAGGACCTTAGTGGAGTACAATGCTATAGAGTTCATCCTCTAAAGCATTCATTTCCTCCAGGGAAACTGATCTCTGTAGTCTGGAGATGAGCTGTAATTCTGGGGGATCCCCAGGTCCCACTTGGAGGCTAAGAATATATTGAAGGGAAGATTTACAATTTGAAACATACCTGGTTCCCCCAAGTTATAACGTTGTGTGGTTCCCCTGAGTTGATAGAAAAGGCATGTCACCTGGATATATATTATTCTGTGCATACTTATTCACTGATGTTTCTTAGAGCATTATTTGGTTACAGATTTGCTCACCCATAACTATTCCAATTTATACTCCTGGAGCATTTTTTTTTGTGCGTGTGTGAATTGTTTATAGACAAGTTTGGCACCAGCATTATTCAGTGTTTGCTTGGCTTTCAATTCATTCATTCATTCATTTTGATTTATATCCTGCCCTCCCTGCCAAAGCAGGTGAGGATCTCCTATACAAGTGTTGTGTTGATGAAGAGGTTTTTAAAACTGGATTTTACTTGAAGCTTTTATACCATTCTTTCCCATTAAAAGTGAACTCAAACCTGTCTACGTTTTCATTCCTGGAAGAAAAAAATTTAGTGTTTCGATTAATAACTTCTTCTGATCAATATACTTCGATAATCTGGAACCAATGCTCAGAGGTAATTTATATGCCTTAAATTAATTTCTTACAGTGGCATTAGCAGTTCTGGAGAAGTATATTGATCAGAAGAAGCTATTAATTGAAACACGAAATTTTACCTGGGAATCATGTTATCAGTAGTACTTCTCTTCAATATCTGAATCCTTTCTACAGAACATTCATAGCATCATTGAATATCCTATCTATTTTACAAGGAGAAGTCTGCATGTCAACAAAAAACTACTTTTGAGTAGTGCATCTATATGGGCTCTTATGTGATGGACTTTCTACCTCATACTGAATTCTTTATTGTTGCTTTGTATATATAAATATATTTGTTTTGTGAATGACTAAGTGCTCTATTGAAAGAGTGGTTTAGCTCTCTAAGTAATTTTCATTTCATAAATAAGATTAGTGAATTTGAAAGTCTTCTTTAAGTATTGTGATTAATTTTCAAAGAACACATTTTTCTTGGTTTGCAACTTCCTGTGTTCTTCCCTTGTGGTTTACAAATCCCCAGGTGGGGACAGGGGATCCCCAGTTTGGAGATCATCCCCCTGCTTCAGGGTCATCAGAAAGCGGGGGGGGGGGAGGAAAATGTCTGCTGGACACTACATTATTCCCTATGGAGACCAATTCTCATAGAGTATAATGGAGAATTGATCTGTGGGTATCTGGGGCTCTGGGGGCTGTTTTTTTTAGGTAGAGGCACCAAATTTGCAGCATAATTTGTAAAAAGCAAGTCTCTAGCTCTTTTTCCTTGCTGAATAACAAGGGGAAAGATTCAGGATACACATTTCTCTGTATGACAGAACGAAAAGGATAGATACATACTTTTTTTTTTAAGATACTAGGCCGATATGTGCTGTTCTATTTTTATGTGTGTGTAGTACAATACTATCATTAATATGGGATGTACATACTTAGGGCAACTCTAGATGAGACATGAGTGATGAATATTTGAGATATTTTACCACTCTTAATGTTAATTAAAAGTAGGGTTGCCGGGTCTAATTCAAGAAATATCTGGGGACTTTGGGGGTGGAGCCAGGAGACTATGGGGGTGGAGCCAGGAAACACTGGCAGTAGAGCCAGGAGCAAGGTTGTGACAAGCATAATTGAACTCCAAAAGGAGTTCTAGCCATCATATTTAAAGGGACTACACACCTTTTAAATGCCTTCCCTCCACTGGAAATAATGAAGGATAGGGGCACCTTCTTTTGGGGCTCATACTGATATTTTAAAGAAGCCCTCTGATGGGGAATAAATCAGAGGAAATGGTGGCTTGCTACCTTAGGAAAAAAAATTAAAATGAACAGATTTCCATTCTGTTGCTGTCCTTTGTTTCAATATTTTATATTTCTGTTATGTAACTTTGCAGACTTGTGGGAAATCATCCTGCACTTTATGTCTTCACTGGGCAACGTCAGCCTCCTACTATTGTGTGCAAATCTATGCCTCTCAAGTTCCCCGGGTTGTCTTTGAAAAATGAACTCATCTCTGTTGCCTAAGGATCAGTTATAATCCCAGGAGATCTTCAGTGACTCCTCGGACATTGGCAAACCTATCTTCCACCCACAAGGATCCTCTGTGGGACTGAAGCCTACAGTAGCAATGCTGAAATGCCTAGTTTCAAGTAACACATGGGAAAAGTGTATGACTTCTCCTCAATTTTTATTTTTATAAAGTTGTACTTTATAGTATAGAAGGTGAGCACATAGCCTCTAAAGAACTAAAGAAGGTTTTTGTTTTGGTTTTAAGCAGGCCTCGGATTCAGCGGGAGCTCACAGGAGCACAGCTCCTGAACCTTTTTGACAGTTCCGCCTCCTCCTTCCCACCTTGTCCATTGAATAGTAGGTGCACATGCATAACAATCCCTGGATAAACTCCACTACCTTTTTTCCTACAAAACAACCCCTGGTTTTAAGGAAGATAGGCAAAAGAAAATGAATGATTATGGCTCATGGAATTGTGAGGTGCACTGAGAGATGTCTTGTTGATGTCTAGTGCTTTAAAAACATAATTCAGAGTCTTAATCCTTCAAATTCAATCTATGTTTTTGAGACCATCAATCTAGCTGCATTTTACAAGACACACCTCTTACATATGCAGAAAGGCTACTAGACCCTGGATTCTTCCATTAGTTGCTGTCATGTCCCTCCTTCCCTATTAGTGGGGGGGTAGAGTTTTCTTTCAAACAAATAGAAGGACTCTGCTAGTATCTCTTCCTTTCTCACATGGTTCACACGCTCACCAGGAAGACCCACTTGGCTCTGCCTAATCACCCCACCCATTCAGCTGTCCTCTTGCTCAGATTTAAAGACACATACACAGTCCAAAACAGGCAGTTTGCAAGCTTCTCTTAAACTTTCATAGATTTGAAGGCACATGGTAGCTGTTGGGATGGGGCTTCTCTCTGCTGGCCTGCTGACTGGCAGCAGGGAGGAGCCTGCAAAACTGGCAGTGGTCGTCGCCAGCACCTGGGGGCTGGCAAGCCTTCTCCCAGGAAAGTATATTTAGAATTGCATTGATATTTCAGACAAGAGTCAGTTTGGTGTAGTGGTTAAGTGTGCGGACTCTTATCTGGGAGTACCGGGTTTGATTCCCCACTCCTCCACTTGCACCTGCTGGAATGGCCTTGGGTCAGCCAGAGCTCTGGCAGAGGTTGTCCTTGAAAGGGCAGCTGCTGTGAGAGCCCTCTCCAGCCCCACCCACCTCACAGGATGTCTGTTGTGGGGGAGGAAGGTAAAGGAGTTTGTGAGCCGCTCTGAGACTCTTCAGAGTGGAGGGCGGGATATAAATCCAATATCTTCTTCTTCTAATGCCTGATATGTAACATACATTTAAAAAGTGACAATGTTTACCTAATGGCTTTTCTTTCTTTGTATATAACGTTGCACAGATAATTGGAATACATAGATTTGGCATGCATAATCCTCTTGCATTAAGTACTATCAGAATCAGTGGCTTTAAATCTTGAAGTAAAATACTAACTAAATACATTTTAATCCTATTTAAATGGAATTCATCTCAGGTGTGCCTCAGGGCACTTAACATATTATACATTTTCTGCATGGAAAGTGCTTTGTACTGGCATAAAGTATATGAATTCCTGAGAGAACTGTACAAAGAGAATTCTTTACACATACATGGCATGAGAAAGTATGGGCACTCACAGTTTCTTACTGCACATACATGCAGAGAATATGTGCATGTCACTCATACTGATCGCCAGGGCTTTTTTTTTGAGCAGGAATGCACAGGAAAGCAGTTCTGGCTGGCTTGATCAGGGCTCCAGCTCAAAAAAAGTCTCCAGCAGAAGGAAGGCATTAGGCAGCTCCTAGACCACACGCTCCAACCTCTCTGCTGCCTCCAGCCTCCAATTGGCTTGCAAAGACAGTGAGAGATGCAAAGTCACCCATGAGTACCCCTTGTTGGGAGAAGCTGGGCCTGCTACTGCCTGCTCTGCTCTCTCTCCCCAGCCATGTTTTGGGCAGTGGGGGTGAAAGAAGCCCAATGACAGAACACACATTCATGAAATGCAGCTGGTTGCACTGTCCTGTTCTGTGTCAATATGCGGAAAGTAACCTACTGAATAGGTGATGTAACTTCTGGTGATGTCAGGGGTGGCCTAATATGCAAATTAGTTCCTGTTCGGGCTTTTCTACCAAAAAAGGCCCTGCTGATCACTATGTGAGTTTTACACTACTCCCAGTTAAGGAAACAGCAAGAAACATAAAGCTCCTCTACTCTCCTTCGTTGTGATCTAGCATAGTACAGGTGTATCAAAGTCTGATCCCAATTCAATCCTATTTATCTATTATTTATAGTTTGCCTGAGAATCAAGACAAGTTACACAATGTACATACAATGTGATGATTATGTTGAGAAAATACGAAATCAATCAACACATGATCCTCTTTTCAGAAAGGAATAAATGTATGGGCCAGAGCTAGATCAGACAACCTGCACTTCATCAGTGAGGTTATTGATATGTAGGGTATTTGCCAATTTGGTGTAGAATTTAAAACAAAATACATGAGCTGTTTTCCTGAAAAAGATTTTTAAAAAACTTTTAAGATTATAATCTGCAGCATAACAGGAGACTGTTGAAAGGTCATCTGGAACATTAATCAATCAAAAAACAACACACTAACTTCATTTGGCACATTGTCATGGAATAATTACATACTATCTGATTTGATGGAAAAGAAAATAATAGTTCCTGTTCTTGAGGGCTTTTCCCCCAAAGCAGTAAATTGCTTTGGTTATTATTTTTTTTCCATTGCAGATTCATTCCACACGGTAATTTTATTTACTATTCAAGAATATATACAGAAATATGAAATTTTTGAGAGAGGGGAACTTAAAAGACTGTCTGAAATGAGACCATGTGGATATAGATGATCCCTTTCATTAAGTAGAAAAATCATAACAGACTGTTACCTGTCTAGTGTTTTTTCTCTATTCTCCTTCCTTGGAGGTTTTTAAGCAGAGGCTACATGGCCACCTGACAGCAATTCTGATTCTGTGAATTAGGCAGATCATGAGAAGGAGGGCAGTAAGAGTTGCATCAGTGCTTAATTCCCGTGGCGCATGCCCAGGGAAATGCTGATTGCCACTTTGGGGTCAATCAGCAATTTTTCTCCAGATCCAGTTTGGCAAGAGATTTTTGCCATCTTCTGGACATGAAGCAGGGGTCACTGGGGATGTATGTGTGTGTGTGGGGGGAGGTATTTGTGAAGTTTCTGCACTGTGCAGGGGGTTGGACTAGATGACCCTGGAGATCTCTTCCAACTCTATGATTCTATGAATTTTAAATTCTATCACTGCACCTTCTACAAAGTTTCAAAAACAGAGTATTTAATCTGAGATATGATAACCTCCAAAGAAAAATAAGTTTAAAAAAACAAAAAAACCAAAAACCAAAATCAGTGATTGATGCCTCCTGAAGTGTTAGCATTCTTCCTTTCACATAAAGGGGGTATTTAAAATTCAGCGCATTCAACAGAGATAAAATCTTTACACAATTATGTTCAACCCAAACAATCTGATGACATTCTAGAACAAACCCTTCCCACAGCCAGATTTGGAGTGAGGGGAATATGGATTGCAATAACAACTCTGGGCTGTCAAGTCCAGTTGTTATATAATGTGTCATTTAGAGGAAATATATGACACTGAAGATAGATATTTGACAAAAGCAT
Organism: Heteronotia binoei; assembly: GCF_032191835.1. NCBI lineage: Eukaryota > Metazoa > Chordata > Lepidosauria > Squamata > Gekkonidae > Heteronotia > Heteronotia binoei. The sequence continues at coordinate 68,795,206 of NC_083225.1, forward strand.
CCAAATGAAAATCATGTCCCTGCTGGGGAAAATACAAAACAACAGTTTTCTTGATAGGCAGAAATTTTAGAGACTGATGCCGCTATTACCCATCGCCACTTTTAGACCACATATGATTATTTCTCAAGAGCATTTATGTTCCTGGACAACTGTATAATTGTACACATTGAGAAATTATTCTGAAAAAATTAAAGTCCCCTTTGACCAGGTATGCCAAAGTCTTACACCCTCTTGTTTAGGGGGGGAAGGGCACTGGAAGATGGATACAAGCTTAAAATATTACTGCAGTTGCTATGAAAACAGTAGCTATAAATAATTTTAAAATACACTCGGTTTTACATTTTAATCTCAAATATGTCTAAGATCAGCCCTTTAAGCCTTGCTTACAATCTCGTTTCTCCTTCAGTCTCTCAAATTAATCAGTCTTTCAAATCAAGAGTGATTCCTCACTGGCATTTGCTCTGTCCCCATTCTTTTCCCTGTGCCAGCTCAAACAATGGATTCCCCACTACTTGTTTCGTGGGTGCCTCTTACATCGTGGCTTCTTCCTATTACCATCACGGTAACAGAACGCTGGATTTTTTTAAATTCCAGTTGCTGTGACGGGAATCAGAAGTAGCCCCAAATCAAGAGGCACTGCAGAGCAACTGGTGGGGAATCGATGGCTTGTGCTGATGCAAGAAGCGTGGGGGTGGACCAAATTGGAGGAATCACTCTAATTCAGGTCTAAGAGCAGCCTTTAAGCCTTGTTGAGACTCCTCCTTGAATCCCTTTGTAGCCCCCTACAGGGCCGGATCTAGGGAGGGGTGGAGGGGGAGTTTGCCTCGGACGCTGCTGTAGGGGGGCACCAAATGGGGTATCGAGTCCATTCTATTCTATGGGCCCATAAGATAGAATGGGACCACAAGGGGACACCATTTTTTAATTTTGCCCTGTCCTCCAAAAGACATTCTGGCCTCCTGAAATCTGCACTGTTTAGGGGGTCATACACAAGCATTATCATATTCTCAAACTTTGTTTTAAGCTCGTTAGTAGGGAGGCACCAGGCCCATAGCTGTAGTGGTGCACAAAGAGGCGGGGCCCCACCAATAATTTGTCTTGCTTCTTCCAGTCAACACTAGAGATGGTGTGAAATTGGTCACAAATCTTCTGTCAATGAGGGACAGCATGCGTCCCTCCCAGGCTTTCTCGTTTCTCTTTACTTCCTGCACAAAGTATTTGCTCCTGCACGTGACACAGATCTTTTTGCACCTTAACTTGCTAGCTTGTGCCAGTTATGGATTCCTTGATCAGCAGCATTGCAGCAAATAAGGTAGCAGGGTATTTTTTTTTTCGGGGGGGGGGGGGGGTCAAAGGCAATATGTTTCTGGTCAGATGCCAGAGAGCTGTCAGCAGGTTGGGAGTGATGTTAACAGGCCCTATTTATGGCTTCTGACTGGGAACAGGTTCATGAACTAGATGGTTTGATCCAGCATGGCTACATTCAGGTTCTTATAGTCTCATGGCTGTATCTTTCCATCTAAAGTTTTAAAAGATTCTGTGAATGCACAGACTTGGAGAAGAAAATCTTCAAGAAGGAAAAGTGTTGGGTATCCCTCTCCTTTCTCCTTCTTCTGTTTCTCCAAAGAAAAAGTTAAAAAGAAGACAAGAGAAATCCATGGTTGCATGTCATGTGTAGTTTGTCCCACAGTAATGAATATGACCTTATGATTGTTGTCACTTTTCTCTTATTAGCTGATTTTATTTTTCTTACAAGCCATTTAGAAAACCACAAACCTACACTGCTGAGGAATTACGATCATTATAGGATCACTGCTAGAAAAGAAAGATCCTGCCTAAACTGAAGTTGAACAGCACCATAAAATGTCTAGGAGTCTGTGTAGGGGTTCTTAGTGGGGCAAGAATTAGTGGTAAAAGTTCAGGAGCCCCAAAAAACTTTGTAGCTCTGCCCTGCAAGTGGGTGCCGGGGCCTGTACTATTGTCCTGGTTTTGTCGGCTGTTGGGTGAATTCCCGCGGCGTCCACCACAAACCCCAGGAACTCCACCCTTGGCACCCCAAGCGAGCACTTCTCCTGCTTCACTTTGAGACCCGCATTCTGGAAACGGCAGAGCACCTCTCGAAGGTGGTGGCAGAACTCATCGGCATTGGGTGCCACTATCAAAACGTCATCGAAAAAGGGTTGTACTCCGGGAAGTCCTTTAAGGAGAGTGTCCATTACGCTTTGGGACGGGGTATGGGTGGTCCTGTAGTGCATTATTATTGTGCATTTGTAGTCTGCACAGATGCGCACATCCCCGTTCGGCTTGACTGGGGTAACTATGGGGGTTTCCCAAGTGGCGTGGGAGACAGGCTCTAGCACCCCTTAGGCCACGAGGCGGTGCAGTTTGGCTTCAATTTTTGGCTTAAGTGCAAACAGAACCCATCGAGCCTTCAGCCTTAAGGGCCTAACCGTGGGGTCCAGAGCCCCATCGAATACTTCCGGGAACTCCTGGCACACTTGATCGAAATTGTGGGCCTGTATGTGGTCCACCCCTACAATTTTGATGCCCAGGGGCTTAAACCAAGCCAATTCCAATAGGGTGGTGAGCCGGCACTTCACCACAAAAATGTCCAGGGCCCTTTTAAAATTTTTGAACTCCACCCTAACTCTGGCCCACCCCATGATCTGCACTGGATTCTTTTGAAAGTCCCGCAATATGAACTCCACGGGCCACAGGGCTGGCCGGTTGTGGGGGCAGACTTTACTGAGGGTCTCCTCCAAAATAATGGAGATGGAGGATCCCATGTCCAATTCCATCAGGCAGGAACCCCCCTAGATCAAGACCTGCACTTTGACCTTGTTGAGGGTGTCCTGGGGCAAGTTCATTACCTGGATGCTGTTTGCAGCCATCGTGTGTGCGTCTGTCAATTTGTTGTGTACGGACTGGGGCTCCCTGTTGGCTCTGGCCCTGCAAGCTCGGGCGATGTGGCCTACTTTTCCGCAGCTTCTGCAGTCCGCGTTATGGTAGGGGCAGTCTCGGCGCTCGTGTGGGTCCTCACATCTGGTGCACTTGGTGCTCAGCTTCTCTGCTGCCCATGGTCAGTTTGGTGATTTCAACCCGCTGCATGGCTGATGGTGAAGCTGATGTGCCCCTTCCTCGTCGGAGCTGTCCAAGATCGAGGCAGTGGCGGCCTGGTTCACGGAAGGGCTGGTGTGCATCTGTTCGAAGGTTGTTGCCTGTCTTAGCACTTTTGCAAGGTCGATGTCTTTGTTCTCGTATGCTAGCAACTTCCAGTGCATTTTCTCCTCCTGGATGCCAACCGCAAAATGATCCAGCAGAATCTCTTCCAGGTCCCCCATGAAATCGCATCTCAGGGCTAATCCACGGAGCTCTCGCAAGATACTCGGCGGCGAACTGAGCTTGTCTCTTCTGTTTTGTGTAGAATGCGTGCCTGCATGTGAGACAGGATGGCTGTGGCGCCATGTGGTTCGTCATTGCCTTGACCAGCTGGTCATAGGTTGCTCTTGCGAGGGTGGTACCTGTATTTTGTCCTCAAACAGTATTGGGATGGGGACATTTTCTCTCACTACTGATCTGAACCAGTTGGCAGCAACCCATAGCTGAAGCACATTTTATTTATTTACATATGTATAGTCCACCTTTTTCACTTGGACTCAGTTACACAGAATGAGTCAATACAATCATATTCAATAAACAATACAATAGGATTAGGGTTGTAGAACCAATCAGATATCTAAAACAGAACTGAAACAAAGCACAAGTCTTAACATGACACATTAAATGATTCACTAATCACATAGTAGAATCCTAGTTTTAGTAAACTAAACGCAGCAGCATAATCCATAGTCCCTAAAAATTTACCTGTAACTTTGTGACATTGAAGAATGGAGATCTGTCATGGGTCTCCCATGCCTTTTAGTTATTCAAAAATATTTTCACTGGAGAGTCCAACTTAACCACCATGTCCACCACAATGCTACATATGATCACCTGGATATAAATCCCACCAACCTCATTAGAACTTCCTTGTCAGCAAATGTGCATAAGATTGCAGCTAGACTGAGATACCTAAATTATCATCTCCTCTGTGAACATCCTATCCAGTGAGACTCATCAATTGTGAGGTGTGTGCCTTGCAGAAGCCACTTGTAGTAGTGTTGTTGAGAGTTTAACCTATTACACTTCTACCTCCTCCAACTGGCTTTCTGGGAAAACTAATTATTGACCAGAGATTATGTGTTCTGCTCTCTACCATCTATGTTTAGGAATAATGGTGTGTCTGTGTAAATTAACACCGAAGGCTGGCACAATGTAGGAAAAATCTAACATAAACATATTAAATTTGCTGCGTCAAATGCAAGAGCAAGGCTTGGTGAGTCTGTAAAATACATACAGGAGTATCTTTCATTTAGTGAGCTACTTTGAGCAATCTTTTGAAGATGGTATATAAAGAAATACATTATGGAAGCAAAGTATTTCATTCTTTTCTACAAAAGCACACATCCAGTAATGGATATTGGTTCAGTCTTTTAATTTTTGTTTTATTGGCTTAACATGCATCACAGGAGAATAGACATGCATTTAGGGAAAAAAATAAAGTTTGTAGTATCATGATAACAGTAACTCAAACAGGATCAGATACCAACTGTTTCTATAATCTTTCAAAGCCAGTCAACAGGTTACATATTTTCTTTGATGCTTTTGAAAAATAATGTATGTGATATTCAACAGAGAAAAAACTATGGCAAAGATAAGGATGCCAGCCCTGCATTACCAAATGTGGGAGATTTTGTGGATGGTGACTGTGGAGGGTAGAGTTTGGAAAGATGTGATATCAGTTTTGGAATTTCCTCAATCTCTATGGTAAATATCATAGAAGCATGTTGAAATTCATAGAGTATCATTATGAAGGCCATTTTCTGGGCATTCTTGCACTCCTCAATTTCTCAAGGGTAGGAATTGAGGCAGAGGGTGGGGGTTTGCCCATCAAGCCTAAGCAAGGAGAAATTTTCATTCTCTGGCTATTTTTCTTCATGCTGACCTGCTAATTTTCATCCAGCAACAGGAACCGATACCCAGAGTGCACTTCTCAGATGGAATGCTGATTACTTGGTACCTGTAAAAATTATGATAATCCCATGTGATCACTAAGGTTGCATGTATAATTCAAGCAAAAGGTAGGATTTAGGACACAAAGGTTTGTTCCACTAACCTCCTTACAGCCCTTCTACTTTCTTCACCAGCTTTCTTTTCTCTTTTTCTGTGCATCTGTGCTCCTAGAAAACAGAGATACATGTTAGTGAATATCTTTTTTTTAAAAAAGATCTCAGACTGTGACCAAAGGGTTCTTACCCAAGCACCTGGCCGTGCATAAACCAAAACACCTGAGGCTACAGGACTAAAGAGTTAGAAGGCAGGGGAGAAGGGAGTGTTTAGCAGCTAGCATATGCATGCAGGTCACCTTTGTCAGTTCCTCAAAATGGTGACAACAAGAGAAGGGGGGTGGTGCCTACCCACAGGATAGCTGGGAAGGGGCAATTGGATACAAGCTGTGCATAGCATGTACTATCAGTTGCTGTATGCATTATTCTGCTATGTAATTTCTGCATGGTTTAATGTGCCATTTTTATACTTATGTTTGTTTCAGATTTCTGTTTGGTTTCAGATTTCTGCATTCTTATTCCTAGTGCATTGCTTATGGGATATTCCAACCCATTGGTAGTACTGATTTCTACTATGTAATCTGCCTTGAGTTTTAGTGGAAAAGATGGATTATAAATCATGTATAGAAACAGGGCTTTTCTCTGGGGGAATACGCAACTGCTGTTTTCTTTTTCAGTACAGTGGGTTCTAATCTACCCAGTAGCAAACTATAGTCTCCCTAGAAGGACAAACTTCTAAATACCTCCACAAAACAATAAACTACAGCTACTAAATACAACACTAGCAATAGGAAACCTAGCAGAAGTAAAATGCATTGCAAACATAACAGGAAAGGTGGTATCTCAGTGGTAAAATCCTTGTGTGACCCTCTTTTTCTGTACTTGTAAAAAGCTTTAAAAAGTATGAAGAAAGAGAAACAGAAGAGGACAGAAAGAAGCAAATTCCATCTGTCTTTTATTTCCTTCTGGAGAAATTAAGACAAGGCTTGGCAACCAAGGAGCCAGACGGCACTTTTTCAGGAGGCCAGATTCAGCCTGGGAGCTGCCAGTTCTCAATGCCGGTTTTAGAATCATGACAAATCTAGCAGCACATTTGATCAGAAATGCATCCGATAAGACACACATTCCAACGCCTCAGGAAAATGTAGGCTGGCAGAGAGTTTAATTAACATGTGATATGTTGGCATAAAACATCTGCTACAGCACCTACTTCTTTTAGAGGCGCTTTGTATTTAAATATTCCTATCAAATAGGAATGAGTCTCAGGAGGGCTCTTAGAAGCAGTTTTACAATATCAAGTTAAAAAAAATAACTAATGTGTTTGCCGTTGTTGCTAATTAAAATGATAAAAATGTGATATATTTGAATTAGCATAGAGAACGATCCTAAGCAGGACCATGCTCAGCTCCACTCAATGCAGGTTAGTCCTGGACAGGGTTGCCAACTACTGCTTGGGAAATATCTACAGATATGGGGGCAATGCTTGGGGAGGAAGGAGTTTGGGGCCAGGGAGGGAGCCTAAGCAGAGATGTGATGCCATAGAGTTTGACCTCAGAGTTGCCATATGCTCCAGGGGGAACTGAAGTCTGTAGTGTGGGGATCATTTATAATTCCAGGAGAGCACAGGCCCTAACGTTTTCTTGAGATTGTACTATTAGTGACCTGTCACACCTGTGAAGTCAGTAAAGGCTGACTGATCAGTGGGTTTCCTCTCCCCCCTTGCTTGGCAGCTACCTGAGAACACAGTAAGTAAAAAAAAAACCAGTCTCCTAAACCCACAGGTCATTTCCTTGCATTTGATACATTTATTTTGGCATAATTTTATTGCTTTATATTTTACTGTGGCAAGCAAGCAACAAGAGGAAGTCATGGAATTAACACAGGCAAGGAAACTGAAAGGCTCACAGCTGTAAATTATTGGCAAACAACAATTGTACAAAATAGCGAATATAATATTCAAAATATTGAAATGAAACAGTTCCAAGTCCATAAATAAATAAACATAAACAGCTTAATGAGTGTTTTTTCATTCCTTCTTCACTTTGACCCAACAAGCTCCCGCTGAAATCGGGAGACAAAAGACCAGCAGTTCAAACCATACTAAATTCCACTGCAGCTATTGGAGTGATTCAAAGGCAAAACCAGTGCTCTTCTTTGGTGGTTGTCCAAAGCTGTACCTCAAATTTCTAGGCTAATCACAGGGCCGCAGGCTAGAACCAGCCGTTTCACTCATAGCTTCATCAGATATTCAGACTGGGGTTGTGCAGATAATCATATCTGACAGGAAAAACTATTATTCACCATTATATATATTATATATATAATCACCAGCCTCCTGAATTATATATATATTCTTTTTAAACTTCCAAACATCATTAAAAAAAACTTACATTCACACTCCATTCTCAAACATAATGAGTCAAAGGATGCTGGGTCCTCCCAGGACTTCCAGGAAGAACGCTTGGGAGTCTCACAATCTAAAAAGTCTCAATTGAATACAGCTGTGAATATGTTACAAGATGGTTAAAGGTACAAGAACTCAATTACTATAACACAATAACTACACAAATACTAACAGGAGGAATGTAGATGACAAACACTATGAAAAGCAAGAAAAATCCAAATTAACATTCAAACCATTGGGAACTAAGGTATCCAATTTGAATGACCAAAAAGTCTCTTCCCTAAGCAATATTTGTTGCACATCTTGTTCTAGAGCAGCTTTCCCTTCATCAGACCCATAGCTAACCAAGGGCCCATGGGGCCTGGCCCCCAGACAGTTTTGGGGGGGGGGCTCTCACCCCCAGGCTGCCCCTCTCTTCTGTGCAATTTAAATTGGGTGAGAGGGGCACCCAGGAGCAGCCACTGCTCCTCTCAAGTCATTTCAAAGGCCCACAAATCAGCTGATTGGTGGGGTCCAAATAGCATGGGAAGGGTGGTAGGAGCAGTCACCAGCCTCCTGAATTATTTAAATGGCTCCCTTGCCCTGCGAAACCCCCCCCCCCCCATGTTCTGGATATTATCGATCAGACTGCCATACTTCAATTTGAATCACTCCGTGGTGAAACCATCTTCTGCCGTCCACACGACAGCACCATGCAGTTTTTTCCCCCTACCACTATTATGCGCACATGCACATTATGCACATGTGTGTATTATGCGTGCACACACATTATGCGCATGTGCGCAGATGCACACATGCGCATAGGTTAAACATTACATGGTTATGCGCATATTGCTAAGTAGTAAAAGAAAAATGGCAACCGTAAACAGGATGTCTGTCCCTTTTGCTCTGGGACAGCCTTCAGACATCCAGAAATTGGTTAATATCGCAGCAGAACTATCCAGACAGAGAAAACTACAAGGTGAAACCAGAGAACTCAAAAAACTCTGAAAAGGAGCAGGTAACAAAATAATCTGGTTCCGAGAAGGATTGGGGGGAGGGGGGGCTATCACAAGTTTTGCTGTCTGATCAGCCACTTTAAATCCGGAAGGAAACAGCAGCGACATCTGATTATACCGTGTGTCTGAATAGGGCTGTTGTGTTGTATTTCCCATGTACCATTTAGAACACGGGCAGACCAGGCAGTAGACCACCTGGTGAGTCCGGCAATTACTGAAATGTTTAAGGGTGATATTCATCTCATTTGGGCTCAAAAACTTTTGCTTGTAAAGATTGTGGGCATACTGAACATCCTGAACATTTAAAGTGACCTACTGCACTTGTAGGTATGTTCTCTTCTGTCTTTAATCTAGCTCTTACCAAATGGTCCCGAATGCTCTTAGTTCATTTAAGAGCCACAAACTTTACAAGGAAAAAAGTTTTTGTGCCCAAATGGGGTGAATATTAGGAGAGGAGGCAGCCAGCCAGCCATCAGGGGCTTTGCCACACCCCCAGCAGTCCTCATTAACCCCTGGAGAAGCCCATGCCATCCTTTCTCCACTTCTTATGTGATTTTGAATGATGGGTGGCTTGCTGCCCTTTTGACGAGACTGGAGAGGGGCGGTCCAGGAGAGCCTCAACCAAGTGAAGCCTGCTTGGGCTGGCTGGATCTCTAGCCAGCCCAAGCAGGCCTCGCCCGTCCGGGGCTCTCCTTTCTTCCATCAAGTTCCTTTTGGCTGGGAAGGCATATACTAACGAGTTGCACTAATGAGCTCCACCACCTATTTTTCAGCAAAACAACCCTTATGTACAATTGTTGTTTGCCCGTAATTTACAGCCGAGAGCTTTTTGGTTTCCTTGCCCCAGTTATATTTTACTGGAGTAGATAAATTTATTGAGAATTCAAGAACTTACATTCAACTAATGTTCAACTGATTGAAACAAAAGCAAAGATGAATTTTTCAAATATGCTGCTTGGATAAAAAAAAATTGTTAAAATATAAACAGGATGTGCTGAAACAGCCAACAGTGCAGGAAGAAATAAAAAGAATGTCATATTTATTGCCCTTTCAGTGGTGTGATCCATCAAAATAGACAACTGAGCCTAGCAGCTGTGTTCTTTCGCTAGCAAGGATACATTCTTGATCGTTTACTGTATTACTTAGAAGATCTCTGTCACTATGCCTACAAACTTAAAAACATGAAATGGCAGAGGCCTCAGTGCACAAATATACATGCCAGAGGCCTCTCATTTTTAGGCGATTCAGCTTGCCTTTTTTAATACTTCCAGCTGGTATACCTGTGCAGCTGAGTAACTATTTGGCTCACTGATTCAGATGAGTAGTCATGTTGGTCTGAGTGACAGAACAAAGTTTTGAGTCCAGTGGTAACTTTATTTAATACTGGGTGTAAGCTTTAGTGTGCATGCATGTATCAGTTGTGACATATGTTTTAAAAGATCATAACTGCTATATACTTGTGTGACAGATTGTGAAGGGTTAATGCCTCACAGAGCCAGATAGCCTTTGAGTGATAGGATGCTAAAATGAATTTCACTGGACAATACAAGTTGAAAAAAAAGAGTTGGGAACTGAGTTTAGCACTGTCTGAGAAGGTGGCAAGGAGTAGTGGGAAGATTGCAGAAGACCTCCATTTGAGCCAGAAATATGGAAAGAGCTTCTAGTTTAGAGATGTAATTCCCTGCCTTGTTGAAAAGGGAGATAGCTCTAAAGAGTGGAGTGATCCCTGGTGTATTTAGAGAATGATTTTGGGCACTTAATGTATTCCTGCCTTCTGAAATCTGGAGAGTCAGTTAAATTCAAGAATTTATACTGGAGTTTTTAGTAGACACTGAAACTAAAGCCTCTCATTTCAAAGCTTCTAAGACTTTGTGAAAAGCTTAAAACTTTTGCTTGCTGGAAACATATCAACTTGAGTTTGTGAAATTACTGTTACCTCAGACATTTTACCCCTGGTTTCACATGGGCTAAGCTAGCACCAAAATATGTGATAATGTGAAAGGGTGGGACAGCCATAAATATGAAGAACATAGATAAAAGAGGTTGCTCAGCCAGAAAGGAAGAAAAAATGGAGAGAAAATTTTGCATGTGAGGGAGGGAAGAGGTCACTATACCAGTATTAAACATTGTTGGTCTTAAAGATGCCACTTGACTCAAACTTCATTAAGTGGATCGCTTTCTTTACCAGATCTCAGCTCCACTTTTCTCACCATTGAAAAGGATTCCAGTGATTATGTTTTACTAACACAAGCATGATTTATGATGACATTTGCCTCACCTTTTCACTGTGGAGCTCAGGCAACATATTTCTTTTCCATTGTACTCTCACAACAGTTCAAAGAAAAAGATTCAGGTGATGGACATCCCATGAGCTTCATGGCTGGGTGGCATCATGGGGTCCTGAGTCACTCTGGTCCTAGTGTGACACCACACTAAGATTTTTTATCTAGAGATAAAATCCTGTCTCCACCACTTTACTGCTTTTGCCTGTCCTCATGCACAGGTCAGACTCAGGGCTCTCCAACCTAGCCCTGTGGAGACACCAGCCCTATCTAACTGAAACTGAGCCTCCTTTTTCTCTCTCACTTCCCTCTCCCTTTAGGCTCATCTAGAACTTCCATGCATTGTGAGTGGCTGCCAGCTGGTGTGCTCACACACCAAACAGAGATTGGGGGTTTTGCACATCTTTTGCTCCTAACCATTCAATTAGTCATTTAAAATATATATATATTATCCCCACACACCCCAGTATCCAGTATTCTGTCCTCACAAAAATCCTGTAAATACTCATCCCTGGAACTTCCTATTCTTCAGGGATTATGAAACAGAATTTAAGAGAAATACTTTCTATGAACATCTGAATTGGCTTAGCCTTGTCCTTTAAACTAGCCTTTACACTGGTATTTGTTGGACCATCATAGACAGTGTGCAATGTCAGGGGCTTCTTAATTCGTAATAAACCCATCCTGTTTCCCCCCCCCCCTTTCATTAACTAATTTTTTTAATACAAAAACATGTCTATGAAACAAGTCTTGCAGAAGAAAAACAACACTACCTTCCATGTCATGTCATGTGTATAAGCCCATGGACTTTTCCATTGATTGTGGGAGTCACCATGACCCAAATCCAGTATTTTGTTTAAAAACACCAGGGTGTCTCTTCCACTATTAACATGCATAACTCTTCTTTGATGCTTGATAGTTCCACACTCTCCTCAGTGTGCCTGGGTTGAGCAGTCATTTCCTGAGAGAAAAGATCTCTGTCCTCCCTGTTTTTTTAATTGCCTGTAAATTGCTTTTCTACATAGTGCACCTTTTAAAGGCAACAGGGTTTTCTAAACTATCAGGCACTGAGCCAGGCTTCCCTACAGACACACTTCCTGGTTTCCTGCAGATGGCCTCAGTTTCACTGAATGGCCACAATATGCATACACTCCATCTGGGTTTATATAAAAAGCAACCAGATCAACTGCAAAAAACCAAAATCTCTGCAGTGTCAGAAGAGCTTACTTCCTCAGTGCACCCATAGGTAAAGCACAGAAGAAAGCTTTGTACTCCACCCTTCCCAGTCTGAGCTGCTAATCTTTTTTTCCTGGCCAATTCCTTTCTTTCTGAAATTCTAATCCTGATTATTGTTAAGTCAAAACCTACTTTCTTTACACTATGAAGATCTCCAGTCTCTCCCATCACTATCTATGCTTCATATCCATGGCTAATCTGACTCACATCTCGCCTCCATATGGCTTTTTCTTTCCTGTAAGTAAACGGTCTTAGAAAATAAATTTTAGTGGCATTGATATAAAGCCAGTAAAGTTTAGTGCATCCATGATAAAAAGCCAGTTTCATTATTTATAGATTTTGTAAACCTTCCTTTTTGTAGTGGTCAAGACAATGTGCCACAATTAAAGACATAAACAAAGAAATACAGAAAAATTAAAGCATCGCTATGGATCAACTAACAAATTGCTTTAAAGCAATGATACGACTGTAGCAGGTCAGGAAATCTATAGTATTTCACTGACACATATTTCTAAAGGGCTGTTTAAAAATAAACAGCTTGTATGGGTGGGGGAATCTTGTGAGTTTTGTTACATCCCCATTTCTTGAACAAAAAGACTAGGAGGAGAGCCAGACAAAGGGCTTAACAAGAAAATGCGTGCCCCAATGTGGAGCAGACAGCCCCCCCCCATGGCAATTTTGGGAATACTGCACAAAAGGGAAGGCTGAAGTCCCTCCTCCTTCCACACCATGCTTCTAAGCTGAATTTAGGTTCTGCAGCACTTTGGAACACTAGTTTCCTAATGTTATATGTTGCACAAGTTGGTAGGGCTGCCAGGCTTCCACTGGGGGCGAGGTTTCCCTTGGTTTGGGAGCCCCCAACCCACTAGCATGGAGTGGGCCACCAGGGGGGATCCTCACCCCCAAAGAGCTCCATCATCATGTGAGGTGCCTGGAGTGATGACATCAAGTGATGTCATTGTGCTGGGCACATTGCATGGGGGACACTCTAGCATTCAGGTAAAGACTCTATAGGTAGGCCCTGTGCACGGGGAAAGGATATTATATGGTATCTGAATTTGCCATCTTAAGGAACTTGCATCAGCATTGACTTTGCCAATACTGCTACTTCTAGCACTACTGCTATGAATATGTAAAATGCAAAATAGCCCTTACAAAGTCGGATGAAAAGGTGAATTGTGGGCAGAATCCACAGCTGCCTCAACATGAGCCAATCTCTCTGAAAGTATGCACAAGCTGATATTTTCCTTCCTCCAACACCAGCCTTACAAAGAGATTCTAACTTTCCTGTTCATGTATACAGATCAGAAGTTATAAATATTTTTTTTATGTAGAAGAGAAACTGCGTTTTAAAACAGTATACAAGACCAGAGTTTTATTATGTGAGAATGAGATAATTTCACAAACGTTTTAAGTGCTAGATGTGGAAAGATGAATGTTATCTTGGAATGAATCTTTACTGCTCCCATTCTACCCCACTCCCTCCTCTTTCTGTTTGTCTGTCCTTACAGTGAAATGTGATTCTATATTTTTTCAAATGAACCACAAGAGCCATACCACACAATCAAATCAGCTCAGGCAAAAATATGGGGGGAAATCTTCAAACTGATCTGTGTAGGCAACTGGATTCCTTTTCTAACTCCTTTACAAAAAAATATGACACCTTGTTCAAATATTCTGCTATTTAATTTCTTTGATAGTGTTATCATTTGGAAAACAAGCATGCTTCCTCTCCAGAAAACCTGCTTGAGACAGCTTACAGCAACCAGTGTTCCCTCTAAACAGAGTTAGTGTGAGCTAGCTCATAGTTTTTTAGTCTCTGGCTAACACATCATGGAAGGATGGCCATGATGCAGTAGCCCAGTTGCTCACTCACAACGTTAATGCCAGTAGCTCACAAAGCAGAATTTTTGTTCACAAGACTCCATGGCATAGACAAAGTATTGCTTACAACATAAAGCATGAAAAAATCATAAAACAGGAAAATACCCATTAAAAAACAACCATAGCATAAAAGCAGCACAAACCATTTAGCAATCTTAATATCATGGCCATATGACTTGTACTAAAATCATAGCTATGTGGCTTGACCCAAAATAGTATAAGTAATGTGGAAAATGTTGCATAATCTAAGCAGTGTTAATTCTGATTTTTACTATTAATGCTGAAACAAGGGTTCCCCATATGCATGCCCATTAACCACGGGCACACCCTAGATCTGTTAGGTCTATTACTGTCTTCCATAATAATAACAACTCTTCATTTCATCAGGATTAGCATTTATTGTAAGACAGGGAAGGCCAGTGGTTAAATTAAGGCAGGATGCAGGTGAGTGAATATATATAGAAGCAGTTAGCCCTTACATGCGAGCCTAACTTTCTGGCATGATATAAGTTCAAAACACTAAATTGTTACAAGGCAGACATTCTCACAGCACAGTATTCGTTAGCAAAACACTCTAACAGATAGGGCTGACCTTGAAGGACAGACAGTGTTAGAAGGCCTAAATACGTTCATTTTCCCAGCAGCATAGCATGTGTTTCAGTACAGAACAGGAAGATGGTAAAGCATTAAAAATGGCAAGGGATCTTGACAAGATCTTCTTAAAACACATAAGGAGAGTACAAAAGTACAGCTCTGCCTTCCATTTAGTAAGAGCTCCTCCCATTCACATTGCTACAGACCTGCAGGTGAAATTGGCCATGGCCAGCCTGTCATATCTGATTCCAACCCTGCTCGTAATATTATAGAAGCTCTTACTGCTTGGAGCTTGGCAATAACGTCTTGTGGCTCCAATGTTCCTGCTTGTGTAGCTGCAGGGAATTTTGAGAATCCCAACATGATGGCTAAGTTTCATGACGTAAGTGTTTCTAAATGCTATAGTCTAGATAGAGGTTTGTTGCCATAGGGAGGCTGTTTTTAAAACATTGCCATGACAACTGCAATGTGTGCTCCAGCCCTGTCCTTCAGGATTCCATCCCTGGCTGTGATCAGGATTTATATAACAAGTGAAAAACAGTATCTATGAACCAATTCTTAACAGTTCTTTCCACAAAATGATGCCAGTCTCACATAGTGGTTAGAGTTGCAGACCTAGACAAGAAAACTTTGAATTCTTAATAGCTGATGAGTGATCTGTCAGTCTAACTTAACTCACAGGGTTGTTGAGAGGTTAAACCAGCGCACACAAATGTACACAGCCCCAAGTTCCTTGATGAAACAGTGCAATAAAATATGATTGATGGATAAAATATGGTTGATGCAAAAAGAATAGTGTCCATCCATATTGGTGTGATACACTGCTGTATTTGCTCTGAAAACAAAGAATATGAGTGCAGGCTAGATTACCTGGACTACTGTTTACTACTTCTGTTTTTGAATCCTAAGCCCCACAAAAGGAAAGCAGCAAATAAAACAAAGTTCAAGTGAGACTAGAACAGTGCAATTTTAAGATCTGGTAGAGAGGCTTAAGATTGGCAACTGAACCCCTGCACAAACCTTTCCAAGGAGGATCCCTTTGTAACATCAAAAAATTTCACAGACCTCCCTCATGATAGTAGTTGTACCACTGGTATCTGTTGGTTGAGAAAATACATCATTACAAGATTACAATGCTTAGTGTGCATTGTCATAAACCTGCTCTGGGTCCATTTGTGTTTACATGTGTGTTGCATGTTCCTGTGCATGTAAAGCATGTTCATCATCACTGTCTGTGCCACCACTCTATCTTAAGAATCCAGCCTCCCACACTACCAATGGCTTGAGGAGCACTAGTAAAGTACAGAGCAACCACTAAGTAAGTACAAAGGGCAGAGTTTCCCAGTTACATGAGCTCATCTCCCATGAGTGAATGTGTAAGTGTATTCAAGTGTGAATGATTGATCTAAGGTCATGTGAGGAGGAGTTGAACCACAGTCTGTTTTCTTAAACAGGAAAAGACTATTGCTATGGATAAAGCTAAAGCACAGACAGGGAAAAATACCTATCATGCCTATTGGTTACAGATCTAATGGAAAGAACAGGAAAATATACCGCTAAGTTAATGAACTAAACAATACAGAAGTGTTATATATCTTATCAAAGATTTCAGGTTTTCACGGCTGGTAACGTCATTAGGGTTTGTAGAATCTTTCGGGCTCAAGTGCCGTGTTCTACTGGAGAAAGTTTTTCTTCCAGACGTTTCGTTCTCAGCTGCGGAGAACATCTTCAGTGGCGTTGCAGCCGGAGCAGGCGCTCTGACCTTCTTGGCTGCTGTGCATTGAGTGTGCAATGCACAGCAGCCAAGAAGGTCAGAGCGCCTGCTCCGGCTGCAACGCCACTGAGGATGTTCTCCGCAGCTGAGAACGAAACGTCTGGAAGAAAAACTTTCTCCAGTAGAACACGGCACTTGAGCCCGAAAGATTCTACAAACCCTAATGTTATATATCTAATGAAAAGGACAGGACAATATAATGCTAAGCTAATGAACTTAACAATACAGAAGAGTTACCTCCAACATCCTTGCCTTGATGCCTGTGAAAGAGATGCATACCCACAGACAGACACCCCCACCCCACCTGTTCCCTGCAAGGGAATCCAGCTCCCAGCATTTGGACAAAACATTGGGACCATACCAGTCTTTTAAATCCTTCCGTTCTTGATTGGCAGGAAGCCTCTCCCATGTGAGAAGGTGAACCCCAATCACCCAGTCAATCCAGGGCTCGTGTCCCACACATCTCACTATCCAGATCATGCTTTACAAGAGCTAACTATCTTGCCCTCCCTGGCAGGTAGGAAAATGGTTATTTCTCTACAGAAATACCTCTTCTGCTCTCTAACTTCTTTGTGCATTTTATGGCGGGGGGATGGGGAGGAAAAGAGATGCTAGGCAACAGCTTTATTTTTACACAAAGCTTCTATGCATTTCACTGTGAACGTTTTTTCAGGGGAATCAGAGAGTTCACCTTGTACTGAAGCTTTCCACAGCAATTAAGTTCTGCCATGGAAGCTTGTTGGGTGTCTTTGAGCCAACCACACATTTTCAGCCTAACCTACTTCACAGTATGGCTGTGAGGCTAAAATGGAGGAGAGGAGATTGATGAAAGATGCCTTGGGTTTCCAGCAAGGAAGAATACAGGGGACAAATGAAGTATCTCTCTCTCGGCTTGACTTCGCGAACGAAGATTTAAGAAGGGTGCAGTAGTCCACGTCTGCTGCAGGCTCGCTGGTGGCTGACAAGACCAATGCGGGACAGGCAGATCCGGCCACAGTGGCTGCAGGGAAAAGTCTGATTTGGGGTTGGTGCTGTAGCAGTGCGATTCTTCCTCAATCTCCTTTTGTCCTCAAGACCAGCTATGCGTGCGTTCTCAAAGGAAGAGACAGCCTGGTGGATGGTGTGCCTCCATGCTTTGCGATCTGAGGCTAGGTCAGACCACTGGTGATGGTTGATGCAACAGGTACCAAGGGATTTCTTCAAGGAGTCCTTGTACCTCTTCTTTGGTGCCCCTCTATTTCGATGGCCGGTGGAAAGTTCGCCATACAGAGCAATCTTGGGAAGGCGGTGGTTTTCCATCCTAGAAATATGCCCTGCCCAGCGCAGCTGCGTCTTCAACAGCAGTGCTTCGATGCTTGTAACCTCTGCCCTCTTGAGGACTTCAGTGTTGGTCACAAAGTCACTCCAGTGGATGTTGAGGATGGTGCGAAGGCAGCGCTGATGAAAGCGCTCAAGGAGTCGCAGGTGATGACGGTATAAAACCCACGATTCGGAGCCGTAGATGAGGGTTGTCAACACAACCGCTTTGTAAACATTGATCTTTGTGCCTTTTTTCAGATGCTTGTTGCTCCATACTCTTTTGTGCAGTCGGCCAAATGCACGGTTTGCCTTTGCCAGCCTGTTGTCGATCTCCTTGTCAATCTTGGCATCTGAGGAGATGATGCACCCCAGGTAGCTGAACTGCTGGACTGTCTTCAGTACTGATTCACCCACAGTGATGCAGGGAGGGTGATAATCTTCCTGGGGTGCAGGCTGGTGGAGAACTTCTGTCTTCTTCAGACTAACTTCTAGGCCGAATAGCTTGGCAGCCTCTGCAAAGCAGGACGTCATATGCTGCAGAGCTGATACCGAGTGGGAGACGAGTGCAGCATCATCAGCAAACAGTAGCTCTCGGATGAGTTTTTCCATTGTCTTGGAGTGAGCCTTTAGTCGCCTCAGGTTGAACAGGCTGCCATCTGTGCGATAGCGGATGTAGACACCATCGTCATCATCTAGATCTACTGCGGCTCTTTGAAGCATCATGCTAAAGAAGATCGTAAAGGGAGTTGGCGCGAGAACGCAGCCTTGCTTTACACCTGTGCCTATTGGGAAGGGCTCCGAGAGGTCGTTGCAGTGTCTGACTTGGCCTCGCTGGTCTTCATGTAGCTGGATGATCATGCTGAGGAATCTCGGGGGACATCCTAAACGTTCCAAGATTTGCCACAGGCCTTTCCTGCTAACGGTATTGAAAGCTTTGGTAAGGTCGACAAAAGTCACATATAGACCCTTGTTCTGTTCCCTGCATTTCTCTTGGAGCTGCCTGAGAACAAATACCATGTCGGTGGTGCTCCTGTTAGCTCTGAAGCCGCACTGACTCTCTGGGAGGAGTTCTTCTGCAATGGTGGGCACCAGTCTGTTCAGAAGTATTCTGGCAAGGATTTTGCCTGCGATGGAGAGCAGGGTTATCCCTCGGTAGTTGGAGCAGTCTGACTTTTCTCCTTTGTTCTTGTATAGAGTGATGATGATTGCATCGCGAAAGTCCTGTGGTAGTTTGCCTTGTTCCCAGCAGGTGACAAGTACTTTGTGAAGTGTGCTATGTAGTACTGTGCCCCCATGCTTCCAGATCTCTGGTGGGATTCCATCAACTCCCGCTGCCTTGCCACTTTTCAGTTGCTTGATGGCTTTAACAGTCTCTTCTAGGGTGGGGATCTCATCCAACTCTGTTTTCACTGGTTGAAGTGGGGTGAGGTGGATTGCTGAATCTTGAACTACGTGGTTGGCACTGAAGAGAGCCTGAAAATACTCCGACCACCGGTTCAGTATGGATGCCTTGTCTGTGAGGAGCACTTGGCCGTCTGCACTATGCAAGGGACTCTGAGCCTGATATGATGTGCCATATACTGCCTTCAGGGCTTCGTAGAACCCTCTTAAATCACCAGTGTCTGCACACAGCTGGGTTCTCTCTGCAAGCTTGGTCTACCACTCGTTCTGAATGTCTCGAAGCTTGCGCTGGAGGTTGCTACATGCAGCGCGAAAGATTGCTTTTTTTCTGGGACAGGAGGGCTGAGCAAGATGTGCTTGGTAGGCAGATCTCTTTTTCGCTAGTAATTCTTGGATCTCTTGATTGTTCTCGTCAAACCAGTCCTTGTTTTTCCTTGTGGAGAACCCGAGGACTTCTTCAGAGGTCAACAGGATGGTAGTTTTTAGGTGTTCCCAGAGTGCTTCTGGAGAAGGGTCTGTGGGGCAACTGGGGTCCTCAATTCTTGACTGGAGTTTTGCCTGGAAGGCAGCTTTAACTTCAGCTGACTGAAGGCTGCCAACCTGAAGCTTCCTCCAAGGGATACCTCCTCTCCTGGGTGTGGGTTTAAAGTGAAGACGGAGATTGCAGCGTACTAGACGATGATCCGTATGACATTCCATACTGGGCATTACTCGGGTGTGTAAGACATCTCGAAGGTCTCTCTGGCGCACCAGAATGTAGTCGATAAGGTGCCAGTGCTTGGACCGTGGGTGCATCCAGGTTGTCTTCAGGCTGTTCTTCTGCTGAAAGATAGTGTTGGTGATGGTAAGCTGGTGCTCCATGCAGAATTCTAGCAGGAGGCGCCCGTTATCATTGCAGTTGCCAATGCCGTGTTTGCCAAGTACTCCTTTCCAGGCTTCTGAGTCTTTACCTACTCTGGCATTGAAGTCGCCAAGGATGATCACCTTGTCCTCTGTGGGGGTCTTCCGTACGAGGTTGCGTAGATCAGCATAGAACTTGTTCTTTTCTGCAGGATCTGCTTGAAGGGTTGGGCCATACACACTGAAGAGTGTTGCATGCTGCTTGTTTTGAAGTGGGAGGCGCATGGACATGATGCGATCTGAGTGACCTGTTGGCAGGTTTTCGAGTTTGGAGGCAATGGAGTTCCTGACCATGAAGCCAACACCAGAAAGGCGGCTCTCAGCCTTTGACTTACCCGACCAGTAGAGGGTATAGCCAGCACCATATTCTTGAAGACTACCTTCCTCAGGGAAACGGACCTCACTGAGAGCTGCTATGTCAATATTCAACCTGAGAAGTTCGTGGGCAACTAGAGCAGAGCGTCGTTCAGGGCGACCACTGTCTACTGCGTCAAGCATGGTTCTGATGTTCCAACACGCAAGCTTAAGTCTTTGCACGCTTTGTGAGGCAGGTGCATGCCTTTTCTTTGTTGTTATTTTTTGACCGCAAGTAAGGATGCCCATTGACCGCGGCTAGCCAACTGGGGTGGGGGAGACGAGCTTTGTTTAGGCCACCTTTTCTAGGCCCCTCTCCGTGTGGAGCAAGCAGTGCTGTCCCTAGATAAGGCTGCTTGGTCGTTCAGGGTGCTGCCGAAAGATGCTTTCGTCTCCGGGTCAGCATCAGGCGACCAATACCCTGAACCGCCTACATGCAGGATCGGGACTGCGGCTTCCAGTGGCATCTTCCACCTGCCGTTTCGCCCCTTGCCCATCGCTGCAGGACTTGGTGTGTTGTGGGTTGTGGATGTGGATATGCCCTTCAGGCCTGCGCAGAGGAATTTTTAGGTGAGGCACAGTGTGCGCAGTACTGGCTCCACCCTTTCACCTTGGGGTCATCTGCCATGGCCCAGTAAGCCGGGACGCCGGCAGCGAGTCCTCCAGGTGGTAGGTGTTACATTAACGAGCTCTATCTGCCCGGGTTTGATGTTAGAGTTTTCCTTCTCTTGGCTGACGAGGTTGGTGAGCCCAGCCTGCCCATCCGGTTATACCGCCGGACATTCGGTCGCACCATGACGTGGCAAACTCTGTGAGAAACGGGGGGGACCAGCGAGAAGGTGTTGCCACGGATGCAGTAATGCAGGAGAGGCCGTTGCAGTGACCATCTGCCAGGCATAGCCGGACAGTGACCACGCGGCGTTCACTACACCGGGAAGGAGAGGCTATGTATTGCGCATACACTTTTCCTGGGGGGGCAGGATACCCAAGAGGGAGCCCACCCCTCCCCCCCAAATGAAGTATATAAACAGGTAAAAGAACATGCAACCTCCATCTGTAAGCCAAAATGCCCTCAAAAGAGGTTGGGGAATTGACAGGTGGGCACCTTTGGCTTAAAAAGGATCTAGAATCTATGTATACAGGATTCCACTTCCCGAAATTATTGCTAAATTTACCGAGGACACTAATTAAGTAAAACAATTAAAAATTTATTACAGAAAAATATAGAACACACATACAAGGTAATGGATACGTACTACACACATACAGTCCTAATAAAAATAGAGAGAAATGCATAGAGGTAACATAAGGATGGTCAAACAGGGTTATAATTACTGATCGTAGTCTTCAAGGAAGGCTCCAATGGCAACAAACGAGGACTATGGGAAAGGGGACCCTCAACTGATCTGGAATCGGGGATGTATCTAAACAGCAGGAATGGGGTACTGCTAGATGCACACCTGTGGGGAGTTGGGACCGTGGTTATAAGGACTACCTTGAGCCCTTAGGGGGTAGGAGGTACAGGGGCAGATGACAGGTGGTCAGCTGGTACATGACCTCAGAAAAAGGGGAGGTTCCGCAATGACCATAAGGGCTGGACTTATGCGGTAGCCAACTGGCAGTTTATTGGGGGCATCTGATTGTATGCCCATACCTGGCCAATGAGCAGATCTGGCCCTGGTTACCTGATTGGACTTCCAGGTAACAATGGGCCAAAGGGGGAGGCTCCAGGATGACCATTAAGGGAAAGAATGGGTGAAATTATTGGGGTGGGAGTGATTAAAAGGCTATCAAAACTTATCTAAAAGGTAACAATAGATGGCCAAATTGCCACCTAAGGTAGCACCCAATCTATACAAAGAGACTTGGCCCTGGGTGAAGATGTTCTTCCTCTTCTTCATTCCTCTACTGGCACCATCCTTTGTATTGCGTTCCATTGGACAAAGTTTTAGGCAGTCTGACAGGATCCACACCTAAGATAAGCTTGATTGCCTTATGCATAGGTGACATCTGTTGAGTACGTGAGCCTCCCGCTTCACTGTCATGGAGTCTGGCACTTCAGGAAGATAGTTGCTGGTGATGTTAGCCTACCAATATGGATTCTATGGTCAAGGCTGGAATCCGCTTGCCTGGACAGTTCCTGGCGGGGCAACTTCTTCAGCTGCAACGGCCAAGATGGTGATCGCACGGAGCGACTGGAAACCCATCTGCTCTCCTGGTTAGCACTCTTCCAGAGACATGGAGTGCTGCTGCAACGTTGTGGCTGTTAGTACTCACACCTTACAGTCTGGTAGACAAAACCCACGTTTTCCTGGCAGATGTGTGTGAGTTGAGTCTCCAGGCACCCTGACAACCAAACGGGTGACTACGATGTTCTGAAATTAGGGGTCTTTTTCTCACACATCCACACTGCTGAACCAGCACATGAGTTGTACAAGTCTGTGCCAATCTCAAGATTCAGATACCCACTCAGTCATGAAGTACCATGGTCAAAAGGACTCCGCCCAGTACTCTCACCCTAACCTACTCCTCAGGACTGATGTGAGGATAAAATGATAAGGAAGCAATACTATGAATGCTATTCTGCAGTCGAGGTGGGGGGGGGGGTGAGATAAAAATGCACTAGCCAGAAAAGAATCTTTGAAGAATAGAAGTTGGAATGTTCTGTGAATTAAGATCTCTACTCTATTTTAAATAAAAAGTAACACTATATGTTTTGTGTAGCCCCATGTTAATAAGCTATAAAGGTGTAATCTAAATGACCTGAGTGGGGCAAGTATTAGTGGCTATACTTTGAAAACAATTCTAGAAGACAACAACATGAAACGCTTGTAATTGTGTTAGGGAAGCTTGTTATGAATTGGGTGTTTGTTCCTGTGACAGCTGCCAAGTGAGAGGAATGTCAAGAATTGTCCCAAAATGTGGGTATCATATCACTAGCTAAAGAAATGACTCATTTGAGCATGCAGTGCCAGTAAACATACGCATCCTTAGATAAATATTGCATTTTTTTACTGCTGTCCTTGTTTTTTGCTTCAGTCATTTCAACAGCAGATGCAAGAATGACCTTGCACTGTTGTGTTGTCTAGCATTCCTTTGTAATATGAAATTTTAAAGCCACAAGCATAGATAGAAGTCAATTATCTCTTAACCGCTAGCTTTCCTGCTCGCACAATTTTAAAATGAACCTCATGTCAAGGACTGGTTGGTATCATCTTCTGGTTATGGGTCATTAGAACAGCAATCTCTTTCTGAGTGCACATTCATTTCCTGTAACTAAACAAAGGCAGAATTTAGACCCATCAAGGTTTGAGATGGCTGAGAACTACTGCAATTTGAGATATAAGCAGATATGCACTTTATGATACAGCAATTAATTTTTGCAGAAAGAATCAATGTGGTGTAGTCCTTAGAGTGTCAAACTAGGATCTGGCAGACCTAGGTTCAAATCAGTGGTGGGATTCAGCAGGTTCGCACCAGTTCTATGGAACCATTACCTAATGCGCTATCGGTTCTATAGAACCGTTTGTTGGTCGGGCACCCTCGGATCAACGGGGACTTTCCCCTCTAAGTGCCTAAAACTCACCAATTTCTTTTCCCCGCCAGACTGCAAAAAAGCCCAAGCGAACAAGTTAGACGCACGCCCTGCCAGGAATTGCGTCTCACTCCCTCCAGCCCCTTCCAGCTTCACCACTCCCACGTGTGATTAAAACCCAGGCGCCGAGGAAAAAGCAGCTCAAGCTAACCACCACGGCGCCTTCTGGGACTCGTAGTCCTTGCGCTTGAAAGACTACCAGACCCGGCATGCTCCTCGGCAAAGAAGGGCTCCGCTCGCTCGTGCGCGCTCGCGGAGTCAGGAAGCCCCACCCACTTTCATTCCTGGAAGGATGAGTAGGCGAAGGTCTGTGGGCTGCAAACGCTTGTGGGGGCGTCGGGCTTGTTTGGTTTTTTTGCAAATGGCAGTCAAATTAGGTGACAGATTTTTCTTTTTGCAGAGAGATAAATATTGGAGCGTGTTGCCATGTATGCAAAACAAGGCTTGATAGCCAGGCTTTTCCCCAGCCAACGGTTGATCTGTTCAGATGGGTTCTGTGGCATGCGTTTGGGTGCCCCAACTGTAGTAGCTTTCAGGTGATGGTAAAAAAAACCCTCTGCCTGGACATGTGAGTCCTCCACCCGTGTTTGCTCAAGCTTGTATAACCAGCTTTGGTTGGCACACTGCTTTTTTAGGGAGGCCAGCCTTTTAAGCTCACATTGCCAGAGTGACACTTCGTTCTGCAAAGCCGGGGTGTCAAACATCTGACCTGGGGGCCGAATCAGGCCCTCGGAGGGCTCCTATCAGGCCCCTGAGCAACTGACTGTCATCTGCTTCCTTCTTTCTCCTTTCTGTATAACAGCTTGCTTTGCAAGGCTCCCTCAATTGCACAGGAACTGCAGAGCAAAACTTCTATTTTCTCCATTGGCTGAGGCTTCTCCCTTGGGGAGGAAGGAGGAGGAATAGCTTGCTTTGCCAGGCTCCCTCAATCACACAGCAGAGATACTGAGTGAAGCCTCTCTTCCTTCTATTTGCTGAGGCTCCCCCCCCCAGTCCCCTGGGGAAGGAAGGAAAGAGCCAGAGCTTCCTTTGCCCAGTTCCCTGGATCCCGTGGGAGAAATACAAAGAAAGCACCTTTAAGACCAACAAGTGCTAATGCTTTTAGCATGTTTTAAGTTTTTTAGGAAATATATTTGTGTTTGTGTCCTTTATAAAGTTTGTATCTTTGCTACCTAATCTTTAAATAGGAACACACATGGCCCAGCCTGACATGGCCCAGCCAGACAAGGTCTCCTTTATGTCAGATTCGGCCCTCATAACAAAATGAGTTTGACACTTCCATAGCAGTCTGTACACTGGTTGTAATGGGCTTGAACCTCCCACCCCGCTTCAGGTTCCACTGCAAGATTCTCTGGTTTGATTTTGGTTCTCTGGCTCGACACATTGGCTTGTGGTTCCTCTGGGATTACTGAGTTCTGTAAAAGTTCTGCTGAACTTGCTGTCTGTCAGTGATTCCTACTTGCAGACATGGGGGGGCGGTTTGCCCTGGAAGCAGCTTGCAGGGTTTTCTGTCCCCCCTTCCACTGGAAATAATGTTCAGAGGCCCATAAAATTGGACTCACTCCTTGGTCCAATCGACTTGAAACTTGGGGGTTATTTAAAGCAGGGGTTCCCAACCCCCAGGCCATGGACCGGTCCCGGTTCGTGGTGTGTTAGCATCCAGGCTGCACAGGGACAGCACTCTTGGCTTCCTGGGTCACAAATCTGGGAAGCTGAGAGCGGTGGGATGGATCAGCGGCGTGTGCTCTCCTCCAAGCCCTGCTTCCCAGGCATAGAGGAGAGCAGGCTTGCTCCACCACCCCTTTTGCCCACCCACACAGCCTCACTCCAAAGACGGTGGTGGACGAAAGAGGCAGTGTGGCCTCGCTCTGAGGCTGCCTCCCCTTCCAGGGGAGGTGGCCAGAAGCAGCCCCAGTCTCCCCCATATTTAAAGACCCCCATGGGGGCAGGGACATGGGAGCAGGGTGGCCTGGGGCAGCAAGAACCCCTGCACCACCCCCCACAGTCCGTGGAAAAATTGTCTGCTACAAAACTGGTCCCTGGTGCCAAAAAGGTTGGGAGCCACTGATTAAAAGGACAGGCACCAGCAGCTTCCCTGCGATTGTGGTGCTTGTGCCTCTAAAAGCCAGTTTGGTGTAGTGGTTAAGTGTGCGGACTCTTATCTGGGAGAACCGGGTTTGATTCCCCACTCCTCCACTTGCACCTGCTGAAATGGTCTTCGGTCAGCCATAGCTCTGGCAGAGGTTGTCCTTGAAAGGGCAGCTGCTGGGAGAGCCCTCTCCAGCCCCACCCACCTCGCAGGGTGTTTTTTGTGGGGGAGGAAGGGAAAGGAGATTGTGAGCCCCTCTGAGACTCTTCGGAGTGGAGGGCGGGATATAAATCCAATATCTTCTTCTTCTAAAAACAACTCCCCGGCCACCTGGAAATCTTTCAAAACAACTGTTCCATTTCCCCAGCCATTCCCCATACAGAATAATGGTCCTGAAAAAACTGGAAATGGGGGGGGGGGGGACCCTCCAAATCCAATTACCATACAGGTATCTGGAATTCAGGAATATTGGAATTACCAATATATTCCCAGTCCAATATACCTGAACCTGAAAGGTACTTTTTTGGCACGTCCCACCCAGGACCCTGGGAATTATATTGTTATGGACAGTTGTTGGTATTTATGGCGAGAAAATGGTTGGATCCAACACTGAAGAGGGAAAAAATCAAACATTACTAAGGACATAGGTGTATTAACAGCAGTTAGTGACTAGTTTACCAGGTTTCTATCCTGTTTATCCTTTCTATCAAGAGCCAGTTTGTTGTGGTGGTGAAGTGTGTGGACTCTTGTCTGGAAGAACTGGGTTTTATTCCCCACTCCTCCACTTGCAGCTGCTGGAATGGCCTTGGATCAGCTATAGTTCTTGCAGAGGTTGTCTTTGAAAGAGCAGCTTCTGGAAGAGCTCTCTCAGCTCCACCTACCTCACAGGGAGTCAGTTGTGGGGGAAGAAGATAATGGAAATTGTAAGCCACTCTGAGACTGATTCAGAGAGAAGAGTGGGGTATAAGTCTATGGTCTTCTTTTTCTTCTTCTTCTCTTCCTCAAAATTGTTCAAAGCAATTGTTCAAATTGTTCAAAGTTAGGAGCAATCGTGTTTTATTTAATTGGCCAGAAGAAGAAGCCAAGATTTGTTGCAATCAGAATTCTGGACTGGGAAGACTGAAGGTCAGATTCCTGCAAAACAAACAGGCTGATTTCAATCAGTCACTATCAGTGCAATCCTAAAGCCATTTCCCTATGCAGCCCAGTTGCATAGACCTGCGTGAGAGTCTGAGTTAGATCTCCTAAGGATGGTGCTGTGTCTGTCAGCCCCACCTACTGCACAAGGTTGTGCAGATTTAAAGGGGAAGGCTAGTAAACCATGCATAACATCATGAGTACCTGAATACAAAGATGGGCTACATCAGGGGTAGGGAAATGGCTGAGAAGTTGAATGCATTTTTTGCCTTCACTGTGGAAGACAAGAAGTGTTTGCCCGCTCCAGAACCACTAATTTTGGAAGGGGTGTTGAAAGACCTGAGTCAGATTGAGGTGACAAGAGAGGAGGTCCTACAACTGATAGACAAATTAAAAACTAATAAGTCACCAGGTCCGGATGGCATACATCTGAGAGTTCTGAAAGAACTCAAAGTTGAACTTGTTGATCTTCTGACAAAAATATGTAATCTTTCATTGAAATCTGCCTCCGTTCCTGAAAACTGGAAGGTAGCAAATGTCACCCCCATCTTTAAAAAGGGTTCCAGAGGATTTCCGGGAAATTACAGGCCAGTCAGTCTGACTTCAATACCGGGAAAGTTGTTAGAAACCATTATCAAGGACAGAATGAGCAGGCACATTGGTGAACACGGGTTATTGAGGAAGACTCAGGATGGGTTCTGTAAGGGAAGATCTTGCCTCACTAACCTGTTACAGTTCTTTGAGGGGGTGGACAAAGGGGCCCCAATAGATGTTGTTTACCTTGACTTCCAGAAAGCTTTTGATAAAGTTCCTCATCAGAGGCTCCTTAGAAAGCTTGAGAGTCATGGAGTAAAAGGACAGGTCCTCTTGTGGATCAAAAACTGGCTGAGTAATAGGAAACAGAGAATGAGTATAAATGGGCAGTCTTCGCAGTGGAGGACGGTAGTGCCTCTCCCCAAAATACCCTCCCAGTTTCAAAAAAGATTGGACCAGGGGGTCCAATTCTATGAGCCCCAAAAGAAGGTGCCCTTATCCTTCATTATTTCCTATGAAAGGAAGGCATTGAAAAGGTGTGCCATCCCTTTAAATGTGAGGGCCAGAACTCCCAATATGGAAATATCTTCAATAAATCTTTCTTTAAACATAATCTAGTTGTCTTTACCCCTTTTACTGTTCTTATTGCAGTATTTAATGCGTGAATTATTAAACTACCTTTCGGTATATCTTTTGATATAGTTAAAATGGTCATTAGGACATAGAACCTGTTGTTAATTTATTTGAATCCCACCACTGGTTCAAATCCCTACTCTGCCTTGGAAGCTTGTTGGATGACCTTGGCCCTGTCTCATACTCATGGTCTAAACAGGGTCATTGCAAGGATTAGACAGAGAAAGGGAGAATGTTGTAAATGAGATTGAGTCCCCAATGGAGGGAAAGTGGGGTGTCAATAAATTCATAAAATATAAAAAAGAAATGTGTAACCCTGCTTAGGATACCACCACTAGACCGCTATAGCACTGGCATTAATGAAATTCCTAGAAGATGTAAAATTCTTTCACATGATTTCTGTTGCCATGCTAGGAAAAACTAGCCATTCCATCTTAGCCACACAATCAGAAACCTGTTAGGCTGTGATTAAGGTTTCTGATCTTTAAAACTGCATACAAGATTTTGTTTCTCATATTCCCTGGATAAAACTGTAATTCAAAAGTGACACTGTGGGGATCCAGGGAGTTGGCATTGACCTTGTACTCTGTCCCCACTCCCATGGGCCAGGCCAGGCCAAGCCACTGCAGCAAGCTCAGATGCTGAGAGGGAAGGGGACTGACTTCACTTTGCCCCCCTGCCTCTCTTCCCAAGTCTCTTCTCCACAACCTGGAGAGAACCTAATGACTCCTCCTTGGCTTGCCATTTGGCCCATTATATGGACAATGTTTAATTGAACACAAGCCCAACAGTCTGCACCACCCTCCCTCATTTGTCCCTCTGCTTGATGGCCTGGCCAATCTGGCCTGACTGCAGCTGCCCACAACAGTCCCTTAAAGGGGCCCCTTGGTCAGGTGAGGAGCCAGGGTAGCTATTGGGGCAATTAGGAACCCAAAGAGAGGATCTGGTGGTGTGTTACCTGTGTGGCCAGGGTAAGCCTGGGGACAGCTCAGGAGCCCAAAGAAGGTCTAATCCCAGACAGATACATATCACATATATTCCAGTGTGTTTTGGCACAGTGACTGTAGTCTAATGAAAATAAGAAAACAAATGGAGAACATACATACTGTTTGTCCAGGTTAGCGTACTTCATAAACAGATTCATTGAAGAGTGTGGTGGGTTTTGTCAGGCTGCCAGAATTTCCAAGTGAAGAACTGTCATTAATATAATATTCAAGCTCAGTTTTGTCCTTTGTGACTTGTTGAATCAAGTACAGATGCAAGGAAAGTTGCAGAATATGTAGCTCTCTTTCCTTTGTACTTTTCATATTTCTGACATAAATCCCTACATATTGTAGCCACTTTTGCATGCAAGAATGTTCTTTCTGTCATTAGCTGCTTTATGTTTTCCAACAAGCTCCAACTCAGGACTGTGGGCACTGGGAGCAAGATTCAAACTATATGCCCCCCCAGGTCCCCCATTCCCCATCTCTGACCTATTTCTTCGTCTAAGAAGCTTGGAGTTGAGGTTTCTAGGTAGAATTCCATTCCAATATTAGCTCAGATCTCCTTAGCAACAGCCTAGTCTGCACTCTAACACATGATTAAATCTCAATACTGCAGTACTATTTTTTGTGTACAGAAAGATAGATGTCACAGAGGAGGTATTTCCCCCCCTTGGCATGCTAATTTCTCTATGCATGTAATTTGATGTGTGTGTGTTTGCATGGAATAACATTATGTCATGTGAGTACTACGTACAATCTGAAAACATTTACAGCCTCAGTGAGAGCAAGTAAATTCTACATCATCTTCAGATTACTCTCTGACTTGCCCCATATTTTTTTCTCTATCTTTTCACCCTACCCATCCATCTTCCAGTTTTCCAGACCCATTTCTCTGGAGATAATCTTTTGGTGTGGCCTTCCTTTCAGATACTTTCTGGTGCTGGCTATCTGTCTCTCCCTCCATAAAACAAAGTTGGAGTCTAGTAGCACCTTTAAGACCAACCAAGTTTTATTCAGAATGTAAGCTTTCATGCCCTCCATAAGTCAGTGTTTTACTTTCCCCCACAGGAATGAAAAACAGTCATTCACTTATCTGGGAAGGAGGGAATGCCTGGATGTTCTCAAGTGTCCTGTTAGAGTAGAGGCTAAATCTGCTGTGCTTGTAATTCACAATCAAGCCTGTTCTTATCTACACAGCCCCATCCTGGATTCTGACTGTTGATTGTTCTAGGAAGAAGACTTCTGGATCTGACCTAAATGAAAAATTGTTCCACCATGTATGAATAATTTAGAATGGACCATTCAGAATATACAGAGCTAGCATTCATTTGCATCCCTTTTCTGAGTTTCCGCTAATAGTCATGGATGGATATGTGTTATATCTACTTTGGGACAAAGCAGGATTTAGCTTCTTCAGAAGGGGACATTTGGAGAAGACCCAGCCAGAATATAGGTACTGATGTCCATACAGCTCTCTTTCCTTTGTTAGCTACTTTAAGTATAAGAAGCATTATCATGCATTATTCAGTGTCTTTCCTTATTCAGCCTGCAGTGGATTTTATGGTATGCCCTTCTCTCAGAACTGCAGCATCACAGGACAAAACAGGACTGCATAAAGGAGGCTAGGCCTTTGTTCTGCAGCAAATGTTATATCACTGACACTTTCCCAAATATACTTCTGGATACTGTGTAAAATCATGTCATTAGGTAACCCATGTACTATAACAGGGCATTAATGAAAATTGGGATCTGGAACAGATTTTGGAGAAAGAGTTTCTCAATGAGATGGTGGATAGAATAAGGAAATGAAGAGACAAAGGCAGCCTGAATTACATAGGGTTGTGCCAGGTCTGTGTTGAAAAATACCTGAGGAGAATTTGGGGGTGGATCTGGAAGAAGGTGAGGTTTGGGGAGGGGACTCGGGGAGTGGCCTCAGCATGGTACAATGCCATAGAGTCCAGCCTTCAAAGCAGCCATTTTCTCAAGGTAGGATTGCCAAGTCCCATGCATCCTCCAATGGGGGACTTTTTCACATGCACAAAACACGCACAACATGATGATGTCACCCACAAGTGACATCATCATGCCGGCAACATCGTGAGCCATCCACTCTAGGTGTTTCTGGGAAAACGCTATGGTTTTCCCGGATGCTCTAGCAATTTGGGAGGGGAAAACTCTATGATACCCATTGTAATGTGGGCTGGTGGGTTGGGAACCTCCAGGCCTGGAGAACCTCTGCCTGGCACAGGGGCTTGGCAGCCCTATCTCCAAGGAAGCTGATCTCTGCCAGCTGGAGATCAGTTGTGAAAACAGGAGATCTCCAGGTCCCACCTGGAGGCAGGCAACTCTAGAACTACATATGATTGTCTTCTCCAGTTCTTAGGTGTAATGAAAACTGTAAATGCCTCATGGAATAAGTTGGATGGTTAGCACAATTGGTTTTAGATAAAAATACTTTGTAATTTTGTCATTATCTTTATTCTTTGTCAATTTAGCTTCAAGTCTGGGGAAGTTGAAGAAGAAAAAGAGTACTCAGATTTTAAAGGGGGTAGACAGAGAAAGCAGGTCCCTATTCTTCTCTCACAAACTTTTAGCTTTTCCTTCCTGGGACTGGAAGAGAAGTCAGCCCCATTAGGCTGATGTGAAGACTTCTTCAAACAAATTGGCTGTACCTGAGTTTGGCTCCCAAGGACCCACAGGCTCACTGTTATTTATGCTGAGAAAATGACTAGCTTCAAGAAAACCTTGCTAACATAATAGTTCATGTACAGTTAGATTGATTGTACGACTTTGCTTTAGTGTGCTCCACAACCTTTTACCACCCACCAAACTCAAGGTTTTTAAAATCATCAAAGAACAGCTGCTGCTTGTGTAGGTTGAGAGGGTCCATTATGTGTCATTAAATCTTTCACAAATTGAACCATTCATTGTATGTGACAGCAAGTTCAGATTGCCCTGAGAGCTGGGAGGACCACAGAGTTGTCAACACAAAAAATAAAGCCTCACATTTAAATAGCAGCATCATGGATGCAAGCCAACCAAAGCCAGGCAATTAAATGCGATCAATGGACAACTGATCTTAATTCAGCAAATTTAACGGTGGGTTGAGTTGCTTTTAAAAAGGGCCAGCTTGAAGCACTTCCATGCTCTAGTCTAGACAAGACCTTGAAATAGCTTTCCCCTATAGCTGACTTGGCCTTGCAGCAGTTTCTTCTGCATCCCATCTGGCTCTGTGCCTTGTTGATGGAGAACTGAGAGCTGATTTTGGGAAAGAAGAGGTTAATAAATTATTGTGAAGGACAATAGTTAATGACAATCATTAACAGTACTGCTGTTCACAATGGTATACTTTGTTACAGCTATATTAAAAGCATGCTCAGTTATCCTCTAGGAATTTCTACCTCCTCACAGCATTGTTTCATTAAACTCTGCTAAGGGACACTTGAAGTCATTGTGCTGCTTAACAGCTTTCCTTATTC
Source organism: Heteronotia binoei (assembly GCF_032191835.1). Classification (NCBI taxonomy): domain Eukaryota; kingdom Metazoa; phylum Chordata; class Lepidosauria; order Squamata; family Gekkonidae; genus Heteronotia; species Heteronotia binoei. The sequence goes on from NC_083225.1 coordinate 68,827,950, forward strand.
AGCTCTTGAATTCCTTAGAGATTATATCCTGCTGAGTTCATAGAACACTTGTAGATCATGTGCTCTTTTGGGTCACTGTTCTTCAAAATTTAAATAATCATCAGCATTGTTATGCCTATAAACATACTGAATCTTTGCAAGGAGAGTCTTTGATATTTTAGCCATCAGGCCTCATACCTGCTCAATTTGTTATTTTTATGAGACAGTTGTAAATATCTTAGGCATCATAAAAATGCTTGATAACCTATAACTATTGACTGGGCAGCCCAATCCTAACTTTCATGGCGGCTGACCATGGGGTACTTGAGGTGCCACTCATCCACCCTAAGGGCTTATTTCTGCTTGGGCAGGTGGGGGAGGCAGGGGAAGAGAAGAAGCGTAGCTTGACAACTCTTCTGGACTCTTCTGGACAACTCTTCTGGACTGTGACAACTCTTCTGGACTGTGGATTCCTGGTGTGGAGGCCAAGGCGGAGGAAGCAGGAGTGGAGGGCTATTCTAGGCTCCTCATATTGGCTAATCCTGGTGCAGGTGCCATGGCATATGACACTCAGGGGTGGGGAGAGGCAGCCCCAGAGAAACTGATCGCCTTTCCCACTCCACCCCCTGACAGAAAACTGAGCCAATCACAGGCAGTCAGCCGCAGTCATCTGCTTTCCCTGTATGCCAGCATGAGACATGGGCATTCTCCCAGTGAAGAATACAAATCTGCCCCCTGCCAGGGTTCCCCCTGCATGGCCATGGAGACCCTCTGTGTCACCCTGACACCCCCTGCTGTGTGCATGGAACTCCTCCCCTGGGGGCCGCAGAACTCAGAGTGTGGAGCACCGACCATGCATCCACTCCATTAGCGCCCCCTGCTGTAGGTTCTGCCATGAGCACAACAGCCCTGTGGGGTTGGACAGGATGGTGGGCCAGTCAGGCTGATGTGCAGCACCCAGTCCAAGGCTACCCTCCCTCCCATGGGACTAGTGGGGCAAAGACCCCCCCCCTTGTCCAGTCTTGCAGCAGCAAAGTAACTCATAATTTTCCCCTGCCGCCCCCCCCCAAGAAACAAGCAAGCCTGCCTGCTGAGACATTCACTCAGGGAGCCCACTGACAGAGTGGCAGAAGGGAGGAAGCAAAGGGGCAGAGAGGAGCAAAGCAGAAGCCAAGCAGGAGAGACAAAGTAATTGCACATCTAAGGTTTTATTGTGCTGGAACCAAATAGAACAGCATTCCAGGTGGAAGTTGAAAAGTCATGCAGGGCACGATGCTCCATTCTGAGGGGAGGGCAGGAGCAGCTGGCTGAGTAGAGGGAGGGTGGGGTTTGAATTGCCACACACGGAAGCCTCTCTGTTGAATTCCCACCTGCAAAACAGAGAAAGAGACCCACTGTACTCAGGGAGGAGTGCCATGCCACTTGCAACCAGGGATTTCCCATCCTGACAGGGGCAGCAGAGGTGGTGGGATGTGTGTGTGACAAAAAAAGCAACCCCGTAGCACATGATGAAACCAGCAAATGCACACCCGCCTGCCCTGGGTTAAAGCATTCCTGACTTGCTTGTAATTCTTCAGCCACAGCAGCTGCAGCATGGGGCTGTGTCTTAGCCAGGGATTCTTTTAAAGGGACAGTCACTGACCTACCTACCCATAGGCAACAGAGCAGCTGCCAGACCCCCACCCCTGCCCGGCCAGGGGTGGAAACAAGGCAAAGGACAGATGGGGGGGGCATCCAGTGGCATGCAGGGGCTATAGCAACTGCCCCATGCCCGAGCTTGCTGCCAGGTTCCAGTGCCAATAATGCTGTCAATCTGCCCAGCCTTAAGTGAGGGAAGGGGGGCAACTTGAGGGTGTGCAATCGCACTTACCTTTACATGTGCGAACACTGTTGCATGCTGAGCCTCCAGAGGCCTGGTACTTGGTGCGGCTTGGAAACAGGAGAGATTAGCCACGGTATAACAGAGTCTGCCAACCTTCAGGCCAAGTTTTTCTGGCAGAGCTGTTAACTGATAGCACAAACAGAAGCGAAGCCTGGTATTTCACCCCTGAAACACCAGGAGGGTAGGCTGCCACCAGACTGGGTTAATCTCTAGCACAGAGGCCCCCAATCAAACCTCTGCCTAATTGAGACACATTAGGGAAAACCAAGCCACTCTCTTGCAGCAAGGGGTTCCCAAAGTAAGTTTTTAAAGAAATGGTAGTAGGCACTCCAAGGCTAATGGGTAAGCTTTGGCAAAGTTGCTGTGACTTCAAAAGCAAACAACAAAAGGTAAACTTATAAGACAGTTTATTTTTAAAGAATAAGCATAACAATAGCACTTGATAAGTGAGGCATAAAAAATAAAGACATTGTAAATTATAACTAGCTAACTTAGTGCAGCTTAGTCTTTCAGATATTACCGTCAAACAGAGTTCAATGTCCAGATGGAATCAAGTAGTTGCACAAAGGAATCAAGTCAGGTTTTCCAGCATGACAACAGGAGAAAGTCTTATCTCCGAATCATAAGACTCTGACCATGCTCTAGGCTCTAGTCTTCAGGCTAGGCAAAGTGTTACACAGGTATAGTTATTTTTATGCCTCAAGGACCCTCATGAGGTAACCAATTAGGGCTGATCTGCAGTTTCAGCAATAATTAAGTTCACATGGTGGTAACTGGGCAGAAACACTTAACAAGCCAATTAAAAGAGAATCTAGCTTGTATACTCCTACAACGACCTTGCAAGTGTTCTTTATCACTGCAAAGTGATAACCACATTCTTTTACACTGAGCAGAACTCTGCAAAGAAACACAACTTAAGATTCCTTTTGAGAAAGCAGGCCAAAACTTGACCCTTGTTAACATCAAAAAACATTTTTGCATAGCTTCACTACACACGAGTAGAGACTTTGCTCTCCTCTTTGCAAGTCAAGTAACTCACACTGTACTGTCCCTGTGCCTTCTCTTTGCAGCTCCCACCACCAAAGTGCTCCGGTCCTCACATTAAGTCCACATGGCAGGGAGCTCCATGGCAGAGTCCCATGCCGCGCACCCTGCACTACCTGAAGAGTTGTGTGAGGCCAGAAGCTTTTCTAGGAGATGGGAAGCAGCAATTAAGTGTTGAGGAGGGGCTTGTCCAGCCCAGGGCATGAAAAGATTGGTGAGGCAATCACACAGCTCCCTAATTGGTTTGCAAGCTTGTGCGGTGGCAGCAGACTTTGTTTTCTGTTTCAACAAATGTCTATGGGATACACCAGCATTTTCCTTAGCACAATTTTATGCCTGTTGGGGGTGTGTGTGTGTCAGGGCCCGAAGTTCTTAGGGAGCTGACTAAGTTGGGACATGCCCCTGACTCTTCCCCCCCTCATGCTGACACTAGTGCTCGGGCGCAGACTGAGCCACATGCCCGTGTAAATTGCCTCCGCTCCAACGTAAGTAGACTTGTGCTGTCATAATTCTGCCTTGCGCGGCTGTGGGCCTTAGTTTGCTTCCAAAGGACTTCGTCCCCTTCCTTAGGATTGTGCTGTTAATTTACTGAATCACAACTGAAAGATAATACTACAAAGCATTTCACAAAATAACTGTAATTTCTGGCATCTGATATAAGCAGGCATTCTATCATTAGTCCCGTCTTTCACTTTAATTCGTAATTGCCACATTATTTTGATTTCTCAACTATCTATATTTTTTGTACTTATATGAATTAATGAGAAAAAAATCTACTATATTTATTATATCATTAGGTCTTCAATTTTTTTTAAAAAAAATTAACAATCAAACTTGGTTAAAACAATGATGATTCATTGACAAAATGTCTTGTGTCTTTCTATTTGTTGTTCTTGCTTTTATTGATCATTAATAGAAACTTCAAATAAAATGGCATGCTTTGATTTGAATGCCATCATTCATGAGGGTTTTCTTCAGCACTATGTGATCTCAGGTGTTCATGAGAGTGCTCTGTGAAGAAGCACTTAATGATCTAGAGCTGAGTTAGGATCCAGTAGTGCAATAGCAAATGATAGTATAAGTATGTCAGGTGATTATTATTCCACAGTCAGATTGTGTGGGCCAATTTCAAATGAAAACAGAAAGAATTTCAAGAAAGGAGTGGAGAATAAAAGGTGAGCTAGGGTTTGATTTTTGATTCTCATCATAAAGCACCATAAAGTTGAACTATTTTTTATCAGTTTGAACATAGTATTTGTTTGATTTCCAGCATTTACTAATAAACACATGCCATACAAATGGATTACTTTAAATTAAAAAAAAAAACCTTTCCACCATGTTGCTATTTTATTTGAAAACTCTTATCCACAATTTATAAGCTTCGTTTAGAAACTTGGTAGCCCTAAAGAGCTACCATGGGCTTTCAGTTGTCAAAGAAGATCTCTGAGCCCATTGTGTCAGAGAGTAATTTGTTCAAACATTTTCTTCATGGCAACCCATACAGGCAGATGGTGAATTTGTCTGCTTTCTTTCAGAGGTCTGAGGAAACTCTTCCTAGGATCTATGCTTCTCACACAGCAGGCTGAGCCACCATGTCGAACTCTGGATTGTTGCTTCAGTGAATACATGCAAGGAGCCTTTCAGGAACACAAAACCCAAAGCCTTCTTTATTAGCATATCAGAAGTGAGTCTGTGGTGGGAACCCTTGTAGCCCACAAAGACAGCAATGCCATGTCATTGTCTGACCACAGCTTACCAGAAACAAGGAGAGGAGGGAATGATAATTGTCCGCTGTCCAAGCTATAATAAACAGATGTTGACATTTTTCTCTCCTGGAGCTTGAGGCTCTATGATCCCCTCCCCCTTGCCCAAGTGTGAATTTTTTTTCCTTGTATCCTACAGAGAAGGCATTCATATGGAGAGTGTGCAAGACAAGTGTTATGAATGAAACTATAGTACATTAACATACGAACATGTACATCCTATCCTAGGGATGGAAAGCTGATTAGATGTTTGGTGTTCATTACAAATAAATTATGTCTCAAATAATATTTTAATTCCTACTTACAGAACTATGTTATGCTTGTGCCTTTTTGTATATAGGCCTTTGGGAATGACTCTGAGAGATAAGAAGAGATAGCAGTTTCATTCTAGGATATATCAACTGATTTGAGACTAGAGGATTTTTTAAATTATTGGCAGAAGATTGTTCTATTCCTGGCAACTCCACACTGGCCTTTTCTTTATCCACTTGGGGAGAAGTTCCTCCCTTGCAGGTGATTCAGAAAACCCAGTAGGACTGCAATGAGCACCTCTCTGAATTCTGGCTAGGTAACTACTGCTTGAAGACATACAGTTTGCTAACAGGCTTACTTTATGTCTCACAGTCATGAGAGAAAGGTCGTATATTGGATGTCATATGTATACTGGATATCATATGTAATGTTCCCTCTAAGCTGCAGAGTCTTGTGAGCAAAATTTCTACTCTGTGGGCTACTGATATTAAAGTTGTGAGTCACTGGCATTCAAGTTGTGAGCTGCAGCATTAAATTTTTGTGTTCTAGGGTGGCCATAATATCTGCAGGCCAGCCAGGGACACCTTGAGGGGGGAATGAATGTGCGTGCGCGCGCAAAGCGCACGCTGCCGCAAACAGGAAGTGACGGCACTTCCGGTGACGGCACTTCCGGTGATGTCATGCCACCGCTGGAAACAGGAAGTGACATCAAAGGGTCTTGATCAACCCAGTAAAAGGGTCTTGATCAACCCAGTAAAAGCTCCACCCTCCCCTCCCCGTTTTCCCCCTGCTTACAGCCCTCCCAGCCTGCATGTAGAGCCAGCAACTGAGCTGCTCTTTGCCCGACTTGCCTGGTGCGGCTGCTGCTGGCGTGGTCACCAAGTTTGCCTCTCTCTGCCTCTTCCCTGCAGCTTAATCAAAGGGGCTTTCAAGAAGGGGCCTGTAGGCGGCAGCGGGGGTTGTGGGCAGTGGGATGGGCATTCAGACAGAGATAAATTGCAAGCCCCCCCCCCAAGTTTTTGACTGCCTAGGGGCCTCCACAGGGTTTAATCTGGCATTGCATAGAGGTCGAGGCCTTGATAAGAGCATCAGAAGAGCCCTGCCGGATCAGACCAGGGGTCCCTCTAGTCCAGAGTGCAGTCTCACATAGCAACCAACCAGTTCTTCAGAACAACCAACAACAGGGCATAGAGGCTGAGGCCTCTGTTACCTCCTGGCTCTGGGATTTAGAGGATTAGTGTCTCTGAATGTGGAGGTTCCCTTCAGCCACCAGGGCTAGAGAGTTACCCTCCATGAATCTATCTAATGCCCTTTTCAGGCTGCTTATTCCTGCAGCCATCACGGCATCCTCATGCACATTCCACATTTAATCACTCTCTGTGTAAAGGAAGAAGCAGCATTGCAGATTTATACCCCACCCTTCTCTCTGAACCAGAGACTCAGAGCGGCTTACAATCTCCTATATCTTCTCCCCCCACAACAGACACCCTGTGAGGTAGGTGGGGCTGAGAGAGCTCAGACAGAAGCTGCCCTTTCAAGGACAACTCCCGCCAGAGCTATGGCTGACCCAAGGCCATTCCAGCAGCTGCAAGCAGGAAATCGAACCTGGTTCTCCCAGATAAAAGTCCCCGCACTCAACTACTACACCAAATTAGCTCTCAGGAGCATTTCCTTTTGTCCTTCCTGAACCTCCTGCCCTTCAATTTCGTTAGATGCCTTCAAGTTCTTGTATTTTGGGAGAAGGAGAAAAAAGTCCTCTTATCCTCATGCATAATTTGATAAACCTCTCTCATGCCCCCCCCCCAGTCGTCTCTTTTCAAAACGGAAAAGTCTCGAGCTCTTCAGCTTTTCCCCACAGGGAAGCTGCTCCAACCCCCTCATTATCTTGGTTGCCCTCTTCTGCACTTTTCCTGGCTCTTCGGGGCCTTTTTGGAGATTCAAATAAGGATGCATCAAAAGGGGCCAAACTGGCTTAATGTGAGAGCCACACAGAATAAACAACAGATGTTTGAGAGCCACAAGACAAAGGAAGGAAGGAAGACTGATGATGAAGGTAGGTAGGTAGGTAAGAGGATGAAGAAGATAGAGAGAGGGAGGGAGGGAGGGAGATGGAAAGAAAGCAACTTTAAATACATTATCCAAGCCGCTGGCCGGTTTGGCCAGGAGAAGTGATTTAAAGGGACAATGCCTTCTCCAAACCGGCCGATGGAGCGGTGGGGGCTTCGAGAGCCACACCATGTGTGTGAAAGAGCCACATGTGGATCCTCAGGGAAGAGGCGGAGGAGAAAGCGGCCGATAGATCTATCCGGGGCCATTGCAACATCGGCCGCTTTCTTCTCCGCCTCTTCCCTAAGGATCCGCTGCAAGTGCAGCGGTCTCCCAGTACCCCCCTGCCCTGGAGTTGGCGAGCCGGGGACCGCCTTGCCCGGCCAGCCTTTCTCCTCCCTCCCCCCAACCGCGGTGGTCTTTGTGCAGCCCCCGGGCAGGCAGGCGCGCCTTGGCATTGTCCTCCTGCTGCCCCCCGGACCCAGGCGGCAGCGGCGCGGGGAGGGAGCCGGCCCGAGGGTGGGCCCCGCAGCCAAGGCCAGGCCGCGCTACGCAAATCGGCCAAGTCCTGCCTCTTTCTCTCTCTCTGCCACCGCCGGGCTGGGCTCGGGGCCAGGCGGCTGCTGCTGCGATGCCGGCTGGGCCAGGGCGGGCGGCGGAGCGCCTCACAGCCGGAGCCGGTGAGTTGGTTGCATGCAATCCCGGGAACGGGAGGAGGGGGATGCATTGCCTTGCCTGCAACGCCCCGGAGCAGGACTGGGTGGGGAGAGCCGAAGTTTTATTTTTTTGGGGGGGGAGGGGGTCCTTTGCTAACCCCCTCCTGCCAGTTTTGCACGGCCGCCTTTCTTGCAATCACCGCCTTGCCGTTCTTACAACAACAACAACCCTGGAAGGTCGGGGTGAGGCGCTGCTTCTTCCCTCTTGCAGGGTTTGCAAGGCTGAGGGTGGCCATATTTTGGCGAACCCGGGATTTGACTGGTCCCGGGTTAGCCAACCCGTGAGGCGGGAATTTGGGGGCAGGGGCGGGACTTTCCCAGGTGGGCGGGACGATCTGGCCACCCTAGTTCTGGTCATCCTTCTTCAGCTAAGAAAAAATATGTGAGGTGGAGGCTCACCTCACACTAGCTCACGCTATCTCACACTAACTCAGCTTAGAGGGAACACTGGTCATATGTATACGTTCTGCTTTTGCACCTGCGAACTGGTGGCATTCTTCATGCAGGTATACATATACAGAACTTACTGGACATAACTGTAGTTCTCAAGTTACACTACAAGCATGCACCAAGTATTTAATCCAGACCAGTTCAGAACACTGGATTTACAAAACATACTCCTCTTTAGGAATCAGACTGGCAAACAAGGCAAGACTGGAATAATAGGCCAGCACACTGTATATCTCACCCCACCCCACCCCATCCTCAGACTTTCACACGCTTAAGACCTCTCCTGTAAACTTATATTTGTTCTCTGTTGTGTGGATTAGGTAATAGCAGATGAAAAGAAGAAACATCTTAGGAAAACAGGGTGAGGGTGCACATGTGAATGACATTTGTGATACAGTTTAAAGCAACTTCAAGCATTTCAGAAAGCAAACATTTTCTGTGAGTTTGAGGGTGCCGTTCACAATTTAGAATCAAATTGTAATCAAATTGTAATCCATTCAGAGAGGTGCTCATTGCAGTCCTACTAGGTTTTCTGGAGGAAAATTGGAGGAATTATTGGAGGAAGATTGTTCTGTTCCTGGCAACTCCACACTGGCCTTTTCTTTATCCACTTGGGGAGAAGTTCCTCCCTTGCAGGTGATTCAGAAAACCCAGGGCAAGTTGCTGGCACACCTAAATTCCATTCTCCTACCATTCGCATACACTTACCCTTCCATGTGCGAACACATTTAGAAAGCCCTGAGCAATTCTTTGTTTTGTTTTGTACCTATCCAGAAATAGAGACCTGGCTACAATTTCAAAGGTGGAAGTATTAACATGATAAGCAGTAAAACAGTAATTTAGGAGGTTTGATTCTATCTGGACAACCATATTCCATGTTTTGATTTAGAAATGGGCTTTAGCAAGAAATGTGCTCTCACAAATAATCCCATTTGATCTAAATCCAATCAGGTGACAGGCCCATAGATACGAGGGGGGCAGGAGCAGCCAGGAGCAGCCAGGAGTTATTTAACTCCCCTTCCCTCCTTAGGACTCCTCTGTTGGGCCTGAGGAAAAGAGTGAGGGAGACAGTGTGCACGCAAGAGAGCAACAGAGAGAAAGTGACTGCAAGGGAGGCAGCAAGAGAGCAGCAGACAAAGAAAGAGAAACAGAAAGAGAGCAGCAGAGAGAGAGAGAGCATGACTACAACGGGAACAGGGAGAAAGCAGCAGAGAGAGAGAGAGAAAAACAGTGAGAGAGCGGGAGAGAGAGAGAAAGCGCGACTTCAACAAGGACAGGGAGAGAGCAGCAGAGAGAGAGAGAGAGAGAGCAAAAACAGTGACTGTAAGACACACTGCAAAATAAGCCCCCCACCCCACCCCTCACCCCATTTTTTATTTATTAAGGTGTCTAGCACATGATGGGAACTCTCCCCCCCCCCTTTTCTTATTTTGGCTGAGAAGAGTTGGAATGGAGAGGGCTGGCCACTGGAGGGAAAACGCAGCCAAGCCCCACAGCTCTCCAAACAAATTTTTTCTCTCCCGGGTCCCTCCACCCAAAATTTTCTGGCTACGGGGCTGTCAGGTGATGTGTGATAATGCCTAGTCAATGTCTTGCTGAAGCTGCCTCATGTGCTCCATGGTCTTTTATATGCAAGGTTTGAGCACTGGAGGTAAGAAAAGCCTGCAAATCTAGTCTTTATTTGAAAAACAAAGCAATAATTCCCTATGCTTAACAACCATGTTTCTTGGACCTGTCTTGACAGCTGCTACCACCACTATTGCATTCACACCACCTAAGTACTAACTTTAAGCTAGGCTGTTGCCTTTTCTGACCAGTTCCCATTCCAAACTAAATGATAAACCTGTGAGCACAATACCTGCATACAGTGAAAAAGAGCCCCACCCAATCTCTCATGCTGAGTTACACTGCATCATTAAACAAAATGCCATGATATAGGGAGCACAGATTCCCATATGGCACTCCATTGTTTGGGAAGGCTTTTCTCTCTGGATGGACTGTTGGAGCTATGGTTTTACACAATGAAAGCTTGTTATTCAGGGCTTTTTTTGTAGCAGGAACTCCTTTGCATATTAGGCCACACCCCCTGATGTAGTCAATCATCCTGGAGCTTACAATAGGCCCTTTACTAAGAGCCCTGTAAGCTCTTGGAGGATTGGCAACATCAGGGGTGTGTGGCCTAATATGTAAAGGAGTTTCTGCTTCAAAAAAGCCGTGTTGCTATTAATGTATTTATAACATTTTATGCCACATTTCTACCCAGCATTGGGTTCTTAAGGCAGCAACCAATCAGAAACATTAAAATTAATTTTAAAATATATACAATTAAAAGAATTAAAAACAACAAATTAAATAGATCACAAACACAAATAAAACATAAACACAGGAAGGAGGGTCGGTGGGAGAAGAAGTGGGGGAAAGATAAAACTTCGCCCATTGACTGAAGACGGGGGGGGGAGGGGGGGGAGACAGCTCTTTCCATCAATTATACCATGGAGCAAGATAAAACATGTCATGCATTTGATCTTCTACACAGAGGAACTTGCTAGCTGAAATGACATATTTCCCACTGCTGGGTTTTAAAATGTCTCCTGCAAGACTTCAGGGAAAAAAAACCACATTTAAACCAAAAGCAAATAAATTCTATCATGAGAGCAAAGGAAGGAGGGTTGTTAGGGGATAGTTTACCAACTGGCAGCTGCACAGTATCTCAGCTGTGTTTCTGACTCCTTCCTGTGTGCAAGTACAAAACTTGGACATGGCTGTAGGCACAAGCCTTTCGGTCAAATGGCAATCCAGTGGTTCCGTCCTGCTGTTATTGAGTGAGGAAGCCAGTGGATTCTGATCCTATCTAGGATGTTGTTTTGTGTGTGGGGGGGGGTTGCTGTTGTTGTTTTATTTGTTTAGTAATTGTATTTTTCTTGTTTCAATGATTGTTTATTTAAATTAGGTATTTCTGTAGGCCACTTTGGGCCCTACCAGGCAGAAAACTGAGATAACACTGATTTACTAATTTTATTGTATTGTTTTAAATTTAAATGGTAGGTTTTTATTGTTGTGCAGTTTATGTTGTGATTTGCCCTGAGCCCATGATGGGAAAGGGCAGAATATAAGCCTACTAAATAAATAAAATAATAGATTACTTACATTAATGTCCTGTGTTTGATTCTTTATCACCTGAGATGTTTTGAGACCAAAGGCAGTGGTGCAGATGGGGCATGTTACACGGTTGGCGTTTTCACACTGACCTTAATCGGCAGCGACATCCCTCTTCACCGCGCAGGATCTGCGCAGATTTCGCACCAATTGCTGCGGAGCACCCGGAAGAGCCGCAAAGTCCCGCAGCTTTTGCGGCGCAAATGGAAACTGGTTTTTGGCGGTTTCCATTTGCGCCGCAAAAGCCGCGGGACTTTGCGGCTCTTCTGGGTGCTCCGCAGCAATTGGTGCGAAATCCGCGCAGATCCTGCGCGGTGAAGAGGGTCATCGCTGCCGATTAAGGTCAGTGCAAAAACGCCCTATGTTTAGAGGAAATGGCATTGGGCCAAATTTTGTTACTTCAAACATAAAATTAGAATTAGCAGTGGCCCCAACTTATCCCATTCTATTTTATGTTACTGTGAACTCTGACATTTGAAAAGGATCTTATAAAGTTTAAAAGCTTATGACATTGCTGGGCCCATATGGGATATCATTTAACAACAGTTTAGCTATCTTTTAACATCTTTAAACTATCTTCTTGTATTAACAATCAAGAGTGGGGCAGCATTCAAAACCAGGACTGTTTGCAAAGTGTGTAATTGTATCAGTATTGAGTAAGATTACAGCTGGTTTAAATCTTGAGCCCTCATTACATGTCTGGAAAGTAGACAAATGCCTCAGGAAGGAAAGAAAAACACTGGCTACTAGAGAAGAATCCAGGAGAGGGTAGGAGATGAAATATGTCAAGTATGCCTTATTTGGAAAGCCAGAGAACTGCCTGATGCTCTTGCAACAGATCTTCAGCTTTTTAGTGCATGATGTCATTCATGCTAAAAAAAGAAAAACCTTTTTTATTACCAAAGTTCCAAACAAGTAGGGGGAAGAGCATGGTTTCTCAGTTGAAAGAAAGAAAGAAAGAAAGAAAGAAAGAAAGAAAGAAAGAAAGAAAGAAAGAAAGAAAGAAAGAAAGAAAGAAAGAAAGAAAGAAAGAAAGAAAGAATTTCCCTTTATTAGTGACTTTCCTATATGGTATGTGTCATGCCCCTGCTGGCCCCCGTCATGCCCTGCCGTGGCTCCTACTCCCCTGGTGGCCTGGCTTGGGTCTGGGCCCATTTAGGCTTCCCAGAGGTCTTAGAATGTGGGAGGACAGAGCTGGGTTACTTCATCCCTCTGTGCTCGTGTCCTCCCCGGCTGTGCTTGGGCTCCTCCCTCTCTCTCGTTCGGCTGCCCTTTTGTTGCAGCAGCCTGCTTCCTCCCCGACCTCTCAGCCTCTTGGCCTTTTATCCTTTCCCAGGCCCCCTCCCTTCCTCCCAGGTCCCACCCCCGGTTAGCTCCGCCCCCGCTTATAAGCGGGGACACCGTGGAAGGACTTCCTGGGGCGTGTTCGCCAGGTGGTGGCCGAGTGAGTTGAGCTGTTGTGGCTGTGTCTGGGCACTGCCACGGCTTGAGGTTCCTGCCTCCTCCACCCTCTCCGGTTCCCTGCTCCAGCAGGCGTGTTGGGCAGACTGGCTGCGTCGGGCGGCCACGCTGTATGGTGGAGCCCCGAGGGGTGTGGGGGGAGCTCCCAGTGGAGTTCCGTCGCAGCCGGGCAGTGCGTGGGGGGCTCCCGGCGGAGTCTCGTCTCAGCCGGGACGGGACAGTATGAAAAACTGTTTGGTGATAGTTTCAGGATTAGTTTTTTGAGGATGTTTGAGAATGCACATTTTAAGAATATGCAGTTCTCTGCTTTTGTTTTACAATGAATGCTTGAGGAATGCCTGAAATTTTGTTTAAGGTTTTAATGATGAAGGTTCTGTTTCAGTCTGTCTAATAAACAAGGCAACTGAAAAATAACAGTAGCTAAATCCTAGTTTGAGATTAGGTGTGGCATTTACTCCATGTTAGTAACATTGTATTTTTCATAGCTCTTCTACCAGCTTCCACTGTAAGCAAGCATGTCTCCATGGGTTCTCTATAGAATGAAAATTTATTCCTCAAGCTGGGGTTCCATGCAGCTGCAGGCACACTTCCATCTGTTTTCCCCATGGTTCCTACTGGACCATGTGGGCAGTGTCCAGAGGCTCTAGGGTTTCCATGTGAGAAATAGGTTCAGATGTTCCTACAATGGGAAACATATTTTGATAGCAACCACATTGCCATCAGCCTTTGATCTGGACCTTAGAGGATGAGAAGCCAGACTGAGATAACGTTATAGACCCAAACAGCTATTACCAAATGCCCACAAGTGCTTTACTAAAGACTAAAAATCAGTTCACATTTGAGAAGCTACACTACCTTCCTTCCATATGTAGAACTGATAATCTGAGGAGCATAATATATGTTCAGGTTTACCATCTGCTGAAGCTCTCAGGCTAACTTTAGCTGATCAGAAAGACAGAATTGTAAATTGAATACTGGAGGCAAACTCACTATCTGGGATTATTTTAAAACTGTTGTTAGAAAGCTTATTTCTGAATGCAGCACTAATCTCTTAGATCCCATATCCAAAAGTAAAGGAATCCTTCTTTGTCTTAACACATCATGCCTTAATCCTTGTTTAAATGTCACTTCCAAAACTGTTTAGCTTTTTGTCATGATTATTGTGCCTGTTCTGAAAATACTTTTTGTTGCAATTTGAGGAACTGAGATAATTCAGTTGCCCAGAGTGGGAGTCTAAGTAGCTTTTGTATGCTTCCCAGCTGTGGCCCATCCTATCTTTTGTGTGTGCATATCTATAGTCATGCAAGAAAGAAATATAACTATTCCCAAGATTTTTATTAATCAGTGGCCTTTATTATAGGGAAAGTGAGTGGAAGCTATTTAAAAATGTAATATCCATAAATAATTATTTTTGAAGCAAATAAGTTTACATAGATAATTGATTCGGCCAGTTTTGTGGTTTACACATATTCAAGTAGAACAAAAGATTCTAATTTTATTCTGTTGCTTCAGACCAACACACCTACCCACCTGGACATATTCAGGTATTTATTAATCACTCTTTTGAGACTTTCTGTTGAATTGTTGAATCCAGCAACCAATTACAAGTGATTGCCCCTCTTGAATAGGGTTCCCAACTCTGGATGGGGAAATTTCTGGAGATTTGGGGGAGTGGGTGGAGCCTGGGAAATGTACGGTTTGGTGCCAGGAAGGAACTCATCAGGGTTGAAGGGAGCCCACCCTTCAAAGCAGCCATTTTCTCCAGAGGAACTGCTCTCTGTCATCTGCAGATCAGTTGCAATCCCAGGAGATCATCCAGTGCCACCTAGAGGTTGGCAACCCTAGACTATCACAACCAGTTACAAGGTTTATGTGTCCCAAATCAGCATCCATTAAAGTTCTTCCGTGAAACAGCAAATCATGAAGTAATCAAGAAGGTGCTCATGATTTGTTTTGCTGGGGGGGGGGGGGGTTTGAAGACCTCTTTACATTTTGTGCCACAGAGGAACAAAAATACTTCATAATAAATTGGCATGTTTGTTTTTAAAATCAATATGTAGCTCCAGAAGAACCCTCAGTGGTTGTGGGTCTAATTCAGAAGCTGTGAGTCAGAAAGTGGAGGTTTTCCTCCTTCATTTTAAAAAATCAGAAAGCAAATAATCTTGCTGTACATCCCTGCCCTAGCAAAGAGAATGGGTTCAGTGTAGTTACACATATGGTCTTCATTAATTCCTCAAGTTTTTCTAATTTAATTTGAAATACTTATGGGAAAGCACTAAAAATGGACCTTTAAGCAACTGTGAAAGATCAGTACATTTATGAGCATTTATAAGCACTTAGTCCTATTGAGATCAATACATCTAAGATGATATAGTAATCTAACATTTAATCACAATGATGTGGACAGTCAGACCATTTTTAACAGAGTGGGATGACATATTTGGAATTCCTGTCATCTACTTGTCCCATCCATGCTTTAATTTAACTGGGCAGCCTGCGGAAATGCCAGTGTCTCACACTTCAGATCTCCTACAATTAAATGCATATGGACTGGCTCCCAGAATTCTAGCATGCTAGATTTCAAGGGAAGGAGCAATACAAGGCCTATCTTTTTTGGCTGACTTATTTTGGCTTAGGGACATTTATTCCTCTGGCATCTTCATTCCTTGCAGGTTTTAACACTTTATTTATCATTAATTATTCAAACCAGCTGAAAGAAGTTCAGCAGAATCTTTAAGTTAGATAGGTTTGCTATTTTTCATCTGGGCTAATTCTGCGCAATTTTTTGTTTGTGTGGATGTGTGGAATGTCATCTATAGGTGGAGGCAACTACTGAAAAGCTCCACATGAAGGTACTTGTCACTTCAGGGCTGCTTATAGGTCCCTGATGCTATGCTCTCAAAGACAGAGCATGGGGAATTAATTTGGTTTCATTGAGATTTGACAGAAGGGGTTTGGAAGTAGGGTATGATTAGAGATAGAAATAAAAGGATCGACTTGATGGGGAGGATTTGTCTGGGTCAAAAACTAGGATTCCTAGCCTCTTGGTGGAGTTATCCTATAATTACTACTCAGATCAGTTTCTCCAGAGGAAGGATTACCAGGTTCCTCCTGGCAACTGGTGGGGGATGTGTGTGGGGGGGGGCTTACAAGGAGAAAGAGAAAGGTCTAGGTCTTATTGCCAGTGTCACAAAGGAAGTGAGGTAATAATGCCAACAGTGTCTGGGTGACTATCTGATATTTAGACAAAAACTCTATGGTAAAACCAAAACCAGCTTCTACCATAGAGTTTTTGCCCAAATACCACAGCATCACCAAGGCATCACTGGTGTGATGATATCACTTCCTGTTTTGGACCCAGACAAATCCCTCCCCATCAAGTCTTTTACTTCACTCTTTAATCATACCATAGTTCCAAACTTCTTTTGTCAAATTCCCATGAAACTGAATTAAATCCACATGCCCTGTCTTTTAGAACATGGTATCAGGGACCCATAAGTTATGACATTACTTCTTGTATGATGCTAACCACAAGGCCTAGGCCCTCTCCTTTCTCCTGCCAAGTTCCTCCTCTGAAGCCAGCTGATCCGACAACCCTACCTGGAAGAAATGGCAACTTCAGAGAACATAATCCCCATTCCTCTACCCAAGCACTGCATCCAAATCTCCAGAAATTTCCCAAGCTGAAGGTGGCAACCCTAGTAAAAAGGAATAAAACTAAGTACAAAAGGCCATTTGATCAGGAGTTTTAGGTTCATTTTAAGAAGTCTTCTCATGGTTCAGTAGAACCTATTAGGTGAGGTGATGTGGGCCAAGGTTTAAATTTATACATGTAAACAGTGTATACATGTATACATGTACATATATGTAAATTAGTAGATGAATAACTAATAGACTGATGCTGTCACTATATGTGCTTTCTATAAGGTGGCAAATAAAAGTTTTAAATAAAAATATCAAAATAAATAAAAAATTGTATAGACATGTAAATACTCGTTTGGTTGTATGTTGCTATGGTTTTGACTTTGCAAATAGTTTTCAGCAAAGTGAAAGGCATGGAATCGATTGATGTCTTACTGAAGGAATAACTATTGATTGCTTCTCATGAGGAA
Source organism: Heteronotia binoei (assembly GCF_032191835.1). Classification (NCBI taxonomy): domain Eukaryota; kingdom Metazoa; phylum Chordata; class Lepidosauria; order Squamata; family Gekkonidae; genus Heteronotia; species Heteronotia binoei. Next base: position 68,844,811 of record NC_083225.1, read on the forward strand.
ATCTGTCACAAAATTGCTGTGTGATGAATAATATATACTTCAAAATAGTTGGCAGTGATTGTGAGTTTTAGAAATGCATGTTTTCTTGACTTCTGACTGTTGGGAAAGTAAGTAATTCTAAGTACCAGTGTAACATTTCATGTATTATTTACAGGTGTTTTCCATTCATCACTCAAACAATAACACTTTGATTTCAACCTTTCACCCCACCCCCACCCCCAGTAACATATGCACAGCTTGCATAGCTGAGATGAATTAGTCAATCGATGCTCAAAGACAAAGCATGTGGTCACCAAAGGAATTGCTTAGGAAACGTTTTAGGACCTCCAAATTAAACTTACATACCAATGTGGCAGCCAGTTTCTGAAGCCTTTATGTGTTTAAACCAATGATTTGATCTCAGAAGTTATACATGGAGTGCAACTCTTATTTCTGCAGGCCCTTTTCTCATTTTTTTTCCTTTATTAAAATAGTTTCTATTGGTGTCCTTCATTGTAATGGTACTTAGATACTATGACTCTGGACATAGGAAGAAGCCTTGGGAGTGTAGGGGTAATTTATAGAAAGTGGTCAAAGCCTGAATTAACGGTTCTTAGCCACCACTGATTTCTTTTTTATTTCTTTTAAAAATTATTTTTAATGAGTATTTGTGTGCATGCACTGGAAGTCATGACTGACTTCTGGTGACCCCTCGTGGGGCCTAGGATATTTCAGAGAGGTGGTTTGCTTGTCTTCTTTTGCATCCCAGCCCTGGTATTCCTTGGAGGTCATTCAAATACTGGTGAGGGTCAGCCCTGCATAGTTTCTGAAATCTGATGAGATTGGGCTTGCCTGAGCTATCCTTATCAGGGCACCATCACTGATTTCTGATATAAGAATTCATAGAGCTGAAGCCTAAACAGGTCTGCTCAGAGTCAATTCAATGGCGTATACTCTCAATAAAGTGTTCTTAAGAAAGCCCTGTAGATCCTAAATATTCACAGTGAGAGGAAAAATAAATTCCCTTAAGTTCCACCTGGATATATGGTAACCCTACCTCTCAAGAAAGGATGGGTCTGCAGTCCTCTTTCTCCTCAGACTATGGCTGCATAATAAAATGAAAAATGACTCTGTATATAAGATGAGACTCCCCCCCCCAAAAAAAGAAGTGTATAGGCAAAAGAAAATGACCTTTTATTTAAGATGATCAATCCCTTAAAAAAAAGAAAGAAAAGCAGCACCATGCCCAGCTGTCAAGGCAGAGGCTCACCTGCTTCTGACATGAGTCAGAAAGTACAGAGGCAGAGTATGTGCCCATCAAAGGATAAACATTAATAAAATTCTTGAAGAAACAGATCCAATAATAGCTGTACTTTGAAAATATAAAATTGAATATTTGGGGGCTATAAAGGATAAGAAAGATGATAACCACATAAAGGATTTGAGGGCTGATTTAGATGTGACACTGATGGGCAAAAAGAACTTACAGGTGTGATCGTTCATGCACCCAGTCTCTTGTTTAAATTCTGCTGCTCCATGTGCAACATTAGCATATTAACACAACACCTGCCACAGTCCACCCACTGTCCCTGCTGTTACTGAACAGGGTAGCAAAGGGAAAATGAGTGGAGGGCAGTCATCACATCAATGGCATGATGTCAGTTCCAGTATAAACCTAGTTTTAACATAGAATGTATGTGTGGGGGGAAATCCTAGAGCATCATGCAAATGTGATGACATCACTTCCAGGCTTGCACAGGAAATAACAGCATACCATTGGAGCAACAGCATTTTCCCATCCCTGTCTCCTTCCCTCTCTCTCCAGCTACCAGCTAGATGCTGAGCTGATATAATGTAGTACACCTTCCAGTGATGTCAGGAGTGTGTGGCATATACAAATCAGTTGTGCTAATGAGCTCTGGCACCTCTTTTTCTACAAAATGACCCCTGATAAAAATCAATTAGCAAAATGGAGAACAGAGAACCTTGGGAGAAAAAATCTACAGATAATTTATTACATGGGGAAAATGGGTGTAATTGCTCTTTAGTACTCTTGAGATCGGGATATCCTGTTTGGTTGCTGATTTCCTGGCGGTAATCCAAGAAAAAGTCCTTAATCTGAATGAACTAGAGTAATATTAATAGTTTTAAAATCATATAAATATTAATCTCACTGCAATACTGCATGATTGTTGGAAGCATAAAACTGTATAAGCTTTAAGCAGTGTCTCAGCAAATGCTACATTTTACTATAGTACACTAAAGAAAAGAAAAAACAGCCCAGCCTGACACTGGTTTCACTGTACCACAAAGGAAATATTTCCTAATTCTGACAAATATAAAGTCCACTTTCTTACCAGTCCTTAGAATAGTGAGGAACACATGTTACATGCAGAACATTGTATGTTCCTTGGCATGGATACAAATAATCTATGTACACAGTATGTGTGCTTACTGCTTTATTGGCACAACAGGGGACACCTCAACAGCACTAACTAGGTTGCACATGACAGTCTACATATTTGCATGTATGTGTGGAAGCGTCATGCAAACAAAAGCTAGTAAACATTGGCAGCAGATTGTAGCAGATCGTCCACCTTTATTTGAGCAACCAAAATGAGAGGGGAAAATAAAATAAACCAAGGAAGCAAAAGCCACCAAAGGAAGCTTAGAATACTAGTAAGGGAACAAAAGTTAAAAACAGCAAAAGTACACATGTTTAGGGCTTTTTTAAAAGCAGGAAAGCACAGGAACGCAGTTCCAGCTGGCTTGGTGTCAGAGGGTGTGGCCTAATATGCAAATGAGCTCCTGCTGGGCTTTTTCTACAAAAAAAGTCCTGCACATGTTTATTACAAAAACATAAAAACCTTGTTGGGCCCAAGTGGGGCCTCATAAAATCATCAAAGTGACAAATGCACAAAAAAGAACCATATATGATCTGATGCATTTCAGCATGCAGAGGCCTTCTTCAGAGGGTCAAATAGAACAAATAAGGTTGCCAAGTCCTACCTGGGACTCAGCAGAGATAAAATACCCTATGTGCCATAGGTTTTTTTAACCCAAATGCTAGAGCATCCCCTGCATGATGTGCCCAGCATGATGACATCACTTCTGGGTGACGTCATTGCATCAGATACATTGTGTGTCTTTGGAGGAAGGGAATCCCCCAACTGGCCAGTTCTGTGCCAACGAATTGGGGGGCCCCAAACCAGGGCAGGAGCTTGGCAACCCTAAGTACAAATTACAACATACGATGAAGTTCCTTTTACACTTGTAAGGCAATATACACTTACTATAGGACCCAAAATGGAATGCTCCAATCTAGAAAGGAATGACCAAAAAAAAACTTGGGAGACCACAAACGTATCTGGCCTTATGTTAGCAGCAATTACATAAACTGGAAACAGTAATATTGCCAAGTTATACCTTCCAGTTTAGGTTCTAAGAGTATAAGTATGTATCAGTATGTTTGACACTGATTCACAAAAGCTCGTACCCAGCCACAAATGTTGTTATTCTTGAAGGTGCTATCGGACTCTTGATCTTTTCTACTTCTACAGACAGACAAACAGCTACCCATCTTGAGCTTTTTAAGTTTTACTGACTGCAATGCAGGGATTTTTTTGTCAGGAAGGGTTGCATAAAAATTGAATAAAAGTATTAAGGACAAATCCCAACAGCAGATTCCAGTTATTGAAATGTGCATACAGCGCTGATGCTGGGGAGCCAGCACAAAGCCAACACCTCAGGCCAGGTGCCCCTGCCACCTCTCGCCTCCTCAGTGAGGGTGAGCTCAGTGCCGGTCACCAAGGAGCTTCAAGATTTAGTGGAAGCACAGACACGAGGGAAGGAGTGACGGCAAGCAAGCAGCATGTGTGCAACTGTGCAGCCTGAAAGCCCCATGGTGACCAGCGCCGAGCTCGCTATTTCCCTCACCTTGGAGGCAAGGGCAGGCGGAAGGGCCAAAACCAGCATCCTCCCCCCCAGGGCCGCACTCCAGGCAGCTGCCTCATGCTGCCTAATGGACGCGCAGCCATGTGTGCATATTAAACCTAAAAATATAATAGTTTTGCATCTCCATCATCAGATATCTGAAGGAGTGAGAAGTGCCTCACAAAAGCTCATACCTGGTCTGCCACAAATTTGGTTAGTCTTTAAGGTGCTACAGGATTCTTGTTCTTTTCTACTGTCACTTACAAAAATTTAGAGACAGTTATTTGCTTCCACAGTTCCCTCTGTGACATCAAAAATCAGCAAAACCCCTACCATTTCCTCTCATAGCTAGTATATTCATTTCCAGAATTCATCTCTTTTCCCGCAGAGTTGGAATATTTATTAATGTTCCACGAAATCACATGGCCCCTTTTCCTATATAAGATAGCCTCAGATGGCATAACCTAACATATAACATAATTCTCTGCAAAATTTCAGTTTACAGTGCCTTATGCCCAGGATAGGTCATGTGTTTGAAACAGATGCAGCTGGTTCATGTACAAATTCCTTATGGGTCTGCCCTAGCCAAAGAAGGATTATTTTATCTGCAATTGGTTCAATCATAAATACCAGGATTTTTTTTTAAAAAAAACCTCCCAAAGGCTACAGATCACCTGAACAGCTGTGCTTGCCAAAAGTCTTTGCTTCTTTTTTTTTTTTCTTGATCAACACTTGTGACATGCCTTTTCTATTAACGGATGGAGGCTAATCCAAAGTAAATATTTGATGCTCATACTGCTTGCATATTCCCTGCCTCTTCCACAGGACTCGGAATTCAGACATACTGAGCTTCTAGAACAAAATTAACTACCTCAGAACACAATGAACTCTTGAGTGTTACTAATAATAATGTTGCTTAGCATTTATATAATGAATTTCAAGTGTTCCAAGCATTTCACAATCATTATTTCACCAAGCCTTATAACAAGGCCTGTCATTTCAGTTTTATTGTTGTCACTGTATTTAAGGTGGAAGGCTGGGACAGAATGGCTTGCCAAAGGCATAATAGTGAATTTTCTTCATTTGCAGTAAATAATGTACGACCACAGCCATGATGTTCATTAGCTATGAAGACTTCTATTTTAAATATTCAATATTCACAAATCAGTGTCTGAAAGAGAAGTATTAATCTGTTCTCCAGATAGGCTTCCCAACCACCCCGCTTTGGCGGGAGACTTCTGGTTTTGCAGCTTCATCCCCCGCTCTCCAGAAATCGGGAAGCGGGGGGGGGTGGAGGGGGGGAACATACCTGTAGGGTATTGAGCTCCTGAGCAGTTTGTAAAACGGCTGCCCCTTTAAGGCTGGGCAGGAAGGAGGAAACAGGAAGGGCTTCGGAGAACGGCCCCTCCCTTTCTTTGCTTTCGTTTTCAAAGCAAGAGTTCTCCGGAAGAAGATCTGGTAAGTATTTGTGTGTGAGAGAGAGGGAGGCGGCAGGGAGGGGGGGATTCCCTGGTATGAAGGCCCTCCCCCCCCTTTAGAAAGCGTGTGTGTGGGGGGGAGGGAAATGTCTACTAGGCACTCTATTATTCCCTATGGAGAACAATTCCCATAGGGAATAATAAGGAATTGATCCGTGGGTATTGGGGGCTCTGGGGGGGTATTTTTTGAGGTAGAGGCACCAAATTTTTAGTATAGCATCTAGTGCCTCTCCCCAAAATACCTCCCAAGTTTCAAAACGATTGGACCAGAGGGTCCAATTCTATGAGCCCCAAATATGGTGCCCCTATCCTTAATTAGTTCCTATGGAAGAAAGGCATTTAAAAAGGTGAGCTGTCCCTTTAAATGTGATGGCCAGAACTCCCTTGGAGTTCAATTATGCTTGTCACATCCTTGTTCCTGGTTCCACCCCCAATGTCTCCTGGCTCCGCCCCCAAAGTCCCCAGATTTTTCTTTAATTGGACTTGGCAACCCTATCTCCAGAGAAGTTTTAATTTGTTCTCACTCCAACCAGCTTTTAAACAGGTGAGAAGGAGAAGAGTCCCCTTTGACTACCCCCCATCAAAAAGGATATAGTGGGGATCATGGGAACTGCATAGACAAAAGCCATATGAGATAGAGGCTTTAATAAGGAGCAGCATTGGGGAGATTGAGTAAAAAGGCCAGCCCTGGAAGCAGAATCAATTATTTGCCCAAAATATAAAACCTAGAAACATGTAGAAATACAAGTTTGTAGCAGTTCAGTGACAGTCAAATTACATAGGTCCTTTTCACACTTACCAGTGGAAATTGAAAGGGAGCCGGTATTGTGCCAGCCTGGAGTAATCCAGCACAGGGATGGGAGTTTTCAGACACATTTTTTTTCCCCCAGTAGGGTTCTGTGATTGAAGCAAGCCATTTCACACTATTCCGCTTTTATCTCGCTTCCACGAGCGCTGGCTGTTTTCGTGCCCTTTTTTGCCCGCCGGCACACAATCTCCGGCTTTTTTTGGGGGGGGGGGAACATTGGGCTAAGAAAACAGCAACACCATAGGATTGGATACACAGTTTAAGTGGGAAGAGAGTTTACAATGCCTGGCAATCTGAACATGGTCTGTGGCTCTCCCCCTAATATTTATACCTGCTGCAGCTTGGCGCAAGTCACTTTCCAGCCAATAGCCTGTGAGCATGGATGGGTGCACATCAGGCTGGGTTAGCAACATCTGTCTCACCAATCACTGTTGGTCTGTTCTCCCACCAAAACCTGCTGCCCTATGGGCAACCCCTCTCCAGGTGGCAACAGCCCCCCCCCCCCATAAATGTGCCTCAGAGTCACCTACAAACCAATCACATTCCCATGACTCCTGTGTGGGCATGAAAGTGATAGCAACAGGTGACAGACCAATGCCTGGTGTCCTGATCTCCCACTTGGAACTGTGTATCCAATGGGTTACAAAGTGTCAGCCGTAGTGATTGCGTGCCAGCAGGCAAAAAAGGGCACGAAAACAGCACTCCCGGAATCACTATGGGACATTTCACACAGTGTCCCATAGCGATTTCAACCCAGAAGGAGGGGTTGAAAACCGAAAGAAGCTGCTCTTTGTTAATAATGACTCAGGAATGCCTCACTACCTGGACAGCTGTGGGACTGTGTGAAAAGGTGAGAGTATTCCGGTAGCAGCCAGTTACTGAATCGGGTCTGTCTGAAATGCCAGTCGAAACGCATTACTGTTCAGTAACTGACCAGCTGCCATACCGGAATACTTAAGCTGTGTGAAAAAGCTCATACAGTGGCTGAAAATAATGAAGATATAAATCAGCCTCCACAAGGTCTGGATTTCACACTATTATTAGACAACTGCTTTGGCTGTACAAATTTACACCAAATAGTTCCTATCAGACTACAGTCTTGACTTTAAGCCGTTCAAAAATCAAAACCCCACCACTACAGACCACTGGTTTTTTAAAAGCAGGAAAGCACAGGAACGCAGTTCCAGCTGTCTTGGTGTCAGAGGGTGTGGCCTAATATGCAAATGAGTTTCTGCTGGGCTTTTTCTACAAAAAAAGTCCTGCACATGTTTATTACAAAAACATAAAAACCTTGTTGGGCCCAAGTGGGGCCTCATAAAATCATCGAAGTGACAAATGCACAAAAAAGAACCATATATGATCTGATGCATTTCAGCATGCAGAGGCTGCCATACCGGAATACTTAAGCTGTGTGAAAAAGCTCATACAGTGGCTGAAAATAATGAAGATATAAATCAGCCTCCACAAGGTCTGGATTTCACACTATTATTAGACAACTGCTTTGGCTGTACAAATTTACAACAAATAGTTCCTATCAGACTACAGTCTTGACTTTAAGCCGTTCAAAAATCAAAACCCCACACCACTGGTTTCTCAAGTCTGTTATCAGTCCTGGTCAGCTAGTATCATTAACAACAAAAACCTAGTTTGTAAAAAACAAGGTAAAGGTAAAAAAAAACCCCCAAACAAATAGAAGTTAAAGGCTTAAATCTGTATAATTTTAAAGCCCTAATAATTTGAAAGCACACTTCTGCAAAGAATCCTCACTGCTCTTATACCTATGTGCATGACAGAAAATAACTAAAAGTCATAAATTTGGGTCATGAATATATGTGGGAAGTGCTTTGAACTACAATTGTAGAAAGAGCACATCTAATGTTGTACATAGACTTAATTCATGGATGGGAGAGGGCTTATAAGGAAAAACATTTGACTTCTAGAATCATCATTCTCATCTCTACTTTTAGCAAAAAAACCCCAAAAGTCTGCCCACATTCTTCCTATACAAACATAGTAAATTAATGTTCATAAATATAATTTTCCATGTGTCTTGGCTTAGTCATCACCAGACATCACCATACAGAGCCTGAGGTTATATACTGTGATCAGCTGATAGCAGTTAATAGCCAAGAGCTGAATAAGCTGATCTATGTTGTTGGATAATAATGATAACTGTTATCTATTACGCTTGCTTAACCTCTGTTTTGACAGGGTCTTAACCTAAAATTTTAGCTTATGAAGCACCTATGCTGGGCATATCAGATTTCCATGTAATCATTCAATCAGATACAGAAGTATTTGCCGTTTAAAATTTTTAGAGCTGCAGAGTGTTAAACCTGGTGAAAACACCTTTGGCATAATGCAGGAGTACTCAGATACTGTTGTTCAAAAAACATACATTTGCTATGTTATAGGCATGTTTCTGATTTTTCAATAAGGAATGCCCACTGCTTAATTATTTGACTTCAAGAAGTTTTAAAAAAACTTTTGTTTACTGCAGTTGCTATCTGTTTTTGGGAGGAAACATAAGATTTCATTTTCATATATTATTTGTGGGGGATAGCTGGAATTTATTTCCACCCAATAAAAATGTCCAGACAGATGAAGTGTAACAGGGTTACAATCAATATCAGAATGTCTCAGATTGAAAATTTAGCAAGCAAATTATTTTTTAAGAACTATTGACATTCCAGGAGGGCAATGTTGTACACTTACATTACATAAACTTGCCTTGGCTGTGATAGTAATAAAGACAGATTTGTAAATTGTGAGAAAAAGACCCCTAATTTCAGAACATCGTAATCACCCATTTGGTTGTTAGGGTGCCTGGAGACTCAACTCACACATATCTGCCAGGAGAACGTCTACCAGACTGTAAGGGACATGTGAGTACTAACAGCCACAATGTTGCAGCAGCACTCTGTGTCTCTGGAAGAGTGCTAACCAGGAGAACAGATGGGTTTCCAGCCGCTCCATGTGTGCACCATCTTGGCCGCTGCAGCAGAAGAAGTTGCGCCACCAGGAACTGTCCAGGCAAGCGGTTTCCAGCCTTGACCATAGAATCCATATGGGAAAGATAACATCATCATCAGCTATCTTCTTGCAGTGCCAGACTACATTACAGCGAAGCAGGAGGCTCACGTACTCAACAGATTTCACCTATGCATAAGGCAATCAAGCTTATCTTAGGTGTGGATCCTGTCAGACTGCATAAAGCCTTTGTCCAACAGAACCCAAGACAAAGGATGGTGCCAGTAGAGGAATGAAGAAGAGGAAGAACATCTTCACCCATAGCCAAGTTTCTTTGTATAGATCAGGTGTTACTTTAGGTAGAATTTGGCCATCTATTGTCACCTTTTAGATAAGTTTTGATAGCTGTAATCACCTCCACCCAAATAATTTCATCCATTCTTTCCCTTAATGGTCATCTTGGAGCCTTCCCCTTTGGCCCATTGTTACCTGGAAGTCCAATCAGGTAACCAGGGACAAGTCTGCTCATTGGTCAGATATGGGCATCCAATCAGGTGCCCCCAATAAACTGCCTATTGGCTACCGCATAAGTCCAGCTCTTATGGTCATTGCGGAGCCTCCCCTTTTTCTGAGGTCATGTACCAGCTGACCACCTGTCATCCGCCCATGTACCTCCCATTCCCTAAGGGCTCAAGGTAGTCCTTACAACCACAGTCCCAACTCCCCACAGGTGTGCATCTAGCAGTACCCCATTCCTGCTGTTTAGATACATCCCCGATTCCTGATCAGTTGAGGGTCCCTTCCCCCTAGTCCTCGTTTGTCGCCATTGGAGCCTTCCTTGAAGACTACGATTGGTAATTATCACCCTGTTTGTCCATCCTTATGTTACCTCTATGCATTTCTCTCTATTTTTATTAGGACTGTATGTGTATTGTATGTATTTATTACCTTGTATGTGAGTTCTATATTTTTCTGTAATAAATTTTTAATTGTTTTACTTAATTAGTGTCCTTGGTAAATTTGGCAATTATTTCTGGAAGTGGAATCCTGTATACATAGATTCTAGATTCTTTTTAAGCCAAAGGTGCCCACCTGTCAATTCCCCAACCTCTTTTGAGGGCATTTTGGCTTACAAAGTCACCCTGAAAGTGAACAGAAATAGGAATCACAGGAACAAAAATAATGTTATTAAGGGGAGTAGGAACATATCCTGCAGAAGATAAAAGATAGGGTGGTAAACATAATGGATAAGAAAACTATTTGATTTTGAGGAGTGGGGAGACTGCATTGGATTTTTTTAAAAGAAAGGATAGGCATCTTCTTAAGAAAATAAAATAAGTAAATTAAATAGATAAGTACATTTAGTATCCTTTCTTTCTCCTTCACTACAATATGTGTTAATCAAGTCAGGGAAATGGTATAATCAGTAAAGAAACCCTGTTGCAGACATTTTGAGGTCAGCTGTGTTGTCATGACAAACTGCTAATAATTGTTAGCCTCATATAGCTTAGGCTGTCCTGCAGCTAGTTTTGTTTCTCTGAAGAGCAATGACCTAGGCAGTGAAACAAAATTCTATTTTTCCCCATATTGGAGATATGCTCAAAATAAATGGGTGTTTATTTTACCTTTTTATCTCCCATGCTAAGTGAAACAGGTGAAATTTATCATTCAGCAAAAACCTGCAATTAACAAATGGTTTCTAATTTAGTAAGTTGGAAGTAGTTTTATTAATCAAAATTCTCTGGGTCACCTTTTTTGCAAAGAACAAGAGACCAAACAGAGATGGGCAACTCCATCCTAAGACCTTGATGCTGACAGATGCTGTAATGGTGCCAGTGCTGGTGGCTGAAATCTGTCACCATTCTGCAGAGGAGAAATAAGCGAGACCAAAACTCCTCACCTAGGCTCTGACCATATATTGAGCATTAGGGGAGTGCTCCAAGAAAAAAAATATATAATTTAGGATATGGGGGAGAAACCTTTATGAGGTATGATATTACCAATTTGGGGTTCAAATTGGGGGGGGGGGCAGGAGGTGTCTGGTGTTCAGGGCCATTATTTTCAAAGAGGAACCAATTGAAAGTCTGATCTAGCTGTTTTTAAATATAATGGCACCCAATTTTCACAGAATAAAGTCCTCCCTCTAATCTAAATATCCTTTAAATTTCTAGCAGAATGGACAAAGGGGTTCAGTTCTTCAAACACCCCAAGCAGGTGCCTTTTGGTGCAGATATACTGCTCTCCTCTGATTCATGTGGGGGGCGGGGGTGATGACGGCCCAACAGAATAGCACTTGCTGCTGTTGTTTTTTAAAAATCCTGTCTGCATCCATTTTGTAAAAATGTAGTCTTATAGCGACTGACAATTTTAAAAATTACCTTTTAGCTGACAACTCTGCATTTGCCATTCTTCCTTGTTTTGGATCACTGTTTCCTTTCACAAAGGAAGGACTGCTTCCTTTGCAGAAAACCTGCCCCATCCCTGCAATCTTTGAAAATAGTTTAGTTTTTTTCAAAAACATATCAAGCACACATATATAACACATCAGTTATCCAATTGCTATGAGACATGAGTCTTCACACTGGACATCCTCTGCAGAGATACCTTAACTAGTAATTTGTGCTACTACTATTTAAGAAATTCCTGGAGGAGGAGATGCCACCAGAGAGGGAGATGGAGACTTGGGAGTCTGAGGGCTAAAGTCCATGATATGTTTGATTACAAGTTGTCTCCAGGTTCACCTCCAAGAACAATAGTTTAAAACCATAGAAGCTGCCCCTTCACTGCAGACAAGGGGCAGCAAGAGTGGAGAGTGGTTCTTGCTTCCTCCAACCTTTCTCCCAATGCTAAAGAACCCCCAGTGAGAAGTTATTTACATGAATTTGGAGCAATACCTTGAGTAGTCTAAGCACTCTGCACAGAGTCCTTCATGGAAATTCCTTGTCTGAGGCTTATCTGCAGAAGTTATTGGTTGAGAGCACTCACCTCCTGACCCCTTGCAAGGATTTGATTGGAAGGAAGAAATGCCACTTTATGGGCATTTCAGAGAATCAAAGTAAAACAAGATGCCTGATGGTAAGCACTCAAACACAAAAACGACAGGGTTTGGGGTTTTTTTTTTGTGTGTGTGTTTTTTATAATGTATGAGCGGCCCAGGGGAGCAAAACTCAACCCTTTCCATTTTTATTTGGAATTTCCATTAATATAATAGAACAGCAAGAGCTACATGTGGAGGGAGGAAGAAGGCCATTTCCCCGCCAGCTCCCTTTGAAGGGAGGAGGGCTGAGTGAGATGTGGGCCAAGCGTTCTTGCTTGGCCCGCCCTTCTTCCAGCCCACTTCCCCAGTTCAGAGGGACTCAGCTGGATGGGAAATGGCTGCCCGCATGCTTCTGCCTCCGTTCCGAATCGGCATTTCTCTCTTTAAATCACTTCTCCAAGCCAAGCCAGCCAGCATTTAAAGTTGCTTTCTTTCTACTCTCTCCTCCCTCATCTATTTTCCTTCCTTCCTTCCTTCCTTCCTTCCTTCCTTCCTTCCTTCCTTCCTTCCTTCCTTCCTTCCTTCCTTCCTTCCTTCCTTCCTTCCTTCCTTCCTTCCTTCCTCCCTCCCTCCCTCCCTCCCTCCCTCCCTGTTTTGCAGCTCTCTGACACCTGATGTTCATGTCTTGTAGCTCTCAGACCTCTGACATTTATTCCATGTGGCTCTTATGTTAAGCAAGTTTGGCCACCCCTGCTGTAGTCCCTGACCCATGTATGTATTTTTTTCATGCATGTGTGTTTTTTCTAATGTTTAAGAATCCTGAAAGAGCCTGCAAAACCTGGGGATTGGCAAGCCTACAAACAACCTATGTGCATCTGGCCAATATCAGGAGCCTTCTTAGCACAGGATTAAAGCATTGGTCATATTTCAATGAATTTATCAGACTGATAATACAATTATAAGCAGAATTATATGCTTCTAAACCCACTGACTTCGGTGGATTTAGAAAGGTGAAACTTTATTTAGGCTTTCACTGTAAGTAACTTCTCATATACTGCAAATGAAAAGTTAACTTTTCTATCAGTGCCTCATCCCACACTGTCTTCAATTCTCTGCATCTTTGTACTGAGATAGTTCCTACTTTCAAGCTTTTTTTACTTTCCTTTTTTTAACGTTTGCTTATAAAATTAAAATAAAAGATTAAGATCCCTGAGGAGGTCCAGTGGGATTAAGCTGAGCTCCATCTTGAACAGCAGCAGGGTTATTTTATATAGAGTTATGCAATATAACCAAATGAGATACTTTATTCCAAATAGCCTCTAAGAATTAAGGAAGAAGGAATGAGGCTAAAACTGTTTATCTCTGAAACTGTAACAACTGTCAGTTGTTGATCCTGGTTTATGGAAAATTCTCAGAAGTTGAAATGGAAAATTGGGGTGGGGGAAGAATGAAATAGTTTTCTCTGAGGCAGTGAAACAGAGTGTGAATTAAAGGGATAAGCTTGGATTCATATATTTGTTCTGCAAATGGTTGTTTATTGGGGGTCTTTGAAAGCAATTAAGCAAGTCTGCTCAATAACTTCATTGAGGTCTATTCAGTGGGGTTTACTCCCAGGAAAGTGTTTGTTGAGATCCCACTGTTAAAAATTTACTGATTACTTATTTCCCCAAAATTATTAAATCCTGATTTTAAAAAGATTGAAATCATTTTTGGAGACTGAGGTTTCACTGTACTACTTATTAGCAGAAAACTCACACATCCTGTCTTTTCAAAAGCATAAAGTCTAGCCTAAAATAAACAACTCAAGGCAATCAGTGGGGGGGGGGGGGCGGAATCACATGACAGTTTAGTGTACTGTCCCTAAACTATTGTTTTGTGCTGAGAATTCAACCACCCTCAGGGCCTTAGGTGTACTTAGAGCACAACAGCCACATCTGCCCATGAAGGCTAGCAGCTGGTCAGAGCAGTCATACTTATTAGCTGCATTTCACAAGTTCAGAATATTGTGCTTCTCCAGAATTGGGCACTTGAGACTGAGGCTGTGAAGAAACAAATTGTCTAATGAATTCAGAGCCAGCATAGTGTAGTGGTTAAGAGTGGCAGACTCTAATCTGGAGAATGGGGTTTGTTTCCTCCCTCCTCCATATAAAGCCAGCTGAGTGACTCAGTCACAGTTCTCAGAACTCTCTCAGCCCCACCTACCTCACAGAGTATCTGTTGTGGGGAGAGGAAGGGAAGGTGATTTAAAGCTGAAGGGCAGGGTATAAAACCAACTCCTCTTCCTCCTCCTCCTCCTCCTCACTGTTTGTAATGCTGTCAAAAACTGTAAAAGACTAGAATGATGTTTAATATGTATAGATTGATGTTGATAAGTTGATTGGGTGGACTATAAATTGGATATACATGTCCTTTTGTGATTCACCTAGATTTGCAAAAACAGCATTTGGCAAAGAATTTTATTACCTTTTATGGCTATCCAGACCAAATGGCCTAGCCACACTGTTTTATGTGACCATGTGACCAGTTAGTTTGCCAGACTGCTTGTATTTCAGCTCACAATACCTGATCCCCTCGTCTGATGAAGTGTGCTTAAGAGAGCACACGAAAGCTTACGTTCTGAATAAAAATTGGTTGGTCTTAAAGGTGCAACTTGATTCCTGCTTTGTCAAAATATATGTTGTTAGTTTTGTTTTGTTTGTGTATAAAGGCTCCATAAGGGGAGAAGAAACGTTGCAATGTTACAATGTATTTTTAAGTTGGTGAAGCAAGTGAGTGTTGCTAAGGAGCAGTTAAAAAGTTCTGTAATTGATTGATCTGTGCTTGTTCTTTTTTGTAAAACCAAACTTTGGTATAACTTTTGTATAAGCTTTATTTCAGTTCCTGTTTGTAACATTTTTTATCTATTTGTTACAATAAAATTGAAATTTAAAAAAAAGCCACTAAGAGGAACTTTCCATCTCAGAATAAGTTTTCAGCTAGAAAGGATGCTTTGAAGGCTCTGGATTCTAGAGGCAATAAAAACAAAGCTTTACCAAGTGTCAGTAACTAATTGGACAAAACCTTCCTGAGATAGTATATAAGGGGCAGTTGAGAGAGTTAGAGGGGAAAGAGGCAGCAAAAAAGGAGCTGAAAGATGGTTGGAAGGCAGAAGATTTTCAGGAAGATGAAGTGAAGAAAGCTACCAGGTGAGGCCTTCCAAGAGCTGGATGAGTGAGAACCTGAAGGCAAACAGCATTCGCCATTTCTGTGGCGGCAGCAGCCCCTCTATGACAGCCAGTGTGACTTAGCAGTTGCCATCTCCAGGTTGGGAAATTCCTGGAAATTTTAGGGGTAGAGCCTAAAGAGGATAGGGTTTGAGGAGGGGTGGGACCTCAGGCAAATCAGCCATTTCCTCCTGGGGAACCACTATTGCCAATCTCCAGGTGAGGAGATTATTCAGAATTACAACTGCTCTTCAGATGGCAGAGATCAGCTCCCCTTGAGGTGGAGAGGAGTAAATGCCTTCACTTGGGGGGGGGGCACTTCACCAGAGCCTCTTTCTAGAGCTTGTTGTATTTTCCTCACAATGGGCCTTATTTCTAGTACTATAATAAAACTGATAATCTTTGAGATGCCACGAGACCCTTATTTTGTTCTTTGATTATTTAATATGCATGCATAACCTAACACTAAATTTAAAAAAGGGTGGTCAAATCTTCTTCAGGTCTTTTGTTGCTCTAGCTAATCTGAGCAATCTGATTTGTATTCTTGTGGTGTAAGGGAACTTCATTAGTATTCCTGCAAGGATCACCTGCTAACCCATTTGGCTGCATTCCTAAACACACTTGTCCGTAAGCAAAAAAACGAGCAATCCATACAGATGAGTAACCATCTTGAAGACTGAGGGCCCTATGGGTCTAGTTAAATAATCAGTAGACTGTAGGAGGGAGATGAGGAGGATATCCTCATCCATGCAACTCGTATAATTTCATTAATTGCTGCTGACTTGCTGATCCTGCAGAGCACAGCCAACGCTCAGTCCTTCAGCATCTTTAATGGTATCTGACTGCTCATTTTTGAAAAATAACTTAGATAAAAGGAAAGAGAATACAAACTGAGAAGTAAACTGCACATGCAAAAGCTTGTTTGCTGTTTGCAGACATACTCAGGCTTCCAGCTTTATCAATAAATTGCATTATCTATGCTGGAGGTGGTCCCAAGGGTATCTCTCAAGATAAGAACCACAAAACTTTCTAAATAAAAAGCACAGTCCCTGGGTATCTCTTATTTCTGAAACCTACTAGAATTTCTTAGAGGAAATATCCTGATCGGGCATGGATATGGATAAAAGGATTCATCTGCATAACAGTCATATGAGAGTTGCAGATTTTCCTCACTTCCTATGCATGGGATGCAAATTAATATTACGGCTACAATGTGCATGTAGAAGGGGCTTCAGCCTTCCCTCCTACATTGTTTTCCAAATTGGAAATGGTTCCTGGGGAGACTGTTGTTTCACAGCTCTCATCACATTCATCCCTCATGCTATTTTATGAGTCCTCCATCAACAGAGAGCAGCATTTCTGTGGCCAAAGGGGGAACTTGTTCCCATGAGGGAAAAAAGCTACTTAACAGTAGTAATCCAAGGGTGTAATCAGAAGCTGTGCTTTCTTTTAAGGACCTGACCCCAGCATAAGAAACAATGTTAATTCATATTGCCATGTTGCCCAAATACCTTATGGAAATGTCTACCTGGTCTGTAAATGACCTAGTTTTTCTGCTTTCATGAGTGTCATGAGTCACTTGCTTTATTATTGGAAGTATAAAAATACATTTATTTTAAACATCTATATGTTGCAACAAGCAACACTGTAAAATCTAAATAAGTGAGGAAACATTCCAAGGTGCACACAAATCAACATCTGATGCTTACATAGTAAAAGATTATTATCTTGTTTTTATGGACATGCACTTTGAAAGTTACCTTATAAATAACAAGGTATAAAGTTCTTATTTAGCTGTCATTTTTACATTTTTTAATTAAGAGGGGGAAGTCATTAAAAAGAGACAAAATAATCTACAGTTATTTCAGAAAGGTTTAGTCATAGCTTAAAAATTAATCTAAGCAATGTGTAGAATTACTAACATTGCTTAGTCACATTTAATATTTCATTGATACAGTTCCTGTACTGACAGAGCCCCCCCCCCTCAAAAGCAACCACTACAGTAGCTGAGTGTTCAACGGTTGGTGGAAATTACTCACACCGAACAAACTTTTATCTTTTCCCCAGCTTGCCTTCCTTACTAGAATGCCATTACACATGCTATAGTCATGCCATAGGGTGAAGAGCCAGCGACATTGCCTTGGCATGGAATGGAAGCCTCTTGCTACATGTTCTTATTACAAAAAAATCTTGCCAAGGCAGTAATCCAAATCTAGAAATTTAGAAAGTAGAAGATGTAGTGGCTGAGAAGCAGTAGACCTTGAAAAAGCACACAAAGAGATAAGTGAAAGCAGACATAGACTCCTTGTGTTGCACTCAGGAAGGAAACATATACTTTTATTATGACAAATGTCAAGGAGAACAGGAACATTCGACTTTGGTGTCTGACACAGAAGATGAATAGGTTTTAATATCACCTGCTGCAAGCCCTAAATATCAGTGGTGCTAAAATACAGGTGCCAGCCTCCAAGTGGGACCTGAGGATCCCCCAGCATTACGGCTCATGTCCAGACTACAGAGATCAGTTCCCTTGGAGAAAATGGATGGAGGGTGGAATGTTTGGCATTGTACCCCACTAATTTCCCTGTCCTCCCTAGACTCCATTCCCAGATCTCCAGGGGTTTCCCAAACTGTATCTGGCAACCCTGTCCCCCACATCCTGCCAGTGGCTGGGGAGGGGGACCTGACAGCTGTATGCAAAAACATTGTAGGCAGTGTTCCCTCTAAGATGAGTTAGTGTGAACTAGCTGACAGTTTTTTCGCCTCCAGCTCACATATTTTTATCTTAACTCAGGAAAGATGGCCCCAGAGCAAACTAATTTATGCAGTAGCTCACAACTTTAATGCCAGTAACTCAGCAAGTAGAGTTTTTGCTCACAGGACTCCACAACTTAGAGGGAGTGTTGACTGTAGGATTAGGCAACAGAACTTTAGCCAGCTTTAGAGACAAAGCTGTGATTGGGTCATCAGAAAGCAATGTAACTGGGAGAGTTAATTTTTTAAAATAGCATATATGTTTGGAAAAGGCACTTGGAGAGAGAAGGGTGCCAAGACACAGTAAGGTGGGGAGGGCAGGAGTATCCATTGCTAAGCTACCAGCAGCTGAAGCTAGTCCTTCATGTGGGTAAAGGGTGCTAAGAATACAAGGTAACAATTCACCCAGTCTAGGTTTGCTGATTATTTTCTTTTCTTTATTTGTTAGAAACTGTATCTTTGCAAGCTCATGTACCCTATTTCATTTGCACTGGTATTTTGAATAGAATGTATGTTAGTAAAATAAACTCCTTTTCATTTTTCTATTTTTATTTATATGTAGATCATAGCCAAAGAAAAATGATAAAACATATGGCTAAACAGAAAAGAACAAAACTTGTATATAAACAAATGCTATTTCAAACTATGCATACAATTATAGTTAGTTGGTGATTGTTTCCAATTTAATTACATATGCATTCCTATCTTTAGGATGACTATGGGGAACAGTTTCTTAAAAAATGGACTGCCCAGATAGGCTCAGAATTGTGCCAATGGGGGGGGGGGGACTGAGGGCTCCTGCCTTTCCCATCAGTTTTCTTGTGCAAAAACTGCATTGGGAGGAGTTATCTCATCTATTTTGCTGCTCCACATAGGGTATCTATGCATGTGGAGCAGCAAATCTGTTGTCAAAGCCCCCTCCTCCCAAGTGTGGTTTTCATACAAACAGCTTGGGGGGCAGCAGGAGCCAGGGCTGGATTAACAATTAAACCAAGTAGGCACTGGTTTATGGGCCTCCATGCCTTTAGGGGCCCCATGCCAGTCCCCCTCCCCAGTTTCCCCCTTGCTTGCTGCCCTCCCAGTCTGCACATACAGCCAACAACTGAGCCGCTCTTTGCCTGACTTGGCTACTGCTGGCATTGTTGCCAAGTCGGCCTCTTCCCCTTAGCTTTGTCAACAGGAGCTTTTAAGAAGGTACCTACAGGCTACAGCAAGGGCTGCAGGTTGCAGGGCAAGTGCTCTAACTCTGAGATAATTTGCAAGGGGATCCTCAAGATTTTGACTCCCTAGTGGCCTCCACAGGGTTTAATCCAACCCTGGCAGGAGCCCTCCTCCGCCCATGGCACCATTCTGAGCCCATTTGAGCTCTCTTTTTTAAATCACTTCCCACAGCTTTTGTGTAGCTATGGAGAACATGCACAAAACAGGTGACCAAACGGAAGAAAAAGGAGTGGGAGGAGAAGATTGGATTTATATCCTGCCCTTTATGTCTCAGAGCGGCTTACAATTTCTTCTCCCCACAACAGACACCCATGAGGTCAATTGGGCTCAGAGAGCTCTTTCAAGAACTGTGAATCCTGACAAGCCTGCAGCTCATTTTCCTGCTGGTCAAGGCTGGCTACACAGGGTTCCTCTTCTCCTGAGGAGTCCTTGCTATTACTGAGCCCTGGCTGACCCATGACACCTAGGCCGTTTTCCCACTGACCTTACTCCAGAGTGACGTCCCTCTTCACCGCGCAGCGTCTGTGCGGATTTCCCACCACCTGCTGCGCACAACCAGGAAGAGCCGTGGCTTTTGCGTCGCAGATGTAAACTGGTTTTTAGTGGTTTACATCTGCGACGCAAAAGCCGCGGCACTTCCTGGTTGTGCGCAGCAGTTGGCGGGAAATCCGTGCAGACGCTGCGCGGTGAAGAGGGACGTCTCTCCAGAGTAAGGTCAGTGGGAAAACAGCCCTAGTTTTCACCATCCTGCATAATTTTGTGTCATCTGCAAACTTGGCCACTACACTATTCACCCCTAGTTCCAGTTCATTTATGAACTAAGGCCCCAATACGGATCCTTGAGGAACCCACTGCTTATTTCCCCGCATTGTGAGAACAGTCAATTGATTCCTACTCTTTGCTTCATGTCATTTAATCAGTTTTAATCCATCCTCTTATTCCAAAACTGCTAAATTGAGTCAGGAGTCTTCGGTGATAGACCTTGTCAAAAGCTTTTTGACAGTCCAGGTATATAATGTCTACCGGGTCACTTATCTACATTCATGTTCATTCACTTTCTGAAAGAACTACAAAAGGTTGGTGAGGCAGGACTTCCCTTTGCAGAAGCCATGCTGATTTTCTCACAGCAGGCTTTGTCCCTCTATGTGCAAAATAAATTATGGTCTTCTGGTACAGCAGCTGAATTCAGTGATAGGTTACATATACGGGTTAGTAGATCAACTATCTCACAGCTGAATTCCTTAAGAACTCTTGGGTATATGCCATCAGGACCTGGAGACTTAACAGTTTTTAATTTCCCTAGCAGGTCTAGAACTTTATGTCTGGTTGCTTCAATTTCACTCAGTTCTTCAGATTCCTTTCCTGAATTTTTTATTGTTGTTAAGTCACACAGTCGAGCCTGACTCTTTGTGACCATGGAAAAAGTCATGCCAGGCCCTCCTGTCTTCCACCATCCTCCGAAGTATGCTCAAATTCATAGCAGTTACATCAGTAATGCTGTCCAGCCATCTCATCTTTTGCCATCCCCTTCTTTTGCCTTCTGTCTTTTCCAGCATCAGGATCTTCTCTAGTGAGTGCCCCCTTCTTATTTGATGGCCAAAGTATTTAAGTTTCAGCTTCAGCATCTGGCCTTCCGGGGAACTACACAATGGTTTCAGGTTTCAGAGTAACTATAACAGCTTTTTTAAATCTAGCAAGCAGTGGGGGGGTTGGGGTCTCATTTATATGTAATAACAAATCTTGTTTCACTTAACAGGAAAAGACAAGCAAAGCAAATTCAGACTTAGAAATTAAAAAATTAACTGATCTCAGTAATATGGATTCTTCAGAATAATCTGATTTTCAGCTAAATAATTCACTACAAGAAACCAAAATATCTGATTTGTAAAATAATTTTCTAAATTAGGCATAATAAACTGGCTCATAATTCTAGAGAGTATAAATTGCTCCCATAATTTATTTTGCACATTTGGAGTGTAGGAACGGCTTTCTCTCTCCAGTACATTTTAAAAATTGGTTTTGTTTATACTCCACCTTTCTGCTCAAGGGGAACCCAAAGTGGATTGTGTTATTCGTCTGTCTTCCTTTCTGTGAGGAAAATATAGATTTGGTCACAAGAGCTGTTTGTAAGTTATAAGGCAACTTTGCACTTTACAGTGCAATTGTATTTCTGCTGGCAATGATGGCATTCCCTGCAGCAGAAGCATAAATTGTGTCATGCTGATGGCAGCAGCCAAATAGCTGCAACCAATCCAGACTCCTGGCACATGACCCTAAGTAAGGCCTGCTTTGCATGTTTGCTGTAGGAATAACCAGTGTACCCACAGCAAACACAATTGTAGTAGAAAGCATAAAGTGTCTCAGGCTCTTCAAAATGTTACACTAGCAGAAGCTGTGCTAAGGATGCTTCTTGTAAGGCATCAGACAAGGAACATGTGGATGGAAAAAGAGCATGGTGGGAGGAGGAATGCTAAATGCAGGCCTATCTGCCAAGCACAAAAAGCAACCCACCACAGAGTGCAAGACACAAAAGACAATGTTTGCCACATATCAAATATAGGACTGGCCTCTTAAAAAATTTTCTAGATGTGGGAAGTTTATATTGGTTTAAATATTGGTGAACTGGGAAATGCGTATTTCCAGGGCTTTTTTTAGCACAAAAGCACGGGAACACAGTTCTCACTGGCTTATGGGGTGTGGCTTAATATGCAAATGAGTCCCTGCTGGGCTTTTTCTACAAAATGCCCTGCTTATCTTTATTAACAGAGGCTACAGGTAGTTATGTTGGTGCAAAGCAAAATCCACAAAAGTCATGTATTTTACTTTTATTACATGTTTATTATAATATTAAACAATGTGCAAACATTTGAATTCTTCAAACTCTTCATGAGGTTGGATGTTAGAAAACAAAAAAAAGCATGGGAAGAAAAATATTTGCAGGACCTGATCTTAAGGCCTCTTCCCTGAATAGAGTCCATATTTTGCCTATTTTAGTTACTCTACAATCACCACAATGCCACACCGTTCACTGTCAGCCTATGAATGCTTACTCAGAAGTCTCTCATTGGATTCAGTGGGTTTTAATTGAAGTAATTATGTATGGGAGATCACAACCTTGAGTTCAAAAGTAAACATTGTTTTCCTCATATCCACTAATTTGAACTGTGTTGCAAATCCTGCACTCAGATCTCCATTCCATGCACATAAGGGCTTATTCAGATGGGGACCCTTGTGCATGGGGAGAGGGAACTTAAGCTTCCCTCCTGCTCTATTTTTTTCAACCTGAAATGATACCAGCAGCACAAATTTGCCCTGTGGGGGAAATTTACAGTACATGTGGTTTCCTCAGTGGGACAAATAGTATTTCTGTGGCTTTTTTAAGTTTGAAAAATGATGTGAAAGAAAGAAAGTTAACCCCAGTCTCCCCACATACCCATGGTTCTGATCCACAAAAGCCTATGTATCTGGTAGAGTTCCTAATCCTGGCCTAGCAACTGGTGCTAGGGTGGGGGAGGTTAGAAAAAGGGTCTGTATATGTGACAGAGAGCAATGACATAACATCTATGGTATCTATAGTGTATCTGGCAATTCCTAGAGAGGCATGATGTCACTTCTGGGGTTTTCCAGGAAGGGATATAACATGATTGCCTGACAGAATTCTGCCCTCTCCTCCTGTCAGCTGTTGGAGTGCTGGTGGACAACGGAACCTGCTTAGGGTTGCCAAGTCCAATCCCAGAAATATCTGGGGACTTTGGGGGTGGAGCCAGGAGACTTTGGGGGTGGAGCCAGGAGACACTGGGGTGGAGCTAGGGGGAGGGGGAAACGGAGCAGGGGAGCATGGCGAGCCGCCCCGTCTCGGAGCAGGCGATGCCGCTGCGCCGCTGCCGCCTCTTCTCCGCTCTGGAGGAGCAGCCACGGCGAGCGGAGAAGAGGCGGCAGCGGCGCGGCGGCCTCGCCCGCTCTGCCTCTGGGGTGAAATCGGAGGGGGGGTGGAGGTGGGCCGGGGACGTGGCGAGCCGCGAGTCCGGGTCCTAGAAGGGCCCGGATTCACAGCTCGCCATGCTCCTGGCCTGCCTCCGCCCTCCCTTCACTGGTTTTGCCTGCACTGCTGCCGCCTCTTGGCTGCTCCTCCGAGATGGGCTCAGCCTGGGCCCATCCTGGAGGAGCAGCTGCGGTGGGCGGGGAGGGGGCGGCAGCGGCATGGCGGCCTCACCCGCTCCGGGATGGGGCGGCTCGCCATGCTCCCCGGCGCCGTTTCCCCCCTCCCCCACTTCCATTTTTTTGGGGTGCGGGGGAAGAGGGTGGAAATCCTGGGGTCCCCCGCCAGGGCGGGAGGGTTGGGAAGCCTAAACCTGCTTCTAGTGGGAATCTGGCAGCCTTAGTGCTGGGGAATTGGGATTTAAACATACAGCTTGTACCACTCAAAGAAAACATACTGTGTAGCTTGGTCTTTAATTAAATACTGAGCATTGATTCTATTGCATTGCAGACAGGGACGGCCCTAGACTGTCTGCACCCTAGGCAAGGCTAACTTCTGGTGACCACCCCACCCCCCGGATAACATCACTGAATCATATGGGGGTGCTCAATTCAGCACCCCTAGAAGGCCAGTGCCCTAGACAATTGCCTAGTTTGCCTAGTGGCAGGGATAGCCTTGATTGCAGACTATGACATAGTCCTAGGCAAATACAATATTTATAGAATGACTGAATAGTTCATAATGGTATTAGTTATATGGATAACTGGTAAGTACTCCCTCTAAAGCTTTGGCCCTTTGCCCAGAGGAAAAAGAGAGATAATTCATGCATAATTTTTTATACCATGTATACTTTTACTTCCATCAGCTTAACCAATCTAGATAGTGAACTACAGTTCTCTATTCTGACAATAAATCTGCTGACACATTTTGCCTGAAACAGAGAAGCAAGAACCATAAAAATTCAAAGCTGACTAACTCCTATTATAATGAAGGGAAGCCATGCAGCCCAAACATTGCAGATGTCTTTGGGGGGGAGACAGTAAATCTTCATATATGGCAGCAGCTGCTGTGATAATACTGCTGCACTATCTGCACAAAGATCAAGCTCCAGAAGGTAATGTACAGAGAATCTGAGCACAGTCCCAGTGATATTCCAGAGAGTGTAATGGGCAGCATGGGACTTCCTTCAACTCACCTTCTGAAAAGGAAGCTTTGAATAAAATTTGTGTGTGTTGTATATATTATGTGTGTATGTGTCTTGAGCAAGACCAGTCTTGAGCAATGGAAGGTCTTGAGCAGTATAGTTTTATCTAAATTCCTAGAGAATAGATCAAACTTCATCCCTGAAACTGAGATCTAGTAATACGCTAACTAGCTTGTGGTCACCTGTATGTTTAAGTGGGAGGAGACAACTGAAGCTCAGAATTTTATTTGTTGCCTGTCTTTCTTGTTGAGACTCAAGGCAGAGCATGGTTATAAATTAAGGTGAAGATTTTTTTTGGTCTATCTATCCAATTATCCTATTATATAATACTAAATGCTGTTCAGGGGTGTCAAACTCATTTCTTAGGATGATCGGATCTGACATAAATGGGACTTTGTGGGGCTGAATCATGCATGTCCTAAAATGTAATGCCAGATAGCGGAGATATAGATTTTATAAAGGATACATGCAAACACAATTAAAGATATCATTTTTTAACTTAAAATACAAACATGCATAAAACTCTTATAATATTTTGTTTAAAATCGAAAGTTAGGGGAATAGTGGGATTTTGCAATGCAATTTTAAAAATAAAACATCAAGAAAAAGCACAGGGATCTCAGCAGAATCTCAAAATATAAAATGCTCTCAGCCTGGGAATAAATGAAATGGCAGGGCAATGCAAGCTTCTCCCCCCTCCCCTGTCCACTCAGATTAGCATTGACTCTCCAGTGTAATATCCCCCGTTGGCTGAGGGTTCCCCAGTTAGAGTACTCACTAGGCACTAGTTCTCATATCCATTGAGCAGAGACAAAGCTGGCTCAAAGCATCAACATTTGATTTGCAAGGACACAACTCCAGGAAGCTTCAGCTGGTCATAGGAACACTGGGAAGTTAACTTGAGCTCCACTCCATTGAAACATATAGACAAAGTTGCGAGGAAAACATGGAGTAGATTTTCCATTCAGGTCTGCTGTGTCTAGAGCCTGAATGGAAAATCCATTCCGCATTTTCTTTGCAGCCTTGCTTTCTCCTTTAGCCTCTGCAAAGAGAAGGAAGAAGGAGCTGGGAAAGTTGGCAGCCTCAGAGTTTCAAAGGTGGGGGAAGGGGGAGAAGAAAGCCCCATGGGCCTGATTAAAGCCCTGGACAGGATGGTTTGGCCCATGGGCCAAATGTTTGACACCCCTGCCAGGTTCATGGGAACTCTCATGTTCTCGCTAAGTATTCTGCATTTTCAGGAAGTGTTAGTAGTACATATGTGCACAATCCCTTTACACATACAGAATAATCTTTGAGAATGAAGAGCATGGAGAAGTCAAGGCCATATTTAACTTCTTGTGCTGCAGGAGAGCTACAATTTGCAGCCTAGATGAATTTACAGGAAACCTGAGGGTGAACAAATCTGTGATTTTCCAAGTCTGATGAAAATTGGATGTGTGCAAATAGCTTCTAAAAGGAACTATGGGGCGATTAAAACAATGCAAGTAATTATTCGATATAGGTTTCCGTTTCAGGCACTAGCTACATTATAAGAGATGCAGGTGCCGAGAGAGGGATGGAAAGTTGTCAATGTAAAGAGAGGGATGAAAGTTGTCAATAGCTCTGTGCTTAAATATAGTGAAAGGAATTGACATCCCCAGTGTCCTAAGCTAAATGTATTGACTGATTCCAGACATCAGTGTTAAAGCAGCAAACAACCTTCCCACCCCCAATTTTTCATATAGTAGCCTTGAAATATTGATTCAACCATGAAAACATTCAAACAAGATTAGGATACTCCTTTTAGCTATGGAGTCTTTCTGTTAGCATTCTTTAAAAAGTTTTATTCAATGTAATGTGAATGGAATCTACCAGTCCATACACATAGGCTAAGGGTGGCCAGTAAGTTAGCATGCAACATAATGATGATATGCATCAGATTCAGAATAACAAATTTAGTTTCACATGTTCCACATAATGAAGATGTTTTAATCTGGACTCAAACTTTGTTCTGCTGCTTCAGACTAACACAGCCACCCACCTGAATCAGTAATAATTAAAGTTAAAACCAAAACAACATAACAAACTCCAAATTCCTCCTTAAAAGAAGTGGAGGAAAGGAACTCTATCAGTACCACTTCAGTGGTAAAACTGTTTTGTGACAGAATTCCCTGTTTGCTTCTTACATCTCAGACGATTGCTCATTCTTAAGGCTTAGTAAGCAAACAAACCACTTGGAGAAGTCACAGTATCAGCTGATTAAACATTTAACAGATTTCGTTGAAGCAATATCTCTTGATGGCCTAAGCAAGTTGCTTTCCTGAAGTATTTGACTAAAGTGGAAAGCTCAATATACAAATATATTCAGGTGGATTTGTTGTTCTTAAAGGGGCTACTGGACTGAAACTTGGTTCTCACATCTGTTGCTTTATTATTTGTATGCCAATTTGCTGCTATTTACATATCCTACCATATTGTTATAATAATCTTAAACTGCATTTGTTGCTCAGTTACCTATGCATCTTGACTCTAATTAGGTTTTTCTGAAAACTAGTGTTGCCAGGTCCAACTCAGGAAATATGTGGGAACTTTGGAGACTGGAGACTTTCTGATTCCCTAAAAATATGGCAGTACAGTTCCCCCAAAATACAGTGTTCATTTCCTCATCCTCTTTTTTTCTTCCCTCAGCAGCTGCACTTCCACTCAATGAAAGTGTACACACACACAACAAAGCAGTTTGCAAGCCACACTTTTGTGATCTCCCTGGGGCAATGGTATAGATTGCTTTACTCACAGGAGTTGCTGAATTAATCTGCTGTATTTCAACCAACTTCTTCAGATTAACATAGGAAAACAAAAGTAAATAAGGAGAGAGAAGTCTAGGAGGCGGAGTTTTCCTCCATCCCATAATCAGGTTCTAGTTAACTCTTTACTAACCATTTTACTATCCATTACACTATACCACTTCTGAAATTAAAACGAAACAAGCAGAGGGACTGCACTCTCTCCCTCTCTCCCACAGGGCCAGACCTCCCACTAGGCAACTTAGGCAATCACCTATTGTGCTGTTTGTTCATGGACATAGAATTGGACTCCTTGGACTGGCAGGAGTTTCTTTTCCTCCCTCCCTCTGCACCTCTCAGAGTCTCTGAGATGCATGGGCTGGTGGGGCAACTCCTTCTCTGGGGTCAGGCTGCAGTGGCAGCCTAATCTTTCCATTCTCTTCTATGGGCACATAGGTTAGAATTGGTTATCAGTTTGTATGGGGGGTGCAAGTAGTTAGCCTTGCCTAGCGTGCAAAACAGTCTAGGTCCGGCCCTGCTCCCACATACTCACTGGCTCTGGCTACATGGCTCTGCCTGCTCTCCCTTCTGCTGAGATTTAAAGGCACACACATGTTCCAAAACACAAGCGGTTTGCAAGCTTCTAAAGATCAAAAAGCATATCATAGCTGTTGGGGCAGGGCTTCCCCGCACTGGGCAGCTGGCTGGTGGCAAGGAGGAGTCTGCAAAACTAGAGGATCCCCTGCCAAAACCTGGGGGCTGGCAAGTCTACTGAAAACTAAACCCCCTCATCTGCATGTAATATTTGAAGAAATCTGTTTCAATCTATGTGAAGAAGTGTGCACATGCTGAATCTCTCTCACACATGAACCCGGAGTTGAGATTGGTTTCTCATGGGGTGCTGCTGGACTCTAGCTTCATTCTCACATCTCTTTGATAGCTCTTGCATTTACATGCTAATTTGCTGGCATTCATTGATCTTACTGGCCACCTGATCCTATATCAGCTCTACTTATGTATCCTGGCTCTGAGTAACCCTTTCTAGCAGCTGCCCCTCACTCTCTCTTTTCCTGAAAGTAGGATTTAAGGTGATTTTATTCCATTGTTTGTAATTTAAAAAGCGTGCTTGCACATGAAAACTTATTCTTTGAATAACATTTTGTTGGTCTTAAACATGCCACTGGACTCAAACTTTGTTATACAAATATAGTTCAGTCTTGATGTTACAAAAGGACAAGAAAATCATCACAAGTAAAGAAATGCAAACATTCCAAACCTCTATAGAGACTTTTGAAGCTGATATGATGATATTAGTAAAGTTCCAATGTAATGTAGCAGCTAGAACAGACTGAAGTCCCCTCAAACAAATACACAAAACTGACTTACACTGAGTCAGATCATTGGTCTATCTGTTTGTGTATTTATTTGATTTTTTTCCTGTCCTTCCTCCTAGGAACCCAAAGCACTGTACATATTTTTTTGAAACCTTTCCACTTCAGGTCATTATGGTCAACACAAGACTGGCAATACTGCTCAGGTTCTGAGACAGACATTTTCCAAGCCTTTCCATACATATTCTATAAGACTGGAGCTTAAAAGAAACTACTTCTTTTTGCCTTTAAGGAATAGAAGTGTTATTTATTGTAAGTGATACTAATCAGCAATTTATTTCTGAATCAATTAAATGCTTTGTGCTATAGCATTTCCTTGGAGCTGGGCTTCAAAGTCTAACTTGAAATATTGGAACACTATTCATTGGATTCTGGGTACCATTTGCGCTTTGTTTCTAACATGCTACTTTTCAATATGGAAGATTATTTTTGTTTGTTAGTTTTTTTCATGAAGGAACATTCAGTCATATGAGCTCTGGAATGGTACTGGCTAAACATAGGTTTCCTGCCTCAGTGAAAATGATTCTTATAAAACAGGCTGTTGTCTGACTGAAGAGAATGACTACCAGGGCTTTTTTTGAGCAGGAACACACAAGAACACAATTCCGGCTGGCTCAGTGTCAGGGGGTGTGGCCTAATATGCAAATAAGTTCCTGCTGGGGTTTTTCTACAAAAAACAAAAACCCTGAAGGGGCATACAACTGGTATCCATTTTTCTTTCCTATTTTTAGGCTTATTTCAACCATTTGTCCCTATAAAACACACACAAAATGGCTCTGGCCAACCACTATGTATTTTCCAATAGTAATTGAGTTCTAATATAATCTTAGACCAACTCATAAAAAGACTTGAGGGTGTTTTAAAAATAAATAAAGCACTGGGATTTTTATGAAGGCATAGCATTCCTTTTAAAGAAATAACATTCTCAGGTGAATACCAGGAAAAGACATAATGATGTAGTGAAACACTCAATGGATCAATCTGGCTAATTTAATTTCTGATAATTCCTTGTGGTAACATGAGATAGATGGAAAGGAAGCAAAGGGACCTTTCTGTAGAACTGCAGATCTACATTTTTTAATGTCACATCAATACTGAATGTTTAAAAATTAAATGCCTTTTCATAACATTTTTAGATAGTTATTAAAGGCTATAGTCCTGTGCTTAGTTAAAATGGTAAAGGTAGTCCCCTGTGCAAGCACCAGTCATTTCTGACTCGGGGGTGACATTGCTTTCACAACGTTTCCACAGCAGATATTTTTTACGGGGTGGTTTGCCATTGCCTTCCCCAGTCATTTATTTATTTATTTATATCCCGCCCTCTCCGCCAAAGGCAGGCTCAGGGCGGCTCACAGGTTAGGGTCAAAAAATGACCAAACAAGATAAAACATGGGTAATACATAAGACATAAAAACAATTTTAAAATATCAGTTAAAAACAATATAACAATAGATGCTAGTACAATGATTCGTGATGCAGTTAAATTCCAATGGTAGCAGTATAACTGGATAGTCAATATTAGATGTTCCAAAGGGACCCCAAATCACCAGAGCATGATAGGAAGTTCAGAATGATGTTAAGTTCTGATTTATGGGCCTAGTCCGTTGCTGTAAGTTGTCATTATGGAAAAGCAAGGTGGAAGAGTGCCATTTTACAGGCCCTGCAGAACTGTGGGAGCTCTCGCAGGGCCCTAACATCCTCCAACAGCTCATTCCAATAGCTAGGTGCAGCCACGGAAAAGGCCCTGGCTCTAGTTGACTGAAGCCTAACTTCCCTGATGCTGGGGACTGTCAACAGGTTTTGAGACCCGAACCGAAGTGATCATTGGGGCATATACGGGGAAAGGCAGTCCCTAAGGTATACAGGACCCTGGCCATATAGGGCTTTAAAGGTTAAAACCAGCACCTTGAAGTGAATTCGGTACATTATTGGTAGCCAGTGCAGCGCTTTCAGCACAGGCTGAATGTGTCCCCATAAAGGAACTCCCATTAGCAGCCTGGCGGCAGCATTCTACACTAGCCAAAGACACCGGATTTGGGACAAGGGCAGCCCCATGTAGAGGGCATTACAGTAATCCAGCCTCGAGGTGACCGTAGCATGGATCACAGTTGCCAAGTCGTCATGTTCGAGAAAGGGGACCAACTACCTCACCATCCATAGATGGTAGAAAGCTGACTTGGCAGTTGCAGCTACTTGGGCCTCCATTGTTAGAGAGGGATCCAAGAGCACTCTTAGGCTTTTAACTTTGGGCGCCGGCATGAGCTGCATTCCATCAAAGGTCGGTAAACGGACCTCTGGTCCCGGACTGCAACAGCTTAGATACAAGACCTCCATCTTCGTCAGATTTAATTTCATCTACACTTTCCCCCCAGCAAGCTGGGTACTTATTTTACCGATCTCGGAAGGATGGAAGGCTAAGTCAACCTCAAGCCTAAGTCAACCTGAACCCAGCTTCTGCCGGGATCGAACTCAGGTCGTGAGCAGAGCTTAGGACTACAGTACTGCAGCTTTATCACTCTGTGCCACAGGGCTCTTTGTGCTTAGTTACTGATGCATAAATTCCAATCAGACTTATTTGCACAAAACGACTAGCATCTTAAATGTACACATTGGATTTATTCACTTAATTTATACCCCACCTTTCCCCCCCCAATAGAAAGCCAAATTGACTTACATCATTCTCATCTCCTTCATCCTTATCTAGGGTTGCCAGGTCCCTTGGTCCTGCCAGCAGGGGATGGGGGGGGGTGAACTTATCAGGAGTGGGGAAGAACGCCAAAATGTGATGTGTTTTTTTTTTTTTTTTGGATTTTAAATATTTATTCAATCCGAAAACGTCATACAGTAAATTACAGAGTTTGTCATCACAAGAAAAAAGTAGCAAAAAAAAGTTACTGTACAAATTAATTACTTATTGTCCTTGAGAAGGGTCACCTGTGGTTTTGTATCAATTGTTGGCAATTTTACCAAACACACAAAATTCTCCTTGTAGGTAAATTTAAATTTTCATAAAGAAAAACAATATTGTAGAAAATTTGCAAAAAGAAGGGCGAACTTATGAATGGTTAATTTACAAACACAGATTCATGCCTGATTCCTTCATACCATCTGTAAAATTTCTCCCATTTCATTCTGGCCTCTGATTCGGAGTCCCCTTTCAACATATTCGAAAGTATATCCATTTCTGCTACGTTAAAAATCTTATCTATCACCTCCTCCATTTTGGGACACTTCTCTTGTCGCCAATATCTAGCAAAAATTGTCCTAGCAGAGGTTAGGATATACATCGTCACATGTATATCATCTTTGGGGATTACTTTTCTAACGAAAGATAATAACATCAATTCTGGTTTAAATTGGATGTCAATTTGTAATATTGCCCTTAAGAGCTCATAAATCATTATCCAATATTTATTTGTGACTTTACAATTCCACCAGATATGGAAAAAGGAACCTATAGCCGAGCCGCATTTCCAACACTTTGGCGAGATCGATTTATCTATTTTTGAGAGTTGTAAAGGAGTAATGTACCATCTATGGAAAATTTTAAAAAAATTTTCTCTAAGATTTATTGGTTTAATATATTTATAATTTAACCTCCAATAGGAGTCCCATTCTTCTAAGTCTACAGTCCTCTGCAGGTTTTGCGACCACTTTATCATTGGTTCTTTGACCAACTCGTCTTCTAACTTGATTTGCATCAAGTAATTATAAACTTTTTTAATTACTTTATCCTCCTCTTTAAATAAGATCTTGTCAAGGACAAAGTTGTCTTTAGTGAAACCCTTAGATTTGTCCCTGTTGTATTTTGCTACAATTTGATTCCTCGTCCACCAATCAAACTTTATCCCTCTAGATTCCAGATCCTCATTCGTTCTAAGATTGTCCTTTTCATCTAGTAGATCTGAATATCTAACTTTCCTATTAGAACACCATAATTGCGGTAGAATCGAGGCTTCTTCGGGGGATAGCCATCTCGGGGTTCTAACATAGACTTTTCTTTTTACCTTTAACCAAGTCTCGAGAATAGTTTTACGTATTAAGTGGTTCTTAAAATAACTCTGTCCCTTGGTGACATACCAAAGGTTCGCGTGCCACCCTGCATGAAGATTGAAGCCTTCAAGAGCTAAAATTCTATTGTTCTCTAGTAGGATCCACTCTTTAAACCAAAGCATAACACAAGCAGTGTGATATGATTCCCAATCCGGGAGTCCTAGACCACCATTTTCTTTCCTGTCTTTTAGTAATTTCCATTTCACTCTAGGTTTTTTCCCAAGCCAAATGAATTTTTTGATTAGTTGATCCAACTTATCAAAAAAGGGTTTCTTTATCACAAAATTAATTGTTTGAAACAAAAACATGACTTTAGGTAGAATAGTCATCTTGACGAGTGCTACTCTTCCCATAAAAGAAATCTTTAAATTTACCCATTTTTTTAATAATGACTCAATCTCCTTTAACAGTGGTCCACAGTTATTTTCATAAAGATTACTACATCTACCTGTAAATTCTATCCCCAAATATCTGACTTTTGGCTGATTTCTAAACCCTGTTTTTGTCTCCAATTCCTTTATCCCTTGTGGGGAAATATTTTTAGTGAGTATTTTAGATTTTTGTTTGTTTATTCTTAGTCCGGCCACAAACCCATATTCCGCCAATTCTTTTAACGTTTCGTCTATAGTCACCTTATTATTCTGTAGAATCAAAGCCATATCGTCTGCATATGATAGCACTTTGTAGGACTCCCCTTTGACCTTCAGTCCTAAAATTTTATCGTTACCTCTTATGGAAGAGTTTAAGACCTCTAAGGACAAAATAAAAAGTAACGGTGAGAGCGGACAGCCCTGTCTCGTTCCCTTATGTATAATTATCTCCTCAGTCAGACTTCCGTTTATTATTATCTTTGCCGTTTGATCTTTATAGATAGCCTGGATGTTTTTAGTAAACTGCTCATCAAAATCCATGATTTTTAATAGACGAAACATAAACTCCCAGTTGAGATTGTCAAATGCTTTTTCGGCATCGACGAAAAGCAATAACATTTCCTTTTCCCTATGAACCTCATAATATTCTAAAATATTCGATACGATTCTTATATTAGTTCTCGAATGTCTCTTTGGTAGAAAGCCTGCCTGATCCTCATGTATTAGTGTTTTTAAAATCTTCTTCACTCTGTTGGCCAGGATCGACGCATAAATTTTATAATCTACGTTTAACAGTGAGATCGGCCGGTAATTTCTGATCTGATCTAAATCAGTTGTGGTTTTTGGGATTAAGACAACATTAGCCCCTTTCCAAGAGTCTGGAGTCTTACATACTCTCCAGACTTCGTCAATAAGTAGTTTAAAGTGCGTTATCAGGGTCTCTTTCAGCATTATATAATATTCCGCGGGGAGGCCATCCGGTCCCGCCGCTTTATGTTTCTTGAGTTTAGCCCAGGCTTCTTCTAATTCTAATGTCGTAGGAGAACAGCCCAGGATTTCTTTCTGATCCTTAGTTAATCTTTGTGTTACCTTTTGTTTGAGATACCTGTCTTGTACATCACCATCTATTTCACTCCCTTTATATAGCTGAGTATAGAAGTCACAGATTACATGTTTCATCTCTTCTAGAGATATTTTTTGATTGCCCTCTTTATCCTTCAAGGTGTTTATTATTTTCCTCTCTCTCTCCTTTCTGACTTTATAGGCTAACCATCTCCCTGGTTTATTAGCATTTTCGAAAAACTGTTGTTTGGCGTATCTAACCTTCTTCTGCATCTCTGCCAAAAATATTAAATGGACCTTATGTTGCAACATCTTTATTTCTGATTTAATTTCTTGCAGAGTCGGTTTCTCTTTTAGCTGTCTTTCTTTTGTCTTTATCTTTCCTGTAAAATCTGTTAGTAATCTATTCTCCTCCCGTCTCTTAAAAGCATTGAAACTGATAGCTATACCTCTCATATATACTTTACTCGTTTCCCATAGGGTTGTGTAAGATATATCTTCCTGAGTGTTTAATTGGAAAAAAGCCTTCAGCTCCTTTCTGGCATGATTAATGAATTCTTTATCCTCTAACAATCTTGAATTCATTCTCCACCCTGCACTTCTTTTGACATCTCTCATTGCCATGGTGATAGGGTTGTGGTCAGCAATTGTGTTAGGGAGGATTTCTACTTCTTCAATTAAATTCGTTAAATTTACTGAGATCCACATCATATCTATACGGGACCATGAATTGTGTCTACCGGAAAAAAAGGTAAAATCATTCTTGTCTGGATTTAAAGTTCGCCAGATATCTACTAAGGTAAATTCATCTACCAGCCTGAAAAAAGCCTCCGGTAGAGTATTACTTCCAGATCTTTTTGACTTTTTCTTTGAACTACTAGAGCTTCTATCTAGCTTTGGGCATGATACCGCGTTAAAATCACCCACCAGACATATCCTGTCATAGTCCTGAGTTCTAATTTCCCTGTATAGGTCCTTATAAAACTTATTCTGCTTGTCGTTAGGTGCATAGATATTAACCAATAAGATTTTCAAAGATTCTTTAAGGATTTCTATCCCCTGAAATCTTGCATCTTCCGATTGGAAAACCATTCTAGCCTGAAGGTTTCCTCTCACATAAGTAACTAATCCTCTTTTTTTCTTTTGTACCTCAGAAGTTATAAATGCCGTGCCTAATTTTTCATTCCGTAATAGCCATTCATCTTTCTTTTTCAAATGTGTCTCCTGCAAACATATGATATCTGAATTTATTTTTTTAATTGCAAAAATATACGTTTCCTTTTGTTTGGGGAGTTCAAGCCATTAACATTCAGAGAGATAAATTTTAACTTATTCATTCTTATTTAGGGAAGAAAAGAAAAAAAAGGAAATCGGCTTTTTATTCGCCTTGGAAGTTTTTCTTTTTTCTCTGTGCCCTAGTTTCTCGCTGGAACCGTTCCTCCCCCTGTACTTCCCCCTCCTCTCTTTCGCTCGAGGAGGCCGGATCGTCCGGTTCCCCCAAGCGGCTTTGATTAGTCTTGTCCTGTTCTTCCCTAGATTTGCTTCTCTCTCCTTTCCATAACCATGTTTTAGTTTGATTTGTTAAAAAGTCTTGCGCCTTCTCATAAGAATCCATCTTATATCTTGTTCCCATGTATGTAAACAGCAACCCCTCCGGGAACAGCCATCTATACATGATCCCTTTATTTTGTAGCATTGCCGCTAAATTCGCGTATGGTTTCCTTCTGTGCCTTATAACCCAAGGGATCTCTCTCATCACTTTGATCCTAGTTCCTTTAATCATGAGTGGAGCCTCCCTTGTTTCTCTCCAAATTTTTTCTTTGATGCACCTTCTCACAAACTTTACATGGACTTCCCTCGGAAGGTCATTTTTTTTTGCATATTGTGTTCCCATTCTTGCTATATAATCAATTTCCCTTTCTATCTCCTCCTGGTCTTTCCTTATAACATTTGTGAGCGCTTCTGTTACCATCTCCATTAAATTCTCACCTTTATCCTCAGGGATATTAACTAATCTGAGTATGTAATCTGCTTGGCCCTGTTCCAATTTGGCCATTTTAATATCCTGCTCTTCTTGCTTGTTTACAATTTCTCCTATCCTTTGGTCAGTTTGTTTGAACTTCCCCTCTATTGACTTTGTAATTTTAACCACTTCAGCAATGTCCTTCTTGGTGTCTTTGCACTTATCATCTAAAGCTTCTATTTTGTTAACAAGACTCTCTATCTGACTACTTAGAGCAAGTTGGGTCTGCTTCAGAGTCTCAAGGTAAAATTGTTGCATCTCTTTAAGGGCATCCTGAGAGATTGACGCCCCTACTGATTTTGGTTGACCAGGTGAGAACTTGGCTTTGACCTGCTGAGACATTTTGGGCAGTTCTACAAAGCTCTACAAAGCTACAACTGGTATTATCAAATCACCTCCCACTTCCCCTTCCCTCCCCACTTCTCTCCTCCCTCCCCCAACCAAAGTTCTACTGGTGGAGAAACAGACAGAGAAAAAAATATATATATAATCAAACGGGAAGAGGAGATGGGATAAATATTGAAAGTCCAAGTTCGTTTCAGGACCAATTAAGGCCGTGTAGAGTCTCTGTGACTCAGCCTCTTTCCAAATATCCAGTATCTTCCGGAGTTCTTACAGCAAGTCCCAGGTCAAATTTTATAAAGTCAACAAATCACCAAGTCGCACCCTTCCTCTCCGTCTCTCCGTCTCTCCCTCAGTCCAAGACTCTCTTCGTCCTCCGTTTCACTCTATTGTTTTAAACCCCAAGAGATTAGCTTGAAAGGGTAACACTGAGGTCCAAACAATGAAGACAAAACAATGAGGACTGGGTATTAAGAAATCCCCCAGTCGGGACGCCCACCCATCAAAAAAGAAAGAAAAGAAAAAAAAAAAGCCGCAACTTGAGTTTCTACCGTCCCTTCGTCGCTGACGCCGACGCCTCTGGCTCCTTCTTCTCCCTCACGCCGCCGCCATTTCGGGTCTGCCGCAGGGAAAGACGAACTGGAGCTGGAGCCTTCCTCCTTTACCACCAGGGTTGATTTGATTTGATCCAGGGGAGTCTACCTCACCAGAGACGAAGTGAGACCAGCCAGCAAAGCAAAACCATGCTGGGAAAACGTCTTTATTTCCTAAAACCGCCTTCCAACAGAGCCCTCCTCATTCCGGCGGTCGGAGCTAAGTCGCCTTAACGGCGCCTCTCAGGCTTCGGGACAGGAAAACAAGGGCGTAGTGCCTTGGGAGCTTGAAAACCCCTTCCAGCGCTTCCCTCGGCCCCCTCAGTGCACTGCCTCCAACAACAGGAGGTATGTGCGGGCATACAAGCCCCCCTTGAAGCCTAGGATCGGCGCGTCTCCACGGAGCTCACCGCACAACGCTGCCGCCTCGCCCCGCCATAGACCGGAAGCAAATGTGATGTGTTTACATGACCTAGAAGTGATGTAAGCACATCAGGGACATGGGGGACACTCTGAGTTTTGGGCAAAACTATATGATAGATTAGCTTCTACCATAGCATTTTGACCAAAAACTAGAGCACTCCCCTGACATCCCTCACATGCCACATAGGCACATATTTAATTTCCATGTTCTTCCCTGTTTCAGGGGTGTAATCCCACTCTTACCAGCCAGCTGGCAGGCAGTGGAAAGGTAGGGCCTAAAAGCAGAGACCCCCCCCCTGCCCCTGATGTGGGGGGTGGGGTCTGGCATCCCTAATTTTATGCTCATATCAGCTCTGGTGTAAAGGTCAGAGTTTTAAATGACATTAGAGTTGAGGTAACATGATGGGAAGTCTGATCAGTGATGGGAACCCAACTTCTACCTGATAGCTGGAACATGTGGCTTCTATGTACAGTTATTTAAGTAAGAACATTGACATTAAATGTGAAGTGCCTACGTGACCCAGAAGTGACATTAGCACAATGGGGATGTCAGGGGGATGCTCTAATTTTTGGGCAAAACTCTATGGTAGAAGCTAATTCTATTTGAGTAAACTTAAATAACTTGAGGGGATTGACCACAGCCTAATTAGGATTGCTGCCTGCTGCTATGATGTTAAAAATTCTTCCCTCTGGTACTGCCTGGCTTATGTTCTACAAACCCTTTGCTCTCCATGGGACAGGGGTTCTCAACATGGTGCCCACCAGCACCTTTCTTGGCACCCACCCAGATGCTTTTAGAATGTAGGTGGAGCTCTTGCTCAGCAGGCCACAGAAAATTTGATTGGCTATGCAGTTTATAATAAT
This sequence comes from Heteronotia binoei, assembly GCF_032191835.1. Taxonomy (NCBI): domain Eukaryota; kingdom Metazoa; phylum Chordata; class Lepidosauria; order Squamata; family Gekkonidae; genus Heteronotia; species Heteronotia binoei. The sequence goes on from NC_083225.1 coordinate 68,883,201, forward strand.
GTTGTTTCTATGGCAGCTGCTACCACAGTGTTTGTTTATTCTCTCTCACCTCTCTTTCAGTGTATTACCCCTCTTCTCCCCTACACTTGGGTTCCTTCTCTGTGTGTGGTTATACCTACTGCAGCAGCCATTATGTGGTTGTGCCCACTACCCTATGTCAGAATTTCACATCTGCCCACAGACTCAGAAAGGTTGAGGACTCCTGCTCTAGGACTTCACTGAAGACATCAGGGAAATGGGCAAAACCCAGTAATTTCTGTTTATATAATCATCAACAACAACCCTTATTGGCATAGAACATTGGCATAGAATAGTCATAGAATACACAATAATCCAAGCAATTAATACAGAATCCATCAAATATAATATTTAATACAGGAACAGAAACAACACTATGGAGAATTTAACCTTAAGGACTTCCACAAGAAATTTAGCAACTGCTTCAGTAGTTTCAGGAATCAGATCATTCTGAAAGAATTTTTTCTTTTTCTTAGCAATTAAATAATGAAATGTCTTTTTATGTATGAAATATTGCCCCAGCTTGTCAGATTTCTCCAATTGGTAGGATTCCCTAAATAAAGATCTTAGGGGGGGTTTTCCCCCCAGTCAAGACATTCTTAGTCAAACCAGGTTGATGGAATGGTTTGGCCATTAGGCCTACACTGATTGGTAACGTGATAGAAGGCAGTTATCACTTTCAGATAAGAAGCAGTTAATTATTGGTCTCAAATTGGACATTAGTTCACAATCAAGAAAAGTAGAAAATTATTTTTCTGTTTATATCCTGGGATGGGGAAAAGGATGTTCAGGAAAGAAGATTGAAACTGTTTACAGGTGTAACACACAGCATTAATTAGGCTCATTCTGTTAAAACATTTCATTTCACAGTTATTGGGTGCAAAGAACAGCTGTAAGCCAAGCTTTCAAAAAGCTTGGTAAAGTTAACGTTAATGTTGATTTTAAAAATCATTATATTAGACATGCCATTCTAAAAATATGGAACAAATATAAATCCAGATTGTGTCCAAAAACTCCTTTGTGGATCTCAACACAAAAGGCTTTTTTAAGATTGGAAATGGCAATGAAACAAAAGTATTAAACATCAGTGTATTTTAGATATCTCTCAAGGTGTTTGTGAAATAAAAATGAGTGTTTGCTAACACAAGGACACAGCTGTCAATTTTTAAAAATGCACAGTTATTAGAAAGATTTAAACTGGATAAAAGGCTGTGTGGTTTTGACTAATCCACAACTGAATTTGAAACAGAGTTGTGTACGAATGACCAACAAATTATTGCTAAATAGTACAAACTTCTGTTAAAATTTGATGCAGAGGAAGAACAGGTAAAAGAATTTATGATAAAGTGGTCAATTTTTTTGGTTATACTATGCAAATGGAACAATGGGAAAATCTTTTGTTATAATAAAACCAAAATAATACTGGATAGTAATATATTCAATTATGCAGGAGATTTTAAAGACTAATATACAATTGAAACCAGAGGCATTTTTGTTGAGACTAACATAAACAATTAGAAAATACACAAGAAACAGATCAAAGTTTTTCTAATTTTACTATTCTGCTATTGGTTTTTAACTTTGTACCACTTGGCATTCCAAACCCCACCAGCTATATGTGGCTCTGTTTACTGTACCTCATTCCTCGTCTGAAGAAGTGTGCATGCACACAAAAGCTTATGTTCTGAATAAAGCTAAATTGGTCTTAAAGGTGCAATTGACTCCAATTTTGTTCTACATGGAACTTTGTTTTTGTATATGACAATGGCAGCAAGACTGTTGTATTCTAAAAAATGGAAAACTTCATCATTACCTACAATAGAGAAATGGCTAGTCAAGATGATGGAGCTTACAGAGATGGCCAAACTTATGTCTTCGATAAAGAAAAAGACTTTACATATTTTTGTCTACATGGAAACCCTTTATAGACTTCTTGTGTAAAAAGGGGGGAAATGAACTGTCAGGGCTTTTTTTGTAGCAGGAACTCCTTTGCATATTTGCACACACCCCTGTAAACTCCAGGAGGATTGGCTACATCTGGGGTGTGTGGCCTAAAATGCAAAGGAGTTCCTGCTACCAAAAAAGCCCTGGAACTGATTATTTATTGAAAACTAAAAGGCAAAGATAACAAGATTACATTGAAAGGTGTCATGGTCTGATTTCCGATCAAGGTAGTAATAAGAAAATGTATGGCACTCTGTAGCAGAAATAATTGGATATTATTCCTTTTTCTTTCTTTCAACTGTGCTAGTTTCTATTTTTTTTCTTTTTTTCTTTTTTGTTATTTTGTTTTATTTTATTTTTCCTTCTTTTTATTTCATGTATAAAAATCTTAATAAAATTCTTATTTTAAAAAATCTTGCAATGAACCTTTGGCTTTCCCATAAGTTCAGGAACCCCTCAGTATAAGTGGTGAGTAGGGATGGGCATGAACTTACTGACATTGGATAAACATATGGAACAGAGGTCTGTGGCTATTAGCCACAGCGTATTGTTGGAACGCTCTGCCTGGGACAGTGATGCTCTGTATTCTTGGTACTTGGGGGGGGCAACAGTGGGAGGGCTTCTAGTGTCCTGGCCCCACTGATGGACCTCCTGATGGCACCTGGTTTTTTTGGCCACTGTGTGACACAGAGTGTTGGACTGGATGAGCCATCGACCTGATCCAACATGGCTTCTCTTATGTTCTTATGACAAACTAAAGCTCATCATGAATTTTAGCTGCTTCATGATTTGCAGAGAGATGTTCGTGAAAAGCTGTGGGGAGCAGAAGGTAGCATTTAAATGGCACTGAGCCATTTCAACCAAACAGCTGAGACCAGCTGTATGGAAAATGCTGCTTTGTGCTCCCCACAGCTTTTTTGTAAGGAGCAAAAAGTAGGATTTAAATGGCTTAGAGTCATTTATACCAAACAGCTGAGTGGCAGTCCATGCCAGCTGTGTAGGAACCCCTGCCTTTTGCTCCTTATGAAAAGACATATTCCCTCTATTTTTCATCCAGATTATTCCATATTCCCTCTATTTTTTCATCCAGATTATTTATAAAGATGTTGAACAAAACAGGTCCCAGGACAGATCCTTGCGGTACTCCACTTGTAACTCTTCTTCAAGAGGATGAGGAACCATTCATGAGCACTCTTTGGGTTTAATCTGTCAACCAGTTACAGATCCACCTAACATTTTACCAACTTGTCAACAAGAATAATATGTGGAACCTTATTGAAAGCCTTACTGAAATCAAGATAAACTATGTCAACAGCATTCCCCTGATCTAGCAAGGTAGTAACTTTCTCAAAAAAGGAAATCAGGTTCGTCTGACATGACTTGTTCTTGAGAAACCCATGCTGGCTTTTGACTTGTTCTTGAGGACCTTTAACCTGCTTAATTCTTTTAAGGGCCTTAGAGTTCAACAAGGTTACAGGAGAATGCAGTTTATCCAGATGCCTACCCATGACCTGTGATGAGACATAATGTCACAAGGGATAGGGTGTTTGCAATTCACATCTGCTCTACTCTCTTCTCTTTCACCCCTTCATGATGGTGTCTTCCATCTCAGGCCTTTCAGAAAATTACAGCAGTACCCTTAATAGAGTTACACCCTCTACATGGAGTCTCCTCAGAAGGTGTAGATCTTAGAAGTGTAAATCAGCATTAGATTGCACTGTTAAGAGAGCTTTCAAAACCATATAAAAGCTTGAAATGATGCCTAACAGGCAACATTCCAAGTGATGTATCACTTAAACTCTGTGCCCATTGGCTGAATGTCTGCCTGATAATGTAGCTATTAAAAGCATGTGAGATTTGCCACGAAATGGTAGCAGTCTTTGAGGAACAACCTAATAATTGTACTGCAGGCAGAATATATGCATAATAAATAAATTAATGAAGAAAGGGATGTTGTCTTCTGTTATCTGCCTGGCTGATCAAAAGGAGTTGAGTGCAAGCCTAGAAGCCATTTGTTCGGTGCAGTGAAGCCTGCACAGGTGAAGGCTATAATTAAGAATTATCAGCTGAAGAGGTGCCTCAGGTGCTCCCTTCTCAAGGTCTTAAGGCTTTCCTCTGCTTGCTTGTGGCAAATGGTAGAAAGGAATTTAGGTGGAAGGGCTGAAAAAATCTGCTGGTTGCAGCTTCAATGGGATCTGGTATTACCCCTTTAAAAATATTTATACTCAGTAATAGAAGATGCTGTGGCTTTGCATCAACAGATCTGTTGAAAATATGTATGCTCCTTATGTTTTGTTTGAAAGAAGGACTGATTGAAAGAAGGACCAAAATATTTTTTTTCAATGCCTAACAAAGATATGTTAGGCATTGAAAAAAAATATTTTGGTCCTTCTTTCAATCAGTAACAGAATATAGAAAATGTGGTGGGCCCTCCTTCTTTGGTGGTTTTTAAGCAGAGGCTAGATGACTATCTGACATAAATGCTGATTCTGTGAATTAGGCAGCTCATGAGTGCAGTCACACGCACCTTTACATCCATCTTGCCCACGGTTCCCATTCGGATTTTATGAGCATGTCCAGACAACCACATCTGTCCCTCAAATGCAACTGGTCAGCATCCTGACTTGCCCGTTTGATGCCGGGGTTATTTGACATCGGAGAAAATCCGACCCTTTTCCCCAGAAGCGGCACACATTCAGGTTATTCCTGTTTGGACAGCTCATGCACAATACTGCCCCTTGGGATGTTTGGTGCCTGCCATCCACCCCTCCCACATTTTTTAAAAAGCCCCAGCAGACATGCGCAGGACCAGATCATCGGGAATCTGAGGTGAGGCTTCTACTTCTCTAATCAACAAAGGATCCACGGGAGCATTATCTCGCTATTCAGAAGAAAGGGGGGGGGGGAATCTTTTTTCAATGTGGAGGATTTCCAGATATCATCATCACTACTTCAGTCAAACATGACCCTTTCCAGGAAAGTAGTTCCTGACAGTGCCCTAGTTTGAATTAGCAACGTTAATTCCCAGAACTCCCTCCCCTCCCCGAAGCAATGTTTAATTCCCCACTTCCCAATGGTTGGGCGCATGTTCAATGAAAACCCCACAGCAGGAATCACAGTATGATTGCTCAGCAACTGAATGAGAGTGAGACAACTTTGGATCTGCTTGATCGGTTGTATGCATGCTCCAAGAAAAGAGTGTGATAGCATTCAATATGTCTGATCATTCAACAACAGGATGATATCGGGACAAGTCGCATTCTTGGATGCTCATCTGATCGGCCCCATGTCAAATCAATATTCAGCGGTTCAAATTTGAACACTGCACGACTGCTTTTAATGGAATGTGTGACTGCACCCCATGAGAAGGAGGGCAGGAAAAGTTGCATTGGTACCTAGCTCTTGTGGCGCTTTCTTACATGCTCAGAGAAACACTGATTGCCATATTGGGTCAGTCAGCAATTTTTCTCCAGGCCAGTTTGGCAAGAGATCTTGGAGTTTTTGCCATCTTCTGGGCATGGAGCAGGGGTCACTGGAGATGTATGTGTGTGTGAGAGATACTATTGAATTTTCTGCATTGTGCAGGGGGTTGGAATAGATGATCCTGGAGGTCCCTTCCAACTCTATGATTCTATTTATTTGAAAATATAACTTTAACCAGCTATTTCTGTTCAAATACCACAATAATTATTCTAAATCTATCAGCTGGGATAAAAGCTGTGCACTCTTCAGGAAGTAGAGAGCAATTTGTACTGCCAGATGTTTTCTTTCAGGATTCGTAAACTTTCAGGGAGTTCAGGAGCCCACATTTTCCTTTCCCCATTTTTTCTTTAAGGGATTTTGAATCCTGGTTTGGGATGCTAGAAACCAAGAAAAGTCAAGCAAGAAAGAAGATGTGGTTACAATTATAGACTAGGATTTATTCAAAGATTGTTATGATGGGTTACCTGAATTTATCTTATATTAATGAGAAAAGGAAAAGGAAAGATCCCCTGTGCAGGCACCAGTTGTTTCCGACTGAGTGACACTGCTTTCACAACGTTTTCACGGCAGACTTTTTACGGGGTGGTTTGCCATTGCCTTCCCCAGTCTTTTACACTTTCCCCCCATCAAGCTGGGTACTCATTTTACCGACCTCGGAAGGATGGAAGACTGAGTCAACCTTGGGCCAGCTACCCAAATCCAGCTTCTGCCAGAATCAAACTCAGGTCGTGAGCAGAGAGTTCAGACCACAGTACTACTGCTTTACCACTCTGCGCCACGGGGCCGCTACTATATTAGTGAAGCCATTGTTAAATAGTGAACTTTTATCTCAACACAACTCATTTATTAACATGAACAATCACAAAGAAGCACAGTAATGGGTGCCTGTCTCAAGCTCAAACAACAGTAGCACATAACACACACACTCAATACATAACAGCCATCAGGATTTCAGGTTGTGATGAATGATAACAAAATATGATCTCATGATAATATAATTCCCTCACTAAATGTACAATTCCCATCCCTCTAACCACCATGTCATTGTGAATCTCCCATTATGCAGGTAAGGAAAGCCCGTAAATTTCCCTTTGATCTGCTACAAAAATCTCATAAATGTTACTGACAATTAAATGCCTCACAACTACAAAACCATTACTCCAGCGTTCTAAAGTTAACAGCCCAGGACCTCTGGCAGCATGTCCATGTTTTCTCTAATCCATTCTGCAATACATCCCCTTTGTCTTAATTGGCTTTAACATGTCTAGTGCTTTGTTAAGTAAAATGGATTAGCAAGGAAATCTATTTCCTTTTGAAAAGGGAATGAATAAACCAAAGCAGAGTTCTTGAGAGTGGGGAAGTCATGTAGCCATACCATTCTTGAGTAACATTAGCTTTGTGCAAACATTCATTCTGGGTAAAAATGAAGCCTTGGAAGGAGGGGAAGGGGAACTCTGCCCTGCTCTCCACATTTATTTATTTAGCTACTTATTTAAAAGGTTTCTAACCCATTTTCCCCCAAAACATTTCAAAATGGTTCACGATAGCAATACCAAAGGCAATAAATACAGAAAACAATAAAAACATATCAAAATAGTAACTTCTTCATTAGCCAATTAGCAACATCAGCAATAGCTAGGACAGAGACCTATCAAAAAAGATAAAATGTTGGTTTTAAATGATTATATTTCATTACATTGTATGTGTATATGTATATATTAACAAAAGTTAGTCTGGCGGTACAGCGCCATGCCCATCATGGCCAAGATCAGCACTTAGAAAGGCTAAGCAGCTTTCAAGTACAAGTCTCAGACCAGAAAAGCAGAAATAAGTATGCAATAAATATGGATATTACAGAATCCTCTTCTTGAATGAGTACATGGTCTCTTAATCCATACTCTCTGCTATTCCCAGGTCTTGAGTTCAGTTCTGTCTCTAAGGAAGGGTAGGGACCATGGAGCCTCAGAAAAAGATGGGAATTGTCTATGGCAGTCATGTTGTTTTGCTACTTTTTAAAAAATGCTGTCTAAAAATACAACTCACACAGTGATCTTTATCATTTCTAGAGTGAGGTACTAACAGTATGTTGATGGCATCCATCTACCATCTTCATTAAGTGACGACACATTTGTTTGGTCCAGGACTAATATAGTTTCACCAAGGATAGCAAAGTGGATGCTGAGGCAGAGAAACAAAGCTGAAATTTAATCCAGGGAAAATAGGTGGTGGGAAAGGCAGAAGAGGGCAAATACAATGGGATGCATACACACTGTTGATGCAGTTAGTCCATCTTTAGGTGATTTCACATGTTGACTGCAAGTGGATTTTGCTATTCTTACACAGTAAAAATCCAGTTGCAAAGTGTGTTATTTAGTGGGTGTGAAAACACCCTTTGTCTGGTCAAAATCACAGATCTTCACAAAGGAACAGTGCAACTGCTTTTTTGGAGGAGGTCAGGGGAATGGTAGCCATCACCAGAAGTGTTTAATATTAATTATATTTAATCCACTGCATATAGCCAGAATAATTTAATCTTAAAAATAGCTTGATAACAAATGGGAAATTACCATTTCCACACCCTTTTGTTAGACCCTTCATTGTGAAGGTCAGTGTGGGAATGGGTCATAGGAAGAATCCAGAGTGCTTTTGGGAGCAGAGGTCCATCAGTGGCTTTAGCCACAGTGTATTGTTGGAACTCTGTCTGAGGCAATTAATGCTCTGTATTCTTGGTGCTTGAGAGGGGCAACAGTGTGAGGGCTTCTAGTGTCCTGGCCCCACTGATGGACCTCCTGATGGCATCTGGGTTTTTTGGCCACTGTGTGACACAGAGTGTTGGACTGGATGAGCCATTAGCCTGATCCAACATGGCTTCTCTTATGTTCTTATGGATCACATGTTCAGTGGAGTTCTGTGAGTAGTTTTCTCTAACTATATGGGTCCTTCATTCCAGTGCATTTTTAATCATTCCAATGATCTAGTTCAGTATGGATGAACACTTTAATATGAGCATCACAAGTTAATTAAGGGGTGTGGGAGTTAAATGCATTAATTGCATATGTTATATAGGGTTGAGGGAGCTCCGTGGTGTAGAGCGGTAAGCTACAGTGCTGCAGTACAAGCTCTGCTCACAACCTGATCCTGATCCTGGCAAAAGCTAGGTTCTCAGGCAGCCGGTTCAAGGTTTACTCAGCCTTCCATCCTTCCAAGGTCAGTAAAATGAGCACCCAGCACTGGATGACAGGGGAAGGCAATGGCAAACTACCCCATAAAAGAGTCTGCCATGAAAACATTGTGATGCGATGTCACCCCAGAGTCAGAAATGTCTGGCGCTTGCACAGGGGACTACCTTTTTATATAGGGTTACATAAATGTTTATGGTTTAATCATTTTAATTATATAGTGCTTACACCCAGGTACCTCTCAATTAATTTTAATCCATAAGAGACCTGCTCAGAACTTAAATTTAAAAAAAAATAATACATGAATGGAAACTAAATAGACACTTTTGGGATAGAAAAAAACAGAAGACAACCCTCAATGAGCAGAGGCTAAAGAGTTCAGCACTTGCCTCCTCCTCTGTAGGCTTGAGAAGAAAAGCAATCTGAAAACAGAACAATGATACAACTGTGGGAGGCAATTATGGCAATTAGTTCCATTGGAAGTAAGACTTCAGAACAAAAAGCACCCTAAGGCTTGGACTTATGCTTTGCTCACCAGCGGGCTATTCAAGAAAGGCTGCTGCAGTTCCCCTCCCAGTTTTGCAGACAGAGATACCACTTAGGATACATGTATTTGTCATAAATGTGTCTTGTGTCTGGGGGAAATTGACAGAAATATTCAGATTCTATCGCTTTATGCAAAAGGGGCCCTGGGGTTTTTTCACAATCATTGTTCCATTTTTACTCAATTATTTGGTTGTCCTTTCTTGAGTAGTTTCTGTTGCAGGGAACCAGCAATTTCCCACCACTTAAATCACAGTAATTTCACATTTTACATTAAAGCACATTACCCCTAGATCTCCTTGGATCTTTGAACATTTTATCCTGCTGCAAAAGGGCTTTTAAAATGAGACTACAGATTTGTCAGGCTGCTGAATGTACTGCCACAATTTTGAAGTAAAGGAACATAAGTACGCTTTGTAAAATGTAAACAGAATTATCCAAAGGGTTCCACTAGCAAAATTAAGGGGAAAACCTTGAATGCAGTCCCTGGAGGACATGATCATGTCTCCTGATCAGTCAGTGAGTTGTTCTGCTTCCTTCCATGTTAGCACTCTTAGTTTAAAGAGGGCAAGGGACTTCACTCACTAGAAAGTGGGAAATGGTTACTAACAGTGGCTCAAAAATGGAACTTCTTGGCCTTGGAATTATACGCATAATCTGTGTCCTCCATATGTGCTATCAGAAGTCAAGCCACAATGGTAAACTGATTACAGTGCTGATTCTTCCTGCTTCCTAGAGAGAATGCAACAAAATGCAGGAACAGATTTTATTTTTAAAGGAAGGGGATGGCTCATAGCTCTGAATGCACAAAACAAAAGGTCAAGCCCACAATCCAATAAAACAGTTCGAAATTAAACAAGAACACGATATCTTTATTAAATAAATTAAAAATAAATACCACCACTTAGAAGAAATATGTTCAAAGTACACATTGGGAAGAGGTGTGGGGGGGCACATTTACAAGTTGCAAATTGTTGTTTGGGTTGCAGGTGAGCAGCCCCCCCCGCCACACACACACACAGAGTTCTTCCCCAAAGCATCTAAAGCAAGGGTGTCAAACTCATTTGTTATGAGGGCCAAAGCTGATATAAATGAGACTTTGTTGGGCTGGGCCATGTCAGATTGGGCCAGGCCATGTTGGGCCAGGCCATGTGTATACCTATTTAAGCTTAGGTAGCAGAGATATAAACTTTATAAAGGACACAGACAAACACAAATTTAAAAACAAAACAAAACTTAAAACATGCTTAAGAGAGCCAGTTTGGTGTAGTGGTTAAGTGTGCGGACTCTTATCGGGGAGAACCGGGTTTGATTTCCCACTCCTCCACTTGCATCTGCTGAAATGGCCTTGGGTCAGCCATAGCTCTGGCAGAAGTTGTCAAGTTTCAAGTTTTCAAGTTTATTTCAATTTATATCCTGCCCTTCCCACCGAAGTGGCTCAGGGCGGCTCACAGCACATAAAATCTAACATAAAATTATTGAATTTAAAACATCTTACACAGTTAAAACAGTAAAATAAAACATATAACAGCGGTCTATTAAACTACACTCAGTTTCCAATGCCAGTTAGTTATAAGCCAGCTGGAAAAGGGCTGTCTTACAGGCCCTGCGGAACTGGCCAAGGTCCCGCAGGGCCCTCACCTCTTCAAACAGCTGGTTCCACCAGAAAGGGGCCATTACAGAGAAAGCCCTGTCCCTGGTAGATTTCAGGCGGGCTTCCTTTGGCCCGGGGATAATGAGCAGATTTTGAGATCCCGATCTCAGTACTCTCTGGGGAACATGTGGGGAGAGACGGTCCTTAAGGTAGGCAGGTCCTAGGCCATATAGGGCTTTAAAGGTAATAACCAGTACCTTGTACCAAACTCGGTATATTATTGGCAGCCAGTGCAGAATCCGGAACCCCAGCCGAATGTGCTCCCATCTTGGGAGCCCCAATAACAACCGGGCAGCGGCATTCTGCACTAACTGCAACTTCCGGGTTTGGCACAAGGGCAGCCCCATGTAGAGGGCATTGCAGTAGTCCAACCTCAAGGTGACCGTTGCATGGATCACCGTTGCTAGATCGTCACACTCCAGGAAAGGGGCCAACTGCCTCGCCCGCCTGTCCTTGAAAGGGCAGCTGCTTTGAGAGTCCTCTAAGCCCCACCCACCTCACAGGGTGTCTGTTGTGGGGAAGGAAGATAAAGATTGTGAGCCACTCTGAGACTCTGAGATTTGGAGTGGAGGGTGGGATATAAATCCAATATCTTCATCTTCTTCTTAAAACATTAGCACTTGTTGGTATTAAAGGTGCTTTCTTTGTAACTCTCCAAGAATCCCAGCTGCAAATACAAGTTGATGGGGTGTGAACTGGCAGAGACTGACCAAGAGAGAGATCTTGGGGTTGTGGTAGATAACTCACTGAAAATGTCAAGACAGTGTGCAATTGAAATAAAAAAGGCCAATGCCATGCTGGGAATTATTAGGAAGGGAATTGAAAACAAATCAGCCAGTATCATAATGCCCCTATATAAATCAATGGTGCGGTCTCATTTGGAATACTGTGTACAATTCTGGTCACCGCACCTCAAAAAGGATATTATAGCATTGGAAAAAGTGCAGAAAAGGGCAACTAGAATGATTAAAGGTTTGGAACACTTTCCCTATGAAGAAAGGTTAAAACGCTTGGGGCTCTTTAGCTTGGAGAAACATCGAATGCGGGGTGACATGATAGAGGTTTACAAGATTATGCATGGAATGGAGAAAGTAGAGAAAGAAGTACTTTTCTCCCTTCCTCACAATACAAGAACTCGTGGGCATTCAATGAAATTGCTAAGCAGTCAGGTTAAAATGGATAAAAGGAAGTACTTCTTCACCCAAAGGGTGATTAACATGTGGAATTCACTGCCACAGGAGGTGGTGGTGGCTACAAGCATAGCCAGCTTTAAGAGTGGATTGGATAAAAATATGGAGCAGAGGTCCATCAGTGGCTATTAGCCACAGTATATGTGTGTATATATATATATATATATGTGTGTGTGTGTGTATACACACACACATATATATGTATGTGTGTGTGTATGTGTGTGTATATATGTGTATATGTATATGTACACACACACATATATTGGCCGATGTGTGACACAGAGTGTTGGCCTGAACCAACATGGCTTCTCTTATATTCTTATGTTCTCCCTTGGGATTCAGGGAACTGGGCAAAGGAATCTCTGACTCCTTCCTTCCTTCCACAGAAAGAGAGGCTTGGTTCAGTATCTCTGCTGTGTGATCGAGAGTCTGGAAAAACATGCTCTGCCTTCCCCTCTCCAAGAGAGGAGCCTCTGCCAATGGAGAAAATAGAAGTTTTGCTCTGTAGCTCTTGTGCGATTGAGCAAGCCTTGCAAAGGAAGCCGTTGTGCAGAAAGAAACAAGAGATAGAGAGAAGGAAGGCAATAACAGCCAGTTGCTTGGGGGCCTGATAGGAGCTCTCAGGGGCCATATTCAGCCCCTGGGCCACATGTTTGACACCCCTGATTTAAAGGATCCCTTTAAATGCTTTGGAGGAGAAGGAGGAGGCCCCGCAGATGCATGCCCATCTGCTTCTTCTTAAAAGGATTTAAAGGGATCCTTTAAATGCTTTTGAGAAGATGCAGGGGGTGCCACTCATCCCTTCCCCTTGCTCCTGCAAGATTTAAAGGACCCTCCAGCTGATCAGTGGGCCACATGTTCCTCACCAATCAGCTGAGGGACCCTTTAAATTTTGCAGGAGGGGAGGAAGAGGGGTGGCAATCAAAAGTTGGGTTTGTGAGCAGGACTTATTCCCCCCCCCCACTGGCCAGCTGGCAGGGGTGGATTGGTGCCCCCAAAACTGGGGAAACCCCCACCAGGATGTGGGAGATGGCAACCCTATCTCAAGTGCTTTGTCATCTGCCTTGGTTGTCTATTTGCTTCCAGGTCCTATTCAGAGTGCTGGTTATTACCTTATTTATTATTTATTTATTTATATTGGGATTTATACCCCGCCCTTCGCACCGAAGTGTCTCAGGGCGGCTTACAACATGATAATACAAATACTACAATTTAAAACACTTACAAGTAAAATTAAAACCATAAATTAATAAAAGCAAGATAGATAAAAACCGGCGGTCTACAGATGCATTTTGTTCCATCCAAAAGATTTCCTTGTCAGTCCGTATTATAGGCCTGCCGGAAGAGGGCTGTCTTACAGGCCCTGCGGAACTGCCCTAGGTCCCGCAGGGCCCGCACCTCCTCCGGCAGCTGGTTCCACCAATAAGGTGCCGTTACTGAGAAGGCCCGATCCCTAGTGGATTTTAGACGGGCCTCCTTTGGCCCGGGGACTATCAACAGGTTTTGTGAACCCGAGCGTAGTACTCTCTGGGGAACGTGTGGGGAAAGACGGTCCCTAAGGTAGACAGGTCCTAGGCCATATAGGGCTTTAAAGGTAATAACCAACACCTTGTACCGGACTCGGAATATTACTGGCAGCCAGTGCAGATCCCGGAGCCCCGGCCGAATGTGCTCCCGTCTTGGGAGCCCTAATAACAGCCGGGCAGCAGCGTTCTGCACCAACTGCAGTTTCCGGGTCCGGCACAAGGGTAGCCCCATGTAGAGGGCATTACAGTAGTCTAACCTCGAGGTGACCGTAGCATGAATCACTGTTGCCAGGTCGTCACGTTCCAGGAAGGGGGCCAACTGCTTCGCCCGCCGAAGGTGAAAAAACGCGGACTTGGCAGTGGCTGCTATCTGGGCCTCCATTGTCAGTGAAGGCTCCAACAGCACCCCCAGGCTCTTAACCCTGCCCGACGCTGTTAGTGGCGCGCCGTCAAAAACTGGCAGGGGGATTTCCCTTCCCGGGCCGCAGCGACCAAGGCACAGGACCTCTGTCTTCGCCGGATTCAGCTTCAGCCCGCTCAGCCTAAACCACCTAGCCACTGCCTGTAACGCTCGGTCCAAATTTTCTGGGGCGCAGGCGGGCCGGCCATCCATAAGCAGATAGAGCTGGGTGTCATCAGCATATTGGTGACACCCGAGCCCATACCTTCGGGCAATCTGGGCAAGGGGGCGCATGTAGATGTTAAATAACATCGGGGAGAGCACCACCCCTTGAGGCACCCCGCAATCAAGCGTGTGTCTCCAGGACAGTTCCTCCCCAATCGCCACCCTTTGTCCCCGACCGTCAAGGAAAGAGGAAAACCATTGCAAGGCCAACCCCTGAATCCCTGCGTCGGCAAGGCGGCGCGCCAGAAGCCGATGGTCGACCATATCGAACGCTGCCGATAGGTCCAACAACATCAGCACTGCCGAGCCGCCTTGATCCAGATGCCGCTGAAGGTCATCCACCAGGGCGACCAGCACCGTCTCCGTCCCATGGCTCGGGCGAAAACCAGACTGGTAGGGGTCAAGGATAGAAGCGTCCTCCAGGAAGCTCTGCAGCTGCAACGCCACTGCCCTCTCGATAAGTTTGCCCAAAAAGGGCAAATTCGATACCGGCCGATAGTGTGCCAATTCGGTCGGATCTAACGATGTTTTCTTCAAGAGGGGACGGACCACCGCCTCTCTGAGCGCTGATGGAAAATGCCCCTCCAGTAGGGATCTATTTATGATATCCCGTATAGGATATCTTAGCTCCCTCCGGCAGGTCTTAATAAGCCAGGAGGGGCATGGGTCCAATTTACAAGTTGTTGGGCGTGCAGATAGGAGGATCCTGTCAACTTCTTCCAGGCTGAGCGCGCCGAAGCCGTCCAGGACGCGATCCGAAGACAGGCACGGAGCCTCAGGTTCGCTAACTGTATCTAATATGGCAGGAAAGTCGGAACGGAGCGATGCGATTTTATCCGCAAAAAAATCCGCAAAAGCCTCACAGCCAATTTCCAATTCATTAAAATTTGGTCTGCCCTGTGGCAGCGTTGTAAGGGTCCGGATTGTATTAAACAGTTGTGCCGGGCGCGAAATTGCGGACGCAATCTCCGCCGCAAAGTAAGTTTTCTTTGCGGCCTTGACTGCCATCTCATAGGACTTCATAACCTCTCTATAAGATGTTCGAGTCGCTTCGTCTCGAGTACGCCGCCATTGCCTCTCTAGTCGTCTGAGACCTTTTTAAAAGCCCTTCATGTCCTAGTGCTCTTGAAGAGCAACTCTAAGTATACTTCCACACACAGGTCTTGTTCTTCACACAACTGTGTCCTAGGGGTTGAAAGTCAGTTATGAGGCATACAAAATTTGTTTTCCCCCATTAACTGCATCGGTACTGCCACTGCTGTCTTGCTTAAGCCAAGTTGTAATAGTATCTCACCTCCAAAATTAAGCTTGCCGATAAGGAAACATAATAACTGCACCAAGCTTTTATCACTGTTGTTCTTGCGCACAGTTACTTTTTGGATGTTGTTCCTTGTATCTTGGTGCCAGTTCTTCCTGTCTGCTTTCCTGACTCTTTTATTAAGTTTCACTGACAATCCCCTCCCAACTGGGTATAACTGATAGCCATTGCAGGAAAGCTGCTCTTATGAGTGTACTTTGTCTCTTTGGTGGTTGACTTTATTGAGCCATCTCCCTTGGATTGGGTAATGTTTGACTAATGATGCACAAATAAAGGCATTAATTGCCTCAACATTTGCAAACTGTAGAAGAGCTTACTTAGTAGTTTAAAATCCGATCCAGATGCACTCATCATTTGCCTTAATAGATTTTGGAAATCAAGAAAAGAGGCTAAGCAATAACTCTGTTGTCCTTTGTGGCATGGGTCCAAGGTAAACTTGCATATAAAAATGATACGGGTGAGCTCATTATGCTGTGCTTTAAGCCAAAAGTGCTATTTGTGTCCATAACGTTGGGTGCATGTTTTACAACAATGGAATTTTTTCCAGAAATGAGAATAATAAAAGTAACTAATAAATACTAGTTTACTATAATATTTTTTTACTCATTTGTTGTCTTGTGCAACTGTGGATAAGGTTGTGGCAATGGTTTGAATATTGTTGTAACCGTTGACCTTTATTCTGTGGAAACAGTTATGCCAGGAAAAATGTTCTAAGGGAAAAAAATATGCTAGCATTTTCACTAAACCAGCTTACTTGGCATTATTAATGAATACCAACATCTTTGTCCCATATGGTGCAAGAAAATGCAATTTCTGATGGCTGTCAGTTTCTCTGATTCTCTAAACACACTGTGGATCAAAAGCTGCATCCTATCTATGTCAACAAGTGTACTTGAAATCATAAAAATTGACTATTTTAACCACTGATGTATTTTCATTAAGATGTGCCCATTGCACAGAATGCATTTTTCTGTTATCAAAATATTACAATTGAAAGGATGATTTTTTTATTAACAACAGAAATGATAAAGATATATGTCTCCTCCCCAGAGACCTGCTGAAGCTGGTTTGTAATAAAAAAAACAATAAAACAAATAAAGTAAACAGGAAATAAAGACAAGCCAAAGCCTCTAAAATAAGCCATTCAAAACTTTATTATTGTAGTTATTATTATAGTAATTATTGAAAGCCATTATTATTGGCAGTGTTATATGTTTGTTAAAGAATCCTAGTGGCACCACAACCCAAAATCCTTGCCTCTTTAAAAATTTAATTTCATTCATTTAAAAATGTATTATCTACCTCTTGGTGTGTTCAAGTATCTTTACAAACCAATATCTTACAACATATAAAAGTATTGTTAAACCAAATATAGCCTAGGGTTGCCAACTCCAGGCTGGGAAATTTCCAGAGATTCCAGGGGTGGAGCCAGGAGAAGGTGGGATTTGAGGAGGGGAAGGACATTGCTCAATCAGTGCCTGCCATGGAAATATCAGGTCACTGTCATGTCAGCAACAAGACTCCAACACTGGTATTGGTTTTTTAAAAGAAGCATTTTGAAACAGAAAATGACTCAGTGGATTACTGCAGAAGAAAACGTTTAAATAAAAGTTATCCTGATTTTTCAGTCATATCTGGACTGAAAGTTGCTTTAGATGCTCTCAAGGGTATGGGTGTGCCCAGTAGCTGTTGTGGGGTGCTTTCCCCCCTCCATTTGTAACTTTCTTTGTAATAGAAACTCTTCACTGCAACTTTGGTGTAGTGGTTAAGTGCCGGTTTGGTGTAGTGGTTAAGTGTGTGGACTCTTATCTGGGGATTCCCCACTCCTCCACTTGCACCTACTGCAATAGCCTTGGGTCAGCCATAGCTCTGGCAGAGGTTGTCCTTGAAAGGGCAGCTGCTGTGAGAGCCCTCTCCAGCCCCACCCACCTCACAGGGTGACTGTTGTGGGGGAGGAAGGTCAAGGAGATTGTGAGCCGCTCTGAGACTCTTCGGAGTGGAGGGCGGGATATATAAATCCAATATCTTCTTCTTCTTTCAGTTTCAGTAGTCTGTGATTTAGCATGGTCGAGCAACGTGTGAAACTGAGGTCTAAAGATCCCTTGGAGTAGAGGAGGTACAAAATTTGTTTCATGGTTCTTTGGATCTATATTTTTTTTAAAATGTGTTAGGATATATCTGGTCATGATACCATTTCTTTTTCTTTACTGCTGACAGAGTAATTTGCAAATTACAGCCATAAGGATGTAATAAGCGGCATTTTTCTATGAAACAATTGGGTTAGATCTCTACAAAAAAAGCAGATATGGACATTGCTTTCTTATACTAATCCTACAAGGTAGACAGTGAACTTCAGGAGAAAATTGTGGAGTGAAGGATTGTTCCCCACAATACCCATAAGATGTTTTCTCCCATCCTTTATCTATACAACCAACTGCTAATGAACCACAGAGTTTTGTGTGCTAGTTTCCCCCCATTTATAACCAATGGCAGATTAAGCTCCACCACAATAGATTTAGCAATGCACTTTGGCTTCCTGCATCCAGTGGATTCTAAGTTTAAATTCATCAATTAATTTTATTGAACAATGAATCATTCAAGGGCTCTTTGGGGAATATTTTGGTGAAGAGGGAAGATTTATAAAGGACTTTCCCCCTTGACTATCATTTTCTTCTTATCAGTTTACATAGCAACAAATTACATGTTTAATGTTGTTTTGTAGTAATCATTTCCAGAGATATCACATCAGAAATCATATTGCAAAACAAAAATATAAAACAGCTTACTAGGAATCCTTAAACAGTGTATGAACAGATGAAGTTGTACCCTTCTCAGTTTACTCCTAGACCATATAAGAACCTAGGCCTAGGAAACTATTTTCAGTGCCAACTGTCAGCATTAGAATAAATGAGGGAAGTACTTTAAGCATGTGCAGAGATGGCTTCTCATTCATGACTCCCTTTGTTCTATTTAAAACCTTTCTTTCCTTTTAACTTTTTCATTATTGATTTTGCAGAAATGAAGATGGGTAAAAAATAAAGACAAGTTATACCACATAGACAACATTGCACTTCAATCAATGTCAATTCCGGATTTCCCATCTTCATACAGTAGTGAGCACTGTGGGAGTGGGTTTTACACCCAACAGAATTTCTTTTTCTCTTAAGCAGCTGTTTTTCTCCAGTAGAGTTAATCTATGTAGTCCAGAGATAGGTTATGAATCTGGAAGAACTGGTATATTTATTGTATATGTATGGAATGGAACAGTCTGCTCCCCCCCCCTAATATCTGTGTGATTTAGTTTGGTCCTTTTGGATGGTGCTCTTGTTTCAGTTTTCAGTTTTGTTATGTTATGTTATGTTAGCTGAAAATGTTGGTGGTTGGAGCTGTCTCCTTGCAAATAAATGGCTGATGTTTTGAACCAGCTTGTTTCTGCTGAATGGACCTGAG
The DNA here is from genome assembly GCF_032191835.1 of Heteronotia binoei. NCBI lineage: Eukaryota > Metazoa > Chordata > Lepidosauria > Squamata > Gekkonidae > Heteronotia > Heteronotia binoei. The sequence goes on from NC_083225.1 coordinate 68,902,131, forward strand.
AATGGGTGCCTGAGTGAGTACTCTAACCTGGAAAAATGGCCAAAGGGGGACATTACACTTCAGGCTCCATCTGAAGGTTAGCAACCCCACCATGAAGATGGTCTGAAAACTGCACAACATATCAGCTGTTAGTCACCAAATTCACAACATGGTGATGTTAAAATGACCGTCCTGGCTATCAGTACATTTCTGAACTGAATTAAAGATGGTGCTTAATCAGTGCAGCCCTCCATAATTTGGATCCTATATATCTTAAGGTGTATAACCATCTCTGAAATGTCATATCATTTAAGCAGGACTCCTTTCCAATGCATTCCAAAGGAAGTCTTTTTCAGTAGCTGCCCCTGAGTTTTAAAACAACCTTGTGCAATCAACTCACTTGGCTTTCCTTTCTGTTTGCATTCCTCAGGGCAGAAATGATGCATTGTTCCAGCTGGCCTTTGGAAGCTGAGGTCTGTCTCCAGTTGTTTTGCTACCCTGTTGATTCAGCGTTTGGGTTTTATGGTTGTGGTTTTATTGTACTGTGCTCATTTTAATATTTTAATTTGCTAATTTTATGCTGTTTTGAATCTTTTAAAGAAAAATGGAACAGATTTCTCATGAGTAATTAAACAAAACCAAATTCAGATACTTATTCTACTGTGAAATAGTAGCCTTGTGTGAATCTCTCCCCTTCTCACAGGCTTACTGTGAAGCTAAATAGCAAATGAGCTACATAAAAATAAGTGAGATAAAATGTAACAGCTAGGGCTTCTTTTGTAACTGGAACTCGTTTGCATATTAGGCCACACACCCCTGATGTAGCCACTCCTCCTGGAGCTTATAGTAGGCCCTGTACTAAGAGCCCTGTAAGCTCTTGGAGGATTGGCTACATCAGGGGTGTGTGGCCTAATATGCAAATGAGTTCCTGTTACAAAAAAAGCCCTGATAACAGCCTTGACCTCAATGTTGCTGACCAGCCCAATCTCATCAGATGTCAGTAGGTAAGTAGGATTGGCCCTGGTTAGCACTTGGATGGGAGACCACCAAGGAAGTAGCCAATAGCAAAACCACCTCTGTTTATCTCTTGACTTGCAAACCCTACAGGATTGTCACAAATTGGCTGTGACTTGACAGCACTTTTTACCAACATGTAAAAATAAGATCAAAGTTGTTGCATGCCTGGTCTGTCTCCAGTTGTTTGCTACCCTGTTGATTCAGTGTTAACAAAGCAAAGTTGTTTACAGTTTCAATTTTGGAAAATCTCTAATTTTAGCAAAAATTGTCATTACTTTTCACACAAAATGAAATATAATTTAAGATAGTATGATGTCTTGCAACCTAAAACACATTTACTTTATTGCTCAAACATTATTTCCGTCTTCCATTAATATAAATACCTATCTGCTTTATATTTGTAGAAATAACCTTGGTGTTTAGTTTTTAATTGTATCCACAGAAATAAATTAGCATGCCAATGAACTAAAAGTTAACATCATATATAAATATTCAGACCTACTGACTTCAAGACCAATTTGGGTTTTCCCACACAAGCGGAAAATCTGCAAAACATTTGTTCAAAATATCAGATTTGTTTGTTGTTCAGTGGCACAGTCGAGTCCAACTCTTTGCGACCCCATTGACAAAGTCATGCCAGGCCCTCCTGTCTTCCACCATCCTCTGAAATCTACTCAAATTCGTGTTTGTTACATCAGTAATGCTGTCCAGCCATCTCATCTTTTGCCGTCCCCTTCTTCTTTTGCCTTCTGTCTTTCCCAGCACCAGGATCTTCTCCAGTGAGTGCTCCCTTCTCATTTGGTGGCCAAAGTACTTGAGCTTCAGCATCTGACCTTCCAGGGAACAGTCTGGATTGATTTCCCTTAGGACTGACTGATTTGATCTTCTTATAGTCTAAGGGTCTCTCAAGATTCTTAACCAGCACCACAGCTCAAAAGCATCTATTCTTCTGCGCTCGGCCTTCCTTATGGTCCAGCTCTCACAGCCATACATTACTACTGGGAACACCATCACTTTGACTATACAGACTTTTGTGGCAGGGTGATGTTTCTACTTTTTATTATACTGCCCAGATTCGCCATAGCTGTCTCCCAAGGAGCAAACGTCTTTTAATTTCATGGCTACAGTCACCATCTGCAATGATCTTGGATTCCAGAAATGTGAAGTCTGTCACTGCTTCCATGTTTTCCCCTTCTATTTGCCAAGGTGTGATGGGGCCGGATGCCATGTTCTTAGTTTTTTTGATGTTGAGTGTCAAGCCTACTTTTGTGCGCTCCTCTTTCACCCTCAACAAGAGGTTCTTTAGGTCCTCCTCACTTTCTGCCATTAGAGTGGTGTCGTCTGCATATCTGAGGTTGTTGATGTTTTTCCCAGCAATCTTATTTCCAGCTTGTGCTTCATCCAGGCCAGCATTCCGCATGATGTACTCTGCATATAAATTAAATAAGCAGAGTGACAATATACATCCTTGTCAAACTCCTTTTCCAATTCTAAACCAATCAGTTGTTCCATATCCCGTTCTGACCGTTGCTCCTTGACCCTTATTCAGGTTTCTCAGGAGACATGTGAGGTGGTCTGGCACTCCCATCTCTTTAAGGACTTGCCATAGTTTGTTGTGATCCATACAATCAAAGGCTTTAGTATAGTCAATGAAACAGAAATAGATGTTTTTCTGATACTCCCGTGCTTTCTCCATAATCCAACGAATGTTGGCAATTTGATCTCTAGTTCCTCTACCTCTCTGAAACCCAGCTTGAACTTCTGGTAGTTCCCGATCGACATACTGCTGAAGCCTAGCTTGTAGGATCTTTAACATGACCTTGCTGGCATGTGAAATGAGTGCAATGGTGCAATAGTTTGAACATTCCTTGACATTCCCCTTCTTTGAACAGATTTAAAAGAGTGCAATTTAGTTTAGGATTGCATTTCTTGTCTTAGAAAAGTGAATTCAATTTATATTGAATTAGTGGGGGGGAATGATCCACTGGCTGGAAGTTTATTTTTTTTTAAGCCATTCATTTGCATAGCACAGATTATCTTTTTATATGTGTTTGATTGGTGAGAATGTAGCCCTGGCCTGGCCTATTGATGATTTAATGTACTCTAGTTAAGAGGTGGAATGCATATTTATGCTACACCAGTAAGGACGGCTCTTGGGGCAACATTGGCAACTGAGTGAGCAACTGAAAGGACATAAGTGTCTGCATCACATCTATTCTTAGGATACAGGAGACTCAGGGAACAGTTGTAGCTATCAGTGGACCAGCAGGGACATTGACTTGGTGTGGAGGGTGTGCCCAGTGTAAAAGACATCACCATATTCCAATTATTTCTCACAAAGGTAATAGAAATCCCTTTTAACCCCTCTCCCCACCTCAGTTTCAGCACTAAACATGCTGTAGTCTGTATTGTCTGGGGGCAAATGTTGTACCAGACTTAGGGCTGGAGGACTCCTTGGTGTTTGCTGCTTTGACAGGTTTCCTCAAACATGTGATGTAAGAGCCACTGTATATTTCACATGCCCTTATATGGCTGCAGAGCACCACATGAGCAATGTGGGCCAGTATTATATGTTTGAATGCTCAGTGCTCAATATTTATAAAAATTCTACAGAATCATTGAGCTGCTGGTATCCTTTCTTTTTATCTATAAGAGGCCCACTGAGCCTCAACAGGTCCTTGCCCCCCCGCTTCCTTCTTTTCTATACTGTCATGTTATGCAAGCTGGTGACAGCTCTTACGTCCACTTTAACATCTTCAGTTCTTTGCCAGGGCCAGTATGGCTATATTTTGTTGGATCACTCCCTGCCATTTTGGTTAGCACCTGGCATAACTGCCCTGGCCAGAAATCAGATTGGTCTCCCAGAACTGAGTACTAGCAGGGCTTCAGGGGGATAGGAATGCACAGGAGCAGAACTCTGCCTGGGCTTGCCAGGGCTCCAGTTGGCATGCTAGGGAAGGCGCAGGGAGGCATCTTTAAATGCCCTCCTGATGGCTTCAGCTTTCCTTAGTGTGCCCTCTGCAGCAGGCATGCTTGGGAAGACACCGGGGGGGGGGGCTCCTGCTGGGCTTTTTCTACACACACAAAAAAGCCCTGAGTACTAGTATTAATGGACAGGTTTGTATATTGTGCTGAGAATTTGCTCTCACTTGTTTGGCTATAACCCACATTCTCTTCAGTAAACTCCCTGATCATCCCAGTTTATTACAGCCTGTGTTTTCCTTTCTAAGCCTGCTCTAGAGCTCCATCACTTTTCATTTTGATCCCAAACCTCTTGGCATTCAGTATTCATTCCCATCTGTCCAAGTTTGCACCTGAGTCCTGCTCAGAGGGACAAAGAAGCTTGCACCTGTTGACTTGAGCACATTTAGTAACAAGTTCCTCCCTGGGATTCCCCCAGTCTACAGACTTTATACTATTCCATCTAAAACTGTGTTGTCATTCTGTTTGTTCTGTTTGTTATTCTGACACGTTTCCTACTGCTCAGACAATAATCTCTGAGATGACTAAATTATGGCACTGATCACTTTGGAAGCAGTTTCTCATAAATAGTCTAAGATGCCAGTCAAGCACAATTTCCATTTTCTTCATTGATCTCTCACAATTTCTGACAAAATGATTGGAATAGTTGCTTTGTATACAATGAGCCCTTTGCCAAAGGGGGACGTGCCGGTTGAAAGGGTTAATATTTTTATCAGCAGATGCCCAATACAAACTCTAACCCTTATTCATTTTGCGAGGCCAGCGCTGACCTTGAATGAGAAATGGAATTTTAAAAATAGAAGGATTTAAAAGATACCATTTAGCTTAAATAGTAAAGTGGTGGGGGATGTACAGCCATGAGATGACCTCTGCACACTGGGATTAAGAATGATTAAACTGGCTGTTGAAGAGTTTCATCCAAGATCTACATTAAGGATAAGCAAAACACTGTGAGAGTTGGGAAACTTTTATTTCAAAGGTCATTTACAAAGTCTGTTCCCTGGCCTCTGGTCACTTCTTATTGTTAGTTCACTGACTGTCCATATGTCTCAGACTCACAAAAGACAAAATGGCAGCTATTCTTCCTGAATATTTGAGGTTTAAAAGTACTTTGTGAAAAAGGATAGTGTTAATAGAGGACAATGGGTGTGGTCAGGCCTCTCACTCAGGCTTTTTGTGGAAATGCCAAAGGGTGCTTCAGGCATTTTGTTGACATTTCCAAAAGACCTTAGTTTAGAGATCTGATGTGCTACAATCAACAGTACAAAAAGAAAAAAAATGCAATGGTCAGGGTCAAGTTTGTTTTAATGACCATTCAGGAAAGAGTGGAAAAGTTGACTGAGAATTTAAATTCCTCCCAATTTAGAATATGGGAGTCTGATAATTTACTGCACCTTCTGTTTAATGATCCACACATCACACTGAAACTGTTGATGATTTGTATTGCAAAAATTGGATGTTTAATTTTTTTTATTTATTTCATTTATATACCCCTCTGTAATAGGGGCAACTGCTTTAATAAGCACTTCACTAAAATGATCACCCTGACATCACTTCAATTGTCAAAATTTACCTTTCAGAAAATGGCACAGTAGGCATAGGAAAGGATTTAAACAAATGATGGTTTATTTAAACAAACTGGCAGGGAAGGGAATCAATATATGCATAGGTTTTTGGGGTTTAGAAGATGTAGGCAGACAGTTAAAATTGAACACAGAACTATGTCTGAGGTTACTGACTTCACAAGATACAGTGTTACCCTTCAGTTGGTTGAACTTTTATTAAAGGTATGTTAAAAGTCTATCTTTTTATAGCTGTTCTAGATTTCCAGCTAACTTTCCCACTTTCTAATCACACGATCTCAATTGTACCATGCTTTATCCCTTGGGTTATAAGACTAAGGCCGTTTTCGCACTAGCGTTTGCTCCAGCGTAGCGCCCCATTTACCTCCGGATCTTCTCTTGGATTTCGCACATGTTGCTCCGGCGCTGCGCTTTGCTCCGGCGCTTCAGGGATTTTACGCCAGAGTATGTTTTTCAGCAAGTTGCCGGAGTTTCCGAAAACCTCCGGATCCACTCCGGATCCACTCAGCGGAGTTTCCTGTGCGAAATCCATCCACGCCGGATCGACTGCTTTGGGGGCGTCACCCTCTCCCTTTCCGTCCTCCCACCCCATCCACCCGCTTGGCCAATCATCAGCATTTCGCGGCGCTTCCCCAAAGTGCCGGCACGGCCATTTTCTTTTTTTTAAACTTCACAGTTTTGCGTAATAGCGATATTTCGAAATTAACAAATAGAAAAAAAAAAAAACCCTCCTGGAATAGCCTCAATTGGCACTTCAATTGGTTTCGTTAGAATTTTTTTTCATTATTGACTTTAGTTGCGTTATTCCGCTGTTGCGTTATCTCGAAAATGCGAAAACGACCATTGCTGGGGGGGGGGGAATGTAGTGCCGGTGCGGGCCAAAGCGTCCATGTGTGTGTGTTTTAAGAAGGGAATGCCTCCCTCAGCTGTGCCACCAGGATTTCTGGACCTGCACAAAATCGCCATGTATAAAATGGGAAGTTGGAGTCCTGCATTCTTCTCCCTGGCTACATTCCGCTCGGTTAGAAAGTAGACGCGAGCGAGCTCCTCACACGCGCCACAGAAGGGGAAGGAGAGAATGGAGCGGGGGGGGGGAGCTCTGGCAGCAGGAATCAGTCAGGTCCCCATTGCAAGCGCCAGCCGGGGAGGGGAAAGAGAGCGGAGGAAATTTTGGGGGGGGATCTAGTGCTTCAGAATTTGGGGGGGGGGGGAATCTAGTGCTAGGATTCTCCACTGTGAATGCTTCTGTTAATACATGAAGGGCTGTGGAGGATTCTACAGCTGCAGCCAATCCATAAGCAGCAGCAGCACACGTGATGCGGTTTGTCCACGAAAAGAAGGGGAGGCAGCAGCTCGATGTTACGTTAGTACGTCATTACGCAACCAGACTTGCGCTTAAAAAAAAAATGATTGACAGGGCATCGGACTCAAGCCGATGCCAGTGGGAAAACGATTTGAGCCGGGGCTTCAGGGAAGGCGACTCCGCAAAGAGTCACTAGTGGGAAAACGAGAAAAATGATCTGGACATAATTGCGCCGCGGAAAAGGGGGAGCAAACGCTAAGTGCGAAAACGGCCTAAGGTCTCTTCACTAGACTGCTTTCTCTGTCATGATCATAACTATCTTCCCTTTAAGATAAATAACCTGTGCCTTTGGCATCTTTTGAGGGCCTTTTACTGACACCCAGTGTTCCCTCTAAGCTGAGTTAGTGTGAACTAGCTCACAGGTTTTTAGACATTTTTGTCTTAGCTCAGGAAAAATAGCCCCAGATCACAATAATGTATGCAGTAGCTCACAACTTTAATGCCACTAGCTCACGAAGTAGAATTTTTGCTCACAAGACTCTGCAGCTTAGAGGGAACATTGCTGACACCTCAAAACCTTTTGCCAAAGTCTGATCTATCAGACTTCTAGTCTTTCCCCCCTTGGACACTAATTTTAATACAGGAAACTGTTTTCCTTCTCAAGATGAGATTCTTTGTTTTACAAAGATGGAGACTGTTCTTCTCTCCTGGGAACAGCTTTCCTCCAGAGTCACCATATTCAAAGCCATCCCACATGGGCTCTGAATCAGACTCTGCTTTGTGTCTCTTGTCACACACTAGAGAGCATCACAAAGACCACCACTCTCTTTTCCAGTCACTCTTCAATTCCTTCAGCACTGTAACTACTTTCTCCAGCTGTCTTAACTGCCACCCTCTTTTGACAGTTTGAAGCAGTTCTTCAATCAGAGTGAGTTCAATTAGCTGTCACTCACACACACTGCCTCTCAGCATGCATATACCTGCAGTCCGTCATACCATTTTCTTCTCCAGTGGGGACCCAACAAGGCTTACACCATTCTCTTCCATTTTTACCCTCACAACAACTCTGTGAGATATATTAGACTGAGTGTGTGGGACTGGCTCAGGATCACACAGTGAACTTCCATGGCAGAGTGGGGCTTTGACTCTGGATCTCCCAGATGCTAGCTTGCCACTCTGACAACTACACAATTGAAAAAGATGAACAACATTTTGAAAGCACACAATAGGCATTTACATGAAATGTATATCCTGTTTGTTTTATTTATGACCTAATATATAGCTCTGAGTGGGACCCCATTGCAGTTTGCAAATTTAAATAGAATTGTCGTGGAAAACAGGGGGAGACAAATTGAGGAGAAGGGAAGCAAAGATTGTTTTATCATGCTAGATCACACTGACCTTTTGCTAGATCTGTCTGAGCAGACAACAATGTGTTACTGAGTAGAATGAAACATTCAGGGCTTGCTTCAGCTTTACTTTTCAAAATGTAAATTCTGGCTACAGCAACAGGTTTGTTCAGAAAGCATCAGAAAAAATAGGGGTGAATTCACAAGAAGACTTGGTGACTGGATTGCCTGGTGCAGCAGCAAACAGCTCTGAAAGGCATGTGCTGCTGGAGGCAATGTCTTTGCTACAGACTATGGCCTGGCAGTGTAGCAGACATGAACTGTGCTTTATGGTCTTGTCTTGCTCCAAATATTGGCTTGGATGACAGGTTTAACAGCACTTTGCTTTAGTAAAGTTTGCAAAGAGGTACAGTGAGGAGGAAGTGACACCTGGGGCTGCTGCTTTCTCTGCCTTCACTGTTCTCCTAGTGCGAGCAATGCAAAACTGCATTAGAAGTAAAATAAATTCAAATACATTTCTGAAAGCAGCATGATTCTAGCTTCACAGGCCTTCAAGCTTACTTGGCCCTCAGAATTTTGTACTGTCATTCTGTCTTGTCATGTAGGGTACTGAAGCCTGGAGATTATTCAGGTTATGTATCTTATTCTCCAGGAAGGCCTCTAAGTTCCTAGTTATATAGATCCTAGTTATATAGTGCATTGTCCTCACCTCTCCCCCCCCCCCCCAATGTCTGCTTCATTCCTTTTGACAGATGTGCATTGGGAGTTTTGTGTACTGAAGGATTGCAGGTAAGCAACGCCCTGGGATCATGATGACAGATCAGGAAGATGGCACAGTGGGAAGTAGGGTTCCAGGTCTGCGTTGGACAATACCTGGGGGTGCATCCGGGAGAGGGTGGGGTTTGGGAAAGAGAAGGGCATCAGCGTGGTACTATGCCATAGAGTCCACCCTTCAAAGCAGCCATTTTCTCCAGGGGAGCTGATCTCTGTCAGTTGGAGATCAGTTGAAACAGCAGATCTCCAGGCCCCACCTGGAGGCTTGCAACCCTAAGGGCTTATGTCCCTGTGTGAATAGTAAGCACACACACAAAAAAAGGTGTAATATGACCAACGTGCCCCTGTGCGAATAGTATGGTCTTATGCTATGCTGTTAGCCATCAGCCACATGCTGTTTAGCACCTATGTCTGTAAGAACATATGAAGCTGCCTTATACTGAATCAGACCCTCCTGGGTCCATCAAAGTCAGTATTGTCTACTCAGACTGGCAGCGGCTTTCCAGGGTCTCAAGCTAAGGTTTTTCACACCTATTTGCCTGGACCCTTTTAGTTGGAGATGCCGGGGATTGAACCTGGGAACTTCTGCTTATCAAGCAGATGCTCTACCACTGAGCCACTGTCCCTCCCCATGAAGACTGTATACTGTGCTGCTCCTGTTTTGTAATGTCTATTATATTATTTTAACTCTGTTTTTTATTGTTGTAAGTCGCTCTGAGCCTGCTTGTGGGATGGGGCGGGATATAAATCTAAACATTAAATTAAATTAAATTAGTGAGCACACACACACAAAGGACCAGAGCCTCAAGGAAACTTGTGTAATATGACCAACAAGATAAAGACCCTGCACTAATACAGCTGCCCTGAGCCTGCTTCGGTGGGGAGGGTGCAGAGCATTAAACAAACAAACAAATAACGGTTATATGTAGAGAATCTGCCATTATGCCAAAATATTCAATATATTACTAACTTGCAAACAAATAAGATGAATATTCAATTGGATATATATAGTCAATGTCAGGGGGTGTGGCCTAATATGCAAATGAGTATGCTAATGTACATATGTGTAGAAGACCTGCAGTGCAAACAGGAACTGGCATGAATACTGGTATTGCTCAGTGGGTATGCCAAGGAACACAGAGGGAGGGCAGTATAGTGCTATTAGGAGGTAGGAGGCCCCCAAAGGCTATGAGGAATCGGCAGTTGTCCAACAATGCCTACTCCTGTGTTAATCATGCACTACAGGCAATCTTGGCAGCCCTGAAAATGTGCTCTGATCCCTTGTGAGAAAAAGACCCATAAATTCAGTGATATACAGACATCGTAATCACCCGTTGGTTGCCAGGGTGCCTGGAGATTCAACTCACACACATCTGCCAGGGAAGCATGGGTTCTTTCTACCAGAATGTAAGGGAATGCCAGGGAAGCGTGGGTTCTGTCTACCAGAATGCGTTGCAGCAGCACTCTGTATCTCTGGAGGAGAGCTAGCCAGGAGGACAGATGGGTTTTCAGCCACTCCGTGTGTGCATCTCGGCCGATGCAGCAGAAGAAGTTGCGCCGCCAGGAACTGTCCGGGCAAGCGGCTTCCAGCCTTGACCATGAAATCCATGTTGGTAGGCTAACATCATTAGTGCCAGACTCCATAACAGCGAAGTGAGAGGCTCATATACTCAACAGCTGTCATGTATGCATAAGGCAATCATGCTTATCTTAGGCGTGGATCCTGTCAGACTGCCTAAGCTTTTGTCCAACGGAGCCCAAGACAAAAGATGGTGCCAGTAGAGGAGTAAAGAAGAGGAAGAACAGCTTCACTCAGGGCCATAGTTATTGTATAAATCAGGTGTCACCATAGGTATCAATTTGACTCTCTATTGTCACCTATAGATAAGTTTGATAGCTTGCTAACCACTTCCACCTCAATAATCTCACCCATTCTTTACCCTAATGGTCACCCGGGAGCCTCCCCCCTTTTGCCCATTGTTACTTGGAAGCCCAATCAGGTAACCAGGGCCAGGTCCACTCATTGGCCAGGTATGGGTATCCAATCAGGTGTCTCTAATAAACTGGCCATTGGCTACCGCATAAGTCCAGCCCTTATGGTCATTGTGGAGCCTCCCCTTTTCTGAGGTCACGTATCAGCTGACCACCTGTCATCCGCCCCTGCACCTCCCACCCCCTAAGGGCTCAAGGTAGTCCTTATAACCTCTGACCCAGCTCCCCACAGGTGTGCATCTAGCAGTACCCCATTCCTGCTGTTTAGATACATCACCAATTCCTGATCAGTTGAAGGTCCCTTCCCCCATCATCCTAGTTTGTCGCCATTGGAGCCTTCCTCGAAGACTACGATTGGTAATTATCACCCTGTTTGTCTATCGCTGTGTTAGCTCTGTGCATTTCTCTCTATTTTTATTAGGTCTGTATGTGTGCTATATGTATCTATTACCTTGTATGTGTGTTCTATAAGTGTCTGTAATAAAGCATAATTGTTTTACTTAATTAGTGTCCTTGGTAAATTTAGCAATAATTTCTGGAAGTGTAATCCTGTATATATAGATTATAGGTCCTTTTGAGCCGAAGTTGCCCACCTGTCAATTCCCCAACCTCTATTGAGGGCATTTTGGCTTACACCCTGGCCTTAGTGAAATGCCCATTATTTATTGCTTTTTCTTCATTTGTTTCATAGCCATTGATCAATGATTAATGATATTACTAAAGCATTTCTTGATTCTATTAGATTAATAATTACTTTTATTATTTTTCATCTCTACAACTGTTATCTGAGATAGTTATTTCTGCTTTGAAATGACTGTTAGAATTGGATTATGTACAAAGCCTGTGTACAAATGTTATTAACATTGCTCAATAATGTTCATAAAATTGATTTTATTCTTGCTTGTTTCTCAGTATTCCCCCACCACACACTGGAATAGGAAAGACTTTTGATTTCATAGCTTTTAACAATGAAAAAGTAACCACATTTAGGGTTCTGAGTACATATTTGCAATGCTGGGTTCATTTAAAATATTAGTTCTACTTGATTCGATATCACAATTGTAGTGATAGAAAAACTGACTGCTTTACACATGTTATGGAGACCATAGGTTGGGTTCTTGTGACATGAGTTCTGGGATCTCCTCAGTACCTGTGCATATGGTGCCCAGTTTGGATTCCAGTTGTGACAATGACACACATGGAGAAGGGGCTTCATTCTTCCCTTGTAACATTTTTCTGACCTGAAATAGTCCTGCTGGGGCTCTGTTCAGTCTGGTGGGGAATCCCACAAATGTACTTATAAGAACCATGTTAAGCTGAACAAACATGTTAGAAAGTGATTTTTAAAAGTAATACAGGAACTATCTTTTTAATACTACTAATAATAATCAAATACTGTCTTATCAACAGCAATGATCTTATAACTAGCAATTCAATCCCAAACAGAGCCTATTCTGACAATAATTAACAATACTAGGAAAAAACTAACAATCTTTGGGTCAAAAATACTAATCTGTCTCGACACCAATTATACTCAATTGTATACCTTATATCTTATCTAACACTACTTCTAGCTTAACACTAGCAGCAAAAAAAGCATATATCCTAAATGTCAGGCAATAACTTAGTTGTTAACCTCTTGGTTCTTTTGTTAGAGCCCAGTAGATTCAGGTAAACTGGAGTAAGCAAGATCTCTTGTTAAGGTTTGATTGTTCTCAGGAGACAGGGCCAGGCTTGCTGTTTCCAGGCAACTTATAAAGCCTCAAGTGCAGAAATAAGAACAGATATTCATAACAGTGAATGTTGGTTTCTCTGGATCTTTTTCATTCTGTGCATTATGACTGCTACTGTTCTTAGGCCTGCGGTATTTCTAGACAAAAAAAATTCCATATTCTTTACCAGCCATTATGTTGATGATTATGTAAAACCACTTTGTTTCTACTCTTGCTGACTTCTGATGGTTATGCAACTTAAAATAGTTAAGATAACCTTTAATTTGACCTTTGCCAGCAATCAAAACATGCCTGGAAGGCTACAGTGCTATTTAAGGCTGGATGAAACCTTTTATGCATGTTAATTACTAGTATGCCTGTTCAAAGCCTTTTTCAAAAACTAAGATCCAGCTGAGGTATTGGAGATTAAATCCTATCCTCTACAGAACTTTTTATGTTTTTTAATGGAAATGGAAATCAATGGCTGAGAAACATATTCAGGAGGCTGGGGGAGGGGGACAGAGAAATGCTCAGACCAGCTGGATATAAGTCAAGTAGCTAATTAATAATCTGACTCCCTGTGAATTTCATGCTAAATCAAATCAAATGCTGAGAAAGTACCGGGGGTGGGGTGGGATTTGGCACTGGGGTGTTGTTCACTCAGTAATTTTGTGTCACTTCACTCTGTGAGCAGCCCTACAGAAATAAGTCCATATTTGCCAAATGCTGAGACACAAACCGTGTACTGTGAGCAGCTGAGCTTTTCATAACATTATTTGGCAGGAGAGAGCTAAGAGGCTATCACTGCTACTTGGCTCCTTTGGCTTGGATCTACCAGAACTAATGGATGGACAGGATTTCTGTCCATGGGATGAGACTTCCCCACTCCTGCTACCGTCCAAAATGCCACCCCTCCATCAGAAATGCTTCTCCTGTTCCTGTTCTCCCAGGAACAGCATGAGGGAAAGAGATCTGCCATAGATGGGGAGAACTAGTAAAAATTGGTGGATCACTTTCATGAGGAGCTAAGGGCATTGTTTTCAGCATGATTTCATGGCTGCTGCTAGGAACTGCTTCCATCTTCATCTATTCTGGCTCTAGTGATGACCTTTTTGACATACAGATGAGCAGGCCTCAGATTAAGCAGGAGCTCACAGAAGTGCAGATCCTGAACCTTTCTGATGGTTCCACCTCCTCCTCCCCACCGACCTTGTCCATTGAATAGGAGGTGCAGCTACATAACAATCCCTGGATTAGGAGAGTGGGCAGCCAACCAGTCACCAGGAATTTTGCCACACCCCCAGCAGCTCTCATTAACCCCTGGAGAAGCCCACATCAACCCTTTCTCCACTTCTTATGTGATTTTGGGCAGTGGGTGGCTTGCTGGTCTTTTGACTGTGGGGGGGGGCAGCCAAGGACAGCCCAGATAAGCAAGGCCTGCTTGGGCTGGCTGGATCTCTAGACAGCCCAAGCAGGCTTCATGCACCCAAGACTCTCCTTTCCTGCAACAGGTTGCTTTTGGTTGGGGGGTTATGCTAATGAGTTATGCAAATGAGCTCCACTACCTATTTTCCTACAAAACAACCCCTGCAGATGAGGAAACCATTTATTTGGTGAATTTCTGCACTATGGGTTTTCCACTGAATCCAGAAGTCAAATGTCTTCAAAGGACGATTGCACGCTGCTGTGGCTGAGTTGTATTATGTATACTATGACTGATATTTTATTTTCCTTTGCAAACCTAGTACACGTTTAACTGTGAATATCTGAATATCCAAGCAGGCACTACTTGATAGTGGAATTACAGGTGGGCAGACCAATCCTATAGTGCATCTAAGATGACTTCCAATACTTTAGACTGGAGCTGCCACTACCCCCTCTGCCAGGGGTGGGGGATCCTCTGCTGCCAACCACTCCCCCATTGCTGGTTGGTGGAGACAAATGGTGAAGGAAATAGCATGGGGAAACCAGAGCCATCCCTATATAAAGACAGGGCTGCAGTTGTCCGTTTGCTGACTACGCAGCTGGGGGTGAAGCACAGTCTGAAGTCTTTGTGGCTTTGGGACAGGAGCTACCAGCAGTGCAATAATCCAAGCAGGGGTGCTCTAAACCTGGTTTGGCCCAGCATTGTAACAGTCCATAGGGACCAACTGCCCAAACTGGCATGGCATGAGTGCCAATCTGTACACAGTTCATTAGAGTCCACTGTGAATGTGGGGATTTATTGAAAATCATAGTCCTTGGGCAATGGTATGAATCCCCTCCCCTTATCACAAGGAGAAGGGTTAAACCCTATCATGGAATCACAGACTTCATATAAATAATGCTAATAACACAAGTTCAAGCTGCGTTTCGGGGAGATAGAGGAACTAGAGATCAAATTTGCTGGATTATGAAGAAAGCATGGAAGTATCAGAAAAACGTCTATTTCTGTTTCATTGACTACGCTAAAGCCTCTGATTAGATTGTTGATCACAACAAACTGTGGCAAGTCCTTAAAGAGATGGGAGTGCCAGACCACCTCACATGTCTACTGAGAAACCTGTACAAGGGTCAAGAAGCAACTGTCAGAACAGGATATGAAACAACGGATTGGTTTAGAATTGGAAAAGGTTCAACAAGGATGTATATTGTCACCCTGCTTATTTAATTTACATGCAGAGCACATCATGCGGAATGCTGGCCTGGAGGAAGCACAAGCTGGAATTAAGATTGCTGGGAAAAACATCAACAACCTCAGATATGCAGATGATACCACTCTAATGGCAGAAAGTGAGGAGGACCTAAAGAACCTCTTGTTGAGGGTGAAAGAGGAGCGCACAAAAGTAGGCTTGAAATTCAACATCAAAAAAACTAAGAACATGGCATCCGGCCCCATCACACCTTGGCAAATAGAAGGGGAAGACATGGAAGTAGTGACAGACTTCACATTTCTGGAATCCAAGATCACTGCAGATGGTGACTGTAGCCATGAAATTAAAAGACGTTTGCTCCTTGGGAGGACAGCTATGGCGAACCTGGGCAGTATAATAAAAAGTAGAGACATCACCCTGTCAACAAAAGTACGTATAGTCAAAGTGATGGTATTCCCAGTAGTAATGTATGGCTGTGAGAGCTGGACCATAAGGAAGGCCAAGCGCAGAAGAATAGATGCTTCTGAGATGTGGTGCTGGAGAAGATTCTTGAGAGTCCCTTGGACTGCAAGAAGATCAAATCAGTCAGTTCTAAAGGAAATCAATCCAGACTGTTTCCTGGAAGGTCAGATGCTGAAGCTGAAGCTCAAATACTTTGGCCACCAAATGAGAAGGGAGCACTCGCTGGAGAAGATCCTGGTGCTGGGAAAGGCAGAAGGCAAAAGAAGAAGAGGACAGCAAAAGATGAGATGACTGGACAACGTTACTGATGTAACAAACATGAATTTGAGCAGACTTCGGAGGATGGTGGAAGACAGGAGGGCCTGGCATGACTTTGTCAATGGGGTCGCAAAGAGTCCGACTCGACTGTGCCACTGAACAACAACAACAAAAAGAAATAACACAAATTGTACATCAGTAGGTTCTGGAAGAAAGAAGGAAAGGAGACAATTGGAAATGGAATAAGGGAAGCTATGACAGAAAGTTGTCCTCAGTATGAAAATATACTGCACTGAGAAACTGGGAAGGCAGTCTCTATAGAGCTAAACTTAGTCTCTTGGAGAATGAATGATAATTTTAGATGGAAGTGGGGAAGCTGCAGGAATAGAGCCTATACCCCATATCCTACAGAGTAATATTCTAACAATGCCTGTCTTGCTGAGTAATATTCTAGCAACTGGCAGAAAAAAGTCTCTGGAATCCTTGTAATTCTGTGGCATGCTGCCTTTCTGCTCCCTTCAGATACATAGCCTAGCACAAAAATCCTGATTCACTAGAAATAGTCACAAACATTTCCATTGGAACAATTAGCAATGGCTATAGAAAGAAAAGCATTTTCTGAAGTATGTCATCTTTAACAAAAGACTAAGATGCCAATCAGAAGAGGGGAAAAACTATAAAGTTATGATTAGAGATTTGGAATCTGTAATTGAACCTCAGTGTTGGATAGCAGCATTAAATTTTCAGTGAATGTTACTGCTGAAGAGACCATGATTAAATCAATTGCATCTATCCCCTCACTAATTAGCCAAAATCAATCAAGTGGTTAAAAGTGGTTATTGGATTTTATGGGTTGCTGATGCCACATTTATACATATATAGTGGAAATGCTGTACATGCAAAAAATATTGGAAAGTAATTTCTAGAACTCTTTCTCAAGGAATAGAATTAGCCTTCTCTCCCTGAATGTTTTTTGTTGTTGTTAAATTATATAGACTTCTTTTCTAAAACACTCAAGAATTTTTTTTTAAATGCCATAATATCTGCAAGAGTAGTTTGTGCTAGATACTGGGAAAGGAACATAACTCCAAATAAAAAGAAGTTAGAGGAAAGGCTAGAGGACAGTACCAGTCAGTGATTTTAGTGTGGGACATTGCCCTCACCAAATCAGGGACAAAACTATTGACACACTGAGACATCAAATTGATGTGATTCTGGGAGATCCATGAATAGAGCTCCCAGTGGTGGTTTTCCCCTAAAACATTCAGGTCAATAGAAACAGCAGATTGTTACAGTAGAGCAAGGGGAGGGGAATTAAAGCTTCCCTCCATACAATTGACTTGCCTGAAATGGCCCCAGAAGGCCCTATGAGCCCCACTGGAGAATCATATTGGTATCCATATCAGTACTTCCCTGTGACTCCACAGGGTGTTTCAGGTTGGAGTATTTATTTGTTTGTTTATTATTTTTCGCATTTATATCCTGCCCTCCCTGCCGAAGCAGGCTCAGGGCGGCAAACAACAACATTAAATCCACAATAAAACAATAAAACCATAAAGCAATAAAAACAATTACAGTAAGATCAAAATTAACAATTGCACTTTAAATATTGAACACATTTTTAAAACAGTTTTGGTGCTAAGTTCCATACCATGATGTTAAGCAGCTCTGCACTTTAGTTGAGGGCCAGACAAAAAAGTGTTTTGCAGGCCTTGCGGAACTGGGCAAAGTCCCGCAAGGCTCTAATATCATCAGGGAGTTGGTTCCACCAGTGGGGGGCCGCAATAGAGAAGGCTCGTTCTCTGGTAGCCTTCAGTCTCGCCTCCCTCGGCCCAGGGATTTCTAATAGGTTTTGTGATCCAGATTTCAGTACCCTCTGGGGAATATAAGGGGAGAGACAGTCCCTAAGGTAGACAGGACCTCAGCCATATAGGGCTTTAAAGGTAATAACCAACACCTTGTAGCGAATCCGGAATACTATTGGCAGCCAATGCAGTCTCCGCAGCTCCAGCTGCACATGATCCCGAATAGAGAGACCCAGTAACAGCCTGGCTGCAGCATTCTGCATCAGCTGCAGCTTCCGGATTCGAGACATGGGCAGCCCCATGTAGAGGGCATTACAGTAGTCTAGTCTCGAGGTGACCGTAGCATGAATCACTGTTGCTAATTCACTGTGCTCCAGGAAGGGTGCCAGCTGTCGTGCCCGCCTAAGATGGAAAAAAGCGGATCTCGCAGTGGCTCTTGACTTTAGGCGCCGATATCAGTGGGGCCCCATCAAAGGCTGGTAAAGGGATTTCCCTTCCCAGGCCACCACGGCTCAGACAAAGGACTTCTGTCTTCATTGGGTTCAGCTTCAGACTGAGTAAATAATACTAAAGAAAGCTCAGCCCTTCTAGTGCAACAGTGCCAATCCAAACTAAGCCCTTGTGTGCCTGATTTTTAGAGGGGGGTGGGGGGAGACTGAATTCTACATGTGGAACTCCCAGTCTTCTGTCTGCTTGAGCCCTGGGCAAAGATCCTGGTATTTTTTAAAAAATGAAAACAATGGGTTTGGATGATGGAGGGCGACAGGCAGCACCCACTAAGCACATTGCAATGAGCAGGAACCTACACAACGTTTATTATCAAGTGAATAAGACCCACAAAGAAAATATATATGCTGAGTCTCTTCTGTGAAGAAATACTTTGTCAATATAGTGACAATTTAAAAAACCTATAGTATACTCTAGCACTGGAAACCACAATCTGTGGTTCTGTATTATAAAGATGTATAGCAAAAACTTCTATATTCCAACGTGTGTCAGAGGGCGTTTTCGCACTCACCTTCAGCCGGCGCGACCCCCCTCTTCACCGCGCAGGATCTGCGCGGATTTTGCACTAAACGCCGCGGAGCAGCCGGAAGAGCCGGAAACTCCCGGCGCTTTTGCGGCGCAAACGGAAACCGCCAAAAAGCAGTTTCCGTTTGCGCGGCTTTTGCGCCGGGAGTTTCCGGCTCTTCCAGCTGCTCCGCGGCGTTTAGTGCGAAATCCGCGCAGATCCTGCGCGGTGAAGAGGGGGGTCGCGCCGGCTGAAGGTGAGTGCGAAAACGCCCATAGAATTCACATTTAGTTGACAGACAATAACAGAGCAGAAGAAGGGTTCCCAGCTTGTGTTGTACTATTGTTTGTAATATGTTTTCAATCAGAACTGTCTAAATGTTTTTCTAAATTGCACTCTGGACAGGAAATGTGGGTTGTTCTACCTTGCAAAGAGCTGTGTCCTTGGTGGCTAAAAAAAAAGGTATAAAGCACTAATTAGCACAGATTCTGCAAGCACAATAATAATATTGTTTGAGTGGCATTCTGTTTGGCATTTTTCTTCTAAAGAAGAATTGATTCTTATACCCCACTTTTCACTACCGAAGGAGTCTGAGTGGCTTACAGTTGCTTCCTTTTCCTCTTCTAGAACAGATAACCTGTGAGGTAGGTGGGGCTGAGAGATCTCTGAGAGAACTGTGACTGGCCCAAGGTCTCCCAGCAAGCTTCACGTGGAGAAGTGAGGAACTGAACCTGGTGCTCCAGATTAGAATCTGCCACTCTTCACCACTATACCACAATGGCTGGTGGTGCAATTGTGAGGAAAAACCCCTTACAGAACATCGTAGTCACCAACTTGGTTGCCAGAGCACCTGGAGAAGTAACTCACACACGTCTGGCCAGAGAGTGTAAGTGAACCTATCCAGGGGTGAAAGGGACTTATGCAGTACTAGCAGCCATAATGCTACGAAGGCACTCAAGACTGGTACAAGAGTGCCCACCAGGAGAACAGAGGGCTTCCCACTGTTCTGTATGACGTCCATCTCGGCCATGGAGCGGAGGAGGCTGCGCCACCAGGAGCTATCCAGGTGAACGGTTTTGAAGCGCCGACCATGGAATCCACTGTGGAGGCTAACACCACATGCAGCCATCTTCCTACCAGGCCAGACTCCATTCCAGCGAAGCGAATGGCTCACGTACTCACCAGATGGCACCTGTAACTGCAGGCAATCGACCCACCCCAGGTGTGGATAACTATCCAACCGCCACTGTCTTTGTCCAGTGAAACCTTGGACAAAACACTGGTGACAATAGAAGATTGAAGAAGAGGAAGAACATCTTCACCTGGAGCCAAGTGTCTTTTTATGGACTGGGTGTTACCTTAGATAACAATTTGGCCATCTATTGTCACCCTCTTAGATAAGTGTGATAAACTCAAGCACACCTCCACCCAGTGATTTCCTCCCATTCTCCTCTGTACTGTCACCTTGGAGCACCCCCACCCTGGTCCATTTCAACCTGCAAGTTCACCCAGGAACCCAGGACCCAAGCCTGTTCATTGGTCAGTTATGGGCATCCAATTAGGTGCCATCAATGAACTTTCTATTGGCTATCGCAGTAATCCAGCCCTTATGGTCAATGCGAAGCCTCCCCTTTTTGGGAGGTCATGCATCAGCTGACCACCTTCCTCCTCCCTCGTACCTCCCATCCCCTAAAGGCTCAAGATAGTCATAACCTGTGGACTAGCTACCCACAGGTGTGCTTCTAGCAGTATCCTAATTCCGCTGTCTAGATCCATCACCAATTCTAAGGCCAAGTTTTGTGTCCCCTCTCCCATTTCCTCGCTCGTCACCATTGGAGCCTTCCTTGAAGACTACGATCGGTAAATATCACCCTGTTCGTTTACCCATGTATTTCTCTATCTCTCTCTCTATTTTTCTTAGGACTGTATGTATGATTTTATGAGTATTTTATCTTGTATGTAAGCCTATATTTTTCTGGAATAAATTTTAATTGTTTTACTTAATTAGAGTCCCTAATATTTTTAAGCATTAATTTCTGGACGTGGAATCCTGTATACACAGGTAAAAGATCCTGATTAAGCCAGGTGCCCATCTGACAATTCCCCATCCTCGTTTTGAGGGCATTTTGGCTTACACAATACTATGAAGAATTACACTAAACCCACTAATTTAGCTGTGATTCAGCAGAAATGGAGTTTTTGTAGCACAGAGATAAGTGTTGTTGTTTGCTATAGACTTACGGTTGCCAGGTCCAACTCAGGAAATATCTGAGGACTTTGGGGGTGGAGCCATGAGACTTTCCCATTCCCTAAAAATAAATAAATAAAAATACAGCAGTGCAGTTCCCCTGAATACAGTCTTCATTTCCTCCTCCTCTTTTTTGCATTCAAACAGTTCTACAGCAGCTGCATTTACACTAAAATGAAAGTGAACTCACAAAGCAGCCAAAATAAACAAACACACACAAAGCCACCAAAATGCCCACACGTTAGCGATCTCCCTGGGGTGATGGTATAGATAGCTTTAATCATTGGAGTTGCTGGATGTTACAATCTGCTGTATTTCACCCAACTTAGAAAGAGAGAGATTTAGGGGGTGGAGTTTTCCTCTATCCCATACTCAGGTTCTAGTTAACTCTTTAGTATTCCTTTACTATGCAAGCAGCTTCTGAAAGGAATGCAAAATGAACAGAGGAATTAGGCTCTCTCTCTCTCTCTCACACACACACATAAGTGGCTCTTCCTACTTGCCCCTCTGCAGCGTCAGTCTTGCTGAGATTTAAAGGCACACACACACCCCTTCCAAAATGCAAGTAATTTGCAAGCTTCTGAACTTAAAGGCACATTGTGGCTGTTGGAGTGGGGCTTTTCCTGCTGGCCAACTGGCTGGCAACGGAGAGGAGCCTGCAAAACCAGGGGATCCCCTGCCCAGACCTGGGGACTGGCAAGCCTAGTTAGACTTTGGTAACACACAGCTACAGATACTGGCTTAGAAGGTAGCAATTGTAGCAATGCTATCAGTACAAAACAAGCAATCATTAAAAAAAATGAGAGGCTTGTGCTTTTGGCATGCATATTGAAAACGCAAGGCCATGTCGTTATAATAAATGTAGTAGAAAAGAGCAACAGTCCAGTAGCACCTTTAAGACAAACAAATTTTGTGGTAGGGTATAAGCTTTCATGAGTCACTGCTCACTTCTTCAGGTATCTGAAAGAATGAGCAGTGACTCACTAAAGCTCATACCCTGCCACAAGTTTTGTTAGTCTTTAAGATGTTTACTAGACTGCTGCTCTTTTCTACTGCTACAGACAGACTAACATGGCTACCCATCTTGACTGAGTACTAAGCTGGCTGGAGATAATATCTGTGTGTTCCCAAATGATCACGCATAGCTTGAAACAAAGGAGAAAAGAGTCTTAGGCACCCACTAGGTGCCTGAGTCAGAAGCAACACAACAGTGTGCTGTATTATGTCAACTGCCTTGTGTTTTTAAAAAATTGCATAATATAAGAGAAAAGAGTTTGAATCTGCTCATCTCTCGCTTTTCTTTTTTCTTCTTTAAAGCCAAAAATTGAGAAAAAATCCATTTCACTTGAATTTTGCAATCTGGCCTGTGTGCATCTGTAAGTAAATTCCAGTGTTTTGGAGTATTTCAGTAAGAAATGCATTCCTACCAGTAAGCCTTCAGTGGATTCATAGGGACATTTTTCACTGTTTCAGAGCAGTCAAACTGTAACAGTAAAAAAAAACCCCAACCCCAGTACCATATATTTTGTGAGATTATTTTATCTGCCCTATTCGATATGAGTTACAATCCAGTCTATTTGTTCTTTATGAACACCATCTGCTTGTGACCATTAAAATCCATTTTTGATGTTGGGGAGATGAGATCTTAAGAGGAGTGTGTGTGTAACCACTATCCAAACACTACCGCCTCTCCTAGGGGAGATGTTATAACCTGACACACACAAGTATTTATGAGCCATAACTGCCTGCTTCAAATGGTGTTTCATCAGACATGCTTGGGAGATAGACAAAGACCGAGCCTGGTGTAGGATGCAAGATGAGGGAAGGGCGAAGGAAAGGTTACAAAAATTTCTTCTTCTGTGAGCAGCTGTTGCAGCATTGATCCAACTTACCTTCCACAATTGTCCTTCCATTTCCAGCTCTTAGCTACAACTTTATCTAACAGCCAATTTTACAATGAATTGATGCTTCCAAAATAGTTCTCTATTAATGCAGTTTCTAGGGCACCATTCTGGTCTCCTGCATATCACATTCCACAAACACAAAAACCAGAATTCTCTCGGCTTGGCTTCGCGAACGAAGATTTAAGAAGGGTGCAATAGTCCACGTCTGCTGCAGGCTCGCTGGTGGCTGACAAGACCAATGCGGGACAGGCAGGTCCGGCCACAGTGGCTGCAGGGAAAAGTCTGATTTAGGGTTGGTGCTGTAGCAGTGCGATTCTTCCTCAATCTCCTTTTGTCCTCAAGACCAGCTATGCGTGCGTTCTCAAAGGAAGAGACAGCCTGGTGGATGGTGTGCCTCCATGCTTTGCGATCTGAGGCTAGGTCAGACCACTGGTGATGGTTGATGCGACAGGTGCCAAGGGATTTCTTCAAGGAGTCCTTGTGCCTCTTCTTTGGTGCCCCTCTATTTCGATGGCCGGTGGAGAGTTCGCCATACAGGGCAATCTTGGGAAGGCGGTGGTTTTCCATCCTAGAAATATGCCCTGCCCAGCGCAGCTGCGTCTTCAACAGCAGTGCCTCGATGCTGGTAACCTCCGCCCGCTTGAGAACTTCAGTGTTGGTCACAAAGTCACTCCAGTGGATGTTGAGGATGGTGCGAAGGCAGCGCTGATGAAAGCGCTCAAGGAGTCGCAGGTGATGACGGTATAAAACCCACGATTCGGAGCCGTAGATGAGGGTTGTCATCACAACCGCTTTGTAAACATTGATCTTTGTGCCTTTTTTCAGATGCTTGTTGCTCCACACTCTTTTGTGCAGTCAGCCAAAGGCACGGTTTGCCTTTGCCAGCCTGTTGTCAATCTCCTTGTCGATCTTAGCATCTGAGGAGATGATGCACCCCAGGTAGCTGAACTGCTGGACTGTCTTCAGAATTGATTCACCCACACATTAAATGTGATTGCAATATTACCTAACCATCATTCATTCATTCATTCATTCATTCATTCATTCATTCATTCATTCTTTTTATTCGGTTTTTAGCCCACCCTTCCCATAGAACAGGCTCAGAGCAGATTACATCATAAAAACAAACAGTAAAAAACATTTTTTAAAATATATAAAATCTAAAATTACAAAGTAACAATAGGTACTAAAATGGTAAATTCTGCCTCACAGACATGGCCTATTGTACAGGTCCAACAGGTCTTATAGCACTGGGATGGAATGAAGGGGGGAGGTCGATAACAAGTGACGTCCACTGCCTCAAAGCCTAGTGAAAGAGCACTGTTTTACAGGCCCTGCAGAATTGAAGCAAATCCCGCAGGGCCCGGATCTCCAGGGGAAGCTCATTCTACCAGGCAGGGCCATCAAGGCCAGATGGATGTCTCTGAGACCGGGTATCACCAGAAGTTGTTGGGTTACTGATCATAAAGACCTATGGAGCTCATACAAGGAGAAGCAGTTCCATAGGTATGCTGGCCCCTGGCCGTATAAGGCTTTAAATGTAAGTACCAACACTTTGAACCAGATCCAGTACTCAATGGGTAGCCAGTGCAGTTCACGCAGCACAGGATGGATCCATACCCGTATAGGCAATGATATCAACATCCATGCAGCAGTGTTCCGCACCAGCTGGAGTTTCTGGAGGAGGGTATATATATAATCATCAATCCTTCACCTGCATTACTTCATTGGAGAGCTGTACATTAATCCCAGTGGAAAGTCTTATGGCACTTTGATTATTAAGGAATTCTTTGTGGCATAAGCTTTCACAAGGTAGTGACCACTTTAATCCTTTCCTAGACATTAGTTTTTGCTGCTCCAACTGTGTGTAATGGGAATACACCCTATATGTGAGCTCCCAATATGCATAGTCACCATTTTGTGTGACTGAAACAACATGCATATTTTGCACACATATACAGCTTTGGTGTGCATTGTTATGTGTCAAGCATGGCTAATTCTGATCAATAACTGATGGGTTTATGGTCTGGCAAAAGCAGGCCTGGGTAAGATCCTAGAGAACCAAATGCTGCTAGTTTATTATCTTTTCCTGGCTCCTCTTTGTTTTATGACTGTTAATTAGAGGGAACAAAGCAATCAGCACCTTCCCATGAATCATTCTGCGGGAGGAAGCGCCATCTGGGCAATGCAAGGCCGAATGCCTGATAACGCCCTGGGAATGTATGTAGTTTGGATATTCTATGTGAGAACGCTCCCTTGATTCCCCTCCCCGTAGGAATCCCTTCGAAGTGTATCTTAAAACTTGTGTATCAATGTATTGGTTTCATTCTTCTCAAGCCACGGCTTGAGTCAAAGTATCGGTCTGTCAATAAACGTAGTCTTTGTAGCAACCTAGACTCGTCATTGAACCCGCATGCGAGAAACCCACACATTTATGGTGACAAATGGGAGAGTGGGATGGAGGAGCCATTTGGCTGGCCTATTGGGAAAGGAGAAGATGGATTACTTTAAATAAGCCAGCATCAAAGCAAGTAGTGCATAGTGTGGTGTAATGAGTCATAAGAACATAAGAACATAAGACAAGCCATGTTGGATCAGGCCAACGGCCCATCAAGTCCAACACTCTGTGTCACACAGTGGCAAAAAAAATTATATACACACATACACTGTGGCTAATAGCCACTGATGGACCTGTGCTCCATATTTTTATCTAAACCCCTCTTGAAGGTGGCTATACTTGTGGCCGCCACCACCTCCTGTGAATTCCACATGTTAATCACCCTTTGGGTGAAGAAGTACTTCCTTTTATCCGTTTTAACCTTTCTGCTCAGCAATTTCATCAAATGCCCACGAGTTCTAGTATTGTGAGAAAGGGAGAAAAGTACTTCTTTCTCTACTTTCTCCATCCCATGCATTATCTTGTAAACCTCTATCATGTCACCCCGCAGTCGACGTTTCTCCAAGCTAAAGAGTCCCAAGCGTTTCAACCTTTCTTCATAGGGAAAGTGCTCCAGCCCTTTAATCATTCTAGTTGCCCTTCTCTGGACTTTCTCCAATGCTATAATATCCTTTTTGAGGTGCGGCGACCAGAACTGCACACAGTACTCCAAATGAGACTGCACCATTGATTTATACAGGGGCATTATGATACTGGCTGATTTGTTTTCAATTCCTTTCCTAATAATTCCCAGCATGGCGTTGGCCTTTTTTATTGCAGACGCACACTGTCTTGACATTTTCAGTGAGTTATCTACCACGACCCCAAGATCTCTCTCTTGGTCAGTCTCTGCCAGTTCACACCCCATCAATTTGTATTTGTAGCTGGGATTCTTGGCCCCAATGTGCATTACTTTGCACTTGGCCACATTGAACCGCATCTGCCACGTTGACGCCCACTCACCCAGCCTCAACAGATCCCTTTGGAGTTCCTCACAATCCTCTCTGGTTCTCACCACCCTGAACAATTTAGTGTCATCCGCAAACTTGGCCACTTCACTGCTCACTCCCAACTCTAAATCATTTATGAACAAGTTAAAGAGCATGGGCCCAGTACCGAGCCCTGCGGCACCCCACTGCTTACCGTCCTCCACTGCGAAGACTGCCCATTTATACTGACTCTCTGCTTCCTATTACTAAGCCAGTTTTTGATCCACAAGAGGACCTGTCCTTTTACTCCATGACTCTCAAGTTTTCTAAGGAGCCTTTGATGAGGAACTTTATCAAAAGCTTTCTGGAAGTCAAGGTAAACAACATCTATCGGGTCGCCTTTGTCCACATGTTTGTTCACCCCCTCAAAGAAATGTAACAGGTTAGTGAGGCAAGATCTTCCCTTGCAGAACCCATGCTGAGTCTTCCTCAATAACCCGTGTTCATCAATGTGCCTACTCATTCTGTCCTTGATAATGGTTTCTACCAACTTTCCCGGTATTGAAGTCAGACTGACTGGCCTGTAATTTCCCGGATCTCCTCTGGAACCCTTTTTAAAGATGGGGGTGACATTTGCTACCTTCCAGTCCTCAGGAACGGAGGCAGATTTCAATGAAAGATTACAGATTTTTGTTAGAAGATCCACAAGTTCAACTTTGAGTTCTTTCAGAACTCTCGGATGTATGCCATCTGGACCCGGTGACTTATTAGTTTTTAATTTGTCTATCAGTTGTAGGACCTCCTCTTTTGTCACCTCAATCTGACTCAGGTCTTTCAACACCCCTTCCAAAATTAGTGGTTCTGGGGCGGGCAAAAAGTTCTCGTCTTCCACAGTGAAGACGGAGGCAAAAAATTCATTTAGCTTCTCAGCCATTTCCCTATCCTCCTTCAGTAATCCTTTTACCCCTTGGTCATCCAAGGGCCCCACTGCCTCCCTGGCTGGTTTCCTACTTCTAATATATTTGAAGAAAGTTTTATTGTTGGTCTTTATGTTTTTTGCAATATGCTCCTCATAGTCCCTTTTTGCCTGCCTGATCACAGTCTTGCATTTGGTGGGAACTTGGAAAGCGGGCAATTCACCCTCCCATACAGGGTTGGTTGCACCGAATCCCCCTCAGCTGGGAAGGAAAATTTTTCTGCTGGCTTTGTATACCATGCCCAAACACAGGGGGAGAGAAAAAACCAGAGATGAAGTTGCATCCAGATTTTATTCAAAGTCCCAGCTGTCCTGGTCCATTGCTCAGAGAGGCAAATGTTAAGATACATGTTATTAATGGGACTTAGCAAGTATTGCTTTTGCCTTTTATTTCCTAGTCACCTATATACTGTTCTGACTTGTCAGTTGGATCTGGTTGTGGACCATAATAAAATTGAACTGGGTATATATTATCATGCTTTTGTGCTCTTAACTTGTATAGGATGTTTATTAGTGATAAAGATCTTTTATGTTATTAAGATCTCAGAGTGTGGTTCAACTCCCACCCAGACACCTGGACATTCTTCCATGCAGAGATATAAAACATCTAACTTGAGTTGTAGGGAACAGCTGTGGCCAGGAGAAGGGAGAATAGCTACTCCATACAAGGACACACATGGAACCTCCACTTTCAGTTACTCAGACCACTGAAGGGGTTTATGGGATGCATAACTGTCTGACTGGTGGCAGCAGGCTCCCGGAAGGACAGAAAGAAAGCTGGCTAGGTTCCCTACAAGGGGGTTCAAGCAACCCTACATACACATTGACACTCCAGCCTCTCAGTTGCTCACAGGGTGGAAGCCAGGGAGGGGAAAAGCTGAAGAGTTAAGGGATCAGGATATGCATGAGCATATTTCTTAGAAAATCTGGGGTCCATTCATGCCTACTGAAGCTGTACATACATGGAAAATATGTGCATTATCCCATGCATTCCAAATTGTGATCAGACATATAGGAAGAATTATGCATACCACCTCTGATATGCATGATTGGAGCACAAAATAAAATGTCTGAGAAGGACTAATGTCCATAGCAGAAGAGCACCATAGTTCTTTAATGAACTGACGAGTTCGGACCAAAGGGAGACTTTTTCAATAAAAGGCATTTGTTTCCCTTGGCCAAATACAGGGAGTGTATGCATTATGGAAAGGTTATATGTAAAGAATGAAAGATGCATTCCAGGGGACACCTGGGACATGGCTGCAGTTCTAAAGAGGAGGAAGGTAAAAAGTGGCAGTCATTCAAAATGAAAACAGAAAAACAAATGATTTAATGTACTATTGGGAGGATGCTTAGCCTGCAAAGGCCAGGAGCATGAATCATATATACACTGGGGGAAGGGGAGGATGACTATTGCATGCTGTCTTACAGCAACTCATAGGGCTTTTCCATTTGTGGAGCAGGGGTGAGGGATGTTTGCTTATTTACCTCTCTTAGTCAAAAGCAGTTCTCAAAAGAGCTCTCTTGGCCCCACCTATCTCACAGGATGTCTGTTTTGGGGAGAGGAAGGGAAAGGAGACTGTAAGCACTCTGAGACTCTGAGTGAAGGGGGAGGTATAATGCCATTGCCAACCTTCTTCTATTGTAGACTCCAATTGCTTCCTATCAGTGTTCCTTCAGGTCTGCTGACCCACAGAAGCACAATTGGGCCAGGGGAGGGGGCACAAAAGGCTGCATTGAAAGGGAGGAGGTGGGGAAGTGATTCTCTTCTAGCACAATTACACTCACACTCCTTTAGGAAACAGGCCTCAATGTCTTGAAATGTAGCTCAATGATGGTGCAAGATGTTTTGCTGCCTGAGATAGTAGCAATAGGTGGCTTGTGCACCCCGCCCCCCCAGGAGCTTGAAGAGATAACTCTAATTTCTTTGTTGCTTAGGGTTGCCAGGACTGTGTTGGAAAATACCTGGTGACTTTGAGGGTGGATCCAGGAGAGGGTGGGGTTTGGGAAGGGGAGGGGCCTCAACATGGTACAATACCATGGAGTCCACCTTTCAAGGCAGCCATTTTCTCCGGGGGAGCTGATTTCTGCCAGCTGAAGATAAGTTGTAAAAGCGGGAGCTCTCCAGGCCCCAACTGAAGGCTGGCAACCCTGTTTGTTGCTTGCATGGCAATCCACATTCCCTATTGTTATTTGTGAATTTTCATTATATTACTTTCTTTCAAGAGTTTGGACACCATTTCAGTTGCCCAGGCAATTAAAATGGTGGCAAAACTCTGGCAAGTCTAATCTTCTGAGAACTCTGGAAATGACATATGTCTATCAAGCTGCAGGAGTTGCTTCCATCTTAAGTCCATTTATTTTAATGGATTTAGAAGAGTGTAACCCTGTTTATGATTGCACTGTTACTGTAGTAGGGAGAGAAAAAGAAAATGTTGACTGTTGGTCTCTGATGAAGCACTCCCATGAGTTCACTCAGTGAGTCCAACTTATTTTAACAAATGAAATATTTACTATCTTGAAAGCCTACATGACTGGAAATAATTTCTTCTCTGAACTTCAAGAATCCATTCCAAGAATCCCAGCATAGTGAAGAAGTAAATTGTCTTACTTCATCAGTCTGAGTCATTCTAAAAACCCTCCGCTTCTTTCCAAGAGGACAAGTTTGTGAAACCTTTTGTCCTCCTCTGTTTCTTGGCTCACAGATACAGGGGAGATGGTGACTGAGTAGCCAGGAGGAACTCACTTCCTTATTTGGCTAAACAACCTCCCTTTCCTTTGTGGTGGGAGCTGGCTAGCTGCAGATCTCAGAAAGAACCATGTGTGATGCTGCAGGAGGCTCACTTGAACAACACAATCAGAAGAGGATTCCGTGGGTGGGTAACTCCTTTGAAAGCACAAGCCTTTGGACATTTTCATGAGACTTTCCACATTGAAACTCCCAGAGAAAGCAAATGGGAATTGTTTTGATCAATGATATGAAATAAAGAATTTCTGTTCTGTATTATGGGATGTATTTCCTGTGGCATAAAATTACCATGAAAGCTTGCTGGGCAGTCTTGGGTCAGTCACACACTCTCATCCTGAACTACCTCACAGTCATGGGGTTGTTTTGGGTCCCCTATGGCTAGAAAGCTGAGGTAATGAAGTCAATACGATAAACATAACATATAAGGCAATTATGACTGCATCTCAGATCAACTTTATATTAACCACATATAAATTCAGAAGAGCCAGTTACAGATTACCACTTTGCGAAATATTATGAGGCACACTTGATATGAGGTGACCCCCACCCCCACCCTTTTATTTGTTAATTGAGAACAATTACCGACATGCTCTGGGTTACACCCAGCTGTCTGCATGGGTTGATCGATGTGGTTAGAAGAGGAAATGCAAATGTCTTGTGCTTCCTGTTTGCTTGCTGTTCCAGCCCCGCTCCCTTCTTCCTCCTCTGTGCTCCAGTCTTCATCGCTCCTCTGAAGCCACAAGCAAGCTTATTCATGACCGGCTGCTGCAGAGGGTTTGTAATCATTGTCTTGAAAACCACAGACAGCGAGATGCTTTTTATGTGTGACACACGTACACTGTATGGTAGCATTTTAAATGGCGATCACAAGAAAAGAGTATTGCGTTTTCATCGCTGAGAAACAAAGAAACACATTCCTCTTCCGGTTTTTGCTACCGAGTCCTTCTGATGCGTATAGCAAAGTAAATAGTGCCCTCTTCTGGCCCAGTCACAATATGCATTATGATTTGTGGGGGGCTCTTTCTCATTCCACTCTCAACCAGCAAGATAGATCCAGGTGGGCAGCCCTGTTGGTCTGAAGCAGTAGAACAAAGTAGGAGTCAAGTCACTCCTTTAAAGCCAACACAGTTTTATTCAGAATGTAAGCTTTCATATGCATGCATGCTTCTTCAGAGGAGGGAATGAGCAGAGCTACATATAGCTGGTGGGCAGTGGTTAAGAATGCAAAGTGATATGTTAGCATCCAGTGGCAAAATAGTGAAATAAACAAATTGAAAGCACATTTTGTCTGGATAGCATTTGTGTGGGAAACTAATAAAGGGTAATAAAAGCTGCCTGTTAATTGCTCTATTGCTACAAGTCTAGGTTAAAGGACATGTTTTCCCTAGTGATGTTCCCGGCCACCTAATTTACTTTTTAACATGTAACATACATTATAATCATCATTCTATACATTACCAGCAAGGTGAAGAAAGGAGTTTTCAAGCACACACAATAAACAGCACAGTCACACTTGACCTGGATCACTTCACTTACAATAAGTATCTGGCGTAGGTTCTGGAGTTGCATTGTTCAAATTCAAAAGGGGCTGAGTTTCTGCATGGTAAGAAGCATCACCCAGGATGAAACTTGTGTGTGAAGCCATCACCAATGTGCTAACAAAGCTTTGAGAATATAAATGCCCAAGAGACTGATTTCCATTTTAAATGATAAAAAAGCATTTTTTCTCTAAAAATCCAAGTAGGGGGTTGTGTTGTTGTTGCTTGGCACCTTCTGCTCTATTTTGTCAGCCTTTGCCATTATTCCAGTATTAGATGAAAGAATGATAAATGTTTCTGTGTCAGTCATCTGTCTTGCCTGCTAGGGTTGACAGTAAGCATACATACTTGTCTGCCCCTTCCCCACTTCCTATGCAGTCAAAAGCTGGCTGGGCACCACTCACTCCTACCCTATTAAGGGTCTCTTGTGATGTTTCTACAACCTACACACTTGTTTCTGTGTTAAATGGAAAAGACATGGCTTTTGCAGCACAGAAAACAATGTTTTGCTCTATGTAATGATGATCAGAATCCCCCTTTTCATTGTCACATTCAGTATACCCTCTTGTACCTTTTGTTGCTGGAAACAAGACTGAATTTTGGAGGCAGGGAGTTGTGATAATGGTTACTGGACGAAGCAGGACTGGGAAAAATGCTCCCTCCTGCATAATTACCCAAATTACTGTATTGTAGTAAGTCTGATAAGGCTACCTCAAGCTTGCACAACTACCAAGGACTTTTTGTTTAATTACTTCTACCACTAGGATTTTGCCCCCCTGCGGTAGATAGTAGGGTTGCTAAGTCCAACTCAATAAATATCTGGAGACTTTGGGGATGGAGACAGGAGCTTCCAGGTCAAACGTCAAGTGAGGTCACTTTGCAAACTCTGCCTTTCCAGGGTTGTCACTTTCAGCACACTGCACCAAAACACTACTTCTTCCTGTCACAACAAAACAATTCCTGTGCCTTTCCCTCAGGAAATAACAAGTGAAGCCCTCTTCATTGATTTCAGTAGGACAGATAAGCCCACCCACTCTTCACTTGCTCCCCAGCTTTAAAAAAAAAAAACACGCACACAATGTTTCAGGAGTGAGGTAAAGGGCAAGGCAACTGATAGATATTTGAAGATATCTGAAGAAATGGGGTTGCTCACGAAAGCTTATACCCAGAATTAAACTTTGTTGGCATTAAAGGACTCAAACTTTGTTTTATTGAGAGATCCTGGGTTTAAGAAAACATTCTAAAAAGCAGAAAGGACCCGTGATCTAGTTCTGTCCCTACCCCCTAACATAATTTCTTTAGTATGTTTGTTTCCCTGGCATCAAAGACAAGCAAGAACATATTTAGAGTGGGTGGGGGATAATTAAGTTTAGGTCCCCTTCACCACTCACAAAACCAGACTAGCCAGCCAGACATCAGACACTCACACAAAGAGCAAGATTTGCTCCCAAGTAAGCCTGCATAGCATCAAAGAACATTATACATAAACCCATTTTATTATTTATTTATTATTTATTTTTCATATTTATATCCTGCCTTCCCCGCTGAAGCAGGCTCAGGGCGGCTAACAACATCATATGTCAACAATAATCACAATCACAAGTCCATTAAAAGTTAAAACAGGTTACAATTTAAATTTTTAGTGCCGTTTTAAAACAACAGTTTGGTGCTAACATCGTGCCATTCTTCAGTGATGTTTGGCATCTATACATTTGGGTTGAAGGCCATTTGAAATAGCGTTGTTTTGCAGGCCTTGCGGAACCGTACAAGGTCCCACAAGGCTCTAACATCATCTGGGAGTTGGGGGGTTGGGGAGCCGCCAATAGAGAAGGTTCTTTCTCTAGTAGCCTTCAATTTTGCCTCCCTTGGCCTGGGGATTACTAATAGGTTGTGCGATCAGGATCTAAGTACCCTCTGGGGAATATATGGGGAGAGATGGTCCCTAAGGTAGGCAGGTCCTCGGTCACATAGGGCTTTAAAGGTGATAACCAGCACCTTGTAGCAAATCCGGAACACTATCGGCAGCCAGTGCAGTTTCCGCATCCCCGGGTGTATATGGTCCCGGCTAGGGAGATGCAATAACAGCCTGGCCACTGCATTCTGCACCAGCTGCAGTTTCCGAATTCAAGACATGGGCAGCCCCATGTAGAGGGCATTACTAACTGTCATGCCCGCCTAAGGTGGAAAAAGGCAGATCTCACAGTGGCTGCTATCTGGGCCTCCATGGCCAATGTGAGCTCCAGTAGCACCCCCAGGCTCTTGACTTTGGGTACCGGTATTAGTGGCGTCCCATCAAAAGCTGGTAGAGGGATTTCCCTTCCCAGACCATCGTGGCTCAGACAAAGGACTTCTGTCTTTGTTGGATTCAGCTTCAAACGACTCAGCCTGAGCCACCCCGCCATGGCTTGTAACGCCAGGGCCAGATTTTCTGGGGCGGAGGCAGGCCGGCCATCCATCAGCAAATAGAGCTGGGTGTCATCAGCGTACTGATGGCAACCCAGTCCAAATCTCCGGACAATCTGGGCAAAGGGGCACTATGACAGCACCCGCCTCACGGTCCCACCAGATCACTTCTATGTGCTGTTTATGGCTACCCCAGCCCCTCAGTTTCTCCTCAGTTCACCCTTTATAAAACTTTTACCTCAGGAATATAAAGCTCAAGGGGTGGGTATGATATGGATTTCACTGTACAAGTCTCTTCGGGGTATTTGTTTTCAGATGGATGTATAATTTAATTCATAGGGGACCACAGCAGCTTTGACAGTTTCCCAAATTATAGGCACCAGAGAACTTTAACGTAAACCACAGATATTTATTTCAACACAAAGTCTTAAACTGGGGATATGGGTGATATATACACGGGCTATAATGTATCTCACACAGTTAACAAGTTGCTCAGTTGTTTCAGGCTTTAAAATATCTTTTTCTTCTTAGGTCTCTCAGGTTCACAGTTCCTATATAATACACTCTCCACCAAGAGCGTAGGCTGGCCTCTTGGGTATACTGTGCCAAGTCTCTCAAGTCGACTGGAGCCTCTACTCCCAGCTCTTCAGACTTTTAGACCCACATATATTCCCTCAACCACCTCTTAAGAGATATGTACATGTGTCTGTGACCGTTCAGGTATTCATGGTGACTCTTCCTTTTAGTCACACACAGCCCCTTGCTGTTTTTCTAGAGCTAGCAGTCAGCTTTGCTTCTCTCCTCAGCTGCTGTCTCAGCTCCTTCCAAGACCAACTCTCTCAGACTCTGACAGACCCTAACTCTCTCCGGCTCTGTCAGGCACTAACTCTCTTCAGCCTCTGTCAGACACTAACTGACTGCCTCAGCCGTTAGCTGTCAATCTCACACTGAGAGTTTTGAGCACTCTGGCCCCCACCCTCAGGTCACCTGACGCAGGCTCTGTCCGTCTTTGTTTTTATGTTTAACCCATACCTTACCGTCACAGGCACATATAGATATTAAATAACCTTGGGGAAAGCACCGCTCCCTGAGGCACCCCACAGTTGAGCGAGTGCCTCTGGGATGATCGTCCCCCAATTGCCAGCCTTTGTCCCGGACCACAGAGGAAAGCCATTGCAAGGCCAACCCCTGAATCCCCGCATCGGTGAGGCGATGGACCAGCAGCTGGTGGTCAACCATGTTGAACGCAGCCGACAGGTCCAACAACAACAGTACTGCTCACCCGCCTTGATCCAATTGTCGCTGAAGATCATCCACTAAGGCGACCAGCACTGTCTCCGTCCCATGGCCTGGGCGAAAGCCGGACTGGTGTGGGTCTAGAACGGAAGCATTCTCCAGTAATATTTAGTCAATAATACACTAACACAGAACCGGGGGGGGGGGTGTATTTTAAATACTAAAAACAAATCCAAGTATTTTTCAATATAACACTAACTTAGAACGGGGTGGGGACAGATGGGTGAAAGTTATCTTTTAAACAAAGGCATAATAAATAACTGCAACAGCTCATAAAGCTCCAGGCCTACAAGAGAGCCAGCACAGTGATGGGAGTTGGTTACAAAGCAGGCAGGTGCAAAAATAACCAGAAGAACCCCCAGAGCCTTAGAAAGTCAGGTCCCCCCCTCCTCATTGCAGGGCTTTTTTTGTAACAGGAACTCCTTTGCATAATAGACTACAGTCCCCTGATGTAGCCAATCTTCCTGGAGCTTACAGTAGGTCCTCTAAGAAGAGCCCTGTAAGCTCTTGGAGGATTGGCTACATCAGGGGAGGTGTAACCTAATATGCCAGGGGTGGCCAACGGTAGCTCTCCAGATGTTTTTTGCCTACAACTCCCATCAGCCTCAGCCATTGGTCAAGCTGGCTGGGGCTGATGGGAGTTGTAGGCAAAAAACATCTGGAGAGCTAACGTTGGCCACCCCTGTAATATGCAAAGGAGTTCCTGCTACAAAAAAAGCCCTGATCAGGAGCATTTACATTTCTTGGGGGACAGTTAATTTCTACAAAACTAATGCAGCAGCCTCATTTACAAAGAAAATTATGGCAATAAAAGCTTGTTTCTTCTCATCCCACTACAGAACACAGTTTGCAATTGTGAAAAGGGACACTGTGGCATTCCCCACCCCAACTGCCGCACTCGGGGAGGAGAAATACTGTCAAATAACAAGCACACAGACCAGTCCAAAAGCTGTGATTGTTTGAAAGCAGGGGAGATCTGGTGTCTGGCTGACAGGTAGAGAGCCCGCCACTCACTTGCTTATTGACCAGCACAACTTAATAAATTTTTTTAAAAATGGGATAAGAGCAGCTGAAACTGGGGAGGGTGAAGTGTCATGGGGTGGGTGCGAACTGAAAGACTCGCCTAACTGCTGGTTTCCAAGACTGGGATAAGAGCTGGTGAGGCTGTTCCTTCCTTCCCCACCCCTGCTCTGCCTCTTCCACCTCCCGGGCCATGCGCTAAAGTTGCTTTTGCCAGATACCAGGACGAGCTGCTGGTGGCCGCCTCCTCTCACCTTCTCCTCCCTCACGGGCAGGGCAACAGCTTCCCAAGTGAGCAGGCAGCAGGGAGACCAACCCCCACATCGTCCCTCCCCTGGAACCAAATTGCGACTTGGGTCGGGGTGCCAAATGCAAACTGCAGGCATTGGTACACACCCTGCCCACAGAACATGGCTGCAGGTCAGTTTCCCTCCCAGTCCTCCAACTATGCTGCCTGGTGGCAGGGGCCCAACCCCAACCCCATCCCACCCTCAGGGCAAAGCAAAGTGCAGGCATTAGTAACTCCATTGCCCCCGCCCCCCATGCCACTTGCCCAGCCGGACAGCATGCCTGCAGATTGGAATTCTGAGGTCTTCCTGACTGGCAGCACCTGTGAGGGTTGGGGGCCACCCACACTTCTCTCACCTGAACCACCAATGAGCACTGATGCTGACAGGTCAGCTCAGGGGGACACAGGTAGTCAATGAACAGATGGCTGGCCCAGCACTAAATGAGGGCTCCTGGGAGTGGATGGGGGGAGCCCAGCAAAGCCCACTCCTCGACCCTGCCAGCAACCTGAGTGCTGGCTTGGGGTGGCACTGGCAGGGGGAATCTGGGAGAACCCGACAAGATGTGGTTGCCATTTTCTCCTCCGCTGGCCCATTCTTAGAAAGCGAGGGTAGGGGCCTGAAATCGGGAGATCCCCCACCCAGACCTGGAGACTGGCAAGCCTAGTAGGTAGTTATTTATGTATCAGGATCCTTTACTATGCACTATATGCTACAATAATATGAGGGTCATGTCATCACTTGCAGAATTCCAGATAACCACAGTTTAACAGAACTGAACTTTGCAATAGGTAATCTAAAAATGTTTGCTGTGAAAAGTGTCATCAATGTACCCAATAAAGCAAAGGTCAGTTATTTGCTGCAGATTTGATCTTGCTTCAAAGAAGGTGTCGAAACTAATTTGCTACACAGTGGCATTACATGAGAAATGCAAGGATTTCTAAATTTGAAACACCATGTACAGCAAGTGGGCCCATAAAAATCAAAAGCTGTGCAACTAGGGTTGCCAATCCCCAGGTGGGGGCAGGGGATCCCCCAGTTTGGAGGCCCTCCCCCCGCTTCAGGGTCATCAGAAATTTTTATTACTTGTTATTTATTACTTATTTATTACTTGTTATTAATTAATTTATTAATTGTTATTTTTATTACTTCTGCTGGCACTATCCATAATGGCTTTCTCTCATCACAATATTTCTTGTACTTCATCCATGTATTTAACAAATTATTTCTGATATAATGGTGAGAGAAAAAACCATCCATCTTTTTCTTCCCATAGTACATATAAGCATGCCAGCCGAATTTATTTCCATGAGCTTCCAACATTAAAAGTTTTTTATTCAACAGCGTCATCCAGTCTTTTATCCATACTAAGCAAACTGCATCATGATATAGTCTTAAATCTGGTAGCTGGAATCCTCCTCTCTCTTTAGCATCTGTTAAAATTTTCATTTTAATCCTTGGTTTCTTCCCAGCCCATACAAATTCTGAAATCTTCCTTTGCCATTTATTAAATTGTTTGCTATCTTTCACAATCATATGTCAGAACTTGTATCTTTACTGCTGCTTCCTTATAATGCAACCAATGCTGTATTGTACTCTTACTGTGATTCAGAGCGGCTTTGTCACTGAACCAAACCGACTCCATGTTGTAACCCTTGTTTAACCCAAAGTGCTTGAATAGTAATTAACCTTGCCCCACTGGTATCCAAAATATTTGGGGCTGTAGAATGAGTTATGTTATGTCTCTGCACATTCTCACACTAGGACCCTTTGAAGCCGAACAGCATGGCCTTCGGAGTAGGGAGGCATCCTCTCTACTGATAGTGATGGTGAGAAGACAGATGTGCCTGTAACGGTGTGAATTGTGGCTTTGTGAGATGTTTGCTTTACGTGTATAAAATTGAGTTGGTGCTGGCTCTCGCCATCACTGTTATCTTGCCTCTTCCAGTGCTTAGTTCTCTCTAATAAAATCCTAGCTTTGTAACCAAGTATGGGATCCGTTTGAAGTTCTTAAGTTCTGACATTATAACATAAGTTCTTTTCTAACCAGTGGCACATGAGATTTTAGATCTTGTGAATAGATAATGATGTCATCAAGGTACACCACCACCCCAACGGAGGACCCGCCGCTCGACCCGAAAGTGACGGGGGTTCGGTGCAAAATTAAGGTCCCAGCACCTTTCTCGGTCGACGCGTTCCCCGCCCCGCGAACCTGGAGCCCGCGGAAGTCTACGGCAGGCAGAACGGGATTTCCATGTCCAACGCCTACCCGATCCCGTTGATAAAAGACTTGTTGAA
Organism: Heteronotia binoei; assembly: GCF_032191835.1. Taxonomy (NCBI): domain Eukaryota; kingdom Metazoa; phylum Chordata; class Lepidosauria; order Squamata; family Gekkonidae; genus Heteronotia; species Heteronotia binoei. Next base: position 68,941,077 of record NC_083225.1, read on the forward strand.
CACCGTAGCAAAGGGAAAAGTATTTACCAAGCTGGACCTCCGAGACGCGTACTTCCGCGTCCGCATCAAGGAGGGAGACGAGTGGAAGACAGCCTTCAACACCCCTCTGGGACAGTTTGAGTACTTAGTTATGCCCTTCGGACTGCAAGGGGCCCCTGGTGTATTCATGAACTTTATCAATGAAGTGCTACGGGACTTCCTCTTTAAGGGGGTGGTGGTGTACCTTGATGACATCATTATCTATTCACAAGATCTAAAATCTCATGTGCCACTGGTTAGAAAAGTGTTAAGCACCCTTTGTAAACACAAACTGTATGCCAAATTGTCGAAATGCGAGTTTCATAAAACAGAACTGGACTACTTGGGTTTCCGAGTGTCGGGGGAGGGATTGTCAATGGACCCCGCAAAGGTCCAAGCGGTGCTGGACTGGGAACCCCCTCGAACCCGCAAACAATTACAAAGTTTTATCGGGTTCGCCAACTTTTACCGCGACTTTATTAAGGGGTTCGCTACAGTCATGCTCCCCCTCACGGAACTCCTCAAAACCAAAGGGAAGGGTGACGAGGCGAAAAAGCCAGGCGCGCGCCTAACGTGGACGCCTGACTGCCAAAAGGCTTTCACTGAACTGAAACGCCTCTTCACCTCTGAACCCGTGTTGGCTCATCCCGACGAACTAAAACCCTTCGTGGTCCAATGCGACGCCTCCGACGCCGCAGTGGGAGCCATATTAATGCAAAGAGGAGAGAATGGGGTGCTCCGGCCGTGTGCCTATATCTCAAGGAAATTTTCCAATGAACAAAGAAATTGGTCAGTCTGGGACAAGGAAGCGTTTGCAGTCATGTTTGCCCTTAAAACCTGGCGCTCCTGGCTAGAGGGAGCGAGAGTCCCCTTCGAAATCTGGACCGATCATAAAAACCTCGAAGCCCTCACTGGGCGCCGCAAAATGACTGCAAAACAAATCCGGTGGGCAGGCTTCTTTGCTAAATTCGACTTTGTGCTGAAACACATCCCTGGCTCGAAGAACTTTTTGGCGGATGCCCTCTCTCGCATGCCGCAACACGACAGTCTCCGGGAGGAGGTGGTGGACTCACTAATTTCCCCCTCAGCCATTTCGGGGGGAGTCACCACCCGCTCCGGCAGGCAGACCAGCTCTCCGGATTCAGACCTGCTGCCTCGATTCCTCTCAGTGTATAGCCAGGAGACTGACCGCCCACCCAACTTAGTCAAAGCCGAGAACGGTCTCTGGCTGCACAATGAAAAGATCTATGTGCCCACTCCCCTCAGAAAGGAAGTCTTGGAACGTTGCCATTCTAGTCGCCTGGCCGGCCACTTTGGCTATGTCAAAACTCTCAACTTGCTCACCCACCAGTTTTGGTGGCCAAAAATTAAAAAAGACGTATCGGAATTTGTTCTCTCATGCCCCACCTGCCTCATGGCAAAGCGAAGGGGCGGCAAACCCCCGGGCCACCTGGTCCCCCTCCCTACAGCCACCCGGCCTTGGTCGGTAGTCTCCATGGACTTCATTGTCGAACTCCCGCCTTCACAAGGCAAGACAGTCATCTTGGTCGTAGTGGACACATTTTCAAAGCAAGCCCACTTCATCCCCTGCAAACAACTACCCACGGCCAAAAAACTCGCCCAGCTCTTTTTCACCCACATTGTACGCCTACACTCATTCCCAGACAAGGTCATTAGCGACCGCGGAACGCAGTTCGTTGCCAACTTCTGGCGGGAGTTCTGCAAACTGGCCGGCATTGAGCAAGGACTGAGCTCTGCCTACCACCCCCAGTCGGACGGACAGACAGAGAGGGTTAATAGTCTTCTAGAACAATACCTCCGCTGTTTCATTAATTTCCAACAGTCCAACTGGGTGGACCTCCTCCCTTTTGCGGAATATGGCTACAACAATAGCCTCCATAGCTCTACCAAAACCTCTCCTTTTCAGATCATCAATGGTTACGAAGGCAAGCCATTTCCCACACTCACCCTCCCTGCCAGCCCGTCCGAACCAACATGCCAGCAATGGTGGGAGGGCCTTCGTGAAGGCTGGAAGGGTATTCAGGAAAACCTGGAGGAAGCGAAAAAAGCCTACAAAAAGCAGTTTGACAAAAAACACTCCCCAGAGTGGGATCTAAGGGTGGGGGATACAGTCTTCTTGTCAACAAAAAACCTTCCCCTTCCCCAGTCCTGCCGTAAACTCGCACTGAAGTTCTTGGGGCCTTTTAAAATCAAAAGGGTCATAAACAAAGTAACGGTGGAACTCGATCTACCCAAAGCTCTAAGTAAGATCCATCCTGTTTTTCATTGCAGCTTGCTTCGGAAAGACCCTGGTGCTACGTCCTTCCATCCCAGGGCCCCACCGCCCCCTCCGACGACAGTGAGGGGTCAGAGTCACCATGAAGTCCAGGAGATCCTGGACTCCAAAGTCAAAAGGGGAAAACTGTATTATTTGATCAGGTGGAAACACTTCCCCCCGAGCTGTGATGAGTGGGTCGAATCTCAGAACGTAGCTGCTCCGCAACTGCTGAAAAAATTTCACCTATTGTACCCGCACAAGCCCAAGGCGGGCCCCGCGGGAGGGGGCGCTTAGGGGGGGCAGTATGTCAGAACTTGTATCTTTACTGCTGCTTCCTTATAATGCAACCAATGCTGTATTGTACTCTTACTGTGATTCAGAGCGGCTTTGTCACTGAACCAAACCGACTCCATGTTGTAACCCTTGTTTAACCCAAAGTGCTTGAATAGTAATTAACCTTGCCCCACTGGTATCCAAAATATTTGGGGCTGTAGAATGAGTTATGTTATGTCTCTGCACATTCTCACACTAGGACCCTTTGAAGCCGAACAGCATGGCCTTCGGAGTAGAGAGGCATCCTCTCTACTGATAGTGATGGTGAGAAGACAGATGTGCCTGTAACGGTGTGAATTGTGGCTTTGTGAGATGTTTGCTTTACGTGTATAAAATTGAGTTGGTGCTGGCTCTCGCCATCACTGTTATCTTGCCTCTTCCAGTGCTTAGTTCTCTCTAATAAAATCCTAGCTTTGTAACCAAGTATGGGATCCGTTTGAAGTTCTTAAGTTCTGACATTTGAAACAAATACATTTGAAACAAATACATGGTTTGAAACAAATACATTATTCTCAGCAGAATATTCATCTTAATTGCAGCTATTCTGCCCAGCAATGACAGATTAAGTTTATTCTGTTTCACCATATCTTCATCCATTTTATGCCATAGCTTTTCATAGTTATTTTTGAACAAATCAATATTCCTCATTGTTATCTCCAAGCCCAAATACTTTACTTTAGAAGTAACTTCACATCCTGTCAGTCTCTGCAATTCCTTTTGTTTATTTACTTGCATGTTTTTACATAAAATTTTCGATTTTTCTTTATTAACATAAAGTCCCGCCAGCTCTCCATATTCTTGTATCTTGGCTATCAGCAAAGGTATTACTTGTATAGGATTTTCAGCTATAAACATTATATCATCAGCAAACACTCTATATTTATAAGTAAATTCTCTAATTTTCAGCCCTCCTATTTTTTTTATCATCTAATATTTGCATCAGCAAAATTTCAAAAGTCATTATAAACAACAATGGTGAAAGTGGACAACCTTGTCTTGTACCTTTACTGATCATCATATCCTCTGTGAAGTCTGCAGATATACACAACTTTGCTCGCTGTTCCATATATATTGCTTTTATCATTCTTATCTTTTCTATCTTTTCCATTACTGCAAACATAAAGTCCCAGTTCAAATTATCAAAGGCTTTCTCTGCATCCGCAAAAAATAATGCGACTTCCTTTTCTGGATGTTTTTCATAGTATTCTACAATATTTACAACTGTTCTTATATTGTCTCTTATTTGCCTTTTAGGGAGAAATCCTGCTTGATCTTCTTTTATGAAGTTAATCAAATATTGTTTAAGTCATTCTGCCAAGTTTCTTGTGTATATCTTATAATCATTAATTAATAATGAAATTGGTCTGTAGTTCTGTATGTTCGTAACATCTCTATCTTCCTTGGGGATCAACGAAATTACAGCTTCTTTCCAAGTGTTTGGTATTTTTCCTTTTATTCTTATCGTATTCATCAATTTTTGCAGTTTTGGTACTAATTCTTCTTTAAAGGTTTTGAAAAATTTAGCCATATATCCATCTGGCCCAGGTGCCTTTCCCATTTTCATTGCATTAATTGCTGCTTCAGTTTCAATTTTTTCAATTGGATCATTCAAAATTTCCTTCATATATTCAGTTAAGGGTGCTATTTTAATATTTTGCAAATACGCTTCAATCTTTTCTTTTTTTATCTTCACACCCTTAAATAAATTAGCATAATACTTAAAAATTGTCTTTTTATTCCTTCTTGATCTACTATCTCTCTTCCATCAGCCACAATTTTATTAATAATTTTACTTTCTCTCTTTTTCTTCAATTGAGATTTGGCTTTGGCTTGATGCAGGTAAAGTGTTGATATTTCATGTGAATGCACAGACTGTAAGGCCCACTACTCATCTATTCCATGATGATACTATACTCGAGTTTTGAAGGGCAAATTATCCCAATCAAGTCAAAACTTGGTGTAAATACATGTGTTCACATTCCTTGCTTATTACCTTGCTTCACTTTGTAATCTCCTAATTTTCAATCTTTGTAATCTCATCTCATTAGAAACTTGTATTTTTCTTATCACTTTATAAAGTGATATGCAATGATAGTCTGGTATAAAACAATAATGTTTGCAAAATTAGTGAAATGTGTTAAATGTTTCTTCTAGGTTGATAAAAGATACCATAAAATAGAAGGCACATATCACCCAGGGTGCTAACATTCTGCGTGACATAATAGATGGTGTTGCTAAGAAGTTTCCACAGTGGACCAAGGAACAGCAACTCAAAGGTATGAAATTAAAAGGTCCAAAGTAACTTAGAACTTACATGGATCCTCAGGCCCTTGCTTACTTTCCCTTTTCCACATCCAGCCGTAGACCACACCCCAGGCTGTCAAGGAGGATCCTCTGGTTGGGTGGAGGGTACGTGTGGCTGCAGCAGGAAGGGGGATATGGGAAAACTTCACTGTATGAACAGAAGTCTACATAGTTAGTTGTATCCAATGTGTAGTGCAAAACACTGTCTTTAAAATGGGCCTTCTGTGTTTAGATTGTAATGCTTTAACTAATCTCCATTTGTGGGGAGTAGGAGTGTTCAGATTATTGATTAATCTATTAATTCAGATTACTATTGTTCAACAGATAGGATATGTATATTAAATAATGCTTACAATGCAACTTATTTTACCATAATTCTAGGTGGAATGTCAGCCCATTATGCAGGACTTTGTAATGTCCAAACCCATGATGGAGTGGATATTGGCACAACAGGGAATGATTATGGCAATGATGTTGTTGCCAGAGCCCAGTTTTTCAAGAGACATAGATTCTAATAATGGTTTACTCTTCTGTTCGACTACTTTTAAGTTATTATTTACAACAAACTCCTCTAGTAAATCTTAATTTGTATATTATCTATAAAAGCATAATTCTGCTTGCTAGAAGAGATTCATAATGTTTAGTAAGATAAGAAGCTGACAGACCAAGTTGTGAAGCAGGAATCCTGGTTAAAATATTGCCTCTGCTTCCCACTCACAAGCCAATAGTTTTTCTGTGCACTTCTATGTATAATATAATGGTCTGAGTATCAGGTTCTCTGAATTCTCAGCTTTAAAGAGTTTTAAAAGTAAATCTCTAGGCTCTTTTATTGTGGTGATAAAAAGGGAAAGGTATACTTCTGCAATGAAATGGGTAAGATACCTTAAAAAAAAAAAAGCAAGCAAGCTGGGAATTAAGAAAAGTTAGGCAGGTTGTTATATCATTTTAACTATAGGACAATATTCAACTGCTGGGTTTTTTAATAAGAAAAAGAAAAAAACTGAAAATGTCGTGGTGGCAGTGAGGGGGAGAAATGGCTGCTGACTGGGGACTGGAGCAGAGAAACTGTAGACAATGTGAAAGCTATGTGGGCATCTTATTGCTGAGACCCTGTATTAGCACCCACAGCACAGCAAAAACAGGGCCAGATCTAGGGGGGGGGGAGAGGAAGGTGCTTGCCCTGGGCGTCGACTGAGGGGGGGCGCCAAATTGGTTATGGAGTCCATTGTGTTCTATGGGACCATAAGATAGAATGGCCCATAAAGGGGGGTCATTTTTTAATTGTGACCCCCCTCAAAAAACATGTAGATCCGGTCCTAAGCAAGAAAACTGCCCTTGTCTGGAAAACACCAAAGTTTGCAAAGGCAGAAACAAGCTGCCAGCCCTTTTCATTGCTTTTCAAGAGGTTCAGCCAGAGATCTCCCAAGAAGAACCTGTTGCTCCATTCAGAGGAAGTTACTTCCAGGAAAAGTGTGAAGGTGGTAAATAGTGAATCAATACTAATGCCCTTTGTTTAAAATTAACACTGGAGGCAGACAGGCAATTAAGTACTATCGAAGTTACTGTAAAAACATAACTACAGCCTGCCATTAGGTGTCACTCTTGTTTCATAAAACCACAGAATATAGGGTTTAAAAAACTATAAGAAACACAGTTCAGTCATTTTCATATTGCAGAAGAAACTGTACAAGGGCCCCTTTATATTGTTACTGGGACAGAAACATCACTCTGAGCAATACAGCATACTTGGTGCATCTGTTTCTTTGCTTTGTTTTTTCTCTGCTTCTCTTTACTAAGGCTCCGATTGGGATTCCAACGGTTTAGAGTGATTTGCTAGCTATGCACTGTGTTGTGTGTTTTCATTAGTAAGAGGAGGCTAGCAGATTTCTGGTCATGTCTGTACATTGTACGCATACAGCTTGATGTAATAAGAATAAGATGGTATATTAGAATACAGAATTTCAAGTCCAGTCTTCTCTGATTGCATAAAAACTGGACAGACTATATGAATATACAAAATAATAGCAGTCAGTTTGATGGATTTGAAGCCAATTACTTCTCTCCAAAAGAATATCTGTTTCTTGTAACAGTTTTTAATATCACCATTATTGCTGCTTGGATGTCAGTAACAGTCCAAAGCCAAATGTGTAAAAACATTCCTAAAACTGAAAGTTTTGCTGTGTTTTCTTTTCCTTTGGAGTTGCAATGCATTTGACAGGCCCGCTAATTAGCAGTTTGGATGCACCTCCCACCATTCTTTAAGTGAGTTCTCTCTCTATTTTTTAAAGCACGGCCTATTGTTCAGTCAACTGGATGTTCGCTTGTCCACAGTCTGCACAATGACTGCAATCCTGGCCTTTTGTTATGTATCTCCTATCAAGATCATATAATAATGGCAGGTATCCAACCATGCAGTTCCTCTGATGGAATGGCATTTCTATGGGTTGGAAAGGGGGTGGTGATATATGCCAGTCCCCCCAACTTCCACTGCAGACCCCCATTTGTCCCCCCATTCTGTTCCAGAGGATTAACTGACTGCCAGGAAGAAAATTTCAGGGAGCTCAGCAGGCAGCAGAAGGGAAGGGGCAGAAAAAATTCTGTTCAGCAAATTCCATGGATGGTTGGCTGCATGCCAATAGGATTACAATAGCACACAACAATTGTTGTGTAGTTTTCAAATTACAAATTCTTCTTTCTAAAAGGTTCTAAACTGCCAGCCTAATAGAATGCAAAGTTTGAAAGATATATTTTGGATAAATTTTGGAAATATGCTGTTTTAAGAGGGCTGCAAAAACCCATATTGCCACTGGTGCCCAAACATGGTTTCTGATGCCTCAATTCCTTTATAGGGCGGGCAGGAAGGAGACTACTCTTTTATAATGTGTATGTTATAATATAGTGGGTTCAACTCATGGAAGAGGTGAACCGGTACTGATTATCAGCTCTTTATTAAATACAGCATAGTGTAGGGCTGCATTATAAGACTAACTACTGGGCCAAAAGGGCCAACTATATATACATTCCAGGTTCCTGTGCTAATGTTCTATTGGACCATTCAAACCAGCAGGGGGCCCGTGATTGGACCAGGGCAACAGGGATTTGGATCCTGCTGCCCATTGTTCCCGAGTCCCCAAGCTTGGTCCTACAGGCTCCAATGAGCCAGGCAAGAACTCCATATAATAGACACATTACCGATATATAACAGATTTAAACATCTCAAGAACTTGCTTCCTTATTTCCTACTCACAACCAGTATCAAATCATGGGAAGAAGTGTGGATCTAAGTATCAAGGCACTGATTTCCAGCTAGTTAGGCATTTCCTGGGGGGAAAGAGAAAAGGAGGATAAATTCTTAATGCATTCGTATTTCTACGAGTAGCTCAAAAATTCTGCACACAATTTGTACCCCTGCTTTATTTAATCATTAGGCAATGGATAGGATCTTATTCTTACTTGCTTTTCTGCAGAAGCAAGAGGAACACAGATGATCTTGTCCAGTTAGAATGGGCCTATAGCAAAAGGGACAACTGGACAAGATCATATCCATTATCTCCATTGTTTTACACAGGGCTTTTTTGTAGAAAAAGTCCAGCAGAAACTTATTTACATATCAGGCCACTCCCCTGATGGCAAGCAAGGTGGAACTGCATTCCTGCTTTTAAAAAAGCCCTGATCGTGCCTATTTGATCAATAAATATGATACATTCATAACCTATTCAGCTCAATGCCACATCATATGTTTCTGGAGATAGTGGCAGTGGTAACTTAAATTGTATTAATGTGGTGTTTTTGTTTTTGTTTTTGCTTTTACAAGATGAGTTGCTTTGGGTGTCTACAAATACTATGCTGGGCGTCATGATTCATTTGGACAAAAAAATCACTTAGAATGGGCCTATAGCAAAAGGGACAAGAGATTTTTTTTGTCCAAATGAATCATGACCCCCAGCATAGTATTTGTAACAACTGCAACAACTGGCTTCACATTTTTTCAACTGGTCAACAGGAGGGGGAGTTCGTGAGAACAGGTGCACAGATCAGCAGTTTGCTGACAAAGGGATGGGGCCAGCAGGGGCAAGATGCAAAGGAGGGCCAGTGCAGAAGCAACTGGGCTGTCTTCTGTGTGCTGTTCTGAGGGAAGAAACATCCCAGCCATGGAAGCGAATAGAGGAATGAAAGGGAAAAGGGGTACAGCTGATGCTACCACACATCTGAACAGCTGGGGAGTCAGGTGGCAGTGAGTGTCAGGTGAGCAGGGATGGTGACTTCCCTTCTTCCCCCAGCAAGTTCTCAGACCATGAGGGAAAGGGGTTGCAAGAGGACATAAAGTGCCTCCTGGAATTTTCAGAAACTGCCTCCCTGTCAGGCATTCTCCTCAGCCCCCTTTAATTGGGGATCTTGAACTTCGATTTCAGAGATAGTAGGCTGATACTGACCCCTGTACATGGCTGTCTCTCTGTTCTTGCACTGCCACATAGGAGCCATAGTCATTTCTCTGGGGAAGACTATAGTTTTGTAGACAAGCACATAGCCCTCAGTCTTTGCCACGGTGCCTTCACATGTTCTTGACCAACACATGAAGCAATTTATGTACAAAGTTCACAATGCCCAACTGCTTCATGTTTTCCTCTTAGGCTCAAAGCATTGACCATGAGATCTCTGTAATGAATGTCAATAAATCAAAAGTGGGTTTGCAGCTTTAGATGTGCACACTTGAACAACATGTTCAAGATTGGTACAACACAGACTTTGTTTGCAGTATTTGATGCAATAATCTATAGCAAAAGATAGCATTTATCAGAGACCGTAAAGCAAAATATTGCAAGCATGCTAATGTTTTAAGCATGTTTTATTTTAAGTTAAAAACCCCCACTTTAATAGTGTTTGTCTGTATACTTTATAAATTTTATATGTCCGCTACCTGGCATTACATTTTATGACATGCATGGCCCAGCCCGACAAGGTCTCATTTATGTCAAATCCAGCCCTCATAACAAATGAGTTCTACAGCCCTGCTCTAAGCTGTGGAGTCTTGTGTGGAGTCTGTTTCACGAGCTACTGGCATTAAAGTTATGAGCTACTGCATAAATTCGTTTGCTCTGGGGCCATTTTTCCTGAGGTAAGACAAAATGTGTGAGCTGAAGGCTAAAAAACTGTAAGCTAGCTCACACTTGATCTGAAATGGCTCTGCAGAGCTTCTATTTGGCTATTGACAAAAGCTTGTTTTTCAAGAGAAATCAGAGTGCAGGCATCTCTTTTCCTGTATATAAAAGCCACAATACACAGATTTTTAAAAAACAACAACAAACAAACTAGTATGAAACATGTAAGGGCAACATTCTTTAATTTACTGTCTTAAGTCAGTATGGTACAGTGGTTAGAGTACTGGGAAAGGATCTTGGAAATCCAAGTATCCTGGAGGTTTTCTGCCATCTTCTGGGCATGGAGGAGGGGCCACTGGGGGTGTGTGGGGGGAAGGTATTTGTGAATTTCCTGCATTGAGCAGGAGGTTGGATTAGATAACCCTGGAGGCCTTCCAACTCTATGATTCCATGATCCTGGTCTGACTTGGGAGCTTGCTATCTGACATGGGAGCCTAGTCCAATTACACACCCTCAGCCTAAACCTACCTCACAGGGTTGTTGTCAGGATAAAATGGCACCGAAGAGAACAATGTAACCTTAGAATACCCATTAGAAGAAGAAGAAGAAGAAGAAGAAGAAGAAGAAGAAGATGATGATGATGATGATGATGATGATGATGATGATGATATTGGATTTATATCCCACCCTCCACTCCGAAGAGTCTCAGAGCGGCTCACAATCTCCTTTACCTTCCTCCCCCACAGCAGACACCCGGTGAGGTGGGTGGGGCTGGAGAGGGCTCTCACAGCAGCTGCCCTTTCAAGGACAACCTCTGCCAGAGCTATGGCTGACCCAAGGCCATGCTAGCAGGTGCAAATGGAGGAGTGGGGAATCAAACCCGGTTCTCTCAGATAAGAGTCCGCACACTTAACCACTACACCAAACTGGCTCTCCAGTTTGGGAGAAAGGCAAAGTATAAATGAAATAATTGAATAAATATTAACATTTATTCCCTCATATAGAGAAAATGTGTTGTGATAGCATTCACTGCCAGGCCAAAGACTAGATATTTCATGTACCTGTCAGGTAAGTGGTGGTACTAGGGACACTGTGGTGGTCATCATCATGAATGACTGCATCTTTACTGAGGGCTCGTGAAAGACAAAGATGCAAAGGACACACACACACAAAAGCAAACCTTGTTTAGCTTTGGAAGGTGATCGAATTTGGTGAGATTTAGAATTGTGATAACAGAAGAATTTCAAGGACTAGAGCAGCAGGAGTGGGCAACCAAACAAGGTAGATTCTTTCACAGAAAACTGACACAAATGGATACAGCAGAAATTAAACGGAGGAAAGATAAGAGGCTTTTCATTTGGGGCCCTGAGGGAATCTAATTAACTGATTTCTAGAAACGGCAGCCCTGCCTCACACTGAATCCACTGTCAGATACTTGGCAAGCAGTCAAATTGCTCTGAAATAAATTAATGGGAGGGGGCGGGGAGTATAATGTCTGATGATAAAGCAAACTGGCTGGCCTCAGAGCCATAAGGCCTCTGCTTCTGGAATGCCTGAATCCACACTGCAAGCTGACCAATGATGAACCCTCTGATAGTGTTTACAAAAGAAGACAAAGAGCATACTCATAAATTACCCACTGCCGGTCTGTAATTACTCAAATTTTATTGCAGCAGATTTCCTCTTTATGAGATAAGCACCACTTGCAACCCAAGTAATGGGCAGTAATGACCAGAAAATTGATTGGTTTATGTTACGTCTCCGTACATTGATGATGGAGAGAAACCAGTTTTTTAGCTTGGAAATTTCCTTGATTGTTCTAGTGTTAACTTCAGTGAGGGCTACATTCATTTGGTGGAGAAGTGGAATGGGGAAGTTAAGAGAGCAGATAGAGTGGTGTGTGCGGGGGGGGGGGGGGCTAATCCTTCTTTGTAAACAGTGTGGAACACAGTGAAGGAGTAAACAAATATTACGCACACAAGCCACAGTTGCTTATTGAGGACATGAAAGGGAAATGGTCATCTTCCCCTCTTCTGGTGGTCAATAACAGGCAATACAAAAGTCATATAATAGTTTTTATTAAGACCAACCAAAATGACACAAAACAGTGTGCAAATCTTGGAATCTTCCAGAACTCTTCATTGAAGTGGATAACAACAACAAAAAGTGTAGGACATATGTTTCCAGAAATAGTGTCAAAGGATGTGCATCTTGTAGGATATCTATCAGATGCTTAACTGATTTCAGCTGATACAGGGTTGTGGCCAGCTGATATCAACTTGCTCCCTGGCATGCCAGGAAGAAGAAGCATAAACCGGAAGCATCCCATTCAAAATACACAAACTAGCATTTGGTCAAGCATCTTTCAAACACCAGTCAGGACAAAGAGATTGCTTAAAAGGCTGAGATCACTGGAAGTACATAGCAGGTCTTGTACTGTCAATACAGGCATTACTTACATGTGAGATAGAATGCAAATCAAGTATTGCATGTAAGGCCATCCTCCATCCCTGTATTGTGGGCCTCCAAAAGACCTTCTAACTTGTCTGCCCAAGGCTGGTATAAATGATTCAGGCTTGATAGCAAAGCAGGAATATCCTTGGACATTCTCACACAGAAGTAGTCCAACTGCTGGAAAGCTTTAAAGAACACATTGATTAAATGTCTTTTGTTTAAAAACTCGAGCTGTCTATAGCTGTGATCACACACACACAAAAAAATAATGTACTTTCAATCACACAATAATGCACTTTGACTCACTGAACCTTCAGCTTGGACTCTCAACTTCTTAGTTTTGGTTTGGATTTTTCCTTTTCGGAACTAGTTTTTCTTCTGTTTTACTCCAGATCACAGTTCCATCGACTTTTCCCTTCAGGATATGTTTTTCATTTCACCACCTGCAGGATTCCTAGGATTGTATTGAGAAGAAGAAGATATTGGATTTCTATCCCACCCTCCACTCCAAAGAGTCTCAGAGCGGCTCACAATCTCCTTTACCTTCCTCCCCCACAACAGACACCCTGTGAGGTGGGTGGGGCTGGAGAGGGCTCTCACAGCAGCTGCCCTTTCAAGGACAACCTCTGCCAGGGCTATGGCTGACCCAAGGCCATTCCAGCAGTGGGGAATCAAACCCGGTTCTCCCAGATAAGAGTCCGCACACTTAACCACTACACCAAACTGGCTCTCTATTGCAACCTTGTTTCATTTTTTCCCCCTTTCCCTTGTAATTCCATCTTTCTAGCCTTGTATATTGTAAGAGAAATAAAAGTTATTTCTTTTTTAGATTCTCTGTCTGTATCATTGTTGCTCCCTAAACAGAGTGCTATGCTAAACTGGGACCCAAGTATACATCAAGCTATTTGAAAACAAAATAATTCCTCTAGTAAAATAATTTAACCCTATACATGTAAAGAACACTTTGCATGTTACAGGCCCAACATGCAAGCCTGTCTGGGTAATACAAGCAATATTCTGTGATGAGACAGCTTCTTTTTAGTCTAATGGTTAATGCAAAAGAATGTAGTACTGGCAGCATCTAACTCTGAACATCTGCAGACAGCACAGCTACAGCACCTGCAGCAGGAATGATGTTAGTGGCTACAGGTGACATTTTCTTCAGGCTCTAAATTAAAAATTACCTTGGCTAGATAAAAGGTATGAAAGCCCCTTGGAGCTGACAGCCATTAAATAAGTGTCTGCAAGCTATTTTTGAAAGCTTGATGTACGCTATGCATTTTTAGTCTGAAATATTCAACAGCACATTTGTATGTCTCTTTAAAAACATTCTGTAGTTTGTCAGTAGTGTGAAGGCCAAACTACACTTTTTAAAGAGTTGAATCTTAGAAACAGTGCAGTACAACACAATTTACTTTCTGTGCATGTGTATTCTCAAACAGAGTATTCTTAAGTAGAGTTCTACTTCTCCTATTCTTTGTTGTATCACTACTCCAATAAGCAAAAAATTGTTTAAACAGTTAAATCAGCCACAAATCTCATAAATCAGTCAAATAAATACTGTTTATTTATCCATTTGAATCAGCAGAATTTTTAAAATATGTGCAGTTTTGCAATAATCCAGTATAAATCTTGAGTCCAGTGGTACCTAGGTGTCACTGGACTCAAGCTTTATTCTGTTGTGACAGAATAAAGACAACTACCCACCTGAACCAGTGTAAATTTGTTTGGCTGGCATTTGAATTATTCATTGCACACTAATCAAACATCACAGTTAACTATGATGAGTATGTCTGTCAAACACATTCATGGCAAAATTTGTGGCATCCCAATCAAATGAATAACCCACAATATATCATGAGTTTGGAAATCTTTACCTGATCCAGCAAGAATAAAATGACAGTTCATCAAAAATAAGACTGGTCTAGTAGCATTGCTAATTTTAGCTTCTATCCATGTCAAAGTAGCTTCTACAACAACTTTCATTCCAGAAGTATTTGCAAAGGCCAAATAGATCAACCAGTGGGATGGATATACTAATTCTTGCTCCAAGGCTTTTTTTCACAGACACAGTATTTTCTTTCAGGCTTTGAAGTCATCTCCCCTCAGAAAATGAATCCAAAGGTCTTGTTATAATAATCAGTACTTTAAATCAATCCATGAAGCATTTGTCTACACACGGTGAGGTAACCTTATATAGTGGCTTCCCACCTAGATCACAGTTTTCTACATGACACCAGAGACGAATGGGGATGATAAGACATTTGCAGGAGAAAACTGATGCTGTGTGTTAGTACATGATGACACTGTGTGGAGTGATTTGAAGCAGATGATAATACTTTTTACCAAACAGTATCATATATTAAAGTATAAATGATGCCTTTCAAGTTTAAATGCAGGGAATCAACCATATTGTACCACAAAACCACATGAAGCTCTACATGTACAAGCAAAGTATAGTACATTAAGTAAACATAACGTTTTAAGCTTAACACTTCTGCTAGAATGTTCACCATTACAGAGAGTTTCTACTTTGTAGTGCTATCAGAAATGGGTAATCCAGAAACAAGCAACAGTTCAGGAGAATATTTTAAACAGAATGTACAAGATTTGTATCACATGTAAAGGAGGCGTTTTGTATTTAGATGAATTACTTTGTTAACACTTCAGACAGTTTTAAAGGCAATAAAGACAGTTCTAAAAAGTTCAACTGCCTTTGTAGATAATCATGTTGTCACAATCAGTAGCAACCTTTGAGGTACAGGTGCTTAATTCCAAAAAGAAATAGAACAGCGTTTAACTGTGAACCTTAACTACTGTAGGATATAAAGTAAAATGTACAGTCTCAAAAAGTTTCTCAGAATTCAAGAAACTATTGTTACAATATTAAGCCATTAGGAGAACTGTCAGAAAATGCATTTTGAATGTGGATTATAGAATTCTTCAAGGCTGAAAGGAACTGTCTGCACACTGTGGTGGAGACTAGGGAGCAACCAGACAGCATGGGCAGGCATGCTGGCATCACTTCCAGCGCACAATGTCACTTCTGGCACAAACCTGGAAGTGATGTCATCAGGTTGGGGTAACATTCGAGGACTGACAAAATTCAACCTTCCACAATGATGTCATTTCTGGTTATGTACCAGAAGTGATGTCATGTGTTGGTGCAATAGTGGCACACACACTCATTCTCCCCCCCCCCCATTTTTTTTCCCATCAGCCTATAAAGCATCATGAGGGAATGGAGGGCTATCGCCAGGAGGTCCCTTGCTATAGTGGGAGACCCCAGAAACATACCAGGTGGTGAAAGGGGATTATTTTCCTTACATTCTTTTCATCCTGTTGTGGAAACCCACATGTCCCTAGGATACATGTGGGTTTTCCCAAGGGACCAAATAAGCCCCTTTCTAGGTCATTTCAGGTCAGAAAAATGACACAGGAGTAAGACTGAAACACCTTCTCCATATATGCCATGGACCTATTCCAAATTGGGTAGAATACGTGTGGGAACTGAGCAGAACCTGCATCTCATGTCTGCCTGTTACACAGGATGGGGACCCCCAGACTCCAGCTATGCACTCCACAAAATGTGAATCATTCCTGTTGGATGGTCAGGACACCAACTGTTCCATCTCATACTGAAATGGTATGATGGGCTCTTTCCAAAGGATATTAGCTGTGGTTTATCTGTGTCAATTAGCTGTTGCCATGGAAAAACTCCTTATGATTGGCCTGCCTCATGCTGTAATTTATTTATTTCATTTATACCTTGCTTTCCTCCTCAGTGGGGACCCAAAGAAGCTTACATAATTTTCATTTCCTCCATTTTATCTCCACAATAACACTTTGCTGTAGATTTTGGCTGAAAATGGGACTGGCCCCACATCACCCAGCAAGCTTCCATGGCAAAGAGGGCATTCGAACCTGAGTCTCGAAGCTCCTAATTCAGCACTCTAAACTCAGTGGAAACTTTCTACCCAAATATAAAATAGTGTGGCAACAAATGGAAATGCCCCCATATTTTAATTTAAATAGACGTTTTAGAGGAAGCCAGTAGAATTCCATTTATACAGCTAAAGAAATGTCTAACATATGATGTAATTTAGTACATTTAACTATCCTTTCCTCCTGTGGTTAGTAGAATGTAATAATTTAGGGTAAGCAGGAAGAAAATAAACTATCTAAAATATAAACTATGCTTACTGTTCTTTGTTGTTTCTATCTCAGCATTTCAACTTGTATTTATGTGATATTTTGTTATTTCACTGCCTCTGTAATAGTGAGAACATGAGCAGGCATTCATTATCATGTTATCATTACTGGTTAGCATCCCTGAGAGGAGCCTTTTGCTGAGCTAAAGTGTCCTAGATTTGTCCATGGCCTTGGAATGAACTCTTAGAATGAGAACTCCATTCTCTATGGTGATTGTCTAGGCAACGCTTAAATATGGCATTAAACTTTGGAACAGCTCTTTGCTTATTTTCAGGATATCCCTGGTATTTTGATGGATGGGGTGAGAGAACTTCTTTTTCATTTAAATAGCAAGATGAGAGTTATTACTGTTACTTGCAATAAAAATTCTTCTCTGAAAGGCATGGAAGAATGACATTAAATCCTCCTGGTTCCTATTTCAATATTCCCTTCTCCTTCCTGCTCCCACCAGCTGAGGGTTACTATATTTGAAAGAAGTTATTTATACTTCACACATATAATTTCACCATCTTTTAATGATGCATTTAATGGTCAGAACTAACCTGCTTGGCAAAAAGTTGGAGGGTGTGGAAAAGGAAAATAGTCTGAAGTGCTCCCCACAAGTCTTTTGGAGGATGTATCTAGCAGTTTTGAAATATGTCATCTGCCAAGAATAAAGGTGTCATCCTTGTTTGACTATTTCTGGCAGGCAATGCCTGTTCTGCATTAGTTGTGAGCCAGTCATGCAATTATACATGTTGTTTTTGGCATGCAAAACATATAGGATCCGAATTCCAACCAGGAATTCTCACTAAAGAAGAAATATTTTTCCTATAGGAATATTTACTTTTCAAAGACATGCCATTTAAAACTTTTTTTTTTTAAAAAAAAGAAGTTTCTATGATCTTTTAAAGAAATGCATGCAAAAACCTAACAAAATAATTCAGTGTCTACAAAACAAATATTTAAACATAAAAACTAAAATACATCACACACCATCACAAAACAGAGAATGCAGTGAGTATCAGTCCTACTTACTACCAGCAGTGGTTATATAATTGAACTTTTAATTATGTTAGTCAAAGTTGTTCAGCATTCTTTGTAGAAACCAACACCACCCCCATCAGAAGTTTAACATTCATCCCCATTACATATCAATGGAAAGTTTATGTGAAAGTTCTTGGCAGAAAGGGGGCAGGGTAGGCACACTAGCTATTTAAATAGCTTTAGAACATACTATGTTCTGAAAGAACTGACCAAACCAGGAAAGGTCCACATCCCTGACAAACAAAATGCAAATATTCCTTAAGAGAAAGAGTAATTTTTGACATGCTGTGCAGGCATAAATAGAGGAAAGTAAACCTGGATGGGAAATGACCTGGATTTATTCACTTTATATTTCCTGATCTCCTGTTATTCTTTTTCACTACTATGCTGTTTTATCAATTACCAGTACGCCTGGGAACTAGAATTCAATCAAACAACCAAGCCTAAATGCAAACTGGCACTGGCATTATTATAATTTTTTTCAAAATTGGCATTCCTAGACCATGAGCCAATCTTTACTATAAAAACACAAACCCAAAGTATTGCTTCTGGGGAAGAGATCTGCTCCACAGGAAAGCTGTATTTTACAGAGCAAGAGGTGGAGGACATATTAAAGAGGTCTCTGTGTGTAATAAATTGAATTCCAGTTGAAAACATTTCAGGGATATATCCTATGTTCTCATCCTATCCTATGTTCTCATAGGATATTTCTTCCTCTTTGCTAAAAGCAGTCTTTGGGCAAGATTAGGCTCATGAGCCTCAGTGTGAAGGTAAAAACCCAAAGCCAGTGGTTCTCCAACTGTTTGTGGAGCTCAAAAGTAGGTCATAGATGCTTCACAGGGACACTGAACACTGTAAGCTGAGAAATGAAGCTCTGGGAAATTGAAAGGAAAATTTGAATTGATCTAGAGTTAACACAACAGTGTCCTTTTTCTTTATAAAAAGACTGAATGGGATGTTATTTTTCTCCAGGGGAACAAATCTCCATTGTCTGTAATTCTTGGAGATCTCCAGGTCCCACCCAAAGGTTGACAACCCTAGACCTAGGGTACTTCTGGGGGAGCGGAGTGCAGTGCTGGCTTCCAGCACAGCAAAGGGAGGGCAACTGATCGTGGCTGAGGGAGGTGCCCCTGCGGAAGCCGGCGCCCTAAGTCATTGCCTAGCTCCCATGCACCAGGCCTGCCTTCAGTTTCAGTCTGATAGCAGGACTCCAAGAAGTCCTTTCCTCCAGCTTCTTCAGTCCCCTCTGGTGTCCTCTCAGCACTCATAGGCTTGTTCCTGGCTTGTACTTCTTCAGGCCTCTAGTTTCACTTTTCCCTCCCTTTCTCTCCCTGGCTTTCCCTCCTCTCCTCAGGAAAAGGCAATCTTTGCTATGTCAGTACCAGGTTGTTGGAAGAAATTCCATTACAACTTAATTTACAACCCTTTACAACAACAAGCCTTTATTGGCATAAAACAGATTTAGCAGTACAAATAACAATGTAAGTAATATAAAATCCTGGAAAATAAAGTACGCAGGGGAGCTAATGTACATAAAATGAGTAAAATAGATGTAATTTCAAGTTTAACAAAATTAAATGAATAAAACAAATAAGATATGGTCATTCCAGAGCCAGTCTCTGTCGGATTTCCATGGCCTGTTGAAGAAATTCGGCAACCGTTAAAGTTAACTCAGAGCAGGTGTCATTTAAAAGTCTGTAGACTTTGCCTGAATCAGCACAGCTCAACATATCTGCTAGAATATCTTTCAAATATATACGACGAATATCATCATAAAGGGGACAATTCAATAATACATGGGAGATAGTTTTGATACATTTGGGATTACAAAGACAATGTCTGGCAGAGTAATCAATCCTGTTAAATTTGCCAAATAAAATAGCAGATGGTAATGCATTGCATCTCGTTAATGAGAAAGCACACCGTTGTTGTGGTGCTTGCAGAGAGGAGAAATATGACACTAATTTCCTTGCAGAAAGAGGAAGTTCAAAATTCAGCAGGGAGCAAGTTTTGTTGGTGAGGCTATATAATGTTTGCATTTCAATAGCCAAGATTCTAAGCTTAAATTTCAAGAATGCATCTTTTAGGGATAGCATAAAAAGTGAATCTATATCAATGCCCATAGACTTAATTTTCCTCTCAATAAATACTAACCAATTTGACATATTGGATTCTGAGAGCAGTTGATATAGAAGGCTCTCTGAATCAGAGTAGAAAAATAGCCGTAACCAATATTTAAATAACATTAGCCATGCTTGTGTTTCCACAAGATTCGTCCCTGTTTCTAAACAGAACTGCATATGGTACGCACTTCGGGAATCCCAGGATTTTCCATAGAAATTTTGATTGGACACCTTAAATGTTGTTGTCCAAGGCTGTGATCCAAACTGGGACCCCATATAAGAGCTGTGGTATCACTTTAGCCTTAAAGATTTTTAGTGCAGCTGGGATGAACTGATTGCCTCTACTATAAAAGAAGCGCTGAATAGCTGCAACGTTAACATTGACTGACTTAATTATACAGTTAAGGTGATTAGTCCAAAGTGTGTTATATTGAAAATGAATTCCTAAGTATTTATAGTATTTTATTTGTTCCATCTCTTTGCCACCTTTTGACCATTTAGTTGGCTTCCAAGATTTGGAAAATACAACAATTTTAGGTTTGTCATAGTTCAAAAGGAGCTTATTATAGATAAGGAAAGTGATACAACGGGCAAGCAAGCGTTTTAATCCAATTCTGGAACAAGACTTCCGGTTTCCGGGCGATGAATGTAGGCGGCTGCCATTGAAGCTCCAAAAACGCTAAGTTGTTTTATTAGTTTTTAAACAGCATTTACCTTTTCTCTGTCTTTTCAAGCTGCCAATTGTTGAATCAGTTTAACAGCAACATAGTCAAGTCTCCCTGGTCGACTTTTATCTCTCTGTTTTATAAATAGCTGGTTGCTAGGAATTTACTGGCTCATTTCTCAGCTGGTGCTCTCAGAGGAATAGCATGTAATTGCTATAACCTGAGAAGCTGCTAACTTTCTGCCCTGATTGACTCTATTCTGTGATGCAACCCTATGATTTATTATCATCCTGAGCCAAGGAATTAAAGCAGTTACTATTTGCTATTATATCTTGAGACTAACATGGGTGTGTCCAAGCGTAGAAGAGACCAAGAGGAACCTCTACTTCCCCCTCCCAAGCAAAAGAGAATTGGAGATTTTTACTCTATACAAATTCCAACCTCAAATCGTTTTGAGATTTTGGCTGATTACAATGATGATTTAAATAAACTAGCTCTAAATGAACCAGCTTTAGCTAAACAAAAAGTCGGTGATCTTCACCCTATAATTAATAACAGTAGTAAGCCTGATGGGGCAGTGCTGAGCCCTTTAAGCATCACTGAGTGCAACAATTCTAATGATCCATCTGATCTGCTCAGCCTTGTTGCTATAACAGTTGAGCACATTTATAACCGAAATTGCTGCACAGCAAAATTGACCATGTCAGTAAGCAGCTCTCTTACTTTGGAAAGTGACTCCAGGAACAGGGTGAGTTGGAATCCTCAAAAAGCCCCTTTTTGGACAGCTATCCCAAGACTGCCTCTCCAAAGCAAGTAACAAAGTCAACAGTAGGTAACAAATTAAAGTCTCTATCTGATGAGCGAGAACAACTTTATAAACTTATCCCCACCCCAAACAAAATCTGTTTAACCATCTGCAACCACAAGGGGAGGTGCCCGTTGTGGAACACTATGCAACTATCCAAAAGACATCTAAGAACTTTATTCCCAGGGAAAATGACCCAGATTGATCTTCATGAGGTAGATTTCTTTGATGCTAGTTTCCAGTCTCAGATGGTGCTACTATCATTTAGGTCAGCGCAGATTCCTCAGCTTTTGTTGTGATCTAAAAATACCTTTCATCTAAATGAATCTTCCCTACTCGTGTCTTCAAGAATGAAATCATTCTACCCCTGATTCATCAAAAGAAATATCTAGACCAACAAAATAACTCTCTAACAGTTGCAGATAGAACTTGTGACATCCTGAATGTGAACATCTCATCTGCCACAGCCAATTTGTTACCTCAGTCTTACCCTCTTAATGAACCTATAGAGGTTTTTTCTGCAACCAACATCTTGGAAGATAACATTAGAGATCAGTTCCAATCTCTCCAGACTTATAATCAACAAGACATTTTAAAAAGATTAGACTTGTTGAAAGAAAGTCTCTTATTAAAGCAGAGTGGGCATCAAAAGAGATTTCCTGAGACTTCTTCTGCTGAGTTGAGAGATCTCCAAGATGTGCCTTTGATCGATCTAGATCAACAAGATCCACCTCATTTTTCAATCTCCATTCACTCTCCTTTAATAAACTCGAATCTTGATAATACGATACCTGCTCTTCCATCTGAGACTCCATCAACCATCTACTCTCAACCTGAAACCAGGCGGCCCTCAGAAAGGCTGGTCGTTGCTGAGATCCATTCATCGCCCACCACGTTTATGAATAATTCCATCAATCCTAAAGATAAACTCATCTGGCCAAGCCTTTGTGAACTTAGCAAAAACATTTCTAGAGGCCTTGAAAATGAAAGTATGATTTTTACTTCTTCCTGTTCATCAAACCAATTATTCCAAGATGACTGATTGAGATCCACTTCAGTGTCTTCAATTCCAAATACTTCTCTATTATCGGATATTAAGATCATCTCGTGGAACGTGGCTGGTTGGTGGAATAAAACCAAAGACGCAGAATTCATTAGTTACCTTAAGAACTTTGATGTCATCTTACTTAATAATAATAATAAACTTTTATTTATACCCCGCCCTCCCCGCCTGGGCAGGCTCAGGGCGACTTCAAGAGACTTGGTCCCAAAGTCCGATCTACCTTGAAGGCTATAAGCCCTATTGGCTACCAGCCTTTAGAACCAACTCAAGAGGTCGTTTTCAAATGGGTTTGACTATATTTGTGTCTCTTCTTTATAATTTTGTATTCATCCCCTTATAGGCTGGAAGAGCTATGGAACAAGCTATCAAGCTTGTTTATGGGACTTTTTCTGTGATTTTGGTAAACACATATATCCCTTCTGCCCTAGATAAATAGGCCCTTTTACATCAGTGGGAACATCTGAATATAATTATGAATGAACTGGAAACCAAATTTCCCTCCACTGAAATAAAAATAGCAGGGGATTTTAATGCAAGAGTTGGCAATGATGAAAAATCCTTTTTAAGGCCCTTAACCTCAATTTAGATGCTACCTTACCACCTTTTTTTTTCCTATAGGAGGCAAGCTAAAGATAACTCTTCAAACTTGGAAGGCGTTTGCTTTGCCAAATTCTATATCCAACACAATAGGGTCTGGCTAAATGGCCTGGAAAGGTTTTCTCATTCTGGGGATTTTACATTCATTTCTAAGAAGGGTTGCAGCACAATTGATTACATTACTGTACCTCCCTCACTAGGCTCTTATATAAAAGATTTCTGCATAGGCGATCTCATTATCAGTGATCACCTTCCACTTATTTTGACCCTCCATGCAGAGTTTTCCCCTGACCTTTCCCTTAATCCCTCTCTACACTTGGTGGATTCTATGTTCTTACCAAAAATCTGCTGGAATAATCAGACAAAACGAGAAACTCAGTTACTTTTAAACTCTCATTCCCTTTCGAATCTTAGAAGTGTTTTCATTAATACAACCCTTTCATTATAGGCAATATATGAGCAGTGAGATCAATACACAGAGGGGGAGCTAGCTTGAACATATTCACTCTACTGCCTATTTATGTGTGATTGCAGGCTCGCAAGCCAAGAACTGGTGTGCATAAGAAGTGAAAACTGACAAAATTAGGGCTTTAGTTTAAACACCAAATTAAGACATAAAAAACCAACAAAAATCAGTTGACCTGGAAAACCAAGCAGCCAAAGAAACTGCATATGGCTTGCATTAAAAAATGTATTAGAAATAGAGAGACCATAGTATCTAAACAGGAGTTATATAATCAGGAATCTTAGGGTTGCCAGATTCCTCCCAGCCACTGGCAGAGAATGTGAGGTTAGGGTTGCCAAAACCAGGTTGGGAAACCCCAGGAGCCTAGGGGATGGAGCCTCAAGAGGACAGGGATTTCACTGGAGCACAATGCCATAGTCTGTCCTTCAAAGCATCTGTTTTCTCAAGGAAAAATTATATCTGGAGATAAGCTGTACTTCTGGGAGATCCCTAGTTCCCACTCGGTGGCTGGCATCCCTATTCAGGATACTGGAGTTGTAGGAACAGCAGTGGAAGAGAGTTACTGATGCATTTTTGTGTTGTTTTTCTGGCTTAGTTACATCATTTATCAGCATACTCTTAAGTGGAATCTATGTCCCGCCCTCAGTACATTGTTGAAACAGATTGTTATAACACTATGACACAAAGAACAAGGGGGGAGAACAGCAGGGACAGAAGACTGAGGCCAGGAAGGTATTGGGGAAACTGCTCTGTGGATGCTCTGCTGTCACTGCAAATTCCTCTGAATTCTCAGCAATGTGAATTGTGTTGTAACATCATCACTGTGTGGAAGCAGCACCTCATTTTTTTCATTAGCAACATGAACTGGGCACACTTTGCTAAGAAATTAAATAATATTCACTTTTGCACATTTACCACTTTGTGGCAAAATAAACTCTGAAAGTGAATATATTAAGTCTACCAATCTTATTGTACAGTGAGGAGCAAATTTGCTTGGGAAGTGGAAAATATGTGCATGAACATTAAAATTAGGTGCTCAGTAGCCCAGGGTTAAGCCCATAAATAATTATTCTTTTCTGCAAGTGTTCAAAACTGTATGTCCTGTAGTCTTCCCATGAGGCTCTTATGTGGATGGCAGAGCTTACTTGCATTAAACTGATACTCCATCCCCACCTCCATTACACATTTTAATGTTTAAACCTGTTAAAATTGTTATGACTTTTAACCACTGAGTGAATGGTTAGAGTTTTCTAACACAGATTCTTGGTACATTGACTGTAACTCACATAACTCTTAGAAACAGTGAGAAGTAAATTGATTTCCAGTCTTTCTTTGTAATACTTATATAGTATATACATGGCCTTGGAATGGCTCCTGTTTGATCTGATCCTGAATGCTAATTCCACAAATATGGATAGTCCAAGGATTCATTTGGAAATAGGGTTGCCAACCTCCAGCTGTCAATCTCCTCAGATTACAACTTATTTTTGGGCAACAAAGATCACCTGCATAAAATAGCCACTTTGGAAGTTGGACTGTATGGCATTATACCTCACTGAAATCCTTCCCGTCCCCAAATTCCAGCCTCCTCAGGCCACACACCCCAAATCCCCTGTTATTTCCCTACCCGCAGCTGGCAGCCCTAACTTGAAAAGCAGACTGGGCTTTTCTGCATACTCAATTTACTTCTGATTTTCATAAGAGTTGATCCACAAACATGGGAATTAGTTTGGGCATGGTTCTTTCACATGTCTGCTCTCCATTTGTATTTTCACAGTTGTGGAGTCAGTTTTTCTTCTGCACATACTATAAATAATCATTATTTTCAAGGGAGGGTGCTTTCACCATTTGGTAGTGTCATCAGTGATGTCATGGAACCCCATTTTATTTTTTGTGCATGTTTATATTGATATATCAATACAATGACTGCATTTTTTAAAATGGCGCTAACATATCAATAAACTACTATAAAGATAGGTCAGGCAGGCTCTCTAAATTGCCAGCTTTTGTTTAAAAACAAAAGCAAATCTCTAGTTCCTTACCTTGCCTTTTTTTCCCTTATATCTTCACGAGGGAAAAGATTAAAGACTGACTTTTAAAAATGAAATCTGGGGATTCAGAGAACCTACTTGACCTATTGTTACGGCATTACATGAATACAGAAATATTTTAATTCTTTTTTTTTTTAATGAAACCATTCATTTTCCAGGCAGGAGGGAGGAGCTAAGGGCACAAAAATGAGGGTGGAAACCAGAATATGAACTAAAGCAGCAGGGAGCCAAAACCTATGATAAGATCCATGTGGAAAAACTCTCTGCTAGTGCTAAGGATTGGAATGTATTTGAAAGGGAGAATTAAGTCTGCAGAACTAGTGGGCTTGTTGCCTAACACGGTGGGGAATAGTTTGTCAAGCTACCAGACACTGAGTTTAGAATGAGAAAAAGAATAATGAATCTCTTCAAGGAAAGAACAGGGAGGTCTTACCTCTGCAAAGAATGCTGGATAGAAGGTTCAGTATGAAAACTGCTCGATGAATTCAGTGATTGTTTTCCATGCTTAACAAAAGAAAGTTATGAAAAGAGAGTTAACTTTTCTGAATAGCCACCCAGAAAGGAGGATTCAAGCAAAGAAAGGAAGGGATAGAGGGTAAATCCTACAACCAGAAATGTTAACTTTTGAAATCAAGACGGGAAATGCTCAGAGAGAGCGCTATTTAAAATATTTATTTGGAGGGGGTCTATGGGTATTTAACAAGTGCTGCAACTACCATGTGACTATCTGGGAACAACAGCAAGGCAGAAGAAGGATTTCCTAGAATGTTACAACATGTATGTACAGTATGTACATAATATTTGAGTTTGGAAGGCAAGTGACTCTTATCTAAGAAAGTAACCACATTTTAACCTTTGCGCTGCCCTAGCAGTACTATTGGATTGACTCTCAAAAAAAGATAAGCTATTCTAAGTAGCAAGTGGTTGTCACATGTCTTAGGCTAGGCTATTTTATTGGCTTAAGCCAAACTGCATTGTAGAGAATGGGGGGAAACAGCTGATAGGAGAATTGAGCTAGAAGGACTGGTTTTCCCACTGTATTTCAAAACTTTGATCAGATGACCAAAGCTGTCACAGCGGTGTATAGGGGGAGAGGCAATCTCACAAATATAAAAACATATTATGATGTTCAAAATTAGCAAGAAACACTGAACATGTAACAAAGCCAAAAATACTGGGTACAAATACATACACTTATACAGAAGATTTTAAATATATAAAAGAAACTGGACGCTCTTTTGCTGAGACTAATGGATAAAGTTAGAAGACACGGAATTTTGTTTTTGTATATGACAATGGCAGCAAGACTGTTATATGCTCAAAAATGGAAAACTTGGGGCGTTTTCTCACTTATCTTAAGCCAGAGTGACGTCCCTCTTCACCGCGCAGCGTCTGCACGGTTTTCGCGCTAATTGCTCCGGAGCACCTGGAAGAGCCGCAAAGTCCCGCGGCTTTTGCGGCGCAAATGTAAACCAGTTTTTGGTGGTTTACATTTGTGCCGCAAAAGCTGCGGGACTTTGCAGCTCTTCCAGGTGCTCCGGAGCAATTGGTGCAAAAACCGTGCAGACGCTGCGCGGTGAAGAGGGACGTCGCTCCGGCTTAAGGTAAGTGCGAAAACGCCCTTTGACAATACCTACAATAGAGGAATGGCTGATGAAGGTGATAGAGCTTGAGGAGATGGCCAAACTTACTTTTTTTATTAGGGAAAAAACACTTTGCAAATTAATTGTTATCTGGAAACCCCTTATAGACTTCTTGTGTGAAACGGAAAAAAAATAAATTGATGAATTTGTGGCTTTGAAGATTAGAAGGTAAAAATATAAGATTACAGGGAAAGGAGATGTATTTCTTCTATCATAACTTTAGAGTAAGGGTGTAACATGTAAATGTATATTTTTCTGTCACAGAAAGAAATTGGTAGTTCCCCATTCTTTTATTTTTAATAACCATTTAACTATATTCTTTTTTTCTTTCTCTTTCCTTTTTATGTTTTCTTTTAATTTTTTAAATAAAACTTATTTTTAAAAACTAGCAGGAAACACCTCTCTAAAAGAGTTAAATTGTTTTTTTCACACTGTAAAACATCCATGCAAAAAGATCCACAATACATACATTCAGATTTATGTAGTTTATCAACCATTTATTGGTCACAATTACATTGTCTATGTAAAGATTCACTATGTTTTGGAAAATACAGCTGCAACTAAATAAACCCATCTCCAGGACAGAAAAGTATGTGTTCAGCAATCTGTAGCAAAGATCACATAAAATCTTGCTCCATTTATTCAAAAGGGAAATGGAAATCCCAGATGCGGATCAAAAATCTATGCCGGTGGCCAATAAGATTTCAAATAGGGCAGGGATATTACATGTTGAGTGTTAGCTGTTGGGTTCTATACTCATCAGCATTCTAGCTCGCTGCCTACAAATTGAAGATTTACAAATCCTGTAGGACTTAGCAGCCTCCTTCCTTTGTGTGACTTACACACGTAATACAGAAATAGACTGAAAGAACATTGAGAAGAAGAATGTAAACTCCATCCAGTCCCAAAGGTACCATTACTGGAGTTCAAACTTGGTAGACATAGTAAGTAAATATCAGGACAAAGCCAGGAATGGGTGGTACTGTCTGAACATTGTCTCTAGTTAGGTCATAATTCACCCCAATGTATTTTCATTCCATTCAGCTCAAATATGAATAGCAGCTGTATTGACTGTATCCACAGCCTTCAGAGATCCAGCCATAAGTGATATTTTCTTTTTCAGAATTTTGCTGCTAGCACCAGTGAGGACCATTTTTTTTTTCATTTCATTTCATTTTATTCTATTTATATCCCGCCCTTCCCACCGAGGCGGCTCAGGGCAACCACAGAATGTAGGGAAAGTGGGGACCATGCCAAAATACTGCTTTATCCTGCTGGTATGGAAGATAGGCACGCACCTTTATTAGCCAGACCTTGAGACCTTTGGGGTCTAGAGTTGATGAAAATTCTTAACTGGGAATGAATCTACAAACCAGGAGGGGAGGGGAGGGGGACAGCAGTAGTTGCAAGTTTGTGCTTTCTCTCCAGGCCATGAAAGCTGGGGGTGGGAGGGGGTGTCCTGCATGCTTTTCTTAAAAACACAGCTTCTGACCAGTAATTCAGTTGGGCAGCCCACAGCACTCTGGGAATCAACTGTACATTGATATTTGGCCAGGAAAATTCAGTGTACAGTGTTCTAGTTAAGCTAAAGTTACAATCTGATGATAGGTTAAACATTGTTGTGGAGTCCTTTGTCGCAGAGTCTTCAGCATTTGACAGATGAAAACAGCAGGCTTTTGAGCTTATTTATTATTTATTTACTTAATTTAAAAGTGATAATAGCCATTAAAAACTTAACACACATGGGTGGCAAATAATAATAATTATTATTATTATTTAGTATAGGACAGAGAACTCATTTATTATGAGGGCAGAATCTGACATATATATCACTTTGTTGGACCAAGACATGTGTGCCATAAAATGTAATGTCAGGTACTGGAGATACTGGAGGTACTGATATAGCCAACTGACTGTGACTCATACCCCCTCCTTAGCAGAGCTCAAGGCCAAACTAGTCCTCCTTCCCTCTTATAGTTACCAACTCTGAGTTGAACAATCCTTGGAGACAGGCCCATAGCCAGAAAATTTTAGGTGGGGAGGCCCACAGAATAAATTTTCAGATGGAGGAGCCCCCCGCTCTGGCAGCCCCCACTCGCTCCACCGCTGCTGCTCTGGCAGCCCCTGCTAAACAGCTGATCGGCGGGGGGGGGGGGGGCCTTGAAAGAGCCCCAGTAGCTGACGCTTCACCAGGTGGGAGGGAGGAACGGAGGTGCCACAGAGGTGGCAGGGGCTGCCAGAGAAGTGGCAGCTGAGAGAACCGGGGCCGCGAGAGCTGTGAAGAGTGGGGCTGCCAGGAGGGGCCATACAGGTCAAAGGGGTGGTTTGGTGGAGATGCCCCCCCATGGCTACAGGCCTGCCTGGAGATTTGGGAGAAGACCCTGGGGAGAGCCTGCATTTCAAGCAGAGAAGGACCTCAGCAGGAGGTATAATACCCTAAGATAGGCCCTTCCAGTCCACATTTGGATTGGTTTCCCCCCAGTTGCTCTCAGGATGGATAAGAGCCCTGGATGGGCCGATTTCATCCCCCAGGCCATATCTTTGATGTCTGGAATAGGATTTAAGTAATCTTTCATCTCAGGTACATACACAGATTTAAGTAAACTTTCACTTCAGGTACATACACAGTAGGGAATATGCAGTATTTACAAACTGTCTGTCAATTTCATCGCACCTCTGTGAGACTAATGTGAAAATATGGTATGCTTTTTTCACACAAAAATCTTTTTTTGCCATAGTCATTTGCTTTACATTTGAATGTGATACATCTGACAGCTGATACACCAACACAACTTTTGTGCTGTTTTAAAAAATCTTTACAAGTGCTTCCCAAACAAAAGGCAAACTGACCAACGATTGATTTTACTTCCAGGGCTTCTTTTGTAGCAAGAACTCCTTTGTATACTAGGCCACAAAGTCCTGATGTAGCCAATCCTCCAAGAGCTTACAGGTCCTACTATAAGTTCCAGGAGGATTGGCTACATCAGGGGTGTGTGGCCAAATATGCTACAAAAAAAGGCCTGCATTTGGTGTAGTTTTTCTCATTAATTCATTAGTCAGTTCATTCATTCACTCATTCTCTCTCTCACACACACACTTCAGTACAGAGCTCACTTTGCATATAATCAATGATGTTTGATCAAGGTAAGTTCACCTGATGACTGTGTTCATGTCAATGTTTATGTTTTCAGAATTACCTGCTCTTAATGAGACACATAATGAGCTCAGCCCTGGTCCCAGCTTTAGCCTTCCCACTTCCACAGTGGCCCCCAGACTCAAAGCAGAAGGAAAATGTGACAATCTTTATCCTGATAAAGCTGGGGGACAACTCTAGACGATGCAGCAGGTCACAACTTTAAGTAAAACTACCTAATGCCAAATTTAAGTAACACTACCTAATGATTTGGGGGAGAGGTGACCTCCCAGAAGCAGAATCTCATCTTAATTCACCTGTTATAGAAACATGACCTTGGACTGCTAGATGTGTGATATTTCATTTCCCAAAACAGAAATCAGAGCTGACAGTTATGTTGATACATGGAGTCATAATCAGCAGCAGTGTAATATGTTTTTATTTTAAAAAGTAAAGGTTGCTCCCTGTGCAAGCACCAGTCATTTCCAACTTTGGGGTGACATCGGCAGACTTTTTCATGCGGTAGTTTGCCATTCCCATTCAAAATATTAGGAAATAGCTAAGTAACTGCAGGCATTTGTTCACCAGAGCTCTTCATCATATTGAATGGTAGTTTTGAAGGGGGTGGAGGGACAAAAGAAAGATATTTCAGTGCATGTTGAAAGAGTTCAGCAGGGAAATCTTAAGAATGCTTTCCTGGGATTCTGACAGACTTGCTTTGGCGTGCTCTCCAAAGTCACACTCTGTAGCATTCTTAGAACGGAAAGGGGGAAATAATATTAAGCAATTTTAATGTACTCTGGACAAGACACCACTGTCCGGACAGATTATACATGAACAAAATGGTTTCCAACTGACAAAGATGACAGATGAGGATGCATTTTATCTCCCTATCTCTGCAATCTATATGCAGAACACATCATAATGAAAACTGGATTAGATTTAAATGAAGGTAGAGAGAAATTGGTAAAAGTAACATTAATCATTTGGGATAAGCAGATGACATCATGCTGCTGGCAGAAAATAGTGAAGACATGAATGACTAATGATGAAGGTTAAAGGACAGAGTTCCAAAGCAGGATTGCTATAGCTGAACACCAAGAAAACAAAAGTAATGATTACTGGGAAATTACAGCTTTAAGGCTGACAATGAAGAAATTGAAATTGTATTCTTTGACTCCATCATCACCCAAAAGGAAGACTGCATCCAAGAAATCAGGAGACTGAGACAGGAGTGGGCCGTCATGAAGGAATCAGAGTTGGAAGGGACCCCCAAGGCCATCTAGTCCAACCCCCTGCACAATGCAGGGAATTCACAAATACTTTCCCCTATGTTTACAGAATCTGTATTGCTGTCAAATGGCCATGTAGCCTTTGTTTAAAAACCAACAAGGAAGGAGAGCCCACCACCTCCTGAGAAAGCCTGTTCCACTGAGGAACTGCTCTGTGAGGAAGTTCTTCCTAATGTTGAGCCGGAAACTCTTCTGATTTAATTTCAACACAGAGCTAGAAAAGATCCTTAAGTTAAGGATGTGCCACTGTATCACAGGAGAAAAGTAGATTCCTTTGAAATGTGGTATTGGAGGAGAGTTTTATGGATACAGGGGACTATCAAAAAGACAAATAAGTGATTTCTAGATCAAATCCGGCCTGAACTCTCCCAAGAAGCTAAACTGAAACGATCATATTTTGATCACACTCTGAGAAGGCAACAGCCACTGGGAAAGACAATAATGTTAGAACAAGTTGAAGGCAGCAGCAAAAGAGGAAGACCCAACATGAGCTGGATGGACTCAATCCAGGAAGCCACAGCACTCCGTTTGCAAAATCTGAGAGTGGCTGTTAATGATTTAGGACACCTTGGAGGATATTAATTCATAGGGTTGCCATAAATCAGAAGCAACTTGACAGCACTTAACACACACACAAACCTCTGAATACCAATAAGAGCAAGCAACATCCAGAGGAGGCCTTAACCTCTATGGCCTGTTTGTCAGCTCTCCAGGGCAACTATTCGGCCACTGTGTGAAATGGAATGCAGGAGTAGGCGGACCACTGTTCTGATCCAGCAGGGCTCTTGTGTTTTTATGCAGTGGTAAAGTAAGAGAGAAATCTTTAGAATCCCGGTAACTGGGAATGCCTTTGCAACAGGAACCCCGGCGAGTCTTCCTAAATGTCCCTGCCAGTTTGCCTACGGCTGTTTATGGCGCCTGGCAGCCTAGGCGCCTAGGAGTGAGCGTGGCTTGCCTGTCAGGAGCTAAGAAGGAGTCCTTGTTGGAAGGCGCAGACCGCAGCAGGGAACTTGCCCGTTTCTTGATTCCAGCTCCGGGCAGGCAGAGCAGAGAGGCAGGACCGTCTGCCTGCGACCGCGGGGCGGGGAGGGGGGGGGGGGGCGTCAGCAGGCAAGCGTCCGGAGATGCTATATGGTAGCAGGTTGCTTGCCACCCGTCACTTGATGGCTTCGACAGAACGCCTCTTGGCTTCACTTCTCGCATTTGGCACACCCGGCCGACTGCGCGCCCTTGTCTTGTGTTCCCCGTCCCCCCCCCCCCCCGCGCGCTCAGTTCTTTGCCTTGCCGGGGGAACCAAACCGGCGCGGGGGGTGGGGGGAGTAGCTGGGGCCGGGGCAGAGAAAGACCAATGAGCCGAAGTGAAATGCCGCAGCTTCCGAGTGCTGCTCATGCAGGCAGGGCCGGAGATGTTCGAGGGAACCGCTTAGCTGCTCCCAGCGGTCTGGGCGTCTCTAGCTTCCCTTGCAGGGACATCCCACCAGTACTTTCAACAGCCCCCTGGTGTTCAACTCTTGACTGCAAGCAGCCCACAATACCTGATCCCCTCGTCTGATGAAGTGCGCTGAGAGAGCACACGAAAGCTTACGTTCTGAATAAAACTTGGTTGGTCTTAAAGGTGCCACTTGACTCCTGCTTTGTTCATCTAGTTTCCCTTGTCCTTGCTTTCTGCTTCGCGCTCCCTCCCTGCTCTGCTCCCTTGCTTTGGAGGCACCGAGTCGTTAGGAAACAAATGAGCGCTTGCCCAGGCGCCGGGGGTCGCAGTCCAGCCTCTCCCCCCGCTTCCCGGAGGCGGAGCTCAGCGCACTCGGCGATTGTTTCTGTCCCTCCGGCAGCGACAGTTCTGGCGGGGAGCTTGCCGCACTCAACATCCTTAGCGGGGAAGGGGGGGGGGGGGGAGAGAACTTGAACGACGCGGGGGGGGGAGCTGCTGGGGAGGGGTCGCCAATGCAAATGTGGGACCCGCCCCCATCCCAAGCATGTAGACCTCGGCGAGGCAGAAGCGCCAAGCCCACCGAGGATGTGTCGTCCGGCAAGGGGGGCGCCGATCCTGCAGCCTTAGGCTGTGCGGCTGTGCTCGGGAAGGGGCCCCGCGCCGTCGCGGAGGAGGAGAAGGGGCCGCGACGAGGCCAGGAGAAGCCCCTGCCTAGCCTGGGTGTCGCCTGACTGCCGTCCTCGGAGTTGCCTTCCAGTTTCGCGGGTCACCCTGTCTCTTCGCCGGGCCAGCATGGGGCGGGTGGCTTGGAGCGCTTTCCTGGCGCTTTCCTGGCTGCCTTTTGCTGCAGGCGGATCTGCTGACCCTGTCAGGTGAGTTGCAAAGAGGGCCACGGAGTTGCCTTGTCGGTCCCTTTTGATAGCCATCCCGGAGAATGCGTGGTAGGATTGCTCTGAGAAGCCGTCTGCTGCTGGCCTTGGCACCTCTACTCTTCATGAGCACAAACTTGACAGCCGGCGGGGATGCTCTGCATAGGTGGTGGGACTGAGGCAGAGCATCTCTTTTGCATGTAAAAAGTCCCCGGTTCAGTTCTTGGAATTGAGGAAGTGAAAGATTCTTGCCTGAGACCTTGGGAAGCCGCTGCCAGTCAGAAGGCGCAACACTGGCCTGGGGTCGTCTGGCTCAACTGAAGGCAGCTTCATGTGTCCATTTCCCTCTTTCAGCACAGCAGCGGAATGTTTGATGCAAAATGATGCAAGGAACGTGTAGTCCAGGAGCCCCTTTCGCACATCATGTTCTCTCTTGCTGCTGCTGCTGCTGTGAGAATTCACCCAGAGTTTAGATCAGGGCTCAGTGTGAGCTGGGATTGATCACCGGTACTGGTTTTGAAAGTTCAGATTCAGTGCTGGAACATGCGAAGTTCTAAAGATGTGGGTGCTTTGGAGGCTATGCAAAGTGCATTTCCATCCTCACTGACTGAGTAATGCCTACTGAGGCTAAGAGATAGTGCTTGTTAGACATGAGAAGGAGATTCCAAACAAGCCTGGTGTCAGCAAGGACCTCTTCTCTTGAAAACAAACCACTCCTTGACTGAGGCTGGGGCTACCATGAGAGCTTCTTGTGGGGCCAGTGTCAAGCTTAGAAATAGTTTAACCTGCAGCTGGCTGATTTGGAAGATTTGGGGGAAGCACCACCCAAAGTTGGGCTTGCATGATTTGCTCCTTAGAAGAGCTGTGGAAGTTTCTGATAACATGCAGCAGGAGATGAATGAATGGCAAGAGACTGGCATTGCCCCTTTTCATTCGGTCTTTGTTGATCCTTCCAGGAGAATGAAACCTTCAGGACTTTCCCACCTCTCTGCTTCTACTGCACCCCTCTGACTGCACCCCCACATCTGCTTCTGGTGGGGAAGGGGTCTTTGCTAGAAGTGCAGGGGAGATCTGCAGTGGGAGAGGCAAATGGGCAGAAATCACCACCTTCTACTTTGCAAACAGAAATGCTGTTCTGCCTGAATAACTCTCCTTGGGGTGGGAAATGGCAAACTTGGATCCAATTCATTGTAAATTTGAATTGACCATTTGTGAGCTCAGCCCTAGAAAATGTTCAGCGCCTGTAACCTTGAAAGTGGTCATGAGGAAGAGTGTGGTTCTGAAACTCTGCAGAATGTAGGCTTTATGCTCAAAGACTCCTTCACTGCCAGGATCAGATGTTTCAGGGCTCAGAAGGGTACAGTAGCTATTTGGGAATTACAGACCACCCACACATAATGTTTAGACTGTATAGCACTTGTTCAAAGCACTTGACATACATTACCTGTCAGTGATCCTTGTAACCACCATATGTTCCCATAATACTAATGAGGAGCTGAAGCTGAAACACAAAAGCTAGCATCATCATGGTTGGCTGACATGAGATTTGAACCAGCTCTTTCTTGGTTTACAGCTCAATCTCTTAGAGCACTGTCCTTCCCAAGCAAAGTATCCATATTTTACTGCGATCTGGGTTTGTGGTTTTTTTTGTCAGTGCTGTATTTTTAAAAAGTTGTCAGAAAACTGATCTAAATTCTGTGCTTTCTGAAATGTATATGGTTGTGCACAATCATTCAGCAGCTGTCGGTTTTGGCAATGGCTTTGAGTATTTGCAGTGTGTTACTGTTTGCTACTTTCACCAAGTGTTCTTTCCATAATTTGAAGGTGGACTAGAAGATTACATTGCAGTGAGGAATTAGGGTTTAAGACTGCTGATGCTTTGAATGTTACAGGTTGAAGAGGGTATTCAGATGCATAGATCAAGTACAGGCATATCACAAGTTTACAGAGCAGTTCTAAGCAGAGTTCTAAGTCAATTGACTCTGGACATAGAAGGGCTTTTTATGGTTGCAGCACTAGAACAATCTGCATCCCATGGAAATCAGGCACAAAATTTCCATTGACTTTATTGAAGTTGGTGTCTTGATTTGCTTAATATATTGCATAATTATTATCAGTTCCATTTCCCCCCATCTTTGTTCCAAAGAGACATTTTTGTATGCATTGAGAAGTTTCTATTGCTCTCATAAAAAGTGTAATAATTTCAGAAGTCACATACACATATTTATTTATTTATTAGTTTAAATTTTTATGCCTCCCTTCCCTGTAAATAGGGCTCAGGACAGTATACAATGAAGAATAAAACAACAACATTTGCCAGCATTCCAGCCTTGATTTTGTCAGCAAAATGCAGAGGGTGGGGGCAGGGCCCTTTTTTGGCTTTTGAGGGAGGCCTCATGGGTGGTGTTCCCATTCCTCAGGCAGGGAAGGGAGATTCCCACTTTTTTGGGGGGAGCTTCTGCCAACCATTGACCAGCTGCCGGGGGTGGGGGAAGGAACCCTACCCCCAAACAGTGATGTCCTCACACAATGTCCCCAATGCAGTGATATCAGAAGTGACATCATCACATCAGGGATGTTGCATGGCAATGCTCTGGTTTAAGGGTAAAACTCTATGATTTGAAGGCAATTTTACCAAAGAGATTTGCCCTCAAACCAGAGCACTGCCCCATGATGCTCCCAACATGATGGCATCACTTCTGCATGATGTCATCACATCAGGGACATCACACAAAAGCATTGTTGTTGGGGGCAGATCCTCACCACACTCTTGAAACACTGCCTTCTGCCAGTGAGTTGTGGGGACCTGGCAACCCTATTCATTGGGACAAGGCCCAGTAGCAACCTCAGGGCAACTTGCTGCCGTCTGACTTGCATAATTCACCCAGGCCTGGCTGCTTGATACTGTTCAACAGCAGCTACCAGATGAAAGCTAGTGTATAATGTTATCAGCGCTTTCATCAGCGCTGCCTTCGCACCATCCTCAACATCCACTGGAGTGACTTTGTGACCAACACTGAAGTCCTCAAGCGGGCAGAGGTTACCAGCATCGAGGCACTGCTGTTGAAGACGCAGCTGCGCTGGGCAGGGCATATTTCTAGGATGGAAAACCACCGCCTTCCCAAGATTGCCCTGTATGGCGAACTCTCCACCGGCCATCGAAATAGAGGGGCACCAAAGAAGAGGTACAAGGACTCCTTGAAGAAATCCCTTAGCACCTGTCACATCAACCATCACCAGTGGTCTGACCTAGCCTCAGATCGCAAAGCATGGAGGCACACCATCCACCAGGCTGTCTCTTCCTTTGAGAACACACGCATAGCTGGTCTTGAGGACAAAAGGAGATTGAGGAAGAATCGCACTGCTACAGGACCAACCCTAAATCAGAGTTTTCCCTGCAGCCACTGTGGCCGGACCTGCCTGTCCCACATTGGTCTTGTCAGCCACCAGCGAGCCTGCAGCAAACGTGGACTATTGCACCCTTCTTAAATCTTCGTTCGCGAAGCCAAGCCGAGAGAGAGAGAGAGATAATGTTAGTATAATCGTTAAAAAGTGGTTTTGGACTATGATTCGGGAGGCCTGGGTTCAAATACCTGTTTTGTCATGGAAACTCATTGGATGACCTTGGGCCACTTATTTATTATAAATATTGCAGCATATTCCTTTAAAAATGATCTACATTGTTCAGCTTTGGGAGCTTATATTTAAACAAAAATGCACCAGAAGATGAACAATGCAAAAGGAATACAAGAATGCTAAGAAATATGGACAGGAAACAGCAAAATTAGAATCAGCTTGGAAAAATGGGAGCTAATGCATCTAAAGAGAAAACTAATCAAAAACACAGGAAATGCAGGGGGGGAAATCCGTAGAAGATAAAGTACAATAATTAATAGGACTTCCCATCAGTTGTATGGGAATGTAATAGCAATAGTGTTTGGGAATTTTCAGTTCATATTTCCTTTCCCAACTATTCTTGACTTAAAAGTCAGGGAGAGGGGGGAGTTGAGAAAATATCTTGTGGAATAGAGCCACAGATGTAAATGCAATTGTTACTAGGTATTTTGAAGATTCTTCCTGTAGGCTGTCACAGCTCAATATGCCACAGTGGCGAGAAAAACAGCCTTAGCATTGCATCTCTAGCAAAATTACAAAGTTAAGCCAAAAGTCCTACATTAAACTGTAGTTCAAATGACACCCGAACCAAAATATCCTAGGTTGTCTTCAGGACTGCAGGCCATACTTTGTATGGGTCAGCACATTCTGAATAAATGGCATTATGATTTCTTGTGCCATGCTGATACTGAAGGTCTTTGCACACATATGGCCTGGCCAACCATGTCACAGAAGCCTTCTGAGAAACCAGCGTATTAGCATTGGTTCCTCCATTTCAGCTGGTTTTTCTATGTGTGCCTGTAACAAGCACTTGAGGTGCAATAATTAAAAATAAAATGTATATGTAGGCTGCGATTCTCACCAAAAATGTCTTTAAAACTTTACTATACAATCAAATGTATAACAAATTCAGCTATCCATAATCTTAAAAGAATCAATATTAATTAGGCCAAAACAATTCTGCCTTTCAATGCTGAAGAACCCCAGCAAGTCCAGGAAGTCAAATAGCAAGCAGTTAAAAACCACCTTTGCATGCAGACCTTAATCAAAATCAGAAGCAGAACTGAAATGGTGGTTCCACACAGCCCATTATGCAGCATTCATTCCATATAAAAATCTGTTCCCATTGGCAAGATACTAGTATAAAACTTGTTGTTGTTCAGTCGCACAATTGAGTCTGACTCTTTGCGACCCCGTGGACAAAGTCACTCCAAGCCCTCAGAAGTCTGCTCAAATTCGTGTTTGTTGCATCTGTAACACTGTCCAGCCATCTTATCTTTTGCCGTCCCCTTCTTCTTTTGCCTTCTGTCTTTCCTAGCATCTGGATCTTCTCCAGGGAAGTGCTCCCTTCTCATTTGGTAGCCAAAGTATTTGAGCTTCAGCTTCAGCATCTGACCTTCCAGTGAACATTCTGGGTTGATTTCCCCTAGGACTGACTGATTTGATCTTCTTGCAGTCCAAGAGACTCTCAAAAGTCTTCTCCAGCACCACATCTCAAAAGTAGTATAAAACTACTCAGCAGTAAATTCACTTCAGCAAAGGAAATTATCTATGCAATTTCATTTTTGTCTTTATCCTAATTAGATCACTAATTAATTCTAATTTCTTGCTCCCTTGTGACACTGGTGGGATAGGGATGCCAGCCTCCAGATGAGATCTCCCAGAATTACTGTTCATCTTCAGACTACAAAGATCAGTTCCCCTGGAGAAAATGGATGTTTGGAGGGTAGCCTCTATGGGATTGTGCCCCACTGAGGTCCCTGTCCTCCCCAGGTTCCACCCCCAACTCTCCAGGAATTTCCCAATGTGGAGCTGACAACCCTATGCCCCTGTCTCCCACTGGTGGTTGGGGTGACCTGGCAACCCTAGATGTGAGCGATACTTTTCACTTTACAGCCTGTCAAGGGCATTGCTCAAACTTTTTATTATATTGCTTAGTATCATAATAGTATGAGTGTCACTTTGTAATAGTAAAAAATTAAAATGAGTAGTGGCTTTGGCTGAATACAAGGCGATAACAGACCTTGGAACCTTTCCTTTAAAAACAAAACATAATCTTTTGAACATATGAGCATATGAAGCTGCCTTATACTGAATCAGACCCTCAATCCATCCAAGTCAGTATGGTCTACTTAGACTGACAGCGGCTCTCCAGGGTCTCAAGCTGAGGTTTTTCATACCTACTTGCCTGGACCCTTTTTAGTTGGCGATACTGGGGTTTGAACCTGGGACCTTCTGCTTACCAAGCAGATGCTCTACCACTGAGCCACCATCCCTCCCAATTTATGTGATGTCATGTGATCTGTCTTAATTGCTGCATATCAAAACTGTTAGCAGCTCAGGTGAGTAGGCCATAGGCTTGCAGCCCCCACATCTGGGCATGGAATCTCCTGGTTTTGAAAGCTCCTGTCCCAACAGCCATTATATGCTTTAAATCTTGGCAAATTTTGAAGAAGTTTGCAGACTGTTTGTGTTCTGGAATGTGTGCGCCTTTAAATCTCAATAGGGCAAAAGCTGCATGAGGGGTGCAGGCAGAGCCACCTGGTTCTTCCCAGTGAGTGTGAAGTGTGTGAGAAAGGAAGAGAGCACAAGCCCCCTATTTGTTTTGCTTTTTTTTTCAGAAGTTGTTTGTATAGTAAAATGGACAGTAATGAGTTTAAAACCTGATTATGGGATGGAGTTTTCCTAGACTGCTCTCTTCCTTACTTTCCTTTTCCTGTGTTAGTTTGAAGAAGTTGGTTGAAATACAGCAGACTGTTACATTCAGCAAGTACTGTGCATAAAGCAATTTATATCATTGCCCCAGTGAGATCACAAAAGTGTGGGCTTGCAGACTGTGTTTATTTTGGCTGCTTTGTGAGTGTGACTGTGTTCCTTAATAAAGCCATGCTTGGAAATGCTACCAAAGCCTGACAAAGGACTTGTGAGGGTATGACAAATTTCACTTTCATTTAGTGGAAGTGCAGCTGCTGGAGAACCTTTTGAAGGCAAAAACAAGAATGAGGAAATGAAGACTGTATTCAGGTGAACCACTGCTGTATTTTTTAAAAATTTATTTTAGGAAATGGGAAAGTCTTCACGTTCCACCCCCAAAGTCTCCAGGCTCCCCCCCACAAAGTCCTCAGGTATTTCCTGAGTTGGACCTGGCAACCCAAGCTGACCTAAAAGCAACTCAATTTAACCATAGCCTGGTATGGGTCTGGTCCAGGTTTATTCTGTCTGCAACCACAAATTTGCTGCTGAACATTACTTTGAATGGAAGTCTGCAGTTTTCAGATCTATGACTGGTAGAGATGGGCACGAACCAGAAAAATGGTGGTTCATTTGGTTTGTGGTTCATTTGATTGCCTGAGCCAGTGGGTCATGTTGGTTAATGGTTCATTTGATTTCCTGAAAAAAATTTTGGTTCATTTGGTTCGGGAGGTGTAGTCTTCAGCAGGCTCTCCTCCACCTAATCTCCAAGTTTGATGAAGGTTGGATTTGGAATGGATTTGGAGAGTCAGTTTGGTGTAGTGGTTAAGTGCACGGACTCTTATCTGGGAGAACTGGGTTCGATTCCCCACTCCTCCACTTGTACCTGCTGGAATGGCCTTCGCGGAGGTTGTCCTTGAAGGGGCTGCTGCTGTGAGAGTCCTCTCAGCCCCACCCACCTCACAGGGTGTCTGTTGTGGGGGAGGAAGATAAAGGAGATTGTGAGCCACTTTGAGATTCGAAGTGGAAGGTGGGATATAAATCCAATATCTTCTTCTTCTGAGTTATAGCCCCCCAAAGCAGGAGTTCCCAGGAAAGTTCAGCTGCAGCTCTCTCATGACAACTAACTCTTTTGTCTTCATGCTGCAAAATGAAAGCAGCTGAGTCAGGGTGTCTGCTTCCATAGAGCAGAATGGGAGCTCCACAGTTGGCTCCTAGAGCTGCATATCAAGGTATGGACCACCTCTATGGGGATTTCAAGGGATCCCAGAAATCCACCCCCAGTGTTGCCTAGGAATTGGTTGAATTGGCACCAGGCAGTCTTGCAAACAAACTGCAAAAACTAATGATACACAGGAAAATCATTTTTGAATCAGGGACAACACAATTCCACAAATCGGCTTGAAGCAAAGCACAAATTGGCCTGATTCATGCAGGAACCGTGATTTGTTTATTGGTTTGTGCCCATTCCTAATGACTGTCTGTGCTACTATGCTAATCTTTACTTTTCCAGTAGGTTGATAGTCGAAATGTCATCTTCCTTCCTTTGACCAGTCTGCTGCTTTCCCCCAATGTAGAAATGTCACATATAAGTGCTTGTTTCCTTTTGATATTATTCTGAGTTGCTTTTTACTTTAAAAAATGTATTCAAGTAGACCTGGAGCTTTTTGCATAGTTTTGTTTTTAATTTGGAAGCGAAAGTTAACCACCAGATTTCCTTTAGTAGCAGTTGGCTTTCTGTGAGAGTTTTGGAACATGACCAAGTTTTCTATGGGAATCTTTACGGCAGGGGACTTAATGCGCTATATATGTTTACCAGCACAGCATGGAAGTACAAAGTTAAAACCCTTTCTCATTTGTGTTATTGTATATCTATCAGTTTAATAGCATTTATTGCTGAAAATGTTTAACTGTTTTGATTTGCGTATGTACAGATGATTAGTAAAGAGACATTTCTGACAGTAAACAATATTGTGGCAGTAAACAATATTGTGGCTTAATAGTTACAAGTTTCAACACGTATCCACGTTTTACTGTTTAGTGTATCTTTTTGCCATTATGACAACCCAACCATAAAGAACTTTATTTTGAAATAAGCCTCACTAAGTATGGTAATATTGATTTCCATGTTTATCATAGAAGCTGTACTATTATGCAGATTTCTCATATTTAGTAGGTGAAGTCCATACAGTCACAAAGCTAAATCAGCATCCAAAGGTATTTTGATTTTGTGTTTCTCATATAATCACTTCTCCCAACTGAATGCCAATCTAACATAAGAGTGTCAATCTAGAATCTGAGAGATCTGGGTTCAAATCCACACTTTGCCATGAAGCTTGTTGCCTGCCCCCCTCCCAATCAAACTTACTTCACAGGGTTGTGGTGAATATAAATTAAAGAACGCATCTTATATCTGTTGTTCTGAGCTGATGAAAAGGAGTGGGGTAAAAATGTACTGAATAAATTGTAAACCACTGGAAACTGAGAAGTCTTCAAAAGCAAATTGTAATGAAGGAGGAGGAGTTGTTAGAGTCTCAGAGTGGCTTACAATCTCCTTCCCTTCTTCTCCCCACAACAGACACCCTGTGAGGTAGGTGGGGCTGAGAGAGCTCTGAGAGAACTGTGACTGATCCAAGGTCACCCAGCTGAGTTATAGCCCCCAAAGCAGTATGGAATCAAACCTGGTTCTCCAGATTAGAGTCCACTGCTCTTAACCACTACACCAAAGTGACTCTTGAGGAACTCTTCAAAGAAAGAACTAAAACTTCCTGTGGGGTCTATCATCCTTTAATAGGGTTGTCAGCTCTGGGTTGGGAAACCCTGGAGTTTTTGAGGGTGGAACCTGGGAGGGACATGGGTTGGGGAGGTGAAGGACTTCAATGCCGTAAAATTGACCTTCCAAAGTGGGCATTTTCTCTAGGGACATTGATCTCTGTCGCCTGGGTAACAGCGGGAGATCTTCAGCCACCAGTGCAATCTTTTTAGTGTGCCCAAGGTAGCTGACCAATTATCTTGGATCCTGACCAATTATCTTACTATAATACTGGCTATCACTTGATGGCACATATTTTAATAGAAGCTGCTGACGTTTTGAAATTGGATTCTCATTTTATCTTTCTGAAAGTTGCTGTTCAGTTCACAATTCAAAGCCTGTGCTGACCTTTCAAGATGGCCAAAGTACTAACTATTTAAGGACAATACACTTGCAACCAAATTTACAGCACGTCCATGATTCTTTATTTTAAAAACCCAAAACAGACTACAAATATAAGTAGAGGAGGGAGGCCTGAGAAAGACGCTGCTTAGCCCTTTATCCTTCAGTCAATTTTCTTTTTTCTGTCAAAACTACCTTTTTTCACCTACAGTGTAAAATATGATGTCCCTGCAAATGAAAAAGTAACTTGTGGAGGGTGATTTTGAACTAGAAAAACACTGGAGGGTAGTCTAGAGGCTGAATGGGAGGAGCTTCTTAGAACTCCATACATGCTGTTCTAAAGTCCTTTGAAAAAGTGTGGGATATGCAAGAGAAAGTTAATCACATGTTTTGAGTGTGGTGTGAGACAGCTCTTCAGTCTTCAACAATGCTCTCTGCATACATTTTGTGATCAGCTGTGCAATCCCAAACAGCCAATGGACTTAGGAGGCTCCACTGGTGGATCTCCTGGTGGCACCTGGGGTTTTTGGCCACTGTGTGATGGACTGGATGGGCCACTGACTTGATCCAACATGACTTCTCTTATGTTTTTATGAGGATGTGACTCTGCTTAGAAGTATACTGCTTGTTGCTTCAAGAGTGGTTTATTCCAATTTCATTCTCTCCTGTGGATAGGCTGCATGATGTGATGTTAATGTGCACAGACAGGATATGAGTCCAGAGTGCTGTACCTTTAGGGGTTCTGCTAATTCCTCTGCTACACCTGCAATGATGTTCTGTTTTATATACAGCTCAAGAGGTCGCAGGCAGCTCTTACCTTTGAATCAACCTGGGG
Organism: Heteronotia binoei; assembly: GCF_032191835.1. Taxonomy (NCBI): domain Eukaryota; kingdom Metazoa; phylum Chordata; class Lepidosauria; order Squamata; family Gekkonidae; genus Heteronotia; species Heteronotia binoei. The sequence continues at coordinate 68,985,235 of NC_083225.1, forward strand.
TCTGTCGCTATGGTTCTAAGCTTGACTGCTGCTATGGCTGGAAAAGGAGTAGCCATGGACATTGTGAAGGTAACAGTAACAAAACTATTGTTCCTTTTTCTCTAGAAATATATGCTTAGCTTTGAATTGGGTGGAGGGGGGAGAATCTGCCTGAAGGGCCTGCCAGAGGTTAGAATAAAAAAAGACATATGGAAATTAGATCCATATTGTAGTGTTTGATATAAGAAACAGGATTTAGGTAGAAAAATGGCTGGACTGGAGCAACCAGGATTAGCTGACTGTATTGTAAAACCAGAAATGAATGTTCTAAATATTTTCATTTCATGTTACACGTACTGCTGGATAGAACTAGACATTTAAGAGAATGCATAGTGGTGTTCTACCTCATCACAAACTTAACAAAATGAACTAGTTTGGTAAACAGGAAGGGTCATGAGGTTCATGGTTCATGAGGCTCCATGAACTGGGATGAACCTCCATTTTCCCTGTTCATGCCCATCCCTAGTTCTGACATTACCTCTAGTAAGGATTGCTCACTTATTTGGTTGAGAGAATAGGTACATAACACCCTCAACCAAAGGAATGTTAACAATTTTGGCTAAAGGTACTCTCCCTGCCCTTTTATTGGCAGGATACAATTAACCTAGAGGGACAGTTCTCAGAGTGGCCTTCAGCATATTAGTCAGGGAAATAAAAATGAAGCTATTTATATCACTCTGACAAAGTATACTTCTGAAACTTCCCCAAACGTAGGAACTCCTGTTGAACTGGCTTTCAGGTCAAATACAAAAAAGAGTGTTAATCAGAAAAAAATTTACCAAAATCATTGCAGCTAATTGATAACCTCAGGTGGTCTGGATATTGGTGTCAACAGATTACTAAACACTTTAAACAATTGAGCTGGATAAAATTCAGCTAATGCTGTAGTAGTGGAGAAAAGGGGCTGTTGCAATCCCTGCCACCTAATAATCCTTTAATTGGTCTCTGTAATATGCTCTGTCTGATTCAGAATGAGCCTTTCACCAATGATGTTATAGCCATCTCCCTTCTCTTTTTTCTGTCCAATGATTTCCTTATAAACCAGGTGTCTCTTGGTGGGAAGAAGAGGACACCAGGGAGCAACCTTGTCTGTTGTCCTTTAATTTAATTATGTGCTGACAAGGCTTCAGCAGTTGTGCCTGAGCATTCCATAAACCAGTTGGGTCCATTAGCCTCCATAACTGGATGGTCCTAACTGATTCATTGATGCTGGAGAGGAAGGGGCATAACAACAACTTCTTCAATAGTTAAAGATCTGTCAGTGATAGGGATTGAAGAACCAGTTAAATCCCTTAACAAGGTCACCATAAATCACTCAGTGCAAAAAAGTAAGTCCAATGTATTGACCTTTTCAGATGTTGCAGTGCAACCTGGGATGGTATCATGGTTTCCATGGCAGTTAAAGTCCTCAGCTTAGTTTAATATGGATATTGAAGCTCCTCAAAACTATCAGTCTAAAAGACTGCAACACTAGTTAGCCAGACCACATACTTGGTGGAGAGTAAACCAGAAAGAACCTTAACTTTCCCCTGGTATCCAGCACAAGTACATACAGTCAGAACTGATTATAATTTGCATTCCTAATTCCTTTAAATGTAACATGTGAGTATAAATCTCTGTGTATTTCTACATCATGCCAAATTTGTTGATTAAATAAAGCATTTATGTTACTGGACCTCTCTTCTGCAGCTTGTATTTCTTCAGTTACTAGCTCTACATGTAAGAAAATGCTATTCAGCTTTTGAATTGTGGCATGATGGAGGTCTGGATTCTGCTTTGTTGGAGGACTTGATGACACATGTGGATATTGTTATTCAGGGGCAGCAGACTTGCCAGCACATGCTATTTGTAGTTGATGAGTAGAGTGGTCTTGGAGCTACACCCTTGGGTACGATCCCCCCCCACACACACACACCCAAGAGCTGGGAACTGAAGTTTAAGATCACTGTGGTTTCTTGCTTTAATATTGATCCAAAACTGCAGGGGTATAAACTGAGAAGGTGCAGGGGAAATGCAACCTTTAAGCAAGCCAGGCAGAGAATTTATAGCCAGGTGTTTTTGATTAAATGGCATATGTTGTCCTTAGCTATGCATGTTGTTGGAAGACTGGTAGTTTCTATCATTCTGACAGTCTACGTAATCCATAAAAGGATTACCTGCATTGCTGATCAGTTTTCAGGCCTCTGGAAAACTAGTTTAATGATGGCCCTATGGTTATTTAATAGTGTCTAATCTTTTAATAAAGATAGTGTAAACACTGGGGAGAAGTTTGAAATCTTTCTCTAGATGGATTCTGGCAAGGCTGAATGAACTCATAAAGTTTTGACTTTTAGGAGTTGTCTTATTTCTTATACATTACATCTGCCGTCCTGATGAGTTTAGCTTTGGGTGTCTGGTGTCATGAACAAGAGTTCATGTCATAATTGATATGATCACCAGACTGCTGTCCAGTGGGGATAGCTGCCAGCAGAACCTTTTCTCCGTGGACCTATCTCAGTGTACATTTCAGATAACAGTGGCAGTTGAAAGCATACCCATCTGTTGAATTGTGTGTGTGTGCTGTTTGCATAACCCTAAATCAGCTCAAATCTATGCTGGAGTAAAAATGACAGTATGTAAAAGTTCCTTAAAGAGATAATGTGGGAGATTTCACTTTTCTTTTTCTTTTGCAAACTCAGTAGAACCACATTCAACCAGTATCCAGTTTTCATAGCTTTTAAAAATCTTCTGGTTTGAGGCAGGTATGATGTGTGTTGAACATCTTCACTGACATGTAGGCATTTTTTTTTTTGCTGTATTGTTTTCTCTTTGTTATGCTGTTCCTTTCATAGTAAGCCACTTTTGATCAGGATTCCTTGCTGGGTGAAATATCATTAAATAATTTGGAGCCAAAGATAGTCTAAATCCACCAGATGTTGATGTTTAATATGTTTCAGAAGAGCATTACAGGAAACAGCAGGATTTGGTTGTGTTAAGTTTCGAAAGGACTCTGAACAATGGCCAAGACCCCCTGCAATTCTGCACTAAAACAAAGTTTTATAACAAGGAAGCTCATATGCTATGAAAGGGAATACAAAATCTGTGATCAAAATATTTACTGAGGAAGTGCATTCAGACTTAAGTAATTAAGAAAAGATCTAAAGTAAAACCACTCTGTCAATCTCAGTAGAGTTATTAATCCAAATGAAATTACCCTTGACTGCACCAGATGTCACTGTTTTTCTGATGATGCCACAATGTCTGTGATGGTACTTTGTTATCAGTTTTTCTATCTCCATGATGCCTTTCAAAATTCCATTTCCTTGCAGCAGTAATGTATGTATCTTGACAAGTATGCCATCCAACCAAAACATTTAGCCCATGCTCACCCTACACAGCATAATCTCTCATTGGTGTTTCTGTTGACTGGGCATGCCAAGTGCACACTTTGAGCAGGCAGTTTCCTGGGAAAGGACCCTTCTGGCCATCTTGCCTCTTAGGCTGGTGGGAGAAACAGTGGGAGATGGAGCTGCTGTCAGGCTATGGGCTGACATCGTATTGAGGCAAAAACTCAGATGTGATATCTGCCAACATTTTAGCAACCCTATGGAATTACATTGGTTAATATCCAGGTAGGGTTACCTGCTCTTGGTTGGGAAATACCTGGAGATTTTGGAGGTAGAGCCTGGGGAAGGTAGGGTTTGAGGAGGGGAGGGATGTAATGCCATAAAACTCATCCTTCAAAGTAGCCATTTTCTGCTGCGGCACTGAACTTGGTCACCTGGAGATCACTTGTAATAGTGCGAGATCTCAAGGTACCTGAAGGTTGGCAAGCCTATGTCCAGGTTACTGCTCCTCCAATGTTCCTGGGGTTGCTGGGCTGCCACCTGGCATCTTTACTGATCACAGTGCTTCTTGTAATTCTTTTTCTGTCTCAATGACTTGGGGAGGCCTCTTACTATATATAAAAAGGGCAGCTCCTTTGAGAAGCTAGATGTTAGCAGGAGCCAGAAAATGGTGTGTGTGTATCCTTTCTAGCAGACACGGGGGGAGGGTAATGTTTCCGTTTGCTCGGTCCCCTCCCTGGCACCTTTAGGAAAATAAGTAAAAATTTCATATTTACAACAGTGGTAATGGTTATAGTGCTACTGAGTAGGAATCTTCCTGTACCTCATTTGCCCCTTTCTCTGGCTTCCACCCACCTAACATTACAAAACAGAGAGAGGCAAATGAAGAGCTAGAGATCCATGACAAGATCTCCATATCTAAGAAAAATCTCTAAGTTCAGAATCTAAGATCTCTGTTCATCTAAAAGCAGCTGGACAAAGGATGGGAATCTGGTGATGAACAACTCTGCCAATGTAAAGCAGAGGGGGATACAGGTTTTTATATATGGAGCAAGTAGATCAAACAATAAAAAGTGTGCTGTCCTGTGTCTTGTTTCTTGTCTTTTGCTGTCTGAATTTTCTCCATGCCAGCCTGCTGATCAATACTGAGAAATAACTTCATAGTGTCTTTATTACCTTGACCTCCCAGTTCCTTCAGCTTGCTTCTATGCTTGTATCTCATTTTGCAGTAGCTTATACAAAGACGTACATAGGCTGTGTGACAAGGCAAAGTTTCAAGTGTCACATCCACTCAGAAATATTTCTATACTTAAGGGGAAAACTTTAAAATCTAATATAGACATAATAATTGGACCTAATAAAAAAGCCAATGTAATCTTATTTCTATTCCAATGTCACTGTTAGAATGTAGATTGTTTGGTTCCATTGCAGATTTCCCTTCTCCTGGTGGGGGGCTCAGAATCATCTTGTTCTCCTCCCCAATAACCCAGGAGCAGTGTTCCCTCTAAGTTAGTTTTTTAGCCTCCAGCTCACATAGTTTTGTCTTAGCTCAGGAAAAATGGCCCCAGAGCAAACATATTTATGCAGTAGCCCCCAGCTTTAATGCCAGTAGTTCACCAAGCAGAATTTTTGCTCACAAGACTCTGCAGCTTAGAGGGAGTATTGCCAAGGAGGTGCCTTAGATAGACATTGGTCATCTAAGAGTTGCGTCATCCAGGATGAGGGAAATTTTTTATCCCTTAAGAAGGTTGTTCCCACATACAGTTTTACCACTTTTATAATATAAATAGAAGGCAACCATTCTCTTTTTCATGAAGAAGTAAATATATGTATTTGAGTCCATTATTGGAATGGCTGCATAACGTGTGGCCCCCTGTGAGTCCAGGGTATATAGGGGAAAGGTAGCTTTGCCCACTCTCGGCTATGTCCTACATTCTGAACCATTTACTTTGCTCCTTGGAACTAAATGAGAGTTATTTTATATTGAACCCATCTCAGTCTTTATGAATTCACCAGTCGATCTGCACATCACATCCAGATCCTTGTTCTTTTTTTATAACTAATAATTTTTATTATTTTAATTAACTCAATACAGCTTAAGCAATATCTTTGATATACAAATAAGCTAAGCATTATCATTTTACATCTAGATATAAGTTCAATAGTACAAGTTATAAATAAAATGGATACTTTACAATCACTCACACACCTAACAGTTGACATAAGAGCAGTTTACATACCAGATAAAGACTCAAAATAAATCACAAAAATAGACAGTTAATAAATAATAAAATCCAGATACTTTTTTGGAGTAGGTAGGCTTGATGAAGGTTTCCCATTAATATAAGAGAGAAAGAAAAACCACTTCTTAACAAAGTTATCAGCTGGCCTTGGATTTTCATAATATGCTTGTAGACAATTTATCTTGGATCATCAATTCCCATACTTTATTGTACCATTGGCGAATAGTAGGGTGTTTGTCTGTTTTCCAACACTGTGCTATATTGATTTTGGCTGCTAATATTAAAAATGAAAGAAGTTCCATTTTTGTTTTAGATCCTGAATTGTTATCCCAAATGTTTAGGAGGACAGACTCTGGCAAGAAAGGAATATCAACATCTATTATTTCCCCTACAATTTTTATCACTGATTTCCAAAAAGCCTGCACTTGTACATATATGAACATATGAAGCTGCCTTATACTAAATCAGACTCTCGGTCCATCAACGTCAGTATTGTCTACTCAGACTGGCAGCGGCTCTCCAGGGTCTCAAGCTAAGGTTTTTCATACCTATTTTGCCTGGACCCTTTTAGTTGGAGATGCCGGGGATTGAACCTGGGACCTTCTGCTTACCGAGCAGATGCTCTACCACTGAGCCACCGTCCCTCCCCTAATCCCACCAGCAGTGCTTCAACGTGCCCATTCCCCCACACTTTTTCCAACACTCTGGAGATGAGAACAAGTTGCCACGGAACAATTTAATTGGCGTAAAGTACCACCGGGACCACAATTTAAAATTTTGTATCTTGATGTACGTAGATCTAGATTTAAATAAAGAACTTTTCCAAAAGGCTTTCCATTGCTCTTCTGAAAAAGTTTCCCCGCAGTCCTTGTGCCATTGATTCTGTTGCAAGGTAGCCTGGCCCCACTCCCTTTCATTCAGCACTCGATAGATGCATGAGATTGATCCTCTAACTGAGGAGGAACCAGCCTTTAGTCGGGTCTCAAAAGAATTTGGTGTTCTATTTGCACACGTGAATGGAATTATAGTGCAAAGCATTGAACAATTGATGATATTGCATCCATGGTATTGTCATTTTAAATTTTGTTTCCAATTGTATTTTTGTACTTATTTTACCATTTGTTGTAATGTCAATCAGCCTAAAAATGTTTTTATCTCTCCAAATTTTAAAATCACTTATTGCTTCACCTGGTGGAAACCAAGGCTGCCCTAGAAAAGACAAGAACGGCGACGTTGCAGGAGTTAAGGTTTCTCTATATTGATCCCAAATTTTCAGAGTGTGTTCCAAAAATGGGTTGTCCAAAATTAATCTTGGTCTGTCAAGCCTTCCAAGCCAAATGCTCTTATGTAAGAGGGTATTTTTCAATGCTGCCTTCTCAATACTAAGCCAAGGGGTGTCACACTCTGGTAGCGCATATAAGAGGATATGTCTCAATTGGGATGCTAAATAATACTTTTCCAGGAGTGGAACTCCCAAACCTCTAATTGCCTAGAGATCAGGGAAACTGAAATTCTATGTTGTTTGGAGCTCCATAAAAAATCTAAAAAAGTTGCTTGCCATCTCTTTAACTCCACTTTGCTTACTGAGATAGGTAAATTTTGAAATAAAAAGAGAAGTTTAGGAAGTAAAAAAGACTTTAAAAGATCCACTTTTTCAAAAATTGAAAAATTACATTTTGACCATTGTTCCAATGTTTTTTTGATGGAAGAGATAGTTAGGGAGTAATTTGCCTGAAATAAATCTTTAAGGTTCACTGGAAAGTTAATCCCCAAATATCTCCAAGATTTTTCTACCCATTGGTAGTTGAAATTCCTTAGAATGCTTCGTTTCAAAGAAGGGGTTATTACCATTGGGTAAATTTCTGATTTTAAAAAATTAACTGTAAAACCAGAGTGTACGCTGAATAAATCAATAGCTATTTTCAAATTTTGTAGAGAAACCATAGGGTTGCTAAGGTAGAATAATGTGTCGTCAGCAAACAAGCTAACTTTGTGTGTCTTACCTTTCAACGAAATGCCCTCTATTTCTGGGTTTTCCCTGACAGCATGAGCTAGCGGTTCGAGCGATAGTGCAAATAAAATCGGTGATAGTGGGCAACCTTGACGGGTGCTTCTGCTTAAAATTAAAGTATCCGAACGAAAATGGTTAATATCAATTTGTGCATTCGGTAAGTCATAAATAGCATTTATAGAACGAAGTTAGGGCCAAATTGCATAGAACTTAAAACGGACTTTAAAAAAGGGATTTCTAATTTATCAAACGCCTTTTCGGCATCCAGGGAAAGAATTAGCGAGGGAATTTTGGATATTCTACAATATTGTATTACATTAAGAGTTCTGCGTATATTGTCAGTTATAGATCGCCCTGGTATGAAACCAGATTGATCACTGCTAATGTAGTGTGCTATTATTTTATTCAACCTCTCCACCAAAATTGTAGAGAAAATTTTAAAATCGTGGTTTAATATTGATATTGGGTGGTAGGAGGAGGGGCTCAGCTTATCTTTCCCATCTTTGTGTAATACAATAACTCTCGCCTCTTTCCATGAGTTAGGTAATTTACTGCAAGTCATTATATTATTACATGTATTAAGAAGATGTTCCGCAATTTGGTCTTTAAAATGCTTGTAGAATTCGATCAGGAAGCCGTCTTTCCCCACAGCCTTGTTGTTTTTAATTTTTGCCAATGCCGCTCTCAGCTCTGTTAAATTAATTGGTTTATCTAAAAAAGAAGAGTGTTCCTGTGACAACAACTTGTTAAATTTAATAGATTTTAAATATTCCATAATCTCTTTAGGATTGGGGTTAGATGTGGTGTATAAGTTTTTATAAAACTGAAGAAATGATTCAGTAATGTCCTTTGAGTTGGAAACAATCTGACCAGCAGATGCTTTAATAGCGTGGATCAGTGAATTTGTTTTTTGTTGTGAAATTCTATTTTTCAGGAGTTTGAGTGACCTAGAGGTTCTGGTAATATATTTTTGTTTTAAATATAATAATTCTTTTTGAATTGTAGATGTTTCAATTAATTCTAATTTTTTCCTTTCCAGATCTAATTCTGAGCGTCTTCTTGCCTCCATATTTTATGTGTTTTTTCTCTAATAAAGATATATTTCAGATCCTAGTTCTGAACATGTTAAAGTGTGATGAAATGTTCAAAGGAAGTGTTGCAAAATGCTGGGAAACTGTAAGATAAAAAAGACACCAGTTACAAAACTCAACAAGTTAAGCCCATCCACTAAAGCATATGATACCCCAAAAGTAGCTTTGTCCACCTTCAGGTGCAGCCTGGAGATCTTCAGAAATTAGAACAGTTCTCTAGACTACTGAGAGTACATCCCCAGTCTCCAGGCATTTTACAACTCAGAACAGTTCTCCAGACTACTGAGAGTACATCCCCCAAATGAAATAGTGGCTTTGGAGGGTAGGGATGACCAAACTTGCTTAACAAAAGAGCCACATAGAATAAATGTCAGATGTTTGAGAGAAGGAAGGAAGGCAGGCAAAGAGATGGGAGAGGGAGACGTGGAAAGAAAGCAACTTTAACTTTAAATGCATTCTCCAAGATGCTGGCTGATTTGGCTTGGAGAAGTGATTTAAAGACAGAAATGCCTTTTTCAAGCTGGCTGATGTGGCGGTGGGGACACACAATATGTATGGAAGAGCCACGTGTGGCTCTGAGCCACAGTTTGGCCATCCCAGCTCTTCAACATTATAACCTACTATGGTCCTTACCAAGGGTCAACCCAGGATTTGCAGCCTTACACAAAATCCTAACAGATTGTGCCATGCATCTCCAATTTGTAGTGTGCCAAAAGCTGCAATCAGATGACACCCAGGGTCCATCTTACCTCAGGTACCTTCAGAAAAAATGAATGTTTAACTTTAAAAAATCACATCCGAATGGATCAACACAGTGAACAAGTCCACATGGGTTGAAGTAAGAGTGAAAACTGTCATGGTTACCAACCAGTCTTTTCATGTTCCTTCCTAATAGTTGGTTAGAACACTATAGAAGCATCAGGTTAAAATTAACATTGGCATGAAATTCAAAAGCATATTTGAAACCATACTGATATAAACTTCTCTGGTGGTCATGTTCTTTGTAGAAATAAAATCTAATAATGATGAACAGACTATAGTTATTGTAATGTATTGTTGTATGTTACAAAGTAGGGTTTATGGCAACCAGCCTTTGTGATGCTTGGGTGGTATATTAGGTTCTGATATAGAAAAATATTCAGATCCAACTGTCTGAACATTTATTTCTTTATTCTTCGTGCATCCTCACCATAATTTTTAGGGGAACTGCATGAGGTTTAAGCCAATCCATAAAAATGTGCATTTATAGTAACCTGAAGCAGATCTGGTAATGATTAGGAAGGAAATCAAATTATGTTGAAATAAATGTTTTCAGAGGAATATTTATTGAATTCCAAAGGAAGCACCTGGAATGGCAGAACACATCTTTTAATTGGTTCTACCCTGCTCTGAAGACATGCAACTTCCATGCAATTTCTAAGATTACAAATGTACATTTTCACACTGAGATCTCTCATAGTATTTAATCTGTCTGTGAAGAGTTTGGTGTTTTGATTTATTAGCCTCTCTGCAGCAGTTTTCAGATGAGGACAACTTTACTTTAATAGTTATCAGGCATATCTTCAAACCCTATTTCGCGAAGCCGAAAAAGGGACAAATGAAAGGAGCTTTAGAAGTTGGTGGCTGACCTTTTTTCCCGATATTGACTGCAGTTATGAGATGTTTGAGTTTTCCATCACATATCAGCTCTCATGGGACAGTACAGGAAACTAGCATATAAAATCAATTTGGCTATGAAAATTGATCATGCAGTTTTTCTCTGAAAATATCACTCCTGTAAATTGTAATTTCTGCTTTCCTGCATCAGAATGATATTGAGAAGGGAAAAGAATAAAAGTATTTTACAGAGCATCTTTTTGATGTTTATTTAAACACTTTAATTCTGTGGTTAAAAATGGCTTCTACCATAGAGATTTTTGCTCAGATATCAGAGCATCCCTGTATCATTGTTGATATCTGAGATTTTTGCTCAGATATCAGAGCATCCCTGTATCATTGTTGATGCTGAGGTTGCCAATTCTGTCTTTAAAAATTCCTGGAGATTTGGGGGTGGTGCCTGTGGAGGGACTTCAATTTCTCCTAGACTAGGTGGCTTACCATAGAGTCCACCCTTTTGATCTTTCCATTTTCTCCAGGGGAACTAATATATGTAGTCTGGAGACTGGTAGTAATTCTGGGAGAAATCTAGAACCCATCTGTAGGTTAGTAATCCTAGTCAATGTTAATGTGATTATGCTTACTCTGGTGCATGCCAGAAGGGACATTGCTGCATTGCTGGCAATGCTGCTCTAGGCCCTTGCTGCCAGTAAGTCCTTCACTCCCACCAGTTGCCAGAAGGGATCTAGCAATCCTAAAAGCATTGCCCAGCTGTGACCCCACAATCAGAGAAGGCTGCCCTTTTCTCTATTTTCTGCCTTATTAGTTTGAAATGTTGTATTTCTTTTCCTCAGCTCATATTAACATCTTATAATTGATGAAAATCTGAGCTAGTGTTTATATTCCACATCTATGAAAATAACAATCTTAAGTCAATATGATATCCTATTTACCTAAAAGGAAGACCATTTTTTTTCACATGTGCCATCACAAAAAAAGGAGGCCGACTTTTGGGTTATGTTGCCTTGAGCTCAGTGGGGGTCTGTGGATCGTTTCTCCAGAGGCCCCTCTGAATCAGGTGGTTGGAGGAGTGCCACAGATGTGGCACCCCCAAGGAGACCCTGAAGGGTTTTTTTTTTTTCAGCATGGGACTTTTGCAAGAAGCCAGGGGCATAGCAGCGGCTGTTCCTGTCCTTCTTGTATGCCCCGAAGCTCCACTGCCATGATAGCTAACACAGCAGTAAGAGATGAATGCCCAACCACTTTCTTTCTTTTCTCTCAATAAGCTTCTGATTTATTGCCTCCCTACCTCAAGCATGGCAATTCTACTTGGCAAGTAAATGTGTTTTCAGTGCCACTGGCTAATGGGTCATTTTACATAACAACAAGCGAATCAGTTCAAAGGAAGGGAAAGAGGTGGATTCCACCCCCACTTTCCCTGTGAATGAGGCTTCGAAAAGTTACAGAACAACTTTGCACATTGACAACATCTGAATTAGACTGAATTCAGATACCTAAATCGACCCTGATTATAATTGTGTTAAAGAGGCTATTATTTGGCTGCAATATGGTCTGAACAAAAATGAGATATATTCTGGAGAGATCTGTCTTTGTCCTCTGATTGCAACTGAAATGGTAGCATCCAAAATCACAGCTGGAGGAGATTTGGAGACACAGACTAACTGGGTCTCTGAGCTACTTTTCAACTTGGATTAGTAGACTGAGTTTGTTGACAGAGAAAAATGGCATTACCAAGCAAAATGTTTTATAACAAATACATATTACACAGCATAATTTCTCTGAAGCAGGATCTTGGTTCATTAACAAGGTTGATTAAAAAACAAATGAGAGCTTTTATGCTGAAAGCCAGTGAAATCTCAAATCTACATGAGCAGAGTGATAAAGAGATCATGGTGACGTCTGTGGAATTGGAAAAGGAGAGTGATCCGCTGGGAAACAAACAAAAGAAAACCAAAATGGAACCTTATGGCGCAGTTAAAAAGAAGGTCAGGAAATCGAGACTGATTGAAGTTTTTTTGAGAGAAACAAATGGCATGGAATCCTTCCTACTTTTACCGAAAGGGATGACTGCATTAAGGAGTGAGAAGGTGCACCTCAGCCAAAAAATCAAGATGTGGAAATTTTTCAGGAAGAAGGGTTTTTGAATTGTCTCTCTCTCTGTGAGTAGTCGGATAGGGAACTCTCAATAATGCGATCTTAAAAGCCTAAGTGAGATTTTTGGGTTATATTAAGTTGTTTCTTCTTGAGTAATATGGATATAACAGCTAAAGGATGGAAAAGTTTTGAAAAGAATTTTATGTAAATAAATAGTTGGCTTGGATTAACTTTTAAGAAGATAGGCAACATAATTATCTTGTAATTTGGTAGATTTGCTCTGAACAGATAAAGATATTTGTTTCTTAGGCTCATTTTAATGACGATATTGTTACACTAATAAGCTAGTCTGTATTTTCAATATGGTTGAGTTAAGCAGCAAAAAAAATCAAGACGTGGAAATCTTTCAGGAAGAAGGGTCTTTGAACTGTTGTTCCCTCTGTGGGTAATTAGATATAGAATTTTTAATAAGAACTGATATGTGATTTTAAAAGGTCAAGTGAGATCTTAAGGATTGAAAAGCTTTGCAAAAAATGTTATATAAATAAATAGTTAATTTGGATCAATTGTTAAGAAGGTAGACAGCACAATTATTTAGTAATCTGGTAGATCTGCTCTTAGTATGTTTGTTTGAAGAAACTGTCTATACTGAGACAGATAAACTATTATGTTTTATCTTTAGTTTATTTTTTTTCCTCCCTATGTTCTATGACATTTTAAATCTATTTTTTTCTTTCTTTCTGCTTGTATTAAGTTAGTTAGAAGGATAAAGATTAGGCTTCCCAACCCTCCCGCCCTAGCGGGGGCCCCAAGGATTTCCACCCTCTTCTCCCGCTCCTCAAAAAAATGGAAGCGGGGGAAGGGGGGGAGGCGGCGCCGGCCGCCCCATCTCGGGCGCGCAGCTGCCGCTCACCGTGGCTGCTCCTCGAGATGGGCTCAGGCTGGGCCCATCTCGAAGGAGCGGCTGGGGTGGGTCGGCGGCGGCGCGGCAGCGTCGCCCGCTTTGCCTCTAGCGTGGGGGGGGGTGCGGGCAGGCCGGGGCCGTGGCGGGATTGGCAGGGATTGCAGCAGGGCGGAACCATACTTACAGAGGGGACGTTTCCTACGGAATCCCCGGCGAAGCACCCCGTCTCCTAGCAACAGCTGGCGGACTCTTCGAGCCTGAGCCGGGGTTAGGCAGGAGCATCGCTGAAATGTTTCCGCCCGCCGTGTAGAGCCGCCTGCCGGGACTGCCTGGCGAAGGAGCTGCAGTGTCTTTGCGGGCGAAGGAGGTTGGGGAGCCATGCTGGGCCAGGAGGGAGGCCTCTCGCTGACCATTGCCCATGTCGTGCACAGGCTGAAGGCCTCGGGGCTCCATTCGCAGCTGGAGCGACAGGCCCGGGTGAGCTGGCTGGGGCCGCTTTGGAGCGCTCGCCGCCCCTTCTGTCAAGGGAAGCGCCTCCTTCGCCTCTGCCTTGGCTTCTGTCCTCCTTTCTGCTATCCCAAACCTTTCCTCTTCGCTTCTCTCTCTCGTTAACTCCTCCTTTGTTTGCTGTTCTCTGCCTTGCCTCTCTGCCCGCTTTCCCACTCTTTGACCTTTTGAATAATAATAACAACAACAACTATTAGATTTCTGAGCATCGAACATGCTCCTCCTGTATGTTACCTAATCGTAAAAGGCAGATATGTATATTCTGCTAAAGGGCAAAGCTGTGTCTGGTTTATAAAGGGCAGAACGGTTAGAATGCAATAATAGTATTATTATTATTAATAAAAGTTGTTGTAATGTTTTTGATGTGTATTTAGTGTGTTATCTGAGGGGGAAAGACTTGTATATTCTTCTAGAGACCAAAATCACATCTGCATTGCAAAAGCCAGAAAAGGCTAAATGCAGTAACAGATTTTTAAATTTATGTTTATTTTTTTTTACTAAAAATAAGAATCATTGGAATACTTAAGAACATTTAATGTGCTTCTTGTGTATCATTTGGGGAGGGATGGTGGCTCAGTGGTAGAGCATCTGCTTGGTAAGCAGAAGGTCCCAGGTTCAATCCCTGGCATCTTCAAAAAAGGGTCCAGGCAAATGTGATGGCCAGAACTCCCTTGGAGTTCAATTATGCTTGTCACAGCCTTGATCTTGGCTCCACCCCTAATGTCTCCTGGCTCCACCCCCAAAGTCTCCTGGCTCCACCCCCAAAGTCCCCAGATATTTCTTGAATTGGACTTGGCAACCCTAATAAAGATATTTGTTTCATATGCTTATTTTAATGACGATATTGTTAAACTAACAAGTTAGTCTGTGCTTTCAATATGGTTAAGCTTAGCCAGCCAGCTCTGTGTTGAGACTGCTCTGACTCTTTTATACTTATATGTGCAGAAGAAGAATTGTTTAGACTTGTATTTTAAGTAATAGTTTAGTAAAAAATCTATAATGAAAGATAAAGATGGTAAAATATATGGGGAGAACCTAGGGTTGCCAAGTCCAATTCAAGAAATATCTGGGGACTTTGGGGGTGGAGCCAGAAGACTTTGGGGGTGAAGCCAGGAGACACTGGAGTGGAGCCAGGAGCAAGGGTGTGACAAGCATAATTGAACTCCACAGGGAGTTCTGGCCATCACATTTCAAGGGACTGCACTTCTTTTAAAAGCCTTCCTTCCATAGGGAATAATGAAGGATAGGGGCACCTTCTTTTGGGGCTCATAAAATTCGACCCCCTAGTCCAATCTTTTTGAAACTTAAGGAGTATTTTGGGGAGAACCACTGGATACTATACTGAACATTTGGTGCCTCTATCTCAAAAAACAGGACCTCCAGAGCCCCAGATACCCGTGGATAAATTCTCCATTATTTTCTATGGGAATAAGTCTCCATAGGGAATCATGAGTACCCAGCAGACATTTCCCTCCCCATGCTTTCTGATGACCCTGAAGCAGGGGGAGGGCCTTCAAACCAGGGATCCCCTGCCCCCACCTGGGGATTGGCAACCCTAGAAGAACCTCATACTTGCAGGTAGAAAGAGTTGGGAATTTCATTTGGAGATAGAATTGTAACGGACATATTTGCATTTTTCTTTGTTTCTGTTTTTCCCACTTTGTATCCACCCCTTCCCCTCTTTAAAGTATCTATGCTTGTGCCTTTTCTCTTTGTAGTTAAAATCAATTAAAATTATAAAAAAAACTCACAAAAAAAGGCCATCTTAAATTTGCACACAAGACACAGTTGGGTTCAGTATAAGAAAAGAAAGATTGTGCATAATTTTTTTAAAGGGACCATCTTACATTCTGCATCATTTTCCTTTTGAGTGAATCTTTCAAATAAAACAAAATAAACAACTTTATTCAGTTCACTTGTTAAAACAATTAAGTCTTTCTTCTGAATGCATTTTAACAAAATAATGGAGGGATATCTGTTGCTACTGCCATAACGTAACCTTCTGTTTCTCTTTTTACCTTCTACAGCCATATGTGAACATGGATGCAAGTATGGTGAATGTGTGATGCCAAACAAATGTAAATGTTTTCCTGGATTTGTAGGGAAAACTTGCAGTCAAGGTAAGTGCAACTTACCTTGTAACATTAAAATCAACATTTTAATTTATGTGTTCTCCAATACAATCTACTTGACTGCATCTGCTAACTAAGAACTGTCTTATCGCACTCCAGAGAATGAATCCTAGTTTGATAAGTTGCACACAGTTGCCCATCAAATTAAGTCTCTCCCCCCATGAAGTAAGCTCCGGATACAAACAGCTGCAACTATTGGGCTGGAAAGATCAAAAACAGGGAGCCAGCAATGCTCAGTGCTTCACTTATCATATGGAGAGAATAGAAATAGCCCCACTCCTGGATGCCTGAGAAGTTTGGGGAGCATGGCAGGCGGGGATGCTTTCCCCCAGAAGTAAGCCAGACTGGCTGCAGCTCAGTTAAGAAGTTTGCAAGCTGGGTTGCTCTGGTCATGGAGAGATGAAGGAATGATCTCTGGCTTGCTTATTTCTGTCCTCTGGGCTGGAGGACTGCCATCTAGAGCTACTCCCTTTTCACTCCATGAAGACAAGAGGACATAGTTGTGGGTCAAGATGTTAAATGGGGGGGGGTGGGATCAGGAATAAAGGACTTTTTCTGTACGTGTCTAAGAAAAGGATGGATTAATATGATATTGTGCCTTTAATCTGGCCTTGGGGTCATAGAAAGGTGAGATTCATATGCTAGTACCTTGACACCATGATGTCTTCACATTGCTGGCAATTTCTTGTCCCTTTTCATCAATAGCTTTGAAAAGGGCCTGCTACCCCATGTAACTTTTTTGGGTGCATATACTCCCCAAGTCTGTCCTCATACACACACACACACATGCATACAGGGTAATGATCACATAGCCTCCCATTGAATTCAAAGAATGTAAAGCTAAATCATGTACACTCCTTGCAAACGAGCTTAAAATTCCTTAGCTTTCCATGGAGCTTATAAATTCCAACTTTAACAGACATCTGGAAATGCTATCTAAAAAAAATCTGATCATGTACACACATCATATTTTCTCTTTATTCCATGGGCAGAAAAAGAGTACAAACAAGTTTATGTTTCTGACAATGTGATTTTTTTTAGTTTTGTTCTTGGTACTAGATTTTATCATTTGTGAGAGGGTAAAAACAAGATAAATAGTATAAAACTGACAAGATGGCAATTAGTCCTGCAACCTTCATTAAAAATACTTTGTATGCATATTGTTCCACTGTCCTTCATCATCCTTGCAATATTTCAGACCATACTAAACATCTGCCCCACGAAAACAGTTCTTAATTTATGAGGCAGAAGTGGGAGGAAAGCCCTTTTATTCCTGTCTTTTCTCTTCAGGCACCTCTCAACAGAAGGAACACTGCAGGGATAATAAGCAATTATTTTGAAGGCCAAGAGCCCTTTGTGTGATAAGCAATGCAAGCTGCATGGTGCAAAGCTTTCTTAAGGGTCTCACTATGACATCTGCTCAGTACCCTGAATGTTCTTTTGTTTCATATCTGTTCCAGAGAGTCCTTGAGATGTATGCTTCAGTTGCAAAGATTCTGGGTTTCATGAACATTCATAGAACAATGTTTTGTTGGTGGCAAATGCAGTCATCCTGCTATAATGCATACAGTGCTACTAGGATTGTGTTTGTGGAATCTGGTACATAAACCCCTGACTTGATGATTTGTTGACTTCATGATTTGTTGAATTATATTTGTTTCATTATTTCAGTGTTTTCAGCATCTCTTAGAAGACTGAGAGCTTCCACCAGAGAACTCAAAAGACAGAGGTGTCTGAGTCTCCTCTGTCTCCTAAACAGCAGTGAGGCTAACCTACAGCTGCAGTATCTGCCATTTTCTGAATTCTTCATTTTAAAAACATGCTATTCTTTAGAGGTTGTATGTTCCCCCTCTGCTGTTCTAGAATGCAAAACCTCCCCCAAATTTCCTGCCTCCCTTCAAAACATAGGTAGACAGTATAATATGTCTTTTCTCTCCTCCTGAAGAAGCTGTGCTGACACTATAAATATGGGAAAAGAGACCTGTGAACTTATCAAAGGGTAAAATTCAGTTGGAAACTGTGTAGAAAGCCCCTAATTGTAGTATCTAGTGGATATTAGTGCTGGCAGTCCAGTCAGCAAAAGGTAGTTGGCAACATTTAAAGTTTTAGAGAGCCATTGTGGTATAGTAGGTAGCAAAATGGACTAAGAACAGGAAGGCTTGATTTCAGATTTCCACTCTATCTTGAAGCTTATTGGGTGTCCTTCAGCTCTTTTATGCCTAACTTGACTCACAGGTTTGCTGCAAATATCCATTGGAGGAGAACCATGTCACCCAGAGTTCCTTGGAAGACAGGATAAAATGATATATATAGTGTTGTTCTAATTGTCATTTAATGGTTATGCTATGTTTATCACTAATGTAAACCACTTTGAATGTGTGTTAGACAAAAGGTGGCATAAAATTTGCATTAAATAAATATCTACCATATGACCCAGGTATTTACAACTCAAACATTGATTCTGCCCACTGAAGAAGATGCCATTTTCCTGCATAGGTCAGGCTTGTCACCATCAATTTGTAATGTGTCTTCTTCAGCTTTAGCAATCTTATTTTATTTATTTATTTATTTATTTATTTAGAATTTATATCCCGCCCTTCCCACAAGTGGCTCAGGGCAGCTTTGCAGTTCTGGGTTGGATCATATGAACATTCTACTGGTGAAAGAAGATGGGTAATCCTGCTGAATTTTTCTCCCTACAGCCCACCCTCTGCCCAAGCCACAGTGATTTTTGTTTGCTTTGAGAGCCAGTGTGGTGTAGTGGTTAAGAGCGCTGGACTCTAATCTGGAGAACTGGGTTTAATTCCTCACTTCACTACATGAAGCCTACTGGGTGACCTTGGGCCAATCACAGTTCTGTCAGAACTCTCTCAGCCCCACCTACCTCACAACAAGATGCCTATTGTGGGGAGAAGAAGGAAGGAAGGGAGGGAGGGAGGAGGAGGAAAAGAAGAAGACTGCAGATTTATACCCCGCTCTTCTCTCTGAATCAGAGACTCAGAGCAGCTTACAATCTCCTATATCTTCTCCCCCCACAACAGATACCCTGTGAGGTGGGTGGGGCTGAGAGAGCTCTCACAGCAGCTGTCCTTTCAAGGACAACTCCTACGAGAGCTAGGCTGACTCAAGGCCATTCCAGCAGGTGCAAGTGGAGGAGTGGGGAATCAAACCCGGTTTTCCCAGATAAGAGTCCGCGTACTTAACCACTACACCAAGCTGGGAAGGTGATTGTAAACCGCTTTGAGACTCCTTAAAGAGAAAAGTAGGGTATAAAAAACAACTTTTCTTGTTCTTCATCATCGTCATCATCTGTAGACTCCTATCAGTGTGTTTCTGGGATCACAGAAAGCTGTTAAGGGAAGGGTAAGACAAGAAAAGATCCATTTCTACCAACATAATGCCATCCCATAGACTAATGTGGCACTTTCCTTTGTTGTGGACCCACACAGATCTATCTGTTCTATTTTTCACTTATCCTAAGCTGCAGACAAGCATGACTCATAGTTTTGTGTATATTCACAAGGGGTTTACAGCTTAAAATCTGAGCTATGGATATTTATCATGGCCAAGTCTGAGAAGCTCTGGTAGAAGAGATTTCCCTGGATTCTGTCAGGTATTCCAAGAACTTCACATTTGTGTTCCTAGTGTAAGCCAAAATGCCCTCAAAATGAGGTTGGAGAATAGTCAGGTGGGCACCTGGCTTAATCAGGATCTGTTACCTGTGTATACAGGATTTCACATCCAGAAATTAATGCTTAAAAATATTAGGGACTCTCATTAAATAAAACAATTAAAATTTACTCCAGAAAATATAGGCTTACATACAAGATAAAATACTCATAAGCTCATACATACAGTCCTAAGAAAAACAGAGATATATAAAGAACACATGGGTAGACAAACAGGGTGATAATTACCTATCGTAGTCTTCAAGGAAGGCTCCAATGGTGACGAAAGAGGATGGGGGAAATGGGACCCTCAACTGCCAAAGAATCGGGGATGGATCTAGACAGCGGAGATAGGGTACTGCTAGATTCACACATGAGTGGAGTTGGGTCAGAAGTTAGACCCTTAGGGGATGGGAGGTACAAGGGAGGAGAAAGGGGAGGCTCTGCAGTGACCATAAGGGCTGGACTTCTGAAGTGGCCAATAGCAAGTTGATTGGTGGCACCTAATTGGGTACCCATAACTGACCAATGAACAAGCTTGGGCCCAGGTTACCTGATTGGCTGTACAGGTAACCATAGGCCAAGGGGGAGGCTCCAAAATGACAGTTGGGGAGAAGAATGGGAGAAATTACTGGATGGAGGGGTGCTTAAGATTATTAAACTTATCTTAAAGGGTGACAATAGATGGCCAAATTATTGCCTAGGTAACACTTTGTTTACACAAAGGAACTTGGCTCTGGCTGAAGATGGTGTTCCTCTTCTTCTGTGTTCTTCTTGCTACCAGTCTTTGTCCTGGGTTCCGTTGGACAAAGGCTTGGGTGGTCTGGCAGGATCCACGCCCGGATAAGCTTGATGGTTCCATGGGTGGGTAACATCTGTTGTGTATGTGTGCTTCCCGCTGTGCTGAAATGGAGTCTTGGCACTGCTGGAAGATAGCTGGTATTAGCCTCCCAAAGTGGATTCTATGGTCAAGGCTGAAAACCGCATGGCCTGGATAGCTCCTAACGGTGCGCTTTCTTCCGCTCCAAGACAGAAATGGCGTTCACCTGGAAGCGACTGGAAACCATCCGTTCTCCTTGCTGGCGCTCTCCCAGGGACACGGGGCGCTGCTTTAGCGTTGTGGCTGTTAGTATTCATAAGTCCTTTCCATTCTGGTAGACAAACCCACGTCCTTCTGGCAGATGTGTGAGAGCTCTGTCTCCAGGCACTCTGGCAACCAGACAGGTGACTACCATGTTCTGGAAATTAGGGGCATTTCCTTACCCTAGTGCACAGACACCACCAGATGATCTGCTGATTTCCCATCTTTCATTTTTCAGTCATCAGGCTCAGTCACATCCTGGAGATATCTTCTTTTCCTACAAGAAAATGAAGGCATTAAGTAAAACCCAGTGGGGGTTTTTTCCTTCAAAGATTCCTGTGCTGATTTTATTCTGATTTTTTTGGCAGATATAAATGAATGTGGATTGAAACCACATCCCTGTGAACACAGATGTATGAACACTCACGGCAGCTACAAGTGCTATTGTCTCAATGGGTATATGCTCATGCCTGATGGTACCTGTGCAAGTAAGTGACAAATAGTATTTAAGAACCAGTAAATGGGACACAAAACAAGATTAACTGCAATCCTAAGAACACTTTCCTGGGAGTAATTGAGCAGACTTTGATAGAATTCTGAGTAGACCTGTTTAGGATTGCACTGTAAATTACTGCTCTGGCTAATCTCACGGTAACTTGTTTTACACCAGGGAAGAGTAGCTGACTTATTATATGGGATTAATTTATTAGCCCTCTAAAGTATAGCAGTATTAAATAATATCACCACTGTTGCTGTTTTTAGATAGAACTATAAAAGTATGAAGACATTCTTCAGGGTCTAGACAGTGAATGATTTTTCTCAATACTAGTACATGAGAACATTTAACAGGAGATGTCAAGGAGGAACCTGGAATTTCTGCATAGAAAAAATCAGCTCTATTACTGAGCTACGGCTTTTACATGAAAAATCTTTGCCATGTTACCTGAGATCCTTTAATTTTAGACCTTGACCAATGATTGCAATATTTTTACATACATTGGGAAACAGTAATTGAGTACTTTCTTAGTTCTGATCATTTATTACAGGCTGTGAATAAATCAGAAGTCAAACCTGAAATTTTAGCCATCCCCTAAAAATACAACCTGGTAGCTTTGGAGGTCAGAAAAAAACTTATGTTTTGAAGTCATTAACAATTTTTAAAAGTTTTCTTTGCAGAGATATTAATTTGGCATGTATAAATGTTTAGAGAATTGTTGTTAGCCTGTGGAATGGTGTTAATTTTAGATGGAGAACTGTTTAGCCAAACCAAAAAGAGTTGAACATGTCCAAATATATAAATTGTGTGTGTATGGGGTGGTGGTGGTTTGTTTTATTGACATGGCATAGTAATTTTAAAAAGGCTTTTAAAATCAGCTTTGCTGTATTTTTATAAGTATAAAATCTTTCTATCATCTGCTAATGGAACTGCATAGTTTGGAAAGCAAAAGATAAATAGCTAGAAGCACTTTTTTCTGATGAGTTGACAGGTGTGGGTTCAGAGTTTTGGAGGGAAAGAAACGAAGCTTGCAGGCATAGAAGCATCTAAGGCCCATTATGGACACACACCTTTATATATATATATATATATATATATATATATATATATATATATATATATATATATATATATATATATATATATATATATATAAAACAATTTATTTAATATGGACACATACCTTATTGCAGATTTTCAGAGCAGTAAACTTTTACTCTTGACTTCAGATTCTGAGCCTACCTTATGCAGTATTCTTTTTTCTCTGGTGTATTTATTCTGCAGCTACAATTTAAAAAAAAATCACTTTTCTAAATAGAGGTGGAATGCCAGTTGTGACATTTTGGGGGTGGAGTGTGAGGGAGTCAAGGTCAGTGGGCAAAGGAGACCACCTTAATTCCTGTCACACCTTTGCCCAGTACCTCAGAAGAGCCAAAATTAACCTTGTCAGAAATAAAAGATGGCACAGATAGCAGTTTTAAAGTTCAAAACATATAACAGGTTTTATTATGTACACATAGGCTGGGAAGGGAGGAAATAATATCAAAAGCTGGTATATTTAAAAAACAGTTGGCAGGCAGAAAATTGAATTAGGAACACACAAGAATGTTCCTTAAAAATACAACCTGGTAGCTTTGGAGGTCAGAAAAAAACTTATGCTATTATAATATAAAAACAAATAGTGTTTCCCTCAACTGGATAGCACTAATAAGTAAAAAGACTTTTATAATGGATTTCTGCTCAAATATATCTCCACACACACTATCTCACTCCCTGAGAAGACTGCCTGAACTTGTGACAGAACTTCCCATTACAGACCCTTTCCCCTAGCAAAGTAGATATTCTCCTGACTGAAGAACTATACCCTGGACTGACACCCTTGAGGGCCCTTCACACTGACACCTCATACACTTGTTCCAAGTCCCCTTTAACTGATAGGATCTCTGTCTGTCTTCTGGGATCTTTACACAACCACAAGAACCTTTTGTCCCCTTCACAGTGTGTGTTTTGTGATCTTTGTTAAAACCAGGAGTCTACCCTTTTGACTCTAACAGAGCTCATCAGCAGAGCCTTAAAATCTCACTCTGCCTTGTGACACACTGTGCCACAGCCTTGAGAGTCTTCTCAGAAAAAGGTCACTGATACCCCCTTCTAACAAACAGGATCTCTCACAGACAAGAGCTCTAATAAACACCATCCCTGTCTCAGACTGCCATCTCACCCAGACGTCTCTGTCTGATCTCCACCAGAGCTAAACTGGAACTCAACTGAACATCAGCTCAGTCTGCTCTGAACTGAGGAGAATTCTCTCTCCCTGCCCCCTTTAACTTGTTACATTGGTCACCATGGAGGTGATTAGCCAATCACAGTGAGTGTCTCAGCTGTCACTCATGCAGGCTGCTTTTCAGTCCATCACATGAAGTCCAAAGTTGTTTGTGCAGTAGCATGCAGCAAGCACCTTCCATTTAAAAAACCAACAAGCTGGCATTGCAAGCTGTGATCATTGACAACATGTGTGTCTGTGCATGTGCCTGTGTAAAGTTGACTACAACTCAACCCCACTTTGCACAGGGCTGCAATTTGTATGGAGCAGGAGTCCTCTGACAGAAGCTCTGGAGAGCTTTTTTTTAGTCTTGTCCCACTAAATTGGAAAAAAATGGGGGAGATTTTCACTGATGCCTACTGCAGTTGCATCATAACACTGCAAATTTGCTTGGTTTTATCTAGGTGATTCTCTAATTTGATCCTGCACACTGGTTATTATCTTGGCAGTTTTTTAGAGCCTGTCCTGTGCAAATTGCACTCTTCCTCCAAATGGATCAGTCCCAAGTGATTCTTATGTTTGGTGATTTGCAGACAGTCTATGTGACTCAGGCACCATTTTAATGTTAGTCTCCCAAAGACTGCCAAAATGGTTCCCCAAAAAAACCTTTGTTCACTAAGTATGAAAGAGAAAAATGTTTTCAAAGAGTTAGGCTTCTCTTCCCAATGTCTCTTTCTCTCTTTACATCTCATGTAAATTTCATTCTATGCTGACGATTCCACCCCTTTATTTTGTTTGCATGCAGCACTAAAATCCACATTTTTCTTGCAGTGGGGATGCTGCCATTTGCCTCCTCTTTGATCCCCCTTTCAAATCAATACTACCAGAGAACTAAGCCTCACACAGCTCTTTTTAAATCCCCTCCTGTCATTTTGATTTTTAAAAAATTCAGCGATCCAAGACTAGTGATAATCTCATATCACTAGGCTCATGCTGCTTGTAAAAAGTTTTTAAAAATTAAAAATGAGAGGGAAATTAAGCTTGAACACCTTCCCTATGAAGAAAGGTTGAAACGCTTAGGGCTCTTTAGCTTGGAGAAACGTCGACTGAGGGGTGACATGATAGAGGTTTACAAGATAATGCATGGGATGGAGAAAGTAGAGAAAGAAGTACTTTTCTCCCTTTCTCACAATACGAGAACTCGTGGGCATTCGATGAAATTGCTGAGCAGACAGGTTAAAACGGATAAAAGGAAGTACTTCTTCACCCAAAGGGTGATTAACATGTGGAATTCACTGCCACAGGAGGTGGTGGCGGCCACAAGCATGGCCACCTTCAAGAGGGGGTTAGATAAAAATATGGAGCAGAGGTCCATCAGTGGCTATTAGCCACAGTGTGTATGTGTGTGTGTGTGTGTGTGTGTGTGTGTGTATATATATATATATATATATATTTGGCCGCTGTGTGACACAGAATGTTGGACTGGATGGGCCATTGGCCTGATCTAACATGGCTTCTCTTATGTTCTTAATGAATGGGGGAGGATGGTAAAAGGTGCAGAGTGGGCAGAATAACTTCAGTGTGGGTGGGACAGTGACCTTTGAGGGGTGGCAAAAGGGTAGGGAGGGATCTGTATGCTTTTAAATTACCTTTGGCTTGGAAGCAAATCAAGGGCTTGGAAGCAAAAGAAGGCAAAATTGGCACAAATGCTTTTTCAAAAAACAGGGGAAATAGTGACCAGAAATGAACTGAACATTGAAGAAAGAAAAATCAATGTAGAAATGTCAAAGAAAACCTGATGGACATGCATAGTGAAAGCAAGGGAACACACCCATGCATGATAGGCCTAAGTAAAAACACCTGCAGCACAATCCTAAAGGGAGTAACATCCATCTAAGTCTGCTGAAGTAAATGGACTTAGAAAAATGTAACTGTTTAGGAAGGCACTGTTAATGGCCACAATTTAAAAGAAAGGGAGACACATGGGATATGTGAATGAAACAGTCACTTTATTTGCTATTTTTTGCTGTGGCAATTTCTATTACTAAAGTAACAAGTCACTTTTTGAAAGTGTACAGGCTTGTCTCTTCAGCAGTGGGAATAACAGCAACCAAAACAGCAAAATTTCGGCTACATATATTCTTCTATGCACTGATATCCCCTTTTGCTTGCCACCCATAAAAGTTCATATTCTGCGCAGATATTAAGATCCTCTGATGCAGTATTCCCTATTGCTACCCTGGCTTTGTACAAATATTATGTTTTTAAAGATTCCAGGACGTGTGCCATGGTGAATTGCCAGTATGGCTGTGAAGAGGTGAAAGATGATGTGCGATGCTTGTGTCCATCAAGTGGACTGCAGTTGGCACCAAATGGGAAGACATGCATAGGTACCTCTGGATGTTTTTATGCCCTTATTATCATGAACAAAAACTTCTTATAAGAACCTGAACTGACAGTGCTTAATAAGCACAATGGATTAGAGAGTGACTGTAATTCTAGACAGAAGATTTGGGAATTACTTGTTGAATGGTGTGTAGATTGTGTAGTTACATAATAATAATTAACTAGAAGCCTGAAGCTCCAAAAACACCCTCCTACCTGCTATTTTTTAAATTCACCTTCCTTGCCACTATTTACATCTAGGGATGGTCAAACAGAGGCCAGTTCGATTTACTTCCCATTCACCTGTGGTGATCAGCAAGAATTTTAAAAAGAGAAATGGGGATGAAAATCAGGAGACAAATCCCAAATGATCAGTTGGCAGCCGGGTTCTTCTGATCTCTCATCCTGGAAACTTTGGTACCTCTAAGACTTGCTGAGGCACAGCAGATTTACTGATAGTGATGAGAAGCCCAGCTGATTTCCTTTTTGTTCTTCTCACCCAAAGCTGATAGAGAAACTGGCTTTTTCTCCTCTCCATTTTGCAATGCAGGCCTTAAAAGCTTTGCTTCTGTCCCCACCCAGTATGGATGGAAGGGAAATAAAACAAGCTCTTTCTCTTCCTTTGGCAGTGCAGAGAACAAAAGGTGTTTGGAGGGAAATTGTCCCTTTTGAAACTTCGTGTAGCTGTTCTGTTGAGGGAGCCAGATGGATAAGATTTAAGGACCTAGCAGTCCCAAGAAGCCTCGGTTTACAGTTATCTACCCTTCCTGAGTTCTGAACACCTAACTGCCAGAAACACTATCCTAAACAGATGCCATGTGTAAAGCAAAAGTAATTATCTCAGGTGTCACCAGCAAGTTGACATTCTTTCCATATTGCGGCACTGACCCTGAAGCAAAAAGACAGTGAATTGCTTAAGAGAGTCTATAGCTTGTGGATGAGATGGGAAATAAAGACTTCCCAAGTCATGGCTCATTATGCTTGAGACACTTCATCATTCTACCAGCTTTCTTTAAAACACCTTTAAAACAACTTGCCTAATTTGCAGAGCAGTGCAGGAAGCTTTGTACTGGTGGGACAAACTTAGTTTGTCTCCCGCTGTCTCACAAGTATGTCACACAAGTGTGAAATAGCAAGAGACAATCTCATTGTGTCTTGGCTCCACCTCTGATAGGGCTGATAATTGATGTACCACAGGACAGTCTGTGTTTAGTGGAGCAGGAGTTTTTACGCACTTTGAAGTATGTGTGTTTCTTGTTTGCAGTGCTGGCATGCACATTTCTCCTGGTTGGTTTTTTTCTCTTTTTTAAAAGCAGAAGCCAAAAATAGTCATTGCAAGATTGTTCTCTCTTTCCTGGGAACTGGATATTGCAATGCTGAATATTGGTTCAGTATGAGTTCAGTATCTTGAAAGGTGGTAAAATAAGCTTTCCCCCATAATTTCTCTGATGTTGCCTTTCCAAGCTGGACAGAGTACTACGCATTAGACGAAGCAAGGAATCATCTGTGGCAGGCAGAATATTTCCTCATGCCAAGAGTCTTTGGGGGATTTAGAACCTCAGAGATACTTGACAAGCACAGGAACTGAACTCTGATTGTGACTCTGGGTTTCAAACAATTTATTAGTAACATATGGTAATATAGTCAATTTCTTACATCATTAATAACCACTTTTCCCCTCTATCCCATATATTACTTTCTACCCACCCCTCCCCCCGTTACTTGACCCCCGCCAGTGTACTAAACTTAAAACATTAATATTAAAGGTACCCTTAATTATTAAGAACCACAATTAAAATCCTCCTCCCTCTTATACGTAATCATTATCAAAAATTGTCCAATGTCCTTTTATTTTCCACTCTTTTTCTACGTAACTTCTGAACTTTTTCCACTCCATCTTAAATACTTCCAAATCATAGTCTCTTGAGGTTCTTGTTAACTTGTCCATTTCGCTCCATATCATAACTTTTACAATCCAATCCCATTTCTCTGGTATTTTTTCTTGCTTCCACAACTGCGCATACAATGTCCTAGCAGCTGAGAACAAGTACCAGATTAAAGTTCTGTCTTCTTTTGGAAATTTTTCCATTTGTAATCCCAACAGAAAAGTCTCTGCAACTTTGTTAAATTCGTATCCCAAGATCTTAGAAATCTCTTGTTGAATCATCTGCCAACACTTTTTCGCTCTTTCACAAGTCCACCAAACTCTGATTGTGACTGCAGACTCTTATTGTGACTCTGATTGTGACTGCAGACATTCATAACCATTCAAGCAGTACAATCGTTAAACATATCAATCTGGAAGCCCCACTCGGCAGACATCTTGCAGCCTTTGGACATGCAGCCGCAACAGCAAGTTGTACATGGATATCATGACCTGATATTATTTTCTTTATGTGAGAAAGCATAGAATGAGCCCATGTGAATTCTTAACTTGGTTGCTAAACAATAAATATAACGTGGAAGAAAAGCATGTTCCCTTCCTCCCAAATTTGTTGAGTTTTTGAATGGAAATGTTATTTTTGCATACATCAGCAGGATTGTGCTTACCTAATCATTATCTATAAGTCGATAAACATTTGCAGCTGAGCTACAAGAGCTTATATGATTCCAGCAAATATTATCCCATTTTATTCACAGTGGTGTCTGTTATACTCTAATTGTAGAGCTCCTGATCCTTTTTTTCTTGACCTTACCAGATTTCATTTTCATGCCCTAGATATTGATGAGTGCTCTACTGGCAAAGCTATGTGCTCTTTCAACCGTAGGTGTGTCAACACATTTGGAAGCTACTATTGCAACTGCCAGATTGGGTATGAAATGAAGTATGTGAATGGCCAATATGACTGTGTAGGTAAGAACTGGGTTCTAGTTCTGCTTGCTTTCCCCCGCCCCCTAACAAACCTCAGCGCATTCTTTAATACAGTTTTGAAGTTTTCTGGACCTTGTGCTTGCAGCTTGTTTAAAAGACTTGATTTGGGAGTTGAAAGCAATGATGTATTTAATATTTTTATTAGCTGCTGTTGGGCTTACTGTTATTTTTGATGGTTTTTATTTACTATTGGGTTAGATTGTATTTAATATTTACTTCTTTTTTGCTCTGGCATGTGCTGTATTGAACAACATATTATGAAATGGGTTATATAAGGAGAGGCCTTCTTCCTGCCTTCAGAGTTGATGGAGGAGGCACCTTAAATTCCTGAGACTAAGAATTCCTGTTTTCCTCAGACCTTCTTCCATACCTAAGAGAAGTCAGGTTGAGGTGACCATTCCAGTGGAGTTGTACAATACCCATCATAACTTAAACATCACGCCACAGTGACCACATATTAGAAGTACTCTTGTAATACTGCTAAGAACATAAAATGTAGGTCAGGTACATCAGACTGAAAGTCAGATGAATAGCCAACTATTTGCCAGCTCAAGATCTGCTTGACTTATTGGGAGTGGGGCAGTCCTCATGGCTTTCTGAAAAGGCTCCTGAGCCTTTAACAAATGTATGACTTTTCAGAATAAGCAGGTTCAGTTTCTTCCCAGCATGAAGGTGATGTTTATGAATCTATGACTTCAGTGACTTCTCTCCTGTTTTGTTTCATTTTTTTCACAACAAACCTCTGTAGATATAAATGAATGTGCAACAAATACACAGAAGTGTGACCTTCATGCAGAATGTCTCAATACTCAGGGCTCCTTTAAATGCAAATGTAAATTGGGCTACAGAGGAAATGGATTGACGTGCTCTGGTAAGTAGCAGCACATTGCAAAGAAAGTACCATTAGTTTGGTCCACCCTGCTCAAAGGATGGGGGAGTCCAATCACTTCCAGAGTCTGTGGAGATGCTGTTTGGTTTCTTTGTATTTGGAATTGTATCCTCTCTCTCCTAGTCTGTAAACCAAACTACAATCAGGACATGGGGACATTAATTCTGCTGTTCATTTTAAGGATCAGTTTCATTCAGAAATGAAATGTAGAAATGTAAAAATCCAGAAATAGACTCACAGAAGAGTGGTAAAAAATCTTTGATTTTCTAGTAAATGGGACATATGAGCATAACCAAAACCTTTATATAGTTGTATAGGTGCAAATTCTTCAATAAAATAAGGAGCATGGTTTGATCCATTATTATGGAAGTGTCCTCCAATTCTTGCTTAGTTTCACGCTGAATTCTTAAAGGGCCAATTGTCAGCCAAACAGATAGCTTGAGAATGTGGATTTAATGCATTGGTTTGGAATTTTCACTTATGGAACTTCTCAAAGCTTTTGATAAAGGCTTGTTTTGACTGTCTAGTAAAATGAACCTTAAAGAATAATGTGCTGCTAAGCCCCTGTCTCAGATTTCCTTCAGTTTGTTTTGGCCTTCTTATGTACCTTTTAAGCCTCAATATGTATCTTGCTGTCAGGTAACCCCAGGCTAGTTTAGCCAGAAAGACAGACATTTGGACCACATCCAATATATGTCTTCAGATCTTTTCCCTACAAAAGCTATGTACATATGAAACTTCTTATTTATAACAAACAAATTCCTAAATGGAAACTTGAAAAAGATTTCTGTTCCTTTACAAATGAAATATGTAACCTTTTATTTACTTCAGTGAATATCAACATGAGGTTGCTTTGCAGTTGACTATGTAATTATTGCTGCCCATTTCTTAATTTTTTAATTTTCTCTATTTTGTGGTTTCAGTAATCTGTAGGCTGGTTTGGTTTCAAAACCAAACCATGACTTGATGGTACATAAATAAAACTTGGGCTGTTGTGTTTTCGCCTCCCCTTCCATTATGGCTTCCTTCCTTCCCGGCTTGCAGCAAACCAGTTTTCTGTTATATCCAAACCACTAAACAATAATATACTCTTGGGATTGGATCCCATAGATTTCTGCAGAATGGAATGGCTTTCCATTGGTGGATTGTGACTTCCTTGATTCCTTCCTCATGCTGCGACTCACAATGCCCTCTGAAATCACAGTTTCCTGTTTAAGCAAGAGGAAACATGGGGATGTGCAAGGCTCAAGCCAAAGGAGGAACTTGCTTGCAAGTGTTTATCAGGTCATTAGCACATTAAAAAAAAAATCAGCTCAAGGGCTAATCCATAACATTGCTGTACTGTCCAATACTACAAGACACTGGACAGACCATAACATGGAGACAGACTTTGACCACTTCATCCTCAGAAAACACCAGATGCATTTGCTGTCTAGAGGTTGCTTGGGCCCACTGGCCTGCTCAGAAAAGCAGAGGTGACCACACACCCCAGGTGCCATTCCATCCCTGGCTGGTGGCTATTGTCAATGCATAAAAGCATGTGTCTGTTGATAATTGCTGGTTTGAAAAGCAGTGATCCCTGAAAGCATTAACAACACCATGAAGCAACAGCTTTCTGTTAGAACAAGTGTTTTCAGAGCATGATTTCAAAGCTGTATAGACAGCTTTCAGTTTCATTGAACAGTGCACGAAGCATACTTCCAATGACACATCAATGTGATTAACACCTGAGGGGGGATTAAAATTACAGAGCCCAGATCCTTTCTGTTACCCCCATCTTGCATATCTTTCCATCAGTTTGGTCTAGACACTGCATACATGATCGCCTGAGGAACAAACACTTTCATCACATCAAACTGATTTATCTAGCTAAGACCCAGGAACAGAATTATCTTGGCCTGGGGAAGTAGGGGAAACTGTGGACAAGTTTTGGTTTCAGCATGTGGACTGTGACACCTCAGATATGTCTATGCCTGGCTGAGAAAAGTGGGATGTGCAGATTTCAGTCCAAGCCCCCAATTAAGTACTGTGCCAATGTCTCTTTTGCTTTCTGAAGCCAGAACAGTCATATGGAGTTGTAAGAAAACTTCATTCCTACATGAAGACTTCAAAGGAGGAAGTGCAAGCAGATGTTTGAATTTGCTGAGCAGTCATCCCTGGTTTGAAAATCTCCATAGACGTTTTATTGAAACACTAGGGGGTTGTGTTAGTGATGGTTAAAAGCAAATTTGTTGGGAATCAAGGTTTCCTGTTAATTTGCCCTTGCCATATCCAGAACAGAGATTCTGTGAACCATGTCAATGAAATTGTACATTCTTTTAAGCAGTACATCTAAGGGAAAGAATCACTGAGCAAGCCTTAAAATATAGGCACTTAAGCAAACCTAGCCTGCAGACATTATCCATAGGGAAGGCAGAACTTGCAGTTCTGTTTTGTTTGTACACTTTCTAGCTTGCGAAATACCTGTAGTTAAATTCTCATGAAACAGCGCTACCAGAATGTGCACCAATAAATTTGTTTATATTCAAGCAGAAGAGAAAAATAATCTTAGCTTCTTTTATTTTTGTTGGGATGCTTCTAAATGGGCTCAGGAAAACATATCTTTGCCATGTCAGGAGAAGCAAGTAGCACAGGGATGGGTAGAACAGCGTCTACACACCCAGACCCCACAAAGTTTGCTGTACTGCCTTCCCCTATCCTCTGTTCTTCCTTGTCATACCTGCATGTTGTATAGCTCCCTCTACCCACAGCTTCCCCTTTAAAGCCCTTTTCTCTTGCCTTTTTCAGCCATGCTATAGTGCTCCATAGTTTGGTAATGAAGCAAACAAAAACACACTTTTAATGGCTGAAGGGGGGAGGAGAATGTAGAGTTCAGTTCTGTTATTGGGAAGGCAGAGCTTAGGTCTGCCTCCCTCCCCATGGTGTCTACAAGGGAGTGTCCAAAATGGATGCTTCTCCCCACAGGCACCCTGAAATTTCCCTATTAATTCTGAGAAAATCAATTTCATATTTTCTTTGGAGTAAAGAAAGAAAAAGAGAGAGAGTTTCATTCCCAGGAGAATTTGTGCCCTTTGCTGCAGGAACTTCCTGCTGTCCATGTGTGGAAAAATCCTCAGGTGGAAGTGGCAAAAGTTTGGAGAAAATTAATCAGCATAATATGTGGAAAAGATACTTTTGAAGACATGTCCTGCATTACAGCTTTATCCAGATTATCATTTTTTGTTTATAATAGATGTCCCCCTTTACTGCCATTATTAAATGAGCCATATGTGAAATACCACCTGTTGTTTTCAGTTTCATTCCCCTGAGTTTCATTCCCCAGATTTTCCCAGAAACAGACAAGCAAAAGCTATTAATTGTGGGAGCCAAAGATGTGTCTATCAGCACCTGGAATAACTTCTTTTCAGCTTTGTTTTATCCTTCGTATTAACAACATAGATGTTACCATTATATATAATTGCTTTTCAGCTTCCTTGGCTACCTCTAGGGATTGAGAAACTTCCCCACTACGTCTAGGAACTGTGCCAGAATGAGGCCAGCATTAATTTTATCCAGAAATTTCAAAGCCATGTAGACTCAGAGCTGACTTACATCTCAACTACTTAATGAGGAAATGTGTAGAATTGGGTCCACCACGACCTATATTTCTGGGAGACCTTCTTCTGAGTGCTAGTGCTGGTGGTACTAGTGAAACATCATTCCTAGAAGTTTCTTCTTCTCTACACAGGAAACAAATGCAAGAAACTATCCTGTTCATTATACTGTGGCTAGTATCTTTGCCTGACAGTGGATAACTGAGTTGTATAGGAAAACAACAGCCTTTATGGTACAAGTTTTCTACTGTGTCTCTGTGTGAAGACACCCTTGCATATAATAAGAATTCATCTGCATCTCGTAAAAATGATTACCAATTGGCATTTTATCTCACCAAAGTATTGTTTATAAATCTAATAGGTGTAAAATGGCAGCTAACTTAGGCATCTTTTTGTATTTATCATTGTTCTAGTTATTCATGAAAATTCTGTGAAAGAGATTCCTAAGATTTCTGGAGCTGCCAAAGAGAAATTCAAGAAATTGCTTATGCATAAAAACAGTGTGAAAAAGCATGAAGACATCAAAAATGTGATTCTAGAACCTCCTCTGACTCCATCTTCTAAAGTTCATGTCAGGCCTTTAGACTATGAAGATGGCATATATATAGAAGGTCCCTATAGCACACAGGAGAAAGGCACTGAAGATATTGGAAGATATGAAAGAATAGAAGAGAGAGAAGAGGTGGAAGACCATGAAAACCAGAATGAGCCTGAGAAGAAACTTCGAGGAGATGTTTTTTGTAAGTTTCAGTTTACCATATTTTTTCAAGTTTTTGACTAGCTCTCCTAACTTGTTAATGGCCAGAGAAAGGAGGGCATGTTCTACCACTTTTTATGAATTTACCTGCGTAGGACAGTAAACCAAATTAGTAGAGTAATACAACATTTTATATAGTACGTTTGAGTAGGGATGGGCACAAACTGAACCATGCTGCAAAATGTGTGATGAATTTTTGCCCTTTTTGTGGTTCATGAACCAACGTTCATGACAGGTCTACCCTCACGAACTTCTACAAACTTTTAAAGCACTTTGTGGCAGTTCATGGTCCCTTTAAACTCCTGGTTTCTGTTCCCTGTGAAAGTTGCAAAAACAGCTGAGCAGCAGGAGGAGGCAGCCTGTTCCCTTCTGCTCAACTGTTTTGGGCTGTCTTGTGCAGTCCCTTTAAAGTTTAAAGAGTATTTCCCCAGTTTGTGCCCATCCCTACTTTTGATTATTCAAGTGCTTTGCAGTCCCTTTAAAGTTTAAAGAAAGCCCCCAAAAAACAGCTGAGTAGTGGGGAGTGCCTTCTGCAAACCCCATATAAAGGGACTCTAGTCTCTTTCAACAGGGTTTGCAGGGCCACAAGCCAGTTTGGTTTATGAACAAACCTCCTGGTTCAGTTTGTAGTTTGGCAACAAACCATGAACCAACACAATTTGTATTTTTTTTTTTTGCTTGTGCCCATCCTTACTTTTGATTACTCAGGTGCTCTATGGACCTTTTAGTTATTAGTATTTCTCACAATTCTTTTTCCATTTTAAATATTTTATTAAGTTTAGAAAGAAAAAGGGAAAAGGGGAATTGGGAGTAGAGAACTTGAGATGACTTTGTTTAGATAAAATTAGTAGTATGAAACTATGTACTTGCAAAAGCACTGTCTTTAAGAAAAGAACATGTTAATAAATCAAAAATGGAAACCTGCTGGAAATTACTTACATTGAAAAATACTTTTCTATGCTTTAATTATGCTTTAAATACTTTTATATGCTATAATTTCTAATGAATTATCTATTGTTGTATAATGCACAAACTGATTAGTGAATCTCACAATTCTTTACGGTGGGTGATCATTATACTTCAGATGTGCGGCTGAAACTAAGACATAATGATTTACCTATGACCATAGAGAGTTCATGAGACAGGTGACACTTGAACCAATTGCTTCCTTACACTTAAGCAAAAACAGCCCCAGTCTCTCCCCCCCACTTAAAGACCCCCATGGGGGACAAGGATGGGGTCCGGGGGGGCAGCTTGAGGTGGCTTTTTAATGCTTTGCAGTGCAGATTGTTCAAATAAATAAACAAGCACTTTGCTGTTTATGTTGCATTTTGATAAGACATGGATAATAACCAGTGGAAGCTGCATTCGTAATTTATTAAAGCTAGGCATGTGTTTAGCTCTTCAACAGTTTTTCATTGGCTCCAAAATGATTCTTTGTAGACATGTACCAGAAATCTCAGGTTTTGAGAACATGCATTATAGGCTGAATACTCCTCCACTAATATACAGGAGTACTCACCTGGTACATTAAGGGCATCATGTTGTGAATGTCCACACCACTCCTAGTGGCTGTCAGAAATATATGGCTTGGAATTTGACAGTGTAGTGGATCCCATGCATAGTGCTGAATAATTCCCCTCAAAGCCTTTTTTAGAAAAAGCAGCATCCTTGTGACAGTCATAGCATGTGATCTGGCTTTGAGTTATCAATTGCTGAAAATTCAAGTGACCTCTATATATTTATGTGGTGGAATGTTCTTTTTAAAATACAGAAAGTGCATTGGTTTTTTCAAAAAAAAGTTTATATGTATAATTTAATTGGTGCCATACTGACTGATTTTTTGGACCCTTCATTGTTTTTTTTTTAAAAATGCCTGATTGATATGAAGTGGAACTGTATGTATATTTACACAGAAGTAAGTCCCTCTGTGTTCAGTCATACTTACTCCTAAGGATTGTGCCCTTAGTAATGTGAACCTGGATTCTAAATCTGCTGAAGATACTGGAAAAACAGACGATGATTTCTTTTCTTCATTTTGAAAAACTGTGACTGTCCTGTCTATATCTCTTGCTGACCCAGCTGTGACGCATGGATTAGCACCATTGCAGACATATTATAAGATATTCCCCATAAATTACACAATCATTGGAGAAAGGGACCCTTTCCACAGAGAGAGAGAGAGAGAGAGAGATCAGAATTTCTTAAGGCTGCCCATATAGAGGTTTCCTGGTTCTAAACAAGCAGTGCTAGGTTCTGTACCTCTATTGTGTGTGTATAAGAGTTGTTTTGTCACTGCCTTCCTCTGCAAAGCCATCCTTGGTGGTTTCCCATCCAAGTACTGACCATGTTTAGCTTCTGAGATCTGATAAGATAGGGCTATACTATACCATTCTGCATCCCCCTATACCTCTATTAGCATTTCTTACATGGAATGCAAAACTTAACAGGTTCCCCTTACTGTACTCTTCAACATCTGAATAATGTAGCTAACTGTTATGGGTGATAACATTTCTACTATTGGAAAAACTTAACTTGTTTCTGACCTTTCCCCTTTCCTGTGCTTCAGTCTGTAAAACATTTGGAGATAGACTACATAAGTGATAAACAAAATAGGAGTCAATTGTACCTTTAAGACCAACTTATTCAGAACGTAAGCTTTTGTGTGCATGCACAGTTCTTCAGACGAGGAACGAGGTACAGTATTAAGCAGAGCCACATATAGCTGGTGGGGTGTGGAATGCCAAGTGGTATAAAGTTAAAAACCAATAGCAGAATAGTAAAATTAACAAATTCAGAAAACCTTTGATCTGGGTTGAATTAGCGTGGGAAATAGGCTTCCCAACCCTCCCGCCCTGGCGGGGGGCCCCAGGATTTCCACCCTCTTCCCTCGCTCCCCCAAAAAATGGAAGCGGGGGGAGGGGGGAAACGGCGCTGGGGAGCATGGCGAGCCGCCGCATCCCGGAATGGGCGAGGCCGCCGCGCCGCTGCCGCCTCCTCCCAACCCACCGCAGCTGCTCCTCCGAGAAGGTCCCAGGCTGAGCCCATCTCGGAGGAGCAGCCAAGAGGCGGCAGCAGCGCAGGGGAGGGCGAGGCAGGCCAGGAGCATGGCGAGCCGCAAATCCGGGCCCTTCTAGGACCCGGACTCGTGGCTCGCCACGCCCCTGGCCGCCTCCACCCCCCCTCCGATTCTACCCCAGAGGCGGAGCGGGCGAGGCCGCCGTGCCGCTGCCGCCTCTTCTCCGCTCGCCATGGCTGCTCCTCTGAGATGGGCTCAGGCTGAGCCCATCTCGGAGGAGCAGCCACAGCGAGCGGAGAAGAGGCGGCAGCGGCGCGGCGGCCTCGCCCGCTCCGAGACGGGGAGGCTCGCCACGCTCCCCGGTGCCGTTTCCCTCCCTCCCCCTAGCTCCACCCCAGTGTCTCCTGGCTCCACCCCAAAGTCCCCAGATATTTCTGGGGTTGGACTTGGGAACCCTAGTGGGAAACCATAAAATAGTAACATGTCAGAATGTGCAAATACCTGTTAGTTATTCTATTGCTAATAATCTGAGTCAAAAAGAAGGCATGAAATAATGTTGCCATCAAGTAAAGTTATAGAACTAGATGTTACAAGAGATGTGTGGCTGTTGCCCAAAACTGCAGCTCTTTCTCCTCCATATCTCGTTCATAAAATGTGTGTGATGTCATAGTGCTTCATTTTCTCTTCACTTCATTAGCTGCTGCTTTAGGAAATACAATTATGACACGAGGATATCACTTACAATATTTTTACTTGCTCAGTGCTACATAAGAAAGGATGAAAGCGATGCAGAGCTGTCAGTTTTGTTGGCAAACAGGTATCTCTTGTACTGTATAATTCTACCTTGTATGTTTCAGATAAAGTGGTATTTCACTAAATTAAGTATGTACTGAGCACTGGCTTATAAATAGAAGTAGCTGGTGTGGGAATGCATTTAGTGGTTTAGATCAGAGCTTTTTTGTTCCATGGTGACTTGGTGGTCTGGGTATTGTTCATTGCAATGTTGCTTTATCAGGCTTGAATATTATTCTATTGAGGTGCTTATATTTATTTACCTGTTCAGAGATCAGAGAGTATTACAAAGTAATGTGATGAAAGTTCTTCCAGATGATGCCCTGAAGATTTATGCTGTCCTGTGTTTGTCATCCTAATCTCATTGTCCCTCAGATGTCTCGCCAAAATGCCTCCTCTTTTGTTGATGCCAAGAAATCACTGAAATGAGACAGCGGGAATCATTCCAGTGGAGACAGTTCACCACCAGAGCTGATTAATAATTACTAGGCTCATTGACATAATTGATTTGTTTGTAGCAAACAGTTCTGACCTCACTCTCACATATGCCTCACATGCAATACTGCATTGAACGTTGCTACTAACAATGCAGTCCCAAGCAGAGTTACACTTTTTCCTAAGCCCATTGGCTTCAGTGGCCCTAGAAGGATTTCTGTTTAGGATTACACTGTAAATCAGGGGTGTCAAGCATACGGTTTGAGGGCTGAATCAGGCCCCTGGAGGGCTCTTATCAGGCCCCCAAGCAGCTGGCTATCTGCTTTCTTCTCTCTCTCTCTTGCTCCCTTCTGCATCACAACTTGCTTTGCCAGGCTTGCTCAATTGCACAAGAGCTACAGAGCAAAACCTCTATTTTCTCCATTGGCTGAGGCTCCTCCCTTGGGGAGGAAGCGGGGGGATCTTTGCCAGGCTCTCTCAGTCACACAGCAGAGATACTGAGCCAAGCTTCTCTTCCTTCTGTTGGCTGAGGCTCCTTCCCCTCCTGGTCCCCTGGGAAAGGAAGGAATGAGCCAGAATTTCCTTTACCCAGTTCCCTGGATCTCATGGGAGAAATACAAAGAAATCACCTTTAAGACCAATGAGTGGTAATGTTTCAAGCATGTTTTATTTTAAGGGTTTTTTTAAAAAAAAATCTTTAATTGTGTTTGTCTGTGTCCTTTAAAAAGTTTATATCTCTGCTACCTAATCTTAAATAGGACCACACACGACCTGGCCTGACGTGGCCTGGCCCGGCAAGGTCTCATTTGTGTCAGATCAGGCCCTCATAACACCCCTGTGTGTAAATCTTACATGCGCACATACCCATTCTCAAATGAACTACTTTAGGCACACCTAAGGCAAGAATTTCCAGTGATGGTTCCCATTCCATTCTTTGTATCCTTCAACTCTATTAATGCAAGTCTCAAGCTTTCTTACAACTTAAGAAGTCTCCAATAAAATTGGCTCTTCTTCAGGTAATTGTGGAGTGGCAGGATACATTCCAGATTGTTTTGGAATTTCCTGGGGCCTTAAACCTTTGCCATGGAAGAATGAGATAGTACTGCTATTCAAAGAAAATAAGTCTAAATTCTCTTTCTGGAGTTCCTACTTGTGTGCACAAATTCTTTAAATCTCAATAAGAGTTAAGCAACAGTGGTGCAGGATTGCAGCATAAATTATAGCTGTAAGTGTGGTTTTTCTGAAGTTGCTCAGCAAGTAAATTTTAAAAAGAAGAACTGGAGAGAACCTTTCTTCTCACACACTTTGGAAGCACTCCTAAGAAGGTCTATGAAGAAGTGAGCCCGATTTTATTCAGTTGGACTTTCTCCCATGCTTAGGGCTGTGTGCTTTTGAAGGAATATTAGGTTAGCATAGTGCTCAAGGCTTAAGGGGGACATCAGAAGCTATCGTATTTGTAAGCAATGCTAAGAAACAAAGTTATTGTCTTTTATCAGGTAAAAGCTCTATGATACATTGATCTTGAGAAGCGAATAGTTGTTAATAACTTATCATCCAATAGACAAAAGGAGTTTTAAAAAATGCAAGTGCTAGAGTTCTTTTTGGATCCCTGTCAGCAAGTAGATGGGTAATCAGGTCATAAGACTATATATTAGACGGAACTGGCATCTGGCCAACATGGTGAAATACAACTTCTCCTGAGATTAGCATACAAAGGACACTCCAAAAGAATGGGATGCAGAATCCACACAGAGGAACAGCCATGGAAGTAGGTGGGTTGGAACAAGAGGAGACAAGGAGGGTCAGGAAAAAGGAACCACTTCAACTCCTTGTCCCTCCTCATTCCAGCCCTCTCAACCAGCCTGGCCATTCTTAGGTCCCACACCCCCAGGACTGATCTCTCCAGGAGTCAGAAGGAGCCATAGCAATGGAAAGGAACACAGGAAACTACACCTTCTGTACACAGAGTGGTAGGATGTAGCCTTAGTGTGAATAAGTTTTTGTCATCTGATCTACTATAGTGTAATGCAGCTGCAGCGTTCTTGCTTAAGTGAAATTCAGACAGTATACCGAATTTTCTTTTTAAACTGCCAGTACAACCCTAGCGGACTTTCATTCTATTAAATCCACATCAGTAGTTAGATTGATGCTAAATTTGCTAGCTATGTCATGAATGATGTGGGCCATCTTCTGTTGGGCATGGTAAAACTTGGACAAGGTACTGACATGCTAAGAACTGGGAAAAAGTATTTTACTTATCTTTTAAGCAAGATTTTTTTCAGAGTCTGAAATGGTGCAATTTTAGTTAGTTCCAGGGCTTTTTTTGAGCAGGAACACACAGGAATGCAGTTCTGGCTGGCTTGGCATCGGTGTGTGGGGCCTAATATGCAAATGAGTTCCTGCTGGGCTTTTTCTACAAAAAAAGCCATTGTTAGTTTGCTGATGTAAGAGAACCATTTCTAGTTGGGCTAAGGTGAGTTTCATTCAAGCAGGATGGCAATTGGGTGTTGGAAAAATGGTGAAAGTCTTATTGGGTTTTAGTGGGAATGGACTGTATGTTTACTGAATGTATGGTAATTTCAGACCAAGATTTTTTTTCTCACTGCATTATAATTCTTTTGGAAGCCATTGCAAATGAGAAAAGAGGCTGCCTGAAATCTGCAATCTCCCTAGGGCTCCCAGCCTCCTGCTGGGGGTGGGGTTCCCCCCGATTTTGCGACCCCCATCTCACCACCACCACAGAACTGGCTGTGGGGGGGAACCCTACCCTGAAGACCGCTGGTGCACCTGATGCAATGACATCACCTGGAAGTGATGTCATCATGCCTGGCATATTGCAAGGGAGATGCTCTATCTTTGGGCAGGGATCTCTGTAATAACCATAGAGTTTCCCCCAGAAATGATTGGGCATCCCCCATGTGATGTGCTCAATGCAATGACATCACTTCTGGTGACATCACTGCACCATGTGCAGTTTGCATGTGTGACAAAGGTCCCGGGGAAGAGGACTAGAGTCCCCTGCCAGCAGCCAGGTAAGCCCTAGCAACCCTAAATCTTCCCAATTTCCTCACAGAATTCTGAATGTGTAGATCACCTACTGGCCACATTAAGAACCACTACTTTAAAGTAAATTTTCATTAATATTTTTCCTAAGACATTGTGTTTAAAATATATATCGCTGAAAGTACTGAAAATATTCTTGCCAATGAAGGATTTAAATACAAAATAATTTCCGTTTATGATAAAAGTATTTGCAAGGTATTTTTTATTTCCTTTGAAAGCATTATGTAATTTAATACATTTAGTTTATTCATAATCTTTATGACACATACCTCACCAACCTATAGCCAACCTATCCATTCTTTTGCACCAAAACTGAGATTCAGATGTAGTTGTGTGTTTTTTAAAAATTCTCTAACAGGGGAATCCAGTGCAGAACTACACATCTAAATTTGCTGATTGGTAAATTGAGTAGCTGCACAGGATTACACTGTAAGTGATTTGAGCTATAGTCTTGTTTCTTGAATCCTGCAACATTACTAGAGAAGACAAGCTTTTGGCAGGATGTTATTGAATAAATAGTATTTCTTGAATCGTATTTGGCTGAACATTGTTAACTTACTTGAAGGCCAATTCTCTGTCTCCCTGTGTCTTCTCAGATGAGTGAAGGAGATTATGGAATTTGTTTTTTAAGCAACATCTGTCAAAGGCTTTGCGTGTTGTCTCTGAAGAGAACTGCCTGTTTTCAGTTTTGCAGAGTATTAAAGCACAACCTCATACACCAAATTATTGCAACAAATTTTTAAATACTTTGTATAAATTTAGATTATGGTTGAATTAAAGATGAAATCAGTTTTACATATCCAAACCGAATTTTCATCTGTTTGTTATATCCACATATATAAATATAATAACCCAGAGAATGATCTGAAGGCATTGATGCAGGTCTGCTGCTGAAACAGGAGTGCTCAGGATTAGCCATCCTGAGCACTCTGGAGGAACAGCAGGCTTGAAGTATAATGATTAATTAAATAATAAGTAGAATCAGGCCTCGGATTCAGTGGGAGCTCACAGGAAGACAACTCCTGAACCTTTCTGAGTTCTACCTCCTCCTTCTGAGAGTTCCACCTCCTTGTCCATTGAATAGTAGGTGCAGCTGCATAACAATCCCTGGGTGAGCTCCACCACCTGCTTTTCTACAAAATGACCCCTGAGTACAATGGAACACCAGGGATTGGTCCTAAAGCTGTTTTTCAACCAACATAGTGGAGATGATTGTGTCAGTTAGCCTTAGGATTTCAAATAATAATGGAGTTAGAGGAGAATTCAGCCTTACTTCTTTTTGTCTAGGGTGCTCAGAGCTTTGAGTCAATGGAAGCAGGCAAGGATGGGGATTGTTTGCACTTTGAAGCTGTCTGTAGTCAAGAAATAGAGAGCAGAACTCTCCAGGAATTTCTCCAAATTTCAAGGACTGACTCTTGTAAAGTACATTCCACTGTGCTAACTTGTAAGTGATTGTGGATGCCACAAATTTCTCAGTGAACTGTTCAGCTCTTTTTCACAGTTAGACTGTGAGCTGATTGGGGATATGTTTGTATTGCATCAAC
The DNA here is from genome assembly GCF_032191835.1 of Heteronotia binoei. Taxonomy (NCBI): domain Eukaryota; kingdom Metazoa; phylum Chordata; class Lepidosauria; order Squamata; family Gekkonidae; genus Heteronotia; species Heteronotia binoei. The sequence goes on from NC_083225.1 coordinate 69,028,056, forward strand.
CAACCTTGAGCTGCTGCCAAATGAGTTTGCAGCTGCTCAGGAGACAACACACAGGGGATCAGCTAGGAGGACTCATGTTCTGGTCCTCTCCTCATCAAAATAGGTATACAGTAAAGCTGCAAGAGGAATAGCAGCAAGAAGTTATTCCCTCCTAAGCTGGAGCAGGGTGGGCTGGCAGAAGCAATACTACTGAGTTCCCCATTGCAAAAAGGAGATGAGAAAGCTCATTTCTCTTTCCTCCACTCCTCTGCAGCCCAAGCTGAAAGTTTTGGGTGGGAAGAAGAAAAGAGAAATCATCTGGGATTTTGATCACCTCCTGGAATGTATTGCATCTCAGCAAGTCTGGTTGCTGACACCACTCTCCCCCCAAAAAACAAACAAACAAACCCCTGGGTACTGTGAAGGATAGTTTCAAGTTCTGCCCTCCAGGAGCTTCAGTCAAGCACTTTCAAACTGTGGGTTTGAATGTTGAAAATAAAAGCAAAAAAGGAGGAGTTTGGCAGTTACCCCTGGGTAAGGATATATGCTGCTTAGAGAACTGCAGTCCATTAGGGACTGCAGATATTTTGAAGATCATAGAATCATAGAGTTGGAAGGGACGTCCAGGGTCATTTAGTCCAACCCCCTGCACAATACAGGAAACTCACAAACACCTCCCCCTAAATTCACAGTATCTTCATTGCTGTCAGATGGCCATCTAGCCTCTGTTTAAAACCTTCAAGGAAGGAGAGCCCACCACCTCCTGAGGAGACCTGTTCCACTGACGAATCGCTCTAACAGTCAGGAAGTTCTTCCTAATGTTGAGCCGGAAACTCTTTTGATTTAATTTCAACCCATTGGTTCTGGTCCTACCTTCTGGGGCCACAGAAAACAATTCCACACCATCCTCTATATGACAGCCCTTCAAGTACTTGAAGATCATATCACCTCTCAGCCGCCTCCTCTGCAGGCTAAACATCCCCAGCTCCTTCAACCTTTCCTCATAGGACTTGGTTTCCAGACCCCTCACTATCTTTGTCACCCTCCTCTGGATCCGTTCCAGCTTGTCTATATCCTTCTTAAAATGTGGTGCCCAAAACTGAACACAATACTCCAGGTGAGGTCTTACCAGAGCAGAGTAAAGCGATACCATCACATCACGTGATCTGGACACTATACTTCTGTTGATACAGCCCAAAATTGCATTTGCCTTTTTAGCCACCACATCACACTGTTGGGTCTGATTGGTAGGGTTTGGGTGCTTTTCCTGTCAAAACCAGTTAAAAGCTTAAAGCCTTCATGCTAAAAGTCTGAATCAGTCTAACAAGAAAGCTGTTTTATGAGTGTTATGTTTTATGAGGTGCTAGCTCTCCAATAACTTGGGTACAGTAATTCTGAGAGAGTTGGAGAAAAGGTAAATTAAGGAACAACCAAGCTGTGAAATTAACCTGTTTCTTAGCAGTTTTTAATATACTGTGTAGTTTCTTCAAGCCTCATAGTAGGCTGAGGGAGTGCTGGGTAGCACCCTGCCCAGCCATTGCCCCACTGAAAACTAGAAGACTAAGAAGTAAAAAAAAAAAAAAAAAAATCAATTATAAATATTTTTAACGTTTGTAGGGGTGAAATGTAAGTCCCTAATTCCTAGTTTTGGAGATGGAGCATCATCACAGATACAGAGCAAAATTTCCCCAGCAGGATATCAGAAATGTATTCCTCATCAGCTGGGAGTCAGGTTCTAATGGCTGCAAATATACTGTTCCTTTGACTCACGAAAGCTCATACCCTGCCACAATTTTGTTAGTCTACTAGACTTGATTTTTTCTATTGCTACAGACAAACATAGCTACCTATCTTGATCTATCTCCATGTGTAGCAGTTTTAGGATTTTTTTACTATGGATAAAGAAGATTCCCATGCATCTTCACAAATGTACAAGGAAGATGGTATTTTGAAACCCATATGCTGTACGGCAGTCACTGATGAAGAATTTCTGTTGGTCCACTGATTTCAAATACCAATTGAACTTGTAATTGTTTTATAACCAAAACTGATATAATTTTTTTTGCCGTTGTGACTGGTTTTATTTCAGTGTATGTTAAGAAGTGGATTTTATACACTAGACTTGATCAGAAGATAACTTGGTCATTTGTTAGTTTTGAACAATTAATTTTTGAAAAATGTCATCACCCAAACCAATGTGGTCATCGCTGTCACAACTGAAAGCCAGTGTGAAGTAGTTATTAGAGTGCTGGAGACCCAGGTTTGAATACCTGCTCTAATGCATGATTATGGGCCAGTCATGCATACTTGATCAACCCTGCCCACAGGATTGTTGTGAAGATAATGGAGAAGAGGAAGCAACACAAACTGCTTTGAGTCCTCACTGGGGGGAAAGGTGGGGTGCAAAATAAATACCTAAATATGTATAGGGAAGCAAGAGTAAACAGATAAGTTCTATTTTATTCAGTAGAACTTACTACCAGGAAGTTGTTAGGACTGCAACTTGTGTCATGTCAATTGTTAAACAGTACTGTGGACTCTTAATGATCATTAAGCAATTTTTTTGTTGAACTAACAAAAGTTTTCTTTTTCCCATTTATGAATTAGCCAAAGAAGCTGCTGCTTTTGGTCCTCCCCCTGTTCAAAGAAAAATTCCACTAGAAAAAGCAGAGCTGGAAGGTGGGCAAATTTTAAATTACTACAGTAGTTTTCATCTAGCACTGTGTGTTTCCTTGGCAACTCTTATTTACTAGGGTATATAAGTTTTGAAACAAAATGTTAACATTTGAGAGAATCTATTCTAGCTGAACATGGTAAATGAGCAGTGACTCACAAAAGCTCATAACCTGCCACAAATTTTGTTAAAGGTGCTACTGGGCTCTTGCTCTTTTCTGCTTGGTAAGTACTGGACATCTTTTCTCTGAATCTGTTTAAAATCTTTTATCTTCCTACAGAACAATGTTCATTCTTACCTCCCTCTTTTATATATCTGCATTTGGTTCATATTTCTCACTTGTACCATTTCATATTGGTCTTTCTAAGTGAAATATAACTTTTTGTGCATATCCATGGCTGTGCTTTCTTCAGCTTTTGGAATATTCCTTACATTTTGGATTTATTTCTAGTAAATAAATAAAGCACAACTCTGGTTTTAAAAAAAGTATCTTATATCTCCTTTTTCTGAACCACACCTTTTGTTTCTCAGTGGACTGCAGCTTTGGTCAAGGGATTTGTGCCTGGCAGCAAGATGCAAGTGATGACTTTGACTGGAATCCTGCAGATCATGACAATGGTATTTAGCTATGCCTGGGAACCAACCATCAGCAATTCTGCTTGTAGAAAGGGGGAAGAAGTTGCTGATTTTTCTTTTTGACTGTCAAGTTTTGCATTACATTGAATTCTACTTCAGAGAGACATTTAAGGAAGCTTTTTCTTTTGTGTTTGACAAACAAGATGGTGGGAAAGCCCCACTGTGCATTCATACCTACATACATGGGCATTTTGATCCTGACCTCTGTATTCCTCACACGTTTTATTTTAAAATTATGATTTTCAGCAACTGTGGAACTATGTCATCGGGTTTGAAACTTCAACTGGGTGACCTCATAGATCATATGCCCCACTATTTCCATAAAATATAAATAAGGTGAAAGATGGTGCAAGATCATAAAGAACAGGAAGACTACATATACTTTTAAGATATTAAAGTGGCGTAAAGTATTTTGAGCATCAATTCATTGTCTTTATATTGGTTCATATTTTATTCAATACTTTTTGGGAAATTATCATATATTTTAATAGGTAATTAATAAATGAATACATAAATGAAAAAGGTCACCTCCCCATACACACTGTGCAGCTTAGTTTGTTGTGCCAGCTCTTGAACATTTGGGGCTATGTGTGAGAGAGACCCTGTTGGTCAGGAGGATACAATGCATGGCATGTGTTTTATAATTAATGGATAGAAGTCAGTGAGCTTTAAAAAAAAAGTTTAAGTTGACATGCCTACAGACCTATAAAGTTCATCTATAGGTCTATAAAGTTCATCTATACATTATTAGGGTTTGTAGAATCTTTCGGGATCAAGTGCCGTGTTCTACTGGAAAAAGTTTTCCTTCCAGACGTTTCGTTCTCAGCTGCGGAGAACATCCTCAGTGGCATTGCAGCCGGAGCAGGCGCTCAGACCTTCTTGGCTGCTGTGCATTGAGTGGGGCCAGGGCTGCTGGAGAGCTGCTATTTCTAGGCTGGAGGGGGTGTGATGAAAGGGCAATTAGTTTGTGGATGTGCCCATTGTTTGGTGGGGCTTCCTGGAAGGGTAATGATAAGGAAACTGGCTGTTGAATGTGACCATTGTTCCGTGTTAATTGCTGGGAGGGTTGGAAGGGGTTTGAAGATAAGGAAGATGGTTGTTGACTGTGCTGATTGTTCTGTGGAATTTGCTGGTTGTTCTGAGACTTTCTGCAATTTATAGTCTGTAGGGTGTTTTGTAGAGCTGGGTACCAAGATTGGTGGATTGGTGGATTCCAGGAAGCCCCACCAAGCAATGGGCACATCCACAAACTAATTGCCCTTTCATCACACCCCCTCCAGCCTAGAAATAGCAGCTCTCCAGCAGCCCTGGCCCCACTCAATGCACAGCAGCCAAGAAGGTCTGAGCGCCTGCTCCGGCTGCGACGCCACTGAGGATGTTCTCCGCAGCTGAGAACGAAACATCTGGAAGAAAACTTTCTCCAGTAGAACACGGCACTTGATCCCGAAAGATTCCACAAACCCTAATGATGTTACCAGCCGTGAAAACCTGAAATCTTTGATAACACATCATCTATACATTATTCACAAAGAGATGGTAGGCTGAGGAGTAGAATCCTAAATTACACTGCTTCAGATATGTGTATTGTGAATTCCATAAGCTTCCTATATGTATGTGTGAATATCATATCATGTCACAAAGAGACCTATGTTTTCCCCTGTGGGCCTGGCTTGCTCCATAGATTTTTTTTTTCTTTTTTACATGTGGAAGTATTGTAAAAATATATGCCATTATAGAATGTAATAAAAGCTGTAAGCATTATATGGCTGCATATCTGAAATGATGCCATTAGGATTTAATAACAAGGAAAAATATTTCCATCCTAGTGCCTGCTCTCAGGCCTTTTATTCTTTTTTAACTGTTTCCCTTAAAAAAACAACCCCCCCCCCAAAAAAGTACAAAAATGTTGTGGGGATGAAGACTGTAAGTGTTGTAACACACTTTCCCACTAAAAAGTATCATTATTTTTTTCTGAACAAACATATTTAACTCTAGGTGATGGATATTACATGGCAGTTCCAGCCTTCATGGGGCACAAGAAGAATGTTGGTCGTCTGAAACTTCTCCTTACAGACCTCAAGCCAAAGGGCATCCATTGTCTCATTTTTAGTTATCGACTTGCAGGTGACAGAGTGGGGAAACTACGAGTAATAGTAGGCAATGATAGCCATACTCCTTCCTGGGAACAGAGCTTGGCAGATGATGAACGGTGGAAGACTGGACAGATGGAAATATTTGTGGGGGCTGAATCATCAATGAATGTAAGTTAAAAGACTAAGATGGTAATGTATAGTTGTGTGCTGTATATTCATGCTGACAACTGATTCAGATATTCTGAACCTTGCTGAGGTATAATAAGGATCAGGACATGCTCTTGAAGCACTTGATGTGGTAATCTTGCTGGGAGAAAAAAAGTAGATCTGGGATGAGAGTCAATCTAAGAACAATCTAAGAACACCTTTGAAATAGCTCCCATTATACCCCTTGGGGCATATCCTAGGAAGTGTTCTTTGGACTGCAGCCTTGTATGCCACTTTGAGTTTCAGTGAAGAAGGATAGGAGGTAAATGTAATAAATACATCACATAAATACATAATGGTCTCAAAGCTTGGTCTTGGTCTTCCTGAAGATGCAATATGAATTGCTCAGGTTGTAATGTATTTGCTGACCAGGATATTATGTTAGGAAACCATAAGAGGTTGAGGAGACAGGGAGGATCCACATCTCTAGGAACCCATCTTCACGCCAGTATCGCTACCCTCAAGGTAACAGAAGGCAATGATTTTTGGCTTGCAAAAATAAAGAGAAAACAAATTTTGGTCAACAACTGTATAACACAATGAGATGAATATTAAAGAGAAAGTTGTTCTTAAAGCTATTGAAGTGGGAAGAGGCAATAAACATTCCCCTAATGCTAAGCTCAATTTCACTCTAAACAAAAAAATCCCATGAAGATTTCAATATGAGGTTCAGCTAAGGGTCAGCAATTTTTTTGCTTTTTTTCCCCAGGTATATTGGGCCTGAAAAATACTGGTATGTCCTGCTATTCCAAAATTCCAGTACTTGTGTGGTATTTAGAATCAGGATTTTGGAAGGGAATCCTGAAATCTTCAGCTCCATTATACTCTATAAGTGTCACTATAGTCAATAGGGAATCTATCCAGGGGTATCTGGGGATCTTGGGGGGGGGGCTATCTTTTGAGGTAGAGGCACCAAATTTGCAACATAGCTGCTGGTGCATCTCCTCAGAAGATTGGACTGGGGAATCTATTTCTATGGGCCCCCAAAGAAGGTGCCCCATCCTCCATTGTTTTGAATGGAGGGGGGAAAAAGGCAAGGGCAATAGAAGCCTAGCAGAACAGAATCAAAGTCCCAGAGAATCTCTGCAGCAGAAACTGAAGATGGAGGGCATTTTTGCAAGTCCAGTAGAACCAGTGCAATGTGCCCAACAGAACCAGTGCAAACCCAAGAGGACTAAGGTCAAACCAGAGAATTTCTACAGTATAAATTGAAAATATAAACTGAAAGTCAGCTCAGATATATCCATTTTTGCACGCCCAGCAGAACCAGTGCAATGCACAGAGTACCAGCAGAACTCAGTGCCATTGTGGCAATGCCAGCTTAACAGGACTGATGTCAAACACAGAATTACACCCCAAGCAAGGGGCTTGGAAGCCCAGCAGAACCAGTGCAATGTACAGTTCTCAGCAGAACCCAATGCCATTGTAGAAATGTCAGCTCAACAGGACTGATGTGAAGCACAGAATCACAATCCAAGCACAGGTGAGGGATGCAAGTCCAGCACAACCAATTCAGTGTACAGAATGCCCTGTAGAATCCAATGCCATTGTGGCAATGCAAGCAAAAGAGGAATGGCAAAACCAGAGAATCCCTGCAGTACAAACTGAAGAAGGGGGCATTTTTTAAAGCCCAGCACAAGCAGTTCAGTATACAGAATGTCCAACAGAACCCAGTGCCACTGTGGCTCTGCAAATGTAGAAGGACTGATCTCAAAGCACAGTGTTACAAAAAGTCTGAGCTGGGGTGGGGGGATTTTGCAAGCCCAGCACAACTGGGGGGGGAGGGGGTTTCCAGAATTTCTCTCTCATTTTTCTGAAAAATCCTGGATAGCTTTGGGATTCCAAAATACATCACTAACATATTTTAGGGTACACAGTCAGCTCAGATGTATCCAAATGCACACTCCTAGATCTGACTATGAAAACTAGCTTAGTCTTTAAAACAGAATAGAACTTATTCTATTCTTATACAAGGGGACTACACAAGATGGCATGGCATTCCATGGCCTTAAGTGCACATATTTTAAAATTGTGCTAACAACCTAACCTTTTTGCAGATGCCATAACTAATGATTTTTCTCTCTTCTGAGCATCGAGTAAATTCAGGGTAGGCATATCTTTATCAATGTTGTTTTTTTCTCTCACCTATGCCAGGTCACTTTTGAGGCAGAACGTGGGAAAGGTAAAACTGGAGAAATTGGAGTGGACACTGTTATACTGGTTTCTGGCCAGTGTCCTGAAGACCACTTAACGCTGGCTGTCTGAGTTTCTAATGTTAAAGGCTATTGTAGTATTTACTGTAGTGATACAGTTTTATAACATTGTAGCCTAAATACAATGAAAATCTAAAAATCACATTGTGAATTTGAGACCAAGCAAGAAGCTGACATACCTAAATGTCTGTCATTAAATAACAGAGTTGTATATAAGCTATATTAAAGGTTGTTTTATGTACAGCTCTACTGTATAGGTAGGGTCTATATAATGTGAAAAATACTTGTTTAGCTCTTCTGCTACGAATGTGCTTTGTTTTATATAAAATTATTTTATGGAACATTCTTATATATTCCCCAGTGTTCCCCCTTGGTGTGAATTACTGTCTAAAAATCTGTAGTCACAACACTTTACTTGACACTGTTGATACACTGGTACCTGCCATCTCCCCATACCCTTCCCTATACACAGGCATATCAGCAAGCTACATATGCCTGATAAGTGTCCGTCACCCTCCCCATTTTAACCATTGACAGCAGCAAATACTAGTGTCACTTAAACACGGAGATAACCTTAATCATAGAATAGAATCATGGAATCAGAGTTGGAAGGGATTTCCAGGGTCATCTATTTCAACCCCCTGCACAATGCAGGAATAAATAATAAAGCAATAATATTAACAATCTTTGAAAGTTGTTGGGGCTTTTTGCATGAGAGTTTCATTTTGCAGCTGTTTGTAATTATTCTAAAATAAATATCTGAATAGGAAGATTCTTTACTTTCCTTCTCTTTTCCTTATAAATCCAGCTACTCTGCCAGTAAATGAGCGAGGGAGAACTCACATTTCTAAATAAGTAAAGCTGTACACTGATCTGGAGAAGGTATTGCTTCCCAAATACTTAAATGGCCTGTAGAAGTCACAAAACTTAGGAGCAAAAAACCCCATTCTGAAATAACAAAAAAATTAGTGGGAACCATGTTGCTAAGATCACAGGGAACATCAATAGTCACCTATAACAGATGGAAAGGTGGGTTCACATAGACCATTTCTCCTTTCTGTAATTGCCATAATGGGGTCCCAGAAGATTGCCATAGCCCTGCATTAGGTGGCCAACTCTTGATTGGGAAACACCTGAAGATTTGGGGATGGAGTTTGGGGAGGGAAGGGTTTGGAGAGAGAGATATAATGCCACAGAGCCCACCCTCCAAACAGGAGCATAATCATAGTCATAAACTTCCTGTTGGGGTGCCCCTACTAAGGCCCCTGACGTTCTCTCTGTCCCCCAACACTGCATGGGAGGGTAGCCCCCACCCTTTCAGCTTTCACCTCGGGGGTGGCAGCAGGAGGGAGGGCTGTTTAGATCACACAGGAGGGGTGGCAGGAGCAGCAGCTGGCCTCCCACATGATTTAAAGGAGGGAAGATGTAGGAGGAAAGGGAAGAACAGGTGCTCTAAGCTGCACACCCTGAGTTCCGTCAGAGGGAGAAGTGCCTCCCAACTAGTATTTATACCCCCCTCCTTTGAAATCCTGGCTATAGGCCTGTCTCCAAAGCAGCTGATTTATCCAGGGGAACTGATTTCTGCAGCCTGGAGTTCAGTTCTAATTCCAAGAGATTTCTAGGCCCCACTTGGAGGTTGGCAAGCCTCACCAGCAGTTCCATGCCTGAGAAATTTGTGGATGAGCAAGGGCTTTCCTGTTCAGTTCAGTGTATGAATTCCTACTGTGTCCCAAATACTCAGTATAAGAAGTGCCTTGAAGGGAATGTTCCATGCATTGCTGGCACTTCAGAATGCTTACAGAATTTGGATGAGGAACACTGGAGTTTTACAGGTTCATGGCACAAAAATAATGCTGCAGTACCAAATAAAGGTTTTGAAAAAAATGACATCAAATTAAATGGGCCAGAACACCCAAGACTTTATGTTGGATTCTAGCCATATGTATCTGTAAACAATGCATCTGAGAAAAGCAATGCCAGTTCCATCCTCTTATTGCAACTTATTCACCATTAAATTAACAGTATTAATTTGGGGAATAACATTTGATGCATGTAAAATTCTCAAAAAAAATTACTTATTCCTTATATGCTCTTCAATAATACAAACAGCCTACACTGTTAGGGAATAAAAAATGATTTCTTTTTAAAATTACGTCTTTTAGAAGAGTATTATGGCTAATAAGTGAAAAGTACACTGGCGCTGAAGGAGGTATCTTGAGTTTTAAATATTGTTCTTGGAACTTATCCAAGTGTGTGTTATAAATATCTACAATCACATTTAAATAATTACTGTTACATTTGATGACAGATTTGTAGTTAAAGCAGGAAAATGTTTTTTTATGAGATCTGAATTTGTACAAGGTATAAATTAGAAATTCGAACAGCCTCCAGGCCTCAACAAAAACATTACTTTCTGTGTATTTCCTGTAACCTGTACATGTCTCTGCTCTTAGTTAGAATTAGGTCCGTATTTTACAAAGAAGGCCAAAAGATGCATGTTTTATAACAAAATGTTTGATCTATACAACTTGCCTCAACTCTTCTGATATACTGTAAAAAAAGTTTGTGTGTGTGCATATACATAGCAAATTGTTTATTGCCTCTTTTCATCTCAAGCCTGGATATACTTATAGTATAATCCTAAAATAGAGTCACACCTTTCTAAATCTATTAAAGTCAGTAGGCTTAGAAGGGTGCAACTCTGTGTGGAATGGCAGGATTACTCCCTACATCTTGCTTTTCAGATAACAGTCCCAATAGCGCCAGTGCAGGTGTAACACTCCTTATTTCTTAATCACAGTAAATGGCTTAGCAGTAGGGCCACAGGGTCATCACCTCCTTTCCAACAACCTAATCCCTAATGAATGTCTCCTAATTTCTGCTGCTGGGCTTCACCATAGTGTATCTAGGTTTATTTATATTAATAACTTCATTTAAGTAAAAAGTTTTATCACCCTGTGAAGGGCTAAGCTACAACTTTCTAGATGTGTAGGGACTAGTTGTTTTTAAAAAATTATTTGCAGGGAGGTTTGTTTGTTTTTTGTAGGGCTGCAAAACCATGACTCTTCTCTACCTGTTGCAAGGTCTAACGGTTGGTTAGAATGAAGCAGGTTTTCAGGTAACAATGGTTTAATAACCAGTTGGACTTCAGCCTTCCTGCATTATACTTTAAAAATTCTCCCCACTCAGTAGTCAGCACTGTAGGTATTAGGAGGAGCAACCTTCTATACTGCAGCTTTGGACTTATTGGTCAGGGTCCTGAAGTTCATTAACATTAAAAAATACAAATAGGAAGAGCAATCTTGCTCTGGTAGATGGTGTCATAAGTACTTCCAACTTGATTTGTATAATCTTTGAGCTTAATAACAAAATTTTTATATAAGCAACTCTGAAATCTGTATACAGAAATTCTGCTAATTTCACTTTGGCCATCGTGTTGTAATCAAGCAAAGCTTCGAGCTCACAAGCCTGTCTGAGTTGATGGCAGCAAATCATTATATTTTCCTCCTGGCAATTTATTTTCCTCTTGACTGTGAGACAAACAGATGTTTCATCTGGCTAGTGTCTGTGGGGTTTGGGAAACAGATAATTCTGCCAAGAAACTGTATCCTCTCATTCTGCATCCTCTTCCAGGGAAGGATTAAGTATGGACAATGGAGAGTACAGGCTTCAAGGATATTTTGATGAGGAAGGCTTCGTAATCAATTAAGGGAAAATATGCCCCAATAATTCCCACACATGCTTTTGTTTTCTAATTGTATTTACTTCATTACCACTTCAGCCCAAAAGAGTCTTCTGTATATCAGTGAGTACATCTGCAATCCCATATGTTTGATCCATCTGTATGTTCCAGAATAATCATTTTCTGCCAGCTGGGCTTCTTCAAGGAAAATATGTTTTAGGAATATACTTAACCCTTATGGCAAAGTTATTACACAAGAGAAAAAAGAGTCATAACTTTTTGTTGAAGAAACCACTATGAGCTAATAAGATTTCATTTTCAATCAGGTTAAATTAACATAATGTTTGGTAGCAGTGGCCCAGCCATTGGACAGAATGGACACTTCAGAGCATCCATGAAGGATTGTGGATGTGTTTCAAGTCATCCCACTGTGGGACACAACTTTAACTGGGAAGGCCACAAGCACACTTAAGTAACATCTTCAAGGGTTAACACACAGCTAGGTCTGACTGAGAAGAAGAAGAAAAACCCAGAAGAGCTACCAACATTCCAGTCTTATCTATAACAGAAAGGTGCACAATGCCAGGGGTGTCAAATGTCCATCCTGCACCAGAATCAGCCTGCCCAGGGCTTTAATCAGGCCCCTGGGACTCTATTCTCTCCCTCCCTGTTCTCACCATTTGAAGCTCCAAGACTGAGGAAGTTCCCTTCTCTTTCAGTTCCCTGTCTTTTCTGCCTTGTCTTTTCAGGCTGCAGCACCAACAAAGCTGCAAGAAAAATGTGGAACAGACTCTTCATCAAAGCTGCATGGAGAATGTGCAGTGGATTTTCTATTAAGGTCTCTGTGCCCAGATAGATAGGGCCCAGGGACGTTGTTGGAAGGTCCATTCCACGTTTTCTTTGCAGCTTTGTCTGTGCTGCAATGTGTTTCAATGGAGTGAAGATCAGGTTCCTTTAAGTCAGGGGTGGGGAACCCTTCTTCTGCCAAGAGCCATATGGATATTTATAACATCATTCGTGGGCCATACAAAATTATCAACTTAAAAAACAGTGCTCTGCCAAGGGAGAATGATTCAGGCCAGCAAAATTAATGAAAATAGTTTTTCTATTTGAAGTCATGTGGGGAGAGCCTAATCTGGCACACACACACCCGGCCTGCTGACCTAGGCAAATGCATAGATCCAGGGCTTTTTTTGTAGAAAAAGTCCAGCAGGAACTCACAAACTCATTAGCATATTAGGCCACACCATCTGGGATAATCAATAAAGAAAGGGGAATAAAGGGTAACAAAGAAAGGGAAAGAAAGAAATGAGGGGGAAACTTACCCGAACTGTGACAGTAACTTTTCCAGGCCCTGCAGCAATTCTGGCCGGCTGGCCAGACCCCAGGGAGGCTGCTGCACAGTACATCTGGGACCTGTGATCTCTGCTGGGCCCTGGGGAGGATGCTGTACAGTGCGGCTGGGCCCCCACAATCTTCACTGGCCAGCCAGGCCCCAGGGAGGCTGCCGCATGGCTTGGTTCAGCCCAGAAATCCCTGAGGGCCACACCAAGTGACCTCGAGGGCTGCATACAGCTCTTGGGACGGAGGTTCCCCACCCCTGCTTTAAATGTTCCTATATAGACAGCTGAAGCTCAAGTTTCTTGGAGTCATGTCCTTGCAAATAAAGGGCTGATGCTTTGAACAAGCTTGTCTCTGCTCAATAGACCTGACCTAGTGAGTAATCTGGGAACCCACAGCCAAAGGGAAATATTACACTGGAGAGCCACTGCCAATCTGAATAGATGCAGGGAGATGGAGGTGGGGGGGGGGGGGGAGAAGCTTGCAATGCCATTTCATTGTTTTCCCAGGCTCAGAACATTTTATATTTTAAGTTTCTGCTTTGATCCTTGTGCTTTTTCTTGATGTTTTATTTTAAAAATTGCATTGCCAAATCCCACTATTCCCCCACCTTTCCATTTTAAACAAAATATTGCAAGAGTTTTAAGCATGTTTGTATTTTAAGTTTTAAAAATAATATCTTTGTGTTTGTCTGTTTCCTTTATAAAGTTTATATCTCCACTCCTCACATTACATTTTATGACACATGGCCTGGCCCCACAAAGTCTCATTTGTGTCAGATCCGGCCCTCCTAACAAATGAGTTTGACACCCTTGCACGATGCCTTACTGCATTTCTACTGTGTTTCTAAGCAACTATAGAAGTAGGGGGCTCTTATAGCCCAAACTGGATTTATTTGGTCAAGGCATATGTAAAGTATTTTTTTTTTTGCTATGTCACAGTTTTTAGCCAATGATCTGTTGCCAGCCTGGCAAGGTGTATCAGTAGTGTGTACCTGACTCTTACAATGAAGTTATGCTGGATGTTGTGGCCAATTAGGATGTGTATATGTTAAAATGTGCCAATGTGTCACCAAGGGTATATAAGATTGTGACTGTTAAAGAAGTAAGAGCAGCTTGGTACTACAGGCTTTGGCCTAGCTCACTGCAATAAACTTTTGTATCTTCCTGCTTCACCTGGTCTTCAGCTATCTGCCTTTTATTGGCCAAGGACATTCAGATTTGCAGATTTGTACACCACCACTATGGATGACCTTTACATCTGTAAAACTGGACATCCATTTTACATCCAACCTTTACATCTGTAAAATGGGACACAGAACGCTGAGCACAGGTACTGTAAGAGAATCTAGCATGGTATGAGTAACAAAATATAGATGACTAAAATATTATATGGTGTACGGTGCATTCCTAAACAGAAATGCACTGTTTAAAGCTATTGCCTTCAATGGTTGAAGGCTATAACTACATTTTGGATTGCATTGAATTATATAAACCTGAAAAGTTGTTTTGGCTATGAGCTGTCACTGTAGAGAAATAAATCAGTCCAGAGCTGATTTTGTAAAACAGGTGGGGAAAGAAAGAAGGGTGCTGGGGCTTAAGACAGTGTGTTCCCAAGTAAAAGAGAGTATTACCTCCTGTCTTTTACCCTGAGAACTCAGGTGCACTATTTCAGTAATTGTCACACTTAACAGATGGGAAGGCAAAGTTGCTTGAACAAGCATATTACACAGCCTTCTTACACTTTTCAGTGCACAGCCATCAATTCAGAAACCTGATATAACATTAACTTCCTGTTTTACAAGTCTGGTCACCAACAGTGGGAGAATAACTGAATTTAAGAAGCACTTATTAATTTGGTTCAAGGTAAATCACTGAATTCAAAGGATGGAATTCTTAGCATAGGAAGGATATCTATTTCACTACAAGCTTTGATTGAAAAAGTCTTGATAGGGAAATTACTTGTTATTTTCTTTAGCTTCAGCACTGTGTATGTTATACGAACCAGACCTTTACAAGAACGATGGGGAAAAGGCTTGAATCCAGAGAATTGTGCAACCTGTTCCACATACATAAAAGATGTTTGAACTTGTGTTTCTCGCATGTTGCATAATTTCTTCTTCTGAAATATAGGGAGGTTTTATAAGCATCTTGTACTATGCCATTGGGGTCTGGACATACCCAAAGCCAGGAATGACCAAGAGCTAAAGTAGCTGTTGAGGTCCCAGGAATGACCAAGAGCTAAAGTAGCTGTTGAGGTCCCAGTTAGTATATCCAATACTTATATTTCAAAATAAGGTCAGAACTATTTATTTGAAGTATTTTACTGGTTGACTTTCTATATATGCTTAAAGCAATTCAAAATATTCATACCAATAAAACATACTAACAATCAGCTCTTCCATGATTCTCTACTTCCACCAAGGAACCAGTCCAATATCCTCTGTTTTAAGCAACAACAGGCTTAGGCAGCAATAGGTCTCTGTCTGAATGCTGTCTATAGAGAAAACCTGGGGATTTTCCAGCAAACTTCCCACTTATGTCTATGTTGAATTTGATATTATTGTGATTTGTTGTTATCCAATCAGTTGGACAATGGTTGCATGCCAAATTCGGGGTCATGTTCAGGATTAGAGTCAATGTGGCTAAGCAGCAAGATGTCAAGGAGTATAGCCCTAGCATTAATAAACAACTGGGAGGTCCCTGAATAATATTGTTTCCAGAATATTCACTGTAAAAGAAATTTTTATTTTCTCAGAGGTCAATAGGATGTGTAAATTGGACAGCAACTGAGATCATAAGAGATACCCCCCACCCAATTTTATTAGTCATAAGACAACAAAGAATTGCTACCAACAGGTTGCTCGCTATGCACAGGCAAAATAATATTACTTCAAAATGCACAATCATCTGTCATGCTTTTCTTTTAGAAGGAGACCTTCTTTGATCATTTGAAGGCAAGGCCTCACACCATTAGACATAACAAGTACTTGTTATTTACCTTTGGCTGCATTCACACTAAATAATGTGTTTTTCAACTGGATTTTTACTGTGTAAGAATAACAAAAATCCAGTTGCAAAATTCATTATTTAGTGTAGTGTGAATGCACCGTCTTCACATACATTTTGTTAGACACACAAAGTTTAAAATATGTATGTAAACACCTAAATAGAGCCAACAAAAACACACCTTGACAAACATCATAAAAAGGGAAATCTTCAGTGCCATGAAACAAAGCAGGACAACTTTTTGTTTATATCTTAGTTCTTCTTTCTGTATTTAATTTGGGAAACTGCTAACTCTTCAGAGTTCCTGTATGTATAGGGTCAGCAGTCTACTACTTCAGCTTAACTGCACAAGGTTAATGACCTTTGGCAAGCATACTATTGTTGAGAAGATAAGAGCCACTTGCACAAAATGATTGTTACTAAACTTGGTCCTTTAATTTATAATGGAGACCAGTGCTAAATTCACCTTTACTTGGGCATATCCTTACAAAGAGGCAGAAATGCAGTTTTGGGAACTCAACTAACTTAGGAATGGCTGCTTCTGTCTTTCACCTCAGGTGGTGGACCATTTTTACTTCACTGTCATTGGTTCTTAAATCTGTATCATGTTGTATTCTGGGCCACTGCCTACCAGCTATGTATGGCTTTGCTCACTGTGCTGGATTCCTCATCTGATGAAGTATGCATAAGAGCACACGAAAGCTTATGTTCTAAATAAAAACTGGTTGGTCTTAAAGGTGCACCTTGACTCCTGCTTTGTTCAACTGCTTCAGACCAACACGGCTGCCCACTTGGATCATTCCTCCTCTGTTGAGCCTTAGTATCTAATGTAGAAGGGCACTCATGTACCGAATATGAGAGACTCTAAGCAGTTTGGAGTTACTATCAATGCAAATTAGTATTACAGTAAGAAGCAGACTGAGGCCTGGGGCGCCCCACTATCAATTAAGCCCTGGATTTTACTGTATTGTATTGAGGAGGCATATGAGATTGTATCAATAAAGCAGAAAGATTTGCTGTTTTACTGGATATCCACTGATGATACCTAAGATCCAGTTTTTCCTTGCTATACCAGTTCTTTAAAAAATAAAGGCTTAGATCCACAATACAATCAGAATTCCACTAACAGAATTTCATCCCTCTCACACATGATGCAGCCTGCTGATCTCCTCAAACTGCTGGTCCCTATGAACTTCCAGGTGGTAGCTGGAGATCTCCTGGGATTACAACTGGTTTCCAGGCAACAGAAATCAGTTTGCCTGGAGAAAATGAAAGGTGGATTCTACGGTATTATATCTCACTGAAGTCCCTCCCCTTCCTTAACTGTGCCCTCTTCAGGCTCCACCCCCAAAATCTCCAGGTATTTCCCAACCCAGAGCTGGCAGCCCAACCAAACAGTATGAGGGAGGGGCACAGAGACAGTAAAAGAAAGAAGAGTGCAAATTTTCCAGTTTTGCAGACATTTCATATACTCGTTGAAAACAGGGTTTGAGTTCATGCTTATTTTTAAAGAGCTGCAGCAGTACTGTTGTTAAGAGTGTCCAGGGTATGTCACTTCAGGTACCAATTCATTAGCAGTGAAGTTCTGTGCAGAGTTGCCCATCTGAGCCCACATAAATCAATGGCCTTAGAAAGGAGTAACTGCACAAAATGCACTGTAGGTCCCCTGGAGTACAATAAAACAGTATCCAGCATTCTTAATTTGGCACATTTGCTGGAAACTTAATTGGGGAAACAGATCAAAATAGGTAGCTTGAGAAAGAAAGCACATGTTCTCATAAGCTGAAAGTGTGACTTTTGCAATGCAGCAAGTTGCGGAGGAAACTAGTGGGGACAGGAACCAACTTTAAATTTTTCTGCTCATGTTCTGACAACACAAGAGAGCTAGAAATGGCTTCAAACACAAGTGGTAATTAATCAGGTAAGACTGGAAGCTA
Organism: Heteronotia binoei; assembly: GCF_032191835.1. NCBI lineage: Eukaryota > Metazoa > Chordata > Lepidosauria > Squamata > Gekkonidae > Heteronotia > Heteronotia binoei. The sequence continues at coordinate 69,045,826 of NC_083225.1, forward strand.
ATTTGGATGCTATATTACAATTGGGAATTGCAGATCTGTGAATAACCCACTCTGCTGAATCTCTACAAGTACTGTAATGGCTGAATCACTGAAGATGAATCCTGATTATGTTCAGCTCATAGACACATTCTATGGCACATACACAACACGAGAAATACCAGTGGCAGTTAAAGCAGTGAATCAGTGGAAATTCTGGACTGCATCATTATCTTCAGTAGCACAATGTTGTTTGTAATCTATTTGAATTACAAATATTAGAATTACACTTGAGATGTGTGAATTGTGATGAAGGGGGTGAAAAGCTTTTCTGTATTATACATCTGCATATTCATACACTCATCTAATGTGTACTGTGACTCTGTACCCATTTTGTATGGTAATTAATGGTATTTTTTTGCGATGGTAAGGTATCTTGTGCTGATATAATATTCATATGCATATATATCATCTTTGGCTTCATCATATTGAATGAACATGTAAAGCAGTCTGAAGACTCCTTCAGTAGAATTTCAAAGCTCAAACTGAACTGAATTTTGGAACATATATCAGCAGAGGGCAGTAGAGATACACAGTAAGCATTCTGTGTATAAACATAAATTTTCCTTTACTGTAACAATATGTAACAAAAGTACTGCAACAAAAGAACTGTAACAATATGGTTTTGATGGATTATATTGCATTAGAAAACCAGCTGATCACTGATACTGAGGTAAAGACTATTTCAGTGGGAGAGGGGTGGGTTGGTTGGTTGGTTGGTTAGTTATGTTTTGTTTTTGCTTTAGGAGAACACAGAAATTGCAGATAGCTCTGCTGGTCCATAGAAAATAATTCAAAACATTAATAAGGTAAAACAATTTATTAGGACCTACTTTGTGGAGTTTAACTGATCCTAATGAGAGGTACTCAGAGCAACTGTTCAGAAATCTAGACTAACTTACTTTCTTCTTTAACTTGAATACACAGAAATATAAGGCATACCATGTTGGATCATGTCAATGGCCCATCAAGTCCAACATTCTGTGTCACACAAAGTGGAAAAAACCCAGATGCCATCAGGAGGTCTGCCAGTGCAAGGGTCCTCCCACTGTTGCCCCCAAGCACCAAGAGTACAGAGCATCACTGCCCCAGAAATAGTGTTCCAAAATAAACAAGCAAATAACTTCAAAATGGACAACCCCCTCCCCTCAACAATCAGCAGCCCCATAAAGTCTTTCTTATTATAGGACCAGTGGAAGATGGTTTCCACCCGGGATGAAATTCTAGCAGGAGCTCCTTTGCATATGAGGCCATAGACCACTGATGTAGCCAATCCTCCAAGAGCTTACAAAAAAGAGCCTTGTAAACTCTTGGAGGATTGGCTACATGAGGGGTGTGTGACCTAATATGCAAAGGAGCTCCTGCTAGAATTCCACCCTTGGTTTCCGCGCATATGCGTACGTGTACATTAGTGTTTATGATTGTTTATATATACCAAATATCCTACTAAATTAAATAAGAACTATTCTTCTTGTGCGCTTTGCTTTGCAGTTAGTAGCTGAAAAAAGCTCCCCCCCAAATTATTTAAATCATAAGAGTGAATGGCCAAGAGGGAATATCTAGAAGGGCAAAGGTGAGCATATTAAGGAGGTTTGATTGGAATGCTGTTATTTTTGAAGGGCACCAGCTTGTACTTCTTTTCTTTTCCAACCAGAAATGTTCCTAAGCTCTCATTCGTTAGAAGCATGCAGTGATATAACAGCTTCTAAAGGCATTTTCAAAAAATTCTTAAGCAGAGCTTAGTGTTCCAGGTTGGGTACCACATCCACTGACTACTTCAACTATAGCCTTGGTTTCATATCCAGCAATGAGGATAATAGCAAACAAGTAAATTGGCATAGCCTATCCAAGCTCGACACAGGGTATCCCCCCACCCTTGTAGCTTTAAATAAGTGCCTCTGGAAAGGAGCACATTGTTCAGCATAACAGTCTTGCGGCACTTAGTGAGACCTATACATATTGCAAAAAATGTATATGTATGGGTCTTAGTGAAGTGGCCAAGTTTGCAGATGACACTAAATTGTTCAGGGTGGTGAGAACCAGAGAGGATTGTGAGACACTCCAAAGGGATCTGTTGAGGCTGGGTGAGTGGACGTCAACATGGCAGATGAGGTTCAATGTGGCCAAGTTCAAAGTAATGCACATTGGGGCCAAGAATCCCAGCTACAAATACAAGTTGATGGGGTGTGAACTGGCAGAGACTGACCAAGATCTTGGGGTCGTGGTAGATAACTCACTGAAAATGTCAAGGCAGTGTGCGATTGCAATAAAAAGCCCAACGCCACGCTGGGAATTATTAGGAAGGAAATTGAAAACGAATCAGCCAGTATCATAATGCCCCTGTATAAATCGATGGTGTGGTCTCATTTGCAATTCTGGTCACCACACCTCAAAAAAGATATTATAGCATTGGAAAAAGTTCAGAAAAGGGCAACTAAAATGATTAAAGGTTTGGAACACTTTCCCTATGAAGAAAGATTAAAACGCTTGGGGCTCTTTAGCTTGGAGAAATGTCGACTGAGGGGTGACATGATAGAGGTTTACAAGATTATGCATGGGATGGAGAAAGCAGAGAAAGAAGTCCTTTTCTCCCTTTCTCACAATACAAGAACTCGTGGCATTAAATGAAATTGCTGAGCAGTCAGGTTAAAACGGATAAAAGAAAGTACTTCTTCACCCAAAGGGTGATTAACATGTGGAATTCACTGCCACAGGAGGTGGCGGCAGCTACAAGCATAGCCAAGCATAGTCAAGAGGGGATTGGATAAAAATATGGAGCAGAAGTTCATCAGTGGTTATTAGCCACTGTGTGTGTGTGTGTGTTTATGTGTAGATAGATTAGGATAGATAAAGATAGATGGGGGTGGGGAGAGAGACAGAGAGAGAGCGAGAGAGAGATAAAGAGAGAGATGGAGAGAGAGAGAGAAACAGAGAGAGAGACAGAGATAGAGAGAGAGAGGGAGATAGACAGAGAAAGAGAGATAGCGAGAGAGACAGACAGAGAGAGAGAGAGAGAGAGACAGACAGACAGACAGACAGACAGATAGATAGAAATAGATAGAGAGATAGTGAACCTGAGCCCCGCCTCCGGGCTCCACTAATCATCGAAACCTCTGCCCTGAAAGAAAGAAAAATCTGTTGACAGAAGGATCGGAGACTGCCGCTTACGTCTCTAACCGGTAGCGGCTGTTTTTCACGGTGCAACCTGTCAATAGCGCGGCTGAAACTCCAAGCGCCTGCGCATCGCTGGCAAACGAATAGGCGAGAGCAGGCACTTCCCGCCCCCTTTTCTTCTGAACGGGTGGGGAAGAGAGCGAAAGAAATCTGGGCCCTTGCATGGATGAGGTAAGCAAAAAACAAAACGAGGCTACTGGGTGACTTTGACCAGGATCCTTTCTTTCTGCTTTTGCGTCCGCCCTGTACTAGCCAAGCGCTATTTCTGGGCACTTTCTTTGCCCCCCCCCCCAGGTATGGGTTCCGTCAACTGTTAGGAATAAGATTATTTCTTGCTTCCTCCCCCCCCCCCCGACCCCCTCCTTGTAGGTTTCGGTACTTTTAAGCATTTTTCGAAACTCAAGGGCGGTGGGTTTTCCTTGCGTGTTGTAGCGAGGGTGAAAGTTGCAGATGGTGTTTTGTTGTCCTGCACAAAACCCTTGTTTTCTACGCACCCCGCTCTTCTGCGCCCCCGTCCCACCTCACTAGTGGTTCTGAACGGGAAATCTTAACCATGAGATTCGGTTCAGGTGGGTGGCCGTGTGGTCTGAAGCAGAGTGAAACTATTGCTTAGTACAGTGCTTTGCAAAGCTCAACACAATGCCAACAGTGGTTTCTGAATTACACCAAGTAGTTAACAAGAACCCTAGGATTCTTATTTGTCCCAGGTTTGAATTTCTCCTCTTGCCATGAAAACTCACTTGGGCCAGTCACACTCTCTCAGCCTAACCTCACTTGCAAGTTATTGTGGGGATAAAATAGAAGAGAGGAAGAACGATATAAACTGCCTTGGGTCTCCATTGGTGAGAAAGATGAGATATAAATTAATTAAATAAACTAGATTCATCATATTGAGAATTAATGAATCCCAGGAGTACCCTCTGTTGTTATTCCTCTGATACGAAACCACACACCTTCTCTATTCCTATTAGCAGAAGGACATCCATTTTCATTCTTTATTAGCACACTATGGTTTTCTTCAGCTGCAAAATGGTGCATGCTGAAATAGTTACCATGGAATCCTGCTCTTGGCTATACTTCAATAATGTTATTTGGGGCGGGATTATATAAATATATTGAATTCTGAACATGCCCCTGGAACGTGCATCAAAAAGTCTACACTTTGGTTCCATGTACAGATTGAGGGTTTTTCCTACAAACCGACCCCCCCCCCCAAATTTATAATAATAAAAATAAAATTTTATTTATATCCTGCCCTCCCCGCCAAGGCAGGCTCAGGGCGGCTAACAGCATTCATAGAATAATTATACAATACAGTAGTTATATAAAAACTTTAAAATCAACATTGTCTAATAATAAAATTTTATTTAAATAATTTGTTTATTTTATTGTGTTTATATCCCGCTCTTTCTGCGAGCAGGCTCAGGGTCGGTAACATCAGATTTTTAAAACATTATAAAAACAAGTTACTACAATATTACTTTAAAACAGTTAAAAGAAGAAAAATATTTACGCGATAACCCTAACAGCTGGATGGATGGTAACCAGAAGTCGCAGCAGATTGATGATACCAGCATTTCACATGGGCAGATATAGAAGGCTGACTTTTGCAGAGAGGCCAAAATAATTGGATGTCCATCACCTCAACCAAAGGCCTGGTGGAACAGCTCCGTTTTACAAGGCCCTGTAGAACTGTAATAAGTTAATAAAACTTAATAAAAACAATTGGAAGCGCTGTTGAATAGCAACTGATTTATGGATGCCCCAGCAAGGGGCTTTCAAGCCAAATGAGAAGCAAAGGTGATTTGCCAGTGCCTTCCTTGCTGGTCTCAACCAAGTGCTGACTCTGCATAGCTTCCCAGATCTTACAAGAATGGGCTATACCGTGCCACTGTTGCTCCCATTAAAGGAGTAGCTCCCCAAAGAAAGAACATTGATTGTAAGATCACAATTTGCACAGTGGGATGATGTAGCAGCTGAAGCAGTAGAGTTTAAGTCTAGGCAAGGCCACCCTGACTGCAGCTTGGAAGAATGCAGCAGCAAGGAGACAGACAAAGTAGTGAGAGAGGTGGGGGACACTGAACACTGGAGAAGGGGCTGGTAAGAGAGAGGGGACAGCGTGGAAGGTGGGATTTCCCTTCCCTGTGAGTTTTTTAGGTTCTCAGCTTGCACTTGTTTTATGGCAACTTACACATTCCCTTAAAGTAAGCCCATGGTGTTCAATAGATTTACAAATGTGCTTTGAAATTACAGCATTAAGCATTAGAAGACATACAGTATTGCAGTAAGCATTCTTTTATAACAAAGCATATATAGTATGAATATTTTATGAAATACTGTAGGAAGTTCCATTATCTGATTTGTTTTTTTAAAAAATTCTTAACTTGCGCTATATATTTATCTCAATACAGAATTATGGTGACTGTAGAAAAAATATGCTGCTGTCATTTCAGGATTTGAAATGTCTAACAAGGCAATTGTTGTGAGTAGAGCTGATTGTATAGAGAAACTGCTATCTGAAAAAAATTACCAAAATATTAGCAGTCATCTTGCTTACCTTGAAGCTATTGATATGACTATAGACTGCCTCCAGGAGACTGACATTGCCAAAGCTGTGTACAGAATCCTCAAGAACTGCCCCTCTGTGGTACTGAAAAATAAGGCAAAGCATTTACTTTCAAAGTGGAAAACACTTTACAAGAATCATCTTCATCAGTCAGAACAAGTTAAGCCAGTGTTGTCTGATAATGGAAATGAAAGTTCTGATCACATTCAAGTGATTCTGAAAGGTGCAAACTCTTCTGAAAAACTAACTCAAAATGAAATATTAGGCACCACCAGACCCACTAATTGCTTACCATCAGAAGGCCATTCAAAAGATATAGAAATTACTGTGCAAAAAGATAATATGATCCAACCTTCGCTTCTGGAGCGCTCTGGCCCTGTTAATGAAACAAACCCTCATCAAGATCACATGGCAGCTATGAGATATAAATGTACAGAACTTCTTTATGAAGCTTTGATTGACTCTTCAACAAGTAATGAAGATACAGAACAGCATCATAACATAGCTAAAGACATTGAACAGCATATTTTTGAACTTTATAGTAAGAATGATAAAAAATACAAAAACTGCATCCGAAGCAAGGTTTCCAACTTAAAGAATCCTAAAAATTCTCACTTAAAACACAGTCTGTTTGAAGGGACTCTGAATCCAAAGGCATTTGCTAATATGTCTGTGATGGAAATGGCACATGATGAACTGAAGCATCTCAGAGCTTCATATACAGAATCATCTGTTCGTGAACATCAACTCCCCCAAATTACTAATGGTACTCGAACAAACAAAATAAAATGTAGACGATGTGAAAAATTTGATTGCACTGTGACTGTGATTGCCAGGGGAGTGCTTTTCCTTCCTAGTTGGGTGCGAAACACAAATGCAGATGAACAAATGATGACTTATGTGATTTGTAATGGGTGTGGAGAGCAGTGGTACCACAGCAGATGGATTTGTTTGTGATTGTGCATCTTTAAATGCTTATATCTTCAGAGGAGATAGATACACCGAGTTACCTAAATAAAATACCTAAAAATGGAAACATTTAAAATGCTTGCAGTGAAATAAAAACGTTTGCTCAATATGGAAGAGGATTAAAGAACTATTTGGCATATAGAAATCATGAGTCACAAACTTTTGTCTACCATTTTGCAATGAACATTACCATCGTACCATCAAATTACAGAGAAAATATTTCCAAAAACCTGGTTGATTCTCCCCTCCCCCCAATGAATATTTCTTTAGTTATAAGCCCAAATGGATTATATCTTGAAAATGTCTGTCTGTAAAAATGCTATACTCCTTTTTCACAGTTTGAGGCAGGACAAAGAATACCAAAATGTTCAGGATGGAAAAAATAAATCTGTTGAAGATGGCATCTCTGTGATTGCTGTTATGATACTTTCATCACATTCATGACAATATTGCTGATTGGCTGGGATAGAAATTGCATAATACTGTGGCTATGAACATGGGAAAAATGCAAAATGAATAATAAATGATAATAAAAGGAACAATGTAGAGAGGTTTACTCCTAGGAAAGTGTTCTTAGGACTGTACTGTATGTGCCCTCTTCCCAGTTCACACAGTTTAGTCTCCCATGTAAAGGCAGCCTGCCTGAGGCAGGGTTTTATCTTGCTCTTAAAATTTTCTGGAAGTTGTCTCAATTCCTGTTCTACACTGCAGACTTAATGCGGTTTGCTGTACTTTTAAAATGAAAGTTTGCATTATTTTCATTATAAAACATTTTAAAAGTAATTTCCATTTTTGTAACCTTATTTTTCTTTATCAAACAGGACCATTCTTATCTGCAAACAGGGAACTGAACTTAAAAAAAAGTTACTAGATCAGTTCTGCATAAAGAGTTATTGGATAAGATGGGTTTTGGATCTAGATTAATTCTTCTAACTTCCAGCATTGTAGGTGCTGGCCCAAACTGCTGCTTCAAATATTTCTTCCTAAATCCACTGTTTGATTCTTTTCTTGGATTCTACAACTAAGGAAGAATAATGAATCTGATTTTATTTAATGGTTTTTAACCTATATTGAAATAAATAATGGGAAATTATTAATTGCACCAGTGTTAATCTAATTCTCCAGTAACTTGAAAATTGCAGCATTGAATGAAACCAGGCCTCAGATTCAGCAGGCGCTCACAGGAGCACAGCTCCTGAACCTTTCTGATGGTTCCCCCTCTTCCTTTCCACCTACTTTGTCCATTGAACAGTAGGTGCAGCTGCATAACAATCCCTGGATTGGGAGAGCAGGCAGCCAGCAAGTCATCAAGGGCTTTGCCACGCCCCAGTTGCCCTCATTAATCCCTGGAGAAGCCCACACCACCCTTTCTCCACTTATATGATTTTGGGCGGCAGGTGACTTGCTGGCCTTTTGACTGGGTGAGGTGGTGGCCCAGGAGAGCTTCAGGTGAGCAAGGCCTGGCTGGATCTCTAGCCAGCGCAAGCAGGCCTCGCTTGCCTGGGCTCTCCTTTCTTGCATCGGGTTGCTTTTGGCTGGGAGGGGGGATATGCTAATGAGCGCCACCACCTATTTTTCTACAAAATGACCCCTGGGTGAAACCAATAGTCTTTCAGCATAATATGAGTGCCTGTGGCCACTGAATTTAATCAGGGCTAACTAGAATTAATTTGAAGTGCTGGATTCCAGTTTGAAGCCTAACATCAGCTTGAAGCATTGATTTGTGGCTGTCTTTTTAGGCTTTGGGAATGATTACTGCAGACATTGTCATTTATCTGTACTTACACCAAATAGCAACCCCTTTCCCCCAGTACTGACAGATGTGGACTGAGAGGCCAAAATGATCTGGGGGACATCCTCCTTCCTTCCTGCCAATGGAGGGAGACGCAGCCAAGCATAACTGTGCAGCACATAACTGCACAGCATTGCTACTAGGTTGATCAGCCAGGCAGACTAGCTACTACCACCTGGGTGAGTTGTGCAACTGGCTGGCAATGGTCTGGGTCAGGACCAAGCTGTGGCAGCTACTGCTGTTGGGCCCTGCAGTGGCATTCTAGGCTAGCTGCATCATGTGGTTGCACACAAATAAGTGAAATTGTGAGTGGTGGATTTGCAAATAATGAGGGTTTGCTTAGTCTGGAATAGCACTCTATGAAAGTTGCTTCAGCTCTTTCCAGCTTGGCTTCATCTTGTTGGGTAGGACATAGAACACCTTTCAGTAAGGCCTAATGTCCAGAAAAACTGGAACAGTACTATCAAAATGTAATTTTATTTCTATTCTGCCCATTCCCCGTTGAGCTCATGGTGGAGTACAACAAATGATAAAACAATAAAATACAACAAAAACATTTTATAAACAAATTTTTCTGTCATTTACTTCAGATAACTAATTTCATTGTTTCTTGGAGATAGCTACTTACAGTGTCTGGTTTATCTACACTGTAAGGAGGATGCATACAAAAAATCTAAAAGTTCTTGAAAGTGTAAAAGGGAAAAAAAAGATTAAATCAAAAGTTTTAAAGCGCAAATTGAAACAAACAGTTGGAAAATTATTCACTACATTGTATTTTAAGGAAATTGTACAGTGTTGTAGATTGTTGTTTTATTACGTAATCTTTGTATTTTATATTATGTTGTAAGCCGCCCTGAGCCTGCTTTGGCGGGAAGGGCGGGATATAAATTAAATGTTGTTGTTGTTGTTATTATTATTATTATTGACTTCTCCAAAAAAATAGGAATTGTAGCCTTGGGTCAAATCAATTGTCTTTCAGGATCATGTCTAGCATTACAAGCTATAGAGATGTTTCAGTCAAGATTATAGGTTTGATATATTTATTTTACATATATTGAAGAGTTATTGTTGGTCACTCTAAGAGATGGGATGGGAAAATAGTTCATCTAAGTCCTCTTTTCTAATTTGTTTGCTTTTCACATCCAGGAAATGAAGCTGTGACCTCTTCCTGGCTGCAAGAGCTTAAATAATTCAAGGTGCCTCTATGATCTGCATCCCACAACTCTGGGCCCCACAAGAGCCTTATATCTGAGGTGACTTTTGTGGGCATGGCTCTTGTCAGCCATATGCAGTTTCTAGAGGTGTGGTGTAGCCAAGCAGCAATGGCACTGACTGGGCTGGATGTGGATGGCATGTTTGTAGGCCCTGAAGATATATATTCTGTTATTTTATTTAAAAATATTTATAGACCACCTTTTCACACACATGCCCAAGTTGTCTCCTTGACTGAGAAGAGATGGCAGGGTCTTGGTTAATTAGTGATAGTGGTGATCAGTGTTCTCCCTAAGCTCACAATTTTTTAGCCTCCAACACACATTTTTGTCTCAGCTCAGGAAAAATGGCCCCAGAGCAAACTAATGTATGCAGTAGCTCACAATTTTATTGCCAGTAGCTCACAGCTTTATTTCCAGTAGCTCACAAAGTAGAATTTTTGCTCACAAGACTCCACAGCTTAGAGGGAACATTGGTGGTGATGGTAGCCTTCTACAAATCTTAAGGCCTTTGTCTCTTCAGATGTTAGAACTGGAGATCATGGGCAAGGATGTCATGAGAAAGGTTGAGACAGGTAAATGTTTGAGATGGCAGATATTGCATGATTGATAGAGGCTAGAATGTAAAGCATTCTTTAGTGAAACTAGGATTCATCTGGTTTATAAATATTCTAAAATTTAAAACCAATCTATCATTTCTTTAAAGACTGTAACTGAACTCAAGTGCAATTTTTACTAAAATGGTAAATCATTCCTTCATGGGTTGGTTCCAAACGACTGTGAAAAGAATTAAAATGACTTCCATGAGCACTTAAGAGTTCACGCAGTGTTATTATAGCTCCAATTCTATACAAGCTCTCACAGTTTCAAGAATATGTGCAATCTGCACATATTTTCTGGTAGCATGTTGTAGTCTGATATATAGACCAGCTCTTCCATGACCAAAAACACCTTCTTTGAATACCTAAGAACACATTTGAAGCCTATTTATTATTTTAAAAAGGCAGAAGGTAAGGAAGGGCTGTAAAATCAGTGCAAAATAGTTTCATGCTAGGCCCAGGAAGAGCCAGATGTAAATCAGATTTTGGGCCAATCTCCCTATGTAAGCAGAGATTTTTTTGAACAGGAATGCAGTTCTGGCTGGCTTGGTGCCAGGGGGTGCGGCCTAATATGCAGATAAGTTCCTGCTGGACTTTTTCTACAAAAAAAGCCCTGTAAATAAGAGGGTGGGCTAAAAATTAAAAAACTGGAGGGCTAACATAAACGATCAAGGCTCTAGCTTAATTTCTAACAGCCTTACCTCCATTCAGTGTTGAGTAATGAAAAAAAGTTTCTGAATGGAAACATTCTGAAATAGAGAATATGTTGCGATTGCGAATCAGCAGTACTCTGAAGCCCCTGTAAATATATATTAATTTTTCTACTGGTCGGTACGGGGGACATGTATAACAGCTGTCACTTTAACGACTGGTAATACCGAAAAGTGGACACTTCCTTGCGTGGAACTGCGGGAATGGAGAAAGTTTAACTTGTTGAGCCTGCAAGTGATAAAGTCATGAAGCCCTCGGTTGTAAAAGGCTCTCTTGCACGCGCAACGGTGAATATCTTTTACTAGCATAAAATGAGCTTCCAAAAGTCAGCCCTTCCAGACGTCTGGCCAGACTGCGTACAGTACACGTAACGTTTTGGGAACAGCTGGCGACGGACTGCCGGCCTTACTTCGAGCTCGAAGATTAGGGCCGCGTCTTCCAAACTTTGTGAAGGGGGTGGGAGAGGAGGAGGAGGAGGCCGCGGCGAGCTCTCACGCTGCATCTGCCCGTTACTTAGCAACGGTCTCTCCCGCCGTGCCGGTCGAAACCAGGTGGGAGAATGGAGGGAGGCTCAGATCCCCAGCTCTCCTGATGTCACGTGAAAGTCAGACTCCTCCTCCTTTAGCGCAGACTCCGCCATGTTGTTTTTCCTCCAGAGTCTCTTGCGCTCTTCTCAGGCAGTGGCGACCGCGGGAGTCTCCGAGTCCAGCCTTCCCCCTCCCTTTTTTCTGCCGCTCTGCTTGGGAAGGTGAGTGCGGCCCGAGCGCTTCATCGCGTCGCTGTCTCGGGTGGGTGGGTGGGTATAAGTCTGGCTGTTTTATTCCGGGGAATGAAGCTGCACTGGCTTCTCTTCCAGCGATGCTGCTGCTCGGGAATGGGCTTTATTAGTTCGCTTTTGTGGTTTGTCAGGAGGTTTGAGGGCCAAAGGGTGGATGTTGGGTTCAGGTATCAGCCTGCCCTTGCCTTAATTCTGGTTGTTGTTATTTTTAAAGTGACATTTGGCTTTGGCTTGACTCGCCTTTTGGCCTTGTTGCAAAAGAATGGGGAATGTTTGCAGAGTAGCTGGACGAGACCTCCTTACTCGACCGCCCGGGCTGCAGTTCTGTTCACGTTTATTTAAGTGTACTTTGACATCTACGGGACTTCCTGCCGAATTCAGGGAGACAGGAGTATTAGAGAGATTGAGACAATCCCCCCCCCCCCAATCCCTTTCTTGGATTGTAATTGTTTTATTTGCTCTGCATTACTTCGAAAGGCTTCTTCCTTGAGAAGTTTCCTCGTTTGAAACGGAGCACCGTGAATCTCAAGCTGCTGATCTCGACTTGTTTTTCTTTCTTTCTTTCTTTGACATGTAAATGTGGTGTGATTAAGGATCCCGTGACTCTGGGACAGATTGCAGTTCAGTTAAGAAATAGCTTCTCTAATATGCTTCTCAGCTGACACAGGACCAATTTGTCTCCAGGGCAGTTTCTGATTAAAATCAGTGGCCTATAAGAAAACATCTCAGTTTTTAATGTATGATCCCTTTGTCTGTTTCACCTTTCATGTGGAAAATCCCCTACCTTCCCATTTGAGAAGAGACTGAAAGCCAAGCTCTTTAACCTGCACGTGGTAAAGATAAGTGAATCAGAACAAATGTCATTTCCTTCTAGTTCTGCACAAAACCAGAAAAGTGCCTTTGCTTGTCTCTTAATATATGCCAAGTGAAATAAAATATTAGGGTCAATCAGCAGAGGAAAACAACTAGACAGTGTTGTGTTTACTCTTGGGAACCAACCTATCTTGTATATAGTTTCTATCTAAGTGTTGAATAAGAAAATGCAGTCTATTCCGTAGGTATTCCGTAGGTATTCAGGTGTTGGAAAATCACCTTAGCTGAAGAAACTTTCTGGTATGGAAAAAACTACATAGATTTCTACTCAGACTTCCTAAAGACAAAAATCAGCAGTCCTGTTTCGTGACTATGAGACCAGATATTTCTAGTTTCTTTACTGGGTTTCCTGTTCTTAGACGATAGAGAAGGAGGCTGGGAAAGATGCTTGACTATTTCATTAGAGTACCTGCTCTTTTGCTTAACTGTTGAAGGTATTTTCTAATGCTTAAACTAAATGTACCCTATTGCAACTTATATCCTTAACTAGTCAGTTTCTGAAATAGTTCAGCAGATTAAGTGGGAGTGGAAAACTTTACTCTTACTAGTAAATCTGGCCTGGAAGGATGCAGGAATCCAGCAAAGCTACTAATAAAGCTGCCTCATGTTAGCCCATGCCGCACTGATCCTAATCTGAGTACTTTTGAATCAAAATATTTATGCATAGGTTGCACATACAATATAGTTGGGATTTACTGACAAAGGTGAGCAGATTTTGCCTGTCACTTTGTTGTTCAGTCGCACAATCGAGTCCTACTCTGTGAGCCCATGGACCAAGTCACACCAGTCCCTCCGGTCTTCCACCATCCTCTGAAGTCCGCTCAAATTCATGTTAGGTACATCAGTAATGCTGTCTAGCCATCTCATATTTTGCTGTCCCCTTCTTTTGTCTTTTATCTTTCCCAGCATCAGGGTCTTCTCCAGTGAGTGTTTCCTTCTCATTTGGTGACCAACGTATTTGAGCTGTGCCTCTCACTAGAACTTGCCAGTTTTGGGGAAGAAATGCTAGTGTGTAATGGAGTAGGGGGAATATTGCAGCAGGAGGCACAAGGCCCACTTGCTTCCAGTTAATGTTTTACTAACAGTATGTGATGTTGAGTTACAGGTGAGGTTGTGATGGAGGATTCAGAAGTCCTGCCAGTTCACATAGTAATGAAGTGTTTTCAGGCAGTTCCCCCAATCAATTATGTTTACCCTTTCTTCATGCCTGTTAATTAAAGTAATGACCTTACTGATTAATGTTGTGTTTTTAACACTTTGTTCTTTATATAGATTTCTATGTTGTTAATACTTGTAACTAAATACATTTAATTTTTTATCCTTATGGTATGTACCTTCCATAAAGAAGAAGCCAGGCTATGCGCAACAAGATCTAGGGCCTTCTCGGTGGCAGCACCAGAACTCTGGAACACCCTCCCAGAAGCTATAAGGGCCCTGCGGGATTTGTCGGCGTTCCGCAGGGCCTGTGAGACCGAACTGTTTAGACAGGCTTTTCTGGTTGACTGAAAATGGGCTGCCACCAGACATTCTACAGAAGCTGGTGGTCATAGTCAGAACCCAATACCGCCAGACTGGATTGAGATAGCGTAATAGTTTTAAACTGATAAATGTATTATGGTTTTATATGTTTTATGGAATTGATTGTTTTTATGGTACTGTAAGCCGCCCTGAGTCCGCTTGCGGAGAGGGCGGGATATAAATGCAAAGTAATAAATAAATAAATAAATAAATAAATAAATAAATAAATAAATAAATAAATAAATAAAGATCAAGGTACATAACCGTAGTTGAAAATAAATGTATTTGAAATATATTAGAAAAAAAACCCCAAAAATTCTAAAATGACTTTGCTGTGTTCTGGTTTAAGAAGTCAGTCTGAATAAGACTATTGCTCATTCTTAAATCAGCCCCCCTTCCCCAAAATTCAGGTTGCTTAGGCCAGATTTTAAGGGGAGAAAGGAGTCTAATTTTTAAAGGGTTGTATCCAGTTCTTCTATAAACTTCTGGAATTCTTGAGGATAAATATCAGATAAATATCAGCTGGCTTTGTTTCTGCAGCTCATTTTCCTAACTTGGTGACTGTATAACTCCAGCCAATAAGAACATTTTGTGCCTTTGCTTTTCCAGTTGAATTAGGCAGTATTTATAGTTTGCCCATGCAGATTGTGATGGAGTGTGGGTAGTCAGTATAATATGCTGGATCTAACTAGGATGGATTTTTAATCCCTAGTAACTAGCACATTAGCTTGAATTTGCAAACTGCACAAGAAAGGCATAATCCAGAAAATTTGTTAGAAGGATATTATACTGTTACTGTGATTTTTTTTTGGGGGGGGGGGGTTATGTTTTAAGAACCTAGGCTTGTATCCTAGCAGGACTCATAGATTTAGCCTTGCTTCTGAAATTGGAGTTAGTGGCAGCTGAAGATTTCCATCAGCTCTGTCTAAAACGATGCCTTTCCTGCACTTCATTCCATTCATACTATGCCTTTGACTTTGCAATCAAAATTAATTCTCTTGTAATCTCATTTCATATGGGATTGTTTTTCGAGGGTCTGGAAACTGCAGCCAGTACAGAATGCAGTACTCTGAAGGTAAGAACATGTACAATTTATTTTTCTGCAATCCCAGTGGCTGACTGTTAGCTTACAGGTCCACTTCAAGGTATTTGTTCTAAATCATGAATGCTACATGACCACCATGTTTTAGGGAGCATCTCTTCTGTAAGCAAAGTATGAGCAACCAGACTTCCTGTGGAAGGGAATTGATGCATTGCATAGTTAATGTTGGCCGTAGCCCCAGAGAGCTCAGCCTTATGCCTGCCTTGTAACTGTTCAGCAGGAATAGAAAAGTTTTCATATTCAAGAGGCTGGTCTGTGACCCTTTTAAAATGATGTATCAAGAATCATTTTTGCCCCCTGTGATATTTGTGACTTTGCTTAGATGCTCTGTAGACAATATTATGGCATGAAGAAGGAGAGCTGTTTTTTATATCCCACTTTTCACTACCTTAAGGAGTCTCAAAGTGGCCTACAATCACCTTCCCTTCCTCTCCCCATAACAGGCTCCTTGTGAGGTAGATGGGGGGGGGGAGAAAATTCTGAGAGAATTGTGACTGGCCCAAGATCACCCAGCATGCTTCATGTGGAGGAGTGGGGAATCAAATTTGATTCTTCAGATTAGAGTCTCCCACTCTTAACCTCTACACCACACTGGTATGTGGTTTCAATTTTAATTGTGTTTTAACTTATTACAAAAGTGCTTAAAACAGAGTTCAAAACCTGACATGGGGTTTAATACTCACAACCATACCAAGCCACATCACCTTTCATGTGTTCATCTCAAAATCTTGCTGCTTACTTATAATGCTCATTTACATAATATATGTATTGGCTGAATATTTCAATGGACTTTGCCCCAGAATGCCTGGTAATGACACAGGGAAGCATCCTTTAATCCAGTCTTCAGACAGTGGAGCATTTCACCATTGCAAGGAGTGTCTTATGCCAGACCCAGTACTTGTGTGTTTATGGTAGGCTATAGCATAATGGAATTGTAGGACAGAGTCATAGAGTTGGAAAGGACCTTACAGGCCATCTGAGCCAACCCTTTGCTCAATGCAGAATCAGCCTAAAACATCCCTGACAAGTATTTGTCCAGCTGCTGCTTGAAGAATGCTGGGTGGGGGGTGGGCTCACCACATCCCTAGGCAGCCGATTCCCCTTCTGAACTACTCTTACTGTAAAAAGATTTTTTCCTAATATCTAGCCAGTACCTTTCTGCTCGGAATTGAAACCCAGTATTGAAAGTCATATCCTCAGGAACAGTGCCCCACCCTCCTTTAAGTGACAGCCTTTCAAATACTTACGCTGCCCTAATCATGACCCTCCTCAGTCTCCTCTTCAGCCTTTCCTTGTAGGGCTTGGTCCCCAGGCTCCTGATATTTTTTTTTTATCACTTTCCTCTGCATATGCTCCACTTTGTCTACATCCTTTTTGAAGTGAGGTCCCCAGAACTGCACACAGTACTCCGAGTGTGGCCTGACCAATGCAGTTTACAGAGGGACTATGACATCTTGCAATTTGGATATTATGCTTCTGTTGATACCCTCCAAGACCATATTAGCCTTTTTTGCAATTGTATCCCACTGACTGACTAGCTTAAAATCTACCCATACCCCAAGGTCTTGTTCACACACATACTGCTAGCCAGAAGAGTATCTGCCGTTCAGTATGTGTGCTTTTCATTTTTTGTTGCCCAGATGTAGAACTCTCCACTTATCCTCATTGAACTGAGTCTTATTCACATTCACCCACTTTTCCATTGTTTTCAGATGCTGAATTCTGTCTCTGTCTTTTAGTGTGTTACCTACTCCACCCAATTTAGTGTCATCTGCAGATTTAATGAGTTGTTTCTCCACCCCCCTCCAGATTATTTATAAAAATATTGAAAAGTAACAGACCCAGTACTGAGCCCTATGGCATTGGATACCTCTCTCCAATCAGATGAAATGCTACTGACTACCACTCTTTGAGTGCGGTTCTCCAACCAGTCCTCTGTCTACCCAACTATCTTACAGTCTAGTCTGCAGTCCTCCAGTTTATCCATTAAAATATCATGGGGAACTCTGTCAAAAGCTTTACTGAAATGCAGGAAAAAAATGTTGATGGCATTCCTATGATCCAGTAATCTTATCACATGATCAAAGAAGGAAATGAGGGTTAATCTGACAGGACTCGTTGAGGACAAATCTGTGCTGACTTCCCTGTATTGCCAAGTTACAGGTGCTTGCAGATTGACCCCTTTAAAATTTGCTCCAGTATCTTCTCTGGGACAGAGGTCAGATTTCCTCCCTTTTTTGAAGATTGGGATAACATTTGGCCTCCTCCAGTCTTGTAGCATATCACTTGTCCTCCAGGAGGTCTTGAAGATGATGGACAAAGGCTCTGTAAACTCTCTATAAAGTTCTTTGAGCACTCTTGGGTGCATGCCATCTGGCCTGAGGAATTTGTATTCATTTGGGTGCCTCTCAACAACTTCTGTTCATGTTAGCCAGCAGCCCAGGTAGTAGGCAAGGCATTGAGCCTTGCATGCTACCATCTCTTGATAAGCCTGTTTTCATCTTCAGGGAAGAAACTGAGGCAAAATAAGCAATGAGCCTTCTTTCCTTTCTCTCTGTCTGAATTTCTCCATTATCACCCTATGGCGTGGGCCTTTCACCTCTATTACCATGTGTTTGTTCCTCTTCAAAAGGATCCAGCTGGTTGACTACAATTCTGCAGGTGGATTTCTTCAATCTCTTTTACTTCAGCATGGTTTATATGGCCTGTAAGCCTATGTATCAAAAAATCAAAACCAAATATCATTTAAAAGACCCCAGCTCATGTCATCACCTTTTCTTGTTAATTTCAAAGCACCCATCCTTCCAGTTTTTAAAAGTTTTGAGCAATATTTTGTTAATGATTTCATAAGTTATTTGTGAAATACTTTGGAAGCCATTAAATTTACAACTAAATTACTGGCTTCAAAATACATACTTATGGGCTGTAATTACAAAAGGCTGTTGAAATGATCAAGAGTTACCACATTAGTTTTATAATTATTTTTATTTTTTAAAAATTTTATTCAATTTATATCCCACCCTCTCCTCCAAAGCAGGCTCAGGGCGGCTTACAACATAAGATCCCAAGAGCAATAGATAAGTAGTATTAAAATACACATTCAATAATAAATAACGATAGTTAAAACAGAAAACATTAAATTGGTGCTATTCTGATGGCGATGGCCTTCTTCCACGGCTCTCAAATACCGGTGGCAGTCAGTTGTATGCTAGCTGGAAGAGGGCAGTCTTGCAGGCCTTGCGGAACTGCGCGAGGTTCCGCAAGGCCCTTATTTCATCTGGTAATTGGTTCCACAAGCAGAGGACTATGATTGAGAAGGACCTATCTCGAGTTGATTTCAATTGGGCCTCCTTTGGCCCAGAGATTACTAACAGGTTTTGAGATCGCGATCTAAGTACTCTCTGGGGAACATGTGGGGAGAGACGGTCCCTAAGGTAGGCGGGTCCTAGGCCATATAGGGCTTTAAAGGTAATAACCAGTACCTTGTAATGAACCCGGTATACTATTGGCAGCCAGTGCAGTTCCCGGAGCCCCAGCTGTATGTGCTCCCACCTGGGGAGCCCCAGTAACAGCCGGGCGGCCACATTCTGCACTAGCTGCAACTTCCGGGTTCAGCACAAGGGCAGCCCCATGTAGAGGGCATTACAGTAGTCCAACCTCGAGGTAACCATTGTGTTGATCGCTGTTGCCAGGTTGCCATGTTCCAGGAATGGGACCAACTGCCTTGTCCACCTAAGATGAAAAAACGCGGATTTCACAGTGGCTGCTATCTGGGCCTCCATTGTTAAGGCAGGCTCCAGTAGTACCCCTAAGCTTTGCCAGTGGTGCACCGGCAAAGGCCGGTAGGGGGATTTCCCTTCCTGGACCGCCACGATTCAACCAAAGGACCTCTTTCTTCGCTGGATTAAGCTTCAATCTACTCAGCCTAAGCCATCCAGCCACGGCTTGTAGCACCTGGTCCAAATTTTCTGGGACACAATCAGGCCGGCCATCCATCAGTAGATAGAGCTGGGTGTCATCAGCGTACTGGTGACAACCCAACTCATACCTCCAGGCGATCTGGGCAAGGGGGCGCGTATAGATGTTGAACAACATCGGGGAGAGCACCACCCCCTGAGGCACTTCAATCAAGCGTGTGTCTCCGGGACAGTTCACCACCAATCGCCACCCTTTGTCCCCGACCATCAAGGAAAGAGGAAAGCCATTGCAAGGCCAATCCCTGAATCCCTGCGTCGGCAAGATGGCGGGTCAGCAACTGATGGTCGACCGTATCGAATGCTGGCGAAAGGTCCAACAGCATCAGTACCACCGAGCCGCCTCAATCGAGATGCCGCTGGAGGTCATCCACCAGGGCGACCAGCACTGTCTCCATCCCATGGCCTAGGTGAAAGCCAGACTGGTGGGGGTCTAAAATGGAAGCGTCATCCAGGAAGCTCTGTAGCTGTGACGCCACTGATCTCTCAGTAATTTTACCCCAAAAGGGTAAATTTGAGACCAGCCGGTAATGTGCCAATTTGGCCGGATCTAGTGTCGATTTTTTCAGGAGAGAGAGGACCACAGCCTCTTTAAGAGGTGTTGGAAAACGCCCTTCCACAAGGGATCTATTCACGATATCTGTATAGGATATCTGAGTTTCCTCTGGCAAGCTTTAATAAGCCAGGAGGGGCAAGGGTCCAGATCACAAGTTGTAGGGCGTGCAGTAGAGAGGATCCTGTCAACTTCCTCTAGGCTGACTGTATTGAAGCAATCCAGACCAAAACTAGAAGACAGGCACGGGGCCTCGAGTTCACGTACTGTCTTCAATGTGGCGGGGAGGTTGTGGCGGAGCGACGAGATCTTATCTGCAAAAAAGTTCGCAAAAGCCTCACAGCTAATCTCCAATTCCTTAGAATTTGGCCTGTATTGTAAGAGTCCAAATTGTGTTAAACAATTGTGCCGGGCGTGAAATTGCAGACACAATCTTGGCCGCAAAGTAAGTTTTCTTTGTGGCTTTGACTGCCATCTCATAGGACCTCATAAACTCTCTATAAGATGTTCTAGTTGCTTCGTCTCGAGTACGCCGCCATTGTCTCTCTAGCTGTCTGAGTCCTCGCTTCATCTGCCGCAACTCCAGGTTATACCATGGCGCTAGCTTAGAGCGAGGACGCAGAGGACGCCGACATGTGATCTCGTCAATGGCTCTGGAGAGTCTGTCATGCCAAGACTCCATCAGGTCATCCAAGGAATCGCCAGGAGGCCAGGAATCCCAAAGAGCTGTTTGGAACCGTTCCGGGTCCATCTGGCTCCGTGGGCAAGCTAAAATATGCTTACCGCCTAAACCGGCTTGGGGTGGGACATCCACAAGAGCCTTGAGGGCATAGTGGTCCAACCATGGCACTGCTTCGTCCACTAAAACTCCTGCCGCAAAGATCAACTCTAACATATGCCCCACCTGGTGAGTGGGCGTTGTAACAATTTGGGAGAGTCCCAGTGTCACCATGGATGACACTAGGTCCATCGCCTGACTGGAGGTTGCGTCATCGGCATAAACATTGAAGT
This sequence comes from Heteronotia binoei, assembly GCF_032191835.1. Lineage (NCBI taxonomy): Eukaryota > Metazoa > Chordata > Lepidosauria > Squamata > Gekkonidae > Heteronotia > Heteronotia binoei. Next base: position 69,066,693 of record NC_083225.1, read on the forward strand.
TACCCAGGATCAAGCGCCTTGGGCACTCCAATGCCCAGCCTGTTACGGCCTCCATCAGGGACGGTAAGGTGCCGGCCGATGCGTTAGGCGGACGGTACAGCAGCCACATCGCTAACCCCTCCCCAACGTCCCACGCCAGACCGGCGCATTCAGTACCCTTAATCTCTGGGGCTGAGAGAGCCCGGAAGGAGTAAGCCTCTCGTATGAATAGAGCCACCCCTCCCCCCCCACCCGCTAGTCCATGATTGGTGAAAGACTGAGTATCCTGGGGGAGCCATCTGGGAGAGAGCTACAGTCTCCCCATCCCGCACCCAGGTCTCCATCACACAAGCCAGGTCCACATCCTGCTCAAGCAAGAAATCCCGAAGGATTGAGGTCTTATTATTTATGGACCTAGTGTTGAATAACACCAATGTCGGAGGCGAGTGATTCAACCTGACCCCACTATCTGCCACGGTTGGGATGGGATGCAGACTGGAAGGGGGCTAAGCACTATCATGTCTCAGCCTCCTTCCCTTATACTTCTGTCTGTTCCCACCATCATACCCTCCCCTCCCCAGGAGTACTAGAATCCCCAGGCCAGTCATTCCCTGCTGGTCTCCACCACTACCTCAACCAGCTGTAAATAGGCCCGGCACATCACCCTACTCCGCTCCCCAACCCTCTCTTCTCCCGCCAATTAACCAATTTCCTAATTTAAGCTAACCTGCTAATAATTTAATCTAATAGTTAATTTAATCTAAAAAAAACCCCTCTCACAGTCTCCCCTTTAATTAATTAGCTAAAAATAATTTAATTCTGATGGCTCGTTAATTGTAAAAAACCCTCCCAGCTAATTACCCTCCCCCCCAATTAATTTGCCAAAAATATAAAATTCATCAAATAGCCAATCAATTAACCAAGAATCCAAAATTAATTAACCAGTAAAAATTACATTGACAATCAATATAGCTGTCAGCAATTCAGAATCCCTTTGTACGTAATGTTCTTACCTGCAAACATATATTTATGAGAGTTGTCTCCTTTCTCCCATTACAGGATGGTCCTCTATCTCTTCAAAGTGTTTTCTGTGGTACTACTTGGAATTAAGTGCTTCACACTTAAACAGTGAAAAAGTTTCATGCAATGCAAAAGGGTAGATGAAGTAAATGGTCCAGATACATTTTTCCCTGTTGAGGAAAAGCTAGGTCAAAAACTGTACAGATTGAACTGCATATCCATGGTAGATTCCAGGGCTTTATTGTCCTGAATAGCTACTGTACAAATCAGGGAACACAGATATTGCTCAGTTCTTTCCCAGTAAACTAATGCAGACAATATCAGTGTGTGTCTATTACAAATAAACTGAATTAATGAACCAATTTGTTTTAACAACTGTATGTCTTTCAGTCAATGCTTTCAAATTCATATATATAGTTCAATTCGTAAGTTGGCAAACTACAATCATACACAAAAGTTACATATAACAATATTGACTGCACTTCTTAAAGAAGGGCTGCAAATGCTCCTGATACCACTTAAGGTAGTAAAAGAAGTTTCTTAAGGTCATTGCTGAAGATATAAACATCAGTTTAACAAAGATGCATCGGCATTTCCTTCTGCAATTCTACAGTCCCATATGTGTTTTTAATACCACCCAAAGGGTAAGCAAATATGTAGAATTATCATTGATGTCCTCATAGTAGGTGAACGCTCAAAGGTAGGAGCGATATTTGGTATTATATACACACACACACACACACAGAGGGGGGGGGAGGGGGAGGATATTGTTGTACGATGGAAACCCCAGGCAAGCTTGCAAGAAAATTTAAAAAAATTACATTAGGGGGATCAGAAAACCCCAGAATCATAGAAGTAGTGTCTGCTTTCTTAATAAAAGTGTGCCAGTGAAATCTCATGATATTGTGTTGTGAGTTCTTGGAGGCCATTTGGGGAACTGCTTGATAACCTGCAGCCTAAATTGCTGAGGATTTCCAGGGGAGGAGGGCACATACTAAAAATGTAAAAGCAGGGATGGAAGGTAAAGCTGAAGGCAGGAGGGTCAAAAAATGCAAAACAAGATGGGGGAGGATAACAAAAAGGAAAAAGGCAGAGGCTTGCAGGGGGAGAAGCAATGAAATGTAGGCAGGTGAGAGGAGGAAAGAGGTGTGGCTGCAGCAGCTGCCAGGGGAGGCAAAGAAGAAAAGGAAGAGGGAGAGAAGGAATGGGGCTTTGAGAAGGCCTTTTGTGGGTCCCCCAGTTGTCACTGTTTATTGTAGGCTTTGTCCTACACAATTTTTAGCATTTGAATGAGTAAACTTTAAAAGAGTTAAATTCTTCAATAGATAATATTTTGTAGATTTTTTTCCAGTGTTCCTTTGTTCCTGATTTGTTTTTCTTTAGAAATAGTGAAAAGTTTTCAAAGTGAGGGGGGATGAACATATAACATTCAGTTCCCTTCCCCACAGTTCTTTCCCAAGTCTTTGTATTATACATCCAAAGTAAACAAGCCTAGGATTTCATGGGAATCAAACCATATAGAATGGTATTTTAATACAGGAAATAATTTAGGTTTTAAACAATTTTATTAATTAGCAATATATTGTTATAGAAATCTGTAAGAAATTTTAAATACAGGAAATAATTTGAAAAAGTGTTAGCTATATTAAATGATACTTCTAAGAAAGGTGTACAAACAATATAGACAATATTAGTTGATATATGATACCTAAGCCCAGAGGGAGAGAGTAAAATATACATGCTTTAATGTTTGATATTGCATTTAAATGAGGTCATAATAGCTGAAATTAGAATTTCATAGCTTTATACTAAGTAATTATAGATGTGATTATCCTGGATTCATTCACTTCTGTGTTCCTACCTTTTATCATGTATGGCGGTGAGACACCCTACCTTTCCATCCAGGATCTGGCCACAGTGACCCATGCAGTGGTCACCCCCAGACTGGATTACTGTAATTTGCTCTACACAGGCTTACCCTTGAATCTGACCCAAAAGCTCCAGCTGGTGTAGGATGCGGTGGTGCACCTGCTTGTTGCAGTGCTCTGCCAGCTCACAGGCTACCAATCTGGCTATCCATCTAAAAGTAGCTCTCAGAGGTTTCACTTCATCAAATGGGTGGCAAAGATACTAAATGTTGTAGTTAAAATAAACATGTGATTAGAGGTCTTTGTTCTATTTGCATGGTAAGAGGAACCTGGCTGTTAGGAACTTGAGTTACAGAAATGTAATTTTAAAGTGTTCAGCATCAGTATGTGATAGCTCACTATGTATGTGTAGTTGCTTTCAGAATCCACGTCCAATTAAAAAAATTCTCTGTAGGTGATTTATACTGAACAGTAAAGTAATTACCGTGATAAAATGTTTTATATGTTAACAGTGATAATAATCAGGCTTTTAAAATTGAAAAATGTGTTATAGGTATACCAAGACATATAATTGTCTTACTGAACTTCATCAACATTAACAGGGCTTTTTTTGAGCAGGAACACAGTTCCTGCTAGCTTGGTATCAGAAGGTGTGGCCCAATATACAAATGAGTTCCTGCTGAAATAATAGTGGTGTCAGAGGATGTGGCCTAATATACAAATGAGTTCCTGCTGAAATAATAGTGAAATAATAGTGGTATCAGGGGTGTGGCCTAATATGCAAATGAGTTTTTGCTGGGCCTTTTCTACCAAAAAAGCCCTGAGTACTGGAAATTTTTACAGAAAATTTATTCCCTTGCATGTGTATGGACATTTGACATAGGTAGCAATGTAAACATAGACTAAAGGTTTGATGGAAAGAACCTTGTGTGGAAGGAATATTGCTGTAGTTGTTGCTCCACAAACACATTAAGTGAATTCTACACCAGTTCTCATTATTTTCTTTCACAAACAGAACACCACCTTGGGATTCAGTTTTATATGTGCTATGCTTTAGTACAAGATGTGAAACAGCCTTACTGTGAGTGGAACACACTTTCTGTGTACCGAAAATAGTTATAACCATACATTCAGAATTCACTAAATGATGTAACCTGTTTCAGAGGAAAATTGTCAACAGTGAAATCCAGGGTTATTTTATTTGATAGATAATTCAAAATTATCTGCTTTTCAAGATGTGGAATAAAATTTCATTTTTAAATTAATTCAGGCTAGCTGTCTGTTACTTAGGCAACACAGTTTAATAAACATTTATAATAAGCCCACATTATATGGGTAGTTTGACGATCTCACCCCCTTCAGGACTGAATGAGCTCTTCCACAGACTTAATTCCTCCCCTGCTCCTTAAATGATACTCAGTGGCCCTTAGCATTCTGTACATCTAGAAATTTATTCCTCTGGCTGTCTTTGTTCTTTGAATACTTAGAACCTTTCATTTCCCCCCTATGAGTGGCCTGGATTCTTTATATTGTACATTTTGGTTCTGCTCTTCCTCCAAGAAGCTCAGGTCCTCATGTGAGTTCTTTTCCTCATTTTGCTATTTTTGTGATGGGTGTGGGTACCAGCTATTTTACTGGTACATATCCTGATGAAAAAGATTGATTTGGCTGTCCACTTACAGCAAAGATTGATAGGGGAACAGCCAATACTCCTTAGCTTTGGTTAATGACCAAATAGTATCTTCCTTGGGACACACTTAAAGAGCTATGATGGGCAGTACTGTAAAAGGAAAAATGTCAGAGTAATATTCTTTTTTTACTTGTCATGCCCTGCTTGGTAAATGTGTGGCAGTACTTTATTAAGTAGCATTTGTTAGCAAGGGAACAACTGTACAAGTAGTTGCTGTTCTAAGGGAGCACCTGTATTGAGCAATCCTAAACTTGCCTATTCAAAATCCTACTCCATTCTGTTCAGTGGTGGTTACTCCCAGAGTTAGGATTAGTATGTTAGAATTGCACTGCTGTTGTAGCAAATAGATTTTTTAACCAACAGGAAGCAATGAGAAGCATTTGAATCTGTTCTCCAATCAATTCCTAGTGTGATTCGTTATTTTATGTAGTAGGTTAAGTTATTCAGGCTGCTTTTTCTTAAGAGTTAACACTGGAATGTTAAGTCAAATATTTTTGTGTAATTTTTATTTTATTTTACAGAACTGGATATCAAAAGGATCTCTTCTTGAAACAATGGCATCAAAATCATCACTCCTTAAAGTAATCCTCCTAGGAGATGGAGGAGTTGGGAAGAGTTCAATTATGAACAGATACGTCACAAACAAGTTTGATACGCAGCTGTTCCACACAATAGGTGTAGAATTCTTAAATAAAGACCTGGAAGTGGATGGACACTTCGTTACAATGCAGATATGGGACACTGCTGGTCAAGAGCGTTTCAGGAGCTTGCGGACTCCTTTCTACAGAGGTTCTGACTGTTGTCTTCTTACTTTCAGTGTAGATGATTCACAAAGCTTCCAAAATCTGGGTAACTGGAAGAAGGAATTTATTTACTATGCAGATGTCAAAGAGCCAGAAACATTTCCTTTTGTGATACTGGGGAACAAAGTTGATATAAATGAGAGGCAAGTATCTATGGAAGAAGCCCAGGTCTGGTGCAGGAACAACGGCAACCATCCCTATTTTGAAACCAGTGCAAAAGATGCCACTAATGTTGCAGCAGCTTTTGAAGAAGCTGTTCGAAGAGTTCTTGCCAGTGATGATAGGTCAGATCATTTGATTCAGACAGATACAATAAATCTTCATCGGAAGCCCAAGTCTAGTTCAACATGCTGTTGACAACTTACTTTTATTTCTTTGCCATATTGTTCTAACTTAATGAATAATAATAGATTAAATATGATACAATGGGTCTTGCTCCAATATATTGTAATATTCTACTGCTTTACTGGTAGAGGAAAGCTTCTGTTTAATAAGTGACCTATTTGCTGAGTTAGTGTCTGACATGTGAGAAGGTACCACCTCAGAGCTCATTTAATTTAAATGTGTAATTTTCAAAGTAAATAAATTATACTAAAACTTGAAAGTTCTAGAAGCACTACTTGGAGGTCTTGTTCTGAAACTGAGATGCAAAAATAAATTTTTATATGTACATATATATTTTTATGAAATCATCAATCCATGTTTGCTTCACTAAAACTTTTTCATAAAGCAATAATACTGGGCATTACGTATGTGGTCTCGTCTCACTTTTCATCTTTAATGTGATTTTTTTTAAAAAAAATTCTGAGTTGAATTTTCTTAAGGGCTTTTGCTATTTGCCTGGTGTCACTTTATTGCTTGTAGATTTTAAGTTAGGAAGAAATAAACCTGCATATATATAGATACTATCTGAATGTGTATTCCTCCCCCTTTTATTTGCTCACAAACATTGATAGAAACTGAGAAATATTTTAACTGTAGAAATCTGGGTGATTTAAAGCAAAAGCTAAGTTGCTGGCCTTTAGAAGCTCAATTGAAGATTTCTAGCATTTAGGAAGTAGTGATCTTCAACTGTTTATGTGTCAACAAATGACTTCTAAAAAAACTGGAGACATGTTTGGAATTAGGGTTAGAGGAGGCTCATGTAATTGGAAATCTCAAATGACTGTTGATTGAATTTAGAGATTAATGATTTAATTAATATCAAAAGGGAAACTATATAAGTGACTTACTTGGGCACAAAAAAGATCAATGCCTGCTACTTTGAGTTGCCTAAGGATCATCTGAGAACCCCTTTAATACATTTAATGTGTACAAACTTGGGCTGCAAACCTCTGTGTACTTACATGGGAGTAGGTCCCATAGACCTATTTCAGAATAAACAGCTATAGAATCAGGCTGCGTGTCATTTGAATGTTTTGGTAATATGTTGGCTGAAACATTCTGCCTAAATCTGAGGCCCTATCTCTCAGGAGTGCTCTGCTTGTATCATCTATAGCCCCTGCAATAGATTTTTGAATACCACAAATATGGGAGTCTTTCACATCCAATCAACTCCCTACTCGTTATGTCCTATGGATATAGAAGAGACAAAGGCAACCGGCCTTGTAGACAAAGTGAGTATCCAAGAGGTCACTGCATATATGGGATGAGAATCAGCCTGCATCCGATATGCATTCTACTTAGGCATTTTATGTGCAGCTGTCTGTGTTCATGATTTCATATATTTGGTTTCCAAACTCTACATATTCCCATTTTTAGGAATTTTTGGTTTAGGTCTACTGGATTTAGAATCCTGTAGTAAACTCAATGCAAGTTAAATTCTAAGTAAAGGTGAGATTGGCCATGCAGTTGGAAGAATAGAAAAGAACATATACTGTTATCTTCTGAATTGTATTTTCTTCAAAGATTTAAGGTTCTACATATAGTCAGTGAGCCGCTATTAGCATGTTGTTTGTAGCAATTGGTCTGATAGGAAAATTATTCATTCTGCACTATCATTATCCTCTCCTCTAAATTCCTTTTTCAAGTTAGGATATAGTGAGGCGGAGTTCTGAGAAAGTTCTCTGCTGAGTGTTGAATTCTGTTAACAAGCTTTTTAAAAATTCCAGTTAATCTTCTACCATTACATCATGGGAAGAGGTTAACTTCCATTTTCTTAGATTCAGTTGGGTAGCAGTGTCAGTCTGAAGCAGTAGAACAAATTTTGAGTCCAGAAGCACCTTTAAGACCAATAAAGCTTTTTTGTATATGCACACTTCAAACCCCTCCATTCCAATGTATCTGAGGAAGTGTGCATGCACAAGAAAGCTCACACCTTGAATAAAACTTTGTTGGGCTTTAAGATGCTGGATGATGGAGAGAAGGCAGAGAATTTGCTGGTTATGAAAAATGAACAAGTGAAGTTCATTGTTTGTGTTAACAGATAATCAAATAACAGAATCACTTATAAAAGTGTCTTTGGACAGTCAAATAAAGCTTCGCTTATCAGGTTTGATAACTAGTCTATTCCTAATGCATATATGTTCCTCAAAGGAATTTCTTGGATAATACTGTCTGTAGCAGACAGCATTATCAAGACCCATGTTTGGTCCCATTACTTTAAGTAGATCAGATATATCTGCATATATTTCTCCAATCTTATGGGAAACAAAATGGATAGTTCTTATATTTCTATATTTCTGTTCATTCTCACACTGTTGGGAATATCCAAGTGAAATGCAGGCACTGGCATTTCATCCTATGGAACAATACATCCTATCTTTTATTATATGCATTTTTAAAAAAAACCTGGCCCATCCCCCTCACTGAGCATAATTTCTTATAGAAAACTAAATTTACAAGGCGCAACATAACCTGCCCCCCCCCCAAACACACACACACCATTCCCTTTCTTGGCTGGACACAGGCATCAATCTAACAGACTTCTCTGTACAGTAACTTAAAGCAGTCACCATCAAACTATGCCAGGGGTTTTGAACTCATTTGTTATGAGGGCCAGAACTGACATAACTGAGACCTGGACAGGCCATGTGTGCCATAAAATATAATGCCAGGTAGCGGAGATATAAACTTTATTAAGGATACAAACACAATTAAAGATCTTTTTTTAAAAAAAAACTTAAAAGTATGCTTAAAACATCAGTACTCTTGCAATATTTTGTTAAGTTTTAACTGACACCTCTTGCTCCGAATTATTGCATCAATATCTGGAAACAATGTCTGTGTTGCAGCAATCCTGAATATGCTGTTCAGCTGTGCATCTCTTAAGTTGCAAACCTACTTTTGGTTTATTGACATTCATTACAGAAATCTCATGGTCATAAGCCTAGCACCCAGGGGAAAACATGAAATGGCTGGCCATTGTAAGCTTTTGTACATAAGTTGCTTCGTGTACTGGTTAGCCAGTGGAGAAAACAGAGACTTTGCTTTTTAGCTCCTGTGCGATTCAGCAAGCCTGGCAAAGCAAGCTGTGGTGCAGAAGGAAGCATATGACAGTTTGGGGGGCTGATTAGGAGCCCTCCAGGGGCCTGATCTGGCCATTGGGCTGTACATTTGACACCCATGAACTACACCTTTTAACTGAAGGTAAACTGAAAGACTTCAGCGCACAGAAGTCATGTTATAACATTTTTATTTGGGAATGTCAATGCAACTTTTTACAACAAAATGCAGGGTTTGTCATCTCACCAGTATGTTTATGTAATGAAATACCACAATTTAAAGAGAAGTACTGTTGAACTGAAGAATATGCTTAAGTTCCACAAACAGTCTTTGCAGTTACAGGCTGGTCTTCACTGAAGCGTGTTCACAGGCGGAAGATTTTTGCCTATGGAGTGTATCTACTACTTTTCAGGGAGCATTTCGGGCGGTAGCGAGGTAGAGGTAGATGCCATCTGCAAGCAGAAATCCTTCTGTCTATGGAAGTTCTAAACCAAGGCTGCTGCTGTTTTTTTGATGCTTCAAAGCAGTGAGATAACTATTTACAACTGCACCCTTAGCCTCAACCATACTAGAAATCAATGGAGTCTGCAAATTTGTATTGTGACCACTGGCATAGCAAAAGAAAATTGAGCTTAAGTTATGCTTTTCATTAATGGCCATTTGCCCCTTATGGTAATTATGACAATGGCTTTCTGGCCTATGTGGTGTTACAAGAATTTATTTGGAATTGACTGATTTTAACCAATGCAAGAGACTTGTTTCCAAGTTAATACATGTGTTTTTCTCTGCCCCCTCCCATTCCCCCAAAGTAAGGTTTTGAAACCTAGTTAATATTGACAAATCTCAACTGAAGCCTTAAGGGACAGAGAGTAAATTTTCTCACTGTAACACTTACCAATAACCACAGAAATCCCTAAGCTCTGGCTGTAGATCACCTAGCCATATATTAATGTTTTGGCAGCACAATATAACACATTTGAATTGATTCATTACAATTAATTAGTGATGTCTGAACTCTTGAAGCTGTGTTCCTGTTTCTCATCTTCACATTTTTAAACTTCTTGAGAAAAGCCGGTTGGTCTCCACATGTTCAGGAAAAAGAGTCAAACTATTTCAATTCATTGCTATTCAACTTAAGAGATGCTTCTTCCCAAGAAATTGAACTTTTCTATCAAATGCAGTCGATCGAATGGCAGAGTTGGGTTCATAAAATGGATTCATTGCAAACTGATGAGAGAAAATTCAGCAATATGTATGTAAGTATATTTGAATGGGCTTTGACTAGAAAAACTTTGCATAGAATTACACCATAAAAAGCTTAAGATAAATTGCCACTTCTAAAAGAGCCAGTGTAGTGATGTGACACTTGCTTAAAGTATAAAATTCTCAATGATTTTTAGACAGTGTCTAAAATGGGTATTGGACTAGAATCTGGGGAACCCAGTTTCAAATCTCCACTCTGCCATGGAAGTTTGCTGGGTAACCTCGGGCCAGTCACATACGATCAGCCTGAACTAACTAATAGGGTTGTTGTCAGCTGCTTTGACATCGTTAGTAAGAAAAGCAGGATATAAATGAAGAAAACTAATTAACAACCTACACTGTTCTGTTGTAACATTAATAATAAAAACATAACAGAAACCCTGTTGGATGAGGCCAATGGTCCATCCAGTCCAACACTCTGTGTCACATAGTGGCCCAAAACCAGGTGCCATCAGGAGGTCCACCAGCGGGGCCAGAACTCCAGAAGCCCTCTCACTGTTGCATACCAAGAATACAGAGCATCGCTGCCCCAGACATAGTGCTGCATTTATCACCTTGTGCTAATAGCCACTAATGGATCTCTGCTCCATATGTTTATCAAATCCTCTCCTGAACTACACCCTTAGCCTCTTGAAGCTGTCTATGCTTGTAGCTGCCACCACTTCCTGTGGCAGTGAATTCCATGTGTTAATTACTCTTTGGGTGAAGAAGCACTTCCTTTTATCTGTTCGAAGGCTACTACTCATTAATTTTGTTGAGTGCCCAGGAGTTTTTGTATTATGAGAAAGGTACTTTTTTTTCTACCTTCATTGCATGCATAATTTTGTAAACCTTTTATCATGTCACTCCTCAATCATTGTTTCTCCAGGTTAAACAGCCCTAATCTCTTTAATCTTTCTTCATAGGGAAGGTGTTCCATCCCCATAATAATTTTAGTTGCCCTTTTCCAGTGCTATAAGAAAATTAATGTACCTTGGACTAATTTTTTGGAACACAGACAGGCAGAAGACTACATATTCTTGGCTTCATAACAAACTATTGTTTTTATGATTAGGCAAGTAAGGCATTCTTGCTTTCTACTCCACACAAGCAAAGCAGTTGTGGCTCATTCATACCTGCTACAGGACTTCACAAAACAGTAACAATAGGTAGAGTGTACACATATAGTAGCTCTTTTTTTTCCTCTAGTCTGTAGTGAAGTAAGCTAGAGACTTCCCCTATCAGTTACTAGAAAGAGAATCTTGGTTGCTACTGACACGTATTTATGGATCCCTGCGGTGAAAGTGGGTAGCATAGAGGCTATTCTCTGATAAACAATAGAACAAAGTAGAAGTCCAGTAGCACCTTTAAGATCAACAAAGCTTTATTCAGAATGTAAGCTTTTGTATGTATGCATACTTCTTCAGACTAGGAATGAGGGGCAGTAAGCAGAGCTGCATATAGCTGGGGGCAGTTGTTTAGAATACAAAATGGTACAAAGTTGAAATCCAATGCTATATGTAGCTCTGCTTACTGCCCCTCATTCCTTGTCTGAAGAAGTATGCATGCATACGAAAGCTTACCTTCTGAATAAAACTGTTGGTCTTAAAGGTGCTATTGGACTCCTACTTTGTTCTTTTGCTTCAGACCAATACAGCTGCCCACCTGGATCTATCTTATAAACAATGTTAGAAATGGCCTGTCAAGTAATGCATCTTCCATACTTCAAGGAATATAATATAAATGCTCAAGTAATTAAAAAAATCTCACCTTTATATACAAGTCGTACACATCACTAAAGAAGTTTTTGATTCCATCTTCTTGCCTGACATCATGAAGCATTATAAATCTCATATGTAGAACAAATTAAGAAAATGCACTCAATAAGAATTCATAAAGTAGAACATTATCCTGTGCCACAGGAAAGCAAAACCTATAATGGTCACTAGCCTGATATAAGTCTATGTTATTCAATATTCCTCTTCCCACTGAGATGGGGGAAGGAAAAAAACCACAAGTGCAAATAAGCAGTTTAGGATGCTTATGTAACAGCAGCAGTTAGACCATTTTGTGCCAAACACTGAGTAGTTCCTTGAAATGCACTCAAAAATGCACTCTTAGCCAATTGTAAAATTAATGACACCCCCTCCCCCATACACACAGAATACCTTCTCAAACAAACCCCTTCTAAAATTTCTACTTGGCTTTTTAGAAAGGTTCTTGCACTATTACTGGTTCAATTTAATTACGGTGATGTGCGATTTTTTGAAATAAATGTTGTAACTGCTGCACATGGCTACAAGTTATATTTCAGGAACAATGCAATATAACAGTTAAAACAATGTAAGCAAAAGTAAGTGGAAATCTAAGTTACAGCAGGATGGTAAGTTATGAAACAAGATTACTTGGTAATATATAGGTGAACATATAGAATAAGGCTTTGAATGCTTCAATTTTTAGATATTTAAACATCTAAATGCAAGATTTTAGGGGGAAATAGGAGACTTGTGCATGATTTCTCTATTCATAAGAGAAGCCATGTTGGATCAGGCCAATGGCCCATCCAGTCCAACACTCTGTGTCACACAGTGGCCAAATATATATATTCCCCCCGCAAAAACCTTTTCTTTACCTGATGTAAGTTACCTGTATTTTATCCACCCATCCTAAATTTTGTTACATTCATGTAATCCCTCTTAAAGAAAATGTTTATTTTCAAGGTGCTGCATTTAGGTTTTAAGCCAACAGCCTTGACCTGAAAATAGTAAAAAAAAAAACCCAAAACCATAAAGTTTGAAGTAATAAAAGAGGGTTTATGGATTTATAATATACAGCACCGCAGACACCTCCCATGAAGGTAGTAAAGGAAGTTAGCAGAATGGAACAATCCCATTCCCCTTTCCCACATCTCACCAATTCTTGGGGTGCAGCAACAAGATTCCCCTCGCCTGTGGGGAGTGGTCAGATTTTCAGAACACTGGTTCTCAGCTTTCTCTGGGCTAGCATTTTGACACCTCCACCAATGCAATTTCTCTACTGCATCTCAGGTTTCAATTGAAAGAGAAAGTCCTGGGATGAAGACACTGGGGGAGAGGGGGGAGAGTGTCTCATCAGAGCATTTCATTAGACTGGAGGGAGGTATCCAGTGGAGTGCCACAGGGCTCAGTTCTGAGCCTGATACTTCTCAGGATTTTTATTAATGAATGAGGGGATAGTGGAACTATTCATTAAATTTGCAGATGACACCAAATTGAGAGGATCAGCAAACACATCAGAAGATAGAGACATAATTCAATGAGATCCGAACACACTGGAAAAATGGGTTGATATGAATACGATGCAGTTCAACAAGGATAAGTACAAAGTTCTACATCTGGATAACAAAAATGAGAAGCATGCATACTGGATGGGAGATATACTTCTGAGAAGCAGTACATTGAAGACTTTGGGGTAGGGGTAGACTATAAGCTAAATATGAGTAATCAGTTTGATGCAGCAGCAAAAATGAAATCCAGTTTGGGATGTATCAACAAGAGGCATAACATCCAAATCACGAGATGCCATAGTCACTCTGTAAACTGTATTGGTCAGGCTGTACCTGGAGTATGGTGTGCAGTTCTGGAGGCCTCCCTTCAAATAGAAAGTGGACAGAATGGAGCAGGTGCACAGGAGAGCAACAAATGTGATCAGGGGGCCTGGAGACCAAGCCCTACAAGGAAAGGCTAAGGAATGTGGGAATGTAAAATCTGGAGAACAGGAGGTTGAGAGGGGATATAATTGCTCATTTTAAGAATTTGAAAGACTGTCACTTAAAGGAGGGCAGGGAGCTGTTCCTGTTGGCAGCAGAGGAGAGGAGTCGCAATAATGGGTTTAAATTTTAAAAGATACTGGCTGGATATCAGGATTTTATTTTCAGTAAAAGTTCAGCAGTGGAATCAGCTGCCAAGGGAGCTGATGAATTCCCCCCCACACACTGAGGCCAATCCCATACTGAGCATTGGACTAATTGGCCCCCTCCAACTCTATTATTATGTCCCTAAGAAAAAGTGACAGGCAGTATTCCCCCACCCAACAACAGTTATGGGCCAGAATGGAACCTAGTATCATCACAGGGAGCTTAACAGATAACTGTTTGGGCTGGGCACCCCTAGATTTACAAGATTTTAAAAGTAATGATTGGTGTTAAGACATGCTTGAGCAAAACAAAAATAGCTTTCCATCCTTTTTCCAGAAGATAACCTGAAGGTTCTCTACATATGGTAGTTACCCAGGAACTATCCAGCCCCCTCCTCCAAAGCAACATGCTTAGATCTGCCAAAGTATACCTCCTATTCTTCCCTTCTATAAAAGACAAATTAACTATGCCCTAAATAGTATCTTTAGCAATTTATGTACTAGACTGCAGTAAAACACAAAAAGGATATGTCCTGCAGTGACAAAAGCAGAAACAAACCATTCATTAAATTTGTCCACAGTCTTCAGATACATATTATTAGACAGCCACATATTCTCATCTACTAGATCAAGAGCAGCATGAGCTATAAACTGATTGAGATGACGATGATCATCCTGTGAAGTGTCAGACAGTGGAAATCAGCTCTGAATACAGAGAATATTGAAGTAAAGCATAAACAAACTTTAATATATTATTAAATGCTCAGTACTAATTTAAAACAATCTCCATGAATGATTAACAAGGGAATCGCAAAAGCTTGAACCAGGGACAGAATCTGTATAGATATTCTAGTTGAACCAGTTTCTCAAGATACCAAGATACATATGTCTGCTCCAGATGGGAAGAACAGATTGCAGATTCATAAAACACAGCACAATATGGTTGGGAATATTTTCCAATAAGATTTTTTTTAACTGCTACCCCTTTAAAGGGACAACGTAATAATCCCTGTATTCATGAGGTTGGCATCCATTTTCTGTTGGAGACTGTTTTTACTATAGTTTCACAAAATATTGTACACATTTCTCACCTTAGACTCTACTTTACCAGCTGGTAGAAATTCCATTTCAAACACTGGATTATCATGATGGCCCACAATTACAAAGTAGAAGCTTCCAGACATGATATTCAAAATACTGCCCTTCTGAAAAACAAGATGTAGAATTATACAGCTGGAAGAGGCCTTCTCTATTTTGTGTTTTAATACAGGGCTTTTTTGTAGCAGGAACTCCTTTGCATATTAGGCCACACACCTCTGATATAGCCAATCCTCCAAGAGCTTACAGGGCTCTTCTTACAGGGCCTACGGTAAGCTCTTGAAGGATTGGCTACATCAGGGGTGTGTGGCCTGATATGCAAATGAGTTTCTGCTACAAAAAAAGCCCTGGTTTTAAAAGGATATCTTGCTTCCTCAGAGTGAATATTTTTAATAAATTCCTCTGTTTCTCTTTTGGAATGAGTGGAATGCCTTTGAGGATAAGATTTATTCACTCATATGAAATTTTTTTATGGTTAAACGATCAACAGCATTAGAGAACTTCTGTATATACTGTAGACACACGCAACATTCAAATCCAAAATGCATTCCTTTACAAAGAAGGTACTGCCTTTTTCATGAACTGAGGAGACAGGGTGTTTTGGGGGGATTGTTTTTTCCTTCCTCAGGTGACTATGATGCAGCTTGGTAGAGATAGCAAAAACAATCTGCTGTCCTCTTGACCTGCAGGAGGTGAAAGTACTATTTTCAAGGATATCTTTATTGTTTAAATTGTGTCCACAATTTATATTCAATGTTTTCAATATCATGACTAATTTGATATCCAGTTAGATTCAGATGGGATATCTGTGTTGGTCTGAAACAGAACAAAATTTGAGAGACCAGTGGTACCTTTAAGACCAGCCCCGTAGCCAGGATTTGAAGAATTGGGGGGGGGGACTGATTTTTTTTAGGGGGCACATAGTGGCCCCAACCTCCAGGGCCTTCTCTCCTACCACCGCTGAGGAGGAAAGCTGCCAGCTTGCTGCCATACAGCCTCCCCCCTCCCCACAGCTGCTCCAAGGTGATCCCTTTCCACCCCTCTTCCAGCAGCTCTGGTGGGGAGCCACTCAGAGGTTTAGATACGTGCCGCATGGTCTCTTGCCCTTACCTGTAGCATAATCCAGCTAGGCAAGCCCAGCGGGACAAGGGGGGGGGGAAATGGAAGGCGCCACCAAGTCGCAACTGACTTCTGGGGCTACAAGACCTCAAATTCAGATTTCTTCCTGTCAGAGGGTGAGTCGAGGCTGCCCAAGCGCAGCTCCCACCCTCATTCGGGTGGCCATTGAGACCAGGCCAGAAAACCCCTGCAGGCGAACATCACCTCTCCACTGATCCCCAGTCCCGGACTGCAGCTGGGACCTCCACTTGTGTGCGCCAGCCTACCCTACCCTGTCAGCAATGGAGCCATCCGCCCCCTACCCCCGCCGCCCCACTTGAGGGCCAGAACGGCCTCTTCTTGCAGGCGTCCTCTAGCCCAACGTCAGCCCAACATGGAGCTTAACTTTCATTCCTGGGTGCTGAAAGTGCCCCGTTGTTTCTGCTTGCTGGGGGGGGGGGGGGGCGGGTGGTCAGAGATTTCTTCCAGCCCCAAACAAGCAGAAGCAACACAGAGCTTAACTTTCAGTCCTGGGCTCCGAAAGTGCCTCGTTGTTTCTGCTTGCTGAGGGGTCAGAGATTTCTTCCAGCCCCTAAGCAAACAGAAGCAACAGGGAGCTTAACTTTCAGTCCTGGGCTCCGAAAGTGCCCTGTTGTTTCTGCTTGCTGAGGAATCAGAGAATTCTTCCGGCCCCTAAGCAAGCAGAAACAACTGTGTATGACAACGGCAGAATTGGGAAGGATGCAGCCGAGGCACTGGAGGCTGGTTAGGGGCCTCAAGTCAGGGGGCCCTGCTTAGCAGTCAAGGGGATGTTCCCCCACAGGCCCCCTCGTAGCTATGGGCCTGTTTAAGACCAACAAGGTTTTATTCATGGTATAAGCTTTCATGTGCAAGCACACTCCATCAGATACCTGATATATCTGACGAAGTGTGCTTGCACAAGAAATCTTGTACTGTAAATAAAACTTCATTGGTCTGAAAGGTGCCTCTGGAATCAAACTTTGTTTTGATATTCAGTTATGTGGCTAGTCCTATTGTGACTGTATGAGAATGTTTCAGATCAAATAATACTTCATTTTGTTTGCCACAAAACATTCACAACTTGTATTTTTTCATAGCTTTATGACAGCAAGATGCATGTACTAAATTAGCATACAGTGCAGCTGTTTGCAGTTCTTTTTTGTATTGTGCATATTTGCAATTTTGATTGTAGAAAAGTAATACAATTATTTTTATAAATATATCAAGTACCACTGTAATATATTCTAGGTTGTTAAAAAAGCAATGAAATGTCTGTTTGAGGGGGAAAAAAATTAATGCACATATTTTTTCCTACAATTTCTGGTGTTTTTTCCTTATGGATTCAGCATTTCTAGAAATTTTACATCTTGGCACCTATCATACAGACCTCAGACTTATCTTTTCGTATGTTAAGCCTATTAAGGCTTATTTGAGTAAATTCTCACATTATTGCTTATGACTATTACAGAGAGAAAAGCTTGGAGTGTTGGGGGGAATATAAAACTTGTGCTCATTCTTTATGATACACTGGTCTGTCCAAATTAAAAAGTATTACTTGGCCACTATTAGAAATAACTGGTTTTTTGTTCCATATTTGTAACTGAACAAGTACAACAGTTTTTTTTTTAAATTAGAGATTCAAGTGGGTAGCCATGTTGGTCTGAAGCAACAGAACAAAATTCAATTCTAGTGGCACCTTTAAGACCAACTAACTTTTATTCAAGGTATAAGCTTTCGTGTGCATACATGCTTCTTCAAACACATTATTTTTAAAAGTATTTTTATTAAAAGTTTTTAAACATACAGATAAAAAGAAAAGGAAGAAAAGAAAGGAAAAAGAAAAAAAGAAAAATGAAGAAACTTACCAATAAAATTTCTGAAATTTCTTGATGACAAAGATAGTTATTACTAACTTACAACATGATTACTTACTGTAGTCATAGCTATTATACATCAGTCTCTTTTCTGTTATTTAAAATTCTGCATATTCATCAGATCCATAAAGAATTTTTTCCCATTGTATGCAAACAAGTCGAAAAGGGGTTTCCAGTTTACCAAAAATGCATATAATGGCTTGTCTCTAATCAGGCAAGTAAGTTTATCAATCTGTGAATATTCCAACATTTTTAACAATCATTCTTCTACTGTGGGTATATTCATAGACTTCCAATTCTGTGTGTAAAGTAGCCTCGCTGTTGTTGTCATATATAAAAACAAAGTTCCATGACTATTTTCAAGATGTCTGTCCATTACTTCTAAAATAAAAACTTCTGGTTTCATTTGTATATTGATTTTTAAAATCCTCTGCATTAATAAATGTATTTGTATCATGTGCTTCTATACACATCCATCACATATGGTAAAAAGTTCCTTCATGATGTTTATGGTTCCAACATTTGAAATATTTTTTATAAATTTTAGCCAATTTATCTGGAGACATATACCAACAAATATCACAAAACACAAAATGCACACATTCTGAAGAATCTGAAGAACTGTGCATGCGCAAGGAAGCTTATACCTTGAATAAAATGTCATTTGTCTTAAAGGTAAAACTGGACTTTGCCCTTTAAAAATGATGTCCTCTTTAAAATCACCTGGCTTTAAACTAGAAATATTTTAAACTGTCCTGTGTTTTTTACTCCCGTTACCATAACGTGATGGACACATATTTGTTAGAAATCTATTACTACCAAAGTGTGTGTGGGGGGGGAGTAGGGCTCTATAGTCCTCCACAACATTGCCCCACCTAATTTTTCCATTCCCATAACCTGATATCTCATATCTGCCATTACTTTTACTTCTTCAATTCCATCACCTGCATGTTGGAAAGGGAAGGCCTTTGCACCGTCTCTTAGCCCTAGACCAGGGGTGGGGAACCTTTTTTCTGCCAAGGGTCATATGGATATTTATAACATCATTCGCGGGCCATAAAAAATTATCAACTTAAAAAATAGTGCTCCGCTGAGGAAGAATGATTCAGCCCAGCAAAATTAATGCAAATAATTGTTTTTCTATTTGAAGTCATGTGGGGAGAGCCTAATCTGGCCCACACACACACACCCGGCCCGCCACCCCAGGCAAATACATAGGGCCAAGGCTTTTTTGTAGAAAAAGCCCAGCAGGAACTCAGCAGCATATTAGACCACATCCCCTAATATTAGTATATTAGGTCACACACTTATTAGCATATTGGGCCACACCATCTGGGATAATCACGTGCAAACTGAACTGTGACAGTAACTTTTCCAGGCCCTGTAGCAATTCTGGCCAGCCAGTCAGGTCCCAGGGAGGCTGCCGCACAATACATCTGGGTTCTGTGATCCCTGCCTGGCCCTGGGGAGGCTGCTGCACAGCACGACTGGGCCCCACAATCCTTGCTGGCCAGCCAGGCTCCAGGGAGGCTGCCACATGGCTTGGTTCGGTCCAGCAATCCCTGAGGGCCACATCAAGTGACCTCAAGGGCCGTATACGGCCCTTGAGATGGAGGTTCCCCACCCTTGCCATAGACTAAAGAGGGAGCCTATAAGAGTCAGAGAGATAGAAAGACCAGGACAGTGACTATCCTTCCTTTTACTCCCTTTGATGTGTCAGTTGCTAAGGGAATCTTCTTAGGGAGTCTAACACCTCTCCCTAATGCACCAGCCTTCTTCGTCTTGGCACCATAACAGCAGGCCATGCTCCCTGTGTTTCTATCCATCCTAGCGAGTTAGACTACTTTTCAGTGCAGGTATCTAAAGATTTTCTATTTGCAGCAAGCGATCGTGCTCTCGCTAGTTTTTTCTAGGGGAACTGTCACTTGGAAGGGATTGTATTATGGCAGTAGGGCTGCCAAGTCAAATTCAAGAAATATCTGGGGACTTTGGGGGTGGCGCTAAGAGACTTTGGGGGTGGAGCCAAGAGACATTAGGGGTGGAGCCAAGATCAAGGCTGTGACAAGCATAATTGAACTCCAAAGGGAGTTCTGGCCATCACATTTAAAGGGACTGCACATCTTTTTAAATGCCTTCCTTCCATAGGAAATAATGAAGGATAGGGGCACCTTCTTTTGGGGTTCATAGAATTGGACCCCCTGGTCCAAACTTTTTGAAACTTGGGAGGTATTTTGGGGAGAGGCACTAGATGCTATACTGAAAATTTGGTGCCTCTATCTCAAAAAACAGCTCCCTCAGAGCCCCTGATACCCGCGGATCAATTCCCCATCATTCCCTATGGGAATCGTTCATGGAGGTGCATGATGGTTGTGGGGGCGGGGCTTCCCCCTCCGGCCAGCTGGCTGGGGGAGGGGGGAAGCCTGTAAAACCGGGGGATCCCCCTCTGGGACCTGGGGATTGGGAAGCCTATATGGCAGAGAAGGACAAGAACCACCCCAGTGGAAAGGGCTTCATTTTCTCCTCCCCTTAACAGCTGCATTCTGTTCTGTTAGGAAGGAATGAAATGCTCCCCACCCCCCTTAGAACTTAATTGGAAAGGAGCACTTACCTCGGGCCAAAGAACCCAGAAAGGCGACGATACTCACTCTACTTTTCGCCTTGGTTCGACACCTAAAACGTTCGGCGCGTCTTGATGTCGTCACTACGCCTACCTAAACATCCAAGCAAACCCATGCGGGAGGGAGGGGGAAGGTCCGTGAAAGTCATAGGACAGCAAGAGCTCTCGCGAGAGCTGCGCGTCTGGAGGCGGTAACAATGGTAACGGGCTGTAGCCGTTAGTATGTGCTACAGGGCGAGGCTTCGGATAGAGCGGTTGACTGGGCGGGTGAGGGAAGTTGTGGTGTTTCTTCTTCGCTTTGTGGGCTCGTGTCGCAGTCGTGAGACTGTGTTGACTTTGTTTCTTCTGTCCGCGTTTCCGAGCCTCCTCCGCTAGTTGCTCAAAGCCGAGCCTGTAAACCCGGAGGAACGGGGAATCCGCTTCCAGGATTGTGCCTGGGTGTCCAGAAACAGTGTCCTGCTCAGAGCGCTCCACCAAAGATGTGCGGGTGGAGGGTGGAGGCTTTCAACGGCTTCTTCTCCAGCAACTGAGAGCAAGAGCTCTGGGAGGGCTGCTTGGAGATACAGGTAGTAGCCTAAAGTCGCAAATCATTGCCTTGTATTTGCCACCTCGAGCACGATGTAGTCTTCTAGACTAGGGTGAAAGGGAAGATTGGATGGGGTGCTACAGATTCTATAGAGGGAACCGCTCCCTGCCCCCCCCCCCCGCAGAATCTACAAATTTTATTTTTGAAGCTTACAAGGTATCTTAGATCATTTGTGGCTACAAAAGAATCTCATTGGAGCATCAGGAGTGCATTCAGCCCTTATAGATAATACAGCTTTGTGTTAAGTTATGACATGTTTCATTCCTACTTACTGCCCCATCAACTAACTTTTTGTGCTTTTAAGAGTCACTTTTAAGAACTCTGTATCTTAGGATATGCTGCATAGTGCATACTCCTTAAGACTTCTTTGTGGTTGCAAGAACTTGCTTACAGGGAAAAAATGACAATGATAAATCAATTCTGTAACCATTGCGCAACTTTCCATTTCAGACCTGTGTCCTCCCCTTCCCAAATCCATGTATGTTTTCCTGCTTCTGTAAGCCCAAGAATATTGCATTGATGCTAAAACTAAATTTTGCTGAAGAGCAGTTACTATTATCAAAATGAAAACTCTTTTATCATTTTCTGCATGTTTAATAAAATGCTGCTCCCTAAAAGTTAATACTTTTAAGTAAATTCTTAAGTTTTGCAAATTAAGATTTGGATGGACAGTGTGTGGTATTCGAATATATCTGTAGATTTTTGTGTGTGTTTTTTAGGTCCTGATGTCTTCAGCTGAATTTAAGGTTCTGTCACAAGATGAACTCCGGAAAAGACTATATCAGACGTTTAAGAACCGAGGTGTTTTGGACACGCTGAAGGTCTTTGATTTAAATTAGATTGAAGCTGATAATCTGTAAATTGAATGGCAGCTTATTTTTTATTATTAAGGAAGTGTTAATACAAGCTGCAGTTTTAATGAACCTGAGTATGTTTTGTGTTTTTAGATCCGTTCCAGTCCAGTTTCCACCCGGGCCATGGGGCAGAGACAGTGTTGGTCGCCCTCATGGATGATCTCCGGTGACATCTGGATCGAGGCGGTATGGCAGTGTTGCTGTTGTTAGACCTGTCGGCAGCATTCGATATGGTCGATCATCGGCTACTGACCCGCCGCCTCGCCGACACAGGGATTCAGGGGTCAGCCTTGCAGTGGCTTTCCTCTTTCCTTGAGGGTCGGGGACAGAGGGCGGCGATCGGGGGAGAACTTTCCCGGAGACACCTACTTAATTGTGGGGTACCTCAGGGGGCTGTTCTCTCCCCGATGTTGTTTAACATCTACATGCGCCCCTTGCCCAGATTGCCCGGAGATATGGGCTGGGTTGCCACCAGTATGCTGATGACACCCAGCTCTATCTATTGATGGACGGCCGAACTGAGAATCTGGACCGGGTGTTGCAAGCTGTGGCAGATTGGCTCAGGCTGAGTGGGCTGAAATTGAACCCAGTGAAGACAGAGGTCCTTTGCCTAGGCCGTAGCAGGCTGGGGGGGGGATCTCCCTGTCAGCTTTTGATGGTGCGCCACTGGTCCCAGTGCGCAGGGTCAGGAGCTTGGGAGTGCTACTGGAGTCTTCCCTGACAATGGAGGCCCAGATAGCAGCCACTGCTAAATCCACCTTTTTTCATCTTAGGCGGGCGAGGCATTTGGCTCCCTTCCTGGAACATGGCGACCTGGCAACAGTGATCCATGCAACGGTCACCTCGAAGTTAGACTACTGTAATGCCCTCTACATGGGGCTGCCCCTGTACCGAACTCGGAAACTGCAGCTAGTGCAGAATGCAGCAGCCAGACTGTTAATGGGACTACCTCGGTGGGAACATGTACGGCCTAGGCTGTGGGAACTGCACTGGCTGCCAATTGCGTACCGAGTCCGTTACAAGGTGCTGGTTATTACCTTTAAAGCCCTATATGGCTGATGACCTGTCTACCTTAGGGACCATCTCTCTCCATATGTTCCCCAGAGAGCACTGAGATCTGGTTCACAAAATCTTCTGAAAATCGCTGGGCCAAAGGAGGCTAAGTTAAAAACAACTAGGGAGCAGGCCTTCTCGATAATGGCACCCCAATGGTGGAACCAGCTGCCAGAGGAGGTGCGGGCCCTGTGGGATTTTAACCAGTTCCGTAGGGCTTGTAAAACCACCCTCTTTCAACTAGCCTTTTAAGTTGAACTTAGAAACATCAAGCCATCTTTATATATACTGAGTTTGTAGCACCGTTAAGTTTTACTGGATTTTAGACTATTTATGTAATTTAATTAATGTATGAACAGTTTTATATTGTTATTGTTTGATTTTACTGTTATTGTATCATGGTATATACCATGTCCTGTAAGCCGCCCTGAGCCTGCCTCGGCGGGGAGGGCGGGGTATAAATAAAAATGTTTCATTTTTTTTAAATGCTGAAATGCAGCAAAATATCTTTAGCCTTGAGGAATTCATTAGTTGCATGTTGAAATCTGATTTCATTTCCTTTAATTTGGAAAACGTAGCCCTTTTTAGAATAGAATTAATAGAATTCAAATTGAAAAACTAAATACATTTTGGATGACAGATTCAAATGAAACAATTTATATTCTGAATTTAGATTCATTTTTCCTTACCAATCTAAAGATGCACATAGCCAAATTTTGAATTCTGGTAATTTTAAGAGTAGATGCTAATCCTAACTCATTTTCATTTATTATTTTAAAATATTTCTTGTTTTGCCTGTGCCTTCCTTACTTGCAAGATAACACTAACAAGGGATTGTGTCCATAAAGGAGAGTTCAATTTTGTTTAGAGAGAGTAAACAGTATACTATACTACAGGTTTGGTTTTTTTTAAAGAAAAAAAAAGCTTGGTGGAATTTAGAAAGCGAAGTCGGGATATCCCAGATGCTGCTTTGCAATAGTAAACAAAATCCTCAGTATACTTGTACATTTCTGCCTTAGGCTTCAGTCTGCTCAAAATCCTGTTATGTTATTACATGTACTGTGGGTTTGCTCAACTGTGCATGGTTTCTAGATACATTTAGAAGTATTATAGATCTTTATTGTAAACATACTGTCAAGTTTCGCGGAAGTCCAGCCTTCCTTTACATTTGGCCATTTATGGTGCAGTACAATTTTACTTTCAGTGTTAAATGCATATTTTCAGAGTTTGCTGTTTTTTCTCTGTCACAGACACAGCTTCGAAACCAGCTTATACATGAGTTAATGAATCCAGTTTTAAGTGGAAAAATCCAGTTGCAAACCGTTCCTAATGACTTCAGCTTGTTGTTAGTTAATGCTTCCAACAGTCTGGTGGCAAATCATCTGCACAAATGTGGATATGAATACTCACTGTCTGTCTTCTACCCAGAAAGTGGATTAGAAAAGGATAAGGTAAGTGCATAACTCTTCTGAAGGATATATGAGATTATGTTTTAGTGCTTAAATAAGGATATTATGTCTGTATAATAATAATGATAGTGAAAAGACCATGTATTGCCTTGAGAAGCGCAGACCTTTAATCAGTCTGTACAGGAACATGACAACACAAGCAAGTACAGGTCAGATATTGCTTTCTGCATATGCTCAATTTTGCATTGCCTGCTGAGGGTGATGAGCACACCAAATTACCATAAAGCAGAGAATTACCGGTATATCTTACAGCAGTGGAAGTAGATGCACTATCACCCAACCAGTCCCTTTAAAATGGATTCTGCTTGTAGTGAGGGAGGACACCCAGCAAGAGTTATTCTTTGAGACAGCCTTGTCAGCTGCTGAACATCCACGTGTGTGTGTCATATATGGGAGTTTGTACTGGGGACATGGGAAACCATTAAAACATGCATCTTTACAATGTGATGCCTTCTTATCAAGCCTGAAATTTTTGTGAGCTGGTTGTAACTTTTCTGGGATCTGAGAAGCTGGAGTGGGGATGAGAAAAACCGCAAGTTCCTACTGACATGTGTTTGTAATCCAAAATCAGATGACTCGCAATCCATCATATTTGTCAGAGACATTTTGGTACATTTGGGATGTGTAATTTCATACTATATGAGAAACTCTAGCTTACTTAAAAATCTAGTGCTGGGATAAGTTTTATAAAATTAAGACGTGATGGACCAGTGTATGAGAATAGAAATCTGTAGATGTAGGTGGGATGATTACAGTTAGTTGATTGTAGTTAGATGGAGAAGCACAGTCCGTTGTCCAGTGATGCACATTTCATCACTTGAATTGTCCCAGTTTTGTTGTAAATTGTCATACTGTTTCTGTCTAAAATTTATAGTTGTGAATAAGAGAGGTGTTCTCCTTTGTTTTCTTACAAAGTTGCTTACTATGCAAGACCTTCTGCAGCTGATGAGAATCAGTCCAAAGACAGATCTTTACAAAACAATGGTAAAATCTTATTTTTTTTTAAAAAAAAAAATCTTGTCTGTTGTTAAAGCTGGGTGAAAAAAAAATTGATACTTTTTCTCTTACAGATTTCAGCCTCTCAAAAGGACAGTGCAAAAGGTATAATTTTAATGTACTTAAACAATTAGCCCAAACAAACCTGATTTTACAGACATCAGTTCAAAAACTGAACATGCATGTTTGATAAATACATGGCTGTTTTCATTGTAGCATGTCATGCTGTTAAGAGTCAAACTGTTCTTTAAGGAAATGTATTGAAAGTGATGAGTTGGTGCAATATAAATGTTGCTTTTGATGATTTGTTTGCATGTTCTGTATGACACTTTTTAAAATTTAGATTCATTGAACTTTCAGTAATGAGTTTTTTACTGTTGCAAAATAGTATTTATTGTTCTTACTTAATTTTGAATTTATTAATTTGTTGTAGAAGAAATATGTGATAAGCAGGGCATCTCTAAGGTTTTCTTGTACAGGTTTTAACGGAGCTGATAGAGCATAATCTCTGTAAGGAGACGTGTAACGCAGGAATTCAGACAGGTCCCATAGCACCTTACAAAGAATCTCTTGGTAAGTGTAATTATTATGACCTGTTCTCCTGTTTGGCTTCAACATGTTGTGAGTTAATGCTTCTGGGAGAGAACAGTAGGGTTGGGAAATACTGCAGATTTTCTGTACTAGCAGTGCACTAGGAAGATGGGTGTATGAATGTTTATAAATATGCTGCAATGCGAGCCCAGCTACACCCACACAACCACAAAGATGTAGGGCAAATTGAACACTCACTTTCCGTTCTCATATAAAGAAACATGAAACACCAACACACAGAACACATGACAGCATCCTTTTATACAACCTGACAGAGCAGTACTAAAACATTATATGGTCCCTATGATCACAATTAATTGTTCATTCAGCTAGTTAACAATAACTTGTGGGATATGAAACTTCTAGAGTTCGAGGAAGGAGAGAGGACATATTGCAATGGAAATGTTTATACTAAAAAATCCTTTCCACCACAGAATGCATTTCATCTGTTGCAACAGACAACACTCATGGCAAGTACTCCTGCCAGGCTAAGAGCACATTAAGCTCCATTTGGCAGACCAGGTCATAGTCTAGTTTGCTCAGATGCAAGTTGGAATTCCATGGCAGCCAGCTAAAGTGGAGCCAAAGATTAAACTGCCAGATACCTGCTTTTCTGTCTTATTTCTGCATGCACACACATACTGACTTTTAACATTTTTTTTAACTTTTCTACTACTTCGCTGCTGTCAACTAATTTCTTTGAAGCCTTTTAAGTAGAATCTGGATAGATCAGTATCCTATGTTGATATAAAATATAAAAATAGTAGGAGCTAGAAATACCATGAGAAGAGAAAATCATTAAGTTGAGTCATATTAAATGAGACATTGTTTTACGTTTTTCCATAGCTGAGAAACTTCAGATGATTGATGAACAGTTTGCAGAGAAGTATCCTCAGCGCCACATATCTGAGTCTCTAGATGTAAAACTTGCTGAATACAGAAAAGAAATAGAAGACCAGCTCCAAGCAGAAATGGCTCAAAAGGTCAGGGAAATGGAAGGGGAAAGAGGGCAATTTAATTATAGAAATCTTATATGACCATGAGATTCTTTTGTGTACCCCTCTAAGTATACAAAAGAGTGGGAAAAAAGCAGAGAGTAAACATTTATTAACTAAAGAATTTTCATTATGAATAGCGGGTAATAACTTACTAGTTTATAAATGCATCATTTTGGTTTACCTAGTCCAAAGGTTTTGATTTGTTAAAAGACAAAGTTGGGGGAATGTACATTTAATTTATTATTCATTTTTTTTTAAAAAAAAATGTGGACTGCGCTTGAGGGGGTGTGGGGGGAGACAAAAATATGCTACCTATTTTAGTGGTTAAATAGTTGGTCAGCACAGCTTTCCATGCATTGCACAGTCAGTACTAAATCAGGAAGCTGAGGAAAATAGAGCAGTGAAGAAGAGAATAATCAAAACTTTGCATTGAAAGGGAACCAGCAATACTCCAGACCATCTTGTTTGGTATGTGAGGCTTGTTGGCATGTAACCAAGGATTGCCTCCTAGTGCATTTGGTCAAATACAACCCTCCTCCTTTCCCCCTCTTGTTTTCATTTGCCACTACACCAGCATCTTCCCAGGTACATGCTGTAGGTTTTTAGACACTTGGCTTAAAAAAAAAAAAAAGTTGAATTCCCGTGGAGTAGTGATGAGGGTTGAGAAGGAAAGAGGATAAGAACATAGGAGAGCCAGTTTGGTGTAGTGGTTAAGTGTGCGGACTCTTATCTGGGAGAATCAGGTTTGATTCCCCACTTCTCCACTTGCACCTGCTAGCATGGCCTTGGGTCAGCCATAGCTCTGGCAGAGGTTGTCCTTGAAAGGGCAGCTGCTGTGAGAGCCCTCTCCAGCCCCACCCACCTCACAGGGTGTCTGTTGTGGGGGAGGAAGGTAAAGGAGATTGTGAGCCGCTCTGAGACTCTTCGGAGTGGAGGGCGGGATATAAATCCAATATCATCTTCTTCTTCTTCATAGGAGAAGCCATGTTGGATCAGGCCAGTGGCCCTTCCAGTCCAACACTCTGTGTCATACAGTGGCCAAAAAAACCAAGTGCCATCAGGAGGTCCACCAGTGGGGCTAGAAGCCTTCCCATTGTGCCCCCCCCCAGCAGCAGGAATACAAAGCATCACTGCTCCAGACAGAGAATTCCAACAATACACTGTGGCTAGTAGCCACTGATGGACCGCTGCTCCATATGCGTATCCAGTCCCCTCTTGAAGCTGTCTATGCTTGTAGCCGCCACCACCTCCTTCAGCAGTGAATTCCACGTGTTAATCACCCTTTGGGTGAAGAAGTACTTCTTTTTATCAGTTCTAACCCGACTGCTCAGCAATTTCATTGAATATCCACAAGTTCTCGTATTGTGAGAAAGGGAGAAAAGTACTTCTTTCTTTACTTTTACTTTTTCTATCCCATGCATAATGTTGTAAGCCTCTATCATGTCACCCCGCAGTCGACGATTCTCCAAGCCAAAGAGCCCCAAGCGTTTTAACCTTTCTTCATAGGGAAAGTGTTCCAACCCTTCAATCATTCTAGTTGCCTTTTTCTGCACTTTTTCCAATGCTATAATATCTTTTTTGAGGTGCAGTGACCAGAATTGTACACAGTGCTCCAAATGAGTGCACTGTCGATTTATACAGGGGCATTATGTTACTGGCTGATTTGTTTTCATTTCCCTTCCTAATAATTCCCTGCATGGCATTGGCCTTTTTTATTGCAATCGCACACTGTCTTGACATTTTCAGTGAATTATCTACCACGACCCCAAGATCTCTCTCTTGGTCATGATGGTGGATCTGCTGGGAAAAAGGCAGTTATTTACAGTGCCCTATTAAGCACTGGGTAGAGTGTTATCAGGAACAGTGAGACAAGATGTAAGATGTCTGTGATTGGGCTTTGTTTACTGTTTTTACCCTAGTTATTTAGGACTTGCTGTAACTATCCATTGGTGCACAGTTCACATGTCAAACAGTCTACTGATAGACCTAATTTCTTAATAATAATAATACCTTTTATTTATATCCCGCCCTCCCCGCCGAGGCAGGCTCAGGGCAGCTAACAACATTAATCAGTATAACAAATGATACAGTACTTTAACAGTAGATAAAATTAATTAAAATTCTAAAAGCAGTAAAACAATACAATTAACGTCTTGGTGCTGTTCTGACAGATAACAAAATCATTTAAGCAGTCTCTCAGTGTTTAGTCGGTGAAGGCTTCACTAAAGAGGAAGGTCTTGCAGGCCCTGCGGAAACGGTCAAAGTCCCGCAGGGCCCGTACTTCCTCTGGGAGCTGGTTCCACAGGTGTGGGGCCACAACAGAGAAGGCCCAAGTGCGGGTACTCTGCAGTCTTGCTTCCTTCGGCCCTGGGATAGTCAACAGGTCTTTCCCTGCTGACCTCAGTGCTCTCTGGGGTTCGTATGGGGAAAGACGGTCCCTCAGGTAGGCAGGTCCTCGGCCATATAGGGCTTTAAAGGTAATAACCAGCACTTTGTAACGAATCCGGTGTATAACTGAAATGTGGAGCTGCTGATGTGCATAATTTCTCTTAGCGAATCTGTCATTTAGATGTGTTGTAACTTTTTTAACTTAACAAAGATGAAATTAATAATTTTATTTTAAACTTAACAGTTACATCATTTCAAAGAAGTTGAAGTAGCTAAAATTAAAATGGATGAACGAGCACGATCCCAGAAAGAAATTTCTGAACTTCGCAGAGAGTTTGAAAAAGATCACCAAGCCAAGTCAGAAGCTCTAACCTCAAGAGAAAGAAATGCTATTGCGAGGCTTCAGAAGCAGCAAGAGGTAATGTTCAAAAGCTGTAACTAAATGGAATGCTAATAGAGTGCAGTATCTTGATTCAAAGGCAATCGGTTTATCCACCAACAAGAACCATGCTACTCTGACCTGGGTAGCCCAGGCTCACCCACCAGATTTTGGAAGCTAAGTAAGTGGGTAACTACCAAGGACATTCACTGTTGCTACACAGAGGCAGGCAGTGGCAAACCACTTCTGAATGTTTCTTACCTTAAAAACCCTACAGGATCACCGTAAGTTGTCTGTGACTTTTCACCTCCAAGAACTATGCCAAAAATATTTAGGGAATGACATAAGCTTGGCCTGTACAGCCTAGTTCATACACATCTCAGCCTGTGACTGAGGTTCCATGGTGAAGGATGGGTATCAAAGTCATGCTTCGTCATGCAGTATATGTTGCTTATAAGGTGGATAGCAAGATAGAGTGGGTTCAGGACCTTCATTTTTTTTAAAAGTGGGTTGTGGTCTCAAGATGATCTGTACTTTAACTGTCCCTATACCACTTGCATACCCAATTTCATTATATTTCACATTTTGCTCCTAAGGTTACATTTAGAAAAAAAATGTTGCCATATTCTAATCAGTTGTAGTGAGCATGGAAGCATGCCAGGTTTCTGCATTTGAAGAAGCGGGCATATTTTCATTCCCTGCATGTTTTTAGGTCAATTTTCATTTTAAAAAAATCATGAATGCCCACAGCTGTCCCATATACGTTGGTTTTCCTGCGTTCACTCTGTTTGATATTCTAATGGAGTTAGGTCTATCAGCAGACTGTTTGACATGTGAACTGTGCACCAATGGATAGTTACAGCAAGTCCTAAATAACTAGGGTAAAAACAGTAAACAGCTTCTCAAGGTCATGTAGAACTCTCTGCAGCTACTTTTTGGGTGGCATATAACAAAAAATGTTTTTGTAATAGATTGATGCCAGAGAAATTTATTTACAAAGACAAAGCCTGCTGAAAGATATTGAAACAATAAGAAGTCGAGATGCAGAATTGAAGCAGAGAATGGAAGCTTTTGACCTGTAAGTTGCTAAACATGGAACTACTTTGTTTGGGAAGGTCTCCCATTTTAGAAAGTGCTTTGGTTTGTTTGAAATTGTTTTTATTTTACTAAATGCTATATCTGCTGAAGCATTTTATTCAACTTGCTTGAGAAGTTCATTCCCTATCATCTTCCTGTTCAGAGAGGTTGTGTTGTAATTCCTTGATCATCTAGATGTTGATGCCAGTGTTTGTTGATTATTTTTCAGTTTCTCTTGCTGCATGTGTGAGGCTTATTAAGCAAAATTGGCCATCAACAATTTCTGATTTTAATTCTACTTGGCAATCTAAAGTTACAGTTAAGAGAGAGGAAGGTTATGTAGCAAGTGAGAGAAATGCTCTGATCATCCAGTAGAGGGAGCAGCTAATCCACTGAAATAGAAAAAATATGGTGCCTCTTTTAATTTAAAAGATTTAAAACATTGAGCAAGGATCTCTTAGGCTTTCATGATTGGGCAGTCAGCCTTATCAAATCCTTTGGAGCTCTACATGTGCTCTGCAGCACCTTTACCACATGCCAAGTTAATCAGTATCAAGTGATACCTTTGGGTAGGGCAAATAGGCTGTTTTGCTATCAGTTGCTGCTGGATTCCTTGGTGTTGTGTGTTTTCATCCATTTTATTTGAATTGTCAAGTCTGGTAGCAAGTAGTGTAGCATTTACCAGCATTTGCAGCCAAGGCAGGATGGTATAGAATGGGATAGAGGTTATAAAGGCTGGGCAGCTGTGACATGTTTTTATTTGGAAAATGTATAAACTATCTGTCTAGAAGCTGCTGGAGGCAGCTTCCAATTGAAGCAGTGAGACAATCATTACACCACAGGTAGCAGTTCTTGAAGCTGGCTGTTAGGTGTTGCTGCTTCTTAGAGCAATGCCTCCAGATTTTGCTGGCCAGCCCCTGAGAAAGACAGAAGTCTGGAGGAAGATCCGAGTGCATAGCCATGTTGGTCTGAAGCAACAGAATAAAGTTAGAGTCGAGTGTCACCTTTAAGACCAACAAAGTTTTATTCAAGGTATCAGCTTTCGTGTGCACGCACACCAGATAAAATACACTGGAAGAAAACCATTCAGATTTATAGACAGAGGCTAAACAGCAAAATAGCATATAACATGACGAAGATATTTTGAGACAAAACAGGCATAACAAATTAAATGTATAGGGTGAACAGCTATATGGATTTAATTAAAGGGGAATAAGAGTTGAAACAATAAATATGTGCAAATATGTATGGAAATCCTTCTTAATTGTGGGAAGTTAACTGATGAGCCATGGCATGTGTCAAAAGGATATTTGTTTGTTTGTTTTTGCAGTTTGTATCCCACCATACCCCACAAGCAGGCTTGGGGCAGCTCACATCATATCTTGAAACAACAAGCAATTCTAAAAAAAATAAAATAATCAACAGATAACATTAAAATTTGAATAACCAATCTAAGTTTCCTAGCCAACAGTTCAGTGGTTAGTGTCATTCAGTGTACAGTAGCCCCATGCTAGAATGGTGATGGGTCAGAATGGATCAGGTCAGTTGCTCCTTGTGTCAATAATATAAAAGTGCCATAGGTGGCCGGAGCAGGGGAGGCTAATGTGCTTTAGAATGTGCTTCAGAGATTGTTTGGAACCTCATCTGAGCTGCTGTAAAGGAAAAAGGGGGACCGGTGTAATAAGACACTTTCCCATGATTTGGATATTTCTGTTCCCCAGATTTATCCTGTTACAGTGGCTTTCTTTGGATTGTCGTTTGTTGTTCCAGTGCTCAGAAGCTTCAAGAATCAAAAAATAAAACTGTGGGAGATGCTCTTTATCGTCGAGAGGTAGCTGTGAAGACTATTGAGGAGGCTTACGATCAGAGGTTGAAGAGTGAACTCTTGAAGTAATGTATTTATTATTTTCTTTCAGAGGCTGTGTACCACAAAAATGGACTGCAAAGGCAGATAACCAATATAAAACACCAAGGGCTGAATGTTTTGAACATTTTTAAATAGTAGAGGTGAGAGATGGAATGGGTAAAGTAAGGGCTTATGGAGTTTAGCAGCAGTTTCTGCTGTTGCAGAGAGAACAACTACTGATGGACGGCCAGCCGACCTGCGTCCCGGAAAATCTAGATCGGGCACTATATGCCGTGGCTGAATGGCTCAGACTGAGCGGGCTGAAGCTTAACCCTGCGAAGACAGAGGTCCTTTGCTTGGGTCGCCGCGGTCCGGAAAGGGGAATCCCCCTACCAGCCTTTGACGGTGCGCCGCTGATAGCGGCGGACAGGGTCAGGAGCTTGGGGGTGCTGTTGGAGCCTTCCTTAAAGATGGAGGCTCAGATAGCAGCCGCTGCCAAGTCCGCGTTTTTTCATCTTAGGCGGGCAAGGCAGTTGGCCCCCTTTTTGGAGCGCGACGACCTAGCAACAGTGATCCATGCCACGGTCACCTCGAGGTTAGACTACTGTAATGCCCTCTACATGGGGCTGCCCCTGTCCCGAACTCGGAAATTGCAGCTGGTGCAGAATGCCGCGGCCCGGCTGTTATTGGGTCTCCCAAAGTGGGAACACATTCAGCCGGGTCTTCGGACCCTGCACTGGCTTCCAGTAATATACCGAGTCCGGTACAAGGTGCTGGTTATCACCTTTAAAGCCCTATATGGCTTGGGACCTGTCTACCTGAAGGACCGTCTTTCCCCGCACGTTCCCCAGAGAGTACTGAGGTCGGGAACACAAAATCTCCTTACTATCCCTGGGCCGAAGGAAGCCCGTTTGAAATCCACCAGAGAAAGGGCTTTCTCTGTTATGGCCCCTACATGGTGGAATCAGCTGCCGGAAGAGGTGAGGGCCCTGCGGGACCTTGTACAGTTCCGCAGGGCCTGTAAGACGACCCTCTTCCGGCTAGCCTATACCTAGCTTGAGAATTTTAATGTAACTTGCCGGATTTCTTTTATATACAGTTGAAATATTTATTAATATTTATTGATAACCATGGTTTTATCTGTTTTTATTTGTTTTAAATGCTGATCCCTTTATATGTTTAAATACTGTAATTTTGTTGGATCTATCACTGGAAGCCGCCCTGAGCCACTTGTGGGAAGGGCGGGATATAAATCCCAAATAAATAAATAAATAAATAAATAAACAAGGCTAATGCAAGAACCTACTGCCTCATTATCCCAACAGTACTGACTTGGAACTAGGGGTACTGTGAATTTCACTGTGAGCACATATAACAGACCATTATGCCATTCTCAACGACCTCATCAAGCTGTGGACTAGGACTTCCATCTCCTTTCCTTGCTGCAGTTGGTGCTTAGGAGCTGCTGAATAATGAGTTGGGGGAAGGTGCTTGCTAGGCAGCAGCAGCCTCCTTGCATCTCCTCCTTCCCCTGTTGCTATTTAGAATGCCACTTGTGATTCCCCCTCCCCTACTGCAGCAATGACTGTTGGGGGAAGGGGGGGATTGCCAGCAATACTCCCTCTAAATTATGGAGTCTTGTGAGCAAAAAAATCTACTTTGTGAGCTACTGCATAAATTAGTTTGCACCAGGGCCATTTTTCCTGAGCTAAGACAAAAATGTGTGAGCCAGAGGCTAAAAAACTGTATGCTAACTCACACTAACTCTGCTTAGTGGGAACACTGATTGCCAGACAGGTGCAACCCTTTTCTCCTATCCATGTAGTGTGGAATAGTACCATCGGGCAAATAGTTGTTTTGAGGAGTCAGTTCCCTCATTACTGCAAGCAGGCAGCTGATGGCTGTTTGAGCATCACTTCCTGGAACCCTGCTTGGTGTATGAGTTTAGTTGCTTAGTGAGCCAGTTAGTGAATTAATTGTCCCAGTAGATAATCAGAGTTTTAAATGAAAATAAAACAGGACCAAAAGTGACATACATCAGAAGATGATAAATAGCCTTTTCTGGTATTGAGTTGTAGCTTTTAATTAGTATAAAATTTTACATTTAGGATACTCTCCTGTCTAGCATTGTACTGAGGTTTTGATGATTAGAAAATTTGTTGCTGATACAAGCAGCAGTTAGTAAAACATTTAAACTGATGATCAGATAGCCCTAGGTAATAATTTTGTTTCTAGGTATCAGCTGGAATTGAAGGAAGAATATGTAGCTAGAACCAAGAAGATTGCTGAAGAAGAGAAAAAAAATAAAGGTGACTGATTAGGGGTGGAAAGTTTTACTTATGTAAGTTTGTTCAGAATGTATCTGATACCAAGTTTTGTTGATTTCTGGTCATTCAGAGAGAGCTGTACTTTTACATGAAGAGGCAGTTTCTCTTGATGCAAAAAAGGAAGAATTCAAACAAGCTGTTGCACGTGCAAAAGAGCTTGAGGTAATTGAAACTAATGTTATAGTAGTGCATGTAGACAATTTGGATAAATAAAATATTTTTAAAAGAAGAAACATATTGACTCATGAATAGTCTAATAACTGTTTCTGATTTTTTTTATTCCTAGCGGGAACTGGATTCAGTCAAGGCTCAAGATTTGTTGTTAAGTAAGCAGAATGAATTGTTGACTGGAAGACTGAAAGAAGTCTCAGATTATCCTTTGCTAAAAGATGAGAAATTGGAGCTTCAGGTACAGATTAAGATACTTCAACAACAGTTGGAGGAGGCGTGCAGTGACAACATACAACTCAGAGACAGTATGAATCTGTTTTGTAATATTTGTCTAGGTTTTGTCAACAGCAATTTGCACATGTAATGCACTTGTAGAAACATGGAGGTGCTCTTCTTGTTGAGTGGCTTTTTCATGCTAGTATATTAGATTTTTAAAGTGTTCACAGTGCTTTAGAAAGTAACTGATAAAATTCAAAATTTCCCCTTGAAATACAACTAACAATTGTATATGTGTTTTTGTGTGACTGACGTTGGTACCTATTGGTTAGAACTAGTGGCAGCATTGTGCTTTTCCTTCCTTTAAGTTCAGTGAAGAGGGAAGTGTTTTATCGCAAGTATTCATATAGATCAAAGTGGGCAGCCGAGTATTCATATAGCTCTTTAAGGGCAAAACAGTGCTTGGTTATTATTTTTTTGTGTTTGTTGCTTTAAGAGGCTTTTCTTTTTTTAGTATTTTCTTGTGTATGCCAAAGGTGGAAATGTGCTAGAACAGATGACTTCATTATGGTGAACAAATAGGAATTGTCTGTATTGTAAGGTTTCACTTCCATTAGGTTTGTGTAATGATTACGCTATGGTTGAAAGTTTCACTTGGTCTGCATTAGAAAGAGTAAGATTCAGGTCCAGTAGCAACCTAAAGACGGAACAGATTTCTAGAGTAAATCTGATGGGACTCCAAAAAGCGTATAGCCTGGATATCTATCTTAAGTAACTTAACTAACATTGTAGGATTATAAGTTCATTACTAAAATTGCCACCACATCTTTTATATTTATAGAGCTGACTCAGCCATCATCTGAATATATTGTCCTGCAAGCAGAGCTGAAAAGAGTAGAACAAGCTAGAAAACTTGAACATGATGAGTATGAAACTCATAAGCAGTTCCTAGAAAAGCAATTACAAAATGAGGTAAACTTTGCCATTTTGCAGATGTTTATACTTTTTTTTAATGCTATAAGAGCTTATTATTTTTTCCATCTGGGAAATAACAAAACAAATTTCTTCATAACTCTATCATCCATGTTTGTTTCATGCTGCATTAAGGGTTAAAGCAACAAGACTAAATAAATAAACTGACCTTGGAAATGCACTGTTAGCCTTGAAAGCAATGTTCACCCTCTGCCCTCCTGAAATGGGAGATCTGTGCAGCATCACCCAAGTGATGGTAATAACAATGCAGAATGTCTGCTTATGGAAGTGGTACATCTCCCTTTTCTTTCTTTCTATGGGTACATATTATTCTGCCCTTCCTAAAAGGTTATTGGGAAAGAAGCTGAAACTGTTGTGCAGATAGGTACACACCAGTAACTGTGAGCAGCTACATATAGGGTGCAACTGCTCAATTGCTGCATGTGTATACTTCTGAATTAAGGTCACTGTTACTTTAACAAACATATTTTTTATTACTGCCTTGACAAAAATGGAATAGTTGTGGAGTGGGTGCTTTTTTCCCTGGACTAAAAACTTATTTGTAAAAGCACTTTTTTCCTTTGAAATCTTTTTTAGGTTGATAATTGTGTAAAACTAAAGACACAGTTGTCAGAATGGGAAAATACAATCAGGAAGTTAAATGCACAAGTGGAAGACCTGAAGCTACAACTGAAGCAAACACAAACAGGTTTGATCTTTTCCCCCCTCCCACAAATGGAATCTACTGATTTGCAGAATTAGGTGCACCTATGACCATTGATCTAAAGTAGGCTGTATATAGGACAGTAGTTACAACTTTTCCATGAAATTGCTGGTACCAGTCTGTTAATGCGCAAACACGGTGAAGCACTTATAGTTGGTGTATGGTAGATACAAGGCAGTGGATTGGGTTCAAACTTTCTGGTTTGCCATCAGTTATGCTTTCTTCTGACTTCAGAAGGCACTTAGCGCAACAGAAACTTTGAATGTTTTGTTTTCTTGTGAAAACATGGAACCTGATATTTGGCATTGTGAAAACTCCATTTAAAGCATTTTTGGTGGTTATGGGTCTTGAGCCATGTGTATTCAGTTACTGAATGCTGATTGGAAGAGTCTAGATAAATAGTGAGGGGAAAGGAAAAGGTCTGTCCTCAAACTAACACGTTTTTGCATCTTTCCACCCTTTCATTTCTTTCTATCACTCTGTTGCTTATACAGAAATTGTTGGTATTTCAAACTCTGAAAGTTTAATATAAAGTTTATTTTTTAAAATATAGCATTTAAGTCCACAAGAGTTGTAGGGCAGAATTAACATGCCCTTGTCCTTATTGCAGCTTTGGGAAACTGAGTGAAATCCTCCTTAGGTCCGTTCAGTGGGGTTTAGCCTGGGGGAAATATTTTTAGGATAGCAATGTAAATGCCACTTCCCCTACCCCCAGGGTTTGTTTGTTTTTTGCTCAATCTGTTTCTTTCACAAATTGGCATAATATAGCACACTACACTGTAGTCATTTGGTGAAATAAAATGTTGTGTTTAGGTAGACCCTTTACTAGAAAGACTAATGTATGTCTTGCATTATCAAGAGAAGCATGTAATTATTTCCCCAAATATATTGAAAGTTCTTTGTACTTGCCATTTAATCAGCATATTCAGAACATGGTTAAAGACAAGAACCAGGTTATTTTCAAACTGAAGAGCTGAAACTTATTTCAATGTAGTATGCATCTTGTGTTATTTACAACAAAATTAAGATATCTATATATGCTTATACACAGATGCATATTATACTACAATGAACAGTGATGCATAATGCAAGAGATTGTCATTTTACATTGAAGTAAATATGAAAATGCTTTCAGGCAGAAAGTGTTCACTGGAGATCTTGTAAGCTACACCAGTTTCTGGTTGAAACCACTTGGAAGCTTTAGCACCAGCATACAAATATTGCATGGGAATTATGAGAAATTTTAATTATGCATAGATAATTGCTGATATTATATATCTTGTAAAGAAGTATAGTTATGGCTGTATATTAACTAGGAAGTGTGAAACATTCATCAAGTACACAAAAACATAGAATCTGTTGGGTTAGGACCATAAAATTGTGTCCTATTCTCAGTGTAGATTCAGAATTTGCTTCCTGTTTTCAAATGTGAGATGATAAAATTAAGTTAAAATATTTACAAGTTGTATTTTGCATTTCCTGTTGAATATCTTATTTTTCTGTGTTGTAGAAACCAGAAAAAATTCTGTTTTTAAAATACCAAACAAAATATATCTGAGCAATTTGGTTCCCTGAAATTAGCCTACATGAATGGAAGCACTTCTGCTCATGTGCGGGTTTTTTTTCTATTTCACTTCAGGTGTAATTCCTTGTGCATTCCTCCAGAACTTAAACTTGAGATTTGAGGGTTCTCCAGAGCAGAATGAAGTCTGACATAGGGAACTGGAGCAGGGCTGGATGGTGGCAATAGATATCCCTCTGCTCATTGGGCAAAAGCACTTATGTTAGAGCAAGTGGATGTTTAAATCAAGTTCTTCCCCCCCCCCCTTTTATGTGTAAAAAATCCTTTGGAAAATAGAGTAAGGTTATTTTTTTATGAGCTCAGGATACAGGTAACCAGGTACATCTGCAGAGCATTCGCTGTTGCCTTTTGGAAGGTTTTGGCAGTAATGATTTAGGATTGCTCCTTACAGAATATAATCTATAAATGTGTGGTTAAGTTGAATACTTTTTCTTTTCTATTTACTGGCTTTATGTATTCTGTTCTTAAAAGTTGGGAGGGATTTTTGTATGAAAATAAATTTGGGTACAAGCTCTAATGAAGAATAAAGTTCCAAAATGATGTTAATCTTACGAGATTGAAATTTGATTTGGTCATGACATCTTAAATTATTTTCTCTATCTTGTGTTCTATTCTTTCCGGTCTAGCACTAGAGAATGAAGTGTATCGGAATCCTAAACCATCGTTTGTCAGTCGTTCTGTCATTGACATCACTGGCAACAGGACTGCACCTCACAATATTTATATAGAAGATGCTTTCTTAAACTCTTTGCCTGTAGCTGGTGATATTGGAATGGAAAATGCTACAAATCTCAGTCCTCGCCATACCTCGAAACCCACAGCTTCACCAGATTCTGACTTAGAATTTGTAGCTAATACCAAGACTAGGATAAAGGAATTAGAGAGAGAAGCCGAATATTTAGAAGAAGCCTACAGGAATTACCAGCATAGAATGATTCAGAGTTGTGCTGGCCCATCAAAGACCTACTCGTCTCCCCCTTTATCTTCTTGCCAAAGACTTTGGCTTGCACAGGATGACCTAGCCTCCCAGGACATTGCCCTTAGACATCCAAAAAGTAAAAAATATAACTGGAAACTAGGAAAAGGGTATCAGTTGAAAAATCTTCTGACCCCCTCACAAGCAAAAGGTGTTTCTTCTAGGCGTTTGTCTTCTACACCAGTTTCCAAAACAAAGAGAGACATCAGTAAAAAACTGTTTTCTGAAGGTAAATTTTGTACGTGTGAATTACAAGATCACACATAATTTAAGCTTTACACATGAGAGTTGTTACTTGTTGTGTAGATAAGCATAGCTAATTATTCATTTATATTTTGTTACATAGCAGATTAGCATCTTCTGACTCATGCCATTCCCATTTTACTTCCTGTATAGACGCCAACCTTGTTAACTTTATCCAGCCTCTCTTTTTAAGGCCTTCAAAATAGATCCACAGAGGGGATAGTCAATGTTTGTGTAGTCTTTAGATCCACTGTTTATGCATGGAGATAAACTTGGAATAATGGGGATAAAGCTATGGTGAAACTTCTCTGGTACTTTTTGCTACATTGAAATGATTTGTTTTAATCTGTAAATTAGGATATGAGAGTATCAGTCCTTATTTATGCAAGAAATATGAAATATCCAAAGTATGGAAGATTTCTACTACTGTCTTTTCCAGTTCTTACCAGAAGCTGGTGGGAAACTAAACTAATGTATTTCATTTTTTTCCTTTAAAAAAATAAGAATGGGACACCTTGTAGTATTTCCTCTGGCCCCATTAACATGCCTTTACTTGGCAGGGGAACATTTATTCAGATACAGTTTCAATGGTACATGCAGAAGATCTTTATTTGCATGGATTGCTGTCATTTAAGACTTACAAGTTACAAAGTAACCCACCAATTTGTGAAATTTTACTTCATTAAGTTTTGAGGACTTTTTTTAATGAAATAACCCCATTAAGTCTTCCAGAGTATCAATCAATATTTGAAATTTAAGGCCTTTCCCACTGCAGTGAGAATTCGTTAGTAACAGTCATGTAGTGTGGTAGTTGTCACTTTCAGGCATGTTCAGTCACTACAGCAGCAGATACAGGTGTATTGCCTTCCGTTTTGCAGATACAAGTGTGTTCTACTTTGCAGCATCCTATCAGAGTGCTGACCAGCCCCTCTCTCCTATTCTGAGAACAGAACATCCTTCACCATCTGACTCTGCTTCTAATATCTCAGCAGCTTCTTCTCCAGTGCCCAGTGAACAAAATATAAGGTACATATTGTTTTATATATAATGAAGAAGTAGTGAAGTACTGCATGGTGCTGTACCTTGCAATTCCAAAACAGGTAGAGCAAATAGTACTTCTCTTGCAAGCAGGCCAGCATGTGGGTGCATGTTCTGTCTATTTGTCGGCGTATGACAGTCACATCATCTGGGTGGGTAATAGCTCTAGCCATTGTGAAGGGTGAGTGAGTTTTGGAGGTGGTAAATCAGGAAAGAGATGGGGAATGTAGAAGAAAAAGAAGAGTTGGTTTTTTATGCCTTTCACTACCTGAAGGAGTCTCAAAGTTGTTTACAATCAACTTGTCTTCCTCTTCCCCACAACAGGCACCCTGTGAGCAGGGCAGTAGTCAGGAATTTTTTGGGGGGAGGGGGGAGGAATGCGCTAATTTAGTTTAATCCACAGAGCCTCTGAAAGAGGCCATATTAGAGGCAGAACAGGAACAGAGGAGAAACAGGTGGCAAAGTGTCCCTGGGAGGTGGGCAGCTGTCCCAAGGCGAATCTGAGGAACCTGTTCACCTTCTGCTCCAGCCATGGTGGAAAATCCCAAATCTCACTGGCTGGGAACCTCTCTTTGCCAGGTGGGTCCACTGCAGCCTGTAGCGTTGCCCTTGCCTGAAGCCATCCTGCAAGGAGCTGCACAGTGTTTCAGCCTCATGTGCCTCCAGCCAGGAGCTGCAGGTAGAGGGTCCTTGAGCTGCACACTGCTGCCATACAGAGTTGGGAAGGAAGAAAGTCTTGTGGGCTTTGGGCTGGCATGGAGTGGGATGATGCAGCTACTCTGCCAAAATTCAAAGTTGAAGGGGGACTCTGGGGGATTGGGATGGGGGTGCAGTAAATTTGATGTGGGCACAATGCTGCGTGGAACACCCCCCTCCCCCCGCTGGCTATGGCTCTGTCTGAGGAAGATGGGGCTGAGAGAGCTCTGAAAGAACTGTTACTTACTCAAGGTTGCCCAGCTGGCTTCATGTGGAGGAGTGGGGAATTAAACCTGGTTCTTCAGATCAGAGTTGCTTCTCTTAATCTCTACATAACACTGGCTCCACATGTAGAGGGATGCAAAATGAAACACTGTGAAATCATGAGTTTGGATTAAAACACGAATGGCAGCTGGGACAAATTGATTACCCTTCTTGTAAAAGAAGCTAACCACCGCAGATGAGCTACACCTTGCTGAAATGACTGCTTGCTTACATTGAACTGTCCAGTTATGACGGTACTGGAAAAAGACCCCCAAGTATTTAAAATATTTCACCTGTTCAATATTATTTCCCTTGAGGCACCAGCTTTGTGGTTGCCAGGACTTTGAAAATACTATAATTTTGGATTTTGCATAGTTTATGGATAGGAAATTTGTCTTGCAGTAGGAAGTAAAGGTGAGTAGCGGGAGCTTGAGACCCTTCTGGGGGAGTACACATTTAGTTCCAGAGTAGGCAGTAGTGTTGTTGACTAAGTTATTGTTTCCCTCAATCTGAGAAAACTTATTGTGGATTTTTTCGTGGGTGAGAGCTTGGACAGTGACCATTTCCCATTGATTACATTACTAACATTGGAGGCTGTTAGCCATTCATCTCTGGTTTCTGTTGATATGCCTGCCTCTCCAAGAGTTAGATGGTCAGAGAAAGTTCAAGAGAGCATTAATCAGTTGCTTCAAACAAGTAAATTAACAGAACTAAAGCAACAACTGGTTGAAGCTGAAAACCCTTCTGAGGCCCTCCAAATTTATAGCAATATAACCTCTGCCACAATTAACTTTAATAAACAACAATCATCTGCTAAACCCAGTTCCCCTGTTTGGAAGTCAGACCCATGGTATGATAAGGAATGCCAATTGCTAAACCATCCAAGTCTGTTTGGGTTGCCTTTCTAAAGTGCTGAGTACCCTGATGGGTGGTACTATTGCTAATTTGTAAAACTGCTTTCTCCTTTTTCCTTCTAGTCTTCATCAACAGGAGGATGAAAATCAAGATGTTAGTGATTCTGTAAAGCCCAAGAAACTCATATATGAAGACCTTGAAAGTCATGACTCTGCCAATGAACGTATGTGTGTGTTGTATTCGTTAGGAGTAGGGAACTTTTTTGTTCTCAAGTCATAGCTGACTTATGGTGCCCTGTAAGATTTTCAAGGACAGAAATTGCCTGCTGCTGCATAGCAACCCTGGACCTCCTTTGTATGCACACTGAGAAACATAGCAGGATGGTAAGTGAGGTAACATAGTGGAGAAGAGGATCCCTCCATAGCTCTGACTCTAGCCTTCCATACTACAGTACACTTTCTGGTGGCTGGTTTGTAATTTCTTCCTGTCCCTAGTTATTTTAGGCTGCTGCCTGTGGTCTTGGCCTTGACACCAGTAAGGTGCTAACTCTGGCTCCCCCTCTTTCTGTCACATGACTCTGTCCTGTGCTTAGAGCTCCCATGCTTAGTGAGCCTTAGGTTTGAAAAGGTCAAAGACCTCTCTAGCTGATCCTGTGAGATTGCAGTGCTGGAGGCAGAACACACATACAAGAGCAGACTTCAGGAACAGGTAAATTTTAGATCATGTTTGTTTTATGTTGTATGGAAGTGAACCATGCATCTTATAGTGCTTTTCATTCTGTATTTACTTTTGTGGCTCATTTGTGGATAGTAAATTTTCAAACCTACATTCAGTTTAAGTGGTACCAATTCTTGGGTTAACAAATACTTTGTTAGAAGTAATTTCCAAGCCAGAATGTCTCATGATTCTGATTAAAGCAGCAGTGCATTCTATTTGAAGGGTTTTTTTTTCATTCTCAGAGAAATGGCTGAATCGGCCAAGAAGAGAAACTTAATTAATGGCTTTCATTTACGTATTCTGAACTCCAGTCATTCTCACACTGTGTGTCCATTTTTTTGCC
Source organism: Heteronotia binoei (assembly GCF_032191835.1). Lineage (NCBI taxonomy): Eukaryota > Metazoa > Chordata > Lepidosauria > Squamata > Gekkonidae > Heteronotia > Heteronotia binoei. The sequence goes on from NC_083225.1 coordinate 69,110,702, forward strand.
CTTCTTTGATAATTGCAGAATAGTGAGGGCATTGTTCATATTTTTTCCTCTAGATCAAGAGGACATTCCAGAGCAGCTTGAAAGCAGTGTGTCACATCCATCGGGGCACATTGTTAGCGGAAGCCAAGGCCCACTCTCTGTGCCTCCAGTAGTTACCTCTCAGCAGGACACAAGTGAGTTTTCATCTCAAACAAGTGTGAATATCCTTTTTAGTTAGTATGTTTTATCAAAGGATATAAAAGTCAAAGCTTCCAGAATAACTTGCCTAAAACCCATTCTTTGAACCAGCTACTGTTCATAAAAGGGAAATGGAGACTGTTTCTTAATTTTAGATTTGCAGTCTTTTCTTACATGGTTAAGGCAGATTTTATATTGCTTCTTAAATTGAGCCTCTTAAAATTGAGAGCCAGTGTGATGTAGTAGCTACAAGCAGAGGTCTCTTAATCTGGAGAACTGGGTTTGATTCCCCAGTTGCCCGCATGAAGCCTGCTGGGTGAACTTAGGGTAGAGAAATGTGGAGTATAAAAGTCAACTTCTAGGCTTCAAATTCCACTTTTAAATGTTCATATAAGCTTTAAGAGCCCTGTTGTTGGCGCCTTCTCATTCTTATCCAAAATGTTAGTGAAACTGAATGGTACATTTCATTAAATAAGCTGTGGCAATTCTTCATGTGTGTATACCAGCTTGGGGTGATTGACTGGGCACATGGCAGGTAAAAAGGAACACTTGTAGACATCATGATGCTGCCAGCCATTATGTGAATTCAGCAAATGAGGCAAGATTGTGACCAGATGGCAGGAATGTGGTTTAAGATGCATTGTTTACCCCTTGTTAATTGATTAGGGTAGATTGTGCAGGTATCAAGTAGTAACCTGTCTGACAAGTAGTCCATGATAAATGGATGTAGTCTGTTAATCCATTGTGTAGTATATATTTGAAGGAGCTATAAACAGTGACAGATTTTGCAAAGAACTTAAAGACTATCCTTAAGCACTTTCAGAATTTTTCAGTTTTCAGGTAAGCTAGAAAAGATACAAGTCCACTGCCAGCTCTTCCAGTTCTAATGTTCAGTTGTAGAGTCTCAGAACTTTAAAAGGGAAGTTAGGGCTAGTTGAGGTGGGTAGACAGGGCAGAAGTCTCTCCTCCTTCCTTGCATGTCTCTCTCAAGGTTCACTTATTATACCGTCACTATTTTGTGGGGGAAGATTGTTTCTTGAGGCAATACAGTTATGTAAAATAATAAAAGACAAGGGACATTCTATTTGTCTGGCTTGGACTATCTTATGTAAGAGTGTGTTTTGTGTGTTTCTAGTAGTAGCACACATGTGTTTTAGGCTTACTAAAATGTATGAAGAGAAGAGACAATGCTATCGAGTGCATATCCGAGTAAATAATAATTTTGTAATTTGACTTTAGCAGCCTGGTGTTTGATGATTATTGCTTTGAATGTATCAGGTGGACAAGAGCTTACAGTCTCAGGGACCCAAAGGGAACTTGAAGAACAAGAGGAGGAGGAGAAAAAATGGGAAGAAGAAAGGAGGAACAGGGAAGAAAGAAGGCTGAGAGAGCGACAAGCAGCTTTGGAAAGAGAAGAAGCAGAACTGGAAAAACTGAATGAAGAAATGGTAATATGTTTTGGTCCCTTGTTATTAAAGTGTATTGTAAGCTATTTTTCTTTTGTACTGGATTGTGGCTGTTTATAGACAATAACCTGTCAGCAGCCTGAACACACAAGGCTGCCTTATATTGAATCAGGCTGTTCATCCGTCAGCTAGTATCATCCACTCAAATTGGCATTAACTCTCCAGGGTCTCATGTAGAAGTCTTTCATATCACTTGCTGCCTGATCCTTTTGAGTGAAGAGATTCTGGGAATTGAACCCCAAATCTTCTGCATGCCAAGCAGATTCTCTACCACTGAGTCATGGCTCCTCCTCCCAAACCTGAAGGCAGTAATGTGGAGCAATTTATTTTGTGTGTGCACATGTGTCTTGTAATTGTAATCTTATTGTGCATGTTTTCCAGTAATTGCCTATAAATGCTCAACCAAGTGCCCAGAAGCATAACTAGAACTGTTGGAGTTGGATACAGTTATGTTTTAGAGTGGCTGGGTTGGGGCACAGTTTAAGTTTAGTATGTGAGGAAATATGTACATATCCAACAGTGCTGTAGTGTCATCCTTGCAAAATAACTGGGAGCATTCCCTTAGCATTAAAATTGACCTGCAGATGTTGCTTCACTATACTAGACCTACACTAGTCAAATCCATCAGTAGACTGACTTGCACAGCACTCAGGGATTCTCATTTGAGCTAAAAATCAGGGAAACAATGAATGATTTTCTACACAGTCACCCTCCTTCTCTCAAAGAACTGTTGGTGTTGGATTAGGATTGTTTGTTTGTATTAGTTAATTACTCTGCTGATCATCTAGACACTACTTATCAGTATTGTCCAAATATTATTTTCTGGGAGAATGAAGGTTAAGCTGCCCCCGTTTATCCAGCTAGCCTATAGCAATGATTTAAGAAAAAAACCTCAAGGTTGCTTTGTGAAATATGGGGTTTGGAATGCTTGTGAATGTATAGCTTATTGCTAGAGGAAAAGCTCTATCTTGCTGCTTAAAATGGGAAGCTTTCTTTGAAATATGTGTTCAGTGATCATCTGTTTTACTGTAGAAACAGAGTACTCTGATGAGGACTGGGTTTTTTGCTTCCTGCAGCAAAATGACTTTATACGATGTCACTGGTGGTGGAAACTGTATGTAGTGCTCTTGAGGCATATCCTATGGGATGTAACATATGATTTTCAGCTGGTTACCAAGTGGGCTACTGATTAGGCTGTCCGTAAATGGCTGCCTAAAAAAAAAATCCTGAAAATATTCGGGATTATTCAGGGCCACTGAATAGCTATAGTTAAAGAGCATTTAAAGGGCTTCATTGGAAAAAATGGAGAATGGGGGCACCTTCTTCTGGGGCCTGGAGAATGGGGGCACCTTCTCAGGCCCATAGAATTGGACCCCCTGGTTCAGTATTGAAACTTTTTTTAAGGAGATGCAGCAACTATGCCTCTACCTCAAAGAATAGCCCCCCCAGATACCCCGATCAATTCTCCATTATAGCCTATAGACTACAACTGTCCCCATAGGATATAATGGAGTTGAAAAAATTTGGCAGACCCAATATTTCCTGAATCTGACTACTATATTGATATTTCGGTTCAGAAATATTGGGAAATATCAATATTTGGGGGGTTCAGTATACCCAACCCCCAAAAAATACCTATTGTTATCCATGCTGTATGTGGGGACTGTGCCTTTGAAGAACATTCAGTTTAGCCCAGAATGCAGCAGCCAGATTACTGGCACAAACAGCGTGCCAGGAATATCTTAGACCTATTTTGTATACTGCTTTTGTAGCAGAAAAACCCCTGCAGTAGGCAATTGATGGTTGGTTCAGTGACAGATGAGGAAAACAGCTTTCTCTTTATTGAAATAACATGCACATGGATCAGGCTCATGTGGCTCACACCAAAAGCTGTGGGTCTGACCCCAATTACAGACAGAACACAGGGTTTTATACTGCTTAAAGTTACGTATACATCAGCAAAATCAAGCAAACTGGAAACACGTCACAACACAGGCGGGACACACTTGGGTGTTTTGGGTACTTTCCATACATGGCATTACATGGCAGCATTATTTGCAGTCTTAACACAAGCTAAACCGCAGTTTTTCAATTCAGTAAACAACTTTCTTTGGGATTCTCCAGGAATCATCCCGGGGTGCAGTTACATATACATCTATTTCATCAAGCTGCATGTTGTAACATCAGTTTGCTAGCTAGCTAACCACAGTCCCATTTCCTGGGGCCCTTTGGGACTTTCCAAGCAAGGCCAGCTTTTTGCAACACCACAGACATATTTCACATCACTTGAAGTGCTTTTTACACTGCCCTGCAAGCAAACTTACTTGCTTCCCTTTGGCCTAAACAGTTCTAATTGCAATCTTTTACTTATCAATAGCCAATTTTATTTTGTTCCTTAATTAACAGCTGCCACATTCCCCTCTTTCAGGCTAGTCTGACCTATCACGGCTTAGCCTGATCCTTTACATCTCACGATTATATAACATCATTTCATACACAGGGTCAACTGCTACTTTCTCATGTGAGATTCTCAAACCCTTACAACTTCTTCTCATGACTCGCGCACATCCAGGGAGACACTGAGCACATCCACAAAACACAATAAAAATCAAGACCAAGATAATGAAAATTATGAATCCTTCTTGCAACCAGCTGAGATTTGGAAGCCAGCTGGTTAGCAAACAACTCTCCACCAGAGTTAAAGGCTTTATCAACACTCTCTTAAGCAGGCTTCTCAGGGTTTTTACACCTGTGAGTATCTGTCCAGACTCATTAACATAAAAGCAGCAGACCTCACTGAGGTAGGCACAACTTCTGCCCTGCTCTGAAAGCAATTGATCCAGGACCCTTTGGTTTTGAAGCACATTTGATTTGCTGTCCACTTCCTTTTGCAAGCTAAAGAGGGGTGATGCAGTGCTCTCTAACCCTTCCTGTAGGATCTTAAGACAAGTTCCTTGTGTAAACTTGCAAATCATGGACTCCCCATCCTGGTATTACTGATCACAGGAGGTCCAAAAATCCAAATCCTGAATCACTTTCCAATGCATTTTGGTGTACTCTAGGTCTAGGGGTTTTTTGGGTTAAGTAGGTTTCCAAGATTTAACCCTTTGTGCACCATGATGTCATCCCGTTTGTAACCTGAAACAGTTAAGTAGGCCACCGTGGACATCCCTTTCCAGAACATGGGCAAATACTTATAGCCTGTAGCTCCACAAACCCAATAGACACTTGGCAGGTCTACATATATTCCATCCGCCTGGGTATAAGACTCGTTGCACCCGCTGCCAAACAGGGCTAGCGTCTTGGGGTGAGCAGATGTATTACAAACTTGTAGGTACTTCAGACTGCTGAACCAGATGGAGGTATAATAGCCTCCCCATGTGGGGCGGTTACTATTTGTCACCCACACCAAACCCCTAGTATTCAGTTGTATAGTTATGCTCCCCAGTCACCGAACAATTAAGACAGACCTGCGTGCCGTTTCGCTTTGCTTTTCCGGCATTTCCCCCTGTGCAGTTGTTCCATGAGTCACTCTCCTTGCACTTAGTGTGCAAGTATGCCAGACACTTTGAACCATTGGTTTGCCACCCAGCCTTACTTGGTGTCTAGATATAGGACATATTCACAATCCTCTGCTCTCAAATATCCTATATCAGGACCAGATCATTTCCTATCGTACACCAAGGGTAATGTTTCTGGTGCTTAGCAACCATCGGGTGCAAATCAAACATAAAACCACTTGCATTTTTCACCCTAAAACTATGAGGGTTCCACAAGGTCATGCTCCCATTGGTTCTCTGGAAGACACGCTGACCAGAGGTTTGAAATCCTATCTGCACGTCTGGAGAACTAGAAAATGACATAATCCAATCTGGGCCATGGAGGGGCTCCCAGCTTAGGGCGCCTCCAGCTTCATGCATATGAGCGCACAGCCACCATTGGGACAAATTAGCTATCTTGGAGATATATTTAATTGGCTTATGAAAAGGATGGACAGGAGTGTGACCGTAGGAAAGCAATTTAGCGGCTTCTTGGAGGGAGATCTCCCAGCGCGCTCCCGGAACGGCACTGTTTGGGGCAAGCGACGTCACTGCTGCTGTCACCACCTGCAGCCTCGTAGGTACTGGTAGTGTCACTACCGGCGGGTACATTAGTCTCACTGGGGCATGCATGACTAGACTCCCCCTGCTCTGGGTCGGGGCCTGCCTGATGGCGGCCACCTCCCATAGCACAATCAATGCTATGGGCAGCATCTCTTCTCCTCTCCCTTGCTCTTTTACTCTTTCTTCACGAGCAAAGCACAATGAATGAAGGCAGATATAGGCTATTATAGAAACGCTTAAACAAGTTCTGCTAAAGGAAAGATGAATACGTATTCTTGAAAGAATTTCTTGACCATCTATAGCCGAGTTTCTTTGTCTGGGTTCCCTGACACCTCTCTAGCAGCTATTACTTCTTGTTGGGCCTCAACAAGCAATCAATTTTTATTAATTCTATGTCCTGGGGATTCCAAGGCTGCAGTCCTTGCACTAAGGCCTCTTGCCACCAGAATTCGCAAGAGGTTATAGACTCTCTGGAGTTAGGGAGGCTCTGCAAGGACCTACCTCTCGGGGAAGTTGCTACAGTTGAGCTTCTGTCAAGGCCTCTTCCTGCACACCACCTCTGAATACAAAGAAAAAGACAAAATACAGTGTGCTGATGACACCCAGCTCTATCTACTTATGGACGGCTGACCGGTCTCCGCCCCAGAAAATCTAGACTGGGCACTACAGGAAGTGGCTGGGTGGCTCAGACTGAGCGGGCTGAAGCTAAATCCGGCGAAGACAGAGGTCCTTTGCTTGGGTCGTCGGGGTCTGGGGAGGGAAATCCCCCTACCAGCTTTTGAAGGTGCGCCGCTGATAGCGGCGGACAGGGTCAAAAGCCTGGGGGTTCTATTGGAGTCCTCCTTACCGATGGAGGCTCAGATAGCAGCCACTGCCAAGTCCGCATTTTTTCATCTTAGGCGGGCAAGGCAGTTGGCCCCCTTCCTGGAGCGCGACGATCTAGCAACAGTGATCCATGCCACGGTCACCTCGAGGTTGGACTATTGCAATGCTCTCTACATGGGGCTGCCTTTGTGCTGAACCCGAAAGCTGCAGCTAGTGCAGAATGCCGTGGCCCAGCTGCTGTTAGGACTCCCAAGAAGGGAGCACATCCGGCCAGGGCTCCGGGATTTGCACTGGCTGCCAATAGCTTACTGAGTCGGGTACAAGGTGCTGGTTATTACCTTTATAGCCCTATATGGCCTAGGACCTGCCTACCTGAAGGACCGTCTCTCCCCACATGTTCCCCAGAGAGTACTGAGATCGGGAACTCGAAATCTCCTAGTTATCCCCGGGCCAAAAGAAGCCCACTTAAAATCTACCAGGGACCGGGCCTTTTCTGTTACAGCCCCTTCCTGGTGGAACCAGCTGCCGGAAGAGGTGTGGGCCCTGCGGGACCTTGCCCAGTTCCGCAGGGCCTGTAAGACAACCCTCTTCCGGCTGGCCTATGACTAGCTGGTACAAGAAACCAAGTGTAGTTATACTAGATGTCTGCTGTCCCTAATGTTTTAAATGGTTTAAATGTCTTAAAATTTTAAATGTATTAATTATTTTAACTGTTTTTATGCTTAAATTCTATTTATGTGAAATTTTGTGTTGTGAGCCGCCCTGAGCCACTTGTTGGGAAGGGCGGGATATAAATCATAAAATAAATAAATAAATAAATAAAACAACACACCCCCTGCTACTTCCCCTGCCAGCGCAACAAGTGTATCTATCCGAGCACCTACTTCATACATATCATAGGAACCTTACTTAGTCTCTTGTCGACACCTCCAACATGCTCTGGATATGAAATTGTTCCACTGAGGGGGCTCAGGTTGACAGTTTGTGGAACCAATTCAAAGACCTGGTTATTGTCTGTAAAACACAGTTTGGAACCACAGTATGTCAAGGCATTTTCTCTGATATAGCTCTATTGATGCACTGAAAGAATCCTTCGCTGTATCCACAGTTCTGAACTACTGAGGGCAACTATGAGAGAGTGAAACTTTTTCAGTAGTGACTCTGAGACTGTGGAATGTACTCCCACAGAAAGTTCTGCTGCTTCTTTCTGGCTAGTGTTTTGATTCCTTCTGAAGATGGCCTTGTTTTGGAAGGTGTTTGGCTGAAGCTGTTGTTTTGTGCAATTAAAAATGTTATTTAACATGTTATCTGGTAGTTAATCTGTTTTACTGCCCGAGTTTGTTTTTATACATTAAGTGATACTACAGATTTCAAATAACCTGTTGAACAGAAAGGTAGGCTATAAATATGTTTAATAAAATTGTATGTCCATATTTAATGTAAACAGAAGGATTTTGTTACTAATGGGTAATGTTTAGTTGATCATATTCCCAAATACCGCTCTTCTGTTTTTTTCTTAAGCATGTTCAAGAGTCAGTGGCAATTAAAGAAAAAACACAAGATGAATTAGAAGGCAGTCTGCTGAAAGCTGAAGACCATAGTGGTAATCCATTGGAGAAATACATGAAAATGGTTCAACAGAATCAAGAGCAAGAGATTGCAAACAAGGTGATATTTTCTGTCAGGAGATAGAAATTGCATAACTGAAAGCCAAATGAGATTTGGAATTAATGTACTGCAGGGGAACAGGAGCAGCAGTCCCATAATTTCAGTCAGGCTCGATTTTAAATGTTTTTTGCCCATCCAGCTTTACATTTAAATCCAGTCTTAGACTCCTGTTTGCAGCTGTGCTCTTCTTTCCTTTCTCACTCAAACATGCAAGACAGCATAGAATGAGGATCCACTTCTTTATATTAAAAAAGGTTACATATTTTTAGCTTTTTTTCTGTGTGGGCATTTAAGAATAAATTGTCTATCCCTGGGTTTCTTCGCTCTTACTTAACTTCTGTTTCCATACATAGCCAATTTACCATGGTGCACAACATATTGGGTTGGCATAATTACTTCTCTTGATACTGAGAAAGTGCTGATGCAGAGCCTGCAGTAGTTCAGACTTTAGACAGTAACACTAGCAAGCTGCAGGCACTTAAAGAGCAAAACTAAACATCAAAGATTTCAGGTTTTCACGGCTGGTAACATCATTAGGGTTTGTAGAATCTTTCGGGATCAAGTGCCGTGTTCTACTGGAGAAAGTTTTCCTTCCAGACGTTTCGTTCTCAGTGCTGAGTGCAGAGAACGAAACGTCTGGAAGGAAAACTTTCTCCAGTAGAACACGGCACTTGATCCCGAAAGATTCTACAAACCCTAAAACTAAACATGTTTTACCAGGTCTTTAGGCTTTGCCTAAATGCCCAGGATTGCAAATAGTCATACTTCAGTTACAGCTTTCGGAATTTACATAATGATTTGTATCTGAGAGGAGGTTCTCAGTAACTGATTTTGGTAACAACTTTGGTAAACAAGCATCTTAAGTAATCCCACATACAAATTTATATACAAAAATAGTAGTGTAAAGGGATGCTAAAGCACCCAGTAATAATTTTCTTTTATTTGCTAGACTTCCAAGAAAGAAGATGCTGAAGTACCATCAGAGCAACTCCCAGGTGGTGAAAGGGAGGATAGGTATATACTTTTGGCATTTCTGCTTAACATATTCCTTTGTTAAAGGAACACAGAACTGATTTTGACGTTTTGGATTGGGGAAACTTTTATTCACCACTGTGACAACTATTGTATAATGAATATAATTTTCTCATTTGGTAACCTAAAATAAATACATACAAGTTAAATACATGTGCAAGTTAAAATTAAAGAACATTGACTTGCTCAATAAATGACATTACACAGTTGTCTAGCAGCTCACTCTGCCAGTTGGGGGAAGACTAGCTTGAAGAAGGAAAGTAGGGTTCTCATTATTGTAAGATGCTTCTTTCAAAGTCCACTCTTGTGTGTTCTAGCTTTAGTGCAGCCGGCAGCCTTCAGGGAGAAGCTGATGAAGATTTCTGGTGAACATCAACTACCCGCCCAGAAAGGTAGCCATCATAAAAGTATCACACAGCAAAATGCTGAATGTGTGCAGTCTTGGGAAAACTTTCTGTCTCGTAATGAGTGAAGAAATACTGCATCAAAATAAGTCTTTAGCTAATTGCATGATTGTTATAAACTGTGGGAGACTTGAATCACAATACAAAAGACTGTTTACTTGGCACACCTGTTTACTACCTTGTGAGCTGGTGTGCCAGCAATCAATTTCACCTGTTCAAAATATTCCACTTTAGCCTGAGAACAGCCATTGTGATGCCCTGACTGGTTGGATAAAAACTGTCTCCCTGGTCACCACTCCTGTAGACATTACAAATAACTGGCTTTACTACTAAACCCCGATCATGTTTAGCAAGACAGCAATCACAGGAAATAGATAACTTCTCAATTTTCAGTTAATTCAAAAATGATTGCCTTCTGGGATTTATGCTGCAGACTTGATAATGGGTCATATACCATATCTGACATTTTTATATTTTGCTTGTATTTGGGCATTGTTTGAAAACTTTTCTACTGTTGCAGTTTTTTCAACAAGTAAAATATTAATTGTACTTACAAATAAGTGGGGTGCGTGTCTTGAAATAAGCACACTGAAAATATTAAATAACAAGTACATACTGATTTTTGAAGTCATGTTACTCAAATATGAGCTTATTGTTAAAGTGCAGAATAGCACATTCACTAGTGATAAGCTTAAGCACTGGATGCTACATACTGTGTTGCCTGCTAAAGTCTTATGAGGCAATCCTTTAGATTATTAATACTGTTTATATTGGAAAAGCATTTTTAAAACCTGAATTTGGCTAGGATTGTAAGCAATGTTTGTCCTTTCAGTTAACAGAAAGCAACAAGGCATTGTTTTCCACAACCATGAAAACGCATCAGTACTTTTCTTTGTCTTTTTTGCATCTTTAGAATAGGGACCATAGATTCTGTTCCCAAGTTCATGAGGCTATCAAAACACAGAGATCACATCAGGCAGATTTTTGTGTGTGTGTGCGCGCTTTGTATCCTGCATGGGTCTTTTATACTTAAAAGGGTAAAGTGATGCTGTAGTATGAAACAGAAATAAAAGAATACAAACTTATTATTTTTCATTAAGAATATGGTGACAAAATTCACTTGATCATAATGGGACTGGTTGAAAGCTTCCTTGAGTGATAACATGGGGTGCAGTTTAGAACTTTAAAGGCTTGAATGACATATCGTACATTGTATTTTGCAGCAGCTTTCATTTGCTGGATGTGCAGTGTAAAAATAAAAGCTCTTATAAGACAAAAAAAAAGTTCATACATAAACAACCCCAAATGAAATAGCTGAAAACAGGACCTTCTTAATGGTAACAACTTTACACTGGGAAGTAGCTTGACATTAGATTATCTGTCATTTGAAATTTTTCTGGTATCCTTTTAAAGATTCAGAAAGACCATTTTGATCCGTAGTCTTTATAATTTGAGATGATCTATAAATTATTACCCACCTAAAGTCTAAATTACCTGACCTTAGAACACAGGGTTTTCTTCTGTCCTACTGCCAACTTGTATAGAAAATACTGAATGTAAGTAGAACATGGATGAGATAGACACATTGAAAAAACTTTACCATGAGAGACTGTAAGCCTTGTCTGTACAATGCAGCTTACAACTAGCTGGTGATGAAGTTTGGTAAGAGTAAAATCATGTGGTTTGATGCAGACAATCTGCGCTGTATTGTGTAAATGGATCCCTTTTTATTTTAATTTTTTTTCTTTCCTCCACCCTAGAGCTCCAGTGGTTCTGTATCCGATCAGACATTGCTAATTATCTAAAGAAAATTGTAGAAGCCATTATTTTGAAAGAGAGATTCCCCATTCTTTCAGACAGTTTAGAATTAGATCTATATAACCAGAAGACTCATTCCTGGGAGCATAATTCCTCTTGCCACTGGCTAAAAGGATAAGGCATCATGGGAGTCTTGAAGTGGATTCCCAAGGTGACAGGCCACCAACTCAACACACGGTAACTCTAATTGTCAGGTGAAAACAGAAATCTCCATATTATATCTGAACTAGATTACTTATACCACAGGCCATTGTAGAGAAATACCATATGGGATGAGGTGGATATACAACTGGATCTAGCCACAAGCAGCCTCTCTCTATTTAAACTAATTTCATTTTTTTACTAATTCAAAGCCCCTAATTCTGTTGTACCATCTAATCAGATCACAGTGACTGTCTATACTAGCTCAACTGTTGCCTAAAAGGATACTTAAAATAAGCATACACAAAATATTGGTTCTATTATCTACAAATATTTATTGTAACACTTGGATATAACTACAGGAAGCCCTTGGCACTGATAGAAAATATTGATTCACGGTTAGGTTACAAAAATTTATACATAGCAAAATTTAATGCTCTTTACATAAAAAATATTAGACTACTTAAACAAAACTTCAAAAACTCCCAATAATAGCTACATAGAATTAGAAAAGAATTAGGCTTTAAGACACTGTCTGTTACCTTTATGCAAACACTGAACTAGAAAGAACATCACCTGCATTGCTGTAGAAATTGGTATCCTTCATGCAACAGGTAAAAACAAACACTAAGCTATTTTTTCATCTGCTCTACAAAGAATTTTTGCCTCTTTAAAAAAATGATTTAAGCATGTAACAAAAAAGCAAGGTAATACCTGAATTTCTTTTCCACATTTATTTTATTTAACCTTCCTAAAGAAATGTGCTTCCTTTTATTTTTATACACTTCTGCATGGCCTACAGGAGCATTTTAATATTCAGCAAACATTCAAAACAAATCAAACCACACATTAATGTGGATGTATGGACTTGACTTTTTACTGATTTAAAACTCACTGATGTACTTTTTCTCCAACATTTATATAATTTTTTAAAAAATAGCACACCAAAATATACCATCACTAGTACTCAAGCTAGCACTGAATGTTTCCAAAAATATTAGAAAGCAGATTTCTGTGGGAAATAGGTTTAAAATGGCACCCAATACTTTACTGAACACCACAGTTTCTTATTGTAAGAGAAAACAAAAAAGCACTGTCTATAACTGTATGTTGAGCACCAAAATTCAGATGGGTAGTTGTGCAGTGCTCAGTATGGCTATGGGTTTTTGTTTTTTTAATCTACAAATTATCTCACTTTACGCAGTTCAGTCAGTGTCAGTTCAACTAGGTAATACTTTCCACTTAGATAAAACACAGACAGTATAATGACCTCCTGCTGCTATATAAATGCTTAAGACATTTATAGAAAATAAACATTAAGGCAAAGCTGACATTTATTTTCAGAGAAGGGGAATCATTATCCTGATCTGTGGGGGTCTGTCTTACATTCCATCAAACACTTCTAAAAATAACAAAACTTGGGGACATTCAGCACCCAACTTACTCAGGTAAGTGCAGTAGAACAGTGGCTCATTATAGCATTGTTGAAAAAGGAGAGTGGCTCAGAATATATTTCTACAATTTAGACCACAAAACCTAGTTTTAATTTTGAGATAGACTGAATAAGCTGATTTACAACTTTCTGAAAACAAATACAACCATCAGCATTCAGCATAAAAGGAATACCTTTATCTAGTTTAAAGCACTAGAATCTTAGTTACACCTGTGTAATTATGTACAGCCTTTTAAAATCTTCTAGTCCTTGCAGGGCTGAATACTTACTGCAGTATTCCACTCGGAAAGACATTTTTTGTTATATCAGTAATTTTTCATAATTACCAAGAGCATCCATAAAGATATTTTACTTGGTTGTGTGTGTGTGCTTCGTGGCCTAGAACGAGGATGATACTCAACCTGCCCCATTCTCCCTTCCCCCCCAACTCCAAACTCAGTACTAAAGGAATGAAGGATATCCACTGCAAGGTTTTCCCTATGAACATGGCCCAGGAGCATGAATATGAAGTTTTTACACTTCGGTATTTGCTTGGACATACACCTGTACTGCAGAACAGCTGCGTGTTGATTTGTCAGAGCTACAAAATTCTTCCAAAAAGGACTCTGGCAAACATTTATGTGTAAGAATTGAGTTGCTCTTTGGACCGAGACTGGATATCCTGGAGCTCCTGTTCTTCTTTTGCTTTGATATCCTGGTAAGCCTGCATTTTGCTTGCGTCCTTTAAGTAGGCCCAGTTAGAGGAGAGTATCATGAGGAAGTGGATCTGGAAGAGAAGGGTGAGCATGATGGCTAGTGAGCATGTCAAGAGGCAAAGCAGGCAGTGAGTCAGATTAATACAAAAGTTATTCTACATTATTGAATAGGCAGACAGAAGGGTTTCCTAAAGGTCTCCAAAACGTTGCATGCGTCATTCTATTAAGGAACAGCTGGCAAAAGTTAGTATGAAATAGGAACAAAAGCGTTAATGCAGAAGAACAACAGAAACAGGAAAGCTTTGAAAATACTTGCAAGTTTACATGCTGAAGCCTACCAGAGCAACTTGACAATGTCATAGTTCTCCCCCCATCAAGCCCCCCAGTGTGGGTTCAAGGAAATGTATGCATAAGTTTTTCAAAGTTCCTTCCCAGGATACTGACTAGAGGAAAATATAGTTGACCATCATCCTGCCATGTGGGCCGATTATACATCAAGACAGAGCCATTGAGATGTACTTCAGTGGCATATGTGGTGCCATAATGCAGCCAATATCTGCTCTTTCTCACAAGCAGGGGACCTAGCAAAAGGGCTGGGGATGTGTTTACATGCTGCAGCTAGAAAACTGGGTGGGCTTTGTCTTCTGAAGAAAAAAAAATGAGTTGGTATTTCAATTCATCAAGAGACTTTCAGTGAGCCAAATTAGTTGTGTCTCAAAGCATTTGACCAGAGAAAGTTCCATTTATGGGGGTTTTCTGGTAAAGTGGCTTTGAAACTGAGGCTGTTTTATTTTATATGGTGGAATAAGAGGCAAATGGGTAACACTTTTTTTTTAAACAAAGCAATACTTTGTGAAAGGAGTCTTGGAAGTTCAAGGCAGTCACTGGCCACTATCAAGAATCAAGCTTGTCCTTTTGCATGTCATCTATTGTAGAACAGATGCTTTATTATTTTTCAGATTAGTGAACAGCAGGCATAAAATAACTTATTACAGGCCCTTAAATCGATCCAGTAATTGTTTCAGAGATGATAGTTAGAAAAATAGCTCGTTAAAATAAAAGCCCTCCTTTAAAAGGATGATTTACAACACTGCTAAAAAATAACTGCACCTTCTCATAGTATAGAAAGCAGCCAGATCTCAACCACATTCTTATTCATATACAAGAAATAATTTGTATTAATCTAATATGCTTAACAGACGCTTACTGAAGCTATTTACAATTGACTGTAACAAACTTCAAAAGCTAGACTCTTAGTCTAGGGTGTCAGTGGTATTTCAAGCTACAGAATGTAGCTGTTTACTGAGCTTAGGCAATTTAGAATTTAGTGCAGCAATCTTCCCGACTCTTAAACTTCAAAACAGCATAGTTATATGTGGTAGCCATCATGTAGATCAGCTGGTGGAAGAGAACAAAATACAGCATGTAAGAGACAAG
Organism: Heteronotia binoei; assembly: GCF_032191835.1. Lineage (NCBI taxonomy): Eukaryota > Metazoa > Chordata > Lepidosauria > Squamata > Gekkonidae > Heteronotia > Heteronotia binoei. The sequence goes on from NC_083225.1 coordinate 69,125,921, forward strand.
TTCTTCAGGCCCTTGAGGCAGTTCTTTGTGTTAGACTCAAAAAGTACAGTGGCAGGCAATGATTCCAAATGAGAGCTATGGAAACTCCCTCTTTATATCAACTAACTAGGCGGGCCTGGCTGCGGCAGAGGGAAGCACAGCAATAATTCATTACTTCACCGGAATTTGGCTGACAAGATTAAAAACTGGCTGTTGAAACAATTCCTCAACTGTAAGGGGTCTATTCTTCTGTTTCCAATCAGCTGAATGGTTTGAGTTGCTCAGTAAATTTGCCTACCTCTAAGCAACCAAAAGAAAGCTTTCATACTCCCAGACTTAAAGGAAGGAAAGACAGGCATATTTTAAAAAAAAAGTTTCCAAGGATAGAAAAATTCTGAAACGTCTTAAATTCTACACACTAACACCAAAATAATTATAGTCAGAAAATGCCATAAAAATTGACCATGCAACAGGGTGGGGGTTAAATGTAGCAAAAATTATTTACAAAGCTTGTTTTGGTGCAGCACTTCCCTGGGAAACACAAGCTCTTGTCTGCTACAAGGAAAGTCCTGAGGAAACTACGGCCATGTACCAACAAGCATCAGTTTAAAGCGATCAATAATATTTGAATGGCTACCTCAGAAAGGGCAATAGATTGTTATTTTAGAAGAGGCAATAGGTTACATACTCACCAGGGCTATGACAGTCGCACCAGCTCCAGCACAGGCCACAATGAACAGGTGGTAAGACAAATAAAACTATAACACAGTAAGGAGGAGGAAAAATAATTTCAGAAATTTTGTTGCGCACCAGAACATCTTAACCCAGCTCCTAGGAGGCTGCATACCACAGAAGAAAGTCTGACTCCAGGACTTGTAGGCAATGACAAGTACATATTTCTGAAGAGACAATCACTTCTATGCAACAGCAATATAATTATTTCTGCCACTGTAATGAGATCAGTAACGTTGGTAAATACTGCCAAAGACTTTTATATGGTTTTTTACTCAAGTGACACTTGAAACGGTCTGTGTGAACCAGACCCTGAACAGGAGGAATTGGCAGTTATATCCATGATCGTGGCTACAATCATGAACTGATGGTTCCATTGTGTAAAATCATAATTATACTAATCTTCCATGCTGATCAAGGAGCAAGATACCTGTTCGCACAGAGAAATTCAAGTGCATGAATCAGTCCTCGTGTATTTTAAAAAAAATCATGTATGTAGGGTCATCACCATTCACAACTCCTTTGGCCCATGCATACACAGCATTTGCGTGTCCCATATTTTTGGTATGTATATGCCAACAACACAATGCGGGACCATCTCTCCACATATATGTCCCAGAGGTCGCTTCCTTTGGCCTCCCAAGATCTTTTGACCTTCCCTGGCCCAAGAGATACCCGTCTTGCCTTTATGAGGGCCAGAACTTTCTCAGTCCTGGCCTTGACCTGGTGGAATCAGCTTCTATGGAGATCTGGGCCTTACCTGGCTTGTTAGCCTTTCGTAGGGCCTGTAAAACGGACCTGTTCCCCCAGGCTTTTGGATGAGGCGGTACATCTACTTGTTAGATCAGTTGGCCTCCCCCTACGGTACCACACTTGTATCGTCTTACTATACCATCTGCTGTACTATTAACTAGTTATTGTAACTGATTTCATTGTAATTTTATTGTGACTTATCTATACTGATGTACTCTGCCCTGAGCCCCCATGGGGAAATGGACGAAAGATGATGATGAACAACAACAAGAAGGCAGAACAATAAGGCGAAAGTTACTCAACATGCCTGGCCATGAGTGATGCCTAACTACAGAGCACTGTAGCTCTACTGCAGCTAGAAATGGATATGAGGCTTGTGGTTCAAAGCTGTCCAATCAGTATCAACATAAGCTAACACTTTTCTGTGGAGAAGAGAGGACATATTCTGAGAGTAATACCTAATTGCTGTCTGTTCTTCAAAGTAAAAGTGATGCCTTTATTAACTTCATTTTTAAAAACAAAGTTTGAGTCCCATGGCATCTTTAAGACTAATAAAATTTTATTCTGGGTATATCCTTTCATATGCATGCACACTTCTTCAGATACGCTATACAGCCAGGGGCCAGCATACCTCCAGGACTGCCTCACCCCATATGAGCCCTGCAGGAATTTACAATCTATTAATCAACACCTCCTGGTGGTCCCCAGCCCCAGGGATGTCTGACTTGCCTCAACTAGGGCCCGGGTTTTTTCAGCCTGGGCCCTACCTGGGGAAATGAGCTTCCATTAGAGATCAAGGCTCTGTGGGACGTATTACAGTTCTGCAAGGTCTGTAAGAGAGAGCTCTTCCTCCAGGCCATCAGTTGAGGAGCGGATGCCCACTTTTTAATTGCCCTCCCCGCCCCCAGTGACCTCATGCAAATGGCCACCTGGATTCTTGTTTGAGATCTGTTGAGGCATCAGTCATTTTATACTGATTGCTGGTTTTAGATATATATTTTAAGATACATTTTAATTGTTGATTTGTCTAATACTGTGGATTTTATGAAGGTACCCACCCTGAGCCTGTTTGGGAGGAGGGCAGGATACAAATTGAATAAATACATTGAGACAGAAGTCACCAACCATTACATGAGGGTAGAGGGTGGGGAAAATATTGCCAGGAAGACTAATTAAAGTTTTAAAAACATCCTCAAAAGTGGCATTCACTAGTACAACAGAAGTACAGACTGCCTTTAGGCATTTGCCATATATTAACCTTTTCTACACAAATTTGGCACAGCTCTTGGTGCCAGAATCTAGTCTAGAATGTATCTCAGCTATATTAAAGACTTTCACTATTCTTTATCCATCTATCCACAATGTATTCTGGTATCACAAGCACTCCAGACAAATCAAGACACTGCAAGACATTTTGCCATTCATTCAGGATAATTAAGAATCTTGGCCTTAAAAAAAAAAGCAATGACAGATTGTCAAACACAATTATGTCCTAGTTTTCAAGATAAGCTTTCAAATGGGGATGAAGCAAGAAAGCACTTAGGTGTTCCAGCCTCCCTTACCTCAGGTGTGTTGCACATTTCTGCTAAGGCTGACCCACATGCTCGGCCAGGTACTGCATTCCAAGGGATGATCCCTGAAGTTAAAATACCAAAAGAAAACATATTAGAGCAATGGGATGATATCATTCTCCTTTCCTGAAATCCATTTCCCTTCCCCACCTACATGCAAGTTGTGTTCTTTCACTGTGCACCCACATATTGACCAGTTCAATCTGGAGCTGGCATAAGCAAGTACAAAATCACTCTGACTGTGTTCTTTCTCTACATCCAGGATCCATTCCCCTTGCCAAGAGATGTTCTCAGATCTAGGATTCCCATATGGCAGACAAATGGTTGTTTTAGTCACTATGGACACTGTCATATGCTGTGCTTATTACTTACACTGGTTCTGTAAAGGGATTGCTGAGGTGTCTGCAACTTTTAAAGAATTGCCTTAAATTCAGGAGTGGAGCTTGCAATTGTAGCCAGATATAATGACCTCATTTACCCCATCTCCCCTTGCTGCTTTGGTTCATTGCCAAATCATTACCATCAATCACACAAGCTAATCACACATGGATGACACAGACATTTCCATAGTTGCCTTCCTTATAGTAGAAAATATTTATAGAACTTTCTCAGGGGAAAAAAAAGCTTATTTCTGGGGCTTTAAAAAAAATACCACAAGACAACACAAACTACCTAAGTGGAGATTATGGTTTGTAGTCATCTGCAAAACTTAAGTACGGTTGCCAAAGAAAATACATGTGTTGGCCACGCTGAATCTTGATAAATCTCTTCCATTTAAAGAAAAAGAATGCCCAGCCCTCACAATATCAAAGAAACTGGAAAAACTCAGGGAGAGTCTGAAAACCAAATAGAATCTTAGAGGGGCATAAAAAGATCACGGGATTCCATGTCTAATGTCCAGTTTCTGTCCTCATTTACTTCTTGTTCCTTTGCCTTATTGTCTTGGTATCTCTGGTTTTTTGTTGCCCTGGTGGCTTTTTCAACACTTGTAAAGGTATATGGGGGGGGGGGGGAGAGAAGAGCTCCGGTCACACTGTACTTGCAGGCCTCAATGGGCCCTAGCAGCATTTTGATATTGTTGTTATCACTGAATCACCCAGTCCCTGCTACTGCAGGGCTCTGGGCAATGCACAACATATAATAAAAGCATCAAAATCATAAAAAACAGAATGTATACATAGAACTAATACAATGAACTGAAAAGTCAGACAGCAAATTTTATAATTATTTCCCGTTCTGGACTGCCAACCTCATTGCAGGTAGGGGAAAGGAGGAAATACGTTTGGAGAGTAAGGCTGATGCTTGCGTTCATATGTAAAATGGCAAAATCATGGGTCAGAATCATCAATGTTGTAACATCTAGTTGTGCCCTAAATTGAGATTAGGCCATGGCACTTTGGTAGAATCTCTGCTTTGCATTCAGAAGGTCCTGAATGCCTGAAGTCCCCAGTTAAAAGGATCAGGTAGCCAGTGATATGATATATATCAACCTGAGACCCCAGAGAACCTCTTGTCAGTCTAGTGATCCATCAAGGTATTGTCTACTGCGACAATACTGACTTTGTAGGACCAATGGTTTGTTTCAGTATAACGCAGATTGATGCATTCATGTATAAGTAGCTATTTCCCACCCCCATGCATGAATATGACAGTAAACAAACACTGCAGTTCTAGATAACCGCAGGGGAAAAAATAATTTTCGATAGTTTTTAGAGCAGAAATCTAGCTATGCACATAGCCATGTTATAACTACACATTTTTGCTGGTTGCTTTATTACATCCATTCTAAAATAGGTATGAAGAAGGAAACTGGATGGAATTGTTCTATGCATAATTTGGATTGTTACCGAAACAGTAAATAAGAATACACTGAAGACTAATCCAAGAGACTAGCTTGATATGTTTTCTAGCTATTTGATGACGAGGTCAGGCTTGCTTAAGCAGTTTATTTAGCTGATTGTTTTATTATTAAGCCTGATATTGTAATGCGGATAACAGCCATGAAATCACTTTAGATAAATGACTTGCCAAATGCAGATCAACTAGATGTATCTGGAAAGAGGTCACTGCAATCTGCATTAATTGAAAAAGTAATGACATGTTCAGAGACTCCACACTTGCTTGCTTTCCTAGTCCTCCCACCCTGCTGAAGACAGGACAAGGAAAGAGGATCAAAGCATTTAATCAGGATTAAAATAAGTACCGTATTGCCTGATATCCACACAGATCTGGTCTGCTGAAGTTGTCATATTCGCCGGGAGGGATCTGATGACTTCACAGGTTGACCATATGTTATAGAACATAAAGACTGGGACCGCAGAGAAGCCAAAGACTCCAAGCCAGGCTACCCCCAGAACATAGGTGAGGAAAACAAACTGCGAAAAGGAGAGACAGATACATGTCTCAAACACAGCTCCTTAAAGACTAACACAATTTGAGGTAGGGTATGATCCTTTGTGATTCACTGCACACTTCTTTAGAATTCTTCGTCTTTTCTACTGCTACAGACAGACTAAAACACATCTTGGTCTATCCACACAGTTCCTATTTTACAGTGAATCCTTCACAGAGTCAGGTGGCACAGGACTAGATGTCTCTCTGTGTTACTGAGAACAAAGCCAACAAGGTAGCACTATTCCTACACTTTATTATCAGCCTAGTCTTTTCCTTCCATAGGTACCAGGCACTGTAGTGGCCACACAAGCACAGACTCTCCAATTCAATCTTTAAAAAAACCCTGAACAAACCAGCTTGGCTTGTTGAACAGCATTAATCTATCTTGGAGGATTTCTTTTGTAGGCTTCTAGTTTTCAGTTTGAGAGACAATAAAAGGTATGGGGGTCTATCTGCAATGACACCATTTTTAAAAGTCTATACTTCGGATAGAGAATGAACTTTTCAGAAAAAAATGATGTACACAATTTCTATCAGTCATCCATTGTATTATTCTCAGCTATGTGACAGTTCAGTGTGCCTTAGACTCACTGCAATAAGCAGAATGGATGATGATTTGTTGATCACTTATGTGGCTAGGCTGGCAAATCCAGTTCAAGGTTGTTTCAGCTTTGCTCCTGCTTTTCTAGGAGACTGCCCATGTAACACCAGCCGTTTCCACATAGGTTATTTGTCCCTGGTTAGATGCTGTTGCTGTTTTTTTCCTTCTTTCCCTGCTTTCCCACCGTGTATTTGTGCAACTCAAACTCCACACCCACAGCCCTCAACCCCCATGTACTGCATGGTCATTCATTGCACTAAAAACAAAGCATATCATTTATTTCAGTGCTTGGCAATTAAGACTAGTAGTAGAGCTGCAAAATGGAACCTTATAGGATTTTCAACTTAATCTGCCCTTTTTAGATTCCTTCCATTTTCACTGGATTTTTAAATATATATATATATATATATACTGGTGTTCAAAAGATCAGATTTATCCAACATTCTTGTTTTAACAAATATTGTTGTAGATAGCCATGCCTTGAGAACCCAAATGCTGGAAGCAGTCATGGTGTACCCCTGTGCATGATGCTACCATGGTTACAAGCTAATGACAGTGACAAGCATGGGAAATGGCTCTGACTACAGGCTCTCTGAAAGCAGAGCTGCTGTCAGGCAGCTGCTTTGCTCCACTTTGGCTGTCAACATGAAGGATTTTTTTTCTCTCTGGAAGAACCACAAGGCATCAGCCTCCAAATGTCCACTTTCTGTGGATTCCCGCATTGTTTTCCCAAACTTGCTTTGGTATGATCTTCCTTGCAGGGTCACAGTCCAAGTGGGCTTGCTTGTTTGCCATGTAAATGGGAAGGTTCAGCATTTTTAAATTCCCCACCCACAGCCCTCATCCCCTGCTGGCTACCATTTCTTCTCCCCACAACCAGAGGGCTTTCCTCACGCCAGTATTAGTGAAGGGAGTCAGCCACAAAGCTGAGGGAGTGCCCCCCCACTGAACTGTACCAGTAGTTGGTGGCTGGGAAGTTGGGAACCCCTCCCTTTTTCTCCCCATCCCTCAAACTGGACTCCTTCTCTGTTGGGCTCTAATCATGCTATGCAGCTCACTCTCACTTTGCAAAAACAGCATGCAGACTGGACCTAGAGTCCAACTGATCTTTTCCACATGGGTCTGATGCTGTTCAGAATGTGCTTTTATTCCTGCTTTTATACCCCTCCTAGGCTTCTCCAGCATTTCTCATCCCCTCCCGCCTCAGCTTGCTTTGCTGCAAAGTTTTGAGAAAGATCCCAGCAAAGCCTGGATGGCTGCCATTGAGGTAGGAAAGCCCAGATTTTCCCAGTTCCATCTACATGACAGCCATTTTCCCTGCTACATGGCAGCCCATTTCCCCACCACTGGTGTGTGTGTATGTGGCTTTTAAAAAAATTGGCAGCCCCAGTAGCAATGGGTAAATTACACAAACCTGTCCCTGTGTGGAAATCATCTGAGAAGTGCTCTCAGTGGGGGCTGTGAAAGGAGGGATGAAAGGGGGGGCAGTTCTGAGCTGACAAGCTTTGATCACTAAGCAGCTAGGGAGGGGGAGAAGCCTTTTCCTCAGCCTTGTTTGTCTTTCATACACCAATTTAATTTTAAAAATGTGAAAAGTGGGGGGAATGGCAGCTGCAAAGAAAAGTGCAGAGGAAAATCCTATGTGGAGCTTCTGTCACCACTGTACATGCCTACGAACCCACAACTTGTTAACAATGGTTGTGATCAACAAGCATTGCTGTTGTGTGGAATAAATAATCATCATACGGTAGTGTGTGTAGTATAGCCAGGAGATCCTAGGATTGTCTGGCAGTCAGAAGCTTTAGCTCTTTTGTGGCAAGCTAGGCGTACAGTGAGCTGAGAGAGCTCTGAGAGAACTATGGCTGATCCAAGGTCACCCAGCTGGCTTCAAGTGGAGGAGTGGGTAATAGAACCTAGTTCTCCAGATTAGACTCCACTGCTCTTAACCACTACACCAAACTGGCTCTCTGTTCTGTGGAAGCAGTCTGGAACATAGGGTTGCCAGGTCCTGCTTTCTCACCAGCAGAGGGGTGGAAGGGAGTTTCCAGGAGTGAAGGATGAGGCACCATTGCCACTCATGACATCCCCAGAATGATGACATCACTTTCACATGAAGTCATCATGGTGGGGATGTCACACTGGGTGCTGACTGTTGGAGGTGGTTGCCTTCCCCACCAGCCAGTTGGCTGCTGGTGGGCAGGAGCCCATGAAATGGGGGATCCCCTGCTCCCACCAAAGGGCTGGCAATGCTACCTGAACATGCATGAGAAACTATTTTACACCATCCATCACAGGTAACTAAATGCTTCTTTATCTTTGACTTGCTGACCATTAACAAGGACTCAAAGATGAAGCCTGGCTGGGTATGCATTCTGAAAATTGAGGATATGCTGCTCAAATAAGAAATATAAGTTCTGTAAACAGAGCTGGGCAACATATCACTGCAAACATCAAGCAATGTTCAATACATCACAGTAAGAATTCTGCCACTTGATTAAATGCAGATGCGAAGCAGTCCAGAATGAATACCTGCATCACAGAATTTGACTGTGATCTATTTGATGTGACCAAACCTACTATCAGATTGTTTCATTCTAGAATTATTGCCTCAGATCTACAACTAGCTGAAAAAGCTGGACCTGGTTGAACCAAGTGACAGAGGTGTTGCATTAATTAACCTAAAATTTATTTGGCGAGCATCACCCTGAACCCAGTGAAAAACAAGCTGATAAAGACTATGTGAGGAGATTATGCCAATACTGCTCTCCCACTTGCCTTCTCAAGGAGATAAGGTATCTTCACAACCTTCCTTCTGCTTTGATTTTAGAATGTACCATTTAGCACTACAAACAGATTCAGGAACAGAAACCAACTCTTCAGATCAAAAGACTTCCAGACGATGTTCACAGGATCAGCAAGCTAAAACCTCTAGCTCTTCCAAAGAACTGAATGCAGAGCTATGGCACAGCAACTCTCAATTAAAAATAACTGTTGTCTTCTTGTGAGACTGACTTCCCAGTACTACCCAGAAACAAATCCAATAATTCCTACATTTGCTGTCATGTTTGAATTACGGTTATGAAAGAAAACCTATTATGATTGATTCAAAATGTAAGAATGTGGTAGTAATGGCAGTATATGTTGCACATGAGGTTGAGCCTATGTGTCAGGATGGAGAGAAAGTAGTGATCGACTGTAAGGCATTGTGTTCCAAAGAAACTGCTGAGGCATTTCCATTTCTTCACAGACACATGGGGTTTTACACTTTTTACTATATTGAAAAAATTGCCTTTGAACATGCAATGAAGACATATTTAAGTCTATCAGCCAAGCTTGCTAATTACCTCTTCTGGTACTATTTAAGATTTTAGGCAGTCAGATGAAGATAATATCTAGATCCCAAACTTTCAAGTGGTGACCAATGAAGACAAAGTCAACACTTTGACATGGTTTTGATCTTGAGTTCTACCAACTACATATAAGAGAAAACTAGTAGATATGTATCCTTCTGGACAACCATAAACATCATGCTCCTATAAGCCTGTCAGACCAGGGGTAGATTCTCATACAAGCAACCTGCTGATGGCTGTGTCTCATTAAATCTGATTTTCCTTACAACTCTGCTTTTCCTAACAACTCAAAGTGATATTATCATACAACATCCAGCGATAAGGCAGGCTGATATAGAGGTAATGATTCTGGGGGCATTTTTTTCCTGTTGTTTTTGGTATCTCAGTGAGTTACACAAATGCAAAACCAAAGGCATCTCAGTTAAAAGATTTCTAGCCACAGAGTATGGCTCTCTCTCCTAGCTGCAGCCCCCAAATGCCCAGTGAATCCAAGACATACACAACCATTTATAAAAGTTAAAATTATTTTAGAACATTTCAATGGTACTTTACAATTATAGAACAGATTACCTGAAATACCCTTCATCTGTAAGGAGACGTTTGTTAAAATTACAGTTTAGTGGTGGACATCTTGAATTTTTCACTTAACAAATTTTCCTGAAATTTTGGAGAAGGCCATTTTGGCCTAACATGCTCTTCTAAAACAGCAGTTAAACCATTATCCCAGTTAATTGATCACAAAACCCTATCACTTCTCCTCAGTCACAAGCATTTGCGGCTGCTTTCATGTTTTCTTGCAGGGAAGGTGTTCCAGTCACCTCATAAATTTAGTTCTGTGTTCCAGTATCAGTTTTACAAATATAGTTGCACCAAAGATTTTATATAAGTACTTAAAACCTTTTTCATAATAAGCCTTAGAATGAAAATTGCCTCTCTTAACTGCTGGTGCACACAGAGTAGACATTCCCGTTGAGCTATCCAGTGATAGCGGCCCCGTGGCACAGAGTGGTAAAGCTGCAGTAATGCAGTCTGAACTCTCTGCTCATGACCTGAGTTCGATTCCAGCGAAAGCTGGGTTTCAGGTAGCCGGCTCAAGGTTGAGTCAACCTTCCATCCTTCGGAGGTGAGTAAAATGAGTACCCACCTTGCTGGGGATAAAGTGTAGATGACTGGGGAAGGCATTGGCAAACCACCCCATAAAAATCTGCCATGAAAATGTGATGCAACGTCACCCCAGAGTGAGAAATGACTGGTGTTTCCACGGGTGACTATCTTTACCTTTTAAAATTTATGTACAGTTAACAGAGCAGCATTATTGGTGGTGTATCCAGGGCCAGATTAACAATCAGGCCAAGTAGGCACTGGCCTATGGACCCCCCCACTTTTAGGGGCCCCAGGCTGGCTCCCAGCTCTGGTTTCCCCCCTTCATGCAGCCCTCGCACCCTGCATGCACAGCCAGCAACTGAGCCACTCTATGCCTGACTTGCCTGGTGTGGTGGCTGCTGGCATAGTCGCCAAGTTTACTTCTCTCTGCCTTTCCCCTACAGCTTTGTCAAAGGGTGCCTGCAGGCTTCAGTGGGGGCCACGGGCAGCAGGGCAGGTGCTCCGACTGAGATAATTTGCAAGGCCCCCCCCCCAAGATTTTAACTGCCTAGGAGCCTCCACAGGGTTTAATCCGGCACTGGGTATATCAGCTTCAATCCAAGTGGATTAGGGTATGTATGTGAGATGAGTTTTAAATTGGGAGTCCCTGCTCATATGAGGCTTCTGAACAATAATGTGAATTGTGAGGCTCTCGGACAAGGATTACAAATCTGGAAACTCTAAATATTTCTATACAAGTTATCTTGGGCCAGGGTTGTGATCTCATCCTGGCTGTTTGGTTTACAAGCTTTCAATCTCCCAAGCACAAAGATTCCAGTGGGATATAATTCTAAGGCCCTCAGGTACACAAACATATAATGAGGGATAAAGATATATGTAGCAAAATATCCCAGACAAGCACCACACAGCTACACTTAGCTATGTTAACATGCTACACAAAGTTGGGTCTGCAATCGTATGCAAGTTGGGCATGCAGTCATATCCATAAAGTTGCTCGGTTTAATAAGAATACAGCAGTTAAAGCGATCTGCTTCTTTCTGAATTACATATTTTATGAAGGCAAAGAAAACATTATATAGTAAGTAGCTACTAGAGCACTGATATTTTTACAACCTGTTTGCATTTGAAATGTAGTTTTACCCAAAGGCCTCCCATTAGCTGCCACGCATAGAATGAAACATTTTATCAGATGAAAATAAATTAAGATTATTGAAGATGTGGCAGAACAATATCAAAATGCTTTTTTTCACCAACATGTCTCTGTCAGCAACATTAGCTGCATTATTTTATCTCCACAATCAGTTTAAAATACAAATAGGTAGGGAAAAGCTGCTTCTGAATGTGTGATTCTAATCCATTTTTGACAGTATGTACCTAGAAAAATGTGGATAGGAACCATGCATATTCTTTTGAATATTTTTAATTAAATGTACATAACTTTTAAGGCTGTGCCTTTAAAGGTTTCAACTGCACTACACTTACAAGATATTGACAAATCACTGTATTATTGTGCCCACTTCTTAAACTTTAAAATAATTGCAAGCCTAACCAACATTCAGCATTCAGGGCATTTATCTGTCACAGGCTTCCTGAAGAATCCCACCCCTGTACCAGTCAAGCTTGCAGCTGACACTGCATCCTTCCCTCTATTGAGGTTGAGTGTAATAGATGGAAAGTTGGAGAACATCAACAATTCCCTTGGCTATTCAGAACACGTGCCACATTTCTGTAATATTCAGCTGATATGTGGCTGAAAGGAGGAAACATCCACTTATTTCATTATTTCACTATGGTGAATACTGTTTCCTCCGGGCAGAAGCCAAGAAAAAGAAACAGGCAAAGAAGCAAGGATGGTACCCTGGAGTTCTAGAACAATAAACAAAGAATGGATCTGCTGGGTAAGGAGAGGGCAAAAACTTGGGATGTGTCAGATAATATATTTATACATTGTGATGCTTAGAGGAGCATGCAAAATTGAGAGAGAACACACAAGATCACCTGAAGCTGCCTTAGACTGAATCAGACGAGGTCCATCAAGGTCAATACTGTCTACTCAGACTGGCAGCCACTCTCCAGGTCTTCCACAGAGAGTAGGGCAGTAAAGGAGAAAAACTGCAAGGTTCAGGGACGGGACAGAAGCATTTGCTAAAGGAATTCTCATGGCTAAGAGATAGCCTTCTCAGGAGAAGTGCTTGATAGGATTACTGGCTAGCTTGACTCCATTGCTGGAAAACTGGCTAGAGTTATCACATGACAGCTGTCTTTCTTTTACAGCCATTTTGTATGGTTGGGTTAGGAAGAAATTATGGATCATAATGTGAATTACATAATGCTCTAATCCCCAAATGTAGAACAAGGAACTTGTTCATTTCAGTGATTCTGAACATGAAAATTAACTGAACACAACCCACTTACTGATGACTTTTGGAGTCCAGTTAATTCTGGATTGTGAACCAAGAACAAGTTATTTGAACTAAAGGCTGCCTTGCAAAACCATTTTTCTACCAGTCACCTCAAGGTAGAGATTTATAGGAAAACCTATTGCTATTGATAGGAAAACCTATCATTATTGTTACCCAAGCTTATCATGCATTGGCTCCTATGAGCCTCTGGGGCCACTGTGCAATGTGACAGAGCTAACATACAAACATTTTCAAATAAGGAGCCTTTGTTTTAATGAGCCCAATTGTTAGAAAAGGTTCATAATCAGTGTTATCTCGTGAGGGGATAATTATTGTCACATAGAGGATCGTTTTGGCGTGAAAGAATGGGGTAATCAAGATGATTCTATTGAACTCACCATTCCACTGATGCAACGGCCACAGATGGTTGTCTTGAATTCGCCATGCAGCTCCTTCACAGCACTTGTTGTATAAAATCCCTCCGCCAACAGAATTATTCCATACAAGAAAAAAAATGATGCAATGCCATAGATCACATACTGCATTAACTTTATTCTGAGAAGGAAAACAAAACAGGTAATCTAAATTTGCTGTATTAGAATTAGAGTTTGTTCCCTAACTATCTGGAGAGGGAAACAAGCAAGGAGAGGACATCTTTACAGTAATCAAAGACTAATATACAAATAAATAATTTTTTAAAGGGACCATTATGCTCTTATCTCATTCTTACAAAGCGATTGTGTGTATGATTTGAGGGGTTTTTTTTATAAATCTAATTTGTATTGTGTTTGTTAAGGTGAAGCTTCTGATACTGGCTGAACTGCTTGGACCATACCAAACTGTCCACAAAGCAATTCTGTGAGTACACATTCAGCAAGCAGCAAAATGAGGCTCTGATGATGCTTCCGTGGTTCTGGTCAGTAAGGATCAGTTGCCATGAGAAGAATAAAACAGGAGTTAACAGAGTTGCACTTACCTGTAACTGTGCAGACACACACTGGGACTATGCCTGCACAGGCCAGCTGTGGACATTTTCTTTCTAGCTTTTTTTTTTTTTTGGTTAAAACAATTTTTATTTAGTAACATATGGTAACAATATCTTATTCCTGCATCATTAATAACTTCTTTTTATCTATCCCATATATTACTTTCTAAGCACCCCTCCCCCCGTTACTTGACCCCCGCTGGTGTTATTTACTTATAATACTAATATTAAAAAGTACCCTTAACTAATAATAAAAAAATTACATTCTTCTTCCTTCTAAGACTCAATCATTATCAAAAATTGTCCAATGTCCTTTTATTTTTCACTCTTTTTCTACATATCTTCTGAACTTTTTCCACTCCATCTTAAAAACTTCTAAGTCATAGTCTCTTAAAATTCTTGTTAATTTGTCCATTTCACTCCATGTCATAACTTTTACAATCCAATCCCATTTCTCTGGTATTTTTTCTTGCTTCCACAACTGCGCATATAATGTCCTAGCAGCTGAAAGCAAGTACCAAATTATAGTTCTATCTTCTTTTGGAAATTTTTCCATTTGTAATCCCAACAGAAAAGTCTCTGCAATTTTCTTAAATTCATATCCCAAGATCCTAGAAATTTCTTATTGAATCATCTGCCAATACTTTTTTGCTCTTTCACAAGTCCACCACATATGGTAGAAGGAACCTTCATGTTTTTTACATTTCCAACACCTGTCTGGCATCTTATTGTTCATCTTTGCCAACTTTTTAGGAGTCATATACCATCTAACATCATTTTAAAACAGTTCGCTTTAATACTATGACACGTCAAAGACATTTTCTTTCTAGCTTAAGGGGATGCCCTACCCCCTTTTGGAGCTGGCGCATGTGTGGGATTCCCACCCAACATGTCACGTGCTCCAAAAGTGGGCATCCCCTTCCCTCAGTTCCCACTAAGATGCTAAAGGTCCCTTTCCATGGCACAATAGGCCCTGTGAGAGCTCACAGTGGGTCAGGAGAGAGGAAATATGTGTCTGCACAGAAGATGTCAAAGAACAAGAGTTACAGGCACGTGCAACTCTGTTTACATCTTCCGTCTTCTCATTCAGCCTCACACTGGGACCTCACTAGAAGGATGAGTCTCTCACTGGAACAGAGCTTATAGAATAGCATTCTCTACATCTGCTTCTTTCTTCACCTGAAGATTTAAAGCATAATGCTTCACAAATGTGTACTCTGTCAACCAGGCTGCCATCTTACAGATGTCCAAAAGCGGAACTCAGACAACCCCTGCACTCAGGTGGAGTGCACTTGCACACTGAGAGGACATGACTCCCCAAATGTCATGTAGCAGGAATGGTTGGCCACCACCACACATCTGGATGCAGACTGGGCTGAGGCAGCTTTGTCTTTCTTGGGGCCCCAATAAGAAATAAATAGTGCTTTGTCCTTATGAAATGGTTTGGTTC
The DNA here is from genome assembly GCF_032191835.1 of Heteronotia binoei. Taxonomy (NCBI): domain Eukaryota; kingdom Metazoa; phylum Chordata; class Lepidosauria; order Squamata; family Gekkonidae; genus Heteronotia; species Heteronotia binoei. The sequence goes on from NC_083225.1 coordinate 69,141,242, forward strand.
TTTCTATATAATAAAGGAGGACCCTCCTAATATCAAGGGCATGTAGGGTCATCTCCACCTGCAAGCTTGGAGCAGGCAAAAATATTGATAGGATGATCTCCTGTGCTTGGTGGAACTTGGAAACTACCTTAGGTAGGAAGTCTAATGTAATATAACCTGTTCACTGAAAACCTTGAGAAAAGGTATTCTCTATGTACTTCCAGTTCACAGACCCTTCAGGCTGAGATAACAGCTAGGAATATGTATTCGGTTGACCTGAATCAAATACAATCTTGAATTTCAGCCTATGTGGCAGGATTCAAGGTACACTGAAGCCAAATTAGATTATCCAGTCTGATTCGGCTTGCCGAATACAGCATGCCCCAAATATTGACAAAGCTATTTGAGACCGTTATACCCTAAGGGCTATTAAAGGCAATGGCAAAATCTAATAGGGTATAATCTGGGGGGGAGTGAGTTTGAGGTCAAGGCACCAAATTTGCAGTGTAGCTGCAGGAGCCTCTTCCTCAAAGAACCCCTAAGTTCCAAAAAGATTGGACCAGGGGGTCCAATTCTATGGGCCCCAAATAAGTTACCCCATTCCCCAATGTCTCCTATGATGGGGAGGGGGGAAGTGTCCGTTTACCCATGGTATTTAGTGGGCTTGGAGGGAAGGGGTTTGAGAGAAACAGACCAAATTTGCAGTGTAGCTGCAGAAGCTTCTCCTCCAGAGAACCCCCAAGTTCCAAAAAGATTGGGCAGGGGATCAAAGTCTATGGGCCCCCTGAAGAGGTTGCCCCCATTGTTTCCTGCGATGGGAAAAACTAGCAAGCACAGGCAGCAGTCAGATTCTCAAGGAGGTGGAGGAGGAGAAGACAAAGAAGACAATGATATTGGATATATACCCCACCCTTCACTCTGAATCTCAGAGCAGTTTATAATCTCCTTTACCTTCCCCTCCCACAACAGACACCTTGTGAGGTAGGTAGGGCTAAGAAAGCTCTCACAGAAGCTGCGCTTTCAAGGACAGCTCTGCAAGAGCAATGGCTGACCCAAGGCCATTTCAGCAGCTGCAAGTGGAGGAGTGGGGAATCAAACCCAGTTCTACCAGATAAGAGTCCATGCAGTTAACCACTACACCAAACAGGCTCTCCCACTACACCAAACTGGCTCTCTGTGGAAAGAGAGCAGCAAATCTCTGCAGTAGAAAGTCAACCCATTGAGCTTCCATGGCACAAGCAAGATTTTGAATTGCCTCTCAAATATTAGCCCGACACTCTTAACCACTACACCACACTGGCTTATCATCTAAGCCATAGCTAGGATTCTGTGCATATAAAATTCCTCGTGCTTTTGAGGACTGCCTCACTTGCAAGTGGTTAATAGGGATTTATTATTATTATTAGATTTGGCAGTATTGCTTTCCTGTGTACTTAAATATATTTTTAGGAGCCTCCTATCTCCTGGCAACAGCTACTTTTCAGCCTTCAGTTGCTATGGAGCTGTAATAACTCTGCTCTCCTGGAGATTTATTACTACTCTTGGTTCTGTTTGGTTTTGTCAAATTAGACAAGCCTTTTGAAGTGGAAGTATATGCGGAATCTCTATCAACAGACTTCTGGGAGATGCGAACAAACCCATCTTGACAAACTTCCTTCAGATTTTTAAGAATTTCCCTAGAGATTTCTCTAATGGTTTGCCTAAGATGAACTCCCCAATTTACCAAGCATTTCACCAGCAGCTCCTAGCTTCTGGTACACTGAACTTGTGAGCGTGTGTGTTCTCATCTCTGACAATTGTGTTTTATCAGCCATCTGGAAACACTTGGTACGTGAAGGAAAGGAAGTGGCTAAGCTTCATACTCACACTTCAGACAACAAAGCATGATCAGTGGCGTTTGTGGAGAAGCGCTGTTCGAGGATAGTGATGGTCCCAGCAAGAGCAACATGACCGCAGCCGCAGAACAAGGCTACCCCAGAGAAGCAAAGAATAGTAGCCACAAGTGAAGCATATGGGACTCCTCCCAGGCACTTAATGCAACATTCAAAGCAACCTAAGCAGAAAAGAAAAGAAAAGAAAAACAAAGGCGACATTATCTAAGTACAAGAGCCAGTTATGAGGACAAGAGTATTTGGTTTTCATGTGGTAAAACTGGTGGAAAAGGCTCATAAGTTGTCGTTTTGCTATGTATAAAGCACATGAATTACAACTTCCTGCTTATGTCATCTCAAGGACCAACAACAATCGAAAATCTGTAATGCAAACGAGATCAAAGGTTACAAATTAAGGAAGTTGGTCTCATCCTATGAAAGGCAAATTTAACACTAACATTTAAAGACAGATAACAACAAAAAGCTTACTTCTTCTAGATTTTTCCAATGCATCATTGACTTTTATAGTATCTTTGCAGTATTTGAATAAATGTATGCAGCAGGAAGTCTCCTGTTTGGTTTTCATGTCAGCCGTCCATTCAATGGATGGCCTCAGGCAAATCATTCTCCTCCACTTAGCCCTCCCATTATTAATATGAGAATAAGAATTAGTTATAATAATTAGTGAGATAATGTATAGGAAGCATTTTGAATATCCTAAAACCACCCTATACAAAACTGTTGCCTTTGGAGATCATTTAGATGTTTCAAAAAAACAAAATCTATTCAGATAAATGGGGCAGAGCTTATAAACTTCTTGTCCCCGCCCCTAGGCTTAGAAGAGAGCCACTGACACTTATGCTATGTTGCTCATGGCAATTTCTTATAGTCATGTTCCCTGAAGACATCTATTTAAACAAAGAAAATGCCCTCAGTCTTAAGATACAGCTATCAACAACGACAAAGAACAACTTGGAGTTGAGCTTCATATGGTGATGCAAAAGGAGAATGTTAAAGGAGAAAGCTCAATATTTGGTGTTCAGCTTGCTGCTATTAGGAGATGGGGAAGGGGAGAGACACATGAAACCACATCCTACTATGCAGTTAGGTCATTTCCAACCGGAAATGATGTTGTGGAGTCATCAAATACCATTTTTGCACCTCCATCTCCCCCCCCCCCCAAAAAAAAATTCACCAGAGCAAGAGCAGACATCAGAGAGTGGGAGCTCCCCATCCCCCTCAGCAGGTACTTGGCAACCCCAGCTGATACTGACAGGGTCTACTTAATTTTTCCTTGGCTTCTCCATGAATCTGCATGATTTACTTACACATTCATATCCCACTTTTCTCGCCAATGGGGATTCAGAGCAACTTACAACATCATTCTCTATATTATCCTTACAACAACTATCTAGTGAGGTAATAACGAGCCTTTCTCCAACAAACTTTGGAGGAGGGTCTGTTAGGCTGGAGGAAAGCTTCATGTTTTGCTAAGGAGAGTAGCTGGATCCACCCCAGTAATATAATTGCTTTGGAACATGATCAAAAATAGTACTGCACATGCAAAGAGATTCTGAAGTGGAGAAACTTTCAAACTATCCTATCTCCAATGTAAATACAGATTGTGCCACAGGTCCTGCTGAACATTTCAACTGGCTGGATAATAAATAATAGAAGCAATTTCATACTATAACAATAACAAACAGCAGCTAAAAAGTTCTGTGCTTAAGTGAAAGAGAGTCATGCTCTCAAAGACTAACAAAATTTGTGATAGGGTATGAGCTTTTCAGTCATTCTTTTTATTTCCAATACCAAGTCTCCAAATGTTCAAGGCAGTTGTTTTGCTGAGCTACAATGTACCATGCTTAAGGTTGCCAGGTCATAAACTATGGTAAGATGCCTTGTGCCACACAAACACACACACACACATTGCTCAGCAATTGGGATTTTTTTTAAAAAAATTGTGTTGAGTGTGCTGTTACATCACTTCCAAGGAAAACCCAGAAGTGACATCATAATACAATGAAGAAGAAGAAGACCACAGATTTATACCCCACCTTTCGCTCTGAAACAAAATCTCAGAGTGGCTTACAATCTCCTTTATCTCCTTCTCCCACAATAGACACCCTGTGAGGTGAGTGGGGCTGAGAGAGCTCTCCCAGAAGCTGCCCTTTCAAGGACCACTCTTACGAGAGCTATGGCTAACCCAAGGGCATTCCAGCAGCTGCAAGTGGAGGGCACAATGCTGTGTGCCCCTCAAGTCCTTACCCTTAAATTCCTGCCAGTTGCCATGCAACCCTAATTTTGATTGCTGACTGTCCAAGACATCACTAGATTACTGTGTTATTCAGACAGAAACTGGCAGACACTATGCTTTGCAACAGGGCCTTTTTTTGTGCCAGTGTGTGCCAGCACAATATACCAGCACTTCTTTTGGCCAGTATGGTTTTGACCATCCTTCCTGGGACCAGGGTGGGCTGACTGAGAAACGATGACCTGTTCTGTCCTGCAACTGATGAAATCAGCAGGCATGAAAGTGTACAGAGAAGAGGTGTTAAACTCAATTGTTAGAAGGGCCAAGTCTGACATAAATGTCACTTTTTCAGGCTGGGCCATGTGTGTAATAAAATATAAGGCCAGGTACTGGAGTTATTTTATCACTGACTGTGACCCGCATCCTTTCTCAGCACCTAACCAACCATCTTTGCTTGATATGCACAAGAAGTTTTGCAAAGCATGGTGTCTGCCCGTTTCTGTCTGAATAACACAGTAATCTAGTGATGTCTTGGACAGTCAGCAATCAAAGATGCCCGGTTCACCAACTGCCTGATAAGCAAGGTGCAACAACCAGAGACTCTCATGGCTCTATAAAGACTAACACATTTCAGAAGCTTTTGATGATGAAGAGTATGAAGTGCTGCGTTCTGTTCCTGCAAGCACAGCAGCCAGACAGGTGGCCAAATGGCATCAACCAAAGGAATCCAACAAGCCTAGTCTTAAAGAACAGGGAACAGGCTTTGGGGAAGGAGGAAGTGGGGGGTGAAACAGCCACACACTTCCTTCTGTCAAAGTCCCAAATTCAGCAACACATTTGAATCACAAGGGGAACTGCAATACTTTCCAGTACCCCAACCAATCTTCAAGTACTGTCACTCTCCAAAGATGCCCGGTTCACTTTAATAGCCTTTTGCAGACTTTACTTCCTGTCAGCTCCACAGCATTACCCAACCACCAGTGTTCCCTCTAAACTGAGTTAGCCTGAGCTAGCTCACAGATTTTTAGCCTCCAACTCACAGATTTTTGTCTTAGCTCAGGAAGGATGACCCCAGAGCACAATTATTTATGCAGCAGCTCACAACTTTAATGCCAGTAGCTCACAACTTTAATACCAATACAAAGAATTTTTGCTCACAGCTTAGAGGGAACATTGCCAACCACCCAAAATATTACTCCCCAGGAGCAAGCACACAGATGCACATTCAGCAGCTGCCTCTACTTTGTGCAAACCTGGGGCACTTTTCCTGAATGCTTACTTCCACCTCTGACTTGTACGTCATCCCCCATCTCCTGCTTTAGACTATTATATAAGACAGAGCTTGTGCGCAACCTGGGGCGAATGCATGAATTTGGCTTCACCTCTTATTTAATCCTCCCTATGCTGTTGAGGGAGAGAGGCAGGAGGGGAGCTGCACACATTTGGGTCAGTGCGTTAGCAGGGTCTGGCTCAAACAACTCAGTGCGCCTCCTCCACCCTGAACCTCAGCATTCTGCATGCATTGCACCCCTTACATAAGCACCAGGTTTTTCTCTCTTACCTGCACCGCTGTGCACAACACATCTTGACCCAGCCAGTTGTTCCATTCACATACTTACAATAAGCAGGCACGTTTGGTGAGCCAGCCAGCAGCTTGCCCGTGGGCACTTTTCCCAGGTTGCTTGCAAGTCAGAAGCCATTTGGCTGGGCTCAGGGAGGTGGGGCCAAGGAGGTTCCGCCTCCTGCACATGAACAGCCAGCCATCTTTCCAGCAGCCCAGATAGCAGATGGAGCAGCCCAACATGCTCTGGCCACAGGACGAGAAGGCAGTGTTGTTAGGCAACACATCCTTGCCCAGCATCTCAGGCAAGGGCAATAGGCAGCCCCCAAAGGGACTGGCTGCACAGAGCTCAAACTAGTCATTCTCACTTCTTACAGTTGCCAACTCTGGCTTAGGTAATCCCTGGAAATCTGGGGGAAGACCCTTGGGAGGGCTAGTGTTTGGACAAGGGAGGCACCTCAACAGGGGATATAATGTAGCCCGTTCTGAACCACATTTGGACTGCCCCCCCCCCAGATTCTCATGGGACAGATAAGAACCCTGGATCAGCCGATTCCAACCCCCGGGGCTGGATGTTTGACATGTCTGGTTCAGAGGCTGCTTTCATGCCTTTTCTATGGCTCACTGATCTCTTGCTTTTGACAGGTGCCTACCCTCTGCCTTCATTAGCCCTCCAGCCCAACTCCTGTCTTAACTGTTGGCCAACCAGCCCTGAGGCCTTCTGGAGCCAACCTGCCTCCATCTTTTGCGGCCCTGTGACCTAGGTCCTGCATGCCCTGCAACCTTCTTCAGTAGCCCATTTGCCTCCCTTGCCAGCCTGCCAGCAAGTAATGAGGTTTATGGGGGTTTATTAGGTTGGGTCTGGGGTTTTTTGGCTACTGTGTGACACAAGAGTGTTGGACTGACGGGCCATTGGCCTGATCCAACATGGCTTCTCTTAATGTTAATGTTCTTACATTAAGAGATGGGGGTAGTGGTTTGGTTGCAGTTAGAAATTATGATGATTTATAGTCCCCTTGTCTCATGGAATATACCTTTGTTAATACTGATTTATAATTCACTTGTCTCACTGAGCTGTATGTTTTATTAAAACATCTGCATGCCACCTTTCCACCCAAATAGGCCCCCCAGGGTGGTGAAATCATGACTACAGTCACACCCCCCCCCCAAAAAAGCACTGCCTTGCAATATTCTATCCTTTTTTATTACTTAATTATATAAACAATTCTGGCCCAAGTACTATTTGCTTCTCTTCTAACAGTAAATGCAAAATTAAATGCATTACACAGTCTCTTTCCATAACAGAATCTATGGTTCTTAGGCAAATCCATACAGAAACATTCTTGAGAGTATGCATATAAATATAGCCTGTAATTCATACTTTAAATGTAATTCATACTGTAAATGCAAAAGCCACATTTGACACATAAAATCTGTTTTTCATATCAAGATATGAACTTGTTTAAAGTCATCTTGATGTATAGAATTTGCCTTTGAATTACACTGATGTGTGAAATCAAAAATGCATCCAAGTCTGGACAGATTTTAGTGACCCCAAAATCATTACTTCTGTCTTTGACACGTAAGATATATCCCATCATAAATATTTCACTGAATTCTGAACAATAACCTCACAGATATTAGCATGGAAGCAATTAAATTACCATCAGCAGAAAACTAAGAAAAAGTTAATGGACACACTTGCTGAGTTAATGAGAGATTAACCTTGTTTTTATATGATGTATCTTCTGTTATTACAGCAAAAAAAAAAAAACCCTTCTCTGGAAAGGGAATATGCAAAAGTAAGTAAAAAGCTTTATAAAATATTTTTCTGCACATTAAAATGGAATTTCAAACTCTAGAAAAGCCCTAACATACTAGCATAAAATAGTTTAAATATAATTTGTGTAGTAAGATGCACATCAATGCAGGATACTTTCAATGGGCATTTTGTCTAAAGCATCACTAGAACCTTTTGTGCAGTTCAGCAGAATAAAAACATTTTTTGTCCTCGGGCTTGTGAGCAGCAGTTACCATGGAAGCAGGTTAATAACAGCTCAATGATTTGCCCAGAGCTGTTGGTGAACCTGGCTTCAGATTTAACACACTCACAAAAGGAGGCTGGCTAAAACAAGGACCGAGATTATTCTCTTGGGAACCAAGGTTATAAAATGCAAGCATACACACATATGCCCACATCATTTTTTTGGTAAATAGGACACAAACAGAAGACAGAGTCTCATAGAAATGACAGTTCATGAAACCTTAGGAAAAACTGAGGCAATATACAACCTAGTATGTGCAGTCTATACAGAAGGGTGATGTGCAATAAATGAAAAATCACAACCAACAATCAGAAATGCATACATACACACACAGCCAAACAATGACTAGAGTCAAAACTGGTATTTGTTTGGCTGTGTGTATATGTATTGTGCCAATTATATAATATTTTCTGCAAGGGAGTTGCGATGATTGTACACAGCTACATTCATAGAGTTGTTACTACATGTTAGTACTGCGAAGAATAAACTGTGGACTAATTTGTTTTTTTTCCCTTTTAAAGTAATTTAAGAGAGGCTGCCAACAGGCCCATGAAAGCTGCCAAACAGATTTGGCACTCCAAGTCCCTCAGCATATCGACATGGAATGAAGGATCATTTTGATGTGATTCACCACAGTGGGTGTAGGTGACTAGATGGGTTTTTTGTCTGTCTGTTGATTGGGGAAGGGTCTTCTGAATCTTCTAATACAGGCCATTGCCTGCTAGTTCCTAGAAAACCATAACACACAGTCTCAAAAGGTATCTGTGCACTCAAAACACAAGTCCATGAGCCCATAAAGGGACTATCAAATTAGTTCTTGTAAATCAGTTTTAAGTACTTTTGAAATCAATAGGCTTACTTCAAGATAAGTGGGTAAATTACCAAGATTAAAAGTTCAGAGTTAAAGTGAAAAGCTTTTCAACAGCAGTATTGGCTCTGATTAGTAGCACAGCAGCACTAGGCATAGCATAACTTTCCTGTAGAAACTAGTAGAAATTTATGACTGATTATATGAGTAAGGTGTTTATAAGCTGTTATGATGAGTTTCAGCATTAAGCTACTAGAAGACAGGCAGATGGTCTCCAAATGTTTGGGATATAACCTTCTCTACAATTCCACTCATTTAAGATAATTTTTGGTACAATTTTTGCACTTAAAACATGGCTGTTTCAGGGCTCAACAACCTAGATCTGTTCAAACAGTGCCTTTTAAATTTCTATACATATTATTTCATATTTATACATCTTTCTTCCAGCATGGAAGATGAGGCATTGTAGACAGGTTTCCAGACAGTCCAGACAGTGACCAGACCCAGACTTGATTAGATGTTTAGAAAAGTTACTGAATTATAAATTGTTGAGACCATACCATGGAACTGCATAGCAAGATGTAGAGCTGACAACAGACCTGCATGGCTCCTTGGAGGACAATGTCTTAATCTAAATACATGTTACAAAGGTGCTAGCAGAGGTAGTATGAAAGTCTGAGACTTGCCCTAAATTTACCACATGCAAATACATATGGGTAGAAGGAGCTCTAGAATCTGATGACATTTCCATGCCTTAAATAATTTCACCAACCCACTCCCCCCACTGCAATTCTCTACAAAAGAAAAAATACTTCTCTCAGACTCGCAACATGGCAGAGGAAGTCTTGATGTACTAAAGCAAGCAAGTCACGGGTGTCACCAATAGCTTCAACTGCATTGCCCCAATATATAGCATCCAAGGTGACAAATATGGAGGGTTAGTTTACACAAGAACTGCATGATGAAAAGTTGACTACAGGATTCTATGGTGAAAAGTTAAGACTCTCATGTTAGCCATATCCTACCTTCCATTTGAATAGGACCAACCACCATGTTTGGTTACATTTTCAAATTATCACAAAGGCCCTCTCTGAATTAAAATGTAAACATATAAATGGAACACACAGTGTTATATGCTTCTCCATATAATTTGGTGTGACAAATTTATTGTCCTGTGGTTCTTAATTAATAGGCAGGCATTTAAAAATCCAACAACTAAACAAGTGAAGCTTAAGACCAATGTTATCAATGCAAGATACTGGATTCTAAGTTTGACATTAGCACTGGATCAGTCCTATATATATGGTCTGTTTCACCTCTATGCTTCTGCTCAACTACTATGCCAAAACAAACAAGACAACAGAGTAAAACTCATTCTTTTGATCCATCAGCTTAAGATAAAGTTTTGACAACAATGTCAACACCCCACATAGCCTTGCACAGCAAGCAAAATAAGGTCTTCCACACCATGCCTGAAGGAAGACTGTTTTAAAACTATGGAAAAAGTGGTGAAAGGTTTTAAGCAGGCAAACAGACAGACACAATACAGGCACGAGGGAAATACTGTTAGTTGGAGGTACAGAATGTTACTGTGCATGATTTGTGTAAATGTCAGTTAGACACATGTCTTGTGATTGAATCCACTTTCCAAATTAAATTCAAGAGCTGCACAAAACAGCCAAGTATAGGAAAGGAAATGATCCCCTGACATTATACCCAACTCAGTAACTCTTGCTGGGACATGTTTTACCACCTGACTGGATACCGTAAATGATCATTGTGAGCTCAGACCACCATATTCTATTTTAGGGATCCAGGACAAAATTATAGAGAAGCTCCATGCAAGGGTGGAAGCAAAATGGAGGTATGAATTTAGCAGAATAATCAGAAAAGTCTATTAACAACAACCTATGTATAATTATGCAGTTGAAGTAATATTCAAGTATGTTATAGTACTAAAATGATAAGGAACCCACAGAAAATTCAAACATGCAGTATCTACTTACTCTGTGCAGCAGAATGGAGGATTGAAGAGAGGAAACAGAGAGAAGGGAAACCAAGTTCTGTGAAGGGAGATATTACCTTTGTTGTATGGTGGAGGCCATCTGTGGTGGTGGAGCCTAATGAGGGTAGGTTTGGAGAAGGGAATGGTCTCAGCATGGTGTAATGCCATAGGGTCTACCCTCTAAAGCAGCCATTTTCTCCAGGGAACTGATCTCTGAAATATGGAGATCAGTTGTAAAAACAGATATCCAGGCCCACCTGGAGGTTGGCAACCCTACTTACAGCACTGAATAGGGTTGCCAAATTCCCCCTGGGCACCAGCTGGGGATGGGGTGATAGAGTTGTCAGATCCAGGTTGGAAAACATTTAGAGATTTAGGGATGCATTCTGAAAAAGATAGGGACCTCAGTGAGTTACAATCCCATAGAATCCACCCTCTATCTAAAGGATCCATATTCTCCAGGGGGACTGATCTCTGTAGCCTGAAGATGAGCCATAATTACAGGGGATCTCCAAGTCCCACCTGGAAGCTGCCATCCCTAGCACTGAAGATCTCAAACCTACACAAGCCCCAAAGATTTGGAATTCAAGGCGAGATAATTTGGCAAGGAAGGCAAGTAGGAATCTTGGCAATGGTTCAAGCAACAGAAACAAGGGAAGTCCAACAAAGAGAGCATGTGGAGAAGGCCTTGAGAGGAAAGAAAATTTAGGATATACAAAATGGAATTGAGCTGGATTTGGGAGTCTGAGAAGCTGCTCTTGTTAGAATGGCTGATCTGTTTATGTGAGAGGAATTAAGCTTTTGGACTGGCTTTGAGAGGAGAAGCACTGCAAGTGGGGAGGTGATGAATCTGTAACAAGCTTTTAAGGCTTTCCCAAGGACAGCAGGAAAAAAGAAGTGTTAGGGCATGTCTTGTAATGTCTTCAGTCAGCTATAGGCTGAGATCATTTGAAGACCCTTTCTTCAAGGAGAGATAACAGGGTCTTGTCCTCAATAGCACCCTGGATAGATCAAAATGTTCAGAATAATAGTTAGAGTTGGCTGCATATCCTATTGAGTAATTTCTCTCTGCATCACGCTTGTGTGCCAGGTCTACGTCTTTCTGTGGCTGGGTTCGGTGGCCATTGTAGCTCATAAATGAATTCTAATCTTGCATCGTGGTCTGCTGGGTCCTGTTTTCCTGCTCAGTTTATTTCCTTTTATTCTGAAAACACCCTCTGGGGCAGTTTTCAGACTGAGTTTGTAGGACAGGTATGCTGGCTACAGACCAAAGGGATAGAGAGCAAGACCAACAAAATGGAGGCAAAATGGTCATAAACCAAGCCAGATTTAGTTAGTTTGGGGAGGGTCACACCATTCCTGAAGGATCAGACCAACCATCTTGGGCTACTTGTAAACCCAGTTCTAATGAGAAGCAGAGTATGGAGGACAGGTGTTTATTTTATCATTTTAGGTTGGTATGCTAGCTGTAGCCTTTCTGGGAAGAACAGTTTTGACCAAAGTAATTCATGCCTTGGTCCCATCCAGATTTCATTACTGTAATGAGTTCTGAATGGGACTGACTTTGAAAACTGAACAGAAATTTTAATAGCTGAAAGAGTTCTAATTATGTTCCTCAATAATGATGGTGCATCAACAGTGTTATATAGGGTTGTCAGACCTCTGGTCCAACCAAGGGATCTCTCAGTCTTCAGGGCTCCAATCTGCCAGCCCCCAGCCAGCTGGAGGGAAAAACCCCACCCCCAGACATGGACATTGTTGCACAACATCCCTAAAACAATGGTGTCACTTAGAAATGACATGATTACGTCACTGATGTCCCATGACAATGCTCTGGGTTTGGAGCAAACGCTATGGTTTTGTATAGCAAAAGAACCCATAGAGTTTTTGCCCTAAGCCTGGAGCACCACATGTGACATCAGCAACATGATGACATCACTCCCAAGTCACTCCTGCACTTTGTACATGCAACAGATCTTTTCACCGGCAGCAAGGTAAGACCTGCCAACCCTGGTGTTATACCAACTGTTCTAATTAGCAGCTTCCTACATTCAAATTATTAGCACCTGAGAGACCAACGAGATTTTTGAGTTATAACCTTTCAAGAGTGAAAGCACCCTTTATCAGATACTTTGTCAGCTTTGATGAAGTGACCATTGATTCTCAAAAGCTTATTACCATTAAAATCTTGTAGGTCTGTAAGGTGATACTGGACTTGAATCTAGCTGTTCTACTACAGACCATCACGGTTACCCTCTGAAACTAGTGATTTGTTTCTTGAACCAAGGGAAGCATTCCTGCATGCTCTAAATCAGAGGTGTCAAACATGCAGCCCACAGACCCACACTGGGCTCAAATCTGGACCCCGAGCAACTTCTTCTCCTACTTCCTTTTCCAGGGTGGTAGCTGCAGTCACACCCCAGCTCTTCCCCCCCCCCCCAGCTCCTCAGTGCTCTTTGCTTCCTGCTTCTTGCCTCCCTCCCGCCCCTTGTCTGTCTGTCTGTCTGTCTTTCTCTCTCTCTCTCTCACACACATACACATAAGCACACAGTGAGCTCCATAGCTGCTTCCTGCTTTGTGCAGGAGAAATACGAAGACAAGCCTTTGTCTCTCTCCCTCTCCCTTGTGTGCACACACAGAGACCAATTCCTAACTAGCCTTTGTGCTCCTTTTTTTCTGCAGCTGTTCTGCTGGATTTTGTACATGCTGCTGCAGAGCTATGACTTGCCCTGTCTCATTCCCAAGTTCCCTCTACTGTTTCAGGATCCTGGTTTTCAGAGAATCCTGAAGCCACAGAGAGAGCTTGGGAAAGAGGTGAGGCCAGTCATGGCCCCGTGGCAGCATGTGCAAAATCAGGCAGAAGAGTCATGGGGGAAAGGAGCACAGAATTGGGACCAAGGCTCATGAGAAATCAGACACAGAGCTTATGTTTCTGCTTCCTCTCCAGGGCTGCTCCTCCTCTTTTGGGGAGAGGGGGGAGAGAGAGAGAGAGTGAGAAAGAGAGAGAGAGAGAGAGAGAGAGAGAGAGAGAGAGAGAGAGTGGACAAAGTTGGAGTCCCATGATGGCAGCTTTAAGACCAACAATGTTTTATTCCAGGTATAAGCACACTTCTTTGGATGGATCGAGGGTGGGTGGGTGGATGGACTCTTCTAGCAAGCACACTTTACCTTGAGGAAATTATTTTGGCTTATTCTGAAAACAAGATTGGATTTCTCTGTTCCTATCTGGATTTATTTTCTTTCAAAAAGACCATGATTGTTAATTAAAACACTTGGATTGGTCCTTATATCTTGGAGAGTGGAGTGATTTCAGATGCCAAATGATAACAGCACATATTGGTAAGGAGACAGGAAAACTAGCTCTCAGTTCAGTCTAGGAGAAAGCATTGTCTTGGGCTTCATTATCAATTGCAATTCAGCAGTCCCTCTTTCTAAACTCCCTTTGAAATTCCTTGGTAAGAGCACTGTTACTTAGGTTAGCAACTAAATGTTGTGATTGCTAATGTCAGACTTATGTCCTTTTATTTTTATTCCTGGAGTGAATCCTCCTGGATGGAAATAAAACCTAGGTTTCCAGTCTGATTACCAACACCTACTACCTCCACTCTGGAAACCAGCAATCAGTTTTGCACATGCATGTTCTATGAAATTTGATTGGTGGGCACTCATGACAGGATAACTGCAACTCTCAGAATTTTGAAATCCCTGCCACAGGAATTTCATCTTGCTCCTTCATTTATCACCTTCTGGAAGAAAATGGGGAGTGTATTTGGGAACACATACAGAGAAATGCTGAACTGATCTCCTGACATAGGGCTGAAGTCACTTTTTCTGATGTATTTATTTATTTTTGCTGTTGACTGTGAGTTTTATTACTTTTTTACTATTTTATTGCTGTTTTATTACTGTCCTTAGAGCTGCTTTACTTGTTTAGAATTTTAGTCTTTTGTACTGCATTCATGTTATTGTTTTAAAATTCCTGTTATAAGCCACTCCAAGCAGACAGCTGGGTTAGAAATAAGATAAATAATGAACATTGCAGGAATGTTTTTGCTTGCTTTTCTTCTAGCAAATTTAGTTTCTGGCTTAGGACTTCAGATATAATTGCTACAGAAGCTTTTTTTTAAGCTTTTGAGTGCTAAATTATTATAATCATTGTTGAATTTTAGAATTCATTCCTATTGTTCTGATATTTTAAATTGCAAAGTTGTTTTTCTCTAGACTCTTACATAGCTCTTGCACACAGAGTTGTTAACCAAGTGAAAAGAAATAATTAGTCCTAAACAATTCAATTGGAAACAGGTATTTCAAAGGTAAATCCTGTTACAATACTTACCAAAGGCTGATTTATGAGTAAAAGTTTTTAATGTCACAGAATTTAAAAGTGTGCACCCTAAACCTACACAAGACATATCGTACTACAGGGTCTCATAAAATGACAGCAAATACCATCAGCCCTTTTCACATTACCATTCAAAACTGGTTATTTGTTGTTTGCCCAGTTTTGAGTAAAGCAATACAGGTACAGGGGCTTCATACAGGGAATTTCCTTCCAATAATGAGCTGTCTCTGAAGTACTATGGTAATTTCAAACATTGTCGCTTTTTTCCTGCCCTTTTTTTCCATGTGATCTTCCTCAGTCTTTTTTTAATGTTCTAAACTGGGTACTATAGTGTTAAACCGCTAGAACACTGAAGGACTATAGCAACACCAATGAGATACATTTATGATCTGAGGAATACTGTGCATCAAAAACGGGCAGGGAAAAGGCAGCACAGTGGAAAGCGCTATGGACATTTTAAACAGCACGCCAGAAGTGATTCAGAAGTGCTACAAAGAGGATGAAAATGAAAAAAAAAAGCTTTCCTCAAAAGCAGCTCAACCGTGCTTTGCTAACCTAGTGCAAGTGAGTTTGTATGAACATATAAATAAATTCCACTAGCAGCCGGTTACTAAAACAGGTCTATCTTAAATGACAGAAAAAAATCCATTAGCAACCAGTTACTAAATTGGAATACAAAGGAATTTGAAAAGGTTCACTATATTCCTCCAATAATTATAGAGCCTCTCAGTTAAGTACACATAGCTTCCTTCCATCTTAGTTACAATATGGCTTGTGGATCCAAATCTAGATCACATAGGCTGGTTCCACACTGCCAGCTCAGGGCAGTGTGATGACCTGGAAGTGAGCTAGCAGAAACAGGACTGCCCTGACAGGCGTCCAGACAGTGTAGGGTCTGCCCCTGGAAGAGGGATGGGCCACAGGTGCCCTGGAGGAGCTCCAGAGTGCTTATGCACCTGTCCCTGGTTCCCCAGGTGCTTCCAGGGCACTTCCCAGCCATCAGCCGTGGAGGCACCTCAGCGATTAGGTACCACTTTGGACGCAGTACCTTTTTGAGCTAGTTGCAGGTCAGGTAACGGCTGGGACAGCAGGCAAATATGCACTTTTGGATGCACTTTTTTTTTTGTCCACTCACCTGCTGTCCCTATGATGGCTTAAACCCTCTGATGTGCAGTTTGCTACTCTCAGGGAAACCTCCTTCTGGCCTAACACTTTCGCTCCATTCTATGCTGTACTTCTCTATCTTGGCACCATGAGGGCAGGACATGCCTCCTGTATCTCTATTCAGCTAGTTAGACTAGAATCCTGTCTCTACTCTATTCTATCTAGAATGAAGTTCCTTATAATAAAGGACTCATATTCGCTTTTGCAAAGATAAAGAGGCTCCATCTGTAACTTTGTTTCTTGTCAATACATACAAACCAGAAAGACTTTACTATATTATGTATATTGAGCACTCTGAAAACCCAATAATCCTTCATCCAATAATTTCTCATGAACATAGCCCACCCCATTTTGCTGCCTTCATTTTCATTTTCCTTGAAGCTCTGAGACTCTTCAAAAAGGGAAATACTGTATTCATCCATCCTACGCACTAATTACTAGAACTATTTTACTCCTCCACTACATATCTCACAGACTTACTCTGTCCCTCCCATCTACCTCCATAAACTCCCAAATAGAATTTCCACTTTTTCTTCTACTTTCCTGTCTCATATAACTTCAAACTCTTAAGTCTATCTCATACCTTCACACTGACCTCGAGCCTAACTATCTATCTCCATTACATCTCCCAGCCTTTATATTCTCCCATCATGGCTGTCCCCCATCCTCATTTCATAATTCTTCTATGCTTGTGCCGAGACTTCCTTCAGCATAGTCTGGTGTTTCTATAACCCACTAGCCTAGGGCTAATGCGAAGATGCAGAAACAGACAAAGAGGGTCTTTTGTACACTTATGGCTATCACATAAGCATTAACAAACGGGGGGTTTCCAATTCAATTCGATTTGGCAGAGAAACTAATGGAATAGAATAAACCTTTTTTTCCCCTGAAGAGAGTAAACAGGAATAGTTTGTTAACCAACTCCATTCTGCCAAGGTCCAATGATCACTGGTAATATTGATGTGCCAATGGTAAGGGCAGCATATGAGACACAGGAATCAGGCACAGAAATTGCAGTGCTACTCGTTTTTAGAAACAGGTTGAAAGCAAGATTTAGCTCATTTCCAACTCATATTTACCATGTTTCCGAACTGATTTTTTGAGGCAACCTGCCAGAGAAGGCAAGATTAAGTCAGTCCAGAGCATTAAAGCAAGATGTGAGCTGAATGAGCAACTCAGAAAGAGCTCATACTGTTAGTCTTTAGTTTGCGTATTACTTTCCTGGCCCAAACCAAATATTTTCATTCATATGACATTTTCCACCGAGTTGGGGGCAACTACAACAAGAATTTGATTCAATTTCATTATTCTTTTTGGGTA
The DNA here is from genome assembly GCF_032191835.1 of Heteronotia binoei. Lineage (NCBI taxonomy): Eukaryota > Metazoa > Chordata > Lepidosauria > Squamata > Gekkonidae > Heteronotia > Heteronotia binoei. Next base: position 69,158,591 of record NC_083225.1, read on the forward strand.
GTTTTATTCAGAGAATGCATTCAGGTAGTACAATTAGCAAGGGGTGTGTGTGTTGAAATGAAGATTTATCTACAGGAGTAGAATTTATTAGCTGGCCTGTTTACTACAATTGGTGATAACTGTGGTTTGTTATAATGTTTGAATTCAAGAATCATAGTGTGCTGGATTCACAGTACCATGATCACTTGCATATACAAGGCTGGCAGTATAAGGAATATATGATGAATTAGCAGACATGTTGAGGTGTATGTACAGGCCAAGATTTGTTAATTATATCTAACAGACTAAACAGAGGGTTGTTTTGTGCTAGTCATGGCTTTTAAATGAATTTTAATATTTTCCTCAACAACAGTGTCTCAGTCCCAGTGTAAACAAGATGGCAGGTTTGCTTAACTCTTGCTTGCCACACTTGAAGAGGTCATATGCCAGAGTGCAAATATTGTACTCTATAGCCTGGCAGTAGCTTAAGAAACCTTTAAATGTGGCACAGGTTTGTGGAGAACACTGAATAGATAATTGGCGCAACCTGTTTATGTCAGGCATGAATCATTATTTAACAGTGCCTAGTATTGCATGTAAATTGGCCTCTACCCTTGACTGCTAGCTTCTTTAAAAATTATGTCCCTAAACAATCTTTTGACCATATCCACTTATTTCTTTGCCTAACCATTCTTGTGTGAGACAGACAACTTTAAATGGGTGGGTGTTCAATTTAAAACACACTCTGTTACTAGTAAAAGGGGGCCAAAAAGGAATAGAACAACCAAAAGCCACACACTATATAGTTATATGAACAGGCAAGCATCTGCAACCATACAGAGGCCGAGGAGCACTAAGCCCAGCATCAGCACCTCTCAGCCCCGTTCCTCTTTCCTCTTTTTTCATTGCTGCAAAAGATGGATATGCTACTGTCCTATCAAGAACTGCTATCACTTCCCCAAGAGTGAGCTCAACCAGCTGATTCACTGTTATTTTGTTGAACACAAGAAACCAAAGCCTGACAGACTAAAAGAATTGCCAGCATACTTTTATAGATGGTAGTGAAGAGAAATACTGTAATTGTTTGTTTTTATTTATTCATTTCTGGCTGGGCTGCTTCTAAGAAAATGGCTGTGACCGCTAAGCAGGTGGTGGGAAGAGCAGATTCTGGAGCAGATATATGGGAAGTTTCTTTTCCTCAAGTGCCAGGTGATCAGGACACACAAGTCAGTTCCAATATTACATTCAGAAATTTTGCTTATCATAATTTTAAACTGATAGATATTTTACAGTTGGTTGGTTTGGATTATGAAGATCATTTTTCCACTAACCTTCCTTGCAAAGGTCTTGGAATTCACAATTGTGTGCATATGGTGCGCAAAATATCAATACCATCATTGCTTATGGCAGAGCTTGAAGGGCCCCCAACAAAATTAAAGGAACGGCATGGGTCAGGGCTATCACATGGCTGACTTTGGATCAGAAACATGATGTGAACACCAACATTTGCAAAAACAAAACTGGTACTCTTTCACTCTTCCTCAGCGCAGGGACAACAATGACCATAACATACAATGACTACTAGTGGTCCCCACTAGCGAAGTTCATAAGACACATTTAAACCTGATATTTCAGTCAGGGATATTTCTTACATTACTTTTAGAAAATATGATTGTATGGAAGTAAAACTTGGAAAACAGACATAGAGACATCTGTTTCCAATAGAAGGCATGTAGGAAAATGATCTAGAGGTCAGTATCATTCCAGATATGGATGTGTTTGTCCCTCTTCCCAAGTTATAACTTCATACTCATTAAAGCACCGGGGGAGGGGGTTAAATAAGCACTGATTTGCAATTCTCTTTCTAATCCTTTTTGATCACTCTCAATCTTTAACATTTATTTGAAAGATCAAGAAGATAATTTGCAATACAAACAAGAGTTTCTCTAGCCTAGCAAGAAAACCAGAATATAAAAGAGATAATTCATGTTTGTGACTGAATGTTGTCTGCATTAAAAACGAATCCTTACAAGCAAAATAATCAAAAAGTCCTGAATTACCAATTGTGTCAAACCTTTTGTAATCAGAATCATATGTATAAAACCACTTAAGAGCTTTTCACATCTGGGATTGGACAGTATTTGCCCATTGGCTTTGTTCTTGAAGGCAACACAGAGAAGCTTCAAGAAATGAAAGACAATGGCTCTGTAGAGGTAGATCTACATCAGATGATATAACTACTTGGTAAAACGTCTGCTCAATGCAGTCAGAGGTCTCTCCCGTGCACAAAATCTGACGTGAATATGGGAAAGAATCAGGGTCAACTCTCATGCCTGTATTTTGGCAAAGGATGAAGGGGCCAGTCATAATTCTCCCACCATACAAGAACTAACCAATGAAACTATGAATAATATTAACATAAGGTAATTTCTAATCAGGAAAGCAAAACAGAGTCATATTCCAGAGACAGCAGGTTATCAGCCTTCCTTATGCAGCATTAGTTCCTGTATAGAGTATAACACATACAACCTGGATTATATAGGAAAGAACAACTCATTCCTTCTATCACATCTTCTCTGGTAACTTCCTGCAGAGCCTTTTATATGATAAAGTTCACTATCACAGAAAGTAGGCCTTCTAGGGAATCCATGCTCAGCTGAGGCAGTGATCTGATTGACAAAGATATGAATAAAACTATGCATATCTAGACTAAACAGGGCTTTTTTTTAGCAGGAACAAACAGGAATGCAGTTCTTGCTGGCTTGATGTCAAGGGGTGTGGCCTGCTGGGCTTTTCCCACAAAAAGCCCTGTGTGAAGCAATGTCAAAGTCATATCAGGGGGTGTGGCCTAAAATACAAATGAGTTCCTGCTGGGGTTTTTCTACAAAAAAAGCCCTGAGACTAAGCATAAACAACAATGAGATTTTCAAGGCTTTAAAAATATGGGCCTACTATTCTCATGAGAGGACAAGGCAGGCCCTTGGACACAGCAGCAAGATTCATCTGGGTGAAGCAGGGTGGGACCAAGGGCAGAAAAGTGCAGTGATAGCCTCAGCAACAGGGCAGCCTTGACAGTCTGGCCCAGAAAAGCATAAAGGGTATGGAGGCAGTGAGAACAATGGCTCTCTGGGCTCAGATTTTTTGAGGCTGGGCAGAAGAAGTCGGAGTTTCAACTCAAGGGCCAGCCTATAAAAAAGGAAGAAGGGAAAATGCAAGGAAGGTGGTATGAGAAGAAAAAGGAAGAAGCAGGAGACAAGAGGCAGTGTCATGGCTCTTCTCCTATGTAATGCAATGAAACTCTGAGGTAGGTGAAGGGAACCACATCTTCAGTTGTCTAGATTGCTAAATAAAGCAACCAGCATAAGGAAACAGTGACTGGGCTTGTGGTTTCAAGACCCCCATGGGCTCCAGGTACAATGTTCCCTTGCCCCCAGATGGCACTACAGAGGAAATAATATGTAGGGGCAAGCTTTTACAATGAATAAAAATATTGGCTGAACTGTACATCAGTATGCTTCTATGGACTTTCATCTGCTCATACAGCATAATTACAGTCCATTAGAAGATTGTCATGCTAATATCCTCCACTTTGGTATGTCACTTTTATTACAAACCACAGGGTTCAAAAGTTATCTCAGGGTTGCCAACAACCTGGAGAAAAATGTCCCACCCCTTTAACAGAGGCTTAATAGGATGTTATTTAGCAGGTCATACTTTGTGACTTCTGTGCCACAAAAAGTCAACTGCCCATTTCCACATATTAAGCCACAGTTAAAGCAGCAACCCATTATTCCAGGTTGCTGGCAACACTGATTATCCTCCATACCTTTTCACTAGTTATGTAAACTGAGACTTTATAATTAATGATCAAGGGTAGGTTGTATGTTTCACAAAATAAACAAAAAAGTAGACTGGTTGCTATAGCAACCAACCTAACATCACTAATAAAAACTGACATCCAAACCTTCAGATCTGCTTTATCACTACTGACTATATAATAATATAGAGAAAGTTATAAGGGTCACTATTTATGCTGTACATGATGCAGGTGATTCAATAGGCTTAGCTCTCTTTTAGCAAGAACTTAGTCCCATATTAAAATGCATTCAAAAAAGTACTGGAAACCACTTTTAAGGGACATTTATGTTTTGCTCATAATATAATGCTACCACCACTGTGAATGCTTTCAGTTCTTCCACTTTGTGAACACTTTCAGCTCAAGAATTTAGGAATGAAAATAGGGTACCCCCTCAGAAACTATTAAAGTCCAACAGCTGAACAGCAAAGGATATATATGGCATTTTCGTGTATGTGGGAGCTTTAACAATTATTCTGGCATTTATGTAAGTAAAAGACAAACATTTTAAAAAGTAATTTTTAACATGGGAGAACCGGTCTCTAAAATAGCTAAAAGACACAGTAACAAAGCACTTTTAGAAACATGTTGCTACAACTACTGTAAATGAGTATTACAGTACTATCATATTTAAGCCCTTTATTTACCTTGAATCCCCAAAGGGCCAACATTGCCTCTCAATGCTGGCACATGATGGTACTGGTGTAGCCTTGAATTCCTGTACATCCATTGGTACCTGCCAATTTCCATTTCTGGTCTGGTGATCACTGCCAATTTTAGGTGGTATAAAGTCAGTGTCTCCAGCAAAGTTCAGTTTTAATTTAGCACTAATATATTCAAGAACAGCTAAATCTATGTGAGCTTTCATAATGGAAATGCAATTATCAAAAGAAAGAAAAATATTAGTATCACATTTTAGGGGCTAAGACATTATAGACAGTAACAATGGTTAGAAAGCTCACCGGATTTTTCTTTTCATATAATACTCATATTCCCAGCTTTCCATTTTTGGGAGACCATAAAGAGCTACTTTTTATTGCATTTCTGGGCTTTAGTACATGTCTCTCTTTCTCCTCCCCCAGGCATACACCCACACTTTCTCTACTGGCAGTCAGCCCCTCCACAACTGATAGGGTAGAAATGGTAATGTAATGTGGGAAACCACATTAGCTATTTTTAACTTTTCTTTAACTCAACCAAACATGATAATCATTCCCAGATGTAAGAGAGAAAAATCAGAAGTTAGATATCATAGTATCCTACATTTAATGCCTACTGCCTACAGAAAAGTTGATAAGTGTGTTTTTTTAAAAAAAAAAGCCCTGTAGCATTTTGTGCAAGATTGGTCCTAGCTTTCTGCATGCAACGGGGATCTCTTTAAACATGTTCTGCTGATCATCTGACTGTAGTTACTCTTTTCAAGGCAAACAATATTATTCACCCATCTTTTCAGTAGTCCATTTCTTCTACTTCTTAAAGCTGGTTAAGAAAGTTCAGCAACATCACACAGTAGCTAATCACAAAAGGACTGTTTGTGATCTACTGGGAGAGGGATTTCAGGGCCAAACTGGCCCTAAACGCTACAAGGATGCTGCTTGACAAAGAACATCGTGACACTTCTGTATGCACATCTTTGAATTAATTATGAATTGGCAAGACAATCATCCCATGGAAGGAACTGGCAGTTTTTCTTCCTCAGAATCTGTTTCCATGTATTTGTACAATAAATTGTATTTTAGGAATACGTAACACAGGTTGTGAGAAAAGAATGCCAAGCTTCTGCAAAGCCTCTGTCAAATTCTCTGGGGTCTGTGTGGAAATTCCATTCAAATGAAGGGTGTAAATCAACAGTAAGCTTAGTGGAATATACCTAAATGTTCCCTTTCAGACATCTCTAGTTTTCTTAAAAATGAATCTTTAGTTGTCCCTAAAACCAACATAATTCAACTACAGCAGATTTCCACCTACGCTGATGAGGGAATTACATTAAAAGCCATCCAATGGCAACTCTGGCCATAAAAATCAGATGAAATGTTTCTGGATAACATATTGGTTTGAAATCATTTTATTAATACTAACCAGTTTTCCACTGAGTCTCTAAAGGAACTGGAGATTTGGGGCAGAAATAAAAACAAACAGCTTTTTCTATCATGAACTGAATTAGTCCAGTTCACATATAGTATCTTTCTATTTAAACAACAACAAAAGACTCCATCTTGCACAGTTAGCTATTTGGCAAGTGTGTCAGTTTTTCCAATTCATTCAGTTGTGACTTCATTTCCGTCGGCTGCACAATCGATCCCCTATTTGCACATACCATGTGCCACAATAGATGGCAAAGCAACTGAGGAGTTCAATTTTTTTTTTTAAAAAAAAAAAAAATGAAGGTAAGGCTGGCCCAAGTTCTGACACATGTCAATTACAATTATCCAGCATTCCTTTTTTTTGGGGGGGGGGAAGGGGGAGGTTTGTCTTCTTCAGATATAGAGCACTCTGTAACCCACCCCAAATAGTTTATCTTTTTTCTTTGACAAAACTACCAATGACCAAGAGAAGGATTAGTACAGCACTTTTAAGGATCCTTTTTTTAGTGGGATGGTGCATGGGCTGTGTACTTTGACATACAGTGCAATCTAAACTTATACCCTTCTGAGTCCACTGAAGTGTGACTCTGCTTAGGATGACACTGTTAGAATTCATTTTAACTAACGTAAGTGTATTTAATATCCTAAAAGCCTGATCCTATGCTTCACTGTGCAGTGCACTGAAAAAGAACATGGTCATATTAGAGGTTCTCAGTGTTGGCACAAGGGAGAATACACTGTGATATGTGCTTCAGCTGCAAGAATATCATATAGAAGGATAACTGTGATCAGGAATTAGAGGAGAGAAAGAGAGAAAGGGACCACTAAAATAAACACAGACCAACATCTAGTACAATTTTCACCAATCTGGAGTTTCAGCAAGGAGCTGCCTTTTCCCTCCATAAATACATCTATACATGCAAAGTTTCTCAGTTCTTGCTTATAACCATCATGACACTTGGTCTTGGAGGTGTAAATGGACCCAAACTTAGTTCTCACCTACATTCATCAACTCATGTATGTGTATGCTATTCACAGGTGTTAACAACTGCTTTAATCCAATCCCAACTACACTTATTGTCCACTTACTTATGCATCTTGACTCAAACTAGCCCTTTCTGTCAACCAACCCACCCCACCCCCAATATGTAAGGCTTGAGGAAATCTGTTTCAATGTATCTAATGACGTGTGATGCACACAAAACCTTATACTCAGAATTAAACTTTGTTGGACTCAGACTTTCTGCCTTTCATACGGTCTCTCTAGATCTATAACAGAAGGTTAGGTGGTGCTCCTGCACAGCTGAAGATGGCAACAAAGTCATTCACTTATTTGGAAAGGGAATATGAATCATTTCCCCATCTTTGCCAACAGGTGATCGGCACCAGCAAATTGGTTAGGGCTGGCCTTCTGTTTGGCAAAGAAGATTCCTGTAGACAGCCCACCACCGCACATGACGTTTTCTGTACATTTCTGTTTGGGAACATTTTGTTCCTGCAGATATTTTTATAACTGCTCTATTCGGAAAAGCACATTTCCTCACACTAATCCCCCTCATGTACACATTTATATTTATAATATCGCTAGTTTGGGTTTACCTATCAAGTATTGCTTCTGCATGAATTTCACAGAAACATACAGATATTTGCATAGGAGCAATGATTGATAGGTTGCAGTTAAGCATTCCCAATTTACAATCCTGCACATACACTCCAATGCTTATAAAATCTCAGATTCCACATGGGGTACAAGATGGGGGCCTCTAGGGGTAGGGGATAAGCAGAAAGTCTGTTGGAGGAGGAATTTATATGATCACCATGCCATATTTGCTGCAATTTAATTCACACATCACTAAATACTTCTGATCTGGAACCTCTCAATTCCTTATTGCCACTTCCATTTCAAAAACGTGTGGTCCAACCTCTACCCACAAATGCTTAAACAGGAATGCCAGCAGCCAGGTCCCCTGGAGGTCCCCTGGAATTAAAGCTCATCTCTAGACTACAGAGATCAGTTGCCCCAGGAGAAGATGGAAGCTTTGGAGGGTGGACTCTGTGGCACTATACCCCTCCTGAGGTCCCTGTCCTTTCCAGGACAGGCAACCCCACACCCTATCCTGGGGATGCCAGCCTCCAGGTGGGACCTGGAGATCCTTTGGAATTACAGCTCATCTCCAGACTACAGAGATCAGTTCTTCTGGAGAAAACAGATGCTTTGGAGGGTGGAGTATATGACATTGTACCCCACTAAGGTTCCTGTCCTCCCCAGGCTCCATCCCCAAATCTCCAGGAGTTTTCCAACTTGGAGCTGGCAACCTTATCCCCTCCCCATCCCTTACCAGTGTTGAGGGAGGACCTGGCAACCTTACCCTATCCCATGGCAATCCTACTACTTAATGTTCAAATATTGTTACTTATTTCACTAAGCAATAACAAAATTATAAAGACATTGTTCAAATGCAAAAATAATATTTTCTGGGCTCTCTACAATAATCTAATATTTTACTTCCTATGCTGCCAACAATTTTTTTTTTTGCTTTCTCCAACTGTATTCTATTTATTGGGCAGGGGGTTGGGAGGTGTCCTAATTTAAATGCAAACATCTTGTCTGTGTTATGATGTATTAAGATCTGTTTTTTCCACCACTGATATAAAATGGCATTTGGTTTACCCATTTGTTCCATCTCAGTAACTTCACCTACCCCTCCCAATTGTTAATTTAATGGCTGCAAGATAAACCCTGCCATTTAGAATAATTTATAAACCCTCAGCTTTAAGTGCACCCAATCGTTTGCAGCTCTATAAAATATTTGATAAACAATCCCATGGACTGTATGTTTGTGGACTATTCCTCGGATATGAATATTGAGTATTCAGAATAAAGCAATGTGTTTGCATGAAGGTGGCACAGCTTTCTCACTGAGAACACAGTTATAGCTTGAGGGAAGCACACACATTTTCAGCAAGCAGTCATCAAAATTAAGATAATCTGCAATGACTGAGTATTTATAGATGCCTGATATTATGATAGGATGAATAAGCAGACTTTGTTCAATAGATCTCATATATGCAGGAAGGAAAAACTACTGTTACCAGGGCTGTACTCTCAATAGTTTAAATAAACTATTTTTTGTAACAATATTGCTGTGCACTCCACAAGATCACAAAAAAACTATAGAGGCTCTACCTACCTCCCATTTAAATCAATGGCAGCATTCCCTTTGGTGTGGCCTGAGCAAGATTTCACCAAAATGTGCAGCTTCTATGACATTTAAAACTTCATCAGAACATAAGTGGATGTTTACAATATATAAAATTATATAATTAGCCAGTGATTGAGCTGCTGTGCTTTCTGGTTCAGCATCTAGTATTTCAGTCACAACAACAGGTTCAGTGCACTAAAGTAAACTGAATGTAAAAGAATAAAAAATTAAGCTACAGTTCAGGCAGATTGTTAAAATGTAATTGTCAAATGTTTGTTTTCTGTTTAAATCTTAATACTAGGGAAATATTTGTGAGACATTATTGGAAATTCCATTCAAATTTTGACCATTCAAAACAATGCTATACATTTTTAATCCTGTGTTGAGCAAGTCTGTTGTGTTAGAGACAGACCCTCAAACACCAGTGTTTACCAAGAAGGCACTACAACCAGTAAATACTATGAGCGCAGACAACATGCAAACAATATTCATTAAAGGCTTCCATGTGGTAATGCTTTGGGGGGGGGGGGGTGGAATCTAAGGAACAATCCAGATATGTTTTATATACATGTCTTTATATATTTGTCTAAATCCTGCGGAAATCAATGGGACTTTAGTGCATGCTTAAGTGATTTCCAGAGCCCTTCCAAGGAGAGCTGCACTCTTCCAAGCCCACTAACCACAATTCTGGTTGATTTCAGTTGGACTAAGGCATGCTTTTAGACTAGCCTCTTTATTTAAGGTTGTAAACAGAAGTAAGATTCTCCTGGATTCCTACTTAATGTAGGCACAGAGTATGGTATGAATTTTATCTGAGAAAGAGAATAACTTTGGGCTGCTCAGTGCCTATTGGGGAGAAAGGAAGGGTATGGGTGAAGTTAACAAATATTTTTTTTCATATTTAATTCTTCTGTGTATAATAACCAGTTCCACAAAAGACATTTTAAGGCTAACCTTCACAATATCTGTTACTTTTTGCTTTCTAAGTTGAATCCATATAAGCAACCAGGATAAATTTGAATAAAAATTTGAATATTCTGAATAAACTCCATCCACTCTATCAAATTAAAAGTGATCTAAAGATAATGAGGGGTTGCATTCCTCAAACAGCAGCCTCCCAAAATGTAGGACACTGTTTTTGCAATACAGGGAAGCCTCAAAAACAGTTTGCAATATGGCACAGAGGTCATCTGTTAATGCAACAAAAATTTATACTGGCGTAATGTAAACAATTTGAAGAAGCCAAAGTAGTTTCATTAAATCTCATCCATTAACTTTGATTGCAATAGAGAGTGGGGGAAGAGTGTAACAGGGCAGAAATAAGGAATATATGTCCAACACACCAGTATTAACACAGGTTTTCCACAATCTCACCTAAGTGATACCTGCAACACAACTTCTGATAAAAACCTTTAGTGATGCTCATTGTAGACACAGTATGTTGATTTTTATTGTAATGTGTTGAATACAATCTCAGGGTATTATACCACAGTCATCTACATGCTAGTTAAATTTCACTTTACTGAATCCCACATACTCCTTGGAGCTTTTTCGGTGTTATATGGATTGAACTATTCCATACAAAGAAACAGGTAGTGTGCATGTCATGGATCCTAATATTTTCACTCCAAATTTAAATTACCAATTCTTTTAAAGTCAAACTAAAACAGATGAAATGGCAGCTAGCGTCTCAAGTAGTTATAAAGGCAATATTAAAACAGCTGACAGTAGGGGAAAAATGCCCCTCCGGGTTTTAGAACTGTATCACAGAAAAGAAATTACTGATGTTGGCAGCAATCCTGCATCCAGTAGCATACGCTTATTAGCTTTACACAAATGTGGATGGCTGCAAAATTTCAGCACAAACATTCGCTATGGAGAAAGGCAATCAAAAACATCTGAAACATCTAAAGTTTCTAACTAGTAAGTTTATGCTGTATGGTGCTGAACTTTAGAATAATAGATCACTAGCAATATTCAATTTTTTTCAAGCCTGTCTACCACTTTTCCCTATATAAATCTGTCCCTTCTGAAACATTACGCACATATTTTTGCAAACTGTGATTGCAGAAATAGTTCTCTTTTCCAAGTTTCACAGTCAACAACAACAAAAAGGAGAAAATTCAATAGAATGTTAACTCTACATTGGCAGAAAGCTTCATGTTACTCTAATACAGCATTGCCTAAATTCCAGAGACTCAAAAGGCTTGAATAACACATTTATGTACACACAAACACATATACACCCAGTTAATTCTACCTAAATTGCTATAAATATAGTACAGACTTGAGGGGAAGGGAGATGGCTGAAATGCCAGCCGAGAGATGGAGATAGATTCCTGTTCTGTTAATCTGCTGTCAAGTTATACAGAATAAAAATCACCAGAAGCTAGAAGATGCCATAATGATCATTTAAGTGCTGCTCTAAAGAGAATGACAAACACAGCCTAAATCTTTTCACTGGAGGTTCTTAAAAAGATTTAAACAGTCTGTTGTTTGGTCCTCTGGGTACCTTTTTTCTCTTGGCTTTGTTCTGTATTCTCCTCGGCTGCAGTTTCCATGGCTGGCTTTATACCATCCACCAAAAATGCTTTCGCTCCCCACCCCCAGCAAAGACTTTTCTCTCTCTTCCTTCTTTCTTCCTTCACTTCTGTCCCTTATTTACCACTGCAGTGATTGAGTGGCTCTGTTCCTCACTACAGTAGATTACACTCCTTTCTAAAATGCACAAAGTCTTGTCAGCTTCAGTTGCGATCTGCCTACTGGTCCATAAAGATCTCTGCCAGCAAACACTCAGCCATACGTCAGAGACCCCAGTTATAAAATAGCCATTCTGTGCTTGATTGTCTCCCTGCTCGCGATGTATTTGCAGTGGGAACTTGAATCAGCTTCCCTCCCTTTTCTTTCGGGTATTCACCACTTTCCTTTTCTCCCTATGAATGTTAATCAATTCTTGGGTGAAGAATGGATTTGTGACATCAGAAGAGGGGCTGCATCTGAGGGAGTGAAAGGGGCCCCCTCCTGTTGCATGACTCAGCGATGACACCAGCCCCCTCCCTCCTTACGCCATCTCTAAGGACAGTCCGTGTCATCACACAATAACAGGGCTCCCTTTCCCATGGGACCCTATTATTAAGCCTGCCTTTTGATTTATTCCATATGTCCTCCATTCTCATGCAGGACATCAGCAGGACATGTTAGTCTGTGGCTGTTTAGCTTTTGACTTTCAAAAGGACATGTGGGATTCCAATTTTAAAGAGAAGTAGCAAAGATATGTAGGCATAAACAAAACTGGATCAGTGCTTGTAGCGGAGCGAACAAAAATCTTTTCACGCTTCTTTATGGTCAATTAAACATTATGACACAAGTCTAAGAGATTGATCCATTCTGCTAGCAACTGATTTTTTTTGCCAGCAGAGCACGTCTCTTTGTGCATGAGAAGAAGCCACTAGCAGGATTCAACCCCCCAAACAGTGAATAAAAACATGGAACTAAACAACCTGTAACATCTCAGGCTTCATGATGTAAAGGTTAGATAGTCAGACCAGGATTGGGGAGGCCTGGGTTCCAATCCCTACTTTTATATGAAGCTCCTTGGGTAGCCTTAGACTTCCTGATATTCCCTCTCAGCCACACAGGGCAGTTGTCAGGAAAAAAGAGGAAAGGGGAAACCATGTATGCCACTCTGAGCTTAGGTGGTGTGGGAAGAACACTGGAATAGGCTATGCTTTAGCTACATTTCATGATTATACATTCCCACGACAACTTTGGCACCTTTACCTTTAAAAAAAATCTAGATACATTTTCAAAACACAGTGAAGCAAAACTGGCGCAGACAACTGAGTGAAAAACCTGAAGCAAAGAGCCATCTGCTTGAAGCAGGCACTAGTCATCAGGAAAACAGCAGTGCCTCAATCTCTTCAGCAAGAGGAATGAAGAGGAAGACACCATTTACATCTTCTCTGGCTTCATCTTAGCTTCTATTTGTCCTGTGTAAAATAGTGGAGACTTTGGCTTCCATTTAATCTTCATGCCCTCTTTAGCATGTTCTTTGTCTTTCGAGAAGAGATGAATGGAATAGGAGGGCAGAGCAGCATTCAACATGCAGGCTCCTTCTTGTCGTCTGTGGTGGTATAATCTCATGGCATTTTTTTCTTTCAAAATACCTGGGAGTGGGAACTGACTGAGGCTCCATTTTTAGGGACCTGGGCACAGGGCCGGCCCTAGGGCCCATTGCACCCAAGGCAGCCTCACTGCCCACCACCCCTCCGTGCTGTGCCCCACCTCTCCCCCCACCTACCTCCTGGAGTAGGAAAAAAGTAGGGAGGAGGCAGCAGCATGGCCGCTTTTTCAGTGGCTCGCTCATCCTTCCTGCCGCTGCTGCCCTAGCGCTGATCATCCTGAGCACGCCGGAAGGCCGGCATAGGAGCTGCCAGCCTCTGTGCTGTTTTACCCACCAATCAGCTGATCAGAGGGGGGGCATTTAAAGAGCCCCAGGAGTGCGGCGCTTCACCGTCCATTCCCAAGCATTAAAATTGGGAGGGAGGGAGAGGCAAATAGGGATTTGCCTAGGGGGTGTGGGCCAATTTCGGCACCCCTACCCTGCTGGCGCCCTAGGCAAATGCCTAGTGGGCAGGCCAGTCCTGCCTGGGCATAAAACATCTCTTTACCTTTCCATTCTCAGAACAGATATAGTTGTGTGTGCATAGTCATTTCTAGTCATTACCTTTTTTTGTACTTCACGTACCAAGAGATTGCAGCTGCAATCTTCTCAGTATGTGCAATCACCATTTTGTGTGAAGAGGGCAATGCTCCCCAAAGAAGGGAGTTTAGACATTCAAAAGCTTATGCCCCGAAAAGCTTATTGGCCTTTATGGTGTACTGGACTCAAATGTAGCTATTCTACTGCAGATCAACAATGTTACCCTCTGAGAAATATGGGTTGTTGCTGACACAAACAGAAATGTGAAAAATACACTTGCTGCCTTGCTCGAAAGAAAATGACAAACACACATATCGGGAGGATTAGAGGTAACACCATCACCAGGAGCATCAAAAACATAAGGATTGAAAAAGGCTTGTGAGTTTTTGAAGGAGATATGGAAACAGAGCCAACATATGTGAGACAAAGCATAACATCACCTAATTTAATTTAATTTTTCGATTTATACCCCACTCTATCCCACAAGCGGGCTCTGGGAGGCTTACAACATTAAGAAACCTTACAAAACATCAAACAAACTAGATCCAAACTAGATAATCTTAATATGGTTAGGTTCTCACTGTGCTAGGAAGTTTTATTTATTCATTACATTAAAACCCACTCTTCTCCCCAAAGCGGTTTACATTATTCTCATCTCCATTTTATACTCCCAATAAGCCTGTGGTTACACTAAGGCTGGCTCAAGACATTCAGCAAGGTACATGGCACAGTGGGGATTTTTTTGAAGTGGAGAGTTTTGTATTTATATGTGTGAGTGTACACCTGGAAGTCATAGCAACCTCTGGTAACTGACCCCCATTGGGGGCCTGAAAGATATTCAGGGAAGTGGCTGAATAAAGCCTGCCCCCGCCTCCTAACTCCTGGTAGTCCAAGGAGGTCTCCCATCCAAGTACTTGTCAGAGTTGACTCTGATTAGCTTGAGATCTGACGAGTTTGGGCTTGCCTGGGCTAACCAGGTCAGGGAAGATTTAAAAAACAAGCAAACCCTGAATGTCACTTCTTAAAAATAGCACATTTGTAGCCCTGTATGGGTTCTCCCATGTTACTCCATCGTATGAAAATGGAACTATATCACATTTGCTCGTAACTTCCACACAACTCGTTACAGTATCATTTTTGACAATGAGGTCACCAGAATTACACACAGCATTTCCAAAGAGAGATGGGCACAAAAGCATTATCATACTGACTGATCCAAAAGTCATGACATTTGAATAGCACTCTTCTAAATTTGCAAAAAAATGTCCATACATCTACGCTGACTTGTACTGATGTTCTCTGCCTAATCCTTTAAAAGTTTCAGCATCAGTGACTGAAATTTTTTATGTGACGCATGTGGCTGAAAATTTATGTGCCACCCACATCTTGCCACTGCAGAGATCTAAAAAAAGGAAGAATAAGTCAAAATGTGGGAATATGGAGGAAACAACACTGAGTCTCTTGTCATCCCCTTTTAGGAAATATAAAGATAATCTGTTATTACTGGGGGGGAATTTTAAGTTATCCAATGTGGCATCTTAGGCTAAAATCCAAAGGATTAGTGTCATCAAGCTGCAGGCAATTTATGGCATCCCTGTAGAATTTTCAAGGCAAAAGATAAACAAAGTTGTTTTCTATTGCCTGCCTCTATATAGTGACCCCGGCCTTCCTTGGTCTCTCATTCACATACTATACAGGGCTGACCCTGCTTAGCAGTCAAGATCTGACAAGATCAGGTTAGCATGGGTCATCCAGGTCAGGGTGGCACAGATTTTAGTCACCTGATAAACTGTACTGGGAATCCCAGTTCAATGGTCCTCCTTTTTATATGCATCAGAACCACCTTGAACACTAATATCTGCAGAGTAACAGAAGCAGCTTCTGCTGTCCTACTAACAAGACAAAGGTCCTGATCCAGCATTAGCGACTTGATGCATAAACATGAATAACATATCCCTGCATGTGTGATACACCCTTTCTCTATTGTATTTATGCAAAATGTCATTTTTGCATCAAGGAAACATGCTCCATCAAAACAGTGCTCTCCCAAGTTTCAAAAATTATTTTATGAGAACAAAAAAAACACAAACTCGGGAAAGATTTAAAAAGCTTCTAAAACATGCCAAAGAAGTGGGCACATTTTGAGACGTAATGTGATTAGTATTTACACAATGAGCAATTATCTAGCATGTCCCTTGTTCAAACTCTGCCATAAACTTACTAGGTAGGTTTAGCCAATTCACTGCTTCACAGCTTCAACCCCACCCCAACAACACACACACTAAAGGATAACGTTCTGCAGATTGGTTGTAAGAATCCTATAGATATAAAAGCCCTTTCATCTTGGCAAAACAGAGCTCTCCCATTGGTTGGGGGGTGCACTCCATCAACCTTTGGCCTGTCAAACCATCAGTCAGTGGCCTGTCAAACCAGCAGTCAGGAGTACTTGTGTGCCATTGGTTCAGTCTCCTCCTCTCTCCTGCCCAAGAGGCTGTTGCTAGCCAGCCAAGCTGATTCTGTCAGTAAAAGGCAACCAACCTTGGTTCTGGCAGTTTCTGGCCCTCTCTTCTCTCACATTGGCTGAGTCACCAGTCACACTGCTTTGCAGAGGAGAGAAAGAAAGTCTTCACATGATTGCCTGAGAGAGGGAGGGAGGGGGGAGAAGGGAAAGAGCCATAGAGAAAGCATTCCCTCAATTGGCTGAGGGATCTTCCCCCTCCTCCTCTGGATGGGAAACAGACAGAGAGACTCATTGAGAACTCATTGGGCCCAGGCCTGACTAGGACTGCCAGTTCCAAGTTGGTGGGAAATTCCCGGATATTTTGTGGTGGAGTCTACAGAAGCCAGAGTTTGGAGACAGGACAGTCCTCAGCTGAATATAATGCCACAGAGTCCAGAGGGAACTGAGATCTGTTGTCTGGAGTTCAGTTGTGATACCAGGAGATCTTCAGACAACACTTGGGGCGTTTTCGCACTTACCTTTTACTGGCGCGACCATCCTCCTCACGCCGGCGGATCTGCAGGGATTTCGCACCAGAAGTGCCGGCGCAGCCAAAAGAGCCGGCAACTTCCGTCGCGGAGCCAGCTCAAACGTTTTCCTGCTTCTTGGCGGTTTCCGTTTGAGCTGGCTCCGCGACGGAAGTTGCCGGCTCTTTTGGCTGCGCCGGCGCTTCTGGTGCGAAATCCCTGCAGATCCGCCGGCGTGAGGAGGATGGTCGCGCCAGTAAAAGGTAAGTGCGAAAACGCCCTTGGAGTTACCCTAGGCCTGGCTGCTTGCTCCTATTCAGCAGTAGATCCCCATGACAGCCAGTGTGATGTAGCAGTTAGCAATTCAGAGCAGGGTCTGCCAGACCCAGGTTCTTGCTGTGGAAGCTGACGGGGTGATTTCAGACCAGTCACAGACTTTCAGCCTAACCTGTCTCACATGGCTGTTGAGCAGATCAAAAGAGGGAGAGGAGAATGATGTAAACTGCTTTAATCCCCAATGCAGAGAAAGACTGCACTTTTCATAGGCAGAGGCTGCAGGGAGCGGGGAGGATATGGGAAGCTGAAGTCAGATAAAGTTGATTGATGGTTAGCTGGGAAGGAGCTAGGGTTGCCAACTTCCTCCCGGGGAACCATTGTTGCCAATCTCCAGGGGAGGGCTAGAAATCACTCAAAATTACAACTGCTCTCCAAATGGTAGAGATCACTTCCCCTGGAGAAAATGACTGCTTTGCAAGGTGTCATTTGCTGAGATTGGCTCCCCCATGACAGCAGCCTTCCCATGACAGCCGGTGTGATGTAACTCCACCTTCCAAACCAGCCATTTCCTCCTGGGGAAATATTGTTGGCAATCTCCAGGTGAGCGCTGGAGATCATTCAGAATTACAACTGCTCTTCCAGAGGAAGAGGTGGTTTGGGGGGGTGGAGTTGGAGGGGGTGGGAAAACATCAAGGGTGGGGGGAGTGAATACCTTCACTTGTGTGGGTGGGGAGACAGCAAGGGTGGGGTGCACTTGCCCAGAGCATCTTTCTAGAGCCCATTGAATTTTTCTTGTATTTTTCTCCACAACAGGCCTTATTCCTAGATACAAGATGATGTAAAGCATGCTGAGAAATGAAAGCATGTTAAGTGCTATTATTAATACTTCAGAAAGCAAATAACCATATTCTGTTTTGAAGTAGCAACTGCAAAACAGTCATATCCTATAAACAAATAGCATATTGCTCACATCCTATAAACAAATAGTGTACTGCTCATTTTCTGACGAATACACATTATTTTGATATGGCACTCCATTCTATTCCCAGGGATGAAACTGCTGATCTCTGAATAGTCTACTTTAGCGCTGACATTATGTATATCCACATCTCTCCACTAGACTGAAATCTCTACAATGCTGGTCTACATTTCAGAGTCATAAATACCATTTTTAGCATGTTGGCAAAAGTTCTGCTCTCTTCAAGAGTGTTTTACTTTCTCACTTGTGGAACTCTCCTTGGTTCTATTTACTCTCTCCCCATTCCCTATTTCGGTATCAAACATATACTACTGAATCACACTCTGAAGACAGGAAGGTATCTGCTAACATTATAATATCCTCTTAGCCTTCTGCCCCATTTCTGAAAGTTAGATACTGCAATACACCCTCCAGAGTTTACATGAACATCACTGATTATACACATGTAACCATGAGCTCTAAACCGACATTTTGCAAAAATCATCCAATCTGAATTCAGTCATTCCAGCTCAATCATTTACTGCTACTAGTTCTACCATCTGCATCATTGTAAGGGCTAGCAAGCATAAACTAGCCCTCACACAGAAAAATATTCACCACCTAGCATTCAAAATTGTACACTAAGAAGACTATTATATTGTATTCAATGGAAATATGTTTTGGATATACCACAGTGGCTCAATTCAGATGACTATCCAAACCAGAGGTTTCGAAGTCATTTGTTATGAGGGACGGATGTGCCATAGATGTCACTTTATCAGGCCAGGCCATGTGTGCCGTACAATGTCATGCCAGGTACTTGTACACAAACTACAAACAAAAGCAATTGATTCCTAACTGTGAAAGCAACCGATTTACTGAAGAACCTACAGAAGCCCCAATAAATGTATTTAATCATATACAAGGCTAGTGTTTTTCCAAGGGATACCATAAAAAGGGCAGTTTCTTACATTTCAATACAAAACAGTTACTTGCATTTTTAGGAGACAAGTCATTTTCCTTACAAGAAAATAAGCAACTCTATCCCCACCCCCCTTCCTGCCAGCCCAACCTCAGTAGCTGAGCACGGCTATGATTCATCTCTCGCTCTTTGTTCCCTCTCTTCCCTCAGCCTACCAATCAAGGACTCCCCCCACACACCACCCCATCCCCATCATCCCTGTGAGATGGGCCAGTATAAGCAACTGGCCCTGGGTGAGTCAGATGACAGGATCCTGGACGAGGGAGGAGTCTGAACCTGGCTCTCTCAGGTCTCCCTACCTCCAAGTTCTCATCCCTCCTGTGTTTCCCACAGGGCTGAGGGGAAGGCCTGAAAGAGAGAATATTTCTGAAACCTCCAAGGGGTGCTTTTTGTCATCATGTGACCCCTTCTTCTCATGGGCTGAGGAAGGGAGGGGAAAAGGAGGCTGCTTTCCCCTACCCATCCCAACACTCACTCTGCCTTCTGGCTATGCAATTCAGAAATATGGCAATAACACTGGAGCCCCTTTTCCCTTTTACACCTTCATCTGCTTCTGAGGCCAGGAAGTCTTTCCCCGTAGAGTGACATGCACAAGACTGCCCAGTTGCTTTCCAATACACATGCTAGCTCTCCCCCTCCTCTCTTCCATGCTGGCCCCATCTCTTTGTTGGCAAACCGCCACTCTGCATGCCCACTCTCATCAACCCTCCTTATGATCACCATTTTAAAAAATGCAAACCTGGTTGTTGTGTGGTGGCAACTGCTCAGCTCTGCCCCATCCCCTATGTAATGGCTACATCACTCCCCACTGATCTGTGATTGGAGGAGGCAGGAGGCAAAAAAAGCACCACACTCTTTGTCTTCACTTCCATCTCCCCCCACCCCCCCAATATTTGGCCTTAGTCTCTTAACGATGTCTGCCCTAGGCATTTCCATTCAATTTCTTGACAGCTTCGACCATGTATTCACTTCACCATGTGTGTCTGCTTGCTCACCCATTTGCCCCCACAAGCAGTCTCTTTCCTTCGCTTCCTCATATCAGTTGCTCCTGGACAGTTACAAGCCCTAGATGGGTTGGTTCCAGCCCCTGGGCCTTATGTTTGACACCTCTGATCTAAACCAACGAAGATGATGAACAAGTCATAGGGCTCTCTACTCCCTCTCTCCCCCACATAAATCTCCTACATGAAATATAGGCTGCACACCCCAATAGTTTAGTTTCAACCATGCCATGATTTGGACAGTCATCTAAACTAAATTCATGTTACTTTCCCATTCAAAAATGTCAAAACACAAGTTTTCAAATAACACAAATTAAATAGTGGGAATACAAAACTGTGAAAATCAGTTATGTTCTCAATTTGGAAAAACATTTAGTGCAACAATCATGCTTCATACAAATCAATATTTCTGTGGTGCAAACTAGGAGCTTTAGTAGATAATATAAAAGAATCCTTACTTCTTAAAAGTCTGTTATTAATTTGTATAGATAAAAGTAAGATCTAGTCAGACTAACATCATGTGAAAGAGGCTTCTGGTAGCCAAGATACAAGGTATGCGCTGATGAAACTTTATGGCTTTTTCTTACAAATTCCTATTTCAATGTCTCCTGACCTATAATCCCTTTATATCATTTACTTGATCTAATGTTCATGGCTCTGTCTTGAATCTGCAGTTACTGATTTTGCAAATAATGAATGGTTTGTCTTATAAGCTCACATGAATTTATCAAACAATTTATTACATTTACCTTGTAGAACTTGGCTTTTCAGAATTTCAGGGTTTTTAAACTATAACAAATTAAAGTCCCTGACCTAAAGAAGCAAAGTGTTTCTTAGTACTGATTTCAGCCTCCTAATATGCCACTGATTTTGTTATCAGGCAAAAGTATTCAGAGTTTAGCTACACCATCTGCTTAATCTGAAAGTGCATTTTTAGTCATTCCCCCCATATTAGTAAAATACTCTGTTAAAACAGTGTTTGCAAAGCTACTCATTTCACTGTATTTCCCACAAGCACTGGTGTTTTGTTTTCTCATTAAAAGTAATCCAAGACATTAGCAAGTTCCAAAAGTTCCCAATTAGTTCATCTGCTACCCATGTGTGCCAGCCAGGCAACTCTGAGGGAGGCAGATCTTCTAAGCTTTCATTCTCTCCTCTTCCGCCTGCCTGCAGAAGAAACCCAGGCTCAAGGACTGCATCTATTGGAATCCCGCACATGCAGAGAGTACTAGTTCTTTCTGCACTTCACAATGGTCTTGAGAAAGCCATTTGGAACAACTCAACAATGACAGCAAAAACTTTCAACAGTTTTTTTTCACTCCCCACTACCATGGTGCTATGCACAAAAGATAAGTGTGCTCTTTGGGAGCGCAAGTAAATTTTGCAATCTAATATTGTGTCATTTAAAATGATGGAAGCAAAGACATATGCAAACTTAAGTTTGAGATGCTACGCACTGGCAAATGTCAGAACAACAGAGGATTTCACATACACAATGAACCTGAACACAAAAGCACTGGAGGGTTAGTTGAGGACAACTGTAAGGCCTCCACTCTGCAAGAGCCTTGCCAGGGTAGGATTAGTGCCTACAGTACTTATTTCTAACTGTTCTCTTCTGTAGATATGGAGTGCCATCCCCTCACTTGAAAACTCAAGAGTATTCTAAACAGAAAGGAAAAATCTGCATTTGCATTCAACCTGCACCATCACTTTACTTCCCTTCCATAAAATCCAGGGGGGAATTTTGTTATTGATTTATGCTTATGCGGTCTGAATACTATATATAGTATTCATTCAGAAATGTGTGGTTTATTCTGCATGTAGCACTTTCCTTTGACCTTCATATATATACACCTTACAAATAATTGCTTAAAGAGGTCCATAGCCATCAATATGGCTTCTTGTCAGAATTATCACATTCTCATCAATGTCCTTCAAAAGATGTTTCTGTTGGCTGGCAACCAGCTTTGTAGAAGGGGGGAAGGGTCAAAATCTTCCCCTTGCCTACAAGCGGTGTTTTGGCAAGCCCTATGGCCAAAGCTGCCATTCTCTGTCCTTTGTTGCCATGTTGTTAATTCAGGCAGTAGCCTTTAAGAGACTGGATTTGTCTCAATGGCTGTCTGTTTCTGACACCAATGGTAGCTGAAGCACATTCAGTTCTGTGGTAAAGACACCAGAATCATGAGATTTACTTTTGCTTCTTTCTTTATTTTAATACCTTAGGAAACACCACAATGCCTGTTCAAATGCAATGTGAAATCAGTTTGGCATTATGTGCATGATCCTTTAGTCTTACATGCTCAATCCTACCTCTCATATAACTGTGGTTTGCAATTCTAGAACAAGGTGCAAGGTAGAGCAGAGACACAGATACAAACCCTTGGTGTCTATGAAACTCACCTGTGACCTTGGGCCAGTCACTGGATTGCCATGTCTGTGTTGGAAAATACCTGGAGACTTTGGGGGTGGATCCGAGAGAGAGTGAGGTTTGGGGAGGGGCCTCAGCATGGTACAATGACATAGAGTCCACCCTTCAAAACAGCCATTTTCTCCAGGGGGGTTGATCTCTGCCTGTTGGAGATCAGTTGTAAAAGTGGGAGATCTTCAGAGCCCACCTGGAGGCTGGCAACCCTAGCCTAACTTATCTCCCAGGATTCTTGTGAAGATCAAATGGAGAGAAGGAGAGCCATGTACATTGTCCAAGCTCCTTGAAGGTAGGACAGGATAAAAGTTCAAAAATACACACACAAACACACACCATATGTAAATCATGAGTGACTGCATAATCCTTCCTTATAAAGGAACTGTCTTTCCAGAATATATCAGCAGTAACCAAAAAAGAGGGAAGAAGCAGAAGTCATGGGATGAAATACATAACCCTGTGCAGATGGAACCCTCCCCCCCACATGCAAACACAGTGACTGAACATGCAGGAGAGGGGAATGGGCATGAGTGTGCTGTCCTTGTTCCACCACCGCCACATGATCACCAAGTCAGCTGCACATTGTGAACATCTGGAGGAAGTGCCTGTATACATTTTGTCCCTATGATCAGCAATGCCTGGAAAGCAGTACTGCTGAACATGGTGAGGCAGCATACCTACAGACAATGCTTTCATGTGTAACTGTTGTGCTCACAAGCTAATTATAGTGTGGAGGTGGGGAGGGAGAGAAGAAGTCAGTTGTATAAGGTTACCTTTGTAAACACACCACCATCACAATCAAAATGCATTTATACCATGCTGGAACATTTGCACGTAACATTTCCATACCACTACAACTTGATGGGCTACTCAGCATTGGTGACCTTGCACTGTCTTCATTGTATTGTTCCAATTTTAGTATATGTGCTGCCAAAGTGAGCACTCACTGTATCCACTGTAATAATACACATCTCTTTAGCAAGTTTTCCATTCCCTGGTCATTTTGGTTCCTTTTAATTGCCTTGAGTGGCTTTATTTTATTGTTTTAGTTGTGAGCCACCTTGTGGAGAGGCTGGAGAGGTAGCATATGCATTTTCTAAATAAATAAATCCCTCTCCCAGGTTTTTCTGCTTCATTTTATCTATTCAAATGTGCTTGGTATGCAGCATCCAGA
Source organism: Heteronotia binoei (assembly GCF_032191835.1). Classification (NCBI taxonomy): domain Eukaryota; kingdom Metazoa; phylum Chordata; class Lepidosauria; order Squamata; family Gekkonidae; genus Heteronotia; species Heteronotia binoei. The sequence goes on from NC_083225.1 coordinate 69,182,195, forward strand.
CAAAAGATCTACAGAACATAGCCAGAAACAGTTCCTTTCCTCCCACTTTTTTGGATTTTTTTTTAAATTATCTTGCCTGATTATAAATTATAAAGAATGTAAATGCCTCTGTCCTGTTTTGTATTATTTTGGTTGATCATAACAGAAGGTAGTACATGGCTTTTTGCTTTTGATATACATGACTCTGCTTTTTAAAAACCTGATTGGATTTAATCATTTGACTGAATCTGGATACGAAACCTTTTCATTTGTTTGGAAAGCCAGTAAGCCAGTGGCTGAGGCAAAATCTCGTCTTCTGACTTTCCACCCTCATAAACTTAATGAGTTCTTGGTATGTGGCTTGCTGTATTTCAGGGAGGAGTGTGGAGACCCCCCAGCGTAGGCACTGGAGCTTTCCAGAAGAGCCAGTTTCAGAGGACAAGCAGACTGAGTCCCTGAGAACCCGCTCATCCTGAGCAGCCAACAGGCCATGGGTCTTCATGGGTGACTGAACTCTTCAGCTCTATTCATCCCTCTGCTCAGTGCATAATAACAAAACAGCAGTGCTCTCCTAATACAGGCCTCTCCATTCTTCCCTCTTTTATCATCATTCATATCTCAACTATGACATGACTGAAAGGGATTCTGATGGGAAATGTGCTTCAAATTAGCATATTTTCCCTCAATACAATAGAGGCATTAAGCGGCTGCATTTGGAAAGCCTAAACAAAAAGCAGCAAGACTTTTTTTAAAGCAGCAGTGTTTGAAGTTTAATTATCTATCTCTTACCATCTTTTACTTTAAAAGGGGAAGAATAGGTATAAAAGTTTACTATCAGGAAATACAATAAACATTGCATGCTAAGCTCAGTTTTAAAAAATCACTGTTCTGCCTGTAAGATAATTTTATGGAAGCATAATAGTTGCTAATTCAGAGTAACATTGAAAATTTGGAGCCAATAAAGAAAATCAGATTTAAGAAGAACAAGGAAGTTTAACAACAGATTATCAGGTTTAAAGGGGGCAGCTCCTGAATAGTGATTTGTTGTTGTTCAGTCACACAGTTAAGTCCGACTCTTTACGACCCCATGGACAAAGTCATGCCAGGCCCTTCTGTCTTCCACCATCCTCCCAAGTCTGCTCAAATTCGTGTTTGTTACATCAGTAACACTGTCTAGCCATCTTATCTTTTGCTATCCCCTTCTTCTTTTGCCTTCTGTCTTTCCTAGCATCAGGATCTTCTCCAGGAAGTGCTCCCTTCTCATTTGGTGGCCAAAGTATCTAAGCTTCAGCTTCAGCATCTGACCTTCCAGTGAACAGTCTGGGTTGATTTCCCTTAGGACTGACTGATTTGATCTTCTTGCAGTCCAAGGGACTCTCAAGAGTCTTCTCCAGCATCACATCTCAAAAGCATCTATTCTTTTGCGCTCGGCCTTCCTTATGTTCCAGCTCTCACAGCCATACATTACTACTGGAAATACCATCGCTGTAACTATATGGGCTTTTGTTGGCAGGGTGATGTCTCTACTTTTTATTATACTGCCCAGGTTCGCCATAACTGTCCTCCCAAGGAGCAAACGTTTTTTAAGTTCATGGCTACAGTCACCATCTGCAGTGATCTTGGATCCCAGAAATGTGAAGTCTGTCACTACTTCCATGTCTTCCCCTTCTATTTGCCAAGGTTTGATGGGGCCAGATGCCATGATCTTAGTTCTTTTGATGTTGAGTTTCAAGTCTACTTTTGTGCTCTCCTCTTTCACCCTCAACAAGAGGTTCTTTAGGTCCCCCTCACTTTCTGCCATTAGTGTCATCTGCATATCTGAGGTTGTTGATGTTTTTCCCAGCAATCTTAATTCCGACTTGCGCTTCTTTCAGGCGAGCATTCCGCATGATGTATTCTGCATGTAAATTAAATAAACAGGGTGACAATATACATCCTTGTCGAACTCCTTTTCCTATTCTAAACCAATCAGTTGTTCCATATCCCGTTCTGGCAGTTGCTTCTTGACCCTTATACAGGTTTCTCAGGAGCCATGTGAGGTGGTCTGGTACTCCCATCTCTTTAAGGACTTGCCACAGTTTGTTGTGATCCACACAATCAAAGGTTTTAGCATAGTCAATGAAGCAGAAATAGACGTTTTTTCTGATACTCCCGTGCTTTCTCCATAATCCATTGAATGTTGGCAATTTGATCTCTAGTTCCTCTACCTCTCTGAAACCCAGCTTGAATTTCTGGTAGTTCCCTATTGACATACTGCTGAAGCCTAGCTTGTAGGATCTTTAACATGACCTTGCTGGCATGTGAAATGAGTGCAATGGTGCGATAGTTTGAACATTCCTTGGCAGCTCCAGGTCTTGTTTTTGCTGACTGTAAGGAGCTTCTCCATCTTTGACTGCAGAGTATATAATCAATCTGATTTCTGTGTTGCCCATCAGGTGATGTCCATGTGTAGAGTCGCCTTTTAGGTTGTTGGAAGAGGATATTCGCTAGGACCAGCTTGTTCTCTTGACAAAACTCTATTAGCCTTTGCCCGGCTTCATTTTGTTCTCCAAGGCCAAATTTGTCAGTTGTTCTGGTCACCTTTTGACTTTCTACTTTGGCATTCCAGTCCCCTATGATGAGGAGGACATCTTTTTTTGGTGTTAATTCTAGAAGGTGGTGTAGATCTTCATAGAACTGGTCCACTTCAGCCTCTTCTGCATCAGTGGTTGGGGCATAGACTTGGATTACTGTGATATTGAATGGTTTGCCTTAGATACAGACCGAGATCATTCTGTCATTTTTGAGATTGTATCCCATTACTGCCTTCCTCACTCTCTTGTTAACTATAAAGGCCACACCATTTCTTCCATGGGACTCTTGCCCACAATAATAGATGTAGTGATCCTCTGAGTTAAATTTACCCATTCCCGTCCATTTTAGTTCACTGATTCCCAAGATGTCGATGTTCAGTCTTGCCATCTCTTGTTTGACCACATCTAGCTTACCTTGATTCATAGATCTTACACTCCACGTTCCGATGCAGTATTGTTCTTTGCAGCATCGGACTGTTCTTTCACCATCAGACACATCCACAGCTGAGCGTCCTTTCGGCTTTGGTCCAGCCGCTTCACTCTTTCTGTGGTTACTTGAACACTCTTCCCCAGTAGCATATTGAGCACCTTCTGACCTGAGGGGCTCATCTTCCAGCACCATATCTTTTAGCCTTTTGTTTCTGTTCATGTGATTTCTTGGCAAGGATACTGGAGTGATTTGCCATTTCCTTCTCCAGTAATAGGATGGCTTTTTTCATGCAAGAAGTCAGGAAGAGAGAACGATTACATATGCTAAGAGAGTGTTCTATACACCTTGCACTGTCTGTTTGAACAGGCTGGAAGCATTAGGAAAGAAAGTTTCAAAGAAGGGAGAGAAACTAATGAGTCCAAGAATGAAAAGCATTCTTACTACACTTCATCTCATTCTGAAAGTTAATAGCTGAGTAACTGACTGGTGTCTTTTTCAACATGAAGCTTATCCTGACTTGATGTGCAAGCATACTTCCAGAACTAAAACAAATTTATTTAAAGGGCTGAGAGGATGAAGGGTCAAAGTCTATAGCAGTTGCATTAACTCAAAGTCTATAGCAGTTAACGGATCTAGTCAGCAGGTGAGCATGACAAGGACTTTCATAAACTGTACTGTAAACAGTACACAAGGTTGTTGTTTTTTTAAAATGGGTAGTTGTGTTGGTCTTTAGTAGAAGATTTGAGTCCAGTTGTAAAAAAGACCAGCAAGATTTCCAGGGTATAAGCCTTCAAGGGTTAAAGCCCTTTCCCTCAGATATATGGCAAAGGGAGTTTTGATGTTCAAGAGCTTATTATACCCAAGATTTGTTTTTGTTCATTTTAAGGAAAATTCCAGTTGCAATATTCCTATAATGTCAAGAAACTAGAGAATTTTCCTTGACTATAACAACTACATTTCAGGCTAGAATGCACAATTTCACATTCAACCTAACTGAAATATAAAACCATCATAATAAAGGATCCTCCTTTCTAGACTAATTATTACAAGTTCATGGTAATAATTATTAGGCCCAAATGAAGTTCTCATAAAATCATCAAAGTGACAAATGCACAAAAAAGAACCATATATGATCTAACATGTTTCAGCTTGCAGAGACCTTCTTCAGAGGTCAAACAGTACAAATTAGAACAAACAAGGTCCTTGTTACACTTGTAAGACAATAAACAATATAGGACCCAAAATGGAATGTTCAAATCTGGAAATGAATGATACAAAAAAAAATTGTATCTGGCTTTATGTCAGCAGCAATTTACATATACCAGAAATAATAATATTGCCAATACATACCTTCCAGTTTAGGCCCTAAAAGTAACATCATAGTGATGCTACCGCTGGCCTTGAGAAAGGAATTTTATTTGTACTTTTATTCGTCACTTTGAGGATTTTATGAGGCTTCATTTGGGCCCCTACAAGGTTTTCATATGTTTTTGTAACAAATGTGTACTTTTGTCTATAACTACTGATGTTTTTAACTTTTTGCCCCTTACTAGAACTCTAAGGTTTCTTTGAAGATTTTTGCTTGGTTGGCTTAGTTTCTTTTCCCCTCTCTTTTTGGGTTCTGCTGGGTTACACTAGCTCACACATGGACACCATCCTTATTGAGGAATTACAGTTATGCAAAGTAATGTACAAATAATTACATCTCTTAACTGAAAAAAATATGAATCAACTTTATGAGAAAAACATGGAGTAGTTGTAATTCATGGATATAAACCAGCCTACTATGATTATCATGAAATGTCCTTATTCTACTATGGAATAATACTCACTCATTAGTGACTATCCAGGCTTCTGCTTCTCTAGGCCAAGCAACTTGTTTTCACTTCCCTCTTCAGTATCAGATAGAAAAAATGTTTGCTTGTGCATGATATGCATTAGCCCACTCTACCAGTTCCACATTATTTCTCCCACATAAACATTCACACAGTTTGAATACAAGTATTGTAAACCACCTCTGCCTCCACCTCTTCTATGCTACGATATGCACAGAATCCACTTCTTTCGGAAAACTCATTTAATAAAGTCAATCATCAAAGAGAAATTACCAACATTTTAAAAAAGTAAAGCCACAAGAGAGATGGAAAGGGATAAGAAAAATAGAATAAACTTATTAAAAATAGTCCGAGTCCTAGGCACAGCTTTATAAATGGCAGGAGCTGGAAGAAGAGAGCTTAATATGAACTACTAGACTTCAGAAGTATTCTTTGTATATCCTTAGATTAATTAAATCAGGATTTGTTTTGTAGAAAAAGTCCAACAGGAACTCATTTGCATTAGGTCACTCCCCCAACATTTCATAACCTTCATTCTCTTGCTTTACAATAGAATATAGGGAACTCTTACCAAATTTACCTGCTTTAAAGAATTACCAACATATATTTATCAGGATGTTGAAAACTAACCAAACTTGTACTGAGGCTCAGGAGAACTATAGGAAAGGACTCTGGTAGGGTTGCCAGGTCCAATTCAAAAAATATCTGGGGACTTTGGGGATAGAGCCAGGAGACATTGGGGGTGGAGCTAGGAGCAAAGTTGTGACAAGCATAACTGAATCCAAAGGGAGTTCTGGCCATCACATTTAAGGGACCACACATCTCTTAAATGCCTTCTCTCTACTGGAAATAATGGATAGGGGGACCTTCTTTTAGAATTGGACCCCTTGGTCCAATCTTTTTGAAACTTGGAGGGTATTTTGAGAAGCATTGGATGCTATGCTGAAAATTCGGTGCCTATTCCTAAAGACAAACAAACTCAGTCCCCCAGATACTCGTGGATCAACTCTCCATTATACCCTACAGGAATTGGTCTCCATAGGAAATAATGGAGTGCCCACCAGACATTCCACCCCCACCCCGCCCCCTGCTTTCTGATGACTTTGAAGCAGGCGGAGGGTCTCCAGACCGGGGGATCCCCTGCCGTCACCTGGGGATTAGCAATGAAAGTTAAACTTGCTAACAAAGTTTAATAAAACCATATAAAAACCTTCATATATTTTAATACTTCATATTTTAACAGATGTCCAATTTTAACATTCCCATATTACAAAAAAAGTCTATGAGCACCCAGCTGTAGGCTCATTTCGTCAATAGACTTCCTTTAAGAAACTCACAGGTAACACACAGCTGCATGGCATTATCAGAATTGTTCATTAAAATTTCAGTCCTTTGCATAGAGCAATTGCCGGTAAATTCTAAGAGGTTTTTGGATTCAGGATAGGCACAGTACTGGCCTGCTTAAAATCATACATTTAAGTGGCTTTGAGCTAAATTGCTGTCAAAAGAACGGCTTGCATAAAATTAAAATTAAAAATGTACAATTAATTATAAAGAATATAAGAACAACTGGCCATCTAAAGAACAGTTTGCTTAATATATTGTAGAGCGCTATAGGCGAGCAAACTCCAGAAGGCTTATGCATCTGGTCTAATGAATAAGTTTGAACTGGCTAAAGCTCCTATATGAAAAATATATACACTCAAGTGTCATTGAGTGGTAAGTTTTTTACAACAATAAAGAATTTTTTTATTTCCATTCAGCTGTGTGGTATCTCTTGCTGTTGATATCTTGGTTTATTCCAGAATGAGAGAGAAGATGTTGCAGAAGAACATCAACATTTGGTTGGTACTAGAGGCTGTTGACCCTGGAAGAAACAGAAAGGATTACTCCCAAGGAAGTCTATTGACGAAATGAGCCTACATCTGGGTGCTCATAGACTTTTTTGTAAGAACATAAGAGAAGCCATGTTGGATCAGGCCAACGGCCCATCCAGTCCAACACTCTGTGTCACACAGTGACAAAAATTTTTATATATATACACACACACTGTGGCTAATAGCCACTGATGGACCTGTGCTCCATATTTTTATCTAAACCCCTCTTGAAGGTGGCTATACTCGTGGCCGTCAACACCTCCTGAGGCAGTGAATTCCACATGTTAATCACCCTTTGGGTGAAGAAGTACTTCCTTTTATCCGTTTTAACCTGTCTGCTCAGCAATTTCATTGAATGCCCACGAGTTCTTGTATTGTGAGAAAGGGAGAAAAGTACTTCTTTCTCTACTTTCTCCATCCCATGCATTATCTTGTAATCCTCTATCATGTCACCGCGCAGTCGACGTTTCTCCAAGCTAAAGAGCCCCAAGCGTTTCAACCTTTCTTCATAGGGAAAGTGCTCCAGCCCTTTAATCATTCTAGTTGCCCTTTTCTGGACTTTCTCCAATGCTATAATATCCTTTTTGAGGTGCGGCGACCAGAACTGCACACAGTACTCCAAATGAGACCGCACCATCAATTTATACAGGGGCATTATGATACTGGCTGATTTGTTTTCAATTCCCTTCCTAATAATTCCCAGCATGGCGTTGGCCTTTTTTATTGCAATCGCACACTGCCTTGATATTTTCAGTGAGTTATCTACCACAACCCCAAGATCTCTCTCTTGGTCAGTCTCTGCCAGTTCACACCCCATCAACTTGTATTTGTAGCTGGGATTCTTGGCCCCAATGTGCATTACTTTGCACTTGGCCACATTGAACCGCATCTGCCACGTCGACGCCCACTCACCCAGCCTCAACAGATCCCTTTGGAATTCCTCACAATCCTCTCTGGTTCTCACCACCCTGAACAATTTAGTGTCATCCGCAAACTTGGCCACTTCACTGCTCACTCCCAACTCTAAATCATTTATGAATAAGTTAAAGAACATGGGACCCAGTACCGAGCCCTGCGGCACCCCACTGCTTACCGTCCTCCACTGCGAAGACTGCCCATTTATACTCACTCTCTGCTTCCTATTACTCAGCCAATTTTTGATCCACATCGGACCTGTTCTTTTACTCCATGACTCTCAAGCTTTCTAAGGAGCCTTTGATGAGGAACTTTATCAAAAGCTTTCTGGAAGTCAATATGTAATATGGGAATGATAAAATTGAGCCTCTGTTACAATATGAAGTATTAAAATATATGAAAGTTTTAAAATGGTTTTATTAAACTTTGTTAGCCAGCATATCACAGTAGTTGTTTAACTTTCATTGCTTGTCTCATTAACTGTGATCCCTTTTTTGTTTATTATACTCACCTGGGAATTGGCAAACCTAGGCTGTGGCTCAGTGGTAGAGCAGATGGTCCTGAGTTTAATCCCTCAGCACTTCCAGTTAAACATGTATAAAGCTGTAGATGATGTGAATGACCTCCACCTAAGACCTTGGAGAGTTTGAGTAGACTATACAGACCTTGACAGACCAGCTGTCTGATTCTGTTTAAGGCAGCTTTGTGCATCCATGTACTTCATTACGGACAGGGCCGGGCCTTCCACTAGGCAAACTAGGCAACTGCCTAGAGCGCCAGCCTTCTGGGAGCACTGAATTGGGCACCCCATGTGACTCGGTGACATTATCAGTGTGTGGGGGGGGGCACCAGAAGTTAGCCTTGCCTAGGGTGCCAGACAATTTGAATATGGATCATTGGGGGTGAAGGTGAGGAACACTCTGAGAGTCAGCCCAATTGCCCATTCTCATCCACTAATAGATCGATGCAGTGCAGTGACAGTTACTCTTGCTTTCACAGCACTGCTATTACTTAGGATAGGATGAGGTCTTCATTGATTCAGGTTCTGCCTTGTCTGTTCAGTGCCATTAAACAGAGAGTAGGCAAGTAAAAAGCCAGTTAGGATGCTATTCAAGAAGCTGGAAAATGAAGCAATGTGTTTGTTGATGAGTAGAAGCGATAGTTTTCTTACCATGGAAATATTAAATGCTATAGGAAAACAACAGCCATCACTTTCACTATGGTTACAAGTTAGGTCACAGAGGCATCTAGCTGAGAGTACTTTTGTTTTGTTTTTTAAAAAGATATCTTTGGGGGTTGATCTAGCATAGCATAGTGGGCTTTTGAATGAGGCAGGGGGAGTCATTTATCCACCAGCACCCTCCTGCCATAAGGTTACTCCTTTGAAAACGAGTATTATTTATGTAGACTCTGTCCCTTAAGAACTGAAGAAAATTTCACTGGGGCTATTTATGCCTTATAGGATCACTTGGGATATAATATGATTAGTTTCTGGACACCATCATTTTATTGTAGAGCAGTCATTTTATATTGAAATAGTTTTTACACATACTGTTTTATTGTTATGCTATAACCTGCCCATATCCCACTCACAGGAAGGGCGGGCTAGAAATTCAGTAAATCAGATCAGATCAATCAGATTTAATGCACTGGATGCAGACTAAACCTGTAGTAGCATGGAACTTTCCTGCCTCTCCCTTACAATGCCCTGATATCCATGAAATGTTGCACCTGGGGAATAGAGACATGAGAAATGACATGATGGGGTCTTTTAATGGAAATTAAGAGTTTAGTCTGAATTCATCCCATTCTGTTTTTCAGGACACTTTGTTTTCAAAACAGCTGTCATGACAATGTTGACACGTATTAACAGATGACCTTCCACAATGCTGATTACTTTGTGTTAATTAGGCATTCATTGTGGATCATGTGAGGAAGGAATTTACAGGCATTTAAATGCATCTGGCACGGTATCACCAAGACACTGTGGATACATATCTTTACACAGGGAATATGTGAAAGACAAAAAGTGCATAGAGAAGGCATCTCAAAAAAGCCTTAGGTTTGTATTTATAGAGCACAGAAGTACTATGTGACCCAGCAGAAAAAGAAGCCTTAGTTTAGAAATGTATCAATTTCTTTGTAAAAATTATAAGAGTCCACAATAACTACCAAGCCAATATGGAATTACGGTTTTCATTTTTAATATTTGGAAAAATTGAAATTGAAGACATAGGTGTGTTTGCAACTTTGTAGAGCAGGACTCCCCCCACTTCGCCTCCCCACTACAGCTCACTAAACCTCACTCTCCTTTCAAAACATTTGCTCTTGGGGTCAGCAGACTCTAAGGAATAAGAGAAAGGGCTAAATAGGGGCCTGCAATGGGATGGGCAGCAGAAGTCCCCCTCCTCCAGAAACATAAACGTTATTTCAATGAAGGAGCTGCGTGGTTATGTTCCTGTCACAGAGCCTGCCTGACTTGTTGCAGGACAATTTGCACACAAAACCTTTCTACATGTTCCGTTTTAACCAATTTATTGATAGCATATGGTTACAGAACTTAATTTCCCTTCGTTGCTTCAATACTAACCCATATGACTTTTCAATCCCCCCTCCCTCCAATATAGACTTCCCCAAGGTTATAGATTCTAATTCAATACTAAAGATACATCTGACTAATCAAAATTCGTTATATAAATATTTCCCCCCCCTTCTTGCTTCTTCGGTTTTTTTTTGTTTTTTTTCCCCCCATTATTACTAAAAAATTGTCCAATGTCTTCTTACATTCGACTCTTTCTCTATATATTCTTTAAACTTCCTCCACTCTTTTTTAAATATCTCCAAATCATAGTCTCTTAATGTTCTAGTTAATTTATCCATTTCACTCCACGATAGAACTTTCATAGTCCAATCCCATTTATCCGGTATTTTTTCTTGCTTCCAAAGCTGCGCATACAATGTCCTAGCAGCTGATAGCAGGTACCAAATTAGAGTCCTATCTTCCTTTGGATATTTTTCTAATTGTAATCCAAGCAAAAATGTCTCTGCAATTTTCTTAAAGTCGTAACCCAATATTTTGGAGATTTCTTGTTGTATCATCTTCCAATACTCTTTCGCTTTTTCACATGTCCACCACATATGGAAGAAAGAACCTTCATGTTTTTTACACTTCCAACATCTATCCGACATTTTGCTCATCTTAGCCAATTTCTTCGGGGTCATATACCACCTGTACATCATCTTAAAACAATTTTCTTTTATGCTCTGACAAGTTGATATCTTCATTGAGTTCTTCCAAAGGTATTCCCATGCATCCATTTGTATTTCTCTATTCACATTGATTGCCCATTTGACCATTTGAGATTTTACTACTTCTTCTTCTGTAGACCATTTCAATAATAACGTATATACTTTTGATATCAATTTTTCATTATCACCAAGCAGGACCCTTTCCAATTCTGTTTGTTCTCGTCTAATTCCTTCCAATTTTATATCATTTTCCAACAAGCTTTTAATTTGTTGCATTTGAAACCAATCATATTTATTGTCTAGCTCTTCCGAAGATTTTAATTCAATTTTATCTCCTCGAATCTTGAGCAGTTGGTTATATGACATTTCTCTTTTATCGTCGGATTCAGCTGTTATTTTTATTACTTCTGCTGGCACTATCCACAGCGGTTTTCTCTCGTCCCCATATTTCTTATATTTTATCCAAGTTCTTAGTAAAGTGTTTCTAACATAGTGGTGAGAGAAAAGACCATCCATTTTATTCTTCCCATAATACATATACGCGTGCCAGCCAAAACCTTTATACATGTTGAGTTCTTCCTGGGGAAGGAAGAAAAAACCTAGAGCTTCCTTTGCCCAGTTCCCTGGATCCCATGGGAGAAATACAAAGAAAGCACCTTTAAGACCAACAAGTGCTAATGTTTTAAACATGTTTTAAGTTTTAAAAAATCTTTAATTTTTTGTCTGTGTCCTTTATAAAGTTTCTATCTCTGCTACCTGATCTTAAATAGGAACTCACACAGGCCAGCCCAACATGGCGCAGCCCGACAAGGTCTCATTTATGGCCCTCATAACAAATGAGTTTGAAACCCCTGCACTATGGGGTCTCTATAAGTCTGAGACTAAAAAGACCAGTATTTCCTGGCCCTTTGTGTAGTGGAGGTCCCAATTCCAAAATTCACAGGAACACCCATTCAATTAATAGAGTCAAAAATGCTTGTCACCCCTTGCTTGGGGAGGATAGTCCATATAGACATTCATTTTCTCTTCTCCCTGATGTGTTCAGCTGAAGGGAAAGAGAGATGGTTATGTGAATTTTGCTATGCTTAGAGATTTTAATTTTACTACAGCACGAAAATTCTAAGCTTAATTTTTATCCCCAAAAACCCCTCTTAAACACAGCACCACACACACACAGACTTCAGTATTAACAACAAGAAAGGGGGGGGGGATAGTGGCAAACTCTTCAATTTTGATGAAACACAAACGACTTTATTTGAATACTGAAGTAGGAACCAAGGCAGGAAGAAGAAAGTTTCCCATTAGGTCATACTAAATCAATTCCTCAGTACTCTGACCAGCAACACTTGAAAACCTGTTCCAAAAGCAACATCTATTCCTGAAAAGAGTAACTACTTCCCTCATAATGAATCCGGAAACTGGCAGGCAACAGCAGCCAGCATGAAGGCTTTGTAACTGCTACAGTTTTTTACTTTAGTCTAGTGGCTTACTTCTGCATGCAGGGTGTTTTGCAGTCTGCTGTACTGAATATACAAAACTTCCTTTTACTATCAGACCATTGGATCATCTAAGCTCAGACAAATCTTCCCATGCCATGAGAGCCAAGATCAGACTGATATTTCAGTTGTGATATTCTGCCTGAAAAGTGTGTATTTTGCCACTAAACTGTGGTCCGCAAGCTTCCATCTGAATTGCAGGAATCGTTAACTGGAATTACAACTATGTAATATATAGCACTACCAGCTTTAAAACTGGCTTGCATTCTTACTTAACATTAACAGTTAGACTTACTTAACATTAATAGAGTTTGCTCTTCTGTACAATAGGTACATCTTAAAATCTGTTACACTGATTTTGTAGCAAACCAGTATAACCAACAAAAGTCTGTATAGTCAAAGCAATGGTACTCCCAGTAATAATGTATGGCTGTGAGAGCTGGACCATAAGGAAGGCCGAGCACAGAAGAATAGATGCTTTCGAGCTGTGGTGCTGGAGAAGAATCTTGAGAGCCCCTTGGACTACAAGATCAAATCAGTCAGTCCTAAGAGAAATCAACCCTGACAGTTCCCTGGAAGGTCAGATGCTGAAGCTGAAGTTCATATACTTGGGCCACCAAATGAGAAGAGAACATTCACTGGAGTGATGCTGGGAAAGCCAGAAGGCAAAAGAAGACGGGGACAACAAAAGATGAGATGGCTGGACAACATTACTGTTGTAACTAACACAAATTTGAGCAGACTTCGGAGGATGGTGGAAGACAGGAGGGCCTGGCGTGACTTGGTCCATGGGGTCTCAAAGAGTCGGCCAGCTTGTTGAAATGGTTAAGTAACAGCCAGTCACCAATACCTTGTTGTTCTGCCATTTTAAGAAGACCTGAAATGTGGTCTCCTCACCAGGGTTTATGAACAGCTTGAGATTGCACAGGACAAACAGGATCAGGAAATGTTTACAAACACTAATGGCAGTAGCGGAAAAGAAAAGCATGAATTTGGACACTTGTAAAAATTATTCTCAATTCTGTTGGTGTGCAACAGTGAAACAGTTTAACTGTTAGCTTTAGCTACATGTGCGCGGCCTTTTTCATATGTCATCAAAGCAGTAATTTGGGAAGCAGTGTTCCATCGAAGCTGAGTTAGTGTGAGCTACTTCACAGATTTTTAGCCTCCGGATCACACATTTTTGTCTTAGCTCAGGAAGGATGGCCCCAGAGCAAACAAATTTATGCAGTAGCCAAATCACTCACAACTTTGACCCCAGTAGCTCATGAGGTACAATTTTTGCTCACAAGACTCCACAGCTTAGAGGGAGCATTGGTCAGAGGTACTTCTCATTGGTTTCTTCTCATTCAGCTAAGGTCATCTTTGAGAGTCAACTTGCATAAGGTGGCTTTCTCCCACAGCCATTTGTTCTTCATGCTGCAGTTCCCTGAACTCTCAGGAAAGAAGCTACATGTGGCTGGAAGAACCTCAGGAAGAGTATTTGATGTGAAGATAGGGGCTTCAGCGGGACTTGGCAGAAATCCTGCACCCGCATTCAAGAATGTTTCCATTCACACTAGTACTGGTTTGGATTCCAAGCAGGAGTTAAGTAGCACCTTTAAGACCAATGAAGGTGCTACATGACTCCTGCTTTGTTCTACTACTTCAGACCAACACACCTGGATCTATCTACTTGGTTTGGATTCAGAATGTGAATCACTCTAATCAGAAAGCATAGTAGCCACTGACCATGTAAACTGCTTAATTTGTCATATTTTGCATGATTTAAAAATCCAAACATCATGGATCTACACTGCAGCAATGTGTAAGATTAGCATGAATAAGAGCAACTACAGTTTTGCTTTATAAGGCTGTTAGAACCCAAAGTGCTTTTCTTCCTGTTTGCTGAGAACTGGTTTGCATTATGCATGTACTTTGCCTTACCATGAATAAATTTTGGACCTCTTGCAATACATCTGTGTCACAGCTGCCACAATCTCTTAGATCAACTTTAAGCCTACATTGTTGCTCTATCATCTGTCTTAAAAGACGGTTTTGAAGCAAAGGATACAATAGAGTTTAATATTAAAAGGTCTGACAAGACAGGAAAAACAATTGTACATCTAGCAACAGGGGGCAATCAAGGAGTCACAGGTAAAGGGAAACCACATTTCTCCCACGATGCTGGCCCTCCCTCTTGCTCCCCCTCCATCACCATTTTCTCCTTTCCCTTCAACTTCCAATCCTGCTGCTGCCACCACTTTCTGCTCCTCAGGCATCACTCTGGCTGTTCCTTAATGCTTTAAAATTTAAAGAGTTTTCTGGTTGAATGCGGTTACTAACCAATCCCTTAATGCCAACTGTGATCTCACAAAACTGGCAGTTTTTCTAGCTTGCAGTGAGCATATATGCACATACATAGCATATACTGGTTTGAAGAGAATTTTTATTTTGCTTTTTCATTCTTTCTTTCTGTACTTAGCCTAATTGTGTGGATTTTTTGATCTGCACTGAGTCCAACTTCAGAATTAGATTTATGATTTATGTGGATTTTTTGATTTGCACTGAGTCCAACTTCAGAATTAGATTTATGATTTACGCACAGTAAGTGAAAATGAAATTCTATTACTTCAAGTTTCCAGATGTATAATAGTAAATATGAGAAATAGCAAATAATCTTTCTCGGCTTGACTTCGCGAACGAAGATTTAATAAGGGAGCAGTAGTCCACGTCTGCTGCAGGCTCGCTGGTGGCTGACAAAACCAATGCGGGACAGGCAGGTCCGGCCACAGTGGCTGCAGGGAAAAGTCTGATTTGGGGTTGGTGCTGTAGCAGTGCGATACTTCCTCAATCTCCTTTTGTCCTCAAGACCAGCTATGCGTGCGTTCTCAAAGGAAGAGACAGCCTGGTGGATGGTGTGCCTCCATGCTTTGCGATCTGAGGCTAGGTCAGACCACTGGTGATGGTTGATGCGACAGGTGCCAAGGGATTTCTTCAAGGAGTCCTTGTACCTCTTCTTTGGTGCCCCTCTATTTCGATGGCCAGTGGAAAGTTCGCCATACAGAGCAATCTTGGGAAGGCGGTGGTTTTCCATCCTAGAAATATGCCCTGCCCAGCGCAGCTGCGTCTTCAACAGCAGTGCCTCGATGCTTGTAACCTCCGCCCTCTTGAGGACTTCAGTGTTGGTCACAAAGTCACTCCAGTGGATGTTGAGGATGGTGCGAAGGCAGCGCTGATGAAAGCACTCAAGGAGTCGCAGGTGATGACGGTATAAAACGCACGATTCGGAGCCGTAGATGAGGGTTGTCATCACAACCGCTTTGTAAACATTGATCTTTGTGCCTTTTTTCAGATGCTTGTTGCTCCACACTCTTTTGTGCAGTCGGCCAAATGCACGGTTTGCCTTTGCCAGCCTGTTGTCAATCTCCTTGCCGATCTTGGCATCTGAGGAGATGATGCACCCTAGGTAGCTGAACTGCTGGACTGTCTTCAGAACTGATTCACCCACAGTGATGCAGGGAGGGTGATAATCTTCCTGGGGTGCAGGCTGGTGGAGAACTTCTGTCTTCTTCAGACTAACTTCTAGGCCGAATAGCTTGGCAGCCTCTGCAAAGCAGGATGTCATATGCTGCAGAGCTGATACCGAGTGGGAGACGAGTGCAGCATCATCAGCAAACAGTAGCTCTCGGATAAGTTTTTCCATTGTCTTGGAGTGAGCCTTTAGTCGCCTCAGGTTGAACAGGCTGCCATCAGTGCGATAGCGGATGTAGACACCATCGTCATCATCTAGATCTACTGCGGCTCTTTGAAGCATCATGCTAAAGAAGATTGTAAAGAGAGTTGGCGCGAGAACGCAGCCTTGCTTTACACCTGTGCCTATTGGGAAGGGCTCCGAGAGGTCGTTGCAGTGTCTGACTTGGCCTCGCTGGTCTTCATGTAGCTGGATGATCATGCTGAGGAACCTTGGGGGACATCCTAAACGTTCCAAGATTTGCCACAGGCCTTTCCTGCTAACGGTATCGAAAGCTTTGGTAAGGTCGACAAAAGTCACATATAGACCCTTGTTCTGTTCCCTGCATTTCTCTTGGAGCTGCCTGATAACAAATACCATGTCGGTGGTGCTCCTGTTAGCTCTGAAGCCGCACTGGCTCTCTGGGAGGAGTTCTTCTGCAATGGTGGGCACCAGTCTGTTCAGGAGTATTCTGGCAAGGATTTTGCCTGCGATGGAGAGCAAGGTTATCCCCCGGTAGTTGGAGAAGTCTGACTTTTCCCCTTTGTTCTTGTGTAGAGTGATGGTGATTGCATCGCGAAAGTCCTGTGGTAGTTTGCCTTGTTCCCAGCAGGTGAACTTCACTTTGTGAAGTGCGCTATGTAATACTATGCCCCCATGCTTCCAGATCTCTGGTGGGATTCCATCAACTCCCGCTGCCTTGCCACTTTTCAGTTGCTTGATGGCTTTAACAGTCTCTTCTAGGGTGGGGATCTCATCCAACTCTGTTTTCACTGGTTGAAGTGGGGTGAGGTGGATTGCTGAATCTTGAACTACGTGGTTGGCACTGAAGAGAACCTGAAAATACTCCGACCACCGGTTCAGTATGGATGCCTTGTCTGTGAGGAGCACTTGGACGTCTGCACTACGCAAGGGACTCTGAGCCTGATATGATGGGCCATATACTGCCTTCAGGGCTTCGTAGAACCCTCTTAAATCACCAGTGTCTGCACACAGCTGGGTTCTCTCTGCAAGCTTGGTCCACCACTCGTTCTGAATGTCTCGACGCTTGCGCTGGAGGTTGCTACATGCAGCACGAAAGATTGCTTTTTTATCGGGATAGGAGGGCTGAGCAAGATGTGCTTGGTAGACAGATCTCTTTTTCGCTAGTAATTCTTGGATCTCTTGATTCTTCTCGTCAAACCAGTCCTTGTTCTTCCTTGTGGAGAACCCGAGGACTTCTTCAGAGATCAACAGGGTGGTAGTTTTTAGGTGTTCCCAGAATGCTTCTGGAGAAGGGTCTGTGGGGCAACTGGGTTCCTCAATTCTTGACTGGAGTTTTGCCTGGAAGGCAGCTTTAACTTCGGCTGACTGAAGGTTGCCAACCTGAAGCTTCCTCCGAGGGATACCTCCTCTCCTAGGTGTGGGTTTAAAGTGAAGACAGAGATTGCAGCGTACAAGACGATGATCCGTATGACATTCCGCACTGGGCATTACTCGGGTGTGTAAGACATCTCGAAGGTCTCTCTGGCACACCAGAATGTAGTCGATAAGGTGCCAGTGCTTGGACCGTGGGTGCATCCAGGTTGTCTTCAGGCTGTTCTTTTGCTGAAAGATAGTGTTGGTGATGGTGAACTGGTGCTCCGTGCAGAATTCTAGCAGGAGGCGCCCATTATCATTGCAGTTGCCAATGCCGTGTTTGCCAAGTACGGGGGAGGGATGGTGGCTCAGTGGTAGAGCATCTGCTTGGGAAGCAGAAGGTCCCAGGTTCAATCCCTGGCATCTCCAAAAAAGGGTCCAGGCAAATAAGTGTGAAAAACCTCAGCTTGAGACCCTGGAGAGCCGCTGCCAGTCTGAGAAGACAATACTGACTTTGATGGACCAAAGGTCTGATTCAGTATAAGGCAGCTTCATATGTTCATGAGTTTCCTTCATATGTTCATGTTCAAGTACTCCTTTCCAGGCTTCCGAGTCTTTACCTACTCTGGCATTGAAGTCGCCAAGGATGATCACCTTGTCCTCTGTAGGGGTCTTCCGTACGAGGTTGCGTAGATCAGCATAGTACTTGTTCTTTTCTGCAGGATCTGCTTGAAGGGTTGGGCCATACACACTGAAGAGTGTTGCATGCTGCTTGTTTTGAAGTGGGAGGCGCATGGACATGATGCGATCTGAGTGACCTGTTGGCAGGTTTTCGAGTTTGGAGGCAATGGAGTTCCTGACCATGAAGCCAACGCCAGAAAGGCGGCTCTCAGCCTTTGACTTACCCAACCAGTAGAGGGTATAGCCGGCACCATGTTCTTGAAGACTACCTTCCTCAGGGAAACGGACCTCACTGAGAGCTGCTATGTCGATATTCAACCTGAGAAGTTCGTGGGCAACTAGAGCAGAGCGTCGTTCAGGGCGACCACTGTCTACTGTGTCAAGCATGGTTCTGATGTTCCAACACGCAAGCTTTAGTTTTTGCACACTTTGTGAGGCAGGTGCATGCCTTTTCTTTGTTGTTATTTTTTGACGGCAAGTAAGGATGCCCGTTGACCGCAGCTAGCCAACTGGGGTGGGGGAGACGAGCTTTGTTTAGGCCACCTTTTCTAGGCCCCTCTCCGTGTGGAGCAAGCAGTGCTGTCCCTAGATAAGGCTGCTTGGTCATTCAGGGTGCTGCCGAAAAATGCTTTCGTCTCCAGGTCAGCATCAGGCGACCAATACCCTGAACTGCCTACATGCAGGATCGGGACTGCGGCTTCCAGTGGCATCTTCCACCTGCCGTTTCGCCCCTTGCCCATTGCTGCAGGACTTGGTGTGTTGTGGGTTGTGGATGTGGATATGCCCTTCAGGCCTGCGCAGAGGAATTTTTAGGTGAAGCACAGTGTGCGCGGTACTGGCTCCACCCTTTCACCTTGGGTCATCTGCCATGGCCCAGTAAGCCGGGACGCCGGCAGCGAGTCCTCCAGGTGGTAGGTGTTACATTAACGAGCTCTATCTGCCCGGGTTTGATGTTAGAGTTTTCCTTCTCTTGGCTGGCGAGGCTGGTGAGCCTAGCTTGCCCATCCGGTTATACCACCGGACATTCAGTTGCACCATGACGTGGCAAACTCTGTGAGAAACCAGCAGGAAGGTGTTGCCACGGATGCAGTAATGCAGGAGAGGCCATTGCAGTGACCATCTGCCAGGCATAGCCGGACAGTGATCACGCGGCGTTCACTACACCGGGAGAGGAGAGGCTATGTATTGCGCATATACTTTCCCTGGGGGGGGGGGCAGGATACCCAAGAGGGAGCCCACCTCCCCCCCTAACCCCCCCCCCCAGCAAATAATGGTAAATACTAGAAACACCAGCACAATTAGCAACACAAAGTGTTTTGGACTTTTTCCAGGTTCCTTTACTATCCACAGAAGAATTAACCAAGAAAAAGCAAACATGGCATCTTGATTGTTTTGCTACTTGGTGTACTTTTCCTTGTTCTTCTCACAGCAGTTATCTTTGAAAGTATATTTTCACATGTAGAGTTACCTAATCCTACTGAGAGGGGAAACAGACCTTAAAAAATAATCAAAGAAGGCTATATAACATCTAAGCTAAAATGACCAGTAGTCAGTGGAAGGGTAGAAAAATAAACAAACTGACAGCTGTTTTGTCTAGCTGTTTCACCCCAAGTAAGCACCAGATGCATGTTCACAGAATTGTGAGTGGAAGGTAGCTTCAAAGAATTGTGAGCGGAAGGGAAATGGCTGTGTATTCCATAAACATTTACATAAGTGTTCATGCAGAGTTCTGATAGGTGACCTCTATAGCAGCTCTCATGCTTCCACAAGGTCATCTTTTGATGTAGCATCACAGTTTGCTCCCTCAGCACAGTAGTACAAGCTTTTCCGCAGGTGGGAAAGCACCTTTAAAACCAGCCCATATTTTTGAGAATAGTATCCCCAAACCCACAGAAAAGTTATGTCTTAAAGGCAAAACTCCTCTGTAGCAGCCATTTACAGACCCATTATTCTTAAACTCAAACAACTCAGTTAACCGTCCTGCTAGAGAAGATGTGTTACTGCTAACTGGCATATGGCTATCCTTAGCATTTATGTAGCATTTGCAGTGTTTCATTATTCATATTATAAGAACTACAGCACAACAAACCCTGTAAGGCCAATATTAGTACCTCATATTGCAGACTGGGGGACAAAAAAAAATAGCTTGCTTTAAGCCTCCTAGTGAGTTCCTGAATGTGGGTTTTTGGATGATTTACATGTTTACAAAAAAACAATAAAGGAAAGGTGGGGCAAGTCACAGTTCCGAGGCAGCTTGTGTGAAATCGGATGGAAGCCCCGTGGAAAAGAGGAGCGTGAGACCGGGACAAGGCTAGTGGGGAATCAGTATAAGTTAGATTCTATAACTCCCCTTCACATAATTGGATCCTATGATGTTCTTTTGCTAGGGAGAAAAGACTTAATCCAATTGAGAATTATTAGTTCTTAATTAGAATACAATTCCACTGTAACTACAAAAAAGATTCAATAAATTCCACAATATACAGTGAAATCCTGTGTTCCTGAGAATAAGCCTCACTGAAAAACCTGAACAGGATTCCATGAAGATTTGTTCAGGATTGCACTGATAGTATATCTTTCCGTCTCACAGTTATCAACATCAAGAAATAGAATATTTCCCAATCCAACAGGTGTATATTTTCCATGGATCAAAAACCAAAGAATCAACTCTTTTGGCAAATGCTCCAGAAACTAGAGGCAGTTTGACTTCGGTAGTGCTGGCTAACTGGCTTGGCCTTCTGGGTCACGAGATTCCATGGCTGAGTGGGGTTTTAATCTGGGTTTAACCATCTGTACCTAGTATTCTAACCGTTGCTGTGTACAAGATTAACTAGCACTAAAAGTCCAAATATATAAGAAAAGCATCTAAATTCTGCACTTCATGTAGAACTGAAACATTAACTCCACTGAATATTATTTACAGCTTACTACAGCTGATTACAGAAATGGCAACTTTTACTTACATTTTCATAAATATTTGACATTTTAATGTAAAGTTTATCTGATCAGGAATGGCAGATAAAGGAAAATAAACCACTCTATTCAATATAATAGACTTCCCTAGACACATCTTTATCTCTTAGGCCAGCAAACAAATGAGCTTCAATGATAAAGAATTCATTATTTGAATACCAGACACCAGGAAAGGATATATTGATAAGCAACATTTGCTTTTAAAGTAGCAGAATGAATGTGAATCAGGAGCTAACAGAATTTCAGACATATTACAGAGGACAAAGTAGAAAAATAATAAGCAGAGCTACCAAAACCACTATATTTGCTTTAGGAATATAGAGTTTAAAATGATATTTATCTTTCAAAATGACTTACTGGAATACCTTGAGTATATCACAGAAACTTGAAGACTATGAAAATGCAATTCCACCAGGACAGAATAATTACAATAAATATTTAAGGAATTTCCTTAAATGAAGTTATTATGAAAATGGAGGAGTTATTTTATTTATTATTTATTTATTTATTTTATTTCATTCGATTTATAACCCACTGTACCCCACCGAAGCGGGCTCAGGGTGGCTGGTGCAATGGTTAGAATACTAGGTACAGATGGTTAAACCCAGATTAAAACCCCACTCAGCCATGGAAGCACATGACCCAGAAGGCCAAGCCAGCTAGCCAGCACTACCGAACCATGTCTGAATGAGTCTCATGCCTTCTGCTATCCTCCTTCCATTGTATTCTTCAACTCAATTAGTTTTTCTTGTTCAGTGCAAACAGGATGCTGTCATAATACCTGAACCAATAAGCTATGATTCATACTTGCATTATATCCCAAACCAGCTTTCTACAAGGAGAGTGAGTACAAAACCAAAAGCCACCCTGAGCCTGCTTCGGCAAGAAGGGCAGGATATAAATCCAATCAATCAATCAATAAATAAATAAATAAAAGATTTATTTATATAGCACCAAACCCTGATTATTGCCAGCTCAACATTGGCAACCAGCAGGAACTGGTCAAAGGTAGGAACATATAAATATGTGGCATTCTAATGCTCAAGCATCACTTCTGATCCTGGAAGCAACATCACATTGACGCAATGCTTTGAGATCCTCCAAAACTCTATGGTTTTACCACAGCAGAAGACACAACAGTAGGATGAAGCCTGAAGAGACTACAAATTCCTTGGAGAAAATGGCAGTTTTGGAGGTAGGACTCAATAGCATAATACCCTGAGGTCCATTCCTTCAGTATCCACCCCCAAATTCTCCAGGAATTTCCCTGTCCAAAGTTGGTAATTCAACCATGCAGCTCTAATTAACACCTTCAGCCTCAGTGACTCAAGACAGGCTATAAATAAATAAGCTATAAATAAGCTAAATAAATAAACAGACATCACTTCTGACTGTTGGGTTAGATAGCCTACCTAGACCCAAAGGTTTATTGAGGTCAGTATGCTATTCTGGCGTCTTTAAGGGAGTAATGTAATTCAACTGTAACATATCATTACGTATTTACTTGTTATGTTTGATAGAATGCAAATAAATTAAACTTGAAATTTACTGAATATTTTGAAGGACCACAATACTCTTGAAAATTTTCTTTCCCAAGTCCCTTTCAGAGTTCCATAGCAACACAGCATGTTGAGTAATGCTCATGGAATTTTGCCTGTCTTCTTTACATTTTACAAACAGCACATAAGATCTCTTTTCACAGGAGAATTTATCATATGATGCTGGGCACACAAGCTTTAACATAAAGAGTTCACACAGCAACATAAAGAGATGTGCTATTTATAAACCAGAAGACATACGTCAGTGCTTTCTCAATAGGTCTCCTTTTTCTTGCTTAAACACATTTTTTTAGAGCAAGGATGGGGGAGGAAGAGATTACATTCAGCACTTAAAATAGAAAACAAGCAACATCTAACTGAAAACTCAAGATTTAAAGATCCAGGGAAGGCACTTTAACATCATAATTTCAGATTTCCAGCATATGCATTGGATGAGTTGACATAAACAGTTAATTTACTATTTGCCAAATGAATCTCTACCAAAGGCGAGCTACTACTACAAAACACAGTGCTTATAGAAGCTGCTGGAAAGACATTTCACATAATCAAAGGTACAGGGTTCCTTATCACCAAATTAATAATTACCCCTCCTGTAAGTAGACAGTGGATTTGCAGACAATTTTGATTTATGCACCTTTACATCCTTCATACATGATGGAAAAAATATCAAGCTATTGCACCAGAAGTAGCCCTTTGTCCAGTATCTCCTAGTTAAAGTCTATTCCTTTTAATCTTTTAAGCTTCTTTCTGGATTGAACAACTGTTCTCAACTTGACTGATTTTCCTTGAAAAATACCAACGATTCCAGATTCAACTAGAAATATAATAAATGCAATGGATGAAATACTACAAGGAAAAATTAATTCTCCCAATCAGAAAACTGAATTAGCTTTCCTTGCTAAGGTTGCCACCTGACCACTAGCAACTGGTAGAAGCAGGGAAGAATCAGCCATAAAGGCCACAGGGAAAAGTCTCAATGGCCAATGGACTAGCAGGGCACCTCTCCCTGACAAGTTCACTCCATCCTCAAGAAAGAAGCAGCCCTTGTCCCATTCTGGGTGGTTACTTTACCCACCGCTGCAGCAAGCCAGGAGCCCTCACAGCTGCTGAGGTGTCCCAGTTGTCTCAGCCCTGGGGGGGGGGCAGGGTCAGCAGCCACTAGCTATGAAAGCAAGCTATCTGCCCTGGCCCCATGTGGGGTAGGTGAGCAGTCACCAGTCACATGACTGAGCTGCCTTTTGTGTAAGGAAAAGCCTCCTTAAAGAACATCGTGATTACCAGCTTTGTTGCCAGAGCACCTGGAGAAGTGACTCGCACACGTCTGGCCATAGAGTTCTCTGGAATGGAGTCGAGCCTGGTAGGAAGGTGGCTGCGTGGAGCAAAGGAAACTGCACCGCCAGGAGCTATCCAGGAGAACGGTTATGAAGTTCTGACCATGGAATCCACCGTGGAGGGCTAACACCACGCAGCCACCTTCCTACCAGGCTTGACTCCATTCCAGAGAAGCGGACGGCTCACGTACACACCAGATGTCACCTTTGGCCTACAAGCAACCTACCCACCCCAGAATGGTTAATAGTCCAACCGCCACTTTCTTTGTTTAATGGAACTCTAGACAAAGACTGGTGCCCCTTCCCTTTCTCCTCCCTTGCACCTCCCATCCCCTAAGGGCTCAAGAGAGTCCTTATAATATGTGGACTAGCTACCCACAGGTGTGCTTCTATCAGTATTCCAACTTCCGCTTCATAGATCCATCCCCGATTCTAAGGCCAAGTTTCGGGTCCCTTCTCCCACTTCCTCGCTTGTCGCCACTGGAGCCTTCCTTGAAGACTACGATAGGTAAATATCACCCTGTTTGTCTACCCATGTGTTCCTCTATCTATCTATCTATCTATCTATCTATCTATCTATCTATCTATCTATCTATCTATCTATCTATCTATCTATCTATCTATCTATCTATCTATCTATCTATCTATCTATCTATCTATCTATCTATCTGTATTTCCTAGGACTGAATGTGTTTTTATGAGTATTTTATCTTGTATGAAAGCCTATATTTTTCCCAATAAATTTTAACTGATTTTACTTAATTAGAGTCCCAACATTCTTACGCATTACCTTTCTGGACGGTTAATCTTGTATACATAGGTAAAAGATCCCTAGTGAGCAGGTGCCCGCCTGACTATTCCCCAACCTTGTTTTGAGGGCATTTCGGTTTACATTTGCTCTCCCTCCCTATACTGTAGAAGCAAGCTCCTTTCCAGGGCTGTTTTTGCTTCCTAGTCTGCCCATATGTGGCAGGTTTTAGAGGCCAGGCACACGTAAAACTCTGTCACTCTGATATCATTGTATCTATTCTGGTGTGCACCTGGAATTGATGCTATTGTGTTAGGGCAATGCTCAATGATTCCACTAAAATTCTATGGTTTTACCATAGAGTTTCAGTGGAATCACAGAGTATGATTCTGACATTATGACATAACTTCCAGATTTGCATCAGAAGTGACACCACACAATCAGAACAATGGTCATTTTCGCCACATTTCCCCACACTTCCCAAATGAACAGTGGGGCAAGGGGACAGAGGCTGCTGGCCAGGACAGTGTGAAGGCTGTCAGCCTTCATCTTTCAAACCTTCTAAAGGAGTCCTCTAGCCAATCAAAATTCACAGACCAGTGGGGAATTCATTTAGAATGTATTTAATAAAAATCTTAGCAGATCATATCTGGTTTGCTACCTCCAGATGACTAACTAATTGGAAATATATATGTATATTTAAGTATGTGAAAGTATACACACATACATCAACATCTGACCTAGAGATGGGGTTGCGAGCCCTGAGGTGGGAGCAGGGGATCCCACAACTTCACAGGCTCCTGTCCACAGGCCACTGGAAGCTCTGCCCCCCCCCAAAAGCTACAAGTAAGTAAGTAAGTAAATAAAGTAAGTAAGTAAAATTTTATTTATATCCCGCCCTCCCCCGCCAAGCAGGCTCAGGGCGGCTAACAACAGCAAAACAACAATACATTTAACAAAACATTAAATTAACCCCAAACCAATTAATACATTAGTTAAAACAGTTACTAAATCTAAAAACATTTAGATCTGACAGTACCGTTATTAATCGACGCTATGCCTGTCAGTTTGTGAATGATGGCGGATCTCCAGACTGGACCATTTTGATGTTTCTTGTGGACTTGGTCAGCCGTTCATGAATGCCTGTTTGAAAAGGGTGGTCTTGCAGGCCCTGCGGAACTGATCAAGGTTCCGCAGGGCCCGCACCTCCTCTGGGAGTTGATTCCACAAGGAAGGGGCCGCGGTAGAGAAGGCCCGTGCATAGGTAGTCCGAAGTTTAACTTCTTTTGGCCCAGGGGTGGTCAATCTGTTTTTACCTACTGACCTCAGTGCTCTCTGGGGCTCATACGGGGAGAGACGGTCCCTCAGGTAGGTCGGTCCTCGGCCATATAGGGCTTTAAAGGTAATCACCAGCACTTTGTACTGGACCCGGTATACAATCGGCAGCCAGTGCAGTTCGCGCAGCCCCGGCTGTATATGCTCCCATCTTGGGAGGCCAAGCAGCAGCCTGGCCGCCGCGTTCTGCACTAGCTGCAATCTCCGGGTCCGGCACAGAAGCAGCCCCATGTAGAGGGCGTTACAGTAGTCCAATCTTGAGGTGACCGTCGCATGGATCACCGTTGCTAGGTCCCGGCGCTCTAGGAAAGGGGCCAACTGCCTCGCCCGCTTCAGATGAAAGAATGCTGACTTGGCAGTGGCTGTTATCTGGGCCTCCATTGATAATGAAGGCTCCAGTAAAACACCCAAGCTCTTTACCCGCTGCGCCGCCTTCAGCGGCGCACCGTCAAAGGTCGGGAGAGATATTTCCCTCCCCAGAGCGCCACGACCCACACAGAGAACCTCTGTCTTCGCTGGGTTCAGCTTCAGCCCACTCAGCCTAAGCCATGTTGCAACAGCCTGTAGGGCCTGATCCAGGCTCCCCGGGGCAGAGGCGGGCCGGCCGTCCATTAGCAGATAGAGCTGGGTGTCATCTGCATATTGATGGCAACCCAGCCCAAACCTCCGGACAATCTGGGCAAGAGGGCGCATATAGATGTTAAATAACATCGGGGAGAGAACTGCTCCCTGGGGCACCCCACAGTCTAGTGTGCGCCCCTGGGATCGTTCACCCCCAATTGCCACCCTTTGTCCCCGACCCATGAGGAAGGAGGAAAGCCATTGTAAGGCCAACCCCCTAACCCCTATGTCGGCGAGGCGGTGGATCAGCAGCCGATGGTCGACTGTGTCAAATGCAGCCGACAGATCTAATAACATCAGCACTGCCACACCGCCTCGATCCAGTTGCCGTTGGAGGTCATCTACCAAGGCGACCAGAACCGTCTCCGTCCCGTGGCCTGGCCGGAAACCAGACTGGCATGGATCTAGGACAGAAGCGTCATCTAGAAACCTCTGTAGCTGCAACGCCACTGCCCTCTCGATAATTTTACCTAAAAATGGTAAATTAGACACCGGTCGGTAATTTGCCAATTCGGCCGGGTCTGCTGTAGGTTTTTTCAAGAGGGGACGGACCAAGGCCTCTTTCAGAGGTGTTGGAAAACGCCCCTCTGAGAGGGATCTATTTATGATGTCCCGTAAAGGACATCCTAGCTCCCTCTGGCAAGATTTAATCAGCCAAGAGGGGCAAGGGTCCAAATCGCATGTTGTTGGGCAGGCAGCAGAGAGGACTCCATCGACTTCCTCCAGGCTGAGTGGGTCAAAGTGGTCCAGCGTAAAATCCGAAGACAGGTGCGGGGCCTCAATTCCACTCACTGTATCTAATGTGATAGGCAGGTCTTGGCGGAGCGACGAGATTTTATCTGCAAAATATTTCGCAAATGCCTCACAGCCTATCTCTAATTCTCTAACGTTTGGTTTGCCTTGTGGCAATGTTATTAGATCGCCAATTACTCTAAACAATTGTGCTGGGCGCGAATTTGCAGATGCAATCTTGGCTGCAAAGTATTCTTTCTTTGCAGCCTTGACTGCCATCTCATATGACTTCATAAACGTTCTATAGGATGTTCTCGTCGCTTCGTCCCGAGTATGCCTCCACCGCCTCTCTAGTCGTCTGAGCCCTTGTTTCAGCTGGCGTAGCTCCAAGGTATACCATGGGGCCAGCCTCACACGAGGGCGCAGAGGGCGCCGGGGTGCAATTTCATCGATAGCCCTGGATAGTTGGCCCTGCCAAACTTCCACCAGGTCATCGAGGGAATTGCTAGTGGGCCAGGGATCCCTCAGGGCTGTTTGGAACCGTTCCAGGTCCATCAAGCCCCGAGGGCGAGCCAAAATAGGCTCTCCGCCCATACAGGGTTGAGGCGACATCTCCATACGGGCCTTAAGGGCTAGGTGATCCGACCATGGAACCGCTTCCACCGCGATATCATTCACCAAAATCCCGGGCGCAAAGATCAGGTCTAATGTGTGCCCGGCCTGATGCGTGGGAGTTGTGACAAATTGAGAGAGCCCCAGTGTCGCCATGGAAGACACTAGGTCCATCGCCTGAGTGGAGGCCGTGTCATCGGCATGGACATTGAAGTCGCCCAGGATCATGAGCCCCGGGTACTCCAATGCCCAGCCCGCCACTGCCTCCAATAGTGATGGTAAGGCGCTGGCTGGTGCGTTGGGCGTACGGTACACCAGCCAGACCGCCAACCCCTCTCCAACATCCCACATCAGACCGGCACATTCGATGCCGTTGATCTCTGGGGCCGGGAGAGCCCGAAAGGAGTAACCCTCCCATATGAACAACGCCACCCCTCCCCCCCGCCCGTTATTCCGTGACTGGTGAAAGACCGAGTAGCCTGGGGGGGTCATCTGGGAGAGAGCTACTGTCTCTCCGTCCCGCACCCAGGTCTCGGTCACGCAAGCCAGGTCCACTTCCTGTTGGAGCAGAAACTCCTTGAGGATCGAGGTCTTATTATTGATGGACCTGGCGTTGCATAACACCAGTGACGGAGACGAGCATTTCCTCTTGGCCCTACTACCTACCACCGTTGGGATGGGAAGTAGACTGGAAGGTGGCCGAGCGCCATTTTGTCTCTGTCTCCTTCCCTTGTATATCTGTCTATTCCCACCGTCATACCTTCCCCTCCCCAGGAGCACTGGAATCCCCTGGGCCAACATCTGCACCAGCCTGAGATAAACTCACCGTACGGTCCCCCCGCAATTTATCTCCCACTTTATCCCCACCTGCCGTTCAATTTATCCTCCTCCCCCCCACTCCTCCTATTCTTACTGCTAACCCACTAGTTGCATCCTAATTTAATTAATTTAATAGTCTATCTCAATTTCCCTTTCAATCAACTAGTAAAATATTATACTGGACAATTTTAGCACTATTACAACCCAGCGCAATGTCCCCAACATGATGACACACGCAGAGGTGCCATCCCCAGAATGTTGAGGTCACTTCTGTGTGATGTAATCACATCAGGACTCCCGGAAAGCATCTAATCCCCTGCTGGTGAGCAGGTAAGAGCCAGCAACCTTACCTAGAGAGGTGAAGAAAAAAGTTCAGCAGAAAAAACATGACTCACCATGCAACTTCAGCACTTAGGTCCATGTTTACAGTGCCCAGCACCAACTTTGGATGAAAGCATATGTACAAATGTCAAAAACAATAGTCAGCAAGTCTAGGGAGGACTCTTACATAACTTCAGATTGTGAAATTCCTGGATGTTTGGGGTAGTTGGGGAGAGAAAGGACTTCAGCAAGGTATGATGCTACAAAGTCCACCTTCTGAAGCAGCCATTTTCTACATGGGAACTGACCACTGCAGTCTGGAGATCAGTTATAATTCTATATAAGAATTATTTATATATATATAAATAATTCTATATAAGTTATAAGATCTCCAGGCCCCTGTCTGGCTCCCTATTGACACACTTCACAGAACAGGTAACTGCTTTGCTTTCCTTTGGAAAGGACAGGTTGGGATTAGGAATGCATGACTGAACCAGAAGTGTCCTCAGTCTCACCAACCCCCAATTTTGGAACAGAAGCAAAGACTTTGTTTTTAATTTCTGTAAGCCCCATAGGGAGGGGTTTTTTTAGGGGAGGTAACATACCCAAAAACATCAGAGGCACAATCTTAACTATATGCAACGTGGTGTTTGCAGGAGGCATTTCATTTCCCCCTTCCTCACTATTTCCTCTTTCTCTTTCCCAAAAGCCCCCATAGTTTCCCCCCTTTTCCTGCTTCTTTCTCTTATTCTAGGATTGCCAACCTCCAGGTGAGGCCTGGAGATATTCTGGAATCCCAACTACAGAAATCAAGTCCCTTATTATGGCTGCCAGCTCTAGGTTGGAAATTCTTGGAGATTTGGAGGTGGAGCCCTCCTTCCAAAGCAGCCACTTTCTCCTGGGGAATTGATCTCTGTCATTTTAAGAGCAGTTGTAATTCAGGGTGATCTCCAACCACCCCCCTATGGATGTTGGCAACTCTAGTTCCTATGAAAGAAATGGCTGCTTTGGAAGGTGAAGTTAATGACATTATACTCTTTTGAGGTCACTCCCTTCCTCAAACCCCATCCTCTCCAGGCTCCCCCACCCAAATCTCTAGGAATTTCCTAACCTGGATTAAGCAACCCTACCTCCTTCCACCCAACAGCCAACCTACATTTATTTGCCTTTCTGTCATAGGATCCCCCTCCAGCAGCCTCTGTCTAGAAAACATGTAGCCCAGTTTTGTGGTGCTGTCCAGTGGGCCAGGCCCACTTGCATGGTATGAACCCTCAAGAATTTGTGTGCTGGCACCTCACTTTCCCCTATATCCCCCTCTCCACAGTGTTTGCTCTTTTCCTACTGTGGACAACCCCCATATCCTCTTCTCATTCCCTGTCTCATTCTCTCTTTCTTAGCCATTCACCAACCAACCTTTTATCTGCCTCCCATATTCAGCTATATTCATTATTTATTTACGGTACTTCATTTATACCCCATCTTCCTCCACAGTGGGGACTAAATTAGCTTATCTCCTGCCTTCCTTTTTATCTGCACAACAGCCTTGGGAAGTAGGTTAGGCTGAAAGTATGTGATTGGCCCAAAATCACCCAGTGAGCTTCCAAATATGGGAATCCTAACCTTCCCAGACCCTACTCTGAAGAGCTTTAAGTGCTACACCACACCAGCTTTCATAGGGTGGCTGCTATTGAACGGCAGCAGGCAGACAGACAGGCCTAGCTGAGTTATGCAAGCTGGATGGTATAGTTACCCAGAAGTTGCTTCCAGGCCTAGAGATTCCAGCGTCCAGGTGGGGGCTATAGATTTTCCAGAATTACATCTGAACTCCTGGAGAAAATAACTGCTTTGGAGGGTGTGTACTCTATGGCATACTATCCAGCTGATGCCTCTCTCTTCCCAAAAACCCAACTTCCTCAAGACTCCACCACAAAATCTCCAGAAATTTACCAATTGGAGCTGGAAACCCTAGTCAGGCCTGATCCTGATAAGTCCTCCTTCAAAAACCAATAGACCTGCAAAGGCCCCTGCCCCCTTCCCCTGCCTTTTTAAACAGAGCAACCCAGCCTGGAAAACTATGGTTGCTTAGCAACAGCCACTAAGAGGAACAGTTGCTTAAAGCTCCTTTTATCATTTTCAGGATTTTTAAACACCTCAATGTATTTTTTTTAATTTCACATTTTTCTGCAAACCTGGAGCCCTTTTCAGGTTTGTAGAAAGATTCTGGCTTGCCTGTTCACAGTTCCAGTCACCATATTTAAGTATCCAAAGATTGTCCATTTCTAGAAAGTTTCTAGAAAGTTTAAAGCAATGTGCCATGTATAACATCAAACAAACATGTATAGTTTTTCAGAAGGAAAAAAAGTCATTGTTTTAGAAAATATACACACATTAACTTTGCTTCAACTATGGTAGACGTTTATTGGAGCAATTTCAAAAACAGCTCTGAGCTTTCCAGTGAATCTGAACACCTTAAGAAAAAAAAGTTCTGCTTTTCACTATGTCTACAAACACACTTTCAAGTCAGTCTCCATGTTGCTCACGTATTCCTTAAAATCAACATATGCTTATTAAAGTGGTAACATTCTAAACTGACTCCAGCATATAGATTTAGGACTGGTGCATAGTCAGTGGCAAAGTCAGAATATTAATTACAGCAGTTCTTCGAGCTATGATTGCTCTGTAGATACTGAAATGCTACAAAAGAAAGTGCTTTCCTTCTGGACCAGCTCGCAGGTCACATGCTACCTCTGAAGAATCCATGTGCCTCCCACACACTTTTTCTTATAGTTTTGAGAACAACACTGGCTGTGGTTTATTTTAAGATTAAGAATTTTTAAGGCAGTATATTCTGAAGCCCTCATAGGTACATTGGAAATTAAGGTCCCAGTTGTGCTGTTTCTCAATTCACCAACAAAAGAGCGAATTCATTGTTTTTTACTTTTCTGATCATAACTGCATGATATTACCATACCTAGACAAAGCCAATGCATTATCCCCAGCAAATGCACATTTGGCATGATTTTCCCCATGCAGGTCAATAAACAATGTCCTGTTCTGTCTTTCAGATCTAAAGAATTGAGGATGCATGAGGTGGTCATCTGTGCATCTCACAGTTACCATGTGAGATATTCTTGTCACTACACCTTCCATGTTGTGTTTTAGTAGTTTTATCTGTGCGTCATATTTTTACTTTTCTGTTTCAAATCAGCCTTTCCTGGATACCTTCATTAGCCTACAGGAAGAAATAAGAATACAAACCAAGATGCTTTACAGCTGCTTTGAAAGACAGCTTAGATGACCGGAATGCAAATAAGGAAGCCCATGCCAGCAGCGTCTGATAGATCTACACATTTCAGTCAGCTGGTTGTCAGCACTGCCATCATGGGCTCATGAGGACTCCTACAGGATTAAGCTGCAAGAACCACAACCATCTAGGTCAGCTTTTCAATCAGCACTTGTTGCTTTCAGAGGTTTTACATCAGGTTCAGACCGACATGTTAGTGTATTGACACAGTCATTCGTCTTGGCTGCCAGCCAAATGGTAGGATGATTGTCCTGTGCTCCACAGGGGGCAGCATCTTCTGTGCACACACATTGTGTGCAACACACTCAGAGCCAAGGCACATCAAAATTCACTAGTAAAGTCTCAGATGCATTTCAGGCATTCAGTTATTGCCTTCACGATTCGGCAAAATCAGAAAGTGCCATTTAGCGCACTGATCCGTGGGCTGGTGCCACTGAGTAATGTAGTTATTTTAAAGTCTGCTGCTAAGCAACATGGATGAAGTTGCCATGGGTAAGAACATTTATTTTTTTTTAGCAATATTGGATTACATTAATATATATTTAGAAGATATCTTCCTAGTTCTTTCTTGTATTTTGCTTTACATCCCACCCTATCCACAGGGATCAAGCTTGCTTAACAACATGTTTTTCTCTCATTCTCACATCAACCCTGGTGAGGGGTAAAAAACCCCATCCCACCTGACAAAGAGAGAGAGAACTGCAGATCAGAGAAGGATAAATTCCCAAAGGACAGCCATGCTAGTGAGAACAGGAACCCTGGAGGACCTTTTAAAAATCTAACAAGTATATTACGGCAAAAGCATTCCTGGGTGAGAGCCCTCTTTGTGCACATTGCAGCACCTCTGGTCAAAAATAGTTACATGGATTTTTTTTAAAAAAAGGGTGCCAGATAAATATTATTACAAAATGAGACCTAGCAAGATGCTCACTGAAGTAACACCTACCATGCCTCTGGATAAACCAGGATTTGAATTCTCATGTTTCAAACATTTTAAAAAATGAAATGCAGGTATAAATGGTTAGTCAAACATGACACAGAGGACTGGAGGAAGTATGCATGCATGTATTTTGTGGCAATGGAGATTTGGACCCTAAAATAACTTACGGTGGCAAAATATTTGTCAATAGTGTTCTCTCTAAAATGAAGGCCTTGTTGTGCTGCTATTATGTACTAAGAGTTTAACTCTAATTTTATAATATTAAAGAGCTTTATGGAATTTTATATTAATATTAGGTAGTCTTTCAGATTATTTAATTATGTATTGTGTCATGATTACTGGTTTTCCTCCTTCTTGTTAGTCTACTTTGGCTTTAAATTATTTGTAATTTGTTTTGTATTTACTGTTTTGTTTTATCTTGAGCTTAAGACCATTGGTCAAAGAAGCTAACAAATAAAAGGAAAGGCAATGAAGGGTCTGACCTTAAGGAATTAATTCTGAGAATGTAGGTGAAAAATAAAACTTTATGTTGTTGGCTTCTATGTACCCATAACTTTCTCAGTGTATTTTGGAGAGAGGGAAGGGCTTTTACAGACTCAGTTTTGAAAGTGGCAGTGGTGAGGTAAGAAGCATCCATGGACGCTCTTCCTCACACCCTATCCCTATGTTGTTTGCTGCTGGTGCCGCCCCACCCTCTTCTTCCTCATCACATCAGTGCAAAAATGCTTGAGCTGCAGCTAAGTTTTAAAGAATTTTTTAAAAACTCAACTGTAAGGTGGGGGAAATGCTGGAGCTGTGCATTACCACTTTGAAGGCAGTGCTAAGATCCACCCCTTTCTTCATAGCAGCTGTGGGCAGAAAGTCTTGGGAGTCCCACAAGGCACACTGAGAAAGAGCACAATGATGTATAGAACCTCTCTAGCAAAGCTGTGTTCTACCTAGGAAAAGATCCCCATGTGGAAGCAGCCATGGGATCCAAAATTTCTTGAAGCAAGCATGTTCAGCTGCGGAGATATTTGGTTCTTCTGAAGCCACATTGGCTTAAATCAGTCCTGAGTTGCAAAGTGATCTTAAACCATGGACATAAGGTGACTGTGAGCTAAGTGAACCCACACACAGGAGTTCAGCACATGGTGCATTAGTCACGCAGTTGTTCTATCAACAACAGCTTGCAAGTAAGCTCACATTCATTGGGCAAAGGCAAAAAGATCTTTCAGATGCTGAACTATCAAACATGGTCTGAGGTTCAAGGTGGACAGGTGATAAAGCAAATGACGTCAGATCTTTTGCATAATCCAAAGTGTGAATGCTGGTAGACACCCATGTATTCACACAGTGAAGATCAGGTTATTGTGGGGCTATTAATAAGCAAGTATTTGCCCACCAAGGTCGGAATAACGAGTCGGACACAATGTATTGGATTAAAATTGGGCCACTTTATTAACTTACAACATGAACAGCAAGGGAACCCCACCAGCGGCCTGGCCAGGGCTAGGGGTCACCGCGACCGCTCCCCTGCCATTAACGGGCGAGGACCCAGCCCCCCTTCCGGAGCTGAGCTGCTCAGCTCCCTCCAGGCAGGCCCAGCAGGGAGGCCCGCACCAGAGGGCCCAAACCCAGACGCACGTCTCGGCGGAAAGGCACCCTCTAGCCGAGCCTCCTGGACAGTCTGCATTCTCCAACCCGGGTCTCCAAACCCCAAGGCCGATCATGCCAGACCCCAAATTTTCCCCCAAAGTGGGGGACGCTTCACAGTCCTCCCCTAGCCGCATAGTGTCCTAAACCCCTAAAACCTGCCACTAAAGTGACCACCTATTTAACGGCACCTTCCCAAGCCAATTCCACAATCCACTGCACTGCTATGCAGGGTAGGCGAAAAACACACCCCAGCACCAGCCAATCAGCTGGGGCGTAAAAAATTCCTACCCGGCTCCCCAAATGAGGCAACCAGCAATGCCTACATAGCATACAGGGCGGGTGGGAGGGCCGATCGCCGAGGGACTGAAGAAGGGACTGGGAGCTAGCCGTTGACGCGGCTAAACCCCGCCCCCAGCAAAGCGCGCCTAAACGTGGCGCAGTCCCACTCTCCCGCCCTGGAGGGCAAACAGGTCCGAGCAGCCTAGCAGCTACGCTGCAGGCTGCAAGACCACGAAAATTGACAGTGAGCTATTACATTATGATGTTATCCTTGCAATTTATGCATGGAAATATAATTTCAGTTTTTAAAATGTTAATATTTTAATTATGTGCTTTTCATAGACTGAAATAAAGTTTGGAGTAAATAGCATTTTTAAGGCCAAACAATTATTTTAACATGTACATATCAATTGAAACAACAACAGATTTAACACCAGACTATTGCTAGGTCTAAGAGCCCCATGGCACAGAGTAGTAAAGCTGCAGCACTGCAGTCCAAAGCTCTGCTCACAACCTGAGTTCGATCCCAGCAGAAGCTGGGTTCAAATAGCCAGCTCGAGGTTGACTCAGCCTTCCATTCTTCCGAGGTCGGTAAAATGAGTACCCTGCTTGCTGGGGGGAAAGTGTAGATTACTGGGAAAGGCAATGGCAAACTACCCCATAAAAAGTCTGCCATGAAAACATTGTGAAAGCAATGTCACCTCAGAGTCGGAAACAACTGGTGCTTGCACAGGGGACCCTTTTTTACCTTATTGCTAGGTCTATAACACACCACAGTTGACAGGAAGGTTTTGATCTTTAGCCACCACAGTTGAATTCTGCTTAATTTTGCCAGCTTTTCAAAAGACATTAGACTAAGTCATGAATCTTTGTAATATTTGATTCAGGAAAGAAGAATAATTCAACATTCTATTGCCACATTTTGATGAAGATTCATTTTCTTTCATTTATCAAAGTGTGTGTTGCACTTTATGCAGACAGAAATGCCAAGAATTAATAGTAATTAGATTAAAAAGGGTCTCAGGGAACACAGAGGACTTCAACACTTTCATCACAAAGTCATTAACATCACTGTGATGTTCATCAATAATAGCTTACAGGTATTGGTCATTATATACTTACAGCACAATCAAATCAGCAAGGTATATGTACTACGATAACAAAGTAGAAATGCCATCAGAAACAAAACATGCTTTTAAAAAATCTAGATACAATTTTGCATGATGTTAAAAATCCTATTGGGATCTGTTTCCAGGTATTTTAAAATCTGGATTAACAGCAAGGAGATAAATTGATCAAGGTTTAATGAACATTTAAAACAATATCTTGATTTCACTGTGTAGGCTGTTAAGCAAAGATGCCAACTGACTATTTTTGTATATTTCTATTTCTTTGCACAGTTCTTTCCACAGCAGATTATGATTTTCTGTAACTTTCTCTCTCTCTCGGCTTGACTTCATGAACGAAGATTTAAGAAAGGTGCACTAGTCCACGTCTGCTGCAGGCTCGCTGGTGGCTGACAAGACCAATGCGGGACAGGCAGGTCCGGCCACAGTGGCTGCAGGGAAAAGTCTGATTTGGGATTGGTGCTGTAGCAGTACGATTTTTCCTCAATCTCCTTTTATCCTCAAGACCAGCTATGCATGTGTTCTCAAAGGAAGAAACAGCCTGGTGGATGGTGTGCCTCCATGCTTTGCGATCTGAGGCTAGGTCAGACCACTGGTGATGGTTAATGCAACAGGTACCAAAGGATTTCTTCAAGGAGTCCTTGTACCTCTTCTTTGGTGCCCCTCTATTTCGATGGCCAGTGGAAAGTTCGCCATACAGGGCAATTTTGGGAAGGCGGTGGTTTTCCATCCTGGAGATATGCCCTGCCCAGCGCAGCTGCGTCTTCAACAACAATGCCTCGATGCTTGTAACCTCCGCCCGGTTGGGGACTTCAGTGATGGTCACAAAGTCACTCCAGTGGATGTTGAGGATGGTGCGAAGGCAGCGCTGATGAAAGCACTCAAGGAGTCGCAGGTGATGACGGTATAAAACCCACGATTCGGAGCCGTAGATGAGGGTTGTCATCACAACCGCTTTGTAAACATTGATCTTTGTGCCTTTTTTCAGATGCTTGTTGCTCCACACTCTTTTATGCAGTCGGCCAAATGCACGGTTTGCCTTTGCCAGTCTATTGTCAATCTCCTTGTCGATCTTGGCGTCTGAGGAGATGATGCACCCTAGGTAGCTGAACTGCTGGACTGTCTTCAAAACTGATTCACCCACAATGATGCAAGGAGGGTGATAATCTTCCTGGGGTGCAGGCTGGTGGAGAACTTCTATCTTCTTCAGACTAACTTCTAGGCCGAATAGCTTGGCAGCCTCTGCAAAGCAGGACGTCATATGCTGCAGAGCTGATACCGAGTGGGAGACAAGTGCAGCATCATCAGCAAACAGTAGCTCTCAGATAAGTTTTTCCATTGTCTTGGAGTGGGCCTTTAGTTGCCTCAGGTTGAACAGGCTGCAATCGGTGCGATAGCGGATGTAGACACCATCGTCGTCATCTAAATCTACTGCGGCTCT
This sequence comes from Heteronotia binoei, assembly GCF_032191835.1. Lineage (NCBI taxonomy): Eukaryota > Metazoa > Chordata > Lepidosauria > Squamata > Gekkonidae > Heteronotia > Heteronotia binoei. The sequence continues at coordinate 69,220,060 of NC_083225.1, forward strand.
TTGAAGCATCATGCTAAAGATCGTAAAGAGAGTTGGCGAGAGAACACAGCCTTGCTTTACACCTGTGCCTATTGGGAAGGGCTCTGAGAGATCGTTGCAGTGTCTGACTTGGCCTCGCTGGTCTTCATGTAGCTGGATGACCATACTGAGGAACCTTAGGGGACATCCTAAATGTTCCAAGATTTGCCACAGGCCGTTCCTGCTAATGGTATCAAAAGCTTTGGTAAGGTCGACAAAAGTCACATATAGACCCTTGTTCTGTTCCCTGCATTTCTCTTGGAGCTGCCTGAGAACAAATACCATGTCGGTGGTGCTCCTGTTAGCCCTGAAGCTACACTGGCTCTCTGGGAGGAGTTCTTCTGCAATGGTGGGCACCAGTCTGTTCAGGAGTATTCTAGCAAGGATTTTGCCTGCTATGGAGAGCAGGGTTATCCCCCGGTAGTTGGAGCAGTGTGACTTTTCCCCTTTGTTCTTATGTAGAGTAATGATGATTGCATCGCGAAAGTCCTGTGGTAGTTTGCCTTGTTCCCAGCAGGTAGTTTGCCTTGTTCCCAGCAGGTGAACTTCACTTTGTGAAGTGCACTATGTAATACTATGCCCCCATGCTTCCAGATCTCTGGTGGGATTCCATCAACTCCCGCTGCCTTGCCACTTTTCAGTTGCTTGATGGCTTTAACAGTCTCTTCTAGGGTGGGGATCTCATCCAACTCTGTTTTCACTGGTTGAAGTGGGGTGAGGTGGATTGCTGAATCTTGAACTACGCGATTGGCACTGAAGAGAACCTGAAAATACTCCGACCACCGATTCAGTATGGATGCCTTGTCTGTGAGGAGCACTTGGCCATCTGCACTACGCAGGGGACTCTGAGCCTGATATGTTGGACCATATACTGCCTTCAGGGCTTCATAGAACCCTCTTAAATCACCAGTGTCTGCACATAGCTGGGTTCTCTCTGCAAGCTTGGTCCACCACTCGTTCTGAATGTCTCGAAGCTTGCGCTGAAGGTTGCTACATACAGCACGAAAGGTTGCTTTTTTCCCGGGACAGGAGGGCTCAGCAAGATGTGCTTGGTAGGCAGAACTCTTTTTCGCCAGTAATTCTTGGATCTCTTGATTGTTCTCATCAAACCAGTCCTTGTTCTGTAAGTTTTCTGTAACTTTAATACTTTGCGAAAAGGAACCACTTAAAACTGCACTGAACCTATTGATAAGTGCATCATTACTGGGAAAATTTTCAGTTTTACTAAATGGAGAGTAGATTAATTTAAAGTTTCTTGTTGACTGCAATTTTAATATCCATTTCTACAGTGCTTGCTATATACAGCACTATTCAACATATATTATATTACACAGTATTTGGGAAGTTTCTTAATCAATGAAATTGTCACTTTTGGATTGTTGGATTCATGAAGTATACAGGAACACCCACAAACAACACAAAGCTGGAGTCAGAATTTCTCACTAACAGGGGGCTGCGACATTTCCAGGTAAGGCTTCAAAGACAAGATTGAATAATCAGTGGTTTTTTCAAAAGCCCATAACCTGAATTAAAGTCCCAGGGTCAAACTACATCCTAACATGTCTTAGGTCTGGTGAGTCAGATGTGAACGCAAATTCCTAGTATGCTAGCAACTAGCAGGAGCCTAGGGGGCATGGAGATGCCATTAGCATGATGACATCACATCTCTGGAAGTTATGACATTCTGCTCTAAAAACTGCTGGACACTCTATGATAAAACTACAGAGTTTTTAGCAATTCCTAGAGTGCAGCAATGTCTATTCCCAAAAATATTGTGATGCCATTGCACCAATAGTAATTTTTAAAAAATTCTCCTGCCATTGGAGCAGTAGCTGGCAGTGGGAGCTGGGGGCATGTGATCCCTTGTTCACAGAGGATGAATGGCATTCCTAATTCCTAGGGGTGCAGGCTCAAATTTGGATCAGCACATCATTGCATAAGAAGGGCTTTAAGTCTTTCCCAATGCCATTTCCTGCACAAACAGTTCCAGGACAGCACTATTTGCTCTGTTGGGGAAACCTCTGTGCACCTCAAAAATACAAATGCAGCTTGATGTGGAGTGAATTGTGTCCTCTCGGGGCCCTTTTAGGTGGGAAAAATAGTCTGAGTAGAACCTTCCAGGCTGGACTTGTGCACCATTGTCCCAATCTGAATTAGATCCCATTTGCCTGGGAACTGAGTTCACAGTGGAGAACTCACAACTGCGCATTGATCTGGTGGAGGGCCCAAGGAAATCTGAAGTCAGAACCTAGGGGTACTTTCAGGTATATGAACAGTTAGAATCAGAAAGGTATAATATAAATATGAACAGTCACTCATTTTTAAACTACATATAAGAAACTACCTTAAGCAACCTACCATCCTCACACTCGCAGAAGTCAAAAGGATTTTTGTCTTATGATTGCTTAAGCATGATATGGTAAGGATGCTTTGAAAACTCTGCCTGGGGCCATGCAAAACCTTGGCTGGAAAAATGAGTGGTCAGATGGAGGGGTGAGTATCTGGAACATTAGCAGCTGGGGGGGGCACTATCTGCCAATAAAAAAACCAGAACATTTCCATTGCTTAACCTGAAGCTGTCACACCTGGTTGGTCAGTGCACTTGTAATGTACTCAGTGACGAGACGTGTTGAAGGCAACATACTTTATTAGCGGGTACATCACAAGAGGGAGAATGGCGGGCCGGGTCCCAATTATATACATGCCCCGGAACAACCCTCCATGAGGCCAGGTCCAATCCTGGTCAGTTAAACTTCCCGCCACAGATCTTGATTGGCGGTGCGTATTAGCGAGCTACATCTGGGGACCAGTGAGCTTTTTTTAACCCTCCCAAGGTATTTTTTGTTAAGTTTTCAGATTTTTATTTGATTTTCTATTGTCATGTCCATTCATGGCTCTAATCTCTTGATTTAGATAGCCATAGATCTGGCCACACTGAGAATTACATGTATTGATATAATATCTGTAACTTGAAAGTGAAAGACAAAAAGGCGAGGGGGCTTTGACCTAACAAATACAAATGCTGTGCAAATATGTTAAATATTAAGGCAATACAGCTTCTTTGATCCCTTTCCACCCTAAACAAATGTATGGATACCAAAACAAAAGTTTCAATAAAACGAATAAAACAAAAATATTTGATAATGGATGCTCTATTCAAGCTTAAATCTCCACCTCTAATGGTTTCCATTGAACCAAGGGAAACGTGTGAAAGAACTCTACTTGCAATCCTAATGTAACTAAAACTACGAGTCTCTCTGAAAAATAGAATTTTGAACAAAAGGCTAGATGATGAGAATAAAAATATTCCCATATGGCATCAGAGTTACATAACTCTGCATCAGAATTTTTAAAAATAACTGAAGCTCAGTGCCAGTAACACATAGCAATACTTAGCATGAGCAGATGACATTTATGAGTCATAACATTTGAAGCCCAGGATGCACATATGGCAATGAGCACCAGCTACATACTCTGATAAAAATACTTTACAGCAGATAATGAAGTCTATCCTTCTCAATGTATAAAAAGTTAACAAGGTTCCAACAATGTATTAAAAAGATGGATATTAAAATAGCAGATAATATAGATTTAGATTTATCAGTTTTTCATGTTTGTATAGCAGCAAGCATCCCCATCTCACAGAAACAGTTTGAACCAATCCAGATAGCTATGACAAAATGTCAGCAGGCTTCATTCTTTTCCCAAGAGCAGATCAGGTGGTTTAATGAAAAGGGGGAGGAAGCAGAACCACATGGATTTACATTATGCGTCGGAGATCCCAGGTGGGCAGTCCTTGAATAAAACTTTTTGGGTCTTAAAGGTGCCACTGGATTCAAAATTTGTTTTGTTGTCATGCTTCAGACTTCAAGATTCCTGGATGACATAATTGCAAGGAAGGAAACTTGTGCATTAGTATGGCAGCTGTTGCATAGGGTGGCAGACTGAGGATCTGAATCTGCAGTCCTACACATAGCTGCTTGAAAGAAACTCAGTCCAACTTGTTTCTGAGTTAACATATGTAGGACTGGACTCTACAAGGATCTCCTCTGGTCAGGGATTCAAACAGAGAACAAGTTTTGAAACAACAAAATTCTGTTATTCTTCCCTAATAAGTGTGAGAATTGTTTCATAACATTCTCCACCTGTATTTCAGAATATTATTTAATGTAAGTGCTAGAAATCTAGAAAGAGTTCCCTGAATATAACTCAAAATCACAGCAGAACAAATAACTTTTCAGAACACTATTGGTAACATTTCTAATTTCTCGAGCTGAAACATTACAAATGCTACAGTCTTTCATTGAGAACATTTTGTTTTGCAAAGAAGAAATGTAACCATGGAATGGATATGATGTGAGAACAGCATGGCATTATCTTTATGAGTCTGACAGCTGAATTTTCATATTCGTAAAAGGCTAAAATTAGGACATTTTGGCTCACAACACAGATTATCAAAAGATATTATTATTAATACTAGAAGTGCTCTATGAGAATATGCTGCATATTTAAAGGAGTTCAAAAATTCCTGAAAGAAAGGAATGTCAATAGCCTGCTGGCAATTGTGACATATTAGGCAGGATAAGACACACACACACAGAGTCACAAAAGACAAGCTGCCAAATGCTTCAGAGAAAACCCCAGCCTTATCCAGTCCGCAACTGGTACTGCTTCTCAGTCAGGAAGATCAAACTAGCAGTCAGTTCTAGGCAAAGAGTGACAGAAGATATTTTTCTAAACTTTTCTACCAGTTGCAGATTGCATTATGAGAAGAAGATGCATTTTAGGCATGGATTTTTACCAGCTCTAAGAACAGTTTTTAATAGGCGGAACTGTCTGTAATCTGAAGTAAATGTTTTGGGTCATTAATGGCATCACTTCAGATGTCTTTGTGTGGGAGGGAATATATATCTGTTGTCAGGACAACATATCTGAAGCATCAAGAAGCTAACCAAGCAAGAGACTTTGATGAAAGAACATGAAATGGTCACACTAGCTGGTTTCCTAAAACACCAAGTGATTGTGTCTACTGTTGATCTGGACAGTCAAGGAACCCACCCTAACATGGAGGAAAGAACTGAGGAAAATCCTGCTGGCTTGCTGCAGTAGGTGCAGCAGCTGAGGTCCTTCTAGGCTATTTCATTTCTCTTTCTGTAGGGATTTAATCAGGGTAGAGGCACAGGTGCAAGCCCTGGGATGCGAGCCGAAGGACAAGATTCACAGGTCTCCTGATTCCTCACTCTGGGCTTGTAGCTGGGAGCAGCCACCTACCAAACCTGGAACAGCAAAATTTGCTTGTGTTTCTGTTTTGGGTGCAGATTCCTCCCCCCCCCCCAAAAAAAAACTTCTTTGGCGAAAGTGTGGTCTAAAGGTGATTCAATAAATACATAAATATTGCCTTGAACAATCACAAGAAATAAGTGGAAAGACTGTTAGTACTGGAAGGAGTACACCAAATATTATTAGCAGTATCAGCAACAGTCTGGTTCATTGTGACTGTTCATATATGTTCACCTAGCCAAGAAAGAATATATTGTCTTCACCTAATCAAATCAATAGCTGCAATAATATACTTAAGGAAGGGTCATACAAGGCACTGAACGTTACGTGTGATTACTACCATTATATTACCATCACAGAATGCCAGTATAAGAGGCAAAAGTTTTGGTACATAGTCTTAATTTGATTCACTTTATTTTTAGCTTGCTTTCTCCTTGTATTGTTATTCATAGTTATTACACTATTTCTTTTCCTTTCTATCCTTCACTTGTCTTCAGTGTTTCAATTAGAAATATTTCCAGCTATTATCTTTTTTTTCTTTTTTGCTTTCTATCTAATTGGAATGACATTTTCAAAGCTGAACTCTTCAACAAAAGGGACCTCCTCCCAAATTTCAAAATGTTAAACAGTCACTATGATAGAGCAATTAAAATTCTGAATTGCAGAGTGGACACAGGGGTGTGTGGCAGCTTTTTGCCTTTCCTGGATAAGCAAACTAGACTACAGAAACTACTTTCATTCAAAACCAGGCAAAGTTAAATCTGACCACTCCCATCATACCCTTCTCTGACTGGTAGATATACAGCAGATTTCTCCAGCTCAGCTGATTTCTAGTATAGAAACTGGTCTGGGAGAAACTACTTCAAGCACCAGAGGTACCTACGGAAGAGCTGGGATCTGATTTTGTTTTAAAAGCAGAACTCCCTGCCCCCTCATATACAACCCACAAAAGAAGAAGAAGATGATATTGGATTTATATCCCGCCCTCCACTCCGAAGAGTCTCAGAGCGGCTCACAATCTCCTTTACCTTCCTCCCCCACAACAGACACCCTGTGAGGTGGGTGGGGCTGGAGAGGGCTCTCACAGCAGCTGCCCTTTCAAGGACAACCTCTGCCAGAGCTATGGCTGACCCAAGGCCATGCTAGCAGGTGCTAGCAGGTGCAAGTGGAGGAGTGGGGAATCAAACCCAGTTCTCCCAGATAAGAGTCTGCACACTTAACCACTACACCAAACTGGCTCTCCACACCAAACTGGCTCTCCAGTATAACTTGGAATGGTTCCCTATCCCCTCCCTTCCTAAGCAGAGGCTGGAAATTGCAGTGATTTGCATGGGGGAATGACACAGCTATCAGTAACAGAAATTTAATCTTCACTGACCTACTGCACAGGGCCTGGGGCGGGGAGGGGAACAGAAGAACCTTTTAGTCTGGGCCTCAAAGCTTAGGGGGGGGGGGCAGTCTCACATTTAGAGACATTTTTTGGCATTATATATTTTGCAAATTAATTTTAATTTTGTAGCAGCAGCAGCAAGCCTTTATTGGCATAAAACAGATTTAGCAGTAAAATAGCAATATAAATAATATAAAATCCTAGATAATAGAGTATGTAGGGAGCTAATATACATAAAATAAGTAAAATATATATGTTTAGCCAAATTATAGATGAATTTAGCCAAATATATATGAGTTTAGCCAAATTAAATAATTAAAACAAATACAATGTGGTAATTCCAGAAGCATTCTGTCGTATTTCCATGGCCTGTTGAAGAAATCTAGCAACCGTTAAAGTTACCTCAGAGCAAGTGTCATTTAAAAGTTTGTGGACTTTGCCTGAATCAGCACAGCCCAGCATATCTGCTAAAGTATCTTTCAGGTATATACAACGAATATCATCATAAAGGGGACAGTTCAATAATACATGGGAAATAGTTTCAATACAATTGGGATTACAAAAACAATGTCTATTAGAGTACTCAATCCTGTTAAATCTACCAATTAAGATAGCAGATGGTAATGCATTACATCTCGTTAACGAAAACACACGCTGTTGCTGTGGAGCTTCCAGAGAGGAGAAATATGACGCTAATTTCCCTACTGAGAGAGGAAGTTCGAAATTCAGCGGGGAGCAAGACTTGTTGGCCAGGCTATATAACGTTTGCATATCAATATCTAGAATTCTGAGCTTAAGTTTCAAAAATGCATCTTTTAGGGATAGCATAAGAAGTGAATCTAAATCAATGCCCATAAATTTAATTTTCCTCTCAATAAATACTAGCCAATTTGACATATTAGATTCTGAGAGCAGTTGATATAAAAGGCTCTCTGAATCAGAGTGGAAATGAAGCTGTAATCAATATTTAAGTGACATTAGCCATGCTTGTGTTTCCACAAGATTTGTCCCTGTTTCTAAACATAAAACTGCATATGGTATGCACTTTGGAAATCCCAGGATTTTCCGTAGGAATTTTGATTGGACACCTTCAATGTTGTTATCCAGGGCTGTGATCCACACTGGGACCCCATATAAAAGCTGCAGTATCACTTTAGCCTTAAAGATTTTTAGCGCAGCTGGGATTAACTGATTGTCTCTGCTGTAAAAGAAGCGCTGGATAGCTGCAACGTTAACATTAACTGACTTAATTATACAGTTACGGTGATTAGTCCAAAGTGTGTTATATTGGAAATGAATTCCTAGGTATTTATAGTATTTTACTTGTTCTATCTCTTTGCCGCCTATTGACCATTTAGTTGGTTTCCAAGATTTGGAAAATACAACAATTTTAGATTTGTCATAGTTCAATAGGAGCTTATTGTTGTTAAGGAAGGTGATACAGCGAACAAGCAAACATTTTAATCCAATTCTGGAACAAGATAGTAAGACTGTATCGTCCGCATATAACAGTAAGGGAACGTGTCTGGCACCAAGTTTTGGACTATGATGGTCAGTATCTGACAAAAAGGGAACAAGATCATTAAGGAAGAGGTTAAACAAAAAGGGGGCCAACACACAACCTTGTTTAGCCCCCTTTCTTAATGGGATTTTTGACGCAAGATTGCCTGATAAAGAGCATTTGACTTGACAAAAGTTGAAAGTATATAATTTTTTAATGAGCATAAGGAGTCTTTTATCAATACTTGTTTGTTCCAGTTTGTCCCAAAGCAGGTCTCTGTCAATTGAATCATATGCTCCCTTTAAGTCTAAAAAGGCTACATACAATTTCATCTTTTTCCCAATAGTGTATTTGGAAATTAGATGGGACAAAGTATTACAATGATCGAGACTAGTTTTGCCTTTACAAAAACCCAGTTGTTATGGACCAAGGATTTTTTCTCGTGTCATCCATTGTTCAAGTTTCCTCAGCGGATACTTAGAATATAATTTACCAATGGTAGATAGGAGACTAATCGGCCTGTAGTTATTTGGAATGGCGGGATCTCCTTTTTTATAAATTGGAACCACTATTGAATTAAGCCAGGCTTTGGGAATTATGCTTGTTCTGTCAATACTAGTAAAAAGAGATGCGAGTGGAGTAGCCCACCAATCTGGATTTCAGAGGGAATAACATCTGGTCCTGCAGCTTTACCTGATTTCAATTGCAAAATTAGATCTTTAACTTCATCAGAGGTCACAGAGGGCCACTCTGGAAGATCTACCTGAGAAAGTTCGGAAGGTCTAATTTACTTTGGGAGAACATAGAGAAGAAATATTGGTACCAGACATTGGGGGAAATAGCAGACATAGAAGGGGCATCAGCTCTATGGGCACCTGATACAATAGACCAGAATTTTTTAGAGTTCTTTAAGATTATGGCCTGGTACAGCTCCTCCCATTGAAGTTTAGCATAATCATTCTTTTTGTTTATAATAACCTGGGACACCTGATTTTTAAGATCAAAGTACTCTGATGGTAAAGACAAAGCCCCAGAGTCGCGGTAACATCTGTAGGTGTTGCGCAACAGAGTTTTAATGGCTCTACATTCTCTATCAAACCAGGGCTGCAGAGATTTTATGTTTCTTTCCTTTTTTACATTTTTAGGTTTAGCATTTAGTGAACTAAGAACGTTGGCTACTATTTATTTATTTATTTATTTTATTACTTCTATCTCGCCCTTCCCAACAAGTGGCTCAGGGCGGCTTACAACACAGGAATCTAACATAAATAGGCGTTAAACATAGAGCATTTAAATTTAAACATTAAACCATTTAAAACATTGAACCATTTAAAACATTTAAAGCATTGGGGGCAGCAGACATCCAGTATAACTACGCTCAGTTTCTTGTACCAGCCAGTCATAGGCCAGCCGGAAGAGGGTTGTCTTACGGGCCCTGCGGAACTGGGCGAGGTCCCGCAGGGCCCTCACCTCTTCCGACAGCTGGTTCCACCAGGAGGGGGCCATAACAGAGAAGGCCCGGTCCCTTGTCGATTTTAAGCGGGCTTCCTTTGGCCTGGGGATATCTAGGAGATTTTGAGTTCCCGATCTCAGTACTCTCTGGGGAACATGCGGGGAGAGACGGTCCTTCAGGTAGGCAGGTCCTAGGCCATATAGGGCTTTAAAGGTAATAACCAGCACCTTGTACCGGACTCAGTAAGCTATCGGCAGCCAGTGCAGGTCCCTGAGCCCCGGCCGGATGTGCTCCCTTCTTGGGAGCCCTAACAACAGCCGGGCCGCGGCATTCTGCACTAGCTGCAGCCTTCGGGTTCAGCACAAGGCAGCCCCATGTAGAGAGCATTGCAGTAATCCAACCTCGAGGTGACCGTGGCATGGATCACTGTTGCTAGATCGTCACGTTCCAGGAAGGGGGCCAACTTCCTTGCCCGCCTAAGGTGAAAAAATGCGGATACTAGGGAATCATAGGCTGTTATTAGCACTGAAGAATTCGTTGCAGTGGTTAAAACCCTTCTAAGATTCAAAAGGGAATGAGAATTTAAAAGTAACTGAGCTGCTTGTTTAGTCTGACTATTCCAGCAGATTTTTGGTAAGGACGTAGACTCCGTCAAGTGTATAGAGGGATTAAGAGAAAAGTCTGGGGAAGACTCTGTATGAAGGGTCAAAATAAGTGGAAGGTGAATGCTGATGAGATCACCTATACAGAAATCTTTTATATAAAATTCTAGTGAGAAAGGGACAGTAATATAATCAATTATACTGCAACCTTTCTTAGAAATGAATGTAAAATCCCCCGAATGAGAAAACCTTTCCAAGCCATTTAGCCAGACCCTATTGTATTGGATACAAAATTTGGCAAAGCAAATGCCTGCCAAATTTGAATAGCTATCTTTAGATTGCCTCCTATAGGAAAAAAAAGGTGGCAAGGTATCATCTAGATTGAGGTTAAGAGCCTTAAAAAAGATTTTATCATCATTGCCCACTCTTGCATTAAAATCTCCTGCTATTATTATTTCAGAGGAGGGAAATTTGGTTTCCAATTCACTCACAATTACATTCAAACATCCCCAGTGATGTAAAAGGGCCGATTTATCTAGGGCAAGAGTGGGCAATGTAGCAATATATTTACCAAAATCATACAAAGATTCCCATAAACAAGCTTGATAGCTTGTTCCATAATGCTTCCAGCCTGTAGGGGGATGCCTACAGAATTATGAAGAAGAGACACAAAGCCATTTGAAAACGGCCTCTTGAGTTGGTTCTAAAGGCTGGGAGCGAATACGACTTGTAACTTTCAAGATGAATCGGACTTTGGGACCAAGTCTCTTGGCGTAAGATGACATCAAAGTTCTTAAGGTAACTGATAAATGCTGTGTCTTTGGAACTCTATGTAACTATCCAAAAGACGTCTAAGAACTTTATTCCCAGGGGAAACAGCTTGGATTGATCTACATGAGATAGAATTCTTTGATGCTTGTTCCCAGTCACAGAGGGTGCTTTTATCATTTAGGTCAGCTTTTGTTGCGATTTAAAAAATATCTTTCATCCTAAGGAATCTTCCCTACGTGCGTCTTTAAGAATGAAATCATTCTACCCCTGATTCATCGAAAGAAATATCTAGACCTACAGGCTAACTCTCTAACAGTTGCAGATAGAACAGGTGACATCTTGAATGTGAACACTTCATCCGCCACAGCAAATTTGTCACCTCAATCTTACCCTCTTAATGAATCTATGGAGGTTGTTTCTGCAACCAACATCTTGGAAGACAATATTAGAGATCAGTTCCAATCCCTCCAGACTTATGATCAACAAGACATTTTAAAAAGACTAGACTTGTTGAAGCAGAGTGGGCAGCAAAAGAGCTCTCCTGGGACTTCTTCTATTTTGCAAATTATCTCACCCCTTTTATACTGAACTCTGCTTTCACTTGGTATTATTTTTAATTATAGCTATGGTCCTCAAAAATGGCCAGGTCCTCTGAGAGGGTTTGCTCCTGTACAGTGTGTGAGAGAAAGTGCTGCCAGATCTTCCATCACAGTCACTCATCCAATTTGGTTCTGCCTTTTGTTTGGGAAGTGGCAATATTTCTCTCTATCCTCCTACAGTCTACCTGCCTTTCAGAGCGCTCAAGCAAAATACTTGTTCCTGGTCCCCTGCAAGCACACTACCTATCATTGAAGGAAAATATTCCCCCACCAGGACTATCTTTTGCCCCTGTATACAAACAAACAGACTCTCCTCTGGAGCAGAGACAGCAACAAGGAAACAGGACCCCAGGGGCTTTTTCCTGGAAAAAGAGGTGCTGGAACTCTCAAAAGGAAAATTAAGGAGAAACAAGTTGTCCCTCATAAACTTTAAAACTTTTTTTTCCACTAAGAAGTTCCAGAACTCCATTCCACCAGAAAAAAAGCTTTGCCACAACTAATACAAAGCAGTCCCCTAAATCAGTAGGGTCAATGTAATGATTGGTGGGAAGCGGAAATGCTTTCCATAGAAATGACTATGAAATGATATCCTTTGGCAGGAACACCTGTTAACCTTTAGGGCTTGAAGATTATTGTCAGATTATCTGCCAAATAATTATTTCCTCTCACTTCCCTTCCCACTTTCCTCCTTACTCTATGAAAAATAGCAAGATTAGCAACAATTTCTATGGATTACAAAATGTTGGGCTGGCAAGAGTTGGTGGAATATTTATCTTCTCTACTTCTGGCAGCCTCCTGCTTGTCCCCCAAATTCTGTGCAAATCAAATGACTCTCATAAACAAAACAAACCACAGTACAGGGTGGGGGGGGGGGGGACACACATACATAATCTTATTAAGCAGTCAGATCATTTCAAAAAACAGAATGTAATCAATGGCTGATTACAGACCGGCACTTTGGACTGACTCAGAGACGCCTCTGAAGTCGGCCAAAAAAATCCGAAGTGGTAGCAAATTTTTGAGCCATTGGTCAGTCACCTCCGGGCCATGTGGACGGGGAAGGACGCAAGTGCAACGACTTGGCAGTGTGGAACCGCCAAGCCGCCCCAAGCTGTTCCCAGGTTTTTTAAAACCAATCAGAGCGCTTGTCCCCCAAGGGAAAAGAAAAGGAATTCGGCTTCTGGGTTGTCTTCCCGTGTGCAGGCACCCAGCAGCCTCATGGACGGGATGCGAGCGGCATGTGGGTAAGCGTGTGGAGGCTCTGGGATGGCTCTTTTTGAGCTGTCCCGATCAGGATGCCTCCCAGCTGCCCCAGAATGTATACAAGAAACAAAGAGGCTATTTCAATCAGCACTAACTGAATGCTATGAAGCTAAACATGGTTGCACTTACCTGTAACTATTGTTCATCAAATGGTTCAATCATACATGGGCACTGCATTTATGTGCTCTTTCCAGCAGCTTCCCACTCCTTTCCCACCCTTTTTGGCATGAGGGAGGGAAGGGAGCTTCTCTCCATCAGTTGCTCAAAGCACCCAATGGAAAATCAGCAATTTCCACCTGTTCAGTCAGAGAGCTCACAGAGGGACTGGAGGGAAGAATGCATGATTGCACAGTTATACAGGAAACTGTTAGATGGATAGATGACACAAATATTGGAACAAATTGTGCATATTAATATATTTCAAAAGTCATATAAAAGATATATATTTGTGGATTCCAAAATATCGATAGTTTTCTGATGCAGAGAGAATTTGGATACCATACAATATATTGAGACAGAAAATGCAGTGTGAGGATGGTAAACATTATGGACCACCTCTGTACCATATTCTCTAAATGTCAACCTAAAATACTTAACTGTAAATAAATTTACTAAACTCTAATACTGCCTAAACATCAGGCAGTTACAAGAACTCATAACATGCTGTTTGGGGGAAAAAAAAGCAATGAGGGGTTAAAAACTGAAGAAATGAAAGAAAGCTTCTCTGTACTCATGACATGAAACAATTTTCAAAAGCACCCAATCACAACACAATGAATTAGCATCTGACTGCCAAACTAAAATGGGAACAATGGACAATCTGAGCTGCTTCTGGTTTTACAATGCAGCCTTGTCAACTTCTAGCAAGCAGCATTTTCCACTTCCAAAGTACCGTACATCCCCCTGCAAGCATCCAGTTGTAAGTGCTGATCAGTTTTGGGATTCCAGATTTAGTGTAAGGCTGCAAAACAGTCTCACTATGCCATCTTTTCCAAAAAAACACGATGCAACTTTACAACAATCCACTGAAAGTTAAGTGCTATGCAAAAACGTTATTTTTAAATTAAAAGAATGGTAATTTAGTTATCTAATTACCTGTGCCCTAATAACAAGCTAGCATTCTAGCCATGCTTGGTTCACAGTGGTTACCTTAAGAGTGATCTGCCTTGGGTTCAATCAGTTGGGATTTTTTCCCCTGCTTCCACACAGTATTTGTGGTCTTTCTGTGCATCACGTGGGCTTTCCTCAACTTTTCTGCAATCATTCCCAAACCTGTTTTACTATGATCACAGCAAATCAAGGCTATGCTGGCTGCCAAACAGGCAGGAAAGTCTGGATTTTCCCAGTCCCAACCACACAGCAGCCACTTTCCCCACCCAAGTTCCCATCACAGGCATTCCCCTCCCCATTCCATGAGGGGTTTTTTAATTAAATTGGCAATTGTTGTATCAATATAATGCTGTGTCAGAATGTCCATTACCAGTTTTTCTAAAATGCAGAAAAGCAAAGAGACTGAAGCAGCAAAAATTGGGGGGAGATGCCACATGGAACAGCAGCTCTGGGGGTTCCACTGGGAATACTGGGGCTTCCTTTTCCATGAATTCTCTCAACCTTGGCTCCCCTTCCCTCAAAGAAACACAACCACTAGTCTCTTTTGCTTCCCTTATTTGCAACTATTGTATGGGAGTCTTTTTAAATACACACATTATGGGAAACTTCTGGCATTTGTATCTGAGTTTCTAGTATTCCTCATCACACACTTTTTCCAAATCCTAGTGGAACAGGAATAAAAACGTCATCTCTAATGGCCTGACCATCTTTTTATGTTGTTAGCTCTGCTGCACAGGGTAGATCCCAGGAGAAATATTACATTGCATATATATCCAATTACATTGAATTGGACTATGGTTCTCAGTTGAATAAACACTGGCTTGTCCAATGACCTGTGTTAAAGAGTGTATGACTTGGTTGATTGCTTTGTTGACAGGGGAGTTACTTTAGGTGCTCCAAAACAGAAAGAGAGTGAGATATAATGGCAGCATATGGTGAAAAATAAAGATGAAGCCACTTCCTCATGAAATAACTTTAATCACACATGTTCAGAGCAGCATACAGGGCAAAATTTCATACTCACAATCACCCTGTGAGTAGGTTAGGCAGAGAACAATTATGGCTGCCAACTGATTGCTGCCAACTGGGCAGGAGAAATATGGCCCGGCCATACGAATGCGTGGAAATGGGCAGTTCAAGCTTTTCAGAGAATGGAGATCAATCACATCACCTGGTACTTACTGCAGCTCAAACAGATATTATGGGTCAGCTAGAGGAACCAGTTTAAAAGATGGCAAGCAACCTCAGACATAATGAGTGGTCAAAGTCATTCAGTATGCTTCATTGCTATGTGAAGATATCAACCCAGTTTAATACCATAGAGAATACGGCAGACACCAGTCAAAATAGCCAGATGTGGCAGTGGCAGCTACTGAGTCTCTGCATTTTATTATCTCCCCCACCATACACACATTTCCTATCAGATGCCGAATAGTAAGCACACTCTGTTTCATTTCACCACACATATATTGGCCAGGAAGGGACAGGCAATACACAGTCATCACAAAATAAGGCCAGAACAGATCACTTGAGATGAAGGTAAGGTGTACACCCTTCTATATCTCTGTCTGTCTGTCTAACATCCTTCTATATCTCTATATGTACATCCTTCTATATCTCTGTCTGTCTGTCTGTCTAATTTTTGTAATTAACTGAATGGACTAGTGAGACTGTCAACAGTTCCGGGTGACCAACTCTAATATGCTGAATATGCTGTGCAGCCTACATGCACAAGAATGTGTATGTGTGTTTTCCCTTCCAAAGAACATGATGTGATCTCTGTGCCTAAGTAACTGCTTGGGACACACAACTCTTGACACAGAGCAAAATGCAAAGAAGATCCCTGCAGAAACATAGCGAGACACAGTTCTCTCACACCATTGTAGGGGCAGTCTCTAATTGGATTTTCTCCCTTGCCAGGTCCCCACTGTATGAAGGCATAGAAGAGCAGATGCACTCAGTTACGGAGATGATACCTTAATGAGGCTTCTAAACACAGACCAATCCGATGTCTGTTGAATGACAAGGAATATTAGGGAATGACAAGTTACATTTGAGGACATGCAATGCCTGTCATGCAATAAGGAGAAACCAGTCTCCAGTGTCTGGCTATAATGTGCATTTCAAAACTATTATTGCTGAGATCCTTAGCTGTGACAAAACCCGTAACATTAAGCATGCCAAAAATGTCTGAGAGACTTCTGCCACTGAAGTTTCGATTTTAAAATGAGATCTACTATGGCATAGTGTTGGACTATGTCTATGAGACCCAGGTTAAGATAACACTCTGCCATGTAAACTTGCTGGATTACCTTGGGCCAATCATTTTATCATCTCCCAAATTAACACAAGTTAACAAACATTTTTGGAGCTGTCTTCTGAAAAGGCATTTCCAGAACCAAACTAGATGTTACATGTGACATGAGTCAGAGCGCTGTTGTTGTTAATTATTAATTAAATTTATAGACCTCCCTTCCCTGAAGGGCTTAGGGTGATACACAACAGGTTAAAATAACCAGAATAATTAATTTCAGACTGCAATCAAAACAGCAACACTTAATGATGGCATAAAATTGTGTTTCACTCCCTCTCTTGGGTGGATCAGGGACCAGACTTGGAGGAAGCCATAATGAGAGACACAATATGAGCCATTATTGTCCTCAACCGTAGGCCTGGCAGAACATCTTTGTTTTATATGCCCTGTGGAACTAAACAAGGTCCCACAGGGTGTGGATGTCACCAGGTACAGAGTTCCATCAGGCAGGAGCCAGGGCCAAAAAGGCTTTGGCTCTAGTTGAGGACAGTCAGATATATTTTGGGCCAGGGACTCCAGCAGATTTTGATCTTCCGAGACCAAGACTCTTTGGGGGGTGTACTAAAAGAGTCAGTCCCGGGGATATGCTGACCCAGACCATTAAGGGCTTTAAAGGTCAGAACCAAAACCTTGAAGCAGATCTAGTACTCAACTTGCAGCAAGTGCAACTGGAGAAGCACAGGCCTAATGTATGTACCCTCATGCTGAGTTCCAGATGAACCATAATTTCTGGGTCAGCTTCAAGGGTAGCCCTACATAGAGCGAGTTATGGTAATCCAAACCTGAGGTTATCATTGCATGAATCACTGTGGCAAGGTCAAGGATAGAGAGAAAGGGGGCTAACTGCCTGACCTAGTGCAATTGGAAGAATGCCAGTCTGGCAACATTTACTACCTTGAACCTCCATAGATAAGGAGGAATCCAGGAGCACACCCAGGCTCTTGGGGGTTGATGCCAGTGTTAGTGGCACACCACCAAGAGCTGGGAGCTGACACCCCAACCTCAGATCACCCCCCTTCCCAGCCACAGGACCTCCATCTTTGATGCATTCAGTCTCAGCCAGCTCTGCTTCAACCATCCAGCCCAGCCTCCAATCCCACAGCCAAATAAGGTAGGGCGGCAGCCAGCCAAAAGGTCATCATCATATACAGCTGAGTGGCATCAATGTACTGGTGACAGCCAGGGCCAGCATGCCCATTAGGTGACCTTAGGCAGTCACCTAGGGCATGGCTCTGGGAGGGACACAAAATTGGATGCCTCCTGGGAGGGTGGGTGTCACTGTGGCTGGAGCTTCTTGGGCTGTGGTGAAGCCCCTCTGTGGGAGTGGGATGGTGCCCAACAAGTCACCCACCCTACCCTGACTCGCTTCGTGGGATGGCAGCCACACCTGCTTGAAGCAGGACTTGCCCAGCTGGAAGGGTGGGTAATCTACTGTGCTCTCCTCTATTTCCCTCATGGCACTACCTGAGAGAGGAGAGTTTCTTTTGCCAACCAGCCCCAAGCTGAGGCTCACTGTAGATTCCGCAGAGGATGTTGGGACACAGAGTCCAAGACAGAGGAGAAGCGGTGCCCAGCAAATGTGAGCCACTGTGTTTCAGGGGAAATATAGCCCTGCTAGCACATCATGGTCAGTGGGAAGAGAAGAATTGTGGGAAATGTAGTTTGGGGCTGGTTGGCACATGTGCCCAGCAGGATCTTGGCGGTGCATCATGGGATTCTTAATTTACCTGCTCAAGCTGGAAAGTGCCACCATGGAAAATGTGAGTGGCTCTTGTGGGGCTCCTTGGCCTGACTCAAGTTTGCATGCAACTCGCTCTTCAGGATGGCCTGACACAAGAAGAGTCATTGGCTGCACTGTGCAAGAGAGGGAGGGAGGCCCTCCTCTTAGGTTTCCCAGCTGGCACCTTCTACAGAGGTGGAGTGGGTGGGTGGGGGCTGCAGGTGGGACCCCTGTGAGATGGCTGGTGCCATCCCTGGCACAGTTACTGCAATGGGCAGGAGAGTGCCCAGGACCAGGCACTGGCCTCCCAGGCAGTTTAAAGGCCTTGTCGACCAGCTGATTGGCAGGATCTTTTCCAGGTGCGGGAAGGGCAACAACTGCTCCTGGGTACCCTCCCACACAGTTTAAATCACCTGGGAGGGTGGGCCATTTAATTTACCAGTGCAATTAATTCTTTTAGACTATATTTTAATAATAATTTAAACATTGGATGAGCTCCACCACCTATTTTTCTACAAAACCCCTGTGTAGTACAACGTGTAAAATGGATCCAAGAGACACTGATTTAGAGAGCAATTAAAGAAAATTGTTGGAACATGTTAATGCCTATGCAGTTTTCAGAAGTATTGCCTCTTGCCCAAAAGAGATATGTGTAACTTAAAGTTAGGAGCGTTTGAAGCAGCATGACCAGGCTTCACCATCAGAGACCTGAGAAATATTCATTTAGCTTGAAGGCTCACACACTATTATGTGCCATTTGGTGGTCCTAACAGAAATTATTAAGTGGATTGTTTTCTGGGTTTGTGCTGGATTTTACTTTGGGACCCACAGAGCTGCTAACAATTTCAGTCACTCTCTCAGCCTAAGGTACCTCAGAGGACTGTTACTGCACAGACAAAGTGGAGGAGTGGAAGAATGATGTTGTAAGCAACTTTGGATTGGGAGAAAAGTAGGATATAAATATGTATATTAAAATAAATCAAAGTGCCCTGGTAAACTGCTCTAGGGAAAGTTGACAGCAGCAGGAAGAGAGGAAGACCCAACATAAGATGGATTGACTCTATAAAAGAAGCCACGGCCTTCAATTTGCAAGACCTGAGCAAGGCTGTTAATAGGTCATTATGGAAGTCATTAATTCATAAGGTTGCCAAAGCTGGAAGTGAGAACAGCAGAAAATACACAGAAATTGCTCTGGTAAATTAAATGGACATTTCTACCTGACCCAAATGACCAGATATTTTGTATTTTACAAAATACAATATATGCAGGCAATAAATTGTGTGATGCTGGATATAAGGCACACATGATTTCGATACTGAAATTTTGATTCCTAGAACATATTCGTGGGGGGGCACGTGAGGAATTAATCTTCCACAGTTATGTCTGAATCAATTTCAGACAGCTCACAAGACTAATTAAAAAATATGATGTTTCACAGGAACAGAAGGCATTTCTAATTACAAACATGATACATGTTCTAATGTTTTCAGAACCTTGAATTCCTGCTTATATTATTTAGATCAGTGAAAGTGAAGAAGAAAGAAATCCTGCCAAACACATGAAAATCACACTGCATTTCAGCTGGATGCCACTGCAAAAGAGAATCATTTGACACGTTTTTATTTTAAAATATTTTATTCTAGTAAATTCTTAAGAACCAATAAGCATCTCTACATCTAAGAGAACCTGTTCCTGCTAGCTAGCATTAAGCAGGTGGCTGAGGGCCCCTACTGGTATACCTACACATATTGCAATATCCCAAAAGCTTTTGTGTTTCACACTCATATATATATCCCTATCCCAAGAATATAATGCAGGAAAATCACAGCACAACAGAACAGCAGCACCAATCTATAGAGAAGACCCAACTAGTACAGTAGGCTAGGTATGTATAAACTGTGAGTCACCGTGCTAAACACAGTCCACTTGCTGTGAATGGGAGCCTATTAGGATAGATCTTTAGGTTTTGTTGTCAGCATTGGACAGCAAAAAAATTTGCAGCAGAAAAGAAAGGCAGGAAGAGACTTCTCAGGCTCTCAAATACAAGCTGCAATTTGTGAGCTGCTCTTGGCTTAGTAGCTGAAAAGTTGTGTTCAGATTCCAGATCACCAATGAAAGCTCTTCAAAACTATTAATATAAATACTATATCATTTAATATTAATCCTGCATCCCTAGTACTTTGTTGCACTCTTACACAAAGCTCTTAAAGCCCCTTTAAGACCATC
The DNA here is from genome assembly GCF_032191835.1 of Heteronotia binoei. Classification (NCBI taxonomy): domain Eukaryota; kingdom Metazoa; phylum Chordata; class Lepidosauria; order Squamata; family Gekkonidae; genus Heteronotia; species Heteronotia binoei. Next base: position 69,240,307 of record NC_083225.1, read on the forward strand.
ATAGCCATGGATAATTTACAGCTTTTGTACTCCCCAGGCATTCTGGCTTTTTCTACTGCTAGCGCTACCTTGGGTCTCCACCTATACACAAATGGAAGTAATCTTAGAAAAAGATTAGTTAATTAACGTGCTTCAATTAGTTGTCAAGCTTCAATTCAGTAGGTGTAAAATGTTCACACACATAAGGCAGTTATATAATCATTTAAAGCAATGAAAACACTTTGGAGAAAATTAATAAGATACAGCTGCAAGTCTCTCACATAGAACAGAAATCTCATAAAGGTACAGTAACTGGTATTGTAAGGTTAGTATTTTTAGTCATTCTTGTGATTATATTTTATCAGGATTTTTTTTTAGAGGAAAAACAAAAACAGTAGGAACTCATTAGTATGTGAGGCCACACCTCTGACATCACCATCATTTGCATATCAGGGCACACCTCTGACATCACCATCATTTGCATGCTAGGCCATACCTCTGACATAACCATCATTTGCATACTAGGCCACACTTCTGACATCACCAAAAGTGCTATAATATCTATTTTGAGGTCACCACACCTCATAAAAGATATTATAGCATTGGGAAAAGTCCAGAAATATATAGCCATCCCAGAAAAAAAATCAAATTCCAACACACTACTTGATCACAAGAGCCAGCATGGTGTAGTGCAGGGGTGGCCAAATTGTGGCTCAGGAGTTACATGTGGCTCTTTCATACATATTGTGTGGCTCTTGAAGCATCACCCCAGTGGCTGGCTTGGAGAAGGCATTTCTCTCTTTAAATCACTTCTCCAAGCCAAGCCAGCTGGCAGCTTGGAGAATGCATTTCAAGTTAAAGTTGCTTTTTTCCCACCTCTCCCTCCCTCCTCCATCTTCCATCCTTCCCTCCCTCAAACATCTGATATTCATGTCTTGTGGCTCTCAAACATTAGACATTTATTTATGTGGCTCTACTGTTTAGTAAGTTTGGCCACCTCTAATCCATACATATCTTAGAGAGCAAGTAGAGGAGGATCATAGGGACGTCCCCTGCGAGTTTGATGTTTCTAGCTTGCACAGGGTCTGTTTTATACGCTCCTCAACTTGCGCCTGTCATTTCCCCAGAAAACACTTTCCTGGGGGTGCCTTCTCTGGAGGGCTGTAAATTAGACCTCCTAAGTCCATTCTTTACCAAACTTGGTGGGCAGGTATAGGAGAGTCAGCCAGAGATCCCCTGCATGTCTGGCATCTCTAACACACCAGGGGGGTGTTCAACTACGTCACAAACTGCATGACATGATGGCTCACGGTTCACAAACCAGGATGCCACAAACCACAAAATGAAACAAACCGCATTTGCCTGGTTCATGCTCATCCCTTGTCAGGTTGCTATGGACAGAACCTAGGTATCAAGCCCAAGTTGTGTCCAAGGACAGGTAGGAAAAAGAAGAAAAGTGAGTGGTACAGTTCTCATAGAAGGCCAAGCATACAGGATGCATGAGTAGATGAGCTGCTGAATTAATAGCACTTGGAAACAGTGTTCTCTCTAAGTTGACTTAGCATGATCTAGCTCACAGATTTTTAGCCTCCAGTTCACACATTTTTGTCCAGCTCAGAAAAAATGGTCCTAGAGCAGGAGTGGCCAAACTGTGGCTTGGGAGCCACATGTGGCTCTTTCACACATATTGTGTGGCTCTGGAAGCCCCCACTGCCCTGTCAGCCAGCTCGGAAAAGGCATTTGGCTCTTTAAATCACTTCTCCAAGCCAAGCCAGCTGGTGACTTGGAGAATGCATTTTAAGTTGCCTTATTCCACCTCTCCCTTCTCTCTACCTATTTGCCTTCCTGTCTTGCGGCTCTCAAACATGAAGGTCATGTCTTGTAGCTCTCAGACATCTGACATTTATTCTATGTGACTCTTACATAGAAAAAGAAAGAAAGAAAGAAAGAAAGAAAGAAAGAAAGAAAGAAAGAAAGAAAGAAAGAAAGAAAGAAAGAAAGAAAGAACTCACCTGAAAAACTGCTGACCTTACAGAAGTGCCCTGAGCCTGCGCGGGGGCCTTTTGACGTTGTGCACGCCAGCAGGACTACAGGGGCCCAGTCGTGCCTTTGAAGTCAGCTGCAAGAGCAGGAAGACCCTGCCAGCTGGCTCCACCTCTCTCACCCCTCCTGCTCAGCTGAGCGGCGCAGGGGGGAGGCTGCTGCTTATCCTGCACCTGTCCCTGGTCCAGCAGCTGCTTGACCAGAGAACCAGTCTGGTGTAGTGGCTAAGTGTGCGGACTCTTATCTGGGAGAACCGGGTTTGGTTCCCCACTCCTCCACCTGCACCTGCTAGAATGGCCTTGGGTCAGCCATAGCTCTTGCAGGAGTTGTCCTTGAAAGGGCAGCTGCTGGGAGAGTCCTCTCAGCCTCACCCAGCTCACAGGGTGTCTGTTGTTAGGGAGGAAGGTAAAGGAGATTGTGAGCTGCTCTGAGACTCTAAGATTCGGAGTGGAGGGTGGAATATAAATCCAATTTCTTCTTCTTCTTTGAGTGAATGTCAGCAGGAGTATGGTTTGCCTGCGCTGGTGCAATGCTTGGCAGTGGGGGTAGTGGCATGAGCAGGGAGCACTGCGACTCATCAGGTGCTTCCCTCAGGCAGGTGCATGGCAACCCACTGCTGAGGGGGCCTCCCTCCAGGTCCTCCACCTGCCAGAGGACAGGCTGCTTTGTGGTGAGGGTCCCTTCCTCTCTCCCTCACAGGGTTTGGGATGTTGTGAGCAGAGCAGAGACCCCCAGAGAGCTTGTGCAATATGCTGCTACCACTATTGGCTGTTCAGCCCCATCCCTCTTTAATGACTCTACTTCAAGGGGCAATTTAAATGCCGTGGAAATGGAAGGGGGAGCAGGAAGGATCTTGCTCTGGATTTTAAATGAATGAGGGAATAACTAAGCCTAGCCACAAGCCCTTCTGCATTTAATAGCTCTCCCTGGCCAGATTCTCTGCCCCAATTGCTCCACATTTAGGAAGAGCAAATGCTGGTGAGAAGACATCTGCAAGGAGCCCTTCCCTGCTCGATAGTTAAATGGTGAAAACAGCGGAGCCCGAAGTTTGTGTTCTGGGGTTCAGATCCTAACTGAGCCTCATCATTTTTACACAGAGCAGTGCACTGTCACCCCACCCATCCACCAACAAATTACAGCTCACAAAATATACGTGCAGATTGGGGCATTAAATTTGGAGTGGGGAGTTAGAAAACCCATAAAAAAGAGAAAATCTATGCAACAGACTGATTTATTTGTACAGTCTCAACCATTGCCAGTAACTCCATGAGAGCGTTAGAAATGGCTGCCTGTGCCCATGTGGAGAACATGGTTGGGGCAGGCAATGGCTGGTGGCAGTGATGAGCTTCCTTCGCAAAGGTCTCTGTCATGGGGGGGGGGGGTTGTGAGGCTGGCAGCTGGGCAGGGGAAAGTGACTGGCGCAGTGACCTCCTTCCCTCCAGCTTCTCAAGGAAGGAGGCGGAGGTGCAGGGTTGAAGCTGTAGGCTTAGTTTATGACCCTGCCCCTGGCTTCCATGCAAGGGTCCTGCTGCTATGCCCAGTGCTCTGGAGGCTGGTAAGAGGCAAGGGTACCTGTCAGCCAAAGAACGTACTCCTCCTCAGTTATTGAGTGATGTGGCCAAGTCACTCCCCCACACAACTCACCTAACATGCCCCCGAATACATTTAAAAGCCCCCCCCCCCCCAACATTTGCAGTCCTGGCTACAGGCCTCTTCACAAGCTGGGTCATCTACTGTACTAGTGAGGAGGAGTAGGGCAAGGTCACCCTACTCCTCCTCACTAGTACAGTAGCTGACTCAGCTTGTGGGGAGGAGCTTGACGTTGGACCAGCCTCACCTGCAGGGAAATGTCCTGTATAAGGCTGCCGTGAGACTGACTTGTGAAACCTTGAGACTGACTTGTAGAACCTTGTTATCTGACCTTTGTACTGCTTTTGGACACTATGGAACACATGCTTTGATCTTGGACTGCCTTGTGACCTTGCATTTGGATTGTGTTAATGGACCCTGGACTTTGACTTTGGAATGACCAGAGAACCCCTGCTGTGAGACCTTGTGATTGCTGGGACTTGCCTCCCATCTGGTGGCCAGGACAACAGATGATTCACTTTCAGCAGGCAGATGCGGTTGAGTATTCCAAACCAAGGGAACCTTTTACAGGGAGCAGGCAACAGTGACATGATTATTTCTGGTAACATCATCCCAATGTAGCATCTGATAAGCATTCTGCATACTTTTAGGTACTATATAATGAAAGTAGTGTCTTAAACTTTAAAATATGATAAAAGATTAAATCTCTCTCCAACAGCTACAGATCAAAGACCCAATAGTCCTCTGACTAGAAGCAGCTCAGGCAGAAGATTTTTCCAGCCTTGCTACTTGAGATGTCTTTCAGCTAGAGAGACTAAAGCAGAGATCTTAGACATCCACAGAGATCTAGACATGCACAGAAGGTTCCTTACCATCTGCACTGTTTATCTGTTTATCTGCATTTCTATGCTGTCCAAGTACTGTAGCCAAAAAAGAATAATGTAGTTGCGCATTCAATACTATTTAGCTTACTAGAATGTTAAGAATAGTAGAACAGAATGTGCTACTCCCCCTCCCCCTTGCTCAATAAGGATCCAAGTTGAACAGAGAAATAAAATGAACAGGATGTGCAGCTTAACAGATTGCACACATGGACAACAGACTGTAAGCTTCCTCAGCTGTTATCTCAAAGGAGACAGCAGTTACTTATTTCTCATTCCCTCCCATTTTATCCATTTCCTAGGACATGCTGAAAACCAAAGGCTTACAACCATAATATCACACATGTCCATATTATAATTCTTTTTTTTAAAAAAACCAAAAGAATACTTTACCGCTTCATTTTACTAACTTGTAGTAGCACAGGAGTATTTAGATTGGGTGTTCGAAACGGTTGTTGCAGCACATTACAAAATGTATTTTACTAGTGTTTACCTCAATCTTACACCAGTGTTGCAGGCAAATATGCCAGCAAAAATACTTAATATCAGCATGAAAAAAACAGGAACCTGATCCATCCACATGGATGAGTTTTGTAACTGTACTGTAGTGCAATTCAGTTCCTAAGAACTACTACTGATCTTCTTGACACTTCAATTAAAACTCTTGAAGCACATCAACTGATTACCATCTATCTAAATTAAAAACAACAACTGTGTTCTCCATTCCCAGGAATTCTTTCATTTGCAGATGAATTTGTTTTCTTGTGCCAAAAAAAGACACTGGGAGAGTCACATGTTTTCTTCTCAGGCTAAAAGGAAGGAGAAAAGAGCCAGCAAGTAAAGATATGAAAAATCAAAAGAATGCTCCGACGGCATGGGACACATTTCTACTGCTGCAGTAATGCAAGGCTAGCTGACCCTCCCTGGAAACCACTTTAGCACCAAGTGTCATCAACTGCAAGTTCTTTTGGGAAATAAGCAAAGGGTAATGAAATTAAATATATGACATACAACCTAAAAGAGGATTGGGAAGAAAGTCTTGCAACACAGCTCCACTTCCCCTGTTGCGGTCATGCTGTTCCAATTCCGGTCATGCTGTCTCATCTACTGCATTGGGGGGGGGGGGGAATGAAAGGTCTTCAATTCTCCATTGTGCAGGACTTCTTGAAGAAATGACCTTACTATTGTTGTGGACATTTAAAAAATGCAAAGCTCAAGTAAAATAATCCAACACGTGTTGAAATAACTGATACTTTCCTTTTATCTAGCTGAAATCTTGGTTTTACTATCAAATTTCATGAAGCCAATCCAGTCCAATTCATGCATTTGAGTGTCTTCTGCATGCTACTGATGTCATTTATTAAATTGACCAATGGAAGGCAGAAAGAGAAGCTGCACGGACATCCCTGCCAGTACTGATTTGCATCCTTGTTCAGTTAAACCAAAGCCACTCACCCTGACTTTGTGGACATATGTACACACAGAATTCTGTTCCTAGGACATCCAAGCCTGAAAGTGATGGGGAAAAGTTTTAAAAAGCACAAACTCAAGCATACGGTTCTTGAAGACCTTTCACAAATGAATTATCTTATTCATGCTACGCAACTTTTTTAAAAAAACTATCCAGCTGCACATCATATTCAAGAATACGCTTCCCAGAAAACAGCCACATGTGCTTATTCACACAGCGCTCATAATGCTATGGTGGAAGGGAAGTGGAAAAATGATCATCAGTGATAAAGTAAAACACCAGTGTTATAGCTAACAATTACCATGAAGACACTGCACTTTTCAAGAACCCAGTGCATTAGATGGGGAGGTTGCAAAAATAAAAGCTCAGAGATGATATAAAATTGCTGATGGAAGATGAGGTATTCACATACCTCTCTTCCTGTAGCTCAACAGAGCTGACTTTCAGAGAGTGAAGATGGAAAGCAGCACTTGATGGCCAATTGCCACATCCCTCATAGACTTTCCCAGGGCTTTTTCTGTAGCAGGAACTCATTTGCATATTAGGCCACACACCCCTGATGCAGCCAATCCTCCAAGAGCTTACAGGGCTCTTAGTACAGTGCCTACTGTAAGCACCAAGAGGATTGGCTACATCAGGGGGCTTGGCCTAATATGCAAAGGAGTTCCTGCTACAAAAAAAGGCCTGAACTTCCCTATAAACGTGAACCATATCACTTGAAAATGTCTGCATTTGAAGTAGGGCTGACAATCCCCAGGTCCGGGCGGGGGTTCTTCCACCCAGCAGCTTCCCAACCCACCGGCCCACATTGGGCTGGTGAGGGGAACCTTCCACAACATCACTGGCGTGATGACGTCCCCCAGAAGTGACATCATAAAAATGGTGGCACCCATGCAGGGCCGCTCTAGGCATTTCCAGGAAAACGCTATGGATTTCCCGAACGCTCTAGCTATTTGGGAGGTAAAAACTCTATGGTGCATAGGTACCATAGAGTTTTAACCTCCCAAATGGCTAGAGCATACGGGAAAACCATAGAGTTTCCCGGAAATGTCTAGAGCGGCCACACATGGGTGCCGCCATTTTGATTATGTCACTTCCAGGTGACGTCATCACGGCACGTGCGTGCTCCACGCGCGAGAGAGAGTCCCCCGCTGCGGGAAGCTGGGGATTTGGCAATCCTAATTTGAAGCAATATGGCACTTATATTTGTTACAACTGCTTGCCAGCCATATTTGACATTGCTGTGGTCAAGTGATGAACATTTGGGATTCAGTTTTTATGGACAACTTTGCAAATAGTCCTATGAGGCAACCTTCTCATGTAATTTTTCTGTAGTTACAGAACTATTATATTATAGTTTTAAGTAACAGAGGAATGCACTTTTCTGGAGACACTGCTCACAAAGTCCATTTAATGCAGATCAAGGGATTATGATAAGCACTGGATAATATTGTAAATTTACATTGATTACTGGAGCATATGAGAGAATTTCAGAAAAAAATCAGCTTGCATTTCACAGATTACAATAAGGCTTTTGACTGTGTGGATCATGAAAAGTTATGGTTGGCTCTGAAGGAAATGGGTGTCCCACAGCATCTAATTGTTTTGATGTGCAATTTATACTCCAGACAAGAGGCCACTATTAGGCCTGAATATGGAGAAACAGAATGGCTTCCAATTAGCAAAGGCATCAGACAAGGATGCATTTTATCTCCCTATCTCTTCAACCTGTATGCAGAACACACCACAAGGAAAGCTGGAATAGATTTAGATGAAGGTGGAGTTAATAATTTCAGATGTGCAAATGATACCATGTTATTGGCAGAAAACAGTGGAGACTTTAAACGACTACTGATGAAGGTTAAAGCAGAAAGTGCCAAAGCAGCTGAACATCAAGACGACAAAGGTAATGACTACTAAGAAATTACATAACTTAAAAGTTGATGATGACGAAACCGAAATGGTTCAACATTTTCTATTCCTTGGCTGCATCATCAGCCAAAAGGAAGAATCATAGAATCGCAGAGCTGGAAAGGACCTCCAGGGTCATCTAGTCCAACCCCCTGCACAATGCAGGAAATTCACAAACACCTCCTCCTAAATACACAGGATCTTCATTGCTGCCAGATGGCCATCTAGCCTCTGTTTAAAAACCCCCAAAGAAGGAGAGCCCACCACCTCCGAGGAACCCTGTTCCTCCTAATGTTGAGCTGGAAACTTTTTTGATGTCATTTCAACCCATTGGTTCTGGAGCCAAAGAAAACAATTCTGCACCATCTTCTACATGACTGCACCAAAGATGTCAGAAGGAGAATGAAACTGGGGAGGGCAGCCATGAAGGAGCTAGAAAAGTTCCTTAAGTGTGTGTTACTGGAGACCAAGACCAAGTTATTTCATGTCATGATATTCCCCATTACTACATATGGGAGTAAACGTTGGGATAATGAAGAAAACTAACAGGCTGAAAGTATATTTCTTTATAATGTGGTGCTCCAGGAGAGTTTTCTGGGTACCTTGGACTGCCAAAAGGACAAATAAGTGGGTCACAGACCAAGTCAAACTTGAACTCTCCCTAGAAGCTAAAATGGCTAAACTGAGGCTATCATGCTTTGATCACATCCTGAAGAGACAAGAGTCACTGGAAAAGACAATCATGTTACTAAAAGTTGAAGGCAGCAGGAAAATAGGAAGACCCAACATGAGATGGATTGACTTGAAAAAAGAAGCAATGGGCCTCAATTTGCAAGATCTGGGCTGCAAATGTCAGGATGTTTTGAAGAATGTTAATCCACAGGGTCACCATAAATCAGAAGCAACTTTACAGCACTTAACACACATACACACAAACAGGCTGAGAAAGGGGGAAGATAATGGGGTTTAAAGGGGGATGTTGGTATTTGGTGGATTACTGAGCATCTGTCAACAGAGTTCACAGCTGACATATGTACTCTCTCACAGCCTGCGGTGCCAATTTGTTTTATAAGCACTTTGCCAATATCTTCTTTACCTTGATACTAGGCATTTTATGGAGAAATTAATATACCACATGCACAAAGCAGAATGGAATGGAAGATCTTCCTCCATCCAACCATGTCCAAAACAAATATTTCTCAGGTATTTCTTTCATTATGTATACCATATTATTTACTGGAATGGTAAGCTTCAACTGTGGAAAAGACTTAAATGCTACTGCTTTCAATTAATTTCATACTGCTTTTGCTACCCTTTCTTCAAGGAGCACAGGCCAATGAACATCCTTCTGCCTCTCCCCTATTTTATCCTCACAACAACCCTATGAGGTAACTTAAATGGCAAGAGAGAAAGAGAGCAGCTGGTCACCCAATGGATTTCAGGCAAAGAGAGGATTTAAACCTGATCTCCCAGACTGCAGTCTGGCACTCTAAACATGTCACCACACTGACTACATTATTTTTTGGGCTACAATCCTGGATAATCTTGTAACAGCAGTAAAAGTTATGTTTTTTTTCATCAGCAGCACAGGCAGACAGTGATGTTAGTCCATAAGTACAAGTTTATACTTGGACTTCTTTTTATTATATGAATGAAATAATTTGTAAACTATTAGTATCCTTTATTAAGAACATAGCCACTGGTATGATCAAGCCTATTCAGCATCCTATTTCACAGCAGCCAGCCAGTTGCCATGGAGGCTGTGGGTTCAAGGAGGATATAGGGGGAGGCACTAGAAGGAATGAACACACAAAGAAGCCAAAGTCCAGCGCAGCGATGCCTAAACCACCCCTCATGAGTTCTCAACCCCAAACTGCATCTTGCAGCCTTACCTGGCAAGCCATTACCAACCCAGCCCATGCCCTACCTCACCATAGGGCATGCACAACCACAGCCACCTACCTCCTTCCACTTCCACCTCCTGTCCTGCAAACTATGGTGGAGGTAAATCTCAGCCATGCTTCCTTTTACTCACTATCACTAGTAGCCATTGAAAGACCTCTCCTGCTTAAACCATCTATGCTTGTGGTCACAACTTCATCCACTGGAAGTGAATATCATAATTTAATTACTTGTTGACTACAGAATTTTTCCTTTTGTCTGACCTGATCCTATAGCCCATCAATTTTATTGGGTGTCCTGAGTGCTAGTATTATGGGAGAGGGAGAAAAAGTTATTTATTCATTTTCCCAACCCCATGTATAATTTTATAAACCTTTTATCATGTCTTCCCCTTCGCCTTATTTTTTCTAAACTGAAAAGTCCCAGGATTTTTCACATTTCCTCATTGTTCATTAGTTTTCTTCTCCATCTCTTGCATTATGTAAAAAAAAATGATTTTTTGTCAAGAACAGGACATTTGGCCCAGTTAGCACCCTGCAGTTCAGTGCTCTGATTTGGTCCAAGCAATTTATTACCATTGTACCACAATGTTATTTTTAGCATTAAACTAAGAAAGGAAAATAACCAGAGTTCCCAAACTTCGAATTTCTGTCTATGTAAAAATTACCTACCCAGCCTCCTCCAGACAGCCTGTGCAGAACTATGTAGATGTATAACCATTTCAACTTTTTAAATATGTCACCACCAATAGGCCCCACTGGGATTGGTTTTCTATGTAAAACTGACCCCCCCCCCCAAAAAAAAGTGTTAAGGGAGTTGGCTAAGCTATAGAAAGGAGTATCAAGGACAGGAAAAAGAAGTATTGACTACCTGCAAAAATATGTGAAACTTTGTAATAGAAATCTCTTCTAGAAATATAGCACAAGCCATGAACTAGGCATCATTTGTGACTGGGGCTGGGGCTGGCAACAAGGATAATGCTGGGCAATTGGAACCAGCACTGGCTGTCAAACAGCTTCCTACAGCCTACACTAGAGGTCAGCCCATCATGGGATAAGTGGGGCATACAGAACTGCAGGCATCTTTCTGGCACACAACTTAGAAAGAAGCAGGCTGAAGAGGTGCTTGGGATTCAACAGCTCTCTCTCAGCAAAGTCCCACTCTTTCACTCCATTATTGCAGGGTTTATTTTCTGTGTGATAGCTCATCCTTTGCTATGACACCAGTTGGTCACTGGTAAACAGCACCAGGAAAGAGCTAACTGGCTGATAAGCCCCGGGGTTTTCACCTTGCCCATAGCAAAGAAAATATTTACTGTGTGTGCTTGTTTGCTGTGTGTGCTTGTTTACTGTGTGTGCTTGTTGTAACAGGAGCACCACCGACATAGTATTTGTTCTCAGGCAGCTCCAAGAGAAATGCAGGGAACAGAACAAGGGTCTATATGTGACTTTTGTCGACCTTACCAAAGCTTTCGATACCGTTAGCAGGAAAGGCCTGTGGCAAATCTTGGAACGTTTAGGATGCCCCCAAGGTTCCTCAGCATGATCATCCAGCTACATGAAGACCAGCAAGGCCAAGTCAGACACTGCAACGACCTCTCAGAGCCCTTCCCAATAGACACAGGTGTAAAGCAAGGCTGTGTTCTCGCGCCAACTCTCTTTACAATCTTCTTTAGCATGATGCTTCAAAGAGCCGCATTAGATCTAGATGATGACGATGGTGTCTACATCCGCTGTCGCACCGATGGCAGCCTGTTCAACCTGAGGCGACTAAAGGCTCACTCCAAGACAATGGAAAAACTTATCCGAGAGCTACTGTTTGCTGATGATGCTGCACTCGTCTCCCACTCGGTATCAGCTCTGCAGCATATGATGTCCTGCTTTGCAGAGGCTGCCAAGCTATTCGGCCTAGAAGTTAGTCTGAAGAAGACAGAAGTTCTCCACCAGCCTGCACCCCAGGAAGATTATCACCCTCCCTGCATCACTGTGGGTGAATCAGTTCTGAAGACAGTCCAGCAGTTCAGCTACCTGGGGTGCATCATCTCCTCAGATGCCAAGATCGACAAGGAGATTGACAACAGGCTGGCAAAGGCAAACCGTGCATTTGGCCGACTGCACAAAAGAGTGTGGAGCAACAAGCACCTGAAAAAAGGCACAAAGATCAATGTTTACAAAGCGGTTGTGAGGACAACCCTCATCTACGGCTCCGAATCGTGGATTTTATACCGTCATCACCTGCGTCTCCTTGAGCGCTTTCATCAGCGCTGCCTTCGCACCATCCTTAACATCCACTGGAGTGACTTTGTGACCAACATTGAAGTCCTCAAGAGGGCGGAGGTTACAAGCATCGAGGCACTGCTGTTGAAGACGCAGCTGCGCTGGGCAGGGCATATTTCTAGGATGGAAATCCACCGCCTTCCCAAGATTGCTCTGTATGGCGAACTTTCCACCGGCCATCGAAATAGAGGGGCACCAAAGAAGAGGTACAAGGACCCCTGTCGCATCAACCATCACCAGTGGTCTGACCTAGCCTCAGATCGCAAAGCATGGAGGCACACCATCCACCAGGCTGTCTCTTCCTTTGAGAACGCACGCATAGCTGGTCTTGAGGACAAAAGGAGATTGAGGAAGAATCGCACTGCTACAGCACCAACCCCAAATCAGACTTTTCCCTGCAGCCACTGTGGCCGGATCTGCCTGTCCCGCATTGGTCTTGTCAGCCACCAGCGAGCCTGCAGCAGACGTGGACTACTGCACCCTTCTTAAATCTTCGTTCGCGAAGTCAAGCCGAGAGAGAGAGCTTATTTGCACTGTTAAAAGGAGAATGGCCATCACAGATGGCTCCTGGCATTTAGGAATTGGCGGGGGAACACAGCGCTGGATGTAAAGGGTGGGTTTCCTGCATGACCAAAAGGAGGAGAGTGAGGGGCAACCTACCTTGAGACTGACACATTGGACATACTCCTAGAAAGATCTCACAGCAGCTTTTGACTCAGTGCCTAGGCAAATATGATGGAACAAACTAACAACAACAACAACAACAACAAATTTTATTTGTATCCCGCCCTCCCCGCCGGAGCAGGCTCAGGGCGGCTAACAACATGGTTCAGAGTTAAATTATACAAGTAAATAAAACTACATTAAACATTATCAGCATTTAATTAAAATCTGGTTAAGCTTTAAAATTAAATTAATTTTTTAAAGTGCTAGTGCTATGTTTACTTTTTCTGATGGCGGTTTCCTTCGCAATTTCCATTTCGATCAGGGAAAGCCAGTCTGAAGAGGAAGGTCTTGCAGGCCCTGCAGAACTGTTCTAGGTCCCGCAGGGCCCGCATTTCCTCTGGAAGTTGGTTCCATAGGCTCGGGGCTACAGAGGAGAAGGCCCGGTTACAGGTGCTTTGCAGCTTCACCTCTCTCGGTCCGGGGACAGACAGCAGGTTTTTCCCGGCTGACCTCAGTGCTCTCTGGGGTTCATATGAGGAGAGACGGTCCCTAAGGTAGACAGGTCCTTGACCATATAGGGCTTTAAAGGTAATGACCAGCACTTTGTAACGAACCCGGTATGTAACTGGCAGCCAGTGCAGTTCGCGCAGCCCAGGCTGTATGTGCTCCCATTTAGGGAGTCCCAGTAACAGTCTAGCCGCTGCGTTCTGCACCAGCTGTAGCTTCCGGGTTCGGCACAGAGGCAGCCCCATGTAGAGGGCATTACAGTAATCCAGTCTCGAGGTGACCGTTGCATGAAGCACCATTGCCAGATCTTGGCGCTCTAGGAAGGGAGCCAACTGCTTTGCCCGCCTTAGATGGAAAAAGGCTGACTTGGCAGTGGCTGCAATCTGGGCCTCCATTGATAATGCAGGCTCCAGTAAAACTCCCAGGCTCTTAACTCGGTGCGCCGCTTTCAACGGCGCCCCGTCGAAGACCGGGAGAAGTATATCCCCTCCCCGAGCGCCCCGACCCAGACAAAGGACTTCTGTCTTCGCTGGATTCAGTTTCAGCCCGCTCTTCCTCAACCAGGTTGCCAAATCCTGCAGGGCCCGGTCTAAATTCTCTGGGACGCAGTCAGGCCGGCCATCCATTAGCAGATAGAGTTGGGTGTCATCTGCATATTGATGGCACCCAAGTCCATGTCTCCTGGCAATCTGGGCAAGGGGGCGCATGTAGATATTAAATAACATTGGTGAGAGAACTGCCCCCTGAGGCACTCCGCAATCCAGTGTGCGCCTCTGGGACAGCTCGCCCCCAATTGCCACCCTTTGTCCCCGATCCTCGAGGAAGGAGGCAAGCCATTGTAAGGCAGACCCCCTCACCCCTACATCGGCGAGGCGGCGGGTCAGTAGCCGATGGTCGACCGTGTCGAACGCAGCCGACAGGTCCAACAACATCAGCACCGCCACACCGCCCCGATCCAGGTGCCGTTGGAGATCATCTACCAGGGCGACCAGTACTGTCTCCGTCCCGTAACCCAGGCGAAAGCCGGACTGGCAAGGGTCTAGGATGGAAGCGTCATCCAGAAAGCTCTGCAACTGCGACGCCACTGCCCTCTCTATAATTTTACCTAAAAATGGTAAATTAGAGACCGGTCGGTAGTTTGCCAATTCGGCCGGATCCGCTGTACTTTTTTTCAAGAGGGGACGGACCAAAGCGTCTTTTAGAGATGATGGAAAGCGCCCTTCCGAGATAAATAAATCATCTATTGGTAAGCGTCTTCTTTTTCAGATCCAAAAAGTGTATGAGCAGCCTACTGCCCAGATGAGATGCGGCACATCTGGTAAACTGACCAGCACTATACCACTGAGTAAAAGAGTCAAGCAAGGGTGTATCCTTGTTCTATTGTTATTTAACTTATATCTTAATTATTTAAGTTCTCATATTTCTAGAGATGAATTTCATTCACCTTGCCTGGCTCATGTTAAATTATCCTGCCTTTTATAAGCAGATGATATTGCTCTTCTGTCAAGATCTGTGGCCTACATAAGTTTATAGGTTCTTTTTCAGAGTATTGTTCCAATGAGGGCTTAGCTATTAATGATACTAAGTCAAAGGTTCTTCCTTTCATTAAAAAAAAAGAGATAAAGAAGTACAAGTATTCAGTAGCAGGTCAATCCATGGAGTAAGTGTAACATTTTAAATGCCCAGGAACTATTTTCCAAGTAAACCTTTCTTGGAAGGTGCACTTGAACTCTGTTATAAGAACTATGAGTATTGGGAAGGCCATCCCAAAATTTTATTACTCCTCTGGTGGCCAAAATGTCCACAATTTTTTAGATCAAGGAGCTGAACTGATCTCTCAGTTAAGTAATCAGGACTTTATATCTTCAGAAGCTAAACCATCTTGGCTACTTAAAAATAAGGATAAACAAAGCAGTGTGTGACAAAATTTCTGGCAGCTGTTGTTAAGTTACATGATAACTTTTATAGTAATTTTTAGACTTTCCTTTTGTGTGGTGAGAGTTTGCTGCTTATGACTCTGAAAACAGTAATCAAGAAGTAAGTAAGGCTAACATAAACTTTTGTAGCTCGCCTATATAAAATGCAAGATTTTTGTTACTGGTATGTGTTTTTCTCTTCTGGGATTCAAAACAGCCAAGGGAATGTTTGTGATTGGAGAAATAGCAACAGCACCATGGCCCCAATCCAGACTGGTCCCACAGCTATTTTAGGACTAAATTACATGGAACTTCAGCATCACAAGTAGTTTGAACCTTAGAGGACACACTTTTAATATTTCTGATGAAGCCAATGAAGCCTGGAAGCATATGCCATTCTGATGGTGTTCAAGGTGTTACTAGATTCTGTTTTTTTAAAAACAGTTATGGCACTGACTAAGGCCATGGCCAGGGGGAAATGATTGGTTGATATATAAACTGGCTTCTGAGAAAGTTCACTTTCATTGGCATGCTGCCAGTGATATCCCATTCTTTAATGATTTTTGCTTGTATGAAATAGGATTGTTATATCTTTGCAACATGTTCCATGTTATTCTTCTTTTATACTGAAAAGGTACCTGTATTCTTAATACAGATAACTGGGGGAGGGGGATGAAATCCCTGAAGCGAACTCTGTATCAGTTATGTATTTTAAGCTTATGTCACTCACATATATGTCACATATAATTCTATGTCATAGTAGTTTAATGGCTGGCAGTGGGAAACAGAACTAGATAAAAATTATTTCATTTTTCCTTTTAATCTTGCAAAGTTACAGAATGTATTAAAATTTTGAAGCTGAAGTTGAATTTACAGCAATGCCTCCATCTTTTGATAGCTTTTAACAGCTGCTGTAAAATCATTCTCTTTCTTGTATCCTTTCAATTTGCCCCCCCCTCCCAATTTTCTTTCTAGCAGCTGCTTTTTCTGTTTGTCACCCTCCCTCTGCTACCAAAGTTGGGGGTGGAAGGCATGGGGGTGCTAACACACAAAGCAGTACTTGTTAAAATCTGAATACACCCAGGCAAATTGCCAAATTTAATTCCAAAGAACCCCATCAGTTTCTCAGAGCTACAACAGAATATAGTAATTCTGTATCTGTTGCTAGAACACAGTGTCTCTCAAGCACAAAAAGAGGAAAATATGAATTTCATAGCAGAAGGCAATATATTTTGTCTTTAGTCATTCAAAACAAAAAATATAGGTGGACAAAATGAAACTTAAATGCTTCATGAACGCACCATGAATGCCAAATACTACTACACTAATATACTAGTACTACTGCTACTGACAGGTTCAGATACACTGATCTGTTTAGCACATGGAATTACAGGTTAGCTCTGTAACATACTGTAACTTTTAAACAAGTGTGTCAGTGGAAAGGCAAAATGCACTTTAAAATCTACATGAAATCACTGGGTTGGATCATCTAGAGATTTCTGCTATATTGTTACCAATTTGTATATGACGCTCAGCTCTATCTTGCATTTCTGGCAGCTGTGACCAAGAGTGCCTTTTTATCAGCTATGACCTCTTCTAGGCAGAAAAGATGCAGCCACTAGGGATGGGCACAAACCAAAAAATGAACTACTGTTCATTTTGAACTAGGTTTCATCATTCCCAAACCCAAAATGAACTGCTTTTTTTCCATGGAGGTTCAGGTAGTTAATTTTTATAATTTGTTTCCCAG
Source organism: Heteronotia binoei (assembly GCF_032191835.1). Lineage (NCBI taxonomy): Eukaryota > Metazoa > Chordata > Lepidosauria > Squamata > Gekkonidae > Heteronotia > Heteronotia binoei. The sequence goes on from NC_083225.1 coordinate 69,257,199, forward strand.
ACAGCCTGGAACTGATTCACTCAATTCCTAGGCAACACTGGCAGTGGACTTACAGAGAGCCCTAGAAACACCCAACCATGGAGTTCCCATTCTGCTCTATGGGAGCAGTTATAATACCACACCCTGACTCAGCTGCTTTCACTTTGCAACATAAAGAGAGAAGAGTTGGTTGTTGTGAGAGCAGAAGAAGAATCTGGTTGCTGTGTGGCTGATTTAGAGGAGACTTTGAGGGAATCATTTTATTCCCACAGTTTATAAACACCTCTCCCAGCTGAAAAGGCATGCCTTGCTGTGGTTTCAGGGACCTAGCCTGAAGCTAGATCTGAGGTTTCCTTGGGGCACCTGTTTTGGGAGGCTATAACTTGGACATCCCAAATCCAATCTTCCGCAAACTTGGAAGATGGGTGAAGGAGAGCCTGCTAAATATTCCTTCTGAGTTTGTAGACTCTAACTCATGAGGGGGCTGTTCTACCATTTCCTGAACCAAACAAACCATGAACTGGTTCAGGAAAATGGTGGTTCATGTAAATTCATGGTTCACATTTGGTTCACTCAATCAAACAAACCATGAACCAACATGAACCACCATTTCCTGGTTCATGCTCATCCCTAATAGCTACCATAGTGGCTACATACAGGTTACATCTAGATTAGATTACTGCAGTGTATTTTATGTGGGACTGCTCTTGAGAAGTGTTTGGAAATTTCAATTATTGAAGAATGTTGCAACCAGGATATTGACTGGAGTGGTTGTAAGGACCATACTCCAGTCTTGGCCCATTTACACTGGCTTCCAATCTGTTTCCAGGCACATTTCAAGGTGTTGGTATTGATCTTTAAAACTCAGATCAAGGATGTCAAACTCATTTGTTATGAGGGCCAGATCTGACATAAATGAGACCTTGTTGGGTCGGCCATCTCAGGCCAGTCCATGCGTGTACCTATTTAAGATTAGGTAGTGGAGATATAAACTTTGTAAAGGTCACAGACAAATACAATTAAAGATTTTAAAGAACAACAACCTTAAAGCATGCTTAAAACATTAGCGCTTGTTGATCTTTAAGGTGCTTTCTTTGTATTTCTCCCATGGATTCAGGGAACTGGGCAAAGGAAGCTCTGGCTCTTTCCTTCCTTCCCCAGGGAACCAGGAAGGGGAGAAGCCTCAGTCAATAGAATGGAGGCTTGGCTCAGTAACTCTGCAGTGCGATTGAGAGAGCCTGGCAAAGCAAGCTATTCTTCCCTCCCCTTCCTCCCCAAGGGAGGAGCCTCAGCCAATGGAGAAAATAGAGGTTTTCCGTGTAAGGATTTGTTGGGGTTGAGATTCAGTTTACTAGACCTCATCCACCTCACTACTATCTCCAAGCTTTTGTTCAGGACCTCCACAGACTCTCCTGACTTAGCTTTTAGGGAGAAAAAGAGCCGGATATTGTCCAAGTACTAGCAGTATCTTACTGTAAATCCCCTGATGATCTCTCCCAGGAGTTTCATGTAGACATTAAATAACATGGCTGATGGTTGAAGTCCTACTCTTACTGAAGTCAATGACACTGATTAATTGAACAATAATAGCTTTCAACATCATTCTGAATTCAAAGATATAACCTGTGTGCTCCAGAAATTATAGGCATCACTTCACCTTTTGACAGACTACTTTATGGATTGCTTGAGACTAGAATATTTCTGAGCTAAAAATTAAGACTAATAAAAAATCCAATTACACTGAGTTATATTTTCCTTCTCTGACAAAAGTAAAATATAATTGAAACAACTTTATTTTATTTCAACTTTATTTTCCTTGCAGATTTTTGCAATTTTTGTCTCAATATTACATACCACTCTAAGCTTCTTACTCTCCAGTACATTAAGGGTTGCGTCCAAACTGTCTTAGGCATCAGTCCAATAACTTGCAGTTCTAATGAAAAAACTGCATGTTTCTGAATGAGTTGAACTAATGTCTTCTCCTGCTTTAAACAAAGACACTAATTAAAATGCAAGGAAGAAAACAAGCAATGGAATCACCCTCTCTGAAATATGGCTGGCACTGATTATAGAGGAATACAGCAAGATTTACTATATATTTGCCCAATTACAAGCAATCCTTGGAAGCCTCTGCATACTCTGACAATTTTTGCAATTAGGCTAGGGAAAAAAGTATCTAATTTATAAACTGTTAATAGCAAAACATGATGCCGCATATTGTTTTTTTCTTGATTTGATTTCCATGGCGGGGATGGAAACTGGTCAAAGGGTCAAAATTACTGATTTTGCTAACCAAAATCCCCCCCCCCCAAAAAAAAACCCCTGGTCAAATACTGACAGAAAATTTCTTTCTCTTGTATGTAGGGTTGTCAATCCCCAGTTGGGGGCAGGGGATCCCCTGGTTTGGAGGCTCTTCCCGGCTTAAGGGTCTTCAGAAAGTGGGGGGGAGGGAAATGGCTGCTGGGCATTCCATTATTCCCTATGGAGACTGATTCCCATAAGGTATAATGGAAAATTGATCCGTGAGTATCTGGGACTCTGGAGGAGCTGTTTTTTGAGGTAGAAGCACCAAATTTGCAGCATAGCATCTGGTGCCTCTCCTCAAAACATCCTCCAAGTTTCAAAAAGATTGGACCAGGGGGATCATGCTTGTCACAACCTTGCTACCCCCAAAGTCTCCTGGCTCCACCCCCAAAGTCCCTAGATGTTTCTTGAATTGGACCTGGCAACATTACAACATAAGCCCCACCACTCCTCTATGTGTAGCCATCTGTACAAGGTGGCATTTCCAAATACTTTTAAAAGGTAGTTCACAGTACCGTAAGATATGGGTAACAGGGAATCACAGAGCCAACACTCTCGTTTTTAAAAAGATTGGACCAGGGGGTCCGATTCTATGAGCCCCCAAAGAAGGTCACCCTAATCTTTCATTATTTCCAATGGAGGGAACGCATTTTAAAAGAATGGAGTCCCTTTAGATGTGATGGCCAGAACTCCCTTTGGAGTTCAGTTATGTTTGTCACAACCTTGCTCCACCCCCAAAGTCCCCAGATTTTCTTGAACTAGACTTGTCAACCCTACTTGTATGTTATCCTTTTCACTGTTTATCTGCCTTTTCCCTTTCTTTTCACTCCTTCTCTTTTATGGCATGCTGTTAATCACAATATTGTTTGTAATGAACATGAGCTGCTCTTGCCATCTGTAAAAGCTCCTGTGTGATATTAACATGGTCTGCCTTGTTTTTGTAGACATGATATAAAGTTTCTTTGACCATTAGGTGGGCATTCAAAGTTCTGTTTGAAATGCTGGCCCTTTCATTGGTCAAAATGCGTCCAGATATTGAAAAACCTCTTTCTATGTCTGCACTACTAAATGATAATGCTACTTTTACCATCTTGGCAACCAGTGCATACTTTGGATCTCAAGGTGATTTTGTCTTTTCAAAGAACCAATTATAGTACACATCTATGCAGCAAGTTTCTCTGGCAGTTTCCTCTTTGAGTCTAAGACAAGGGTGGTAAACTAATTTGTTATGAGGTCCACATTTGTCACTAATGGAACCTTGTGGGGTCAAGCCATGCATGTAATGTAATGTAATGCCAGGCAGTGGAGATATAAACTTTGTAAAGGATATAGATAAACACAATTAAAGATATTATTTTTAACGTAAAATACAAACATGCTTAAAACTCTTGTATTCTGTTTAAAATGGAAAGGTGGGGAATAGTGGGACTTGATAATGCAATTTTAAAAATAAAACATGAAGAAAAAGCACAAGGATCACAATAGAAACTAAAAATACAAAATGTTCTGAATCTAGGAAACTTTAAATGGGTGGGCATTGCAAGCTTCTCCCTCCTACCCTGGGCAGGGCCAGCCCTGCCACTAGGCAAACTAGGCGACTGCCTAGGCCACCGGCCTTCTGGGGAGCCAAATTGGGTGCCCCCCACATGACTCAGTGAGCGGCCACCCAGTGGCTGCCTCTCTGAGTCCTCCCTGCATGGGAAAGGATCCTCCCCACCTCTTGGGTGGAGGGGCTTTATCCCTGTTTTTGCACACCTGGGTGCAAAACGATCTCTCCTTCCTGCCTCTCAGGAGACTCCAAGAGGTGTGGGCAGCGGGGCTTTCTCCCTCCTTTTGCACCCCTGGAGTGCAAAAGTAGGGAAAGGTTCTTCTTGGGAGGCTCCGAGGGGTGGGGGGCAACCCCTTCTCTGGGGTTGCTGTGGCCCAATTCCACCATTCTATCCTATGGGACCACAGGACAGAATGGAAGAATCAGGCCACTGCTGCAGTGTAACACTACAGAAGGAGTTTTAAACTTAAACCCTTCTCAAGGGCTATGCCACAGTGGAGGCCCAATATCTTCACTGCATCCTGTGGACCCAGAATGAAGAGATATTATTATTATTAAAACCTTCTGAGTTCCTTTCTTGACTGCTTTCTACTTTCACTCACTACTTCTCATAGGAATATAGTGCTCATTACTGAAGGCTTCAAGAGACAATGGTGCTGAACTCTTCCAAACACAATTAATTATGGTTCTTGTGAGTGTTAGAACATAAGAGAAGCCATGCTAGATCAAGCCAATGGCCCATCCAGTCCAACACTCTGTATCACACAGTGGCCAATATATATATATATATATATATATATATAACACACACACACACACTGTGGCTAATAGCCACTGATGGACCTCTGTTTTTACTTCACTGTGCATCACATGCATCAAAGGTTCTTCTTTCTGAAACACTCCAGTGTATTTTATAAATAAGCAGGCACTCATACAACAAAACATCACCTCTGCTTTCACTGTCTCATGTTTTAAGAGGTTAATTATTATTTCTATACTTTGTGGAAGATTTCACCAAATCACTTTTAGATACAAAGTCCTTAAAGCACTTCGTAACTGCTCAATCTGTCTACAATGGTTCAATCAGTCTTGTGACAACACTTTCCAGTGAAGAAACATGTTTCCTAGAAGAAACATGTTTCAAGAAACAATGATTTGGGATACCAAGATCTCTGAATTTTTGGAAAATCCTCCCATCATGGTGGCCGCCCATCTAAAAAGTCATGAAAAAGGAGAATTAAATTTGCTGCATCTTCTCTCCATTCTGCCAAGCCCCTGCAGAATGCATTATGGACTACATGAATATTATATATACCAAAGGCTGTCTCTCTGTTAATACCATGCCTTTGTCCTTGGAAGGGAAAAATGTTAGGGCAGTGCATTTAGAAACATAGATGGATTTCCCACTAACTTTACGCTGCTTTCACGCTCCTCTTGTCTGTGCGGGATTCTGTTGGATTTTACACTATCTGCCCTGGGGCTTTGCCTTTTTCCCGTGGCAAACAGAAACTGGTTTTTAGAGGTTTCTGTTTGCCGCATGAAAAAGGTGAAGCTAGTTGCAGCCCCGGGGCAGACAGTGTGAAATCTGACGGAATCCCCGCAGAGAAGAGGAGTGTGAGAGCGGCATAAGGCTAGTGGGAAATCAGTCATAAACTGGAAAGTTTCCCCAGTACGTTCACATGATGGCTCAAAAGCAAAGTCAGCTGAAATTGTTTTCATTGTCCAGATAAGCTCTGCTCTTGTTGTGGTATTTCTGACACTATAAAGTGGAATAGTTCCTTTGCAATATGCAGCCATGGCATGGCTACTGAAACTAGTTTCCTCCAGCACACCAGGATGAACCACTGATGGATGTAGCTAAGATCTGTCTTTTAACTGGGAAGTCATCATGTCTCCCCCAAAACGTAGTAAGGAAAACAACCCCCCTTACACACAAATTGCATTCACAAAAAGAAATACTGACTTTACTGACCAATTTTTTTTCAAAAAGATCGAAAATCTAACTTTTACTGGCTGCCATTGACATCTACTTCAACCCTATAAAACTATTCTTCATGAAAACTCCTCCTAACTTTCACACACCACTTATAATTATGATCACATTTGTAAAAGGGTTCCATGGCTACAACTGAGTCTGCAGGTAGTTGCCACTGAAAACCATTTGGTTTGCAACAACAACGGTCTCTGCACCCAAAGACCATGTTAACCCTCTGTCTTTAAAAATATATGCAAATGCTTAAATAAATTCCCTAGTTTAATTAAAGTATATTCAGCCCCCTGGATAATTTTGAATGAGAATCACAGCAGACACAGGAAGAGGACTGGCTACTGTAATTTAACAGGGAATATCTAGATACATTTAAAACTCTGATGTTCCAATTCGTGTGATAACACTATGGTTCAAATCTACCGAAATTAAACTTCCATGAACAATGAAGTACCTGTTATGTCCTTTAGATGTCAACTTAATACAAATAATCTATGCTGGCAATACAAACATCCCTGCATTAAAAAACCCCCCACTATTGTATGGCAGTTTTAACAATCAATTGCAACATTACTTTGCTAGGTAAAAGCTCCCTGCATTCTCCCACTAGCTCTCCCACTCCTTTTCCTCGATATTAAAAATATTTAACCTTAATTTAAAACACTCAATCTGACTGAAAAAATACTAGAAACATACCAAGCTGGCAGTGTTTATGTTCTTGATACAATTTAATTTATACTGATTGTGCAGGGACCCTTTATTTTGGCACCCATTATTCTTTTCAATCTTAAAGTGTACTTTTTTGCCAATTTTGTATTTAAAATATTTCCGCAATTAATGAGTTTAGACTTATATTTAAATTACACGAGTGACATTATCTCATCTGTCTGCTCTAATGATTCCCTCAGTCAAATACTGAAACTTTTTTTAAAAAACTCCCCTTATCAAATACACAGCAGATGTTTTTACTCTATAAAAAAAGCCTCGCTTTTTACAGGATTAGTCAACTGGATAGGCATGATATAGTTGTTAGTAGGGATGGGCAGAAACCAAATTATGAACCAAAATTCATCATAAACTGGGCTTGGTTTGTGGTTTGCAAACCTCGGCTCTTGTCATCCCGCCCCCACAAAACTCCCAGATGGCTTTAGGAGAATCATGTGGTTCATGTTGACAGACACGCTGGCACCAACAGCAGAGCTTGGAGAAGGCACTTAAAGAGACCATCTTTTCCAAGCCACAGCAGCACAATTCAGTGAGTGAACTCAGAAAGCATTTAAATGCCTTCTGAATTCACTTGTGAGTTATGTGGTGGCATGGCTTGCAAAAATCATTTAAAGAATCCATTTAGAGGGATCTACTCATTGAGTTGTGCCACCAATGCCTTCTGAGTTCACTTGCTGCGGCAGTGGTGTGACTTACAAGTGAACTCAAAAGGTTAACAGGAAAGATTAGTGGTTTGTAAGACACCATGAACCTTCGGAAATCTCTATTTTCCCAGTCTATGCTGATCCCTAGCCATCAGTGTCAGACTAGATCTGGGGAACCCAGGCTCTGATTCCAACCTGAGAGTCAATTTGGTGTACTGGTTAAGTGCATGGACTCTCATCTGGAAGAACCAGGTTTGATTCCCCACATCTCCACATGCAACTGCTGGAGTGACCTTGAGTCAGTCATAACTCTCAGAGCTGTTCTGCTCAAGAGCAGTTCTTGGAGAGCTCTCTCAGACACCTCACAGGGTGTTTGTTGTGGGAAGGGGAAGGAGATTGTAAGCCACTCTGAGACTCTTTCAGGTAGTAAAAGGTGTGGTATAAATCCAATCTCTTCTGCTGCTGCGGAAGCTTGCTGGGTGACCCTAACCCACTATGGTTGTTGTGAGAATAAGACTGAGGAAAGGGAAATGATGTAAGGCACTCTGGATCTCCAGTGGGGAGAAAGGCAAGGTATAAATGATGTAAATAAAAATTAGTAACTACTGAAGGATCCAACCTTTTATTGTTTAAATCTGTTCTACAAACAGAAATAATTCAGTAAAAGATAAATCATCATCTAGCAAGTTGCACCCATGAAACACCATTTCACATACGCATACATGTAGCTCTTATGGATCTGAAGACCAAAGCAGACAGCTGTATTGGGGGAGAAGAGTTTCAAGTTTCAAGTTTATTTCAATTTATATCCCGCCCTTCCCACCGAAGTGGCTTAGGGCGGCTCACAACACATAAAATCTAACATAAATTTTGAATTTAAAACATCTTACACAGTTAAAACAGTAAAATAATAAAACATATAACAGCGGTCTATCAAAACTACACTCAGTTTCCAATGCCAGTTAGTTATAAGCCAGCCGGAAGAGGGCTGTCTTACAGGCCCTGTGGAACTGGCCAAGGTCCCGCAGGGCCCTCACCTCTTACGGCAGCTGGTTCCACCAGAAAGGAGCCATTACAACCCACACCTGCATGAAGTTTCTGTGTGTGGTGTTCCTACTGAACAACTGGTTGCTTGCTGGGACAGTATCTGTAACTTAAAACTAAATCCAGACATCCTTCTTCCTTGCCCATGGTTTTATCATATACCGTTCCAGTTTTCTGTTCTAGTGAGAGAACTTTGCAAATAGCCAGATACTGTTCATATTCTGCACTATGCTCAACTTCTTTCATAGCATTTAATTTAAAACAGGCATATTTCATCAGATTCATTGGGACATGCAGCACTAGCCAGAGTTCCAGCTTACATACTTCATAGACATACCATGCACCTGTACCAGCTATCAGCCCTGACAGCTGCTACTGGTGGCTGTACTTGAAGTTCCTCCTTCTCTTCCAGCACTCACTCTTCCAAGCAGCACTTGCTTTGGCTTAAGCAGCAGGAAATGGATATTGCCAGACTATTTTGCTTCCTTGTCCTCTTTGGCTCAAGTGTTTTTCCCTGGAGATGGAAGGAAAGAACAGTAGGAAAAAAGCAGCCAAACCAAAGAGAAAGAGAGGAAGGAAAACTGCTTGCTGGCATCTGTCCATTAATAGTTACAAATAAAAAAAATATCACCAAGTTTACACTGAACATCTGACAGGATGAGACCAGATTCACATTATGGACCCAACTTGAAACCATTCTCAAAAGGTCTCCAGAAGTCTGGACTTGAAACAGGAAATGTTGGCTCAATGTCAACTTTATCCATATTCAAGATGCGGAAGGGAGCTGTACATGAGAGTTAATGATGTTTTCTTGCTGGCTCCCCTACAGATTGTAAACATCTGTAAATGTATAGAGCATTCATGACTACTATATATACAGAAATGACCTCACAATAAAAACATGGAAAGAAAAGCTTGTACCAGAGTATAATATTTTATCATGAAACAAAATGGAATGGCAATCTTGCTGCTGTGTTTCTATTTCATATCATTCTGGATTCCTTTTCAATACAAAGAGAAATTAGACAGTAATTTTATTGATCTATTCGTTTAAATTTCATTCCTTGCTATTTGACACCAACTTCTTAAATGCTATAAAAACAAACAATAGCCACTAAAACAAAACGAAGACATATATTCTACTAGAACTGACACACATAATACACAACTTCCTTACCCTATTGAGATACTGAATAAGCTATTAATATGAAGGTGATATAGGACATTGCTTAGACAGGGAGAGGCTCACATGCAGGATAAACCAAATCTCATACAATGTCTTATATATATATACTGCAGGAAGCAGAAAGACTTTTGCCCTATATCTTGAGAATATGCTGCCTGACAGGGTATGCAATGTATTCTATGTGTGGGGATGGGGGCGGGGGTAATCAATAGAAAATCTACTAGAAAGGAAACCACTACAATGAAACTATTATCTCAGACAGAAATCTAGTATTATTGTGTAACACACGATGACCAAAGTTGCTTAACGTAAGAGCCACACAGAATAAACGTCAGCTGTTTAACAACCGCAAGAAATTAACAGATGTGTCTTTATTAATATTTTATTTATAAAGAAAGATAAAATACATATATCTGCACTTTCCAATACAGCCATGTTAGGAGGAGACTTTAAAAAACAAAAGCTGGAAATAACAGTCACCATAACCAGCACAGGGAAATGTTAGGGAATTATTTTTTGCACCAGTGGGAGAAGGAAACACACATGTACCATATCACTAGTCACAATTTGCATCATTACGCATCTCTCTTTGCCTTGACACCAAGCTTAATAAATACAGCTTCTACAAGAGCTATGAAACTAAGAGGGAACCCCTTAATTCAATCCCTCCTTCCAGTGACTTCATTGGCTCTTGCACTCTTTCTCTGCTCTAGGTCTCTGGGCAACCTCTGTGGTGGAGGAGAAGAGCCTATTTCCCCCTCCTTACCTACTTAACCTGCCTATTTACCTCTCCTTCCCCACTTCACACACAGCGGAAAATTTGGAAATAGTCACCTACTTATGGGTCATCACTCAGAGCCTGACTGAGATCTCAATGCTAAGCATGCTTACTTGAGAGTAAGCCAACATTAAGTTCCTGATATACCTGCGGGAGCCACATAATATGTGTGAAAAAATCACATGTGATTCCTGAGCCACCTCTGGGATAATATATAGATGGAAAACATTAAGACTTTCAAGAATGTCAGCATTCATAAGGAAAAAATAAGTAACTTGCTATTCATGACATCATACAGAGCACACAAAATGTCTGGGGTTACTAAGCAAAGAACTGCTAATACTTCCACAGCAAGAAAGCACATGGTACACCAGCATCAAAAGTTAATACATCTTCAAGCAAACTGATTAAAAAGTACTCTGCAAACTGATTAAAAAGTACTTATCCATTTAGTAAGTTGAGATTTTAAAAATGTTAAAGTAATTACTTTAGTAGTTTCAACACAAAGGACTTTTGCTGTTGTAGTAAACATTCTGATGTATACAAGAAAGCAAGCGAAATATTTACAAGACATCCCAGCTTAGGATCTTCTTGACTTTTCAGTTGGCGTGATAGATGTACATGTCATCCACACACCCCATCTTACTACCTTTGTTTCTCATTATTCTTTGCTTCTGCAGCTCCATTACTTTACATTAAATCTTTCACAGTCTTAACCAACTCTGTATCAGAGGGAAAGCACTAGATTTCCCCCCATCTCTATTTTCTTTCTTTTAGTCTCTCTCCCTCCTCCATTCTTACTTTGTTTTCACCATGTTCTGAAGATCAGTGGGGAATGGGAAGTGATTGAGAGGAGGAAAAGTATCAAAAAGTAGATTTGAACATGTCAAGAATGAATGTTGCCAACTGTAACTACAGACCTCCTGTAGATGTTGCATATTTGCTTTGTGCCCTTTCCAAACAGTAGACAGGTCTACTCCTGGATTATAAAAAGAAAGTTTATAATAAAGTATTTTTGAAATAAGCTGTATCTTCTCTATTGCTCCTTCTTCCCAGAACATTTCTGCAATGCCAGATCTTCCCCACACTAAATCTTTAAAACTTATCTTTTGAATTAACTCCTTTATGCCTCATTATTATATAGAAACTGCATTTCCCAACATTTATCCCATTACTGTTGCCACCTTTATGTTATTATTTTATTATTATTCCCGTACTATCATAACCATGGATGCATACATGTATATTGCTTCCAGTACTCTGTTAGGTGCCCTGTCCACTAGTGAAATGAAGGACACTCAGGTACCCATTATATATATATATGGAGGGCGGTGCCCGGGCTGCTGAGGAGGAAGATGGCGCCGTGAGGGGGGTCCCAGCCGCTGCCGCCTCTGCTTCCCAGCCGATTCAGAAAACAGTATGGCTGCTACTGCTGCTGTCAGCCCCAGTGAGTATTTGCAGCCTGCTGCTTCGACAGCCCAGGATTCTCAGCCATCTCCGCTAGCCCTGCTTGCTGCCACATGTAGCAAAATTGGCCCTCCAGCTGTGGAAGCAGCTGTAGCCTCTCCTGCTCCTCCTCAGCCTGCCCCTCGAGGAAGGAGGAAGTACCAAAAAGACGGGGGCTCGCAAGGAGCGTGCCCTGCCAAAGATCGCCCCTGCCGGAGGCATCATCAGCCTCAATGCGGCTCAGCTTGCCGCCGCTGCTCAGGCCATGCAGACCATCAGCATCAATGGGGTGCAAGTTCAGGGCGTCCCTGTCACCATCACCAACACCGGAGGCCAGCAACAGCTGACGGTGCAAAACGTTTCCGGCAACAACCTGACCATAAGCGGCCTGAGCCCCACCCAGATCCAGCTACAGATGGAGCAGGCACTTTCGGGGGACCTGCAGCCTGGGGAGAAGAGACGGCGGATGGCGTGCACCTGCCCTAACTGCAAGGATGGAGAAAAAAGGTTGGGGGATCAGGGTAAGAAGAGGCACATTTGCCATGTGCCCGAATGTGGGAAGACCTTCCGCAAGACCTCTCTGCTGCGGGCCCACGTGCGCCTGCACACAGGAGAGCGTCCGTTCATTTGCAACTGGGTCTTCTGTGGGAAGCGGTTCACACGCAGCGATGAACTGCAGCGGCATGCCCGGACACACACAGGTGACAAGCGTTTTGAGTGTGCCCAGTGCCAAAAGCGGTTCATTAGAAGTGACCACCTGACGAAGCACTATAAAACCCACCTGGTCACCAAGAACTTGTAGGGCTGGATGCAACCAGAAGATACAGGGGAGCCATCCCAGGGGTTTTGGTGACCCTGTTGCTACGAGGGGTCAAAGGACAGGGGGGGGGGGAAAAAACACCCCAAGTTACACTCCTGATCGGGGACGTCAGCTTTCCCAGTCGTCTCTTGACAGGAAAAGGGAGTAAAGGCCACTGTGTCCCAAGGTCCATCGCTGGCCTCTGCCTCCCGAAGCGCTCCTTGGAACCCTTTCAGAAGGTGCACTGGACAGCGTGGTGTCAGGCTGGGATGTGGAGAAGGAGCAACATCACTTCCAAACAAATTGGCTGAAATCAGCACAAAGTCCAGGAGCGGGCAGGAAAGAGATGGGGGGGGGGGCGGCAGTAGCAAGGCAGAGCCCCCCGGCCCAGCAATCCTTGGGAGCCCACAAAATAATTTTTTTACTCCATTGCACCAAAGGGCCTCCGTATGTAAGTGATAGTAAAACCAGCTGCACCCCTCCCTTGTAGTCCCAGCTCCTCCTCCCCACCCCCACGTGCTTGTGAAGCTTTTTAATGGGGGATAGGGATGCTGCCTGAAAATGGGGACTCACTGCATCTTTCCCCCCCCAGCACATTCCTACTTTATATTTAAAATTATAAATATCTATAAATATCTATATCTATATATTACAAAAAGCCTCCTTAGGAAGCCCCGTGTTTTTTCTACAGAGAACGTTGCCTTACATTCTTCCTCCCTTCCCACCCAGTTTCCAGATTATGTATTGCGGACAGGTTTGTTGTTTTTCTTTAAAAAAATAATTAATTTCCTTAACGAAAGAAACAGAGCCTTGCTTGAATTGAATGGCGCAAGTGCAATCCAAAGCCCTTTCATCGTTACCAAACGCGGGACCCAGACAGTTCCATTTACTGGTCTGTGAATCAGAGCCTTCTCTGTGCACATAGCAGGGTTTTGGATGTTTTCCCCCCAGGGGTGTATGCATGGGAGCAGCCTTTTGTTCATGGAGGAGAGTGGGAGGAAGCCCCTGTGCAAAAGGGAACTCCTCTTGCGTAGGACAGTTCTATGGCCTAGCGAAAGAATCCCAGCTGTGTTAGAAGGTACCTCCAAGGCACACAGAGGGGAGGGGGAATCTCTGGAGCACGATAGCATGTGATTCTGCACTGCTGGGGTGGGCAGCTTTTGCCCAACTGGTTCTGCAGATCTTCACGTAAAAAGAGAATGCTGCGATCCAGTGCCACCTGGTTTCCACGTACTGAAACATAGGCATTCTCTCTCCTGACGATCTCTTTATTGGTTTTTGTTGCCCCTCCCCCCTTTTAGAAAAAGTCTCCCGGTAACAGCCCCTTTTCTCTGTATTATAGTGTATATTGTATCATAGACTATATATTGCATTGTGTTTCCTACATGTTTCAAAAACATACGGCTTGTTATTTTTGAGCTTTTAAATTAAAACAAAAAATCCACTTTATTTTTTAGTTGTAATTGCTTGAAGTATGTTGTTTTTCTTTGATTAAGTGTCAAATCCTTGTTATTTTTTTATTAACGATGTAACTTGGCCAGCCAATGTGAGAGGCTAGCCTAGGGGAGAAACAATCACATTTCTTGATATATGTGTGGCTTCTTTTTTGTAGCAGGAACTCCTTTACATATTAGACCACACATCCTTGATGTAGCCAATCCTCCAAGAGTTTACAGGACTCTTAGTACAGGGCCTACTGTAAGTTCTAGGAGGAATATGGCCTAATATGCAAAGGAGTCCCTACTACAAAAAAGTCTCAGACACACATCTTCTGACCTACAAATCAGCCCCCCCCCCTGGATCTAGAAACTTGAAATTTGGGGAAAACATTCCTTTCATGATGTAGATAGCCATTAAGAAAATATTTTAAGAAATTTACCCCCTCAGGAGATAAAAAGGAGCAAAATTTGTTTTCCCATAAGGATACAGAATGGCTTGGAGGCTGCGGCCTCTTTCCCCACTCACAGAGACAATTACAACAAATGGACATTTGCAGAACCTGCCTGATTGGACGTCACCCCCAACATTCTAAAGCTCACTAGGCTTGCCAATCTTCCTGTGCAGCCTGGTTGGTCTTGAGTTACAGTCACAGGAAACTGCTGACAACATTCCATACTCCACCCCCCCACCCCCCAAACAGTTGGAACACAGAGGTCATTTGCATATGCAGCCTGATGGGTCCTCACCCACAACATTCTAAACAGTATGCATTTCCTACTGGGAGTCATTGAACGTGCCCTCAGGTAAAATGCACCTCCCAGTCTTCCTCTAAAATTTTCTAGGGATTCTACATAAAAGCCTGTATGGAAACTCAGCTTTCAAATGATCAGGGGGAAATGGTGTATGACCTTTTGAGGGCCCGTTTGGAAGTGAACCTCTCACATGAACATGTCAAAGTGTCCACCACACCACCTCTCCCTCCGGCCAATGCCCCCCCACACACACCTCTCACACCCATCACCTCTTACTGCCCTCAAGAAAACTCCTGGCAGACGTTGTATAAGATATGCCATTGTATAAGATATGCTACAAGGCAGAAGCAGCTTAAAGATGCAGCAAAGAAATTCGCAAATGGTACTTACATACCATAGTGAAGCATGTGGATCAAGCTAGTACTACATAAAGCAAAATGCTACCATAACCACAGCCAACTAGATCTAGCAACTGATATTAAAAATGATACAAGTAGTTCCTGAACTGAACTAAGATACTAACTGAGAAACTCAAGGTTTCTGGTTCCTCAGTACGACATTAGGTGAAGAAGAAGCAAATTTTACAACTGTGTTGAAGCTTAAAAGCATGGCCATAGTTTTTCCTCAAAGAAGCAATGGTCTTTAGCAACGCTGTGAAATGCCAATATTCTACAGCACAAATCCATGCTTCTTGTTAGCCTCACATCCACCTCCATAAGCCACCTGAGTTTGCTAATAAGTACAAGAAACCTTGGATCTAAATTGATCAACACATCAGTAATCAAAAAATGGTTTTGTTAGATACCCATTACATCTGTGTGAAACATAGGGCTCCATTAATACTTGCAAGGCCTGTAAAGATAAAGAAAAAAAGATTATGGAGAGAATTAGGTTAACAATGAGAATTATATGCGAAGATCAGACTGTTAAAGAAGATAGGTATAATTGAATCACCTAAAACCCCCAAGTCTATCCACACCCCAGTACGTTCATTAATAAAATTCTCGCAACAAGCAAAGCTCCTGCAGTTCATCAGAATCTCAGTTCTCTGAGACCTCACTACTGAAAGCAAGCTGAGTGATTACCAAAAAAAAGCTGTCCTCAGTTGTGGCCCCTTCATTAGAGGCATTCTCTGCCTAAGCTTCAGGCATCAGGCAAAACCCTGGTTTTAGTCTATCAGGCTTTAAGCTTTTGCTGCCTCTTTTAGCCAAGCACTAATTTTTTGTTTGTTCTCATTTAATATTAATCTATTTCGGGCCAATAATGTATTCTTTAATTATTTGCAATGACCTTGAGAATCCTGTGGTTTGGAAGAAAGTAGAAATGATTTAGTTCAATAAACAAACATATTCTTTACTGCATTTTCCATTTAGCTCTTCTTGATTAATATTTACAGTGTTGCATTTCCACAGTCAGCACTGAAACAACAATGCATCCTATCAGCAAACTGCTGCCATCCTGCATCCCTCTGGCAACACATGCAAGGAAGAGTTACAGCTGAGTATGGCAAAAACACATGTACAGATCTCTAATCAGCCCTAAATAAAAAGGAATGAGTTAAGCTAAAGTGTATAAAGGCTCCGTTTATCTGACTCCTCAGAAAGAGAGGTTAGTACTTAAGCCCCCTAAGCAGATGAAAAATATTATTCAAAAAATCTAACTATGTATAGCTACTTACTTACATGCTCATCATTGCACATATGCAAAATTATGATGTGAAGATGTACCGTATTTCTTCTAGAAAGAAAAAAGACCCATTTCACATGCATACACAAATTTAAATGTAATCGGATTGATATCACTGAGAAGTTATTTTTCCTAAAAAACAGTTGTCAGTGAACTTTGATTAACAAAACCACAGTTTGAAAAGAAGAGAATTAACCATAGTTTGGATTCATTCTTATTAACAAACTACAGTTTGCAGCACATACAGAAGCAATTAATTTCTGATCTGTACATGAGATAGGGTTGACAAGCCCCCTGTGACTTCCGGCAGAGGACTTTTTTTGTGTGAGACATACCAATAAGTGTTTCTAGTCAAATAATCACAAATACTCAAGCCTAGAAGATTTTTTGCAGTTTTATATACAAAGAAGTGGCTAAGATTACAATATCTGCTTGTGAAAGCATAAAATCACAGAAGCAGGGCTTTTTAAAAGCAGGAACACACAGGAACGCAGTTCCAGCTGGCTTGGTATCAAGGGGTGTAACCTAATATGCAAATGAGTTCCTGTTTGGCTTTTTCTACAAAAAAGCCCTGCACAGAAGGGAAGTACTCCCCTTCTCAGGATAGTGAAGAAGTCTTCAAACACTAACAACAGAACGCAGAGGATTATAAATACATTCCATCTTTCTTTTTTAAAAGAGAAATTAGGAACAGATAAGATTTAATAAGGAAACATAAAATACAAAACTGGTGAAAGCAAACCAGTTTTAGAGGTTCTCTCCTGTTCCCCTCCTGCAGAGTGCCTGGTCATTAACAGAAGAATGAATGACAGTTGAGAGTGGCAAACCAATGGAAAAGTTCTTGCTCCTTCTCCTTTTGCCTGCGGCTGCAGTTCATATGTGCAAGTCAAGGCTTCTCATTAGAAAATTTCTGGTCACATTGACATTCAAAGGTGTCAGACATCTCAAGGAACAAGGATTTATTTCTGCACCTCAAAATTTCAGGCAACTAAGAACATTTTATGGGGGTGGGAAAGCAGATGAGTTAAACAACATTCCTCTATTAACCACTAGCTGGTTAATATCCCTAACCCACAATAATCACTGTTACGGATTTCTTTTATTTCTAGAAAGGTTTCCCACTTTAACACTTCTGGAAATCCCCAGGAAGTCCACAGTGTTTCAGATACTCTAAAATGTATGTATGTGGATTCTTCCCCTGAAAAAAGAGTTTGCCCAAACAGATTTATCTATTTTCATTTACTTAAAACATTTTTATCCTACTTCTCCATTCAATTAAAGCCCTCAAGGTGGAGAATATTTTTTTATAAAAAAACCACATTAAAACCATTCAAAAAAACCAGCAGGCAACTTTAACAACATTTTATGGGGGTGGGAAGGATAGTCAATGAGAAAACACCAAACCAAACCAAAAGCTTTTTACATGCTGGTGAAATTTGTGATAGATGCATATTAATGGAGAGGCAGTATGGGCCTACTGACCTTCTACATGGACAATATTGCTAGTTAGACTACAGTTTCTATTCCACTTTGCTGCCTTGCCTTGATGATCAGCACATGCACAATTTAGGAAGGAGAGAGGAGCAAATCTTGATCTGCAAGCATTCACTTAAAGAGCGTAATCAAAAGAATCAAAACTTTTGCTTGCTAAGCTACATTGTTGGGCTGTGTTTGTATTTGCCCCAATGGACTTCTAGTTGTTTGTAAAAAGCTAGCTGGGCATTAAAATGCACCTTCCATTTGGAGAACTGCAGCGCTGGCTGACCATCCATCTTGACAGGTGCATTCTGGATTCAACCTTACTTTCCTCCCCCTAGCTTATGCAGAAATTTGCACATCCATTGACCATTTGCTTCCTTTTCCTCTGATAGAAAGTAATTGGATAAAACCAGGGCCCTCGGATAGAAAGAAATTGGATAGATCCATCATGGGCCCCCAGACAAAGATTCCATCTGTCTCCTCATATGATCCTGGCCCAAACAAAATATCATAACAAAACAAATCACTGAGCTGGCTGTTACCATACGATCTATAATAATAAAAGGATCCACATTTCAACCTGTCTGCCCATTTGTCACACTTAACTCAGAAAATAAAACTAGGAATCTCAAAGTTGGCCACTAGCTACAGGATAATCATAGGAGTTCCAGGGCTAAAAGAGAAAAGAATTGGAACACCTTCACCCAGGTTATCTCCAGGCCTCCCATGCTATTTGCAAAGGAAGCTAAGCTTGGGTAGTGGTTAAAGTGTCCAACCAGGATCTGGAAAAGCCAGGTCTGAATACCAGCTTTGTCATGGAAGCTTGTTGGGTGACCATGAGACAGTTACACACTCTCAGCCAAACCTACTTTGCAGGATTGTCATATGGATAAAACAGAGGAGAGGAGAACAATGTAAGCTGATTTGGGTCCCCCTTGGGGAGAAAGGAAGAATATAAATAAAGTAAATAATTTCTAACTTCTGTTCCACACTTGTTACCACTGAGGCAAATTAACATTTTTTTGAAATGTGTTAAGAGTGGAAGCATCCTTTTACAGCATGGATAGATTATTAACTCCCCGTTCATAATATTAACAAAGGGTTGAGGGTTGCTCCTGTACTACTCCTAAATATGTTCTAAATTGCTAACCAGGATGGGTGACATAAGAACATAAGAGAAGCCATGTTGGAACAGGCCAATGGCCCATCCAGTCCATTCTGTATCACACAGTGGCCAGAAATTTTATATATATATATATACACACACACACACACACAAAAACTGTGGCTAATAGCCACTGGTGGACCTCTGCTCCATATTTTTATCTAAACGCCTCTTGAAGCTAGCTATGCTTCTAGCCGTAACCACCTCCTGTGGCAGTGAATTCCACATGTTAATCACCCTTTGGGTGAAGAAGTACCTCCTTTTATCCCTTTTAACCCGACTGCTCAGCAATTTCATTGAATGTCCATGAGTTCTTGTATTGTGAGAAAGAGAGAAATGTACGTCTTTCTCTACCTTCTCCATCCCATGCATAATCTTGTAAACCTCTATCGTGTCACCCCGCAGTCGACATTTCTCCAAGCTAAAGAGCCCCAAGCATTTTAACCTTTCTTCATAGGGAAAGTGTTCCAAAACTGTAATCATTCTAGTTGCCCTTTTCTGAACTTTTTCCAGTGCTATAACATCCTTTTTGAGGTGCGGTGACCAGAATTGCACACAGTATTCCAAATGAGACCGCACCATCTATTTATACAGGGGCATTATGATTCTGGCTGATTTGTTTTCAATTCCCTTCCTAATAATTCCCAGCATGGCGTTGGCCTTTTTTATTGCAATCGCACACTGTCTTGACATTTTCAGTGAGTTATCTACCACGACCCCAAGATCTCTCTCTTGGTGACGAGGAGCTGAGACTGAAAAACAGAAGGGGGGATTAGAAGTGAGGATAGATACATGGCAGATCATGAAAGGAAGAGAGCAAAATAAAGAAGAAGGGTATGGGAAAGAGTTAGGGAAGTGTAGAAAAAACAAAATAAGATTTTTATTTTGCTAACAAACACTAACAACCAGGGTTTTTTTTAACAGGAACACAGTTCCAGCTGGCTTGGCAGCAGGGGTGTGGACTAATATGCAAATGAGTTCCTGCTGGGTTTTTCCTATTTAAAAGTCCTGTTTGGAACAATTGTGACATCGGGGTGTGTGGCCTGATATGTAAATGAGTTCATGCTGGGCTTTTTCTACAAAAAAAGCCCTGCTAACTACCTTGCCCTTTTGCAAGATCTGGCTGTGCAGGAACTGGGTGACACTAAATGGAAAAGGAAACCATAACAGTGTTGGAGATAATAACATTGTTAGGAATGTAGCTTGTCCTGGCTGATCTTGCCTTGCTCCAGTGTTGGCTTGGTTGATATGTTTAGCAGGATCTGAGAAACAACCCTGCAGAAAGGCTGAGCCCCAGTGTCAGATAGGCTCTTTACTGTGCTCTGCCTTCCCTGCACCCTAGTGGCTATTATTGGAACTGCATAAGAATTTTTTTAGAACGCATTCCGTGAAGCCAGCATGACTCTGGCTTCAGGGGCCCTCCAGCTGTCTTGGAAGTAAATTCCAGTCCCCCTGTCGGCAACCCTCGATAGAACTAGACATAAGAAAGGCTATGAAATTTTGCAATGCCTTCTACAGAGCCAAAATCTATGCCCTTATTAACTTACACATGTTGAGTACTGCAACTAATTGTTCTGTATTTCATATAATTCCACAACCACAAGTGCACAAAAGTACACTATAGAAGTGGATCAGGATATTGTCTTCTAAATGTTACTCGGCAAATCCTATCTTTTTTAAAATTTAATATATTCCAATCATATGCAATACCTAACATGTATGTAATAAATATTATCTTAAAGTTTATGTATTAAAGAATGCAGAATAAATAAGAATTCATGACACCTGAAGCTGTGGTAGCAGAATAGTCAATGATAAGTTTTTGCTACCCAAGGTCTTTTGTGCTTACATCTTCCATGCAACAGAACCAAATTATATCACTACACACCTGGCAACCATCACAGTATCCCTAACTTCATGAACAGGGAAGACATTTTGGGAGGAAAGCAGCAGAAGCTTAAACCCAACCCTGCTCACTGTTCTTTCATTACTGCTCCCCCAGCT
Organism: Heteronotia binoei; assembly: GCF_032191835.1. NCBI lineage: Eukaryota > Metazoa > Chordata > Lepidosauria > Squamata > Gekkonidae > Heteronotia > Heteronotia binoei. The sequence continues at coordinate 69,278,167 of NC_083225.1, forward strand.
ACTTTTTGTTGACAGAGTGATTATGCAGCAGTCAGGACACTGAACTGATTACAAGTGAAGAAAGCTTTATTTAGGAAATGACACACAGGACAGAAAAAGAGATAAATCTTGTTGCCTTGGTAGCTGAGAGAGAAACGTTTTAGACTGTTCAAGATAATTCTATACAGCATTCCTCAGACAGACAAGGAGGAGCATCTCTAGCTAGATAGGACTATAAGGGAAGTCCTCCTAAAGGGACTCCTCCTGCAGTTCTGTCTAGCTAGAGCTTTGTGGGACCAGGCTATGTGTGTCATAAAATGTAATGCCAGATAGTGGAGATATAAACTTTATAAAGGATACAGACAAACACAATTAAAGATACTAATACAAACATGCTCATAACTCTTCATTTAAAATGGAAAGGTGGGGGGATAGTGGGATTTGGCAATGCTATTTTTAAAATAAAACATCCAGAAAAAGCACAAGGATCACAGCAGAAACTACCAGTCTACTCAGATTTGCAATGGCTCTCCAGTGTAGTATGCCCCTGTGGCTGTGGGAGAATAGGCACCAGTTCTCAGTTCCAGTCATCACAGAAAAGCTGGCTCAAACCATCAACCTTTTATTTGCAAAGAGACAACTCCAGCAAGCAACAGCCTCAAATGGCCACACAAATTCTGGAAAGTGAAATTATCTGGGTACAGAGACCTTAATGGAAATTCATTCTGCATTTTCTTTGCAGCTTTGCAAGCCCAGAAGAGCTTCCTGCTGAAGCAGGCAAAGACAAGGCAGAATGATCGAGGAACTTCAGCAGTCCAGGAGCTTCAAAGGGTAAGGACATGAGGAGGAGGGGGGGGGGTCAGAAGACCTGCAGTCCTGATTAAAGCACTGGGCAGGCCAGTTGTGGCCTGCAGGTCATAAATTTGACACCCGAGTTAAAGCTTGCTGACCGCCACCACCACCACCACCCCGCCGGCCGCAAGATTTTCTTTCCTTTTTTTTGTACAGAAGAGATTGCTATATTCCACCACTTTTCAGCTCAAAAATCCCACAACCCATGGTTAGAGAGAAAATAGCTACTAGGAGGCAGGAGACTCCCCAGTCTTGCACTTCTCCTTTACATTTCCCTTCACCTAGCCCATGAAAGGAGGCTTGAAAGCTAGGAGGAAGCAACTGAGGGAGCTGGACAAAAGCAAGATGTGATGCAGCAGCAGCCCGGGAGAAGGAAGTTGTTCGCAGGCCAGATACGACCTCCTTAAGGTCATCTCCTTCTACATAAACTCTCTTTTTAAAAGAACGTATCTCACTACTGTTCCACTCATTTACTACTTTGTCAGAGAAACAGAATCAAGTAGGTACATAAACAATCATTTCCTTTTCTTCCAGAGTGCTTCAGAGGCAAGAAAATGTCAAGCACCCAGAAAGATACCATACCATAATACTGCAGGGGGCTCAAGAATGGCATTTTAAAAAAAACAAAAACAGATTACACAGCAGTCGGTGTCTTGGTGACACTGCTAATGCTTAATGGAAGAATTTCAGAATGATTCACTGATTGAACAAAACATATTCTTGATATAGTTTAGGAACTTTCAAACCCCAGAAACATTATACATAATGGTTTCAGTCACAACTAAGAAGCAATAAATTAGAAGAACACAGTGGACAAACTACAACTATACACATTTAATTGAAATGCATATCCACCTTTAGAAAGTGCTTAACAACAACAGACAACTGATTTAAATAACAGCTGATCAAAGTAAATGCAATCTGTCTTTAGGATGATCCTATAGTTCAGCATGTTTTTCTCCTTAATGTAAGAGAGTGTCATGAGTCACTGCACTGCAAAGACTATTAGTTCAAGCATGAAAAGCAACAGAGTGCTCTCCATGCCAAAAGAACTTGGTGGCTGTTTTGCAATATTACAAAAATGAAGGGTACTAACAAGCATGAAGAGACCCTTTACTTTTCAGTCTAGTCTCTCATAAAAGAAAGTTACACCACCACCTTGGGAAAGCAAATCATAATAGTTTTATACTTCAAATAAGACTTGGAAGATCCATAATAAAGAGATAATAAACTCCAAGCTTATTGGGGACAAAAATTACTATTTTTTTCATGTAGATCTGAAAAGCAACAAACAGAGGATTTAGAGAGAAATGGACCAAAGGATCCCACAATTGAAATGTAGCCAACTTTAATGACCAATACTAATCAGATTTTACCATTACTGTGTCTCACAAAGGGTTTTTAATCCTGCTCAGACAAAATGTACAGTTGAATAGGAAGAAAGAGGGCTGCTTTTCTTTCAGGATTTGCCTCCAGCTGCTCAGAAGAAGAAAGCACAGTTAAAACACAAACACTGTTGTCTTTCCTTTCCCAGTTCAAATCACACACAGAAGTCCTTACCCCAGAACATGAGAAATATATTCCTCAACAGCTGTGCACAGAATTAGTCACCAGCATAACCACACATCACATAATCACTAATGTAATTACTAACTCCTACTATGAGTCGTGTGGCAAAACCCCAGATATCTGATGAAGTGTTCTCTAGACTGTACAAGCTGATGCCACAATAAACTGGTGACAAGTTTTTTTAATGCAACAGAATAATACAGCCATTTATCCAGAATTTATTACCATATACCTTAAGTTATCCCTTCAAATGCTCATTTACAAATGTCTGTTATCTTCCCTTCAAAAAATGTTATTAATCTGTTAAGTGATGCAGATAGATAATATTTGTATAGCTTTCCTCTGGTATTCTTCAGTGATGTTCCTTAGAAGTTTTCAGAGAGTGGAAATAATCTAGCTTGTCCACTTCCGCTTCTCTTATGAAAACTCCACTCTTCTGGTTGGTTTAAGACCATTCAATCTAGCAGCTTCATTGCCAAAGATCTGGCTACAAGACAATTTCTTATGTTTGCAACAAGATTTAGGCTGAGAAAGGAGGTGGGAAAAGGGAAGGTTAGGAACACATGAATAGCTAATGATCCAACTGGCATGCAATATCCTACTGAAGTACTCAAGAAGGTGCATTATGTGGTCCTCAATCCCCTCAGCACACTTGCATGGACATTACAGGGGGTCATCTACCCCAGTAACACAGCCAGAATATTTACTAATTTTTTAATTAGCTTGAATGAGCTCTCTGGGTCCTTTCTAATTGTAAGCGGATATGCACAGATGAAAAAAAAAATTGATATATTCTCCAGAACAGTGCATAGGTTCTGTTTCATGTCAAAACTTCTGGAGTTGTAAAAGAACTGTTCTACATGGATCAGCATTGGTGTAATACTGGCCCCAAAACCACAATGCCAGTTCAATGTCAGTACAGGTGCACTTCAAAAGGGTAAGGTGGTCTGGCTGATACCTTATTCAAAATAAAACCAAATCAGCAACTGCCTGTATGCATGTCTCCTCCGTTGTGACCACCACTTCATGGAACAGCCTGCCTGAAGGAAGGCTACCACTCTCCTGGCTTTCTGCAAACTATGCAAAACTGAATTGCTCAAAAGGCCTTTTGTACACAGGCAACAGAGTTAAACAGTACTAAATGATTCACAAAGTAACTTGGATTGTGGTACTGTTTACAGAAGCTAGGGTCCTTCTTGGAATTTTGCATCACTTAATGTGTTACGTTAATACCCTTGCTTTACTTCAGTTCTGTTTTTTAGACTTCTGGTTGGTTCTACAACCCTAACCCTATTTCATTATTTATTGAATGTCCTGCCTGTTGATTGTATTGACTCACTCTGTGTAATCTGCCTTGAATCTAAGTGAAAAAGGTGGAATATAAATGTAAATAAATTTTAAATATTATTTTTAAAATAACAAACAAAAGAGGGACTCAGCACAGACATAATACAACCCTCCCAGCAACTTATTTCCTAACCTATCAGTATTCAAATGAAGTGCAGACACAGTTGTCACAACTAGGACAACAGTTTTACACACTGAAGCTCCAGTTAGAAAAGCCTTTCCTGTTCTAGGTACCCAAGAAATGCCAGTACAACACTTCTTCTGGTCATTTCAGTGTAAAGTATGAATATGAATGGTTCTGAGATTTTTATACTAATGTATTTTCTGAACCATTACTGTCTTTGGTCTGATCCAACATATACTGTATTTGGACAATTTCTATTAATGCAATTTGCTGGAGAAAGCTTCCTTTGGTTAAGTGTCTGCATGAATATCACTAATGAATATTGCTTAGGAAACTTTACTTGCATATCCTTCCTTGTCTTCCCCTATCAATTCTAACCAAACTGAACACTGTTTGTACAAACAGGATACATGAACTAGCAAGGTAGCTTGGAATAATCAAAACAGTAAAAGTTGTGTAGCTTAGTTGCTGGGTATAGTTCTTTCCGCATGTCCTGGTCGAAATGGTAGTTTCAATATGTCTGGGTCACAGCAAAAGTATTAGTAAATACTTTATGGTAAAACAGTAATGCCCTCTTTAAAATAATCTGAACTGTTAATAGCAATGTCTGCTAACAGAGCTCTCCATGCTGTAGTGGACAAGCAGAGTAATTGCTAACTCTTTCCATACTTTCTAGTGCAAGTAGGACTCTAGGTTTATCCAACCTAGAACTGTAAAGCAAGAAGAACAGTCTCTGGATCAGGAGCTAATGCTAGACTGTGATAGCTTCTTAATTCTCCACATAGCCCACTAGAATATGAACAAGGAAGAAATACCAAATGCGTATATGTTTTTGTTTTTAACAACACTTTAGAAGCAAGACAGCCAACCTGCTATTCAACCATACCAAGAGACTGCTTTATTCAACATCAAAGCATTTAGGGAAGAGACTCATAAGCAAGCTATGCCCAAATACCAAGAATGAACAGTAACCAAATTAAATCAAGTGGAAAGGAATTGCACATATTTAAGCTGCTTTCAAAGGGAGAAACCAGATTTTTGTTTAGAACATGGCCAGGCACTTTCAGGAACTTGTCTCTCTGGATACATCACTTAGTACACAGTACTGCACAAGGAAGGATTACAGCCTTGCACATGTGCACAGCCAATATGGAGGCACTTCTGCGTGCTCATTATGACCCCAATGAATTGGCTGGTTTGTGTTTCCATTTGCATGAGAATACATATTCTCCTATGCAGCTACCTGCTGATTCTATATGCAATTAGTTGCTTGTAACTGACAGTGGATCAGTGCCTGCAGGGAGCCAATTCAGATCTTATGAAGCACATAGGTTGGGTCTGGGATCTCATCCTGTTTTTTCCTCTCCCCTTTTTTCAATTCCCTCCTATGTAACAGTCCAGTGAGCTGCAGATTCTCCTCACTTCCCATGTGCATCCTGCCTGATTCAAATTAGAAGCATGATGCAAGCAGAAAAACAGATTCAGCTTCCAGCAGCAGGCACAATTTAGATGGTATCCCAGAGATGTGCCACCTGAAAATGGAATGGACAGCGGGGGGCTGCCCTTCCTCCATGTTCACCATAACCTCAATCTGAACCAAGCACTATGAACACTGAGAATAATCTGCAACTCGCATTTGATTTTTTCCCAGAGTGCAAATTCTAGACCCAGTCTATGTTTTCCATCATTTGAGGGCCAAACTAGACATGATGGAATCCATGGGTCTGTCTTCTGCATATTTCCACCATTTTAAAGCAGTTTTTGGAATGCCACAAGGGATCAGGCCCACAGTGCAGCACTCTGAGGTGCTCTTATCCCTATACCTCTGAGTGCCAGAACAGCCATGGGAAAGGGCTGTGGTTATTTTGGCATTCTAAAATGTATGCAATCAGGTCCTTATGACGTTTTTAAAATGGCAGCAGCATGCAGAAGTTGGACCCATGGACCCTGCACATCTAGTTTGTCCATTTGCTAGATCAACTAGCAGATTCTATAGAACAATTAAACCTTGTATGCAAAATTTTTATTCATAATCAGCGTACACTTACCTAATGAAAAACTAATATTTGTGTCCAGTGGCACCTTTATTAAGACCAACAAAAGTTAATTCAAGGTATGAGCTTTTGTGTGCAGGTACACAAAAAGCTCATACCTTGAATTAAATTTTGCTGGTCCTAATAAAGGTGCCACTGGACTCAAAATTTGTTCCACTGCTTCAGACCAAAACAGCTGTCCACCTGAATCTTAACGAGAAATGGTTGCTTGAATTCCCTTGGTTACATTTATCACTTTTTTCAAGTGTGAACTTAAAAAGAAAGTTACAAAAATCATAACCATTACTGCTATAAGCATTCCCAAATTATAAGCTTATATCAATAACGCTGATGGAAGTAATAAGCTCAAAAGTTAATCTAGTCATGTGGAAGGTTAGACTCTAAGAATCCCATTCCACATAGGCTGTATTTATAATTTTCTGGGCAAATTACTCTAAATGGCTAAGAAAACCAGATAACTTTATTTGAAGACACTTCACACCCACACCATTTAATATGTAATTGTTTTCAAGCATTAGCCTCAAAATAATATTAAGGAAATGGACACTGAAAATATAAAATATCTAAAGTTCAATATTAGAACTGGAAGAATAAGGAGAAGAAGAGAAAAGATTGGATTTATACCGCACTCTTCACTTGGAGTCTCAGAGCAACTTACAGTCTCCTTTCCCTTCCCCTACCCACAACAAACACCCTGTGAAGTAGGTGGAGCTGAGAGAGCTCTTTCAAGAACTGCTCTTCAGAGAACAGCTCTGAAAATACTTGTGACTGACTCAAGGTCACACCAGGAAGTGCACGTGTAAGGAATCAAACCCGATTGTCCCAGATTAGAGTCCACATTCCTTACCACTACACCAAACTGGCTCTCTGATAAACTTTTCACCATTACCCCTGCCTCCCCTCTTTTCCTCATGAAGGTTCTCTTTATGGATCCTTTCTCTAAATTTTAATAAATAGTCTTCCCTATTGCCCCAGTCAAGTGATTTAATTTAGTCAATTTAAAGTTTCTTAATCTTTTACAGCATTAATGCATCTTAATAGACAAATGGCCTCCTGAAATCCATAACAATTAATCAGTTTCAAACTCTACATAGAAGCAATTAAGCAGCTATCATAGGCCTTCAATTTAAAAATGCATCCTACATTCTTAATACTATGCCTACCAATATGTCTATCTTAGACAATAATGCAATGTAGTTGATCTGTTAGCAGTTACTTAGGTCCAACAAGCCTACAATGCAGCCCTATGCAGTGTTATTCCAGTCTAAGCAAGGGATGACCAAACACTTATTGGATTGTGTCCTATTTGCCATTCATGAACAGGAACCTGATTTTTCAACAGCTGTTTCAACTGCTGATCTGTTTGCAGGTATTCAAATGTCGCTTCTCTGCATTGCTTCCTATCTGTGAAGGACCGCACAACTGGCATTTTGCACATGCACATTCTCATGCAGCTCTCATTCTACTACACCCATCCTTCCTGCATAACTGCTCTGCCCAGCAGGCAATTGTTTAAATAGATAACTCAAACTATGTAGATCAGTCATAAATAAGTTCTGGGTTACAATTAAATCCTACTATTTGGTATTTATCTAAGTAGTCCTTAGTAAAGTTAATAGCTGCTGATAGATTTTAACTAGTAGCATCTTTGCACATGTGGAGGTCTGCAAAAACCTGATCCAAACTGGTTCAGCAGCCACTGACAGCTGCTCAACATAAATCAAACAAACTGAGTGACTAACATAACATCTGTTTGCTACCTTCAAACATGATAGGTTCAACTGCCAGATGTGTTTGTGGCAAAAGTCACAGAATCCCTTGTCCATGCCCAATAAAAACAATGACCTTAGACTGTGTTAACTCTGCATAGGATTGCACTGCTGATCTACTGTGGCACTGTAATTCAGTGTTAGGAAATTAACAACCTTCTAAATCAACTGAATTAAATGGGTTTTTAGAATGGTGCAACTTTGTGTAGGATTTCAGTGCACATTTCCAAGATTTGTTTGTTTTTAATTGCCCATTTCTATTCCACAGCTGCACAGCACTAAATACTACCAAAAAATTACTGACAACATACCGTACTTTGGTGAGTTACCACAAAACTATATAAACCTATTAAGAATATCTTTGTAAAAGGAGAAATACAGGTACACAGATCCAGAAAGGGCACTCTGTACTTAAAAGTTGTCTTCAGCAGACATAGCCTTATCACATGGACACATCCAGCCAGGCTGGCCCTAGACTGGCACCCTAGGCAAGGCTAACTTCTGCGCTCCTGCCCCCCTGCACTGGGCCCTGCACTGATAATGTCACTGAGTCAAATAGGGGGCACCCAATTTGGAACCCCCAGAAGGCTGGTGCCCTAGGCAACTGCCTAGTTTGTTTAGTAGCAGCGCCAGCCCTGCATCCAATCATAATCTGTTTATCCAGGCCCCTCTGAATAGGCTGGGTTAATTTTTTTTATAATATGGGTATAAACAGGTCTATTAATTGTGCATAGCTAGAACTGAAAGGCAGAGGTGGCCAACGGTAGCTCTTCAGATGTTTTTTGCCTACAACTCCCATCAGCCCCAGCCATTGGCCATGCTGGCTGGGGCTGATGGGAGTTGTAGGCAAAAAAACATCTGGAGAGCTACCGCTGGCCACCCCAGAATAGAGGCCAGCAAGTGCACTGCAACTCAACGAGCACAAAAAGGTGCTTTTACCATAGACTTCACTCCACTCTGCCATGTTAAAAGACACAGATTATCACATGCCACCACAATTCAAGACAAACACAAGACGCTATATGAACCTTAAAGTCAGTTGATTTCATGTTGTACATTCATAAGTACTGAGCTGGTTCCTCTTTTGGCTTTGGCCACCTAGGCTGTGTACTGTTCAGGGCTTTTTTGAGCAGGAATGCACAGGAATGCAGTTCCAGTTGGTTTGGTGTCCAGGGGTGTGGCCTACTATGCAAATGAGGTCCTGCTGAGCTTCTCTACAAAAAAGCCCTGATACTGTTTAAAAATAAAGCTACATGCAGATGCCAGTGCAGATGTGCATCCTAACTCAGGAACAGATAAAACCTACTCTGGCTTCTGGTATTTATAAGCCTCCTAGGTAAGCACAATGCAAAACAGAGTGTAGCATGTATGTATTCAGAAATAAGCCCCACTAAGTTCAGTGGAACTCCCTCCCCAGTAAGTATACCTAGGACTGCAGCCTTATAGTTCAATCCTCTGAATATTTATGACTTCTGTAGTGCTTACTCCCAAGTAACTGTACACAGGACTGCAGCCTTAGTCTTCTGTTTAAGAAATGTAATATAAAAAGTAGAGTGTCTAAGAATGTTTCAAAATACATTGTATAAAGCTGCTGTTCCTGTTTAAATTTCTGCTCAATACAGAAGCAAATAGAATTAATGCTACCTTTGTAAACTAAAAAGCTTACTATAAATGAACTGTGCAATAGTCAGAGATTCATCTGTATGTTGGATCCCCTAAAAACTTGCATTTATTAAAAGTCTATACACCTTAGAGATAATAGGGTTATCATCTTACTGAATGGAAGTAAGAATAAATGTGATCCCAGCAAACAACAAATAAAGTTCATAATAATTTTGCATGGCTCCCCCCTCTCCCAAACTGTTGAGAACTTGGGCTACAATGCCTGTTCTTAACTTACTGCTCTAAAGAGTATACACTCTGGAGATCCACTTACACTGATTGCAATTATTTACTTCCACAGCTCCCATCCTCATATTTAAATATACATATGTTTAAAGTGTAATCAAGTTCTTGCTTTGTTTGAACAATTACTTCCATTAAAAAGAAAAGAAAAATCATTGAGGCATTAAAAACAATTTCCTAAATAACTCTGTTAGAGATCTTGTTATAGAATCCATTGTAATAGAATTGCACCATACATTTAAGCTAGCAAAAGAAGCTACTTGATCACTTCTGCTGTCACCCACATCTCAATACGTAACCCCACATCTAAGGTCAACTTGTATTCTTATGTACATGGAGAGGAGACAGGGTCTGAAGCATTCTCTCCCAAAGATGAAGATATCCTCAGTCTAGACCTGCTTTGTATAGATTAACAGAAACCAGTCACCATATCTGTACATTCATTTGATGATCACTTATAGTAACGCAAAGTCTCTGGCAGTGTCTTAGACATTTCTGCTGACTATTAAAGTGTGAAATGCGTGGGTGTGTCATGAAGAACCTATTCTGTGTCTGATCCTTACAACATTGGAAACATAGACATTAAAATAAAAGCCATCCACAGCTGGAATAAATTTGGAAAGTCTTTCCCATTTTCTCTTAACTATAAAGGCTAAGCTCTGACACAAAGTTATTCAAACATCCCAGGAGCATTAATGATAGTTAAATGTTGTTTTAAAATGCGAGAGGAAAGGGGGGGGGGGAGGGAGAATGTCATTTGCACTACAATCCATCCGCAGTCTCTCTTGCAAGGGCACCCAGCAGGTCCATGACTTTCAAAGCAGACCAACTGGCTGCGTTTAATGAAGCAGGCTTTAAGTCCAACAAGCCTTAACAGATCACTCATGCCCAAATAGAGATTCTTAATTCTGTTTGGCGGACAAAATTATACTGAAAAAGTTAACGGTGTACCAGATATTGTTTGTTTTTAACTTCAAACTCCCTACCCATCCAAGCTCCCACAAATAAATGTAGGACTGAATACGCTAAGACCTCCACATACGACAGCAGCAGAGGGATTGTGCCACAGGTTCAGATTCAAGCAGCAATAAGCCAATTTCTAGAAGCACAAGGATCAGAAGCTTTAAAATCCCAGGGTAGGAGAGTCTCCGGTGGCAGGCAGGGCTTGTCGAGCCGACTAAAGAATTAAGGCAAAAGTGGTTCTTGACGCGAGAGCAGCTAGGTGCTCCTTTTTCATCCCCATCCTTGACTCAAGGGGCACCCAAACCTAAACTTCATCTGAGCCAGAACTCTCCGCCATTCACCCAACTTCTTTCCCGTCCCCAAACCAGGCAAGCGCACAGCACCTCGCAGCACTTGCAAAGCCCCGTTCCCTCAGCACAACCTCGAAGAGGCTGACCAGCTCAGGGGCTGCCGTGGCCCCCTTTGGCTTTGGAAACGACCCACCGCACTCGTGTGGCAAGTTCGGGGTCTCGTGTGCCTCCAGAGCAGAGTACTCCCAAAGCCCAGAGTAGCCAGGGCAACGCCGGCCAGCCTCTGCGGCACTCACCCATGGCCTCGTGCAGGTGGCTTCAGCTGGCGCCTTCCTCTCGCCCTTCAAGATTGGCTTTCCCGGGTCTGAGCAGAGAGCCCGCAAACTCCCGGCGTTCTCCACGCTCCACTCCCAGCCCTGACTTGGCCGCCTCCCACCCCTCCTCGGCTCGGCCGGCTACATCAGACGGGGGCGGGGCGTGCACTGAGGCGAGCAGCCCCCTTCCCAGGACAGGGAAGAGGCGCTCTTCCTTCGCGTCTGAGCGGAGGGGAAAGCGAGCCCCTACACAGTGAAAGAAGGCGCCTTGTGGGGAACTCTCGAGGCTAGGGGATCTGGGTGGAGTTAGCTCCCTCTTAATCTTTGCTGTTGCTCAAAGGAGCAAATAAAGTGGTTCCCTTTTTCGGTGGGTGGGGGTGGGTGACTGTCTGTACCTTTGAGAGGAAACCGACAGGCAGAAATCCATTTCTTTGCTTCTCTAGGCTGCTGTGCCTGTTGAACATTTTCCTGTCAGGAGCAGACAACCAGGCAAGAATCCATAGGATCCTCACAACAGAGCAGTACTCATAAGAGAAGCAATGTTGGATCAGGCCAATGGCCCATCCAGTCCAACACTCTGTGTCACACAGTGGGCAAAATACACACACACACACACACACTGTGGCTAATAGCCACTGATGGACCTCTCCTCCATATTTTTATCCAATCCCCTCTTGAAGCTGGCTATGCTTGTAGCTGCCACCACCTCCTGTGGCAGTGAATTCCACATGTTAATCACCCTTTGGGTGAAGAAGTACTTCCTTTTATCCATTTTAACCCGACTGCTCAGCAATTTCATTGAATGCCCACTTATTGTGAGAAAGGGAGAAAAGTACAGTACTTCTTTCTCTACTTTCTCCATCCCATGCATAATCTTGTAAACCTTTATCATGTCACTCCGCAGTTGACGTTTCTCCAAGCTAATTTACTCTCGTATACACTTTTGCTTGGAAGTAAACTCCATTGAATTCAAGGGGATTTACTGCCAAAAACTTTACACAGAAGAGGGTTGCACATCTGTCAGTAGCCGCTATGATAATTTAGGCTGAAATTCTGCAAGCGCAATAATGGGCATTATATGCAATTACCGTATATCTTACCTGTCTTGCGTGGTGGTCAATGGGTTCAGAAGCCTGAATCAATAAAAATGTATTTAAAACTGCCTGTGTGTTTTTCAAAAGTACACAATAGGAACAGGGCTTGTAAATCACTTTTAAGAGGCACATGTGAATTGGGTCCAAGAATGAACTTCTCCGAGTCTAGTTAGTGGATACTGAAGACCAGCTGCAAGGAATTACTACTTCAAATGTCCACTGCTTTTGAGAGTTCGAGAGGCTTCCAGTTGACAACTGCTGTACTAGATGGCATGATCGCATAAAATAACACTCTAAATTGTCCCTGTTCATTGTCTCTCCAAGATTCCATTAACAGCCTCTACAAATGTGTTCTGTTGAAGCCGCAGTGGAAGCATGGAATGTGAAGTTCCTTGAAGCTATCAACAGGGTTGTCCCTCATCTACCTCTTCTGCTCTTGGGATGAAACCCAGTCACCTGGTTTACTACGGAGCTGGGCAATCTGAATAGGATTGGGAGACATCTAGAATAGCACTGGCAGAGAAACAGTACTTAATCTGATTGCAAAAAAACTTCAAGAACAGAATGGAAAGAGAAATAGCTGTATTACAAATGATTACAACACTTGGAACAAACACTTCTCCAGGACTCAACAAGAATATTGTTTTTTATTTCACTACATGTGCTATATTCATTCAGTTCTTACATCTATTCATTCAGTTCTTACACATCTCTTTATTTTAGTGTATTTCTTATTTGAAATAGGATAGAAGTTGTAATGTAATGCAATTAATCCGAATGGTATATTGCACAGGTGGCCAAACTGTGGCTCATGTTGTGTGGCTCTTGAAGCCCCCACCACCCCATTGTTCAGCTTGGAGAGGGCATTTATCTCTTTAAATCAATTATCCAAGTCAAGCCAGTTGGCAGCTTGGAGAATGCATTTAAAGTTAAAGTTGCTTTCTTTCCACCTCTTCTTTTCTCCTCTCCCCCCATCTGTTCACTTTATTTCCACCTTCTTTCCTTCCCTCTCTGCCTCATGTGGTTCTCAAACATGTGATGTTCATGCCATGTGGCTCTCAGACATCTGACATTTATTTTGTGTGGCTCCTATGTTAAGCAAGTTTGGCCACCCCTGGTATAATGGAATGCATTCCTCTGGTAACAGAGGAGACATAACACAGCACAACAAATCACCTCATTTCAAGGCAAAAAAGATACCATCAGTTACCTCCACACTTGAGAGGAGACAGATGAAGCGTGACATCATGGTCAGATTATTACCCTTAACATGCCGTAATTAACACATCTGACATATTTATTTGCCTGTTTTCTTCTGGAAATGAATCTAAACAATTATAACATAAACTTAGCTTGTTATTCTTGTTTGCATCAGATGCGTGGTCACTCCGATTGTACCCCGAAAAATCTAGACCTGGCTCTTCAAGCCGTAGCATCTTGGCTCAGGCTGAGTCGGTTGAAGTTGAATCCGACGAAGATGGAGGTTCTCTATCTGAGTCGCGGTGGTCCAGGGGGGGAGATCCCTCTGCCGGCTCTTGATGGGGTGTCACTAATCCCGTCCTCCAAGGTCAAGAGCTTGGGTGTGCTCCTGGAGTCCTCTCTTACAATGGAGGCCCAGGTAGCAGCCACTACTAGATCCGCCTTTTTTCATCTTCGGCGGGTGCGGCAGTTGGCCCCCTTCCTGGAGCGCAACGACTTAGCACTGGTGATCCATGCTATGGTCACCTCAAGAATAGATCACTGTAACGCTCTCTACATGGGGCTACCCTTGGCGCTGACCCAGAAACTACAGCTAGTGCAGAACGCTGCAGCGCGGCTGCTAATGGGGCTCCCCCAGTGGGAGCACATTCGGCCAGTGCTGAGAGAGCTGCACTGGCTACCTATTGTGTTCCGAGTCCGTTTCAAGGTGTTGGTATTGATCTTTAAAGCCCTCTATGGTCAGGGGCCTGTCTATCTGCGGAACCGCCTTTCCCCACACATTCCCCAGAGAGCACTGTGTTCAGGGGCAAAAAAATCTGTTGTCCATCCCTGGACCAAGGGAGGCTAGGCTGCAGCTGACGTGAGCTAGGGCCTTCTCAGTGGCAGTGCCAGAATTGTGGAATACTCTCCCAGAGGCCATAAGGGCCCTGCAGAATCTTTCCACTTTCCGCAGGGCCTGTAAGACCAAACTGTTTCAACAGGCCTTTGAGATCTAACCTAATTTGGGAGAGAGCTGCCATTCTATACCATTAAAGAGTACCATGATCATCATTTACATTTATATTTATGTTAAATTATATCATAGTGATACAGCACCAAAAATGCAATGGAATGTTTTAATGTTTAAGTGTTTTAAATAATTTTAAATTGTAGTTTTATTGGTTAAATTGTAAAAATGTATGTTGTTAGCCGCCCTGAGTCTGCTTGCGGAGAGGGCGGGATAGAAATGTAAAGTAATAATAATTAAAACATTTCATTATATTGTATGCTTGCATACCAATTTGCTATTCAACCTTCATCTCTTATGTATGGACTGGTAAGTCTCATTCCATTCTGTCGGACAAAGTGTGCACACATGGAAACTCACATCCTGATTAAAACTCTGTTGGTATTTAAGGTGCCATTGGACTCTATCTTGTTCTGTAACTTCAAGCCAACATGGATCTATCTGACAGACTGTGTGATAGAACTCATAGTAAGACCTATGAAGTGGTAGTGATAGCAGCAAAGAAAAGTTACTTCTCTACTATTTATAGCGTCATCTAGTTCATATCCATCCTAATTGTTCAAGACAGCTCAGCATCTGCTGATGCCTAAATCTGAGTCTTTACTGTCCCAGACACAGACCATTAGCTGTGATATTTTAGCCAAGTTTTTCGCCAATAAAATTTCAAGAATATGCTCTGGTCTGTCAGCTGTAACATAGGTACACCAGAAGAGAGGCCTGATACACCGGCTGGTTTATTTGTGGATCATTTTTACCCAGTTCTATGAGGGATGTTGACAAGATCTGGGATTTGTGAAGACCACTACTTGTACTATAGATCCTTGTCCATCCTGACTATTAAAGTCACGTAAGGACCTCATCAACAAATCTTAACACAAATTATAAGTTGGTCCCTAACTCAGGGCACCTTCCCTTAGCCATTTAAATAGGCAATTATCCATACACTATTTAGAAAACGATTCCTGGAAGAAAATGATGTGGCCAAATATCGCCTGGTCTCTAATCTACTCTTTCTGGGCAAAGTGATTTAGAAAGTAGTAGTGGACTAGCCGCAAGTCTTCTTGGATAACTCATCTGCTCTAGACCCTTTTCAGGCCAGGTTATGACACAGAGGCAGCTCTGCTAGCTTTAGTTGTGACCTCTGTTGAGTGTAGACAAAGGACAAGCCTCCCTGTTGGTCTTATTGGATTTATCTGCAGCCTTTGATACAGTAGATCATGCCATCTTGTTGAGATACTTGAAGGCAGAAGTAGGTATCAGGGGATGTCTTGAATTGGTTCCAATGATTCCTCATAGATTGGAATCAAAGGGTTGCTATTGGAAACCAGTTGTCATCAGTGTGGGACCTATCTTATAGTGTTCTAAAGCTGCCTGGCTGCCGTGGTTGACTGCCTGAGAGTGAACAAATTGAAACTAAACCCTGAGAGTGAACAAATTGAAACTAAACCCTGAAAAGACATAAATAATGCTGACTGGGAAGATGGAGGTCTTGAAGGACATTGTGCTCCCCACTTTTGATGGGGGTTCATTTGACCCTTTCTGACTCAGTTAAGATCCTTGGGGTTATACTTGACCCAGCATTATCGCTAAAGAAGCAAGTTAATGCAGATACAAAAAAGTTCTCCACCAGCCCAGCCTAGCCTGTAAGAAGGCCCCATACCTTGATATGATTGATCTGGTCACCTGGATCCATGTCACTGTAGCATCAAGATTAGGCTACTTGAATGCCCTGAGCATTGGTCTCCCCTCCAAATCAACTCAGAAACTCCAGCCGGTGCAGAATGCTATGTCTCAGCTATTATCAGGAGCTAGATGGAACATGTGCGTTACACCATTCTGCAGATACAAAGCCCTTCATGGCCTGTCTTATCTGCTGGACAGTCTCTCCACCTATGCTCCATCACAACAACTTCACTCATGTCAGCAGGGACTTCTGTGGGTGCCATCCTGCACACGGGAAAATCAACAACTGCCTGTACATGCACTTTCTCCATTGTGGCTCCCACCTTATGGAATGGCCTGCTTCAGAAGGTCAGGAGGGCTCCCACACTCCTGGCTTTCCACAAGGTATACAAAATGAAATTATTCAAGAGGGCTTTTCTGGACAGGTAATAGAGTTGTGAAGAGTCCCATGGCGCAGAGTGGTAAAGCTGCAGTACTGCAATCAGAGCCCTCTACTCACGACCTGAGTTCGATCCCAGAAGCTGGTTCAGGTAGCCGGCTCCAGGTTGACTCAGCCTTCCATTCTTCTGAGGTCGGTAAAATGAGTACCCAGCTTGCTGGGAGGGGGAGGGGAAGTGTAGATGACTGGGGAAGGGAATGGCAAACCATCCTGTAAAAAGTCTGCTATGAAAACGTTAAAGCAACGTCATCCCAGAGTCGAAAACGACTGGTGCTTGCACAGGGGACTACCTGTTGCACTGTGCAAAATGGTTTTCAAACTTACTTGGATAAATGATTAGGGATTGTGGCCTATACTGGTTCGTATAGCTTACTATACATAGGATCCTATTATGTAACTTTTGCTTAACGTGTAATGCTAATACTTAGGCTATGCTTCAGTTCTTTCAGGTTGGTTCCAGGCTTCTATAATCCTGATGCATTATTTATTGAATGTCCCATTTTGCTGATTGTACTGATTTGCTGTGTATAATCCACTTTGAGCCCCTGTAAGAAAGGCGGTCTATAAAGAAGGATATTGGATTTATATCCCACCCTTCACTCTGAATCTCAGAGTCTCAGAGCAGTTCACAATCTCCTTTATCTTCCTCCCCCACAACAGACACCCTGTGAGGTGGGTGGGGCTGAGAGAGCTTTCCCAGCAGCTGCCCTTTCAAGGGCAACCTCTGCAAGAGCTATGGCTGACCCAAGGCCATTCCAGCAGGTGCAAGTGAAGGAGTGGGGAGTCAAACCCAGTTCTCCCAGATAAGAGTCCACACACTTAACCACTACACCAAACTGGCTCCTCCAGTTTGTAAATAATGTAAATAATATTCTTCTCAGAAATCTATTTTACAATAAATTGGTCTTATAGTTAGGAATATACTGTATACTTCTCTGTTATGTCTGAGGAGCTGCAATGTTGTTGCTATTATGCTACGTGTGTTGTAAAGTATGTTAAAGTATGATTGTATTTGTTTGTTTTGTCTGTGAGTCCCTGTTACCCATGTCTTACAGTATTGGGAACTGCCTTTTAAATGTATTTGGAACTGTCACCTCATACAGATGGCTACACATAGAGGAGTGGTGGGGCTTACGTTTCTGTAGTGTTGCCAGGTCCAATTCAATAAACATTTGGGGACTTTGGGGGTGGAGCCAGGAGACTTTGGGAGTGGAGCTATAAGCAAGGTTGTAACAAGCATAATTGAACTCCAAAGGGAGTTCAGGTCATGACAAAGGGAGTTCTGGCCATCACATTTAAAGGGACTGCACACCTTCTAAATGCCTTCCCTCCATTGAAAATAATCAAGGATAGGCTCTCCTTCTTTTGGGGCTCATAGAATTGGATCTCTTGGTCCAATATCTTTGAAACTTGGAAGGGGTTTTGAAGAGAGGGACCAGATGCTATGCTGCAAAATTTGGTGCCCCACCCCCGAGCCCCAGATACCCACAGATCAATTCTCCATTAAACCTTATGGGAATTGGTCTCCATAGGGAATAATGGAGTCCCCAGAAAGCATTCCCCCCCCCCCATCCCCGCTTTCTGATTACCCTGAAGCCAGGAGAGGGTCTCCAAACTGGGGGATTCCCTGAATGCACCTGGGGATTGACAACCCTACATTTTGGAAATGAACTCACAAATTTTCTAACATGTCATTGACTTCCTGTTCATTTCTGGATCTCACTTAAAATACTATTTTGAACCTTTTAAGCCCTAAACAGTTTGGGACTTAAAGATCCACTGACGTGAAAAGTTCATATGTGCTCAGTCCACCAACATAAGTTCTATGTGTCCTACCTCTATCTGAAGTCTGATTGGTGGATCCAGAAGAAAGGGCCTTTTCATATCGTAAGGCCTGGCCTCAGAACTCTCTAGTCCAGATGATTCATCTGGCTCTCTTTCAGCATACATTCAGATGCGAGTTTAAGAAACTGTTATTCCAGCACAGCATTGATTGGGGTTGACTCTTCAAGTCAAGTCAAGTTAGCCTTTATTGGCATAAAATATATAGATATATATATCAGAGCAAATGGGTTAAAAAAGGATAAAATGGAACGATTGCATACATATATGTAAGAAAAAGCATAAACATAAACTGTTTCTATTAGATCCTCTGATGTGCCTTTAAAACAGAATAAAGAAACTTAGCCACTTTATCAGTAACACTAGATGAAGTATCGTTCAAAAGACTATAGACCTTAAGTGCATCAGAACAATCAACCATGCTGACTAAAAGAGGATGTAAATACTTGTGACGAAGATCTGTATACAAATAACAATAAAGAAGAATATGAGTAACTGACTCCACACATTTTTGCTTACAGAGACAGTATCTGACTGAGTAGGCTGTCTTGTTAAATCTGCCATAAAGAATGGCAGAGGGCATGGCGTTGCATCTGACAAGGGAAAAAGCACTATGCTGCTGTGGCATCTGCAAGGCGGATAGATATGAGGCCATTTTCCCAGTACTAAGAGAGATCTCAAAACTCAGTGGAGAACAAGTTTTCTTAGCCAGACTGTATAGGTCTTGGCCCTCAATATCTAGCAACCTGTTTTTAATTTGTTGGACTGTGGTGGTGAAGGACAGCATGGACAATAGTTATAGGGATAAACCCATTGCTTTGATTTTTCTCTCCATATGTGCTGACCAATTTGACAGATTAAATTCAGAGAGCATTTGAGAGATATAACTCTCCGGTTCAGAGTTGTAGTGCAAGTGCAGCCAGAATTTGAAGGTCATAAGCCATGCACTAGTAACCATTAAAGACATACCAATTTCTAAGCAGATAACTGCATATAGGACACATTTTGGCATCCCCAGAATTTTACGCAAGAATTTGGATTGGACACGTTTGATAGCACATTCATAAGATCCAATCCAGATTGGGATGCCATACAGAAGTTGTGAAATCACTTTGGCTTTGAATATTTTTATGGCATCTGGCACAAACTGGTTATCTCTGCCATAAAAAAAGCGAGCTGTGGCAGATGTACTGATGTTAGCTATCTTCACTGCATACTTGCAATGGGTAGACCATCATATTATATTGAAAATAAACACCTAAGTATTTAAAATACTTGACTTGCTCTATCTTTTTACCATCAGTAACCGATTTGTAAAATCTCCACTTTTTTGAGAAAACTAAGATTTTGGACTTCTCATAATTGAGCTGGAGCTTATTACTAGTAAAATACAGAACACAATGGGACAACAGACGCCTTAAGCCCACTCTAGAGCAGGACAACAGCACCGTATCGTCAGCATAAAGTAACAAGGGTACATGTAATGCACCGAGTTTTGGACTATGGCAATCAGGACCAGACAGCTGAATAGCCAAGTCATTAAGGAAAAGATTGAATTAAAAGGAAGCCAAAATGCAACTTTGTTTGGCACCCTTATTGGCAGCAATCTTTAATGTTAGGTTGCCTGCTAATGAGCATTTGATCTGGCAGGTGGTAGAAGTGTGTAATCTCTTAATAAGCATAAGGAGTCTTTTATCCATGTTTAGTTTATCTAGCTTAATCCAGAGGAAGTCCCTGTCAACTGAATCAAATGCGCCTTTTAAATCTAAAAAAGCAACAAATAATTTCTGGTTATTTTGCACAGTGTGCTTGTTGACTAAATGGGATAGGGTAATGCAGTGGTCTAAAGTCGTCTTCCTTTTGCAGAAGCACAGCTGTTCAGGGCCTAGAATTTTTTCCTGCTACATTCAGAGATTGAGCTTGACTAATAGATGTTTGGGGTTGACTCTTGTGATTTGATCTGCTGTTTGGACTTTTTAATCATATTATTATCGTTTTGGAAATTTTTTGTTTGACATTTACGTGAATAGCTATCTTGTGTTAGCTGTTTTGTGGGTCTTTACAGGACAGAAAGGAGGTGGGCATTTTAAAAAACCAACATGATGATGAGTACTTTGTTTATTTTTACCATACGCAGTGCCTCAGCTGCTGTTTTCTATTACAGTTTTATCCCCTGTCTTAAACACAGCTCTTTTCTGAATCCCTTTAAAATGATTTATATCATTCTCGAACTTGATGTTCTAGAAGAGGACATTGTATTTTTGTGTTGTATTTTTTAAAAAAATCTTGTCCTTCCAAGGAGATCTGGGCGGCATAGGTGGTTCTCTCCATCTCCACTGTGTCTTCACAACAACTATGAGAGCTAGGCTAGTAACAAAGACCCATGGCCCATGGTCACGTGGGGAGTTTCATGGCAGAGTGCGGATTGGAAGCCTGGGGTGCAGTCAGACGTACCATTAGTGGCGACACAGCTCCGTCTGGCTGACAGATTAAATGTGTTCGTTCAGACATCCACATCTGGCAATCGAGCGTCATCCAGGGTCATCCTGGCTTGCTACGCCTGAATGGCGCATTAATTTGACAGCACAGAAAGTCCAGCCCTTTTTCAAAACAGTGGCACAAGATCAGCTTTTTCATGTTTGGACAGCTCACGCGCGATACTGCCTCCCACCTTTAAAAAAAAAAAAAGCCCCAGCAGACATGCGCATTGCCAGATCATCCGGGAAGCTGAGGTGACACTTCTGCTTCTCCAATCAACACAGGATTGGAGGGGGGGAAACATTATCCCACTATTCAGAACAGGAAAAAAATCTTTTTTTTCAATGTGGAGGATTTTCAGATATCATTGTCACTGCCAATTTCTAGGAAAGAATTCCTGGCAGTTCCTTGGTTTGAATCGGCAACATGAATTCCGGAAACTTTCCCCCTTCCCCCTGCCTCTGCAGCAACGTTTGATTTCCCAGCTCCAAGCAGTTGGGCGCATGTTCAATGGACCCCCCCTCCCAGAAATCACCATCTGATTACGCATGCTCCAAGAAAACTGCGTGATAGTATTGGATGTCTGATCGCGCAACAACAGAATGAATCGCATTCTTGGATGCTCGTCTGAATGGCCCTGCATCGAATCAATATTCAGCGGTTCAGATTTGAGCGCTACACACCCACTTTTAATGGTACGTGTGACTGCACCCCTGGTCTCCCAGTGACCCAGGCACCACATTAGCTTTCTCTTTCTTAGACTTCTTTAAGTGATATTAAGAGCTGTTTATAATTGAAGCATCATGTAAAGTATGCAGGAGATTTCAGGTGTACAAGTACCTATTTTAAAAGAAGGGACTCACAACAACCCACACTTTTTAATTTCACTGCAATGCAATTCTTCATCGTTCAGATTACACCCTCACTCAAAATTCCATTTATATTCCATCACCTCACCTACGCACTTGGCCTCAGAAACTATCATGACTGTGGCAGAGCTGTTCCCTCCTCTTCAATCTACATCTTTCCACCATGAGTACAAATCCCCTTTTGCCCCTAAGCTTTTTTTTTTTGGCAGAGAATTTAACCCATTAGCGGAATGACACAGCCAATGGCTTGTAGTTTGTTTCTTCTCATCTCTCTATCCTAAAGAAGAACATAAACAAAAATAAGAGGATCAGAAATACATAATTCAAAAGGTTTACCAGGACAGATAAATATTATTCATCACTTTGTGTATTATGGGTAGAAATACACTTTACAGAAAACATACTTGAAAATGGCATCCCTGTTCAGAGACACTAAACCTCTGAATCCCAGAGCCATGAGGCAACATCAGGGGAAGGTCTTGGCACCTATGCCTTGCTGTTGGCCGTCTAGATGAACTGGTTGGTCACTGTATGAAACAGGATGTTGGATTTTTTTTTGAAGGGGGAGGGTTGCATTTTTAATGTGCATCTGTGTGTGCACCTGTCATGCCAACCTCTGGTGACTGACCCCTGCTAGGGGATGGAGGATATTCAGAGAGGTGGCTGAATAATACCTGCCTCAAATCTGGAATTCCAAGGAGGTCTCCCATCCAAGTACTTGATGGAGTCAATCCTGCTAAGCTTTCAAGATCTGACAAAATTGGGCTTGACTAGGCTATCCAAGTCAGGGCTAGTATGCTGGACTGGATGAACCACTGGTCTGATCCAGCAGGGCTGCTGTTATGTTCTTAGAGAGAACTCTTGATGCTGTTTTCAGTATCATTTCTAGGTTTTGCCTAATACCCACTTCTACGCATTGTCTGTGTGTGTCTTGTTCAAATGCAAACTGGCTACAATTTCAGGTTCTTTGGATTTGTACTTTTTTTGGTATTTGTGTATGTTCTACTTGTATGTCTAGATAGATTTAACACTTCATTACACAGTGTACAATCTGTCCATCTGATTCTGATGGTAAATAGCTCATAGCAGAAACTGTCTCTATTTCTTCTCTTATTTTTTCTGAAGTTTATCAGCACAGATCAGCTTTCTGTATAGTAAGATACAGGATATTTTTAAAGGGAAGAGGTTAAATCCTGGTTTCCTAAAAAGGTCCACCAAAAATGTTATATGCCGTCTTTTATATGTAAACAGTCTGCTGACTCTAAATTCTGGAAATATGATCATATGGACCTGTCTTTTACCAAGTCAGAGTATCGATCCACCTAGTTAGAATTATACAATCTAACCAGCAGCAGCTCTGCAGGACCTTAGGTAGAGAAACACAGGCCTGTTACCTGAGATATCTTAACTGGCCATGCCAGGGAATGAACCTAATACCTTCTACAGGTAAAGCATGAGTTGGACCATGTTTTTCTTCTTTTCCCAGAATCCTTAAGCAGTACTGGGAGAATCTGTTTTCAAAGAAAACATGCTCTCATATACTTCAATACACTGAGTTTTCCAGCAATTTTAATTCAGCTAAATTCCAGTACTGGAGCCAGACTAAAGGGGGAAGGAATGCTTCAAGCACCTGTGTAAAGTGAGCTAGGGACAAAACCAAAGGTGTAAAAAGTTGCATTAAAAGTATAAAATCAGTGGCCTAACATTTCCCAGATTAAACACAAGAAGAAGAATGAGAGAGAAACAGGAGGAAAAAAATCCACCCAAAGCCTTGATGGAAAAATGTTGGTTTTTAACCACATACTAGAAATTCCAGTAGCTTTATGCCATGCTGATGAGACAGCTTTCCTAATCTAGGATATCCAAAATAGGAAGGTCCCATTCCAGATGGCCACTTATTTTACCACAGAAAATGTTTGAAGGCAATGCAGAGTATCTGAAGACAACCTTAAGTGATGAGTAGGTATGTATGAGAGCAGGCAGTCTTCAGGTTCCCATGCTGTTTAAAGTTTTACTAGTTTGGTGTAGTGGTTAAGAGCAGCAGACTCTAATCTGGAGAACAAGGTTTGATGCCTTATTCCTCCACATGCAGCCAGCTGAGTGACCTTGGGTCAGTCACAGTTCTCAGAGCTGCTCTCTCAAGAGGAATTCTCTCAGAGCACTCTCAGCCCCATCTACCTTACAGGGTGTCTGCTGTAGGGACAGGAAGGGAAGGAGATTGTAAACTTCTCCAGGACTCTGAGTGAAGTATAAATCCAACTCTTCTTCTTTTAAAGGTAATAACTGAAGTTCAATCTGGAAGCTGATTGAAGAAGCTGTTTTAGCACCATGGAAATATGCTTTATACAGAAGGCAGACTTTGAATATGTCTGAGACTTAATACTACAGTGCATACTTTTGCAATACTCCATAGAGAAACCACTTAGCTATCATATTTTATTCTGTCCTTCCTTCAAGGAGCTCAATTCTCTCTTCTCCCACCCAAATTTATTCTCTCAACCCTGTGAAGCAGGTTAGTCTGAGGGAGATGGACTAAGTGTGCGTCACAGCTGAGTGAAAGTTGTCTCTTGACTCCCATATCCTCGTTCAACACTGTCATTGTTGTATCATTTTGTCTATTTGTCCATACTTTTGAACATGATTAAACACAAACCTATTATTTTCAAATGCAAACAGTTGCCAGCACCTTATAAGAAGCCTTAAAGCATGAACATATTTTTAGTAGCTACAGTCTACTTCACCAGCTGCTTGAAGTGCCAAGAAAGCTTGATTTATGTACAATGAAGAAGAAAACCTTTCCACACTGATACCAAAAGATAAATGTGAGTGATCTGGATGTGACTTCATTCCACTGAAGCCTAATATCACGGACAAATACTGATGTGGTTCAAGTGCACCAAGCCAATAAACAATGACTGGTATACAATATTTGTAAAGCACATGGAAAAGAGTTACTTATTATGTGAGCTATCCATTTGTAGTTCTTATTCCAGAATTATAAAATATTTCTGAGCTTTTTTTTTAAAAATGCACAAATTGGCCACTTTTCTTATTATGGATATAACTGTATTTCTGTTTTGTGCTTAGATCTCTGAATTCCATTTAGATACCTTTCTCAGTAAATTGAAGTCAACAGGGTTAGGAGAGTGCAACTTTGGGATTGCATTGCTAGATGTCTAGTTGAGGTGTCTCTAACATTTGTGCTTTGCATATGAAGTTTTGGATTTCAGCTGCTTGGTGCCATTTTAGATTCCAGCTGCTGGGTACAATTAAAGCATCACTGTTTTTAGAATCAGGGTCAGACTCATACCTGCTTTAGGTGTTTCCCATGATAAATCACTGGGCTGTTCTCACAAGCCTCTTTGGAAACATCAGTCATGTCACAGATAGATT
Source organism: Heteronotia binoei (assembly GCF_032191835.1). Lineage (NCBI taxonomy): Eukaryota > Metazoa > Chordata > Lepidosauria > Squamata > Gekkonidae > Heteronotia > Heteronotia binoei. The sequence goes on from NC_083225.1 coordinate 69,303,337, forward strand.
TAAAAAGAAATATTGAAGAACCATCTGCCAACAACGGTGATGGTAGAAATGAATTAAATAGCTACCCTTGATAACAGTCTCAGGTTGTTTCCCTCAATCATGGTTCAGTATGTAAATGTGAGCAGTGATTGCTTAAAATAATTATAATTGCACATTAAGCAGAATGCATAATCTCACCTCAATGAACCACAGTTAATGTTATCTGAAAATTAGTGAGTACCATTTCAAAGTTAATTACAGCATGCTAACTAGATCCTCGCAAATAAGTGGCATGCCCTTATCTTTCCAGTGTGCACTACTTTCAACCTGCATGGTAATAATGTCTTTGAGACACAGAGGATTATAAAGAATATATAACTGGAAAATAATTAATTATTGTAACCTACCCTTAAAATAGAACTGAGAGCCAGTGTGGTGTGGTGTTTAGAGGGTCAGAGTAGGATCTAGGTGCCCCAAGTTCAACCCCCCACTCTGCCATGGATGCACTGTGTGACCCTGAGCCACTCACACTCTTTCAGCCTAACAAACCTTAGGGTTGTTGTGAGGATAAAATAAGACCTGCCTACTTGAGGGACCGTCTCTCCCCATATGAACTCCAGAGAGCGCTGAGGTCAGCTGGAAAGAACCAGCTGAATATCCCTGGGCCAAGGGAGGCCAGATTGAAGACCACCCGGGATCGGGCCTTCTCCATTGCAGCCCACTGCTGTGGAATCAACTCCCGGAGGAGGTACGGGCCCTGCGATGTTTAGATCAATTCCACAGGGCCTGTAAGACCTACCTCTTCAAAATAGCCTTCACCTAATACCGAGGCAAGAAAGTCTCGCTGGACATGTTTTAGCCACTGAATTTTATTAAAGACCTAAGTTATAGCACCACAATGTTAATTTTAATGTAAGTTGTTAATGATTTAATGATGATTTTATAATTGTAACTGTAATTACTATGTAAGGTTTTATTGTATTTTATATTCCTATGCTGTGAGCCGCCCTGAGCCTGCCCTGGCGGGGAGGGCGGGATACAAATAAAAAGTATTATTATTATTATTATAAGAGGAGAAGAGAATGATATAAGCTGCTTTTAGGTCCCCATTGTGGGGAAAGACCGGGTATAAGTAAATAAATAACTATGCCACCTGGCACTTATACACTTGTGTGTCTGCTTTGGACTAAATAGGAAAGATGAGATATAAATATTTCAAAAAATATATAAAGTCAGACTAATAGGCTGTACTGACATGGATGGCCAAGGCTAGCTTGATAATGTCAGACCTCAGAATATCAGCAGGGTTGACCCTTGTTAGTACTTGTAATGGACCTGCCAGGGAAGTCCAGGGTCACTACACAAGTTGGGCAATGGCAAGCCATCTCTGAATGTCTCATGCCTTGAAAACCCTATGGAGTCACAATAAGTATGCTGAGACTTGAGGGTGCTTTTCACCAGATTGATAGGTTAGGATGAAATCTGAAAATTACCTTTCTTTACAGTCTGTATAGATTGATTTATGCATACTCACTTGTTATTAGGGTCTGATCCGGTAAGAGCTCTTATATTCTTACATTACATTCAATTGTGCAACCACCAGAGATAGGGCAAGCAAATTCCTCCATAAGACTTGATCTGGCTAACAACCTCCTGCTCAAGGAAATGTGTGTTAAATTTTAATTGTCTTTTTCACGGTTCTTTGATGCCTGTGGAAGTCAATGTGGACTGAAAGCAATACAAAAACAAAATAAATAGGGAAATAAATGGGTTCTGGGTCTGTGTAACAATCGTATCTTTTGTTCCTTGTTGAATATATGGTGATGGTTCCAGACTAGCAAATATTGTAGCAAATGAAAGAAACTAGAAGGGCAAGAGGGTTGTTTCTGCTTACTATTTAAAGAGTAATGGTTTCCTTACATTTCCATAGCGAAAGCAATCAGTGATCTCAGCAAAAGGCAGCTTCAAGGTTAGCAAAGGTTATGTGTTGTATTTATTAAATATAATTGTTTAAAAACCAAAACCTTTCTCATAAAAACTGTCCAAACCTTCTATAATACAGAAAGAGGAGGAGGAGATTGGATTTATACCCTGCCCTTCACTAGGAATCTCAGAACAGTTTACAATCTCCTTTCTCTTCCCCTTTCCACAACAAACACCCTGTGAGGTAGGTGGGGCTGAGAGAATGGCTCTTGAGAGAATGGCTCTTGAGAGAACAGCTCTGAGAGAACTTGTGACTAACACAAGTTCACACTAGCAGCTGCATGTGGAGGCACTGGGAATCAAACTTGGTTCTCCCAGATACAGTCCACACTCTTAACCACTAGTTCCACTAACACAAGTTCACATTAGCAGCTGCATGTGGAGGCAATGGAAATCAAACTTGGTTCTCCCAGATACAGTCCACACTTTTAACCACTGGCTCTTTAGTTGATGCACTTCTCATGTATTAAATTCCTTCTTGACCTGCAGTATACATATTCAAAGTTGTGTGTTTGCCAAGAAATATGCAGAACTAACTAAAGTCACAGTATCCTGAGATTCTTACACTTCAACGCGTGCGCATGCGCACACACACACTTGTCTACTGCCTATGACTAAGATAAATTAGACTGTTATATGGAAACATCTAGTGAAGCCCAGTAGGGTCTTTACTGATCATGGGATTGACCTTCAGTTCCCTCCTTCAACTAAAGTACTTGCCATAAATCAATCAAGGCAAATTCACCCAAGACTGAGCAATTATTTTGCAGAACCCAAGAACTACCTTTAGTCATGGTATATAACTGTCCATTCCATGAACCCAGTGTTTCATATAATTGACATTCAAATTTGGATGGCCCTGAGATGTTCTCCAACCTATATGAAAACTGTTTTTCTAAGAGCAACTCTATGCAGCTGGGAGATAATTTAAATGGACTAACCATGTGAGTAGATGTGAAAGCATCCATCTACCCCACACAATCTGTTACCAGTTTTGTGGGAAAGAACAACGCCATCAGCCTATGCCCACATTGCTTTGTCATGAAAACTTCTTCAGGCTGCCCTGTTTGTTTCAATGAATGGGTACTTAAGAATATGAAAAACATAAGGAAATATGTCTTTTTCTCCACTCTGGTTGTGACAGCTGTTAATCACCTTGCATCCTCCCATTCATTTTCTTCCTCCAAATTTGTATTACTTTTCCGACTCTTTTCTTTCCCTCCCCCACTCTCAATCTCTGCTTCTTTGCAAATTGTCTGGAACAAAAATTCCTATGGTAAATTTGGATCACCAATTAAGAAAAAAGTATAAAAAGGAAAAAATGTATTTATAACACATGTAATCAACTTGAAAGCTGATTCAGCACCTCATTGGTGGATATACCAGCAGAGTTTGCTAATGGTGTTTTTCTGTAGCCTTGATTGAACTGGGTTGGTAATGCAAAAATGCAGCTGCCAACCATCTTAGCTTTCATTTATTTTGATTCTCCTTCTACATACAAATGAAATTACCTACTCTTCTGGTTTTGCTTAGGAGATGGCATTCCTTCCACTGATTTTTTTCTTACTATTCAGCCAATGCTAAATGCTGTTTCCACTAAAATGCATGACATTACTGCTGCAGCTGTCTTCCGTTCCTTTTGAAGGCAGGGCAGAGTTTTCTTCTATGGCTGAATTCACACATGCTATTTAAAGTGCTTCTCATCCATACACCATTTGTGTGTATATTAAAAAACAGAAAGACATTTCTACGTGCGCGAGTCTCAGACTTCTGCCTTTTAAGAACAGGACAGTTTTAGGTGCACTCATAAAGATTTTGGAATAATCTGAAATCCATTCAGGAAAGTCGATTTACAGTCATATTTTAACAATCTGTTTTAACATTCATGATTTTGGTCTGTGCCTGAATTGCAAAATCATTTTATGTTGTGGGCTATAAATTAGCAAAAATGTGATGGCTTTTAAAGTTTAAAGTTTCCAAAGCAATCTTGACCATGTTTATTTGAAAGTCTATTTATTCCTATGAAATTTATTTTTTAATCAATTTCCATAGAATTATAGACAAAGGTTGCACTTCTTACAAATCAGACAATGTAACAGTGGATTTGGATTGTTGTTAGTATTTTTTAAAATTATGTCCTGAAGTGTACAGAGATTTCACTTCATTACCATTTTAAAAGGGGCAATGTTACCAAATGTTTTAGAGAAACCCTAAAAACACAATCAAATATCACATTTTCCAGCTGGAATCATTTCCAGAATATTGAGTCCAAAATGGTGGATCCAGCACTTTGCCAAGATAGGTATTTGTCTGGAGAAGGTTGAAGGGCCCAATGTGCTGAGCCTCAGACCTTATCCACTTTCCAAGTGTTCAAACAACACGAGGTGACTATGTTTAGATTTCACAAGACAGCTAATGTCAAATTCATGTTGAGGTGGTTACTGTTCTATTGCCCAATGGGCTATTACAATGGGAATTAATTGCAATATCAGTCAATGGAGTTGTTCTAAGAGTACAGACATTAGTGTTTTCTAATTAAATCCCATTGACCACCAGATCTTTTTAAAAATTTCTCTGACTATTGAGCCAGTAGCATAAAATTTCACACAATGGAAAGTAAATGAAGGTGGTATCTTTGTTAAATTAACTCACTGGCAGAAGTGCTAAAGATTCTTACTTTGTCACAATAACATCCGGCCTTCCATCCATCATGGACCTCCAGGTGGGTGTTTACCAAATATGCAGGAGTTATTCTCTCCAAGGTCTGGACCTGCCTAGTTTCAGCAAAATTGCCATAGCTGCCTTCTGCTTACTCCCTGGAGACCCACCCCCAAGTCATAGCTTTCTCTGTCTATCCCATTATGCCATTATGCTGTATTGTGTTTGCCTTCTGTGGGATAAATTTCTGCAAACTGTAGCCAAACAGTTCTAGCTTTAAAGACAACAAAAAACAGTTGCCCCTTACTGATTGCCAATGAAATGTATCTTCAGCCCCATTTGGTGTAATGTCAGTTTTAAAAGGATGGCATGATGTCAGCTAATTTTACAAGCCAAAGCTGTGTTGCATTAGTGATTTCATACTGGATTGTAAAGCTGTTTTTCATCACTGCAAGATTACATGCGTGGGATGTTACAGCATCTCTGATTAAATCATGCTTTCTGTAGCCCTGCAGATTGTTTTGGTTAACTGAAGGTGGGCAGTGCAAGGAAAGCAAGCGAGCTTTGTTCAGTAGTGTCATTTTGCCTAACTCTGCCACAATCAATGAAGTATTGTACTGAAGATAATTTAACAATGGTGGCTCTGTGGAAATGGCTGAGTGTGCGACATCCTGCATACCACAAACTACATGGTTGCCGAAAATCATGATAAAAACAGAAAATTATGGGCATTGTGTTCTTCTACATAAGATTTAATTACTTCAGGAAAGAAAGTTGCAGTACTTTTCACCAAAGGCATTTCGGTACATGAAAATATATTTATGAAGAATAACGAATGATTCAGAAAATATGTGTAGCAGATCTTCCACAGACATTCCATAGTGGAATGTAAAAACATTGTTGCCATATATTCCTGCCACTAATTATTTGCACTTTTTGGCAGTTACCGAATATAAGTGTTGTAGCAATAATGGTTTCTGTTAATGAGATTGAGAGACGTATTAGTAGATACAGATTCTCTTTTTCATTCAATAAGACTCTGAAAACCCTTCAGACTAAATGAATGCTTGGCTGTACACTTTTCATTCATTTTGAAATGCTGTGTGTGACTGCATATATGTTGGTAATTATCTATTCTGGGAAATACAGTTACAGGCAATGAATACCTGTTTGCACAAAGCAAGGCAAGAGATGGGAAATAAAATTTTGTGAGTGTCTCTATTTGAGACTTTTAACACAAACCTACACCTCTAGTTAGACAGCCTAATGGTCAGTCTAACAATACCTTTTGGTGGAAGGACACATTGAATTGGATTCTCAATAGACCTGATTAGGATTGCTATGATAGTGACAGTACCATATGGATTGACTATTCAAGTCATCAGTAATTGTTTCTGCGAAGAACAATTTCTGCTGCTCTCTAATCATATTTTGAACTACTACCTAACCATGGACAATGTTCCCTACACACTTGGCTAAGATCTCTATGGATTATATTAGTCTAGCTTCAGGTGGATAGCTGTGTTGGTCTGAAGCAGAACAGCAAGATTCAAGTCCAGTAGAACCTTAAACACCAAGAAGACAACCAGGGCATAAACCTTTGAGAGTCAAATCCCCATTTGTCAGATACCCTGTCACGTTTCCCATCCAGCTAAGATGGAGGTGGAGTGGGTATGGGCATCCAGCTCCCAGCTGTGGACAGTGCCACATTGGTGCTAGTCCAACAGCTGAAGAGCTTGGGAGTGACCTTGGATGCCTCCCTTTCCATGGAGACCCAGATCACGATGTTTGCCAGGTCTGCGTTTTGTTATCTTCAGCAGTTCAGGCAGCTAGCACCACATCTATCCCCCCCAGGACCTGGCTACAGTGATCCATGCAATGGTCACTTCCAGACTAGACTACTATAACTCACTCTGCACTGGTTTACCCTTGCGATTGATCTGGAAACTGCAGTGGGTGCAGAATGTGCCGGCTCACCTGCTGTCTGCACCACCTTTATGGGTGAGCATTCGGCCTGCGCTCCGCAGTCTGCACTGGCTGCCCATTGAATATCGGATTTGCTTCAAGGTTTTAGATCTAACATATAAAGCCTTATGCAGCCTGGGACCAACATACCTGCGGGACCGTCTCCTTCCATATATGCCCAGGAGGTCGTTATGTTCGGCCTCTCAATATCTGTTGGCCATCCCCGGCCCGAGAGACGCCACCTTGCCTCAACTAGGGCCAGGACTTTTTCAGTCTTGGCCCTGACCTGGTGGAATCGGCTCCCTACAGAGATCCGGGCCCTACCTGGCTTATTAGCTTCTGTAGGGCCTGTAAAATGGACCTGTTCTGCCAGGCTTTTAGTTGAGGCTGTGGGCATCTATTCTTGATCTGTTGGCCTCCCCTATCGGCACTGTCACCTGTGCTACAAAATGGATTATCATCTGCCATCTCTATGAGATATCATGATGTGAGATGGCCAGGCTGGGCAATATGTGATGATACGGTAAACTTCTCTGAGTGCTGTTGAGTTGCCTGTTTTTAAAATGTTTTTATTGTATTTTATTGTGTTATCATATGTTGTACTCCACCTCCACCCTGAGCCCACGGGGAATGGGTGGAATAGAAATATACTAAAATAAAATAAATAAAAATAAATCATATATCTAATATTTAAGTCTGGGCCAATTTGTGGATATCTAAATTTGTTGATCGGGTACACACTGACAGAAAACAGATACTCCTGAAATTTGGGGGACTCCCCAGGTTTGCAGAAAAATCTGAAAACTTAAAAAATATATTGGATTTTTTAATCCCCCCCCTTCATTTTAAGAACATTGTTCAGCACTTGTGCAGAACAACACATCTACCTCCTCCACTGATGCAAGACTTGAAACTCCTCTCTTCATTTCCAGGTCAGTCTTTCCCTCACCATCACTGGAGACACTGCCAAAGCCAGGCAACCCTCTGTGGCCTGCTGCAGTTCTGGCCACTGTGTCAGCCTTCTTCCATTACTGTAGGAGTTTCTGCCAAAGTCAGGCAGCCCTCCATGGCTGCTGGGACCACTGCAGCTTCTGGCTTATCACTAAGCCTGCTCCCCCCGCCCCCCATATCAGTGGAGTTGCTGCTGCCACAAACCAGGTGGCCCTCCACAGCTGTTGGTAGGGTTGTCAGGTCCTGTCCCGTTGCAGGCAGAGGACTTTGGGTGGGCATTCCTGGAGAGAAATGACATCATAATGTCAGGGACACAGCCCCATGGAAGGTACCATTAGCACCAGCTTGCAAGAACCATTTAAAGGAAACCTTCCCTTTAAATAGTTCTTTTGAAGTGGTACTTTTGCAAATGCCCCCACATACCTGAACTCCAAGTTGTGAATTTGCCACTTGGAAATCAGGTTTGGATGCCAGTTGGAATTCGGGCACATACAGCTACCACTTGCAAAAAGCATTTAAAGGGACAGAGGCCTGACTTCTGCTTTCAGTTGCCCACATTGCAGTTAGGCAGGGTGTTTGACTGCAGATTTCAATCTACTTGATGTAAAATTAAAGTAGGCCTTTTATTTATGCCATATAATGGTGTCAGCTGCCCTTATTCCATGTCTGACTGAGAAGGCAGTTACGATGACCGATGTGGTAACTGTAACAAGAGACTTTCACAGTGGAACATTAAAACATTGTTGCTGTATTTTCCTGCCACAAATTATTTGTATTTCTTTGATTGCTACCAAGAATAAGCATTGCAGCAATAACTATTTATTTTTATTAGCTGCCTTTCTTCCTTACAGAGCTCAAGGTGACTTACAATATTAATAAAAGACAAAAAAACAGATTACATAAAAACATAACACCAAAATTTAAAGCCCCAATTTAGGATTGCAGTCCTATATAAAATTATTTTCAGCTGCCTTCTAAAGATCGAAAGGGATGGAGCCAGGAGCACCTCCTTCAGGAGCTTGTTGCATAATTTTTGGGCTGCCAATGAAATGGTCCTCTTTTCAGTACCAACAAACAAGCTTCTCTGATTGATGGGACAGTCAGGAGGGCCCCTTTCTGTGACTTAAATTCCCAGGCAGGAACTCTTAATAGGTCTAAAGAGATACGTGTTCTAACACTGGATCCTGCAGGGATTTCATAACATATTATATCAAACCTTTTGTTCTTGGGAAAGTATGATCACAAATTTTATTTTTAAACAAATCAGAAGACAAGGATTTGCTGCAAAACACAGCTGGCTTTTCAGAGAGTAAAATGGCTAAAAAAGTGAGAAAAATTCTCAGCAGAACAGTCATTTTTTTTCTTTAGATAATCTTCAGGGAAAAATGGATTTTCACTTGGACTGAATTTTACGGAGCTGAATTAGAATGGGTTAGTGCAGAGAAGCAATAGAACATTTCTAGTGGTAAATGCTATGACAGAGCAAACATGCTTAATGGATTTTTTTAAGGACATGAAAGCTCTATAAAAAGCTTGACTGAAGTCACTGATCTTGCCGTGGGCAGGAACTTCTTAAGATGCCTGTACATACATAGTTGGTATAAATTTCACTGATCTGAAATACTGAATACACTGTAACAACTGGTAACTAAGCTCTTTATCATGCAGTTGGAGGCAAGAATGAGATATGATTTGCTAACATTTCATAATGTATTCTGTTAGTTTGGATGGAGAAACTTTGCATAATTACATGTTGATCCATAGACTCTGGGTTCCAATCTATAAAAGGAAGCTCTGAGCTGGTGGAACTCCTTATACCACCTGCATTTTGGCCACTGTGTAACGCAGTGTTGGACTAGATAGGCCATTGGCCTGATCCAACATGGTTTCTCTTTTGTTCCTATGTTCTATTGCAAACTTCTCTTCCTTCACATTTGTAAAATGAACCTTCTACTGGGCTATGGTAGTTAATTCAGGGAAAACAAAAATGCTGTTAAATGATAAAGTTAGAGGCCAGAAAAGGCTGCAAATAGAAAAAGTCATGTTTGGCATTGCACACCGGATACTTGTTCATAAGTATAAGTACGGCAACTGGACCCTTTCCTGGAGCAGCGCAACTTAGCAATGGTGATCCATGCTACAGTCACCTCGAGGATAGACTATTTGTAATGCCCTCTACATGGGGCTACCTTTGACCCTGACTCAGAAACTGCAGCTAGTGCAGAACACTGCGGTGTGGTTGTTAATGGGGCTCCCTCGATGGGAACACATTCAACTGGTGCTGAAAGAGCTGCACTGGCTGCCTATTGTGTACTGAATCAGCTTCAGAGTGTTGGTATTGACTTTTAAAGCCCTTTATGGCCAATGACCTGTCTATCTAAGGCAGGGGTGGGGAACCTTTTTTCTGCCAAGGGCCATATGGATATGTATAACATCATTTGCGGGCCATAAAAATGTATTAACTTAAAAAACAGTGCTCCACAGAGGGAAAATGATTCACACCAGCAAAATTAATACAAATAATTGTTTTTCTATTTGAAGTCATGTGGGGAGAGCCTAATTGGCACACACACACACACGGCCTGCTGCCCTAGGCAAATGCATAGGTCCAGGGCTTTTTTGTAGAAAAAGCCCAGCAGGAACTCAGTAGCATATTAGACCACATCCCCTAATATTAGCATATTAGGTCACATCATCTGGGATAATCAAGTGCAAACTGAACTGTGACAGAAACTTTTCCAGACCCTGCAGCAATTCTGGTCGGCCAGCTAGGCGCCAGGGAGGCTGCCACACAGTACATCTGGGCCCTGTGATCCCTGCCTGGCCCTGGGGAGGCTGATGCACAAAGCAGTAACGTAATGTCCATAACATAACTTATCAACTTTATTACCTTTTCCAGTTTCTCCCACCATAGGTTCTAAGGCTCGGTTTACATGTCCTAACGCAACAATGTGGTTTGTCATGCTGAGAGAAAAGGCTGAAGGATCCTGGGATTCATTCCTCTCATTTCTGGTCCACTGACTTGATAATGAAAGCCATCCACTTTGCAGAGAGCCAAGATTGAATCAAACTATGGTTTATCCTCTTCTCTGCAAGCCAAGTCTCCAAGCTGAAGTTGTATGAAACAGAACAACATACAAATGGCGCTTTCATACCCTTAGGCTGTGAATCAAGTAAAGATAAGTTTGTGTTCAAAAATCTCTCAGGGTCTTTCCTTTAACGATAAATCATGGCTTGCTTTTATGTGCAATCCCTGCAATTTTGTTCTAATTACATCTCTGTGTGTTTCACAGACTTCGCCTGGGCAGATTGCCTCACAAGTACAGCATAGCCATCACCATAGGCATACTCAAGAGAAAATTTGTGTTTGGTTCCCCTCTGGTTTTGTAAGGAAATTTAAGGGTATTTTAAAAGAACACATAAGGCATGCTAGTAAATAGAAGAACTCCATGAAATAATAAAAACAGCAATACTAGCATAGCACAGACTTCAGCTAGAATCAAGGCTATGTCAAATCTGATTTTAAGGAGACAATTTCCCCCTAACATCGGAATTAAATATGTCTTGGTAAGTGTCTCCATCTGATAACAATTGAATGGCAGCCCTTGAGTCTGAATGGCAACACATAAACTATAGGCATAGACCAGAAGGCGGATAGGCAGTGGATATTCCACTACATATACACATTAGTGCACAGTGATATTTGTGTCATTAAGCAAACATCTGGATAGAAACACTTTAAATTATAGAGATTTCAGCCTCTGTCAGAAAATCTAATGTAAAAACCTGCCCTTTCCCTAGAAGTAAGAGAAGATTGTGGCATGTAGTGTCATGCAATTGTGTGTGTACCACCACCAACTGCATGTGCAAGTCCAGAGTTTAAAGCAGTTAAAGATACCAGTGACCAGTATAATAAAATATGGCTGGGAAATGTGAAAGCCACCACATGTAAGCACTGTTGGAATCCCTAATGAACACACATATTTACATGGAATGCATGCCTTCATGCAATTTGCCAATATCAAAGTGGTTGCCCACCAGCTGGTTAGCATGATAAATATCTGCATTAGTACACTGCCAAAAAGCATGTTTAAGTGAGTTACATACCAGCAAACCCTATCCAGCAGGCATACCAATGGGAGGTCCTGATTTGAAAACAGGTGCTTTTAGGAACACATTTTCTGTAGAAAGCATTGAAGTCCATAAAGGTTTCAGTGCAGGCATACAACTTTTAGAGCATGAAACACAGAGATAATGAGCAGCAAGTATCTGTGATATGTAGCATTTTCTCAGCTTCACAGGGTACTTTGTTGCTTTTTTGAGGGGTAGTCATTGATGGGACCCCCTTCCCAAAGAAATAGGTACAGAATTTTTAAAAAAGAAATGCTCGTTTATTAAGATTTCTTTACTTTCTAACCAGCTTAATGCAGCTTGGCACCAAGTCAACCACCCGTATTAATCTGTAAATGTTTATTAACTAGTTACAGAGCAAAGATGGACAAACCAGTATGGGTAAAAATGTGGTTTTGAACTGAAACCTTACAGGTCACATTTCAGTCTCAAGGAGAAACTTCCTGTTCTATTGAAAAGAATGAGGAATAACTCAAATAGCTATACTATGGTTATTGAATACATCATAACTTTGCCAACTATTTCAAGCTGTGTCCAGAGTATCAGTAAATGGCAAAAGTAGTATAAACATGAAAAACTCAAACTTGATTTCTAGCAATTCATAACAATTGTTCTATGCTTTAACTCCCCCTCCCCCCAGCACAACTAAGTAAAAAACAAAAGCTATTCCATTTTGTGTAAGGCCATGGCAAGCCAACATTACAATTAGTTAAAATATATGTTTTTTAGAAGAAGTGAATTTTCTGTATTCCCTACAGTACAAATGACCAATTCAGCTCTTCCTGTTGAGCTGGAATGGACTCTGGAAGCTGGCTGACGGATTCAAAGAAGAATTGGAAAGGAGAAAGGAAAATAAAAAAGGCTCTTTTTGCTGACTCTGGATTCATTCGCTTAATCCTTCTGCTTGGTTGAGCGTCAAGATATGCAGCCCTGAGTCTTCAAAAAGGGATCAAGACACACAGCTCAGAGTTTCAGAGGAATAATTGGCCAGTACTTGGGTTGCTTTTTATCACAGTTCCTATCAAAGCTGAGTTGCATGGTGGTCTCCATAGCCTGGATTTTGCTGGCACCTACTCCATAGAGCTTTTTCATTTCAGCCAGCCTCCTCTCGCCAGGCTTTTCAGCTGGGGGCTGTGCTGATCGGCCAACTGATGGGTGAAGGTCATGGTCCGCCTTGACATATGTGTCTTGGTGTTCTGCCTCAAGCTGCTGCTGTTTTCCTAAGAAATCAAACAGACAAAGTCCTTCAGAAGTTATTGAGGAAAAGAACAATGCCAGCTGTGTTTCAATCATCAGCAGAGGGAGTGAGCTTTGGGGAACACCTTGCTAGGTGTGTAACATCTGCTTCAGCTTCTGTCTCCTTCCTGTCTACAGGTATATAAGCCTTTAACACATTCAGGTAAAAGCCTTATGAGGGTGCTGCATCCCTTCTCACAGCCAGCATGAAGAATACAGTTCATATACAAAGTGTGCCATAGATGTACAGTGCAAACACAAAGCAATTGGCACACAATATAGAAATAAATGAACCATCAGTGCACTTAAGTCTAAGAAACAGAATGCACTTGTTAAAATGTACAGAATGTTGATTTGGAAAATGAGTTGAGCAAAATGTATTGTATTCAAATGCACAAATTAATGGAGCAGGTTTTGCACAAAATTAATCTACTAGACATGCACAAAAGTTAAATTCACTTTGTAGTTCTCCAGAAAATGGAACCAAGCAGCCTAAATGGTTTTGCAGCTGTGGTGATGAAATGATAAAAGAGGACAATACAACTAGCTGAACAGCTGCCAATGAAAACGGCTGATATTTTCCACTGGAAAGGGAGGCATAAGCCTTAGCCTGCCACACATGTCCAAACTAAGTTTGTCTCGCGAACTACAGCTGCTGGTATTGTGTTTACACAGGCCTGTCAAATTCACACACTCCTGAATACTTCCACAGGCATTCAACATTTCTCTCAAGGTAGAAGCAGTCATGTGATAAGCAGCCATCATCCATACTCAGGCTCATAAACCCCTGAACCTCTCTGCCTGCCTGATTTTAATGTCCAGTAAACACTATTAAGTATTGGGGTTTTGCACACCATGCAAAGAGTCCATAAGTCAGCTGAATACAGAAGGATTTTTTTTTAATGATATGGAAAATAAGATAAATTTAGTAATGTTAAAAGTCATACTGGAAGAGCTATGAAATAGTAAAGAAGCAATCTTAACACATAGCTGATGGATATATATACAAATGTATTTTAAAAAACTAGGTATGTCTTATTGTCAAAGACGCAGATATCAAAGGCCACAAGCTGTTTTATTGTCTTGGGCAGTTTTTGCAGAAAAGAGCCATATATGCAGCCCTTCTTTAGCAACAGGTGCCCCCACCTTAAGCCACATCAGCCTGCATTTATGTGTACTACTTGTATCAGTGAACACGAAAAATTACCAGTTTCCATGACAACAGTAAGAACAAGACACAGGCAAATATGCATGCTTGTTCTAATTTTAAGAAAAAACAAGTAATCAGTGTCAACAGGCTGAACATCACTATATTTTGTCCACACATACCTAAATGCTGCAAGTACCATCATTAAATAGAAGGCTGATCCACATGTTCTGCTTAGCAATGTATCATGGGCAGGGAGGAAATTATCCCTGCTTTCCAAGTTGATAAAGATTTCTGTCTTCTTTCAGTGAAGGCGGATCCAACGGGAAGGACTGGGGTTTGATAACAGACTTCTTACAGCCACATATATGGGAAGTTATTAACTGGCAGAAGAGACACGTAAAAGAAACATCCCTTAGGATGGAAAGAGGCTTCAAATGTTGTTGAGCAGAATGGTCATACCCAGGCCATTGCACAGGTTAGGCAGAGGAACCATTTGCTACCACACTTAACATATAGCTAACATATCTAATGATAGTAAAAGTAACAATAGTAAAAGTAACAATAATGATAAACACAAGGACTTTTTGATTCCCTTAGCCACTAAAGCTCACCTTCCAACAAATATTCAAAGAGATGATTATATGCAAAAGCACCAATATTGCTGACCCAATGGATATTGCATCCCATAGCTGAATTTGAAATATGCATCAGGTTTCAGGATGATGCAACCATTTATTTAGTGTGCCCCTTTGCTGTTCTGCCAGGGGTGTGAATTCTCCACTAAACCATTTGCCTACCACAGACCAAAGTTAAATATCTTGCCGTATCTTCTCAAAATATCTGCAGTGTATTTTAAAGTGGGGGGGGGGGGGGAGAAACCACACACACGTTTAACAGCCTACTGACAATCTGTTTGGCTCACAAGAACAAATTATACCTTGTACCTCATTCATGGAAAATAGATATTTAAACTATACAATCTGGAACTTCAATTTTTGGCATGTGCTGCAAAGCTTGTGGACAGAAAGTATTGCCTCACTATTAAAGCTTGCCATTTTACCCCCTTTTCATCAGACTCAGCAAGAGGAGTTGCTGAACAGGGGTGGCCAACGGTAGCTCTCCAGATGTTTTTTGCCTACAACTCCCATCAGCCCCAGCCTCTGGCCATGCTGGCTAGGGCTGATGGAAGTTGTAGGCAAAAAACATCTGGAGAGCTACCGTTGGCCACCCCTGCTCTAGAACGATACAAAAATGTGCCTGCTAACGGCCTCCAGTATAATAAAGTGTCTAAATGATTTCTGGATGGCTGAACTTTATTTGGGCCAGGCTGTGTTTCCCGCAAGTCTAGACAGTTCAGGGATAAAAATGCATACAGTATGTACATTGAAGACTTTTCAAATATTCAGCAACTATCACTGACAGCAGCTAAGGAAGTCTTTCAGTGAAATAGTCTTTTATTTTGGCATCCATTTCTCCTCCATTCAGAAAAGGCTGAAGGTACAAAAATTTGCTATTTTTCTAATCATTGGAGTTGTAAACAACTAAGTAGCCATGTAGAAACATAAAAACAAGTTTTTACACAGTCTTTAAAATCACAATATATACAATGACTTCATGACAAAATGGCAATCCAAATCAAATAATGTCCCACCAGTGCTTGCAAAATGAACCAACAAGTTAGTCAGTAGGACTTTCTAGTTTAACAGCTCCTAGCACAAAACATTATATACCCCCCCCCCCAATTGTCTCAGTTGTGGCAAATCACTGGAAACACTGGAATTAAGAGCACTTTGAAACTTGCAATTTTTATTGTTATCTGTATTTCCTGAATGTTAAAACTCATTGCTACAAAGAATCTCTCCTTAAAGAATTCCACCCTCGCTAACCACAATTATGGCAACATTACACTTCTAGGAAGCTTCACATGCATGCCACCTGCAGGGTGTCAAGAACAAAGATGAAGTGAATAAACCATTGGTACATGTAGTAGCAGACCTGTTTTTCAGAACACTGTTTCACTGGAATAAAATCCAGGAATTCATTATGGCCATATAAAAAGGTAAAGGTAGTCCCCTGTGCAAGCACTAGTCATTTCCGACTCTGGGGTGACGTCGCATCACGTTTTCATGGCAGACTTTTTACGGGGTGGTTTGCCATTGCCTTCCCCAGTCATCTACACTTTTCCCCCAGCAAGCTGGGTACTCATTTTACCAACCTCGGAAGGATGGAAAGCTGAGTCAAGCTTAAGCCGGCTACCTGAACCCAACTTCTGCTATGATTGAACTCAGGATATGAGCAGAGAGTTTGGACTGCAGTGCTGCAGCTTTACCACTCTGCACCATGGGGCTGCTACTATAGCCATATAGAACTGCCTTATACCACCTCAGACCAATGTTCATCTATCTCAGTACTGTATACTCTGGCAGCAGCCCTCAAGTGTCTCATGCTCATAAACTCTTATATGATATATTTTTAACTGGATCTGGGACTTTCTTTGTGCCGATTATGTGCTCTTTCACAGCCCTCAGGATGAGCCATTTAAGCAGTAGAGTTCAATAAGTGGCAAACCTAAAAAATGTTAATAATGGTATAGTTACACAACATTAATTCAAATTAGAAAAGATTTCCTTTCAAGCACTTAGATTCCAGATACACAGTCTTGGAGCGTTATAAAGATTTTAAGACTACACAAATTAAAACAACCCTTTAACCCTAAGTAAGCTTTAAATAGTAGCAAGTGCTACAAGGGTGATATTTTCTTGGTTAGAACATATAGTCTCGACTGCCAAAGAAAGTTGGAATTTAACTCTACTGGAAAGTCACCATGCCAGATGGCAGGCTATTGGACTTGGAAGAAGCTGAGAAGCTCGTGACCTTGGGCCACTCACCATTCCTCAGCCAAGTATTAGTATCAACGTCCACGTTAGGATACTTGTCCTGAATATACATGGTAGGGCTAATATTGGAAAGTTCTTTCAAAAGGCATTATTTAGACATGAAGACAATCTGTGGCTTGTTGCTATGTGAAAGAGAGTGGGGGCTCACATATTACCTTCTTCCTCCCACATATACCCTTGATCACCCTCTCCTTCCCAGTGCATGGTGAGATAATTAGTTATTTTTGGATTTGGA
This sequence comes from Heteronotia binoei, assembly GCF_032191835.1. NCBI lineage: Eukaryota > Metazoa > Chordata > Lepidosauria > Squamata > Gekkonidae > Heteronotia > Heteronotia binoei. Next base: position 69,320,522 of record NC_083225.1, read on the forward strand.
GCAACTCATAGCAAAATACTACATAAAAACTGGCAAACAAAATGGCTTATTTTGTCTTACAGTCTGGAAGAGTGCCAGTGATAGATTGGATATAAGAACACAGTAAATAAATAAGAGCACAGTAAATGAAGATCTTCATTACTTAGTTGTTCACATGCAAAGGAGAAGTATGAACATATGCTGTACGGCCCTTCCACAAATGTTTAGTATGTGTTTATTCTACATATCACCTTTTAATGTAAACTAAGATGAGCGTGACCTCATTCAGAATGTCACAGTTGCATTATGTCGGCAGAAGAAAAGGCCAGCTGAGAATGTGTAAACAGGAACAAGGGCACAGTAATCTGTTCAATAGATGGGCTGTCCCGAATTGCAAGGGAACTTCAGTAATAACAGCCAAACATTATTTTCCTTGCTCACTGCGTAAAGCAACACAATCCGGTTCTAGCAGCCAGCAGCAATGCCGCTAAGCTGCAGGAATGTCTTTGCCTCCCAGGAAGGGAAGGGAGAACTTTTTGCAGCCCGTTTGGGTGCGATTTTGAGGGGGCGGGGCTTGTCGTAGTAACGGCAGCATCACCTGTCACCTTCTTCAGTCTCTGGCAATGTTTGGCGAAGCAGGAGGGCTGTGTCCTGGCTCCTGCTTAGTGGGGTCCATTTCCAGGGCCAGGGACTGCGGGGATTGGCGGGAGCGTTCTTCTTTCGCTCCCGGCCGATCTGCTTGTGTCGGGTGATCAGGGTGTGTGTGTGTGTGTGAAAGGAAACCCTCAGATCACTGATTAGGCTGTAAAGTGCGGCTCTTCTAAGGAGGCAGCAATTGGCAACGTTGGCTGGACGATCGGGACTCGCTTTGGGCATCTGGCGGTCACAGTGTGCTTGGATGGGGGGAGAGGAGATCCTTTGAATGGCCTGTTTCCCCCCCTCCTTTACCTTTGCAATCACCCCCCCCCCCTTAGGTTTAGTTCTTTAAGGGTGGTAGAGGGGTATTTCACACACATACACCCAATTTTTGCTTTGTTGCCAATTCCTTTCACTTCATTTAAGGGGAGTGGGTTTGGTTATTACCCAGGTGGTGCTGGGTGGGGCTGCCCTGGGCAGAGTTGGCCATATTTGCTTCCCCTTCTCTTACTGTCCGTTGGTGACCATTTTGAAGGGCTTTAGAAGGGAAGCCATTCTGTGGGGTTTATTTATTTATTTATTTATTTATTTATTTATTCTATGACTTATATCCTGCCCTTCCCATAAAATGGCTCAGGGCGGCTCACAACAAACGAAAAACAGTATAAGGCAGTATAACAGTATAACAGTATAAGGGTTGATTCAGTATAAGGCAGCTTCGCATAGGCAGGCAATATCAGCCTCTTGGGGTTGTTCTTTAGTAGTGAGTGGCCATTTTAGGTGCTGTTTAACAAGTGGCCATTTCGTGTAGTTTTATTCATCCTTGGCATTTTAAAAATGTCTGGTAGGAAGGGGACGGAAAAATCCAAGGGTAGGCAACCTGCGCCAAAGGCCCCGCCAAAAAGGTGACGAGGGTGAGGATGAAGTTAATGCAGCTATTATGCAGAGGGAGTTGGCACTGGAACAAGCGTCTGGTATTCCTCCCTCACAGGGTTTAGGAGCTGGAAAAGCTTCTAAGATGGCACTTCAGGCAGATATGTTAACCAGGTTGTCTATTCTTGAGGGCAGGTCTGCTGGAAACATCGCAGGAGGAGCCATGGGTCTTGGCTGTTCAGACGGGGGATCAGTTCCATCTCTGGGGGCTGCTGGATCTGGGTCGGCGCTGGTGCCTATTGAAACAGTGCGTAAGGCTGGTGACACTCCACATTCATATACCGGGCTGGCTTGGCCTTGGGGTCCATGGGGTTCTGCCACTCCTACTGCACCTGGCATTGCCGCTGGGAGTTCTGGTGTATCTCCTTCCCCAGGTATAGGCTCTCAGCCAAATTGGTCATGACAGTTTGGCCCCTATGGAAATTGGCCAGCTGGGTTTTGCAGGTTCCTTTTTTGGGGGTTGGGGCTTTCCTATGGGGCAGTCCCTTTTACTGCCTTACCTTTTGGGGACGTAGCATTACCTTTAGGATCTATTTATGATGTCCCGTATAGGACACCTAAGCTCCCTCTGACAAGCTTTAATTAGCATGGGTCCAGATCACAAGTTGTTGGGCGTACAGTAGAGAGGATTCTGTCAACTTCCTCCAAGCTGAGTGTGTCAAAATGATCCAGAACTGGACCAGAAGACAGGCACGGGGCCTCGAATTCACATACTGTATTCAATGTGGCGGGGAGGTCGTGGCAGAGCAACATGATCTTATCTGCAAAAAAATTCACAAAAGCCTCAAAGCCTAATTCCCTAGCATTTGGCCTGCCTTGCAGCAGTGTTGTAAGATTCCGAATCGTCCTAAACAGTTGCGCCGAGTGCGAATTTGCAGATGCAATCTTGGCCGCAAAGTAAGTTTTCTTTGTGGCTTTGACTACCATCTCATAGGACCTAACAAACTCTCTATAAGATGTTCTAGTCGCTTTGTCTCAAGTATGCTGCCATTGCCTCTAACCGTCTGAGCCCTCGTTTCAGCTGTCGCAACTCCGGGTTGTACCATGGGGCCAGCTGAACGCGAGGGTGCAGAGGGTGTCGAGGTGCGATCTCATCAATGACTCTGGAGAGCCAGCCATGCCAGGACTCAACCAGATCATCAAGAGAGTCGCCAGGGGGCCAGGGATCCTGTAGAGCCATTTGGAACCGCTCAGGATCCATCAGACTCCACAGGCGAGCCAAAATAAGCTGCCGCCCAAATGGCGTGGAACATCCACACAAGCCTTGAGGGCAAAGTGGTCCAACCATGGCACTGTCTCTGCAGGCCTGTCATCTACCACTGGTCTCTACTTCAGCCTTAACCAATGTAGAAAGAACACCCTGCAATTAATTAACTCCCCAATCCTCTCCGTCCTTGCCAATCCAATTCCCCTTAATTTACCAACCTGCCAATTCTAAAAGTTAACCAACCAATTAAGCCCAATCCACAATCTCCTTTTTAAATTAATTAGCTAAAATACTTAAATTAGTTCTAATGGCATTACTAATTATAGAAACCCTCCCCAACAACAATAAACAACAAATCAGCCAGTATCATAACGCCCCTGTATAAATCGATGGTGTGGTCTCATTTGGAGTACTGTGTGCAGTTCTGGTCGCCGCACCTCAAAAAGGATATTATAGCATTGGAGAAAGTCCAGAAAAGGGCAACTAGAATGATTAAAGGGCTGGAGCACTTTCCCTATGAAGAAAGGTTGAAACGCTTGGGGCTCTTTAGCTTGGAGAAACGTCGACTGCGGGGTGACATGATAGAGGTTTACAAGATAATGCATGGGATGGAGAAAGTAGAGAAAGAAGTACTTTTCTCCCTTTCTCACAATACAAGAACTCGTGGGCATTCGATGAAATTGCTGAGCAGACAGGTTAAAACGGATAAAAGGAAGTACTTCTTCACCCAAAGGGTGATTAACATGTGGAATTCACTGCCACAGGAGGTGGTGGCGGCCACAAGTATAGCCACCTTCAAGAGGGGTTTAGATAAAAATATGGAGCACAGGTCCATCAGTGGCTATTAGCCACAGTGTGTGTGTATATATAACATTTTTTGCCACTGTGTGTCACAGAGTGTTGGACTGGATGGGCCGTTGGCCTGATCCAACATGGCTTCTCTTATGTTCTTATGTACACCCTTAATTAATTTGCCAAAAATATATATTCTATCTGAAAGCCAATCAATTCAACAATAAATTTATCTATAAATCAGTTAACCAAAACAATTAATCAATTAGCAGTTCAATTAAATCATTATAAATTAGCAGCTCGGAGGTAGTTGGAGGTAGATATTATAACAAAATAAAGTGCTGCTGTGCCTCTATAGTGCAGATGTTGTGCAAAATATCCTCAAAGTGTGGTTTTGCAAAAGCAGGGTTCCCAGTTCTCCAAAGTGCGGCCGTGCAGCGAGGTGCAGAGCGAGGTCTTCAGTTCTTTGTCCTTTCGAGCAAAGTCTTTAGCCCGTCAACCCCTCTGCGCAGCTTGGCAGACACGGGGGCGGGGTAAAGGCCCCCCTCATGCCTCCTCGCCACGCAGACAAGGACTCCAGGAATTCCGCTAGCTCCCCTCGTGATTGGTGCCCAGAACGGCTGTTTGTAATATTCCCAGCCTGAGTCAGAGACACAGTAGCAGCCGACCACTACCGCTGAAGGAAGTGCTGATCGAACTGCCGCGAGTAGAAGTGCTGCATCCATGGCTGCATGGTCGTGTTGTAAAATGCATACATATGTTCTTTGTCTTTCTGTGCAAAGAAAGTATTAAGATTTTTAATAAAAATATGTGTAATATTTGTTCATGTCTTGTGACTCTTAAAACATCTGAAATTTATTCTATGTGGCTCTTACGTTAAGCAAGTTTCGTTATCCTTGATCATGAGAATGTATAGTTTTTTTACTTGTATGTCTCAAAAGCATTTTATATGTATTAGACATTTTAAATTTACCTTAGATTTTGTGACTGTTATATCTTGTAAATGTTTTTAAGGTTTTATGTCTAAACATATGTTTTGTGCTAGAATTAATCTAAGTTTTAATAAGAATGTATGCTTATGATTAATGATCTTTGATTGCAAATAAAAAACATTCGTTCATTCATACCTAGGTAAAAATGCTCTCCAGAATATTTCAGTTTTGCATAGTGTGTGAACTGTAAGAAGAGCAAGAGTTTTTATCACCTTATCTGGCAAATAATTACAATGAAGCTAAAAGTATCAGAAGGATCAGATGTGCACCTTCTCTTTCAAACATCTGCCATTTCCTTTCCTTATAAACAAAGACACATTTATATACAAACTGCCAAAATAACCATTATTTTGGCATTTCAGAATGCTGCTCTTCTTAGGGTAGAAGTCCAAACTAAAAAGATATTTTTTTAAAAAAACCCCGTCAAAATGAGAAACAGAAAGCACTCTCTCATAAACCCACAGTTGGTGTGATTGAAAGTCTTCCTAGATGAGCCAGTAGGAAACATTTTATAAATATTAGAGGCAACCTGGAAAAAAAAGAAAAAGAAAGAAAAAGAAGACGCATAGTTGTAATAGGCAATCCATTATGGCAGAGACATAATTTTCTAAGTGCCAACTACTAACACGTCTCTTACATTAAGAGGTTTTTCTGGGGGAAGGCAGGCAACAATAGAAATCAAGGGCAACTGCTACAGAGAGGGCACTCCTTGATATATCACTGTAGAGTATTTCAATAATCTTGAGAGGAACCGACAATAGCTCTGCATCTCTGGGCTTCATCATGCCTATTGATCTGTAGAACGATTACTGCTTTCCACCTCAAGGAAAGGATTAATGAACTAGTAGCAGAGAGACATTTTAGAAATCCTTGGGCTTAAAAATGACCAACAGACACAAAGGCATAAGAGCTTTCTCTCTCTCTCTTTTTAAAAGGCTTCAACTGCCTTTTTCTTCTTTATAGAGATTCATCTTAAGAAACCAGCAGCTCATTTCCAATCTCTCAGTTGTACAATGGTCATGTACTCGGAATGACATTCATTTGCATTTTACTTCTACAAAGTCAAATCTGCTTAGGTGGTTCACAGCATAACAAATACAAATTTAGGGGGGGGGGGACAAAAACAAGATAAAATCTACAATCATCTAACACAAAAGTAATGACAGCAGCATCTGAGACTGATCAATAAAGCACAGGGGAGGGGTAGAAAAGAAAAAGAGGAGTTAGCCCCTAATCAAAAGTCAGTTGAAATAAGACCTTTACCTGATGTCTAAAGCCAGTGTGGTATAGTGGTTGGACATGGATCTGGGAGACCCTGGTTTGAATCTCTGCTTTAAGCTTGCTGGGTCACCTTGGGACAATCACTAACTTATCTCACAGGGTTGTTGAGAAGATAAAATGGAGAAGAATATAACAATGTAAACCATTTTGGGACCACATGGGGAAAAAGGTGGAGTATAAAGGGAATAATACGTTAAAGAAAGATGGTGAGTGACAGAGCTAGATGAAGACAGCGCACAGAGGGTATTCCAGGGAGAGGATTATACCACCAAGAAGTCCCCATTCGTTGTGGTTGCCCACCTCACTTCCAAAGGTGGAAGAAACATACAGAGCTTTACAGGTTAGAACTAGCATGTTGAACTGGGCATGGAAACAGCCAGTCAGCAAATGCTGCATGTACAACATCTGCGGACTGTCCCTGGCCCAAAGGACGTCTGACTTGCCTCAACCAGGGCCAGGGCCTTTTCAGCCTTGGCCCCAGCCTGGTGGAATCAGCTCTCCCTAGAGAGCCAGGTCCTCACTGAATTACTACCTTTTCATTTTGTTGTTCACTCACACAGTTGAGTCCAACTCTTTGTGACTCCATGGACAAAGTCACGCCAGGCCCTCCTGTCTTTTACCATCCTCCAAAGTCTGCTCAAATTGATGCTTGTTACATCAGTAATGCTGTCCAGCCATCTCATCTTTTGCCATCCCCTTCTTCTTTTGCCTTCTGTCTTTCCCAGCATCAGGATGTTCTCCAGTGAGTGCTCCCTTCTCATTTGGTGGCCAAAGTATTTGAGCTTCAGCATCTGACCTTCCAGGGAACAGTCTGGGTTGATTTCCCTTAGGACTGACTGATTTGATCTTCTTGCAGTCCAAGGGACTCAAGATTCTTCTCCAGCACCACAGCTCAAAAGCATCTGTTCTTCTGCGCTCAGCCTTCCTTATGGTCCAGCTCTCACAGCCATACTAATAAGTCACCAGGTCCGGATGGCATACATCCAAGAGTTCTGAAAGAACTCAAAGTTGAATTTGTGGATCTTCTAACAAAAATCTGTAATCTTTCATTGATATCTGCCTCCGTTCCTGAGGACTGGAAGGTAGCAAATGTCACCCCCATCTTTAAAAAGGTTTCCAGAGGAGATCCGGGAAATTACAGGCCAGTCAGTCTAACTTAAATACTGGGAAAGTTGGTAGAAACCATTATCAAGGACAGAATGAGTAGGCACATTGATTAACATGGGTTATTGAGGAAGACTCAGCATGGGTTCTGTAAGGGAAGATCTTGCCTCACTAACCTGTTACATTTCTTTGAGGGGGTGAACAAACATATGGACAAAGGAGACTAGATGTTGTTTATCTTGACTTCCAGAAAGCTTTTGATAAAGTTCCTCATCAAAGGCTCCTTAGAAAGCTCGAGAGTCATGGAGTAAAAGGACAGGTCCTCTTGTGGATTAAAAACTGACTAATTAATAGGAAGCAGAGAGTGAGTATAAATGGGCAGTCTTCGCAGTGGAGGACGATAAGCAGTGGGGTGCCACAGAGCTCCTTACTGGGTCCCATGCTCTTTAACTTGTTCATAAATGATTTGGAGTTGGGAGTGAGCAGTGAAGTGGCCAGGTTTGCAGATGACACTATTGTTCAGGATGGTGAGAACCAGAGAGGATTATGAGGCACTCCAAAGGGATCTGTTGAGGCTAGGTGAGTGGGCGTTAACGTGGCAGATGAGGTTCAATGTGGCCAAGTGCAAAGTAATGCACATTGGGGCCAAGAATCCCAACTACAAATACAAGTTGATGGGGTGTGAACTGGCAGAGACTGACCAGAGAGAGATCTTGGGGTCGTAGTAGATAACTCACTGAAAATGTCAAGACAGTGTGCAATTGCAATAAAAAAGGCCAACACCATGCTGGGAATTATTAGGAAGGGAACTGAAAACAAATCAGCCAGTATCATAATGCCCCTGTATAAATCGATGGTGCGGTCTCATTTGGAATACTGTCTGCAATTCTGGTTAAAAAGGATATTATAGCATTGGAAAAAGTCCAGAAAAGGGCAACTAGAATGATTAAAGGTTTGGAACACTTTCCTTATGAAGAAAGGTTAAAACGCTTGGGGCTCTTTAGCTTGGAGAAATGTCGACTGTGGGGTGACATGATAGAGGTTTACAAGATAATGCATGGGATGGAGAAAGTAGAGAAAGAAGTCCTTTTCTCCCTTTCTCACAATACAAGAACTTGTGGGCGTTCGATGAAATTGCTGAGCAGTCAGGTTAAAACGGATAAAAGGAAGTACTTCTTCACCCAAAGGGTGATTAACATGTAGAATTCACTGCCACAGAAGGTGGCGGCGACTACAAGCATAGCCAGCTTCAAGAGGGGTTTAGATAAAAATATGGAGCAGAGGTCCATCAGTGGCTATTAGCCACAGTGTGTATATATATGTGTGTGTGTGTGTGTATAAATATATATCTATATATATATTTTGGCCACTGTGTGACACAGAATGTTGGACTGGATGGGCCATTGGCCTGATCCAACATGGCTTCTCTTATGTTCTTATTACTACTGGGAATACCATTGCTTTGACTATACAGACTTTTGTTGGCAGGGTGATGTCTCTACTTTTTATCATACTGCCCAGGTTTCCCAAAGCTGTCCTCCCAAGGAGCAGACATCTTTTAATTTCATGGCTACAGTCACCATCTGCAGTGATCTTGGATCCCAGAAATGTGAAGTCTGTGACTACTTCCATATGTTTTTTTTTCTTCTATTTTTCCCTATTTTCCCCTTTTCATAGGGCCTGTAAAATGGAGCTATTCCACCAGACCTTTGGTTGAAGCAGCGGGCGTCCTATTCTACCGTCTGGTCCTATGCTATAATACCACCCCTGCTGTAATACTATATTTTATTCCACTTATAACTTATTTATGATCTATCTAAATGTATGGTTCTTATTGGTCTGGTTTTAACTGTACGTTTTATATTGTTTTTACTATTTTATCATCCGCCCTGAGCCTGTCTTTGGGAAAGGGCAGAATATAAATCACCTAAAAAACAAACAAACGTAGCCCACATCTATGGGAACAAAGAAGCAAAATCTTCTGAGCCAAAAACAGCAAATTAGGAGTTTCTATAAGAAACTCTAACACTTTCTGGCGCTGTGCCAGTGGTAGAGCCCAGAAAACTCTTCACACAAATCTCTAAGCACTTTGATTGCCTGATCTGATTAGGTGTGTAAGGGGTATATCAAATAAACTGTGGATCCTAACAGTTGTGTAGAAGACTAAGGAAAAGCATGGAAATGTACACAGCTGTGTATGTATGCCTGAGCCAAACACAAGCAGCTGGGTTTACAAGGGAAGTAGAAAATGGAATACCTATGAGTGCTATGGAGAGCAATGTAGGCTAAACAGTGACTGGAAAGTCAGACCACTCTTTCCCTGATAAAGCTAGCAAAAAACGGGAAGAGATGGACCATACAAAGTTAAGGGGCCAATGGTTCTGATTTAAAAGGGACATTTGCTTAGGAGTCAGAAACATCCATCTGTCTTAAGGGCCAAAAACATCTGCTGCAAATTGTGTCTCTTGTCAGCCCCAGTCCAGGGGAGGCACTAGAGAACCGCCATTAATGTAGCATCCACTTAGAATTATAGAGTTGGAAGAGATCTCCAGTGTTATATAGTCAAGCCTCCTGCACAATGCAGAAAATTCACAGACACCTCCCCCCACATCCCCAGCTACCCTGCTTCATTCCCAGAATATCGCAAAAACAAAACAAAAGTAGTGATCAGCATTTCCCTGGGCGCGTAACAAGGAGCCACGATAACTAAACACTGATGCAACCCTTTCTGCCCTCTCTTTCATGATCTGCCTAAGTTCACAGAATCAGCATTGCTGTCAAACGGCCATCTCACCTTTGTTTAAAAACTTCAAAGGAAGGCGAGCCCACCACCTCCTGGGGAAGCCTGTTCCACTGAAGAACTGCTCTAACTGTCAGGAAGTTCTTCCTAATGTTTTTGCTGAAAACTCTTTTGACTTAATTTCAGCCCATTGGTTCTGGTCTGCCCTTCTGGGGCAACAAAAAACAATTCTGTACCATCCTCTATATGACAGTCCTTCAAGTAGTTGAAGATGGTGATCGTATCACCTTTAAGTCATCTCCTCTAGCCTAGCTAAACATACCAAGCTCCTTCAACCTTTTGTCATAGGACTTTATAGATACATTTGAGCTTTTCCATAAAATAAGAACACTGCTTCTTCAAAAGTTGTTCAGGACCAAGCCCTGGCAGATGCCTGAAGAGAAGATTAACTCTACAGCAATTGAAATCATAGGCAGACTGACTGCCCTTCTATCATAGTCTGTCTCAGTCAACAGACAGTGCTAACACCAAAGCTAGTAGTTACTTTTAATGGAGAATTACACTTGGCACATCATATGCTAAATTGAGTTTAATTTATTAAATACATAAAAAACTTTACACATCTGTTTCTGGTTAGTCATCATTTTGGTCTGCAGTCATGAACACATGCAGTACCTTCTAATGACTCAGACATCTGGTTTAGCAAGGTCAGTATTGTCTACTCTGATGGGTAGTATCTCTCAAGGATATGAGGTGGAGAAGCCTGCATATATCACCCATTACCAGATTCTTCTAACTCTAAATGCTGGGGATTGAACCTGCGACCTTATACATGCAAAGTAGGTACCCTAACACTGAGCCATGGGCCTTCCTCAAACATACCTGGAAGTAAATGTTCTGAGGCATAAGAGGGGCAACATTCTGCACATAGTGACAGAGTGTTGGACATGGCTTCAAAATAAAAAAGACTGGTTTTGAAAGGCTCCTTGTTCCCTTTCAGATGTTAAAGCAGCAAATAAAAGTGAAGTTATTCATGACTAAAACTTCTGCAACAAAGTTAGGTTTTAAATGGGATAGAAATATGAAGAGACTTAATTGTTTTTTCCAGTTAAAAGTTCAAAGTGTTAAAAAGTAGTATGTGACTGTCAAGTAAAATGTTACTTTAAGAAAACAAAACACCAAGTATGTTAATGCCAAGAATAGTATCTCCAGCTGTCTAGCAGTTGTCAGAGTAACTGTTGGTACAGACACAAAAGATAAAATAAGTTGATTGGGATGAAGCTGGTCTCAGGAAAAAAAAATTAAAATTGTTTCCATGCTTCTTGGCAACGCAGTTGGTTATCCTGTCCATCAATTTTGCAAGGGGGCCCCTTGAGAGGGTGTAATTAAAGTGTATGACTGGTAGGAATGGACGCACAAGTCCACTGCCCACTAGCTACCTTACAGTTGCTTTTAATATCACCACCAGGATATTCTTAGCAGACAAACTGTGGAAGGGTTTTCATTATCAAGAATAATCTATGCACTAACTCAACTGCATCTTGAACCAACACTGGGCTCTGATGTCAGGACCTGTGATTTATTGGCCAAATTGCTGCATAGCAAACCACCCAGCTCATTAATCTTACATGGATTCAAGTTTCTCTGCACCTCTGGGCAACTTCCCTGCAAGGCCCAAACATGAGAAAATGTCTTGGGAGAGAGAGAGAGAGAGAGAGAGAGAGAGAAGCAAAGCAGCATTTCCCTCAATATTACCTCTACGCCGGGGTGTCAAATGTTCAGCCCGTGGGCCAGAACTGGCCTGCTCAGGGCTTTAATCAGGCTCCCAGGGCTCTTTACTCCCCCCTTTTGTACTCACCACTTGAAGCTCTGAGGCTGATGAAGTTCCCTTTTCTTTCAGCTCCCTGCCTTTTCTGTAGGCTGCAGCACAGACAAAGCTGCAAGGAAAATGTGGAAAGGACTCTCCATGAAAGCTGCAGGGAGAACGTGGAGAAGATTTTCCATTAAGGTCTCTGTGCCCAGATAGATAGGGCCCAGGGACCTTGATGGAAGATCCATTCCATGTTTTCCTTGCAGCTCTGTCTGGGGTGCAATGTGTTTCAATGGAGTGGAGATCAGGTTCCTTTCAGTGTTCCTATATAGGCAGCTAAAGCTCAGGCTTCCTGGAGTTATGTCCTTGCAAATAAAGGGTTGATGTTTTGAGCCAGCTTGTTTCTGCTCAATAGACCTCACCTAGTGAATACTCTAACCTGAGAACCACAGCCAAAGGGGCATATTTCACTGGAGAGCCACTGCCAATCTGAATGGACCCAGGGGATGGGGGCGGGGGGAGAAGTTTGCAATGCCATTTCATTGTTTTCCCAAGGTTCAGAGCATTTTATATTTTAGTTTCTGCTGTACTTTTTCTTAATGTTTTATTGTTTAAACTGTATTGCCAAACCCCACAATTCCCCCACCTTTCCATTTTAAACAAAATATTGCAAGAGTTTTAAGCATATTTTAAGTTAAAAAATAATATCTTTGTGTTTGTCTGTGTCCTTTATAAAGTTTATATCTCAGCTATCTCACATTACATTTTATGACACACATGGTTCAGTCCCACAAAGTCTCATTTGTGTCAGTTCAACACCCCTGCCCTACCCAATCACACTCCTGAACCAAATCAGGCAAGCAAGCAGCCTGGCCTCAAGCATTTTTTCAGAATACTGGTTTAAACCCCTGCAGTCCTTTATCTTTCCTTTGGGTTCAACCCTAAGTTAGAGATAGAGCTATTAACCAGGAAGTCCCATGATTCAAATCTTGCTCTGCCCTAAACTTGCTAGACAGCTTCAGGCAAACAACACCCTTGCTCAGGCTCAGTCCATCCCATCACATCTGTATTGTGGGTACAACAATTCTGACTTAAAACCACCCTGTAAGATTTTCTAATGAAGTCTTGTTTTCAACCTCTCAATTTCCCATCCCAACTGGACAAACATTAGCTTCTTCCCCTCACTTTGTTGGCTCATTTATGTCACATTTTAGACTGTAAAATCCTCAGTGCAGGGTCTGGTTTTTGTATATTCTGTAAAGTACTATGTATGGTCATGACCATATTATTATTAATAAGAATTAATAGGCTTACATGAAGATTTGAATGGGCATGTTATACATTCAAGTTTCAAGTTCAGGCTGCACATTATTATTGACTAGATACTCACTGAAACAAATTTTCATGGACTAGAATCTGCTTTATTAGATCCATGGGCAACAAACCAGACAGTATGAGTGTAACCTACTTCATCACTAGGGGTCATAAACATGCATACCAAGGTTAATAATGAAAACAAACAGCTAAAGAAGGACAATTATTTTAAGTAATAAGCTGGTTATTCTCATGATTTGCTGAGATCAAATTCCTCAGTGTCAAATTTGATAAGGAACACTAAACATTCTTCACTACTTTCTCAAGGATCAACAGCCATTCTTGGGAAATAGTCCTTTCTCGCCCATCACATTCTACAGGCTTTGGATAAGATAGCTCCACCAAACCACCCCCACTTTGAAATATAAATTCTCCAGGAGTAATGGGTCACCTTATGGGGCTACAAACCAGAAAATTTTTAAGTCATATCCGGTGGGTTTCTCAGAGAGGTGGCACCATTTTTTTAAAAAACCGTAAAGAACAAATCCTGTAACAGAACTTCAGTCTCCATGTGCACTTGGCCAAAACTAACATGGGACTAAACAACAACCACAGGTGCACCCCATGTGGATAAAATATCCACTTAATGGGGTCCCCTAGGGTATAAAACTGTTTCCATAAAACGTGCATCTTTGGGGTAAAGCCCACCTTGAAGTTGACAGCAATCTATGAAATTTTTATGGATTGCAAGAATTTTAGCAGATTTAATATGCTAGAATGATCTTTTTTTTTAAAGAGAACTGGTCAGAATTGCTGAAATCTCCCTGGGAAAAGCAGAAGATAAGAGTTCCCACTGAGCAGCTGAGCGGTTTCAGCCTATACAATGCAATTATGTAGAAGCATTTTACAATGGCAATATAAGTCAGCCAGCTGTGGAGCTATCCAGCTGTGGCATGAACAGCAAATTATTTTAAGTGACATTTTTATCACTAAGTGGACAGTTTTTCTGGAACTCTTCCAAATATTGCTAATGTGTTTTCACATTTCTGATTAATTTACTGATCTCCAACCATATTCCATCACGAAACCTCCCCAGGAGACAAGTATTACTACAATCTCCCTCATCCAGGTGTGCATTGTGCATCTGACCAGAAGTATAGGCAGGGAATAGTCATTTGGCAGGCTGAATGATCTGTCATAAACATGACATGGCCCTGAGTGAGCAAAAGAAAGTTAATCGACTAAAGACTGTTAGTAAACCCCACCCCCCACAAAGGCTACATAAAAAGTGTTTTACATCAGCAAGGTCACTCGAAGCCATTTAATTGTTTCTCAAGTATGAACACAAATACACAAGTTCTACAAAGAAAGACCGACAGAAGCAGTTGGCTAATGAAAATAGTACTCTTATCAATATATCTAATTCTCAATATGGCCAAAAACTTGGAGACTGGAGCCATGAACAAAGAAGACAGATCTTTCAACAAGCCTGGAAAATGAGACAGGTTTGCAGAAAAACCTGAAATTTTTTTTTTTAAAAAAACACCCAAAATACTGTGAGGGGGTAAACTTCCTCCCAAATAATAGAAGCAGCACTTGTTGCTTTAAGAAACAAATACCTTCAGTGGTCATTGCTAGCCAACCACAACAGTACTGCCAGCCTTAAAGCCTTGGTTTTAGTAAGAAGCATGGTCAGGATCTTTCCAAGACTGTTTTGCTCTTTTAAAGAGGATTTATCAGGGCCATGTCTAGCAGCAACAACCACTAGGTGACATGCTACCACACAAATTGCACAACTCACCCAAGACTTGCTGCTTGCTACTGGTCAACAGGAGAAACCCCACTAAAGCCAATATGATATATAGTTAGAGTTTCAGACTAGGATCTAGGAAACGCACATTCAACTCATTATTGTGCCGCAGTAGCTAATTTGGTATTGTTATAGAACTGCTACATGCATAAGTCAAAGCTACATGACCCTCATTGTGAGAATACCCTTCTTGCCCTGAAGACTTCCACTATCACATTCTTGCTTCCCATTGTTTCCTTAAATTCAGATAGGCTCCACAGTCTACTCTTTGTAAGCCACTTCAACTCTCAGAAGGTCTCCTTGTTGCCTGACCAGCACTCATCTCATACCCAAATGCTTTCCAAAGAATTCTTTTTTGCCTGCCTTTAGACACTATGCAAGTTTCTTCCGTAATCAAAGATTCTCTCTCCTTTCCCTCTCCATCTTCTCCTTTGACCTGTTGCCTCCTTCCACTCTCTTTGGGAACTATGTCTTCCTATTCCTTCAGCCTTGAAACTGCCTATCACCTAGGCTCTGCCTCAATTGCCATCTTCAACTTTCATAGCTTTTGTCCCTGGTTCATCTGTTCTTTTTCACAGCCAAACTGTGAAACTGTCCTTCATTTACTTCATAACAGTTGATCCCTCTGAAACAATATGTAGCTCAGAGGTCTGTTCCATCAGCAACTAGAATGCTCATGAAATTCCATGAAGTCACAGAAACTCAGGCACTCATTTCATTAGCACCACACAATCTTTTAGTTCATTATAGTAGGAGAATCTCCAACAAACCCGAGTACTTCAGAAACAGTTTTCATTCCACAGATCAGCTGGGAACCTTATTAACATATAAACATGCAAATGCCTCTTGTAAAAAAGCAGAATGCCAGAATTTGTCCCTGGAAAACATTTGTGTTTTATGAAATTAAATATTGGGGGAATGCAATAAAATACACTCAAACAATTTTCTGGCAGGATAGTTAGAATGAGATAATTAAGTAAAAGATAAATCCTGGCATGCAGATTTTACCCCTACTCCCCAAAGGAAATGTATACATTCCTGATGATGCTGTGATAGCTTAGTGTCATCTGTTCTGCAACACCTTTGATGTTTTCCCATACTAAATACAATCATCTCCACAAACCCAAGTGATGCTGGCCTCAGTGAACACAATTTTGGAGTTCTGGAAGTAGAATAAATATAGGATAGAGACAGAAAATGGTGGCCTCTGACCAACTTTATCTTCTCTTGGGCACCTGGCCATTCACTTGCAAACCAAGAGACAAAAGACTATATGAAATTACCTATAATATATAACAGATAATTGGCAATCATATTCTAATCTAGGAACTATAGTTTGGGCCGGGGCAGTCCTATAATTTCCCTCACAAAATGTTATACAGTAAATATGAAGCTTGAGAGAAAGACAGACATTCCAGGGAAAAGAGCAAGTACAGGAAACTGAAACAGAATCCCAAGGTCATGGGTGGGGGTGGTGGGGGAGCATTTGACAAGATGTCACACAGGCAGGGAATGACTTTTCCTGAGAGGCGTCCCCGGCAATTACTTGCTTCTTTCTCTAGCAGCTGTTCTCACAGACTTCTCTGGAGAAAAAAAATGGAAGAAAAATTATAGAAGCCATTAAGGACAACTGCTGACTCCAGTAGAATAAGGCCATAAAAAGGCTGAGTTTAAAACGAATGCTTAGGGTGGGAAAGTCTAAAATCATGAGGAAAACTCCATTTTTAAATCATTTAAAACAAGCTCCTTCAAGTTTCTAGATATAGCAGCTGTCCTCAGACCACTGTCAGATTCCCCTTGTTTTGAATGGCTCTATTATCACAAAAGTCACTTATATCCCAGTTCCAGGGTCTGGGTTGCCTTGGTAGATGACCAGCGCTAGGATATGGACAGGGAGAGGGGATCTTGTTGATTTCCCATGCACTGCCTTTTGGAGCTGGGACTAGGGGGCACCTGGTCATACATATGGCCAGAAAAACAGGGGAACAACTGCTGGTCTTGACAAAAAAAGATCATGGGAGGTCAGAAGAAGAGCTGGCCAAGTCTGTTGGCTAAACATGCTGAATAAGGGAGTCTACAGACCAGAACAGAATAGTCTTGGAGAGAAGTAAGAGACCAGAACCAGAACAGAATAGTCTTGGAGAGGAGTAAGAAACAAAGGAGTAACACGGTAATATGGTCTTTTAATGATAAGAAACAGTCTTTCAGGGGTGTTATTTGTTATGAGGGCTAGATCTGACATAAATGATACCTTGTGGGCCACGCCATGTGTATCATAAAATGTAATGTCAGGTAGCAGAGATACAAACTTGATTAACCACAGAGACAAACACAATTAAATTTTTTTTAAAAACCGTAAAATAAAACATACTTAAAACATTCTCATTGATCTTAAAGGTGGTTGTTTTGTATCTCTCCGGTGAGATCCAGAGAATTGGGCAAAGGAAGCTCTGGCTCTTTCCTTCCTTCCCAGGGGACGAGGAAGGGGAGGAGTCTCAGCCAATAGAAGGAAGAGAGGCTTGGCTCAGTAACTGCTGTGTGAGTGAGACAGTCTGGCAAAGCAAGCAATTCTTCCCCCTCCCTTCCCCTCAAAGGAAGAGCCTCAGCCAATGGAGAAAACAGAACCTTTGTTCTGTAGTTCCTGTGTGATTGAGAAACCTGGCAAAGCAAGCTGTAATGCACAAGAAAGCAAGAGAGAGGGAGAAGCAAGCAGATGACAGCCAATTGCTTGGGGGCCTGATAGGAGCCCTCCGGGGGCCTGATTCAGCCCCTGTGCCACATGTTTGACACCCCTGGTCTAACTCATTTTAAGAGATAATGTGCGCTAGGACCCAGGTGAAAGAACTGTCTGTGAATGGCACCACAGAAGTGAAGGTGTAGTTCAAAGTTGTGGTGCATTGGTTGAGGATTAACTTGATACATTATTTCTTATGTAGAAATAAGAAATGTATTCAGACTGTTATGAGAAACTTGTAATCACTATTTCAAAATATACATTGTTATGACAAAAAACAGCAAGAATGAACAGTTCTTACATATTTTAAGAAAATATTCTATAGTACAAATAACTTTGTATGTTGCTTGAAATTATAAGACAATCAAGAATGTGTGCTCTTAACAAGTGGGACAGCTGGCTATTGTTGGAAGATGATAATGGGAATCTAAACTGATTAGGATGAACAAGAAGAAACGGTTCTTTGCTTGTAACCTGCTTATCTCTGGATAAGATATTTTAACAGACTGATGTTTTTGCACTCCTTTAATTATCTATGTAGTAATGGATAGTGCAATTTTCCATTTAGTTAGTGAGTGTTATAGATGTGAACAGTCATGTTGTGCCCAGAAGTGACTCCTAATTTGCTTCTGGGCCCAGTTCAAGGTACTAGTGTTTACCTTTAAAGCCTTATACATCTTGGAGCTAGAACAGTTGAAGGACTACCAACTCACATATTAATATATCCAATTGTTCTGGTTGCCTTCGGAGGTTCTGCTTTCGATGCCCCTGCCATCTGAGGCTACATGGGTGGAAATCTAAAAAACTGCCTTCTTGGTCATAGTGCCAAATTTTAGAACTCCCTCCTCACAAAGATTCATCTGTCTCTTTCTACTGTTGTCTTCTGCTAGTGGGTGAAATTTGTTTTGTTTTGTTTGGCATCCCCTCATATTAGCTTTCCTCCCTCTTTGTGCATTGTTATTTTGATATTATGTTTATTTGTTTTAAATACTTTATATTTGTATTTTAATGTTTGAAATGTTTTAGTGTTTCCCTCCTTCAGGACACTGAACAGGGTGGAAAGGTGGTATAGAAATGTTTTAAATAAAAATAAAACATAAGTTGTCATTTGTTTCAGATAATTCTGCTTCAGTGCGTCACTTCTACTTGAAACACTGATCCTTACTGGAGGACAACCTTAGTCCTCCAGTTCCCTTTCAAACACATACAGACACAAAGTGGGTACATTCTCTTCATCGATCAGAATTATTGCTCCTGTGGCATGACTTTTCCTTTGCAAGGTATTTTGGCTTTTGGTACAATTATTATAGGCATCTGTTAAGTTCTGAGAACAGCTTAATTTCTTGCTGATATACTCCATGGCATAATTAAAACAAACAAAAAATGACATAAAATAGCAAACAAGTTTTGATGGCTCCAGATGAAGATAAAGAAGAACTGCAGATTTATACCCCGCCCTTCTCTCTGAATCAGAGACTCAAAGCGGCTTACAATCTCCTATATCTTCTTCCCCCACAACAGACACCCTGTGAGGTGGGTGGGGCTGAGAGGGCTCTCAAAGCAGCTGCCGTTTCAAGGACAGCTTCTGCCAGAGCTATGGCTAACCCAAGGCCATTCCAGCAGGTTCAAGTGGAGGAGTGGGGAATCAAACCCGGTTCTCCCAGATAAGAAAGAATCCATGCACTTAACCACTGCACCAAACTGGCTGTTTGAAGAGTCCCAGAGGACTGGAAATACACACATTATTTCATGTCATTTTGGTTGGTCTTAATATAACTTATTACATGGATTTTGTTCAGTACAGAGAATCCTGACTAGCAGAAAATAATCCTGTGCAAACTGATATTATATTCACTCCCTTTGATGTTCAAGATTTTACAGTTAAAAAACAGGAGAAAAATTCTGGTATATTTATATGCTATATTTTTAGAGCAGGAGTTTCTCCATTGTTCAGCAATGAAGCAGCAGCCCTTTATTTGTCTCTTTATTTAATTCTTGCCTTATTATAGTATTTAATTCAAAGAAACATAAAAAACAGATTGAGAAAAATCCTGAAGCTGATCATATACAGCATAAACCTGGGGTCTCTCTCTGAATATATATATATATATATATATATATATATATATATATATATATATATATATATATATATATATATATATATATATATATATATATATATATATATATATATACACATACATACATACATACATACATACATATATATATATATATATATATATATACACACACACACACATATATATATATACACACACACACACACACATACACATATGCATTTGTGTGTGTTATGGCAACCTTTGGTTACTCCTACTAGGGTATGGAGGATGTTTAGAGAAGTGCTTGATAACCTACCTCTGCCTCCCAACCCTGGTATTTTCTGGAGATCTCTCATCCAAATACTTGCCAGGGTCAGCGCTGCTGAATTTTGAGATCTGATGAGATTGACCTTACCTGGGCTGTCCAGGTCAGGAATACCCAACATTTTTGAGTCCACCTTTGGAATTCTGATACTGAGTGGTGGGCACAAATAAATACAAGATTGCTGCTGGAGATGGAGCTAACTACAGAATGGCTGCTGCAGAAGGCAGAGCCAACCCATAAAACTGCTGAGAGTGAGGTTATGCATAGTAACTCTTCAACATTTCAGGCAGAAGCCCCTTTTAACAGGATGCCTTTTAGTCTATACAACTCGCCGGAGGCCAATCAGAAGCCCTGTTGGGCAACCCCCCGCCCCTACTCCACTTTCTAAACCCACTTGATGAGTGCCAGGAAAGGTGTCAGCAGGTGGCATGCTGCTCTCAGGAGCCACTTTGGGGACCCCAGTGTAAATGATCAACAATGAGAGAACTCTGCACATTTTTGTAGAATAATTCCAGCATTTGAAAGAGAGCTCTCTGCAGATCTAAAAGGTTTCCTCTGCTGTCTCATGTACTTTATAACCCAGATTCCTGAAGAGCTTCACAAGAAAATGCTTGATACATCTGACAGGTGCATTAACTAAGAAAAGAATGACTTCATGAGTTTTCATACATGGCCTCTGGGAGGCCGTTTAAGCACAGCCACAAAATGTTTCCTGCTGCTTAGAACTATCAGGTCCAGAAGGAACAATGAGAAAGAGCAGCCACTGTGAAGCATCTAAACCATCAAATAATTAAAACGACGGAACAGTTATAAACAATGGAAAAAGCATAACAGAATGAAAGCTCACTGTACTTCTTTATTGAAAAGGGTATTTTGTATTTTTTTGTTTTTAAAAAATGGCTGTGCCATACTTTACCTGGGGCATCTGACATGCAAGTATAATGATGTAAATAACTTGGCATATTATAAATGCTCAGTTAAGCACTGTTCATACAGTTAGACTGGGGCCATCTAGGAGCCTGGCACATGATGTGAATTACAAAGAGTTGGAGAGCACTGGAGATGAATTCAAAGAAAAGAAAAGAAAGCCTTCTGAGAAAGAGTGGGCTTAGTGAGGAAAAAAAATTCCATCCTTACTGGAGTGTTAAATCAGGCACTGAGCTTCAGGAGCTCCCAGTTTTCAATGCTTCACTGTCAAAGTTAGAGCTACAGCAGCACACGATGCCAAAAACGAATTGTACAGAAACCTACAGATTGTCAGAATTTGCCGAGAGTGGGGTGAGGGTGGAAAGAAAGGAAGAAAGGAATGAAAACTATTTAAGATTGATGGCTATTTTTCTCTCCATTCTTTGATAATGACCACAAAGACATGATTAAAGTATTATATTCAATCCAGCTTCAATCACATCTGATAACTTCTCTGGACTTTCCACTGCATTCTACAGTGGAATATAGAGGATCACAGAAACTTACTAGTAATAGTTGAATGTCCAGAAAATTCTGCATTTGGTATAGAACAAGTCTTCTTCCCTGCAAAGTGATGGCATCATCATCACCATATGTCAGGGACTAGGAGCGTCAGTCCCTGGTATGACAAAGCTTTCCATGATGGTTACCATTCTGTGCATTGCATCTTTATTGGTGCAAAGGAGGATGGCAAAAAGAGAAACCACGAATATTTAACCAGGAATGAGGGTTTGGGACTCTGCAGCAGGTCCTGGTCAAAATGATAACTGGAGTGGTTTAGTAGAGTGTTGGATTTGGGTTCCAATGCCTGCTTAGTCATGGAACTTACAGGATTACTGTGAGGATAAATGGAGGAGGGGAACCATGTAAGCTGCCTGAGCCCCTTGGATGAAAAAAAGATGAAACAAAGTTGTAGATAGATATTCTGATCATTACTTAACCCAGGCTGTATGCAACCCCTTGCTAAGCTGGTCAAAAGAAACATCACATCAAGCAGTGAAGAGAATTTTATGATGCATTCTGGGGGTCAATCTGTTATGTAACTAAAAAAACTCGTAGGACTAATCAGAGAGGTAGAGAAAAATGAAGCAAGCACAAGTTGAATGGATAGTACAGAGATTCAGGAAACCAGGGGGAGGGTGAAAAGGATGTCAAAGAATTAAAAGAAAGAGAAATTACAGCTACAAACCACAGAGATAATAAGGAGATCACTCAGTTAAGGGGTCATTTAAAAGTAGCTTATCTTTGGACACCTTACTTCCATGTGCTTTGCTGCTTTTGGGTTGATTAGATAAGAAGCACATTAGATGTAACTGTGCTGAAAAAGTGCCACACTGAAAGCAGAAGTTTAACGTGGTTTTTGATTCCCAGTCAACACTATCGATTTCAGTATCTGTGACAGGTGAAGGAAGCATTATGAATGAACAAAGCTGGCTATATACTGAGCAAAAACACTGAAGATCAGAGGACTTCCAAGGCATACAAGAAGGTATGAACCATTATGTCATGTTGTGTGGTTTGACTGTCAGATTAGGACCATGGACAACCAGGTCCGAATCCTTGCTTTGGGAGTCCAGTAGTGACCATGGGCTCATTATACTCTGTCAATCTAACCTACCTCTCAGGATAGGTAGTGTGGCTCAATAAACAAGCCTCTGCTTCAAATACAGGTCACAGGTTCAACCCCTGGAATCTCAAGTTACAAGGTTCAGGTAATAGGTGAGGCCCTGCAGAGCCACTCCCAGTCTAAGTAGAGAACACTGACCATGACTGACTAAAGATCTGATACAGTATAAGGCAGCTTCATGCGTGTGTTCAGGATTGTTTTTTGTAGGGACAGAGTATAGGACTGGAGAACTATCTGATCAGCCATTTCAGGTTTCCAATAGGGAAAAAAGTGGGATATAAATTTTAAAAAATACATTATTCATTTTCCAGTATGATACAGACCTTTACCTGAGGCCCTGCAGAGCCACTGCCCATCTTAAGTAGACAACACTGACCATGACTGACTAAAGATCTGATACAGTATAAGGCACCTTCATGCATGTATTCAGGGTTGTTTTTGTAGGGACAGAGTATAGGGCTGGAGAACTATGTGATGAGTCACTTTAGGTTTCCAGTAGGAAGAAAAGTAGGATATAAATATAAAAAAACATATTATTCATTTTCCAGTATGTAAATCACTAACATGCACTGGACTTGCTCTCCTGCAGTCTTTCTATTGTAGATTATAAGGTAGAATTATTCAAGATGGATAATTTAATGACGTCTGGTATTATATAGCCTTCCTTCAGTACATGAGCATCTTCTGCTGAGAATGAAAGATGCCATTATTGTATTCCCTTTAATCAAACTCCATCCTGAAATTTTTTGCCTCAAAACTGTACCAGCAGAATCAATAGCGCCATGTAATTAAACACAGAGCTAGTGTAACTTCCACACCATGTCTCCAGGGGACTGTCTGGGCTGCACCACTCTTCAAGTTATAACAGAGTTGGAAAAATAGCACTCCTTCATTTCTTTTATTCTTAGGAGACCCTCCGGCAGCTGAGATTCTTGCCGAGTGAGAAGCTGCATTATCCTGCAAATGCCTCAATATAAACTCACATGGGAGTAATGATTTTCTTCACACTGTGAACTGAGCCAATCAAATAAAAACCATAAAAGCACTTCCAAACCCAAGTCATTTCAATAAAGTATTACATTGGGATGAAAATACTATTGATTTGCCTGAAGTCTCTCAGAAATAGAGTTCAATTCCAATTACAAAACGAGGGAAAGATAACTTTCTGCACTGCACTGAATTAGAAGAACCCAAAGAAACAAAGAAGTCTTGGAACTTACACTGTTGGACAAGGCCAGTGGAAGAGAAAGCAAATGGCCAATCCATATTATTAATGCTACGTCAGAGCTTCCTCCTAATTTCAACAATACAGCTAGGAATTTCCTTTTGGCTACTCTAAGATGCTGCTGAATTTAACTATATAAGTACCAGATCAACAAAAAACAAACTATGCAGAAATTCAGCTTAACACATTTAGAATTCCAAGTTATCAGTCTCCTTGACTGAAGATTTTTTGGAGCAAAATTTCATTTTGGAGGACAAGTTGGAAAACTAGTGCTGCAAGGCGGGAAAAAGAGGGTAGATAACTGGATACCACAGCAAGAGAAAACAACAACAACAACAACAAGAAGAGTTACAATTAACAGTACTTTTATAAATTCCATCATATTAATTGGGCTTCAGAAATTCCCATGTAAACCCAATTTGCCCCAATGAACACAAGCATATATTTCTCAATAACTGCACCACCATTACTTCCATTACTTATTTTTCTTTTCAGAAACACCCCGTGGGCAAGTTCAGTTATCATCATTTTAAACACTGCTGTAACATTTGGAGAACCAAGTGATTGTAGAGGTTGCATTGGTGGCTTAGAAGAAGAAGAAGAAGATATTGGATTTATATCCCGCCCTCCACTCCGAAGAGTCTCAGAGCGGCTCACAATCTCCTTTACCTTCCTCCCCCACAACAGACACCCTGTGAGGTAGGTGGGGCTGGAGAAGGCTCTCACAGCAGCTGCCCTTTCAAGGACAACCTCTGCAAGAGCTATGGCTGACCCAAGGCCATTCCAGCAGGTGCAAGTGGAGGAGTGGGGAATCAAACCCGGTTCTCCCAGATAAGAGTCCGCACACTTAACCACTACACCAAACTGGCTTAGAGCTGTGGAATCCATGTTTCGATCACTACTTGGCCATGGAGGCTCACGAGGTGACCCTGAACCAGCCAGTCACTTTCTCTCCATCTAAATTACCTTACAAACTTATTGCAAAGATAAAATGGAGGGGAGATGCATGTCCAGGGCTTCAGGCTCCCCAGAGTGTGTTGGATTCTAATGTAAACCATTCATAGTACGTAAAATGTATGTATTCTTATAGGTCTTGTTTCATTATTTAGCATTTTAGCCAGAATTAGTTAAGGTTGTAACAACTCCAATCAAATATTTCTCTTTCAGTTTTAATTTACATTTACTGTCCTTGAAAAATGTAGCACAAACCAGCTCTGATCTCTAACTTCTTGTGAATAGCTGTAGTCTGCCATCTTAAATCCTAGGAAATGAACACTGACTCTAATTGGCAATATGCTTTTAGCCTTTACAGTTTCATGTTGAGTATCCCTGATATGCTCAGAGTAACACCATGAAACAGACAATTCAGTATATGTGATGCACAAAGTCTCAGATCTGGATTCAGTGAGGGTGCCTTTTTTACATATGTTCAAATAGAATTTGGATTCATTCTTAAATTCAATGTAAAATAGAACTGCCATGCATTCTCATTCACTCATAATATATTTTACATGTGCCACAGCCGTATTCACATATTACAGTCAATGAATGTGCATCCTGCCTGTGTGTGCACTTATCCATTTGTAAGAAACAGACAATGAGCATTCACTTTATAAATGAACCCAGGACTGGGATCTGGAAAAATGTGAGGTTTCAATCACATGTTCAGCTGTACCTGTGTTGACTTACTCTCATTTATTTATTGACAAAACATCTGTGCTGCCTGAGGTGGGAAGCAAACTAAAGCATGGTAAAATAATAAAACATCATAAAAACAATTAAAAATAACATTTAAAAAAAGCATCAATAACTCTTAATTGTGGAATCTCCCCTCCTCCAGGTACTCAAACCTACTCAAAGGGTACAGCAATAAATTTATATTTCTGTTCTACCAAGAGCCCATGTTTCATTTTTTGCAATGCCCTGCATGTATACATGAAGATGCCAGCATAGTTTACAGGACAGAGTGCTGACATCAGGACAAATCCCTATTTACTTGAGATGGTCAGTGATAACATCACAGATTTACTACCCCACAGTTTTAAGGAGATATACCATAGCATATATTCAGACAATCACTAAGTCTTTAAAAGAAGGGTCTGCTACAAATGTGATAAAGAGGTCAATAACATTAGGAGCAGCAAATAGGCTAAGGAACATATTACCTGATATAATAAAAGAGGATCAATATGGTTTTGTGAAGAATAGGAGTATTGCACATCCTATAAGGAATATATTAAATGTATTGTACCATAAACATTCTGGGCAACTTGCTTTGCTTAAATTAGATGTATACAAGGCATTTGATACGCTGTCCCATGAATTCTTATGGTCCATAATGAAGAAGTGTGGGATTGGGCCACTATTCTTAAAAGCCATTCAAGAGGTCTATAGGGAGGGGTCAGCAGTGGTAAGAGTAAATAACGAACATACGGATCAGCTCCCAATTGAGAGGGGTATGAGGCAGGGGTGTCCACTTTCCCCATCCCTGTTTATAATGGCGGTAGAGCAATTAGCAGAAAGGATCAGGAATTCAGGGAGAATAGAAGGCTGTAGAATGGGAAAGGAGGAAATAAAAATCAACTTATTTGCGGATGATATAATCATGACAATATCTAACCCGAAAGAAGCCATTAGGGAAACGAAAATTATTTTAGAGGATTTTGAAGCCGTGTCAGGTTTAAGAATAAACATGGGAAAGTCTGAAATAATGTACTTTAATGTTGGTTTGGAAGAAAGGAAAGAGATTAATAGGATAACTAATATGGGGATGGGAGTTAAGAAATTTAAATATCTAGGAATAGAAATTTATAAAAATATTAACAGGATAGTGGAAGGAAATTATAATAAAATCTGGGAGAAGATAGAGA
Source organism: Heteronotia binoei (assembly GCF_032191835.1). NCBI lineage: Eukaryota > Metazoa > Chordata > Lepidosauria > Squamata > Gekkonidae > Heteronotia > Heteronotia binoei. Next base: position 69,346,936 of record NC_083225.1, read on the forward strand.
GGGATATGCAGCAGTGGGGGAAAAGGACGATGAGTTTGACCACTAGAGTAAAGAGTGTATCGATGTTCTGGATGCCAAGGTTGTTGTACCTTTTTCAAACGATACCATTGGAGTTAGATAAGCAAAAAATGATTAACTGGAACACTAAAATAAGGGAATGGATATTTGGTAGTAGGAAACTTAGATTCCCAAAAAAATTAGCATACAATCATAAATCGGAACTTGGATGGGGAGTCCCAGATATAGTCAATTATTATGAAGCATTTCAGCTTAAGGCATTATTAGAGATAGAGAAGGAAGAGGATCAGAAATGGATAAGGTTTGAGAATGAAGCTAACAATGGGGTAGGAAAACATGGCATCTTTACGAACATGGGGGCGAAGGAACTTAATTTAAACGTGGGACCAAGGAAAAATGGGCTAAATGTTTGGAAGAAATGGCAACCGAAATGGCTGAATCGGGTATCTAGATGGACGCCATTAGAAATGTTGATGGAAGAAGATAAGGAGCATAGGTGGAGTGAACTACTTAAGGCTAAAGGATTTAGAAGGGTAGAAGATTTGTTAATACTAGATAAGTTAAAACCATTACATGAGTTTCAAGAAGTCGTAGGAATACAATACTGGCTTAAGGCTACAGGATTGTATACTAAAGTTAAGAAGGAAGTGGAGAAGAGTAATTTAAATGAAGAAGAACCTATAGAAAAGTTTTACAAATTAATGGGTAAAACAAAAAAAGGATTAGTAGGCATCCTATACAGGAGTATGAATTCAGGCAATGAAGGAGCAATAAGCTACCTTCAACGGTCATGGAGTTTAGAAGGCCAGATAACAAAACGAACAGGGGAGAAGATAATGGAAGGTTTAAAAAAAAATTAAAATACATAAGGTTAGAGAAATGGAATTGAAATTTTTTACCAAATGGTATAGAACTCCGGCTACTTTAGCCAATATGTTTCCTGGGTTGAGCCCTAAGTGTTGGCATTGCAAGAAAGAGAAGGGATGGTATACGCACATGTGGTGGGAGTGCCCTGAGGCCAAGAAACTATGGGATATGGTAGTGGGAACGATAAAGAAATTCTTTCAGGTAGAGCCGAGAATTAACTTTGAACTAATGCAGATGAGTTTATTAGGGAATGAAAAAATAGGGAAGAATAATCAAGATTTACTAAAAGCAATGATATCAGAGGGTAAAGCGGTAATAGCGGCAGGATGGAAGGATAAAAGTAAATGGAAGGAAAGAACTTGGCATAACTATCTCTTTGATTTTGTCCAGTCAGATATAGCTGCCACAATGTCGCAAGAAGAATCATGGGAGGAAAGAAGATCAAGAATCAAAGAAAAGTGGCAACCTATCTGAAATGGGTGAAGGAAGAAAGGAGAGTGGACATTCAGTGGAAGCTTCAAGTCCTTTGTCCCTGGCTGGAAGAAGAAAAGGATGTATAGACTAAGGGGAGTGGGTTGGGGGGGAAATGTAAAATAGATATCAGAAACCATGTAGAGAAATGGATAATGTATAAAAATAATTTTATTTTTATTTATTTATTCTATAATTTATATCCCGCCCTTCCCACAAAGTGGCTCAGGGCGGCTCACAACAACGACAAAACAATAAACAAGGTACAAAGTTAATACATTTAAAAGTCAAAACATTTAAAAAACCTAAAAACCTTAAAATCTTAACATTAAAACTATCCAGTATATTTCACTAAAATCTGATAAGCTACATTTATCTAGTCGGCATAAGCTAACCGGAAGAGGGTTGTCTTACAGGCCCTGCGGAACTGAGTAAGATCCCGCAGGGCCCTCACCTCTTCCGGCAGCTGGTTCCACCATGTGGGGGCCATTGTAGAAAAGGCCCTGTCTCTGGTTGTCTTGAGACGGACTTCCTTGGGCCCGGGGATGGTGATAAGGTTTTGAGTCCCAGACCTCAGTACTCTCTGGGGAACGTGTGGGGAGAGACGGTCCTTCAGGAAGGCAGGTCCCAGGCCATATAGGGCTTTAAAGGTAATGACCAGCACCTTGTACCGGACTCGGTATGTTATTGGAAGCCAGTGCAGAGCCCGAAGGCCCGGCCGGATGTGCCCCCACCTTGGGAGGCCCAATAACAGCCGGGCCGCGGCATTCTGCACCAGCTGCAATTTCCGGGTCCGGCACAGGGGCAGCCCCATGTAGAGGGCATTGCAGTAATCCAATCTCGAGGTGACCGTAGCATGGATCACTGTTGCTAGGTCATTGCGGTCCAGGAAGGGGGCCAACTGCCTTGCCCGTCTAAGATGAAAGAACGCGGACTTGGCAGTGGTTGCTATCTGAGCCTCCATCTTTATAATGTATAAAAATATACATTGGAAAAAATAACATTAGGAGCAGCTGGTATGAAATAGCACGACTTGGAACTTACGCAGCTCTTCCCTGTGCCTCTCAGTCTGTTCGAAATACTGGCGGAGTTCTTCTGTGATTTCCATGTTGCTCAGGTCATACTCTATTGCCTCTTCATCTTCAGACCCATTTTCTATCTTGGAATCTCTGTCCACTCCTGTGTTTTTGCCGTGAGATATAAGCTGAGGCCTTGGTGGATGCCAGTGCCTGCCACTTCTGCTGTAGGCAGAATAGGAATTACCTTCATCCCAGTCAGAATAACGTCGATGGGAACGATCAGAAGGGAAGATGGACTGATGATAAAAGGACTCCATTGCTTTACTGTAAGCAATTTTGTGCCTGTGCATCCACTGCATAGCTTGGTTGTAATGCTTCCAGTATCTTGCATATATTTTTTGTGAATACCATGGTTCTATGTCTTCAGACATTGAGGATGCCTAAAAATGAGAGCACAGGACCAAAAATTCAATACACTCACCCACTAATTCTACAACAGGGGAGATTTTATTAAGATCAAACTGATTTGCTATGGAAGTCTGAATGTATGGAGTATGCAAAAAATAAATAAAATCACATTTTGAAGTTCATTCCTGTCACTTGATTCAGAAAACAATGAGTCAGCAACAGCCTTCTTTCCTACCATTAGGAATCAAACATGGTGGACTCTGCCAGCTTTGCCTACTCACCTGGGAATCCGTCCTCTTCCACAGCATAGGAGAATCACACTCATAATTCATCTTATGGAGCAGATCACAGTTCACAAAGAAGGACCCAGGCTAGTTCTCATTTGCTAACAATAGTAAGCTAGAGATATTAGGAGGCTGAGTGAAGAACACAGGAGGTACAGAGAATACTTTAGTAAGATGGATGTTGTGTTGCTGCATTCATCTGCTATGTGATGTGAATCAGTAGGCTTTAAGTCATTAATCAACTTTTCCTTAGGAAGTTGTTAGAAAGGAAAGATGTTCCCATGGAATACATTTTATGTTCTCCCTTTAAGGAAAAGGCCGCTGCTGAGCTCCGCCTCAATTACAACTAGAAACCCTAACTCAACAAGGTCTTGGAACTAAAGTCAGATGTTCAGAGAACAAATCACACAACTTCCTCCCCCTGAGCATAACAGCTATTTTAAATGTTTATGGATCACTGTAAATGGACATATACATCACAATCTTACAGACTGAAATGGGAGTCTAGTAGCACCTTTAAGACCAACCAAGTTTTATTCAGAATGTAAGCTTTCATATGCAGGCATATTTCTTTAGACAAAGGAATGAGGTGCAGTGAGCAGAACTACATATAGCTGGTGGGCAGTGGTTAAGAATGCAAACTGATACAAAGTTAGGATACAATGGCAAAATAATGAAATGAACAAACTGAAAGGACCAAAGCTATACTGATGACCAACAGCTTTCTGGTCTCTGCTTCAAGATCTTCAGCAACAGAAAGGGTCCATGCTCGGAAACTGGCTCCATTTTGAAACTACTCTGATCATGAGGGATTTTCTCCCAATAGCTGACAAAAATCTACCAACCTTTAGCTTAAACCACTAAATCTAGGCTTGCCTTTTGGAACAGCAGAAAAAAAGTTTCAATCACTGTGATATTTTAAATCTCTGAAGAGTGTGATCATATTCCCCTCTTCTCCATGCCAAATGTGCTCAGTTTACACTTTTACAGACTGCTGACCATCTCTGTTTCCCTATCCTGAATCTGCTGCAGCTTGTCTGGACACAGTATACCAAATGAGGTTTGACTAGCATAAAATTGAGTAGAATGATTATTGCTTATGATTTGAGATACTGCCTGTGGTTGGGCCTTCTCCTGGACTTATCTAGACAACAGCAAATAGCCATGACGACCCTGGCCACAACTTTTGAGTTGTCAACAGCTCTTATGGCCACCCTGACAGCAAGAAGGCCAACACCACCAGGCCAAGCAATGCATACCTCCTATATAGCACTGAGCAGCTCTTTTAAGAAGCTGCCAGCAACAGTTGTAGCTGGGCCAGACTAGCTAGGCTATCAGGCAAATGGTGAACAGCTGTGGGAGGGTCAAGGTGTTGGGCATGCAGGTGATTAAGCTTGGCCCATAGTGATCTTGATCTCCCTTGCCCATAGCGCCACAATGAACTGTCCTCCTTAAAAAGATCACTATGGCTTCTGTTGAATAGGTCCTTGTAGGAGGCCTTTGTGGACCCCAGAAATTGAGTTTCTGTGATGTTGGTTTTAAATCTTTTTTAACTTTGCAAGTTGTATTTTAACCCCTGTAACCACTGCCTTCAGCCCACTTGCGGAGAGGGTGGGATATAAATTGAATAATAAATAAATAAATAAAAGGGGCCAAACAGCACACCAAGGAAGTGGTGTCAGTGGTTGTTGCCCTTGAGACTTGGCTAGAGCCACAGAGGTGGACAGGAAGGAACAACCAGTTGTGGATGCCCTGGATCCCCACAGATACTATGCTTCTAATAACGCAGCCTAAAATTGCACTAGCTTTTTCCTTGCAGCTCTATCACATGTTCAGCTCTGATTCCTTTTTGATTTGAAAATTTTGACTAAATGCAGAAAGCCTTGCATATGTTACTACTGAATTTTCTTTGTTAATTTCAGCCCAGTTCTCCAACCTATTGAGATCCTTTGGAATTTTATTTCTGTCTTCTGGCTATCCCTCCCAGTGTTAGGTCATCTGCACATCTGATAAAGATTCTTTTTACTCTTTCATCTAAGGCATGGAGCACAGATTAAGTAATTGTATCAGCATGGGATAGTTTCATATGCGCACTGTACTGGATTTGGTATGGGCTACCATGATACCTGCCTGACAGCTATAAGCAGCACATCATTCAGTGTGATAAAAAGCACAAGCAGCTTCGGCACATCTTGTTCTGGTTTGACCAGAATAATTTTGCTCCTGCTCTCAGTGATAAATGCTGAAATATCTGTCCTGGCCAGATTAAGATGATCTCAAGTATGGCTTCAGTTAAGGTTAAAGCAAGTTGGAATCCAAGGACTGGACATTTGTCTGAGCCTTAGTAATATGATATGCACAGCAACCACAGCAATAAATTTAGTTGTAAGTTAACATTTCATCACTAATATAAGGCTGAAGATTTAATTTTCGTTAGAAACAAAGGGTATCTCAGGAAGCTCCAGCAAAGCAGTTGGAAATGAGAGCTGTATAAAGAGACACTCAAGTATTTTTCTGTGACAGAGATTCATTAGTATCCTGAAACAGGACTGAGAGGCTCTAAAGGGACTGCTGTGTGTTGGATACAATTTGCACAGACATCGCTGCCTATTAATTTAAACTGGAAGAACCTGAGTAAGACCATCCACGTTCTCTGGGATCTACACGAGGAGGAAAAGTAGCCCAATTGCCTCCTTTTCAGTCTCTATGTAAGTGCCTTGAAAGTATGGAAGTCCCAATTGTACACTTTCTCCTTTTAAAGGGAGTGAAATTATGTGAGCACTCACAAGAAGCCCCTGTGCATACATTATGTTATTGTGTCAGGAGGGAAAGAAGGCTACCCTTTCCCTCTGCCATGAGAAAGCCCAATCTAACTTGTGAAATAAAGCACCAATTATCTTCTCCTTATCTAAAACCCAGGAAGATAGATCTGGGTGGGTAGCCATGTTGGTGTTAAGCAATAAAGCAAAGTTAGATTCCAAGTCACATGACAGCTCACACTCTGAATAACACTTCGTTGGTCTTAAAAGGTGCCATTGGACTCTAACTTTGTTCAAAAAACAGGAAGACAGGAAACTGGGTCTTACAAACCACCAGAGAAAGGTGCCAAAGGTCTTCCCTGACATCCCCTCACCTCAGGAGTCACTTCTGAGCCTGGCAAATTTTATTTCCAGGGTTACAGGACCTGCATAAAATTAGGGCAACTGCAGTGAGGAGAGGAAGTATTGTGATCGCCCTTTCTGCCTTTGCATGACCACAGCTCCAACTAGTATTCTGTCCCCTTCCCCCTCCATGTTGCGGCCACATGGCCACTATGACTACCCACCTCCTCCTAGGGTTGATGCTGAAAGGACTCAAAAATACAGGGCATGATAGGAAGAATGCACAAGTTGAGGTAGAAGGGGTTTTCAGAATAGAGCGAATGGGTATTTGGGATTGGCAGATTATTAAGGAAGCAGTTTGGAAGTAGGTTCAGATAACCAAAGACTAAAGAGGGAGCAGAGAGAAAATGAATATGGGGAAAGCAAAAATGGAAGCAGAGGCACATTATATCCTTAGAGACGATAAGATCAGCCTCTGAGGAGCAAGATTAGTTTCTATATAAGATTAAATGGGGAAAGGGTAAAAAAGTTGAATAACAGAAGACAAAGTGGCTTTGAAAAAGGAAAAGGGGCAAATAATTCTAATAATCATGGTCAACATATTTTAAAATTTATTTGTAGAAATTTTTACCTGAAAAGAAAAAGGTATTCTCTAGCAAGTTGCATTTCCTTTTGGCATTGTGAGATTCCTGCATGGGGGCAGGACCCAAGGGTATAGGCAGCAAACTCTGCCCAAGCTTTACAGGATGAAGACACTGTACTGGCATTGCCCAGAAGGACCTGCCTGCCACTGCTTCTCACTGCTCAATCCTATCCATGGTTGCTCAGAAGTAAGTCTCCATTACATTCATGAAGTACTGACCACCCCACAATTTTCAGTTTTGCTGCCAGAGAGAGAAAGGCTGCACTTTTACTATATTGTGAAGACATGCTCAACAAACCCAATGCAATAAAATATCTTTTAAAAAAAAACCTCACTTAGAAGTCAACAGCATTGAACAGCAACAAGAAGCACTGACTTCTTGCCGGGTGAGTTTGCCATCCTAAACTATTAAGAAAGAGTGAATTCCCCAAACCTAATTGTATTTACTCTTTCCATTTAAGTCTGACAATGAGTCTTAAGAGGTCAGTCTTCTTTTGTTTGTGGCTATTTTACTCTCTGGTTCCCATGGGCTACTAGGACACAGGGGTTTTTTGTGTGTGGCAGACATACTTGAATACAAGTAAAAAATCTCCCCCTCCACACCCACCCCACCCCTCAATGGCGTCAGGAAAAAACACGAACAAAGGGTTCAATCTGCATTCCACTGAATAGCAACATTACCATTTTTTTAGCTGTGCCCTGAACCTTTTGAAGTGAGCTTTCTCTGGCTACAAGAACAAATTGCTCTTACTACTGTGCTGTGATATTTTATATACTCTCTTTATAGACATCTTCTATGGTGATATATATACTTCACTCTAAAAAAAATCAAGCAATTTATTTGCTATTAAGGACACTTAATTCAGTTTCAGGCTTGCTAGTCCACGTTCTGAATGTAAACAGCATTCCCAGTTGCAGCGTGCACCACTCCAAGCAGTTCCAAATCTGTTGGTAGTCCTTTTCCGGGACTCTAGCACCTCAGAATACATAGTGGCACCTGTTCATTTGAAAGTGCCGTCACCAAAAGGTGCCTGACCTTTTCCACAACATGCTTGATTCCTATACATGAGAGGAATTAAAACCTGCGGACACGCTTACCATCTCTAACATACAACGGTAGATGAAAGGCCTTGTTGGATCAGACTGATGTCTACTTATCCCAGCACATGGTCTCCAAGTGCAGCCAACCAAGCGACTCAAGGAAGCACACAAGCACAGCAAGATGGTAACAGTTTCCTCCTTATATCTGTCAGACAGACTAGATAATGATACAGGGTTGAAGCCTAAGTCACCCTCTGTGAGCAAAAGGGCACTTCTGATAGCACAAGAGTGAATGCATCCATCCACCACTGCAGACTTCATTTTGTAAGCAGCACTGGCCCAAGGGCGTGTGGCGCCCCAGGCAGGCACCCCCTCTCTGACATGGATTTCAGCAAGCACAGCAGACTGCAGTGAAAATGGGAAGATCTGCTTTGTGATCTGCATCCACAGCCCTGAGGATCTAACACATATAGCCTCCAAACCTGGAGATTTCAGAAAATAAATTAAGCATGTAGCCATCACCATGTCTGTAACAATAAACTGCACATGGTGTCAAAAAACCCCTCCCACCATCCTGAGCCTTCTCTCAGTCAACTTCATTGGCCGAACCATAGTGTAATCCCAAAGTTGCTCCTGTGTAAACCCATGAGCTTAGACCAGAGTAACCCTGAAACTGATTGCACTACTAGAATTCTAGAGTTACAAAAAAAAAGGGAGGGGGATAGGAACCTCTCTGTACATTTTCTTCAATTAATGATTTTATAGAATCCTGTTATTACTCTTTACAATGCGAAGTTCTAACCTCCTTTTCCTGGAGTGAGGGGGTGGAATCTTTTTTGCAAGGATTAGAAGTCAATTTTTTTAAGATTCTCTACTGTGGATCTGAATATGGTGGTAGATATTCCTTTGCCACAAAAACTTCCAGATCAGGCAGCAAACTACGATTCTATACACTTGTCAGGGATGCTCTAGTCTAGGCTGATCCTGCACTGAGCAGGGGGTTGGACTAGATGGCCCATATCGCCTCTTCCAGCTCTGTGATTCTATGCTATACATGCCTTGTTATAAAACTTAGGCAGGCAAAAAGATAATGCAAGATCTGTATTTGCTGTGAACAGCTGAGAGACATAACCTTCAGCCCAATCCTAAACCAGTTTTTGTCAGTAGATCAGACCAAATTCTGTGGGAAGGCTCCTTTTTAACTATGCATGGGATTCCAGCCGTTGACAATGCAATGAATGCCACACAGAGCCAAGTCAAAGGGCATTGTGTAGGTCCATTTTGAAAAAACTGTAGCATAATTTCATAAGCTATCTTTACAGCATGTTCATCCATTTACTTGTTTAAAAAGCAGCAGCAAATAGCAGTTGTGAAAATGCAGGTCTTCTGTTTGTCCTAAGACAATTTTGAAATGCAAAATTATCAACTGCTCTTTTTAGCCTAAAAGTTTCTTAAGCAGATCTTGGTGGCGACTTCACATGAAAAGTGGAATACAGCTGGCTGATTTGCCTAGCTGTTGTTAATTTAGGAGGGAAACACAAAGGAGCATTTCAAGTAGTCCAAATTGTGATTCTGGTGCTTAGCCAAAGGGGGGGGGGGGGAGGTGGAAGAAAAGAAATGACAAAATGGGTAGAAATGTCCCTGAGAAACATTTGTTAAATTGAACACTAAAAACAAAACCAGACAGAGGTTTTTAAACATTTAAAATGGCACAGAAAAAAATCATTATAAAGTCCAGCTGAGTCAGTTGGATAATACACATATGCCTCAAGTTCTACAGTGTGGATATCAGAGAGGACACTTTGTCAAGCAAACAGCAGCTGTGAAACTAAGGATACTTACAAAATTTCTGAGATCTCTATCCAGACTCTGATTTTTGAAGATGTGTGCAAGACTAACTCAACTGGTTGTCAGAGCATCTGTTTTCATGCTGAGACACTTGTTGGGTTCTATACCTATTCTCAACTGCCCTCTTGTCCACCCCCCACTACAGGCCGTCTTATATATTACATTTTTTTTGCTGCACATCTAACATGTGTGGACTGTCAACATGATAAATAAGTTTGCAAACGTGGTTATCTGACAGAGTGCCAAGACAGCTGAAACTTCTTGTCAAGGGTACATGCTGAAACAAACCTGGGTTTGCCCTCCATAATGTGTAATGGCTCAATCAGAGTGAGTGAAAGGGAATGGAAGAACAAAGAGAAAAAAGCTTCAGTGATATAGAGCATCTTCAGGCACCACTGCTGTTTGTGAAAGCTTATGCTAGAATAAACATTATTTGGCCATTAAGAGGCCATGAAATTCCTCATTTCCTTTCCTCTTCTTGGTCTACACACCTCTAACCTCTGCTGGTTTCTTTCACTCCTATGCATCCATCGAAATCCTAATGGTTCCCAATGCTACATAACACTATTCCTTCTTTGCTCCTATCTCCCTATTAGGGAAAAAAAAGAACCACTAAAAACTTGCAATCTAATTCCATTGTTAAAATGTACCTGTTTATTGGATTTATAATCTGTCTCACCATTTTACAATGTGCAATGAATACACCAGGATTCAAACACTTTGTTTATAACAACAGCTTTCCATGTTTGTCAGAAGCTAACTGATGACTTCTGTATGCATTCTTCCTGGTGTTTTTTGTGCTGCCCTCTTCAGCTCACCTGCCTGACAATCTGTTTTAATGTCCCTTTTCTCCACAGAACAAGCAGACCTATGATGGTCAGGAGGATCTACCTCAGCTGGAACCCCCAAGAGCTGGATAGTGGCTAGGTCAGCAGACTGCTGTTTTTTCTCTTTCTCTTTATCTTACTGTAGAGATCTTTAACAAGGTAACTCTTTCGTCCTATGCAATCAGTGTGACCTACAATTCAAAAGTATGGTAGACACTTTGAAATGTATGTCACGTTCTGATTCTGCTTCAACATGCCAAATGTTTTCATTAACTAAAGGGATGAAACTTACCATTATCCTGGAAATCTCCACTGCCAATGAATACAAACTAAAAGGTAAAAAGAGTAAAAATATCAAACATTAATACATATGTTAGTATAAATTATATCAATTACCGTAGTTCCTGAGTCCAATTCTAACTGCTAGTCTTAATGCATAAACCCAACACAGCTTGGAACCAACAGGCTGGATCGTCTAGATTTGTTCTGTGAAAAATGGTAGTACCTTCCTCTGGCACAAAGTGCCTTTTACCATCGCAAGAGGCACAACGCTACCATCAGTGGAACAAATCCATAGGATTCAGCACATTATATTACCAGGAGTGCTTTCTCCTGCTGCAGCCTCTCAGATCATCTAAGAGTTTCTGCTACTGGCTCCTGTACACAAGATAAACCACAGGGCTGCTGGTCTGCAGACACAAGTCTCTGGAATTTCCTCCTAAAAGAGACCAGCTAGGTCAGGGATGTCAAACATGCGGCCCAGGGGCCAGATCAGGTTCCCGGAGGGCTATGAGGCCCCCAAGCAATTGGCTGTCATCTGCTTCCTTCTCCCTCTCTCTTACTTCCTTCTACATCACAGCTTGCTTTGCAAAGCTTGCTCAGTTGCACAGGATCTAGAGAGCAAAACCTCTATTTTCTTCATTGGCTGAGGTTTCTCCCTTGGGGAGGAAGGGGGCAGAGCTTGTTTTTCCAGGCTCTCTCAATCACACAGCAGAGCTACTGAGCCAAGCCTCTCTTCCTTCTATTGGCTGAGGTTTCTCCCCCACCAGTCCTCTGGGGAAGGAAAGAGCCAGAGCTTTCTTTGGCCAGTTCCCTGGATCCCTTGGGAGAAATACAAAGAAAGCACCTTTAAAAGCAACGACTGCTAACGTTTTAAGCATGTTTAAAGTTTTTTTTAACAAAATATTTAATTGTGTTTCTTTGTGTTCTTTGTGAAGTTTATATCTCTGCTACCTAATCTTAAATAGGTACACACAGGGCCTGGCCCAACATGGCTCGGCCCAACAAGGTCTCATTTATGTCAGATCCAGCCCTCATAACAATTGAGTTCAACACCCCTGAATGATCAACACTCTTCACTAGTTCGCAAAACAATTGAAAACATTTTTGTTTCACAAGGCATCCAGAATAAATTAATTGTCTTTACACCTGATTTTTATGTTAACATTAATTTTTATTTATAATCAAAAACTAGAATAGTGACTGCCCTGCCAGTTTTAACTAAAGTTGAGTTTTACACAGAAGACTTACTGCAGACTGAAAGAATTCTGTTGACCAAACATGTACAAATACTATAATTTGTTTAAATGAATGTATTGTATTACTGAAGGAGGTCAATCCTGTTATTTATGACTGCATTGTTCTGATGCTATGGAGTAGAGCCTATGCCAATTTTGCATTTTGAATGGCTAGTCCTACATAAATGTTAATGCCAAGGACTTCCATTAATGGAAATCATTGGAAGAACAAGTGTTTAGATGCTCAGGAGTGAACTCCATTATACTGCTAGGATTTTCAACAAAGAGGAGTGTGCATATACTAAGGCTATGCAAGTCGGAACTCCAACTTTCTTCTGCAGCAGGAATTTTCCATCTCTTAGGACGGAGGATCAGAATGAAAGGAGATGGGTGATATCAGGATGACTTTCATTCATCTGAAATGCAAATTATGAAGCTACTACAAGGCAGCACAAAGGCACAGCTAGCACAATTGTACAGCTGAGAGAGAGAGACAGAGGGAGGGAGGGAGGAAGAGAGAGATTGATCTTTTCAGAGTAACCCTTCCTCCAAAGAGGTTATAAGATCCATGAGCAACCCATGCGTTGTCAGACTACTCACATAGGTAAAGATCTGAAATATCTCAGGCTGAGGAATAGCTGAGAAGAAAGAGGATTCATTTTCTTCTTTCCTTCTGTTTTCAAGAGCAGAAACAAAACATGGGACAATACTAAACCGGAGCTGTAATTAACAGAACACTGCAAAGATTTGCAGCTTTTCTAGCCTACAGAGATTTCTTTCCAAACATTCAAATTCCCATGCTCCAGATCAGAGTCTTGTTCATCCCAAACATTCAATTTCCCATGCTCTAATCCTTTTAAAGTTCACTTCTCTCAGTTTATGCATGCTCATTTAATTCTTTTAATATAACACATCTGGGCTCTGGCAAGGTTGCCGTTAGAAACATAAAGGTCCTTTTCTCACATTTGGAACACAAAGTCTTTTGTATCTGCCTTTCCGGTTTCCTGCCTATAATTAGAAAAAAAAATCTACATTTACATTCTGCCTGCTTTGACCATTCACCTAACAGGGCCTAAACTCTCCAAGTTAAAAGCAGACACCCATTCCTTGCAGGAAAGCAAACATATAGCAGTTATAACCTCATCAGATTTCATGACAGTATATTCATGACAGTGACTAACACTGGACAATCCAAAGATGGATACCAGTTCTCTCCTTCTTCAATCAGAGTTCGCAATATTATTTGATTTTCACCACATAGTGGCAGCAAAGTTCCCCAGAGACTTTGGAAGGAAAATATGCTTGAATCCCACCAATGAAGGGGATATTCAGAAACCCTACACCCCATTTAGACATTTAGGTGGTCATAGCCTTCATATGATACAAAAGTGGATGCCATCCTATTCCCAAACAGAAAAGGACATGTATGATATAGGCATACCATGTGATCAGATGTGAATGAAGAGCACCTACATCTCATGTAACATATTTATGTCAAGGAGAGAAATGGGGGAAATCCACCATGCAAAGACTGTCAGCCCAGAAAGTGTCAGAACTGGGCTTATTCTCTTAACCAGCACTTGCCTCACTGCTGGAACTACCACTGGAATTACTCCCATGCCTGCAGAGATTATATTTTCCAATGGCAGCTTAGTGTTAAATATATATACACGCATACACACACTAGCAGGAAAACATACTGCATTTCCAAATGTACCACTAGAAGCCCATGCTAACAGGGACACACTTTGAGAGCTGCAGTTACTACTCTTAGCCTAGCAAAATTTCCCAGGTTGCCCCTCACAAATTCAAAGTGACACCACCCCAAAGCCCCGCCCCCCTACAGCGCCTTATTTGAAAAATGATTAGCCAGCAAAGGAGCATCTGTAGAATAGAGGGTTCTTTCTCAACTGGGAGAGGATCAAAACCAAGACAGCCCCGAAGTCTATTATTGTACAAGATCTTTAAAAACTGAAGCATGAGTCTTCGCCACATCAATATTTGTTTGTTACAAAAACCAAACAGCAAACATGGGAAGGCTAGCCATTTAATCTATCACTGTAATTTGCCAGAGGTCTAATTTGTATTCCAAGTAGTTAGCATAATGATAGCACCCAAATATTGGTCTTCCTCAAGCAAAGTTGAGTTTACATCTAGTGCTTCTTACTTAGCTTAGAATGAAATCTGGTGTAAAGCAGAAAATCCAAGAAAACTTTGGACATTCCATTTGTACTGTGAGTTTGCAGACGTTCCAATCCACCCAATACTATTAAGAGCTAACACATCCACACAGAATATTTCCAGTCTACTTCACCCCACTATTAAGGTTAAAGAAAAGTCCAGTTATGCCATCCATCCATGGCATAACAGAGGCAGGGTAAACAGCTCGCAGAAGCAAGAAAAACATAATGCATCATCTCCTGCATTCTGAATTTTTGAGTAGATAAGCACAAAAACCCAAACCAACCAAAACAGGGCAAAGATAATCTTGTGTTTAAAGAATATTGGAATGAAGCCCACAATATACAGCAGCACTCAGAGTATCTGGAAGATATTCTTAAAAGATGTTTACCATAAAGTTATGCTATGATGCCCTCTCCTGGACTTGCATATCAAGTGCACACGCAGCAGCACAAGTTTTTGATAGCAATTCTATTACAGAAAATGAAACTGGAGTTTTTTGGGACCTTACACTATAATAAACAACAACAACAACTAGCATAAATTGAAGAAGCTCTAGTCTACAAACTCTTATACAGGAATAAATTTTGTTAGACTCCTGTTTAGCTTCTGATGGACATATATTAGTAGTACAGTGGATTCATTATTTATTGGCAGACTCTAGCTCCGCTGACATGTTACAATGAATGCATATACATTCTTCATGTACATCTATTTTATTTATTTATTTATTTAGATTTATATCCCGCCCTCCCCGCCAAAGCAGGCTCAGGGCGGCTTACATGTTCATGTATATACATGAAATATAAAATACATTAAGACAAAAAAACCATAAAATCATAAAAATATTACATTTCAAGTGATATTGATCTTTAGAAGGTAATCTAATAAAATGGATAGTTGCCTATTCTGTTTTATATTGTTTTACTATTCTGCTGTTCCAGCTGGATGTTCTATATAAAAACAGATTGTAGGTTCATGCTAGAGGAGGTCCAGATGTTTCGAAGTCTGTTGTAGCCTGTGATCTTAATTAACAAGGGACGGTGGCTCAGTGGTAGAGCATCTGCTTGGTAAGCAGAAGGTCCCAGGTTCAATCCCTGGCATCTCCAAAAAAGGGTCCAGGCAAAATGGTGTGAAAAACCTCAGCTTGAGACCCTGGAGAGCCGCTGCCAGTCTGAGAAGACAATACTGACTTTGATGGACCAAGGGTTTGATGGACCAAGGGTCTGATTCAGTAGAAGGCAGCTTCATATGTTCAACAAATGCCTGGTGGAAGAGTGCCATCTTGCAGGCCCTGCGGAAGTGTGCGAGCTCTCACAGGGCCCTAACCTCCTCAGGGAGCTGGTTCCACCAGCATGGAGCTACAACAGAAAAGGCTCTTGCTCTGGTTGTCATGAGCCTGGCCTCTTTAAGGTCAGGGACTGAGAGCAGGTTTTGTGACCCTGACCGAAGTGCTCTCCGGGGAACATGTGGGGAAAGGCAGTCCCAAAGCTATGCAGGTTCCTGGCCATATAGGGCACCTTGAAACTAACCCGGTATGTGATGGGCAACCAGTGCAGCGCTTTCAGCACAGGTTGAACATGCTCCTGTAAAGGAAGGCAAATTAACAGCCTGGGTGCAGCATTCTGCACTAGTTGAAGCTTCTAGGTTTGAGACGGGCAGCCCCATGTAGTGGGCATTACAGTAATCCTGTCTAGAGGTGACTGTGGTATGGATCACTGTTGCCAAGTCGCTGTGTTCGAGGTAGAAGACCAACTGCCTTATTTGCCGAAGGTGGTAAAAGGCTGAATTGGCAGTGGCTGCCAACTGGGCCTCCACTGTTAAGAAGGAGTCCAGGAATATCCCTAAGCTTTTAACCTTTAGCACCGACAGAAGTGGTGCTCCATTGAAGGTTGGTAATGAGACCTTCGCTCCCAGATCACCACAATTTAGATACAGGACCTCTGTCTTCATTGGATTCAATTTCAGTTGACTCAATCTCAGCCACCCTGCCACAGCTTGTAATGCCTTCCAGGGAGGAGTCAGAATGGCCACCTATCAACAGATAGAGCTGGGTGTCATCTGCATACTGATGGCATCCCAGCCCAAAACTCTGGGCAATCTGGGCAAGGGGGTGCATGTAGATGTTAAACAACATCAGGGAGAGAACCGCCCTTTTTGGCACACCTCATACAAGTGGGTGCTGTTGTGATAGCTTCTCCCCTAGTGCCAGCCTTTGTCCTCGACCCTGTAGAAGAGAGGAAAGCCACTGTAAGGCCAACCCCTGTATCCCAGCATTGGCAAGGCGGTGGGTCAGTAACTGATGATCGACTTTACTGAATGCAGCTGACAGGTCTAAAAGCATCAGCCGAACCTCTATCCAGATGCCTCTGGAGGTCATCTGTGAGGGCAACCAGAACCGTTTCCGTCCCGTGACCCAGATGAAAACCAATAACCAATGGGTGTATTTACACCACACTAAAAAATGCATTTTGCAACTGGATTGTTGCTATTCTTACACAGTAGAAAAATCCAGTTGAAAAATGCATTATTTCATGTAGTGTGAATTCACCCAATGTCTGTCCATTTTACAAATGAAACTGGAGACCAGTACATGAATAACTGTATGGTTTCAATCATACATTCAACTGTATACATTCAATGCAAGCCCATAGCTGGGGGTGGGGGCCATGCCACTCTGTTTAAACCACCTTCCTTCTGTAGGGTCCCTCCAATGTAGGGTCAGCAGGACCTGAGGAAAAGGGAGGGAGAGCAAGCAAGCACAAGAGGGAGGGGGAGAGAGAGCATGACAGCGAGGGGGAGAGTGAGAGAATGACAGCAAGAGGGAGAGTGACAGCGAAAGCACAACACTGAGGGGAGAGGGAGTGACAGCGAGAGCACAACAGTGAGGGGGAGAGTGAGAGCAAGACAGTGAGAGAGAGTGAGGGAGCACCAGAGAGAGAGAGCGCAAAAGAGAGTGGCAGAGACAGCTGGGGCTGGGCAGGCTGAAGAAGCCGGAGAAGAGGGGGGGGGGTGAGCCTGAGCAGCGTAGTGAGGCTCCGAGGGGGTGGCTTCTTCCCTGTCAGCATCCCCCCTCCCTGGTCAGATTCTGTGGCAGGCTGCTCAGGTGGGCAGGGGCTTTCTTGTGAGTAAGGGGAAGTGACCCTTGCCTGGGGGTGGGTGGAGGCCGAAAACAGAACTGAGAAGAAGCAGCCAAGCCCCATGGCCTCTCCACCAATTTTTTTTTTATCTCCCAGCCCCTCCACCCAAAATTTTCTGGCTACAGGCCTAGTTCACTGTAACATGAAAATTACTCAGTGAATGTTTTTTTTTAAAAAAAATCAAGCATACACTTCACAGATTGCACATGCACTCACTGTAACTTGTGAACAGGGCTTTTTAATGGGCTCTTTTAAATTTTTTTTTATTATAACCAAAAATAAACAATTTAGTACAAATCATAATTATAAAAAATACATAACAAATCCTTCCTCTACAGATGTAATTCAATCATTACTGAAATCCAACATTTCAGGAGGCAACTTTTCACTTTCCGAAACAGTAGAATTAACATATTCTATATAAGGGAGTCATTTTTCTATTACGGTATTTTTGAATGTTGGTGTTTCCATTAGTAGAAGTTGAGATCTTGTCTTTTACAATTAAGTCCGTCACCTTAATGCACTGATGAGACCTTAGTACTCTTCCAAACTTGAGCTACCAAATTTTTGCCAGCTAACAATAAGATCAAGATAAGTTCCATAGTATGGGGGTAGACCAATTTTCTGATCACAAATTAACATCCACACAAGAATCAGAAATTCACCAGGGTTCTCCACTTCCTGCATTCTCATTACTTTTTTTATTTTACTCTAACGCTATTAAATGTGCAGAAAAAGTGCAGCGCCTCTGACCACAAAACTGTTGGCTGCTATAAAAAGCTAATAGGGTTGCCAGCTCTGGGTTGGGAAATTCCTGGAGATCTGGGGGGTGGGATCTCAGCAGCACATAATGCCACAGAGCCCACTTTCCAAGGCAGCCTACTTCTCCAATGGTGCTGATCTCTGCGGCCTGGAGATCAGCTGTAACTCTGAGAGATGATTCCAGCCACCACACACAGGCAGGTAACCCTAACTACAAACCTTCCTTCCCGATAGAGAATTCTCTAAGAAAGCACTGCCCTCCTGGATATACTTCAGAGAGTGCTTTCCTGCTGTCATTCAGGAAAGCTAATGCCAATCAAACGGCCTGCCTAAAAATGTTCTCCAAGGCTTGGGGAGATAACCGAGAGCGACTGCATTGCTCTTCCAAGAGCTGCACGGCTGGGCTCTACCCCCTGAAAGACCAGAATCCCAAGAGGAAATTCCCCAACATGGCCCTTTTCTCGCCTTATATCACTCAGACAAGGTGAGAAAAACAAACCGTCAAGAATCGCACCACACGTACTTAGCCTCCGCGATGCACAACTCGAACCTCGGCGCCCGAACTTCTTCCCTTCCTGTAGGGAAGGGGCGGAGCGTAAGAGCCAAGCCGAGCTTCTTACTGCTGAGCATGCTCAAATCCTACCATACTCCGTAGCAGTAGCTGAAGCTCTTTGCAGTAATTAGAAAGATTTCACTAAGCTGTAGCTTACAAACCGTAGACAAAAGAAAAAGAAGTCGTCTACGGTCGGAGAAAAGGGTGCTATTAAAAAAAAACAACAAAAAAAATCTCCAGTACTGAAAAGGACTCCCAGGCCAGCATGAATAGAGCATGCTCAATTCTCAGTTGTAACCGTTTCCCTTACCTGCCTGTACTGGCAGGCCTTCTCTTTAAATTCCTTTTAGGTTTTCTTGTACAATTGTGCCATCTAGTGGATTTGGGTAAGCACACCAAGCAGAGGTGATTTTTTCCAATTATATTTAGAAACATTGCACTCTTCTCTTCCCACAGGACATACTTACCCTAGGTTTTAACTCACGGGACTTCGGAATATCAAGTCCAAGGCCGCTCGGTTTTCCTGCTAAATTCAGCACCAACTGAAGTTAATGGGAAAGCCCCACAGCGAAGTCGTCTACGTGGCACCCTAAGCAGATCTTTGCAAGGAACTAATGTTCTTTTGAACTCAGGCATAGCCGGCTTAATTGCCTTATTCTCCACCTCCCAGCCTAATATGTTTGCTCTCAGTACCACCTCTGCACTCAGTTTCCATGTCACATTTATTTTCTGTATGGATTCTATCAGGACCTTTCTTGTAGAGCAAGCCCAGCAGGAACTTATTTGCATAGTAGGCCACATGCTCTGATGTCTCCATGGTTTCACACATGGCTTTTTTGTAGAAAAAGGAGCTCATTTGCATATTAGACCACACCCCTGACACCAAGTCAGCTGGAACTGCATTCCTGCTCAAAAAAAGCTCTGGATTCTATAGGCCTGAAGCTGGGGGTGGGTGCAGACCGTTCTCTTTAACCCTCCCTCCCTCTGTAGGGCCCCTCCATCAGAGGGACTCCAATATATTCTCATTCACCGGCAGGACCCGAGGAAAAGGGAGGGAGAGAGAGCACAAGAGCTAGAGAAAGCAAGAGACCTAGAGAGCGCAGGAAAGAGACAGAGAGGGGGGGGGGAGTGACAGTGAAGGGGAGAGAGAGAGAGAGAGAGCGACACTGAGGGAGAAAAAGTGACAGTGAGAGAGCGAGAGAGAGCGCATGCCACAGTGAGAGGAAGAGAAAGCAAGAGTCATAGTAAGAGGGGAAAGAGAGCAAGAGGGAGAGCAGAACGATGCAGGCAGGGGGAGAAAGAAAGCGCCACAGCCAGAGGGGGAGAGAGAGCAAGAGCTACAGTAAGGGGGAGAGCGTGAAAGCAATGGGGGGGGAGGCAGTGGCAGACTGGGTCTAAAAATATTGGTTGTCAGGAGACAGAGGGGCCCCCCACACACCTATAAGTCTATAATTTTTTTTTGTAAGAAATAAACACAATTTTCAAAAAATACATAAGTGGGAAAAAGGTACAATTAAAACTTTTGTGAAATAAGTAAATTATATATATATATATATATATATATATATATATATATATATATATATATATATGTATGTAATTACAGTGTACCTATATTGTACATATTACTGGCAGTATACAGCAGATACTAAATGTAAATATAGATTGCATTTTCTCCAGGGGAGTTGATCTCTGCCAGCTGGAGATCAGTTGTAAAAGTGGGAAATTCCCAGGCCCCACCTGGAGGTTGGCAAAAAATCTAAATACAACATAAATTTTAGTTGCATTATAGTAATAATACTATACTATATTACTATATTATATTATAGTAATAATACTATAATAAAGGTAAAGGTGTCCCCTGTGCAAGCACCAGTCATTTTTGACTCTGGGGTGATGTTGCTTTCATAACATTTTCATGGCAGACTTTTTATGGAGTGGTTTGCCATTGCCTTCCCCAGTCATCTACACTTTCCGTCCACCCCCCCCCCCCCAGCAAGCTGGGTACTCATTTTACCGATCTCAGAAGGATGGAAGGCTGAGTCATCCTGGAGCTGGCTACCTGAACCAGCTTCTGCTGGGATCGAAGTCAGGTCATGAGCAGAGGGCTCCGATTGTAATACTGCAGCTTTACCACTCTGGGCCATGGGACTCTTATAATACTATAATACAAGGTCATGTTAAAGATCCTACAAGCTAGGCTTCAGCAGTATGTAGATTGGGAATTACCAAAAGTTCACTGGGTTTTGGAGAGGTAGAGGAACTAGAGATCAAATTGCTAACATTTGCTGGATTATGGAGAAAAAACGTCTATTTCTGCTTCATTGACTGTGCTAAAGCTTCATCTGCTTCATTGACTGTGTGGATCACAACAAACTGTGGCAAGTCCTTAAAGTGATGAGAATTCTAGACCACCTCACATGTCTCCTGAGAATCCTGTATAAGGGTCAAGAAGCAACTGTCAGAATGGGATATGGTGCAACTGATTGGTTTAGAATAGGAAAAGGAATTCGACAAGGATGGATATTGTCACCCTGCTTATTTAATTTATATGCCAAGTACATCATGCGGAATGCCAGCCTGGGTAAAGCACAAGCTGGAATTAAGACTGCTGGGGAAAACATCAACAACCTCAGATTTGCAGATGATACCACTCTAATGGCATAAAGTGAAGAGGACCTAAAGAACCTCTTGTTGAGGGTGAAAGAAAAGAGCACAAAAGTAGGCTTGAAACGCAACATCAAAAAAACTAAGATCATGGCATCCAGCCCCATCACTCCTTGGCAAATAGAAGGAGAAGACATGGAAGTCATGTCAGACTTCACATTTCTGGGGTCCAAGATCACTGCAGATGGTGACTGTAGCCATGAAATTTTAAAAAAATTTGCTCCTTAGGAGGACAGTTATGGTGAACCTGGGCAGTATAATAAAAAGTAGAGACATCACCCTGCCAACAAAAGTCTGTATAGTCAAAGCGATGGTATTCCCAGTAGTAATGTATGGCTGTGAGAGTTGGACCATAAGGAAGGCCGAGCGCAGAAGAATAGATGCTTTCGAGCTGTGGTGCTGGAGAAGAATCTTGAGAGTCCCCTGGACTGCAAGAAGATAAAATCAGTCAGTCTTAAGGGAAATCAACCCTGACTGTTCCCTGGAAGGTCAGATGCTGAAGCTTAAATTCTTTGGCCACTAAATGAAAAGGGAGCACTCCCTGGAGAAGATCCTGATGCTGGGAAAGACAGAAGGCAAAAGAAGTGGATGGCAAAAAGTGAGATGGCTGGACAGCATTACTGATGTAAATAACACAAATTTGAGCAGACTTTGGAGGATGGTAGAAGACAGGAGGGCCTGGCATGACTATATCCATGTGATCACAAAGAGTCAGACTCAACTGTGTGACTGAACAACAACAAAAAATAATACTGGAACTTCTATTATATTTTCAAGCTACTAAAAGGTCTTTAGCATTTTTACCATATTGCCTAATATTTAAGGGGGCCCACTTCATCAGGGGCCCACTTGCCATTGGGCAAGCTGACATCCTGGCCAGTCCACCACTGGGGGAAGGAAGAGGGAGCGCACACCACAGTGAGAGGGAGAGAGAGCAAGAGTGATAGTAGAGAGCAGAAAGAGAGAGAGCACAGAGGTACAGCAAGGGGGAGAGAGACAGCGCACTACTGCGAGAGGGAGCAAGAGCAACAGCGAGGGGGAGACCGTGAAAGCAATGGGGGGGGGGAGCAAGAGAGAGCTACACCAAGAGAGTAAGAAAGCACGAGAGAGAGAGAGAGCAACAGTGAGAAAGAGAGCAACAGTGAGAAAGAGAGCTGGAGAGACGGCTGGGGCCAGGTGGGCTGGGAAAGTCGGGGAAGGCAAGTGAGGAGGGTGAGCCTGAGTGGTGTGGCAAGGCTCCAAGGGGGCAGCTTCTTCCCTGTCAGCATCCCCTCCCCCCATAGTCAGACTCTGTGGCCTGTTGTAGGCTGCTCGGGCGGGCAAGGGCTTTCTTGGGAGTAGAAGGAGTGAGTGACCCTCGCTAGCTTGCTCTGGAGAGAACAGAAGCCTGGCAGAGAACAAAGTTAGTACGGAATCTCTCAAGGTGAGCTTGGGTCACCCATGCACTCTCAGTTCAAACCACCTCACAGGATCGTTGTGTGAAGAATATGGAGGAAAGGAGAACAATGTAAGGTGCTTTGGGTGTCTGCTAAGAAAAAAAAAAAAGCAAGATGAAGCGAATGTTCCGAGGAGTAACCATGTTAATCTGATGCAGCAAAATAAAATAGAAATCTATTAGCATTATAAATACTAGCAAAATTGATAACAGAATTCTCCAGATAGGTATTATGCCTTATGTGAAGCTTGTCAAAGCCAGAATGATGGTATGTCCTGTGCAGAGAATGTGGTACACAACTGAAAAGGGGGAAGCAGAAGGAAACAGCTACTATCCCACTGATCTTCACTCCTCTGAGAAGCTCCTTGAGAAGTTCCAAGGTTCAGAGGTAGACATTAAGGCAGCCTGCTAGCAGAATGGACAATAAGCTCAGCTGCAGCCAGCAAGTACAGCAACTGTATCTCTAAGCAGCTAGCCAGTCAGCTAGCCAGCCTGACCATGGGTCCTGTGAAGAAGTACTGAGAAGATGCACTGCTTTAATTGTGGCTCCAGCTGTGAAGGTACAGAGTGGCATATCTCTTCAGTTATCTAACTGCTCCATGGACTACTTCATTCTGTGTAAAATACAGATCTCAGTTATAAACTTGTGGGTTATTAGGCATTGAAGAGGCAAGATGGTAGTGATAACAAGCTGTTTATTGCGTACAGCATGGTAGGTGGCTGCACTAACTGAACTGGTGAACGGTGTCCGCTGGGCCAACTATATACAACACTGGGTTCCTGTGCTAGCACATAATTGGGTCATTCAAACCAGCAGGGGGCCCATGATTGGAGCAGGGCAGTTGGGATTTAGATCCTACTGCCCATTGTTCCTAAGTCCCCATGCTCAGTCCTTCAGGCTCCATATGGTAACCATAAATTCACATACATAACATCAGCCTTGCCAGCTCTCACAAACCTTTTTTCTTCAATGCTGTAAAAAGCCTGAATTTTATTTTAAAGTAGCACCACTTAGCTAAACTTCAAAACACTTCTGTTTGGGCCCATTTATAAAAGCATTGTTTTTTTCCCTGCCAGTGATCATTCCTGTACCGATATGTCTAATGGGATTCCCATATGAAGACATCTTGGGAATGGTGCCAATGGCAACATTCCAGTTATTAAAGAAATCTGAGAGATTTTATTCCTGACAATTTTGATGTGCAGTTCCATCACACATCTGCACACTCCAACGAAAGAGATCTGTGTGCATTAGTAACTTCCCACGCACACTGTCAATGCACATCTGGAGCAACACAAGGATGTTTATTAAAATCCAGCTCAATTTGATGGCTGCATTTCATGGTACCAAGGAGAAGGGGAATCCATACTGGAGGATTCTGGAATTCTGTCACATAATTAGCTCCTCATGATTTCAGTTGGATCAGGGACAAGCAGGAAAAGGTCCACGCTTTCTTGAGAACATTTTACATGCTGGGAAGTTTTGCCCTGTGGAAAAATGTTTTGTGTAAACACATCCTTAATTAGATACTGAACATCTGTTTATATAGGTAAGGACACTGCCCCAAAGCTTTACTGTTCTGTAGTTGAATGTGTGCTCATTTTACATGATTCTCATATAGCTGCTGGCATTTCAAACTAACAAGGGCAGGATTATGGGCAGCCAAATAGTCTGCAAGCAATTATTAAACTGGAATTGTACACCAGCTTAGAAAAATTGATTGCCACAACCCCTGGCAGCCTCTTTGCTCTCTGTAGCAGACCATTGAACATAGATTATTATTATAATCTTGATTTAACGGCTTCTTCCAGGTCCAACCACCCCTTCCCAGCCCAATAGGAAGCCAATGCAGCTTCAAACAGCTAGGCTGCTGCCTTTCACAGACTGTAAATGTATATTTCCAATGCTGTCCTAATTATGGGGGAATGACTTTCCTTTTACTGCTTTTAAGTTTAGAAAATTGTTGTTTAAATGAATTAAAGTTTATTATCTATGCCACTGATCTTGTACAGTCAGGGATGCTCATTTGACCATTTCAAACAAGCTATCAATAGCAATTGCCTCCTGCAGATAAAACAAGTGTCTAGTAAAGAATGTCATTGCCATTTGGTTCCAGGTTATACAAGACATACAGCAGCAAGGAGAGTTAGGACAAACTTGCAGATTTCCCAATGGAAAGCAGTTAATAAACAATCCTGGCCGTGCTGCTAGCAGTTCAATTCCTAAATATTTGTACTAAAAGGAAATTGGGTATCACTTGGACAAACCATGCTAGTTTTGAACTGTAAAGGCTTAAACAAAATTCTGGCTTCTTTAAACATAACTAAATTCTTCTCAGTTTCCCTTTGATATCCTAAGAGGTTCTTGACACCACCCATTTAAGGCAGCTATGCTGTAAAGCTGGGATGCTGATAATGTGCTTTCATGATTCCAGCACATGGGTCAGAGAAAGAAATGGCATCTGCACTTGTCAAGTCGGCTGATTCAATAACGAGGCCTTGTTGATACAAAGTTTCTAGTTTATTGATATCATTGTTCTCGACTACAAGGAAATTGAAAGACTGAGGATCATACAATAAAGTGTAATCATATAAGGTATACTTCAAAGGGATTCTTTAGGGAGGGGGTGCTATGCAGGGCACATTCACTCATTGATGTTACAAATTCGTTCTCAGGCCTGTTGTGGCCTTGGTATCCTCCCCCGGAGCCCAGCCTGAGAAGGCACCATAATCTCTTTCACATATTCCCATTTCAAAGCAAAACTACATAACAAAGGAAGGGAGTGGGGAAAGGAGAGTTCGAGCTAGCAGCATTGGTATACAGTGTGGCTTTTACCCAGAATGCTCCCCCCTGAACCAAAGATGACATACAGGCTTGACCAGAGTAGAAGCAGACTTGACATACTGCCCCCCCCCTAAGCCCCCACCACCGCTTGTGGCCGTGGGAGAGGCGGATGGTTTTTAGAGTCTCGGACCTCGTGGCCCGAAAGGCCTTGATCCCCCTTCCGAGCCGGAGGGAGTCCTGGTGGTGGAGGATGCCAGTCCAAAGAACCAGGGTCTCGACGCAGCAGGCTGCAATGAAATACAGGGTGTATTTTACCAAGGGCAGGAGGTAGATCTAACTCCACAGTCACTGGGTTAATGACCCTTTTGATTTTGAAGGGTCCCAGGAATTTATACGCCAGTTTCCTGGAGGGTTGAGAGAGAGGTAGGTTCTTGGTTGATAGATACACAGAGTCCTCAGCTTTGAAATCCCAAGCAGGGACATGAGACTTGTCATACTGTCTTTTATAGGTCTCTTTGGCAGCCTCTAGGTTCTCTTGGATGGATGGCCAACTCCGACTCAGACCCTGCCACCACTGTTCAAAGGCTGAGGGGACCTCCTGACTCCACCCCCCCGGTAGGAGGGGGATTGGTTTCCTCTCATACCCAAACACTGTGGAGAAGGGAGAGGCTCTGGTGGAGCTATGCGCACTGTTGTTGTAACAATATTCTGCAAAGGGGAGGAGGTCCACCCAGTCGGACTGGCGTTGATTTATGAAACATCTTAGGTATTGCTCTAGGACCCCGTTTACCCTCTCCGTCTGTCCGTCCATTTGGGGGTGGTAGGCTGAACTCAGACCCTGTTCCATGCCCACCAACTTGCAAAACTCCCGCCAGAAGGTGGCAACGAACTGCGGCCCGCGGTCGCTAATGACCTTATCTGGGAATGAGTGTAGTTTTACCACGTGATCAAAGAAGAGGGCCGCTAGCTTTTTAGCCGTGGGCAACTGAGCGCATGGGATGAAGTGGGCTTGCTTTGAGAATGTGTCCACCACCACTAGGATCACCATTTTTCCTTGGGAGGGGGGGAGCTCTACTATGAAATCCATTGACACTACCGACCAGGGCCGCTTAGCTGTCTCTATTGGGTGCAGGAGCCCCGGCGGTTCCCCCCCCCTTCGTTTCGCCATGATGCACACCAGGCAACTAGTCACAAATTCGGACACGTCCTTCCGCAGGGACGGCCACCAGAACTGCCGGTTGACTAAGTGCAGGGTTTTTACATAGCCAAAGTGCCCAGCTAGTTTGGAGGAGTGGCAGAGTTGTAGTATCTCCCTCCGGAGCCTCTCCGGGATGTAAAGCTTTCCCCCCTTATACCAGAGCCCGTCTTTCCCCTTCAGCACCCCCTCTGGCCGTTCTTTTCCCTCCCGCTCGGTTTCTGTGGCGATCCGCTCACGACTGATCCCTTCCAGCTCCCTCTTTTTCTGGGACCGGGTGGTGACCATGGCTGCTACTTGGGAGGGTGAAATTAGAGAGTCTACCACCTGTTCTCACTGACTCTCGTGCTGCGGGAGGTGGGAGAGGGCATGGGCTAAGAAGTTCCTCATCCCCGGGATGTGCCTCAGAGTGAAATCGAATTTAGAAAAGAAGCCCACCCACCGGATCTGTTTCTTGCTCAGCCTTCTTTTCCCCGTCAGGGCTTCTAAGTTCTTGTGGTCTGTCCACACTTCGAATGGCACCTTGGCCCCCTCTAACCAAGACCTCCAGGTTTTTAGGGCAAATATGACTGCAAACGCCTCCTTGTCCCAGACTGACCAGTTCCTCTGAATATCTGAAAATTTTCGGGAGATGTAAGCGCATGGCCGTAGCTTCCCCTCCCCATCCCTCTACATGAGAATGGCTCCTATGCCCACGTCGGAGGCGTCGCATTGAACCACAAAGGCCCTTTGCTCGTCAGGATGGCTCAGGACCGGTTCGCAATTGAACAAGCGCTTTAGCTGGTCAAAGGCAGCTTGGCACTTGGGTGTCCAGTTTAACCAGGCTCCCGGCCGCTTGGCTTCTGGCTCCCTTCCTTTCGTCTTTAGGAGTTCGGTCAGGGGCAGGGCGATCTGGGCGAACCCCTCTATGAACGCCCTGTAGAAATTTGCGAACCCGAGAAATTATTGGAGCTGTCTACGTTTTCTTGGGAGGGCCCACTCGAGTACTGCCTGCAGCTTGGCGGGGTCCATGGCCAGCCCCTGACCCGACACCCGGAAGCCCAAATAGTCTAGCTTGGTCCGGTGGAACTCACACTTGGATAACTTAGCATACAGCTGGTGCTCCAGTAAGGTACTGAGCACCTCCCTCACCAGTTTCACATGGGACTGTTCGTCTTGTGCATAAATAATGATGTCATCCAAATACACCACCACCCCCTTATACAGAAATTTTCTGAGCACATCATTTATGAAATTCATGAACACCCCCGCGCCCCCTGCAACCCAAACAGCATGACCAGGTACTCGAATTGGCCCATCGGGGTGTTAAATGCCATTTTCCACTCATCCCCCTCTTTGATGTGCACTCGGAAGTACGCGTCCCTCAAGTCCAGCTTAGTAAAAATTCCCCCCCCACCCAGACACCAGGTTCAACAAGCCTGGATGAGGGGGATGGGGTAGGCGTTGGACATTGAGATCGCGCTTATCCCGCGAAAGTCTGTGCAAAGTCTAAGTGAGCCGTCCTTCTTCTTGCGGAACAGCACTGGGGCAGCGTGGGGGGCTGTGGCTGGTCTAATGAACCCCCGCTCCAGGTTTTGGTCTAAGAACTTGTGCAGTTCCTTCTTCTCGGCCCACCCCATCTGGTAGAGTTTGGCTTTTGGTAAGCTCTCCCCTGGGATCAGTTCTATGGCACAGTTGGTGCTCCGATGGGGGGGCAACTGGTTGGCTTCCTGTTTGCTAAACACCCCCATCACGGTAGGCGCTTGGGACGGTAGGTCACGGTAGGCGCTTGGGACGGGGTGCGCCTCCTCTACCAACACGCATGCCCTCTCCTTGGCCATGGGAGCCCGTGGGCCCCACGCCGTGTCCCACAGGTGGCCTTTACATAGGGGGTCCAGGAACCTGATCGTCTGCGCTCTCCACTGAATTAGGAGCTCGTGCTTTTCCAGCCAGCCCACCCCCAATACCACTGGGTAGGAGCACGAAGGGGCAATAACAAAGACCTTGTGGTCCCAGTGTTCCTCGATCCCCATGGGGCAGGCCTGTGTTTCCCATGTGTACGGCTCTCCGCACATCACGGACCCGTCCATCTGCTCAAACAGCATGGGGTGAGGTAGCTGCGAGCTCTCTAGCCCTAGGGCTTCCACTACCTTGGGGAAATTAGTTCCCGGTTGCACCCCAAGTCTATTAGGGCCCGTATTTGCAGAAACCTTCTCAATTTGGGGTTTAGGAGCTTCACCGTGACAAAATACAACTGTCCCGTTACTCTCACCGTCAGTGGTGCCTCTTCCTGCTCAACCTGCTGGTTGGCACTGTTCAGAGCAGGCCGGCCTCGTTTCCCGCCGGTTCCTCGGCCCAGGCTAGGTTGGCTAGTTCCACGGAGAGCAACACCTCCTCGTCTAGTAGCTCCTCCGGCACTGCAGCGCTGCTCTTCGCCGCATCCTTAGGGCGGCCGGGCGTCTTCTTGGGTCCCGGGGTGCTTGGCTTCACCGCCGGCGGGAGAGCTCGGGCGGGGGGCGGCTGGAGGCGAGGTGGTTTGAGTCCCCGCACCTGAAGCACTTGCGGGGTCCCACCAGCACCGCCGCTGCAGGTCTCTTAGATTTTGGGGGGTCGGCTTTCCCCAGGGTGGCTCTTGCTTGGCTCTTGCCCGACTGGTGTTGGCGCAGCATCGCCACCCGTTTCAGGTTGGTCTCCACTTCCCCCGCTAGTTGGATCCACCCCACCAGGGTGTCTGGGCTCGCTTGGGTGAGGGCCCGATCCAGGATGCTGGCGTTCAGCCCATTAGAAAAGTGTTCTTCATTAGTTCGCTCCAACCCCGGACCCTAGCCGCGTTGGCTTAGAAGTCTGCCGCATACTCGCGGATGGACCGGGCCCCCTGCTGCATGTTGCGGAGGGCCACCAGCACGCGGGTCTCCTGCAGGGGATCTTCGTACTGGGTCAGGAGGGCTTGTAGGAAGGTGTGCACGTAGTCCAGGTTGGGACTCATGGTTTCGCACAAGCTCACGTACCAACGCTTGGCCGCCCCCCTCAGCTTCGAGCCCAGGTAGTCTACTCGGCTAAACTCGTCTGGGAAGGAGTTCCCCCAATAGTACATGAAGCTGTTTGCTTGAATAGCGAAGTAGTTCACCTCCTCCGGATCCCCGTCGAAGGTCGCATCCAGCTCTCGCCCTCTGCCTGCGTTGCAGGGAGCCGCTGGCGCCTGGGGGGCCGCTGGTATCTGGGGAGCCGTGCCTCTTGCAGGGGCTGCTGCCTGGGCCGATTGGCTTGGGCGGCCTCGGGTCGCCGGCTGGGTGGGTTGCTGTTGTCGAGACCCGGTCACCCCCAGCGCCCTCCCCAGTTGAGCCGTCAGGGTGTGCATCTCATCCTTCAGGCTCCGTATCGCTCCGTCGACCTCCTGACGGACCATCGATGATAGTCTTCATCGTGCATGTCTTTGGGCCTCGGTTCTCCGCTCTCAGCCCCCCTGCACTCAGCATCCGCGTTCTCGTCCTCTGGCACCTGGACGACAATGATGCTGTCCGCCTCCCCCATCTCGGTGGAGCCCGGGTTGGCGGCCTCTGTCCTGGCTATCCGGATTTCCCTGGTGTGGCGGGTCAGGATAGCTTGCCGGCGGATTGGGGCCTGCTCCGTGATGGTGGTAGAGGTCCGCGGTTGATACTGCCGGGGTGTGATCACCAACTGGAATTGAGGGGGGGGGACTCTGCAGCTCTCCTGGAATCAAGGACGTGCCACGGCGTCTCGGCCCCTTCCACGTCAATGGGAAGTTCTCCGTTGTCCGGAATCTGTTGGGCCATGAGGCTTTAAAGTTGCCGGAAAGGTTGAACTTCAAAAGGGAGTCTTTCAAAATGTCAAGTCGACTGATTCAATAACGAGGCCTTGTTGATACAAAGTTTCTAGTTTATTGATATCATTGTTCTCGACTACAAGGAAATTGAAAGACTGAGGATCATACAATAAAGTGTAATCATATAAGGTATACTTCAAAGGGATTCTTTAGGGAGGGGGTGCTATGCAGGGCACATTCACACATTGATGTTACAAATTTGTTCTCAGGCCTGTTGTGGCCTTGGGCGTATCCTCCCCTGGAGCCCAGCCTGAGAAGGCACCATAATCCCTTTCACATATTCCCATTTCAAAGCAAAACTACATAACAAAGGAAGGGAGGGAGGAAAGGAGAGTTCGAGCTAGCAGCATTGGTATACAGTGTGGCTTTTACCTAGAATGCTCCCCCCTGAACCAAAGATGACATACAGGCTTGACCAGAGTAGAAGCAGACTTGACAGCACTAAGGGGACTTTCTTGTCACAAGATATGGACAAGTTTGGGGCCACAGTTTCTTTCCCACCACCGTCTGAAAAACTTAAAATTTGTAACATCCCTATGGATAATGCTGCATCCTGGCATGGTTTTCATTCTGTTAACAGCAAAATATGTCAAGGAGGTAGGAAGATTCAATGATCCTGGTAAACCCAATGCTGCTGCACCAGGGTTAACGCCAACATAATGTAGGTGTGATCATTTGGTCAGCCAGCAGCAAAGTCAGAATCCAGTGCTGCAAAACACAGAGATACTCCTGTGTTAACCTTCATAACCTCATAAGACTGCTTGTAAATAACACCCTGGTATTTTGCTCACACATAGGGATGTTCATGAGCATGTAGAGACCCTTTGTTTGTTTGTGGGTGGCTTCATTGTGCCATTTTTATAATCTGTTCAGGGACTAGCCAGTTAGCTATTAGATACAGTGAACATTGCCAGGGTGGATGCTTTATGTTGCAGCAGAGCAAATGGGACACAGAGAGATTAATGTTCTATTAAAGTGCTCAGCAGTCAACATCGATCATAACAGAACCATATTCATTTCCAGGCCAAAAGATGGCAGCATTGTCATCACTAACGCATTCACAGCAGTTGCACTATTTTGGTTTCTTGCAGTGAGAAAGGTGACAGAAAGGAATGGGAAAATAAATGAGATGGCCAAAAAAGGGGGCACATGTAATTCAAATACATTTCAAATCCTTTGTAGCATGAGTTTTCAAGAAAGGGGGGGGGGCATTTTGTTCCTCTGAAAACAAGAAAACGACAAAAGCAAGAAAAGAATGAAAATAAACATGACCTCTTACAATTGGCAAACACAAGGACACTTCACAGAAATCAATGGTATAAATAAGCATATTAATTCTGAAGTTTGCTCATCTCTATATGATGTAAAAGTGCTAGTGTAATTCTGGTATTCTTTGTTTCAAATTTCCTTACTTGCTTGAGTTTATACCACTTTTGCTTTGCCTTTAAAAAGGCCCCCTTTGCAAGTGCCCATTGAAGAACTGTTCTGCCCTTCTCTTGCCATAAATACACACATGTGAAAAACAGAGATCCAATTCTAAATGCTGAAGTAACAGATTTTCTGTTGTGTGAAAAACAGTAAGGCAGTTTGAAAAGTGTTTGTATTGGCTGTTTGAATCGATTTACCAAAGACGGAGGCTGATTTATAATTGTATTTCAATTATGCTTTACAAAGTACGTGTGGCTTTGGTCATAACATGTTCCTTTCTATCTTGAATTGTTAGATAAGTATGTGTTTAATTCCTCAATTTATTATAAGTGAGGTTCTTAAAAGCTGGTTGGCAGAAAGATTACTGGTCTTGCATGAACCAATGAATTCTGGGAGATCTCCAGGCCCAACCAGAATGGTCCCCCCCCCCCCTTCATCAGTATAGCCAAATACTGGAATTACTACCTGGAGGGCCATCAAATGAACACAGAAGTCAAAGTCTTTCCCTGATTTTACTCCTAGCATTGGTATTCAGATGCTTTCTGCCTTTGGATGCGGAGATTCCATTTAGACACCATCATGGCTAGCAGCCACTGATGGACTTATCCTCCATGCATCTATTTAATCCCCTGCCATCTGTGCTTGCAGCCACCACTACATTCATTGTCAGGGAATTCCACAATTTAATTAGTCAATAAGTAAATAAATATTTCCTTTTCTTTGTCCTGAGTCTGCCTGTCATAAACCTCATGAGTTCTAGTACTATGGGAGAGGGAGAATTTGGTTCTTTCTGGTCCTACTTCAACACTTTAACCACTGCACCAAACCTTCATTACACAAATACTACTAGTTCAAAGAATTTAACTTGCTTTGTAAGCCTTATACCAACCCTGAAAGGTGTGCTGGTATTATTACTTATACAACTTAATGGCCCATGAGGCTACAGATAAATAAATGGGGAATTATTCCTTGCCCCCCATGCGTATCTCTCCTTCCAAGATACTATTAAGCTCTTAGGTGTTGAGCAAACCAATTTTCTTCTCCACTGTATTTTTCTTTCCTCCATCTTCAACTTGGGTTGCCAACTCCAGGTTTGGAAATACCTGGAATTTTGAGGATGGAGACTGGGAGGGGAGTAACCTCAGTAGGGCAAAATGCCATACCGTCCACCTTCCAAAGCAGCCATTTTCTCCAGGAAAAGCGGAATCAGTTTTTTAAATAACCAAATAAAATAATAAATAAGCTATGTAGTTTGGAGATAAGCAAATTTAATTATCATCAGTCTGTTTTTAGGGGAGGGGGGTTATTTTTTAATTTACAAAGTAAAATTACTTTTTCAACAGTGCAAAAATCCCAATCTTGTCTGTAAGTAGGGCTCTTTTGCAGCCACCATAAAAGTCACTTAAATATTGAACTTATTACTATCAGATGGAAGAAGTTGCATTTTCAATAATAATTTATAGGGCGGAGGGGACATAATAGTTTTGGAATTTCTTCCATCCTAGAATTTTCTCCTCTAGGATTATCTATGCTCTCAGGGGCATGAGCAGGCCCAGGGTCTATTTAGAGCTTCTCATTTTGAGCTATTTCCATCCCATGCCTCTTGGGGCATTCTCAGTCTTTATTAGGCTGTGGTGGTTGTGTTTTTTTGAGGGAGTATTTCTTTTTATTTTATAAACATATTTTTCTGCATGCCTGGCAACTTTAACTTGTCTGTGGGTGGTCTGTTTTTGCTGTGTTTTTTATTGGCTCATAATGACACTAACTTTACCATTCGATATAGTGATCATTATGATAATGAAATTGTTGTAATGATATTTCCCCAAAGAACTGATGGATAGACAGTTTCCCTAAGGCTACTCTGTACATTTATGAGTTTATGGCTGCACTGATGTTGAAACAGACATTTGTTTCTGCCTTAGATCTTGAGATCACAGTCACTAGAATATTCTTAACATGGCAGTCCTAAGCAGAATTACACTTGTCTAAGCTCACTGAAGTCAATGGTCTTAGAAATGTGTAACTCTACTTAGGATTTCCCATTAACACTTGTGCTGTTGTACAGCTATAAACTGTATAAATCTAAAGCCAAGATTTGACTTTATGTATATTCAGTTGTATTTCAAGGCCCATACTTGCCCCCCAAATGCTCAAGATTGTGAGCTATGATCACATACATCAACTAAAACAAAAAGCTGCTAGACTCCCTAGAAAATACATTGATGAAGGAAATTAGATTTATAGACATACACAACATATTTATTGCAGGGAGAATGAATAACCTCACAATAAATGCATTATGCATGTTCATAAATTTCAATCTTTGCCTATTTTTGAGCATCTACAGTAGTTTTATTTTGTATGTTGCAACCGTGATTGATTGAGTCAATTTTTCCTTTGTGCAGTAATGTCAATAATATTGTTTCAGCCCAAGTGTTCCTTCAGATTATAGGCTTTGATAGAAATGCTTGCTATTTGTCACAGCGACACTGTCCCTCATGCAAGAGTAACCAATGGCACAGCCAGTCACAGCTAGGGTGGCTGGCTATTTTCCTTCTCTTCCCAAAGTGCTCCTGAATTTTTAAGTCTTTTGATACTCTGAAGACCTTGCTAATATTACACAGAGTCATCTGTCTGTCTATCTATCTATCTATCTATCTATCTATCTATCTATCTATCTATCTATCTATCTATCTATCTATCTATCTATCTATCTGTCTGTCTGTCTGTCTGTCTGTCTGTCTGTCTGTCTGTCTGTCTGTCTGTCTGTCTGTCTGTCTGTCTGTCTGTCTGTCTGTCTGTCTGTCTGTCTGTCTGTCTGTCTGTCTATCTATCTATCTATCTATCTATCTATCTATCTATCTATCTATCTATCTATCTATCTATCTATCTATCTATCTGCCTTTCCCACATGAACTCAAGAAAGATTCCTCATAGTAAGTCAGTACAGTCAACAAGACCGGATATTCAGTAATTAATGCATTTATCTATTAGAAGACCAGAAGCCACCAGAAAGAACAGGAGCATAACATGAGTGTTAATATGACCTATTACGTGATACAGAAATTACATGATAGGATCCTGTTTACAATATGCTATTATGAAGGCCCAGTTTACTTCCCTCCCTCAGAGGCAACTTTTCCCCTCTTTTTTCCCTTTCCTTTTTGTGATTGAGATGCCCCAGTTGTGTTTTCTTCTTTCCTGAAGAATTCTGGCTGTCCTACACTGTTACAGTACAATATTTTGGCTATTTGCTCAGTCCAGGAACCTGAGGGAAGGAATGGGAGTAGGGTTGCCAGGTCCAACTCAGGAAATATCTGGGGACTTTGGGGGCAGAGTTGGGGGCCTTTCCCATTTACAATAAATGAATGAATTAATAAATAAATAAAACTACAGCAGTGCAGTTCCCCTGAATATAGTCTTCATTTCCTCATCCTCTTTTTTTCTTTTTTGTTCCCCAGCACTTCCACTAAATTAAAGTGAAAACACACACACACACACACACACACAGAGCAGCCAAAAGATTTTTAAAAAAACCCAAAAAACAAAACCAACACTTAAAACATGCTTAATACATTAGCACTTGTTGGTCTTAAAGGTACTTTTTTTGTATTTCTCCCATGGGATCCAGGGAACTGGGCAAAGGAAGCTCTGGATCTTTCCTTCCTTCCCCAAGGGAACAGGAGGGGGAGGAGCCTCAGCCAATAGAAGGAAGAGAGGCTTGGCTCAATAGCTCTGTTGTGCAATTGAGAGAGCCTGACAAGGCAAGCTCTGCCTCCCCTCCCCTTTCCTCCCCAAGGGAGGATCCTCAGCCAGTGGAGAAAATAGAGGTTTTGCTGTAGCTCTTGTACAATTGATCAAGCCTTGCAAACCAAGCTGTTATGCAGAAGGAAACAAGAGAGAGGAAGAAGGAAACAGATGACAGCCAATTGCTTGGGTGCCTGAAATGAGCCCTTTGGAAACTTGATTCAGCCCCCGGACTGCATGTTTGACACCCCTGATCTATTCCCTTTCCTTGGCCTGAATGGGAGTCTCCATCTAATTACCCATTTGTCCTTGCCAGCTTTCCCCAGCTGAATGCTGAATACTGAGGGAAGAGAATTCATTTGGAATTCAGCCATGACTCAGAGAAGTTTAACACAGACAGGAGAACACATACATTGTAGTGCGATGTCCCCAAAGTGATGACATCACTTCTGATGCTGTCATCACATGGAGGACATCACATGGCAGTGCTCTGTTTTTTTTGGAAAACTCTATGGTTTTGAAGCAAAAAAACCCCATAGAATTTTGCCCAAAACCAGAGCATTGCCTCTGCCATCACCGACATGGTGACATCACTTCCAGGTGATGTCATCATGTCACAGACATTGCATGCAGTGTCCCACCCACCCTGGAATGGTCCCCAGATTCCTCTGCCACAACGATGGCTTGGCAACCATAACTGGAGTGGATCTTACGACTGCATCACTTAAATGTTGTTCCATCTACATTGGCTTCCAATTTGCCACTGGGCTCAATTCAGGGTGCTAGTATTGATCTTTAAATCCTTGTATGGCCTAGGAACAACTTAACTTATGGACCATCATCTCTCCTATAAGCCTACCCATTCACTTTGATCATATTTGGAGACCCTTCTTCAGTTGTCCCTGCCACCAGGTGCTAGACAAGGTGGTGACAAAAGAATAGGACTTTCTTGGTTGTGGCACCAAAACTTTTGGAACTCTCTCTCCAGAAAGCTTTGTCTGTCTTCCTCTATTAGAGCCTTCCACCAGAGGGTAACCCCCCCCCCCCATTTTTCTACCAGAATAACAGTTATTGACCCTCCTCCTTTGTTCTGGTGTTGTTTATATATTTTTAATGAATTGTCTTATTTTAAATGTTCGCTTTAATTATTTAAATGTTTTAATATCTTTTTATGTTTGCTGCACTGGGGACTCTGATTTGGTGGAAAGGTGTCATTAAAATTTTTTAAATAAAATCCAACTGCACTGTCTATTGGATGTCCTATCCTGTTGATTGTATTGACTTATTTTGTGTCATCTGCCTTGATCACCAATGGGAAATGCAGACTATAAATAAATAATAAATAGTTATTATCTAGGGCTAAACATGAACATATACAGTATGAACATATGAAGCTGCCTTATATTGAATCAGACCCTTGGTCCATCAAAGTCAGTATTGTCTACTCAGACTGGCAGTGGCTCTCCAGGGTCTCAAGCTGAGGTTTTTCACACCTACTTGCCTGGACCCTTTTTTGTTGGAAATGCCAGGGATTGAACCTAGGACCTTCTGCTTACCAAGCAGATGCTCTACCACTGAGCCAATAGACAGTGAAGTAAAGAACTCTGCATATGTTCAGATATGTTCTCTTCTGATGAGTTCTCTATGTTCAGATGAGTTCTCTACTACATAATTTTTGCCTTAAAGAGCACTGGCTCAAATAAATAGTCATAGGAAGAATACCTTAACTCTTCCTGCACATTTTTCTTACCTTGATGATCAAAACTTTTTTAAAAAATGAAAGCTGAGTTTCATAACATTCCAATAGTAGTCTAGGTCCTATAAGTTTCTGGAGGTGGGGCATTTGACTTCACCAGTGAAAACAATGTTTGTGCTGAGGACTAAACTTCTGATCCAAATTCTATCAAAGTGCAACTTTTATTCATTGTTTTAGTGGGACTTGGATGACTGTTGCATTCCTTTTTATTTCCATTTAGATAATTTCAAACATGATTCCATGGTGCCCTTAGGGTTGTTAAAAAGTGAAAAATCAATACACATCAACATTTAGTATTACAATGTACTAACAAAAAATAACAATCCATCTGTAAAAAAACGCAACATACAATCAATGATGAATAGGACTTACAAGCTAGTTCATCTTCTGTGGCCTTTCCCTCCTTGGAGACCTATTCAGATAACTTTCTGAAAGCAAAAACCAAGCTGCTCTTTCAAAAACCAAGATTTCTACAACTGGGTTACTAATGCAGAAAAAACTTCTGTTCATGGTTACCAATTTACCGTGGAAGAGGCTGCTGCTGTACTCCTGCTTGTGTTTCCTGTTCATTTTGTCATTCTGCCATTTGCTTTGAGAAAAAAATTAAGTCCTGCTTGCTTTAATAAACAGGGAAGAATAGTGAACAACAGGAGGCAGGAAGAAAAGGAGGATCCACTTCTTGTAATCTGCACATGCATCATGCACGCTAAATGGGAAATCTCAAGGCTGCAACTTGGCAAGGCAAAGGTGCTACCATGGACCATAACAGGAGTCAGCCCCTCCTCATGCCACGTTAGCATCACTATGTCATCAGAACAACATATGAGATTAGAATAGGAATGCCACTTTTCCCAATGACCATTTGACTGGCTGCTAAAGCCACCAGAATTTTATACCACTTGTCTGTCCCCCCAGTTACACTGAGGATGAGCTAACAGAATTGTAGTAGAAATAGAAGCAGCAGTATTAAGAGCAATGAGGGATGCCATATGATGAATACATCACATGAATGCCATAAAGCTTTCAGTCCATGGTGATTATGCAAAGTCCATCTGACTATGATTGCATAACCTTTCCTTTCAACTACCACATTCTCCTAATTTTTTTCTTCTGCTGAGAATTTCAGTTTAACATTCTGTGCTTCAGGAGGATATTGCATTTTCCAGGAGCCGTAAGGAATTGTAGATAGTGCATTATCTTTTCATAATTAACATCCTCTCTCTCAAATAGGATTGACTAAAGCTCTCAGCAGCTGGTCCTCTGGGCAGCACTTGTGCTAAGCTTGTTGCTTGTGTGTGTTTTGTAGTGTTGATAAAGCAGTCATAAAATAATGAATGAAGGGATTCAGATGCAGAAATTACTGGTGTGAAAGGTCCACACTGTATTATAAAAACTAGAATTAAAATATTTTTTGCCGCCAAAAACAATGAGGAATACCAACTGGTACAGCTGAGCAGCAACTAATGGTGACATTACACTAGGGTTCCAGGAATACTCCAAGACTAGCATGTTGCAAAGGCAATGGAGTCTTTGTAACATGCTATTATTCTTAAAACAATCAAACTGTAATATGCTATTCTTCAAAAAACAAACAATTAATGGTGAGTTTACCTGGATATTCATGAGAATTAAGGCAGCAGAAATGGCCTTTGGGCTGGTACTTTAGCCTCCAAAGCAATTTCCAAAATGGGTTTAGAACTTCAAATGTCATTTGGATATTTAAATTGCCACCAGATGGACTGACTTATAAATGTTCTGAAAAATTTGGAGAGAGCTTTTGATAAAACCATTAGGAGAACTCCCCCACCCCTCCACCAAATGTGGAGTATTACCAATGTCACAATAACTTTAATTCTTCTCAAGGGTAACAAAAGATTCCTGCATTTTATTGACTGAATTCATTTCTCTACAGTGATTTTCATATCTTGACTACAATATTAAATAACAAGACTGGAAACAGGATTCTAGTGCACATGACAACATGCAAAGAAGGGAGATGGGGACAACCATGCTGGCTCAGTTCATTCCCATAGACATGTTGGCCCCACCCGCTCCTATAGTCATGCATCCAAATGTAAGCATAGCACCTACATGTGTAGAAACTGTATATGTGTGCATATGATTATGTGGCTGTTCACTGGGATGGAATCTATGTGCCATGGGCTGGATGCAGTCAGGAGCAAAGTCC
Organism: Heteronotia binoei; assembly: GCF_032191835.1. Classification (NCBI taxonomy): domain Eukaryota; kingdom Metazoa; phylum Chordata; class Lepidosauria; order Squamata; family Gekkonidae; genus Heteronotia; species Heteronotia binoei. Next base: position 69,386,640 of record NC_083225.1, read on the forward strand.
ACGTCTGGTCTGATGTCGATCAAGGGGACTCTGAACCAAAGCCAAGTCAGGTAGTCAAGTTGGGGATCAGAGAGTGAGGTCATCTGGAGCTGAGAGTCAGGAATCCGAGGAATCTGATCAGGAGTGCAAGAACCAGGGTGGATGTGAGGTCATCATGGATGCAACTTGTTGCTTCCATGAGCAGCCAGGCCTCAAATTGGGGGCTAAATGGGCCTCCAGCAATGTTAGCATGCGGTGAAGCTCCTGTTGGAACTCAGGACTCAGCGACCGACTTCCTCACAGGTGTGCATCTCTCCAATGGGTCACTGAGTCCTGGCAGAATTGCTTCCTCAGCTGAGCTACCCATGGGGTTGAGTCTGACAGGCTTTCGCTTGCAGCTGTGCCTCTCAACTGCTGCTGGGCCAGGTGTAGGGAATGCTGACTCAGTGGTGGCAGGAAGCTGTCAGCTCCTGGGACATCAGAGGGGCCAGCTGCAGCCTCTGCTGGTGCTGTCAACTCGGGTGGGTGCCCAGCATGTTCATTGCCATTGCCCATGACACTATGTGAATACATGTATTATTATTTATTTAATTTATACCCCACCCTTTCCTATGAGTGGGTACAGGGTGACTTGGAACGTAAAACTAGCAACAGTTAAAAAGCAATAAAACAGTAGCTGACATAATAACAATAGCACAGACCCATGCCTCATGTCAGACAAGGCTAGAAGAATGCAGAGCTGATGGGCTTGGTTGTAGGAGGACAAGCTACCAAGTACATCTCCTCCTCCAAACCCCTATGTGCTTGTCCTTGTTTGTGTTGTCTGTATAATGCTATCTATATTCTTTCATATACCAATATTCTTTTATATCTTATGGGATTTATGGTTTATGGTATGATATATGCAAGATAATATAATATTAGAAGCTTATTAAACATTACACACTTATTGCTTATCTAGGCAATAACAATAATCTTGTTTAAAAATACCTGGAATTGCAGTTCTACCTGTTGCTCATAATTATGTCCCCCCGCCACCGTCACATTTTGGGAGTAGTTAATGGTTTTTAAATCTACTTCCTACAAGGATGAGTTTTCATGAGTACATATCATGAACACTATCCACGGGAAGTAATTGTCCTTTTATTTGAAGAAAGAATTTTTTACATATTAATTATATTAGGGACTTGTTCTGATGTGCAGAGTTTGTATATTCACTGCATCACTTTCCTGTTTGTAACTGCTATTAATGATAATAAAATAATAAAATCAGACTCCAACATTGTTCTCAGGACTTGGGAAGACACCTGGATGCTTGGATTTCTACCATTGTGTCTTTCTCAAAATGCGGTTTGCCTATTTGCCCTATAATCTATACTTCAATGCCTTCTTAAACTAATAAAGGAAAAATGTATTTTCTGTGGGTTGTGATCTATAAATATTTCAGTACACACAAATACATGACACAGTACCAAATACATAGATTAAAAAACCACTGTCACAATACAAATAGTAAATTGAGCATTGTTATAAAATATGTAGCCTGCACATTTTATAAAATATACAAAATACAAAAGCAAAACAGTGCAATAATTCTGTTGTCTGAGCGTCCCTTAAACAAATGACCTAGCTATTCTTGTTCTTTCATCCTAATTCAGATCCCTATATTTTCATACATCTCAGACACTGAGTGCCTGCATGTGCTGGCTTCTCCATTCATTATTTTTGAAGAAGAGTTGGTTTTTATAACCCACTTTTTTCTCCCTTAAGGAGTCTCAAAACATATTGCAATTGCCTTCTCTTCTTTCCCCCAAAACAGGCAACTTGTAATAGGTAAGGCTGAGAGAGGTCTGAAAGAACTGTGACTGGCCCAAGGTCACCCTGCTGGTTTCATATCGAGGAGTGGGAAACGAAACTCATTTCTCCAGATTAAAGTCCAGTACTCTTATCCATTTTTGAATGGATGGAGAGATCTGATCCATCCTGACACTTACTGTGCATGGAGAATACCAGCCAATGAAATAATTAGGGGAATCCATGAAAATATCCATGTGCATATCACCTACAGTAAACTGGTTGAATGGAGCAATTAGGGAATGTGTCCCTGTGGTTTTGGTGCAGTTTTAGTATGGCACTTTTGAGAGCCATGTGCCTATAGATTTGTGGATTCAAGCCTTTTAGCCTCTAATTTCAAGGGCAAAAATGGACCCCATAACTCTAGATAGGAGACAGAGGCATCTGATAGGCCACTGCTGGAGACAGATTGTTGGAACCATAATCTGATCCAGCATGGCAACAGTTTTCACTACCTTTCTCAGCAGTCTCTACACTAGAAATATAAGTTTATGTCATTTGGCATTTCACTTTATAAGACCTATGGCTTTTTGGAATTCTTATAGACCTCCTAACTAGTTCAAATGTTTAAATCTAACAATTTTAATTTCAGCCTTTTAAACTATTTCAGGCATGCCCTAACCTGGATAGCCCAGGCTAGGCTGATATAAAAGCTAAGCAGGGTTGGCCCTGGTTAGTATTTGGTTGGGAGAACATCAAGGAAATCGAGGATTGCTATGCAGAATCAAGCAATGAAAAACCACTTCCTATTGTCTCTTATCTTGAAAACTGTATGGGGTTGCCATAAGTTGTTTGTAAACTGATGGCACTTTCCACCATCATTACAAATATATATATTTTAGAATATTCATTTTTAAAAAATCAAGCCGGAACACCTCCTGTATTTTTAAAGCTATGGTTATCTTGTTGTGCATTTAAAAAAAAAACTGCTGCAAGTTTGAACAAACCTGTTTTCTACAGTGTTTCAAATTATGGGCCAAATGTCTTATTATTCTATTCATGTTGATAGTTTTTTTGAAACAGTTACATGGCAAGGGCAAAACAGATAATTTGAATCACAAAGGCCATGCAAGGTCCACCAGTAATGGTAATTTCTGCAAGTTATCATTCAGGCAGCCTTGCAAAACCTCTGACTATATATAAAATATGGAAACAATTAACTTTGTGGAGAATTTCCTTGACCAGCACATTGTGTTTCAATAGCATATTAGTTATAACCCTACATCATTTGGACAATATTTTATTTATACTGGAGAACAGAGATTGTGCATCATTTGAACCATTTTTAAAAATTACATTGACATTTCAGTCCTAAATATTTGTATTGTCCTTCAAATGCTACTGTAATATTGTTCTACTCTAACTACCTATTACCTGAACAAAGTTTAAGGCTAGTGACTCCTTTAAGACAAACAAAGTTTAATTCTGGATATAAACTTATACCCAGAATTAAACTTTGTTGGTCTTAAAGGTACCACTAGATTCAAATTTTGTTCTCAGACCAACATGGCTACCCACCTGAACCTATGTTTAAAAACAAATCTTAGTCTTTTTTCAATTACTAGTTCCATGGCAAATGTATTTAAATACTATCAGTTTGATACTGAATGTGTTGAAAATGAAGGACTTTGTGCTATCTCAGTCTCAGACTTCAGAGGAGGACTATAGATAAATAGGTCAAAATGCTCAACACCCTTCCTTTCTACTGCTCTGATGCTATTACTTTGATGTGTAGATTACTACTCTTAGGGAATCTTCTTTCCTTCAAGCTGACATACTTCTCTCCCCACTCTTGTCTATCTTGGCACAATGGGGGCAGGACACACTTCCTGAATCTCTATCCATCCTGGCTAGTTAGACTAGACTAGACTCTACTCTAGCCTGTCTACAATTGAGTTCCTTACAATGGAGGACTCATACTAGTTTTGCAAACAAAAAAAGTAGTATACACAAACTATCTATCTGTCTATCATCTGTCTATCTGTCTGTCTGTCGCTTCACATTTCTATTCTGCCCTTTAAAGACTGCTTGTGGCTTTCTTTAAATATCCATGGGTTGTGCCTGACCCAAGAAATCTGCAGGACATTGGTCTGTTCAGCATAACTTGTGAAATGCGTTGACAATTCTACTTCCTTATATGTCTGCCCAGCTTCTGGCAGGAAAATCTTGGACAATCTCCAATATATGTAAATAAATTTCCTTTGTAAGTTAACTACATTTTTTCCTTGTAATATTGGAAGACCATTCAGCCAGTAACAGTCACCAGGTGCATATTTACAGCATGGTTTTAGACACAGGCAGAAATATTCTTACTGGCAGAAAATAGGAATGACTTTAAATGTCTACTGATGAATATTAAAAGAGAAAATGCCGACACAGGATTACAGCTGAATATGAAGAAGAAATAACTACTGAAGTTCAGTAATAACTACTGAAGAATTAAAAAGGTAAAGGTAGTCCTCTGTGCAAGCACCAGTCGTTTTCGACTCTAGAGTGATGTTGCTTTCACAACGTTTTCACAGCAGACTTTTTACGGGGTGGTTCTCAATCATCTACACTTCTTCCCCCAGCAAGCTGGGTACTCATTTTACCAACCTCAGAAGGATGGAAGGCTGACTCATCCTGGAGCTGGCTACCTGAACCAGCTTCCACTGGGATCAAACTCAGGTCGTGAGCAAAGGGCTTCAACTGCAGTACTGCAGCTTTACCACTCGGCGTCACGGGGCTCTTCCGCTGAAGAATTACACAGTGTTAAAGTTGACAATGAAAAAAGTGAAACTGATAATTCCTTGGCTCAATCATCAACCAAAAGGGAAACTACAATCAAGAAATCAGAAGGAAATTGAGACTTGGAAGGGCAGCCATGGAGGCCCTACAAAAGTGACAGAAAGTGTCACTGGAGAACAAAGGGTAATTTGTACTATCGTACTCCCCATTACAAGAGCTGGACAGTAGACAAAACTGACAGGAAGAAAATGGATTCATTTGAAATATGGTGTTAGAAGAGAGTTTTATGGATACCATGGGCTGCCAAAAAGACAACTGAAACTCACCCTGGAAGCTAAAATGACTAAATTTAGGCTATTGTACTTTGATTACATTAAGAGAAAGCAAGATTATCTGGAAAAGACAATGATGCCAAGGAAAGAGGACGACCCAACATGGGAAGAATTGACTCAATAAAGGAAACCAAAACCTTCGGTTTGCAAGACCTGTGCAAGGCTATCAATTATAGGGTATTTTGGAGAATAGGAATTCATAGGAAAGGAAAGGTCCCCCTGTGCAAGCAAGCACCAGTCGTTTCCGACTCTGGGGTGACATTGCTTTCACAACATTTTCACGGCAGACTTTTTATGGGGGTTTTTGCCATTGCCTTCCCCAGTCATCTATACTTCCCCCCCCAGCAAGCTGGGTACTCATTTTACCGACCTCGGAAGGATGGAAGGCTGAATCAACTTTGAGCCAGCTACCTGAAAACTCAGCTTCCACCGGGGATCAAACTCAGGTCATGAGCGGAGCTTAGGACTGCAGTACTTCAGCTTTAACACTCTGCGCCTTGGGGCTCTTTTTTGTCAATTCATAGGGTTACCATAAATCATAAGTGACTTCATGGTACATAACAGGTACATAAGTACCCTTCAGTCATCACAATAAAGTTCTGCTCAACCAACAATGGAAACAAGGACACTTTTTCTTACTGTAACACATGTTGTAAGCTGCCCTGGGCCCACTTGTAGGGTAGGGTGGGATATAAACTGAAATAAATGAGGCATCTCTGATAAACATGCAATTTTTCTTAGTATTGAATCAAAAGGAGCATATTGATTACCAGTTTTAGGAAATGTTTTGTGTCTGTTGTAGAGTTTATTACAAGTGGATATTGAAGTTTCTACATGTATCATACCTATAAGGTTTGTCATCTTTGTCAAAAAGGCTTGAATACTGTCAAACATTTCCACTGATGAAACAATTTCTGTTGCTGGAGCATGACTTAGTTCATCTCCTGCCACACAATGTATGCTCAAATACCTGAGAAGTTTGGATACGGTTGACTGTGAAAATCCTGCTTGCTGCTTCTAGGGGAGAGGTGAGAGGGGAGTTGGAGGTCTGCAGTGGTAAAGAAGAACTGGTGAACAATGCCCCCCTTCTATCAACAGAAGTCCTCTGTGAGATCCAAACCAATATAGGTATGTTTGCAACGTTTGATTGTTTAGAGAAGTAAGGATGGAGGGAGTAAAGTTTATATAGACAGTACTGCTGCTCCTAAGTGATTTCTAAAATATTGTGAGAAAATGTTTTAAGATGTATTCATGGAAGCTATACTTTATTTTCTGAAATGAAAATGCAGAGAAATAACACCAGGAGAGGGTTTCAGACTATTTCAGCTTCTAATATTACTTCAATATCTTCATGATGACTTGCCACTTATACTGATGTACTCCAGTGGATGTTAAATGCTGTGTGCTGACATTTTAATGGAAATTGCCATAGTAGCAACCTTTGAATAGAACGTCAGCGTGAAGGCTGACCTGCTCTCATCTCTTGACCTTTCCTCCTGCTGCTCTCTTGACACCTTTCAATAGAGTTATCAGCTTTCAAACAACATTTCTTATTCCCCTAATATGTAAAACTTTTCCTTTCAGTGGAAGAAGTTAGAGTCAGTTCTACTGATACTCTCTGTAGTATATCCTGCATTTAATCTGGGGCACTATTTATGGATTTTTAGTGTGAGTGGGCATACACTTGGAAAAGTATGAAAGCATAGGATCCTGTGGTGGTACACAGACTGACTGTACCTCTTCAGGCTGCAAATGGGGATGCCATTTGGAATGCCATAAAAATATGCCCAGTAATTTAATAGATGATACAAGAGCAAAACACATTCTAGTCCAGCATTCTCTACGTGGTACTAGTTTTCTGTTCAGAGGGATTTTTCACACAGAGAATGAATAAAAGATGTGATGCCTTCACCTAGAGTATGGAATGCTAAAGTTCATTCATTCCACCATTTCATTTGCACCTCATTCTACTGCATTTGTAAATCTGTCTTAGCTCCACAGTTGTGGAAGAAGTTATTAGTCAGTAGGAGATAGCCGGATCTGGAATGTTTAATCACTTGCTGGTTTGGAGTGTGGCCTGTTTCTTAGTCGCATAACTAAATGTTTGACAAATTGTTCATCTGTGTTTGAGAAGTTTGGATATGTTTGACTGTGTAAATGACTGCATGTCACGGCTGGGGCTGCGTCAGGCAAAGTCCAGGGGCAGTCCGAGGTCTGTAGCCAGTAAGCAGGAGGGTCCGAGGCGCCAAATCAGAATCACTGTACAAGTATCGCAGGTCCGAGGTCCAGAAGCCGAGATCAGGGAGTCCAGAAGTCACAAGCCAAAGTCAGGGAGTCCAGAAACCAAAGTCAAGCTGGAGTGGCCGCTAGAACATCAGGGAGATGACTAATTGCTTCCACAAAGCCTCCTCCCAAAGCCTACAGCTATATAGCCCTCTGCTGGCTGTTGCCCATTTGGGCTAATTGCTGGCTCAGAGAGGCAGCCAGGATCCTGTTGCAACTCAAGCATCCTTGCTCTTAGAAGGGCCAGAATCCTCTCAAAACTCAGGGCTCAGGGAGCGTCTTGCTTGTGAGCGTGCCGCCCTCCTCCGATCCCTGAGGACCTGACGGAGGCGGTCACGCACACGCGCCACCCGAGAGGGCGAGGCAGGGGGGCTGGGATCTTCTCCAGCAGGAGGCAGGGGCACTGGTGCAGGTGGCAGGGGCACAGTTTCTTCTGCAGGCTCAACTTCCTCTGCAGGGTCCCCAGCACCCATGACACTGAACATATACCACCCCATTCCCTCAGCTTTCTCCCATACATTCCATGTGCTATCTCCATTATTTCCTTGTCTGCTGTTTGCTATGTTCTATAAGTGCACAAAACATCCACTCTGTGAAGTAATTGACATAAGTTATGCAGTGCCCCTTATTGCTGCTTGAGTTGGCGATGATGAATGGCAAACGCAGATGGAGTATCTGGATCTGGATCAATGTATTCATATGCATTCTGGTACTGCTTTTGGAAGTTGTATTTTGACTCCCGCCCCACACACATACATTAAACTCTTCTTATTAAAGCTTGCTAGGCTAACAAAACAGGCGTATGAGTCTGCTCGGGTTTTCTTTTACTCTCTTCTTCACTTGCATTTGTCAATATGTAAGGCAAGTGAACTGTTTAGATCAGGAATAATTGGTGGAGCTGCATCCATGCACTGCCATTTGGGAGCTGTAGTTATTTTTCAGGGAAAGACCAACATCATATGATTCTGACCAAGTCTTGTACTCCACAAAGTACATTCATAAAATCTTGAAAAATATACATTAAGTAGAAATAACACACCGATTTCCACATTAAGTGTAAATAAGTCACACTGTATTTACAATCAATCAAAGTTTCATACAGAGCCAGTTTGGTGTAGTGGTTAAGTGTGCGGACTCTTATCTGGGAGAACCGGGTTTGATTCCCCACTCCTCCACTTGCACCTGCTAGCATGGCCTTGGGTCAGCCATAGCCCTGGCAGAGGTTGTCCTTGAAAAGGCAGCTGCTGTGAGAGCCCGCTCCAGCCCCACCCACCTCACAGGGTGTCTGTTGTGGGGGAGGAAGGTAAAGGAGATTGTGAGCCGCTCTGAGACTCTTTGGAGTGGAGGGCGGGATATAAATCCAATATCTTCTTCTTCTTCTACTACTAAGACTGCAGTTCTCATACTCATCCACCAGCATACCTACATTTTTGGGGCCCTGAAGCTTGAACTGTTATGGGGGCCTCTTCTCAACCAGCAACAATAGGGCAACATCCAACAAGGTCCAAAGGGTCTTGCAGCCCTTGCAAGGACCTCAAGGATCAGATGGTGGAGAACAGGGTGGTAGAGTGGAGCTTTGAAAATGGGCCATACAGTCAGCCCCTTCCCACCAGCAACAATGTCTGGGTAACTGCTGTTATCTTCTTCAATGGGGTTGTTCCATGGCAGATCACCATAATTTTTTTTAAAAAAGTTTAACCACTACATCTCAGATTTTGATTACATTATAATCTACTATTCTAATCTATTATTCCAAATAGGAAATAAAATAAAAAGGGCATGTGGTCCTTTTGGTGAGAATACAGATGTAAGGGCTGATTGAGGTTTGCATATGTAGTGAGATAAGAAACCAATATCCCTGCTAAATCCTTGGGATTCCATTTTTCTAAGAGTTGTAATAACTTGCAACTTGGCAATTTCCCTTTCTAGTCTGTTCCTGAAGTTTCTTTGCAATAAAACAGCTACTTTGAGATCACCCATTGAATGTCATGGAATGTTGAAGTTTTCTCCTATAGGTTTTTCAGTCTTGTGATTCTTGATGTCAGATTTGTGTCCATTTATCCTTTGGGATAAGGTTTGACCTATTTGTCCTATGTAGAGAATTGAAGGACATTGTTAGCATTTAATGGCATATACAATGTTAGAAGATGAGCAAGTGAATAAACCTGAGATGGTGTAGCTGATATTGTTGTCCAGTGATTGTGTTGTTTGTGTGTACGTGGCAGCAAAGTTAGCATAAATTGGATTTAAATTGGATTTATTGCAAGTTCTGGTACCAGGGTCCATGTTCAAATTAGGTGTTGTACTATTGTGGGTGAGGAGTTGTTTGAGATTGAGGGACTGTCTATGCACTAGAAAAGATTCCTCCCCACCCCCCAGTACTTGTGAAAGAGAACTGTCAATATCCAGTAGAAGCTGTAAGTTGCTGATGATGTGTTTAACTGTTTTGAACTGTATGTGACCATTAGTGGTGTTCCATTATTGTCTCTTTGGGGTGGGAGTTTAGGAAATGTTGCTCCATGTTAGCCATAAAGATGTCAGCATACTGTGAGCCCGTGGCTGTACCATTCATCAGAGGTTGCCACTAAATCTGAAGTAGCTATGTGTGAGTACAAAATGGCACAATTTGGTGGCAAAGTCACCAAGTTTATGATATCAGAAATCATATTCCTTATGGCTTGTAATCTAGCTTTGTGTGGGATGTTGGTATACAGAGATTCCACATCCATGGTGGCTAAAATAGTATTATCTGGAAGATTGTTCAAGAATTATATTTTCTTTAGAAAATCTATGATGCTACAAACATAACTAGAAGCATTGATGGCATATATCTAGATTCCCCCTACGGTGATAGTGTTTATGCCTGAGACAATGGGGTGTCCTGGGTTGCCAGGTTTGTGTATTTTGGGTAGAAAATAGAAGGTATCTGGCCAGTGTTCCTGTGGTATGTCTAAAAGGATTTGTTCCTAGATATGCAGAGATAATTCCTTTATAATCTTGTTTAGTTCATTTTTGTATTCATGTGGGGGATCTGAGTCCATTTGTTCATAAAAGGAAGTATTTGAGAATTGTCCGTGAGCCTCCTGGATGTAGTCTGCTCTATTCATGATGACAACAGCTCCACCTTTGTCTGCCTCTTTAATTATAATATTTTAGCAAAATGTGTAAAAGTGCAGGCAGTCTCTGGGAATTATGTTTTGTGATACAATCTAAAAGGGCTGGCAAACATTTTTTTTCAGGATAGTCTTTTTGCTTAATCGTTTTATTGTCATCCGTTGCTGTGGGGGGTATTCTTTATGCATTAAGGTCAGCTGGCAATGTGTAATGCCAACATGAACATATAAACCCTGAGGCCACTGATAGAAATAAGTTGACTCATTTACACATTTCATTTTCCAGTTGGAGAATTTCTTGAAAGCATCTGTAGGAACTGCAAATTCCAGGTTCTGGGGATAGAGTCTTGGCAAGGTGTTTATAAAGGAATGATTTTCTTTAAAAAAAATATTTGGTCATTATTTATATAGTACTAGCTATGTTCTTGGCACTTTGCAGAGTACAAGTAAATTGGATCCTATTCTGAGTAGCTTGCAAGTTAAAAACTGAGGCGAAACAAAAGCTGGAGTTAAAGCAGGAGGCTGGAATAAACAAGGGACACATATGCATTCATTCTGTATGCACAGACCTCGACTTCGTTTCCTCAACAGAGCAAAGCTGAAGTGTTGTGCCAAAAATTTCATATAAAACATCAGATTCAAGAGAAGAGAGCAGGGCTTTTTTTGATATCAGGAACCCATTTGCATATTAGGCCACTCCCTGATGTAGCCAATCCTCCAAGTGCTTACAGAGCTTTTCGTTCAGGGCCTCTTGGAGGATTGACTACATCAGGGGTATGTGGCCTAATATGCAAAGGAGTTTACAAAAAATACCTGGAAGAGAGAAAGGTATATCACATGTATTCTGGTAAGTAGTTTAGGCCAAAAGAAGTTTAACAGAAGAAAGTATTTAGCTATTGAATTCCCAGGATGAGGAATATGAGGAGAGTGTGAGCGCAGTGGATTTGGTAGTGAGGAGGCTTGCAGTGATTGTTGTGAGGGCAGTTTCAGTGATCTTTTGGAGGATCTTTTGTAGACAGCAGCAGAGCCACTTCAGCTATAGTTAGTACTGTCCAAAATAAGGCAATGGTAAATCACTTCTGATAATCTTTTATTTGAATACTCCCTAGAAGCTGAAAATGACTAAACTGAGGCTATTGTACTTTCGTTACATTTTGAAAAGATGAGACTCAATGGAAAAGACAATCATGCTAGGAAAAGTTGAAGGCAGCAGGAAAAGACCAAACATGAGATGAATTGGTTAAATAAAAGAATTCATAGCCCTAAGTTTGCAAGACATAAGCAAGACTAATCTCTTGACAGATCTCTTTCAAAAGTACTGGGGGAAAAACCTTTTCTTGAACACAGACAGCACCCCCAATCTCAAACAATTCTTCATCCACAACAATACAACATCTCATTTGAGCATGGACACCGGTACTAGAGCTTGCAATAAACCCAAATGCCAACTTTGCTGTCACATACACCCAGGCAACATAATCATTGGACCTAACAGCATTAACCACACCATCTCAGGCTCATTCACTTGTTCATCTTCCAATATTATATACGCCATTAAATGCCAACAATGCCTTTCAGTTTTCTGCATAGGGCAAAGAGGACAAACCCTACACCAAAGGATAAATGGACACAAATCTGACATCAGAAATTACAAAACTGAGAAACCTGTAGGAGAATACTTCAGCCTTCCAGAACATTCAATGAGTGACCTCAAAGTATCTTTTTTACTGCAAAGGAACAGAATGGAGAGGGAAATTGCTGAATTATAAATTATTATGAAACTTCCCAGAACTGAACAAAGATATTAGTTCCTTATCTCATTACATATGCTAGACCCATTCTCACCAAGTAGAGCTATACATCCACAGTATTCGAATGTATTTATCTTTTAGAATAGTGTATCAGAATAATGTTTTTTTTGTATTGACAAACTTAAATAAGGGAAATTGGTTATTTATCTCATTACATATACTCATTACATTACAGTATATTCTAATGTATCCTTTTTGCTATTGACAAAATGGAATGATGTGTATAATGTTTGCTGCATGTTAAAAAGTAAATTAAGTGGACAGGAACACCTCTGAGAAAAACATGTTCTTGGTTTAACCCAGGTTTAAGGAACAATAGACCAGCTAACAATAGACCAGACTCTGCATTTATTGCCTTTTGACACTCTCACCATCATTCTCCAATTCTGAAATGTTTACTGCCTTTGTTGTTCATTGCTTTTGTTGTTGTTCCATGCAAATGCTATCCAGACAAAACCTAGTGCTCTTTCAATTTGTAAATTTCAACATTTTTCCCATTGGATTCTAACTTTGTACTAATTTGCATGTTATATGTAGCACTGCTCACTGTACCCCACTTCATTGTCCGAATGAAGTTTTATTCAGAATGTAAACTTTTGTATGCATGTACACTTCATCGTCCAATGAAGTGTACATGCATACGAAAGCTTACATTCTGAATAAAACTTTGTTGCACCATGTTCAAAGGTGCTACTGGACTCCAACTTTGTTCTTTGAGCAAAACTGGTAATGATTGGAGGTCATTCATTCATAGAGCTGCCGAAAGTTGGAAGTGACTTGATGGCACTTAATACACACACACACACACACACAGAGGGAGAGAGAGAGAGAGTTTAAGTGAAGTGCACAGAGTATAAGCCTGACTGCAGGGAGTCATGAGATGAATCAGATGAGAGGATGTCAAGACAGCTTTATTTATTTAAAAACTTTTTTCAACTGCTTCCTTCCAACTGTATGATGTTTTATCTAAAGCTGATAAAACATCTTACAATTGCAGACCCCAAAATGAATATCAAAACTAAAATCAGATCTATAAAGTGAACAGCAGGATAATAATAAGAGTGCTAATGTTCCAATCTGAACAAAATACCTGTAGTTACAGCTGGAACACTTGGTTGTCTGATGAGCCAAAATAAGACTCACCACCATGCCAATGTTACATACCTCTGGAATTTTCAGAATGGGGCACAAACATAGGAGGAGAAAAGTGTTTTATCCAATACCATATCAATCTGAGAACCAAGAATGATTCCAGCAACTCAGTGTTTTGATTCGTCTATTCTCCTGATTAGTATTTTACTAATTACTTTTTACTTTTTAATGACTATATAACAGAAATGATTTTATTGTATATTTTGTTTTTAATATTTTATGTTGTTTTTATTTGTTGCTAGTCGCGCTGAGCCCATCAGGGAACGCCAGGATATAAATCTGATTAAATAATAAATAAATAAATAAATAAATTGTTGTGGTGATAAACCCACCTAATCTAGCAGGTGAAAGATAACCCATCTTGTGACAATGACCAGAAGACCCTGGCAATCAGCCTAATGAACATGGGTGAAAGGCAGGTTGGATGCAATGAAAGTCTATGAAAAATGTAGGGCATTCTGGAGCATAGGTGGGTGATTAGCTCAATAATTGACCAGCTGCCCTGATTAAGAGAAGCTTGGGGAAAAGCTTCCTGGCACACTGCCAGGAAGGCCTGGTTGCTAGGTAAGGCACTTCTGGAATTATTTCTTCCGTGGCTACTGCTGTACATGTAAATCAGTTCTGGTTCATCACCCCTGAATAGGGATGCTGCAAATTTCATCATGGATGTATACACCAGTTAAATGCACCATGTTCAAATCTATTGATCAGATAGGAGTCAATCACCTGGAATGAGTGGTTCAGGCAAACAGACATTAATGAAATCAGAGAATAATAAAAATGTCTATTTAAAAGTAGGGTTGCCAAGTCCTCTTCAAGCCCTGGTGGGGGACACTCATGCACATGCAACGTGCATGTGCCAAAATGGCATCACCTGGAAGTGATGTCATCAAAATGGCGGTACGCATGTGGGCTGCTCAAGGCATTTCTGAGAAAACTCTATGGTTTTCCCGGATGCTCTAGCCACTTGGGAGGTTAAACCTCTATGGTACTTATTGTACCATAGAGTTTTACCTCCCAAATGGCTAGAGTGTCTGGGAAACGCCTAGAACAGCCCTGCATGCATGCCGCCATTTTGATGACATCACTTCCAAATGATGTCATCACGCTGGTGATGCAGGGGGAGGTTCCCCCCGCTGACCCAATGTGGGCCAGCAGGTTGGGAACCTCCAGGGTGGAGGATTCCCCGCCTGGACCGGGGGCTTGGCAGCCCTATTTAAAATAAATAATTGCTTTAAAGCAGAATAGCTAAACAATTTTACTTCTTAAAACATTTATACATCCAGAACAGTATAAAATAGTTATTTTAATTTGTCCTTATTCTGTAAACTCTATTTCCATTCAAAGACTTTGTAAACTGGAAATAAGATTTATTTTCCACAGAATTAGATCAATGATACAAACTGGATAGTTTCGCATTACTATGTTCAGTCCAGATGTTACTGGCCTTTTGGTTTAGAGATCTTTTGCTTACAACTGGTTTTATTTCTAAAAATTCATCACAATCCAGTACAGAACCAGCCAGAACCAACCTGGAAAAATCAAGTTTTATTTATTTATTCATTCATTAATTAGTGATGAAAAATGGGGAAGCAAATGAAGGCTATATGAATTGTTCTCTAACTCCTTTAGAAAACAGGGAATTTGACATTTGACAAAGAAAGGAGGAAATTATCATAAAGCTTATATAGCAGGAACCATACATATCTTCAGGGAGGCTACACCATTGTAGGCAAATACAGGAAATAGTTTTTCATTCCCATGATGCTTTCAATCATTACAAAACCAGAATCACAAACTGCAGAAGCCTTTTTTAAAAAAAAGGGAAGAAGGAGCAAATCAGACATTTTGAAAGAGAGGGGTGGGGTGGGGAGAGGTTCCTTCTGATGTAGATGAACAATGAGAAAGCGTCATGAATGGCTTGTTCAAGGTTGTGTTTCATTTTCCCCAAGCAAAGTACCCTCCTCTGCTACAAGCTTGCAAAATAAAAGAGAAACATGGTTCTTTTAAGAGAAATCACTGTTGTGACTCCCAAAGCACTGTTTTGATTTGGATTTTCTCCATGTGTGAATCAAACTTGTGAGTCTTTGACTTAAACTCTATGATATTTCCCCCCTTTATGCTTCTCTTTATGGCAGCTTTGAAAGATTTCCTTTCCTCTGCTGTGGCTCTCACTTCCTCTGTCACTAGTACCTCCAAGTGCGCAAGGGCTCCTTAGGAAAAAAACAGTCATGAACATGTGGCAGTTCTAATGGCAGAAGCAATAAATGCTACAATGGTGGAAAGCCTCCAAAGCAGTCAGAGAGAAGAACAGGGGGAATAATGTCAAAGGGTCCGAGCCTTTATTTTGAGGCTATGTTTTGTTTTCTCATGTTGATTTTTCCCATTGAAATTAACATATTGTTAATCTTATTCTGGTGTCATTTTGGCATAAATAGAGCATGACATAAGTTGGACAACAATGATCCAACTGCTGTGAAATGGTGTAAAAGAAAGGAACAAATTAGGGAGAGGGGAAAGAACAGATTGGGAACACCAACAATAAATTCTAGTGAAACAAACAAACAAAAACTCACAACAACAATGCAAAAGATTAAAAGGAAACAAAGGACATATGTAACCATCATGCTGGAATAAAACACTGGCCCCTCCTTCAAGTACAGCATGGGAATTGGAATCCTACTTTTTCTGCCATTAGCCTGACTATGACTAACTCATCTCAAGTTGACTCACTTACCTTTGTGCATTATTAAATTAGCTATAAATTCATTTCAGTCCTCAACCATCTAATCATGGCAGGAAAGCATCACCACTTGACTTAAAATCCGCTGTATTAAATTTGCCTTTTACAGGATAACTAGATTACAGCCTTACTTTATTTTACAGAAACAACAAGTCAATTGAATAATCAAAATCCTGGCACTGCTTTCATTTATGGAATACCTTGGATAGTGGATCACCTTGGACTTATACTGATGCATACTGAAAGTGATGGAAGCAGCATGTAAACTGGAATGATGAGAGGCTGAAACCAGGTTTTTAAAATGCCAATTATATGAGGCATAGGGCAGCTTTCTATCTATTCTGGTCTTATGTTTATTGTTGGTGCAGAGTAGTCCAAACTATTACTATGACACCTGAAGTCTTGAGTTGGATCCTTTGACCCCCTTCCACTAAAGCTGGATCCTATGACTCTGTGCTTAGTCTACTTCAGGGTAGAAATGGAAAATTAATTTATTTCAAATTGAGAAAGTCAAAGCTTTACTCACTCCATAACACCGGAGTATAACAACTAAACCATCTATCATTTGTGTATCCAGATTACCCATTTGCACATATCATTATGGGTATGTAAACACATCCTACCAGTGGGTGGTGCTGTTGCACACCTGAGTGTTTGGGGTGGGTCTGTTCCCCCTCAATCTTCTCTATTCTGGAGGAAGCTGTTAGACTTCTATAAGATATATTTTGGAGGCTTTGCAGTAGACCACTTGGGAAAAAAACTTTACTAAAGTTTATTAGAGTTCAGACCTTGAACAAATTTCTTACAGTATATCCTCTCCACCACCTCAAAAAATATGTCTAGTCATTTATGTTTGTTGGTTGCCATCACTGGCCTCCACTGTAGGTCTGCTGCAGAGGTCTGCATATACCACAGCAACTGTATCATAAGAACCAGAACTTCCAGCATAGTACTCGACTGGAAACAGTACATGCTATCTGGAGATCCACTGATGAAAGTGCTATGAATGTTGAGTTCAGCAGCTATTTTCAGCTCTGATTTGTACAATTGCTGCCAGTAGTACTTTGGTGAGAAGGGAGACATGAGTAGTGGATGGAAAAAATCTGGTGCTCAGCGCTATTTATGTGTTGGAGATGGACTACTTTATGGGACAGACAATTATTGTGATTAGGTTGCTATATTTTTCTGCCTCGTTATGCGGAGTGTCTGCCATAACTTCAGAGCCTGATAGAGATTAGTGTCATCAGAGCTTTTAAGAACAAAATGCCAACATGTACAAGAATAAACCTGCCATACTTGAAAAGCCAACTAATCCACAGTGAAGAACACTCCTCCATACAATTAGGATATAAACAAAAAAGAAATTGCATTTAAGAACAGCTGTCACCCAAACATTTTGACCAAGCGGCTTTCTTCAGGGAAGAATACAAAGGAAATAACATTATACCAACTGAGTTTTCTACTCTTCACATTCAATTAAAATTATTTCATTTGACTTCACCTACCTTCATGAAGCTCTTATGCCATGCTTTTGGTTTCCAATTGCATTAGCCATACAGACCTGAGACACGTTATTACCATCAATATTCCAGTTATTTGCCAGTTGGCACAGCTGCTCTGTTAATGACCATCCCCTGGTGGCTGGGACAAGTCCCTTGGCTTTAAATGCAAGACTGATACCTAACAGCTGTAGTTCAGGCCCACTTGAAAGAAGGCAGACAGTGATATGGTTGATATACAAATAAACAGGATGATTATTTCAAAAAACAAAACAAAGGAATTGAAAGTCCTATGTGCATAATATTTCTTATGCCAATCAAAATAAAACAGACAGTGCAGGCTAGAACCAAATTATTATGTCATCTAATTTTTACTAACAATTGAAAGAGTCAGGGAATTGTTTATTTTTTTTACCCAACATATCCTCGTATATAATAGCATGTATATGTTTTGATACTTCCCATTCACAGTCTCCCACTGGTTTCCCAATCTGGCACTGGCCAGGGTTTTGGATGCTTAACTCCAACAATGCTACAGTACCAATTGCTCACAGGGCATTAAGTGAAACATGGAAAAATCCAATAGTTAAAAGTATGCTAGCAATTGAACCCATAATCATTTGCCAGATGGAAAACCACTATGCTTTGTCTTATTTGGGGGAAGGAAATTAGCTCCCCCAAATCCACATTATCTTGTGATATGTTTAAAAAACTAACTCGTTGTTTGAGTCATGCTACTCTGTTCAGGGATGCTTGAACACTCACTGGTTTGATCAACAATTAGACTCCTTGTTGTGACCTGTCCATGGCCGCTCAAAGGTTGGGTGTATTCCATCTCAGCACCACACAGGACAGCCCAGTCAGCTTTCACACATGCCAGTCATAATCAAGCAGCCAATTTTTTGATGATTGATTGAACTGCCCACGCAACCCATCTGTGGCTATTCAAAGGCTGGCTGTACTGTTGTAAATATAAAACAAAGCTCCAATGCCATCGTTAAAGACTAACAACATTTGTCCCAATATGAGCTTTCATCAGTCATCACTCACTTCTTCAGATATGAACGCTCATCTTGAAATAAGTACTGTTGGTCTTTTAGGTGTCACAGGACTTTTGTTTTATTTTGCTGCAATGACTAATATGGCTATCCTTTCACAATGTACTGTTGTTACACTGTCCAGTGGAATCTCATCCTCATTAATACTGTATACCAATTTCCATGAAGACAGATGCAGGCGGATAGTTGACTATATTGATCTGAAGCAATAGAATAAAGTTAGAGTTCAGTGGCGCCTTTAAGACCAACAAAGTTTTATTCAAGGTATGATCTGTTGTGTGCATGCACACTTCTTCTGATAGAATGAAATGGAAGAAAACCATTTCAAGTTTCATCGCATTACATAATGGATATATTGAAATACTGTCTTGTAATGCAATGCAACGCAATACTTAGGAATAGATTTTTCTGACATAACACCTCTAAAGAACAATATATGGGTATAGTATTTAGAACAACATATAGTGATTGTAATGCAATGAAATGTGAAATATATTTCCCTATATAACACTGCACCCCACCCCAACAAAAGGAAAAAAAATGCTGTTTGCCAACTTCACGCTCAAGAGGAGACAAATGGAGCATCATAAAGGGATCTCAGTTAACTTTCCACAATTAGAAAGGATTCTCTTACACAGTTTGAAAATTTATTGCTTCAATTGTTGTTCCCCTTTAATTAAATCCATACAGCTGTTGACCCCATACACTTAGCTCATTATTCCTGTTTTGTCTCAAAATATCTTCATCATGTAATATGCTAATTTTCTGTTCAACCTCCATCTAAAAGTTTGAATGGTTTTCTTTCATTTCATTTTATCTGAAGAAGTGTGCTTGCACACAAAAGATCATAAGAGCATAAGAACATAAGAGAAGCCATGTTGGATCAGGCCAATGGCCCATCCAGTCCAACACTCTGTGTCACACAGTGGCCAATATATGCATGTGTGTACACACACATGCACACACACACACACACACACATATATCATACCTTGAATAAAACACATATACACATGTATATCATACTCTGAATAAAACTTTACTGGTCTTAAAGGTACCACTGGACTCTAACTTTATTGTACACCACTTTGTTCTCGAGCCATAACATCATGTTAAATCAATTATCAAGTATAAACTTCTGGCAAATAAATGTATTGTTTTTAAAAAGAATCACCATTTACTGTTCTTTTCTGTATTATTTAGTGATAGTTATGCTGCTGATTTGTTTGGTTTTGGAGCATAATCACGGGCCTGCAATTTTGCAAAGCACCATTGCAGTTGTAGCAGTACAATGACAAACACCCCCAAAAGAAAAGGCATGTCTTCATAGATCCCTGTAATTAAGGGCAGACAGTTCTCAAAAAGCCCTCCATTGCATTTTCTCATTGGCTGCCTTCACATGCTAAAGCAACTAACAATTAGATACAGCTGCAAACATGTCACAAGTCATTTCAACTGTTTGTCACTGAATCAAACAAATCTAGGAACTGACTTGTCCTGATAGAAGCTTTTGTATTAGGTAAATAATGAATGTGTTTGCTGCAATATTTATGGCAACTCAAAATCTGTGATGCAAACTGACCCTTTTGCTTCGTAATCTTTAAAAACTATCATAATATAATACTGAAGGATCTTTGACTTTCCCAAAACTTCTGGAATGTATCATACCTAATTTCCTGGGTGAGGTTGAAAGCCCATTTGGAACATTCAACATGTATCTAAATATGGAAATAATATTGTCAAATATTGCAGGATATTTTTATGGGGTTTCTTGGGGGGAAAGCAAGTGTTTGTTTGAATGGCTGGCAGTGAAAAAAAGTCTAAAGTAATAAATAAATAAATAGCTTCTAAAAGGGCTATTCTGAATCTGCCTACAGTAGAAAAGACTGTGAATGCCTTATGCCCTTCTCATAGTATAAAACAAAATTACCTTCCCATTTATATGTGGGGATGGAATAGCGCTGTATGAGCACTAGATTAGGGCTAGCATCAATATACTGTTAAAATGGGGTATGATCCTCACAAAGCTAAGCAAATTTAAGTTCCATTAAATTCAGTACAGGAGTATTAAACAAATACTTAACTTCCTATTGACATGAAATAAACAAGATAATAGGACTAGTATCACAGAATTAGAAAACAAAAAGGCATGACATACCATAACATAGAAAGGGGATTAGAAAGGTAGAAGACAACGCAGTAAAAGCAATAACCTACAATAACATTGCAATAGACTGCAATCCTATTCCGTTGCAAAAATACCTAACTGAAGTGTGATTCTAATTCTTTTAAAAAAATGTTTCATATATTCTGCAGTACTGCAATCCGAATTCTCTGCTCACGATCTGGATTTGATCCCAGTGGAAGCTGGGTTTCGGTAGCTGGCTCAAGGTTGCTGGGGGGAAAGTGTAGACAACTTGGGAAGGCAATGGCAAACCACCCCATAAAAAGTCTGCCGTGAAAATGTCGTGATGCAACGTCACCCCAGAGTTGGAAACAACTGGTGCTTGCACAGGGGACTCCCTTTACCTTTAACTTTACCATAGAAATATGGTATCCTTCCTGACCTTTTCAGGAAGCTCACTCTATGGGGCAGGAGCCACAACAGAGCTTGCATGCACACAGCCAGTTGCTTATCATACCCATTTGCAAGGCCCTTGGAGTATATTAAAAAACTTCTTACCCAGCCATTTTACAGTTCATGCTTCAGTCATTGCCTTCCCTATGGTCCTGTTCTGCTTGAAATCAGGTCTATATATTTTACTTGCATTTCATCATTTAAAAGGTTTTTGTGTGTGTGCTTCCATTTGCCAGCGATGGTATGAGATGTTATTTACCAGCTGTAGATATGTGTCTTCTTTATGGATGTTTTTTCCAGCTATGGATGTGTGTCTTCTTGATAGAAACAGCTGTCTGAAAAATAAAATTTCAATCCATTTGCATTCCTGTCACAAAATGCAAAATACCAAAGTGAGTTTTATAATCTTATGTCAGAACACAGCATTCATGAAAACATTCTTTGTTTATTCAATGAGTATCCATGCTGTGAACATATTCCGGACACACTTTTGAGTTCTGCTGGTTTAATGGAAGACAGACAAGCATGTTCTTGATGGACAACCTTCATCATTTAAAAACAAAGGCCATCCATCCATCCCACATTAAGCAAGATAATGTTGCTTTCTTTAGAGAAGCACATGTTATTTAAATCAATTGCACTGAAAGGTAATTAACTTTGGCTGGATCATGCACTGTTGCCTTTAAAATATGGTTACTCAATCAGTTTTTTAATACTGATTATTCTATTATTTAATCATTTGAAGTAGAATCAACTGGAAGAAATACAGAGGTTTGGATCTAGACAATTCTCTCTCTAAGTCTCATCTTATACCCCTCCTGTTATATATGCTTTTTGTCCATGCACAGGCCTGGTGTGTGGGAGTAGGTGGGGTAGGCGGCTGCCTATAAGCCAAATTGCTCTAAAAATAGGTTTTGGGGAATTAGTTTGGTGGGCAACAAGGCTTTTAGTGAGACCAAAGATCTGTGTATACAGAAGATTTCTCCTTTGGTTTTATTATGAAAATAAGAACAAACATACAAGGGTATCAAAGCATACAACACACATACAGGCCTAAGAAAATGGCATGAAAATGTACAGGGGTAAACACCGGGATGGACAAATAGGGTAATAATTACCTATTATTAGGAGAGCCAGTCTGGTGTAGTGGTTAAGTGTGCGGACTCTTATCTGGGAGAACCGGGTTTGATTCCCCATTCTTCCACTTGCATCTGCTGGAATGGCCTTGGGTCAGCTGTAGCTCTGGCAGAGGTTGTCCTTGAAAGGGCAGCAGCTGTGAGAGCCCTCTCCAGCCCCACCCACCTCACAGGATGTCTGTTGTGGGGGAGGAAGGTAAAGGAGATTGTGAGCCACTCTGAGACTCTTCGGAGTGGAGGGTGGGATACAAATCCAATATCTTCTTCTTCAATGGCGACGAAAAAGGGAGATGGAGGAAGGGCCCTCAACTGATCAGGTATCGAGGGCGTATCTAAACAGGGTAGGAGTGCTGTCAGATGCACACCTGTGGGATGTTGGGTTAGAGGTTATAAGGTCTACCTTGAGCCCTTAGGGAGTAGGAGGTCCAGGGGCTTATGACATGGGGTCAGATGGGACATGATACTGCATCACGTGGTGCATTACCTCTGAAAAAAGGGAAGACTCCAAAGTGACAGTTTGGGCAAGGCATGGGTGGAGGGGATTAAAACAAGCTATACAAACTTATCAAAAGTGCCAATAGAGGGCTGAATTGATATCTAGGGTGACACCCAATTTACGCAATAGCTCTGGCTCTGGATTAAGACTGTTCTTTCTCTTCTTGCTCCTCTGGCTGGCACCATTCTTTGTCTAATGTTCCATTTGACAAAAGCTTGGGCAGTCTTGCAGGATACACACCTAAGATAAGCATGATGACCTTATGCAGATGTTTGAAGCAGCTGTTGGATATGTGAGGCTCTCGTTTCTCCATTATGGAGTCTGGCTGTGCAGGAAAATAGTCGCTGATGATGTTAGCCTTGGACAATGGCTTTCATGGAGAAGGGCTGGAAACTGTTTGACGGGACAGCTCATGATGTGACTTCTTCCACTGCAATGGCCGAGATTGTGCTGGGAGCTTGTCTTCACTCCTAGCTAGCACCCATTCAGAGATAGAGAGTGCTGCGGTAACGCTGAGACTTTTAGTATCCACATAAGTCTCTCAGAAAATGGCGGGTGAAACCCATGTCTTAGATCAGATGTGTGAATTGAAACTCCAGGCACCCTGGCAACCAAACTAGTAATCACGATGTCCGTATATAAGTGAAAATAGGGGGCTCTCACTCACACCTAGGGCAGTGCTCGGTTGCTGCACGCTTTGGAGGCTTCCTTAGAAGCCTCTGAAGAGTGCGGTGTTTTAGCCCAAGGCACCATTCAGCTGCTTTCAACCCGAAAGTGGCTGGGCACCACTAAAATACTGGTGCTATTCGGAGGCTTCTAAGGAAGCCTCCAAAGAGCACGGCAGCCACTTTCAACTTGAAAGCAGCCAGGTGGCACTCTTGTGTGCCATCCGTCCCGCTCTCTGCCCCACGCTGCCCTGCACGATGACATCACTAGTGATGTTATTGTGCCGCGCATGCGCTATGCACACGTGAAGAAAAAAAGGAGCTGGGGGCATGGTGCAGGGGTATGCTGGGAGTGGCAGAACCCCTAGCACCGGGCCTGTCCATGCACTTCCCATGATGCTCACCATAGGCTTTTTGAGTGGTTAGCGGGGACCCTCTCCTCCCCTTTTCAGTCCATTGTCTTATACCTGTGAAATCTTGATACTATCAAAATAGGCTTCTTTCAGAAAAATTATCTATTATATCATATTCAGTTCTTCATAGAGAATCCTTGATGAGTATGCCAACAGAGAGAGACATTTTTAAAAAACAGCATTATACATGACATATGAGAGAGTTCCAAGAGAACTGTGACTGGCTCAGGGTCACCCAGTAGGTTTCATGTGGAGGAGTGTGGAATCAAATATGATTTCCAGATTTGACTGCACCACCTTTTACCACTACACCACACTGGCTCTGGGTGAGTAGATATTTTTATTCAAAGTAACTATTACTATGGGACCTTGAAATAAATCCTAGGTATTAGGGGTTGATGGGAAAATCATCAAGACTTTTCTCAGGACTGAAATAATCAGTGTGGTTACTGGCTCAATTAAATAGCTTGCTGGATCTGGCCACTTCAGTAGCTTTTAAACCTTCCATAGAAGTCAGTGAGCTAAACACACCTTTGCCCAATATCTGCATTTGATTTTTATTTTTGCCTACAGGTCAAGAATCCTTATTAGATGTATTGTTTAATGACAGTAGGACAGTCTACCAAGGTGTTAGTAATACAATGTTCCCCCTGTATAATATTAAACCTTTCAAAAAAGCTGCCTATTTTTCCATACTTAACTGTTCACCTCTCCTCTCCCAGTGTCCCGTCAAAAAGCATTTCAGAATAAATTGCAGTAATGCCAACATTCACAAAGTGTCTGAACTATCAGAACAATTTGAAACTGGAACAGTTCAGCTGAAAACTATGTCAGTATTGGTACCCAAGCATCAGAAACTGTTCAACAAAATGTGACAGCAGTCAACCTCTTCACACTGTGTAGAGGCTCTCTTGCACAACCCATTTTGACTTGATAGGTCTCTGTCTACTAAGACATAAAGGTGTAAAGATGCCATCACATACTGTCAGAAGGTATCTAACTACATCAGAGTCAGATCAGTTTGTTCTCTAGCTAGCTAGCTAGACCATCAGAAAGTGGTTACATTCCAAATGCAGCTTAAAATTTGGTGATTTCCCACATCATTGTAGAAACAACTGATGAGCCTAATGTATCTATCCAGTTTGATTTAAAGCAAACACTCACTCTGTAGAGCTTCATATTTATGTGACTGTTGATTTTTTAACAAATACATGCAACATCACTGAAAAAAAAATACCTTATTGGAGGATTGGTAGGTGGCCAATATAACACCCATTTTTAAAATATATGGTTGGCAGGGACCTAGGTTTAGTTAGGTCATGGGATTAGACATGGCTATTATTGCTTAATACAACCACCACATTCAGTAGTAATGTGTGTCTGACTATACCAGGGAGGCAAGCAATGAATGTGGTGAGGGGGGCGGGGGCAGTTACATTCCTTCTCTACTTGAGGACTGCCCAATTGACAGCAGTATGCAGGATTACATGAATCTTTGATCTATTTTAACAGGACTATTTTTATATCCTTATACAAAAATTGACAGAAGTGCTTACACTAAAAAATCAGGCAGCTAACAGTTTAGATTACATAACTGAAAAGGAGAGTTTACACACATTAAAAATGGGAGATCTGTGCAAGGAGTTAGGATAGGACAGGAAATTGACCCATGTAGCAGTGACACTCTGGGGGTAACCCTAATATTAAAGCTGCAGGCAAATCCTGTATCTGACAGGTAATCAAAGAAAACTTTGGAGGTTTCCCATCAGAATATAACCTTCATCCCTCATGGCAGTAGCTCCACTTAACCCATTGCCTTAATACTTGGTGCAGATCATCTGGCAGCTTTGGATCCACTAGAGCTCCCTTTTGTGACATCAGTGAAATCGTTACCAAAAACATATACAGTTGATTATAACCCTGTAATAGAACAGTTCTAGGAGAATGGGAATATAGTACTGATTACAAATTCAAAAATAACCTTATAAGAATATGAAATAATGTTAAACAAACAAACACTGGCAATTTGTAAGAATACAAGATGACATAAGTTTGTGAAAATTGAGGAAAAAACATGGAGCCATTTCTAAAATGCAATGAAATAAAATGTACACTTTTAAACTAATAATGAAAATAAACTACTCTAGAAATTAATTACTCTAGAAATTTAACACTGCAATGTCAAGACAAGTAAATGGAAATGTACAAATATGACACAAAACATCTAAGAAAGCCATATACAAAGCATAACAATTAGGGTTTGTAGAATCTTTTGGGATCAAGTGCCGTGTTCTACTGGAGAAAGTTTTCCTTCCAGACGTTTCGTTCTCAGCTGCGGAGAACATCCTCAGTGGCGTTGCAGCTGGAGCAGGTGCTCAAATCTTCTTGGCTGCTGTGCATCACTCAATGGAAGAAAAACTTTCTCCAGTAGAACACGGCACTTGATCCCAGAAGATTCCACAAACCCTAATGATGTTACCAGCCGTAAAACCTGAAATCTTTGAAAGCATAACAATGTTTGTCTCAGTATAAAAAAAAGAGGATGGAGCATGAAACAAAGGTGCCACAAAATGAAAAGTGTAATTCTATTTAACTTAAGTCACTAAACATCATGCTTTCATATTCAGCAAAGGACTGGCATATTCAGCAATTCCTGGAGAGGAGTAATGACACTCCCAGGGAACACCCAGAAGTGACACCAGTCATCTGTAGGAATCAACAGCAATTCTATGATTTTACTATAGAGTTTTTGATGATTACTAAAGAGGTGTAATGTCACTTCTGGATAATGCCATGTGAAAGGAAGGAAGGAAGGAAGGTTGGTTGGCTGACTGATGTGTAAATCAGGGCTTTTTTTTGTAGCAGGAACTCCTTTGCATTTTAGGCCACACATCCCTGATGTAGCCAATCCTCCTGGAGCTTACAGTAGGCCAGGCCCATAGCTACATTAGGAGCACAGGGGCACGGCCCCTCTTTTTAAACCTCTCTTCCCTCTATAGGGCCCCTCCATTGGAGCCACCCTCTAGAAACCCGACGCACTAGAGCAGGGTCTGCTGAGTGGAGGTGGTGAAGCTGAGTTAAAAGGGGGGGGGGGAATAGCAAGAAAGTGAGCAAGAAAGAGAGAGAGAGAGCAACAGCGTGGGGGGGGGGAAGCGAGAGAAAGATGGACAGCGAGAGAGAGTGAGGGGGAGAGTGAGAGAGAGAGCGACAACACCTGGGGCTGTGAACGCCACAGACATCATGGGGCCCACATGAACAGGGGCTCCATGCTACCACAGGCCCTTTCCCAAACTGTCCTCTGCCTCTGAGGTGGCAGTGGCAAAGATCTAGAAAAGGCAAGTGAATTGAAGGAGGAAGTGTTTGCCTGTTGGGCCAAACAACTTGCATCCTAAAGGGGAGGGGGGAGACTTATGTCCTTCCTGAAGCCCTCAGCAACAAATGAAAGTCTGCTCAGCACGGCATGACTGTTTGGCAGCTGTCACTCAGCACTGGCAGCTTAGTTCAGTGACTTTGCCAAGGACTGAAACACACCGCGATATCTGGCTCCTCCCTGCTATAATAGCATGTTGCAACCTGACCTTCTTAGAGGGCTGAGAGTGGTAACAAATGTTACTGCCTGAGCAGAGGGGGAGACTGAGAGGGTCACTAGGAGCCTAAACCCCATCCATCAATGGTCCATCCCACTTCTGTAAGCGGCTGACTGTTCCGCAGGCTGCCAAGTGATTCACGGTCGGACTCTGGCCTGCTGCAGGCTGCTCAGGCAGGCATGGGCTTTCTCTTGAGTAGTAGTAGGAAATGATGATCCTTGCCTGGGGGCAGGTGGAGGTCGAAAGCAGAACCGGGAAGAAGTAGCCAAGCCCTGCGGCCCCCCCACCAATTTTTTTTCACCTGGCCCCTCCATCCAAAATTTTCTGGCTATGGACCTGCAGTAGGCCCTGTACTAAAAGCCCTGTAAGCTTCAGGAGGATTAGCTACATCAGGGGAGTGTGGCCTAATATGCAAAGGAGTTCCTGTTACAAAAAAGCCCTGATCAAACTCAATTGTTATAAGAGCTGGATCTGACATAAATGACTTTGTTGGGCCGAGCCATGTTGGGACCAGCCATGTGCATACCTATTTAAGATTAGGTAGCAGAGATATAAACTTTATAAAGGATACAGAGAAACAGAAATATATATATATATATATATATATATATATATATATATATATATATATATATATTAAAAAAACACCTTAAAACAAAACATCCTTAAAATATTAGCGCTTTCTGGTCTTATAGGTACTTTCTTTGTATCTCTCCCATGGGATCCAGGGAACTGGGCAAAGGAGGCTGTGGCTCTTTTTTTCCTTCCCTAGGGGGCCAGGAAAAGGAGGAGCCTCAGCCAGTAGAAGGAGAGAGGCTTGGCTCAGTAACTCTGCTGTACAATTGAGAGAGCCTGGCAAAGTAAGCTCTCCCTCCCCCCGCTTCCTCCCCAAGGGAGGATCCTCAGCCAATAGATACTTTGCTCTGTGGCTCCTGTGCAATTGAGCAAGCCTTGAAAAGCAAGCTGTTATGCAGAAGGAAGCAAGAGAGAGGGAGAAAGAAGCAGTTGACAGTCAGTTGCTTGGGGACCTGATAGGAGCTCTCCGAGGACCTGATTTGGCCCCCAGGCTTCATGTTTGACACTCCTGGTGTAAATCTTACTCATTAGAGAAGAATAACGAAAGCATTTTTTAAACAAAATCTCTTAATTGTTGAGCAGTATTTTCTAGACAATATTCCGACCTCTAATTTATTTTTATTTTATTAGGTGATTTCTATTCTGCCCTATCCTGCGAATGGGCTCACTTTCCTTTGTATATATTGCACTTTCCTTTGTATCTATGGGAGCTAATTAAAAACCCTTATTCTGGATAATATTTCTATTAAATACAAGGGATGGTGTATCACAAGACTGATTAATTTTGAAGAGCCTACCTATAGATATTGTGTATTTTAGATTAGAAGCCATTCATTTAAGAGTGGAGAAAGGAGGAATATTTGTAGTTGTATATAGATCTCACAACAAAACTTTTGATCTGTGATGCACCTGACAACAATTTGTCATCATGCTTGAGTGCTCCTTCCTGACTCTCATGTCTCTATGTATGGGGAGCTTGATTGAAAGCTTACTGGTTTCAGAAGCCTTTACTCAAACACAAAATTGTTATGACATCTGTGGCAATCATCTCCCAAAGTCCCACCTCTCCTTCAGGGCTCTGAACCAATCCTTGTGATTACAGCCTCAGGCAAATTCAAGTGGTTGTCAGCAAACCAGAACCTCACTTTAAAAAGAGGGAGGGAAAAAACCCTTCTCTGTTCAGTTAGTAAATGCTAGCTCTGGTTAAGATTGTCAGATTAGCCTTAATTTTTATTTGGGTTTTTAGGTAGGGTAGGTAGACTTAGAGGAGAAAGCTTTTTTTCAAGTGAAAAATAAGCACTCAGGTAAAAGCCAGAAGTACTAAATCTATCTGGGCAGTCTCTGAGAACCAGGGACTGTGTGGTGAAAGAGTAAAGCTATACCTTTGTGGCAACCTGCTTTGGTAACATGTGAGTTAGGCCTGTCTCATTAATTATTAAAACACTGGCTGTACATGGCAATACCAGTCACTATGGCAATACCAGTTACTAATCAAAGTAACATCCATGTGAAATCAGTCATGGATATATACAATGTAAAATAGTAACGCTTAACCATTTGACTTTGGATACATTAACATCTGAAAACTTCTGAAAACGTGTGTGTTATCTATCTGACATACTATTACTTAGAGAACTGCAGTTCACAAATCAGTTAAGATGTTAAAAACTTCACCACAACCAATCTTGTCCCTCCCCTGTCCAAGGATTTATGGTAGATTTATTTGGTTTACAACACAAGGAGGTCAGCATGCAATTCTGTTGATACTTGACATGCAAAACACTCCACCAAAAGCACAAACACCACTGAGGAAGGCTTTACAGGCCCATCTGCTACTGTTTTTTTTTAGATATTAATTTGCAATGCATCACTTCCTATGATTTCATGTCACAACACATCCCGTGTAAGCTATTTTAAGACATCAGATGTGACGGCAGTGCCTACTGCATGTCACTTCATATCACGTCAGGAGACGACACAAGGTAAACATTATGCTATAGGAGAGATTTTAATTTTGCTTCTCAGGTGGAGCAAGTTGGGCTAGTTGGATAAATGGGATGAAAATGAGAAAAATAAATGAGAGAGGGATCCTATTAGTGAATAGCACTCAGACAAGCTACCAAGTGTCTGTTTAACAGACTGTGTGTTAAGCATTCTGAACACTTGCACTTCCCTTCAGTTTCAAGAGATCTTCATTCAGTTTCATTCATAAAGGCAAATCACTATTCCTTCACATGTTGCTAGTGCTGAGCTTCTATGTGGCATAGTTAAAGCTGTAATTGTGGCCAAATTGTGTGATAGTTCTGCAGCTCTCAATGGATTTAAATATGGAAGCCCAAATACTGGCAGAAAAAAAAGCTGACAGCAGAGTATACCACTGGTAAGAACGACACTGCCTCCTAAGGTTTTTTAAAAATGTTATTCAAGGCCTAAGTCAGCACAATAGCACATCTTGATTTGTTTTTATGAATGGAATTGATTGAATGTTGTTATTGTTGTTTACAAATTTATATCCCATCTTTCTGCCCACACAAGGACAACCAAGGCAGCTAAGAATTTAAAACATAGAAGATAAAATCACATTTAAAAACCATTAAGATCTTCCCCTCTAAAAGCGCCGCCTCCCATCACTAAAACTGTTAAAACTGGAGCTAAAATACATAAACAATTAAAACATTGGTTAGGAAGGAGGGCTCAATGAGAGAATGTCAGACAAAACAAAAAATATTTGCTGGTGGAAGATGGCAATGAAGGAAGATGGCAATATCTCTTAAAAGTGAAGGAAAGTAAAAGTATCCAAAACAATTAAAAACATTTACAGATATAAATGGCCATGGTTCAGATTGTCTCAGGAACCCCCATCTTCTGTTTGAATTTTTCTGGACACCAAGGTCACATGAAGAGACCTGCTGCTCTGGATCCTGTGACTGCCAGATTAATTGCTGAAAGGTTGTGGGTTTTTTTGTCCCCTGTGATACTGACCTCCTCTGATAAGCCCACCAACCATGTTTATTTAGGACTGTTGAATACCGGTAACAGTATTTTTTCTGCAGGCATTTGGGTATGAGATGTTCAGTTTATATACCTGAAGACAATTTACATCCTGGTATTAAATTTATTTGTTGGTGTGGTGATTAGTTGGTCTTTATTTATTTAGTGTTGGAGGACACCACCAGGGTCACCTAGTCCAACCCCTTGCCAATGCAAGAACTACAGCTATAATGTCCTTGACAAGTTGGTATCCAGTGATACTTGAACTCCAGTCATGAAGAATCCACCACCTCATGAGGTAGACAAACCGCACTATTAGAAAATTCTTCCTCAAATTTAAACAAAACCTCATGAAGTTTATATCAAGTAGTCGAAGTCCTGTCATTCAACACAACTGAGAATATATCTGCCTCATCCTCTCCATAGCAACCCTTTCAGAATTGGAAGGTGGCAATCATATCACATCCAGTGTAGAGATCATAACTTCTTCAGCCTGTCCTCATTGAACATGGTCTCCAAACCTCTTACCAGCTTCATTGCTCTACATAGGACTTATTCCAGTTTAGTGACATCCTTCCTAAATTGTGGTTCCTTAAACCAGGTGAGAAACAATGTTAGCCTTTTCCAGTTTTCCAATACCTCTGTGTTCTCCAAGATTTTTCAAAAGTTAAAATTATTTGCATTCATTCCACTGGTATTTTATTATTATTATTATTATTATTATTATTATTATTATTATTATTATTATTATTATTATTATTATTATTATTATTATTATTATTATTATTATTTATTTTTGCTGTAAGATTATGGAGCCATGTTTGTCAGATACAAATAACAGATTGAACAAAAGAATAAAATGTCAGAAGGGGCACTTAGGACCAAACTAGGATTATGTATTAATGTTTAAATTTTATACTCGGTGTCTGTTTTTTTGCACTGAAAAGCAGGATTAGGTAGTTCAGCAGCACAGATGAGTTAGCGTGAACTAGCTCACAGATTTTTAGCCTCCAGCTCACACATTTTTGTCTTAGTTTAGGAAGGATGACCCCAGACCACACTAATTTATGCAGTAGCTCTCAACTTTAATGCCAGTAGAATTTTTGCTCATAAAACTCTGCAGCTTAGAGGGAACGGTGGCATATGGAAGTCAAATTTCATGTGCTCTCTACATAGTCTATAGATACTCTATAGAGAACTAATGACAGAAGCCCAGTATGGTAGCTTCCCAAATAAAATCTAAATAATTGAAAGTAGGCCTCTGTAGCCTTTGAATTATTGAAGCCTTATTAAAACACCCCCAATTTATGTTAACAGAATACGCACAATTCTAACTGTTTTCACATTCTAACCAGTCTCTCCCTTTCCTTTGTGCTTGCTGAAGCAACATACTCCTCACTTCTCACTGGTTGCATACTTTCCCCTTGTACTGTTGCCCTGTTCTCAACTGCTGTTATGCATTTCTCAGAATCCTCAACTACTCATAAGTAGCCCAGTGCCCCCCTTCCAACTTTGTGGTTTGTTTTTTTAAAAAAGAAGTAGAACTTTAGAAAACCTTCTCGATTTTCCTGTGTACCTCCTCTCCTTTCTAGGGAATACACTCCTCTCTTCTACCACAACTAATTTTAGTGTCTCAATTCAATGATAGAAAGAGTGATGGTGGAATTAAGACTTGCAAACTAGATGAAGAATAATTCTCACTTAGTTGAATGCTAGAGCATCCAATCAACCAGGACTGGATGCCCTTGCACCAGCATCACAATGTTATACCATTTGTTTAGTTAAAAAATGTCAAAGAAAATCTCCTCTAGGAACTTATTTCCCTAAACCCCAAGGGAAAGCTTATGAACATGATTGGGTTGTGATATTTGCAGGGGGAGAATTTTGTTCATAATTTATGCATACTTCTCTACTATGGAGAATTGTATGTGCATCCATAGATGTTGTATGAAATAGCACACAAATATAGACGCACAGAATCTATATTTGATGAACACATGTCATCACAACCTCATGATATTGAGCTGCAAACTTTTAGGAGTGTAGTACATGCTGGCAAGACAAATACATCTTTTCAAGCAAGTACCTTTAAGACTTGACCAACATTTTTTATCAAGATGAAAATGTGAACAATTGTTAATCTTCCTTGCTGTACAACCTTTTCCTGTCATTGTTCTTATGTCAAAATCAAATTAGGATTTCATCTAAAGACAAATGAGTTGCCCAGGGTTCCTTGGAATGCTGAACAAAGCGATTATTTCATCTTAATTGCTTAGGGGAAAATTTCCTGTCAGTTTTGTTGCTCTGAACCCATTACAGCTGTAAGTAGCTAATGAGAAATACAATATCAAAGGATTGCTTGGATGGAGTAATCTACCAGTAAGATCTGAAAACAACTGAACACAAAGAGATAGTAGGAAAGAGCAGTTTTATAAAAATCATTGAAGGCTTGTAGCTGACTTAAGAACCAATAACATAACAGTAACTGAAACAACACTTGTTGCCCTCTCCTTGGCTTTCAAACTCAGCAATGATAAAGTTATGCAGACAAAGGAACAGAGTTTGAAACAAAGCGGTTTGACACTCAGCTCTGTGTAATCTTTACTTGATAGCAAAATGGCTGCTGTGGAGTTCTTTCTTTCTTTCTTTCTTTCTTTCTTTCTTTCTTTCTTTCTTTCTTTCTTTCTTTCTTTCTTTCTTTCTTTCTTTCTTTCTTTCTTTCTTTCGTTCTTTCTTTCTCTTCAAAAAGCATTCTAAAACCAGTTCCATCAATGCAACTCCTTTATGTCCCACACTTCCCAGAGGGAAAAACACAACACCTGAGCCAGTTACATTCAGATCAAATTTATAGTATCATCTAAAACATATAAGCACACATGTGCAGCTAAACCACATTTGTTTTGGAGGAGCCCCTGCCTTCTGTCAGCTAAAAAAAAGAGAGAAGGGTGAGGGAGCTGCTTTTGGTATTACTAATTTTTAAATATGGCTATGCATCTGTGCAAGTTGAGTGATAGAGCTTTGATCAGTAGAATCCAGAACCTCCTTTCTTCCCTTCTATAAGGCAAGGATGCTTTAAAGATGGGGAGTGAGGAGGTTGACTTCAACAGCACAGCAAAGTCAAGGGAAAGAGAGCAACTGTGAGTAGCATATACCTTTGCAGGTGACCAAGTGGGCATAACCCTAATTAAAATAACAGCCTCAGAAGAATTCACCCCCAAGTTCATCCACTGATTTCAATGAGTATGATGAGAAACCCAGAAATAGGTTGATATACCTGCATCATATGGAGATATGGAATCGAGTCTGTTGATAATACTGTTTCCATTTGATTGTCTAATCTAGGGGCGTTGAACATGCAGTCCTGGGGCCGAATCAGGCCCCTAGAGGACTCCTATCAGGTCCCCAAGCAACTGACTGTCATCTGCTTTCTTCTCCCTATATCTTGCTTTCTTCTGCATAACAGTTTGCTTTGCAAGGCTTGCTCAATTGCACAGAAGCTACATAACAAAACCTCAATTTTCTTCATAGGCTGAGGCTCCTCCTTGGGGAGAAAGGGGGGTGGGGAAGAGCTTGTTTTTCCAGGCTCTCTTAATCACAAAACAAAGCTACTGAGCCAAGTCTGAGGCTCTTCTCCCTCCCGCCACCCCTATCCCCTGGGGAAGGAAGGAAAGAAATCACCTTTAAGACCAACTAGTACTAACATTTTGAGCATGTTTTAAGGATATATATATATATATCCAACAAGGTCTCATTTATGTCAGATCCGACCCTCACAACAAATAGTTCAACACCCCTCATCTAATCAGTTACCAGTTATATAAATCCAAAAGGATGTGTGTGACAGAAACAGGAAATGTTTATCAGCAGCACTATATCATTTTCTGTCTCCATTTTCCTTTTGATGATTATTAAAAAGACGTTGAACTTTGAATTGATAGTGGAAAGTACCATGAAGTCACAGCTGACTTATGGGAAACCCATAGGGTTTTCAAGGCAAGGGATTTTCAGAGGTGGCTTGCCAGTACCTGTCTTTGTATCAAAACCTTGGTATTCTTTGGAAGCCTCTTATCCAAATACCAGCCAGGGACAACTCTGTTTAGCTTCTGAGCTCTGATGAGATCAGGCTAGCCTGGGCTTTCCAGGTCAGAGTGAACTTTAAATTAAGCATTATAATGTATCAGCACAAATAGTGAAGTTAATTTAGATTTCCCTAGGCTATGCTGGTGTGCCCCAACGTGTATGAGGTGTCAGCCAGGGAAGAGGGCTTTTTCAGTATTGGCATCCCTGCTATAGAATATCCTTCACACAAAGGTCTGCCTAGCTTAGAGACAAAGTTCGCACAGTAAGAACTACAAACCTAATTTATGAACAGTTACAAAGTTATAGGTGGATTCAAGTGGGTAGCTGAGTTGGTCTGAAACAGTAGTGCAAATTTTGAGTCCAGTGGCACTTTAACACCAACAAAGTTTTATTCAAGGAACAAGCTTCTGTGTACATCTTTCGTTTATCTGAAGTGTGCATGCTAAAGATATTTTAACTGTTTTACATACTAATTCACTGCCAGCTCTCTCTATATGTAGGACTGCTAATTTTATTTCATAGTATTGATATGAAGTGTGCTTTTAGCACTCAAAAGCTTACATTCTCAATAGAACTTTGTCAGTCTTAAAGGTGCTACTGGATTCCAACTTTGTTGTAGTGCTTCAGACCAACACAGCTGCCCACCTGGATCTACTCCTTCACCTGTCTACTTATTTTTTGCTAAGCCTAGCAATTCTGCTTTCTTTTTTCTTTCTTTTTTTAAAATCATCACACCACTCCAAAAGCAGGCAGGATACCTCTCTGCTTTACTCTCATCCCTATTAACATTAAAGTGATGTCTCCCAAAGCCAAGTCATTACTATCACTACTACACAGCTCATTTACCTGAGCCGCTTTCTTACCTCATCAGCTTCGTCCTCCCAAGGACAATGGAACCACATTGCCTTGTTATGGCCTTGCTTAACAGCCCTTCTTTAATACAAGTGAACCATATGCACACCCAGAATTACATTAACTGAAAAAGTTACTTTTATAACATGTCAAACATGGATGAAGTATTTTTCTGTACTCACTTAGTAATCGAAAAGAGAAATGGAGATTAAAAAAACCCAAAAAACAAATCTGATGTACAGCTTTAGTGGAATCTTATCTAAGGAAGAAGTCTTGGTGTAGCTTTCCCAGTAATAAAATACTCTGGCCTTTAGAATCAGATACAGACTTTCAATGGATGTCATACATATGGGGATAGGTTTTTGGAATGACTGAGGACATGGGTTATGTTTTGTAATGAATTATTATCCTTCCAAATATGATACAGTGGCCAAAGCCTACTGCATCTACTATTCTGACAAGTACTCATTGGCTCGCATATAAAAAGATTAACTGCTACTTTACAGGAATAATATATTTTGGGATTTAATTAATTACTACAATAAGGAACTTTAAATAAATCAGTAGACAGATCCCACTCCAATCCCTACTAACTTCTAGGAATTCTTAACAGAAATGTTGACATGTTTAAAGCCAAGCAACCTCCTAAAATGGAAGCATCTGCTTCCATTTTGATGATCCCTGCAGTTGCAAATCAAAATGCCTCCTGGACTCTTCTAAAGAGCATCCTTCAGTGAAAATATGGAGGAAAGTTGGATTAGCTTTTTTGTTTTGGCTTGGTTTGTGGTTTGGTTTCAAGATACCAAAAAGGGAAGGAGTTGAGCATTGAGTAGCCAAAGGAAGAGATTGCCAAGCTCAGTGACATAAATTTGTCCATGTCTGTGGTTGATTTAATTTAATTTATTTAATTTACACCCCACCCTATCCCACAAAAGGACTCATGGCAGTTTACAACAAAGGCCCATCAAAATTATAAAAACAGTAAGATGGTACAATAAAACAATACAAAAAACCATGCTTCATGCCAGGCAAAGATGGGTACCCCATGAAGCTCCAGTGTACACTTCATGTTTGGGCAGGACACTAGGGAAGGAGCCTTGAACAAAGGAAGGAAGGCCAGAAAAATTGAATGTCTGCCACCTCAACTAAAAGCCTGATAGAACAACTCTGTTTTACAGGCTCAGCAGGAGCCTGTAATAACTTCCTCAGGGATCTTGAGTGGGAGCATATTTTACCAGGTTGGGGCAAGGGGCAAAAAAGCTCTTGCCCTGGTTGAGGCTAAGTAAACTCTCCTGGCTTTCTGCAAATTATGCAAAAGTAGAATATTTAAGAGGGCTTTTCTTAAATATCTCCTACTTTTACTGCTGATCTCCAGCTGGCAGATATTAGCTCCCCTGGAGAAAATGGCTGCTTTAAAGGATAGAGTCTATAGCAGGGGTGTCCAACACATTCGTTATGAGGGCCGGATCTGACATAAATGAGAACTTGTTGGACCAGGCCATGTGTGTACCTATTTAAGATTAGGTAATGGAGATATAATTAAAGATTTTTTAAAAAAACTTAAAATGTTCTTAAAACATTAGCACTTGTTGGTCTTAAAGGTGTTTTCTTTGTGTCTCTCCCATGGGATCCAGGGAACTGTAAATCAAACTCTAGCTCTTTCCTTCCTTTCCCAGGGGACCAGCAGAGGGAGGAGCCTCAGCCAACGGAGAAAATAGAGGTTTTGCTCTTAGCTCGATTGAGCAAGTCTTGCAAAGCAAGCTGTTATGCAGAAGGAAGCAAGAGAGAGGGAGAAGGAAGCAGATGAGAGCCAGTTGTTTGAAGGCCTGATAGGAGCCCTCCGGGGGCCTGATTCAGCCCCTCAACCACATGTTTGACACCCCTGCTCTATGGCATTGTTGTGGTCCCTCCCCAAATTTTACACTCTCCTGGATCCACCCCCCAAAGTCTCCAACACAGATCTGGCAACACTACATCAGAACCAGGACCACCAACAGAAGGGGACTGGGGGGGCAGAATTTGGGGGGCTTAAGTTAGCTGGAGGGCCCTTGAAGGCAGCATCATGTTTAGGATTACCAGATGTCCTCTTTTTTTTTTTGGTGCCCGTCCACTTTTGTGCTTTTAAAAAACCCAAATGAAAATGTTCTCTTTTTGGATTGGAAGTTTAGAAATATTCCCAGTTAGTAGCAATTAATGGTAAAGTTAGTCCCCTGTGCAAGCGCCAGTCTTTTCTGACTCTGGGGTAGGGTGGCCAGACCGTCCCGGTCTCCCAGGACTTTCCCGGTTCTGGCCACCCAATCCCGGCTCCCGGGCTGCCTATACCGGGACCATTACAAAGTCCCGGTATAGCCAGCGGGGAGCCGGTGGGCCGCGCGGGCGGGCGGGGAAGGTGGGGAGTGAGGCAGCCAGCGTCCCTGCGCGTGTGCACAGCGGTGTGCGCAAGCGCAGGGACACTGGCTGCCTCACTCCCCGCCTTCCCCGCCTGCGCGCGGGGTCCGGAGAGGCCGGCGCTGGTCCCTGGAGGTCTCCAGAGGCCAGCGCCGGCAGCGTGGAGAGGCCGGCGCTGGTCCCTGGAGGCCTCTGGAGGCCAGCGCCGGCAGCTTGGAGAGGCCTCCGCTGGTCCCTGGAGGCCTCCAGAGGCCAGCGGAGGCTTCGTGGAGAGGCCTCCGTTGGTCCCTGGAGGCCTCCAGAGGCCAGCGGAGGCAGCGTGGAGAGGCCTCCGCTGGTCCCTCGAGGCCTCCAGAGGCCAGCGGAGGCTTCGTGGAGAGGCCTCCGCTGGTCCCTCGAGGCCTCCAGAGGCCAGCGGAGGCAGCGTGGAGAGGCCTCCGCTGGTCCCTGGAGGCCTCCAGAGGCCAGCGGAGGCTTCGTGGAGAGGCCTCCGCTGGTCCCTGGAGGCCTCCAGAGGCCAGCGGAGGCTTCGTGGAGAGGCCTCCGCTGGTCCCTGGAGGCCTCCAGAGGCCAGCGGAGGCTTCGTGGAGAGGCCTGTGCTGGTCCCTGGAGGCCTCCAGAGACCAGCGGAGGCAGCGTGGAGAGGCCAGCGCTGGTCCCTGGAGGCCTCCAGAGACCAGCGCCGGCCTCTCCGGCCTCCGCAGCCGCCGCCAGCCCCGCCAGCAGCCCGGAGGAGAGGCCGCCACCGCCCTGGATCCAGGTAAGCCAAAAGCGGGGGGGGGGGCGGCTGGCCTTCTTTCCTTCCCTCCCTCTCTCCCTCCTTCCTCCCTCCCTCCTTCCTTTCTTCCTTCCTTCCTTCCCTCCCTCCTCCCTTCCTTCCTTTCTTCCTTCCCTCCTTCCCTCCCTCCTCCCTTCCTTCCCTCCCTCCCTCCCTCCTCCCTTCCTCCCTTCCTCCCTCCCTCCCTTCCTTCCTTCCTTCCTTCCTTCCTTCCTTCCTTCCTTCCTTCCTTCCTTCCTTCCCTCCTCCTCCCTTCCTTCCTTTCTTCCTTCCCTCCCTCCTCCCTTCCTTCCCTCCCTCCCTCCCTCCTCCCTTCCTCCCTCCCTCCCTTCCTTCCTTCCTTCCCTCCCTCCTCCCTTCCTTCCCTCCCTCCCTCCCTCCCTCCCTTTCTTCCTTCCTTCCTTCCCTCCCTCCCTTCCCTCCTTTCTTCCTTCCTTTCTTCCTTCCTTCCCTCCCTCCCTCCTCCCTTCCTGACTGAATGGGCCACAGGCCTGATCCAACAGGGCTTCTCTTATGTTCTTATGTGACACAGTGTGTTGGACTGGA
Source organism: Heteronotia binoei (assembly GCF_032191835.1). Taxonomy (NCBI): domain Eukaryota; kingdom Metazoa; phylum Chordata; class Lepidosauria; order Squamata; family Gekkonidae; genus Heteronotia; species Heteronotia binoei. The sequence goes on from NC_083225.1 coordinate 69,426,277, forward strand.
TGGGCCACTGGCCTGATCCAACAGGGCTTCTCTTATGTTCTTATGTGACACAGTGTGTTGGACTGGATGGGCCACTGGCCTGATCCAACAGGGCTTCTCTTATGTTCTTATGTGACGCAGAGTGTTGGACTGGATGGGCCACTGGCCTGATCCAACAGGGCTTCTCTTATGTTCTTATGTGACAATACTGACTTTGGTGGACCCAAGCACTGATTCAGTGTAAGGGAGCTTTGTGTTTGTGACTGGAGTAGACAATACTGACTTTGGTGGACCCAAGCACTGATTCAGTGTAAGGGAGCTTTGTGTTTGTGACTGGAGTGGACAATACTGACTTTGGTGGACCCAAGCACTGATTCAGTGTAAGGGAGCTTTGTGTTTGTGACTGGAGTGGACAATACTGACGTTGGTGGACCCAAGCACTGATTCAGTGTAAGGGAGCTTTGTGTTTGTGACTGGAGTGGACAATACTGACTTTGGTGGACCCAAGCACTGATTCAGTGTAAGGGAGCTTTGTGTTTGTGACTTCTGGTGCAATTTTGTTCTCAGATCTTGTATTTACTTCATCAGTATATGGGATAAGGCACTTTCTCAACTGTGCTGCATAATGCAGCCTATTTATTTTGTCCTGTTTGCTCTGTTGGCTCTATCTGCGCCACCTTCATCACTTTCGGGGTGTGGATCCCCCAGTGGGGTGGTCTCGCGACTCCCTCCGCCGGCTGTTTCTGATAGCCCTGCGCCCCCTCTTTCATTTGATATGTGTCCCGTGCGGATGCCACCCTCCTGCCGGGAGATGCCGCAAAATGAGCCCCTGAAGCAGCCTGTCGGTCACTTCCGGGTTCCTGTCCTGCATCTCGACCTGTGACAGGCTGCTTCGGCGTGCTGCTGCGCCGGCCCCCTGGGTCCCACAATGATGGGACCGATGCCACAGGGACGGGCTCGAAACACTCTATAACCCCTCAAAAGAACAGCAGTCTAGCTCGCTTCCCCCGAGCCCTGCTGCCATAAGCCTCAAGGGGGGCTCATTTTGAGAAAGGCAGACTGTAAATAATGTAATTTTTTTTTTTAAAAATGGTAGCAAAGCTAGATGTGCTTGTCCATTGAGAATAGGGTTGCCAGGTCCCTTGGACCTGCTGGCATGGGATGGGGGGGTGAACTTACTGGGAGCAGGGAGGAATGCTGAAAATAAATGTAATGTGCCTATGTGATCCAGAAGCAACGTAGGCATGTTGAGGACATTAGGAGGAGATGCTCTGGATTTTGGTCACCTTCTACCATAGAATTTTGTACAAAAACGAGAGCATCCTCTCCCCATGTCACTGCTGTGCTTATGTCACGTCTGGGTCACGTAGGCATATCACATTTATTTCTGGCTTTTTTGTCTGTTGGGGGGAGTAATTGGAGGAGTCAGAGAGAAACTCCCCAAACCAGGGGACCCCCACCTTCATCGGCAGGATCTGGCATTCCTAATTGGAACAGATATGGGATAGATGTTCTGTAATGCCAGTTCTGAGTACTGGTGTAGGAGCAAGATTCAGCATTACATCCTTTATTTCTAACATTTTTTGTTACAATGAACAGTTCTGAATTATTTAAATATCCATTTAATATTATAAAGAAATATGCACTGTATAGTTGCATGGATCCACTTTCTTTAAAGAAGTCTGGTTTTATTTCTGCTGATGTATGGGAGCTGAACAAATATGTCTCTGCGTTGTCCTCTGTCATTTTATTTGAACCCATAACACTGCTGGTTCTGTGTGGAAATAATCCAGCCAGGCAATCAAGTTATAAATAATTAAAATATTAATAAGGTTAAAACATTGAACCTTTTTACCTTGGACAGAAATACAATTAATGTTTTAATTATGATTAATTAAAAAAAAAACCCTTTACATTCCAGTGCAAATAGAAAGTATCTCTGAATTATACAAAAGCATAAATCTTGGCCTTTTTACATTCTAATAAAGAAAGTTTTAAAAGATTTTTTCCCAGCCAGTCCTACCAGCATTGACTTCTCTGCTTTCTTAGAGTTTGATGGGTCAGTTTCCTTTGTACCACTCATTAATTGTTGCAGTACATCTTGTGGTAGAATGGGTCCCGGAGGCAACTCTGTTCTATCAGAGGAAGTGGAATTTACACAGCTGGCCCAGACCCTCTTCATCATTTACAAGAACTTTCAACCACTGCCAAAGGCAGAAGAAATAAGAGACTGAACATTTTCATCTCTACTGCCAACTAAAACCTCTCTTCAAGTATTTTATTAATGTAACAATCTCATTCATTTCCTAGTCACATCCTCCAATTTACTCTGAACATGGAGGCAAGTATTAGGAGACCAGCATATTACAGTGATTCAGATCCAGTTGGAATTCCTTACTTTTTACCATGGAAATTATGCTCCAAGAAAAGCTTGTATGGGGAGTGGAATGACCACCATATGACATCACATTTATTTTAAAAAAAAGGTATTATAAATAAAGGTGTTGCTTAACAGAGAAGTCAAATTCATAACATCTGCATTTTTCTTTCCAACTTTCTGTGGTTCTTCTGTCCAGATGAATTCCAAAAGCCATGTTTTTCTCTCTTCTCAGCCTGACTACCTGGTTATCCTCTTCACCAGCTGGATGAAGAGCTCAAAACGCAGTCTTGGCAACCATTTTGTGTTGAGACCCACTATCCTTTCTCACACTTTGCAGAGTGGTCACAGATCCAGTAAAACTGAGAAGTCTTGATCTATGGGGAGAACATAATTACCTTCCATTGCTGGATAATCTGTTGTCTTGAATATTCAGGGTGAGGAAGGCAGAACATGTGCGGGTCTCTAAATGTGGTCTATCCATGGTCTTCTTTTCCCTTATTCATTTCATTAACCTGTCTGATGAAAAAAAAGAAAGAGATATTTTAACACAGAAATAGGCCAGTAGTCATGTACAACACAATTTGAGAACCACTGCTTCAGGTTTCTGAATAATTTCTAAAGGTTACTTCTGGATTCATGTTCCATGTTCAGTAGTGCCCATCAATGGAAGTGACGCTGGATTGTTTTTGTTTTTCCTGACAGTGATGTTGAGCAGATTTCTGCTAGCAGAGAGATGAATTTTTTTACCCATGGCATTTCTTCTCATTTTATTATTTATAATGCTATGAACAAAGTAACATAGTAGGAAAAGAGGCTTCCCAAGTGCTTTTATTTTCTGGGAAAGTGGAAACAATGTTAATAATAAAAAAATTCAAGTAACTCACTTTTTTAAGAGCATAGATGCTTAATTTGTTTTGTTGCTGTTCAGAAATGTGAGTTTGCCTTCTAGCTATCTGAATGGCTAAGCTTCCTTGATAATTGACAAATGTCAATAGGTTCCCCTATGGAACAGAAGCATGTCAGTCTTGACCTCCCTCCTAGTAGGCTTCCCAACCCCCCCACCCTGGCGGGGGACTCCTGGGTTCGCAGCCTCATCTCCCGCTCTTTAAATATCGGGAAGCGGGGGGTTGAGGGGTGGAGGGGGGGAGAACATACGTGTAGGCTTCATATTGTTGTAGAGCTCCTGAGTCGTTTGTAAAATGTGTGCCCCTTTAAGGCTGGGCAGGAAGCAGGAAACAGGAAGGGCTTCGGAGAACAGCCCCTCCCTTTTTTTCCTTTCGCTTTCACAGCAAGTAGACTTCTCCCGAAGAAGATCTAGTAAGTATTTGTGTGTGAGAGAGAGGGAGGGGGCAGGGGATTCCCTGGTTTGGAGGCCCCCCCTTTAGAAAGCATGGGGGGGAAGGAAATGTCTACTGGGCACTCTATTATTCCCTATGGAGAATGATTCCCATAGGGAATAATAGGGAATTGATCCATGGGTATTGGGGGCTCTGGGGGGGGCTATTTTTTTAGATAGAGGCACCAGATTTTCAGTACAGCATCTAGTGCCTCTCCCCAAAATACCCCCCAAGTTTCAAAATGATTGGACCAGCGGGTCCAATTCTATGAGCCCCAAAAGATGGTGCCCCTATCCTTAATTATTTCCTATGGAATAAAGGCATTTAAAAAGGTGTGCTGTCCCTTTAAATGTGATGGCCAGAACTCCCTTGGAGTTCAATTATGCTTGTCACATCCTTGTTCCTGGCTCCACCCCCAAAGTCTCCGCCCCCAAAGTCCCCAGATTTTTCTTTAATTGGACTTGGCAACTCTACCTCCTAGTTTTGTCCACCTGGTTTCCAAAGTATGATTGCCTTCTAATGTAGTCTATTCTATTCTTTCCTGAAATCAATGGTTCAGCACACAATTAGCAGTGGTGCAATAGATTATAATGTAACTCTTCAACAAGATAATTTATGCAGCTTTAAATTCTTATAAATAGTTTGAACAAAATAGTCACATTTGATTCACTCATTGTATGAGAAGGAATTTTTAAAACGTATATATTCTTGGAAACTCTTAAAGTTATCTCCTCCATGACTCAGCTTGCCAGATCCTTAGTCGCCCAAGTGTTAATATTCATAGGGTAAGGGCTGGTGATGTCATGGGCTTAAACCTGGTGATGTTATATTGAACAGCAGTACTAATGGTAGGTCTAGTACACACACCATTAGCAATTGTACCATATGGTATTTCTAAATGTGTGCAGCTGATACAGAATGGCTGTAGCAGGGCCCTTTCTATGGACATCTTGGCCCCCATTTCTGACCCAGTGTGTAATCATCATGTGGCTTTGAAGAGATGAACTATTAATTGCACACACTACAATGAAAGAAATAAAATAGGAACTATGTGTTACATGTAAAATGTAAATGTGAAATGATTGCCTCCCATCTCCAATTTACATGTTCAATAGTTTGTCAGACACAGACATGCATAGCTGTCTTTTAAAAGCCATCAAATGTGCTGGGTTAGCTTATGACCCTCAGCGTTCAATCTGCTACCATGGGGTGGTGTAATTTGTTTTTTGGGGGGCACAGGTCTGAACTTGGACCAGGCCTAGTAATATAACCATATTAAATTATTTAAATATAAAATTATTTCTATTTCAGAAAATGCCATCAACAATTAATCATGTGGTTTGAAATGTGTGTGTGTGTGTGTGTGTATATATATAATACAAACACACACATATATACACATGCATACACATATATATGCATATACATACATATATGTGTGTGTATATATATGTATACACACACACACAGCTCGTAATAGTCGGACTATCAGTCAAAGAAATAGGACTCTGTAAGAGAAGAGGGAAGATGCCATGAACTCCATCACTGAGACTGATTTTGCACTAGGCTTTTTCCGGGTGGAGAGCTGTTTTGCCCCCAGCCTTTCTCTCTGTTTTCACACAAGTTGCTGTGGAGCTGTGAGTTGGTGCACTGCTTTCCCTCAGCAAGCAAGATCCTCTTACAAGCAGTTTCTGCTTTCTGCGGGAAAACAGCGTGTCAACTCGCAGCTCTTTGGCAGCTTGTGTGAAAATGGAGAAAAGTGCCGGGGGCAAAATGGCTCTCCACCCAGAACATGCCCTAATGTAAAATTGGTCTAAAACAATTTAAGTTAATATTTCATTTGTGTATGAAAGCAAATACTTCCTTCCCCTCTCTCTTTTCCTCCTAACTTAGGCTGAAAGTGTGTGTCTGGCCCAAGGTCATGCAGTGTGCTTAGACCAACACTCTTAACAGCTACACCTCTCATGTACCAGATACTCAGTATGAATCTCCAAATACATCTCAGAATCCAGAGTAAATACTGGCTTCTCAGATACCCTGGCCTGAAAACATGGCAGCATTTGTTTGGTCAAAGTAGGGTCCAGAACAGAAGAATTGCCTCATTTTCTGTATCTAGTGAGCCAGCTTCCCTCACCTTAACTTCTTGCATTTAAGGCACAGGCCTCTTCCCTCACCCCCAGCCCGAATGGCTAAAGACAGAAATATTCTCATTTCTTTCCCTTCTTTTTCTCTAATACTGGAAATCCCAAGATACCAAAATCACTTTAACTTCTAGTACATTGTCAGTTTCAGTGATCCACAGGCTGAGAGGCAGAGCTTCCAAAGATCCCAAAGAAAAATAAAGTAAGAGAGTGGAGGGGTGCTCTGCTCTTGTGTGGCAAGTAAATGTCCCAAAGTGCCAGCAAAAGACAACCAGAGTTGGCAGCCTTTGTGTGAGATTGCACAGCTTTGGCTGACAAAGCAGCACAAAAGAATTTCAAAAGAATTCAGGATAGGGTTGCCAGGTCCAAGTCAAGAAATATCTGGGGACTTTGGGGGTGAAGCCAGAAGACTTTGGGGGTGAGCCAGGAGCAAGGGTGTGACAAGTGTAATTGAACTCCAAAAGGAGTTTTGGCCATCACATTTAAAGGAACCACACACCTTTTATATCCCTTTCCCCCATTTGGAATAATGAAGGATAGGGGCACCTTTTTGGGGGGCTCATAGAATTGAACCCCCTGGTCCAATCCTTTGGAAACTTAGACAGTCTTTTAAGGGGAGGCACTGGATGCTATACTGAAAATTTGGTGCTTCTAACTAAAAAAACAGCCACCCCCCCCAGAGCCCCAGATATCCGTGGATCAATTCTCCATTATACTCTATGAGTCTATGTGAATCGGTCTCCATAGGTATAATGGAGTGCCCAGCAGACATTTCCTCCCCCCACACTTTCTGAGATGACCCTGAAGCAGGGGAAGGGCCTCCAAACTGGGGGATCCCCTGCCCCCACCTAGGGATTGCAAACCAAACAGGATACCATGGTATAATAACAAAAACCATTAAACTATAATCAACCCACTTTATCAAAAAGTTTTTTTCTTAAATATAGTGATGTTATCACAATTTACAATTTAACACAAGGTCAGTAATTCACACAGCCATATAAGGTGATTTACAATAACTGATCACATACATTACTCAAAGAGATTCAAATTCCCACAACAAAGTGCTGAGTGCAAAAAGTGCTTGCATACTAAATTATTCAAAAGTTCATTTTTGGAGACTCCACAGGTCCACATCCGACGGAACCTGAAGCCAGCTGGCACTTGTTGTGCCATTTCAAAATCCTTTGTCAAAGAGGGGAAATAGAAGTTCTTTCAAGCTTTCACTGTGCAAAAAACAACATCTTGAGAATATACATATTCCAGTTACAGTCTACCCACCAATTCCTTGGTTTAAAGCTGGTTACAAACACTCACCAATAACAGAATGTTCAACAGCACATACAAGCACTCACAAACCTTCCCAAGGCGTATTATCGCAACACAATGAACAAGCCCATTATTTAAAGGTATATTACTCAAATTAACTGCACCTGTTTGATAAGTCTTACATAAGGCTATAAGCCTGCTAACATGCACTACTATGAACTAACAAAATTTACAAAAAACAGGAAAAATTAATGTTGTTATTTAAGTCCTTTGGCACTAATGATTGTAAATGGAAAATCCAAAATGTTTCTTCTCTTAACAGAGTTTTTTTGCATATTCATTATGGGGCCCCATGTGCTTATATAACATATTAATGGTTTTCGTTATTATATCATGGTATCCTGTTTGGTTTGCTATCTCCCCGTGATTCTCCCGTGTATATTATTTACCCACCTGGGGATTGGCAACCCTAATTCAGGGTGAGTTCAGGTTTAGAATCTATGAATTTCCAGGTTCTGGCTAAGATGTGGGGGGGGGGGGGGCTTCCCAGAAAGATGACAGAAAGAGATACCATCCAGGCAGAGTAAACAAAAGGTCTGGTAGGGTGGACACTTCCCCCATGCCTTCATACCATGACAAAAGGAAATGTGACAAAACAAGGGACTGCATCCAGGTAAGGTGAACAAATAGGCTGGCAGGGTGGAGGCTTCCCTAATGCCTGGAGCAGGCTGGTAGACTAGAGAAGATCAACTGTAAGCCAAAATGCCCTCAAAATGAGGTTGGGGAATTGTCAGCTGGGCACCTGGCTCACTCAGGATCTTTTTACCTGTGTATACAGGATTCCACGTCCAGAAAAGTAATGCTTAAAATATTAGGGACTTTAATTAGGTAAAACAGTTATAATTTATTAAAGAAAATAGAAGCTTCCATACAAGGGATAAAATACTCATCAAAACACACATTCAGTCCTAGGAAACATAGATAGAGAGATAGGGGAACACATGGGTAGACAAACAGGGCGATATTTACCTATTGTAGTTTTCAATGAAGGCTCCAATGGTGACGAGGAAGGAAGTCGGAGAAGGGACCCGAAACTTGGCCTTAGAATCGGGGATGGATCTATGCAGCGGAAATTGGGATACTGATAGAAGCACACCTGTGGGAAGCTAGTCCACAGATTATAAGGACTCTCTTAAGCCATTAGGGGATGGGAGGTATGAGGAAGGTGGTCAGCTGGTGCATGACCTCACGAAAAGGGGAGGTTTTGCAGTGACCATAAGGGCTGGACTACTGTGACAACCAATAGAAAGTTCATTGGTGGCACCTAATTGGGTGCTTGCTTTTGACCAATGGACTGGCTTGGATCCTGGATACCTGAGTGAACTTTCAGGTTGAAATGGACCAAGGGGAGGCTCCAAAATGACAGTTGGGGAGAAGAATAGAAAGATTACTTGGGTGGGGAGATGCTTAGGACTATTAGACTTATCTAAAAGGGTGACAATAGAGAGTCAAATCATGGCCTAGGTAACACCCAGTTTGTACAAAGGAACCTGGCTTTGGCTGAAGATGGTCTTCCTCTTCTTCTGTCTTCTTCTGGGCACCAGTCTTTGTCTAGAGTTCCGTTAAACAAAGAAAGTGGCGGTTGGACTATTAACCACTCCTGGGGTGGTTTGGTTGCTTGCAGGCACAGGTGACATCTGGTGAGTACGTGAGCCGTCCGCTTCGCCGGAATGGAGTCAAGCCTGGTAGGAAGATGGCTGCGTGTGGTGTTAGCCCTCCACGGTGGATTCCATGGTCAGAACTTTAAAACCATTTGCCTGGATAGCTCCTGGCGGCGCAGTTTCCTCTGTTCCATGGCTGAGATGGATGTCATACAGAACAACAGGGGATACATCCGTTCTCCTGGTGGCCACTCTTGTACCGGTTTAGAGTGCCTTAGTAGCATTATGGCTGCTAGTACTGCATAAGTCCCTTTTGCCCCTGGATAGGTTTACCCACACTCTCTGGCCAGACGTGTGTGAGTCACTTCTCCAGGTGCTCTGACAACCAAGCTGGTAATCACGATGTTCTGTAAGGGTTTTTTTCCTCACACAACAGTCAGGGAAGATCCAAAAATGATAATCAGTTCACCTGGCTGCTTGATAGTAATTAGATTTTGTAGTCAGGTAGACTCACATTTGCTGATGAAATTACCTTGATAGGCTGAGGTGGGTGCGTGGCTTTGCAAGCCCCTGAGGCAAAGGGTAGACATGCAGATGCCCCATCAGTGAATCAGTCCCCTGCCTAAGGTTTTAGCCATTCATTGGCATAGCCTGAGGAGTCCTGACCTCACATTCTCCAAAACAAGAGATTGTTAGCTCATAACATGGCTGCCAAGGCAAGTTTAGGCAGGCTGGAATCAGGGAAGACATCACAGGGAAGGGGATCCTTGGTTATATCACCCCCCCCCCCCCCAGCAACAGATAAAATGGAGACGGGACCATTTCCTTCTCTAAGGCAGGGCCACCAGGACACAGCAATAATGCAATTATTAGGATTCCATCTGAGAATGGAAACCATAATTCCCTTGATCCATCACTTACATCAGATATTTTCAGAGGATAACCACAATGGCCTGAGTAGAACCACCACACTGGAGTTCAGTAGTACCTTAGGGAGCAAGAAGATTTTTTTGGGGGGTGTGTGTGTGCAAAAAATCCTATGAGATTTAAATGGCTTTTACAAGACCTTCCCCCCCTTCCAATCTGCTGGCCTTGGGGAGCTGCTGCTAGCAGAAAGAAGGGAGGATTTCACCCCCCAAACCTAATTAACTGAACTGGTTCAGTAAATGTGGAGGTTTGTAGTTCATGGTTTGTGTGACCTCATGAATGATGAACCTCCATTTCCCTGGTTCATGCCCATCCCTAGAACATAGTACTTTGGGATAGGCTATACAGCTTATGATCATCACCCAATTGCAGCTCACCAACCATATATTGTGCCTTCCTGGTATGTGGCAGCTTTTCTCTTTTTGCTGAGCCAGGAGATCCATGAGGGGGCTACCATATATGTTCAACTTGGTAGGCTGCTAATTGTACAGGACTACTTTAAAGGGTTCAAGGTACCTCATATGTCATTTGACAGAGGTTTTTACAGCAACCTGTCTGACAGGTCAGTATTGTAGATAGGCTCTGAGGCTAAGCAACAGAGCCTTGCCTAAGATCTCATAGGTCGTTTTCGCACTTACCTTCAGCCGGTGCGACCCCCCTCTTCACCGCGCAGGATCTGCGCGGATTTCGCACTAAACGCTGCGGAACAGCCGGAAAAGCCAGAAGCTCCCGTCGCAAAAGCCGCGCAAACGCCAAACTGCTTTTTGGCGGTTAACAGGGTGGCAGAATAGACAAATCTGGAGAAAAAGAAAGCTTGCCAAATAAATCTTTACGGAGGTTATGGTATAAAGAACAATCAAGCAATATATGCTGGATTGAGTCAGGATATAACCCAGGGAAAAAAGTTGTACAAATGGTCTGCCCCACATAGATCAGGTCATAAGCATTGGAGCTTCACAAATTAAGATCTACCAAATGTCTCGATATTGGCAGCTTGCATTGCAAATAGTATAACCTTAAGAACAACGTATCTATCACTTTTCATTTAAAAAAAATGAATGCTAGATGAGATAGACAAGCCTGCTTTCTGTCAAGAAAACTTTCTTGAAAGAATGATACCTCACTGTAATTTTTTGTTTTGATATTTCTATTTCTCAGCTCCATCTTCCTTTATAATTTTCAATGGGGGGGAGGGGCTTCTTCTATGGCTTTTATTCTTATGACATAATGTGCTCAGTTTCTTTGTTTAAAAAGGAATTAATTTCCAACATATAATTTTGCTTGCTTCAGTGGCTGGTTAAAGATTCCCCCACAAAAAACCCCTTGGCTTGTTGCTCAGTCCTCAATATCCAAAATCAAGTATCTCAGCTTAATATCTAAAAATCAAGTTTTCAGCAGGGCCTTGGCTTATGAATGGTTTTGCTTGAAAAGGACCTAAGAATTGCCTTCATGAACAAAAGAATTATTACAAAGAAAGTTGTGAGAAGCCAGTTCCTGTAAACATAATTCTAGAATTGTGATTGAATTCCAATGCCTGACATATTCAGTTCTGGCTATCACAGTGGAGCTAAATGTTGAAAATGTTAGGAAGGAGGAGAAGTGCTTGGAGAAGTAGTGATCAGAAGAATTTAATGAAAGTTTCACTCCACAGTCAGACACAACTGCTCCAGAGTGCTATGTGACAATTGGCTAGATTCATGCGCTTCAAAAACTCTAGAGAAGTTTACAGTGAATGTCCTACTTTATTTCTAAAGAAATCTGAAACAAACCACAAACAAACAAATACAAGTCTTAGAGTTGGTGGCAGCTTGAAGCCTAATTTGATTTTCCAGTACATTGTATTTCAGTAAGCAGACTAATGAATACCTAGATATTTGAAAGAGTCAGCCCAATCAACTAAGTGCCATTATTTAGCATTGTCTAATTATAATATGGAAATTTATGTGCAAAAACCATTATTTTCATTTTTGCATAATTAATGACTGTTCAGCCAGCAGAGAAGGAGAGTGGGCATACAAACACAGGAATAGAAGATCAGGTCAAAGTTTTATAAAAGTTACAACTAGGGTTGGGATTAATTTCACAATTTTCTTTTTTGCTTCCTCCTTTTGTTCTTACATGTTCTTCCCAATGTCAATCACTATGCTTTGTTAATCTGTTGATAGTATTTATTTTTGTGCTGCTAGGGGCATGTGGCCTATGTAAAGCAGAACAGATAATTTATTATCCTCCATGTTAACCAGTACATAAACTACAGAATGGTCTGGAAGACTGAGACTGAAAACTACAGAATGGTCTGGAAGACTGAGAAAAGAGGATTCAATCAAGACCATTTGATTCCACAGCCATTGGTATTGGACTAGTAAGACTGCAGAATACATACAAATATAAATGAATAGGGGCTGTGGCTCAGTAGTAGAAACATCTGATTTGTATGCAGAAGATTCCAGGTTCAGTCTCTGGCAGATACAGTTTAAAAGATCAAGTCGTAAGTGATATGAAAGACCTCTGCCTGAGACCCCAGTGAGTCTCACATATAAACTAATTATAATGAAAGACCAAAAGATGAGGCAGAAATAATTGGTTTCCTATAATATATTTTGGAATAAGATGGTTTAATACAAAGAGTATTGCAATTGTTGATCACTGTTTTGTACTAAATGATCTAATTCATAAACACTTTAAATATAAATATGGCTTAAGTGTGTGTTCTTGAGGTTTATTTTTTGCAGCAAAAGTAACATTCAAGACATGATATATGCTCTGAAAAACAGCATCCCATTTGGGGAAAATACATTTCATTACAAAAATCAAAATCTCTTCCCTTTCTCTTAGCAAAGTGCTTGTCAAGAAAGGGGAAATTGTGCTGGGCATTTTCCTGCAAATTGCTGCAATAGTCACTTAAAAGACAGTGATCACACAGTGTGATTTCCTTTCTCTCTTGCCAAATAGCATACCCTTCCTTTAAAGTGGATGCATTAAAGGAGGAGAACCCATTCCAGTAGCACAATGTGCTGGAGGTGATTCATCCTCTTTCTTGCTATGAGAGGAGCAGGACTGGGCTCTGCATACTGGTTGCAGATTACCTCCCAACCTTGAAGTGGATGCCACAGCCAATTTAAAAGAGAGAATTCTCTATACTAGACATTACATGATCTTCCCCCTCTGGCTAGCCAAGGAATGAGGATGATCATATTGCAAGTATTTTATCAGATGGGGGTGACCACTTTAAAAGAAGCAAACATTTTCAACTCTGCTTTGCATCTCCTGAATTGTGAAAGAAATGGAGGGAACCCTTTTTACTGAAGTAAAAAAGATCCCCATTTTGGCCCAGCATTAAGCATCAAACAATGGTTGACTTAAACAGAAGTCAGCTTGCTTTTACTATCTGTAGCCACTGGATCTTCAAGATTATATCACATATATAATGTGCATAAATGTTGCCACTGTACAAATAAGGCTAAGGGGTGATAGTTCCTAGTTTTGCTATCAGTTAACAGGTTTTAATATGATAGTCAACACCTGTAGTAAGTAAACAATCCCGAATTCCTCAGCCTTTATGGGAGGAGGAGAATATTGTATCAAACCTTTTGGTGAATTCTCATCCAGCAGTTTCATGCTAGACTCTCCCCTTGAAGTTCTTTTGAGGAGAACAGTGACTATTCAAGCCACAGCAGTGCATTCTGGGAGGAGGATATGTTCTCTCACTGGTTACTAAATATTGCCATTTTAAATGTCAGGTTTGTTTCTATTTATTCTTTTATAAGCAACTGACCTATTTATCCTTTGTAGAGAGTGGAAGGGCACTGTAGATACATGTGTCAACAATGAATCACATCAAAGGATGAGCAAAACAAATGTAAGTTCCAAGCCAAATGTCCTTCTGAGGTAACTTTCTCTGAATGGGTGTTCCCTACAGACACAAAGGTCATACTCCTGCTCCAATGAGGGGGAGGAAAACAAGAACAACCTGTTCTGTTTTGGGGGAAGAAGCAAGTAAGCCCCAAGAAATATATTGACAGGCATTCTTAGTGCTCATGAGCGCTGCACTGATGATCTCTAATATAGCTATTGATATGATTAGCTCCTCTCATAGAATTTCCTGTGTGTATATGGGGCAGATTTAGAATCTGGGTTTGTTACAGGGTCTGCATCTCTGTTAGGTGGCCCTTTGTTAATGGTATGAACCTGTTTCGGGTTGGAGGAAGTTGTCTGTAAGCAAGGAAAGGGCTGTCACCAAGGCTTGTGTGAGAGAAAATCACTGATTTCATTTCATTTCTTTAATTTATACCCCACTCAAGTGTGCTCAGGGCATTTTACAGAATAAAACCCCATCAACAATCAAAAAACAATAGAAATATAATAAAAACATAGATGGCACAACAAAAAACATAACAGAAATCCATGCCTCATGTCAGGTAAAATAGGTGCCCCAAAAGACTCCAATGCCCAGGTAATATTCTAGACATAAGGCACTGGGAAGGGGACCAAGGATGGTTGAATGCCCACTGCCTCAGCCAAAAACCTGACAGAATGGTTCCATTTTACAGGCCCTGCAGAACTGAAGTTAGTCCCACAGGTCCCTGATCTCAAGTGGGAGCATGTTCCACCAGCGTAGGGCAAGGGCCTAAAAAGCCCATGCCATGGTTGAGGCTAAGCAGACATCCCTTGGGCCAGGAACCTCCAGCAGATGCTGGTCAGAAGAGTGTAAAGCTCTCTGGGGCTCATATGAGGAGAGGCAGTCCCACAGGTGTGATGGTCCCAGGCCCCATAGGGCTTTTAAGATCAAAACCATAGCCTTGAACTGCATCTGGTATTCAATCAGCAGCCAGTGCAGTTGGCACATCAGCTGAATGTGTGCCTGTGAAGGCATCACCATCAGCAGGTGAGCTGCCGCATTCTGCACTAGTTTCATTTCCAGATCAGGCTCAAGGGTAGCCCCACATAGTGTGAGCTATAGTAGTCCAGCCTGGAAGTGGCCATTGCAGGGATCACAGTAGCTAAGTCCTGGGGAGTGAGATAGGATGCTGCTGCAGGCAATAGCAACTTATCTTCAGCATGCTGCAAATTAGAAAGTTTTTGTGACTCTCTTTATCCCTTTCTGTTTGAGTTGGACCCTGGTCAAAGAGATTCTCCTCCCTTCCACAAGATTTGCATGTAGGTAAGTGCATGGGCTATTGTGATAGATCATGCAGACAATAGCATAGCTATTACCTTTGGTATAGCAACCCCACAAAGAAACCCAGTATCCCATGAATAATTCAAAAAAACTAAGGGAGTGGCTGATATACCCTAGAATTAGTTTTGTGGGTTTTAATTATCATATGGCCTGTGTCCTATATGTTTGATAGTTTTCCTGATTTGTTGTTATGTTGGTCTATGCTGTTGAGACACTATTAGTTTGTTTCAGATGTTGGTTTTATGAGAATGATATGGTGTTATTGCCAATGAAGTTGGTTTTATTGGTGTATTGATTTTGATTTTATATTGTTTTACTTGATTTGCTCATTAGCTGCCTCTTCTGGGTCCCTGGAGCATTTTCTAGATGGATGGACAAATGGATACCACTATCCATATGAAGAAGGAATTCTATCTGGATGAATCTGGATAACACATAATTATGTAAATAAATCTTTACAATTCTCAGTTGTATTGAATTTGAACAAACTTTTGGCCCATAAACTACCAAGAACCCATTGGTCTTGACTCCCTTTGATTTTTGGAATTCTTCATTCAGAAAAGATGGATTTGGGCAACTTGTCTCTGATAATAAACACAATAGAAGATAAAAGAAAGCTGCCTCTTTCCAATACTTTTTTTCTCCTTTTGGGCCATTTAGCATTTCTCCAGAGAAGAAGGAAAAATAAATGATTGTGCATATTCCTGCAACTGAGGTGTACTGCGTAGTGCATGCAGAATTTGCATGAGAAGAATATTAAGAAACCCCAGTGCCTTAATGATATTCTTGACAGTTTTATTAAAAACAGGAAACAAACAAACAAATGAGATGCACATCCAAAGTGTTGTGAAGTTATTTAATTAGAGGAGCACTGCCAGTCATTTTGGCAAAGGGTTGGTCCTTTAGTGGTTACATTTGTTAATAAAAGGTAGCCCAATAGCAGCTTTTTATGAAGCTCTCATGCTAATGCTCGCTTCCTAGTAATAAAGCATGGAGGGTACTAAACTGTGCTCTTACAGCTGCTCCCTCCCATTACTATTGACTTCATCCGTCTTGATGCCTGCAGCAGTTCAGCAAGACCAAGGGAAACATTAGACTCTTCATTATTTATAACCTTTTTTCCCTTACCAATAAAACAGAAATGCTATAAACACAGTTTCCATGGAAACTCAAGCAAGGCTCAAATTACCATAGGTTTTTGTTGTCATCTGTATCTTTGTGGTCATAGGTAAGCAAGATTTGGAGCTGTATACTTGTGATAAGGTAAGACTGCTGGTAGTTGATCATATTAGTTCAACCAATAGTAGGAGCAATTAAAAACATTTTTTCCTGAAACACTAATGATTGCAAACTAGATCTTCTCTTGGAAAGCATGAAATATTTTCAGTGTTCAACTTAGAAAAACTTATATTTTCAGGGGGAATTTCCTTACCTTTGAAGATGGATAATTCCCAGGGTGTTCCAGTTCCCAGGGATCCTTTGTCAAGCTGTAGCTTTGGTCTTTCCACTTTGGTGAGATCCTAGCTTGCTTAGCTTCAAGGGGGTGCTTCCTTCTTATCCTTATTCTTGCAGCATCATTTGGAGGTGCTGGTGAGTATTTGTATCTAGAGTAGGATTGCACATTTTAATTCCTTCCTTCCTCCAAGGTGGCATTCATGGTTTTTTCTTTCCCATTTTATCCTCACAACAGCTTTATGAGACTAAGAACGAGTGACTGGCCGAAGGTCACTTGATGCGCTTCATGTCAGAGTGAAAATTTGAACCGGGATCTTTCTGATCCTAATCAAATGGGTAAATCATTACACTACATTAGCTCTCTGAGGAAGAGAACCTGTAAGTATTTTTAGAGGTAAAGTGTTATCAGTCAGCTCCTGTTTTGAGACATTATGAATGTGTTGCTTGTGCTAAGTGCCTCATCACCACCCTTCATGACCTAGTTTTGTAGACTCAAGGACTGAGTTTGCAGTAACCTTGCTCCATGGCTGGCTTCCCTTTTTTCTCCAGAGCAAGCTAGCAATTTTGCACAAGCTGCTCCACACTGCCATTTTTCATTGCAGCAACCCCTGATTTGACGCACGGCAATGTAAACTTGAAAAAAATAGGATTCTGCAAACACATTGGAGATGAAGGCACTTCAAGTTGCCCTTATTTGGATAGAAAGAGCAAACAAGGTAGACCTACTTTTTATCCCATCATTTGACTCAGAAGAACCATAAACAAGTTTAGTGATTAATATGTCTAAAAAAGAATTATCTTCCGAGGAACTCATAGTATTAGAAAATGGAATGGGATTTGTACCATCCCCAAAATGCAATGCATTTCAGACTAGAGTGGATTTGTTCAAACTGGTATAGTCACTTAAGTTACGTTTCTTTTTTGGGAACACAATAAAAGGTGGTCAGCATACTTTTAGACGTAAATCACAGTTTGTTCCAAATGTTACTTGGCTATACAGGTTGTCATGAACCCTGGCACAGGTCTTCGAAGAATTGGTATTAAGGGATATTGAGAGGATGGAACAAACCTATTTGAGGCTGAAACATAATTTAACAAAAGAAGAGGAAACCATATTACAGAAATTAAAAAATGACAATTCAGTTGTCATTAAACCAGCTGATAAGGGAGATGGAATAATTCTGGATTTTGAGGATTATGATTTTGAAGTTTGTAGACAATTAAATGATGATAGATCTTACATTCCTTTATCAAATGACCCTATGGATAATTACTCCCGCATAATTAAAGTGGTAGTACAGGAGGCTATATTACTACTAATGAGGCAGAATTCTTACAAAAAGAATACCCGAAAGTACCGATTTTCTATATATTGCCAAAAATACATAAACCAGGGAAACCTCCACTGGGACACCTGATAGTTTTAGGGTATGCATCCACTTTGGAGTCCTTAGCTAAATACGTGGGCTCCTTCATTAGTTCTGTTCCAACAATACCAGAAATACTTAGAGACATGACAGACTTTATTAAACAAATAGAGGGCATGGAAATTTTGGGGGGAACTTTACTAATGTCCCGGGATGTTAATGTATTACATACATGTATACCTCACGAAGAGGCTAGAATTATTCTAGAGGAAGTATTAAATAAAAGGCAGAATCCACACCCACCCACACACTTTTTACTGTCTTATTGACATAATATTGGAGAAAAATTATTTCCGATATGGAGAGGATTTATATCTTCAAACACAGGGGATAGCTATGGGCAGTGCCTATGCTCTGAATGCGGCTAATCTTTTTATGGCATTCTTAAAAAGCTCTAAGATTAATTATACCAATCCTTATTATAAACTTTTCTGTAAAAGATTTTTGGATGATATCTTTCTTCTTTATAGGGATGATGGTACAGCAGTAGTTTTTTAGAATGGCTTAACTCTATACACAGTACTATCAAATTTACTGGAAAATTTAGTGACACAAATATTAATTTTCTGGACACTAAGGTTTATGTCCAAACTAATCACAAATTGGAAGTAAAATTATTTTAAAGAACTACTTAGGAATTAATATTTGGCATACCAATCATATCATGCCCATCATTTAAGGCAGAACTTGTCTTACAAGCAATTTTCACATGTAAAACAGAACATTACATTGGTGACAGAGTACAAGAGAGATAGTCAATTATTGGCTAAACAATTATATCAACGTGGCTATCCAAAAGAAGTAATTTCACATGCTAAAATGTGAGCAGATCTCAAAGAATGCAGATTGATTTTTGAGAAACCTAGGAAAGCGATGGGACCAATACAAATCTATTGGGCAGTAGACTACACAATGAGAGCCAATAAAATAAAAACTATAGTAAATAAAAACTGGCACGTATTGAGTAATGCAAAACCTAGGATAGGATTTAGGAGGACTTTTAACCTGAAAAATATTTTAGTTAGAGCAGATGTGTTTAAATATAATAAATAAATGAATCCAATAATAGGACAGAAAAAATGCGGACGCTGCTCAGTTTGCGCTCAAGTATGGGTGATGAATAGGGTCACAATTCCTAAAGGGTGTTTTGACATGGAAATAAAGGCGCTTAGAACATGCTCTATGAAACATTGTATTTATTTATTTATTTGCAAATGTGACTTAATATATGTAGGCATGTCTACTAGGTCCATTAGGACTAGAATTGTAGAACACAAATCTAAAATTAGAAGAGGGGAGGCTGACAATCCACTTGTCCACCATTTTAATATGGTACAGCATACAACAGAGGAGTTTATGTTTGTGATATTAGAAACAAGCAGAGGACATAAATATAACAGAACGGATCATCAAAAGGCTTTATTGAGAAGAGAATCGTATTACATACACCATTTAATTACTTTAACACCAAATGGACTTAATAAAAATGTTGACTTTTCATGTTTTCTGTAGATATATTGGTACTGTCACTTAAAGAATAAAATGATGTGATTCTTGAGTATGTATTTAACTAGCATAAGATGGCATATGCTTAGACACCTCTGACTCTACAGAATAATTACAGATATGAGCTCATAAGGAAAGATAAGCTAATATTATTAAGTTTAATGAAATATAATGTATAAATGATACAATGAAATTACATAATGTTTTATTTATTTTGTACACAGAATAAGTAATTTCCTTGGTGTCCAGGAGTAAAACTAAGAACTTTAATGAAATAAAATAAGGTTAGCTCAAAGAATACAATATAAGCGTTTCATTACATAATTCATATATTATTTCTTGCATAGAATCAAAATGAATTTGAATGTACACATATGGTGATGTCAATAACAACAGCATTATAAGGTCAGTCTGTAATAACATTTTTATCATAATTTTGAATTTATTTCTGTATAATAATTTCATTTTTATTAATTATTTGTTGATATTAATGTCTTTAGCCTAATCACTGTCGAAGATTTGTAATAAGAAATTGAAATGGAGAAATTAAAGCACCTGGGTCTTTGTATGGAGAACTTAGGCTAAGAAACTATCTACATGGGACTTGATTTCCTTTTTGACTGCCAAGTGTCTGGTTATTGGTTTTGGTTTTGGATATTGTAATTATTACTACTGACACTCCATATTGTTTTGTTTTACTATTGTATTTGGGGAGCACACAGCTCCACTTTTATTTGTATGGAGCAGCTCACTGAAGCTAATCATGATTCTGGACTCTTATGCACCTATGATCACCATACCTGTATGCTTTACTGGACACAAATAAGTGAGTAATAAGACAAACAAGGAGGCTCTTGGGGAAAATGTGGGAAAGAACAATTAATTGTTCTAAATGGAAACTCAGACTTCCTGATTTATTCTGCAAAGAGTACTTTTGGAGGATATCAGATTATGATCTCTTCTTGTTAGAATAAAAAGTGTTCATACTCATTATCCTTTCCTTCTCTTTTCCCCACTTCATTCTGTTGGCTGAATTAACTGTAATTGTTTCAATCTCAATAGGCTTTCTGGAAGAAGAAATTCAGGATAAGTTCATTTCTATTTCAGCTTTAAATATTCATAGTGATGTTTATTAACCAGGGCTTTTTTTGTAGAAGGAATTCCTTTGCATATTATGCCACACACCCCTGATGTAGCCAATCCTCCAAGGGGGAGCCAGTTTGGTGTAGTGGTTAAGTGTGTGGACTTTTATCTGGGAGAACCGGGTTTGATTCCCCACTCCTCCACTTGCCCCTGCTAGCATGGCCTTGAGTCAGTCATAGCTCTGGCAGAGGTTGTCCTTGAAAGGACAGCTGCTGTGAGAGCCCTCTCCAGCCCCACCCACCTCACAGGATGTCTGTTGTGGGGGAAGAAGGTAAAGGAGATTGTGAGCTGCACTGAGACTCTTCAGAGTGGAGGGCGGGATATAAATCCAATATCTTCTTCTTCTTCTTACAGGGCTGTTAGTGCAAGGCCTACTGTAAGCTCCAGGAGGATTGGCTATATCAGGTGTGCGTGGCCTAATATGCAAAGGAGTTCCTGCTACAAAAAAGCCCTATTATTAATGCTAACATTGAACAGTTAATTAGTTGGAGGGACACATTTCTTCCTCTTTCCTTCCTGCCTGACTACTGGAGAAGCATGCATTAGGTAAGCCTACTAACAATAAAAGACATTAGGGCCATTTGTAGAGCACCGTTGTGCATGCAATTACTTGTTTGCTTTTTAGAAATAAGATTCCAAAAAGTAAATGGAAAACATACTTCATGCTTCTACTTTGCTGATAGTAACTTAATAAAATATTGATTTTTTTTTGTTAACTGTGTTAAAAGGCCACCATACTCTTGGCTCTGTGTTGCTATTGGCAGAGGATTCCGTAACTGGGATAGTTCTGTATTTCTCTGGCCCAAATGCACTGTTTATTAAAAGCAAGGGAAAGTTTATGATCCTTTTCTGTTATTTAATTTCTCCTGTTTAGTTTGAAATGTATGAGCATTGCCAGGGATCGTTTTGTAGAAAAAAAAGGTGGTGGAGCTCATCCAAGGATTGTTAGGCAGCTGCACCTACTATTCAATGGACAAGGTAGGAAGAAGGAGGTGGAACTGTCAGAAAGGTTCAGGAGTTGCACTCCTGTGAGCTTCCGCTGAAACCGAGGCCTGAATATTTCAGAGATTTATCTCTAGTATTTCCTTCCCTCAAGATCAAAAAAAGAAGTGTTCCATTGAGCACATGCTTGGTTACTGCAGCAAAGGTTCATTGTCTTCCCCAGAGTGACGGGACAGCTCCTGCAAGGGATTTTGCAGTGTGAGTGGCTGCACTTGTGTTTACTCAGACAATCTCCCAATCATGCTATAAAGGTAATGAAGAAAACACAAATGTTATGGAGATGCCTCCTCCTGCACCTTTATAAACTTAATAGGCTATGATATCCTGCAAGTTGAAAGGGAAAGAATTCATTATCATCAACATTTTATATGCAATATAGTGGGAGGGAAGGCAACATGGTACAGCCTGATTTCATCTCCAGAAGCTAATCAGGGTCAGCACTTGGAAAGGAGACCACCAAGGAAGTCTCTGCAGAGGAAGGCAATGGCAAACCGCTTTTGCTTCTCCTGTGCCTTACAAAACTCCTTGATGGGGTTACCATAAGTTGACTGTGACTTGATGGCATTTTAAACACACATGCTATATAATAATACATATATAGAACATCATGATAGATGGTGCTGAAAATACAGCAGACACTTGGCCTGGGCATGTGCAAGCTGAAGGAGGTACTTTCTGACTCTAAATGGATATTCTATGACCCAGCAAAGATAGCTGTTATTCCGTTGGATCATATGCCAATTCTAGATAATATCCCCTGTTCCTCTAGCTGTAGCACACAACAAAGGAAGCAGAAAAAATAGCTGTCATAGCAATGATGATGATTGTCACTTTCATAAATTTCCTAGAAACCTTGTGTCCACTAAGTAATTACTTGCTCCTTCACATTACCTACGTATGAAAGGCACTATTCAATATATGATAAAGAAAAAAAATTCTGGCATTGTAGCTTCATCTGGTCTCTTTTCAGCACAAATATCACAAGCACACTGTCATTTGAGACTTAATTAGGTCTAGGAGACCTAATGACATTCAATGATTATCGGTTGATGACTGTATCTCCAAGCATCCATCTTTCGGCAGACAGGGGTTTGACTCTTTAAGAACTGTAGTCTCCAGACTTTAGAATCCCAGGAAACCTGTTTTGATTACTCATTTTACAGACAGCCCCCCTTCTCAAGCCTGCCCCTCCTCCCTCACCTGCACCTGTTACACACTGGGCAGTCCCTTTTTAAAGTGCATGCCAAGATGCTAATACCCAAAGGAGTTCTCCATCTTCTAGTGTTTTTGAGACACTATAATGACAACCATATAGAAGTGTAAGAAAAAAAAGTTTGTGTTGTTGGTACATGGTCTACCTGGTCAGGTCTCATCAGGGAGCCGATTCCATAGGGCCCTGTGGTGTAGAGTGGTAAAGCTGCAGTACTGCAGTCCAAACTCTCTGCTCACGACCTGAGTTCGATCCTGGCAGAAGCTGGGTTCAGGTAGCTGGCTCAAGGGTGACTCAGCCTTCCATCCTTCTGAGGTTGGTAAAATGAGTACCCAGCTTGCAGGGGGGAGAAGTGTAGATGACTGGGGAAGGCAATGGCAAACCATGCCATAAAAAGTCTGCCATGAAAACCTTGTGATGCGTCGTCACCCCAGAGTCAGCACAGGGGACTACCTTTATAATGACAACCATATAGAAGAAAGTGTAAGAAGAAAAAAGTTTGTGTTGTTGGTACATGGTTTATCTGGTCAGGTCTCATCAGGGAGCTGATTCCATAGGGCCACAATTTAAAAGGCCCTGATTAAAGTTGTAATTAATATCACCCCTTAAGTTGGAGTGATTTCACACTAGGAAAGGAAAGGTCCCTTGTGCAAGCACCAGTCGTTTCCGACTCTGGGGTGACGTTACTTTCACAACGTTTTAATGGCAGACTTTTTACGGGGTGGTTTGCCATTGCCTTCCCCAGTCATCACACTTTCCCTCCAGCAAGCTGGGTACTCATTTTACTGACCTCAGAAGGATGGAAGGCTGAGCCAACATGAGCCGGCTACCTGAAAACCTAGCTTCCACCGGGGATCAAACTCAGGTCGTGAGCAGAGCTTAGGACTGCAGTATTGCAGCTTTAACACTCTGCGCCACGGGGCTCCTTTTCACAGCAAGAGACAGCAAGAAATGTCCTTGTACTCAGAGACTACACATAAAAATAGGAAAAGAGCATCATGAAAAATGACAATTTTGTAGAAAAATAGGTGGTGGAGCTCATTCAGGGATTGTTATGCAGCTGCACATACTATTCAATGGACAAGGAAGTGAAACTCTCAGAAGGAGGAGGTAGAACTCTCAGAAAGGTTCCGGGGCAATGCTCCTGTGAGCTCCCACTGAATCTGAGGCCTGATGGCACTCAATGTGAACTCCCCATAATGTTGAAAACTGCCATTAATGAAGAGTGGCACCCTGTGTGTTGAAAAAAAGAGAGTAAAAACTCAATTTTACACTTGGTGTAACTGTGATGACCACATGAGAACTGTACCTTCTTTGGCACTACTCAGCCAATGCAGAGGGTCTTTCTGGCTAGTGCTCTGGATGATCTAGATTGTGGGTGGTGGCATCTTTAAGAGCTTTCACCTGCCCCCACTATTAGAAGATGAAAAGACTCTGTTTAAATCTTAGCTGGTTGTATGTGATAATGGCTTGCCCTCTGTTCCACAAAGCAAGTATAGACTTTCAGGAGAACCCAGACCCCAATTTGAGAAATGCTGTTCTAGCAGTATAAATTTAGGCAGCCAACAAGGAGCTGCCTGTTGCCACAAGACTGGCCATTTTAGAGAACTGCCATTCCAGTCACAGCAGTCAGTCAGTTCCATACTCCAGTGGACAGAAAGCAGGAGTGGAGGACCCACGCACTTCCCAGGCAAATAGTTTGGCTCTCACTGTGTGAACTTTTTTTTTTTTAAGAGAAAGAGAATGACCCCATATCGGCAAAGAAGAATGGAAAATACAACACCTTGTTCACAAGAGGCGGTCAACTGAACTACTTTGGAGCTTCTTGGGATATAATGCTCATTTGGGAAGCAGAAGAGTGGGATTATAATGCTTTCCCAGAAGGATAGAAATACAGCATTTTTAAGGCAACATCAACCTTTGGGGAGTCTGGCTGGCAGGGAAAAAGTCAGGTGTAAAAGAGAAGAGAGTCCCTAGGAACGGATCACACATTTCCTGCACCATGAAGGAATGTTCCAACTAACTACACAGATGGAGGAGGAAGCCATCTCCAATTCCCTCCTACATCTCCCACTCCTAAGCCTACCCCCGGCACCATATGAATTGGGTCACATATATAAGGAATTCACAGGTATTTGTTCTGGCTGGATACCTGGAGCCTGGGAGCCATTTTATATGCATACCATAAACCAGATTTGAAGTCAGGACTGGAGTTTTGTTTCCCTTTATATTTTGTACTATGCAGCACTATTCTTGTTTGAATGAAGAAATCCCAGCAGGTTTCGCAATAGAACTTCCATTTGCTTGCCCTGCTCACCGCCTCATCATTCTCATGCCTCAATGAAGCGTATGTGGTTATTCCACTTCTCTAAATAGAGAAATATGACAGAGCTCTTTCCCCCATTTCTTCTTAAGTGCTACTTTAAGGGTAATAAAAATCTAGTTTTTTTATATACCATTTGTGTGAGAGATGGTATGTCTCTCACCATCTTGGAATTTTTTATTTTTATTGCTAAATTCTGCTTTCTACATTGATTCCGACACAGATGTAATTGCCTAGATAAACTCCAGCTAAATCTTTTGTTAGAGATACAGGGTATTCAGCCATTATTCAGGGTTTGTAGAAGAAAGGGTTCTCTATTGTCTCTTGATAACCTTGCAATTTGTTATATCAAATGAGAGAGTGTTATGGAATGGCTATCCTCCTGCTCGACTCTGCAGCTTTTCATTCTCTGAAGCATCAGCTCTTTCACACCACCAATTCCAGTTCTTATGCCTGCTATGTGGTTTAATACATAAACTGTCAGACTAAGATATGGGAGATACTCTGCTGTGAAAGCTTGCTGGGTGACCTTGGGTCAGTAACTTGCTTTCAGTCTGTGAGGCAAACTCCACTCTTGCCTTCTCTCAAGGGTCAGTGTGCATGGTAATGGGTCTGGCCTTCTCTTCAGGTGTTTGCAAACTGGATTCTTGGGCTGCCTGTTACCTTATCTCTTTCAAGGCCAGGATGGAAGGGGACACTTAGCTTCCTATGAGAATGTATGTAGTGATGGTGGGGGAAAGATCAAGAGTGGTGATGTAATCTTCCAGAGGTTTCTCCTGGGGATGCATTGGGATTGGATTTCAGCAACATCTCACTTGAGGAGTCAAAATATATTTATGATATGGCTCAAGAGACTAGAGGCTAGCAGAGATCTTCTTTGACTATAGGTCTGAGACTATGGTCAAGGTCAGTCATGCTATTTGCTCCATTGCTGTTGCTGGAGCTCTGTAGATTTAAAGTGCATGTTCAGACACCTACATCTGTATCCTGCTCCCACTTGTATGCCTCCCATACTCATCACTCTCCTAGTGCAAGAACCTGGGAATGTCCAAGGTTTACAGATCCCTATAATGGTTCTGGATGTCTGGACTTTCTCTGATGCAATCAAGCTGCTTACAAAGACGGAGAGACACTGTGGTGTAGTTGTTAAGTGTGTGGACTTTTATCTGAGAGAACCAGGTTTGATTATGCACTCCTCCACATGCACATGTGAGCTTGAGTTCTCACAGAGCTGTTCCTCTCAAGAGCAGTTTCTTCTATTAGAGCTCTCACAGCTCACCTACCTCACAGGGTGTCTATTGTGGGGAGGGGAAGGGAAAGGAGTTTGTAAGCTGCTCTGAGACTTCTTCAGGTAGTGAAAGGTGGGGTAAAAATCCAGTCTCCTCCTCTTCTTTCTGTTATGTCTTGAAACATAAGCTAATGTACCGCATGGCGATCGCTACAGAGGAGACCCAGGGAAACCCACGGGTCCCCGGATGTAGCTCGCTAAGACGCCCCGCCCATCAAGATCTGTGGTGGGAAGTTTGACTGGCCAGGATTGGACTGGTCATATTGGGGGGCAGTTCCGGGGAATGTATATAAGTGGGACCTGGCCCACGTGTTCTCTGTCTTGTAATGTACCACCGAATAAAGTATGTTGTATTCAAACCATCTCGTCACTCAGTACATTACACTTTCCTTCCATTTCACCATTTTGTTTTGCATCAGTGATATGTGCGTAACTGCCTCCAGGGATCTCACTAATTGCTTCAACTAGGTGTTTATTCATGTGTGCAACAAACAAACAAAATCCCCCAAGACCTGTGTGCATGTGCAAACCCTTTTTAAAAAAACCTAACTGCCCACTTCATGGTAGCAGTACAGCAAAAGTCTGGATGGAGTCAGCACACAGTGAGGCAGATGGGGAGATGCAAGAATGAGACTCTACATAATAATAATGGATGAAATTAGAGGCACTATCAGTACACGGAAAGTATGTCGTCTGACCACAACCTATGCTTCACAATTGCTGGATAGATAGACTCCGCCAACTAGAGGTCTTTATTTAGGATTTGTACCGCCTAACAAAGCTTTGAGAGTGTTAGGCAGTAAAAGCCAGCTTTCTTGTTTCATGAACTGCATGATTTAAGAAAATATTTGTTGGCTATTTTTTTTCTTTTGTTAATGTTTGAAATAAACATTACAGATATTTTAAATAAGATCAGTCTGGTTACTTGTGTGCACTTGCCTTGGGAACCCACGGGGTCAGCTTGTTGACTCCCTCACAATAGTTCTCAGGCTCTTAGTGAAGATAAAATGGAGGAGATGAGAATGATGTCAACAGCGCTGGGTGCCTCTGGGGAGAAAGGCAAGGCATAAATGAAGTAAATAAATAAAATAGATGGGAGTGGCCACTATGTTAGAACTTAACATGGGATGAATTCACAGCAGCACAGCTGATATCACAATAGCTAAAAAAGCAACACTGACAGGCCCTCCCCCAACATCCCTGGAAACTCTCCTACCCTCCACCAAATCACAGTGCTGCTTGCCAGTAATGCCCCTTCACCAGACATACTTGTAAGGCAGCCATGAATACATGGCAACAGAATAAATACCATGAAGGCATCATGCTTCTGGATATATACACATGGAGGGCATAATTACAGGCCTACTAAAACCCCACAGTTGAAAGCCAATTTGAATTGTAATTATTATATATAAAACCCAAGGCAGGATGCAGAATGCCATTTCCTTTTGATTAACTTTACTAAAATGCATGGGATTAGTAATACATCTTCCCCAAACAATATTTCTCTGTGACCACTTTTAAAATTACCAAAGAAAATAGATAAGTATCTGGAAGACTACAGCAATCATATACCTTCTATAGTAAAGCCTACCTATACTTTGAGAAAGTAGTAGTTCTTTCTTTGCAACTACACAGACAGGGCTTTTTTTGAGCAGGAATGCACAGAAATGCAGTTCCGGCTGGCTTGGCATCAGGGGGTGTGGCCTAATATCCAAATATGTTCCTGCTGTACTTTTTCTATCATAAAAGCCCTGTACACAGGTAGAACACTGGTAGGGGCACAAAGGCACTTCTGCAGGGCAGCAGATGTGCAGCCCCTCATAAGATCCCCATACAGAAAAATTCTGTATGTCCAAGGTGCTTGAGCTTACTCACTAATTTACAGTACAATCCTATTAAGAATGAGAAGGGTATAACTTTGTTTAGGACTGCACAGTTCCTTTTGAATAATACAATAAGGCACTACAAGTGTAGGTTAGATAGAAATATTGCCATTGTTAAAGAGCACTTTAAGAAATAGAAATCTAGCAAATATGCAGCTTCTGCAGCAGCAAATTAACAGGGTGTTTCAAATATGGAAGAGCATGCATACATGTGCTGCCTGCTGAGAGGATCTGGCTTTTGTGAATGGTGTGTGTAAGAAGAGGGAGGGGTAACTTGTTTTTTTTTTTTAATTTGGACATTTTCTGATCTTTTTTTGGCACCATGTTTTTCTTCTTGGTGTCTACATTGAGAGGAAGGAAGGAAGGAAGGAAGGAAGGAAGGAAGGAAGGAAGGAAGGAAGAAAGAAAGAAAGAAAGAAAGAAAGAAAGAAAGAAAGAAAGAAAGAAAGAAAGAAAGAAAGAAAGAAAGAAAGAAAGAAAGAAAATGTCCCAGGAATTTTGAGAGAAGTGAAAACAGTTGTTGTTAAGACAAGAAACATTTCTGGAGCAGATGTGATTCTGCATATTACTATTTATAGCATAGGAGTGGAGTAGTACAAATATTTCATGTTCTCCATTCATAGTGGTTGACAGGGTACAAGAAAGTGCTTGAGGAGGGGCTATGGCTCTGTGGAAGAGCCTCTGCTTTGCATTCAGAAGGTCCCAGGTCCAATCCCTGGCATTTCCAGGTTTTTTTTTTAAAAGTCCAGACAATAAGTGATGTGAAAGACCTGAAGAGCCCCTGCTAGTTTGAGCAGACAATACTGACCCTGATGGTCTATGATTCATTATAAGGCAGCTGCATGTGTGTGTCAAAGCTGCAGGGTTTCCAAAAGCTTCCAACTGGTGGTAAACTTCTCTATTGGCTGCTAATAATTCAATAAGAAAATCTGGAAGAAAGGAAACCTGTAATATCTGCTCTTATTGACAAAGGCTTGCCAGAAATGGTAAGGTACAGTCACTGTGACAGATTGCCTTAAATGGAGAAGTGAAGCTTTGTTTGTCTATCACTGTGATCTTTATTCAGCAGCTCAGCAGAAAATAATTCTAATTAAAGAGAAAGCAAAATGGAAAAGCTGAAGCACAGTATGGGCAACCCACATCTGTCTGTTTTTTTTTTTAAAAAAGGCTTAACATGAACAAGAAAAACAATGCACTCAAAATGGGGTGTGCGTGGAAATAGGGAAGAGTAGAAATGACTGGTGCTATTATACAAGGAGAAAAGGACATGCAAGGACAAAACATGGAATGGACGTCCTGTGGTACAAGGTGATACTGTTTGTATCAGGAAATGAGAGAGAGAGAGAGAGATCTATAAAATGCACAAGAAGCATCAGTGTGTGCACAGCAGGACCACTCTCTAACGAGGATGAAGAACTAAAAACAGATTTTAAACAAACCCAGACATGCTTAAATCACTTATTATTTATAACTTTTCTTAACACTGCTTAAAAAGCTGATCTCATCGTGAGTTGGAGTTAAAAAAAAATACAAGAGAAAAATTAACTCCAGTAGTACCTGAGATGAAAGACCCTAGGCTGTACAGTTGACATCCATCAAACTATGCAGAGAAAATAGTGTGTGAAAACACAGATTTACAGGGCCAATTGACTTAAAGAGGTAACTCTGCTTAGGATGGCAGTATTAGTTTCCTACAACCTTCATTTAGGCTCACAGACCTCAATAGACTAAGCCCACAGCAAGTACTTGAAGAATGCCATTAAAGATTCTTCCAACAATCATTTTTTTAAAATAGACAATTGTGCTGTTGTTACCTTTTTGTTGTGGGAATACAGAGAGTGTCTCTGAAGCTTGCCCTGTCTTCCTTTTGTGAAGATGCACATTTTCCCATCATGCAGGGTTGCACAAATCATAGAATCATAGAGTTGGAAGGGACCTCCAGGGTCATCTAGTCCAACCCCCTGCACAATGCAGGAAACTCACAAACACCTCCCCCTAAATTCACAGGATCTTCATTGCTGTCAGATGGCCATCTAGCCTCTGTTTAAAAACCTCCAAAGAAGGAGAGCCCACCACCTCCCCAGGAAGCCTGTTCCGCTGAGGAACCGCTCTAATGATCAGGAAGTTCTTCCTAACGTTGAGCTGGAAACTCTTGATTTAATTTCAACCCATTGGTTCTGGTCCTACCTTCTGGGGCCACAGAAAACAATTCCACACCATCATCTATATGACAGCCCTTCAAGTACTTGAAGATGGTGATCATATCACCTCTCAACCACCTCCTCTTCAGGCTAAACATCCCCAGCTCCTTCAACCTTTCCTCATAGGATTTGGTCTCCAGACCCCTCACCATCTTTGTCGCCCTTCTCTGGACCCGTTCCAGCTTGTATATATCCTTCTTAAAATGTGGTGCCCAAAACTGAACACAATACTCCAGGTGAGGTCTTACCAGAGCAAAGCGATACCATCACATCATGTGATCTGGACACTAAACTTCTGTTGATACAGCCCAAAATTGCATCTGCCTATTTAGCCACTGCATCACACTGTTGACTCATGTTCAGCATATTATCCACTAAGTCCCGTAGATCCTGTCAAGCATTAGATCTCAAAATAACCAGTCCTTGATTTTGAAACAAAGTATTGGTTTATTGATAATCCATTGTGCTTGGTTAGGTACCAGATTAGAAGTGATACATTGTAACTCAAGAATACTAGCTTTAAGGGGGCACATCAAAGATACCTTAGGAATTCTACTCCAGCATGTGAAATTGACATGCTTGCTACATTATCTACTATTGCGGTTAGCAACATCCTGGGTTCAGACCTGAGCCTGAGAAAGTGTTCCCGGAGGCTTTATCTTCAAAGAGGACATTCCTGCATTTGCTACTAGTTCAGGAAAAGGGAGGGGGAAGAAGGAAAGACTGCTTTGCTGCTCTGGCCTGTCGGGGGAGAAACACAAAATGGTGACAAAAAAAAAAGCAGGCAAAGGAAAATGAAGCAGATGACAGCCAGTTGCTGGAGGGCCTGATCTGGCCCATGGGCCACATGTTTGACACCACTGATCTAGCCATTTAAAATTTGATTTGATTTTTTTTTCTGGCTCATTTTCAGGGGGATTTCCAGATAAAGTTCTTTCAGCTCCATAAATCTCAAGTCTTTGCGTTAGGAGTGAGAGCCAGAATGAGAAATTATTCTTAGTTAACTTCAGGGTACTGAATCCTATCATTGGCAGGCTACTCGCATTCCCAAACCCAAGATTTGTAGTGGGTGCTCTTGAAGACGTGGAATCAGAAGATCCAATGGCTCCTGCTATTCCTGGGCTCGACATTTTTCACAGCAAGCAGGCAGGACAGGGTTAAAGATTCTTCCTTCCTCACTGGAGAGCAAAGGTGGCTGAATGTGCGTGCGTGGTTGCAGCAAGGTTCTTCCAAGGTCTCCAACATAATCCACAGAAAAAGGGTTAAAAAGCTCCAAAAATCTCTTTCTAGCACATCCAAGGCAAGTTAGACAAAAGTAGCAGCGTTTTCAGATCGAGACAATCTAAATCCAAAGCTCATTTAAGTCAGAATGCTCTCAGTAACGGCAAGAGAAAAAAAGGCATCGTTTTAAAGTTGAGGTTTGACTAGCTCAGTATTGCAGCTTTTGCCTTTAACATGAAAGCAAAAAACATATTTATTACTACAGGGAAAGGGTACTGGGAGGTGAAAATAACAAACACTAAAGAACTACATCCTTACATTAGAAGATCATGTGCTTAATGGAGAATACGTCCTCCTTCTTGACCTCTCTGGCTGAGCAAACGAAGTCCCCTGACTAACTGACCAAACAGACAAAACAGGTTCCCCGCTTCTAGATCTTGATTGACAGCAGTCAGTATCTTCTTCTCAGGTCATGCAGACAATAGGAAATCAGGAACAGTGTTAACCCTATAATGACTGAAACTTTAGAACATTTCAAAGGATATACAAAATAGATACATATTTCCAACATGGAGAAATTTTGTACAAGCTTTGTGGAGGCTAGGGAAGTAGCCCTTGTTCCAATGGTTCAGAATCAGTTACTGTGGGGAGATCCTGGAACCTATTGCTGAGCAACAGAGGCTCAGAACATCTCCTGATTTTCTTTCTCCTTCAGATTACATTTTTCCATGAACCCTTCTCCTGTGTTGGGTTCTCTTCTAATTGCTGAGATACTGTATCCTCTCCCTCCTCTTATCCTTTCAAAAGCTCCTCATGCATTTTGTCAAGAAAATTCTCACCTTCCTTTATGCATTGCAGTGTGGATTATCATGCCTCCCGTCCCTGTATCTTCTCATCCAGCAGGGTCACTAACTTACACTTGCTGCAAGTGTAATTTGTGCTACTCTCAGGTAGAAATACTAACCACTTGAAACTACTTGTGAGTAACTACCCATCTTTCTACAGTTAAAGCAAGCAAACCAGTGTGTTGTTTTGCCATATCGTGCAAAGGCTTGTATGAGAAATCACATGATGGAGTGCTGAAAACAGGATGACGACATTAAAATCAGGTATGATGCAGGGGTTATTTTGTAGAAAAATAGGTAGTGGATCTCATGAACATAACTCATTAGCATATGCTGCCCCCCACCGGCCAAAAGCAATCCAACCCAAGAAAGGAGAGCCCCGGGCAAGCAAGGCCTGCTTGGCCTGGCTAGAGATCCAGCCAGTCCAAGCAGGCCTCACTCACCTGGGGCTCTCCTGGGCTGCCCTCCCCCCCCCCCGGTCAAAAGGCCAGCAAGTCACCTGCCACCCAAAATCACATAAGAAATGGAGAAAGGGTGGTGTGGGCTTCTCCAGGGGTTAATGAGGGTTGCTGGGGGTGTGGCAAAGTTCCTGGTGGCTGGCTGGCTGCCTGCTCTCCTAGTCCAGGGATTGTTATGCAGCTGCACCTACCATTCAATGGACAAGGTAGGGGGCCATCAGAAAGGTTCAGGAGCTGTGCTCCTGTGGGCTCCTGCTGAATTTGAGGCCTGGTACAGTGTATCTCAGAGTAGATGGACATGGGCTGAATAGGTGCTGAATGGGATGCTTTATGTCATGGCTCTAAGTAAGATCTTCACATTTTGTGTAGTTAATTCATAGTGATATAAAACAGTTTTGTTTGTGAAGTGGAAAACTATTCCAAGCTTTTGTCCAGCCATTTGCCAAAGGGAGATTGTTTAATATCCTTGTTCACATTCTATTCATTGCAGGAAATTGCCTTCACTATGAACCTTGGGAGGCAACCATCCAGGAATCTGTGAATGATTTAAATTCCCCAATGATTGAAGTGTTATGGCAATTAAAGGTGGAAAACTGCAGCCCTTTAATCCTGGGTGGCTTCCTAGATCACAGGGAAAATGCCATTGATAGGCTTTTGATGTGGATTATTACAACATCATACAATACAGTGCAGAACTACCTATGACTAAATTAAATTTTAGAAGTGGTGTTACAATGCTGCTTTGGCAAAAACATTTTTTTTGGAGAAGAGAGTTCATAATATGGCAATTAGAGGGAGGTGTTTTTTGCTTCCCGAAATGCAGCTAGTCTTAATTAGTCCCTATGAGAAAGCAGAAGAGTTGTTTTGCATCAACTTTCAGATTCAGTGTGAACATTCTTATCTCCGTTAACATTTAGAATCACAAAGTTATAAGGGGCCATATAGGCCATATAGTCCAACCCCTGCTCAATGCAGGATCAGCTGAGAACATCCGTCCAGCCACTGCTTAAAGACTGCCAGTGAGAGGGAGGTCACCACCTCCCTAGGTAGCTGATTCCACCATTGAACAATTATTTATTATTTATTACTTTACATTTATATCCCGCCCTCTCCGCAAGTGGACTCAGGGCGGCTTACAGTATCATAAAAACAATCAATTCCATAAAACATATAAAACCATAATACATTTATCAGTTTAAAACTATTACGCTATCTCAATCCAGTCTGGCGGTATTGGGTTCTGACTATGACCACCAGCTTCTGTAGGATGTCCGGTGGCAGCCCATTTTCAGTCAACCAGAAAAGCCTGTCTAAACAGTTCGGCCTTACAGGCCCTGCGGAACGCCGACAAATCCCGCAGGGCCCTTATAGCTTCTGGGAGGGTGTTCCAGAGTTCTGGTGCTGCCACCGAGAAGGCCCTAGATCTTGTTGCGCATAGCCTGGCTTCTTTTGGGCCAGGGGCAGACAGCAGATTTTTTGTCCCTGATCGCAGTGCTCTCTGGGGGATATATGGGGAAAGGCGGTCCCGTAGATAGGCAGGTCCCTGACAACTCTTACTGTAAAAAGTTTTTCCTAATATCCAGCTGGTATCTTCCTGCCCTTAATTATTGTGAGTCCTATCCTCTGCTGCCAACAGGAATAACTCCCTGCTTTCCTTTAAGAGAGCAATCATGCCTCCCCCAATTCGTCTTTTCCAGACTGAATATTCCCAAGTCCCTCAGCCTTTCTTCATAGGGCTGGTATCCGGACCCCTGATCATCCTCATTGCTCTCTTCTGCATGCACTCTGTTCTGTCCATATCCTTTTTTGAAGTTAGGCCTCCAGAGCTGCACACAATACTCCAGGTGTAGTCTGACCAATGCAGTATACAGCAGGACTATGACATCTTGCAATTTGGATGTTATGCCTCTGTTGAAATACTTCAAGATCATGTTAGCCTTTTTTGTCACTGCATCACACTGGTTGCTCATATTTAACTTACAGTCCACCCCTACCCCAAGATCTTGTTCATACACATTGCTGCCCAGAAGTGTATTCCGCTTCCAGTATGTGCGTGGCTCATTATTGTTACTCAGATGTAGAATTGGCACTTAACTTTGTTAGATTGTATCTTCTTCACATCCGCCCACTTTTCCTGTGTGTTCAAATGCCATTGAATTCTATCTCTATCTTCTCTATTTATTTCTGCCAAAAGGATGAATTATGTGGAAATGGGAGACAGGAAGTGGGCACATTGTCACACAGCAGACAACTTGCTTAATAAAACAACCCTGTCATTTTGTTCCTTATTGTAATTGTTGGTTTGCTTGTATTTCAACAAACCATGTGACCTTATCTGTCAATGAAGTATCTTGTGAAAGGTCATATTGTTGTTTCATTGAGAATATTTTATCTTTGAAGCAGCCAGTGAAGCACATTGATCTTAATATTATAAACAGAAAGTACCTATCATTTAGACATCATGATTTTCCTGAAGTTAAGGACAGAGCTTCTGCTCACTGCCTTGGCATAATTACCTGGTGGATGGATACAGGCAGGTGCTACCTCTTTGGCCATCAGGCCCTGACAATTAACATCCCCTTTAGTTTGACCTCACTTTCCTTGAAAGTTTTGTTCCTGTTCCTTGGCATAAAACATGTGACAAGCCTTGTGAAGATTCTTAAGGTTCTTAGAATCCTCAGACTATCCATCGGTGAAATTAACAGCCTCCTAGGATTTCCTCTTATGAAACTACATGCACACCAACACTCCATGTCAGGGGTGTTGAACTCATTTGTTATGAGGGCTGGATGTGACATAAATGAGACCTCGTAGGGCTGGGCTGGGCTGTGTTGGGTCGGGCCATGTCTGTACCTCTTTAAGATTAGGTAGTAGTGATATAATTTTTTTAAAGGGAACAAACATGACTATTTTTTTTTTAAAAAAACCCTTAAAATAAAACATGCTTAAAAGATTAGCACTTGTTGGTCTTAAAGGTGCTTTCTTTGTATTTCTCCCAGGGGACCCAGGTAACTGGGCAAAGGAAGCTCTGGCTCTTCTCCCCTCTCCAGGGGACCAGAAGGGGGAGAAGCCTCAACCAATGGAGAAAATTGATGTTTTGCTCTGTAGCTCCTGTGCAATTGAGCAAGCCTTGCAAAGGAAGTTGAAATGCAGAAGGAAACAAGAGAGAGAGGGAGAAGGAAGCAGACAAGAGCCAGTTACTTAGGGGCCTGATAGGAGTCCTCCAGGGGCCTGATTCAGCCTCTGGGCTGCATGTTTGACACCCCTGCTCTATGTTATGGATTAAACACTTAAACACAAAGCACTATGTAATGCAGAGTCACACTCTTCTAGGTCCACTGAAATCAAGGGGTTTAGAAGTGGGTTAATATTATTATTTTATTTACTTAAATAATATAAATAATCTCACATTTCACCTCAAAGAAACATATCATTCTCCTCACAACAACTCCATGTGATAGGTTAGGTTGAGAGTATGTGACTGACCCAAGATCACCCTGCAGGCTTCCAGGGCAGAGTGAGGATCTGAACCTGGGTTTCCCATATCCGAGTCTGACACTTTGACCATTATACCATTGTGGCTAATTCTGCTTAGCATGGCACCATCAGTCAGACTGATGTAACTCTGAAGAATGAGAAACAGATATTGGGGGGGGATCCAGGATTCTCTACACTCTTCAGGGGGGCAGCAAGCTAATTTCTTCTCTTGACTTCTTTCCTTTAGTTGATAATTGCTACTGAATGGCTCTAGATATTCTGTCTCTTCTGAAACACATTCAGACTATTTCATGGTGTTTTTGATGGAGTCTGTTCTTTTTCATTTTTCTGTTCACCTGGAAGATCCCTTTGAGAAGGCAGAGACTTCTTCCTTGTCTGTAGCTACCTTTTTTGCTGCTTTTGCCATGTGCTGTTTGCTGCTTTTGCCATTTTGCACAGGCCAGTTTATTGTTGGATTTAATTATACTTGGTTATAAATCAGCTTTTCAAGTTACACAGATTCTTGGTTTAAAAGCGGTTTGATCTTACAGAGGCAAATATGCATCCATTTCTAGTAGTGTTGGCAATGTTGAGATCTCAACATTGCAGTCCAACTAGTTTCCCTGATCTGAAGTCAAATATGGGTTATGTGAATATGTCAACCAATAAATTACTGATTATTCTGCAAAAAAAAAACAAAAAAAAACCATGGCAAGATGTTGTTATTAAAGCATATATGGCAAGCCTCACAAGTCTCTTGATTCAATTGTCTGCATGTCCCATGATTCTGTATACTAGTATGGCTGTGATTTTCCTCATCCACAGTACTGTTTATCTGACCAAACCATGAGCAACACAGTGTGGGGACACAGTGTGCTGTAGGAACTTGGCTTGTTCATGCCTAACAAAAGTATGGTTGACAACAGGCACTGCTTAGCCTGTGCTACTGCTAGCTATGTTTGAGACTCGGTTTTGATCAGACTCTGAGCTGAGCCCCAGTAGGACTGTTGAGGCTTTGTTTGCTCCCAGCTAATGGAAGCTCAGGAGATGTGGGCTATTACTACCATTACCTCTTGGACTTTGTCAACCACCAGTTGGGTCCAGAGATTAAGCCCCTTTTTGGTCTGCTAGTGTCATGGGGGCTTGGCTTTCTCTCAGCCATAGCAGGATACAATAAGTATGCCTTGCTTTAGGTGACAAAAGAATTTGCTTTGATCTTCTTGCAGTAATTTTTTTAAAAATTATGTTATTTATAGTCTGCCTTTCTTACATGGACTCAAAGTCACATTATGAGTCAGTACAATCAATAAAATGGGATATTCAATAATTAATGCATTAAGATATTAGAAGACTGGAAACCATAGCATAAGTGTTAATATGATATATTAACCAGTACAGAAATTACATAATAGGATCCTGTTTACAATATGCTATATACAGCAGAAAAGACCACAAGTCTTGGTCTTTTATCCAAGTAGGTTTGTGAAACTTTTATGTGCTCTTCAGCCTGTGCAGAAAGCCATCTTGAATAGTTCAGTTTTGCATAGCTTACAGAAGGTCAGGAGAATAGGAATTTTCCTGACCTCTTCACAGAGGCCATTCCACAAGGTGGGAGCCACAGTAGAGAAAACACATTATGATGGCACCTGATACTTCCTTCTCTGCAAGGTAGATTTTCCCTCCAAAATTCTGTTCCTTTCTGTGATTGAGATGCCCCAGGCTACATGATTTTCTTCTTTGTCTTTAAAAGACTGTCTGTCCCACCGTGTCACAGAGATATATTTTGACTTTTAGCCCAGTCCTGGAACCTGAGGGAAGAATAAGGAGCCAGGAGCCCATTCTTCAAATGGAACTTGAGATGATGTGAATGTCAAATAGAACAAAATATTTTATTTGAAAGATGGGAAAGTCATGTGTAAACTTTGAGGCAAAAATCAGTGGTTGTAAAGACTGGCAAATGAGAGTTATTGAAGAATATTGTCTTTATTATTGAGATCTTAATAGTGAGAGGCTTTCCCCCCTGTTTTCCCTACCACTGCAATGTTTCTTAATAGAGTTTCCTATTTCTCCTCTTATTTTCTTGAGGTTGGCACCTTCTTTCGGCACCTTCCTTTTAATACCTAATTTCTATCTAGCTTGTGAGGTGTTCCAGGCAGTTTGCTATCACAACAGATCAGGGATCTCCTCCTCCCAGAAATAACTCTCCTTATTTAACTGAGCAGGGATTCTTCTTATTTCCCTAGAAGATATATCCTCTTTCCTTTAGCCTGAATGAGAGTCTCATCTCACTGCCCAACAACCTTGCCAAATCTCATTCCCATTTCTTGTGTCTGTGTAAAACTGTTTTCAGCTTTCAACTGAATTCTTCCTCAGAGCAGATTTTCAACATTTAAGTACAGAATAATCTCTCTTTTCTCAAATCGAGAATCTATCAGAATGCCCCTTCTACTTCAGCACTCAGATAATAAAAAATTTCTGCCCTTAGTGGAAGCTGGCCAATCAGAGTAGCCTATCACTCAAAGCTCTCCAATCTTGAAGAGATTTAACTCTTCACCTCCTGGTATTCTGATAGTGCAGCATTTTGAAGCCTGTTTTAAGGGCTGTCCACCACACCCATGTACTGGCACATTTGTTGATTTTGCCCATTTGCACGTTGGCACTTGCAGAAACATCTGCTCATATGAGCAGAGTTGTCCTAGTGGAGTAGAGAGACAGGTGGTCCCGTAGATAAGAGGGACCAAGACCATGAAGGGCTTATATGTTATAGCCAGTACCTGAAAATGAGCTCAGTAACAAATGAGCAACCAATGGATCAACTGCCGAATAAGAGTAACATGCACGCTTCATTTAACTATCACTAATAGCAGAGCTGTGACTGGTGGAAGTTTCCAAATTGATCTTTTGGGGAAAGCAAAGTATAGTGCTTTATAGTAGTCTGATTTTGATGTTACTATGGTGTGGATCCAGGTGACCAAGTCAGGTGCATCAAGGTATGGGTCCATTTTATGGGCTAGGCTGAGTTGGAAGGAAGCCTTTTTTGCAGTTGCTTCTTCAGTAATAAAGCTGGATCCAGTATGATCCCAAGACTTTTAACTGAGTCAGCAAAGATCAGCTCCATTGAAAGTTGAGTGGACAATGTCCTTCAAGGCATCTGTACCAGTTAGCATTACCTCTGTCTTTCAGGGTTAACCACTGCAGCCAGGCAGCAACTCAGGATCTCTACCACATCACCAAGATATCTGAATAAAGATATATAGAGCTGAGTATTAAAAACATAAGAGAAGGTATGTTGGATCAGGCCAACGGCCCATCAAGTCCAACATTCTGTGTCACACAGTGGCAAAAAATTTTATATACACACATACACTGTGGCTAATAGCCACTGATGGACCTGTGCTCCATATATTTATCTAAACCCTTCTTGAAGGTGGCTGTACTTGTGGCCGCCACCACCTCCTGTGGCAGTGAATTCCACATGTTAATCACCCTTTGGGTGAAGAAGTACTTCCTTTTGTCCGTTTTAACCTGTCTGCTCAGCAATTTCATCGAATGCCCACGAGTTCTTGTATTGTGAGAAAGGGAGAAAAGTACTTCTTTCTCTACTTTCTCCATCCCATGCATTATCTTGTAAACCTCTATCATGTCACCCCGCTGTCGACGTTTCTCCAAGCTAAAGAGTCCCAAGCGTTTCAACCTTTCTTCATAGGGAAAGTGCTCCAGCCCTTTAATCATTCTAGTTGCCCTTCTCTGGACTTTCTCCAATGCTATAATATCCTTTTTGAGGTGCGGCGACCAGAACTGCACAAAGTACTCCAAATGAGACCGCACCATCGATTTATACAGGGGCATTATGATACTGGCTGATTTGTTTTCAATTCCCTTCCTAATAATTCCCAGCATGGCGTTGGCCTTTTTTATTGCAAACGCACACTGTCTTGACATTTTCAGTGAGTTATCTACCACGACCCCAAGATCTCTCTCTTGGTCAGTCTCTGCCAGTTCACACCCCATCAACTTGTATTTGTAGCTGGGATTCTTGGCCCCAATGTGCATTACTTTGCACTTGGCCACATTGAACCGCATCTGCCATGTTGATGCCCACTCACCCAGCCTCAACAGATCCCTTTGGAGTTCTTCACAATCCTCTCTGGTTCTCACCACCCTGAACAATTTAGTGTCATCCGCAAACTTGGCCACTTCACTGCTCACTCCCAACTCTAAATCATTTATGAACAAGTTAAAGAGCATGGGACCCAGTACCGAGCCCTGCGGCACCCCACTGCTTACCGTCATCCACTGCGAAGACTGCCCATTTATACTCACTCTCTGCTTCCTATTACTCAGCCAGTTTTTGATCCGCAAGAGGACCTGTCCTTTTACTCCATGACTCTCAAGCTTTCTAAGGAGCCTTTGATGAGGAACTTTATCAAAAGCTTTCTGGAAGTCAAGGTAAACAACATCTATTGGGTCTCCTTTGTCCACATGTTTGTTCACCCCCTCAAAGAAATGTAACAGGTTAGTGAGGCAAGATCTTCCCTTGCAGAACCCATGCTGAGTCTTCCTCAATAACCCGTGTTCATCAATGTGCCTACTCATTCTGTCCTTGATAATGGTTTCTACCAACTTTCCCGGTATTGAAGTCAGACTGACTGGCCTGTAATTTCCCGGGTCTCCTCTGGAACCTTTTTTAAAGATGGGGGTGACATTTGCTACCTTCCAGTCCTCAGGAACGGAGGCAGATTTCAATGAAAGATTACAGATTTTTGTTAGAAGATCCACAAGTTCAACTTTGAGTTCTTTCAGAACTCTCGGATGTATGCCATCCGTACCCGGTGACTTATTAGTTTTTAATTTGTTTATCAGTTGTAGGACCTCCTCTTTTGTCACCTCAATCTGACTCAGGTCTTTCAATACCCCTTCCAAAATTAGTGGTTCTGGGGCGGGCAAAAAGTTCTCATCTTCCACAGTGAAGACGGAGGCAAAAAATCCATTTAGCTTCTCAGCCATTTCCCCATCCTCCTTCAGTAATCCTTTTACCCCATGGTCATCCAAGGGCCCCACTGCCTCCCTGGCTGGTTTCCTACTTCTAATATATTTGAAGAAAGTTTTATTGTTGGTCTTTATGTTTTTTGCAATACGCTCCTCATAGTCCCTTTTTGCCTGCCTGATCACAGTCTTGCATTTGATTTGCAACAGCCTGTGTTCCCTTTTACTAATCTCACTTGGACTGGTTTTCCACCGCTTAAAGGAGTCCTTCTTACCTTTTACAGCTTCCATTACTTTGTTTGTTAACCACGCAGGCCTTTTCTTATGCCTGTTTGTGCCTCTCCTAACTTGATAATACTTAGGAAGTATTATCAAGTTAGGAGAGGCACAAACAGGCATAAGAAAAGGCCTGCGTGGCATAAGAAAAGAAATAAGCATATTGATGACAACAACCCCAAAATAATGAAAGATTTGTCCTAAGGGCTTTACATAGAGATTTAAAAACACGGGAGATAGAAGTGCACCCTGTGAAATCCCACAAGATAGGTCATACACTGATGATTGATTTCCAATAGCAGCAGTTTGAATCTGATTCATGAGGAATGGGTTGAACCAGTTCATCACAGAACCCCTGGCACTTGCTTTTGTCTCTTGGTGCCTCAACAAGATGGCATGATCATAAGCAGGCGATAATGGGCCAAATCATTTTTCTGAAGTCATGGTTTTTAAAGTAGTGGCCAAATAACTGAATAAGCTGAGGGAAGATGCCTTGAGTTAGACTGATTTATATTAGTTGTTAGGGGTTTATTGATGTGGTCCTTACATGATTTTATCAGCCAGGATGGGCAAGGATCCAGGGTACAAGTAGTGACCTTCAGAGATCTTAGGATATTGTTCACATCCATCACAGAAGCTGGGTCAAAATGATCCATAAGTAGCTCAGTTGGTATATTTGGCCTTTCTTCTGGATTATCTATGTTATAGCTGACATCAAGATCAGTACATAGTTTCAATATTTTATCAACAAAAAAACTTGGCAAATGTATTACAGCTAATTGTTCCTGGGACATTAGAGACTGATTAACTAAAGGAAAGAAGTCAGGTGAAGACATTAGAGACTCAGATTTAGGTAGCATC
Source organism: Heteronotia binoei (assembly GCF_032191835.1). Lineage (NCBI taxonomy): Eukaryota > Metazoa > Chordata > Lepidosauria > Squamata > Gekkonidae > Heteronotia > Heteronotia binoei. The sequence continues at coordinate 69,468,715 of NC_083225.1, forward strand.
AAATGCTGAGGTACCTTGAGTAGCCAACTAGCTATGAACATGAGCATGAACTAACTGATGCTATAATAGTTGAGAAATAAACTTCCTTTGCTGTTGTCACTGCTGTTTCACAGGTCTTACAGTGAGCTCTATAGCACAATCTATCTGATTCAGTATGCCAACACCATTCTAGATATCTCCCACCTGTTTTCAGATCACCCAGCCATGGATTTTGTTCAACAGGCAGGAGAGGTTGATGAAGTACAATATTTCCAACAGCTTCAAGCAGCTTCACAGTCCATGTTAGCACTGTGGCCTCAACAGTACATGTTTCTGGAATCCTGAAATTCTTCAAGGCATTCTAGAATCCAGTAGGATGCTTGAGTATTACACTGAAGGTCTGGAAGTTCAAACACTCATATGAGACAGACCAGTATACTATCTTTTCACTCAAAGTAGAAGCAGGGAGGTAAATGATGCAGCAAAATGAACATAAGAACATAAGAGAAGCCATGTTGGATCAGGTCAATGGCCCATCCAGTCCATCACTCTGTGTCACACAGTGCCCCCACAAAAAAAAATACCCCAAACCAGGTGCCATCAGGAGGTCCATCAGTGGGTCCAGGACACTAGAAGCCCTCCCACGCAGGCTGTCATTTACTGAGGAATGTGGTTACCAAGCTAGCACATGAAATCTATAATAAGAGACCTCCTTTCCTTGCAGCCTCAAAAACAAAGCAGTTAGCAGACACTAATAGATAATAAACAAGGAAATAAATTGAACCTGAGATTTTCCTTTATTTAATCTTGCCTACTTTGACTCCATATGCAAATTTTTTACCTGTGGATGGATTTCTTTTATACCATCAGTTGTTACATAGAATCTATACCATATTGACAGCTATTGCTGTTTAAAGACGTATACATTAAAAAAAACAGTGCCTTCCAAACAAATGGTTCTGCTAGCCATGCCACATTGCTATGGATTGAGAAAAATAACTCCTGCTGAAATCCCTTGATCTGTGTAACTATTAGCAGCACTTGCTTGAGCTCTGCCTTCAGCTGCAACTGGTCATCCTATTATATGCACCAACTGCCTTGGAAATTCTGCTACAGCTGAGGGTTGTTTGAAAATAAACAAATGCCAAACTGAGCACATTTGATTTCAGAGAGGGGACTCTTATTTACATGGAGGGGGATAACGCATAAAGAGCTCATTAATCTCTTCCATTTACCTGAATAATAGCAACAAAATCAGAGCTTCAATTCTGATTTATTTTGTACTTTAGGAGAAAATGTTTATTCATTTGCCTACCTCTTGAAATTGATATAATTGTGTTACCCCTAATTTTTAAGAAATGAAGTTCTATTAAAAATGAGACTGTGCCCTCAGTTTACAAAGGATGATGTTGTCTACCATATGGACAATTTCCTAGAGCGCTGGAAGTAATGGACAGCTTTTTAAGTGCCTAAGCTATCGCAATGAGCTGGATTCACATATGTTGCATAACAAGTGCTATTAACATTGGGCAGCTCATCCTTATCCTTCAGAGATATCTAATTTGGATCCGGCTAGTACATTTGCATGCCGAACCACAAACTTAATATTTGTAGCCTTGAGATATATGTAAAGATTAGACAAATCAATCAAGAGAATTATATTTTTCCTTTAATTTCTCTGCACTTTGGTTTAGCCCTGAAGTCTCCAGGGCTCAGTTTTCTTCTCCCTGAGAAATGAAGCTGTTGAAACAGACTATTTCCAGAAATGAATGTAGTAGTGATTGAAAACATTGGTGTACAGAAAGAGTGCAAAGACCCAGAAAGGATTTTACTCTGCTTTAGGACTTGCCAGAAACTCTATGGTTTTACTGTAGATGGTTTTACCAGTAACTTCTATTGTAGTATGATGTCCCTTTTGGATTTTCTCCCAGAAGTGATGCTGTCATGCCTACAGAACCCGCTTGCCTCTGCCTCCTCTCCCAGAGTCCCACTGATTGCTGGCAAAAGTAACGAACATGTAAAGAAAAATCAAGTGTATACTGTACACAGATCATATGTGTGTCCATTATAACTTCTGAACAGGATAACATCTAAGAAGTTTGAAAATAAAGAGGGTTGTATTTTATCCTCAGTGTCCAAGGATTATGCATCCTGATTGGTTATTAATTCATTTGTAGATAAAATTATAACTTGTCTTGAGGCTCTTGAATATTTTTCATTCATTGACAATGCACACTTGAATAGGGCCTCATAATTCTTTGGTAGAGGTGGCATTTTCAACAAAACATAGGGGCTTTTAATTGGGTTACAGTTGTGAAAAATAATGTCAGAACATTATCTTAATGGAGTAGGAAATTCTATGGCTAATAAAGGTGTCACATTTCCTGAGACCTAAGAACACCCATATTTTTATGGTGGCAAGTTGTCAGTAGGAAGTAAGTTATGATAAGCTTTAACATGATGATTATCTTCTTAGCCAACTGTATAGTGGTGTCTCTTGATATACAGCCATTTGATAGTAAGCGAGAATAAAGCCCCCAAAATGGACAGTACAACTAATGCATGTTTCCCAGTGTAATTCAACAAAGGATACAAATTTTAAAGTGCCTTTTGGGAGCAATGGTAAAAGACTAATCTAAAAACCATGATCTCAGTATCTCAAATTGTCTACCACATAACCTCTTTGCATAATTTCTAAGCATATTCTTCTCCCCCCCCCCCCCGGTAAATTAGCTTGAAGAGTACACACACACACAGAGGACAATTAGATACAGAGGAGGAACTTGGTATCAAGTCATCCAGAGGTAATCTGGAAATATTCCAGAATTACAATTGAACTCAAGACAACAGAGATCTGTCTCCTGAGAAAATGACTTCCTTTGATGGGCAGTTCTGGAGGGTGGACTCTGTGGCATTATATCCAACTGAGGTCTCTATCCTCCCCAAATCTTGCTTTCCTCAAACTCCACCAAAGACTCTCTGGGAATTTTCCAACCTGAAGCGGGCAACCCTAGCTAGACCTGGTCCAATTAATTCTCTCTCAAAGGCCAAAATAGGGCTGGAAAGAGCCCTGCTCCCTCCCCCTGCCTTTTACTCACAGAAACTACAGCCTGGAATACTATGGTTGCCTAGCCAGTGAAGGAATCTGTTGCTTAAAGCTATAGGTGCTCCTTTATCATTTTTGGATTTTTTAAAGCTACCTAGTGTATTTTTTTTAGATTTCACCTTTTTCTGAAAACCTAGGACCCTTTTTGGATTTGTAGAAAGATGTGTCTTACTCCAGTCACCAGATTTCAGTATCCAAAATATCCTGACCTCAGTATTACACTATACACACAAACACACACTAAGCAATTTTGTAAGGAAACAGATGTTTGTCTCACTTTATAATAGTAATCATTAAACATTTATTAAGCAGTCCTAAAACCTGGACATTTTTCTTAGTCTTGTTATGAGTAGGAGCCAAACTCTGGAGTAAAAATACAGCAGTGTAGATTTTTTAAATTCAGCACATTGTCTTTCATGAAGAAACATCTGATTGCTACTAGTTGCCAAATATTATTCAAAGCAAATTCTGAAAAACTGCAGCCATATTCCAAGATGACATTTAACCATGAGGTATATAATGTATGACAACCTGCATGTTTGAACTTCAGTCATTTTTTGTTGCAAATAGTTCCCTCAAAATGTCTTCACCATCTACTTTCCCCAGAAATCAATAACTTCCACTGCCCTTTAGCATGTGTGAATCTAGGTCATGGTGTCCTGTTATATTACAAGTCAAATTTCTGCAAAATGACTTTTGAGAATCTGGATGCTACAGGATCCAGATGTTGTTACAGATGGTCTCCAAGGAGAGACAATGTGAAAGAATCTTAATGAAGAACAGAGAAAAAAACTTCATAATAAAGAACAGGACTCTGGGAGAGTGTAGAGTTTGGGAACTAGAAGGTGGTCCAAAGGCCACACAGTCCATCTCCTCTGCTGTAAGGCAGTGCTATCCTTCCCCAGTGCCTTAGCCAGGGTTTTTCATCTAGTGGAGCACGTTTTTTGGGGTGGGGCACCAATTATGCTTATACTTACTTAAAATAATAAATAAATAAGAAAATCACACCCACAAAATGAAGTATGTGTTTTAATATTTTTTTTTAAATGTGAGCCACCAAGAGTCTGGCATTCCTACCTCACCAAATGCTGACATCGATTGATTCCATTAAAGATTGATTCCAGTGGATCTCCAGGTCCCACCTGCAGTCTCTCATTCCCCTACTCCCCAGTGCAGAATTCAGCGTTCATCACACAATAGAATCACAGAATCGTAGAGTTGGAAGCAACCTCCAGGGTCATCTAGTCCAAACCCCTGCATAACTCAGGAAACTCATAAATACCTCCCCCCTAAATTCATACCTCCCCCTAAGTACTTCCATTGGATTTCCAGGTCCCACGTAGAGTCTGGCATCCCCACCCCCCAAATGCAGACATTGGGATTATTTTAAAGATTGATTCTAGTGGCTTGGGGAAGAGAGAGGCAGAGGCAGCAGGGAAATGGAGGGCACAGCAGCACTTGGCTTGCCTTGCTGGTTTGAGGAAGAGAGAGGCAGCAGGGAACAGAAAGCATCTTGCAAGAGAGGGTGACTGATGATGGCAGCAACAAGGAGGAGCATAAGAACCTGAAAGTCGGGGTGGTAAGTGGTGGTGCCAAGACTCTTGTGTTCATGTTAAAGTGGTGGGGCCAAGATCCCCGCCGTAGCTACTGCCCTGTCCTTCCACTCACCTGTCACTCATTTATCAATCTGCCTTCCTCATCATCCCTGGCAAACTTCAAACACAAACTTGAAGTGAAGAAATGGCTTCATCTCTTAGAAAATTGCAGCTGCCCTTATACTTCTAATCTCCCACTATCCCGAAATTTCTGCTGTTTATTGATTTTTGAAGTTTGATGTTGACAGGTATACAAATTACCTCATTAGTTCTTGGGAGTCTTTTTCACAGTATGCACAGAGAACCAGTAATTAAATCCAAAATCACAGCAGGGTGGAATTCCCAAACTAAATATTTGTCAGGAAACACATTATATTAGTACCTCATAAGGCAGGGGGGGAAATTAGATCAAGCCTGCAGGTCCTAGCAATTCTTTGATCCTAGCTATGCCTCCAAAAGGAACATATCCCCAGTTTCTGGTCTGAAAAGAATTAACCCACATAATTAGTTGTCCTGCAATCATCGATCATACCCTGAAAGGTTTTGGGGTTTTTTACCCTTTACATTTTTTTAAAGTATGGCACACTATTATTTTTAGTGCATGTTGTATAGTTAAATTCAAAAGCCCAGATTTTATTATTGATTGTACAGCCAAGTTAGGTTTACAGGCAAGTTCTTCTGAATATATTAGTCAAAGTGGATACTTAGACATGTATGGTCTCAGCCATAATCTGTAATGGTGCCCAGCAATGGAAATGTCCAAAGAAGACTGCTAGGGGGCTAGTGCCATAAAGAAACCTGAAACGGAAGTCTTTTTAAAAAAACAAAACCTGCAGCCTGTCATTTGGAAACCTCTCTAATGCCTGAATTTTTTACATTGCTTTTCTTTGGATTTTAATGTTAGCTCTGAACCTAAACCAGATCATCGTAAATAGTGTGGTATCATATACCTGAATGCCATATGCCAAGGTGTTTGTGGATTTCTTTCTTGTTAACATAAAATTAATATAGGTCAAACAATATTGATTGTTCAGAAAACAAAAACAACCCCTCCACAAGAGAAGGCTATGAACCTTGAGCTGTAGATAAGAGCCAAGGGCCAATAGCCTGGGCATGACCAGATGTATGAGCCTTTCAGTAGAAGTCAAAGGACTACTACTGAAAGGCTCATGCATCTGGCCATGCCCAGGCTTTTCACACCTGACACGAAAAGGGAGACAAACAGTCCTGTTGAAAAATAAAATAGCACACAAAAATAACCCTTCATACTGATTCTGCAAAAGTAGGTGCAGAATTTTAATATTTTGATGTATACTTTTGTGTGATACATTTATTACTATCCACATATAGACTCCCTTGAGGTGGTTTTCTTTCATCCTCTGATTGCATTGCCTTTGCATCTACTTTGTAAATGTTCATTTCAGTTCAGTAATTTGTCCTATTATGCATCATTTCAAATGCTGATGACAAATTGCAGGATAAGACCCTGTTGTCAGCTTCCTAAGGACATCTTACTGTTGAACTACTGTTGAACTACTAGATGATCTGTTTTAATAGGGCTGCCTGAATGTTCTTTTCTTAAAATAAAGCAGTAGATGGCACTATGTCTCTCTCTCTCCCCTAACCACCCACACATTTATTTTGCAGGAAACTTCTTTGGTATGGTTATATATATAAACTTCATTGGGATCTTCCCCCATGCAATCTTGGTCATTTTTTTGTTCAGGGCAGAGCCAAAACAAAGGTCCAGATCACACCAGAAACCATTTCTTCTGCATACGTCCTCCTAGAAGCCAGCATGGTGTTAAATGGAAGTGGCTCCCATACCATATCAGCTCTAAATGATCTGTCTCGTTGCCCTTGTTCCTGCAGCCTGCCAGTGCTAATCTGAAATGGCAGCAATGACACAGTTTGGCTTTATACTCCATAGACATAAATGCATTTATATTATGCAACAAACTTACAACTGGCTTATTGAATTCTTTAAAAAAGAACTTTTGCATTTGTCAGATGACTAATGGCAATAATTAGGAATGAAAGACAACAAATATTGCTATCCATTATTCCTTGAAAATTTAAACAGGAAGGAAGGAAGGAAGGAAGGAAGGAAGGAAGGAAGGAAGGAAGGAAGGAAGGAAGGAAGGAAGGAAGGAAGGAAGGAAGGAAGGAAGGGACTTTTACACTTCTTTTTAATGTGAATAAGCATCAGTTCAGGCTATGGTTCCCTGAGGCTGGAACAGGGCTGGCAGCTTTTACCCTTTGTGAGGATATGCTTTTGCCTGGTTTATTGCATTACATGTATTAGAAAGGTTGATAAAGCATATACTCAAGAGAACTTAGGAGAATGATTTCAAATGCCAAAGGCATTCTTACAAACATATCCACCAAGGACAAATAGAATTAGGACATTTCAGCCTGCATAATTTATGGTTTTTAAAAAAGAAATCTACAGTAGAGGAAAAGAAAAGCCGACAGAGAAGGCTAAAATATGCCTCTAAATTGCTAGACTGAGAAGAATGTTTGACAGGTTTGCATCTATCAGTGTAGAAAACTGAGGATTTTTTATTATTGGGGATATTATCAATGGCTGTTTCACATACTACACTGTGACAAATATTGGTGTGCAACCATATATTGCTAAGACAAATATGGGAATATTCAAGGTCTATGTTCAGTCAAACCTGTGTCGTTGAGCTGTGTCCCTAATGATCCATAAGGCCCATTCACATTTTTACTTTTTAAAGTGTATTTTCAATGTCTTAGGAGTGCAGCAGAAAAGAATCAAGAGAACTCTTGAGATTGTTTTTACATATTCCTCACATCATAATAGCTGAACAATCCAAATTACCAGTTCATTTCTGATTGCCTGAATTTCCATAGCTATACTGGCAGTCACATACAGGATGACACAATTATGAAATAACAGTTAAGGGGAAAACTAGATGAGACATGAGAGGTCTGCCATCAGTCATCCTGTGACTTTTAAAAATAATTTGTTAAATATATTGCATAGATACCTTACGTTTCCCCCCTTGAGGTACAAAGCAGCAGTAGAAGAGTTGGTTTTTATATCTCCTTTTTCTCTGCCCTACAAAGTCTCAAAGATGCTTAACAATCACCTTCCCTTCCTCTCCCCAAAACAGGCACTTTGTGGGATGGATGGGGAGGAGAGAATGCTGAGAAAACTGTGACTGGCCCAAGGTCACCCAGCAGGCTTAATGTGGAGGAGTGGGAATCAAACCCAGTTCCCTAGATTAGAGACCACCCCTCTGAACCACAGCAGATGCTAGATTTCTCTCCCAGTGCATAAAAGTGGCACTCAGCAATCAGGAATCAAAGCTAACATGAAGGAATTGGCTGATGATAGCCATTAGGGACAATGGTAGGTCCAACTGAATGTATTTCTCAGATATATGTATCATATGCACATATCATACATTAGCTGTATAAATAAAAACTGTCTTGTCTGGAATGCTGTTTTTATGTCCCTGAGATTCAGTGATAATGTTATGTACCTGACAAACAGAAATAAAGGTTAAGAATTTGGGGGCTAATAAATCTGATCTATATAGGAAAATGTGTTATTGACAGGTCTCATTTTGGGCAGGAACCCACTGGAGTGGAGCTCCAGAACCTCTAAATTTTATTGTGTTCTTTCTTTTCTTAACCCCCTCCCCCATACTTGCTTCTGGGCTCCATTGTTCAAACCCCCAATGAGAATCTTGCTGAACTCTAAGATTTGACAAACTTTCTAATATTCCCCTCCCTCCCAAAATGGGAAAATAACCAAAACATATAAAACTGACAAATAAAAAATCTTCATTGTGCTACTGTGATCACAAAGGAAAAAGTTATGTAAAAAGTATGATGGGATTAAGGTTTTCTTATGACAATTATAATTCAAGAAGCATTTTAAGGTAAATGCTGAACTGATATAATTAGTACACCTTCTGGTGATGTCAGGGGTATGTGACATATGTAAATGAATTGTGCTAATAAGCTCCAGCACCTGGTTATTGACAATTGTACATTAGAATGGGTCTTTTAAACCTTTAGAAAAAAGGAAGCCCACTAATCTTGAAACGTAAAAGGGTGAGAGCTAGCTTTGGAAAGGTTGCTTGCTACTATATTGCAGGGCCTTTGTTTCCCCCAAGTTTCCACTGTTTCCAAATGTAAATGTAGAAGTGCATATAAAAAGTTTATACAAGGTCATCCACCCTTAATATGCTGTAGCAATCCATAAATGCTGTTGTTTCTTTCACCACTTTTCTCATCCTTCCTCCTTAAAGGTCACATTTAAGTGCTTTGAACTTTCATGGTCTATTGGAATTTGTTAGAAATGAATTTAGTGTAACCACTTAAAACACTTGATACTGCAGTTTCTTGTATCAGCTCTCCTTCAGTTTTAATTTCATTTAGATGATGGAATACATCTGGTTGTTTTAATTAGCAGAGCTCCTCCATTAGGAATATCAAGCTAGGTTCAAGAAAGCAAGATTACAAACATGCATTTCTGCTTTTTGTGCATAACATTCAAGCAGCTCTCTACAAAACAAGCAACCATGAAGAAAATCTCAGTGATGGAACTGTACTGTAACTTTACACAGAAAGTGACATCATTCATGCATCTTTATCTGCTGAGAATATCAGTGTACAGTAGGTAAAATCCCTGAGACCTTGAAAAAACCAGTCACGGACATAGCCCTGACCTGGATAGCCCAGGCAAGCCCGATCTTATCAGATCTTGGGAGCTGTCACGCCCCTGCCCTTCCCGCGGTCCCCCGGTGTGGCTGACACCCCTCTGGCTTTGGCCGCCCCTTTTAGGCCTCGTGCTGGTGTCCCCCTGAGGTCTCAGGGGATGGCTGGGTTGCCATCAATATGCAGATGACACCCAGCTCTATCTGCTAATGGACGGCCGGCCCGGCTCCGCCCCAGGGAGCCTAGATCGGGCTCTGCAGGTTGTAGCGACATGGCTCAGATTGAGTGGGCTGAAGTTGAACCCAGCGAAGACAGAGGTCCTTTGTGTGGGTCGCGGCGCCCTAGGAGGGGAAATAGCTCTCCCAACTTTCGATGGCGCACCATTGAAACCAGTGCGCCAGGTAAAGAGTTTGGATGTTTTACTGGAGCCTTCATTATTAATGGAGGCCCAGATAGCAGCCACTGCCAAGTCAGCATTCTTCCACCTGAAACGGGCAAGGCAGTTGGCCCCCTTCCTGGAACGCCGTGACCTCGCAACAGTGATCCATGCAACGGTCACCTCAAGATTGGACTACTGTAAGGCCCTCTACTTGGGGCTACCTCTGTGCCGGACCCGGAAGCTGCAGCTGGTGCAGAACGCATCGGCCAGGCTACTATTGGGGCTCTCGAAATGGGAGCACATACGGCCGGGGCTGTGCGGACTGCACTGGCTGCCAATCACCTACCGAGTCCAGTACAAAGTGTTGGTTATTACCTTTAAAGCCCTATATGGCCGAGGACCAGCCTACCTAAGGGACCATCTCTCCCCATATGAACCCCAGAGAGCACTGAGGTCAGTGGGTAAAAATAAAATGACCACCCCTGGGCCGAGAGAGGTCAAACTCCAAAACACCAGAGCACGGGCCTTTTCAGCCACGGCTCCTGCACTGTGGAACCAGCTTCCGGAGGAAGTGCGGGCCCTGCGGAACCTTGACCAGTTCCGCAGGGCCTGCAAGACCGCCCTTTTCAGACAAGCCTATGCTGATATCGACTGCTGAGTTGCTAGGAATAAAAGAACCGCCATCTATAATATTACCATGGAACTTTCTAAACTGGCAGAACCAGCGCCAGAACAGTTTTATTGCTGCCAGATACATTTAATGTAACTTAAATTATGTATTTTAACTCAATTAACTGGTTTTTATGTTTAATTTTTAACTGTTAAATTTAAAGTTTTACCTATTTATGTTAATGTATGGAATGTTGTTAGCCGCCCTGAGCCGCCTTGGCGGGGAGGGCGGGATACAAATAAAATCTATTATTATTATTATTATTTAAAAACAGACAATTATGATAAATTACTTAAATAAATTAAAAAAAGACTTGGAAAAATGGCATGACTTGAATCTATCCTTAATGGGAAGAATAGCCTTAATAAAGATGAATATCCTTTCAAGGCTATTATTCTTGTTTCAAACTATTCCAGTATTTTTAAATAGTGAATTTTTTCAAGAACTGAACAAGATGGTCTCCAAATATGTTTGGCAAGGCAAAAAACCTAGAGTCAAACTAAAGACATTGCAAGATTTCAAATTAAGAGCAGGTATGGACCTTCCAGACTGGCAATTGTATTACAAAGCTTCTGTGCTTTTGTGGGTAAGAGACTGGATACTATTGAATGATAAGAGACAATTGTTGTTAGAGGGACATGATCTCACTATGGGGTGGCATGTGTATCTATGGTATCAAAGACTTGAAGGCCATTCCTATTTTACGAACCATTGGTTTAGAAAATCCTTGTACCACATGTGGTCATGGTTAAAAATCAGAATTTATCAAAAAATTCCAAGATGGGTCTCTCCAGTAGAAGCATTTACTCATCCAAATCTTCTTAAACCAAATCAGAATTATAGATATGATGACTTGTTGGGAAAAGATAATCAGTTGAAAACCAGAGAAGAGTTGGAAAATATGGACATCAAAATGAACTGGTGGTTGAGAATACAAGTTGAATCTAGGTATGCCAAAGACAAGACGACAGGTTTCAATACAGAACAATATCCATTTGATAAAATATTTTGGGGTCCACAGGAAAAGCTAATCTCCAATTTATATGCATATCTACTTCAGATGAAGACACAAGACAAAGTTGTAAAAGATTGTATGGTTCAATGGGCGAAAAATTTTGGTCACAATATCACATTAGAAGAATGGGAGAGACTGTGGAAGTTCAATGTTAAGCTAACTAGGTCAGTAACTTTTAAAGAAAATTTGTATAAGATGTTTTATAGATGGTACTTGACTCCACAAAAATTGTGTAAGATTTATACTAATATGTCTAACAAATGTTGGAAATGCACTAAACAGGTTGGTTGTTTTTATCATATGTGGTGGACATATGAGACAGTGGGTTATTGGAAAATGGTACACGAAATATTACAGAAGATTACGAAGACACAGATTCAATTCAAACCAGAACTATTTTTATTGAATATATTTTCTGAGGACTATTCCAAAGAAATGAGACATTTGTTGGCACATTTTAACACAGCAGCCAACATTCTCTTGGCGCAGAGATGGAAATATTAGGAAATTCCCATGAAAATAACTTGGTGGGAAAAATTCTGGAAACAGCAGAGCTGGACTTTCTATCCCAGCTGTTGGCTGGAAGAGCTAAGGAAGACGCAAGAAAATACTGGATGAAATTCTATGCCTGGTTAGATACTCAAGACTCTTAAGATTCTTTGGTGTGAACTTATTTCTCCTTTTTTCCTGTATTTTACATTACAAAATTGCCTTTACTGGAATTGTCAAAACCAATAGATATCTTAACCAAAAGATTTATAATATAAAATATTAAAATGTTGATGATGTTCAACTTAGAGATAATAATATGGCACAATTTATGTAAAGAAAGTATTGCAGATGTAGACTTGTACTCTTTGAAAGTATCTTTATGCAGAATAAGGTTAAAATGTATTGTGCTCTCTATTCCCTCTCCCTATTTTTTCTGAAACTAATAAAACTTTTTAAAATCTGAAAAAAAAGAAAAGAAGTACTGCAATCCTGCCATGACAAGATAGCTTGTCATTTTGGGTATGTCAAAACCCTGCACCTAGTGAATAGACAATTTTGGTGGCCATTTATGAAAAGGGACATATCTGAATATGTGGCCTCCTGCCCAATTTGCCTAATGGCAAAATGGTGAGCAGGAAAAGAGCCAAGATTATTACAACCACTAGAGACAGCAGCCTGACCCTGGTCGGTGGTGTTGCTGGACTTTATCATGGAGCTCCCTCCTTCCCAGGGAAAACCCGTAATTCTTGTAGTAGTGGACACCTTTTCTAAACAAGCACACTTTTTCCCATGCTCCCAAATACTGACAGCTAAGAAACTAGCCCAATTATTCTTTCAACACGTGGTGAAATGACACTCCTTCCCAGATAAATTGATCAGTGACAAAGGAGTACAATTTGTTACCAACTTCTGGTGTCCTGTAAATTAACGTATTGAGCAGGGACTGAGCTCTGCGTATTATCGTCAGACAGACTGAGAGAGTGAACACGTTGCTGGAACAATACTTAAGGTGCTTTGTGAACTACCTGCAGTCAAATTGGGCAGAGTTGCTTTCTTTTGCAGAATATGGTTATAATAACAGCATGCAAAGTTCCACCAAATCTTTCCCCTTCCTGGTGGTGAATGGCTATGAAGGGAAGCCCTTTCCCCAGTTACCGGGAGGACCGACAGCAGAAAGTCCATCCACCTTCGAGCAATGGTGGGGGAAATTGGGGAAGGCCTGGAGCAACATCCAGGAAAACTTGGAACTAGCCAAAGAGACATACAAAAAGCATTATAATAAGCATCACTCACCTGCTTGGGACTTTTAAAGTGGGAGATACAGTGTTTCTATCCACCAAGAACTTGCCGTTACCACAAATGTCTAAAAAACTGGCCTACGAATTCTTGGGACCATTTCATATAAAACGTGTGATCAACAAAGTGACTGTAGAACTAGAATTGCCAAAATTGTTTAGTAAGATACACCCAATTTTTCATTGCAGTTTACTTCAAAAAGACCCTGAAGTGATGCCCTGGTACCCTAGCCCAAAAGCACTGGATCCTATCCCAGTGGGAGATCAGAATCACCATGAAGTAAAAGAAATCTTAGATGCTAAGCTGAAGCAGGGTGTATTATACTTTCTGATTAGGTGTAAACATTTCTCAGTGGCCCATGACGAATGGGTAATAAATTCAAATGTGAAGGCCCCAGCATTAATTAAACAATTCTATGCTAAATATCCATCAAAGCCCAGAAGGGGTGCTGAGGGGGGCAGTATGTCAAGCGTGCTCATTTTTGGACCGCATTTTATTAGGTAGAGAGCCAGCTCTCCAGTTCTCCCCCATTATTTACAACCAAGAGGGCACGTAGCAAAAACATCTAGCCCTGGGATGTTTACATTATAGACTGGCAGTTGGTACCTCAAAGCGGCCTCCCCCAGTTTCACACAGACAGCCTTTATCGGTTCACAAATAAGTATGAGAATGTTTCTGATGTTTTCAATAGCGTAAGATGCCTTAGTATGGATAGATAGTTGTTTAGTAATCTTTGAACCCGTGACTCAAGTATGCATCTGTAATGTAACCTTTGATGCTATCCTATATAGCAACTGTGTAACTGTTGGTACTCCATTACTCCCAAGTTCCTGAGTTTCTTACAATAAACATATCTTTTGATTCAAAACAAAAGGACTCTGCTATTGGAAAATATCGGCGCTTGATAGGTTGTAATGGGAAAAGAACAAAATGCTGAGCTCTTGGACATGCCAAAAATATCTTTTTTGGATTCCGACCTCAGGTACCAAATTAAAAATTGTTTGTACAACTTCTGTTATGACATAGCAAAAACCGAAGACTGTGGATGATAATTTATTAAGACAATTCTTTTAAACTGTGTTAGAAATTATTTTATAGACTGTGTACCTGCTGTAATTGCCAAATTAACAATTCAAGCGTGATATAGTTACATTGATTTCAGAAAGCACTTTAGCTCTTGCACATTAAATCCTTAATTAACTGAAAATGTTTCTGTATGTTTTTATGGCACCACATACACTGATGCTTAATTCTTAATTGGCACCAGCGTCTATAGCATAACAATTCAATATGCTTCTTCCTTTAAAGACACATTTTAACTGTTATCAGAGAGGAAAACATTTTACTTTTCATGGAAATTAAACATGTTGCAGGAGGTCTAATTAAACACAATAATAGACAAAAAATCATTTAGACAGCAGTGTTAAGGAAAGACGCAATAAATACAAGTCACTAATCTGAAATGGTTGCAAATGCTGGTGAGGTGGAGCACAAAAGGTAATATCACTACTACAACTGGGGACACAGTTGGGCATAGTGCCAGATACGCTCAGGTTACTGGAAGGAAATAATCTGCTCAATATATATTGCTGCAGGGGTTTTTGGGTAGAAAAAAGTAGAGCAGGAACTCATTTGCATATTAGGCCACACCCCTGATACCAAGCCAGCTGGAACTTCATTCCTATGCATTCCTGCTCAAAAAAAGCCCTGTATGGATGGTGCTGAAAGACAACGAATAAAACAGGTAGTAGTGAAAGGGTGGCATACTTACATGAAAGGCAGGATTAGAAACAGAGGATTCTATTAAGGAAGCAGATGTTCTGAGTTAATGGTCCACTGGCAGAATCTCATAGGGCTAATATATGTTTTCATTCTGTTTGCTTTAATCAATGGCACACATCCACTGATACAGATAAGATACTTTTCTCTGGAAAGAAAAAAAAATGGTGTAAAGTAGGATTTGTGATTCCTCACTATCTCTTACACATGCCAGAAGTGTCTCAGCTTGTTCTCCAGAATTAAAAAATCTGATTGTTAGTGCAATCCTCAACAGAGTTGCATCCTTATAAACCTGTTGACATCAATAGATTTAGAAGGGTGGAACTCTGCTTGGGAAACCAAGGACCTCTCACCCAGCGCTGTTTTTTTACCATTAGCTCCCACTGTAAACATGGTTCAAAGATTAAAATTCATGTTACATTCCTCAGAAAAAGATATTCTTAATCTGAAGATAATCTGAAGTAACAGCCACTTATAATAAAGAAGAAATTGAGAGATTGCACCTTGAAATAACTGTCCTTCTAAGTCATCAATAAACAGATAAAATCACTGTGTCTGAATCTTCTCTCATTGGATGCAGGAGTTTTGACATTGACTTCAACGGGCTTATTATCAGGTAATTATCCTAATTATGAGGTAAAGAGCAACAAAAAGATAATTGCTATGGCATGTTTTGGGATTGTATTTAATTACTCAAAATAATAACCACAGTATTTATTTGCCATTTTGTTCTTTCAGTTTTTTAGTGATTTATACACTGTACAAAAGACACATTAAAAACAAGAATATAAGGGGAGTGGAGGACACACACAGAAGAACAAGGAATTAGTGCACTGATAAGTATGATCAATGTTTTCCCAAGCTAAGCACATAATTTTTATTTATGTATTCATGTAAAGCATTTCAGTGCTGCTTCTCAATAAAAAACTGAGCAATTTAAATAGTTAAAATGCAGTTAAAATAATCTACAGGGCTGAAGATTCAGCTTGGACTACTCAAGGGAAGCATGAATTGGCCCCAACATTTTGCAGGGAAGGGCTGTTTAAAATGATCCACCTGTGGCAGCTCTTAGGTCACACTGAATTCCAGCATGTTCTGGGGGATTCTAAACACATGCTCTGTTGAGGCTTCAGTGGATCCTGGAATATGAAGTTCCTTGAAGCTATCATGAAAGTTACCTCTTGCTGACCTCTCCCATCCCAGGGCAAAGCCCACCCTTTGGTTTACCATGGAGCTGGGTAACCTCAAGGGAGCCAGGAGATGTCTTGAACAATGCTGGCAGAGAATTCGTATTGATTGTGACAGAAGGTGTTACTATAAAGTCCATTGGAAGACCTATGAAGCTGTAGTAACTGTAGCAAAAAAGTCACTTTTCTGGATTACAGTTCACATCCATCCCAATTGTTTAAGGTAAGCATTTTCTTACTTCTAAATCTGAGCCTGTATTAGGTTAGAATCAGACAATTAGTTGTGATACTTTTGGAAACCCCCTCCCCGATAAAATATCATGGATACAGTTTGATGTGGATGATGTTTGTAATATAGGTTGGTCAAAAGAAATGCCTAATATCTCAATAGGCCTATTTATGTATCATTTTGACCCAGTTTCCATGATGCATGTTGACAGGATCCTGGGATCTCTGAAAGCCACAACTTTTGTCCCAGATCCTTTCCCATCCTGGCTTCTAAAAACATGCAAGAACAATGTCAATGAGCCAAACTCCAGATGTTCTTGGATAACTCATCTGCTCTGGACCCCTTTCACTTTAGCTTCAGAACAGGCTATGGGACACAAGTAACCCTGATAACTTTAGTTAATGACTTGCATCTCTAGGTAAACAAAAGCCTTGACTTTTTGTTGCTCCTACTGGAATTATTGGCAACCTTTGATACAGCTGCATGTGCTATCTTGCTGAAGTACTTTGTTACTGTATGTCTTGCATCTCACTGAGTTCCTGTTGCCTCAGCTTGAGGCAGGCACTCAGTGCAAACTAGGATCCTGAAGCTTGGAAGACCTGGCCAATCAGGATGCTAGGCATGTAACAACTTATAACAAAGAGATGTAAATAAAGGATTGTGAAGCGGGCCAATAGAGTAACTGTTGCCTGCTAGGAGTGTGTGGTTAACTATGGCCAGATTGTATATAGCTGCAGTTTTGCCTGTGCCTTTCTTCTTGCAATAAAGTGTTCTTGCTTGATTCAGAGCTGGCTGGACCCACTTTATCCCACCTTCATCAGTGAAATAAAGTGAGTTGGGATCAGAACTAGAGTTTAAAGCTAGAGTTTAAAGCCAGATAGAGTTTAAAGATAAGAACAACACCTTAAATTGGCCTCAGGAGGGGATCAGTAGCCAGTGTAATTGCTGTAGCATCAGAGTTACATGTCCCAGCAGCTGGCCCTGACCAGCAGACTAGATGCTGCATTCAGTACTAGCTTCTGCTTCTGAATACTCTTCAAGGCTAGTCCCATGCAGAGTGCACTGCAGTAATCCAGTCAAGATGTAACTAAGGCATGGATCACTGTGGCTAGATGTGACTGAACCATTTGACTCCCCGGTGGAAGCTGAATAAAAACACTGCTAACCATCCCAGTCACCTGGTTTTCTAAGATGACTACTGAGTTGAGGAACATTCCCAAGCAGCAAATTTGGCTTTGCAAGGGAAGTAGAACCCATTATAGCAGCAGTGATCTTAAGTCCCTCGTTTGCCTTTCTAATGACCCAGAAAATCTCTGTCTTGTTTCATTTTGTTCATCCTCTTTCAGCCTGTTAATGACCCCAAACACAGGTTTAGAACATTAACAGCAATCTCAGAATTAGGTGGAACTGAAAGGTAGAGCTGTGTATCATCTGAATCTTGGTGGCACTGCAGCCCAGGCCTCCTGACGGCCTCTTCCAGCAGCTTTACATAGATATTAAATAGCACCCTGCAGGTCAATGGCCATTGGGCGGAGCAGGGATCCTCCAGCACCACCTTTTGAGACCAACCCACCAGATAGGAATCAAACCACCATAACATGGTGCTTCCCAACTCAGTGCCAAAAGGTGACTCAGTAGGATAGTATGGTTGATAGTATCTAAGGCTGCTGAGAGTTCCAGCAGAATTAGAGTAACCTTCCTAGTTCTTGGTAGAGGTCATCATTAACCAAGATGACCAAAGCAGCCTCAGTTTCAAATTCTGGTCTGAAGCCAGTATGAAATTGATGCAGAAAATTAGTCTCTTCCAAGAGCTCCTGGAGCTGAGAAGCAACAACATGCTCAAGCACCTTGCCCAAGAATGCAAGATTGGAGACCAGTTGTAATTTCTCCAACATACTGGGGTTTATTTCATTTGTTTGTTTTGATTTCTAGCTTGCTGTCTCTGCACAGCTGCTCAAAGCAAAGTACAACAAACATACACAATTAATTTAGCAACTTCTCTCCTTCTTCCATGCAGGCATGATATTTTCCAAATAGGTCTAATCACTGCCTACTTGAGCATGGGTGGCACAACTCCAGTCCACTAGGCCCCATATGGAGGTTGGCAATCCTACTGGGTGGTCTTGGGCCGTCACACACTCTTAGCCTAAACTACCTCACAGGGTTGTAGTTAGGGCAGCATGGAGGAGAAGAGAATGCTGTAAGCCTCTTTGGGTCCCCATGGGAAAGAAGAGCAAGATATAAATGGATGAAATAAAAATACAATAATTTGGGCAACTCAAAAAGGTTGCAACTACAAAATATTGGCCACTACTAGAAAGTTCAATAGTAAAATCCCAAGTGTGATTTGTTTCAGGAGCATTTTCAGGTGTTTTGTGCCCTTTGAATAAACTATACATAAGAAATTTCCCCCATAGTTTTTCCCACAAGAGACATTTTTTTGAAAATAATTAGCTGAGGTGCTCTTTACTATTCAAAGATAATAATTTGAGTTGGATTTATATAAGATTTCTTTCAAAATGCAAATATGAGCATAATTAATACAGGGGTGGCGGGAGAGTAGGAAATGCAGCATTCTGATGATCGTGCAGTTAAAGCCATTTAAGTAGCTAGGCAAGCTTCCTCATAGAAAGACTTTCATTCTTTAGCATTAATGAAAAAGGAGGGCAAAAGAGTCACAGAGAGTCTGTCACCATCTAAATGTCCTTGCCATATATCAGCTATAAATAGCCTACCGATAATATATAAATCCATAGCTATGGAGTTACAATAGAGAAGTGTGAAAAGAACAAATATATGCATTATGAAGGGCATTTCCATTATGTGATTTACTGTGTGTCAGTAGACATGATTTATTTTGTCACCTCCAGATAATTTAAAGGCAAGGATTTTTATGTTGCATCTTTTAAAAAAAATCAATAAAAATATGCATATTGAAAGAAGCATAGCCCTAGAGGAATCATTGGCTTAGAATGTTTAAATTCTTTAAAGATTTCCCTTTCCCAGTGGGCTGAAACAAGATTGAATCTCTTAAAATCAGTGACTAGTTTACAGTTTAATTCAGTGATGCAAAAGCACCTTGGTGCAGGTGGAGGTGGTCAACAACGTGTTAAGATTATAGATCTATGTTTTTCTGATCAAAAATCAACTCCCGCATGGAACTAAATGGTTTTGTTGTTTCTGACCGTCCCTGGTGTTCTGAATTCTCCACAGAGAGTCTGCTAACTGAGTATATCTTTTGACTGTGCCTCTTCTTCAAAATGCTGCATAGCAACTTCGCCCCCTCTTCCATGCAAGCATACATGGTTCCCCAAACCCATACAGAAGTCCCCCCCCCCCCAAACTTTACATCAATAGCAATCTGAGAAGATTTTTCACCATCCTTTGAGTCTTGTGATATGGAGTTACTCTTGAATCAAGATGCAAGCCTACTGCTGCTAGTCCACTCCCCTTGTTCTCTACTTCACTTGCTAAGCTGTATCTTCATGTCACATGGCAAGAAGGAAAGGTAGACAATCTCAAGCTATATGAAGTCTGTGGGCCATTATTCTCAGTCTAACCTCCCTCTCAGGATTGTTGTGATGACAAAATGATAGGAAGGGAAAATACTGTATATTCCCCTGAGCTTTTTTAGGAAGCGCAGGATAAAAATAGACAAATATACTATGGCAATAACTCTGCAAGAGACTGTGCTGGACATCTTTTAAGACACTACTCCTCATGGGTTCTCCACCCCATTGCGCATGTCTTTTAGTATTTGGTAAAAGAAAACAGGTATGTTCTTTCATAGCAAGTAAATTTGACAAGGAGACGAACTTTTTCTTCTTGTGGGCCACCCTCTCCTCTCACTAGTCACCATTCACATTCTTGACTATTGAGGATGATCAATATGAGAGACAGTTCACCACCCTGTGGGAAGAACTGGAATTGCAAATGCTGTTGAGGAGGTCGTGGCTGGCTGCTCAAGTCCCCCAAGTTCAGTGCACTTATGGTTAAGTCAGTAGGCATAGACGGCAGACTGAGTTGTCACTAACTTTTACAGGATTGTGACAAGTCTTACCAGTAGCTGTTGTATATATTTCCTTTTTAAATTTTTGAATTCATATTTAATATAGATTCAGTCATTGCAGTGAATAACACATCTTCTCATTGCAAAGCAGTCAGGAGTTATCACACCGTAACATTTCAAGTTTTGATCAGTTCAGAAATGATTCACAGCCAAATATAGCTCTTTTTAAAAAATCATGCTTATATTCTATTCTAGGCAAAATCAAAATTCTATCCTTCAAGAGACCTGCAGCTGGCTTTCTAGACTGAAATGCTGGGCAACAGAAATCTATCACAACTTCTATAAAAGAGCAAGATTCAAGTGCAGCAGTGCCTTACAGGCCAATAAGACCACCAGGGTATAAGCTTTTGAGAACAAAGGGAGTATTGACTCATGAAAGCTCATATCCTGGGAATCTTCTTGGTCTGTGAGGTGCTGCTGGACTCCCTTCTAGCTTTTGTATTACTGACCAACATGGCTACCTGCCTGAAACTAACCTTTTCCATAAGGTAACATAGATTTCCCTGTGGAAGTCTGAGTCTGAAAGAGGTGCAACAGCTTAGATTCACTTTACGTAAACAGAAGCTTATGTGTATAATTTTGATTATGGCAAAACATTTTAAAAGTGAATATAACCAAAGAAAGTGAGAGAGTGTCAACTATTGTTTTGTTTTAAAAATCTGAAATACTAACCATTCTTGGAGATAAATTCTGAACTATTTACTTGTTTATTCTGTTTATCGGTGTTCCTATAAGTAAATTGTGTGTTTTGTGTGTGGATTGGCTGGATATCAAAACAGACTAAGGGAAATAACAGAGCTGGATACCTGGACCATGGAAGCATGTATGAAAATCCTGTGTGTTTATTTGCATATGTGTTTTAAAGATTAGCACTGATAAATGATAAACAAGGAGTCAGGATGGTAGAGGCAATACACAGAGTGGGTACAGGGGGTGGATGCACATGGTTGCAGCAGTCCCGGGGGAGGGCTAGGACCCTCTGCCCTTGCTTACCTGTCTGGGGTATCCTTGCATCCTGTATTGGGAAAGCCTGACCTACCTTTCAGTGTCTCTGTCCTGAGACTGGACCTGTAAATGTTCTGGGTAGAGCAATGTTAAGTAGTGTTTGTTCTCTCCTGTGCTCTAAATGTCCCCTCTGTGGTGTTAAGGGCCCCTTAGGTTTAATTTCTACTGCCAAAGTGCAGGGCTCTGTATTCTATGGGCCAGAGAAATGCATGCTATGCCCTATCATTGACCTATGAGTGGTCTTGGCTGGGGTTTATATACTGCTGGGGAAGGGGCTGTTTTAGTCTTCATCATGAGCTGCTCTAGTGCTCTGGGGGGAGGTAGGTGTGGGTAATTGTTTTCTCTCCTGCATAGCCCCTAGGAGATTGATCTCAGTTATGCCAGGCTTTCTAGAGGCATAGGGGGCAAGCACATGAGCCTGACCTATTCATGCCTTCTCTCTGGATTTAATGTGCACAATCACACATGCACATCTGCCTCCAAGTCTTGCCTGTACTTACCTCATCTTAGGACAGGCCGGGACCAGTTCAAATAGCTAACAGGAACTTCTAAGTAGCAAATCTCCAAAACACAAGCTGGGCATGTTTCCTGGCTGACTGAATGGCTGGGGCGCATGATGCAAATGCCCTGAAGGCGAAGGAACAGCCTGAATGCTCCTCTTGTGCACATGTGGCCCATGCCTCTCATGGCAGCAGGGTGGGGACTATGTAATTGTTGTGACACATCAAAGAGCATTGGCTTTTTCAAAGCTGGAATACTGCCGCACCAAATTCCCAGTGTGATCTACCCATAGGGTTGTGCTAACATCAAGGGCATGATGGCATTAGGAAGTCACCTAAATCCTGCTGTGTATATGGCATTCCCCCACTGATGCCCAGTTATACACTGGCATAGCAGCTATGCCTGTGCAGCACTAGCTCATTTCCAATGGAGACTGGTGTCAGTGGATCTCTGATTCAACAACATATCTCTGGGGCATGGCTGTGTACCAGCATGTGGTTTGGTCATCACTCCAAGCCCTTTCGGGCAAGGGTTCAGGATGGGGATCCAGATAAAGAGCTACAAAAGATACAGATTTGAGTGCAAAAATAGAATTTCTGTGGGGAAGATAGGAACAACAGTGTCCTAGACTGAGGAAAAGGAACAGCAATTTAGAAAGTCAATAGAATGAACTTAATAATTGAATTCAAAAATAGTATAGAAGGATTGTCACAAGCAGCCCACTCCCCCCAAGTGTCAACATATAAATCAAAGGCAATGAATGATATAAGGGGAAAGCCCACAGTTGTTCAATTTAAATTCAATTACCAAGCACAAATAATATTCTAATAAAGACTGAGAAAGGTGTGTGAGAAAAACACCAAATATTATTAATAGCTGGAGTGAGGATGTTTTATGATATGTTAGATGTTTAAAAGTTGCTGTTGTAAATTGCTTTGAGGAAAGTAGATTAAAAGGCAGGATAGAAATGCAAACAAGAGGCATGTTTCCATTTGGCAGAAGACTGTAAGACTGAAGAGGAAAGACAAAGAAAGGGGGGGGGAAAGGGGTACTCAGTTTGTCTCCTGCACTACCATCAGTGCCCTGGTTCATAACTAGCTTAGCAAGACATTCCGTTTCAATTAAAAGAATTTTGTGGTAGAAAGAAAGAGAGAGAGAGAGAGATGTTTAGCTATAATATAAAGAGTGGCTGAAGAAATCTATCAGCAGAGACACAAAACATAAATTTATTTGTGTAACTAAGAAAAAGGAAGGAATATGAAACAAGAAGGAACCAATTTTAGATACAATATTTGGCTAAGACACTGTGAATTAATAGCAGTCTGTATTTTGGTGTTATAAAGGCACTCAGGGGAAAAATAAGATGAAAATAAAAAGGAAAATATTGAAAGCTGGGTTTTTTCGTACATACAGCAGACTACTATATAGAAATTTTTTCCCCTAGGGGGTGGGGTCTATGAGAAAACAGAACTATACCAAACCTGCAAAAATATGAAAAAAGGGAAAAAAGGAGATCTAAGGTCTGTGTGTTAACAAATAGAGGTGAACAGGGGAGAAGATTGTAAAAGACACAAGATTTATGAGACATGACTATAAGAGAACACCAGAATAGTTGAACAGATGTGTGTTCATCAAGCAGAAATAAAACACAAAAATGGAGAAAACAGCCATCTGACAGTTATGGAGTATAGCTGGAGCAGGCAATGTGCTCACAAATAGCTCTACCAGTGTTTTTTTGTGCACTTAAAACCAGCTGCAGAAGACTGCTAACTGTACCAGGAAAGCTGTGCACGGGACCGGGTTAACCTCCCCTATACAGAAATAAACTCCCTCTGCTGCTATTAGCCCTGCTTTGAGGAAAAGAAAGGGATCTGAAATGGTTACACGCAGCCACTTCATCAGAAAAGAAGGATATATGCCAGTACTTCTGGGTGTACAACATGCAGCATGCAGTACATTAATCAAAACTTGTATTCTCCCTCTTATTGGCACTGTCAATAGTCTGAAAATATTTTTGTTTGCAAAATGTATCCCCTGCATTTCTGTCCTCATGAAAGCCACCTCAAAGCCTCTCCAGGTAACAAAAATTAAATACTCCTTTTTGTTCCTACTTATCCAGTATTTACTAATAACAAACACAGTGCTTACAGTGATAACCAAACATAATATGAACAAGCGTATTTATATAACACAAAATCCCTCCGAAACCGAAAGCACACGCTGGTCCTGTTGTATGATGGATCAATGTCCTATAGAAAAAAATATGGAGCTGTGATACAAGTCTGACAATATCCAAGACCAGTCCAATATTGTTTCGAGTGCAGAGACTCTTCTTCTTGGGACCACCTTCTTTGTTGTTGATTCAGTAGGTAAGTGGTGCGTCTTTTAAATTTTGTTTCATGGCTTTGTTTTCATTTCTCCTTGGAACGCCTACAAATTGTTCTCACCATCCTTCTGAAATGGTGAGGGCTAAGCAAAATTCTACTATGCCCCAGGATTTTGAACAGGAAAAGAATAAGATCTATCAGCATTTTAAATGCCAGGACTATCCTAATAGAATACTAACGAAAGCTATTTCTAAGATCAATCAGGTACAGAGAGCTTCTTTGTTTAGCAACTCCCAGAGATCGCGGGAGAATAAGCCGGGGAACAGAGTGGTTTGCGCTATGCAATTTTCTCCGCTGATACAATCTATCCAAAATATAATTTAAAAAATTTGGTTTCTTGTAAGGGACTTGCCAGGTTGCCACGAGACACCACAAATTGGCTTTAGAAGAACAAGAAACCTAGGCAAACTTCTGGTGAGAGCAGACTTTGCACAATCTAAGCAGAGTGCAGGAAAGACTGACGTGCACTTTAAATGCGGCGCCTGTTTTGCATGTGGTTTATCAATGCAAACATTTGAGATCACTCATCCTGATATTGTCTACAAAAAGTTTTTGAAAGAGATCATGACCTGTGCAACCCAAAGATGTATTTATGCGATCCTCTGCCCATGTAAAAAAACTATTTCGGCTCCACCAAGTGTGCGGTTCGTACACGTGTCTTGGAGCACAAATCGTGAGTTAAGAACCACGTGATAGATGCTCCTCTGGTTGAGCATTTCCTCAAATACAAACATGAACCTGATTCTATGCGCTTAAGTGTGCTGCTTAAATTTCCAGTCAGGTTGCAGGGTAAGGTGGACAGCAATAGATGGTTGCTTCGACAAGAAATGTGTATGATTTTTAAATTAAGAACTTTAACTCTGCATGGGTTAAACAATGATTGGGACCTAACATGCTTTCTGTATCTGTGTTTTTGCATTGTTTTTGTATTGTTTCTGGTGATGTGTTAAGTTTTTTTCTGGACATTGCTGTAGCTTGTGACATTGTATCTTTAAGGAATGCCTAAGTATGTGCACCTGTGACATATAAGCTGCTTGTAACTTTTTACTCTAGCACTATTCAAGTGCCTTCTAATGGTGTAATAGAACGGCGTTTTTGCCCAGGGTATGAAAATGTTGTAAAAAGGCATGTTTTAACTTTTAAACTTTGTATTAAGATTTGTGGCTTATATGCACACCGTTCAATATTTTATATTATGATCCTGTTATGAATTTATGATTTTTGCAGCTTGAAGAAGCCTGTGCAAAACAAGGGTTCCAGTACGACCTTGTTCTTTTCTGAATTGCTGGCTGCATATATTGAGAGACATTGATCAATTTCACTACCTCTTCACCAGGATCCCTTGCAATGAACTTAGTATTGACTGCTATAAAGATTGGACTGATTGCTCGTGATCACGTTCCCTATTTCTCTAAAGACTAATTGCATGGTCACTTATGAACTAATATATGCTTTTGTATTGTTGATTTTTAATTGGTAAATGCTCAATGTCGCATTGTTTACTGAAATTTTTAAGGGCATGTCTTAAGCCAATTTCAGATTGTAATAAGAGGATAGCATCATCTGCATATATTAAGATTCATATCTTTTCCCCACTTGACAGATGGGGTGCATGGGTATCAGTAGCATGTAAAGATTTAATTAGGGTATTCACATATATAAGGCTGTCAAACAAAGATGCCAGTTGTTCCTTATCAGTTTTAGGTGAAGTTAGTGCTTGAAATACAAATTTACCTTTCTCAGTTTGTGACCAGGTAGCAAATGTATCACTAAGCCATGGCCCACAACTGCATCGCCTCTTCCCTACTTGTTCATTCCTATCAGGTTCCATACTAACTGCATTCATAAGTGGATGTGAAGGCCCTGTCCAACTAAGGTTAAGAGGTAGAGATATGTAAGCTGCTTCTAAACTAATACTAACCGTAACCAAAATCTCTAACCCTAACCTAACAATGACTTGAAACATAACCCTAACCCTATGGGCACATTCACTGTGATAATTTCCATAGGTTATAATGGAGAATGGAAAAACATCCAAAACCAGTGATGGCCAAACTGTGGCTTAGGAGCCACATGTGGGTCTTTCACACATATTGTGTGGCTCTCAAAGTCCCCACCACCTCATCATGGAGCAGGCATTTGTCTCTTTAAATCACTTCTTCAAGTCAATTCAGCTGGCAGCTTGAAGAATGCATTCAAAGTTAAAGTTGCTTTCTCATCTGTTTCCTTTCTTCCCTCCCTCCCTCCCTGTCTTATGGCTCTCAAAAATCTGATGTTCATGTTTTGTGACTCTCAAACATTGGACATTTATTCTATGTGGCTCTTACTTTAAGCAAGTTGGGCCACCTCTGTCTAAAACTTTTACGCATCAACACTATGCCTTTCTGTATACTATGTAAGCTACATTTAACCTAACCCTAACATAAACATAACTCTAACCTAACTGTGACTCTAACCATAACCCAAACCCTAACCCTCATCCTATGGGCCCATACTCTGTAATAATTCCCATAGACTATAATGGAGGATGGAAAAACATCCAAAACTTTTTCCTCTCAACACAATACCTTTCACTATGATATGTAAATTCCATTTTTAGTAACCCTAAACTTAACCATAACACTGACCGTAACCTAACTATGACTTTATCCGTAACTTTAACCCCAACCCTGTGGTCCCATTCACTGTAATGATTCCCATAGTCTATAATGGAGAAGGAAAAACATCCAAAACTTTTTCCCATCAACACTATAACTTTCACTATGATATTTAAGCTCCCTTTTTACTAACCCTAAACCTAACCATCATGCTAACCATAACCTAACTGTGACTCGATCCAGAACCCTAACCCTAATCCTAGGGTCCGATTGACTGTAATGATTCCCATAGACTATAATGTAGAATGGAAAAACATCCAAAACTTTTCCCTGTTAACACTATACCTTTCACTATGATATGTAAGGTCCCTTTTTACTAACCCTAAACCTAACGCTAATGCTAACCATAACCTAACTGTGACTCGATCCATAACCCTAACCCTTATCATATGGAAATGTATACTATTGATGGGGCAAATTTTTGAATGTTTTTTCATTCTCTGTTTTAGTCTATGGGAATCATAACAGTGAATGGGCCCATAGGGTTAGGGCTACAGTTTGAGTCACAGATAGGTTCAGATTACAGTTAGGGTTAGAGTTAGGTTGGGGTTAGGAGGGGTTAGAAGGCTCTTACATATCATATTGAAATGTATACTGTTGATGGGGAAAATTTGGATGTGTTTCCAATCTCCATTATAGCGTATTGGAATCATTACAGTGTATGAGCCGAAAGTATTAGGGATAGTGTTATAGTTAGGATACAGGGGGCGCACCACTTTGACCGCTTGGTCAAAGGAGGTGTATCTCACAGAACAAAGTTGATCGAGGATGGCATCATTCACCGAGCCCTCCCTTGGGTAGGACAGATGATGAATGAGGTGGTACTCACCATGTGCCTTCTTAGGCACCACCCCAAGGGGAGATACCTTCAGGTTGGGCACCGGAGGGGACTCAAAGGGGCCAATCACCCGTCCCTCCTTGCATTCCTTGGCAATTTTTTCCCAAACCATTCCCATCACAGAACGAAGATTGGACACCATGCAAGGCGCCCGAGTGCGCCTTGGTATGGAATCCGAAACCCATAGGTGAAGCCCTCTAACAAATAGATTCCATCGGCCATTACAGGGTACCCTTCCAATAATTGCCTAAGTACTTTCAGATGAATGGGGCTGGGACCCTTTTCCAGGCTGTGGGAGGTTACCCCCACCCCCTGTCCGCTTGGTGCCGCCTTTTGGCTTGGCTTTGCTGCAAGAGGAAAAAGCATGTGACCCCCGCAAAGTGGGCATTCATGCTTAACTTTGCAGGCTTTATGCTAGCACATGCCCTAGGATGTAAATTCCCAGCATAGCAGTCGGGGTTGAACTGACTGGTCCACTACCATGCGGACTCCTGATGTGCTCTGCAGTTTCTGGACCAACTGGTCACTATCGGCCAGATCACCATCATTGGGTTTAGCTGGGGACATCTGCTGAAGCCACAACTGCTGGTTAATCTTGTTCCATGGAAGAGACAGGTTAATCGCTGCCCTCATTTGAAAGGCCTCATCATATTGCAACTAGGCCACCCTGATGAAGTCAGTATATGCCCAGTAAATGATATCACAGTACTGAAACAAAGGCACTTCCCGGAAAGGCTGCGCCCGAGCAATAACACCAGTGTAGATCAGGAAATCTGGCAGCCAGTTGGCCCAGGTCCTGTCCACCTTCCTGCATTTTAATTTCTCTTTCTCTTTTTTGTCGAGGTCCTCCTTCTCCTCCTCTCCAGCTCCCTGTATAGCAGACTGAATATGCCCACGTACTCGCTCCACAAAATCTTTTCCCGGGTAGCCGGGGTCAAGTGATTACCTAACAGCATTGCTGTATCACCAAAGAGAAGAGCCTGAAACGGCACCGACCCATATGGATTGGGCAAATAGCCCCATGTGTTCCACTGAGACATGGGCCACCCTGCTTGTTGTGGCATCAGCATCTGCCCTCCCCAAGGGAGCATGCTGGGCGATACCTGCACTGGCACGCCCTGTGAAGATGTTGCCGCCGTAACCCCTAATTGTGACTGGACAACACTCCTTCCAAGCCACCCTGGCTCGACTCTGATGAGAAGGCCCAGCCATTGCCCATGATGGTCCTGGCTGTCCGGGGTATGCCCATGGCGCCCCCTGCCCCAAAAGGGATGAAGAAACGCCAGCAGGACCTGATCCCATTGGTGGTGAAGGGTGACCCCAAGGGCCCCATGGCCAGATCTGCACCTTTTGTGACTACAGGTACTTACCTTCACTATTGCCACCGGTGCTGACTGGACCAGCTGCTCCTGCTCAACGACCACCTCCTGTATCTCTACCCCTTCATCTGACTCCAATTCCACATCTGGCTCCGTTTCCTAGGTCTGTTCTGCTGCCTGTTCCCTACTGACACTGCCTTCCTGCAATGCAGAGAGCCGTGCCAGTACCTCCCTTTGAAATGTTAGTGTTTCGGATCGCCAAGAGACTCTGCAGCACCCAGTCCAAACTGAAGGCGCCTCAGCTGAACCCCTTTCCCGCTCCAGGGTCTCCAGCCGATCAATAATCGCCTGCCTCATCCAGCTCATATCATCCGCCTCTTCATTAGGGGCGGCTGGCTGCACCCTCTTCTTGGGTGGCCTGGTGGGTTGGGGGTTCCCTGCCCTTTCTTGGGGGTTCCCTGCCCTTTCTTTGGTCCCATTTGAATAATGGGGGGGGGGGTGAAGGCAGACCGGCCCAGGAATGTCCAACCCCTTTTACAACTCAGCGCACTGTAAATACGGAAGGCAAAGGATGTTGGAAATGTGTGGGTAGGGAATGGGGGAGGGGAACATCACTCACCCACCCACCTAATCAGGCCCACTTCCCCCAATAAGGCCCCGTCCAATCTCAAGCCCCCGTCCTAAGGAACCACCACCCAAACACAAGCCTTCGCGGCCCCCAACGGCCAAGAAAAGCTCCTCCAACTTCACAGTGCTGAACCACCACCGCTTGCCCACCGCCTCGTCCGCCGCCGCCTTGTCCCTCGTGCTCTGACAGGGAGGCAAACGCGCCCCCCCCCCTGGCCTATGGCTGCTGTTGTGGCACAACTGGAGAGGGGCCAAATTATATGAAAAATGGCTTAAATTTTTGAACTGTGGGCGTTTCATCTGTTACTGCAGATAATTGCTTTTCCAAGCATTTGTGCCCCCTTTTTACACTTGCTGCTATTGGTTCTAACAGCATAAATACCCCACATCTGTGCTGTGCTGCAGAGGGATGATTTTAAAACTTTAGAAATCTGTAAAGAAATTAACTGAGGAGAAATTCATTGCAGAAACTTTAGTGAGTAAAAACCACCCCCCAAAAGAGCAAAAATCAACAGTAGGTTTTAGTGGCTGTACAGCAGGGAAGCTCTACTGCATTCTTGGATTCCTTGACAGATGATGAGGGCAGGATTTTATCACATTCACACTGCTTTAGTTCTTCTCAAATGCAAATTTCATTCTCCATGATTCATAATTTAACATTCTATTAAGGTTTTCTTTTTGTTTCTAAAATTCATATCTAACAATTGTGTCAAGGCAGGCTGCATGAATATTTGCAACTCAGAAAGTGTGGAATTTAGGTCTGATTGTTTTCAATTTCATATTGCAAAACTCCAGAATGTTCATTTGCTAATTTCTAGTTGTCACTTTCCCAAGTAAGTTTGCCAGGTCCTCCCTAGACACTGGCAGGGTTGCTAGATCCCGGCTGGGAAACTTCTGGAGATTTGGGGATGGAACCTGTTTGCTGATACTGATTTAGTAAATACATGCTTTCTGGCTGACTTTTATATTTCTAATTTGTTATGATGATTTTTTAAATTGTTTCTTGAGATAGTTTTAAAGATTGTAGTGCCTTCCTCCCATGGGAGACTCCTCAAGCAAGGAAGAACATGGCATAGATATCTAATAAACAAACAAACACATCAAGATAGCCTTAGCATAATTATTAAAAGGTAAAGGTGCAAGGTGACCCTGTGCAAACAGTGGGTCATTAGAAGGTGAAGAATTGCAGATTTATACACCGCTCTTCTCTCTGAATCAGAGACTCAGAGTGGCTTACAATATCTTCTTCCCCCACAACAGACACTCTGTGAGGTGAGTGGGGCTGAGAGAGCTGTCACAGAAGCTGCCCTTTCAAGGACAACTCTGCGAGAGCAATGGCTGACCCAAGACCATTCCAGCAGCTGCAAGTGGAGGAGTGGGAACCCGGTTCTCCCAGATAAGAGTCCACACACTTAACCACTACACAAACTGGCTCTCTGACCCATGGGGTCATTGCCTTCCCCAGTCATCTACACTTAATTATTATTAAGTATTAATTATTAACATAATTATTACTATAGAATAAATTCATATTTCTGTGTTTCCATTATTTTATATACTTTTGTATGTTATGTATTTTATGGAGGTAAAGGGTGGCAGGTTCCATCGGCAGAGGAATGATAATGAATGGGGGGGGGGCAGCATAATGGAGAGCATTATGAGATGGCAATGGAAACATGATAACTCTACCTGTGGATAGTGACATCAAGAGCTCACACAAGGTTCTGGCCACTCTATTAGTATATTCTAATAACACTTTTTGTTATGATCCCTCTGTGCCCTGACTTCTGCTCTGTAGTGGAAAGGGTTTTTTTTTAATCAGTTGCCATTATGTTGATTACTAGAAAATAATCTGAAAATGAGACTTTTTAACCTTTGTTCCTCAGTATCTATGAAATAAAGATGTTCTTGTAACAATGGCTACACCAACACTATGGTTGCTAACTCTGAGAATTGTGACCAGGTGCCTGGAAGCAGTTTTGGAGTGGATAAGGGCTAACAAACTGAAATGTAATCCAGACAAAATGGAGGTGCTACTGGTGTTTGTTTGGGGGGTGGGGGAGAGGTCTGTCCCAGAGAATGGGATATCCACTCTTCTGTATGGGGCTCCACTCCCCCTAATGGAACAGGTTCATAGCTTTGTTCATGGTTGTAATGATTGATATATTGTAATGACCTTGCCTGTTATCTGTAAAGAACTGCCCTTCATGTGATCAAGCACGATACTAGTCGAAATTGTACTGAAAGAATAATATTGAGGGGCAGCGACATTTATTATACAAATTAAGATTCACGAGGACTTCCAGTTTCAGTGACGAGCTATTAGGAGTGGCTCGGACCGGCGCGTCCATAGCTGCTTCTAAATTGGACCGATCAAGGGGTCTCCCACGAAGGGTGACTCGACTCTGGGACCCAGGAAGGGTCCCAGAAGGCAGGGAGCTCAAGCAGTAGAACGGGGGTGTCAGCGGAGGTGGCTGCCCCCCGATCCCTCTCGCTTCTAGCCTAGCTGTTCCGATCGCCATTTTTAAATGGCATGAGGGTCGACTGCCGGCTTTTCCTTTTGTTTTCCTGATCTAAACGACTCTGCAACATCAAGAAAAGCTGCATCTTTACTAATATCATTGTAAGTGTTCTTTCTTCTTATTGTTGACTTGTAAGGCATTATTCTTGACAAGCAGGTAATTGGAAAACCAGGGCTGAAGTGGAATTTAAGTGGAGGCAAAAGACTGAGAAAGGGGGGGGGGAGTCTCTCACCTTCTCCTTCAAGGCTTCTACCTTGATGGCATCTACAATACCTGCATGAGGAGAACCACACCAATCTTTAGTTCTAGAAGAGACTTGATGGCTGAATTTAATTGATTTGTTTTAAACTCCCCTTTGGGGAAAAAGTTTTGACTTTAGGAAAGTTGTTTGTAAGCATATAAAGGCCAGCTGGTTTAAAAGCAATTTGAAGCTTAAACTGAAGTGCTCTGAATGAATTTATATGAGCTCTAACTTGGCTTTTAAATGCTGGTGGGCATTATACAATGACCTATAAGACATAACAGGATCTTCGGCTGGAAGAAGAATATCTGTGCCAATTTTTAAAGTGAATTACAATTCCTTGTCGTTGAATGTTATGGATATAACGCTTTAATTTTGCTTTTACCTTTTTTCCCTTTCTACTTGTGGTTGGAATATTTTTCATTTCATTTTATTCGATTTATATCCCACCCTACCCACTGAGATATTTGAATATTTTTGGCTTTGGATTTTTGGTATTTTTTTTGCACTCTTCCTCTCTTGATTTATCAAATTTGAAGGTTTTTTCCTTATTTTTATTACTTTTTTCTTTGGGAGTGCCTGGTTTTCAAAGATTTCAGGTTTTCACGACTGGTAACATCATTAGGGTTTGTAGAATCTTTCGGGCTCAAGTGCCGTGTTCTACTGGAGAAAGTTTTCCTTCCAGACGTTTCGTTCTCAGCTGCGGAGAACATCCTCAGTGGCATTGCAGCCGGAGCAGGCGCTCTGACCTTCTTGGCTGCTGTGCATTGCTTCTGCTGTCCAAGAAGGTCCGAGCGCCTGCTTCGGCTGCAACGCCACTGAGGATGATCTCCGCAGCTGAGAACGAAACATCTGGAAGGAAAACTTTCTCCAGTAGAACACGTCACTTGAGTGCCTGGTTTTATTTTTCTCTTTTATTATTTGTTTAATTTTTAATTTTTGATCTCACTCTTGGATTATAAATAGAGCATTCAGCCCTGGATTACAAATTTACACCTTGAAGTAGTTGAACGATCCCATAGTGACTTGGATTTTAATTGAACCATCATTGCCAGAGGACTTGTTACAGTGAATTGTTTTTGTTGTTGTGAACTGAATTGTTATGCCTATGTACTATTAAGAGAGTTTTGCTAAAAAGTCTGTTTATTATTACTCCTACTATTGTTTTGGGTATGACAAATTGTTGATAGAAGCTAGAAGGTTGTTTTCCTTTTAAAACCATTTCATAGCAACGGCACTGCCTGGTGGAGATTAGTTTATCTGTTTTAAACAGGAACACAGAGTTACAAAACAAACTCTGAAAAGGCATCATATTGACTTGGTGGCTGTGAGTGTACTTATTCTAATAAGAATGGAAAATAAAGCTGCGATTGGTTTTAAAGAAACAGTTAAAAAGAGAGAATCGAGAAGGAAAGCCACCTATATCTTCACCCAGTGCTCCATCTGGGCTAGGGCAATTTACAACCATGCAGGGTGACATGAAAGAGATGCAAAATACCTTATTGACTGCCATAGCAAAGCTGACTAATAAAGTAGATAACATTGGTGAACAGATGGCAGAGATTAAACAAGAGCTTTTGGAGAACAGCAAACAGACAGCAGAGACCAATAAAGCCCTAAAAGTATTAGATGCCCAGGTGGCAGATAATACACAAAAGGTGGACCAACTGGGAAAAGAGCAGAACATACATGAAACTAGACTCTTGCAGTTGGAAGTAGATAGAGCTGTCTATATGTTGATGTTTCAAAATATACCAGAAGAGAAAATGGAAGACTTACAGAAAATCTTAAGTGAAGCGGCCAAAATCTTACAGGTGACTCCTCAAAAGATGGAAGAAGAGTTTGATCAAGTTAGAGTGCTATCAAGTTATATAAGATGAAACAAATTACCTAGCAAAGTCTATTTGAAGCTTACCAGAAGGAGGACCAGAGAGGATATTTTGAAGCAAGCAAGAGACAAACCTATGATGATAGCTGGAAACATGGTGAAAATTCTAAGAGAGGTACCTTGACCAGTGAGACAAAAGAGGAGAGAATATCAAGCGCTAACAGATGTTCTGAGAGAAAGAGAAATACCCTATACATGGTTAATGCCGGGAGGCCTTCTTTTTACTTACCAGGAGAATAGATACAGGATAAACTTTATTTTCAAAGCTCAGAATTTTCTGGATAGAGTGAAGGGAAAAGAAGACAAGCAAAAGAAGGAGGGAGAGGAGGAAGAAAGCTCAGGTGAAGAGAATCCAAATGAACCACTGAGATATCCGACAAAACAGCAGACCAAAAAAGATAAAAAGGAAAGGGCTAAGCAAAATCCACAATGGCTTCAATAATCTCTATTAATGTGAATGGACTCAACTCTCCTGCCAAAAGGAGGAAGACTTTGAGATATCTGATAAAAATGAAAATGGACATAATTTGTTTGCAAGAAACCCATATTCTAATTAAAGACCAACACCTTCTGAAAAATAAAAAACTTGGTAGCTTATTTACAGCAACAGATATGAATAAAAAGAAAATATATATTAAGTGGCAATATAAAAACAGACAATTATGATAAACTACTCAAAGAAATTAAAAAAGATTTGGAAAAATGGCATGAATTGAACTTTTTTTTAATGGGAAGAATAGCCTTAATAAAGATGAATATTCTTCCAAGGCTATTACTTTTGTACCAAACTATTCCAGTATTTCTAAATAGTGGTTTTTTCCAAGAATTGAATAAGATGGTCTCCAAATACGTTGGGCAAGGCAAAAAACCTAGAATCAAACTAAAGACACTGCAAGACTCCAAATTAAGAGCAAGTATAGGTCTTCCAGACTGGCAATTGTACTATAAAGCTTCTGTGCTTTTGTGGGTAAAAGACTGGATGTGACTGAACGACAAGAGACAACTGTTGGTAGAGGGACATGACCTTACTATGGGGTGGCATGCATACCTATGGTATCAAAGACTTGAAGGACATTCCTATTTTAAGAACCATTGGTTTCAGAAATCTTTGTATCATACGTGGTCATGGTTAAAAATGAGAATTTATCAAAAAATTCCAAGATGGGTCTCCCCAGTGGAAGCATGTACTCATCCAAATCTTCTAAAACCAAATCAAAACTATAGATATGATGACTTGTTGGGAAAAGACAATCAGCTGAAAACTAGAGAAGAGTTGGAAAATATGGACATTAAAATGAACTGGTGGTTAAGAATGCAAGTTGAATCTAGGTATGCCAAAGATAAGATGACAGGTTTTAACACAGAACAATATCTATTTGATAAAATACATCTAGGTCCTCAAGAAAAGCTAATCTCTAAATTATATGCATATCTACTACAGATGAAGATGCAAGACGAAGTTGTATAGATTGTATGGTTCAATGGGTGAAAAACTTTGGTCACAACATTACATTAGAAGAATGGGAGAAATTGTGGAAGTTCAATGTTAAATTAACTAGGTCAGTAACTTTTAGTTTTCAAAAAGTTTTATTAGGTTTAGATAAGAAAAGGAATAGGGGATAGGAAAAAATAAAAAAGCACAATACATTCCGGTATTATTTTGCATAGGAATACTTTCAAAAAACCCCTTAATTTGACCATATTTTTTACATAAACTGTTCCTATTGTTTTGTCTCAACTGCACAAACCTATTTCCAAATTTTATAGTATAAACCTTTTGTTAAAGTTGTTAATAATTTTAACAATTCCAATAAAAATAAGTTTTATAGTATAAAATACAGGGGGGGGGGAGAAAAAATAAGTTCACATCATAAAATCTTGATTATCTAACCAGGCATAAAATTTCATCCAATATTTTCTTGCTGCTTCTTTAGATTTCCCAGCTAATAGCTGGGATAGGAATTCCAACTCAGCTGTGTCCAGAACTTTTCCCACCAGCTCCATCTTCGTGGGAATTTCCTGAGCTTTCCATCTCTGCGCCAAAAGGATCCTAACTGCTGTGTTAAAATGTGCCAACAAATGTCTCATCTCTTTAGAATAGTCCTCAGGGAATATAGTCAATCAAAATATCTCTGGTTTGAAATGAATGTGTCTTCATAATCTTCTGTAACATTTCATGCACCACTTTCCAATAGTCTTTCACAGTCTCACATGTCCATCACATATGGTAAAAAGAACCAATCTGTTTAGTACACTTCCAACTGTTATTGGACATGTTAGTATAAATCTTACAGAGTTTCTACGGGGTCAGGTACCCTCTATAAAACATCTTATATAAGTTTTCTTTGAAAGTTACTGACCTAGTTAACTTAACATTAAGTTTCCATAGTCTCTCCCAGTCTTCTAATGCTATGTTGTAACCAAAGTTTTTTGCCCATTGAACCATACAGTCCTTTACAACCTCATCTTGTGTCTTCATTTGAAGTAAATATGCATATATTTTAGAGATTAATTTTTCTTGTGGGCCTAACAAAATTTTGTCAAATACATATTGTTCTGTGTTAAAACCTGTCACTTTGTCTTTGGCATATCTTGATTCAATTTGCATTCTCAATCACCAATTCATTTTAATATCCAGCTTTTCCAATTCTTCTTTGGTTTTCAGTTGATTATCTTTTCCCAACAAGTCTTCATATCTATAATTCTGATTAGGTTTTAGAAAGTTTGGATGGATAAATGATTCTCCTGGAGAAACCCATCTTGGATTTTTTTGGTAAATTTTTGTCTTTAACCATGACCATGTATGGTACGAAGATTTTCGAAACCAATGATTCTTAAAGTAGGAGTGACCTTCAAGTCTTTGATACCACAAATATGCATGCCATCCCATAGTCAAATCACGTCCTTCTAGTTGCATTGTCTCTTTTAAATGATAAGAGATATGATAAGTATCTAATCCCTTACCCATAAAAACACAGATGCTTTGTAGTATAGCTGTCAAGCATACGAGTTATTTTCAACAGAAAGCTATATTGTTTATTCTCTTGCTGTGCTAGTGCATATCAAAGCTATGTAATGCATTCTCTAGTTCGCACCTCTTGTAACAAATGCAAGAATGCCAGCTTTGAAGATAGTGCCTCCCCGGGACAATTCCCAGGCCTGAGCCTGGGACCCAGGATGTTGTTAACCACAAAAGATAACTGAACCTATGATTGTAACTTTTCACATGCCTATGTTAGAATTCCTAGCGATCTCTAGTATCTCTTTGAAGTCTCCCTTAAAGCCAGCTGCTATGTGCTATACTGTATCACTTTCAATCTGTTTGTTCCATGAGCACAATGGATTATCAATAAACTAAGATTTTGTATCCAAATCATTGCTTGGTTATTTTGAAACTCCATGACATTAGCTGCCAATATGGTAGGCCCATGCCTGCTCTTAATTTAGAATCTTGCAATGTCTTTAGTTTGATTCTAGGTTTTTTGCCTTGCCAAACCTATTTGGCGACGATGCTGTTCAATTCTTGAAAGAATGCATTGTTTAAAAATATTGGAATGGTTTGGAATAAAAATAATAATCTTGGCAAAATATTCATCTTTATAAAGGCTATTCTTTCCATTAAAGATAAGTTTAAATCATGCAATTTTGCCAAGTATTTTTTAACTTTTTAACTGAGTAGTTTATCATAGTCGTCTGCTTTTAGATTGCTGGATCTATTTGAAATAACCACACCTAAATATTTAATTTTTTTTTCATAAAGAAATCCTGATTTCTGCTGGTAGGATTGAATTTGTTCCGTCATCATATTCTTTGTCAAAAATTTTGTTTTGTAATAATTAATCTTTAACCCTGCATGATGGCCAAATTGTTGAATCTTGTTTATAAGACAGTCAATTGAGTCCATTGGTTGTTCTAATATAAAAACTAAATAATCAGCAAAAGCTCTCAATTTATATTGTTCATCTTTTATCACAGCTCCCTTTATGTTTAGATCTTCACTTATTTGGTTATTCAACATCTCTAGGGATAAAATGAAAAGTAAAGGTGACAGTGGGCAGCCTTGTCTTGTACCTTTTTGAATTTTAATAACCTCTGTTAGTTCACCATTCACTGTCACCCTTGCATTTTGTGTAGAGTATATTGCTTCTACTACTCTCAAAAAGTTTTCACCACACTCCATATCTTTCAGTTGTTGTAACATAAAGTACCAACGTACATTATCAAATGCTTTCTCAGCATCTAGACAAATTAAGGCCAATTGCTTCTCTGGATGTTTCTCATAATATTCCAAAACATTACAAATTGTTCTGATATTATCTTTCAGGTATCTTTTAGGAAGAAATCCCGCTTGGTCATAGTGTATTGTATATTGTAACACTTTCTTCAGATGTTGCGGCAATATTGCAGCAAAAATTTTGTAATCCACATTTAAAAGGGAAATTGGTCAATAATTTTTAATATTCTTCAAGTCATTATTCTCTTTTGGAATCAAAGATATTGTGGCTTCTTGCCATGAAGCTGGTATCTGACCCTCATCCTGGATCTTTTCAATGAGACATTTGAATGGTAAGAACATAAGAACATAAGAGAAGCCATGTTGGATCAGGCCAACGGCCCATCAAGTCCAACACTCTGTGTCACACAGTGGCAAAAAATTTTATATACACACATACACTGTGGCTAATAGCCACTGATGGACCTGTGCTCCATATTTTTATCTAAACCCCTCTTGAAGGTGGCTATACTTGTGGCCGCCACCACCTCCTGTGGCAGTAAAAGCAAAGAATCTGGCATTAACCACATATAGAATATTTCTCTTCTCAAAAAGTCTGTTAAGTCTTGGTATTC
Organism: Heteronotia binoei; assembly: GCF_032191835.1. NCBI lineage: Eukaryota > Metazoa > Chordata > Lepidosauria > Squamata > Gekkonidae > Heteronotia > Heteronotia binoei. Next base: position 69,508,042 of record NC_083225.1, read on the forward strand.
TCTCCTCTTTTGTCTCACAGCCCAGGGAACCTCTCTCAAGATTTTCACCATATTTCCCACTATCATCATTGGTCTATCTCTTACTTGTTTTAGAATATTGTCTTTGGTTCTCTTTCTTGTAAATCTCAAATGAACTTCACTAGGCAGTTTGTTTCATCTTGTATAACTCGAAGGTTCCCGTCTAACTTGGTCATATTCTTCTTCCATCTTCTCAGGAGTCACCTGCAAAATTTCAGCCAAGGCTTCACTTAAAATTTTCTGTAGATCTTCATTTTTCTCTTCTGGTATGTTCTGAAACCTCAACATATATGCAGCTCTATCTACTTGCAGTTGTAGGAGTCTAGAGTCATGTAGACTCTGTTCTTTTTCCAGATGTTCCACCTTTTGGTTGTTCTCTGTCACCTGACCCTCTAGCACTTTTAAAGCCGTATTAGTCTCAGCTGTCTATCTGGTATTCTCCAAAAGTTCTTTTTGGATCTGTGCCATTTGTTCACCAATGTTATCTATTTTGCTTGTTAGCTGTACAATAGCAGTCATTAAAGCAGCCTGCATCTCTTTCATGTCTCCTGGCATGGTCGCAAATTTGCCTGGTCCCGATGGATTACTAGGTGAAGGAAATATTTATTTTCCTTCTTTATTATCTTTTTTCTTTACAGATTCCTTAGGACCACTCATTCTTGTTAAAATAAGAACATTCAGAAGCAAAAATCCAATGGCACCTCTTCCCCGTTTGTTTTGAAACTCTGTGTTCCTGTTTACACCAATTGAGCTAAACTCCACAGCAGTTCAAAAAATAAAAACAACCTTCTAGGTTCTATCAACAGTTTGTGTTAGTCAACACAATACTAAAAATTATAACACCCGTTTTCAGTTCACCACAGTAGATAGTAAAGAAAACAATTCAGTTCAGTTCACTGTAGCTGCAGCCGTTGTCTGTTATATGGAGCAAAGCTAGTTCAATTGTAATCCAACTCAACACCAGGTCTCTCCATTAAGTTCCAAATATAAAAAAGCAAAGTATAAATTTGTAATCCAGGGCTGATTACCCTATTGTAATCCACAAATTCAAACTGCCAACCAGTAATCCTGGCAATGATGAGAGAAAAAGACCAACAAAGCTAAAAATAAAGACAAAAAGAACAGATGTACAAAACCAAAGGTAAATAATCCAGATGCAAAGGTTACCAAATATAGATCTAAAATCCAGGGCTGAATGTCCTATTTGTAATCCAAGCACGACCCCCCAAAACAGATTAAAAACTCAATAATCCAGACAAAAAATAAAAAGCTAACAAATCCAAAAGTAAAAACATATAGTAACACACACAACACCCCTCCCAAAATACCAAACCAAAAATCTTTAAAATCATGGCCAAAAAGTAATCCAATCACAGATGTACACCAAGCAAAAATAAAAAATAAAATACCAGTTAAAATGATTATATCCACCAAGATAAGTAAGAATCCAGTTTTTAAAAGTTTATAAAATACACCAAATGCCCTTCTTGCAACCAAGGATCCTGTTATGTCTTAAAATCAATATTAGGAATCCATCAACTTTTAGCCTTTTCTTTAAGTAATGATAAATTCAGTCAAAACACTTGAGCTTGCACTTCAAATAAAAAGTTTTTTTTAAACCAGCCAGCTTTCCTATCCAAGTACACTTATCAGCAAACATCTTTCCCATGAAGCAAGATCTTTTCACCTCTTAAAGAAAAGTTTAATAGAAATCAGTTCAGTTCAACCATCCATTACAAATTGATGAAGTCTCTTGTTGCAGATATTCTTAAAATATCAAATTAGGCAAACTTTTAGAATCCTTGAATGAGAAAGCGGGAGAGTCCCTCCCCCCCCCCCTTCTCAGTCTCCTGTTTTGCTTGAAGTCTGCTCCTGATTCACTTTTTTTCTCCTGCAACTTGCTACCCATCCAAACTGAAATATAGGGGAACACTTACAGTTTTATGAAGATCAGAGTCCTAAGTCTTGAAGACATGAACCTTGAAAATCCAGAATGTGATGTGCAAGACGAAAGAAGAAAAAAGAAAGAAAGCCGGTGGCTGGCTCTTTGGCCATTTAAAAATGGTGATCGGGACGCTGATGCTGGGGAAGAGCAGGATTGGGAAGCAGCCGCCTCCGCTGACATTCCCGATCTATCACTCTGATTCCCTTGCCTTTTGGGACCCTGCCTGGGTCCCAGAATCGACCTTTGGAGGGCGATCCCTCAATAATAATAATAATAATAATTTTTTTATTTATATCCCGCCCTCCCCACCTCGGCAGGCTCAGGGCGGCTAACAACATTTTATAAAAACATACAGTAGTTAAAAGCCTTTAAATTTAACAAAATAAAACAGTAAACACTAAACTTAACAACATTCCGATTTGAAAGCGGCTCTGGATGTGACGGTCCGAGCCGCTTTCAATCTCAAGTCGCCAAAACTGGAAGTCTAGGTCAGCAACTTTTAAAGAAAACTTGTATAAGATGTTTTATAGATGGTAGTTGACTCCACAGAAATTGTGTAAGATCTATACTAATATGTCTAACAAATGTTGGAAAGTACTAAACAGGTTGGTTCCTTTTATCATATGTGATGGACATGTGAGATGGTGAAGAACTACTTGATAATGGTTCATGAACTATTACAGAAAATTATGAAGACACAGATTCAATTCAGACCAGAATTGTTTTTATTGAATATATTTCCTGCGGACTACTCCAAAGAAATGAGACATTTGTTTCAATACCGCAGCCAGGATTCTCTTGGTGCAGAAATGGAAATCTCAGGAAATTCCCATGAGAATGAACTTAGTGGGAAAAATCCTGGAAACATCACAGCTGGACTTTCTGTCCCAGCTGTTGGCTGGGAAATCTCACAAAGAAGCAAGAAAATAATGGATGAAATTTTATGCCTGGCTAGACACTCAAGACTCTTAAGATTCTCTGGTGTGAACTCATATCTCCTTTTTTCCTGTACTTTGTATTACAAGATTGCCTTTATTGGAATTGTCAAATTTAATAGACACTGTAACAAAAAGATTTATAACATAAAATATCCAAGTGTTGATGATGCATAGTTTAGAGACAATAATATGTGACAAGTTATGTATTTTAAGCAAGTATTGCAGATGTAGACTTATATTCTTTGAAAGTATTTCTTATGCAGAATAAGACTAATATGTACTTCTACCCCCTACCCCTTCTTATTTCCTATCCCTAATTTCTTGAAATCAATAAAACTTTTCAAAATGGACAAATTAAAATTCACTACTGAATATAACAGAAAATCAACTAATAGATTTAGGCTTCCTGTCCAACAAATCGTCTAATGAATTGAGGGCAATCAGGATATCCATAGGGTGGGAGGTGGTAATGAATCTGTCTTATTGAAGATAGGAAAAAAAAAGATATAGATTGAAAGTCAAGATTGAGTGGAAGACTAATGTTTATTTCATATGGCTTAATAGTATTAAATCCTGTTGGGCATCAAAGTAGTGCAAAATGGTGATGGCAGTGAAGATTTTGTCATGTGGTCATGTCCATTTGCAGTGCTAAACTGCTTACAAGAAGAAACCTATTTGAATGCATGCTCTTTCAACCAAGATTCTCTGAGCAAATACAGGATATTGTACCTAGCAAAGATGGAATGGTCTGACAGAAAAAGCACTATTGTGCAGGCTCTGTTACCCATTCCACAAATACAAATTGTCCTTATAGATGCTGGCCACTATCCATCAGAGAATAGGAAGCACTTAAACCCATTGATATCAATAGGCTGAAGTGCACCAAACATTCTGTTGTATAGTAGGCACTGGGTTGGATCCAGATAATGTCCCAGTGGCAGAATGGAACTTTCCTTTCTCTCTCCTTCCCCTGCAGCCCACTAACCTACATGAAATGTTGCTCTTGGATGACACTGAGCCTTGAAGAGTGACAACAGGAGGGTCTGAATTGATGGAAACTGCCAATTTAGTCTGGACCCAACCCACCAGGTCTATCTCCATTCCATGGTCTCTTACATAGAACAGCAGCATTAAAAGGATACCAAAGTTTTCTTACAGATGTGAATGATGTGGTTCAGTGCCCTGAAAGGAAGAGCATTTTCTTGTAAAGCAGTTTTCTCCAAAGAAATGGGGCCCCTAGTGAATATTAGTTATATTTGTATACCTCTTCTACAGAGAAATCTCATAAGCAAACTTTAAAAAGCAATAGGTAGGTAAGCAATTAACTAAATTACCTATGGAGAGGAGACATCAAGCTGTGCAAAAAACAATTAGGCCCTTTCCAGTTTAGTACCCTCTTGCAAATTAACCCCTCCAAGCTGTATGAAGTAAAAAAACAAAACTTGGAAAAGTTCATTTGAACAAATAATAGTATAACAGGAAACTGGTCAGATATCCCTCATTTTGTAGACCATCTCATACCTAGTTTCATATTTTAAAGCCATTGGTTTTCCAAAGTCCCACAAGCTTGTATTTAATTTTTTTTTAATCCAACAGTATTACATTTAAAAATCAAACAGAAAAACAATGGAAACATAGATACCTTGCTATATCTAATCTAAAACAATCCTTCGAAGTCTGACCATTGCATGTTACATAAAACTAACTGAAGTTTAACTGGTTGTATAATATATATAAGCAACAGGATTGTCAAAAATAAATTAACCTTCTATAATATTGATTCTATGGAATGATGTCATTTTCAGAAAGAAAAGTAAGTAAGGGGTACCAAACAGACACCACATGTCTTTCATATTGGTTGTAAGATATATCATATGAATTATAAGCGATTTTGCATAATATGAACGTTTCCCACAGCCTTGTATCCTTTTTAAAAACCCTATCATTAGGAAGAAAGCAGGCGTGTCTTTTGAAATCTGCATTGCTTTAAGGCCAACCTAGAAGTAACTGGACAGCTATGGTTTGTCAATGTATATGTTTGCCCTGTCACATATAAAGCTAGGGACTGATTTTTACAATAGAATGGGGAGCCTTCTCTGTCTCCAGTCCAGCATTACCTCATTGTGCTCCGACTTCAGAAGCATTTTTCTCCAGCTGATTAAGCAACAAAAATGTTTTTGCCTATGCCCCAGTTTGCTTTTGGGATTAGAATCAGCAGGAGAAAAGTGCTTGAAGAGAGCAAGAGGAGCTAAGGTGTATAAGGATTATTCAATGTATAATTTTGTTCTAAAAATTTGAGCCCTGTCCCACTTTATACGTGAATTAATAGATACACATGAGGAACTTGTGAGGATCATTTCATTTCTCCCTGTATGCCTTTCTCCTCTTTCCTATTTGTCACCTCCTATCCTCTCCTTTTACCTGCTTCTTTCTCTCCTGCCCATTCACCAAACAGTCTTTTATCTGCCCCCCATCTTCAGCTTTATTTCATTCATTACTTCATTTCTACTTCACTTTTCTTCCCAGCGGTTACTTTGGCCTCCTCTTCTCTCCTGAGCAGCTTCTCTTTGTGAAAACTGTAACCCAGTTGTGAAGTGTCAGCCACCTGTCTGAGCCAAGCCCAATTGTGTGGTAGGAAACCTACAAGGACTTCTGAGGGACATCTCGCTTTCTCCTGTATCCCCTCCCTATACCATTTCTTATTTCCTTTCTCCTGACAGTCAATACACCTTCACTTTACCTTTCTCTCATTCCCATTCATCAAGCAACCTACATTTTTTCTGCCCCCCTCTTTAGCTATATTTGTTATTTATTTACTTTATTTATACCTCCCTTTCTCCACAATAGGCACCCAAAGTAGCTTACATCATTCCCCCCTCATCCATTTTATCCTCATAATGTCTGAGATCAAATTTAGGAATTAAAGTAAAAGGCAAATGGCCAGAGCAGGATCAACAACCTATGTCTATGGGAGTCAAAATTCTCCAGAGACCCAATGAATTGAGGAGAATGGCTGCTAATATTCAAGGTGTTTTTTATTAATAATAGATCACACAGTCATACAGTTACACTAGTATTCACACAATCATAACCGAACTAGGAGTATACAGAGGTGAAAAATTGGATAGGGACATTTGCATTAAGGTCGGGGACAAAGGGTGGTGATTGGAGGAGAGCTGTCCCAGAGACACCTACTTAATTGTGGGGTGCCTCGGGGGGCAGTTCTCTCCCTGATGTTGTTTAACATCTACATGCGCCCCCTTGCCCAGATCGTCCGGAGGTATGGGCTGGGTTGCCACCAGTACGCTGATGACACCCAGCGCTATCTATTGATGGACGGTTGAACTGACGATGTTCCTATAAACTTGGACTGGGCGCTGCAAGCCGTGGCGGGTTGGCTCAAGCTGAGCGGGCTGAAGCTGAATCCAGAGAAGACAGTGGTCCTTTGCATGGGTTGCGGCGGGCCAGGAGGGGAGATCTCCCTACCAACCTTTGACGGTGCGTCACTGATACCAGTGCACAGGGTCAAGAGCCTGGGAGTGCTACTGGAGCCTTCCTTGACAATGGAGGCACAGATAGCTGCCACTGCTAAATCCGCCTTTTTCCACCTTATGAGGTCGAGGCAGTTGGCCCCCTTCCTGGAACCTAGCGACCTGGTAACTGTGATCCATGCAACTGTCACCTCGAGGTTGGACTACTGTAATGCCCTCTACATGGGGCTGCCCTTGTACCGAACGCGGAAACTGCAGCTAGTGCAGAATGCAGCAGCCAGGCTGTTAGTGGGACTACCTTAGTGGGAACATGTACAGCCTAGGCTGCGGGAACTGCACTGGCTGCCAATTGTGTACCGAGTTCGTTACAAGGTGCTGGTTATTACCTTTAAAACCTTATATGGCCAAGGACCTGCCTACCTTAGGGACCGCCTCTCTCCATATGTTCCTCAGAAAGCACTGAGATCTAGTTCTCAAAATCTTCTAAAAATCCCTGGACCAAGGGAGGCTAAACTAAAAACAACGAGGGAGCAGGCCTTCTCAATAATGGCTCCCCAATTGTGGAATCAGCTACCAGAGGAGGTGCGAGCCCTGCGAGACCTTAATCAGTTTCGCAGGGCTTGTAAAACCGCCCTCTTTCAACTTGTTTTTAAGATGGAACCCTGGTAAATGACATCTAGCCACCTTTATATTTGTATTGAACTGTAGCACCTTTAAACTATAATGGTTTTAACTGATTTATTTAATTAATTTATGAATTGTAATTTAATTGTATTTTAACTGTGTTTTATTGTAGTAACTGTATTTTATTGGATTCATGGTATATACCATGTCTTGTGAGCCGCCCTGAGCCTGCCTTGGCGGGGGAGGGCGGGATATAAAATAAAATTTATTATTATTATTATTAGCAGGATTGAAACCTTGATGACAGGGTGATACAATTACCTGTCCAAGAGAAGAGAAGATCTCAACAGCCATGGCAGGAGGGAAGGGGGCAACAAGAACCAGCCAGCAGATCTCACCATAATAGACCTGATCTGAGTCTGGGGGCTGACTCTGCTGGCAATCAAGGGGCACTACCAGGAGGAGTCCAGAACACCTATGTGTATGACCTTAAATAGTACATTTTCCTAACTTAGCAGAAGTAGGGTAATGCCCACTAGGGAATAGTCCTGATTGGAAGGGATACCTGACCCTTGCCCTATGGATTGGTTCCCTGGGAGGACCAATGAAGTCCAGGATTCTGCTGCCATGTGGGAATTTGGAGTCCAGATGCTAACTACTTGTGACACCTCTAGGAAACTTTAGCAAAACAAAAAAGAGGAAAAGGAAAAACAATGGATGAGGTCAGCTGGCAGCTAGTCTCGATGTCGGGCATTGAGTTGTTGATAGGTTCCTGGGTCCATTGGTGCAACCTCCTTTCATCTGAGCCAGCAGTAGTCCACATGCATAGATGTGATTATAGTTGTGTACATGATGTGGCTGCTTTGCAGTAATGGTGGTTGGGAGATGTGTTGTCCTTTTCCACTCTCCCTCTAAGAATGTTTAGCAACAACCCTGGTCATCAGAATGCACATCCAGTCGACCCATGTGCCTTTGGGCGACCAGACATAGGAGGACGTCGTCCCCAGACTACCTAGACGGGCTTTGTGTGAGTGTGCGTGAGTGAATGTGATTCTGTGTGCACAGCTCTAGTGAGCACTCCATCTATTGTGTGGGTTGGCTTCTGTCCTTTCACACTATTCAGCATGACCTCCTAGCCACACCCACTGGGCCACATACTACCTGTATAGGAGCTGAGCCATCTGATAGAGTGCGAGGGGGAGGTCATGTGAAGCCCTGGTTCACCCCAGGCCAATTAAACATGTCTGTTGTGGGTGGGATCCAGCAGAAGTCTTTCAGAAAGCTTCCATGGCCAAGTAGGGATTTAAACCTGTGGCTCTCAAATTCTAGTCTGACTTTTTACACATTAAACCACATAGCAGGACTACAGATCTGAACTTGTTGATGTGAAAAAGCTGTTTCAGAGTGAGTATCTGAATCTGAGTCTCCCAGATCATAGTCCAAAACTCTAATATCTGTGCAACACTGGCTTTTGTGGGCTGGCTGCTGTTGTCAGCAATTGGGTATGAGTGAAATCATGCAACCCATTTGGTATCAAGTCACTGGTGGTTGCTGCCAGGCTCGACCCCATTAGTCCTCCTGCAAAGCCCTAAACAGCTCTGGAAGGGTCTCTGTCCTGTCCTGACAGAAACCAAGGCTAAAAGACTGGCAATACTATTGCAATTACCTAGCAGTGGGCACCGAGAATACACATTTCTTAAAACTAAAGTTGCTGCTTCTATTACTTTGGATGTTTTTAACTCCCCTAATGCTTTTGTTTGCTTGTTTTTTAATTTCAGATTTTTGTGCCATCTTGGAGTTTTCTGTTCATGGCTCCAGTGTCCAGATTTAAGTATCCTCAGATTTGGTTCTGTTGAAAATTAGATATATTGATTGGTGTGCAGGAAAAAAAACAACAGAACTCTAATTTGGTCCAAAAATAAATTCATGTTTCAGCCATATATTTGCTGCTCTCCTCCCCCTTTTAAATTTGGTTCACTCTATTTGTGGCATTGCAATCATTTGTATCTGATTGTTTGCTCAGATTAGCAATTTGTACCTGCAAAATGCTAAGTTAAAGCCAAACAAAATGACCAGCAGAATCATAGTATGCAGCTCTTTTTAAACAAAACCACTTTATAACTGTGATGTTGACTGCCAAACAGTGGTTGCTATTATGCATAAAATGTAGCGGTGACGTTCAGGTGTGAAGCTGTTACACCCAAACAATGGAGGAAAAGTCAGTTTTGTAAAATTATGGAATACCCTGGCCAGTGAAGACTTCTCTGTTTCATTTGGCCCTCTGTCACAGAACCTGCTTCCTGTTTATATATTCATTTGTTTATGTGTTTGTTTAATTGTTGTTTTTAGTTTTTATATCATGCATTTGTTTTTATAACATGCATTAAAGATTTTTATAAACATGCATTTATAACATGCATTAAAGCTTGTTTTAAAGGTTTTAATGTTTTCATTGTTAGCTGCTATGGGGATGGTAAACTGGATGAAAAGACAATACAGAAATGTTTAAAACAAATAAATAAATAAATGAACTATCTGGAAACCACTGATTATGGGTGGGGAGGGGAATAGGATGAAGTATGTTAAGCACAATTTCTGCCTGTTAAGGTAACCTTCAATATACATCCATAATGCTGACTGACAAGGAAGGTGGTATACAGGCAACACAAAAGGTTGTGAAACCTGTTAAGGAAGTTTATCAGTAAATAAGCACCGACTCTTACAGGTCACTGTAATGAGGACAGTTGTATTGTCAGTGGGATTTAATTTTGATGCTAACATAATAAGTCATAGCTATGGCATATATAAAATGATTGCTCTCAAATTTAATGGGCTGTTTCAGTTGATTGCATCATAGAAAAGTATTTGCCGTGCAACATGTTGCTGGTAACTAGTGCTGAAAGATTTATCTTCCCAGATGTAGGTTAATCTGTAGTTTATGAGCAATGGCCTGCTTAACATGCTAAATGACTGAGCTGCCTTTATAAATAATAATATTCAAGGTCACCTTCTTTTTCAGTGTTCCAAAGCAGGCTGTCTAGGGTTGAATGACTGAATCCTTTGACAGAGCCATAGAATTTTCCCTATCAGAAAATTTAGAGGGCAGAAGATATTATAATAATCCATCTTTGAACATAATGAGATTCCACATCACTTTTAAGGGCTGGCAGGCAGTTTTCCAAATGGAGTTGCTACCAAGTGGTTTTCCTGATCTTTTTGTGCCTACAAGGCTTCCTTTTAACTTATTTAGCCTTTGGCAAATGAACCAGAATACAATGGAGTTGGCACATGCCCTCGGTTCATTAGCAGACATCAACTGGACTTCTTTCCTAAACCTTGCTTAAAACCATGATTGAACATACATATCAATAGTTTTAAAGCAGAGAGGCAGTATTTTTGAGCATATAAGAAAAGATAAAGCACCATGTTACATTTGGAAAGGTCATTCTACTCTCACTCCCTGAGAGCTAGTGCTTGAGAAGAGAGCATAAAGCTGGATTTATTAATCCAATTTTTGCACCCTACTTCCAACCTTAACAAGGTTTTTTTGTGAGTGGAATTATCAAGTAGGTTTTGGAACAGTGTCAGAGACTTGAACTAGAGTCCTCTACACTGGAAATCTTTAGAGAATCAAAAACTAAACATGAATGGAAGAAATATTCTGTGCATTATTTCATGAATGACCTCAATACGACCAATTTATGGGCTAAAACCTAAATCCTAAACATGCTCACAGAACTGGTTTGAAGTTACTTGCAAGGATCCTGAGGTGATCCTATCTTGCTTTAATAGCTTCATGCTATGACCACTGTTGTCCATAACTACCATTTTACTTCTACAGCATATATGCAGCTGTAAATAATCTGTGTCTAGATGACTTTGGAGGGTCAGAGTTGGCTGCTTGTCTTGCATCCTGCTGCTGCCATGGTTTATTACTGGTTAATGCTGCCCCCAGTGGAAATGTTTGGCAATTGCTAGCACTTAATTTAAATTTTATCACTCAGTTCGAAAGTAGCATACAAGAAATCTGCTCAGTGGCCTTAGAAATAGCACAACAAGCTGGCTATAGCTTTTTGAGCATGTGCACTAACAAGGAGTTCAACTTATTCCATCTTGCTATTTTTGACATGCACACAAAAAATGTTACATACTCATACCTCTGTTCACAGATGCCACTTAGCTCATTGTAGAGCAAATCTGAAAAATAAGAAACTATGTATTTTTACACAACCTAGTTCCTTTTAGAGTAATAAGGAAAAATGAAAACATAAGGCTTAAAAATACTGCTTAAAATGATTTGCATTAATGATCAACTTGCCTAGCATTAGTATTCTCAACTCTTCCATGTAAATCTGCATTTAAGTTCACAGACAGTGTCTTTGCCATTTCTTTTTCCAGAAAGAGGCTCCATTTCTTGATACAATTAAATTAAAATTTGATTTGTGGCTTACTTGTCTCTCGGCAATATTTTCAGCCTTATAGGCACAGTGGGAAGAAGATCAGAGATGTGATACTAAAGAGAGAGAGAGAGAGAGAGAGAAGAGTCAAGTTGAGGATAAATACCTCGCTTCGCAATCCAAGCCACAAATCCGCTTTTGGGAGCAGCAGCTGGGTGAGAAGAGGCTGTGATCCAAATTGACAAGGAATGAAATTGACAGAACTGGTTTATAGAGTCTGAGCAGAAGCATATTAATTAGAGTCAATCAATGGGAAAGAGGATGCTTGGGCAAGGAGAGAGAGTATCACATCAGCACAATCTGATCTTCTGAAGCAGTTTCTCAGAGTCTGTTTTTTCCTTTTCTCTAGCTAAAGCTAATGGGGAACAAAGTGCTATGAAAAATGATTCATCCTTCAAGGCAAAAGTGCACCTTCTTAATGTGAAAGCAAAAATTCACACATATGCACAAACATCAAACCCCACAATACAATTGGTTAGCCATTAACACAATGTGCACAGCATATTTTTCAAAATGTGTTCTTCATATTGTTTTAAATATCATAACCCTAGATAACCAAAGCAAATGTAGAAGAAATTGCACATTTGGTGGCATTTTGAAATTCTGCCTCCAACTGGGTACAAATTATTAAAGTTGCACACATATGTCTCATGTCTAATCTTTTTTTCCCTTTATAATGGAACAAACATCTAGAAACTTCTGTATGTGTCACTTGAAACAAACTGGAAAGTTAAACAATGAGGGAGGGAAGCATGATCTCTGTGGCTCCTTACTGTGGTGCATTTTACACTTGGGCACGTATGTATGTATGTAAGCAGGAAATACAGGACACTGGGTATCTAATCTTTCTAGCTCACGTATATATAACATTGAAAAATTACAACGTGAAGGAATCAGTTTCTGAGTACAAAATAGGTCCTGGGAAGTCGTCCCAAACTCTTAACGGTGAAGAATGTTGTTTTCCTTGTGAGGCCAAGAAAGTTTGAGGGAATTCCTGAAGTGGGAGACTCTCAAACAGCTATGACAGGGGGAAATACACCACACAGTCCACTATGAAGTGCCTAGCCTAGTAATGCAGGTTACTTGAGAGGGGGAAAAAACTGCAGACACAGTCAGGGTACAAGTCCAGCTGGTAAGTATGGCACAGTCTTCTGTGCCACCCTGAGGAGAATATGAATACTTGAGGAAGAAGGGAACACTGAAGGCTTCGGCATCTTAAAAGGTCATGTTCTGTCTTCAGTGGAACACCAGGACCTGTCAGCACCTTTCAGCTGCCTGAAGGCTTCCATTAAAGATTAAACTAGATACTTTCCAAGCAGCTTTGCATACTCCTTTGGAATCCCCACTGTATCTATCCATAGGATCTGTACTGGCTTTTGGAACTTGAATAGGAACCAAAGAGACTTACTAATCAGAGATACTCACAAGCATGTGTTTCAATTTGTATCTTATATGTACCCCAAATGCTTTCTTTCTGAATAGGCTAGATATTAATATCAATCAACAATTGCATGCTAAAAATCATTTTAAATGCTCTGTGTCATATTATCTGCTTCATTATTAAATTATCTTACATTTTACATATTGTAGAGCTGTGAAAACATATGTACAGTGCTTTGTTGTGCTGTCTAATGCTTGGTTGTGTTTATGGAGATATATTGCCATACTGTGGCTAGTAATGCCTGGGATTAGCATGCCATTGATAAAGGTCATTTTTGTATGCAGTCCAATAATATTGACTTCATGCTGAAACACAACACACCTTGATGAAAAATAATAGTGCTTGTTTCACAGTGGTCAGCCTGTATGCCTGTCCTTCCTGATAAAGGTTATATTCACTTCTGTTTAAGATCTTAGTGGTCTAGATGCCTCCTACAATATCCTTGGGAAAGGTTTTGTGTTCTGATCTTCAAGGAGGAGAAGGTGAATTTTGGTGGATTTTTACTTGATATATATCCTGACAAACAGGAGATGTTGATTTTTTTTTTCCAGATTCGCTGGCTAGTGGCTCTTAGGAGTTTTCCTGCTTCTTGAATGTACCTCTGTACTTGCATCTGTATGAGAATCGGTCATTTGACAGCATACAGGCCCTTCCAGGCCCTATAATGACACTATTGCATTTTTAATACTTCAAAACAAAAGGAGATGCTCCTGTGGATGTACCAGAAACAACATCTGGCAAAGATTAAGCAATAGGAAGGCCTCATATGCCACCAACTGCTAGAGAAGCTAAAGGATTTTTTCCCCTTCTCTGTCCTCTTTGGAAATTTTAAAATATATTTTATATTATTTCAGCTTTTAAATCTATACTTAGGGTTGCCAATCCCCAAGTGGGGGCAGGGGATCCCCCAGTTTGGAGGCCCTCCCCCCGCTTCAGGGTCGTCAGAAAGCGGGGGGAGGGAAGGGAAATGTCTGCTGGGAACTCTGTTATTCCCTATGGAGATTTATTCCCATAGAAAATCATGGAGAATTGATCCACGGGTATCTGGGGCTCTGGGGGGGCCTGTTTTTTTTGGGTAGAGGCACCTAATTTTCAGTGTAGCATCTAGTGCCTCTCCCCAAAATACAATCCAAGTTTCAAAAAGATTGGACCAGGAGGTCCAATTCTATGAGCCCCAAAGGAAAGTGCCCCTATCTGTCAAGTCTGATGTTTCAATAACGAGACCTTCTTGATAAAAAAGTTTCTAGTTTATTGTAACATGTTGCAAGACTGTAGAAGCAGATTGAGAGACTGGTGAGCATGCACAAAGAGCAAACATTTAAGGTACACATCAAAGGGATTCCTGAGGGTGGGGACACTCTATGCAGGGTACATTCACACATTGTTATTATTTTATCGTTCTCAAGCACCGGCTGGCCTTGAGGCGCTTTCTTAGCATCGGCTATCTCTGAGAAGGCACCACAATCTTGTTCCCATATTCCCGTTTCCAAGCATTGCTACATAACAAAGGATGTGGGGGGGGGGAGGAGAGCTTTAGCTAGCAGTATCTGAATACAGAATGGTTTTACCCAGGATCCTTTTCCTGAACCAAAGTTACAGCTGAATTGCTCAGACATTATAGCAGACTTGACATACTGCCCCCCCTAACCCCCCTCCACCGCAGGGGGAAGGAGTTTGGTTGTTTTACACTCCAGGGTGGTTGATGCGGTGCGGCAGCGGTCGACCCTGGCAGGGGTGGGCCCCGTGGGTGGAGGGTGCCAACTGGATGGCCCGGGGTCCCAATGGATCAAACTGCAATGAAACACAGGGAGGATTTTACCCAAGGAGGCCGGCAGGTCTAGCTCCACAGTTACAGGGTTAATCACTCTCTTGATTCTGAATAGTCCCACAAACTTGTAAGCCAGCTTCCGGGAGGGCTGGCTGAGGGGAAGGTTTTTGGTTGATAGATACACTGAATCCCCCACCTTATACTCTCCCGCCGGGGTGTGGGATTTATCGTATTGTCTCTTGTAGGATTCCTTGGCTGCCTCCAGATTTTCTTTTATGACCGGCCAGTTGTTGCATGGCCCCCCACCACCACCATTGTTCAAACGCCGTGGAGGTGTCTTTACTGCCCCCGCCAGGTAGTAACGGGAGAGGCTTCCCTTCATAGCCAAAGACTGTGGAGAAGGGGGAAGCTTTGGTGGAACTTTGCATGCTATTGTTGTAGCAGTACTCGGCAAAGGGGAGCAAGTCCACCCAGTCCGATTGTCGTTGATTTATAAAGCATCTTAAGTACTGCTCCAGCACCCCGTTTACTCTCTCTGTCTGGCCGTCCGTCTGGGGGTGATAGGCGGAACTCAGACCCTGCTCCATCCCCACCAATTTGCAAAACGCCCGCCAGAAGGTGGCAACGAACTGTGGCCCGTGGTCGCTAATGACCTTGTCTGGGAATGAGTGTAATTTTATCACGTGGTCAAAGAACAGGGCCGCTAGTTTCTTAGCTGTGGGCAGCTGGGAGCAGGGGATGAAGTGGGCTTGCTTGGAAAATGTGTCCACTACCATTAAGATGACCGTTTTGCCTCGGGAGGGGGGCAACTCCACTATAAAGTCCATGGAAACTATCGCCCAGGGCCGTTTGGCTGTCTCGAGGGGTTGTAAGAGTCCTGGCGGCTTCCCCCCCCCCCCCCGCCGCTTGGCCATTATGCACACTGGGCAACCTGTGACAAACTCAGACACATTTTTACGCAGGAAGGGCCACCAGAACTGGCGGTTCACTAAGTGCAACGTCTTTACATAGCCGAAGTGCCCCGCCAGTTTGGATGAGTGGCAGAGCTGCAATATCTCCCTCCTCAGACAGTTTGGAATGTACAGTTTGCTTCCTTTGTACCACAGCCCGTCCTTTCCCTTCTGCACCCCCTCGGGTCGCTCCTTCCCTTCCCTTTCAGTTTCCAAGGCGATGCGCTCTCGGCTAATTCCGTCCAGCTCTCGTTTCTTTTGGGAGCGGGTGGTGACCATGGCCGCCACTTGGGATGGGGGGATTAACGAGTCCACCACCTCCTCCCTCTGGCTTTCGTGCTGCGGGAGCCTCGAGAGTGCATCGGCCAAGAAATTCTTCGTCCCGGGGATGTGCTTTAGGGTGAAGTCGAATTTGGAGAAAAACCCGGCCCACCTGATTTGTTTTTCGCTCAGTTTGCGCTTGCCGGTCAGCGCTTCCAGATTTTTATGGTCGGTCCACACTTTGAAGGGAAGCTTCACCCCCTCTAACCAAGATCTCCAGGTTTTCAGAGCGAACATGACGGCAAAAGCCTCCTTGTCCCAAACTGACCAGTTGCGTTGTTCATCTGAAAACTTTCGGGAGATGAAGGTGCAGGGTCGCAGCTTCCCCTCCCCATCCCTCTGCATGAGTATTGCTCCTACGGCCACATCGGAAGCGTCGCACTGGACCACGAAGGCCCTCTGCTCGTCCGGGTGGCTTAGGACCGGCTCACTCGTGAACAGGCGCTTCAGGTGATCGAACACGTTCTGGCACTCGGGCGTCCATTTTAGCCCGGCCCTGGGCCGTTTGGCCTCCAGACCCTTGCCTTTGGTCTTTAGGAGATCTGTCAAGGGCAGGGCGATTTGGGCGAACCCCTCTATGAATTGTCTGTAAAAATTTGCGAACCCGAGGAACGATTGGAGCTGTCTACGTGTCCTCGGGGGAGCCCATTCTAGCACTGCTTGGACCTTTGCTGGGTCCATGGCCAGGCCGCGTTCGGACACCCTAAAACCCAGGTAATCTAGCTCCGTTCGATGGAATTCACATTTGGACAGTTTGGCATATAGCTGGTGTTCCAGCAGGGTGCTGAGGACCTCCCTCACCAACTTTACATGCGACTGCTCGTCTTGTGAATAAATAATGATGTCATCCAGGTACACCACCACCCCCTTGTATAGATATTTTCTCAACACATCATTGATAAAGTTCATGAACACCCCCGGGGCCCCTTGCAGTCCAAACGGCATCACCAAGTATTCAAATTGTCCCATTGGTGTATTGAAAGCCATTTTCTACTCATCCCCCTCCTTGATGCGCACCCGGAAGTACGCGTCTCGTAAGTCCAGCTTGGTGAAAATTTTCCCTCCCGCCACCGTGCTCAACAAGTCTCAGATGAGGGGGATGGGGTAGGCATTTGACATGGAGATCGCGTTAATCCTGCGAAAATCGGTGCAAAGTCTAAGTGAATTGTCCTTTTTCTTCCTAAACAGGACGGGGGTGGTGTGGGGGGCCGTGGCGGGTCGGATGAACCCTCTCGCCAAGTTCTTGTCTAGGAACTTGCGGAGTTCCTTCTTTTCCGCCCACCCCATCTGGTATAGTTTGGCTCGGGGTAAAGCCTCCCTTGGTATTAGTTCTATCCCGCAATCCGTGCTTCGGTGGGGGGGCAATTGGTCGGCTTCTTTTTCACTAAACACCTCCATTAAGTCCCGGTAGGCTTCCGGGATCGGGTGCACCTCCTCCACCATCACGCCCGCCCGCTCCCTCGCGGCGGGGGCTTTCGGTCCCCACGCCGTGTTCCAGAGGTGGGCTTTGCATCCCGGGTCCCAAAATCTGACAGTCTGTGCCCTCCACCGGATCAGGGGCTTGTGCTTCTCCAGCCAACCCACCCCCAACACCACCGGGTATGAGCACGAGGGGGCTATCACAAAGAACTCCTGATCCCAGTGTTCCTCGATCCCCATGGGGCATGGTTGCGTCTCACGTGTGCAGGGCTCCCCGCACATCACGGACCCATCCATTTGCTCAAACAGCATCGGGTGGGGCAGCTGTGAGCTTTCTAATCCCAAGGCCTCCACCACTTTGGGGGAGATCTTTTCTCTGTTGCACCCCGAGTCTATGAGGGCTCTTATCTGCAGGAACCTCCGCAACTTGGGGTTCAGCAGTTTCAGAGTCACAAAATATAATTTCCCCGTCACTCTCACCGTCAGC
Source organism: Heteronotia binoei (assembly GCF_032191835.1). Taxonomy (NCBI): domain Eukaryota; kingdom Metazoa; phylum Chordata; class Lepidosauria; order Squamata; family Gekkonidae; genus Heteronotia; species Heteronotia binoei. The sequence goes on from NC_083225.1 coordinate 69,525,901, forward strand.
GGCGCCTCGTCTCGATCGACCTGCTGGTGGGCACCCTTCAGAGCAGCAGGTCGGGCTCGTTTCCCGCCGGCTCTTCCAGCCACGCTAGGTCGGCCAGCTCCGCGGACAGGAGCACCTCCTCCTCCAGGAGTTCCTCTTGCACCGCCACCGTGCTGCTTTTCGCCGCATCCTTAGGGCGGCTAGGGGCCTTCTTCGGGACCGGAGTGGCGGCCTTGGGGGGCCCGGTTGACACACGTGCCGGCGGGGGCTGCGGGTAGTTGGAGGCCAGGTGGTTTGGGTCCCTGCATCTGAAGCACCGGCGGGGCCCCACCGGTACCGCGGTAGCTGGTTTCTTGCCCTTCGGGGGTTCAGCCTTCGCGGGGCTCCCCCTCGCTTGGGCTTTCCCGGATTGGTGTTGACGCAGCATGGCCACTTGCTTGAGGTTGTTTTCCACCTCCCCGGCCAGCTGGATCCACCCCACCAGGGTAGTAGGGCGAGCCTGGGTGAGGGCCCGATCCAGGATGCTTGCGTTCAGCCCATTCGTGAACTTGTCTATTTCATCACCTCATTCCACCCTCGCACCCGGGCCACGTTGGCCTGGAAGTCAGTTGCGTACTCGCGGATGGACCTGGCCCCTTGTTGCATGTCGCATAGGGCTGCCAACGCCCTCGACTCCTGCAGCGGGTCTTCATACTGGGTCAGCAGGGCTTGCAGGAAGGTGTGCACGTCGTCCAGGATCGGGCTCCTGGTCTCGCACAAGCTCACGTACCACCTTTTTGCGGCTCCCCTCAGTTTTGAGCCCAAGTAGTCGACCCGGCTGAACTCATCAGGGAAGGAGTGGCCCCAGTAGTGCATGTAACTGTTCACCTGGATGCCAAAGTAGTTTACTTCCTCCGGGTCCCCATCAAAGGTAGCATCCAGCTCCCTCCCCACGTGGCGCAGCCCGGCTAGTGGGGCCGGTGGCTGGGGGGCAGGAGCTGGCGCGGCCCCTGCCCTGGTGGGGGCCGGCACCGCCACCGGTGGGCTTGGCTGGCTCCGGGCTCCCGCCTGGGTCACCGTGGGCCTCTGGGAGGTTGCCCCCCCCCAGAGCCCTCCCCAGCTGGACCGTCAGGTCACGGACCTTGTCCTTCAGAGCCCCGAGGGCCCCATCGATCTCTTTGCGGACCATCGATCGGAACATCTGGTAGTCCTCCTCATATTGGTCCTTGGGCTTCGGCTATCCGCTGTCTGCCCCCTGGCGTCCCGCTCCGCCATCCTCGTCTTCCCCGACTTGCACAACGAGGATGCTGTCCGCTTCGCCCGTCTCCCCTGAGCTTGGGGTGGCGGTCTCCATCCCTGACCCCTGGGTCAGCCTGGTGTGGTGGTTCAGGATGGCTTCCCGGTGTAGAGGGGCCTGATCCATGATGGTGGTCGAGGTCCTCGGTTGATACTGCCGGGGGGATAACACTAGCTGGAACTCGGGGGGAGATTCCGCGGCTCTCCTGGGATTAGGACGTGCCACGGGGTTGCTCCCTCCAGACCAGTGTCGGGTGGGAGTTCTCCGTTGTCCGGAATCTGGTCGGCCATCTGGCTTTTCAAGTTGCCGGAAAGGTTGAACTCCAAAAAGGGAGTCTCTCAAAATGTCAAGTGTGATGTTTCAATAACGAGACCTTCTTGATAAAAAAGTTTCTAGTTTATTGTAACATGTTGCAAGACTGTAGAAGCAGATTGAGAGACTGGCGAGCATGCACAAAGAGCAAACATTTAAGGTACACATCAAAGGGATTTCTGAGGGTGGGGACACTCTATGCAGGGTACATTCACACATTGTTATTATTTTATCGTTCTCAAGCACCGGCTGGCCTTGCGGCGCTTTCTTAGCACCGGCTGTCTCTGAGAAGGCACCACAATCTTGTTCCCATATTCCCGTTTCCAAGCATTGCTACATAACAAAGGATGGGGGGGGGAGGAGAACTTTAGCTAGCAGCATCTGAATACAGAATGGTTTTACCCAGGATCCTTTTCCTGAACCAAAGTTACAGCTGAATTGCTCAGACATTATAGCAGACTTGACACTATCCTTCATGATTTCCTATGGAAGGAAGGAATTGAAAAGGTGTGCCGTTCCTTTAAATGTGATGGCCAGAACTCCCTTTGGAGTTCAATTATGCTTGTCACAGCCTTGATCTTGGCTCCACCCCTAATGTCTCCTGGCTCCACCCCCAAAGTCTCCTAGCTCCACCCCCAAAGTCCCCAGATATTTCTTGAATTGGACTTGGCAACCCTATCTATACTGTTCATCCAAAAGTTATTTAAAAAGCTATAAAGACTGCCTTATAATAACTAAAACAAGTAACCTTCTGGCAGCAGCTCACCTGGGAATAAGGCGATATACTTTCCCATCTTTGTTACCAGAGGCGTTTTGTTTTGTTTTTTTAAATTGAAGGTGCTACAGACGGAACTGGAAACCTCATTCACAAGAAACATGAGCTCTGCTATTTAACTGTGGTCTGTTATTAAAGTTCTGCAGGCTGATCATTGCTACCTAAATCATGGTGGCACTGGTAACCAATCATTAAAGTATTAGTGGTAATGAAATGTTAAGGTTGCATGACCAAGCATTACATCCTCGCAAGTAGAGGAATTGGACAGTGTCTCTTTAATTGGCTTTATTTGCTGTGAACAAAATTCTTAATGATAGAACTCAATTTGTGTTCAGAGGCTTGGAAACACAGCAGACATGTGATGTCACTTTTCTGTTTCTCTTTGTCTGAAATGTGAATTAATCTGTGATCATATGTGTAATCTATTAGCAGCAACGCTGTGTGTCTAATAGTACAATATGCATTATTTGCAATATATTGACTGAAGAAAGGCAATAATATTGCTTATCTAGGTGTATGATGGACATTGTTAGGCTTACACTTATTTTTCTCCAGGTAACTAATAAGGAGAAAAACTATTCTGAGAAATGTGGAGGTGAGTCACACTTTAGGCAAATTGTGTATTCTTGGTTCCTAGATCTTCTGGGGATAAAGATAGAAGCAGTAACAATACTGAGTAACAATGCCCAAATGAGTAACAATGCCCAAATGAGGCACTGACGAAAGCAGACCTTTTTCTTTTTTGCCTGAATAGTTGATTAATGGGGGGTGGGGAGAGGTTGCAATCCAGGTCCATTAAAGTCAATGGGGGCTTTACTGGTGATCCCTGTGGAATGTAAATTACACTTGAAGTTCGTTTCCTTCATTTATTAATACTATATTATTTTTTAAAAAAATCATTTGGATAAAGGCCTCATATTAAACATAGTACAGTTCTCATTCTTATTTTATTAAACCAATATGAAACATAGGATTTAATTGCTTCTTCCTCATCTTGAGGTGACATCAAAAACCAGAGTACTGTATATATTAGCAATACTAATTTATACAAATGAAAAAGGGACACAGTGAAACATCTGAAATGACAGAAAGTAAAAGGCAATCATTGCTAAATCCTAGCATTACACAAAGGCAAATCACAAGTGAGAATACAGAATATTTCCATCCTTAAGGCCCAAGATCCATAAAGCTTCCCTTACGGTAGACATAATGCTCCTGAACTAGTCCTGTCTGCGGTTATACCATTAGTAGTGTCACCTTCCTAACCTGTCCTCTTCTTTTCTATGGCACATTTTCTCTTTTCATGCTTTCCTTTATCTATAGTGGTGTATTTTGTCTGCATGGCTGTTAAGCCTAAGTAGGGTGAGATGTAGGTTTACCTCTCTTCCCTAGAGAGGGCAGCCCCAAGGGAGCAAAGGGCAAATATTTGGGGAGGGAAGTCCTGTCAAGATAAAAAGGAGGGAAACAAAAGGGGAAAACCTTCAAAACTCACCATCCAGGGACTCCCAAGTAGGCTCTTTGTTCACCCCTCCCCCCACACACCATTTTCCAATACTCAGCCTGGCCCAATGCTGCTGGCTGCTGCTGCTTTCTAACCCTCACAGTGCATGTTCAAGGAAGGAGTTCAGGTCCTTCCTAAGAAATTTCTGGCAAGTAAGGAAGAACACTTTTAAAAATGTTCCCAGGGGTTACATGCCCTCAGAAACCATACGCCCCCCCCCCCAATAAATGTCTTGTTATAGTTACGTGTTCCTTCCCAGCAATTCAGATAAGGCTACCCTCACCCCTAACTTGGGGGGCATGGTGAGTTAAAGTGCAGTTTGTCTTCCTTTCCCCATGGATTTCTTTATAGTGTTGCATCATGGTTAATATGATTCAGGATTTCCATTATATCCAGAGTTTGAAATCATGATTTGAAGTGAGTTTGCAAGCCTTACTCACAAGAGAATGTGGTTAGCTCTAACTACGGTTAGTGAAGCCACAGTAAATACACAGACATGAATGGACATCTACTTGGTGACCTTGATCTTGGTTCCCCTAATTTTTCCATCTGGGAGAGAAAATGCTAACATACATTCTTTGCAGGGTTCTTGTAAGGCTGAATAAACTGAAGATTGCCAAACTTTTAATATAAAGTGATAAATAATTCAAGCCATGTAACTTTTTGTAGTATCCCAGTCAAGCAGCTGGTTTAGTGTATCATGTGATCACCAGTTTGTGCCATAGCTGTGCTGTGACTACAGAATATAGATGTGACCTTAGGTTATGACAGAAAGCCAGATGTGGAGAAATGTAGACAGATGATGATGATGATGATGATGATGATGATAGAGGTGGTGATGATGACAGATCGATCGATTGATCGATAGAGACAGTAGATAGATATAGGGCTTTTTTTGTAGCAGAAACTCCTTTGCATATTAGGCCACAAACCCCTTTCTGATAGAGGCCCCTTCTGCTTTTGTATTTACTACGGCTCTTGCCTCCCACCTCCATCGCTTCAAAAACCTGCTTGCATATTCACTTGGCAATCACCTCACTCTCCCATAGAATTTTTTAATTCCTTCCACATTCTTTTCCCAGCATTCTGTTGCCACTCCATTGTATCTCCATAGTTTCCAAGAGTGGTTTTTCAGAGGAGTATTTTCCCTTTCCCCTCTTAATTCGCTTCCAAGTCTTTAAAAGCAAAAACATTTCCTCTGACTTTCCCCTTTCCGTCCCCTGGCAGGCTAATTGGTCTGTTCTTATTGGTCAGTTTCACACTATGTGTAATGTACTCGGAGACGAGATGTGTTGAAGGCAACAAGCTTTATTGGAAGGTACATTACAGAACTGGGACACGCGGGCCGGGCCCCGCTTTATATACATTCATCCCGGAACAGCCCCCCAGCTGGCCAGCCCAATCCTGGCCAGTCAAAGTTCCCGCCACTGATCTTGATAGGTGGAGTATTTCCTGAGCTGCGCTGGGTGACCAAGGGACTTCCCCTGGTCGCCCTTACTTGCGGGACCGCGTTGTGCTTTGTTTAAGCACAAGACACTACACTCCTCCCCCCCTAGTCTAAGATACATAGTCCTGCAGATAGGCTGGCGCCCTGTGTTCCCGGGTCGATCGCCGCGAGGTTGCTTGTGGTGCGGACGCGGGCTCCGGACAGGGGGCTGCCTCTTGGTGATTCTCAGTCAGTTGCTGCCGGGCCGGCTCTGGTGGCCGTTCAGGATCGGCCGGCCTCGGGGACTCGTACGTCGGCAGGCTTGGTGCTGGCGGGGCTGCTTCTGGGGTTTCCGATGCTGGTTCTCCCTCGCCCGGCGCTCCCCCGCCTCAGGTGTTTCCTCCGGTAAGGTGCGGCGGCGCAGCTGATCGATGTGCCTCCTCAGCACCTGGCCCCCCTCAGTTGCTACCTCGTAGGATCTGGACCCCGTCACCCTCAGTACCCGGCCGGCTACCCAATCTGGGCCACTTGCGAAGTTCTTCGCAAAGACTGGATCGCCCGGGAAGAACCCCCGCACCGCTTCCCTGATCTCTGGGGAACCGCGGAAGTCCGTGGCTCGGTCCGGGTGCAGCCTGTCCAGCCGGGTAATCAATTTCCTCCCCATTAGCAGCTCAGCGGGACTGGACCCTGTTGTTGGGTGATCCTGTTGTGGAACAGGAAGGCTGCGAGGCGGTGGTCCCAATCCCCTTGAACAATGCGGCCTAGGGCCTCTTTGGTGGTTCTCACCATGCGTTCGGCCTGGCCGTTGGTGGCTAGGTGGAAAGGGGCCGACCTAATGTGCTTGATTAAGTATCTCCCTATGAACTCCCAGGAGGTGAACGCGGTGCCATTGTCTGTGATCAGGGTATCAGGTATCCATGCGTGCAGAAAACCCTCCGTAGGGCTCTGACTGCTGCCACCGTGGAGGTGGACGCTACCGGGATTACCTCCAGCCATTTTGTATAGGCGTTGACCAAGACAAAGAATATTTGCCCCTGGTACGGCCCGGCGAAATCTAAGTGGAGGCGGGACCACGGCCGCCTGTTAGACTCCCATCGGTGGACCGGTGCGGAGGGTGGATCAGGCCTGGACTCCTGGCATGGTTGGCACCTTCTCACCCACCCCTCTATTTCCTCATCCATGCCTGGCCACCACACATAGCTTCGGGCCAGGGCTTTCATTCTTACGGTCCCCGGGTTGGTTTCGTACAGCGCTTCGAGTACTTGTTTGCGCATGGGGGGGGGGAACCACCACCCTGCTGCCCCATAGTATGCACCCCTTGTGGAAGGATAGTTCTTCTTTACGGGATGCGAATGGCCTGAACTCACTGTCTACCCTGTCCGCGGGCCACCCCCTTCCCACCCAGTCCAAAACTCGTGCGAGGATGCGGTCCCTGCCTGTTGCACGAGCTACCTCCTCGGCGTGGAGGCGCTCGGGCAGGGACTCGATGAGCATCACCCCGTGGGCCAGGGTGGGATCTGGGTCTGTCGATGGTAGAGGCAGGTGGCTGAGGGCATCAGCGTGCCCCATGGCTTTGCCCGGGCGGTGCACCAATGTGTACGTGTACGAGTTCAGGAATTGGTTCTACCTCAGGACCCGCTGTGATACTATTTATGGGGTTTGGCGGTCAGGGGCGAGGAGACCCAGGAGCGGCTTGTGGTCCGTGGCGATGGTGAAACGCCTACCATACAGGTAGTCATTAAATTTGTTCACCCCCGGCACGATTGACAAGGCCTCCTTATCAATTTGAGTGTAGTTCCGCTCTGCCGGGGTTAGAGTTCAGGAGTAGTATGCAACTGGTACCTCCCACCCGTCCGGGAGTTGGTGACCCAGGACGGCCCCCACCCCATAGGGGGATGCGTCGCAAGCGAAAACCAGCAGCAAGGCTTCATCGAAGTGATGGAGCACCGCGTTTGAGACCAGGAGGTCCTTTACCACCTGGAACGCCACGGCTTGGCGCTTGCCCCAAACCCACGGGGCTTGTTTGTCCAGTAACCGGTGCAACGGTTCCGCTACAGCAGCTTTGTGGGGCAGGAACGAGTGATAAAAGTTCAGCAAGCCCCAAAAACTCTGTAGCTCCGCCCTGCATGTGGGGGCAGGGGCCTGGACGATGGCCCTGGTCTTGTCCGCAGTTGGGTGAATTCCCTCCGTGTCCACGGTGAACCCCAGGAACTCCACCCGCAGGACTCCTATCAAACATTTCTCCTTTTTAACTTTCAGCCCCGCCGCTTGGAACCGACGGAGGACCTCTCACAGGCGGCGGCTGAACTCTCCTGTGTCGGGGGTGGCGATTAAAACATCATCGAAGAAGGGCTAAACTCCGGGGATCCCTTTAAGGAGAGAGTCCATTATGCTCTGAAAGATCCCCGGAGCCATGCTAACCCTGAACTGCAATCGTTTAACCCTGAACGCCCCCCTGTGGGTCACAATCGTCTGAACCTCTGCTGTCTTAGCGTCAACCGGCAGTTGTTGGTATGCTTGCGCTAGGTCCAGCTTCCCAAAAACCCGGGACCCTGCTAGGGCTGCTAGGATGTGGCTGACCACCGGGACTGGGTAGGGGTTGTCCTGGAGAGCTTTATTTATTGTGCACTTGTAGTCAGCGCAGATTCTCACGTCCCCATTGGGTCTCCCATGGGGGTCTCCCATGCAGCATACTATGGGGGTCTCCCATGCAGCATACGCCACGGGTTCTATCACTCCCTGGGCTATGAGGCGGTCCAGTTCCGCCTCTATCTTGGGCTTTAAGGCGAACGGGACGCGCCTCGCCTTGAGCCGGATTGGCCTGACCATGGGATCGATCGGTAGGGTGATGGGCGGACCCGTGTAGCTCCCCAGGGACCCGTCAAAAACTGCTGGAAACTCCTGGCAGACCTCTTCGAAATTACTGGTCTGCACGTGACCCACCCCCATCAGCTGGATCCCCAGTGGTTGGAACCAGGCCAGCCCCAATAGGGTGGAAAGTTTACGCTTGACCACCAGGATGTCTAGGGGCCCCTTGAAGTCCCCTCGTTCTACTCTCACCCGGGCCCATCCCACAATGTGTACTGGGTTCTTTTGAAAGTCCCTCAGTACGAAGTCCGCCAGCCTCATTTGGAGGCAGCGGCGGGGGCATAGTCTCTTAAGGGTCTCCTCCGAGATAATGGAGATGGAGGAACCTGAGTCCACTTCCATAACGCAGGGGGTGCCCTTGATGAGGACCGACATTTTGACTTTGTCTGGGGCTGCGAGGGGCAAGTTTAATACCTGCAGGCTTGTGGACGCTGTTGTGTGAGCATCCGTCGACTCATGGTGTGCTGATGGTTGCCGGCGGCTGTTCTTGGCCCGGCAAGCCCGAGCAATGTGGCCTGTCTTTCCGCAGCTGCGGCAGTCCAGGTTGCGGTACGAACAGTCCCTCCTCTCGTGGGGGTCGCCGCAGCTGGCGCATCTGGTGGGGGGGCCCTCTCCATCATTCGTTGCTTCGTGGGGGCCCTTGGGTCTGTCCTTTGTGGTCGCCGGAGCTGGAAAGCGTCTTCCTCTTCTCGGTCCCCCGGCTCCATTTCTTCTTGGTGTACTGCCTCTCCACGTGGGTGGCTGTATGCTCTTGTGGCCCTCTCGAAGGCTGTTGCCTCGTTGAAGGCTTGTTGGAGGGTGAGCTCTTCCTTGGCGAACAGCTTCTGCTGCAGCCTTTCATCTCGGAGGCCCCAGACGAACCTGTCCCTCAGGGCCTCTTCCCTTTTGTCGAACTCGCAGTTCCCCGTGATTTGTCGGAGAGTGGCCAGATAGACCGCCGCCGTCTCTCCGGACTTCTGATCCCTCTTGTGGAAGAGGAATCGGCGGGCCATGATGGATGGTTGGGGCGCGAAATGCCCTGTGAGGAGTCTGACGACCTCCCCGTACGTCCTTTCGGTGAGCTTCGCTGGGGCTGAGAGCCTCGGGCGATCTCGAAGGTCGCCTCTCCACAAACGCTCAACAGGACGTCCCTCATTCTGTTGTCGTCTGTAATTAAGTTGGCCCGCAAGTAGCAGTCAACTCGTTCGGTATACGTTTCCCACCTCTCGGGGTGGTCCGGGTTGAACTCGGCAAGATGGCCCATCGTTACGCTATTGTTCGCCATGGTGGCGGCGGGCTCCTCGGTTCTTGCGGTTCAGCGATTTCCTCGTCTTCGGCTAGGTCGGATTCCTCCCGCGGACGGCTCCCTAGCTACATCCCATCTTCGTCGCCAGTGTAATGTACTCGGAGACGAGATGTGTTGAAGGCAACAAGCTTTATTGGAAGGTACATTACGGAACTGGGACACGCGGACCGGGCCCCGCTTTATATACATTCATCCCGGAACAGCCCCCCAGCTGGCCAGCCCAATCCTGGCCAGTCAAAGTTCCCGCCACTGATCTTGATAGGTGGAGTATTTCCCGCGCTGCGCTGGGTGACCAAGGGACTTCCCCTGGTCGCCCTTACTTGCGGGACCGCGTGGTGCTTTGTTTAAGCACAAGACACTACACTATGCATGTCTTTTGAAATAGGAGATTAGGAAAATAATTGCTTTTGTAAGGCACATTTGCAGGAACATCAAGTTAACTTGGTTGGTTAAGGTTCTGGGCTAGTGCATGCAAGGTTTTGGAGTTCAATTCCTCTTTTGGGCAATTTTGTATTTGAAAAAAAAAAAGATTTCATTTTAAATTGACTCTGACCGCAAACTTTGCAAACATGAGAATAATGCTGCAGAACCTACTTGGTGACAGCAGCAGCTTGTTTTTTTTTAAAAAAGTCTGGTCAATCTCAACACCTCATCTCATTTCTAAATAACAGTGCCTGGAGGGGGGGCGGGACTCAGGCTGCACACTGATGTCTCAACCTTCTCCCTCATGAACTGCCTCCTCTCCAGCCAAGTGGTCAGCATTGGCTTGCACTAAATTTTTAAAGCAATGCCTGCCAGTATTTTTTTTTCCTCTAGCAAACTCCTTGTCTACTTGTAAAAGGGTGGGAACACTAATGGCGACCCCACAGTAAATTCAGATGGAAGAATCTCCTATTTAAAAAGGCACATCCAATGTAAAACTAACCAATCAGGAGAAACCAATCCCAGAACACTATCCAGGTTTTCTCATTGGTATGCAGCCAATACACCTCAATTCTCAATAGAAATCAGAGAGAGAGAGAGAGAGAGAAAGATGTAGAATGCAGGCACAGCATTTGAAGTAAACCCCAAATGACTTGACTTCAGTGAAAATAAGATGTAAACAGAATGGACCAGAACCAATCCTCTTGGAGCTTTGAGTAGGCCCTGTGCTAAGAGCCCTGTAAGCTCTTGAAGGATTGGCTACATCAGGGGTGTGTGGCCTAATATGCAAAGGAGTTCTTGCTACAAAAAAAGTCCTGGATGGATGGATGGATGGATAGATAGATGATAGATAGATGATAGATAGATAGATAGATAGATAGATAGATAGATAGATAGATAGATAGATAGATAGATAGATAGATAGATAGATACACACATACATACACCCTAATGAGAAAGTGTTATGTTACAAGACATTGGCACAATACTGTTGATGGAAAGTAAGTCCTGGCCTTTGTCTGAATTAACAAAGCCACACAGTGGGGGCCACCCATAGATAAGATAAGGGTCTTTACCTGTTCAAAAATTTTTCAGCTATGAAGAAAAATATAACTGCAAATTAACTTAACAAAAAAGGGAAACCCCTTAAAACAGTCTGGGGCTGAAAATGCTCGGATTATTCTCCAGAATACTGAGTATCAGTTAAAGGGAGAAGAGGGAAAAAGAAATCAGTCTCTCTAAGTCTCTGAGAACTTTGACAACTCTGGAAGGGGATATGTGAAGCTGGGTGGGATTTCCAAATTGCTTCCACCTCTTGTGATTCTTTGTGGGTACTTAGCTTGTAAAATAATTATTTAGACTTCTCCAGGCAAAGCCCATGTTTTGTGGACATAGGGACAAACAAAATTGTCCTTTTTATTCCCTATAGTCATTTACAATTCATGTGTATCGAAAGGATTGGGATCACAGCAGTAAATTCCAACCTACATGTTTTCACTGCATCAAATGCACAAAGCATATGAACGTATAAGTACATATGTCTCTATGTGATTCTGAGAAATGAAAAGGTGGTTTTTCCTATGTGCATACACTTGCACATACATAGATTCTGTGCCTACATTCCAATGTGTTCAGGTTGGTGATGCTACCAAGATCTTCATCCCTTCTACACTGTACATGATTAGAATGTCTGAAAATGACTGCAGTCAGGCAGATTACAAGTCAAGGGTCAATAACAATGACCCTTAAGAGCCTAAATTGTTTCTCTTCAGAAATCTACAACAACTCTGTCAGGCAGCAACAAATGGAAACTTTCCTTCACATCATGATGCATGTTTACATGAAGCAAGCTGGTTGCATAGGCTGTGTTAACTGTACAAGTGGATATAAGCTGATCACTCAACACTTCCAGCACATTAATTAGGATTCATAGTTAGTAACCATCAGAGTCAACTTAAGCAGAGTCAAATTCTTCAAAGTCCATTGACTTCATTCAGAAGTGTAACTCTGCTTAAGTAAGCTAATAATTTTTGCTACATTCTGTTGGCTGGAGAGATACCAGGAGTAACATGCAGTGCACATCGTTAGGAATATTCCTGGATTTTGTGACTACTCTGGATCAATTCCAAAATTGGATTTTCTTTTATGGTTTCTTGGTGTTTGGGATGAAATTGTAGTAATATTTTTCTGAACTAAAATCACAAACTTCAATAGTAAAATTGCATTAAAATGCAGTTTCTGTATTATCATAGTATATGACATGGCATATAAATATATTTTAAAACTGCAGCATATCATGGAGACATTTTTGTTCTCTTTGGCATTCCCTCAAGAACTCTTAATGGCACTTCTCCATGTTTGTGTGCTTTTATGTTTTAAATTGTTTTAAATATTTTATATACATTTGTATTTTAAACACTGTTATAATGTTTGAAATGTCTTAATGTTTTGATGTTTGTCACCTTAGGGCCCCTGAGTTAGGTAAAAAGACAATATAGAAATTTAAATAAAATAAAAATGATATATAAACAGCACAAAAATGTTGTAAGTTAAACAAATGAAAGAGGAAAACTGGCAATAAAATAGGCAGGAGGAAAAAGAATGTACATGTATGAAGATTTTTAAAAGATTTGTTTGTACAGCACAGCCAGAACCCCCGATAAAGGATAGCTCTAAGAGCTGTGAGGAAAGAAAGGCTTTGATAACACCCTACAGGATTTATAATGAACAACAACAACCCCCCCCCCCCCCAGCTAACTGAATGTGGTAATAATTATTTAAGTAAATAATTCTTTGAACAGAATAGATGGTGTCATAGTGACATCTGAAGAACATTTTGACGACAGTAAGTCCCACTGAGTAGACTTCACTAGTATTGTTGGACCTGCTTAGGACTCTACTATAAAGCATGTTATCCTGTTGATGCTGATTGGAAGCCTATGTTCTCTCTCTCATGATAGGGCCTAGGATGAACATCTGAAGCTATTAGAAGCCAACATACAAAGAAGGCAAGTACAATATTCTTGATAACTAATCATATTGAAGTGGTATTTTTATTTAATAATGCCGTTGGTATACTCTACTATGACATTTTCTATTGCAACTTGGTGCTAATGTTAACGATTTGGTATTTGGAAAAATAGTGAGACAAGAATGCAGAAGCTGAACTCTGAGGTAAGGCTCCTCCATTCAGATGTGGAATAGATGGGTTTAAGTTTTCATTCTGATCTCTTTCACATGTTGACCAAGACAATAAGAATGTTGTTTGTTCACCCTCAGTTGACCACCTCCCAAAGTACTCTTCCACCAACAAAGTACAACTTATTCTTTCTCAGGAGCCCTATTAGCATATATTATTTATGATGTATTAAGAAACATGTATTCTTGAATTTATTGGTGGCCCATGTATTTCTAGCCAATTATGTAACAAACCATGAAACTGAAAGTTCAGCTCCTGTAAGCATAACCAATCTCTGACTTGTAAGTGAGTGGTTAGCTACAACACATAGGGCGTTTTCGCACTGACCTTCAAGTGGTGCGACCACCCTCCTCACGCCGGCGGATCTGCAGGGATTTCGCACCAGAAGCGCCGGCGCACCCAAAAGAGCCGGCGACTTCCGTCGCGAAACCAGCTCAAACGGAAACCGCCAAGAAGCAGGAAAACGTTTGAGCTGGTTTCGCGACGGAAGTCGCCGGCTCTTTTGGGTGCGCCAGCGCTTCTGGTGCGAAATCCCTGCAGATCCGCCGGCGTGAGGAGGGTGGTCGCACCACTTGAAGGTGAGTGCGAAAACGCCCATAGTTTCATTAGGAGCAGAGCTTTTTTCTGGAAAAGAGGTTCCAGAACTCTCAAGATAGAAATGAAAGAGAAACACATGGATGCCCCTCAAGAACTTTTGAACATTTTTTGAGAATTTTGTTTCCACAAACAGGTTCCAGAATTCTGTTATGCCGTGTTTCCCTGGGGGGAAAAAAGCCCTGATTAGGAGTACTCCAAATATTCACCAGTTTCAGTGTGGTGGTCAGAAACAGTGCTTTTTACCCCTATCTCCAATATTTGGTGAAAAAACTTGTCAGTGAGAAAGTTTGCCTTTCTTGATGCTTTTTCATAGCCAGTTTCCAAATCCACTGCTGATCTTAGCACAGTTCCCTCCCAAGGGCCAGCATGGTATAGTGGTCTGGAGAACCAGGTTTGATGCTCCACTCCTCTGCCTAAAGCTGGGTTTGATTCCATACTCCTCCACCTAAAGCCTGCTGGTTGACCTTAGGCCAATCATATTCTCTCAAAACTCTCTCTGCTCCATCTACCTTACAAATAATAGAATTATAGAGTTGGAAGGGACCACACAGGTAACTAGTCCAACCCCCTGCTTAGTGTAGGATAAACCTAGAGCATCCCTGACAAGTGTATGTCCAGCTACTGCTTAAAGACTGCCATTAAGGGGTAGCTCACCACCTCGCTCAGTAGCTGATTCCACTGTCAAACAACTCTTACTGTAAAAAAGTTGTTTCTAATATCCAGATGGTACTTCCCACCCTTAAATTTAAACCCATGATTACATTATTATATCTGCTGCCAATGGGAACAGCTCCCTACCCTCCTCTAAGTGTCAACCCTGCAAATATTTATAGAGAGCAATTATACCCCCCCAAACCTCCTCTTCTCCAGACTGGACATTCCCAAGTCCCTCAGCCTTTCCTCATAGGGATTGGTGTCCAGGCCCTTGATCATCTTTGTTGCTTTCCTTTGCGCCCGTTCCATTCTGTCCACATCCTTCTTGAAGTGAGGCCTCCAGAACTGCACACAGTACTCCAGATGTGAGCAGACCAATGCAGTGTAAAGCAGAACTATAACATCTTGCAATCTGGACGTTATGCCTCTGTTGATACACCCCAAGATAGCATTTGCCTTTTTTGTCACTGTGCCACACTGGCTGCTCATATTTAACTTATGGTCCACCCATAACCCAAGATCGTTCACACTCACTGCTTGCCAGAAGTGTATTCCTCATCCAGTATGTGTGTTTCTCATTTTTGTTACCAAGATGTAGAACTTGGCACTTATCCTTGTTAAATTGCACCTTGTTCATTTCTACCTACTTTTCCAGCACGTTCAGATCTCATTGAATTCTAACTCTATCTTTTGGTGTATTCGCTGATCCTTCCAATTTGGTGTCATCTGCAAATTTAATGAAGAAGAAGAAGAAGAAATTGGATTTATATTCTGCCCTCCACCCTGAATCAGAGTCTCAGAGCAGCTCACAATCTCCTTTATCTTTCTCCCCCACAATAAACACCCTGTGAGGTGGGTGGGGCTGAGAGAGCTTTTCCAGAAGCTGCCCTTTCAAGGACAGCTCTGAGATAGCTATGGCTGCCCCATGGCAATTCCAGCAGCTGCAAGTGGAGGAGTGGGGAATCAAACCCAGTTCTCCCAGATAAGAGTCCACGCACTTAACCACTACACCAAACTGGCTCTCCTCCAGATTATTGCTTTAAAAAATATTGAAAAGTACAGGGCCCAAAATTGAGCCTTTTGGCACCCCACTGGACACCTCACTCTATTGACATTGTGTATTGTTATGCCATTGACAACTACTCTTTGAGTGCAGTTCTTCAACCAGTTCCCTATCCACCTAACTAGGATAGTCCAGTCCACAGTCCTCTAGTTTACGCATCAGAATATCTTGGGGAACCTTGTCAAAAGCTTTACTGAAATCTAGATAAACAACATCAACAGTATTCCCTTGATCCAGTAAGTTCATTACTCAACCCAAGAAGGAAATGAGGTTGTTCTGGTCTGTTGGTCAATATTAAATCAAGTATGGCCGAGCCCCTTGTAGCTTCCTCCACCATTTGATGAAGGGAGTTGTCAGCCAGACAGGTCAGGAATGTGCACAGTGTAACTGTGGACACTGCAGAGTTTGTCTCCCAGCACACATTAAGGAAGTTGAAGTCACCCATAACTACCAGGTCATGTTGCTTGGATACCCTGTCAAACTGTTCAAGGAGGACAACATTCACTTCCTCATCCTGGTCAGGAGGTCTGTAGCAGACTCCAACCACAATTACTTTTTTTGTCCTTCCTTCCCTTATCCTCACTTTCCACTGGACTATTGTCCTCCTTCTCCAGTATTTCCTGACAAATCAACCCTCTTCTCAAATATAGTGTCACCTCACCTCCTCTTTGACCCGTTTGGTTTTTTTTTGAACAACTTATATCCACCCACTACCAAATTCCAGTGGAATCATCCCACCATGTCTCTGTAATGTCTACTAAATCATATTCCTCTGTTTGCATTGGAAGCTCAAGCTCTTCCTTCTTATTGCCCAAACTTTTGGCATTGGTAGATAGACACCTTAAGCCTTGCACCATTGGCTCCATTAGACCTGGCCCTCCCAGAAGACCTCCGTCGTTTGCTCCCCTTCATTTAAATCCCTGGCCGTTTTCGCACTCACGTTTTACTGGCGCCACGACCCTCCTGACGCCGGCGAATCTGCATGGATTTCGCACCAGAAGCGCCGGCGCACCCAGAAGCGCCGGCTACTTCCGTCGCTAAGCCAGCGCAAACGCAAATTGCAAAGATGCAGGAAAACGTTTGCGCTGGCTTAGCGACGGAAGTAGCCGGCGCTTCTGGGTGCGCCGGCGCTTCTGGTGCGAAATCCATGCAGATTCGCCGGCGTCAGGAGGGTCGTGGCGCCAGTAAAACGTGAGTGCGAAAACACCCCCTATGTTGGTTGTCTCCTTCCCTTCCCTTCCCTTCCCTTCCCAAGGTGACTGTTGTGTGGAGAGGAAGAGAAGGCATGTATAATATTGGTTATAAAAGCCACAATCTCTTTCAACTCAGCTGTAGTTATAACTGTGTATCTATTGAAGCATCAGTATGCTGTGATTTTTATACTTTCCTATATTCCATTGCTTAAAAAGAGAATCATTTATTTCATAGCATCATAGAGTTGGAAGGGATCTCCAGGGTCATCTAGTCCAACCCACTGCACAATGCAGGAAACTCACACATTTATTTGATACATTTACATTTAGATTATGGGGATAGGATGAGATTGGCATTTGCTAACATATTTTGTAAATGCTAAACAGCAGGGCACAGCTGCTTGCTGTTAGCTAGAAGATTTATACTTGCATTATTCCCATCTCATTAATTTTCACTGGATATTGGAAAAAATCATTAATATTATTTGATGCAGTAATATGCATTTAATATATATAGAACTTATAGACCTTTCTCCTCTTTTATTATAGGATGCAATGTCACGCTTATGAAAATACTTAATTGGGAATAATAGTTTGCTATGATATTATCACTCAGTTTACCAGCACCTCCTTTTTAAAAAAAATGAACAAAGATTTGTTTTGCTTTGTACAAGTCAAATCGTTTAAAACAAAGACAAGCATATTAAGTTAATTGCATGCAGGCCTCATTTTGGGCAGGAGCTCACAGGAGTGGAACTCCAGAACCTCTAAATTGCGCTCTTTCTTTCTTAACCCCACCCCCAACACTTGCTTCTGTTTAAACCCCATGTAAGAATTTTGCTGATAAACTTTCTAATATTTTTCCCCACCAAAAATGGGAAAATAACCAAAACATTTAAAATAGTCCAATGGAAAACTTCATCATGCCACTGTGGCCACATAGGAGAGAGTAATTTAAAAAGTATGATGGAAGTAAAGTTATATTATGACAGTTAAAATTTGAGAAGCATTTTAAGGTACATGCTGAACTGATACAATATAGTATGTCTTCCAGTGATGTCAGGGGTGTGTGGCGTATGCAAATGAGTTATGGTAATGAGCTATAGCACTTCTTTATCTACAAAATGACCCCTGGTTGTAGGTATTGGTCAGAAGAATCCAATACTGAGTTAAGATAATCAAAATAAAGTCTTAATTTTGTGCTAGATAATGGCCTTTATATTTCTAATGGTATTTGGCTGCAATCCTAAACACAGTTTTATAGGCATAAATTGCTATTGAATAACACGTGGCTCATTTCTGAGTATGCTTTTTTGTCATGGCTCCCTTTGTGTATTGTACATTCTAAGTGTATCACTCAAAACAAACTACACATTCAGATATAATACTTCATGAAGCAAGCAGAACTGGTTTTGTTTTCAAAAGATACTTGGGAAAATTAGCAAGCATAACCAGAAGCAGGACTCTCGACAAACTGTAACATTGCCTCCCCAGTCGGAATAATGAGACAGACACAGGTATGGATTAAAGGGCCACTTTATTAACTTAACTCAATGGCAAGGGCAAAACAGTGGGGACAGGTCAAGCCAGGGGTCAGGACCAGACCACCTCCTTAACCTGGATCTGGGCAAGCCCCCAAAGCCCTGGGTGTGAGCCAACCCAACGGCTCAGACCCGGCCAGCCAGGCAACATGATCGCCACTCACCTGAGCTCCACTCTCCCCCAAGCCGTACAGCCTGGGATGTGGACAACTCTTCATGTGACAGGATCCCAAGGCTCCCTGGAGCTGGCCTTGGGCTGTACAGCTTAACGGTCACCCCGAAGAGGCCATTCACCACAAATGGTGCGGTGCCACGGGAGCTCACCAATACCCCACAAACATGTTCCCAACAGTAAACAGCCACTGATAGGGCCAAGCCTCAGCTTAGGCCACTGTACCCAAACTAACCTCTAGAGCCTGCACCAGCCCTTGCTGTAAGTCGGCCAAAAAGGCCTCATTGCCCTTTACTGAAAGATGGACCCCATCCTGCCTATACTAGTCTTTAAGACTAGCCTGAATGGAAGAATGCGGCACATAAACTCCTAGCCCCCTCCCATGGGCTATTTGCAAGGCCCTGTTGGCCTTCTTTCAAGCACGCTCCATACCTCCTGGATCCCAAGCTGCCCACCATTCCCGGTGTGGCAGCATGGCCAACCACAGGATGAGAACGCCCGGCCACCTTTTGCCAATCAAGATGATGTCAGCCTGGGCCTGAATTGAAAGAGCCTTCCCCTTTATCAGGACCAAATCATTCTCTTCCAGGTGTATCACCAAAATCTGTGGTGGAGGGCCCCTCCTTCCCTTGAAAAGAAGTGGAAGGAGCCCCGACCACCTCATGCCCCGGAGTCCCTGCCATTCAATGACGGCTCTCTCGCTCAGGCTTAGGTGCGAGCCAACCGTCCGTTGGGTCTAATGTGCCGCCCAAAAAACGATACTGTGGCCACATATAAGGATCCTCCTCCTTTCAACGAGGAGGATCCTTATTTGCGCCTGAAAAAGCGTCTGGAAAAGAAAAGCCATTAGAACTTTTGATCAACAAAACTGAACAGTAGCCTAAATAACTGGGAGGTAAGGGCAGCTATAAGGGACAAAAGCCTCAAGGCCGCAATGGCCGAACATAGGCTGGATAGGCCCCAGACTTCCAATGTCCCACACGATGAATGGCCTCGCCCTCATAACTCATAGCTGCGGCTGTAGATGTGGCTCCAATCCTAAAGGAATGGGTGCCAAATTTCATGCCCCCAAGACCTAACTTTGCTAAAGCCCGGCTAGTAATGGTCCAAAATTGATATTTAGTCAAGTGTTGTGTCAATATGGCGGAAAAGAGGACCATCTGCCACACCTCGCAATAGTTTGGTGTATAGGAGAGCTAGTTTGGTGTAGTGGTTAAGTGTGTGGACTCTTATCTGGGAGAACCGGGTTTGATTCCACACTCCTCCACTTGCACCTGCTAGCATGGCCTTGGGTCAGCCATAGCTCTGGCAGAGGTTGTCCTTGAAAGGGCAGCTGCTGTGAGAGCCCTCTCCAGCCCCACCCACCTCACAGGGTGTCTGTTGTGGGGGAAGAAGGTAAAGGAGATTGTGAGCCGCTCTGAGACTCTTTGGAGTGGAGGGCGGGTTATAAATCTTCATCTTCCACGTAATGTGCAAGGGCAGCGACTGGGCACAACTCCCTTTCTGAGCAGGGCCCCATGGTGACCGTGCAACCACGCTGCCTCTGATCTGTCTTTGACCAACGGACATATAGCGCCACCTGACCACCAGAAAATTTAACATTCCCCACCCGAAGAGCCCTTGCTGAAGAATCATTATGGGAGAGTGCCACTAGCTCAGACACCCTCAAAGCCCCCCCAAAAGCCATCAATGTGGCTGCGTGAAACAGTGCCTCCTTGAAAACTGAGGCACAAACAAATGTCCAAGTGACATGCAACCCTTGAAGAATAGATGGGGAAATTGGTTGCCTGTGATCTGACTGATGCCCCGCCTCCCAAGACCAACCCTCCAACATTTTCAGAATACGAAAATCCTTAGTCGCTTCCTGATAACCCCGTGCCTTACTAAGGAAGGACAGAGCTGCCATCTGCCCCTTGATGGATTTCACTGAGAGACCCCTCCTCTTCTGCCAAATGCAAAATTGCATCAGATGGTCAACAGGAGCAGGCCAGGCGTCAGGTAACCCCACCCCTTCCCTAAAAACTGAAAGCTGACTAGCCGCCCGGTCATACGACCTTTTAACGAGGTGGATCGCCCAGCTAACTTCATCCCTCCAATATGCCACAATTCCGCTGGGATGCACACTGGTAAAAGGTCGGCCTCCCGAGCTAGCTGACGAAAGTGTTTCATCTGTTGGCGAGACAGGGTGTCCTCCACACCATTACAAAAACCTGAGACATGCTTTGCCAAGAACAAAATATTTAGCTTCAGGTAGCACAAAGTGAATCCCCTAACTAGTCTCATCACCGGAGAGGACTTAGATGTCAAGTTGTTAACCACATGGACCACTGCCAAGTTGTCACACCAGAAATGCACCGTGTGATTGGCTAGAGAGTGTCCCCAAAGGAAAATAGCAACCGCAATGGGGAAAAACTCCAAGAAAGTCAGGTTACAGCATAACTTAGAGCACAGCCACTCATGTGCCTATCGCTCTGAGTTATGCCCCCAGAAATAAACCCCAAAGCCAACGGCATCAGCGACAATCTGGAGCTCGGCTTCCAGTTGCATTACTCACTGCCAGAAGGAAATGCCGTTAAACTCCTTCAAAAATGTCTCCCAGACACTAAGGTCGCTACGCATCCCCCCGGTGACCCGGGTGTAGTGATGCAGCAAATGCAAGGCAGCCATGCCATCGCAAAATTGCCTTAGAAAAGCCCATCCGGGAGCCATCACTTTGCATGCAAAGTTCAGGTGGCCCACCAACTGCTGTAACTCAAGGAGGGTGACCTTGCACTTCCCCTGCACAGCCCTCACTCTAGCAAAAGGTTCTCCAATTTATCCCCTGGCATCCTAGATAACTGATGCACAGTATCGAGCTCAATACCCAAAAAGGTCAAAACTGTAGTTGGGCTCCCCGTCTTCTCCCAGGCCAATGGTACCCCTAGCTTCTCAGCCAACCTCTCAACTTGATGTCACATTTCACCAGCTCAGCACCTACACCACACCGGCGCACTATCCGCACTGCATGGTTGAATGATGTGTATTTAACCGAGCACAATTCAGCAGGGATAGCGTCATTCACTGACTGCCTCCTCGAGTAGGAAAGGTGATGGATTAAGTGAAATTTGCCAACCGCTTTCTTAGGCACCACCCCCAAGGGAGACACCCACAAATTAGGCACCGGAGGGGTCGCAAAAGGGCCTAACACTCGACCCTCCGCACACTCCTTAATTTTAGCCCTAACAATGTGCTCTAAATCTTTAACAGAATGCAAATTTGAACAAGAAAACGGGGTCCTTGGACCTTGATATGGAATTCTGAACCCCCGGGAAAAACCTTCCCAAAGGTAAAGACTCTCCTCCAAACGTGGATAGTCCAGCAACAACTCCTTAAGAACCCTCAGATGAATGGGGCTGGGCCCCTTTTCCAGCATGCTGCACTGGCCCACCGCTCGGTCACTTACTAGCCCCTTTTGGTTTGGACCTGTTACAGGCTGTGAATGCATGAGGCCCACCGCACAGCGGGCATTCATGCTTGTACCTGCAAGCCTTTCTGGCACACACGCCTTGGGAGGTAAACTCCCAGAAAAGCTGCTGTGGCTGAACTGGTCGCGTGGGAGCCAGCAGGATTAACCGTCTTCTGAACAAGGTGGCCACTGTCAGATCTATTCCCCATGTTTAGTTTCGCAGGCGCCATAAGCTGCAGCCAAAGCTGCTGGTTGATCTGGTCCCAAGGTAGGCCAGGATTAACTGCTGCTCGCATATGAAATTCCTCATCGTATTGAAGCCACGCCCCCTCCAGTAAAGTCGTTATATGCCTGATATATAATATCACAATACAGGAAAAGGGGGGCAGCTTGCCATGGCTGGGCCCTGGCTATGACCCCCGCATATATGAGGAATCCACGCAGCCAATTCGACCATGTCCTATCCACCTTCCTTCCCCTCAGCTTCTCCTTATCCTTCTCATCTAGCTCATCCTTGGACTTCTCCTCCAATTCCCTATACAAAAGGCTGAACATGTCCACATATTCCCCTTTTAAGATCTTATCCCTGGTAGCAACCATATGGTGATTGCCAAGAGGCATGGCAGGATCACCAAATTGCAATGTGTGAAAAGCCACCATGCCATAAAGGACTGGGTGTGTGTGTGTGAGATGGAAATCCCCAACTCCCTCTCTGCTGTGGCAAAGAGGCGGCCTGCTGTCAGCCCCAAGGCAAAACCCCACCCACCGTCATGTGCCCACCTGGTCCCATACTCCCAACTTGACCTCCTCCTACCGAAGCTGAGTGCCAAGGCGACCAGATCCCCCCTCGGGGCAGAAACCTTAAGTGAACTGCCCGTCTGAGTGGTCGGCATACCTGAAATTGCTTGCCAAATTACAGGCGGCCCCACCCCCAAATAGGTCAACCCCACAGCTGGGGATGTCACTGCCGGCTCTGAACCTGCAGCCACATTTGGGACCCCATGGACCCCATGGCCACACCACCCCCTGCTGCAGAGCAGGTAACTTACCGTCCACCTCAGTCGACACCACCACCACCGCTTCAGTCTCCTCCCGCTGCTCCTCATCCATCGGCACCACCTCACTTGTGCTGCTGCTGCCTTCCTCAGCACCGTGTAAAACAGAAAGCTGAGTGAGCACCTCTTTTTGGAAGGATATGGTGGCTGCTCTCCCGGAACCCTTGAGCCCGGTGAAACTATGGGAAGTGCCCCCCACCCCTCTCGCCTCCTCCATAGCAGCCAGTTGCTCCATGATGGCCTGCCTGGTCTGCACGTCATCCCCATCATCGCACGTCATCCCCACCATCCCCTGGTAGGAAGAGGCCTCTCGAGGGGCCTCTTAGCAGGCTGCTTTCCTTTGGATGTGCCTTGGCCTTTTTTAGGCCCCATGCTATCCACTCTGTGGGCCTATCAACCGACGCCTGCCCCAATGAGCAACCCTGGTTTTCCCTGGAGGCCTCCCTTTCACGCCCAAATCCAGGCAGGAAAAAAGCCCTGGTAGTCTAACTGCAATATGAAGCAACCAGGCCAGTCAAGGCAGCACCCTACAGCTGCCGCAACCACCCAGCCATCCCCAGGCCCAAGTCTGAAAGCTGTCCTGCCCCATGACCGAAAAACTCCAAACCACAGGTTTGCGGAGCTCCGCTCTCCAGGCTCGTCCCCGCTCTAAGAAGGACCCCCACTGCTGTTGAGAACCTCCGCTCCCGACGTGCATAGGCCGATCCTCCGCACCGCTCCGGACTGCAGCAGACCGCTCCTCTGCTTCCTGTCTGAGAGCGGCTTACAACTGCATGGCAGACAACCAGGCAAGAATCCATAGGACCCTCACAACAGAGCAGTACTCATAAGAGAAGCCATGCTGGATCAGGCCAATGGCCCATCCAGTCCAACACTCTGTGCACACAGTGGGCAAAATATACACACACATACACATACTGTAGCTAATAGCCACTGATAGACCTCTGCTCCATATTTTTATCCAATCCCCTCTTGAAACTGGCTATGCTTGTAGTTGCCACCACCTCCCGTGGCAGTGAATTCCACATGTTCATCACCCTTTAGGTGAAGAAGTACTTCCTTTTATCTGTTCTAATCTGACTGCTCAGCAATTTCATTAAATGCCCATGAGTTCTTGTATTGTGAGAAAGGGAGAAAAGGATTTCTTTCTCTACTTTCTCCATCCCATGCATAATCTTGTAAACCTCTATCATGTCACCCCACAGTTGACGTTTCTCCAAGCTAAAGAGCCCCAAGCGTTTTAACCTTTCTTCATAGGGAAAGTGTTCCAACCCTTTAATCATTCAAGTTGCCCTTTTCTGGACTTTTTCCAATGCTATAATATCCTTTTTGAGGTGTGGTGACCAGAATTGCACACAGTACTCCAAATGAGACCGCACCATCAATTTATACAGCGGGGCATTATGATACTGGCTGATTTGTTTTCTGTTCCCTTCCTAATAATTCCCAGCATGGCGTTGGCCTTTTTTATTGCAATCGCACACTGTGTTGGCATTTTCAGTGAGTAATCTACCACGACCCCAAGATCTCTCTCTTGGTCAGTCTCTGCCAGTTTACACCCCATCAACTTGTATTTGTAGCTGGGATTCTTGGCCCCAATGTGCATTACTTTGCACTTGGCCACATTGAACCTCATCTGCCACGTTGACACCCACTCACCCAGCCTCAACAGATCCCTTTGGAGTGCCTCACAATCCTCTCTGGTTCTCACCACCCTGAACAATTTAGTGTCATCTGCAAACTTGGCCACTTCACTACTTACTCCCAACTTTAAGAAGAAAACCTGCTCCCATCTCCCCATCTCCCCACAGGCCCATTTTGTGTTTTCTTTCTGGCTAATGACAGACAGACAGCTCAAAAAGATATATAGGTTATTATAGCTGCATCTGGTTATTGCACTGGTAATTCCAATTTCTGTATAGTACTTGGGACTGCAACTATAAGACAGGTCTTCTCTGTGCTAACAAACTATATGGATTGAGCTCTCTCTTTACAACTCAAGAAACAAGTCAAGAAACACCTTTGCAGGTAAGGAACAGCTTCAAGGCTGACAATGAAACAAATGAAATGATTAAAGATTTTTTATTCCTTGGCTCCATCATCACCAAAAGGGAGACTGCAACCAAGATATCAGAAGGATTCTGAAACTGGAAAAGTTAGCCATGAAGGAGCTAGAAAAGATGCTTAAATGTAGGGATGTGTCACAAGATCAAGTTAATTCGTGCCATGGTATTCCCCTATGTATGGACGTGAAAGTTGGACAATGAAGAAATCTGTAAGGAAGAAAGTGAATTCATTTGAAGTGCATTGGTGGAGGAGAATTTGACAGATGCCATGGACCACCAAAAAGACAAGTTGGTTCTAGATCATATCGCTCCTGAATTTTACTTAGAAGCTAAAGCGACTAAACTAAAGCTATTGCACTTTGGTCACATTATGGGAAGACAAGAGCCACAAGAAAAGCAGCAGGAAAAGAGTTGCTGGAATGCAGCAAGAAAGAAGGAAGTCCCAGCATGACATAGATTGACCCAATCAAGGAAGGCATGGCCCTCAGTTTGCAAGACCTGATCAAGGCTGTTATTGACAGGACATTTTGGAGGATGTTAATTCATAGAGTTGCCATGAATCGGAAGCGACTTGATGGCACATAACATTCACAATAATGACCAGGATGTTCATAGGTTTCACCTCCTAAGGATGTTTGCTTCAAATTAATCTCCTTAACAGATACAGAAAACCATGTATGAGGTGGCAATTTACCACAGTACAAGCTAATAACTTAGTAAACTCATTGTCTGATACCTTACAGAAAACCACATATTTTGCCTTTTTTCCACATTTTTGCAGGTGATGTGTGATAAAATTCTTTTTAATAATTATACAGACAACCAAGTTTGTTCACCTATAAGCATTGTGTATCATCCTCCAAAATTGTAATTTTTAATTTGTTTAAATAATGTACTATTTCGCAACATAAGGCCCCAAGTCCACTCACAGCTGCATTTACAAAAGCTTCAATAGCTTCTTTATATATCCGTCTGTTTTTTGTGAAGTCCGGTGACCATTTTTAATCTGTGACCATTTTATTCTCCTGCAAGCATTTTGGCAATGAAAGAATTTTCTCTGTTGCTCACAAAAGTGTGAATGACCAAAAATATTCATTTAAACCTTTTCTTCTCTCCCTCTGTATAGTGTGTTGATGGTGAAATTGTGATATAAAAGATGTTATAGTGGCAAAAATAGATACACTTTTGAAATTTGATCCAAGGTTTTGCATTTCCTATAGAAGCTTTAAAGTTTCTTTTAATTTTTTTTTAACTCAGAAAGGTTAAGTAGTGGAAATGGTATTCATTTAGATCATTTAAGGAACAATTAGATAAATTAATGGAAGATAACAGAGCAGTACCAAGCTAAGTCCCACACATCTAAGCACATTTTAGTCAGTGAGCTTCGAAGCGTGTAACTTTGCTTAAGAATGATATTGTAAGTTACATAGCAGCTATTTGCTATGATATCTGGCTTCGAATATTTTTAGAGACAGTATACTTGTAACTACAAATTTTTCAGCAATGGAAAAGGCTGATACTGGTACAGAGATACCCTTGTAATGGTAGGACACTGTTACTGAAAATATTTCATCAATACGGAGGGAATGTGAGCAGATTCTTGGAAGAAAAAAAAATTGGGAGGAAATTCATTCTTACAGGGAGCTTGAGCTTGGGCAGGCTGTATAATAGCATCATTATGTTTTTCAGCTATTGCTGTCCATTGAGAGCTAGATGCCATGAACCATGGAAATAGTGGCACCATTGGTACATAGCACTGAGATTCATGTGTTACCCAGAGAGGCAGTCAACTATTTAACTGGGGGAATTAGCTTAAGGAGACAGAGTGAGAGGGGTTAACTGGATTCTCCATCAATGTTTATGGAGATTTTTCCCTTGGAGATCTCTCAAAATAAACTAGTCAGGTGTTTAACTGGAATGGGTTTTTATCAAAAACAAAAATTAAAGGCAAAATACACACATACAGACTCACAGAAAAACACAC
Organism: Heteronotia binoei; assembly: GCF_032191835.1. Lineage (NCBI taxonomy): Eukaryota > Metazoa > Chordata > Lepidosauria > Squamata > Gekkonidae > Heteronotia > Heteronotia binoei. The sequence goes on from NC_083225.1 coordinate 69,552,715, forward strand.
AAGCTTGCTAAAAGGAAATCAGGAAGGAAGCGGGGGAAAGCAATTTTGGAGGAAGGCAGTAGTTACCAATCTTGAAGAGCAAGGTCTGTGGAGGCAGCCATGAAATAACTACCATTTCACAGAGAGTAGGAGAAGGTCAGCACACAAGTACAGGTGTGAGGCGTGATGTCCAGAACAAACACACACTGCTATGGAGCAGCTACTATTATAGGAGAAAATGCTCCCTGGGGCAGTCTGACATAACTTGATGGGTTTTTTCAGAGATGGGCAATGATTTGGGTATATTGTGTTAAGTGTTGCCTAATTAAGGGTAAATGGGTAAGGGAAAAGTAAGGCTGCCCAGTGATGAGACCTATTGTTTCTAAATGATGCATCTCCAGGGCAAGGAGAGGGTTATTAGTTAGTCAGCCATTCTGACTCACCTTCAAAAAATATTTTCCCAGGGTTGTCTTTGGCTGGCATAAATTTGTGTCATTTTTGGCCAGGAAGTGTCCTATATTTATGATTTATTTTAGGTGCTATTATATGCAGGGTATTTATGTCTCTCTCTCTCTCTCCAAGTGGTAAACTTCTCCTCTGAGGGAGAAGAGATCTGACTGCTAACAAGTGAGTAGTGGTGCAATTGCAATAGATGCTTTAGTAGCGGCTGAGCTGCCAGTGTTGCTATGCTAGTTGTAGTTTCTATTACTATTCTTGTCCTTTTCATTTGGCTGTCAAATGTTTCCATAACAACAATTCATATACTGTTTTGAACATGTTGTTGTACTGTTTTTATTTTATGAGGTACCCGAGCAAGTTTCTGGGGAGATGGCATACTTCTAAATAAATAAACAGGAATCACATAGTAGCCAAGGAATGGACTGAATACATCAAACCAAAGAAAGACCCATTGTTCAGTGATAGAATGTGGTCTAGATCGCTCCCTTCCCTACTGATGTTTGTGATTCAAGAGGACAATCAAATACTTCCACAATCTTCTGTGTGAGAAAAGCACCACTGTGGAAACAACAGCTTCTTTCCCCTTAAGTGTTAAAGAGACAAAAATTGCAAATATTATTTCATTTCATATTTACAAATAAATATTTATTTCATCTTTCTTTCATCCATAAGGATGAACCAAATGGCAACAGCTATGGTTCCCTGATGTCAAATATAATGATTCCCCATTTTTGAGTTTCCTTTATCTTTTTATTGACTGAGCAGACCCTTTTCTTTCTTTTTTGTTTCATTTTCTGTCTCACTCAATTATTTAAATGTGTATGGATATATGCTGACTCAGCCTAGGGAACTTAGGGACCAATCAAAATCCTTCCTTTGCCTTTGACTGATGGTAATTCAAAACTAACAAATTATTTTATTTCACTTTTGAGGGGAAATGGTCAGGTAGGTTTAGGACACAAAAGATGAACAGGCAACAGGAATGAGGTAACTTTGTATAAATATAATCAGTAAATATTTTGTCACAAACAAGTAGCTGTTTTGTTATACAGACAGGTCTTTAACATTGGGAGGAGAGATTTCTTGGCAGTTTCTTCTAAAATAAACATGCTTCTTTCTCTCAAAGATACTTAAGCTACTGAAGGCTTCCAATATCCCTTCTTAGAGACTTGATAGGGATCTTCCCCCCTTTACTATGAGTTATTTCCTTCAAATTGGATAGGATAGGGCTCCCAAACTCCTACTGGGGGTGGGAGTTCCCCCAATTTCATGGCCTCCAACCTGATGGTACAAGATTGGCTGATGGGAGGAGCCCCACTCCCAAAAAGCTCCATCAGTATCTGATGTGTCTGGTGTCTCCCAGAAATGATGTCTCCCAGAAGTGAATGTAATCATGCTGGGCATGTCATGTAGGGATGCTCTAGTGTTTTGGTATAAAACTCTATGACGCTGAAGAGTTTTATACAAAAATGCTAGAGCATTCCACTTGACATGCCCAGCATGATTATGACACTTCTGGGTGACATCATCACACCATGCACACTAGGGAAATCCCACCACCAGCAGCCAGGTAGGATTTGGCAACCCTAGGATAGGGGCTATTTCCCTAAAGAGAGAGCTACGTGTCTCACTTCTCTAACTCAGGATCCTTCTTGATCTCTGCCTCAAGGTTCTTAGACTGGGTTAAAGGATTAACTGTTTACAGACTGTTACACCAAAGAATTGTCAAATACTAGTTTCCCAGTTTAGTTTAGTTTATTCACAGCCTAAGCCAGCATTTAAAACAGTAAAATTACACAAAATTAAAACTGAATGACCATAAAATTGTACATAAAAAGCATAAAATACTGTTGAAAACTACAACTATAACAACATTGCAGTTATAGCAAACAGATTGGCAAAAGGTGTTTAGCCATTTCCTGACTGAATTATTAGAGTTTTCCTTATTCTTGTGGCAAGCCAGCCAAATTTTGCTAATTTATATGTAACCTCAGGGTTCTTATCATCAAGAAGATTCTTAAGGAGTTGCAGTTTTTGACTATTGGTAAAAGGTATGGTTGTGGAAAATGGAAGTACTTTGCAATGATCATTATAAGCCTCACAGTCAAATATGACATGGACTGAAGATTCGATATCATCATTGCAGCAGGGACATAATCGTTATTGGAACGGCACTTTTTTGTATCTCCCCTCCACCACCGTTGAAGGGAGAATGTCCACCTCATAAGGCTAAACGTTCTCTTATATTCATTATTTGTTAGGTGGTATAGGTAGGGCATCGGGGTCACCCTGTTGATTGGTTCTGTCAGAGCTCGCCATTTGATTGTGCTGTTAAGGTCATTTTGTCTGACAACATCCAATATTCTCTGCTTCACTATCTCCCTAGCATTATCATAAGTAAGAGAACTGAGATATTGTTTTGAAAGGCTGTAATAGTGAATTCTGTCCTCTATGGTCCTAATCCATCTTGGGACCAAGGTATCTTGCACAATTAAACTGATCAAGCCCTTAGGAAAAAACATAAGTTTCAACCAGAACTGGATGGCCAAAATCCAAAGCCTTACTTCTACTGTAATCATGCCAGTTTCTATCCTAATTAATGCGTTAGAAATGCCTTTGGGTACCCGGAGGTCTGTTCTTAAAATTTTGATTGAACACTCTCCAGTTTTTTGTAATTTGTAGTGATATTGATTGAGGCACCAAATGTTAGCTGGCAGAGAGATTGTCAAATACTAATAGTTTGTCTGACACAAACTTAATATTCTCTGCTGCATCCTGTTTCAATCCTGCGATAGTGTTATGGGTGGGTATTCACTTCCTGATAAGATTCAAAATAACTCCAGTCAAATTGCTTTGTTACTCCACAAGAGACCTGTAAGACTTAAGAAGCTTCGGCCATGGTTGAGGGCTTAAAACTCTGCAACATAAACCAATGCAGAAAAGATAACTGCCATTGTGAAATCATCATCAGTGGGAAAATAACCATCCTTTCTGTCAATCATGGTTCTTTCAAGGTGTTCCCTGAATCTAAAAATATATCAGGGTTCAATTTATGTTATCCTTTTTTTTTTTTGTCCTGTGAATGTTTCTTTGTCTCTTTTCCATTCATGGCTGCCAGTGATGTTTTCTTCTGATCAGTGTTCTGAAAGGCACTCCCTTGACTGTGCCAGAATTCACCCAGAATCTTAAAAGCTAAGCAGCCTACTGAAGCCACAAATTCATATAAAAAGGACAGTTAAGGTGAAGAGACAAGCTGCATATATTCTTCAGAGCTCAAGCACCTTTAAAGATATTTTTACTTCCACTTTCATGCTTCGGAAACCTTTTGCCATATTGCTTACCTGTGATTGCAATACGTTTTTTGAAAATGCTTATAAGTTTTTTAAAATTGATTTTCTTTTTTAGTTTGTTCAAAGGAGAAATCACAGTGTTCAGAACTTGTTTGGTTGAAGCCTGGAAGTCATTATCTGGCTGCCTCCCTTGAATTCATAAATTTCCACTACTAGAATATTTTACAGTAAAATTGCAGCGATTTCTGCTCCCATTGTCTTTCATGTTTCTGCCACACCAGTGGGTGGACCAGTATTAAATAAGGTTACAGAAGTGGACAGCTACTGTAGGTAGATAATCACAGTGTGAGATACAAGCCGGGCCTGTAGATTGCTGGGCACATATCTAAGCATGAAAGGTTTGTTGTCCAGATCAGTGTTCCTGAGACAGTGACTTGAGAAACTGAAGCCTGAAGGGTAGGACATGGCCCTGTTTTGATGTCCAGTCCAGAACAGGTTCCTGTTTGGTCTGGTGAGTCCAGATTGCCTATCAGAGGAGAATTTGGGAGCAGGAAGCCCAGGCAGCTGCCTCGGCTGTTGGACTCTGAATAGAGAGGTATCAGCTTCAGAAGTCACCTGTCATAGGTTCTCTGCTCACTTCTCTACGCAATAGCAGAAGCATATAGTCTATGCATGTCATCTATTGTAATCCAATTAAAACTGATCCACCCACTGCTGAATATGTCGTTAGGGTTGCCAACTCTAGGTACAGAAATTCCTGGAGATTTGGATAGTGGCAACCGGGGAGAATGGGATTTGGGAATATTTTAGTATATTTTAAAGACACTACCATTTGTTGTTCCCTATCAATCTAATTATAGTTTGAATTAATGGCCCTGCTCTCTTCCCCCCCCCCCCTTCCCGTTTGGTTTAGAGGTCAAACACATAACTCCACATCTGCAGCCTGAAGTGGTAAAGTCTAGCAAGAACTATACCAGGCAAATCTGTTGTACCCCAGTTCTTAAAGTACAGCATAATTGGAATCTACAAAATTTTCACACAGACGTGATTGCATCCAGACTAAATGTCATCAACCGAACAGAACTGTTTCCCTCCTCCCACTCTAGCCCGCTGAAATGCTCCACAAAATGCTGCTTCTGTGAAGACAGAGGACCCTGAGAAACAACATGAGCAGAAGTCTGGAACAGGAAGGGGAATTGGTGGGAAACTGCCAGTTTAGTCTGGATCTGAGCTAAATAACTATACTTAGTTCTCACACTGGCTGCATTCTACAGAAGCTAACTCCCAGCTGGAATGCTGCAAAGTGAAGCTTCAGGAATGTATCTGTTTTATACTACTTTATGTTTCTCTCAAATAATCCTGAACTAGTACAATGTGGGGCCAAGATGCTATTAGAGATCTACCAAACTACAATTCCCATAATTCCTTTACATAGGAAATAACTCGGTTTAATTTCCATTCTATGGTCTCCCTGTAGAATTTTCATCTAGACCAATGGATAAGAGAGCCTTTGGAACAAAATTTCTGATTTCAGAAATTGCTCTATTAAATTATTTCAGGCGTCTGCATAAGAAACAAACATGGTCAAGTTCATCATAATGCTATCTAATGCAGTTTATTTATGGGAAATCTGAGGATTAGCACTACTAGAAATTTGAAGAATTTGACATCAAGTGAAATGCATGACGGCGTTAATATTAATTACCTCATTTTTATTCTAGGAAGCCTTCTTTTAATAATTGATGCAAAGTATGTGTTGCTGCCACTGTTCATTGTTTAATTACTTTTCTGATCAAACACATTAATGAAGGAAGACCTAATAAATCATGCAAGAGCATAGCAAAGCACTTAATTAGTATGTGTTGCATTGATTGATGGTAATAGAAAACCACAGCAATCTTGAAAAGGTACTTAAATGTGACTACATGGTATTACAAGGACACCTTCAACCAAGTTTGCTATTTGAACTAAAATGGGGAAATTATTTCTCATAAAAATGCAGCATCTAGAGTACAGGGTGATGTGAAATAAAAGGCTTCATAAGCGTCTAAAGAATGGCTACATGAAACTACATAGAGGAAAAAGGGTTATAATTAAGTTGAACAAATAGGAACTTAGTCTTGGGTAGACTTCTCTAAGCTGAAAGATCTTGCATATCCTATTGGATACTGGAGAATCCAGGTTAAAGGTTATAGCAGATCCTTCAGATGGCAACTTTAAATGGCAAATTGGTTTTAGCATAAAAATCTTTGAATGGATTAAATAATATGTATCCCCCAGTGAAACACTCTGTCTCTTAATGGAGTTTGTTTCAAGTTCTTGCTAAACTGATATAGAACAATTTTGAACCATTAGCTTACCTGTGCTCTGAAGTTTCTAACACTCAAGCCTGCTTTTTGATAGCTGTTATTTCTGTATGCAAAATTAAGCATATGAAGGGACAATCCTCCTTTCTTGAAATTTTATAAGAATAGTTTTGAGAAGTTCTCTAGAATGTTTCCCTAAGGTTGTTTCTTTTATCTTAACTAAGATATTGTTTTTGCCGTTTTCTGTCCTCAACCTAAAAGGGACAAGGAAATAATACTACATTCTGCAGATGTTGAGATTTGTATTATCTTATTTGCAAAAAAAAAAAAAAAGTGTATTCAGAAATTATGCACAGCTTTACTTTGGTTGGGAAATGAAAGGACAGACAGCATCTCCTCTGTCTATCCCCCACTGAATAGTTTTCCGGATATAAACATGTTCTAAAACAGCAAAGGTTGAATGTCAATTACAGACCCATTCCCACTTCACCAGGACACAGGCTTCTTTCCCATAGGGGGAGCTGCTGTAGAAAACACATACAAGGCTAATATGTGGTCTCCCACCTTCCTGTTGATCAAACACTGCTGTCACTCCAGAAGCAAAGCAGAAATAGGAGAAAGCTATATTACATTGCCTTCTAAACTCAGATCCTCATATTAGCTCTCTAATCTCCCCTACACAGACACCATGAAGATGAAAATTAAGACTGAGCTGCATTTAACCACAACAGGAATTCTACAGGTGCTTATCTGTGCAGCCACACATCTCTTCACAGGACTCTTCTGTTGGCTCTGTAACAGGACTAGTTAACAGGCCCTTGTGAGTTCTGAGGAGTTGTGAGATGATGCACATCCCTCCCCCTGCTCACATGAAATGGTTGGAAAAACCCTTGGAGGATGGAGGTGGAGAACTATTGGAGGATAGAGGCGGAGGCATGCTCCTGGTCTCCAGAATGTTCTGCAGCTGGCTTCTGCATGTGCATTTCCAAGTGTGACAGCATGAACACCAGTCTCACAGATAAGTCCAACCACACTCTTTTTCCTGACTCAGTTATACTGGTCACTGGCAGTAAAGTCATGGTGTGAGAAGTTAACCATGGAAACACTATTCCCAGTTGGAAAGTTACATCTACTCATATTAATCAAATTATTTTTTAAAAAATACAGTGATGTACTTGGATGCATGAATAACCCTAACGTGTTAACAAGAGGGAAAACAAAAAATGGAATTTTGGTTCATACCATACAATTCAATACAACACTGCTTTGGTGTCTGTTGCAGGAAGTCAATGGAGTTACAATGAGAACAGAGAAATTTTGCCCTCCCTTGTGGTCACCAAAGTTATTGGGAAAGGAAGCTACCATACAATGTACATTGCTTGCCAACTCAGTTTGTAACTCTCCTGACCATATCTATATAAAACACTGTGCCTATAACATTTTCAGAGAAACTATGTGTGTGTGAGAGATTGTATTTTGTTAGAATTTTTTTCTGTTTTTCAAAAATACTATTTTTACCTAAGCTTTTGATGTCTTTCCTCTCACTGATTTAATTAGTATTGGAGTGACAACAGCTTTCTAGTGAAAACCTGCATACTGGTGATAAAGAAAAGGTAGGAGTTTAAATTAAGTATAGCCAAATAATATTACTTCATGTTCATTTGCCAGACCTGATATCAACAATAAACAGTGGTTTTTAAGGAAGAAATTGCATACCCGGTTTTGGAACCAATCATTTGTAGTACAAAAGTCAGTACATGATTGAGTATACAAATTAGCTCACGATGAATATAAAACTCCCTTGATACTCTATCCTGATAATCTAACCTTTCTAAAGCATGCAGTAGTTCTCTTTCATTTCATATGTACTCCCAGGGATGAAATGTTACATGCTGTTTTCTCTGTCCTTATTTCACAGGTATTTGATGCACAAACAGTAGCATTACAGGTAATTGTGCAAAGCATGTGTTTGCAGACAGCTGCCATCATTTTTGAGAAGCAAAGTAGTTCTAAAGTATGTAGCTGAATATGTACTGTCATGTATGAGGCATTTAAAAAAATCCCATTAAAATCATGACTCAGGTGCTATTCAATAACTCCATATCGGTGACCTGTACAAAGAGAAGAACTGTAATTTACACCATTGGTCTATCAAGGTCACTATTGTCTATTTTGATTGGCAGCAGGTGTACAGGGTATCCAACAGAGGTCTTTCACATCACCTGCTACCTAATCTTTTTCAACTGGAGATCCCAGTGATTGAGCCTGGGACCTTCTACATGCAAAGCAGATGCTCTACCACTAAGCCAAATACATTTTGGGGGCCCTTTTATTCGTTCGGTGACATAAATGAAAAGTGACTTCTTGAGCACATTTTGGAAGCAAGACTTGATCAGTTATCCTGTAATATTTTATCATTTAAAGATGAACATAACAAGAAATGAAACAAGGAAGAGATGTGATTGTACCATGATCATCTTTATTATTTTTATAAGCACAAATTGTACCATCAAAAGAATACTGTTTGTAAGGCATCTAATGAGCAGTGTGCTCAAAAATGTAGAACAATCATAATAAATATCAATCAGCTTAGCTAATTACAGAATTTTTCAGCCTAATGCACATGTTGGCAGGGTGTTACGGGGCAAAATATAAGAATCTGTCTTTCATATCAAGGATTTTAGTTGTTGTTGCTATGTCAGTTTTTAAAAAAATACCAGTAATACCAGCAGATTTTCATTAGCCTCTTAAAGAATGACAGCAAAGAGGCTACCTAAATGTCCAAGAGCAGCAAAGGAGGTGTGGACAGCAGGGCTTTTTTTGAGCAGAAATGCACATGAATGCAGTTCCAGCTGGCTTGATGTCAGGGTGTGTGATCTAATATGCAAATAAGTTCCTGCTGGGCTTTTTCTAAAAAAAAAAAAGCCCTGGTGGCCAATAAAAGAAGATGAATCCAAGAGATGAAGAATTGTTCTACATTTTAAAAGAAGATTGAAACCAAAAGACTCAACTGAGTATTCAGAAAGCAAAATATTAAATGGGGGCTTGTATTCAACCACATTCTGAAAACTCCTAAGGAAGGGGCACATTGAAGGAACTTTTTATGACAAACTCACTGCTAGTTAGAGAAGTCCAGAAAAACACCTTTATCGGCACAAGTAAAGTGCAGCTGACCTCATTTTCCTTCATCAAAACACAATTCTAGCCCTCTTTGGCTCAGTTGATCAGTGGCAGTGCCATACTTTGGCCCTTTCTGCCTCACTTGCTTCTGCTTCCAAGGTGCCACAACCTCCACAATCTCCATATTTTCTTGTGCCTTCCCTCCATGTTCTGACTCCTTGATAGAGACGCCATTCTCAGAGAGCTCTGTCTTTTCCCAAGCCTTCTTTGTGGAACTTTCCTTCAAAGGGGATTCGTTATTCTCCACCTCTGTTGAGTTCTTGAGATCAGAACCATGCTTTCTTAAAGATTTGAGCAACACCAGGGTTAGCATCTCACACATGACCAAATCCTCTAAATCGGCGACTTCAGTCTCTGATCCCTCCGCGGCCTGTTTTAAAAAAAGAAAGGGCATAATGCTACATGACTTGCCTTTGCAATCCTCCCCGCTTTCCTCTTTTCTCACAACTTACCTGTGCATCTGTTTCTGCTTCCTGGTTCTTCAAGTTCTCCTCTTCCATGTTTTCAGGTATAGATTCTAGAGCGGTCTTGGGGCCAGTGTTCTCCGCTTCTATCTCATCACTGTTGCCTTTGCTTGAATGTTTGTGGGGCTTAATGCCTAGGGGTCCCTCCATGTTAGAAAATTTATCCATGGTGCTACGGTGCCCGGCTTTCCCGTATTTAAAGAGAATCCTGCGCTGACCCTTCCACCCACGCCCGTTGGTGCGTTTGAACAACGGCAACTCTCCTATTGGTGACGGGTTGCAGAGCTGAATTCACAGAGGGGGCCTATCTCGGGGTTGCGGTATCGCTAGCGACGAGCGTATTACAGAGTAACAACATTGTCTAATGTTATACATCGTGATCGCGTATTATATTTTATTCGGTTATATACCGTGGCCCGCTAAGACACGCATAATCAAAACACCGAATTGCACGGATGCTTTAGAAACTACCACAAAGGCCCCAATTTGCATGCCTTGTATTAAAACTGAAACGCATCTTCTAGATCGTCTTGTGTTCATGGTATGTGTTATAACGTATAACAACGCTATTATGTTCTAGAATATAGGTACAGCTGTAAACAAAGGAAATAAAATCTCGCAGTCGCCTTAAAAAACTATTTATTTCAACACTATTTGGTTATGATCCATTATATTTTTGAAGCCACAAAGTTTGTTCCCAGAGTTATATGCGCCGCTCATAATATCTCCCGTTTCTCACAAATTGTTAGGATTGTTCTTTTGTTTCAGACGGCGGATGTTTGTGCTCTGTGATGAGTTTAAAAAAATGTTTACAAATCTGTGTTGGAGAGGCCTGGACAGGACACAGGAGGCAGGATCTGTGCACACACATTCAGAAGGAAAGAGGAAAGCCTTGCAGAACTTAACATCTGTGCAACTTACACACACACACGGGCAAAAACGGCTGTGGACGTATGTCCTGTGAAAAGCGATGAGCCTATACCGTGCATCGTTGTTGAGTACAGCATTGTTCATATGGAAATTTATTATTAAAGATCTGGTCTGAACTATCTCTTTTTTCAGAAAGGCCTGGGGGTAAAGTGTCCCCACATGAATTCTCTTCTAGCCTGGGAGATACTAAGTCTCCTTAGGAAGGCCCAGCTGCACCCTAAGAATGGCAAAACCTGTTCCTGCATAAGGCGCGGTTGTACTTTTGCTGCAACACAATGGTGTGCGGGGCTGGGGTGTCTAGCCCCCCCCCCCCAGAATTAAAGCCTTGCAAACAGTTTATACGTTGTTCTACTTCTCCCCGTGTTCTGATAAGTGTGTCCTAGCGGGCTTGTACTTCTTGAACTTACCACTAGAACGGTTAAAAGCCTCTTTGAAAACATTAAAAAAAATGCTGAAGGAAAAGTTGCGAGCGTGGCTTCTGACATAAATCAATTAACAAATGTAATTGGGGGGAAATGTCAAACCCCGATCAGCGCATTAGCCCCCATAATTGTGATGCCCCAGGAAAAGATGCGTCTGAATGCCAAACCTACAGTCTCCTCAGAAACTGCGCATATAATGTCCTAGCAGCTGAAAGCAAGTACCAAATTATAGTTCTATCTTCTTTTGGAAATTCAGAAAAGTCTCTACAACTTTCTTAAATTCATATCCCAAGATCTTAGAAATTTCTTGTTGAATCATCTGCCAATACTTTTTTGCTCTTTCACAAGTCCACCACATATGGTAGAAAGAACCTTCATGTTTTTTACATTTCCAGCATCTATCTGGCATCTTGTTGTTCATCTTTGCCAATTTTTTAGGAGTCATATACCATCTATACATCATTTTAAAACAGTTCTCTTTAATACTATGACACGTCAAAAGCTTCATAGAATTCTTCCACAAGTATTCCCAAGTTTCCATCTGTATTTCTTTATTTGCATTAATTGCCCATTTAATCATTTGAGATTTCACTGCTTCATCCTCCGTAGACCATTTTAAAAGTAATTTATATATTTTTGAAATTAATTATTCCATGTCTCCAAGCAGAACTTTTTTCCATTTCTGTTTGTTCTTTTCTTATTCCTTCAGTTTTGATATCATTATCCACCAAACTCTTTATTTGTTGCATTTGGAACCAATTATGTTTATTATGATTGGACTTCCAGGGGAGGTAAATGCCGAGCTGAGCTGCTTCTCATAATGGGAACAGGCTGGAACTTCTGTTCGGGGTAGTGGAAGGCAAATTAATGCCTACTGCCTACTTTTCTCAGATAAAGATTAGTCCAAGATACGCACAGAAAACTTTGAGGAGATTTACCTTGGCTAAAAGGGAGTCCGGGGGGGGGGGGTTCTTTTGAGGCTTTGAGGGGTCTCTGGAGAAGAGTTGCATTTTCATCATCTGCAGAAGTTCTCAGAGTCATATATTTGACATAAGCTCGACAGAATCCTAACCTTCTTGGACTTTGTTAAACATCTAAATCTACACAAGACCGGTGTGCCTCTGGATAATTGGCAGAAAAGGTACAGTTACTATCTTTCATTCCGGGACTATTTGCAGTTAAACAGAATAAATTCAGAAGGTGGGAAATGGAAATCTAGAAAGCTTGGAAGAAGAAGGGAGGAAGAGGTGAAATTTGGACTTTGTAAATTTAAAGGACAGTGCTAAAAAGTGGAAAGGAATTTATTGTTTGATCTACTTGCGGTTTTGAAAAAAGAGCACCATCGTCACAGACCTGCAGCATATACAATCAACACAGGAAGTACGTCAAGTATCATGAGCTCTCTTTACCAGTGAAAACGAGATTTGGTGGCAAGTAAAGCAGGAAGTAGCAGATGAAAAGCCTACTCTAGGACTATAATACCATAGAGAAACATCAGCGGCCATTGCAAGATGGTTAAAATTAAAATAATATTTTTAAAGTGTTTGGGACATTAAAAATTGTTGGAAATAATTGAGGTGATGATAAGAAGATAAATACTATTGGACATATTGTTTATAATGGACTTTAGAAGCCTTTAAAAGAAAAAAGAATTTTTTTAAAAAAGAAAAGCAAATAGTCGCAACCGCCATTTTGAAGGATTTAAAAACTTTAAAAATTAATATCTCTGTCTGGAAAGCTCTGAGGGCGGCGAAATTAGGCTTGTTGTAAAAAGCAAGCTCTAATCTTTTGAACTTGATAGTCAAATATGAAATTGGTGAGATAAAATTTTTTGGTGTTTTTAAATGTCAGAACACAAGCAAATCCGTGCAAGGGCTACTTCATTGAAGAAAATGCAGGATCAATTAGAGGCAATGGAGGCCAGAATGGTGAAAGGCATGAAAGAGATAATAACTGCATCTAAAAAAGAAATTATAGAAGAGATTTAAAAGGATATGGAAAATCTCAGAAATGAGACAGAGGAAATGTCTAAGAAAGTACAGGAGGTAGAAGGGAGAATGAAAGTACATGACTTCACTTTGTTGAAAATACAAGAAAAAGTGACAATCCATGACTGCAAATTGATGGAGACTCAGATATGTCTGAGAGGAGTATCTGAAAAGGAAGATGGTGACTTGAAAGAATATATAATAAAAATAATTGCAGAATTTTTAGAGGAAGATCCTGAAGAGAGTAAAAATATGTATGATTATATGTATATAGTGAACTCTATGAAAAAAATAATAATTTACCAAGAGATGTTGTCATAAGATATATGACAAAAGAAATGGTGGGAAAGATCATGAACAAAAACTTTGAAAAGACAATGATAGTGGGAGGCAGGAGAGTAAGAATTATGAAGGAGTTGCCAAGGCAAGTGATAAATGATAGAAGAACATATAAAAAATTGACAGAAAAATTACGGGACAATGAAATGAGGTTTAGATGGATAATACCTGGTTTGAGCTTTGAACTTCAGGAGAAAAGAATCACAATTATAAATGTACAGGAACTGCGTAGATTTTATGAAGAGCATAAAGAATTTAAACCATGATGGATTACAAATTATTGTCTTGGAATGTAAATGGACTAAATTCACCACAAAAAAGAAGGATAATGTTTCATTGGATTAAAATGCAAAATTGTAATACAGTTTGTTTACAAGAAGTGCATATTAAACAAAAGGATTACAAATTTTTATGGAATAAACAATTGGGACTAGAATTTTATTCATTGGCTGAATAGAAGAAAAGGGGAGTGATTTTTTATATTAAACAAGAATTGGAGCCAAAATTAGTGTTTAAAGATAAAGATGGAAGATTTGTAGCAGTAGAAATAATATTAAATGCAAAAAAAAAATGTTGTTATTGGGACTGTATTCACCTAATGGTGCAAAGGATACTTTTTTCAAATACACTATACAACAATTTGATGAACTGACCTATGACCAAATTTTGATAATGGGGGACTTTAACGGAACAATTAAGAATACACTGGATAGGTCTGGGGGAAAAATAATAATAAAGAAGGAAAATTGCCGAAGTTTTTTTTTGAATTGGTCAAACAAGAAAATTTGGAAGGATATATGGAGGAAATTTAATCCTGAATGTGGGACTACACCTTTTTTTTCAGCAAGAAATAAAACTTTTTCCAGAATTGACATGTTGTGGGGCACTAAAAATTTAGGTCTTATAACAAGAAAAATAGAGATTTTACTTAAAATTGGGGCTGACCATAACCCAATAATGTGGATTACAAAATTGTCTAAGAAGTTGAGAAGATGGAGATTGAATGAAGATTTGCTACAGAATAAAGAAATAGTGACATACCTAGAAAATGAAACTAAAGCTTTCTTTCAAATGAATGACAAAGAGGATATAGAATTTCAGATGGTCTGGGATGCCTATAAAGCAGTAATGAGAGGAATATTGATTACTTTGAATAATAAAGATAAGAGAGCAAAAGAAAAACAGTTGCTGGACATTCAAAATGAAATAAAGAAAAAAGAAGGGGAGTTGAGAAAAAGGCCAGGGAAAAAGAAAATTATATGGGGAAATTACAATATTACAAACGCAAATGAGACATTTGTTAAATAAAGAATTGGAAAAGAATCTGAAAAGATTGCAGCAGAAATCTTTTGTGGGAGCAAATAAACCTGGAAAATATTTGGCTTGGCAACTGAAGAAAAAGAGAGAAAATAAAATTATTAATAAAATTGTGGTAGATGGAAGAGAGGTGGTTAGCCAAGAGGGAATAAAAAGAGAATTTTTTAAGTATTATGCCAAGTTGTTTAAAGATGTTAAAATAAATAAAGAAAAGATGGATGAGTATTTAAAAAAGATAAAAATAGAACCCTTAACAGAAAATATGCAAAAAGTTTTGAATGATCCAATTGAAAAAATAGAAATTGAAGCAGCAATTAATGCAATGGAAAATGGAAAGGCACCTGGGCCAGATGGATATACAGCTAAATATTTTAAAACCTTTAAAGAGGAGTTAATACCAAAATTGCAGAAGTTGATGAAAATGATAAGAATAAAAGGGAAAATACCAAACACATGGAAGGAAGCTGTTATTTCATTGATTCCAAAGGAAGATAGAGATGTCACGAATGTAAAATATTACAGACCAATTTCACTATTAAATAATGATTATAAAATATATACAAGACTCTTGGCAGAACGGCTTAAACAACATTTGATAAATTTTATAAAGGAAGTTCAAGCGGGGTTTCTTCCCAAAAGGCAAATAAGAGACAATATTAGAACTGTTGTAAATATTGTAGAATATTATGAAAGACATCCAGAAAAGGAAGTAGCATTATTCTTTGCGGATGCAGAGAAAGCATTTGACAATTTAAACTGGGACTTTATGTTTGCAGTAATGGAGAAAATGGAGCTAGGAGAAAGATTTATAAGAATGATAAAAGCAATATATACTGAACAACGTGCAAGGCTATGTATAAACGCAGATCTCACAGAAGATATGATAATTAGCAACGGTACAAGACAAGGCTTTCCGCTTTCCCCATTGTTGTTTATAATGACTCTTGAAATATTATTGATGCAGATTCAAGAAGATAAAGAAATAGGATTAAAAATAAAAGAATTTACTTACAAATACAGAGCATTTGCAGATGATATAATGTTTATAAATGAAAATCCCATACAAGTTACACCTTTGTTGTTAGCCAAAATACAAGAATATGGGGAGTTAGCGGGACTTTGTATTAACAAAGAAAAATCAAAATTTTTATGTAAAAATATGCAAACAAACAAACAGCAGGCCTTGCAGAGACTGACGGGCTGTGAAGTTACCTCCAAGGTAAAATATTTGGATGTGGAGATAACAATGAAGAATATTGATTTGTTCAAAAATAACTGTGAGAAGCTATGGCGTAAAATGGATGAAGATATGTTAAAATGGAATAAACTTAATTTGTCATTGCTGGGTAGAATAGCTGCAATTAAAATGAATATTCTACCAAGAATAATGTATCTGTTTCAAACTATTCCTATTGTGAAAGATAGTAAACTGATAAATGGCGAAAAATTTTTTCAGAATTTGTGTGGGCTGGGAAGAAACCAAGGATTAAAATGAAAATTTTGACAGATGCAAAAGAGAGAGGTGGATTTCAATTACCGAATTTAAAATTATATCAGGAAGCAGTTTGTTTAGTGTGGATAAAAGAATGGATAATGCTGTTAAACAAAAACACTCTTAGCACTGGAAGGTCACGGAAATAAATATGGCTGGCACGCGTATATGTATTATGGAAAAAAGATGGACGGTTTTTTCTCTCACCATTATATAAGAAATAATTTGCTAAATACATGGATGAAATATAAGAAATATGGAGATGAGAGAAGACCGTTATGGATAGTGCCAGCTGAAGTAATAAAGATAACGGCTGAGATAGGTGAAGAAAAGTCATATAATCAATTATTAAAAATACAAAGTGGCAAAATAGAATTAAAAACTGCTGAAGAGCTGACTAAGGTAGTGTTGTGAATGCCTAACTGCTTAATAAGTACTATACATTGTGTAAAAAATAAAATTTCTTTATTGGGTGATTCATATTGTGGCAAGCACTCTCAGACCACAGAACTAAATTTTTTTTAAAATGTCCATTGCTTTGAAGTGTGAGGGAAACTAATTACTTTAAAACATATAACAAACAGACACAGCCAATACAAACCGGGGCTGTCAACAGTGCTTATAAAAACTTTCCCTCCTCTATTTTCTCCTCATAACAACCCAGTAAGGTTAGGCTGAAAGAGAGAGTGATTAGCCCCAGGTTACGTCCTGAGTCCGTTTGCGAAGAGGGTGGGATATAAAGCCAAAGTAAGTTAATAAATAAAAAACAAAATTACCACCTAGCTGGGTTTCTTAGCAGAGTGGGGGTTTCAAATTTGGGTCTCCCAGATTCCATTCTAACACTTTAACTGCTATGACATGCTGACTTTAGAAATTCTGCCAGTGGATTTCTCTTATTAAGGATATTTGGAGATCCTTAATAAGAATTATAAGGCTTTGCTGTTTAGGGCAATGTACAGAAATCTTTTTGTAATGTGCCAAGATTCTTTTGGGTGTATTGTTAGCTTTGGCTTCTATTTATATCTGTTTGGGTGAATGAGTAAATGTGTTAGCCTCCAGAAAAGGGTGGTAAAAACTCTTCCCTGGATAATCAGTGTGTTTATTCTTTAAAAGTTTTTCTTTCAAAAATCACAAATAAGGGTATCTATTTGCAGAAGAACTTTCAAAATAAGGTGAATAATAATTTTTTTTTACCTTAACTGAGAAATCTTTTCCTACCCACAACTTCAGTGATTTGGTAATATAAAATTGGACATATAATCATATTTGAGTTTCTTTCAAATGTAAAAGCTTGTTTTCTTTTCAATCTTCAGTGCTGAATATTTCCTCCGAATAATTCAGTTCCTTTATCTCATGTTGTCTTGGGGTGTTTGCTGAATTCCCAATCTGATTCTTCTGAATTTACTTCTATTTTTGACTTTCATGTACATTTTAATTATAATAGATGAGACAATTTGGCTTGAACAAGCAAGAAAGTGCAGTGTGCGTGATAAAGAGTAAACAAGCAGATCAGAGAGATGGATTAGTTGACTTAAAAGGGGGAAGCAGGCATCTGTGACCTGACTGAAATTGTTATAATATAGGGGCTGTTCTTGTCTCTCATTTTAAAATGATACATCAACATTACCACAAGCTTCAGGTTTTCAAATTGATATTTTAAGCATATTGAACTTGCATGTAGAGTGCTTCAAATGGCTACTATATGGAAACCAGCACAGTAGAACCTTTGGAACATGGAAAACTGCAGAAGCAGCAACAATGCCCTGACCTATTGGTATAAGCATTTCACAGTGCAGCAATCAACAGTAAATAAGTGCCCTGATCAGCAAAGGAGATCTTGCATGAATAATTGATGTGGGTATATATATATATATATATATATATATATATATATATATGCAATGCTCACCTGAACCT
This sequence comes from Heteronotia binoei, assembly GCF_032191835.1. Lineage (NCBI taxonomy): Eukaryota > Metazoa > Chordata > Lepidosauria > Squamata > Gekkonidae > Heteronotia > Heteronotia binoei. The sequence continues at coordinate 69,570,798 of NC_083225.1, forward strand.
CAGTATCCAGATTTTGTCTTTTGGTGTGGACAGAAACATTAATCCCCAGCATCACCATCCTATTGTATAAAGACAGAGGGTGTGTGTATACTTGGGATAAAAATGGACCTTGGACCTGCTTAACATCTGTGGTATTACCACACACATTCCTTGGGAGTGTCTCTTTTAATGCCATGGTCTCCAGCTTTCTGCCCGCCAATTCAGTTTTGCTTCATTGAAACCATACAAACTACGGACTCCCAATCCCAGCACTATCAGGCTATCTCATGATGTTGTTCTGTTCATACAAGGCAAGCAAGATGCCATGAGGGCTATTTTCCCCACTATGAGAATTGTACAGAGGCTACCACCAGGTTCACCCCTCTTCCAGAGATGAGGGTTTTGCAAGGCTGATATCTGCATGTAAATTGTATTTGTTGCTCTGAAATTTGCATGACTGCATTTTCCCCTGGTTTTGATTTACCACAATCATGCAAATAGCAACAGTCTTCTTGTAGACTCCTATGTCCAACTAAGAGCGTGACAACAGCCCATGTGCATTTCTCATAGTGGGAGTCATTTGAAGCTTCGTTAATACAATCATTGAACATAATAAAAAGTACAATTTCTATTATTCTTGAGATCTAAGTATAACAACCTTGCTACTGGTATGCAGAGAGTTAGATCTGGAGGGGGAAAAGAAATGCATCTGTCTGTATGAAAAGTTTCAGTGGGGCTTTTTTGGGGGAAGTGACAGTTTCCTGTATGACCATTTACCAAATTTTATTGACAAAATTAATAAAAGCACTCAGTTTAGTAGAAACATTTTGAAGTGTAATTAGTATTCTATAACAGTGAGAATAAAAGCTGTATAAACAGTATAAAAGCTGCCAGAATTTTAAAGACTAATTTTGATTGCCTGCTCATTGATTAATTCACAGGCGCATAACCAAGCACTTATATACCCAGCAGAGTTGGTTATAAATAAACATTAGCTAGGAACCTGTGAGGAATATTTATTGGCTTCACTTGCACAGAATGCATTTTGAATTGTCAGGGAGGCAACAGAGCAACCTGAAGAGAAGTGGACCTTGATAAAATTAATGTTTTGTGCTATATGAAAACATTAGATGAAATATAAACCAAGTAGATTTATAATGCAATTTGTAGCCTCCTTATTTCACTGGAGTCTTATTCCTATTAATTGGCAAATACTTGCACTTTTGTATTCTCATCTAACCTAAGAGTAGGTTCACTGAACTTCAACAGCAGTCTTCTTCTCAATCATCTTTGTGTCCTTATTGATTTATACCTTAGTCAACAATTGCTTGGCTATTTGAATCTATACATCTAAATGGATGGAAGCATATATGTGATGCAGGGTTTCAAGTCATCTGGAAAGATTTAACCTTAGAAGAATGGTACCTAACTTGATCAGTATCTGTGATTATATGGAGCAATATGTGAGCTGAACATCATGATCAAGAGGTATCCTATAAGATCAGCCTAGGATAGGTGGTAATAGGCTCACTGAAAACCAGTGATCAGATCAGAGAAAAAATTGGCAACTTCAGGCACAAAAGACTCTGGCTCTAGAAAGAGGAAGCATTTTTAAATCACAGAATACTAGTGGACAGAAGACATGTTAAAGGCTCCTAGAAGAACAAAGGAGCAGCCTGGCCTTCATATGAGCCATCATAGCCCTCTCAGAGCCAGTTCTGAAAAGAAGCCATGCCTCAAGCTGATAATAGAATGGATTCTTGGCTGTGCTGCTATGACTGCAAGGTGCCTGCCAAGTGCCTTAATTCCTAAAAAGGGCTCCTCCAGGGCAGGAAGCATTTCTGGAAGGCATCTCTTCTGATTAGGGATGTTGCAAACCTAACTGCAAATGAATACATCAGAGGGACTCACCATGTTCAATGGAGAGAGACTGTGGTGAACCAGTACTGGGATTACTTTGCTTGTGCAGCAACTTCCTGGCAAACTGGTTGGCAGTTGTGCAGTAGGTTTTTGTGTTTGTTTGTGTTTTTTTATAACAGAGATACATAGCAGAGGGAAAGGGAGCTTGCAGAAATGGAGCTCTAAAATGGGGTAAACTTCATAAAGAATGGGTGAGGGGACCTATAGAAACAACAGAAGAAACTTATTTATTTATTTATTGCACTTTTATCCTGCCCTCCCCAAATGGGCTCAGGGTTGCTAACAACAGTCACAATTCGATGACAGATTCACATCATAACAATAAAACATCATTAAAACATATTAAAAAAATATTAAAACAGTTCAAATGGCATTCGGTCTGTTTTGAATTAATTTGTGATGATATTGTGGGGTAGATAGTACACCCCCATAGATGTTAAAAGCACCTCCATTTAGTTATTAAAAGCCTGCCATAGCATATGTCTTACAGGCCCTGCGGAGTCATGATAAATCCCGCAGCACCCTAGTCTCCTCAGCGAAGGCATTCCAGAGGGCAGGCGCAGCCACGGAAAGGGCTCTTGCCCTTGTAGTGGTCAAATGGGCATCCTTTAGCCCAGAGAACTTTAACAGATTTAATGAGCTTAATCGTAGTGCTCTCTGGGGCTCGTGGGGGGAAAGGCGGGAGTTTTCTGCTGAAAAACCAGATTTACAAAATGAGAAGGAAACCCATGATGTGAAAGCCACTATGGGGAAAATACAGTTGTCATGTAGTCTTGTAAACTACACATGTGACATAGCAAGCATGCATGATAGCTGACCATGTGTGAGTATATGCTGCTGTTTTTAACATGCAGCCTTCCAGGGACCTCAGAGGAATAGCTTGATGATCACATGATCTGATCATTGACCAATTTGGGGGATTATTTGAACTGATGACTGTTATGACAGGGCATCAACAGTTGCTCCCCAGCAGGGCTTTTTTTAAAAAGAAAAAGCCCAGCAGGAACTCATTTGCATGTTAGGTCCTTGACACAAAGCCATCCAGAATTGTGTCCTTGTGCATTCTTGCTTGAAAAAAGCCCTGTTTCCCAGTATAGGCCCAAAGAGACAGCACTTTGTTCACTTAGAACTCATCTCCCTAAGAACATAGTCTATAGTTCCATTTATCATGATACAATGAATATGATGCAGGCTGAACGAGCAGGAGTTCATGTTCCCCAACTTCTGATCAAGAAACTGTTCATCCCAGCTTGGTGGCTGAAACAATGAAGTAAGGCATGTGTTTATTTGAAATATGCTTTCCCCTCTAAACAGACTCATAACAGCATTAGCTTATTGCTAGGGCAGCAAATCACTCTGTAAAAAGTCTGCCGTGAAAACGTGAAAGCAACGTTACCCCAGAGCTCAAAATGACTGGTGCTTGCACAGGGGACTACCTTTACCTTTTTTTTTTTTTAGGGCAGCTGCTGTGCTCTGGCTTTCATTAAAAAGTACTGGTGATCCAAAGCCCACTAAAATAATCACTTACAAAGTCCAACTCCAGCACTGTCTGATGATTACAGCTTTACTTCTCAGGGAACCAATAATACATTTTATAGAACTTGCTAATGCAAGGTGCATGTGAGCTCTGTTAACATACTGTGTATTGCCTAACTATCACAGTCCATACTTTGCAGTGCCAGGCCTGCAATGAGCAAATAGTCACAACACATTTGAATGCCAAATTCTGGAAATGCATATTAGTCTTCAAGATGTATCCAGATGCTTCATTGAAGACTGGTATCCTTTTGTGAGGAACATCATGCCCTCAAGTATTTTGATCAGCGAATCGAGAATTGCGCTGCCAAGCAGAGAATCGAAATGTTGCTTACACATAGCTCGTTAACATTTTATGAGACTAGTTGTCTAGTTCCATTTTTGCATACTACTACAGAGGCTGTAGCAAGCCCACAATATTAGAGGCATTCTAAATTTGGTTTTTAAAAAATCAATAAATGTCACTGGTATTTTATTTTTTCAGATCTTGTGCATGTGTGTAGAAAGAGGCTGTCATACCTGGTGTTATTACCTAATAACCTTTAAGAAGAGCCTCACACCTGATATCATAACTGACCCTTCAGGGATTGGAAAGGAATTGTTGGGAATCAAGATCTAGAGCAGGGGTGTCAAACTCATTTGTTAGGAGGGCTGGATCTGACATAAATGGGGCCGAGCCATGCGTGTCCTAAAATGTAATGCCAGATAGAGGAGATACAGACTTATAAAGGACACAAACATGATTAAATATATTATTTTTTAACTTAAAATGCAGCAATGTTTAAAACTCTTGCAATATTTTATTTAAAACAGAAAGGTAAGGGAATAGTGGGGGTTTGCAATGCAATTTTAAAAATAAAACATCAAGGAAAAGCACAAGGATCACACAGCAGAAAATTAAACAAAGAAAATGGGCTCAGCCTGGGAAAATATGAAATGGCAAGGCATTGCAAGTTCCCCCCCCCCCCACCCCAGGCCACTCAGGTTAGCAATGGCTCTTCAGTGTAATATCTTTCTTTGGCTGTGGGTTCCCAACTTAGAGTACTCACTATGGTGGCACTAGTTCTTACTCTGTTGAGAAGAGGCAAAGCTGACTCAGAGCATTGATGCTTGATTTGCAAGGACACAACTCCAAGAAGCTTTAACAGGCCATAAGAATGTTGGAAAGTTAAAGCTGGGAAGTTTCGCCATTGAAACAAAGTTGCAAAGAAAATGTGGAGTGGATTTTCCATTCCTGAGTGCTCTGCCCATAGGCCTGAGTGGGAAATTCATTCCACATTTTCTTTGCAACTTCACTCCTGCTCTAGCCTCTGCTAAGAGAAGGCAGAAGAAGCCGGGAACATCATGGCAGCCTCGGAGCTTTGCAGGGTGGTGACAGGAGGGAGGATGGGGGAGAAGAGAGCCCTGTGGGCCTGATTGAAGCCCTTGGGGGGAGCAGTCCAGATTGGCCCATAGGCCGCACGTTTGCCACTCCTGATCTAGAGGAAGAGAGTCATGCAGTGACTTCAGCTGAGTTCATTATCTGTGCTCAGGGTGGCCTAGGGTTGCCAAGTCCAACTCAGGAAATACCTGTAGACTTTGGAGGTGGAGCGAGGATACTTCCCCAGTCCCTAAAATAAATAAAAAAATAAAAATATAGCAGTGCAATTCCCCTGAATACAGCCAGTATGGTGTAGTGGTTAAGTGTGTGGTCTCTTATCTGGGGAAACTGGATTTGATTCCCCACTCCTCCACTTGCAGCTGCTGGAATGGCCTTGGGTCCTCTTTGTTTTGCCTTCAAAGGGTTCCCCAGCAGCTTCACTTCTAAATGAAAGTGTAATTTGTCATACCCTCACAAGTCTCTTGTCAGGTTTTGGTAGCATTTCCAAGCATAGCTTTATTAAGGGTCTTTCTCTCTCTCTCTCTCTCTCTCTTACACACCCACCCACACCAATCAGCCAATACAAATACAAACAGTTGCAAGCCTACACTTCTGCGATCTCACTGGAACAATGCTATGAATCACTTTTCTTACAGGAATTCCTGAATGTAACGATCTGCTTTATTTCAACCAACTTCTTCAGACTAACACAGGAAAATGAAAGTAAGGAAGATAGCAGTCTAGGGGGTGGAGTTTTCCTCCATCCCACAATCAGGTTCCAGTTAACTCTTTACTATTCATTCTACTATGTACACCAGGGGTGGCCAACGGTAGCTCTCCAGATGTTTTTTGCCTACAACTCCCATCAGCCCCAGCCATTGGCCATGCTGGCTGAGGCTGCTGGAAGTTGTAGGCAAAAAACATCTAGAGAGCTACCATTGGCCACCCTTGATATACACAGCCGCCCTGAGCCCGCCTTGGTGGGGTAGGGCGGGATATAAATCGAACAAATAAATAAATAAATAAATAAACAACTTCTGAATCAAATGCAAAACAAACAGAGGGACTGTGTTCTCTCTTCCTTTCTCACACACTCACCAGGAAGAGACACGTGGCTCTGCCTGCTCGCCCTATCATGCAGCTTTCATCCTGCTGAGATTCAAAGGCACACACACATTCCATGTAATTTAAGCACTTATTTCTTTGCCAAAATCATGAAATGCTGATTATGGTTATGGGTGTTGCTGAGCATTTTGAGAATGCCTTAAATTCCAAAGGGATAAATAAGCATGGTCAGGAGGACACTCTGTGAATAAAGAGAATGTCAATAGTTTCCTTCTTGGAGTAATCATTCAGAAAGGAGGGTACTTCTCAGTAATTAAAACAAAATGGGGTGGATGAGTCATAGCAGCAGACTTTCAAAACCAGGTGTATATGTCATCAAAGAAGGAATCTGTGGTTCAAAACAGACCCTGAGAAATTTGGGGCAGTGTGGACAATGGAGAACATCATATCTGGTAACTTGATAAAGAACAACTGAACTCACATCCATGTTACCTGTGAAGAGTAGGATATGGTTTCCTGCTTCAATTGAAAAGTGTGAACCGCACTAAGGTCTGGTGATGGCTGAATTTCAAAACCTGGACCCAATTTAGGATAGCCTTTTATGAGTTTATTTTGTGATGTTCAATTAAAGGCTGGAAAAAATCATTTTGCCTTCAAGTCTCTTATGAACTAGGCCTGCCATGCTCTTGATGACATCCCTGTAGACATGATGGTAGCAGGCAGGCCCACAATATCTGAATTATAGCAAATCCTGGATGCTTCCATGAGTAATTTCAAACAGTGTCTAAAAACCCTGGGAATCATAGGGGATGTAGTTCCTAAGCTATTAATATTCCTAAAAAGAAAATGAGAACATAAGAAGAGCCCAGCTGGATCAGACCATGTAGTCCAGTATCCTGTCTCACACAGTGGCCAACCAGTTCCTCTGGAAGGCCAGCAACAGGGCATCTAGGTTGAGGTCTTCCCCTAACCTTGTCTCTTGTCTCTGGGATTCAGAGATTTAGTGCCTCTGAACGTGGGGGTTCCCCTAAGTCACCATGGTTAGTAGCCAGTGATACACATATCCTCTATGAATCTACCTAATCCCCTTACTTGGGGGATGTTGTGAGGGTGTCTGTTGTGAGGGGAGAAGACATAGGAATTTGTAAGCCGCTGTGAGTCTCTGATTCAGGGAGAAGGGTGGGATATAAATCTGCAATTCTTCTTCTTCTTCTTCTTAAAAAATAACTCAAAGTTCCAGATAGTCTATCTTTCTAAATCTCCTCCAGCTATGTATTTTTCTCTTACATTCTAGTTGTAATCATTTCAGTCCCTATCAAGTATTAAATGCAGTTCTCTTAAAGGTATATCCAGCTTTTATTCAGACTGTATTGTAATAAAATAATGTTCTCATTACAGCTTGTTTAATTGTAAGCTAAATCTGTTCGAATATCTATGTTCAGTCCAATTTAAGTTATTGAGAATTCTTAAGTTTGTTCTTTGTCTTTTTGAAGCCTCCTCTTCCCCTTTTTTTGAACAATCCCAATTGGCGTTATAGTAGAAGATCCATTCGTTGGTAGTATTAAAAATAGACTTACTTGCATGGTAGTATTTTAATGATTAAGGTAGAAGAATGATGTATTAAAAGTTTGTTAGAAGAAAAAGGCAGTCGGGTATTCACCTCTTGCTGTCATCCTGGTGACCATGGTGGTGGAGTATTGGAGCAGGCAGGAGGAACAGGGACCAGCTGCCGCTATTTCCCTGACTCCTGTAAAGCCTGTTGCGGTCAGGAGACCCCTCCAGGGTCCCCCTTGAGATGCTACAGCTGTGGCACCCCTCCTACCACCTGGTTTGGGGGGCCACTGAGGGCGAACTCCGCGGACCCCACTGAGCTTGAGATGCCAAAACCCGGAAGTCCATTTTTGCTCTCCTTTTTGCAGCATCGTTAAAGAACAGTGGCTGTTTTTGACACTGCTTGAAGAGTTTGTGAAAGATGTTTACTTTTTCATGTAACTTGACTATCCTGTCCTTGTTTTCAAAATGTTTAACAATTATCTTAATCAGGCACTACGGCCTTTGCCAATGTACAGCCATTTCTACGTGAGATGATTAACCAAGTTACTGCTTTTTGTCTGCAATAAAAATGGACAGAGTTGCCTGAAATGAGATTCAGTGGCACATCTCCCATTCATTTTAATGGGTTTTGTGCCTGAAAAAAATTGATTGATTGGGCCCAGATCATAAACTTAGAACATGGCTGGATTTTACTGGCTTTTAACTGACTGTGACTAATTGGTACCTCGCAGGAGTCAAGTTGCACCTTTAAGACCAACCAATTTTTATTTAGAACGTAAGCTCCACAGAGTAGAATTACTTAATTGGAAAGCTACAGTAAGGCACTTTAGTATGATAATTCTGTTTGGATACACTGTTAGGATTTACAAATATGAGCAATCATTTTTAAAAGACCTGTGGAGAACCAATGGGCTGGGAAGAAATTACTCACAGTATCATTGCAGGGGAGAAATGCTGGCTATAATGTTAGAAAACATTACAATTTTATTTTTGAAAACTCAAGAGGACTGAGTTGAAAGCATAGCATTGAAACATATGCTGCTTCATCAGCACCATATCTTAGCCCAGAAAAGCCACACTGCCAAAATGTCCATCATGTTATTCCATCTGTTATAGTCTTGCAAAATATCAGTAGTGTGTTTTAGTGCAATCAGAGACAGAGTTACACTCTTCTGTCATTTATTATGAATGAGGGATTAGTTTGTATAGGTTAGCATGAACATGTGTGTGGTGTTGAGAAGAAATGGTGAAATGTATAACAAAAATAAAATCTGGCTTTGGGATGGAAGACTTTTATAATCACTTATTGCAATAAAAATGAAAAAACTAGAAGTTTGCATGGATCATTGTTCCCATCTCCTCCACCAGGTACAACCCATCAGGCAGTTCTCTTGTACAATCTTCACTGAAATGAGTGGGAGCTGGGCAAAAGTACTGCTAAGTAGAAAAGAGAGCATTACAGAACATCGTTTGCTCTTTCCTATGCACTGATGAGGGTCTGAACCAGCTTCAGTCATGGAGGTAGAAAGAATAAACTATTCACTTCCCAACACCATTTTACCCCATTTGAGAATACCGAAGAATATTAACAAAGGTTAATACACTCCTCTTGTTTGTAAATTGCTTTTAATTGTTTTTTTTTAATTTTAAAAGCTACTAACAAATTTATGACATAAATCAAGTTGTACATCCTGTGCAAAGCCAAGCCATCTGTGCCCCACAGTCTGACAAATTAGCCTTTGCAGTCTGAACCAAATAGGTTTCGGAAATGTTTAGTGTTGAGATTTCTGTTTAGTAATATACAGAAATCTACTCTTTGTACAATTGTAAGCAGTTGCACTCTTCTAAACCCATTGATTTTGAAGGACTTAGACGAACATAACTCTGTATGCATTTCATAGTAGAAACAAGAGGGGGACCCACAAGGACTTATGGGGAGCATCTCATTTCCTTTTCCCCCATTATTGCTTCTTTCTTTTCTCTGAAAGCCCCCCATATTCTTCAGCCCTTCTCCTGTTTTCTTGATTCCTTCTTACCCACTAGCCCTACCCCCTCTTCTTAAGCTTTTCATTCTTCCCTCGCCCTGGCAGTCAGGAAAATTCTGGCCTATTTGTGTGGTGCGGCTGCCATGCGTAGTTTCATGGCGCCAACCATCTGACACATGCCAAGTTGCACTGTGGGTACCCACAAGGACTTGTGGCAGACTCTTCACTCCCCCCTGTATTCCCCTCCCCAAACAATTTCCTCTTTCCCTTCTCTTGGCAGCCCCAATATCCTCCTCTATTTACCTTCTCTTCTCCCCATCCCCAAACAACATTTACCTCCCCCCCATTATGCTATATTTATTGTTTATTTACTTCATTTATGCAATGCCTTTTTCCACACTGGGGACTCAAAGCAGCTAACATCATTACATTATAAGGTTAAACCAAGCAAGTAGCAAAGAGAAAAAAAGTGTTGTATTTAATAGATTTCACTCAAGAGCAGATTTTGCTAATAGTATTGTTGCTGAAAAATCTAATTTAGTGATTTAATTTACCAATATATATAGAAACAATCTGTTCCTTTAAAAAATTTAGACTGTGAAACAGCTGAAAGAGTAGGTGGGCATTTAAGAGATACCTCCCCCTCCAAGCTGTAGGTAAAACAGATGGTGCAGACCAATTTATGGGGATTATAAAGCAGGAACTGATCCTTTCTTAGGCAATGGATCAATAGCCCTTTCCTGTAGCAATGGATTTGTTTTTCATATTGTCAAGGGTAACTTATTTACCAAACTGAAGCTGACAGAGATTTACCAGTAGATGGCGTTACAAAGCAAATATGTCATTAAATTATCAAATGTCCTTTAAAGAGTTGTCCTGCGATGTGGCTGATGAAAAGCATCCTTCAATAGATTATGGAACAAGAATTAGTATCTGGTGTTAGCAGCATAACTGTCTATTTAGTATCAAAATGGAGAAAGTGAAAGAAATCAGTCTGAAAACTGTCCTTTACAAATAAAAGAATGTAAAATGTTCATGTTTCCCCATATTTCTACAGCAGTCTAGAACAGTGTTTCCCATTTGCAGGGTCGTGACCTGGTACCGGGCCACGGAAGCCTCACTACCGGGTCACAAGAAAAGCCAAAGCTAGCCCCGCCCCCAGCAAAGCTAGCTCCGCCCCACTTCTGTGTTGTGCAGAGAGGATCTGGGCTGCCTCTCCTTCCTTCTCCCCCACTCCCAGTGTTTGAGAAAAAAGCTGGCATCCATTTAGACCCCTGAAGTGTTCTTCAAGGTATGAGCTTTCATGTGCCTTGCAGTATGTTCTTTTGGGGAGATTTCCCCGGTAGGCTTGGACGGCAAAGAAAGGTGTGTGTGTTTTTTTCAGCCGGGAGTGGCGAAGAGTGGGCATTCCAGTAACTGTTTTTTTTTTTACCAAATGACCCCTGGGCAGAATTTTTGCTGACCGAGGTCATCTGATGGTGAGTAAGGCCTTTTTTTCTTTGCCCTACTTCTTTCCCTGAAAGTAATACTCTGTCTGTATTCTTGGTGTTGGAGGAAGGGGGAAGCAACAGTGAGAGGGCTTCTAGTGACCTGGCCCCACTGGTGGACATTTTGGTGCTTTTTGGGCATTGTATGAGGGAATTTTGGACTGGATAGTCCACTGACCTGATCCAACATGGCTCCTCTTATGTTTATGTTCTTTCATTCCATGTCTTTCTTTTCCTTTCTGTTATGCATTGACCATAAGGGATCAGGCCGCATGGCGATCGCTACTGAAGGCGACCCTTGGGTCCCCGGATGGAGCTCGCCAGTCGCCCTGCCCATCAAGATCTGTGGTGGGAAGTTTGACCAACCAGGATTGGCCTGGTCAGATGAGGGGCTGTTCCGGGTAATGTATATAAGCGAAGCCCGGCCCGCATGTTCTCTCTCTTGTAATGTGCTACTGAATAAACTATGTTGCCTTCAAACCATCTCGGTTCTCAGTACATTACACTTTCCTTTCCTTCCATTTCATTCTTTCCCTTTCTTTCCCTTTTTCTTTCTTTCCTTCCATTTTTGCTGGATGAAATTTTTCTGTTCATAATAATGTTGTTGCAGACGTAGGAGCTCTGCCAATGAAAAGTTGGCACCCCCAATTGTAGCCAGGTGGCCTTCTATGAGATTTCTGTGTGAGTGAGAGTAAGAGGTGTGGGGCAGAAAGAGATTATTGGAGATTACTGCAGTATATCTCAGTAGCACTGGAAGAAATGGCACTATGAACTTGGTACCATTTTACTGGTCCTGCTTTTAACAGCTGTCTGAAACCAAAATTAAACTCCTCCTATAGATATTAATAAGGATGAAAGTAGTTCACTGGCTAAGTACCTGCACAACAGGTTGCTTTTAAAGGCATGGGAAACACAGCCAGTAAAAAGCTGCAAGCCCCACATAAATATCCTTTTTGGGATAACTGCAGAAAAGCTTGTATGAACTTCATATAACTTGAAATTAATTCATTAATTGCAGTACAATTCTCTGCTACCTTTCACAGCAATCTCCCAGTGTTTCAACCAAAGAAAAGTATGAAAAATAGCTGTCAAAAGATTTTCTTGAAACCAAGCAAGCTTGGTTGTAGCTTGAGGCAGGGTTCCAGTAGTAGCAACTGAAGGAAGGGCCTACTAAATGTGTCAGCATATTTTATGGTAGAGCAGCTGCCAGGGCCCAGTGTGGGTGGTACACAGTGCTGGCATTCCTTATGGTAATGACAACAGCACTCCCAACTGCATACACTGGCCAGTGCTGTTGAGGAAGGGATGTGTAGGTGGTGCAGGCAATTAAACATGGGCATTAGGAGTGCTTGCAACCTGGAGAAGAATACACAAACAGATAGGTGCATGCAGGTGTGGGGGTGAAAAGAGAGGACCACCTACTTTCCACCCCCATTTTGGCATGAGTTTCAGAGAGATTTTTCTGAAAATGAATTTATTTCCAAAGAAGAGGCAGGTTTGGGGGAGTGCCCTGGAAGTGACATCACTTGGTCCTTGACACCACAGGAAATGACATAATTCCTTTCTCCCGGCTCCATCCCCAAAGTCTCCTGGCTCCACCCCCAAATTTTAGTGGGCCATGAAGGAGAAGTGTAAAAATAACCGGGCCATGGGAAAGAAAAGTTTGGGAAACCCGGGTCTAGAATATACTATCAAATCTACACGTGAAAAGCAAAGATAAATAAAGCATAAAATGCTTAGGCTATTTAGAACCAGTGATAAAACGAACCTTTTCCAGATGTGTTCATATTTGGCTTTGAACCACCCTTCTGGACCAAAAGGCAGAAAATACACACACACACACACACACACTACAGACCAGCTCCTCTCTGCTACAGTACACAAAAGCCAATTGTTACTAAAAGCTATGATACTGAGGCTTTTCATAGGAAAGTCAAAACAAATTTGATGGGATTAATAATAATTGCATTCCTAGCTTAAAAGCAAACCCATAGTTCAGATATTGTTGGGAAACAGGGAAACATAATTTCTCTGATCCTGCTCAAACCTCAGGGGCTCTAAGCAGACAAGAGCATCTACAAGACAGATTTTTAAAAGATGAATAAGGTTTAACAACTGTAAATATTAAAATGTATTAAAATGTATGGTTAGAATAAAACACTTGAATATCTCAGGCTATAAAAAGCTTGTTTAGCTTTTTATTTTATGGCGTCACTGGAAGAGGCTTCCAATTGGATTTAAGTAAGAATGAAGAGGAGTTGAATTCTGGAAGTGGTACAGAAGCTACCAGGGAGTTCTCCTGCATAAGCTACATTTAAAAGAACCTTGTGGCTCCAGTGGCAACGGGAGGGGCCAAGGCGGCCATCCCTTGGAAAACTTTCTTTATTCCCAAGATACTAGTCTGCTTTACAGTTTCAGTTGAAATAACACACACACACTGTATTTCAGAGAGAGTGGAATAAAATTGGCCACAACTATATTGGTTACAGCTGTAGTAAGCCTTGACAGCATGGAGTAAGGACCCAGTTCGTTGATTGATCAGTCTGCCAGTTAGTGATCTGCTGATCACCTTGGAATGGCAGGTTTTTGGATCCCACAAGGCAGGATGCCCAGAGATGTTTTCCCCAGCCACCTGAATGTGTGGGTAATCTCTGGCCATGCCCCCGGGCTGGAAATATCAGTTGCCAATCACACTAAGATCCCTTAGGGGGATCCCCACACTCAGGAAATGGCACACAGGACAACTTTCCTGAGAATGGATCCAGCCCCATGCTGATAGAAGATGATGAAGAAGAAGATATTGGATTTATATCCCGCCCTCCACTCCAAAGAGTCTCAGAGCGGCTCACAATCTCCTTTACCTTCCTCCCCCACAACAGACACCCTGTGAGGTGGGTGGGGCTGGAGAGGGCTCTCACAGCAGCTGCCCTTTCAAGGACAACCTCTGCCAGAGCTATGGCTGACCCAAGGCCATTCTAGCAGGTGCAAGTGGAGGAGTGGGGAATCAAACCCGGTTCTCCCAGATAAGAGTCTGCACACTTAACCACTACACCAAACTGGCTCTCCTGATACTGCCCAGGGCTTTTCTTTTCTTTTTTCTTTTTGTAGCAGGAACTCATTTGCATATTAGGTGACGTACTCCTGATGTAGCCAATCCTCCAAAAGTTTACAGGGCTCTTAGTACAGGGCCTACTGTAAGCTCCAGGAGGATTGGCTACATCAGGGGGTGTCTGGTCTAATATGCAAAGGAGTTCCTGCTACAAAAATAGCCTTGATACTGCCAAGTTGCAGTAAAAAGAAATAAAGTTGACAGACCTACATGCAAACCTCTTCAAAACACCTAAATAGAGGACTGGGAGGGTGAGACAAGGTGTCTGGTGCTAAAGAGGGTGATGGGGGGGGAAGGGGAATTGGCAGGTTGCCCTAAGTAGCCATCAGGCACCCCTGCCCCTCTGAACATCCAGAGCCAGCTGATAGGACTGGTGTCATGCAAGGTGGGCCTTTGCTTCCCATGCTTGGCACCTGGTCCCTTGCCAGGCACCTTCTCTCTTCTGCATGATTGGGCTCCAGTGAAAGGGCCCACCAATCAGCTGATCGGTGGGCCCTTTATCAGTGAGCTGGGAGGGCAATGGCTCTCCTTTCCTCACTCGCTTGCTGGCTTCCCTGCCACCGCCTGGGAGGGGGGGGGTACCCAATTTCCCCCCCTCCCAGGACTGTACCCATAGGTGACTGCCTAAGATCGCCTAATTGACACAGCAGCCCTGCCTGGGTGCAACTGGTTCCTGGCATATAAGAGTATACTGGTCCTTTTGTACAAATCACCTTCATTCCAACAAGGGTGGTACGGGACTTCTCAGTAGTTTGTGCCTCTGGGCAAGAATGACCACTGAGAACACTTCTCTATGTGGTCCTCTTGTTTAATTAAGCCCATGCAGTAGAGTCAAAAATATTGTTCCTGTTGCGGTTTATAATGGTTACAGGATTTAGTAGAGAGTGAGAGTCTTGGAAGACTACAGCAAGCCCTGTAATTTCATAATTGCAAATAGCAGTATGTGGCTTGCCACAGCATTCAGTTATGGCAGAGAGGAGAAAATGAAATTAATTGGGTGTGTTAATATGCTCTGGTGCTTGATTCTTAAAAAAAAAAAGCACATACTAAAACCAAGAGATTTATATTATCCATGCTAGCAAGGCAAGTAACACAGACCTGTCTTATTCTGTGTCAATACTCATATAATACTATCTGCCTCCTACTGCTTATGAGTAATGGAGTAGTGCTATGGAGCATATGCTGCGATGGCAAGAATGTCATTTAAATCAGAGTGATGCACAGAAGGTTTCCTTCTTGTTTCATCTTCATCCCTTTGCCTGCAAGCTCTGAACAATGGCACAATGAGTGTGACAATATGAGTGTGCTGCCAGCTGAGTGATGTCACTGATCCAACCTATGTGCCAGGACATTATTTTAGCTTGTAATTCTGGTGCACTGTGATTGGATGTAATTTTATCCATTTCACTGCATGGCATGCATTGGCAAATCTTATTTTGTAGCTGGGCATTTTTAAAAAAGAGTACAGCAGATCCGGCCAAATTGGCGAACTACCGACCGGTCTCAAACTTACCATTTTTAGGTAAGGTTATTGAGAGGGCAGTGGCACTACAGTTGCAGAGTTTTTTGGATGACACTTCCGCCTTAGACTCCCACCAGTCCGGCTTTCGTCCAGGCCATGGGACGGAGACAGTGCTGGTTGCCTTGATGGATGACCTCCAGCGGCATCTGGATCGAGGTGGCGTGGCGGTGCTGATGTTGTTGGACCTGTCGGCCGCGTTCGACACGGTCGATCATCGGCTACTGGCCCGCCGGCTTGCCAACACAGGGATTAGGGGGTCGGTCTTACAGTGGCTTTCCTCCTTCCTTGATGGACAGGGACAAAGGGTGGCAATTGGGGGAGAGCTGTCCCGGAGGCACCCACTAGTGTGTGGGGTGCCACAAGGGGCAGTTCTCTCTCCGATGTTGTTCAACATCTACATGCGCCCCCTTGCCCAGATTGCTCGGAGGTTTGGGCTTGGGTGCCATCAATATGCAGATGACACCCAGCTCTACCTACTAATGGATGGCCGACCTGACTGCGTCCCAGAAAACCTGGACCTAGCATTGCAGGCTGTGGCAGGTTGGCTCAGGCTGAGCGGGCTGAAGTTGAATCCAATGAAGACAGAGGTCCTTTGCTTGGGCCGCGGTGCCCTGGGAAGGGAAATCCCCTTGCCGGTCTTTGATGGTGTGCTGCTGAAAGCAGCCCATAGGGTCAAGAGCTTGGGGGTTCTTCTGGAGCCTTCATTATCAATGGAGGCACAGATAGCGGCCACTGCCAAGTCCGCGTTTTTTCATCTTCGAGGGGGAAGCAGTTGGCCCCCTTCCTGGAGCGCCGGGACCTAGCAACGGTGATCCATGCTACGGTCACCTCAAGACTGGATTACTGCAACGCCCTCTACATGGGGCTGCCCTTGTGCCGAACTCGGCGGCTGCAGCTGGTGCAGAATGCGGCGGCTAGGCTGCTGTTGGGGCTCCCAAGATGGGAGCACATACAGCCGGGGCTGCGCAGACTGCACTGGCTGCCAGTGGTATACCGAGTTCGTTACAAAGTGCTGGTTATTACCTTTAAAGCCCTATATGGCCAAGGACCTGCCTACCTGAGGGACCGTCTCTCCCCATATGAGCCCCAGAGAGCGCTGAGGTCAGCTGGAAAGAACCAGCTGAATATCCCTGGGCCAAGGGAGGCCAGATTGAAGACCACCCGGGATCGGGCCTTCTCCATTGCAGCTCCACTGCTGTGGAATCAACTCCCAGAAGAGGTGCGCGCCCTACGATGTTTAGATCAATTCCACAGGGCCTGTAAGACCTACCTCTTCAAAATAGCCTTCACCTAATGCCAAGCCAAGAAAGTGCTGCTGGATATGTTTTTAGCTACTGAACCTTACTTGTGTTTCCATCATCTTACAGTCATGTATTATAACCTTCTCTTGCAGTTTTAACAAGGAGGAGGCCTGCACATCCACTTTCACCTCCACCTTCTCAACTCTATTTTGTATCTCTTCGCTACTGAACCTTACTGAAGACCTAATGTTTATAGCACCATAATGTTAATTTTAATATAACTTGTAAATTGTTTTAATGATGATTTTATAATTATAACTGCTGTTGTATATTGTATTCCTATGCTGTGAGCCGCCCTGAGCCTGCCCTGGCGAGGAGGGCGGGATACAAATAAAAAGTATTATTATTATTATTATTATTAAAGATCTAGGCCTAAAAGTTGAATCCCAGCATGGTACAAAAGGGCACAGCAAGGGTTACCAGCCCCCTGGTCCCAGAGGGGGCTCCCTTGCTTCTGGGGGCTTCCATCTGCCACCAGCTGGAAAAGGAAACTCCAACCCCAAACAAGGATATTGCATGGAAGATGCTCTGGTATTTGGGCAGACTTTATGGCTTTGAGGGTGAAAAAAACCATAGCGTTTCACCTGAATACCAGCATGTCCCTGATACAGTATTGTCACTTCTGGGTGATGTCATCACATCGTGCAACATCTCTGCCCACCCCCAGAATACCCCCCAAATCGCCCCACTGAATGGGAAAGGGATCTGGCAACCCTAGGCAGAGCACTGATGCAAAAGAGGAACCTATCCTGGTGCCAAGAGGTTTCCAAGTGTTGGTAGTGCAGCTGTTCTTGGTGCCACCTGGCTTCCCTCTAAATCATGCACTGAACAACAGTGATGGTAAACCCCTTGTGATGGCAATTAAAAATTTCTTTCAAGTAAAAAAGGAAAGATAAAAAAAATGGAAAAAACTTAAAATCTCAGTTTTTTAAAAAAAGAAAAATATATAAATACAAAACAAAATTATAACAGCTGTGGCAAATCTACACATAAGTTTCAATAAATAATTTTCAAATTCCTAAGTCTATATGCTAGGGTTGCCAAGTCTAATTCAGAAAATATCTGGGGACTTTGAGGGTGGAGCCAGGAGACTTTGGGGTGGAGCCAGACTTTCCCATTCCCAACATAAATACATAAAAATACACCTGAAAAGTCATCATTTCCTCAATAGCTGCAATTCTAGTAAATGAAAATGAATACACACAAAGCAGCCAAAATGCACAGATTTTGCAAGCTTTCATTTCACTGGGGTTTTACTAACAGGAACTGCTGTTCTTCAGGCTAACACTGGCAAACAAAGAGAGAGAGAGGTGGAGTTTTCCTCCATCCCATAAATAGGTTCCTATACAAAGTCTCTGAAAACAATGCAAAACAAGCACAGAGATACCTCCCCCCCCCCTTACTGTCTCTACAAAGTCTTCTAAAAAGCACAGGGGCTGCTTTCTCTCTCACACACATACACACACACCCACACACTTAACTGTCTCTGGTTCTTCCACAATGAGGTCTGAAAAGTACATGGGCTATGCAACTCTCTCTGTCTCACACACTCACACCCATCCACTTACTTGCACTGAAACAAAAGCAAAACAAATGGAGGGGCTGTGCTCTGACAGGCTCTGCTATTGACCCCATGAAGTACTTCCTGCTCCCTGCTCAACTTTAAAGGGACACACACACACACACATTTTAAAACCAGACCTGTTTGCACATTTCTAAACCTGCCAGAGATCTAGAGGTACAGGGTGGCTGTGGGGGCAGGGCTTACCTTCGCTGACCAGCTGTCTGGGGGTGGGGGGAAACCTGTAAAACTGGGGGATCCCCCACTGGGACCTGGGAATTGGGAAGCCTACTATATGCAGTTGCTGATTACATGCCATGTGTTCAAATGTTGATAGAATTCTAAGGTCCTTGGTCAGTGATAGATAGATGAGCTTTTATCTTTCCAGTGTTGTAATATGAGTCTTTTAGCTGTAGTAAGGGCATGAAGAGACCATTTACATTGATTTTTGGTTAGCCTCCAAGAGATGGTCAAATAGGTTAAATGTACATGAGTATCCTCAAATATCAATGAACATTCTAATACAAACTTACTACTACTGCTACTAGTTTATTATGGTCTTTAGACCAGCATACAGTTCAAACAAGCACCAAATTCAATAGTAATACAATGGTAAAAATTTTAAGGACTTTTAAAACAAGGTTCCTGTAATTTAAGAATTAATGCACAAAATTTAGCAACTTTAATTATTATTATCAGATAAAAACCAGTGAAGCCTTGCTTTATTTGTGTTTTTGTGGCCGGGAATTGTATCAAGTAGTGGGGAGATGATTCCATGACGAACCTCCCTGTAAAATAGACAGCTGAAGAACATGTGCTCTACAGACTCAACCTCCCTTAGGGGACAAGAGCACAACCTTTCTGGGTATTTCATTATACCTACCCTCAATAACTGAAGAAGGGTGAGCAAAACACCTAGCTAGTGTAAGCGCCCTTCTAAAGCTGCTTACTTTCACAGAGGCCAGATACACTGCCAGTTCAATATTGCTTTTGACATTTAGCAGTACCCCCAGTTTTGATGCACTAGAGATGTCAGATTGATGCTCTATATCCTCAGTTCTTTTTTTAATCAGCCTTTTTGTTTGCTCCACTCCATATGTTAAGAGTACCTGAGGAGAGAAGCCAATTCTATTAATATGGCTGTGAACAGCCTTAAGTCAACTGGATTGGAAATTGTCTTGGAGAAACAAGGGAAACAAACCTTGAGGGTTAAAATAATCTCTCAGCAACATATAAATGGATAGAATACATACTTTAGCTTCAATCCTAAAATTGCCAGACTCCATTCATACCCAGGCATTAGAAACACAATTTGGGACATACAAAACAGCTCTTACAAATTTAGACTGAACTCTTTTTTATGGGGCAAAGCATGAAGTCAGTTGTCCTAGAAACATTCCAATTAGCAATTGTGACACTGTTTTGGCCTTACATAGCTTTAGGACTTCTGGGGGCTTCCATCTGCCACCAACTGCAGGAATGAAATGCCCACTCTGAGTTTGAAAAAAATTCAGTATAGCATTTGCCAGTCTTTCTCCTTGATCAGCAACATATTTACTGTGTGTAACCCTCGAACCAGAAGCCTGCATGACTACATCCAGATATTTAAAATTGTCAGCTTGTTCAATCTGATGGCCATTTATTACCCAGTTCTTAGATTTCAATCTGCTCTCAAAGACTACAATTTGATTGTGAGTAGCTCATTTTCACAGAACACAGCAAATTTCCTCAGAGCTCTCCTTAAACCAGCTGAGGTTCTAGATGATAACACAGTGTCATGAGCATACAGTAGCACAGATACATGGCAATTTGCAAGTTTAGGAGGGTGCAAATCAATGGTGTCAAGCCAACTTCCTATGTTATTGACGTTAAATAAACAGAATTGGACCTAATAAGCATCCTTTCCTGGCACCTCTAAGGGTTTTAATAGGATTGGTGAGATGACCAAATCTACTGCATTTGACTCTTAAATAGGTATGATGGTGTACAGCCATAACAGAAACAGAAGTCTTTTATCTATGTTTGAATTTAGAAGCTTATTACAGAATTGAGGTCTGGATATAGTAAAAAACAGATTTAAGATTGACAAATGCAGCATATAACGAGGTTACTCCCCTGGCTGAATATTTCTTAATAAGGTGCTGCAGTGTCAGGCAGTGTTCAGCAACCAAAATATTCTCTTATTGTTCTAATACAAACTAGATATCAGTAGCAACTTCTTCCCAGAAAAACCAAATGACTGGACATGCTCAAAGTATGTGTGAGGGATGCAGTCTGTAAGTTACAATGCCAGCAACTGCACATTTTACTCAGTTCTTTGCTAAAAAGTCACTGTGTTATTCAGTATATTCTAAACATAATTTTTTGCTGAATAAGTCTCAACTTAAGATCCATAGAGAGTAGGTATATAGACTTCAAGGGCATATCCAATTGCTTTAGCAAAATCGGGTGATCTAACTCCTTATTCCATTCATTTTGAAAACTCTGTACATCATATTTGTTAATTGATATAAAATATATAAAATATTTATAAACAAATATTGTAGGTTTGGTTTTCCACCTTGATTTGATTAGAATTTCCAGGAACAAAGGGGATCCAGAGATACTTATTGCCGCAAGGCTATATTTAGATACCAACAAATGTTGCAATTCTGTCATTCTACAGAAGGCAACAAAAAATATCTAGACCTCATCTGAGAAAATGACAAAAATTCATCTTCAGAATCTGTCAGCTAATCCTATATAAAAATCCTCTTTTCAGTCCATGCCTTCCTCAAAAAGGTTTTCTTCCAGGTTTTTAGATCTGGATTGGCCTATAATGTTAACTTAGAATGTGAAAATGGATCAGATTGATATTGTCATGCCATAATACACTATTGTTTTTAGTTGTCTAAACTGCAGGAGGAATGGCATCCATTCTAGCAGGCCTCAGATTCAGTGGGAGCTCACAGGAGCACAGCTCCTGAACCTTTCTGAGAGTTCCTCCTCCTCCTCCTGAGAGTTCCACCTCCTTGTCCATTGAATAGTATTGCAGCTGCATAACAATTTCTGGATGAGCTCCACTATCTATTTTTCTACAAAATGACCCCTGCATTCTAGCATAAATAGACCCAATGCATTGCACCTAGAGAGGGGCACCAGATAAGAAGTCTCCTTATGTACTTTTAAACTATCTGCCCATCTCTTGGAGGCTAACTGGTGGTCAACAAAAATGGTCTCGCCAAACCCTTACTACTGCTAAATGACTTGTATTACAACACTGTAAAGATAAATATCCACCTCCAGTAAAATTAATGGATTGAGGGTCTTAGAACTCTGTCAATATTGTTAGGCCCAAGCCCTCCTCCTCCATCTTTTAAAGGGACTGAGTTAACTGTGGCCCAGTGTCAGAGACACGAGATTCTTATTGTTATGAACTTATATTGTGTGAACACAGGAAAATGCTTCTATTGGACATTCAGTGATAAGCAGAAAACACTGGGTACAATGTTTTCTAGCATAAATAGACCCAATGCATTGCACCTAGAGAGGGGCACCCTGCAACATCACCATTGCTTTGCACAGGGTTTTTTTGCAGGAAAAGCCCAGCATGGACTCATTTACATATTAGGCCACACCCCTAACACCAAGCCAGCCGGAACTGCATTCCTGTGCATTCCTGCTCAAAAAAAAGTCCTGACTCTATATCAGGCTTCTCCAAGAAGCTGCCAAAGCATGCAGATCATCACTGCACTCCTGCACAAGGAAGACAGCATTTAAGAGCAGCCCTTAACCAGAAGCCATGCTGGATGGGGAAATCCAGACTCCATCTTGGGCCTGCACAAGCAGCCAGGAGGACAGAGCTAAGGCAACACTCCAGGTGGGTCAATGCAGATGCAAATGTGAAGAGCCGGCAGTTGGACAATAGGTTTTTCTACCACACCTACACATGACAAAGAGACTTTTCCTGTCAGCAGTTAAGAAGACCCGCAGGAGAAAAAAAGAAGCCCAAGGAAGTAACCACCATTGGAGAACCCAATTGTATTTGCTCTGGTGTTACAATAAGATAGCAATCTGACTCCAAATTGACCAACTTCTTTTCTTTGTTTAAGGTAGTTTTTCTTTGTTTAAACCCATAAGTACTTGCTAATCCTTTCAAATGACTGGGAGCCTCCACCTCTCTTTCCCCTGTCCACCCCTTTTGATTACTTAGGAATCACATGTTCTGACATCACTGCAGTCAGCTGACCTCCTTGTCACAGACCCCATGACTTCATCCCCTGAGGGGATAAATCAGGTAATATAAGGCCAAGCACATGGCAGGTCAGTGTATTGTCTTGTCTTACCCTACCACAGACTTGCACCCCTAAACTCTGTTTGGGCCATTTACCACCATCATGTCTTCTGCTTCAAGGATCCATGGGAACAAGTTGTATTTTCCCCTCCCCTCTGCAATATTCCTAAATGTCTCCATATGTTTCATCTCTAATTTTCTAGATCTGTATGTGTGTATTGAATGAATTTACATCCTTGTATGTATGCCTTATTTTTATAATAAATACCATTGATTATTAGACAACATCTCCTTGTTATTGGGTGACTTCCAAAGGAGACATCTTCTGTATGCATAGAACCTGATCTCTCTAGAGCCTAGTTGCCCACCAAACTAATTCCCCAAACCTCTTTTGAGGACAATTTGGCTAACAATATTTGAACACATAAAAGCATAAAATGGTATCTCCACCTAAATTATCCAAAATAAATGGTAGAAAACATGGAACAAGTGAGTCTTATATACAATCTACATACATCATACATACATCATACATATCATACAAAGTTACATGTTTGAATAAACATGTTGAATCGTACATGGTTAAGTATTTTTGTCATGGTCAGATTTGATATGTAATGTTTTGTGAAACTGTTATATCAATGTTTGCTATATTTATGATTGTTAGTGTGATATATGTATATGGATGTTTTATATGTCTGATTCATTCAATGTGTTTTGAATATTTGAATTGATAGTATATAGATGACAATTGAGTAAGGACTTATTTTTAAATATTTGGAAACCTTTAGAAACTTACATTTAGGACTACCACCACTGTTTTTATCTTTTTGTCTCTTTTACTCTTTTTAGTTGCTGTATTTAAAGTCTTTTTTGCGGGCCCAAGTCTAACACAATAAATTTCAAATAGGAGTGGGGGAGGGACAAGGATTACCGGGAGACTGGAATCAGTTGGTTCTGCCACAATAAGGCCTTGTTTCAGCCTTAATTTCACTGCTCCACTGATCTTGTTTATTTTTTTTCATGAGATAGGGTTATACGTGTTCAAAAGAGTATTGTGCTGCAATTCAAGGCTGTAAATCATGCTGCACGTTTATCCTACTTTGAAAGTATGGCAGTTTACTCCAATCTAAGTTCATTGAAGTCTAGAATAACTATCTATGGGAGTGCGCTGTCTATAGAATAACTATATATAAAATGGTATATAATAGAATAGATAGTGACAGAATAGAATAACTATCTTTAAGAGTGTGCTATCTAATCAAAATTTGTATTCATGAAGAGTACTCACAGAAACAGATGCTTTTCACTTCCTTGGCAACCTGAGGCCAACTGGTTTAGGAAGCAGCTTTACACACGAGAGACAAGGCATGGCTCTTACACAGTTCACCAGTTTTTCCAGCTCATCTGTGACCTATACAGATGGCATGTTGGATACAGTATTACTTCTGTTTCCACCACCTACCATATCGGGTTGTGGATTAGATGCTTTTAAGCACTTTAAGTACTCTGAGAGCGTGTCCTTGTTGAGTTATAAGTTTAAGTCTGAAGTCTGAAAAGTTGCAATTTATGCATAAACTATGTTTAACCTATCTTTTGTGATCCAGTTTTCAGTTTTAGGTTATTTGCAAGGAATATTCATAGTCATTCGCCCACACTTTTGCTCTTAAATATTGCTGTTAAATGTGGGAAGCTATTACCACTACAAACACACATCAGCCAAGAGGGGTTTAAATATATTTTTCCTTCTTCTTAGAGCTTCAGTAATTCATTGAGTCCATTAATTTTACAGAGAATGTCATCCTTTCAGAAAATGTGACCAAATTAACCCTTTTTAATAGTCTCATGTGATTTCCTACCTATTTTACCTATGAAATCTATGGAGAAGCATCCTGAAATGCTGTGTAAAGTTTCTCAAATACATATAAAAGGTATAAATAACAGTCCTGTATAGAAATGGTAATGTTCAGGGCTTTTTTTTTTATAGCAAGAACTCCTTTGCATACTGAGCTATACCCTCATGAGGTAGCCAATCCTCCAGAAGCTTACAGGGCTCTTCTTACAGGGCCTACTGTAAGCTCTTGGAGGATTAGCTACATCGGGGGGGGGGTATTGCTTAACATGCAAAGGAGTTCCTGCTACAAAAAAGCCCTGATGTTTAGGAATAAAAATCAGTAAAGCTGTGAGGTAAAATAGTATTATTTATCATCAGAAATGTTTTTCAAGATTATCAAGCGTACAGGTTTCAGGTAGCCTGCCAATTAGTGAACATAATTCACAGTTTCTGAATCCAACAGAATGGTTATCTGTGGAGTTTACTATAGTTCATCTCTTTTTTCTATAATAAATAGAGAAATCCAAATAGTTACAGATGATTAGTCAGTCAGGAGAAAGTCCACCCACTGTCATTGGTATAAAGAACCAATAAACTGGTGGGCTGAAATATGGCAAAATTTAACTGGCTGAACAATCTGGCAAACCAGAATGAAAAGTCATATATAGCTTAGTCAGATGCCGTCAGCTTTGTGTACATCTTAGTTTAACTGAAAGAGGTACTGATGAAGTATGTAATGAAAGGCACTGAAGACCATTCTGAGAAAAAGAAATCTGTGAACTGGCAGGGGGACTGAGACAAAGAAGAACCTGAAAGGTTAGCTAAAGTGGCAGTGCCTTCTTAGTGTTCTAATTTCAGTATTTTAAGAGACCAGGAAGAAATTATGAACTTCCGAAGTGGAGACTTGTATACAGAACAGCCAGTGAAAATCTTGAGAGGACTAAGAGCCAACATAAGCAACAGCTGTGTATGCACTAATGTGGCGATCATAGATATGGGGAAATTGGCTTTTTGAATTTAATTGGAGAATGAACTAGTACATGGATTACTCTAGAAATGCTAAGGAAATTAACCTGAAGGTACATTACATCTAGTTAAAAAACTATTTCCTTTTAAACATTCTTTTGTTTGGGCTCTTGCCCCATGTTTTCAGCCTTTGTTTATTCTACAATAAATAAATAACAAATTGTATGGTGTAACAAATTGCATGGTGTAATAAATACAATAAACAAATAACAAATTGTATGGTGTAATAAAGTATATTTTACCTTCAGATACAAGTAGTGACAACAGGAAATGAGGAATAAATAATAAAGAAGTTCAATATATAAAACAGACAGTTAACACTAATGCTGACCTTTTTGTACCTTAAAAAAATCAAATAATAAAGATGGGGGAGAGTAAATTGGAAAGCCGGATCATGCCTATCACCTACATGGATTTAAATATATGTTGCAATTTTTAATTTATCAAACAAAAATACCTAAGAATTGACTCTAGTGATGTTTCAAGTTAGAAAGGTTAATTATTCATACAACTCAGTTCTCAGGATCTTAGAAGTGACACAGGGTTTCACCAATCTGCAGAGTTTAAACATAGGTCATCATTTTAACATTCTGATTCAGCAAGCCACCAGCTTAAGGGGCCATCTTCTCACTGAAGTTGGAGGATGCCTCCTTACATTGAAGGAAGGCTTTAAACTTTGCTGAATAATGTGGGTGTTTATTAATTTAGAAATTTTGTAAGCAGTGGCTTCTGTTTGCTGGCTGCCCTGTGCCTGCTAGGGGCAAACATTTCACTTGTCCAAGCTGCCATCTAAGCAGGAACCATTGGCAGCTTCTACTAGGCTCAGTAAGGAACAATTCAGGCAGTCTTTTTAAAAGTTAAATTCTAAATTAGGCATGATTGGGAAAGAGAGTACTCAGTGTTTACATGTCTACACATTCATATGCAAAGAAAGAGGAGTCGGGGGGGGGGTGTCTATTTTTTAACAAAAACTGAGCACAGGCTATAGATGAAGAAAGCCCAAGTTCCCAGGTCACATCACGACATACCATTTCTTTCAGCATTTTATTTGTGTTGGAATGGTTATACATGTAAATACATGATAATTTCATTTATTTATTAAATATCATCTATTAGTATCCAATTCCTGGGATGGAAGGTAGCATGGTATAGCGTGATCGCATCAGATCTCAAAAGCTAAGCAAACTTGGTACTGGGAAAGGAGACTTCCAAGGAAGACCCTTCAGAAGAAGGCAATGACAAACTACCTTTGCTTCTCATTTGCCTTGAAAGCCCTTTGCTGGGGCTTCTATATGTTGGCTGTGACTTAATGCTAATGGCACTGTACACACACATTTGCATCCAATACTGGCCTGGCCTCCCTGCATCTTCTCTGCCAGCAGACAATAAATTGCCTAGAAAACAGAGACACTGTATTCTATCTTGCTGAAATTTGGCAGGGATGACTGCAGAAGTGCTAAGTAATATGTCAGGCAATTTTATCCAAACTGGATGCCAGGGGAAACTGAGTGAATCCCACAGAAGATATATAATTTTTT
Organism: Heteronotia binoei; assembly: GCF_032191835.1. NCBI lineage: Eukaryota > Metazoa > Chordata > Lepidosauria > Squamata > Gekkonidae > Heteronotia > Heteronotia binoei. The sequence continues at coordinate 69,597,848 of NC_083225.1, forward strand.
ATAGCAGGCCTAGGTAACTTTTAACCAACCAAGTTAACCTCTATATGGGGATATATTACCTTGGACCATATAACCTTCAGACTGTCTCTGTACATATAGTTTTGTGGCTCTGTGATTCTATTCAGAGTTTCAAGCAACAAGATGTAAACCATCTGGATCAAAGTAGTCACTGGAAATTAAATCAAGAACTGTGACAGAATTCTTCCTGTAAATACATTTTGGAATCCAATATACACTTGGCAAATTATTTTAATAGCCTGACAACAAAAGAACTTGTTGTTAGCTGCATAATCAAAACCTACATTTGTGCAGTTCCTTTCTGCTATGATTTCCTGTCATTTGTTCTTTTAGAAGGGAAGGGTTGGAGGTGGGGTGGCTCTGTATGTCAGAGAGGATATATGGTCCAGTAAGACTGAGGTCAGAGAATTAGATTCACTTTTAGAAATGCTTTGGGTTGAAATAGAGGGCCCAAAAGGAAATTTAACTATGGGAATTTGTTATCGCCCACCAAATCAAAAGAGAGAGGACGATTACAATATGATGGAAGGTTTAAAGATAGCGGCTAAACGTAAAAACTGTGTTGTAATAGGTGATTTTAACTACTCGCAGATTGATTGGGTCAATATGTTTTCTGGTCGAGAGAAAGAGATTGAGTTTCTTGATGCTCTCAATGACTGTGCTATGGAGCAGATGGTCTCAGAAACTACAAGGGGTGGGGCGATCCTGGATTTGGTCCTAAGTAATGCCCAAGACTTGGTGAGAGATGTAAAAGTGATTGCGCCACTTGGGAGCAGTGACCATAATGTTATTGATTTCACCACTTGTATAAATAGGGAGTTGTCCAAAAAGACCGCCACAACCACATTTAACTTTAAAAGGGGTAAATACACTGAGATGAGGAGGCATGTGAGGAGGAAACTGAAAGGAAAGGTACATACGGTCAAAACCCTTGGGGAAGCTTGGACACTATTTAAAACTATAATCCTAGAAGCTCAGATAAAATACATACCACAAGTTAGGAAAGGCACAAACAGGCATAAGAAAAGGCCTGCATGGTTAACAAACAAAGTAATGGAAGCTGTAAAAGGTAAGGACTCCTTTAAGCGGTGGAAAACCAGTCCAAGTGAGATTAGTAAAAGGGAACACAGGCTGTGGCAAATCAAATGCAAGACTGTGATCAGGCAGGCAAAAAGGGACTATGAAGAGCATATTGCAAAAAACATAAAGACCAACAATAAAACTTTCTTCAAATATATTAGAAGTAGGAAACCAGCCAGGGAGGCAGTGGGGCCCTTGGATGACCATGGGGTAAAAGGATTACTGAAGGAGGATAGGGAAATGGCTGAGAAGCTAAATGGATTTTTTGCCTCCGTCTTCACTGTGGAAGACGAGAACTTTTTGCCCGCCCCAGAACCACTAATTTTGGAAGGGGTATTGAAAGACCTGAGTCAGATTGAGGTGACAAAAGAGGAGGTCCTACAACTGATAGACAAATTAAAAACTAATAAGTCACCGGGTCCAGATGGCATACATCCGAGAGTTCTGAAAGAACTCAAAGTTGAACTTGTGGATCTTCTAACAAAAATCTGTAATCTTTCATTGAAATCTGCCTCCGTTCCTGAGGACTGGAAGGTAGCAAATGTCACCCCCATCTTTAAAAAGGGTTCCAGAGGAGATCTGGGAAATTACAGGCCAGTCAGTCTAACTTCAATATCGGGAAAGTTGGTAGAAACCATTATCAAGGACAGAATGAGTAGGCACATTGATGAACACGGGTTATTGAGGAAGACTCAGCATGGGTTCTGCAAGGGAAGATCTTGCCTCACTAACCTGTTACATTTCTTTGAGGGGGTGAACAAACATGTGGACAAAGGCGACCCGATAGATGTTGTTTACCTTGACTTCCAGAAAGCTTTTGATAAAGTTCCTCATCAAAGGCTCCTTAGAAAGCTTGAGAGTCATGGAGTAAAAGGACAGGTCCTCTTGTGGATCAAAAACTGGCTGAGTAATAGGAAGCAGAGAGTGAGTATAAATGGGCAGTCTTCGCAGTGGAGGACGGTAAGCAGTGGGGTGCCACAGGGCTTGGTACTGGGTCCTATGCTCTTTAACTTGTTCATAAATGATTTAGAGTTGGGAGTGAACAGTGAAGTGGCCAAGTTTGCGGATGACACTAAATTGTTCAGGGTGGTGAGAACCAGAGAGGATTGTGAGGAACTCCAAAGGGATCTGTTGAGGCTGGGTGAGTGGGCGTCAACGGGGCAGATGCGGTTCAATGTGGCCAAGTGCAAAGTAATGCACATTGGGGCCAAGAATCCCAGCTACAAATACAAGTTGATGGGGTGTGAACTGGCAGAGACTGACCAAGAGAGAGATCTTGGGGTCGTGGTAGATAACTCACTGAAAATGTCAAGACAGTGTGCGTTTGCAATAAAAAAGGCCAACGCCATGCTGGGAATTATTAGGAAGGGAATTGAAAACAAATTGGCCAGTATCATAATGCCCCTGTATAAACCGATGGTGCGGTCTCATTTGGAGTACTGTGTGCAGTTCTGGTCGCCGCACCTCAAAAAGGATATTATAGCATTGGAGAAAGTCCAGAGAAGGGCAACTAGAATGATTAAAGGGCTGGAGCACTTTCCCTATGAAGAAAGGTTGAAACGCTTGGGACTCTTTAGCTTGGAGAAACGTCAACTGCGGGGTGACATGATAGAGGTTTACAAGATAATGCATAGTATGGAGAAAGTAGAGAAAGAAGTACTTTTCTCCCTTTCTCACAATACAAGAACTCGTGGGCATTCGATGAAATTGCTGAGCAGACAGGTTAAAACGGATAAAAGGAAGTACTTCTTCACCCAAAGGGTGATTAACATGTGGAATTCACTGCCACAGGAGGTGGTGGCGGCCACAAGTATAGCCACCTCCAAGAGGGGTTTAGATAAAAATATGGAGCACAGGTCCATCAGTGGCTATTAGCCACAGTGTGTGTGTATATATATAACATTTTTTGCCACTGTGTGACACAGAGTGTTGGACTGGATGGGCCGTTGGCCTGATCCAACATGGCTTCTCTTATGTTCTTATGTTCTAGATCTTGATTCAGAAATATTAAAACTGAGTGCATGCCCATCAGAATTCCTATATAGGTTTCAAAGTTTCACAGTTTCTGTAAAGATGCTTCTACATGGCGATGGTCAGACACTAAGATTGCAAAAAAGACTTGATGGAGTATGTTCATTTGCAATGAAGTTGTTGTGAGGAGATCCATGAATGAAATGATGAAAAGCGATGACATAGATTGTGCCATTGTGCTGAGAAGCAATATAACATTTAGCCTAGTGCAGTACCACCCCCTAAATCCAAATCACTTTTAGCAAGCAGTGAGTGTTGATTTCAGGGTTTTGGAAGTTTTTGGGTAAAACTTGTTCAGCGGGTCCCGCAAGCCCATGAATTGCCACATCATTTTGTTACAGTAACTTTAAGAACAATAAGACAAATTACAAATAGGTAAAAATGTTCAATGGGCCAAATTAAAACATGATGCCTTCCCCCTCAGAATGTGCCACTTCTCTCATGTATCCTTCATCAGCTGAAGGCAGATCAGAAGAAGAAGTTTTTAATACCATACATTTCTTTACCATCAGGCTTACAATTGCCTTCCTTTCCTTTCTCTTGTAAGGTATTTTGAGAGAACTGTGACTGGCCCCAAGGTCACCCAGCAGGCTTCATGTGGAGGAGTGGGGAATCAAACCCGGTTCTTCAAATTAGAGTCCACCACTCTTAACCACCATACCACACTGGCTGTCAAGCAAACTCCTATGCATTCAATAACTACTTCTTCCCCTACCAATTGTATACCTAGAGTCATAGTGGTGAATAAACATGTATTGGTGACTGCTGTTCACCCCTTGCACACTTGTGCTGTGTCACAGTGAGGAAGAGAGCAGAGGATCAAATGAGCATGGCAGAAAGGACAAGCAGCACCAACTGCTGATACTTTTATGTGAGGAAGAATAGTATATAGCAACTGCCATTTTTGAATATAGCATTCTCCCCACTTTAAGGGAATATAAAGGTACAGTTAAAATGGTAGAGAGAATCTACCTAACCCACTCTTGTTTAATATATTTGCTGAGCTTGTGTAGACAAGACTCTCAATTTTTTAATTGATATTTTAAGGATCTACAAATCAAGGAAAAGCATCTGACGCAGGCAAGAGATTCACTACCTGTCTATTCCCTATTGCCTTTCCGCATCCCTCACCCTTTCATCTGCAATACAGATATGATGGATCCATTTCAAGTGCCATTTCTGACAGAAATTCTGTGGTAATTCCTCACAAATTTATAAAATATTGTTATAATAGTCTGTATTTATGGTGGGACAAACTAGTTGTGGGCTTTATCTTCATATCACAATGCTGCCTCCAAATATAACAGATCCCTTCCCTCCCTCAGAGGAAAACATTTCCCTCCATTTTTCAGTTCCCCTCTGTGACTGAACCACCCACATAATATAATAAGTCTGGCTGTCCTACTCTTTGGCTGTGATCACACACACTAAATAATGCACTTTAAATTCACTATCAATGCACTTTCCAATTGGATTTTACTGTGTGAACTGGCAAAATCCAGTTGGAAAGTACATTGAAAATGGATTGAAAGTGCATTATTTAGTGTGTGTGATTGCAGCCTCAGTCAGTTCAGGGTTTTTTTTGTTTTTTTGGCACAGCCCAAGAACTTGAGGCAAGCATGAGGAACCCTCTTTAATTTAAACCACTGATAATGGCACTTGAATGTTCTTAAAATTCAGAAAGAACAAAACATATTATTTGACATAGAGGGAAAAGGTCAGGTGAATTCAGGGGTTGAAATTTCCAGGGTAAAACCAGTTTTTGCATAGATTTAATTTTTATGTACAGGGTAATGAAAATTTCTAAAGCTTTTTAGCAATTTCTTGAAATGCTATATTGAGAGGCTTTTGTTCCAGTATTTCCCCTAGAACGCCATCACATTTTCTGTAGTTCTCTCAAACTGTTTTGGTTTCCCAGAAGGCTGGTGAATGCTTTTTAGTACCCAAACACATTCTCTTGAAGCACCAGTTTTGATTGACTCTTTAGGTCTCTATGCATGGTTTTTATTCACACCAGACCAGAAATCTCTGTATTCTTCAGAGCCAGGGCTTTCGTTGAGCAGGAATGCACAGGAATGCAGTTCCGGCTGGCTTGGTGTCAAAGGGTGAGGCCTAATAGGCAAATGAGTTCCTGCTGGGCTTTTTCTACAAAAAAAGCCCTAAGAGCTATTTTCTCTGTTCAACTTGGAAGGGATTCTTCTTCTTTCCTTAGAAGATCTTTCCATTTTCCTTGGCCTGAATGGGAGTCTCTGTAACCTGCTAGCCACTTTCCCCCAGTTCTCATGTCTGTGTTAAACCACTCTCAGATAAGACTGAAATCAGACTCTCTTAGTCACGGCAGAATTCTGACTGAATCTCCTCAGCATTCAGCTTTCTCAAGATTATAAAAATAACGCACTTTCAATCCACTTTGTAACTGGATTTTGCTGTATGCAATAGTAACATCCACTTGCAAACAGTTGCTGAAGTAGATTGAAACTGCATTATTTAGCATGTGTGAAAGTGCCCTATGTCTGCTCAGCTGATGCTGTCTAATCATATTTATTTATTTATGATTTATATCCCGCCCTTCCCACCAAGGTGGCTCAGGGCGGCTTACAACAGGTAAATCAAACATAAAATTTTAAGTTAGGTATTTAAGATATTTAAACATTTAAAACATTCAAAACATTTAAAACATTAAAACATTAAGCATTGCGGCAGTATGCATAGCAAGAATCTGAAAGAGCTACATTTAATTTCCTATGTCAGTTGGTGTAAGCTAGCCGGAAGACGGTTGTCTTACAGGCCCCGCGGAACTAAGTAAGGTCCCGCAGGGCCCTCACCTCCTCCGGCAGCTGGTTCCACCATGTAGGGGCCATAACAGAGAAGGCCCTGTCCCTAATAGATTTTAGGCGGGCTTCTTTTGGCCCAGGGATAACGAGAAGATTTTGGGTTCCCGATCTCAGTACTCTCTGGGGAACATGTGGGGAGAGACGGTCCTTCAGGTAGGCAGGTCCTAGGCCATATAGGGATTTAAAAGTAATGACCAGCACCTTGTACCGGACTAGATATATTATTGGCAGCCAGTGCAGAACCCGAAGACCCGGCCGAATGTGCTCTCATCTTGGGAGCCCCAATAACAGCCGGGCAGTGGCATTCTGCACCAACTGCAATTTCCGAGTTCGGCACAGGGGCAGCCCCATGTAGAGGGCATTGCAGTAGTCCAACCTCGAGGTAACCGTAGCATGGATCACTGTTGCTAGATCGTCGCGATCCAGGAAGGGAGCCAACTGCCTTGCCTGCCTGAGATGAAAAAATGCGGTGGCTGCTATTTGAGCCTCCATCTTTAAGGAGGGCTCCAATAGTACCCCCAGGCTCTTGACCCTGTCCGCCACTATCAATGGCGCACCGCCAAAAACTGGCCAATGACCCAAGCAAAGGACCTCTGTGTTCGCCGGATTTAGCCTCAGTCCACTCAGTCTGAGCCACTCAGCCACGGCCTGTAACGCCCTATCCAGATTTTCAGGGGCGCAGACCGGTCGGCCTTCCATAAGCAGATAGAGCTGGGTGTCATCAGCATACTGATGACACCCCAGCCCATACCTTTGGGCAATCTGGGCAAGGGGACGCATATAGATGTTGAATAACATCGGGGAGAGAACTGCCCCTTGAGGCACCCCACAATCAAGTGTGCGCCTCCGGGATAGCTCCCCCCCAATCACGACCCTTTGTCCCCGACCTTCAAGGAAAGAAGAAAGCCACTGTAAGGCCAACCCCTGAATCCCCGCATCAGCAAGGCGGCAAGTCAGTAACCGATGGTCGACCGTATCGAATGCAGCCGATAGGTCCAACAACATCAGCACTGCCGAGCCACCCCAATCCAGATGCTGTTGAAGGTCATCTACCAGGGCAACCAGCACCGCCTCCGTCCCATGGCCCGGGCGAAAGCTGGACTGAAGTGGGTCAAGGACAGAAGCATCCTCCAGGAAAGTCTGTAACTGCATCGCCACTGCCCTCTCGATAAGTTTGCCCAAAAAGGGCAAATTTGAGACTGGCCGGTAGTGTGCCAATTGGGCTGGGTCTAAATATGTTTTTTTTTGGAGGGGACGGACCACCGCCTCTTTAAGCGGCATTGGAAAGTGCCCTTCCATCAGGGATCTATTTATGATATCCTGTACAGGATATCTGAGGTCCCTCTGGCAAGATTTAATAAGCCAGGAGGGGCATGGGTCCATATTGCTAAAACAGCCTGTCACTCAAGGCCCAACCTTTCACATACCTTTACTCTATTTATACAGTACTTTGAGGCCTTTAAACAGGTGCAGTTCTTTACAATGGAGTAACATTCCCTCATGAACATAGTAAGTCACATGACTGGATGAAGAGAACCTTCACTTTTCACAATAGTGTCTCACAGTCTGGGGTCTTTGAGGAATCCTGAAGGTGGGAAGAATGTGGACATCTTACCACACTCCTCAAAAACAACCCCTTTAGGATTCTCTAAGTTCTCAAGGCTTCAGGAGGCTGATATCTCATCCCCTCTTTTTCCTATATCCTCCTATAAAGGCTCTGCTGCTTTTGATACTCTGTCCGTTCTGGAGCATATTTTCTCCACATTTTGACATTTTTATTTAGAAAGTAATATTTTTATGTGTATCTGAGGATTCCCCAAATGTAGAGACCCTTTCTTTCTGTTTTTATCATGTGCATAAAGACCAGCATCTTTGCTGTTAAATATAGTGACCATCCAGTTCTGAATCAAGCCAGAGGTGTGGATCAAAACATCCACACAATGGAGCTAGTGGCAGACAGGGAGTATTTTTCTACAGTTCTGAGGAAAGCCTCAGGTTTGCAAAAAAATCTAAAAAAAAAGTGGTTTCTAAAATGTAAATAATAGAATAAATGTCTGTAGCTTTAAGGAATAAACGCCTACTGAGATTCTGTGAGACTTCCCTGTGAAGAAAAGCTTAAGCATCTGTTTAGAAAATAGATGACTAAGGGGGGGGGGGCATGATAAAGGTTTATAAAATTATTCATGGGGTGGAAATAGCTGACAAAGAGAAATTTTTCTTCCTCTCCCAGCATACTAGAATGCAAGGGCATCCAGTGAAGCTGATGGGCAGCAGATTCAGGATTAGGGTGACCATAATGTCTGAAGGCCAGCAAGGGACACCTTGGGGGGGAAGGGGGGAGGCAGGGGTGCGCGCGCGAAGCGCGCCCGCCGCCGGAAACAGGCAGTGACGTCACTTCCGGTGACGTCACTTCCGGTGATGTCATGCCACCGCCGGAAACAGGAAGTGACACCACTTCCTGTGACATCATTTCCCCGGGTCACCTGCCGGAAACGGGAAGTGACATCACTTCCTGTGACATCACTTCCCCCAAATGACATCATTTCCCCCAAATGCCACTGCCGGAAACAGGAAGTGACTTCACAGCACTTCCTGTGACGTCCCCAAAAATCCCCCAAATATCACCGCCGGAAACAATTTTGTTCTCAAATCCTGTATATACTTCATCAGTATATGGGATAAGGCACTTTCTCAACTGTGCTGCATAATGCAGCCTATTTATTTTGTCCTGTTTGCTCTGTTGGCTCTATCTGCGCCACCTTCATCACTTTCAGGGTGTGGATTCCCCAGTGGGGTGGTCTCCCGACTCCCTCCGCTGGCTGTTTCTGATAGCCCTGCGCCCCCTCTTTCATTTGATATGTGTCCCGTGCGGGTGCCACCCTCCCGCCGGGAGATGCCGCAAAATGAGCCCCCTTGAGGCTTATGGCGGCAGGGCTCGGGGGAAGTGAGCTAGACTGCTGTTCTTTTGAGGGGTTATAGAGTGTTTCGAGCCCGTCCCTGTGGCATCGGTCCCATCATTGTGGGACCCAGGGGGCCGGCGCAGCGGCCCGCCGAAGCAGCCTGTCACTAATAACACAGGTCGAGATGCAGGACAGGAACCCGGAAGTGACCGACAGGCTGCTTCAGCGGGCCGCTGCGCCGGCCCCCTGGGCCCTACAACGATGGGACTGATGCCACAGGGACAGGCTCGAAACACTCTATAACCCCTCAAAAGAACAGCAGTCTAGCTCGCTTCCCCCGAGCCCTGCCGCCCTAAGCCTCAAGGGGGCTCATTTTGCGGCATCTCCCGGCGGGAGGGTGGCACCCGCACAGGACACATATCAAATGAAAGAGGGGGCGCAGGGCTATCAGAAACAGCAGGCGGAGGGAGTCGGGAGACCACCCCACTGGGGGATCCACACCCCGAAAGTGATGAAGGTGGCGCAGATAGAGCCAACAGAGCAAACAGGACAAAATAAATAGGCTGCATTATGCAGCACAGTTGAGAAAGTGCCTTATCCCATATACTGATGAAGTAAATACAGGATCTGAGAACAAAATTGCACCAGAAGACACAAACACAAAGCTCCCTTACACTGAATCAGTGCTTGGGTCCACCAAAGTCAGTATTGTCCACTCCAGTCACAAACACAAAGCTCCCTTACACTGAATCAGTGCTTGGGTCCACCAAAGTCAGTATTGTCACATAAGAACATAAGAGAAGCCATGTTGGATCAGGCCAGTGGCCCATCCAGTCCAACACTCTGCGTCACATAAGAACATAAGAGAAGCCCTGTTGGATCAGGCCAGTGGCCCATCCAGTCCAACACTCTGCGTCACATAAGAACATAAGAGAAGCCCTGTTGGATCAGGCCAGTGGCCCATCCAGTCCAACACTCTGCATCACATAAGAACATAAGAGAAGCCCTGTTAGATCAGGCCAGTGGCCCATGCAGTCCAACACTCTGCGTCACATAAGAACATAAGAGAAGCCCTGTTGGATCAGGCCAGTGGCCCATCCAGTCCAACACTCTGCGTCACATAAGAACATAAGAGAAGCCCTGTTGGATCAGGCCAGTGGCCCATCCAGTCCAACACTCTGCATCACATAAGAACATAAGAGAAGCCCTGTTGGATCAGGCCAGTGGCCCATCCAGTCCAACACTCTGTGTCACATAAGAACATAAGAGAAGCCCTGTTGGATCAGGCCAGTGGCCCATTCAGTCCAACACTCTGTGTCACATAAGAACATAAGGAGGGAGGGAGCGAGGGAGGGAGGGAAGGAAGGAAGGAAGGAAGGAAGGAAGGAAGGAAGGAAGGGAGGAAGGGAGGGAGGGAGGGAGGGAAGGAAGGGAGGGAGGGAGGGAGGAGGGAAGGAGGGAAGGAAGGGAGGAGGGAGGGAGGGAGGGAGGGAAGGAAGGAAGGAAGGAAGGGAGGGGGGAGGGAGGGAAGGAAGGAAGGAAGGGAGGAGGGAGGGAGGGAAGGAAGGAAGGAAGGAAGGAAGGAAGGAAGGAAGGAAGGAAGGAAGGAAGGGAGGGAGGGAAGGAAGGAAGGAAGAAAGGAAGGAAGAAAGGAAGGGAGGGAGGGGGGAGGGAAGGAAGACCGCCCCCTCCCGCCAGCCCCCCCGCTTTCGGCCCCCACCCTCCCTGCTTACCTTCTTCCAGAGCGGGTGACGGCCTCTCCTCCCGGCGGCTGGTGCTGCTGGCAAGGCTGGCGGCGGCTGCGGAGGCCGGGGAGGGCCTCCGCTGGTCTCTGGAGGACCTCCAGCGACCAGCGCCGGCCTCTCCGCGGCCTCCGAGGGTCGGCGCTGGTCGCTGGAGGCCCTCCAGAGTCTCTGGAAGGCCTTCCGGGACCAGCACCGGCTGCTGCGCGGCCTCTCCGCGGCCTCCGTGGACCAGCGGAGGCCGCGGAGAGGCCTTCGCTGGTCGGCGCTGGTCCCGGAAGGGCCTCCAGAGTCTCTGGAAGGCCTTCCGGGACCAGCGCCGGCTGCTCCGCGGCCTCTCCGCGGCCTCCGCTGGTCGCTGGAGGCCCTCCGGAGTCTCTGGAGGGCCTCCAGCGACCAGCGGAGGCCGTGGAGAGGCCTTCGCTTGTCGGCGCTGGTACCGGAAGGCCCTCCAGAGTTTCTGGAAGGCCTTCCGGGACCAGCGCCGGCTGCTCTGCGACCTCTCCGCGGCCTCCGCTGGTCGCTGGAGACCCTCCAGAGTCTCTGGAGGGCCTCCAGCGACCAGCGGAGGCCGCGGAGAGGCCTTCGCTGGTCGGCGCTGGTCCCGGAAGGCCCTCCACAGTCTCTGGAAGGCCTTCCGGGACCAGCGCCGGCTGCTCCGCGGCCTCTGCTGGTCGCTGGAGACCCTCTAGAGTCTCTGGAGGGCCTCCAGCGACCAGCGGAGGCCGCGGAGAGGCCTTCGCTGGTCGGCGCTGGTCCCGGAAGGCCCTCCAGAGTCTCTGGAAGGCCTTCCGGGACCAGCGCCAGCTGCTCCGCGGCCTCTCCGCGGCCTCCGCTTGTCGCTGGAGACCCTCCAGAGTCTCTGGAGGGCCTCCAGCGACCAGCGGAGGCCGCGGAGAGGCCTTCGCTGGTGGGCGCTGGTCCCGGAAGGCCCTCCAGAGTCTCTGGAAGGCCTTCCGAGACCAGCGCCGGCTGCTCCGTGGCCTCTCTGCGGCCTCCGCTGGTCGCTGGAGACCCTCCATAGGCTCTGGAGGGCCTCCAGCGACCAGCGGAGGCCGCAGAGAGGCCTTCGCTGGTGGGCGCTGGTCCCGGAAGGCCCTCCAGAGTATCTGGAAGGCATTCCGGGACCAGCGCCGGCTGCTCCGCGGCCTCTCCGCGGCCTCTCCGCGGCCTCCGTTGGTCGCTGGAGACCCTCCAGAGTCTCTGGAGGGCCTCCAGCAACCAGCGGAGGCCGCGGAGAGGCCTTCGCTGGTGGGTGCTGGTCCCGGAAGGCCCTCCAGAGTCTCTGGAAGGCCTTCCGGGACCAGCGCCGGCTGCTCCGCGGCCTCTCCGCCGCCTCCGCTGGTCGCTGGAGGCCCTCCAGAGTCTCTGGAGGGCTTCCAGCGACCAGCGGAGGCCGCAGAGAGGCCTCCGCCACCGCCGCCGGGCCCCGCGCACAGGCGGGGAAGGCGGCGAGTGAGGGAGGGAGCGTCCCTGCGCGTGTGCAGGGGCCCTGCGCACGCGCAGGGACTCTCCTTCCCTCACTCGCCACCTTCCCCGCCAGTGCCCGCGGCCCACCGCCTCCGGGGCTGGCTAAACCGGGACCTCTAAATGGTCCCGGTATAGCCAGCCCGGGAGGCGGGAATAGGGGGCCAGAACCGGGACATTCCCGGGCACCCGGGACGGTCTGGCCACCCTATCAGGATGAATAAAGGAAATAGTTCTTTGTGCAGAGAGTAACTAAAATGTGGAATTTGCTGCCAGAGGATGTAGTGTTGGCCAAAGGAAAAACAGCTTTAAAAGGGGATTGGATAGGATCCATGGAGGATAGGTCTATCAGTAGCTTCTAGCCATAGAGGGTAAAGGGACCTTCCAGCAGCACAGGCAGTAAACCTCAGATCTGGTAGGCAATATCAGGTTAAGGCCTCAGTCTGTATGCCTTGTTGGTGGACTTACAGAGGGACTGGTTGGCTGGACTTGAAGGACCACTGATCTGATCTAGCAGGGCTCTTCTTATGTTCTTACATTCCAATATCTCAGTTGCCATTTGAGGTGTTGGTAGACAACAATAACAATATTGACAACCCTGGTTTTTTGTCAGCCAGAGGTGGGGAGAATACTGCAGAAGACTGTGAGGCCAAAATAGCCTGGTTTTGAGTTCTGATGAGATGTGAAGTAACCTGAAAGTTTCATTTTTGGTTCCATTGCCTTCTCCTTTTGGTCTTCTGTTCTATCTCAGCTTGTACCCTGCATAGTGCTGCTGGATTGGTGATGAATGGGCAGTTCTGTCAAAGAAGGTCAGCCTCAGTTGCCATTGCAACCAACATACCCTAGGCTCTGATCCCACCAGGGAATGGTTATTGCTGCTGCTCCTTTTTGCCACCCAAATGCTGTCTGTTCAAAGTGCCTGACATGGGATATATACACTGTAGAGAGAGAATGAACTAGTGGTGGAGGGTCACACGCAATGGAGGCCAGGAGGAGCTTTCAAGTTACTTTGTTCCAGTTCTGTGCACAGCAGAGACAGGGAAGACTGCCTTTGGAGTGGAAGTGGAACCTCCTTTGCTGCTTGGGGACTACAACCCTAATGTTAGCGCTATCGTTTTGGGAGTTCTGGTTTATGGTGGGTCTCCTTCCAGTGCATGAATCCCAGTGTGAGCTCAGTGATGCCAACTGCTGACATTAGGCCTGCCCCTCATATTGTCTCAGACAGAACCTTGTTTCTATTATCTCAGTACCGATCCACACCTGCAAATAGCTGTACAGAACATGTAGTGGTCATCTACAACTTGGTACAACAACAAAGGATGGACTAGCAGGGGTTTAAATGATTAGTCATTGCCTGATTTTCAAACGAGCTGTTATTTTAAAACAGGATGTGACTTGAACGGCCTTGCAAATAGAACTGTAGTTAATACTTTTGGTTCTTTCACCCTATAATCTGGGTGGATGAATTTATATTAATTTTAGATTCTTTTGCTCAATTACCCTTTTATCATACAGTTCAAGAAGCAAGCCAGACTCAATGTTTTTTTATCCTTAGCTCAACTCACCATCACATTGAATTACCTTCAAGTCCTCTACATTTTTTACTACATTTATTAATGCCTTTCTGTGTAAATTGCACTCCCCCCCCCAAATTTGTCTTTGCATCCAGTAGCTGCTTTTGGTTTCAGCTGTTGTTTAGTATTGCTGGTGAACACCTGTCTGACTGCTGAAATCAAACTCCTCATTTGAAATGATGAATTTGGTGGATTTGTTACATGTGATCCAACTGCCCTTATTTATCAGGGACAGTTCTGGCAAATTTCTGCTCCTGTTTTGTCCTGATACTTATCTTTGAGAAACACTGTTTAAAATTGCATCAGCATGCCATTCTTCAGGGACTCATTTCCTTCAGCAGGGTGTATAGAGTTTAAATCTTTGAGTGGAAAGTGGTTTAAGTGGGTAGCTGTGTTGGTCTGAAGCACCAGAACAAAGTTAAAGTCCGGTGGAACCTTTAAGAACAACTAAGTTTTATTTATTAAGGCATGAGCTTTTGTAGTTGTACCTTATCTCTCTTGTACATGTATGTGAATATATAAAGGCACTTTGTTGTTGACCTCCTGTCGTTTGACACACTAGGGAGACACATTTTGAACTATTAATAATAACGGACCACAGGGCGATTTCCCCCCTTGCAGATCTATAATGTAAAAAACAAAATACTCTTCAAATGGTGCAGGAAAGGTTCTTACTGACTAAAGGAATACTTTGTATCGCAATTGGAACATAGTCATCAGTAAGATGTAATGAGGCTTAGGAGCTGGTACTTGTTGCGATCAAGAATGCCCCTCTGTATTTTCATTTTTGAAATGTTAGAGGGGTTTAATTTTTGCCTGTTGGGGGATTGGAGAGAAGCATTAACTTCTCAGTTTATCAAAATGTTATGAAAATTGAATGCTGATCTATGACATTTTCATTCTGTCCTTCCTCAAAGGGGCTCAGGGCAGCTTACATGGCTCTTCCTTCCTCTATTTTATCCTTATAACAATTCTGTTAGTTAGATTAAACTGAAGCAGAGAGTGATTTGCCCATGGTCACTTAGTGAGTTTCATAACTGGATGGGGATTTGGACACATGTCTCCCACCATACTGCTTATAGCTGGCAGAGAACTGTTTAAATGGAATCCATTGACAAAATGGAGTTAGGAATAGTTATATCCCACCACTGAAGTTACTTATGTATTGTAATCCACTGATTTGAACTTTCTAAGAAATAATTTTAGTTGGCATAACATATGAGAGGTTGTGACAGACTGCACTTTTAAAAGCTTAGAAGTGCTGCATAAACAGATAAAGGACTATGAAGGGTTAGTTCCCTTGAGTGACAAGTTGGTCCAAGCAATATGATTGGTTAGCATCAGCTGAGCAGAGAAAATACTGAGAGCTGCATGCTGAGGAGACAATCAGATTTCTGCCTTGACTGAGCCAAGTACTGTCAGTCTGATTTCAGCCTTTGCTGAAGAGCAGTTTAACACAGACAGGAGAACTGGGGGAGGTGGGGGGGCAGGGAGAGAGTGGCAAGGAAGTTAGCTCTGAAGAGTCAAAGATCTATCCCCAGTCAAACATGGAGTTAGTTCTGAAGAGTGGAGAGATCCATGTCTGGTGTGGTTAGAACTGCCTATAGAAACCTTAAGAATTGGTTAGAAACTCAATGAGTACTGGTATTTCAAGTGAAGGGGTACTGCAAATAGTGCCCCAGACATCTGGAAACCAAAAAGAGTCAAAGGATATGCAAAGAAATGTACTGGAGTGTTTGGGAAAACACTGGAATAAAAGCTTCTCAACATAAATATTTAAGTAACTTTGAATAGCTTAAGAAACTCTCATTAGCCTGAAGCATAGGAACTAAAGTCTTTGTATGTACTGGTTTTACCTCAAAAAGTTTAATTACTGGTTTCACCTGGACTTTCGCCTTTATGTTAAATAAAATATTTTGTTATTTTTGAATTTCAAAGCACCTCGAGTGCCATTTTCAGTAGTTTAAGTTAAAGGGTGATCATGACCCTTCCCTCAGGCTCTTGGTCTGAGCCAGCAGTAAAATATCATACTAAAACAGGGTGGAACAGCCAGAGTTCTTCAGGAAAAAAGAAAACAGAGCACTAGGGCTGCTTAGTCAGTAAGGGGAAAGAAAAATGGAGGCAAAATCTTGCCGTTGAGAGAAGGAAGTGGCCTTAAGTGCATAGGGATGCACTTAAAATACCTGTCTAAGTCACTGAAGCACATGGCAAGTGATTACAATTTTGTCCTTTCCTTCCTCTGACAGTGCCATCCTAAGTGGAAGTCAATGGGTTTTGAAGGGTGTAACCCTGCTTAGGATGGCCCTGTGAGAGTACAGTCCGTGTATAGACGGTCAAGCTTAAAGGATCCTCAAAGGCACAGAGTCAACCAGCCCCTCCTCACTCAAAATGTTTCATAAACTCTATGGGGTTTTTCACCAGAAGAATAAGAACTGTCGCATTTTATGTCTTTGAAAGCATCAGATGTGTTGTCATTTCCAGGGTAATGTTAGAACTAACTACAAAAGTGAGAGGTGCAGCATTACTTGGTAATTTGGGTCTTGTTGATTTATGCATATGCTATACTTCCTCCAGGCTTTATGCATATATGAGGAGTTTAAGTGGGGAAATGTATTGCTATAAATGTGCAATTGGGCACTTTGCAGTTCCTGGCAGACCCTGCTTCTGACGGTGACAACCAGACTAAACACTGTTTGGGTCCTTTTGGCAATGCAAAATTTATTAAGAGAATGCAGAATGGATGGGGGTTACTGAATAGATGGAGAACTACCAAGATGGGGGCATAAAAGATCATGAGGAAGGCTTCACAGTTTACCCTCAGATAAGCTGTACTCTTTCAACAACCTGTGAACCCAAAGTTTTGCACAGTTTACTGCTGAACCCAACTCTGTGACCTATATGATCAATAACAGATGATGATGAAGAAGAAGAAGAAGAAGAAGAAGAAGAAGAAGACAGATTTATATCCTGCCCTTCTCTCTGAATCAGAGTCTCAGAGTGGCTTACAATTTCCTCTATTTTCTTCCCCCCCAAAACAGACACCCTGTGAGGTAGGTAGGGCTGAGAGAGCTCTCACAGAAGCTGCCCTTTCAGGGAAAACTCTATGAGAACTATGGCTAACCCAAGGCCATTTCAGCAGGTGCAAGTGAAGGAGTGGGGAATCAAACCCGGTTCTCCCAGATAGGAGTCCACACACTTAACCACTACACCAAACTGGCTTTCTTTATAAGGATGCTAGTTCATCTACTCTTAAGCACAGGATTCTTGTGTGCACCAGTTGTGGTATCTGAAGGATCAAAAGACCCATCAGCTATAGAGAAAAAAAAAAAAGAAATAAGCCAGGGCAACAAGAATGTCCAGAAAGCATCATTGATACATTCCAGACATAAGGTTCCTTTTAAATACTACTTCAAATGAGTGGGAATTGCTTCCCTATAGTTAGTGTCTATAATGCTGGCGTAATGTTTAAATGACCAACCACTGGGCAGAGCCCAAAATCTTGAAGACAGCATCATGACCAGCCCCTGGGAAAAGCCCAAATCATTCAATGGTGTCTGCAATCCTCTTCAAGTGGAGTGCTGATTATATGGTCGCAAATTTGTGCATCATATAAACAAAGACTCTCGTTGCATGGAGCGACTCATAGGAAAAGTATGTCTTACCTGGTTAGGGTAGCATTTAAAAGACTCCACGGCTGCAAGCAGAAGAACTTATACAACTAGGGTAGCAGAGAGGAAGAAAGAAGAACCAAGGAAAGCACAGATCAATCTCCACATTTGATATGGAAGCAGAATGTATAGTTACTCTAGGGACCTACCAGACCCATAAACTTTCCTGGCACCAGTTCATCGGTATAGACGAATCTGGGGACTGGCCCACTTGAAAAGGGCTTGTCAGACACATTTCTTGGACTAAGAAAGAAGATTTTGTTTTTACCACAGATGCCATATTTTTTTTAGTGTGTGAGATTGGTTTTAGATTTAGATAAAAAGTCATTTACATAAAACTGAATTACTAACTTATGGTGTGATGTTAGGATTCTTGCAATCCAAATACATAAGACTTGATGCGAAGGAGCAGAAGTGCTTCTGTGCTAGGAAGGAAATGAGCTGTTCATCCTTCCTTAATCTAGTGCCAGCCAGAAGTCAGCTCAGCTCTAGTGGAAATGAGAGCCTCCTCTGGACAAGTTCAAGATGGGACAACATAGAATGATTTCCTAATGGGAAGAGTGCAAAGGTGCCCATATTTGATCAAATGAAAGAAATAGCTGGTGCAGAAGTAATAGAAAAAATGTCTCTGTGACAGTGAATTTAATATTACCTATGACTCAAATGGGGCTTTTCAAATTCTTAAATGTTATTTTTAAAATATCTAGTCTCCTTATGAATATTTAATTTTTTAATACACTGAAGATATCACTTTTGACTTCAGTTTTCTCTTTTCTATCTCCAAATCTTCATTTGTGAAAAATGACAATTAAATAGGAATACCCATTTTATTTATGGGATGTTACAGTGATGCATAACAAAATATTTAAATCCAGGTAGACAGCAATATATTTAAATCTAGGTGTGCATGCACACAAAAGCTCACACCTTGAATAAACTTTGTTGGTTTAAAGGTGTCACTGGACTGAAAATATTTAAAATCTGTCATCAAGCAACGAAGGTAGAAACCAGAAGGGGGATGAGGGCTGATCCATGTATTATGTAAAGAATCCCATGGGCAAAAGCTGGTGCTTGTTTGCTCAGTGCAAGGAGCTCCTGGATCTCTAGGAATAAGGTTGCAAATATGAAGGAGCTCATGGAAGCATCAAAGTATGAAGATGAGACTTCCAGGGACCTGATACAATAATGTAATTCCTTTGGTGATACCTCATCTGCTGTCAAGTAGAATGAGGATCTTGGGGGGTAGAGGGACTTCAGAAAATGACCCCTCAGAAGAGACTCATACTTCAGATAGTGATCTAATATCTTCTAATGCTTTCAGGAAGAAGTAGGGACTCTTGGAAGTGAAATACTTGATCCTTAGAAATATAAAGAAATGGTTCCGTGATGGACTTTTTCACCATGTAGTGATCTGCATGCCTGGTTGTAAAGTCTGTGGAAGTTGTAGCCTAGATAGACTAGAAGGTAGTATTTGGGGGATAAAGTGGTCATGGGAAATGTTGGCATCGATTACACGTAGTTGGGAGGATGAGGATAGAACCTTGATCTAATTCAATTTGGGTGTTTTTATGTTCTTACATCTGACAATTTCAGCCACAGAATGCATTAGTTTGCCCAAGATTACCGTACTATTTCTATTGCTGAGCCAGAATACAAACCACATTTTCTGAAGATATATATATATATAGTGTTTCACCTACTGTGTCTATAATCAATTATATTCTGGAACGCTATTCTAGAAGACAACAAACAAGCTGTTCTTCAGCAGGCAGAGTTTCTTTGCAGCACAATTCGGGGGGGGGGGGGGAAGCGCATATAGAGGTGACAAGGCAGTCTGCTGGCATATCTCAGAGATACACCAGCATATCTCTGAGATGCCATCCTAGGTCCCCAGCAGAAACACTATGGAACAATGCTGTCATTAGCTGCTGCACTTGCAGCACTCTGTCTCAGAGGTATCTGCTGTACATAATTACAGTGCACAACATTGCACTTTGGTAGCAGGAGAGGCATAGAGAAGGCACTCAGCACCACCAAGAAAGCACTTAGCACAAACATCTAAGGAGAAGAGCAAAGCCCATTCTCTGTGGCTGATGTCTCCTATTTCAGAATTCTAACAGGTACTTCATCTGTGGATGCTTAACCCAAAGTAGTGACCAAACACTGTCAGGTGAGCAATGGCAGGAATCTGTGATTGCTTCTCCCATCTCCTTTGCTACAGCCCAGTTCAATAGTGTTGGCTCTCATACCTCATGCGAGTAGTAAGTGCTTATGGGGGTGGACCAAGCTAGTTCTGCCTGGCACTATGTCCCACGTCATGCAGTGGGACATACTCCTAGGGAAGTGTACTAAGGTGAGCTACCTATACTGCAGTGGGGAAGGAGGATACTGGTACCCTGTACTGGACTGTTAGCACACTTTTTTGCCAGCCCCACCCTCCAGACTAGAGACAGAGCATGGTGTTTTGTAGTCCAGCTCGCCAGCAACCATGGGATCCATTGCCTTGCAGGATCAGGGCCCTGTGGAGCACCAGTGTATGCAGCAGTTGCAGTTGGAGACCACTTCCTCACAGGATCAGTAAATGCCATTTGGATGGATACAACAAGCATATCAGAGGGGTTCTTTGGCAAATGGACCCCCATGGAGTGAAACTGCAGACCCTGCCGGAGCCCAAGAGGTATGGTTTTGGCTGGTATGGCATCTGCACTATTTACCATTGTACCACATGCTTGGTGTAGTGGTTAAGTGTGAGGACTCTTATCTGGGAAAACCAGGTTTGATTCCCCACTCCTCCACTTGCAGCTGCTGGAATGGCCTTGGGTCAGCCGTAGTTCTTGCAAGAGTTGTCCTTGAAAGGATAGCTTTCCTTGAAAACTCTTTCAGTCCCACCTACCTCACTAGACATCTGTTGTGCAGGAAGAAGATAAAGGAGATTGTAAGCTGCTCTGAGACTCTGATTCAGAGAGAAGGGCAGGGTATAAATTTGTGGTCTTCTTCTTCTTCTGTTTAACATCTTTGTAGGTGATTATTCAACAGGCAGATCTGGGAGCATGACCAGTGCAGTTCCTGCGGCTTTGCTCAGTCACCAGTTCCAGCCCTCCTCCTGGAGCATCTTGTCTCAGGCATGATGAGACTAGATCCATGACCTTTCCTGCCTCCCCACGCACATACTCTCCTGGATGCTGTGTGCAGTTTGCATGGGGAATGTGCTGGTGAGTGATCCATGCTGATGTGTGTCTGATCTAGTATGGGGGAAGTGGTCTCTGGTGCCACTTTTGCACTGGTAGCTGGCTGCCACTGCCACAACAGCCCTCATGATTTTGCTGCCCAAATGTTAAAATGCCAGACAGCTATTCTGAGAAAATCTCATGGTATGACTGTGGGAGTGTGGTTTTCCAGGCTCAAAGCAACAGATGTGGAGCATTTTCATCATCTGGTTGAAACATCCATCCATGCTGGGTCAGTCCTACTTGGTCTTCCACAATACTGTCATTTCCATTTGAAAAAAAATTAACCAATCGAATTGATTGAAATTAAATGATTGGATATAGCAAGCAATCTTTCAAAAGGAAAAAGGTGCTGTATCACTTTCCCATTATGCATGTTACTCTTCCTCCCTTTCCCGCTACCCCAAAAGCTGCTTTTTGTGTTTTCCACAGAGAACATCTAGTTTGACTTTTCCCCAAAAAGATCCAGTTATGTTTTCCCACAGAGATCTGCTTCTGATGAATTCATATTTCTGCCTGTTGCTACTATTAATAATTTTATTCTTTCTTCTTATCCCACCCCCCATGGAGGGAACATGAATAAATGATATGTCTCAATCATAGGGCTACTCATAAAGTACCTATGAAGCTGCCTTATACTAAGCCAGACCATTGGTCTAGCAAGGTCAGTATTGTTTACTCTGACTAAAGGTGGCTCTACAGGATCTCCAGAAGAGGTTTCTCATATCACCTGCTACTTGAAGCTTTTAAGCGGAGAATTGAACCAGGGACTTTCTAGGGGCTGGTGCTCTGCTACTGAGTCACAACCCTGAAATCATGATTCCATATTTTAAATGTTTGCAATTACTGTTTTGATTATTTTTTATCTTTTTTTCCTAAGTGCCTGAAGTTTTTCCCTCCACCCCTTTGTGCCTTCTATTCTTCCCTTTCCATTCTCCCTATCCTCCCCAAACACACAGTGTATAGTGAGAGATATCTGTAAAAATATGCCCTAAATGTGATCATGTGTGACCTCAGAATTACTGAAGCTATTTGAATTTTTTGCTTGCTGATCTGTGGCAAGCAGATGGGTTTAAAACAGGGGATGGGACGGGAGAGTTGAGTCCCTGTTTCTGGAGGAGGAAACGTCTCTGAACTCCAGTCACGTTTGATGGAGCCACTGAAGCATGCGCACAAGCGGAGCACGGAGCTGTCCAAGTGCTGAAATTTATAGTCAGTGTAACATCACAGCTCTTTCCTCTCATTCCGGCACAGGGAGCATAGCTTTTTCTAGAACCCAACACCAATCATTCCCTTACAATATTTACAACTTGCTGATAAGAAAAAAAGGAGGAGAAGGCAAAGAGCCCTCCCCATTTTAACGACGATTTACACAAATACCAATTTTTAAGCCCAAGGGAAATAAAATCAGCTCCTGAAGACAAACCAACACGACAGCATTAGCCCCTTTTGCATGATGCTAAGGTAGAAAAGCATTTGGAATTTGGGGGGGGGGGGGGAGAGGAGGGGATTCAGCATTTGTTTAAAAGCAGAGAATCATCATTTCAAATGCTTTGTATCTTTTGTGTTGGCTGCTTGGGATGAGCCTGGGTTTAACCTAACAATGATTCCGAGGACTGGTACTTCTGATTTTTTACCATCTTCAATGGGTACAAATTTGGGTCTTCTCTTTCTGTTTTTAAAGAAATTTAAATTATTGCTGGATCTGGGAATTTAGACAAGACATAGTATTTTCTCTCCCCCTCCCCCTTGGTTGATTCTGGAATCGTTTCTGGGATATTTTTTCCACATTCAACACAGAAAACAGGAGGAATGAACCGGCAGCTAGTGAACATTCTGACAGCCTTGTTTGCCTTTTTCTTAGAGACACACTACTTCAGGTAGGTGAGCTCCTAATGCTCTGTAAACTGCTGTTAAAAGTATAGAAATGAGACTTATATAATAGAGTAGTTATTTTGCTGAGTATGTAAATGTTTCATTTTTAATTTGAGGAGCAGATTTTCTTTGTGAAAAGAGACGTTGCTTGGTAACACTTAAAATGCTGCACAAGTTTGTGCAATAGTGACATAGGAATGCTTCTCTCTAGAGTGAAATGCTTATACATGATGGAACTGAAAATATATTCCCCTATCAATGCTAATTGAAATCTTTCAATTAACACCTCTCTTTCCTGTGGGATAGTGGAATCATTTTGTCACGAAGCAGTAATTTTTGTCTGAGGTATACACTCAAGATCACTTAAAGTGGATTAGTTACCATTTAATGTTCATTAGCCAACCTATTGTACTCATCATCACAGTAATTCAAGGGCGGGAAAGGGTGAACTTTTACATGCATCTGTATCTGTGATAGTAATTCTGATGTACATTAGTGGCTGTGAACCTGAGAGGCAATCACTCTGGATTAACACTCTGGATTAAGCATAAGAATGTGGTGCAAGAGGGTAGATATTTACTTGCTGGGCGAGATAATATTAAAACAAGGCTGATCATTTCAAGCAATACCTCTGAGTCAGTTTAATGTATGTAGGTCATATTGGTTCAATATATTTAAAAAGAGAGAGAGAAGTTTGATTGAGAAATCGGCATTTTGGCTCAGTTTCAAAATATGATCATTTCTTTTGGGTGCAAGTGTATTACAGGTGGAGAGGATATGTAGAACAATCATGAAATATTAAATATATTAACAAGTTGAAATGTGCATCTAAGTCACAGCTTGTGCATCTCAGTGAAACTACTGGTAATTTGTGAAAGATTATTCCAAATCAGTGTAATGAGTAGTAATCTAATTTTACCATTGGATATTCTTTCTCTTCACTAGGATATGCCAATTCCATCATACCAATTGCTTTGGATATGTATTGTCATATTCTATTCAACAATATTTAATTTAAGTAGGGAATGCTATAAAGGTGCATGAGCTTGGAGCATGTTACTGTTTCATAGTGCAGGAGAAAAGTGGAATGTCTTGCTGAATTTAATATGTATATAATCTATATACTAATATTTCTGCTTCTTTGATCTCTCTTTATACTTGATCAATTTTATCATTTATTTAAAACAGCATAATAATATTGCATGCTATATCTGAGAAGGTTACTTTTGATCCCTATTAGATCCCTATTATTTGAAAAGACACCAAAGAAAGTAACTAGTTTTGACAGAATGGAATATTTTGAAGTCTGTGAGAGATTGTTAGTTTCCTTATGAATCAAATTTGTTCATTTCAAGTGCCTCTTGTTCCTTATCTTGGAGGAAAATGCCTAGCACTCTATATGCACGATGCTATGACAGCATGGGAGCACAATTAATACCTAATAAGATTTAAATTGATATGAATGTTATGAGAAGGAGCCATTATCCTTGCTTGATGCAGGCTGATAGAAAATTAAAATCCTCACATCATTCTGTTTCCCAGAGGAAATAAACAGAATTGATGAAGAATCAAGTCACTTAATTAATGCCTATTAAGATTTTATAGCTTTGGTGCTTGCATATTGTTTTGGACACTAACAGAGCCAAGGTTTCTAATTGCTGTGTGATAAGTTTTTGCCAATCAGTCTTCTGAAGCAACTATCAATCCAACATGAAGTGCAGAGTCATTTTATAATGCACTGCATGTGACATATACTACTATACAATGCTGTAATTACAATACTTTGGATAATTAATTGAAAGCCTGGACTGAACATCCTCCTAAAAATCTTTCACATTTCTTAAAGTGTGGTGCTTTTGACAAATTGAATAGGTTTAACCAGAACAAAGTCATTCATTTAATCAGCATCTGAATTTTTTGGAAACTGGTGTTCATCTCTGCCATTCAAAATACCAATGTGAATATAATGGAAGCTGAATAATTGCTAATGCTAACTAATAATGTGTTTAGGATGACTTTCTGTAAAGAACATGATTCCAGATCTGGGAAACCTCCTTCACAGACACTGTCTCCTTCTGATTTTTTGGACAAATTAATGGGACGGACATCAGGTTATGATGCAAGAATAAGGCCAAATTTTAAAGGTAAGCCCATTTTAATTATTTTGGAGACTGTAATATATAAGATGGGTAAAATTTACACATAAATTCTGAAGTGTATTGGTTTAGTCTTAGGCTTTTCTACCCCCCTGTTATCAGAAGCATGTTCATCGCACAATTATTCAATTGATTCTTTGCATATGTTGAGAAGCCAGAGTGAACACCACAGAAACACTGCACAGACTAAAAAAATCATAATACTTTTCAGTGGAGTCTGCTTGAATATTCGGGTATAAGGCCTTGTTCACAGTTGCATCCTCTATTTTCCTATACTTTGCTGCCATACTCTTGAGGACTGTTGTATGTGAATTTAGCTTCATTGAAAAATATAGTATCTGAGGTGGTGAGGTATACTCTATATGCAATGTTAGGTCTGTGATGTTCATTCACATAGGCAATTTGTCACTTGTTGCAGTCATCAAATGATGGACATGTTCTGTGAATCAGCTGCAAGTATTAAGTAGTCAAGTGATGTGATATCAAGTGGTTGCCATGCCATTAGATCTGGTTTTTGGTCTGTGGAGTTCTACTTGTTTCAGCAGATATATAATAGAATTAATCTAAAGCAGCATATCTGAGACAATCAGTCCAACTGACATGGAAATATGTTGGAGAATTAGTACTCCGATAAGTTTAATCACATTCATTCTACAATCGTGTACTATAAATGACTACTTAATTACTTTCTACACACAAATGAAACTTTTAAAAAACTAGATATCATATCAGGATGTATTTGGACACTTATCAATAAATTACAGATTAATCTGCAGAAGTCTATAACTAGACTCTGTCAAGTCCACTTGGAAGCTGGTGCTTATAAGCATATGAGCACTAAATCAGAGTATAAAATGTATCCTTGAAATACCTGGAGAGAGGATATCATTTGTCATTTATTGATGATGTGAATTAATATTGTACTCAGTACTGTTTTCTGGTGTTGTAATTTAGGTCTTTTGACATTTAAATCTGACCATTCCTGGTATGATACTTTTGGGAATGAATCTGTTACAATGTCCACTGTTTCATTTCCAGAGTCGTAGACATTGTCTAATTGAAAAAGCGGTGTTTTCTCTACTTTTGTTCTCTTATTATATGCCTTAATCATAAAAGCTATAGAAGGTTGTTCTTCTGTATTTGCTGGACTGTCTCCTTTTACAAGGAGGTCTTAACTGTACATTTTGAATGCTCTCCTGGAAAAGTAGCTGTAAAGTGTGCTTTTCTGCCTCTCAATCTCAAATCTGTTCCCTCACTGAATTCTTTATTCTGGTATTCATCAGCATCTTTTGTTTCCTTTGACTTCTAGCTTGCTCCCCACTAGTTCTTTTAAGGAACACCACTGCAAGACAATAAATGAAAGTTACAAAAATATAGGAATAAAATATGAACAGTTATAGAAAATTTAATTACATTTTAAGTGAAGAGCTGATACTTCACACAGGGTTTTGGGAACGGAATTATAGTTGATGTGGAGAGGGCACTTGATATTTATTCATTAAGCAGGATCTCTGTGTCACCTGAAGATTCCAGATTTATAGAGGATTCAGGCTTAACTGTGTATTTTCATCTTCAAGTAATCCTTGTGGCTATGTTTAACTTTTGTGTTTAGGTTCCTTATTGTAATAAGATTAAATATATTTGTTATTAAAGATGAAAGTATTCAAAACCAATGGTAAAATAAGATAATCTGAAAATTTTTGAGTAGATTTCATTCTGAACTGAGTCCTTTCTTTGATACCTGTAAACATTTTTGCTTCATGATGTGCTTTGGGATTGTAAAGGGTGTTTTTGTAGTGGAAAAGAAGGAAGAAAGATGCTTTTACCTCTTTTCATTCAGAATACCAAAACATATAAGGCAATTTCTTTCATTGTGCTGAGTTACGTTATTCTAAGAGCATTCAGATTCTTCACTTGAACAAAAACAGTCCCATATCTCCAAAGCTTACATGCTCCTTTACCAACATAAATTGATACAATGAAGGATACCACTTTATTTCTGTTACAGTTCTCTGAACGTAAGATGTTAATCACTTTCCATTCTTGATCTTTAGAAGGCATGCATAGGAAAGGAAAGAATGTTCATTTTAAAACTCTAATAAATTGTAAACTTGTCATTTTGGGAGTTTGGCTACTGTCTCATAGATCCATTTAAAGCTGCTTTATGCAGTTGCAGTGCAATCTATAGCCTGGCAGGTGTACATTTGCATTTAGAATGCTTAATTACTGCTTAATGAAGGAATACTATATTGCAACAAATCTGCATATTTAAATAAAAACATCCTCAGTGAGGTTGCCAACTTCCAGGTTGGCACTGGAGTTCTCTTGGAATTGCAACCGATCTCCAGAGTACAGAGATCCATTTCCCTGTTGTGGAGGGCAGTCTGTATGGCATTAAAGCCCTCTGCGGTCTCTCCCTTTCCACCCCTCACCTTCCCCATGCTACACCACGAAATGTCCAGGAATTTTCTAACCCAGAGTTGGCAACATAATTCTCAACATTTTAAGCATGAAAAGGGGATTTTGTTCATTTGCTTATTTGTTTTTACAAATTACAGAAGACAATCATATGGAATTACCATTTAGATACAGGGTAAATTAATAACCATTTTGTGCATCATTTTGTAAAAAATAAGTTGATTAATGTTTATATATTCATCCAATGTTTTCTCTTTGCCAATAACAGTTACATGATGCTGCTATTATCACAATTTCTTAAAAAATGTATTCTGCACAGCCCTCCTAACAATACAGCAGCCCTGCTAATTCAACATCATGCACCATAAAAGGCTCCAATAAATACAACCTCCCAGAACCTACCCCAGTCTCAGAACTGTTTAAAGTCTGTTAAACCCCATTTAATGGCTCACATTTTCAATGTAAGTCCTTCTAGACCTCATCAGGTCCTTCTATTTAGCTTCCATCATCTCCTACTTCTAGTTGCCTTATTCATTTTTAGTAGCTCTTAGCAACTGCCTTCCTGGACAAAAGCAATCCTTTATGCTCAGGAGATCTCCTTCACCTACAGAAAGTCCTCCCTCATTGTTCCATACCCTTTTTTCATTTGGGAAACATTTCTTACAAGGCAAAAAAAGAAAAAGAGGAGTCCATATTGGCACTATTTAGCCACAACTCTAAAGAACAAGGGCCCGACTGGTTTTTGTTTTTTAAAAATAAAGGTAATACCTTCTGCTTGAGTTTTATGACTCTGTTAATGGCAAAGCCTTCTCCTGGTGCAGAGCTTTATACTAGGGAAGCATACCTCCTTGGCTGGTACAAGGATCTTGGGACCCTTCTAGCAGAAGGGAGCTGTAGGAGACAACCCCATTTTCTAACACATGCCAAGGCACTTCAAGCAATCCTAAACAGGCTTACTCAGAAGTAATTCCCATTTTTATTCAATGTTGTTTACTCCCAAGAAAGTGGTGGAGTGCAGCCTAGTTTGCCCAGTATGGTCACACAAGAAAATATTTGCATTTTTAAAAAGTCAACATTTCCAGTGTGTGATGTTTCCCAATATGGCTCAGAAACTGAATTCTGTGCATTGTCTCAGTGTGAGGTAATGGATTTTCCACCCAGTGGTGAAGTACATCCTCAGGCCTCAAAATCTGACAAGATCAGGCTATGCCAAATCCCAATTTCTAAGCTTGTTCAGTATACAAGCTATATATTTTTATTCTATTCTGCTGCCAGAAAGCTCATACATAGTTCTCCATTTCTTCATTTTACCCCAACTGTGATCCTTTGAGGTGGATTAGGCAGCGATATATGTGATTGGCCCACGGTCACTCTGTGGGCTTCAAGGCTGACTATTTAGGAAAATTGTATGCTGCCTCCCTAGAGTCTGCTTGAGGCAGCTGGATCAAAACTGTGAATTTAAACTCCTGTCTTCCCATTTTAAGTTCTCATATCACACCAGCTCATATCACATGCTATGATGTGCAGTTTATTCACACACACACACAGACACACACACTTCTAAGCCTACTGACTTCAGTGGACTTAAATGAGTGTAACCCTGATCAGGATGGCACTGTTGGTGATTTTAATATAAAGAGCTAGATTGTATGTTATAGCTGAAAGGAATATTCACAACTATTTGAAAATCCCCAAATTTTCCCATTATGTCATTCACGCTTTAACAGTGTGATACTATGCAGATTTCAAAGGGTTTAGACTAGAGTAACTCTACATAGCATTGCATTGTTAAGGTGAAATTCTTATTTCAGCATTCAAATTTAAATGCTTGAAACTCAATGGTCCCTCTTGCCAGTATTCCAGTATGAAAACTATCATGGTATACAATCAAAGAATCATAGAGTTGGAAGGGACCTCCAGGACCACCTAGTCCAACCCCCTGCACAATGCAGGAAATTCACAAGAACCTCCCCCCCCCCCCACATTCCCAGTGATTCTATGATTCTTGCTTGTCTTCCAATATGAAAACTATAATGGTATTAACTATCAAAATACTGACAATTATTTCATGTGGTCAAACAGCTCTGATTTCTGTAATAAAACATATTAATTTTCTTTTACAAACATATCTTTGATGGTGGAAAGTGCCATCAAGTCACCGCTGATTTATGGCAATCCCGTAGAGTTTTCAAGGAAAGCGATGTTCGGAGGTGGGTTGGCATTGCCTGCCTCCATGTCATAGCCCCTGTATTCCTTGGAGGTCTCCCATCCAGACACTAGCAAGGGCCAATCCTTCTTAGCTTCCAAAATTTGATGATATAGGGCTAGTCTGCTTAGCTTCCAAAATCTGACAAGTTCAGGCTATCCAGAACAGGGCAACATATCTGCCATTCATTTTTAAACCAAATAGGATCCTCTGTTCTACAACAGCTCTAACATAGCCTAGATTTTTTTTCTTTACATAGTTTAACAAAAGTACATAATGAATATTGCCATGTTTACCCTAGCTTCTTTCATTTTTCTTAGCAGAAACAGTGTTACAGGGCACCTATTCTTCAGAGTTACATCCAGCCAGATGGATTTCCATTGGAGATGAAAGGGCAATGAAGTGGTATGAATGTGATCTAGCATGGATTTCTATTGGCATATATTTGCATGATGATCATGCTTCCATTATGAACCTATACGAAGCTGCCTTATAGTTGGTTCATTTTGCCTACAACAGTCTGCTGCTCTGATTGGCTGCAGTTCTCTAAGATCTCAAGCAGTTGTCTTAACTAATCTTGCTAACTGTGATCCTTTTCCACTGGAAAAAGTAAGGATCAAACTCTGAACCTTTCTGCATGTAATGCATATGCTATACTATTGAGCTGAGTGCTTTAAATTTTATGACAACACTGAAAATATTCTTTGTTAGTATTTCTACAACCATTGGCAGGGAGCATATTTTCCAAAACAAGGCTAAATCTCAGCACCATCCATCTTCCCTCACATCAAAAGCTGTAGGAATACATCTATTTGACAGTCATTTAGTGGTGATTTGCATTAAGATTCTTTCTGACTAGATGCTACAAGCAGTGAAAAGCAGAGCAGAGAACCTAAGTAACTGGGCAGCTAGTATTTCCTAGTATGAGAAGTTCAGAATATGAAATAAAAATGGATGCAGTCCTCCCTGAGATGAAGAAGTCTATACAGGGGGAAATAATACCATGCAAGAGAGGAAGCAGGTATATTCCTGAGACAGTAGGGTGACCCTGAGTAGATGCAAATTTAGCATAATGATTGGAATTAGGTTATTTAAGTTCAGTTAATGCAACTAGATTTTTACTCTGTTTTTGGTATACCTATTTGCAGTGGCTGCTATTCTTTTTCCTGTGTATGGCTTTGGGCTTCAGTTAGTGTAAGTCTGTGTGGCTTTTATATAAAGGCAGTTCCTGCAGCTCAGTATTGTTCTACAAATGCAACAGTCTGTTTGGGTACCAGTACAGATCATGATGGATGGGCTTCCAGATGCAAGTCCATCAGACAATAGTTCCTTACTTGGTATCTCTGAGCTAAAAGCGAGAGTGGCTTCCATGGGAAAGAATGTCCTTGTGGAGGCACAGTGTGAAGTGATATGAAAGCCAGGCCTGGTTTTGATGGTGGCAGTTTTGTGTGTTCAGATTATTATGATGCTCAAGTCATTAAACCCATATAGATGAATAGGGTGAGTTCCTTCACCCCGGGTTGGCTTGGACATTCTGTATCATTCTGGCAAGTGGTAAAATAGGATGCTGCCTCATATTAGGTACATGTGCATAATGAAATGTATAGTAGGTGGAGCAATGGTTCTCATTGTCTACCTTCTGAGTGAAGTATGAAATCACCTTCAAACCCTCCTGTTTGTTCCTTTAGTCTTGAAGGTTAATGCAGGGGTGCAAAAGCTAATGAAGAATGGATGCTATGCCTGTGATCATTTTCCAAAGGGGGGGGGGGATGCTTTTTCATAGATGCATGTCAGTGCTTTCCATAGGTGCATGCAGAGCTTTTTTTTTCTTTTTAGAAAAAGCCCAGAGGAAATCATTTGCATATTAGGTCACACCCCTTGACACCAAGCCAGCCAGAATTGTGTTCCTGTGCATTCCTGCTCAAAAAAAGCCCTGGGTGCATGTCAGACAAACAATGCAATAGGTGCTGTTTTTATATCATTGCATTACTATGTGCTGTACCTGTTGAATTTCTGCCTTTTATGCAACTGTCCATTACATAAAGCTTTGGTCAAGAGTAAGGGTGATGTTTCAATTACTAAGGGAAGCAAAAAAATTACCATAGTTGTGTGCCACTTGATCAGCATATAATTTGACCAGGGAGCAGAGAAGCAGGCCATACCTTCTCCTACTCATAACTAAGTGAAACAGAGAGCCCTGGCTGAATACATAGATGGCTTCATGGGAAATGATGAAACTTCTAAGAAGTTCTTACTGAAGCCAGCTATGGAGAGATTAACTAGGCTAGTGATATGGCACTTCTGACATAGTTATACAATATGGTGCTCACATTGGGCTGCCAACTCTGTTTTGACCTGGAGATTTGGGAGCAGTGCTAGTAGAGGGGAGAATATGAGGAGGGATCTTACTTCGAATCTATTATATTCCCTTGGGTTTGCCTCTGAAGCTGCCATTTTCTCCAGGGGAACTGATCTGTGTAGTCTAAAGATCAGTTGTAACTCTGGAAAGTCTCCAGACCCCATCTGGAAGTTGGCAACCCACCCCTACCCAAATTTCATGAAAATGGGTAAGTCTATATAGCCATTGTTTAGTGAGGTTTGTTTGCTGATGGTTCTAATCTTGAAAATCTGTCACTGGAGAACAAGCAAATTGCAAGTCTCTCTGAGGTGTGGGCGTCACGCCATGCATGGAAATAAAGGGCCTATCCTTTCCAATATCTCACTACCCTTCTCCGCAAACTCTGTGCTCTAGCACCCAGGCAGTTGGCTGCAGATAAAATAGAGTCAAATCACCATAATGACAGCAATCATTCAGGAAAAGAGAAAGCTGGCCACCGTGGCATGACAGTGGTTGTGCTTCTTTTGCTCCTTGGCCAGTTCTGAACTCCACCAGGTGCCTGAGCAATCTCATTCTCTTACCTGGGTAGCAGTGCCTCATACTGGGCCAGGGGAGAGCAAGTAGGCAGAAAGAGAAAAGGATGCAGTTTTCTTGAGACAAGAGGCTGCACAACACTGCTTGCTGGCTCCCATCAAGAGTAGGCTTCTTCCCTGGGAAGCTGGAGAACCTTTTGTTTCACTCACTGCCATCTTACTCTCTGCCTTGCATAAAATAATCCTGGCCAACTCAGTGTCATCTGGGCCATAAGCCTGATGCCAGGGAGAGAGAAAGAAGGCAGCAAGGGAAATCAAGGATCATAGGCTTCCCACAGCAGGAGTCTGCTTTGAGCCTGTCAACAAGCTGGCTTATGGCCTTCCATGAACTAACCTGAGTAGGCGCCTGCAGCTAGAAACAAGACCACCCCTTCTATCACTGTCTTCTAGCTGTCTTTCCTTCACACAGATAAACAAGGGCTGGCTAAGTTTCAACAGCGTTTGTATTGGAGAAGTCAGCTCTACATGCTCATGGATAATTGAAAAGTTATTGATTATAGCTATATACTTAATATTAATAAGAATCATTTGTATGCATGTGTTCAGTGGGATGATGTACAGGACACTCAGTTGTCATGTGGCTCTTTTGGTGGATGGTAATTGTGAATGTGGCTCTTCATGAGCTGTGGAATAATTACCACAGGAGGAGGAGGAGGAGGAGGAGGAGGAGGAAGAAGAAGAAGAAGAAGAAGAAGAAGAAGAAGAAGAAGAAGAAGAAGAAGAAGAAGAAGAAGAAGAAGAAGAAGAAGAAGAAGAAGAAGAAGAAGAAGAAGAAAGAAGATCATCTTGAGGGTCAGAGTGGAATGCTCAATGAAGATGTCAACACAGTGTGCAGCAATGGTGAAAAAGGAAACCTCTATATTAAGGATTATTGGGAAAGGGACTGAGAATAGAACAGCCAATATTGTAATCCCTCTATATCACTGTATAACAGTTCTGGTCACTGTTATCTCAAAAAGGATATTAAAGAGCTGGAAAAAGTACAGAGGACAGCAGTCAAGATGGGTTGGAGCACCTTCTCTATGAGAAAAGGCTGAAGAGTGTGGACTTTATGTGGAGGGGGAGACATGTTAAAGCAGGAGTGTCACACATGTATGTATCCCACAAGCAAATGGCTGTCATCTGTTTCCTTCTTCCTGTCACTTCCTTCTGTGTCTCAGCTTGCTTTGCCAGGCTCTCTCAGTTACAGAGGAGCTACAGAGCAAAGCCTCTTGGCTGAGCCTTCTCCCTTAGGGAGGAAGAGAGACAGAGGGAGGGAAAGAGCAAGAACTTGCTTTGCCAGGCTGTCTAAATTGCATAGCAGAGCTAATGAGCCAAACCACCCTTCCATTGGCTGAGGCTCCTCCCCATCCCGGTTTCTGCTCAGTTGCACGAGAGAGATACAAAGAAAAAGTCTTTAAGACTAGCGAAGAAGAAGAATGGATTTATACCCCACCCTTCACTACCCAAAGGAGTCTCAGAAAGGCTTACAATCCCCTTTCCCTCCCACAACAGACATCCTGTGAGATAAAGTGGGTCTGAGAGATCTCTCCAAGAACTGCTCTTGAGCCCCCAGGTCACGTCAGCAGTTGCATGTGAAGGAATGGGGTCTCAATTAAGAGTCTGTGCACTTAACCACTACACCACACTGGCTCTCCCTGAGATGCATGGACTTTTATTTAAGGTGTAAGCTTTTTACGTTGAGAGAGAGAGAGAGTTTTATGACACATATGTCTTGGCCTGACAGGGTCTCACGTGTCAAATCCAGCCCTCATGACAAATGAATTTGACACCCCTGCATTAGAGGTTTATAAAATCATGCATGGAGTGGAGAAAGTTGGCAAAAAAGAAAATTTTCTCCTTCTCCCAAAATATTAAAGCTTGAGGGAATCTAGTGAAGCTGATAGACACCAGGTTCAGGACCTACAAAAAGAAATACCACTTTGCACAAAGAATGATTAAAAGTGGAATTTGCTGCCAGAGGATGTAATGATGAACACAGGATTTCAATTCAGTTCAGACCTTTATTGGCATAAAAGCAATAATGATTCACAATCAAAATTAGGTACAAAGGCTTGAAGTATAGTAAGAACAATACATGATGAACACAGGAACAAACAGCTTTAAAGGGGGATTAGTCAGATTCATGGAAGTTACGCCTATTAATAACAACTAACCATGGTGACGGAGGGGAACCTCCACATTCAGAGCACTAAACCTCTGAATCCCAGACCCAGGAGGCAACATCAAGGGAAAGCCTTGGCCTCTATGCCCTGCTGTTGGCCCTCCAGAGTAACTGGTTGGCTGCTACATGAGACAGGATGCTGGACTAGATGGACCATTGGTGTGAGCCATCAGGGCTTTTCTTATGTTCTTATTACCCACCTTGAAGTGAATTATATTTGAATGCAGGTGGAAAATCCCATATTTGAATGTTTTCATTAAAAAAAAAATCTGCAATATATGAAAACTAGCAGATCAAGAAGATGGCTAGGCTAGAACTTTTTCCTGTGACATGCTAGCTTTACCTAGCAGTGGGGTGTTTATTGTTTTTTATGCAAACATGCAGCCTTTCACCAGCATGCTGAATCAGTACAGCCTCAGGAGAATTGTTAACATAATGTGTATGAATGTATAGTTCAACCCTTATACTGCAATTATGCATGCTTATATTTCTATGTAAACAGCACTCTCTTTTCTTTGTGTAACCATTGATATCCTCCAGGCCTTTTGGATAAATGCGGCTGAACTATTTATAGTGTCTTCACTGCCAGAAAATGTAGTGACAGGGCTGTTATTTCAAGTTCTAGAATGACAATGTGCCCCAAGTCGCTCCTTCTGATGTAAAAGGGCATGTGAAAGTTACAGTGAGCTCTGTATTAGCAAGCAGCAATTTGGCCATGTTAGGACTGCAGTTATGAAGAAATCATGTCTGATTATAATTCATCTTTGGGTGTAATGTCATTTCATGCTGAGTCAATGGGTTTAAATCTGGATAATAAACACACTGGACTATGGCACTTATTTATAATTTACCCTGACAACAGTTTCAGATAATGGCTTTTGTGCTTTGTCTTTCTGGCACGGGGAGTCAGATTTTTTTTTTTTTGCCACATTGAAGCCTATTGCTTAGTAATTTGCCAGTTGCTCAGAGAAAGAATTGATAACATAAAATACTTAGCAAGAGAAAGAATAAAGTATTACATGACAAGTCAATAACATGGAAAAACAGTTGTTGCATGGAAACAGTGATTTATGCCAAGTGAGTTTTTTAAAAAGTATCTTAAGAACACTGAAGTTTATATTGAAAACTGATCTCTGAACATTAATCTAAGAAACTGGAGAATTATAGTCCTGATTTATATATTCATACATCTGGCCTTCCAGTTTTCATAGTGGAGAAAAGTATTCCCCCCCCCCCCTTTTCTACCATATATGTATGAGCAGGGATGGAAGAATGCCCCTCCCCATGAATGTAATGAGCAACAAGCTGATTGGAGAAACACTCCATCCCCTTTCTGAGAAGAAACAGAACCACACAATGGGCTTCACATGGATCTGTTTTCATATTTAAGGTTACAGTTATGGCAGAGGAAATGGGAGTGCATTAGTCCCCCTCCACATAAACTGGAACATTCAGAATGTGTTAATCAGGCCTTTACTTCCTAAGGCTATGTATAAAGATTCATGAAAGAAACAAAAAACAGATATTTGCAGAATCTACTTGGAATTTCTTCTGTGCACAGAGATATTCAGTCACAGGTATCAATTGGATAAATCTTGTCATCTGATTCATGTTACCATGACAGCATAAAAATACTTCCCCTGGTCTGGCTCCATCTTACCAAAAGGAGAACTGAATCATGCAAAATCACCTCAAATCATATTGGTTCTTCAAATACCAGCTAAATCTGACCAATAATATAATTAAGGGTGATTATACATTATACACCACTTCATGTTCCATTCAACCATATCATGCTACTTTTACCTATAAGACCCAAAATGTTGAAACCAAAATACTTGAAGAACCATCTTCTGTATAACTGGTCTAAGAAGAACCATTATAATAATAAACAAAATGAAACAAAGGGTCACCTCTTCACTTACTATCCAAGCCACCCTTGCTCTCTGTGTCCACTTCTCACATGGTTAGCAAACCAATGTAGAGCTTTTTTTTGCTGGTACTTCACCTGTGGAATGCCTTCTCTCCATAAAACCTTCACTATTCTCTTATAGGTTCCAGGATAAAACTTTTTTTTTTAACCTAGAGTTTTAACTAGGGTTTGGTGTTTTAGTTTTTACAATGTGCTTCTAGCCTGAGGACAGTTATGAAGACCATTTAGACTACCAAATCTTTTATGCTTCAGATTCTGGGTTTTGATGCTACTTGTTTTCCAGGCATTTTTATGTTTCTGGATTTTATTGGGTGGTTTTTATTCAGCAATATGTGTAATGGTTAGAGTGTCAGAGTAAGATATGGAGGGCCCAGGTCTGAACCTCCACTGTACTATGGAAAAGCAAACACACAAGAGGAAGAAAAAATATGTGGGAGAGGGAATTAAAGCAGGGATTTGGGAAAAATGCATTTACCATTCAGAGGTTTAGAAGTCCATGGAGCAGAGGCTATGAAGCTGGAAAGTGACCCAAACAAAGTTGTGGGTTAACTGTCATTAGGCAGGCACCCAGGACAGATACACCATAATAGAGGAGTGCTTATCCAGATATAGGTAAAATGTTACCTGGGGCATGATGATGTGAGTGCCCCTTCAAACAATGTACTGATGGAGATTACCTGGAAGTGGAACAATATGCTGGTGGAATGCTGAATGGTGTTCCCAGGAAGAGATAAAAATGTCACATTTGCATCTGTGTAAGTGGATGAGTTTCCTGGTGTAAACAGGAACTGTTAATGTCTCTTGACAGGGTATTGCCAAGAATGTAAGAGTGCTAATGATTGCTGATGATTCCTGAGGGATGGAGAGAAAAGGTACTTGGCTGTGTGAATAGCCCATTAATCCGGGTGACCTGGTCAGGAAGGGAGGAACCAGGTATTAGGGTTTGGTAACAGGAAGAAGATCTTCTTTCCTGTGGGCTCCATTATATAGAGAAATATCTCTTTGTTTTGGAAGGGGGGGGCAGTGTGACAGATGCCTTAAGGCTTAAAGTCATCTCCAAAAATAGCAAGTTCAGACTTGTTCTGCTAGGAACCATTTTGTTTGGCTCTGCCCCATATTGGGTTTTAGTAGGATTGCCAAGTCTGACTCAATAAAAATCTGAGGACTTCGGGGGTAGAACCAGGAGTCTTTGGTGATGGAGCAAGGGTATAATAATAATGAGCATGACTGAACTCCAAAGAGAGTTCTGGTAATCACATTTAAAGATACCTTTAAAATGCCTTCCCTCCATTTGGAAATAATGAATGATGGGAGCACCTTCTTTTGGGGCTCATAGAAGTGGACCCCCTGGTACAATCTTTTTCAAACTTGGGGGTTATTTTGAGGAGAGGCACTGTGTGCTATGCTGAAAATTTGGTGCCTCTGCCTCAAAAAACAGCCTCTCAGAGCCCCAGATAGTCACAGATCAATTCTCCATTATACCCTATGGGAATCAGTCTCCATAGGGAATAATGGAGTGCCCAGCAGACATATCCCTTCCCCCCCACTTTCTGATAACCCTGAAGTGGGGGGAGGACCTCCAAACTGGGGGATCCCCTGCCCCCAACTGGGGATTGGCAATGCTAGGTTTTAGTGTACGTTTCCAGGCCACACTCTCTGGCCTACCCCTAGGCCAGTTTTGGCCAGGTACCTTTTTGGTGTAGCCAGTTTGGTGTAGTGGTTAAGTGCGTGGATTCTTATCTGGGAGAACCGGGTTTGATTCCCCACTCCTCCACTTGCACCTGCTGAGATGGCCTTGGGTCAGCCATAGCTTTCATAGAAGCTGTCCTTGAAAGGGCAGCTGCTGTAAAAGCACTCTCAGCCCCACCTACCCCACAGGGTGTTTGTTGGGGGGGGGGAGAAGGTAGAGGAGATTGTGACCACTCTGAGACTCTGAGATTCAGAGTATAGGGCGGGGTATAAATCCAAAATCATCTTCTTCTTATACACAGAGAGTATTGGGGGTGAAAGATGATGGAGTGTCTTCTGCCAGTTGCTCGCCTTTGCAGAGTCATATAGGCGTAGGGTTGCCAAGTCCAATTCAAGAAATATCTGGGGACTTTGGGGGTGGAGCCAGGAGACTGTGGGGGTGGAGCCAGGAGACATTAGGGGTGGAGCCAAGATCAAGGCTGTGACAAGCATAATTGAACTCCAAAGGGAGTTCTGGCCATCACATTGAAAGGGACGGCACACCTTTTC
This sequence comes from Heteronotia binoei, assembly GCF_032191835.1. NCBI lineage: Eukaryota > Metazoa > Chordata > Lepidosauria > Squamata > Gekkonidae > Heteronotia > Heteronotia binoei. Next base: position 69,636,310 of record NC_083225.1, read on the forward strand.
AATTCCTTCCTTCCATAGGAAATAATGAAGGATAGGGGCACCTTCTTTTGGGGCTCATAGAATTGGACCCCCTGGTCCAATCTTTTTGAAACTTGGGGGGTACTTTGGGGAGAGGCACTAGATGCTATACTGAAAATTTGGTGCCTCTACCCCAAAAAACAGCCCCCCCAGAGCCCCAGATACCCGCAGATCAATTCTCCATGATTTTCTATGGGAATAAATCTCCATAGGGAATAACAGAGTTCAGCAGACATTTCCCTCCCCTCCCCCCGCTTTCTTATGACCCTGAAGCGGGGGGAGGGTCTCCAAACCGGGGGATCCCCTGTCCCCACCTGGGGATTGGCAACCCTATATAGGCGGCCTCACAACACTCCCCAACCTAACCAGCTCACAGAGTTATTGTGAGGAAAAAACGGAGGAAAGGAGAACAATGTAAGTTGTTGAGGGATAAGGGTATAAATGAAGTAAATACAAATAAGATATTTTATTTTGTGCGTGGCTCCAAGCAGATTTCTGAAGACGCAACGTATAGCTATTTTAAATAAATAATATTTTATTCTGTGGGATATTGTATTTTGAAAAGTGATACAGCTGTCCCTCAGAGTCACATACACCCATGTACATTGTTACTATCTTGACAACTTTTGAAAATGTTCTAAATATTTCAAACTTATTTAGAGTCTGCATTGCAGTACCTTTCGAATTCTGGAGCACTTATGCTGCCTTTTAAAAAGGTAAACAGTGCAATCTGAACCACATTTGCATTCTTTGAAGTCCATCAGTTTGCTTACAAGAGTGTACCTGTGTTTAGAACTGCACTGAAAAGTGGTGAGCACCAGCAAGATCATCCTACACCATAGTCATGCTGTGCCTCTTTTTATTTCCTCTCCCCAATCATTTTAATGTACTTGTTTGTTAGCAGTGCAGTACATAATCTCTGGAGCAAACATGTATCGATTTGGTTTTTCCCCACTTTGTGGCAGAACAGAATATTCAGTACATCATGGGGCAGAACATTGTGCTCAGGATGAGCACTGGTATAGCTGAGAGGATAAGACGCATATAATCTGGAAAAGTCTTGTCCAGAAAATGTTCTGTTCTGGATGATTTGGTCTTTTAAAAATCCTTTTACAAATACAGAAAGCTCCCCCATACTGTCTTTTTTTTAGCTCTTGAAACTAGAATTCAGATTTCAGTTGCTGCTGAAAAGATGGCAAGAGAGTTCAATGCTGGTAGATCTCATATAGAATAATCAGAGTATCAGCAGTTATGTTTTTCCATCTGAAGAGAATGTCAGACTGACACAGTATGAGTACATACTGTCAATAAGAAAGCTGGAAGAATTGCAAAACAGAGCAAGACAAAAAGAAGGTCAGAGAGCATCTCATATTGAAATCACTAAGCATTATGAACCTTGCGTGCACTTGAGAACAAAATTTGATCCAATAATCTGTGCAGCTATATTCATCTGGCTCATTCATTTTCTGGCACCAACTGAACATAACATTAATAACTAAAATATAAAAATCTGAACAATGACCAATATGGATACATTTTCCTCTTTATATATCACATTGAGTTTAAAATGTGCTAGATCTGAAGTACAATCCAGCCAAAGTCAATTACTTGTTCCCAACTTATTTCAGTGAGAGAGCTTTGTTTAAATAACTGGGAACTAAAGGTCTTTAAATGGACTGGATTTAAGTGGGCTGGATTGCAGATACTTTTCTGCAAAACACAGTCTTGCCTTTCCCTCTTGTATATATTCCTTTGTGTATCAAATTGAATGGATTTGTTATGGTGGTAGTTGCCAGCCTTACAGGTAGTGATAGTGCTAGAGAGCACTTCTATTGAGGCCTGGTCTGCACATACAGCAAAGTGATGTGGTAATATTGTAATGTAAGCACATGTGAATAGCTTTTAAGTGAAACCTCAAGAACTAGTTTTCCCACTGGAGGGGCCTTACTTGAGTGGTGCTTAGTGGTGTGGTTGTAGTCTCTTAGTGTGTGTTAGAGTTCTCCATTGCCATGTATCTTTTCTTTTCCAGCTAAGTATAATAATAATGATATCCATTTGTTGAAGCTACCGTAGTCTTCTGTGAGTTGGCTACAAAGCAGGCAAAGGGGGTGAATTGGAAGCAAAGTAGATACACTCCCTCTACTGTAAGCCAACTAACGATACCTCAAAGAATGCTAAGATATTTTGAGGTAATAGAGTGGACTGTACTACTCCAAGGTGCAAGGGAATACTATTTATGAATATCTCATATAGAAGAGAATGCTAAGGTATTTTGAGGTAATAGAGTGGACTGTACTACTCCAGGGTGCAAGGGAATACTATTTATGAATGTCTCATATAGAAGAACACATGCTATTGTTAAAAAAAAGTAGCGCATGAGAAAAGTATTAGACTAGCCTGTGCTGTGCTAATATTCTACTTGCAAGAAGCAGTGTGGGAACATTCACAAACATTACTCCCCATCTCCTTTGGAGACTTTTAAACAGAGGCTAGATGACCATCTGACAGCAATGCTGCTTCTGTGAACTTAAGCAGATCATGACAGGGAGAGCAGGAAGGATTGCATCAGTGCTTAGTTCTCGTGGCCTTTTCTTACACACTCAGGGAAATGCCGATCCCTGCTTTGGGGTCAGGAAGCATTTTTTTCCCAGGTCAATTTGGGCAGGGATGCTGGAGGGGTTTTTTTTGCCATCTGGGCATGGAGCAGGGGTCACTGGGGTGGGGAAGTATTTATGAATTTCCTGCATTGGACTAGATGTCCTGGAGGTCCCTTCTGATTCTCTGATTCTATCTGTAGTCTTTAGTTTCATATACCATTCTACCATTTCTGAACTCTTGTTATGCTGCTGCAAGTGTAGACTAGGTCTCGTATTCTGTGAGTTGTGCTTTAAAACTGCATTGCAATATTTCACAAATGAAAAATAGAATCAGGTGGGGCTCTGTGTGGAGTCTGGCAGCAGAGCAATGTGGACTGATGCTTACGTTTGCTAATCTGCAGGTGAGAGCTGGAGTTCTCCTGGCATTACAACTGATCTCCACTCTATACAGATCAGTTCCCTTCTGGGAATGAAATATTTGGAGGGCAGATGCTATGGTATCACATCCCTGCCAAGCTTCCTCCCCAAACTTCTTTCTCCCTGATATGTACCTCAAGCTTCCAGGAATTTCCCAACTATATTTTTATCATGTTTCACGATCTCTATATGCATAATTCTGTGCTTAGCATGCTGTTGATATTGCTTTGTTCAGTTCTACAATTGATAGTATTAAGAAATAAAGTACAAATTTAAACAGTGATTCACGTATTAACAAGAAATTACTTCAGATAAGTTACTTGTTACAGAGCGTGTTCATTAAATGTTGAGGTAAGTGTGTGCAAAACTTGCCAGCTTCTTCCTTATGTTTGTCCATCCCGCTCTGTCAGTGGTTGTTTATCCACTGTGCAGCAGGTATGTTGAGTTTATACATACAAATGTAGAAAATAAAGCAACTGAGAAAGGATTTTTTATACTTGGTAATGGAGACTAGATTTCCCGACTGACATGCAATTCCTTTTTTATTAGGGCTTATAAAGGAACCTCTTGTACTTGAGAATGGAAGGCAGATGTGCAGCAAACAACCCTTTCCACATTATTATAAAACAAGTGGATGAGTTCATGAAATAGCATGAAACAATTGCTTCTGCAACACAGTTCCCACCCACTGAGCCTTCACTGTCAGTTTGTGGAGCTAAAGCCTTCCCAGTCTACAATTGCCCCTTATGAGAAAGGGAAAGAAATCTATTTCTTGGCATTCATATACCAGTCAAGTCCAATTCCCAAATGGAAGGACTGAATGCTTCCAATTGCTGTGCCAACAAATGGAGTAATGAAGATTGATTTAGCCAATTGAAATATCTGGCAATGATGTGATACTGATGAATTGGAGGGGAAAGGCATGACAAAAAAAATCTGACAGGGCTCATGTCATATGTACAATGAAGCAAGCACAATTAATTACATATGAGTTCATTAATGGGATCACTAGTGATTTAGGCCAACTAAAAACATGCCCTTTTCACAGTAGGACTGTGTATGAGCAGCAGGGAATGGGAATACTCTCTTTGGATCCAGGTCTCTTCAGATGGGGTAAGAGCTTGAAATCTAATGTCTGTGGGTCCAAATCTGATCCCTATTCAAGCTGCTGTGCATGGTCCTGCTACTTCTTACCACCTGTAGAGTTGCCAGCCTACAGGTGGGGAATGGAGATCTCCTGGAATCACACTGCTCTCCAGACTACAGGGATTGCTTATCCAGGGGACATTTTGTAGAAAAAGAGGTGTCAGAGCTCATTAGCACAACTTATTTGCATATGCCTCACACTGCTGACATCACTGGAGGGTGTACTAAATTATATCAGCTCAGCATCCACTTTAAAAATGCTTATTGAATTAAAATTGTCATAATTTTACTTCAGTCCCATTATACTTTTTAAATTACTTTCTCCTATATGGCCATAGTGGCATGAGGGAGATTTTCATCAGTCTGTTTTATGTATTTTGGTTATTTCCCCCTTTTTTTGTGGGAAAAAATCTTAGAAAGCAAAATTCTCATAGGGTATTTGAACAGTGGAGCCAAGAAGCAAGTATTTGGGGGTGGGGGGAGGTAAGAAAGAAAGAGCAAAATAAAATTTAGAGGTTCTGGAGCTCCACTCCTGTGAGTTCCTGCCCAAAATGAGGCTTTTGCCTGTCTGCCCCTCTCTCTCATCTATCTATCATTTATTCCAATTTTTCTGGAGAAAATGGCTGCTTTGGAAAGCGAACTGCTTGACATTACACCCTACCAAGTTCCCTCTCTTCCCAAAAACCCCATTCTCCCAGGCTCCACCCTCAAAGCTCCAGGTATTTATAAATCTACGGTTGGCAACCCTACACTTCTGCATTGCTCTTTGGGTACCAGAGAGTTGCCATTGTTTCCATTGTCTTTTCAGTGCCTCCATGCTAAACACATGAAAACTAATTGAAGCAATAGTAGGTTGGAATTTGTGGTGCTAGAAGTAGCATGTCATAAAACCTTACTGTGGTGATGATGGAAACAGAACATTTTTTAAAAAAGTCACAAGAAGGTTTAAAGCACACCACATCTAAGTTATATATTATCAGAAACAGCTGGCATTTGGTGAGGAATGCTTTTTTTTTTTTTTTAAAGAAGGTAGTATATGGTAGAGCCATGGGTACCTGCAATATTCATACACGTTTCCTTTTGTTCTACTGTCATTTCTGACTTAAGGGAATACCTGCCACACTTATAAAGAAGGATAATAGTGGATGGGTACATGCTACGATGTCTGTATCTTATCAGCTTTCTTGAAAACAAACAGACAAACAAAACTATCACTGGTCTCACTAGTTTTACTTATTAACTTCCAGGAAATCCTGTATTATTTCCATTTCAATTTATGCTGAAAGGGTGTGTTTGCTTCTTGATGCTTCTGGAAATGTATGTACATTATTTTTGGTAGAGCACAATAAAGTGTTCAAAAGTATTCCTGCATATTTTGTGAAGACGGTGATTCTTTTGGCCAGGACTAGGGTTCCCAGCCTCCAACTGGGGGTGAGGTTTCCTGTGATTTGGGGGCCTCCAACCTACCAGCACAGGATTGACCAGTGGGGGAGTCCAGGCCCCAAAGAGCTCTATTGGCACCTGATATACCTGGTGCAATGACATCACCAGGAAGGCACATAATGTGGAGGACACTTTAGCATTTTGGTAAAAAAAAACCCTCTATGGTGCATGAGGGAAGTCCTGCTGCTGGCAGCCAGGCACAACCTGGTAGGCTTGCCAATCCCCAGGTCCCAGCGGGGGTTATCCCTCTTTCCCAGGCTCCTTCCCACCCCGAGTCAGCCGGCCTGCGGGGGGGGGGGGGGGAGAGCCCCACCCCCAAAGCCACCATGTGTGGCTTTGTTACTTTGAAGAAGTTGGTAGCAACTCGTGAGTAGAGATGCCAATCCCTCGTCAGCAGAAGTGGGGGGGAGGAGAGAAGGAAATGTTTGCTGGGCACTTCATTATTCCCTATGTGGAGATCGATCTCATAGGGTATAATGGGGAATTGATCTGGAGGTATCAAGGGCTCTGGGGGAACTGTGTATTGAGGTAGAGGCACCAAATTTTCAGTATAGCATCTAGTGCCTCTCCCCAAAATACCCCCCAAGTTTCAAAACTATTGGACCAGGGGGTCCAATTCTATGAGCCCCAAAAGAAGGTGCCCCTATCCTTCATTATTTCCTATGGAAGGAAGGCATTTAAAAAGGTGTGCTGTCCTTTAAATGTGATGGCCAGAACTCCCTTGGAGGTAAATTATGCTTGTCACACCCTTGCTCTTGGCTCCACCCCCAAAGTCTCCTTCTCCACCCCCAAAGTCCCCAGATATTTCTTGAATTGGACTTGGCAACCGTACAACCTGGCAACCGTAGCCAGGATCATTATTGTATGACTGAATCCAGAAGCATTATACTAATTCTATCAGTTTCATTTGCTACCAAAGTGTTCCTTCAGATTTCTGCAATTCTGGTTCTGTTACATTGTTCATTAGATGTGTCATCCTCCTGGTTGCATACACTGTGTATTCTGCCTTGAGTCTTAGTGAGAAAGACTGAGTATAAATGTAGCAAGTAAAATTAAATGAATCAGTGGCACTGTGACCTAGGCAAATCTTCGTGGCTGAAGAAACCCATGACTTCATCTTATTCACAATTGGCTAGGATCACACAGAAAGGTGCAGTAATGTTTCCCCCACACACACACTCACTTTAAAAGGTACTGTATTTTTCGTATAGTTTATCATTTTACAATTGCTACAAACTGCTTTTCACACGAGCTTCATTGAGGAGCAGGGATCCTGTACCATTCATTTATAAGAAGACTTTTGTTTTTCTTTTAGCAATGAATTTGACAATTGGCCTTGTGCAGATATTTTTCTTTCATTAGAACTTCTGAGCTATTCTCTTTTTACCTTCATGATCCCTTTGAATTTCAACAAGGAGCTATGCTCCTATAACAGCACCCAATACTTCTAAGAGTATGCGGCTGCAATGTGCAGTGTTTTGACCTCCTTGCATGTCAACAGAAAGATGACTGTGATAATAAGGATCAGAGATTAAACATTTCTGTTTGTCCCTCATGTTGTTATGACATTGTCTGATCTACTTGGGAGGTTTGCACTGAAAGGCTGCAAATGATTTCTCACAGGTGCCATGGCAGGCCATATTGTAGACAACTCAACTCTTTTGAAGCTAGTCTTCAGATTTCAGATCTTGTTTCTGTATTTAGAAGGTCACCCCCTAGAAAAGTAGTTCCTTTTGATTTCTTTCTTGTCCTAGAACTGCCCAAATAGGTTGTTAAAAAATAAAATAAAAATTTCACCCTTTCATGCTGGATAACTCCATACCATTGCTAGGTTGAGTCACTTGCCCAAAGGCACCCAGTGAGTTCATAAATAAAGGAAAGGAAAGGTCCCTTGTGCAAGTACCAGTCATTTCTGACTCTGGGGTTACGTTGCTTTCACAACGTTTTCACGGCAGACTTTTTAAGGGATGGTTTGCCATTGCCTTCCCCAGTCTTTTACACTTCTCCCCCCCAGCAAGCTGGGTACTTATTTTACTGACCTCGGAAGGATGGAAGGCTGAGTCAACCTTGGGCCGGCCACCTGAATCCAGCTTCCGCTGGAATCGAACTCAGGTCGTGAGCAGAGAGTTCAGACCACAGTACTGCAGTACTGCTGCTTTACCACTCTGTGCCACGGGGAAACCCTTGAGTTCATAAATAAGCAGGGATTAAATGAAGATCTTCTAGCCATTGTACCATAGTAGTTTGGCACACTGTTATTCTTTTCCTATATGCCTCCTTCACAAGAATGATATTTGTGTCATCTTTCTCAACAGGAAAATATACTCAGAGTTGCCAACTTTCAGGAACAGTTTTTAAGACCCATCTCTCTGATTCTTGCTTTTTAATTTGATCTTCTACTGTTATTCTGGAATTTGCTAGTGTTATTTTTTTCCCAGTTGTTATTAAGTTTTGAAATAAGGGATGGTGGCAACATCTTCTAGAATTAGTAAATGCATGGGGAAACTCATCATGCCCTCAGAGGGGAATAATACAGTCTACTTGTTAAGATAATTTAACACTGTTAGTGGGTGAGAGTGGTGTTGTCTCTGCTTAAGCCCCAATTCTGCAATTACATTGATCAATAAATTCTAATGCAGAAGTAATAAATGATACAAGTAATCTATCTTGAAAGTACCAAGAACGTAATCTTTAAGGTGCCACAGTAAGTGGAGTAATTCTAACAAGTATAGAGCCATGATATCTTTCAATGAATTAATAAATTTTATATATGGAATCAGGGCTTTTTTTGAGCAGGAATGTACAACTCTGTTGTATCTCATTTATTTTATAGTCCACTTTCAGTCTCAGTGAGAAGGGTGAACTATAATATAAATAAATGGATAAATAAATCTTGTACATGCAATGTGTGCTTCCTAAATTCTGAAACTTTGTGTTAGCATAATAACATTGAAAATAATGTTGTAAGTAGAAACTCCCTCCCCCACCCTCACACACACACATACACAAGAGATTAGAGGAGCCAGTTTATAACTATCTTGATCATGCTGGCTGGGAACTGGGAAATAGCCTCTTCATAGAGGTTTGTAAACAATAAGGGAATGTAAAGTACTAGATGCCATGTCTCCTGATCTGGAGAGTTTCCACCCCAGTGTCAGGCACCTGCAAGAATCACACCATTATCTCCTTCCAGCCAAGGGCACAAAGATCTGCTGCTACTATTGCAGCAGGCAAAATAAGAACAAGCAAAGCTATGTGCAACATGGATCAGTAAAAAAACCCTACCTTCCAAAAAAAGCTCACTGAAAGCGCAGGAAACTGTCAAGAAATGCAGAAGCTTAGCTTCACCTCCTCTTCATGGTAGCTATGGAGAGCATCCAGATGGATGCTCCACTGGCAACTATCCTTCTGTTTTCCCTTTATTTCTGAGAAAATTATGTTTTCCCTCTGGCATAAAGAATAAATGAGAGCCAGACAAGTCATGCCCAAGCCCAGACTGAACACAATGTAATTTGGATGTTTTCCTTTACTCCAGGAGCTTCCTCCTGCCAATGTGGGGAAAACTCCATGTGTGGAAGCAAGCCATGGTATTATATGTTACTGCAAAAATAGAAAACCATAATTGGGTGGGAGTTCTTTGTCACTTTCCCTACATGAAAAACACTGAGTTTCCTACTCACACAGGGCACTTTTGTCAGTGGAACAGCATCTTTCTGCCTCCTCCCCTCCTTCAGACTGCTGCCCAATGATCCCCCCCAAATGCTGCTCTTGGGGGACAGGGGACCCTTTGGAATAGTATGTTAGTGATTCAGAGTAGGACATCAGGAGATAGGATCTTTTCTAAATTAGACCATTTGGAGCAATCCATTGGGAATTATCTTATTGTGTTGCAATGCTTCTGTTAATATCAGCTTTTCCATAAAATGGAAGCAGTTCCATGGTAACAATTACCAATAATGCCTCTTCATGTAAATGTGATATGCATGAGTCGTGCTCTGCTTTTGCACAGCTTCCATTAACTTTAATCAGGGGCATGTGGGAGAAATTCTTGGTAAATTGAGCCCACAATAAGAATGTAGATCAGCCGCCACTGCAGTTATCGTGAGTCATTAGATATATAGTATGCTATTTATACACTGAATTCAATACAGGAAGATATTGTTTGAACTTGATAAAGCAGAATAATAATTTGAGGGGTTATTAGAACACACAAAGAAATCGGATAATCACAAAACAATGTCATACAATGACATCACTTTTGATGTCCTACAAGTTTGAGTCATTGTTTGTATTTAGTGAGTGCTCCATATTGCTAGTAACTAGTAATATTTTCCTAATGGAATTTAAGGAAACCCAACTAAGGTGAAGCACTTTAAAGTCCCTTGCTTGCAATATGGATAATGCTTCCAAAAATGATGCTTAACAAGGAAGACTTTCTACTTTTTAGAGGCACAATATTCTGTGAAGCAGAATGATAGTCTAATACTGCCACATAGATTTATATTATAACAAGATAAAAATAAGCCTTCAGTTAAAAAGATATTTTTGATCTGTAGTGATTTGGAGGGTTTGTTTGTCACGGACATGCTCCCTTTTCATTAAGTTATTCTAATCATGTCATCCTTTTCTCATAGCCACCTTTTCTACATAATGTAGTTTGGTTACTGCATATTGGCTGGCTATAGTCACACTCCATAAATGCAAACTGTCATCACTGTTGCTGGGTTGCCGCTTAGGGAGCATTAGTTTCCTCTGAAGCCCAAATCTGGGTTCTGCATTTAATATAATGTCCTATGTCTTTATTCTTAACATTGCACTTTTATTCTTGCCCAGGATCTAGTGTGGGAAAGGATGAGATTCCATATTTGCCTTCTCCAAATTCTACAAACTATTATTTAATAGCTTCATTGTGGTCAGGGACATGCAATCTACCTATCCATCCTCCCACGAAGCATGCACTTTGGAGATTGAATAAGGTAGAACAAAGTGCCTATATTTTAACCCAAGCCACTTTGAAAGGCCCAAGTCTAATGTCTCAGTTTTTGCTCAGTCTTTTAAAGATCTCTTTGATTAAATGTCAGCATAATTAATTGTGTCAGTGGATCAGATTGGAATAGGTGGCAGAGTCCAGACTGCCGGCTTGTGGCAGCAGTGTGCCAACGCGAAAGTGAGCTGGCACAAACTGAAGCAGGCAGTGTTCGGCCCACTGCCAGGACAGGGGCGGGTGGCACATGCCTCAGAAGAGCATCCACAGCACTCAAGCACTTGAACCGCCATGTTTCTGGCACTCCTCAGCCTTTCAGACAGCTAGGAAGACACTTTGGATGCACTCCTCCAATTTGCTACCACTTTCTAAAGTGGTAGTTCTCTGAGGTGCAACTAGGATGCCTACAGATGGGGTGACAGTAGAAGTGGGATGGTAGGCAGATGTGTGCTTTTGGATGCGCTTTTTTGATCTGCCCAGGTCCCGTCCCTGTGCCGGCTTAAACTGCCAGTCTGGATTCAGCCAGTTAGTCTCTTTCTTACTTGATGCATGACTTTTTGATAAGAATAATTTGCTTGCTGACGTCAGATGTTATTTCCCTAATGTCATATCACTGTCTTGGTCATCAAAAGAAGGATAGAGCGTAATGAAATCTCAGATTCATAATCTGTTTAATATTATCAGCCCCTCACTAAATTACAGTTCCTGTTTCTTTGAATAAAGCTTTGACTATTAAATTGGCATAAAACTGGCTTGTAACATAAGTTGCAATTTTTCTGCTAAGAAACCATCTGTGATACAGTGAAGATCCACCCAAATGTACAGAACTTATTTCAATTTGCCTTCACTTTTAAAGCATCTTTAAGCATCACAACACATCTACCAATATGGATTAACTAGCAAGGGACTTTGTTGTGTTTAATGTTTTCCCCGTTTGCAACTGCATTCACACTGGCATTATGTCCTGCTGTGATGGTAAGGTATGGGTTAAACAGAAAACCAAGAAAACTGAAGAGGCACAGAGCCTGCGTCAGGTGACCTGAGGGTGGGGGCCAGATTGCTCGGAACTCTCAGTGTGGGGCTGGAGTGTCAGCTAACGGCTGAGGCAGTCAGTTAGTGCCTGACAGAGCCGGAGAGAGTTGTTGTCTGACAGAATCTGAGAGAGTTGGTCTTTGAGGGAGCTGGGACAGTAGCTAAGGATAGTCTTCATGAGAAGCAAAGCTGACTGCTAGCTCTATAAAAACAGCAAGGGGCTGTGTGTGATTAAAAGGAGAGTCACCGTGAAGACCTGAGCGGTGACAGACACCTATACATGACTCTTGAGAGCTAGAGAGGTGGTTGAGGGAATATATGTGGGTCTGGAAGTCTGAAGGGCTGGGAGTAGAGGCTCCAGTCGACTTGAGAGACTTGGCACAGTATACCCAAGAGGCCAGCCTATACTCGTGGTGGAGAGTGTATTATATATAAACTGTGAACCTGAGAGACCTAAGAAGAGAAAGATATTTTAAAAGCCTGAAGTTACTGAGCAACTTGTTCACTGTGTGAGATACATTATAGCCCGTGTATATATCACCCATATCCCCAGTTGAAGACTTTGTGTTTAATTAAAGATCTGTGGTTTATTTTAAAGTTCTCTGGTGCGTATATAATTCGGGAAAACTGTCAAAACTGCTGTGGTCCCCTACGAAGGGCATTATATATCCATCTGAAAACAAATACCCCGAAGAGACTTGTACAGAGAAATCCATTTCTTACCCACCCCTTGAGTTATATATTTCCTGAGGTAAACGTTTTAAAAGGAATAACTGAGAAGACAGAGGGGCTGGGGTAGCCATAAACAGCACATAAAAGCGATCCAGTGGGACCGTGAGGCGGGTGCTGTTATACCTGCCAACATTGAGGTTATGTGATGCCAGCATATCCCAAAGGGAGGCCTTCCTTTCTGTGTGGTATACACTTACTTTGTTCACCCTGTGTGGGAAACACTGCTAGCAACTGATGAGTGACAAAGAGGTGTTGAGTCAGTACCTAGCAGGTTCATGGAAGGGGGCAGGCATTTAGAGCAGGTAAAGTTCCCCTGCTTGTGTCCTATGCGTGTCTGACTTGAGGCCAGCACTACATGACCTGTCATCTGAGCTGTGGATATCTTGGTTTTTCTAGACAGTGACTGGCTATGGACTAAGTTAATATTCTAAGTTGTGCACAACAAAGTAGGGATGGTGGGAGACTGGCAGAAGTTTTTCATTTTCATTTACTTCAGTGAAAATGTTTATATTTATACTACCATTTTCACTGGAATTCTATTACACTGGTGCCAGGGATAGGATATGGGCTGAGTTATCTTAGGATAAACTCTGCAATTCACCCTGCATACCCCCAGCCAGCATCGTCCATTTCTCACCCTTATGTTGGCCTAGTCATGTTAGCAGGGCCGGCCCTTTCAGTAGGCAGCCCAGGAGGCTGCCTGGGCATGGATCTGGCAAGGGTGGCAGTGCAAGCCCCAGGAGGGTGCTGGAATGGCCCTCCCATCCGCCCTTGCCTCCATGGCAAGGGAAATACCAGCGAAAGTGACTGCAGGGGAGCCACGCACCTATGCTACAGAGCATGTCACGTGGCTGCCTGTCACTCTGCTGGCTCCATCAGATGCAGGGGCACAGCTAGGGCAGCCTCACAGCATGCTCCATGGTGAAGGCATGTGGCTGCTCTCCGCTACTTTTGGAGGGGGCGAGGTGCCTTGCCTAGAGTGCTGTTCCGCCTCGAGCTGCTGCTGCTGCATGCTAGTATCAAATTCACATTGGTGGGGCATTAGCAATTAGGGCTGCCCACTCCAGGTTGGCAAATTCTTGGAGATTTGGGGGTTGGAGCCCAAGGAAGGTGGGGTTGGGGATGCGAAGGATGCCAGTAGGATTTAATGCCATAGGGTCCACACTACAAAGCTAGTTTCTCTAGTGGTATTGATCTCTGTCACCTGATGTTCAGCTGTAATTTTGGGATATCTCCAGTCTCTACCTGGAGGTTGGCAAGCCTTTCAGCCATATGCTATCCTGGCAGAAGTCCCACTGAAACATTTAAGTCCCCTGGGCATTGTTCACTTCAGCTGATACCTATCTTCTTGTGGCATGGTACAATGTGAATGAAATGGTTTTCTTTGTTTTAAGAATGTTTGAGGGAGAAGATTGTAAGGTAAAAAGGTAGTCCCCTGTGCAAGCACCAATCATTTCCAACTGGATGACATCACATCACAACGTTTTCAAGGCAGACTTTTTATGAAGTGGTTTGCCATTGCGTTCCCCAGTCATCTACACTTCCCCCCCAGCAAGCTGGGTACTCATTTTACTGACCTCGGAAGGATGGAAGGCTGACTCAAACTTGAGCCAACTACCTGAACTCAGCTTGTGCCAGAATCGAACTCACGTCATGAGCAGAGAGCTTTGTCTGCAGTTTTACCACTCTGTGCCAAGGGGCAGATTGTGCCTAAGAGGAAACTCACAGCTCTGCCTACCGATCTGATCCTAAATATTTATGTTGGTCAACATAATGCCCTAGTGATGGCAACAGGAACATCAAGGTCAACATGCACTGCAGTCCCCAGGATGCATTCCTGGGAGTAAACTCATTGAATAACATGAAGCTTATGTCTGAATAGACCTGTTTAGGATTGATCCCAATGCGTTCTTCTGTTCTGTAATGTTATCTCACCATAATGTTTATATTTTTCTTCTGTCGGGTTAAAGGGATTTCCTTAACATTATTAGTGAACTGTGCAGAATTTGCAGCTGTAGTAAATATCTTCAGTACTAACTGGCAGTGTTTCACTAGTCAGGGTAATTGCACAGCCATGTGGGGACTCATAGATCCATTGACCTGGAAAACAAGATCTGTTTCAATTATATAGAACTGTTCCCTGTGCAACCAGCTACAATTCTCGCAGCCACTGTAGCAGGAAGCAGGCTGGGGTAGTTCCCTGGAACAACCAAGAACTGCCCACAAAGTCCCTCTCTCCAATCTAGGAGGGGTGACAGGACTCCTCCTGCTGTTCTCCAAGCCCATGCAGAGGGAGAAGTAGGTGAGCAAAAGTACTATTATGGGAAGGGGAAGGAACATGGGGCACAAACCCCTTCTCTTCATGACTGAAGCCCAAGGAGGGTCTGCCAGATATGTCCAAGTCCCAAGGGGAGCTTTCCCACAACAACAGCACATTTGTTACCTATGTATATGGTGTTCAATAAACATCCAATATTAGGCTTGCCAATCCCCAGGTCTGGGCAGGGGATCCCTCCCCATGTAGCTTTAGATCTCAGGCAGGTTCAGAAGCTTGCAACTGCTTCTGTTTTGGAAAGGGTGTATGTGCCTTTAAATGTCAGTGAGACTGAAGCTGGGGGGGCAAGCAAAAAGAGAGAGGAAGCAAGAGAGCCCAATACCTCTGCTCATTTTGCATTCCTTTCAGAATCCATTTGCATAGTAAAAGGGATAGTAAAGAGTTAATTAGAACCTGAGTGTGGGATGGAGGAAAACTCCACCCCTAGACCTCTTTCTCTGTAAGTTGTTTGAAATATAGACCACCCATCTACTCCCTCCAGCTATGCTCTCCCAAACCCTGATGGACATTTAAACAAAGCTACTTTCTAACAGTCAAGGCCATTGAGGAGACATTTACAATCATAAAGATGTGTTACCATTCTCTTCGTCATGTTAGATAGGATAAGGCACCACCATTGGAAGCCAAGCCCACAACAATACTTAGCTTGTGGAGTAATATCATCTAGTTGGTGGGAAAGACCTAGCCTTTTCAGGGCTTCATTTTGTACAGCCGTATTGATTCAAAAGTCAGTTCAATGGGTCAGCAAATGAGTTCTGAGGATCAGTTCTAATGAGCAGTGGCTCGAGGCTGAACAGCACCCTAGGCAGGATGCCCTGCCCCCTCTGAAAGCAGCGAGGAGCAGCCGCACACCTTTGCCACATAGCACACTGTGTGGCTGCCCTAGCTCCGCCCCTGTGTCTGACACAGCCGGCAGAATGATGGGCAGCCCCACGGCACACTCTGCAGTGCAGGCATGCGGTTTCCCCACAGTCACTTTCACCAGTATTTCCCTTGCCACAAAGGCGAGGGTGAGTGGGAGGCCCATTCCAGCGCCCTCCTGGGGCTCACACCAGTGCCCTTGCCAGGGCCACACCTCAGGCAGCCGTCTAGGTTGCCTAGTGGAAGGGCCAGCCCTGGTTCTAATCACAAAGTCTTGAAGTATTGTGCCTTGCTGTGGGTCAGGAAATAGTTTTGTTTTACTGGAATTCTACTTTTTGTACAAAGGGTTCATAGTAGACTTATGTAATTTTTTTTGTGATAAACATTTTTTTATTATTCTGTAACATATTATATTAATATTCAACTATTATTAAAAAGTTAGTACCAATACATCATATCACATTTTCCACTCCCCCCCCCTTTTTGTGACTTCCACCAATGCATTTTACTTAAAATACTAAAAGAAATGAAAGGTAGTTTTAACATTTTAAGAATCTTCATAAAAATCTTATAACTATAGTAAAATAAAAATAAGGAAAAAACCATTTACTATAATTATCATTCATCTTCATTATAATCCTTTAGTCCACAATCCTTATAAAAATAAAATTGAAGAAATATATATTCCCATAGTCTCATTTTTAACTATAGTCCATTTGCTATTCCCCTAGCATTCAACTAATGTCAAAAATCACCAAATGTCCTTTAACCTTCCATTGTTTTTCAACATATTTCTGAAATTTTCCCCACTAATTTTTAAACTTTTCTATATCATATTTTTTTAAGATTCTTGTAAGCTTGTCCATTTCACTCCAATGCATAATTTTCATAATCCAGTCCCACTTTTCTGGTATTTTGTCTTGTTTCCACATCTGCGCATATAATGTCCGTGCAGCTGAAAGCATGTACCAAAGTTCTGTCTTGTTTCAGAAAATTTTCCATTTGTAATCCCAACAAAAAGATTTCTGGTGCCTTCTTTATGTTGTAACCCAGAATCTTTGAAATCTCTTGCTAAATCATTTGCCAGAATTGCTTTGCTATTTCACAAGTCCACCACATGTGGTAGAAAGATCCTTCATGTTTTTTACATTTCCAACATCTATCCGACACCTGATTGTTCATTTTCGACAGTTTCTTAGGAGTAATGTACCACCTATAAAGCATTTTAAAACAGTTTTCTTTAATATTATTACATGTCGATATCTTCATAGAGTTCTTCCATAAGTACTCCCATTGTTCCATCTGTATTTCTTTGTTTATATTTATCGCCCATTTTATCATTTGAGATTTAACTACTTCATTTTCTGTAGACCATTTCAATAATAATTTATAAATTCTTGAAATCAATTTTCCATTATCGCCAAACAGCATTCTCTCCAGTTCTGTTTGTTCTTGTCTTACTCCATCATTTCTAATATCCTGTTCAATCAAACTTTAAATTTGTTGCAATTGAAACCAATTATACATATTCCAATTCTTCCGCTGATTTTAATTCCACCTTACTGCCGTGTATTTTTAACAACTGTTTATATGATAACCATTTCTCTTCATTAATATCTGAATATAATTTTATTACTTCTGTTGGCACAATCCAAAGCAGTTTCCTCTCATCCCCATATCTTTTATATTTCGACCAAGTTTTTAACAAAGTACTTCTTATATAATGATGTAAGAAAAAGCCGTCCATCTTACTTTCCCATAACACAGATATGCATGCCAACCAAAAACATTTCCATGGCCTTCTAATGTTAATAATTTTTCTATTTAATAACAACATCCATTCCTTGATCCACACCAAGCAAACTGCATCATGGTATAACTAGACTTATGTAATCTTGAAATATAATAAACATATGACTAGTAGCAAGTGAAGTACATAGGTAAGTCAGCAGCAGACAGCTCTCAGGGAAGTCAATGAACCATTGGTCATCTGCACAGGGCTACTGGGAAATGTATGACTAGTGCTACTTTAGAATGGAGGGAGTTTCTCTAGCAAACAGCAGAGGTGTAAGTCACTTAGATTTTTGGACCTCCCTCTCCTCCACCACCCATGTGCATCTATCCCCTGCTTGCTTATGACCCCACCCCCACTCACAGTCGACCACACACTCTGTCTTCAGTAACACTGGGTGGTGTGTGTGTCTACAAGTGCTGCTGTTTTGACCATTAGGAGTACCACTTGCATCACCTGCACATTCTACCATGATGGATCTGGGTGCTGGGGGAGTGCTTGCAAATGAGGAAACTAGGTGATGGGACACAGGTAGATGGTAAAGAAGGTGTGCAGAAGGGAGCCAGAGCCAGAGAGCTCTACAAGAAACTCTGGGTCCTGGCAGATGCCTTGCCTCAGGGTATGCTGATACTGGCCCTGAATATGTTGTTCAATGTTATGAAATATTCCATACCAATGGCAAATGGAATTGTGAGGTGGGAGTATTTACTTTGTTTAATACATGTGTATGATGTTAGAAATTATCCATAAGTGAGATAATATATGTGCAACTATATTAGGATTTGTGCTATATGAGATCAACTGGGTCTAGTGATATGGTAGTCCTTGTCATAAACTCATAAACAGAAGTACATTAGATAATTTAGACATGGAAGATAAATTTGTCATTATTATTTAATCAATATGAGTATTGTTGGCTGCTGATCTCACCTTTTGCTATTTTCAGCAAGAACTGTCTCCAAGTTTTAATTTTTTAAGAAATACAATAGATGTTGGCGGAGCAGAACTTTGCTATGACCTATATTGCAACATTCTTATTGCATTTCACAGGTCCTCCAGTAAACGTTACTTGCAATATTTTTATCAACAGTTTTGGATCAGTCACAGAAACCACAATGGTAAGTGTGGCAATGCCACTGGCACTGAAACGACAATCCTTAACATATGTCATAAACCCAACCTGTCAATTTTTTTTTCTATTTATTGTTCAATTTGCAGGTCCTCCTGTAAATGTTACCTGCAACATATTTATCAACAGCTTTGGTTCAATAGCAGAAACTACAATGGTGAGTGGGAATGACCATTGAAGCCATCTTGTGAAGGGGTGTGATGTAATAGAAATATTCTTGATGCCAGTGCCTCAGCTGCTAGGGAGACTTGAAATGTATACTATTAACTTCAAGACAACCGTAGAGTATAATTCATGGTTCACACATGTTACAATTTGATTTAATAAGATGCATGCATGTAACTCTAACCATGACTTAAAACCAACAATATCCACCTTCTTTAGCTAATACACCCCATCAAACCCTCAATGTAAGACAATGTCCCTCTAGTATGCAGTATTCTTTTGCTATGGTATATCAAGAGAGGAAATAAACAGTAGTGCATCATAGGAGAAGTAAGTGAGCGTGTAGGTCTGATCTATGGCATACCCAGGCCTCTTCTTATTCCCACCTACATAGCATAGATAGCTATTGTTTGTGCTACTTGTGACATCCAGTGCTTTTTTGGTAGAAAATGTCCAGCAGGAACTCATTTGCATATTAGGCCATGCCCCTGATGCCAAGCCAGCTGAACTGCATTCCTGTACATTCCTGCTCAAAAAAAGCCCTGATGGCATCCATGATCAAGATTGGCCACTAGTAACTTTACAGCTCTCAAAGGTAAGGCAGAAGCCTTTCCTCTCCCTGCAGTGGTGTTCTCTGAGCCCAAATCAGCTCTCCTTCATTTTTTAAAAAAATCCCTCCCAGCTGTGGGGAACATGAGTTAGGTCCGTGGAACCTAGATGGAACTCTTTTAAAACAAGCACAGCTAGTATGGTCCTTAGTTTGAACCCTTGAGGCAACACGGATTAATATAAGCAGTGATGAGTGTCTGCAGTTGCTTCTCCTGCATTGCCGTGAATTGCCACTCATTCATCCCCATACACACCCACAGGGTTTTTCTTTTTGTAGAGTTCAAGAAAATGGTGCCCTGACAATAACAGATGTGCAGCTTAGTTGATTTAAATGTTGTTTTAAACTATGTGTAGTTACCTGTTTTCAGGCAGGATCAACAGCACTCCTAAAAGAGCAAGTTCATTTTTAATGTAAGTGCTAAAATAGAGAAGCCCCAAATGTAAAGGATGAAGAAATAGAACACCATCACGTAAGCATAGATCAAAGGGGCTTTTATTCTTTTGCTGCTATTTCAATTCAGTGCCACAGATATAGCACTGATTGCTTGCAAATCTTCCTGTGGCCATTGAAGTGCATTTAAAAACACACAACCACGTGATATCGCAACAAGGGGCCTTTCTCTGAAATGCTATTTCAACACTATTCACAAAAAAAACCACAACAATTTTAGGTGGTTGAGAGGCTGTAGTATTAAGGCTTGCACTGCTGGAGCCTGGCTTTGAGGGACAGGATCACCAGGAACAGCAGAAGGGTCATTTGGGACTGAAGCAGGAGCTGAGAGGTGAGAAAACTGCTTTCTACAGGTAAAAATCCTTCTGCCCATGGAAACATGGTGCTGGATCCAAGCCTCTGTGTCACCATCTACTCAGGAAGTCTGAAGACCCCCAGATAGGCCCTGAGCGTCGGTTACAGTTACTCAATAGCATGTAGTGGGTAGCAAGACCAGATAATAAAACCAGAGCACATGTTCCAGAGAAGGGTGAGGGATTAACCCCTGTGTGTTGAGAAGAATTCCCAGGGAAAGTAATCTGACCAAGTCCAGAGTTTAAACAAGCCCTTATCTGAAGCAGGGCTTAATGACCGCTGCACGTTCCTCTCCTAGCGCAAAGGCAAAGTTGCAAGGAATTTATGGAGGCAGAACATTGGCTAACAGTTTAACTTTATTTTGCTCTGAATGGTCTTAAATTATGCCCTTTGTTTTCTCCACTTGAAACTCTTCTGAGTCTGAACATTATGTCAGACATCTCAAGGGGTCCAATTTAGGGCCTAAGCTATCTTTTTTGGATTCAAAACCTTATAATTTCTTGGTGAAGGTAATCATGGAGTCACACAGAATACAACCAGTGCATATCTGGGGGCCTTCAGACTTCCTGAGTAGATGGTGACACAGAGGCTTGGATCCAGCACCATGTTTCCATGGGCAGAAGGATTTTTACCTGTAGAAAGCAGTTTTCTCACCTCTCAGCTCCTGCTTCAGTCTCAAATGACCCTTCTGCTGTTCCTGGTGATCCTGTCCTTCACAAGCAGAATTTTGGGGACATTTGGGGCTGTAGTGGGAGGGATGACAAAATAATGGGGCTCATACACTATGGAAATGTTTTGCTAGATCCAAAACAACATCTGAAGAGTCACTAATAGGTTCACATGACATTAGAAAACCTAAGTTCCCTGACAAAGTATGCTGATGTAAAAGCAGAAGTGTGAAAAAGAACCAGTCCATAATTCGAAAGCTGTTGTGACTTCTTCCTAATATATGCAAGTGCACACAAGAGAAATATTTTGAGAATGACACCTAATATGAATTATGTACTGCATAGATTTTGTAAATTGTCCCTTTAATCGATTTCTCTGGAGAAAGTGCTGTGAACCTAGGCATGAGTTTCTGCAGGGGTATCCCAGAACCTTCCATTGGCATATCTGTTGAGAGAGAAGGAATGGCACAATGTGAAACAGTAAAAATCCTGCATGTCACTAACTTTACAAGATGGCATTCAATGAAAATATTTGCACGACCCAATGCTGATTGCATTAATCAGAGTCCTCCATTGCTTTGATGAAGTCCCCCTGTTGCATTTTATTGTCTACCAAATATGTTAATGTGTGCCTTTTCAATGTTCATTATTGCATTTCTGCTAACAAAAGAAGGCTAAACTTTGTAGTTCAAACAAAGAGTGTTGGCTGCCTTGTGTGCTTTGTTTGTAGTACCTGCAGACAGCACTGAAGGAGCACTGCTCAGTTCAGTGTTGTTCCTATGTCTAATGTGAGCTTCCAAAGTCACCTCTTTAATGAGTAGCTTTGAAATATGTTTATAATATCCTTCTAAAGGCAGACATCAATAACTGTTCATCTGCTTTGCTTTCCAACATAACTTTAATTATGTGATAAATAGAACTGCATCCTTGGGTAATATGAAAACATGACTTTATAGAAGTTACGGTGTTTTCACAGAATGGTCTTCTTGACAGGTTGGATGCAAAAGACTGAGCTTCACAGCACAGTTTATGGATATACTATTGGACTGCAAATCAGTATAAAATTATCCATAGTACAATCCTAAACAGAGTTATATTTTTCTAAAACCATTGACTTCAATGGACTCTGCTTTTGATTGCACTGTGTGACTCAGAAGACCAGAATGCCCCGAAGATACTGAACATTTCAGGTCTTTTCAGAATACTAAGAGGAAGTTGTATTTGCAAATATTTGAAAGCTGACTTTAACAAGGAGAGCTACAGCTCTATTCCTCTAAAATTGCTGGAGGACTCACTTTAAATAAAAGTATGAAAAGATGTTAGGCACAACTATTAATGATTTGGACTAGAAAACAGGTTTTTTTACCACAAATCTAGCCATTGCTGTATGCATTAATGAGAGGAAATAATCACAACATATTGTTGGTGCTATTTAACCCTGCACAAATTAACCCCACACAGATTAAGTTTAACCATAATAAATTCTAGAAGTGCACTAAGATCTCAGCAGATTTCTTATACTGGAAGAAAATAACTTTTAGACATCATTTGAATGATAGGAATTAAATTACCAAGAAATCACAAGAACATTTTGTTAATTCTTGTTTATAAAAATTATTTACTTTTCTCTCCACTGTATGGTTAACTGTCACTAAAAAGGCTATTGCAAAAATGGTGACATTCTAAAAGCCTAAACTTAGAATAAATATATTGTGAGTGAGATTGTACAATGAATATTTGCATTTTATTCAAATTCTAATTTTAAAAAGAAATTTAAAAACTTCCCTGCTCTTCCTTCCTGGAGACTTTCTCCAGAAGAAGTCTTTCTCCAAAAGAAAATTTTCATCCAGGAGAGCAAGGCTCCTGACTTAACTGGTAGGATCCAGCTCTTAAGTCGTAGTCTCCCAAGCCACCAAAAAGTGGGGTTATAATAATGGGCAAATTTCCCATAATTTGCTGAAATATATACAGTTGGTTCATTCACACTTACTATTTTGAGAAGCGAACTGATGCAGGTCTCAAAATGTTTGTGAATGTCCCAAAAGAATCCAATCAGAGAAATGAAGTTTGGATTAGAAGTTGTTGGGATTATAAAAGGTTATAAAATGGGGTTGGTGGGGTTATAAAAGTTAGAGGGTTGGAGATGTTGGTTTGTATTATAATGAAGGTTTAAGTAAGGCTTCAGATATGTAATGTGATGAGCCTATAACTGTATCATTTACATATCATTTTAAATTTAAAAAGGGGGGGATCTCAGATCAGAATTTGATGGTTCTGTATTAAGGTTCCGTAGAAAGAGATTGTGAGACCTCCCACAACAGTATGCAGTAATTTAAATACGACTGGACTGTTGTGATCATTTGTTCTGATGTTAGAAAATATGTGGTAAATTGCAGATTGTTCATTCCATGCATAAATATTTTTATTGCAGGAGTAAAGATTATTTCCACACACACACACCCTCCTTAAATATGAAATTATACTTCAGGCTCATTTTTATGCAGCCCTTTTTATTTGCAAGCATGTTGTTTGTGGTTTTAGATATAGCTAATGTCACAATTTAACAATAACTAATTGTGTGAAAGAGAGGACAATATCATTTCTGGATTTGGGATTTGACACATAGTTCATAATATTTTGAATTATTCTTAGTTTAAAAAAATATGTTCAGCTTTTTTGGAGGTTACATTTTATCTGTGGCTTGTTTTTTTACATACCACCCCCCCCTCAAAAGACAAAGATGTTTCCAAAATATTGTTGGTATTTTTTCTTTTGGTTTTTAAAATCAGAGTTAGAAGCCAAAACAAATTAAATCAGTGGCTGTTAAATAACCCGATATCATCCAGTGCTAAGAAAGAAAAGCATTTCCAAAGTATCAAAATGAAAAAAGGCATTTTATATCATATCCAGCTGTACTATAGTATATGATATAATACATGTTTCTCCCCTCTTCCATTGTATCTTCTCAACAACAACCCTGTGTGGTAAACTGGGCTGAGAGAGATTGACTCGCCCAAGGCCACTCGGCAAGCTTCTGTGAAAGGGGGAATTTGCCCTGGTTTCCCAGGTCCTACTCCAACACTCCAACCACTATGCCATGTCACTACTACAAGTGACATTTCTCCCTAACGAAAAGCAGCTTGGGTAGCTGCAGTTTTGAGTGGTGGCATATATCCAAGGAAAGACTTTTCCTTGCCTGCCATTTTACCGTCAAAAACCACACATTCAAACTTCATCCCTTTCTGGATAGTCTTGTTCACACATTATAGTGAACACACACACACACTCTTCATAAAATAGCGCATTCCTGTACATATCAAAAATAAAACTAGGGACCAATACTTGGACAAATTTTTAAATTGTACAGTCAGCTGTGTGTATAATGTGCATGTAATGTAAAAATAACTCAATACATGTACAAAGAAAAAAAGTGTGCACTGTAAATGGATTGAAGTGTACATTGTACATTCATCCACTGTATTAGGACTATTATGCAGGGTAAGTACGTGCTGCTTGGTATCAAGATTTTTGTCCCCATTCCACTCGACTCAGCCTGCATAATTGTTGGATTAGTTGAGCCTAGCAGAGAAAGAAGGCAAGGCATCAGCAGCTCTATTATAGCACCCAAGTACCTTTGCCACCACGAAGGTACTTCCTACTTGCCTCTGACAAGTCAAAATACTCGGACTCTGAACTAGAGTAGAAATTTGGCATGGAAATCATAGCCTGGCTGCTGGACTTTAGCTAAACAAAAAGCCCATTCATGAAGTAAAGGAAGTGATCTAGAACAGTAGCAATTTTGCCAAAAACCTATATCTTCACAATAGTTAATGCTATGGCTGGAATTAATATAAAATGTGCCTATCATTTTGGTTCAGAAAATGTAGCTCTTGCCTCTTGGTGCTGTGCGGTTATTTTAAAAGAGCTTGACTAGATTACCATTTTATGGATTTGCTATCTCAGTTTCACAAAAGGAGTTATTTAGATGAAACAGCATCCATTTTGAAGGCAGGGGGAGAGAAAACTTAGCAGTGCTAATTTAGTTGGGAGCCAAGGGAGAGTTTGCCTACCTGCAGTCTCCATGAGAAAGAGACTGTCATCTGAAGCTCTCGTGACAGTGATTGGAACATGATATGTCCTAGGAATACCACTGAGTTTTAAGCCACACAGGAAGTAGAAGTGTTCCGGTGATGGAGGGTAAGGAAGGAGGTTCATCCAGTTGGACAAACCAGGGGAGTACTCAGAAGGAATGAGTGAGGAGAGACAATAGGCAGCATGTTTGAGTAGAATTAAACCTGGCTGGCCCAGGGCAGCTAAGCATGACAGAAAGGATCTGAGAAAGATGTCATTCCTTTCCCTGTCAGAACACATGGAGGGGACTGTCCCTTGCCACCTATATCCTCAGATGGACTCTTGCAGTAGGATGAAACGACAATGAAGTTCATCTGTTAGAGGGTGAAATACATCTGTGATACAGTCATTTACCTAACCATAAACCCTCTCTAACTTTCAGGCAGGTGTGACATTCAAAGGAACCCATTAAAACTAGTATTTTTGACACAGTTCATTTTCATTTGTTTCATACGGGTGCTGTTTCACAAAAATGATTCCCCAAAGGAAACTAAGATGACGTCAACATGTCAGTTCTTTACAAGTTCAGAAACAAATGTCTGTATCATCCCCATGATATCTGTCTTCAAAGATAAAGGTGACACCCCACCTGATAATTCGGTCATCAGTATTAGTCTCAGAGTCTGAAAGCACTATGAAATCTAACCTGGACTAGAGGTTTAATGACCTGTGTGTGTGTGACATTTCTGTAGGACTACAGAGTGAACATTTTTTTGAGGCAGCAATGGAACGACTCACGTCTTGCCTACAGTGAATACCCTGATGACTCCTTGGATTTGGATCCATCTATGTTGGACTCTATTTGGAAACCTGATTTATTCTTTGCCAATGAAAAGGGAGCCAACTTCCATGATGTTACCACAGACAACAAACTTCTGAGAATTTCCAAGAATGGGAAAGTGCTGTATAGTATCAGGTAAACCTGCTCCTATAGATGTACATGTTATTTTTTACTGTGAGTTATATCTAGGGGTCCCAATCCTCCCGCTCTGGCGGGAGACGCCAGGTTTTCCAGTCTCTTCCCCCGCTCCCCCCAAAAACGGCGGCGGGGGGAGGGGAGGGAAACGGCGCCTTCTGCAGATTCAGAAACGAATCTGACTCTGCAGAAGGAAGTTCTGAGAAAGAGGTGTGCGTGCGTGTGTGAAGCGGCACGCGCAGGTTTCTGTTGCATGCGCAGTGGCTGAGGCTCTGTTCGAGAGAGCGCGCCATGCCGTTGAGGCGCAGGCTGAGGGAAGGCGGGTCGGCCAGCTCGCGGCTGCCTGGCCTCGGTCTGTGGCGGCTCCGGCGCCCTCAGGACGTTCCAGAGTCCCCGGGGCTATGACCTGCCTCCCTGGCTTCCTCAGCGGTGGCTCTCCCTGCGCCGCCCTCCGCTCCCTAAGTTTCCCCTCCTCGCCTCCACCGGGCTCCCCGCGCCTTCCTCGGCGCAGTCGTCGCCCTCGCCACGGCACCTCAGCGCGGAATCAGTCGTCCCTGGGATCTGTGACTGTCAGCCATGAACACAGATGCCTGTCTCTTGATGAAATTAGATGGGGGTATGTGAAGAGAGCAAGCACACACACACACACACAGAGCTCTTATGGTTTTTTCTGTGTGCTACACGATAGTGATCTGTTTGGAAGCTACAATGCCTTTTAAAATTTAACTATGCCTCTCTTCCTATATTTCCTTCTGTATATAGTAGGCCAAGGGCTATTTTAAGTTTTAGATTTGGAAACATGTTTTCTTTCTGGCATGATTAGGGCTGTTTGTTTTCTGCCAGCTGCTGGTTAATATTTGGGCGGGGGGGGTGGGTGGGTTAACATTAGAATAGGCAATAAGCAACTTTAGCTTGACATCTATGTAAATGAAGAGTTATATGAAAATAGTCTGTGCCCTATTTTGTGCCCTCAGAGTTCTTGTTTCACATTCACAGTAGAGGAGCTTTTCCTTTATAGAGTGTCACAAGATTGCTAGAAACTATTTTAATAGCTATTTTTGCCATTTTGAATGTGAAGTAAGGTATAAAAACAGCAGGTTGGACCAGGGGGTCCAATTCTATGAGCCCCAAAAGAAGGTGCCCCTATCCTTCATTATTTCCTATGGAAGGAAGGAATTGAAAAGGTGTGCTGTCACTTTAAATGTGATGGCCAGAACTCCCTTTGGAATTCAATTCTGCTTGTCACAGCCTTGATCTTGGCTCCACCCCTAATGTCTCCTGGCTCCACCCCCAAAGTCTCCTGGCTCCACCCCCAAAGTCCCCAGATATTTCTTGAATTGGACTTGGCAACCCTAGTTATATCACAGAACATAACAGGAATATACTATTTTTGTTTCTTTTATTTATACTTTAATGAGGCCTAAGCACAGCAGGGTGGGGAAAAATCTGCTTCCTTCACCTTGCAAAATTCATGCTCTTCTTAGATTAGTAATGGAAAAACAAAACTTGCTAGCTTTGCAGAAAAACATGAAAAGATCCAGGAACCCTATACTGATTTGCACTAGTAATTCACATCTGCATAATTTGGAACCACTCTTTTAATAGCTGCACTGAGTAGCTCCTCTTATTCTCCTGTGAGTGATGAATTCTGGTTTTAGAATGTCAGAAAAACATCTTAAATAGGGATTTTCTGCCTTTGATGGAATATTTGTTTATTTAATTTTTGTTTTAAAAAGTCACCTTTTCACCCAATTGGAGTACACAAGATGGCAAACATTAGCATTAAAATATTTGAGCAATTAAAATACGTTTAAAATTCTAAAATAATTCAATTTAAATCACATAAACCTGATCCTCCCCTTGACTTCAGTGCTGCTGCTTACTTACTTACTTATAAATTACCTAGTATTATAGTATTAATGTGGTTCAAAAGAGCCCAGTGGGTTTCCTAGCTTACACTAACTTTATGGATCTTAAAATACAATGCATAGCAGCATGCGTTACATGAGGCAGGCTTTGGTTAACTTAGCATGTGCAATTGCAGTACACTTTCTCAATGAGAGTCAGTTAATCAGGACACATGCAAAAAATCAGAATGATAAAGAGCCTTAAAATAGTAAGGCGAGGGGGGGGGGGATAGTAAGGTGTAAGCATATATTGTGCAAATGATCTACACAGCATACATTTCATAAGATAGTTAACATGCTTCATTGGGTTATTAATGGCTTAATATTTGCAATGAGCCTCGAAGATGAAAAGTCCACTTACTGTTAACAGAGAAAATTAATCATAATTTCTAAATTCTTCCCTCTCTGGCTCTGTTCCCCCTCCTTTCCATTAGCTACTTAATTGTTTGGTGAACTGTTTGCAGCTATTATGTGAGAATGCGCACATTTGTCTTAAGTGTATTAAGGATTCAAGGCTTCCTCTCATAAACAATTGTTGATTTGCAGTATCTGTGTACTCTCCTCCCTAACCCCTAAAAGAACAGCTTTGCTATCAGTTCTTTGATCATTTATCTCCACGATAAAAGAAATTTATCCATTCTAGGGTTGTCATTCCCCAGGTCTGGTGGGAAATCCACCGGTTTGGGGAGCTGTTTCCTTGGTGTCTATTTCATTGGAGTGCTGCTTTTGCCAGAGGCACCACTTTCCAGCATGACTGGGAATTCTGTGGTCCTCCCGCTCTTCACCACCCCCTGCCAAGTTCCCAGGCTTGCCAGGGCTCTCTGCTGCTGTCTTCCTCACTCCAGAGCTTCCTTCCACACTCCCATCTTTGCTCCTGCTTCTGGGCTTGGTGAGTGGTCTTCAGGCTGGGCCCTCTGCCTTGGCCTCTTGGCTGGTTGCTCTGCAAGGGCTGGAGGGCATGGATCCCCCATGCCCCCCCCCCAATGTCACTGACACGATAACATCACTTCTGGGTGATATCAGGTATCGTGGATGTCCCTGCCCTCTCCTGTTGTACACTGCCCCAGATCCGCCCACCAGCGGATCTCCTGTTGTACACTGCCCCAGATCCGCCCACCAGCAAGAGGAAGGGCCCTGACAACCCTAATCCATTCCTCTCTTTTAACTTTCTTCAGCCTCTGAATTCAGATCCTAAAGACAGAACTGGAAATGTCCCACTTATATTGTTGGATCATATAGCCCTATAGTGGGTTTTAAAATGATGATGATGATATCTAAACTGCCCTCCCTTGGAGGACTCAGGGCAGTGTACAACATATTTAAATAGAATTCAGTTAAAACATCAGCACATAAATACATTTAAAACCAGCTAATCAGTACATAAATTTAAAATTTTAAATGAATTTAAAACCAGCTAATAAATTTAAAACCAGCAAGGATGTTCTGTCTGGGATGGCATCCTGCATATGGTCACTCCCTCTAAGGGCAGGGTCATAGACCAGATGAGATGGCAAAAACTGTTGCTGTCCTCAACCATAAGCCTGATGGAACGTCTCTGTTTTACACACTCTATGAAATTGTCCAAGATTCCATAGGGCACAGATGTCTCCAGATAGAGTTCCACGAGGCAGGAGCCAGGGATGATAATGCCCTGGCTCTGGTTGAGGCAAATGGACATCTTTTGGGCTCAGGAGTACCAATAAGTTTTGGTCTTGTGAGAGTAATGCTCTTGGGGGACATACTGGGAGAGGCAGTTCCATAGGTACATTGGCCTCCATAGATAAGGAGGTATCCAGAAGCATACCCAGACTCTTGACCACTGATGCCAGGTTTAATTATACAATATTAAGAGCTGGGAGTTGACATCCCAGCCTCAGTTTGCTCCCACCCAGACACAGGTCTTCCGTCTTTGATGGATTCCATTTCAGTTGGTTCTATTGGAGTCATCCAACCACAACCTCCAACCCCTCAGCCAGATTTAGTGGGGCAGCAGTGGGACAGCCAACCATCAGCAGATTCAGCTGGGTGTCATCAGCGTACTGATGGCAACCCAGCACAAAACTCCATACCAGCTGGGTGAGTGGACTCATATGGATGTTAAACAGCATAGGAGAGAGGACTGCCCTTTGGGGGATCCCACACATCAGTGGGTGTCAGGGAGATACCCTCTCTTCTAATAATGGACAACTGAGGTAGTCCACTCCAAGGTTACCCCTTGAACTCCTACATTGGTCAGGTGGTGGGCCAACAGGTCATAGTCTCCCATGTAGAATACTGCTGTTATGACATGTTATGATATTGTTGGCCATTTTACATATTGTGAAAATACTTTTGCAGTAAAAACACATTCACACGTTCTTAGTTTACTTTCAGGAAGGGCAAAGCAATGCCATAATGATTACTAGATATGATAAAGCTTCACTGGCAAATCTCAGTGGCAGAACTAGCAGCCTACCATTGCACACAATAAACATGCTGTCTCTTAACCAGCACTGTTATCACCTGTTTAAACTCGGGAAGAAACAGAATGCTTCTGTTTGCTTGAGTGACATCAGACATATCTTACTCGAGGCAACAGTGCAGCTGGGTGCTATTTGGAACACAGATGGATAATTTTCTTGACATTTGTCCACGCTGCAAAAGTAATATTTCAGGATGTCATATTAGATTTGCAAAATTGAGAAGCCTGAATGAAAGTTAACCTGAAACAGAGTAAGCATAAATCATGTTCTGTGTTGAATCAAAAGCATATAATCTCCCAGCTGTATTCTGTTGAGCAGAAACACATCCTTAATGGAGATTCAGCATGAAACATTAGTACTGGAATCTCTGGACAGAAAGATTTTACTCTTAGAGTTCTCCAAATTAATCCAGAGAAGTGCTGGGGTTTCCCTGGTGGCTTAAATGTGTCAGATGCAGAAGGTCCACACACACACTTTTAAAAGCTTAAAAGTTCTGTGTAAATAGATAAAGGACTGTGAAGAGTTAATTTTTCACAGAGCCAGAGAGCCTTGAATGACAGGCTGTTTTAAGAGATCTGATTGGTTAGTATCAGCTGAACAGAGAAAGACTTCTGAATTGGAAGAAAATTCCCTACCCAATCAAACAGGGAGTTAGCTCTGAAGATTGCTGAGATCCCTGGACTGATATGGTTAGAAACAGCCTTTAGAGACCTTAAGACTGATTACAGACCAACACTTTGGGTTGACTCAGGGATGCCTCTGAAGTCGACCCCCCAAAACCAGCCAGATGGCAACATCTGCCACCCGCCCCCGACCCACACTTACCCCGTCCTGAGAGACGCTCCAACCACCTCAAAAAGGAACCACTCAGAAAGTGGGGACGGCTCGCTGGGGCGGCTCTGAGGTGGCAGCTAGCCGTCTGGAAGGCTGGAAAGTGCCTTACGAGCACCCGGGGAGCCGCGAGCGGGGCGCATGAGCGTTCCAAACGCTCTCTGGCCGCCCAAGACCCACCCTTCCTCCAGCACCATCCGGAAGCTCCAGATAGCTCTTCTTCTGGGTGGCTTTCTTCAGGGCGGCTGCAAACTGGCTGGCTGTTATCAGCCTAAGAGTCAGTTTAAAAGTCAAGATGAGTACTGGTGCTTCAAGAGAAGGGGTTTGGGTACCAGAAAGAGCACACCAGACTTCTGGAAATCAGAAAGTGTACTGGAGTGTTTCGGAAAACTCAGGAGGAAAAGCTTCTCAACATAAAGATTTGAGTACCTGTGAATAGCTTAAGAAACTCTCCTTATCCTGAAACATAGGAACTAAAGTCTGTGTATGTGCTGACTTTACCTCAGAGTTATCTATACTGAAACCTCAGAAATTTCAACCCCTGATTTCACTTGACCTTTTGTTTGTATGTTAAGTAAAATATTTTGTTTATTTTGAATTTCAAAGTGCCCCAAAGTGCCATTTTAATTTGTTTAAGTTAAAGGGCGATCCTGACCCTTCTCTCAGGCTCCTGGACTGAAGCAGCAGTAAAACACCATATTGAGACAGGGTGGGACCGTCAGAGTTCTTCAGGAAAGAAGAAAACACACCACTAGGGCTGTTCAGTCAGTAAAGGGGAAAAGAAATGGAAGGAAAACCTTGCCTCTGAGGGAGGGAAGTGGACAGAACTGTCATACACACACTCATCCCAACTGTTCATTATTAGGATGATCATCTAGTTCAGTCACCAAAGGATTATTTTCTTCCTTAAGTATTTGCATGATTAAAACATCTCTGGAAAAGCACACCCAAGTATTCATTTAGATTTTCTAATGCACATGGGGAATTCCCTAATCATGTTTATGAGAGTCTTTAATGCTGTTAGCCTCAGGAAAAAGATAACCTTTTTTAGTTAATGACCCTAAGGGACAGCTGTACGTGATCATCATGTAATGGCATGAATCTGCCTACAGGGGGAGGATGTACTTGTAAACAAAAGTGGAACATAAAGACAAAGGGAGTTAAACCATGTCCTTTTCCACACCTTGTCTTAAAAGAGACTTCTTAGCCCCCTGTTTTCATTACATGTGAATAGGAAGACCCATGGAAATGCATTGCAGTTATTTATGACTATTATTTGTTTCCATTACCTGCTTTCTTGGGTTGTTAGTCATTTCCCTGTGCCAGTCCTACAAGTGAGCATTTTAATTATGAGATGGAATCTCTTTTACCTATCTGACTCAAATATGGCAAGGAGGGTATATCGGGTAAGAAGAGTACATTGGGTACACAGTCCCTGAAAATGCCACACACAAACAGGGGAAACAAGTTACTGCTTGGTGGGGGGGGGGCAGAAAAACAAATATAAAAGAGGAAACAAAAGTGTGTAAAACTTAAAATAAAGAAAAAGAATAACATTTCTAAAAATGAATTGAACATGAAATCATTACTTTACTGGGCACAGTGCATAATTAATTGATGGCTTCACTCTAAGAGTTGTGACAGGGCTCTCTTTTGGCACTAATGAGAAGAATAGTTCTGAGTTGAAAAAGCCTTTTCTAATATATATCTTTCCCCTGGGGGAGAACAGCATCTCCGTGCATAAGGCTGAGAGCACCTGCTTCAGCCAATGGAAAGGTGAAACCACTTGAAACTTCTGTTGTGGTTTTTTTCCTTTAAAAAGAAATTAAAGACTTCTGTGAATGATAGATGTTTCAATAGCCATTAATTTGATAGCTCATGACTGTCTTCATGTTCTGCTGCTCAGCTTTTTAGAAACATCTGCTGGAAACTAGATAGACCTTCAGTCTGATCTGGCAACAGTGTTTTGTATTATTCTATACATGGTTGGGTGTAAGAATTGACTCAGTGCTGAATGGAAGAAAGCTGAAGTTAAGGTGTGCACTCCCTATGGCACCTTTCTACTCCATGTGTATTATATGCCATTAAGTCAATTTTTGGTGTCCCTTTGAATTAATGATTTCCAAAACTTCCTATCATTAACAGCCTTGCTCAAGTCTTACAAACTGAATGCCACAGCTTCCTTTATTGAGTCGATCTATCTCATGTTCAGTGTTCCTCTTTTCCCAATGCCTCCAAATTTTCCTTCTGTTAGGGTAAACCAAATGTTAAGATCTCTTGGGAAGGTGGCATTAAACTGTTTCTATGAAAACTAATGTTACAAAAAATGAGATTACAGGAGGCACAATCCATCAAGTTCTTGATAAGCCCCATTGAAATGAATGCTCTTGCACAGTTCTTGGTAATTGCAGTAGATTTTTCTTTAAAAGTTGATGCCAATGCACATCAATGAAGACTAAGTAGGATTGCCAAACAGATTTCCCAGAATTACAACTATTCTCGAGACTATAGGGATCAGTTCACTCCCTAGCACTAAATTATCTGCACTGCAGGCTCTGTATAGAGCAACAGAGAATATACTTCAGATCTGCAATACAGTTGTGGCTCTGGGTTGTTGTTTTTTCTCCATGCTTCAGTTTGATGACAGTAGTATTCTATAATCTAATGTTGGGATTTAAGCGGCTTTGGTTTTCCCTAGTTATGCTGCTTTATCATGGCAGAGATTAGTAAAGCAACAAGGCAGAGGTCATTTTGATGGCTGAAAGTCATCTGTCGCTGTGAAAAATGCTTCCTTTGCATGCATTCTTCCTCTTTGTAGTTATGTTCTGATGCTACTGACAGGTTGCCTTCTTTTTTTTAACATACCCTGCTCTTCCAGGAGACTCCCTCCTTTTTAAAAAAAAATTCCAGGACAAGAAAGAAAAAAATTGATCCTGATATCCTCAGCAAAACTGTATGAAATTCCTTGTTCTTTGGAATGACTTTTAAAAAATATATAAAGCTTTTCACTAAAGTTTGAGATAGCTTCCCAGAATAAAGAAGGGAAAATAATGAAGGAATGAGAAAATATCAAAAATGCTAATTGGTGCTTAATACCTTAAACAAAGACTTCAGTTCTTCTAGGTATTGGTTCACACAGCTGCTTCTATCACTATGATTACTATATCTTTGGGACAGTTTCCATGTGCATGTTCTTCATTCAATGACTGATGGAAAGCCACTGCTAACACTTTTCTATGATTATGCTTTTCTGCAAAGTCACTTCACAGATTCAGTAGCCAGTTATCAAGCTCCCCAGCCAGCATTGTGTAGTGGTTGCAGTTAACCAACTTGATTTATGCCCAAGTTTAAGAACCCCATGGTACAGAGTGTTAAAGCTGCAGTACTGCAGTCGGAGCCCTCTGCTCACGACCTGAGTTCGATCCCCGGCGGAAGCTGGGTTTTCAGGTAGCCGTAGCCGGCTCGAGGTTGACTCAGCCTTCCATCTTTCTGAGGTTGGTAAAATGAGTACTCAGCTTGCTGGGGGGAAAGCATAGATGACTGGGGAAGGCAATGGCAAACCACTCCATAAAAAGTCTGCCGTGAAAATGTTATGAAAGCAATGTCACCCCAGAGTCGAAAATGACTGGTGCTTGCACAGGGGACCTTTCCTTTTCCTTTCTCCGCAATGGGGACTTAGACTGGCTTACATTTTATTTTTACAACAACCCTGTGTGGTAGGTTAGGTAGAGAGTGTACATGACTGGTGCAAGGTCACTCCACAAACTTCCTTAGCAGAATAGGAATTTGTGTCTCCCAGATCCTAGTCTTGCACTCTAACCATTTAAACATGCTGGCTCGGACTGGGAGCTGATAGATCCAGGTTTGAATCTCTGTTTTACCATGGAAGCTTGCTGTGTGAACTTAGGTGAGTCACACACTCTCAGCTTAACCTACAATGCTGTAAAATTCTTTGAGTTTGTAATGAGAATAAAAGGACATACATTTCTAAATAAACATATGTTTAATCCACACATATGTGTCCATAATGTAATTTTTCTTTGTTCCCAATGACTGGTAGTTAAATATTGTCTGTGAGAAGACAATGTATTTGATATAAAAGTTCCCTTTGGTATTATATTTGCAATTTATCACATCTTGCTTGAATGAGATGAAGATGGTTGTGAGAATCAGGTCCAATTCAAGTGCAGAAAAGAAGTAAAGTGGTTAATATAACAGGTGTAAATAGGAATAGGCATGAACTGGGGAAATGTGGTTCATGGTTTGTGGTGTGCTCAGTTTGCAAACCACAAACCATCATGAACTTTTAGAAGCTGAATGAGCTGGTTTGGTTAATGAGGTTCATGACATGGTAGAATGCCCATCCCTGGTGTATTAGAGACACCAAACCTACAGGAGACCTCTAGGTGGCTCTCCTTTGTCTGTCCTCCACATTGGGTGAGGATTGGATCTACAGGGTCTGAGTTATGCTCCCCCAACAACATTCCCCATCCTCCAATGTTTTCAATGGGGAGGACAGCAAAAAAGATAAGAAAAGTAAGGGCAGTAGAAGCCCAGCAGAACAGAATCAAGGCCTCAGAAAATCTCTGCAGTAGAAACTGAAGATGCAGGGGGAGGGTTGCAACCCCAGAAGAATCAGTGCCACTGTGGCACTGCAAAACCAACAGGACTAAGGTCGTGAGAGACTCTCTACAGAAGAAACTGAAGGTTGATCAGGGGCATTTTTGCAAGCCCAGCAGAGCCAGTGCAATGTACAGAGTGCCTAGTAGTACCAGCGCAAACAAAAAGTGCCCAGCAGAATCCAGCACCATTGTGACTATGCCAGTTCTACAAGACTGATATGAAGTACAGAATCAAAATTCAAGCAAAGTGGGATTTGCAAGCCCAGCACAACCAGTTCAGTGAACAGGATGCCCAGCAAAACCCAGTGTCACTGTAGCAATAAAAGTTAAAGAGAACTAATGTAAATCCAGAGAATCCTTCCAGTAAAAACTGAAAGAGGGCATTCTTTCAAGCCCAGCACAACCAGTTAAGTGTACAGAATTCCCAGCAGAGTACAACCAGAGCAGTGTACAGAATGCCCAGAATGGTACACTGTAGTACTACAAACTTAAAAGGACTGATCTCAAAGCAGAGTCACAAGAAATCCAAACCTGTGGGTGGGGTTGCAAGCCCACACAACCAGTTACAATGCGCAGAATGCCCAACAGAACTGTATGCCATTGGCATTACAAGCTTAACAAGGACTGATCTCCAAACACAGAGTCACAAATCCAAGCAAAGGGGTGGGGGGATTTTGTAGCTCTATGCAAGAAAATGGGAAGCAAACATAAAGAAATCCGCAGCAAAGAGGGGGTCCGCTTGAAAGTGACATGAGTAATTTGAAACTGAGAAGAGTGTTTCTAAGGCTGGAGAATTCCATCACCATCCCTGTAGCTTTGAAGTTTGGTAAACATTTTGTTTGAGAGAAGACAATCTGTCTGGAAATGTATCCATTCATGAACCAGCATGAACTTCTGTGAACTGTTTGAAAATTCATGGAACTGCTTCAAACTTCAGTACACAAACATGAATCAGCCAAAATTCATCACGAACTTTAGTTCATGAGTCAGTTAGTGTTGATCCCTAGGTGTAAATTAACTCCTTAGGACTGTGAATTTACTTTTGAAATCCAGAGAGCCAGAATGCAAGTTCTGTCTGTTGTGTTTTATCTGTATGATGGCTCATTTGCACATGATGACAGTCATCTGATGTTGCAGCTATCAAGGGATGAAGGTGCATGTGTGGAACAGCCTGCAGTGGCCTATTTGATGAACTGCTGTCCTCAGACTGAGTCAGTGGCTCAGAATTGTGAATTAAGAATCCCAGCTCTTGGTGTAATAGATTTGAATAAGAGCAACATATTTGTTCTCTGAGACTTGCCATCAGTCTGTCTTAGTGGGAACTGATACTGTTTTCTCCTCTGCAGTGTAGCTTTGCTCACAGAAGGCTTTTTAAGTTTGGAGAACTAAAAATAGGAGCTTTAGGGGCTCAAACTGAATCTACTTCAGCAGTATTCATAAGAAAATGGAAAAGTGCAAGAGCCACTAGGATTTTCCAAATATTGGATTGCCCAATGAGAACCATTTCATACCATATCAAGCATAACATCAAGGGTTCATTCACCTATACAACCATTAGCTTGATTGTGTGCCTGCAGTATGCTTTACATTGTCTTGACTGGACAGTCTCTGCACAAGAGACTAAGTGGATACAAACCAAACATTAGAAATGAAAACCTTCAAAAATGAGCAATGGAGTATTTCAGCCTCCCTCAGTATTCAGTAATAGACTTAAAAGTTGTACCATTTTACCAGAAGAGTTTCAAAGGCAGGCTCCAGGGAAATTGAAATTCATGTGCATTTTATAGTATCAGTCATGAACTTCAGTAGAAACTGGAGTGGTTAGCTAACTATAGAAGTAAAGGTACCTCATAGGTTATGTACACTATTCAAGTTCTTTTTGTTTTCTAATTAAGCAGATTTGATTGAATTGTTTACTATTTTTGAATGCATCTTTTTTTTCTTCTCTGCTCTGCAATGTTAGATAACACATCTAAGGAAACTGTCCTCTTCCCTACCTTATTTGTAGCTTTGGATTTATGTATATCTGCCTACCAAATGTAGCAACTCATGCATCCAATGAAGTGGCTTTTGGCTCATAAAAACTTATTCATACAATTTTCATACAATTCATACAATTTTCAGAAGCCACAAGACAATGTTATTTTGGTTGCAGCCAACTAACATGGCTACCATGCAGAAATTTAATTCATGCATGGATCCTGTGTATTTTAGCTTCATATAAGAAGAGCTTAAAAATTAACTGGGCATCCCAGGCTTACCAACTGCATTCTTTGCTTTGTTAATGGTCCTTGCAGTGTTTTAAATCACATCTCTTATTGAAAAGCAGCAAAATGAATTAATGAAAATAACAGCTTGCCTTCTGAACTCAAAATGCCTGTGCTTTAAATCCATCCAGCATCATCTCTATCAAAAATGAGCATGCCATATTTAATTAAAAATGGGAGAAATGTTGGCAGAGCCCATATATAATGTTGTATACGGAAAGTGCTATTCTCGGCCTGAAAGATTTTTAAAAATTGGCAGACTCTTCCTTATGGAAATCAGTGCTAATAGGATTTTGGAGAATGCTTACTGGATAGAGGCCAAAGTACACATCTGTATACACAAGAGCCCCACAGGCAGTCATTGCATCTGGTATGAACGGGTTATGACCTATGGTGATCCAGATACTATGTAAAATATTCCTCTTGGCACTATAGCATGCACTATAGCACTGCCATCACAATACAGTGTATTTTTAAAGTACTCTAGTGTGTCTGGTTTGTAATGAATGCTATCAAACTGAACAAACAGAAGCAAATTGTTTCCAAGACTTGAACAGTAATGGTATTGCTCTGCTTAGTATTCAAAGATTTATTTTGTAATGGTATGCTCTCAGAGGGTGCCCTCTGGACACAAACAAGGGTTCATAGGAGACAAAGGGACAAAAGAAATGGCTATTTCTAATATACAGAAATGGAGATAAAGGCAGGTAAGAAGCCAGTATTTACATATTTAAGAGAGTAAAAGGGGAATATTTGGGATTAGTACAAGAAGCTGTAGTTTTCAATGATCAGGTAAGGTTAGGGCAAGAACCAAACCATGGAGCAAAATTCATCAAAAAATTTGCCCTGTTTATGGTTTGAGAACTAAAGTTTGTGATGAGTCTACCATCACAGACTTCCATGAACTAAAGCAGTTCATAGTAGTTCATGGATAGAACAGAAACCCTTGAGACTCCTGCTTTCTGTTCCCTACAAAAGCAACAAAAAGAGATGAATGGCAGGGACTGCAGAAGGAAGCCCAAAACAGCTGAATGTTGGGGAGCATACTGCTCCTATAGCTCAGCTGTTCTTCAGGCTTTTTGCAAACCTGTTTAAAGGAACTGCAGTCCCTTTCAATGAAATTTGTGGAGCCATGAACAGGTTCAGTTCATGAATGAACATCCCAGTTTTATTAATGGTTTGGTTCGTAGTTCAGCCATGAACCACAAACCAACACAAATCACATTTTTCCAGTTTGTGCCCATTCCTAGTAAGGGTTCAGGCCAAATTAGACATAACATTTAAAAATCAGTCTGGTCTGGGGACCCCAAGCATGACTCATTTTCCACACAGCAACATAGCAGCATAGCAGCAACATAACATAGAACTAATTTTTAAAGTTTTTTTTTTTTTGTGAGAGTGTAGGCTGTAGATTCGGAATTGCTCTAGAACATGGACAGAGTGCCAAATAGAATTGCACTAATTCTGATCATAGGACTCCTTTGCACTAACCTGCCTAACAGGTTAGTGCAGGAGAGCCAGTTTGGTGTGGAGAGCCAGTTTGGTGTGGAGAGCCAGTTTGGTGTAGTGGTTAAGTGTGCGGACTCTTATCTGGGAGAACCGGGTTTGATTCCCCACTCCTCCACTTGCACCTGCTAGAATGGCCTTGGGTCAGCCATAGCTCTGGCAGAGGTTGTCCTTAAAAGGGCAGCTGCTGTGAGAGCCCTCTCCAGCCCCACCCACCTCACAGGGTGTCTGTTGTGGGGGAGGAAGGTAAAGGAGATTGTGAGCCGCTCTGAGACTCTTGGGAGTGGAGGGCGGGATATAAATCCAATATCTTCTTCTTCATCTTCTAACAGTTATAACCAAGCTATTACATTCAAGGTATTATATTTGTATAACTTGCCTTAAAGTATGTAGTGCCTTTTCTATGGATTTTCTAGGCCTGAAGTAGTCTGAGGAACAAAGCACAATGGCTTCTATTAGATTCTTTGCTGAACATATTAGCTTAGAGAGGAAGCCTCTTGTTTAGCAGAATTTTCTTATCACCATTTGTTCTGTAAACATCTTTCGGTGAAGAGTAAGTTATCTTTCCTACCTCCAGAAGTATATCTCTCTGAGAAGGTCAGAGCAGAAGCTCTGCTCTTACACATTCTGAAACTGAGCTAAGGGGCCTACACTGGAGGCGAACAGGGAACGGAGGAAATCACAGATATGAGGTGTGGAGAAGTGCAACGTGGAAGTCCTGATTAGAGATCCCAGGTGATATCAATTCATCTTTCGCTTTCAAGTTGAGAAATGGGATTTATTTGACCAATGAATGTAATCAAGATATCAGAAGCGGGGAACTGTGTGGCCAGTCTGTAAGTTGACCTTTGTTATGAGAAAGTTATAACATGTTATGACTACGTTGAATGAGTTTGAAGGAAAACGAAGGAAGGATGAAGAAAGGGTGAAAGATTGTTTTCCTTCCCACATTAATGTGAAAGTAATAAAGACCTGCAGATTCATCTCTTTACACCTCTGTTGCTAAGTCTCTTGACTGGAAGAAAAGGGGACTCTGCCATTGTGCAACATAGTGTAGGAGAGCTTCTGTCTCCCCCCCCTCCCGTCTTCTTCCTAAACTGAAACAACCCCAGGGATGTGCAACATATTGCACTTTCAACTTGCAAGTCTAAAATGGGGCAAATATTATCTCCCCCCCCCCATCTGAATCAGGCCCTAATGGTGCTTTAAAAAATTGTTCCCTGCAGTTGCTGTGATGCTACAGGAATAGAAAGGCAGGTCTGGCAAACCTGGACCTAACTTACTCAAAAACATCTAGTAGTTAACTAAGCACTGGAACAAGATACTTTAGGGAAGCTGTGAATCTCTTATTGTTCAGGTCTCTAGGCAAAGTCAAAACAAACATCCATGGAGATGATTTAAAAGCAGAATGGTTTGGCTCAGACTAAGTGCACTTGATATTCATTGGGTCAATTTCATATTCTGTTATGCTAAACACTGTTCTCAGTTTGTGATCCACCAAAACAGATGCTATTTGTCAGCTCACTTTGGGCAGGGTGGAATGTTTATCATCAAGTTTGAAAGAATCTATTTTATCATAGAATCGTAGAGTTGTACGGGATCTTCAGGGTCATCTAGTCCAACTCCCTGCACAAAGCAGGAAATTCACAAATACCTCCTCCTAAATTCACAGGACCTGCATTGCTGCCAGATGGCCATTCAGCCTCTGTTAAAAAAAACTTCCAAGGAAGGAGAGCCCACCACCTCCCGAGGAAGCCTGTTCCACTGAGGAACCACTCTAAGTATCAGGAATTTCTTCCTAATGTTGAGCCGAAAACTCTTTTAATTTAATTTCAACCTGTTGGTTTTGGTCCTACCTTCTGGGGCCATAGAAAACATTTCTGCACCTTCCTTTATATGACAGCCCCTTAAGTACTTGAAGATGGTAATCATATTACCTCTCAGCCACCAATCATCTGATAGTGACCTGTGAATGGATAGAGCTTTGATGAGGGTGACTGTCTAGGACATCCAGACAAGGACTTCCAGGGACTCAGAATCACCAAGAGGGAGTGGTGAGGGTAGACAATTCTGGGACATCAGAGCTGGGCAAGGTGCTTCTGTGGGATAGCAGCAGAATACCTGTTCTAATTAAGTGTCTTGTATGAATTCTTATGAATGGAGAAGGCCCCAGAAGGAGTCTTATCTAATGTGTCTCTGAAACCCTTCATGGAATTCTTGACTAGATGAGTTTCCCATTAATTGAACAAGATGGTTGACTGCATTGTAGTGAATGTTGGTATTTGGGGTTCATCATGTTAAAATCAGGGTTTTTTTTTCCATTTGTGGCTAGAATAAACATACAATATCAAAGATGCGGTATTAAAACTTGTATCCTGGCTTTCTAAACCTATAAAGTAAAAGTAATATAAAGAACAACAAAAAAAATCACTCTTGAAGTGAAAGCTTCAATTCTTCACCATGGACTGCAGTCATATTTGAACTTACTTTCATGAAAGTTCTGAAAAGATAACATAAACTTAATTGTTTCTTTGCATAGCACATCAAGCAGTGACTCGTTACTGTATAACTTTTCACAAGAAAACCACCACATGATCTCTATCACTGTGCAAAATGAAGTGTAACTGTGGGAACATTAGAACTGCAAGGTCTCCTGCTATGGTGGGTCTCCCATCGATAGCTGGCCTTGATTAGAGTGTGGCAGCAGGAAACAAATAATAAAAAACCTCAACGTACCTTAAGTGCCACTATATAACTGCTGGGGAAAACCCAAAAGTGACATAGGGTAGCTCTAGGAATCACTGAAAACTCTATGACTGCATCATCAACCCCTTGTGGCTATTTTGGCACTTGAAAAGATGCAGAGGAGGACAAGAATGCCTCATCATACCATGGTGTGATCCCCATCACAATCAGGCCCTCACAAGCAATGAATTGAAAATGGTTGCAGCATCTATGGGTTGGACTCATGGAGACCATCACATGTAGGTTGGCCCTAATTAGTGCCCTCCTCTGGGCTTGCTTTCAAGAAAAGGTTCTTAGGACTGCAGTGTTATTTAACTTACAGCATTTATTGCCCACTTTTCTCCAAAAGCCTTAGATGTTTTTGATAAACATATCCCTTGAGACTAAGGAACCTTTTCAGTGTTTTACCTTTGAAAATGGATAGCCTGGGAAATGCCAGAACCCATAAGGAGGAGGAATGCTCTCTCTCTTGTGTCATAAATGTGGATCTAAGAAAGATGGGAGTTTTGTAGTACCACTGATTTATGGCTTCCCAAAACAAATCTGGCTACAGGATGTTCTGCCTCTGACCTATATAATGCAAAAATGTGAGAAAAATTAAGTCAATGTCAGTTCAAGCCTGGGTGATGATTAGATATAAAGCACATCACATTTAAAATAAAACCTTTTCAGTCCTCTTGTCACTATGTTTTATTCTAGTACAGACCTCTACATAACAATGTCACACATACATGGAATCCCTTGCACACATTTTAAATGCCTGTAATGTACAACTAATCTGTAAGAAGTGTATCGTGTAGAATTCTGAGTTGGTAGCAGCATTCGTCTGGGTCTGCAAAATAAAAAAGAAGTCTGCTAGCAGCGTAGAGAATTAACAGAATTTATTCCAGCTTAAGGTTTCTAAGTCAGAGTTTACTTGATGTCTTTCAGAAATACAAAGTTCACTGAATATGAATAACAGAAAAGCATATTTACTTAGATGTTTTTTCTTTTAAAAATGAATTTCATGGGTTTACCTTATGTGTTGCTTTATGGGCAACTGGGTAGAACATATAAGCAGGGTCGGCCCTAAGGCCAACAGTACCCCAGGTAGCCTTGTTGCCCACCACCCCCTCCATGCTCCCTGCTGCCCCTTCACAGCAAACGAGGAAGACAACAGTGATTGGGGCAGGGAGGGAGGAGAAGGCAAGGAGATGGGACAGCAAGGCAACAGAGGAAGATAGCAGCGATCAGGGCAGGGAGGGAGGGGAAGGAGGTGAGGAGAAGTGGCAGCAAGGCAATGGGGAAGACAGCAGCGATTGGGGTGGGGAGGGAAGGGAAGGAGGTGGGGAGAAGTGGTGGCAAGGCAATGAGGAAGACAGCAGCGATTGGAGCAGGGAGGGAGGGAAAGGAGGTGAGGAGAAGCAGCAGCAAGGCAAAGGAGGAAGACAGCAGTGATTGGGGTGGGGAAGGAATTTTTACAACAAAAAGGTTGGCGCCCTAGACAACCACCTAGTTTGCCTAGTGGAAGAGCCAGCCCTGCGATAAGCATATAGTTTATACCACCAGACAAATTAAAAGTTATTGCTTTATCACAGTCTGCATTATAAAACCCTCGCTGAATTGTGAGCTTCTTTGCATTAATTAAAACCTGAAGGACTGTCATTTTCTAATACGCTTTGTATAGTACTCTATAAAGTGGGGCACTGTGATATGAGAACCTTTTTGAGTTTAAGGTTCTGTTCTTGTTTCAGTTTAACAGAGACATTCAGTTAACAGATTTGTCTTCTGTTCTGGTTTGCAAAACAATATAGATTCCATCCAGTTTTTGATCCAGGTTCAGATTTGGTTTAACTCTTGTCCCCTTTAATGTTCATCTACAATTCTATTTGTATTGGACTGGCCATATTTTAGTGCTTGTGCAGTTGACTGTTTTACCATATATATGTTTCAGGCAGGGCTTTTGTGTAGTAAGAACTCTTTTGCATATTAGGCCACACCCCTCTTATGTAACCAACCCTTCAAGAGCTTACAGGGCTCTTATTACAGGACCTATTGTAAACTCTTGAAGGATTGGCTACATAAGGTGTGTGTGGCCTAATATGGAAAGGAGTTCCTGCTACAAAAAAGCCCAGGTAACAAAAAGAAACTGAATAGGGCAGTAAAAAATGTGCCAAAGGTGGGCCTAGGACTGGTTTCAAAGGAAAGTGATAATAGCATG
Source organism: Heteronotia binoei (assembly GCF_032191835.1). NCBI lineage: Eukaryota > Metazoa > Chordata > Lepidosauria > Squamata > Gekkonidae > Heteronotia > Heteronotia binoei. Next base: position 69,680,630 of record NC_083225.1, read on the forward strand.
TATATGCAGGAAAAAATAATAATAACAATTCTGGAAAGTCATTTGCATAAATCTATACAATGGAAATGTTTTCCTCCAAATAAAAGAGACTTTTGAAGTAGGTACTTGCTGTATGAAATTCAAGAATGCTTGCATTATCAAATAAAGATCAGCACTTAAGATGAGCTTTTTACCTTTAAAAGAAGAGCTTTTTACCTTTAATTTTTTTTAATAGCCTGTTTTTCTGTCTGTAATTTCATGCATTCTATCTTTCTGTACACCTTTAGGCTTACATTAACCTTATCTTGTCCCATGGACCTGAAGAACTTTCCCATGGATGTACAGACGTGCACAATGCAACTAGAGAGCTGTAAGTAATCAGCCAATCCTTTTTTTATCTGTGAACTTTTCACTGCTTGAGATGTTCACATTTAATATTGCTTTTTATGCTGCAGCAACCTCATATTTTGTGACATTGTGCTGCCAGCATGGTTTTTTCTGCTGACACAGCACATTTGGGGAGTATGCAGCTACACTTTTGATTTCTTAAACTGCAACCTGAATGTAAAGCCAAAATTTGCTCACTTCAAATTTGGTGATTGCCAAATGACAAAACTAGTTTTTTTCTGGTTCTTGACTTTTGAAAGGAATGGACTCCAGCTATAGCCCCATGTTAACATGCATGCTTTTCATTCACAAGATCCTGTTTGTTGTTTTATATTTCTAAACACTATAAATAATTTCAGGTGAATATCCAGAAAACATATCAGATTTTTTTTTTAAAGAGCCGGCTTGGTGTAGTGGTTAAGAGTTGCAGATTCTAATCTGGAGAACCAGGTTTGATTCCCCACTCCTCCACTTGCAGCCAGCTGGGTAACTTGGGTCAGTCACATTTCTCTCAGAGTTCTTCTTTCAAGAGCAGTTCTTGAGCTCTCTCAGCCCCACCCAGGGCCAGCCCTGCTACTAGGCAAATTAGGCAATTACCTAAGGCACCAGCCTTATGGGGGCACTGAATTTGATGCCCCCTATGTGACTTGGTGACGTTATCAGTGCGAGAGGGCGGTGTCAGAAGTTAGCCCTGCCTAGAGTGCCAGACACTGTAGGGGTGACCTTGGCCCCTCCTACCTCACAGGGTGTCTTTTGTGGGGAGATGAAGGGAAGAAGATTGTAAACCACTCTGAGACTCTTAGTGAAGGGCAGGGTATAAATTGAACTTCTCCTCCTCCTCTTCTTCCCTGGCATGTCCAGTTAAAAGGACTTCAGAAAGCAGAGTCAGAACAGATCCCTCTGCCCGAGTCCATGGAAAGTTGATACCAATCAGAGTAGAGAGTACTAGGCTAGAGAGAACCATGGTCAGATTCAGTATAAGACAGCTTGGTTTTTTGTTCATATTAAGTTTGTTGTATGTTTTTGTTTTGTTTATACAGTCAGCTGTCTGCAAGGGTTACACTGGATTCTGCTCAGTGAAGTGGTAGCTTGCCAGCTGCACAGTTCAGGGAATGTGATCTGCACAGATCCCTTATCCTGTGAAATTGCATTCAGATGGTACAGCAGTCACACAAATCACATTCCTGAAATGTGTGGCTGGTAGCTTCCACTCCATGTGAATGGAACACAGAGTAACATCTGCAGAGTACTAGTTGTAAGATGATCAAAGGATGTGAGTGGAAATTACATTCCATAAGAGATAGCACAGATTCCCAGGATGTCAGGATATTATCACAGGAACTAGTGCATTTCAGCCAGTAGTTTTCATATGTATACCAGAATCACACATTCATTACTGTAATGTCAGATTTTTAAATAACAGTAGCTTGACGTCAGCTTGTCGTCTATACCTGGAAATTTTTTAGAACAAATCATCAGTTGGTTAGTCCTGGAACATTTAGAAAGGATGGCTGTGATTACTAAGAGCCAGCATGGGTTTCTCAAGAACAAGTCATGTCAGACTAACCTGATCTTTTTCTTTGAGAAAATGACTACCTTGCTGAATTAGGGGAATGCTGTAGACATAGTTCATCTTGATTTCAGTAAGGCTTTTGATAAGGTTCCACATACTATCCTTGTTGACAAGTTGGTAAAATGTGGTTTGGATCCTGTTACCGTTAGGTGGATCTGTAACTGGTTGACAGATCACACCCAAAGAGTGCCTGTGAGTGGTTCCTCATTCTCTTGGAGAGGAGTGACAATGGAGTGCCTCAAGGATCTGTCATGGGATCTGTTTTGTTCAACATCTTTATAAATTATTTGGATGAAGGACTAGAGGGAATGCTTACTAAATTTGTAGATGATACTAAATTGGAAGGGGCTGCAAATACAGTAGAAGACAGAAACAGGATACAGGATGACCTTGACAAGCTGGAAAACTGGGCTAAAACCAATAAAATGAATTTTAACAGGGATAAATGTAAAGTTCTGCATTTATGTAGGAAAATCCAGTGCATGGTTATAGGGTGGGGGAGACTTGTCTTAGCAGTAGTATGTGCGAAAAGGATCTAGGTGTCTTAGTAGATCATACACTGAACATGAGTCAACAGTGTGATGTGGTGGCTAAAAAGGCAAATGCAGTTCTGGGCTGTATCAACAGAAGTATAGTGTCAAGATCACATGAAGTGATATCGCTTTACTTTGCTCTGGTAATACTCACCTGGAGTATTGTGTTCAGTTTGGGGCACAACATTTTAAGAAGGATATAGACAAGCTTGAATGGGTCCAGAGGAGGGCGATGAAGATGGGGAGGGGTATAGAGACCAAGTCCTATGAAGAAAGGTTGAAGGAGCTGGGCATGTTTAGCCTGGAGAGGAGGCAGCTGAGAGGTGGTATGATCACCATTTTCAAGTACTTGAAGGGCTGTCATATAGAGGATGGTGTGGAATTGTTTTCTGTGGCCCCAGAAGGTAGGACCAGAACCAATGGGTTGAAATTAAATCAAAACAGTTTCCAGTTCAACATTAGGAAGAACTTCCTGACCCTTAGAGCGGTTCCTCAGTGGAACAGGCTTCCTCGGGAAGTGATGGGCTTTCTTTCCTTGGAGGTTTTTAAACAGGGGCTGGATGGCCATTTGACAGCAATGAAGATCCTGTATAATTTAAGGGGAGCTATTTGTGAGTTTCCTGCATTGTGCAGGGGGTTGGACTAGATGACCCTGGAGGTCCCTTCCAACTCTATGATTCTATGATTCTAGTGGATACAGTGATGTCTAAGAGATAATTTAATGTATTATTCTTTTACCACTCAAAAGTAATCATGCTTGTGCTAACATAGTTGTCCCCTCTTGACTTCACAGGGTGTTACTCTATTGTTATCTAATGAAATGCATTTGCTTCTTCTAGTTGGTTACACTATGAATGACTTGATTTTTGAGTGGATGAGTGAGGGTCCAGTGCAAGTAGCTGAAGGATTAACTCTGCCGCAGTTTATTCTGAAAGAAGAGAAGGAGCTTGGCTATTGCACAAAGCATTACAATACTGGTAAGTATTTGTTTTTACCATTTCAATTTAACAATCATTGCCACACATGTTATATAAGAATCTTTGTACCATGCCTCTAGGTTTCCTAGATGGTTAGCATCTAGTGTGATACTTTTCTGCTCCCTGGCACAGTTTGCAAAAGATCAGAACCAAAAAGAAACCAAATATTATTATTTCTAAATACACAGAACTTTTTCTACCTCTTCTATAATACCAAAACTCAGCAGCAGTTGAGGTTTTTAGGCTGTAGATTCAGGACAGAAAAAAGAAAGAATTTCTTCACTCAGTGAGTAAATTGTAGCATTTGCTGCCAGCAGATGTAGTGATGAGCACAAGCTCATGGATGGGTTTTAAAAAAGATTAGGCAGATTTGTGCAGGATAGCTCCATCACTGGCTATTAGCAAGATTATTCAAGGAAATCTCTCCATTCAAAGGCAGTAAACCTCTGTACAACTGTGCTAGAGGGCAACACTGGAGAAGGCTTATATTCCTTGTTCATTGGCTCTCTGGGACAACTGGTTGGCCACTGTGTGAAATAGGATGCTGGTCTAGATGGACCACTAGTCTGATCCTACAGGGCACCTCTTATGTTCTTACATGGCACTAAGATGACCTCAGAATTGTGTATCTGTACTGTCTATTGCTGCAGTGGTGCCAATGAGCAACATGTGCAGCTGCTCCAGACCCCATGCTGGAACGATTCCCACCAACTAAGGCCCTGCCCATGTGAATCAGGATGGTGAGAGAAAGAGAAGAAAAGCAGGCTCCTGCCACTTATGCCTGGTAAATCCAGGGCCTAGTAAGAAGGCTTGCAGTAGTGAACACTAGCACCCACTCCATCTGTCTTGGGCAGTTGGGTCCCAGAAGCAGCAACATCAGGTCCTGCTCAGCTTGTACATGGCAAAAGCCATCCTTGCTTAGCCCTGGTGGGGGAATAAGATGGCAAGAAGGTTGCAGGGATTCTGGGGTAGCATCCTGCCCATGGCCCTAGAATCGCTAAGACCACCCCTCAAAGTTTGTAATAAATGAGGTATAGATATTTTATTTTATTTATTTGATTTGATTTATATCCTGCCCTCCCCACCAAGGCAGGCTCAGGGCAGCTCACAACATAAAATCATAACAACAATTGAAACAATTATATTATAAAATCACACAGCTTAAAACAATTCAAATAGGTTTGGTGCTAATCTCATCAGGTGTTGTATATTTCCGGTGGCAGAGGCATTTCTTCAGATTCCTACGATGTAGGCTGCACATCAATTAAATGCCAGCCAGAAGAGAACAGTCTTGCAGGCCTTGCAGAAATGAGCAAGGTCCCGCAAGGCCCTCACCTACTCTGGCAGTTAGTTCCACCAGTGCGGGGCTGCAACCGAGAAGGCCCTCTCTCTGATGGTCTTTAGTTTGGCCTCCTTCGACCTGAGAATTACTAATAGATTTTGGGATCCAGATCGCAGTACCCTCTGGGGAACATATGGGGAGAGACGGTCCCTAAGGTAGGCAGGTCCTAAGCCATATAGGGGTTTAAAGGTAATAACCAGCACCTTGTAACAAAATCTATTAGTAATTCTCGGGTCGAAGGAATCCAAAAAGGAATCCAAAAAAGCACTATGATAGAAAGAAACAAAGGTTGGAAAATATACTGTTATAGCACTTGGCACTGCTAGCACTGCCAGTCAGCATAGAAGTAGAAGATGAAGAAGATATTGGATTTATATCCTGTCCTCCACTCCGAAGAGTCTCAGAGCGGCTCACAATCTCCTTTACCTTCCTCCCCCACAACAGACACCCTGTGAGATGGGTGGGGCTGGAGAGGGCTCTCACAGCAGCTGCCCTTTCAAGGACAACCTCTGTCAGAGCTATGGCTGACCCAAGGCCATGCTAGCAGGTGAAAGTGGAGGAGTGGGGAATCAAACCCGGTTCTCCCAGATAAGAGTCCTCACACTTAACCACTACACCAAACTGAGCTCCTTGCTCAACTGAAAGGGAAATGAAAAAGAATGAGAGATCCTTGAAATTTAGCAGCACCTCTCTATAGCAGCTCTTTTCTGCTTTCATAAAAAAACACTCAGATCACTAAAGGAATTTTTCAGCTTCCGTAATAAAGAATACAAGTGTTCACACTTTCCTTGTGTTTTCCAATATTACAATTTTTCAATGCTCTTTCTATCTTTGAAGGACAGAATTAAATTGATAGAGTCAGTTGTGCCAAATGATTTATGTCTCAAGTGACTACCTAGTGGTCAGCTCCATCAAAATGTCAGCCAAGGAGGAAAACTTGTACAGTACATTCATGTGCTTCATAAGGGAATGAATCCAGAATGAATAATATCAGCAGCTTCAAAAGCCATGTGCCTCAGGCAGTTAATTTATGCTCATAATAAAATAATATTAAAATGTACAAAATGATTTATAAAAGCAATTTCATGTTCTAGGAAAATTTACATGCATTGAAGTAAAGTTTCATTTGGAGCGTCAGATGGGATATTATTTAATCCAGATGTACATTCCTAGCCTTCTGATCGTTATTTTGTCCTGGGTTTCCTTCTGGATCAACATGGATGCTGCTCCAGCCAGAGTTGCCTTGGGCATCACCACAGTCCTGACAATGACCACACAGAGTTCAGGTTCCAGAGCTTCTCTTCCAAAAGTAAGGATCGTCCATTTAACTATTTAGCTTTTGTAAAGCGGCTTAACACTACCTTCTATCAACTTTTGTGTATAGTCCTTAAAGTGTGTATGCATTTCAATTACCAATCTAAAGCTCTTCTCTGGAGGCACCCTTTGAATTTGGCAGCGGGCATGAGTGTAGATCTATTGTAATGGTATATATTGAAGGAGTTACAATACCTACTAACAAGCAATTAGGTTTTATGCAGTTGATTTTAGTACATAATCAAAAATATTCAAATATTGGTACACACAAATGGTGTGGTTTAGAGGATAGGGGATATTCTTCCATTCTTTATTAATCACTGTGAAATTAGTGGCTGTAAAGGAACCTTCAAAATTGTATGTGCCTAGCAGAGCTACAGAAAGCTAGAGCTGTTACATTAGCCCCTAGCATCTGTCCTATTTTAGAATGTTGTCCAAGCGGGATGGTAGGTATGATTCTCTGCTGATGTCCTATTGTGTAAATCAGTTCGGCGCTTTGCAAACAATGGATATGGGCCTGGCAGCTCCTTCTTCCCAGTGTCCTTCTAGAAGTCTTATTGTCATAGTTACTTTATTATTGTGAACAGCAAAGGTTTGTAATTGATGCCCAGGTTCCGGGATGGTAGGAGTCTGTGGCAGCTATGGGATTGTTTTTGGTTCTGTGCCAGTGAGGTGCCACCTGGCTCAGCCAAGTTCAAATTTTGGCCCAAGAAATGATGTCACCCACTGGGCCAAAGTCTGACCCAGAAGCAATAGGTGAAGATAATGAGCTTGGTGTGGAAGAATGGAGAGAAGCAACAAAGGTGGGAAAGACTTAAAAAGTAAGAACACAAGGAGACAGAGGAGGTAACTAGCCACTGCCTGCGGGGGGGGGGGGGGGACTCTCTTCCTACTCTAGGGTTTCCAGCTCCAGGTTCAGAAATCCATGGAGATTTTGGAGGTGGGGCTGTGGAGAGGATTTGGGGAGGGAGGAATCTCAATGGAATATAATGCCGTAGTGACCATATCCCAAAGCAGCCATTTTATCCAGGTGAACTGATCTCTGTCACCTGAATATAAATTGTAATCCCAGATCTCCAGCCACCACCTGGAGGTTGGCAACCTTAGTTCTAACCAAGTCAAGTCCTGGGCAAATAGGCTAGGGACTGAGTCAGGTAAAGGAGAGGACTAGCTGAAGTTTCCTCTTGTGATAAAATATGGAAGGAATCCAAGTCCTCTTACCTTCCCTGGTGTCCCTAAGGTTCCAGTGGTGTGGCCAACAGAATGGCTAATCGAACATGGCTATGGATAGAAGAAGACTAAAGGGCTTGCTTCTGTATTTGTTTATTTAATACTTGATGTGCTATAAGAAGTGCTATAAGGGTGAGGTTTGGCTTTCTAAACAGCTGGGGAAGTTGCTGAGAATTTCTGAGTTTGTGTGACTGTGCGATTGCTGAGAATTCTGAGTTTGTGGTTGCTGGGGAACTGCTGTTTGTTTGGTTTGAGTGGGCTGAAGGTGATTGTTGCTGATTGATTAGGAGTGGCTGTGTTCCTGGGGCAGACTGAGGCTCCACCCTCTTTGCATTATTAAGCTGCGCCTTGCCAGAGGCACGAGCCGAAGGACGAGAGCTAAAGGGCTCTTGACCTGTGGCTCTTCGGCTGGGGGCTGTGTAAGGACCAGGAACCCAGATCCCTATTTTCCTTGTGTTCCCAGTAAGGTAAGTAGGCCCTTCAGAAGGAGAGCCACATAAACAAACAGGATTTAAGAGGAGACTGTATGTTTTTAAAAAACTATCATGAAGGTAGAATGCCAGCAGTGGGGTGGGGGCTTTCCAATGTTTTGCACTGAGTGTCACATGTATGACTATCTGCCCACAGGACAGAAGTCTTGGGTGTGTGCTCAATGCAAGGAGCTCCTGGTCCTCAGGGAATGGGTTCGTACCCTTAAGGCTGAGGTGACTGACCTGGAGAAGCAGAGACAGTCAGTTAGGCACTCGGAGAAAATTCTTGGGGACGTATTAGATGAGCCCCACTCTGAACGTGGCAGCCCCGTTGCTGCCAGAGAGCATGAGGGTTGAGAGGGAACAGGGCACCATACTGAGGATAAGGGGAATGCGCCCTCAGAAGGGACCTCTTCTTCATTTGGTGAGCGGGTATCCTTTCACGCCAAGGAACCATCCCTGGGCAGGGAGAGAGGGAGGGTCTCGGTAGTTGGTGATTCAATCCTTAGGCAAGTAGACAGCTGGGTGGCAAAACCGCATATTGACCATATGGTGACTTGCCTGCCTGGTGTGATGGTAGCGGACATTACGCGTGTTGTAGATAGACTGATAGACAGTGCTGGGGAGGAGCCAGTGGTCATGGTGCATGTTGGCACCAACGATGTGGGGAAATGCAGTTGTGAGGTCCTGGAGGAAAAATTTAGGCTGCTAGGCAGGAGACTTAAGGCCAGGACCTCCAAGGTAGCCTTCTCAGAAGTGCTACCTGTTCCACGTGCAGGGCTGGAGAGACAGGCACAAATTAGAAGTCTCAACATGTGGATGAGACAATGGTGTAGGGAGGAAGGGTTTAAGTTTGTTAGGCACTGGGATGCTTTCTGGAACAAGCAGAAGCTGTACAAAAGAGACAGTCTCCACTTGTCCCTAGATAGAACCAAGCTACTGGCGCTTAAAATCAAAAAGGTGGCAGAGCAGTTTTAAACTAAATCTTGGGGGAAAGCTGACAGTAGATGAAATGTCTTTGGTTGGGAGGACTCATCTCAAAGAGATGAAGGGTTAGCTGTTACTTTTCTACCGGGTAATGGATCAGAGTTGTCCACTGAGATGGTGACAAACAGTATGGAGTCTGCCAAAGTCTCGAGGCAGCAGAAGGAAGGTTGTGGGCCTAACTTGCCCTGGAAATTATAAATGTTTGTATACAAATGCTAGAAGTGTTCAAAGTAAAATTGGTGAGTTGGAATGTTTAGTGTTGGGGGAAAACATAGACATTGTGGGAATTTCAGAAACTTGGTGGAATGAGGAGAATCAGTGGGACACTGTGATTCCTGGATATAAGTTATATTAAATGGATAGGGAGGGAAGGGTTGGAGGTGGGGTGTCAGAGAAGGTATACAGTCCAGTAAGACTGAGGTCAGAGAATTAGATTCCCTTTTAGAAATGCTTTGGGTTGAAATAGAGGGCCCAAAAGGAAATTTAACTATGGGAGTTTGTTATCGCCCACCAAATCAAAAGATAGAGGATGATTATATTATGACGGAGGGATTAAAGATAGCGACTAAACATAAAAACTGTGTCACCATAGGTGATTTTAACTATCCGTAGATTGATTGGGTCAATATGTGTTCAGGTCGAGAAAAAGAGATTGAGTTTCTAGATGCTCTCAATGACTGTGCTATGGAGCAGATGGTCACAGAACCTACCAGGAGTGGGGTGATCCTGGATTTGGTCCTAAGTAATGCCCAAGACTTGGTGAGAGATGTAAAAGTGATCGCACCGCTTGGGAGCAGTGACCATAACGTTATTGATTTCACCATTTGTATAAATAGGGAGTTGCCCCAAAAGATCAGCACAACCACATTTAACTTTAAAAGGGGTAAATTCTCTGAGATGAGGAGGCATGTGAAGAGGAAACTGAAAGGAAAGGTAAATACAGTCAAAATCCTTGGGGAAGCTTGGAGGCTATTTAAAACTACAATCCTAAAAGCTCAGATAAAATATATACCACAAGTTAGGAAAGGCACAAACAGGTATAAGAAAAGGCCTGCATGGTTAACAAACAAAGTAATGGAAGCTGTAAAAGGTAAGAAGGACTCCTTTAAGCGGTGGAAAGCTAGTCCAAGTGAGATTAATAAAAGGGAACACAGGCTGTGGCAAATCAAATGCAAGACTGTGATCAGGCAGGCAAAAAGGGACTATGAGGAGCATATTGCAAAAAGCATAAAGACCAACACTAAAAATTTCTTCAAATATAATAGAAGCAGGAAACCAGCCAGGGATGCAGTGGGGCCCTTGGATGACCAAGGGGTAAAAGGATTACTGAAGGAGGATAGATAAATGTCTGAGAAGCTGAATGCATTTTTTGCCTCCGTCCTCACTGTGGAAGATGAAAAGTGTTTGCCCACTCCAGAACCACTAATTTTGGAATGGGTGTCGAAAGACCTGAGTCAGATTGAGGTGACAAGAGAGGAGGTCCTACAACTGATTGACGAATTAAAAACTAATAAGTCACCAGGTCCGGATGGAATACATTCAAGAGTTCTGAAAGAACTCAAAGTTGAACTTGTGGATCTCCTGACAAAAATATGTAATCTTTCATTGAAATCTGTCTCCGTTCCTGAGGACTGGAAGGTAGCAAATGTCACCCCATCTTTAAGAAGGGTTCCAGAGGAGACCCGGGAAATTACAGGCCAGTCAGTCTGACTTCAATACCGGGAAAGTTGGTAGAAACCATTATCAAGGACAGAATGAGTAGGCACATTGTTGAACACAAGTTATTGAGGAAGACTCAGCATGGGTTCTGTAAGGGAAGATCTTGCTTCACTAACATGTTACAGTTCTTTGAGGGGGTGAACAAACATGTAGACAAAGGGGACCCAATACATGTTGTTTACCTTGACTTCCAGAAAGCTTTTGATAAAGTTCCTCATCAAAGGCTGCTTAGTAAGCTCGAGAGTCATGGAGTAAAAGGACAGGTCCTCTTATGGATAAAAAACTGGCTAATTAATAGGAAGCAGAGAGTGTGTATAAATGGGCAGTCTTCGCAGTGGAGGACGGTAAGCAGTGGGGTGCCACAGGGCTCAGTACTGGGTCCCATGCTCTTTAACTTGTTCATTAATGATTTGGAGTTGGAAGTAAGCAGTGAAGTGGCCAAGTTTGCAGATGACACTAAATTGTTCAGGGTGATGAGAACCAGAGAGGATTGTGAGGCACTCCAAAGGGATCTGTTGAGGCTGGGTGAGTGGGCGTCAATGTGGCAGATGAGGTTCAATGTGGCCAAGTGCAAAGTAATGCACATTGGGGCCAAGAATCCCAGCTACAAATATAAGTTGATGGGATGTGAACTGGCAGAGACTGACCAAGAGAGAGATCTTGGGGTCTTGGTAGATAACTCACTGAAAATGTCAAGACAGTGTGCGATTGCAATAAAAAAGGGCAACGCCATGCTGGGTATTATTAGGAAGGGAATTAAAAACAAATAAGCCAGTATCATAATGCCCCTGTATAAACTGATGGTGCGGTCTTATTTGGAGTACTGTGTATAATTCTGGTCACTGCACCTCAAAAAGGATATTATAGCATTGGAAAAAGTGCAGAAAAGGGCAACTAGAATGATTAAAGGTTTGGAACACTTTCCTTATGAAGAAAAGTTAAAATGCTTGGGGCTCTTTAGCTTGGAGAAATGTCAACTGCGGGGTGACATGATAGAGGTTTACAAGATTATGCATGGGATGGAGAAATTAGAGAAAGGAGTCCTTTTCTCCCTTTCTCAACATAAAAGAACTCGTGGGCATTCAATGAAATTACTGAGCAGTCAGATTAAGATGGATAAAAGGAAGTACTTTTTCACTCAAAGGGTGATTAACATGTGGAATTCACTGCCACAGGAAGTGGTGGCGGCTACAAGCATAGCCAGCTTTAAGAGGAGATTGGATAAAAATATGGAGCAGAGGTCCATCAGTGGCTATTAGCCACAGTAAATATATGTGTGTGTGTGTGTATACACACACATATATTGGCCACTGTGTGACACAGAGTGTTGGACTGGATGGGCCATTGGCCTGATCCAACATGGCTTCTCTTATGTTCTTGTGATTGTTACATTCATCTGTGAACTTCTGGAGCCATGTGTTTAGTTATGGAAGCGGGTCTCTTCTGCTCTTCCCTGTTACTGTGAAAAAAACAAATATAATGAAATGCACAAAATACTAGCTTCCTGATTAATTGCTTTCTTAACTTCTTTTTATGGATACACATGACCTTAAACTTTCCAGAAGCATATACTAGACAATTCTTGTGCAATTTATTGTACTTCTTTGGAAGTAAGCTGGATAGAATTCAATGGAACTTCCTTCTATGTGAACCAAGGGATTTAGTATTAGGAGGCTTGTATTTAAGAAAACGTCTTCTTTTGGCAAAGAGGAAGAGATGCTGTTCTTCACTAACCTTCCCAACAAGGCTTTCAAGCCTGGACAGGTACTTCCCAGTTCAAGTTATGTTTTGATGTGCTGTAATCTGCTCTAATGGAGCATGTTGGGAGAAATGTTGAAAATTGCACAGACTTTGTTGATGTTGCTCTTCTGGTGATTTATAACTGTTGCTTCAACTTACTGGCTTGCTCATAAAAGAGATAGTTTTTCAAAAAGACTGTGAAGGAAGAAATATTTTATGTAAGAATCAGAGGTTTCTTGCTTGATATTTTCACAGAAGTATGGGATATTTTATTTACAGCATGCAGTTCAGAAGAGCGTTGGCAGAGAAGTTTCCTTGTCATTTATTTAGTGTCCTTCCACACTAAATAAATGACAAGCAGGGTTGTGGAAGTGGGAGCCAAGCTGAGATCCTTGAGGATCACAGCCAATAAGGAGAAGTGGAAGCACTGTATTCAGTGCAGTCCACCTCCCTGGGAGCCATCATTCAACAGGGGATTTGGATTTAGCAAGTCTCTTGAAAACTAAACCGATATTTTGGTGCCATGATATAAGAACTTTTTTCCCCCTGCTTCACCATGCAAGCTGGTGATTTGCTGATCCATTGATAGGGTAAGAATAATGAGGATTATAGATTCTAAGTAAGGAAAGCCAGTGGATGAGAGAGATTTCCCATACGAGCTTCTCATGGTTGTCAAAAACAAGGTAGCAAACAAAGAAAATTATTTTATTATATTAAGTTTGAGTTACAGAAACACATGCTCCATTTATAGTAGAGGCTGGTCAAAAATCCCTAAATTCAGAAAAGTTGATCTGAAAAATATTAGATTGTATAGCTGGAATTCTAGGCTGAAGACATGCCAGACTCACTGATGTTCTTCATTAAAGACATCTGTGATGAAGTGCTACTGGTATGCAGTTGCACTTAGAAACATAAGAAGAGTCCTGCTGGAGCAGGCCAGTGGTCCATCTAGTCCAGCATCCTGTCTCACACAGTGGCTAACCAGACCAACAAAGTTTTATTAAAGGACTAGTGCAAGCACTAATATCTGAAGAGGTGGGCTTGCACACAAAAGCTTAAACCTTGAATAAAACTTTGTTAGTCTTAAAGGTGCCACTGGACTCAAACTCTGTTCTGTAGCATTATTCTAAGGCATTTCTCTGGTTGTGCATTTTATAGTCCTTTTCATGTAACATTTCTTGAAAACAAATACATGATTGGGGGTGGGTGAAAGAGGAGACAGTAAGTATCGACCCTCAATATGCACACATTCACTTGAGGGTGCATATAGGTCCTGCATATATAGCAGTGTTGTTGGGCTCTTTTGCAGTGATCAGGCCTGTGGTTTGTTCAGGGTTTATGATCCCCTGGAGTGGTACTCAAATATGTAACTTCTATGTATGTAAGCCGTAAGCCCTTATACATCCTCAAGTCATACTCTTTCAACTTAATCTACCTTTCAGGGTTGTGGATGTGGAGAAAAATGGAAGAGGGGAGAATGACATTGTAAGCCACTTTGGATGAGAAAAGCAAGGCATAAATCTCTAAAGAAAATATAAATAAACAGAGCATCAACCTTAGGGGAAGTGCTTGCCGCTGTGATGCTGTTATACACATTCAGAGATTGTTTCATATGTGTAGCCAAAGTACAGCTTCTGGGTTGGTATTCAAGAGGACTAGATGATTAACTTGACCTTAAGGCAGTGTCTTTTCTCAATAAACAGAGTGGCCTTCTTTCCTTCCTCTGCAGTAGGTCAACACACTGGGTGCTTTCACACAGTGATAGCTTGCAAGTGAATTTTGTTATTTTTACACAGTAAAAATCCAGTTGCAAAGCACGTTATTTAGTGTGTATGAATACCCCCACTGAATTAACATACTGCATTAAGCACATCAAACCAAATTTTAGGGAATGTTTTTCCCAATATTTGTATCCCAAAGTTCCCAAAGTTAAAAACCAATTATTTAAATATCTGATTAGGTTTAACAACTAATTTTAATTGCATCAAACACATGCTTGCTAACTCCACCCTCTTTTTGCCCCCAGACACCAATGCCTTGTAATGCCTTTTTCTGTTCACTCTATCTGGTTTCTTTTAGAGAGCAGTAGGCTTAAATTTCACCATGACTTAAACTCTATAAAGAAGATACAGATAAATAAAGAGACAAACTCCTTAAAAATGTGTGTGTAAAGATAGATATAGACAAGAGATGCTGAGATTTTGTGTCTGGTTTCCATGGAAATGCTAGCTGGCATTAATAGCAACAGGTGTGCAGTATAATTATAGGCATCTGTTCTTAGCCTGAGAAAACATTAATTCAGTAAATGCCACAACACATTTCCTATAGCACATCTAACTATCTCTGTTTCTGTGGCCAACTCATTTGCATGAATGTTGAGAAACATTCGGTGCTATTTTTTTTAAAGCATCATTTGTCTTAAATGAACATTTAAAAGCAATTGTAAAATTAGTAATTATTTTTGCAATCTGTAATAGTGCTAACTCCTTCTTCCACTCAAGTTTCAATACCTTCTGCTTAGCTTCTCCTGTTCCTGGAACATCTTCCACTTCTATTTCTTAGACTGCCTTCAAGTTTCTTATTAAGAAAGACCCATATCTTAAATAAAAGCAGCACAAATTACAGCTACCTAATTTTGTAGGTTAGGAGGAGGGTGATTTGGCTGTGATGCAGCATCCCTGAACCTTTTCCCCCATAATTTGAACATTGTCAGAATGATTCTTCTAAGTGGTAACAGCTTCAGTTTATTGATTCCACCATCACCATCTAAGTTTTTCTCACCCATCTCTGTCCAATGCTATGGGAAGAATATTGTGGGTTGTTAACTAAATCCATACCCCCCTCCTGGTTGCTTTCTAAAATATGTGATCTTGCAGTCCACAAAAATGGAAAATAAACATTACAAACAAATGAACACAGTAGCTGGTGAGGGGAACTGTTACCAAGTGGGGAAAAGGGGTTCCTGTAATTTGAACACCAGTCTTTATCACTGATTGTCAGTTCTCTAATTCTTCCTCATCCCTGCACCAGGTTCCAAAAGTGGAACGAGACAGGATGTGGGAGTGGTATCATCAGTTTCTTGATCAGTTTCGTTTTTTAAAAAAACAAAAACAAAATGCAGCAGTGGTTGCAGAAAGGAGCACACAAAACTTTTCTCCAGGGCATGTTTAAAGGTCAAAAACAAACCCTTCCAGCTCTGTTATCATCCATGTGGGAAATGATATAGAATCCACATATCTTTTCCCCTGTGGATGAGAAAGCAGCTGGGGAGGGCAGATTTTCATTGGAAACAAGCAGTCTGAAAGAAAGAGGCTACATGTCTGCCTGCCTGCTGCTGTTTTGATCAGATTCATAGCTTCCCAGCAGCTTTATTTAAAATAAAACAAAACCAAATCATGAATACCCTAGCATCTCATATTGTTTGGCTCTTGTGTTTGCCTGGTGTTATACAAAATAATGCATAATACAGGCTCAGGCACCTAAACTCTTCTCCATGCATACAAAAGAACATAAGAACATAAGAGAAGCCATGTTAGATCAGGCCAATGGCCCATCCAGTCCAACATTCTGTGTCACACAGCGGCCAAATATATATATATATACACACACACACATACACACTGTGGCTAATAGCCACTGATGGACCTCTGCTCCATATTTTTATCTAACTCCCTCTTGAAGGTGGCCATGCTTGTGGCCGCCACCACCTCCTGTGGCAGTGAATTCCACATGTTAATCACCCTTTGGGTGAAGAAGTACTTCCTTTTATCCGTTTTAACTTTTAATATGGACTGTTACCTAAGCAAATAATCTATTATTATGTATCATTTTAGTCCTGACCCTCTTGTGAGGACCTCACAGCGGGGTATATATTTGATAAGGCCATCAGACACATTCATGGAACCACTGGAAGACTTTTGGAGGGAGGACATGGGGGAAAGGATGTAGGTAGAGTTGCCATATGCTTGTTGGGTGTGGGAGATGTCCCATTCTCACAGAGGCTGGTGTGAGAATTTGTTTTTACAAAAACTGGCTGCTGCTGATATAACCCCTGGAAGTGACATCAGTCCTCTCTAGGAATTGATGAGAACTCTATGGTTTTACAAATATATATAAAAAGAAACCTAGGGTAGTGAGAGTGAATCCACTTCAGGAAAAATATCCATTGATATGTTATATTTGCTTATAACACCAGCAGACATTAAACAATTCTGTGCTCACTTTATGCAATTATTTTTGGGTTTTTAAGCCCATACTTCCACATGATTTATTTTTCAGTCAGCAAGAACAGGTGATGCACACAACACCTTCACAGGAGACTGAGGGCTCTTCCACACACTCAGCTTCTGATTTTCTTGGCTGTCAATCCACAGACATTGGAATCAGTTTGGATACAGGCCTATCTCAATGATCTGGTCATAGCTCTGAGGAAAGTAGAAGCCCAGATAAGACAAATGTGACTATCAAAAACAAGATCTTAGGTACAAGATGAAATATATCGCAATCTAGGGACAGCAGAAAGTGTGGTGACTGGTGACTGGAAAAAACAGCCTGGAAAAAAATCGAAACCTTAGGCTGTTTTAGAGGGGGCCTTATACAGTGGTTAAAAAACCCCTGAGCAATCCATCCTTGTTGATAAAGTTACTCTTGCCCCCTTTGTAGTACATAGAGACTCAGTACACCAATTCAGTGAAAGAAAAGAGGTGGAGGATGAGCAATAAACTCAAGAGGGTACAGCAGAGGAAGATGTCATATGGCTGCAGGCCCATAGCCATAACAAAAATTATTGGGGTGGTGGTGGAATAACTACAATGGTGGTGAGCATATAATTATTTATTTACTTGGTATGGATAAGCTGTGATGTAGTGCAAAATGTTTAGAAGGGATCATTCTACAAAGAAGGTTAAACAATAATCCATTTTGTTTAAAAGCAAATACTTCCTTCCTTTATTTACACGTGATGAAGAGTCTTGTAAATGCATGACTATCCCTGCTCCCATATTGTCCCACTTCCACTTTCCTGGGTTGCAGATAGGAACCCGCCCCTGCCAATGTATCACTGTAAAAATGTCTTTTTTTTACTCCGAGCATGAATTGAGATTTTGCTAACAGATAGATGGATGGCCCCTTTGATTCATAACATCATCTTCCATTGAATTCACTCCCTTCCCAAAAAGTCCAAATCCCTGCTTTGATTTGGCTTCACATGACTTGCTGTAGGAAAACATAAGAATAGCTATAGGGTCTTAGGCTGGAATGCAATAGGGTTGGCAGCCTCAAGGTGGGACCTAGAATTCTCCCAGAATTACAAGTGATCACTAGACTAGAGAGATCATGTTGCCTGAAGAAAATGGCTACTTCAGAGGATAGCTTCTACAGAGGATAGCTGCTATGGTATTATACCTGATTGATGTCCTTCCTCCACCTTCTCCAGACTCCATCCCCCAAATCTCCAGGAATTTCCCAACCCAAACAAGTATGTGCACACATGCTTTTCCTTTGACATATTTCACAACCACTCTTGATACTGATTGGAGGGGCTTGACAAATGATTGGAGTACCACCATGGCTAAAGGGCTGTTCAGCTGATATGTTGCTATAGGTCCTTGTTAAATTCTGAAGGATTTGCTGGAAATTCTGAGGTCTCTGATACAGCAAAAGACAACATGCAAAGACTTTGGACTTAGCATGATGCACTGAGCCTAAAGCCTCAGCTGTCAATGAATGGGCTTGGCTTATGAATATAGAACTCAGGCTGGAAGACATACCCAGAAAACTTTTTAGTTTACAGATTATGTGCCTTCCTAGACATTATGCTACAGGTTTAATTAAAGGGGGGGTGGGGAGTTGTAGTAGTCACACTGCTGTCCCTACCAGTGGGTTGTGTGGTTGCACATGTGAGTGTTTGGGTTAGCTCTATTTCTAGTCATTCTGTGGAAGCTGACTGTTTATTGCAGTAACCATTTTTGAGACCTGTGCTGGAAACTGCTGGAGATCACTTGGAAACCTTTTATGAAAAGTGTGTTCAACAATGGTGTTACAATATCCTATTCTTGATGTTATGTTGTTGAGAAATTCTAATAGTGACTTTAGAAAAGCTTTGGTCATATATTCAAATGCATGCTTCTGTGGGGTTTTTTTTGTAAGTATGTAGTATGAACATATGTCTGAAAACTGTCTTATTTATCTATTGCATCATTCAAAATGTCATTCAATTTTTGTGCTGCATTAGAATAATAAATTTCTTCCACTTCCTTCCCATCCCCCAAATGTGCAACAATAAGTCTTTCCATTAAAGAGGCACCTTGTGGTCCACATATGGAATATATACCTAGTTCTCTTAGCTACTGCTCAGTGATTGCATAACCCACAAAGAACTAATAAAAAGAGTGAATTGATCATCATAATCTATCTGCTTTATTAGTGGGAGTTTGAACAGATGGTCTTTTTGGAATGTCTTTGTCTGTTTCGGAGCATTGTGCAGATGTGACATTGAAGTTCTCCTCTAGCAAGACCTGGGATGTGGTAGCCAACCCCAAACCACATTTGACATCCTATTCAAATGAAGGGATTCTCTAACCTAATCTTACATCATTTTATATCATTTTGTAACACATTAAGGAATTTGAAAAAGAAACAGTTGTAAATAAGCAATGCTATTCAAGAACCTGGATATTGTTCTGCTTGATAAACACAGGAACATAAATCAATGTGTTCTTTTAATTAGCCCTATAAACATAGTCCTGCAGGAGAATGTTTTCCACTGACAAACAGTTTTTAATTGAATTGTTCCATCTTTTATGCTGCTTTTCTGGTCGGATTCTAGACTGAAGGCTGTTGTACAGTTGTTTTAGGCTGCTTGATGTTGCTTTAATGAGTTGTATTAATATTGATAGCTTTATAGTTGCGGTTTTATGATTTTATGGTATTTGTTTTTGTGATCCTGCTAGAACAGGTATCTGGAGAGGTGGCATATTCTTTAGGGTGATGTGGGATGAAAAAGAGGTCATTCTTCTTTGAAATAAGATGCCCCTACTTTCTCTTTCATTCTGAAGTTAAAAACCTGGAGTGATGCATGTTTAAGAACTATCACCAGTTTTGTTAATTTTATGGATAGCTCTCTAAAAAGTTATTTAAATAATAATCAAGCTGTGTGGAACATCTCCTCAGCCTATTCTTTAACATATCATGTGATACAATTGCAAAGAAACCTTTTCTATAGTCTCATCAAGGCATTTGTGACTCCTGAAATAATATTTGTATGTCAGCAAAGGTCAATAACTGTATTCTTATAAATGGCTAAGAATTTCAAAATCTCCCTTTTTTAAAGTTAGGCTTCTACAATGTACCGTAATTACATTTATACGGGGACTGCTGTGAGCAGACTACCAATGACTGCACACATGCACAAGGCTTTGACATTTACGTCATTCTTCAGTCTTACCATTGTGTCCTCTTTCACTATTGTTCTCTTTTCTACATTTGGATCACTTTGATGAGTGCGACCATAGCCTGTGTTTAGCCATATCAATGTCATTTATTTTAAGGGATCGACACTGAGCAGAACATTTTTTCCTATATCCATTACTCCCAGGTACAAAACAAAACACTGCTGTTATTTACAAAATACTGTTTTACAGACTATTGTTACCCGTGGTGTCTGCATTTCTTTTGGGGAAAGGCTTTTGAATGTAACAGTGGAATCCCTGCAGGATAAAATTGTCATTTTATGGCAATATTAGAAAATAAAACTGGTTTAATGGTACCAAAAGCATTCTACACAATGCAAAATACAGAAATAGTACTACTTTATTACATTTGTGCTAAAATGGAATGCATTGTACTAGTATAGACAATATAATTGCCTTTGTTGACTTGAGCAAAATCTTTGCTTGTTTGTTCCAAATAAACCAGCGAGAATCTTCTGGTTTACAACCAATAGTTTTCAACCATCATCTTTGTTTTAGGTACAATTATGAACCAAAGGACAGAAAGCAGTGCAAGGTTTGCTGTTGGCTTCAGTTGGATAAGTGCTGCCTTCTCATAGATAAAGACTGATTCTCTGGTGGTTGCTTTTTTAATTTAAAAAAACCCAAGATAGCCTCTTATGAGATTAAAAGATACTCAGTTGGATCCAGACTAGAGTTTCCTTGTGCTCCAGGAAAAAGACTTAATGGGCCATCTGAGGCTGCTGAGGAAAGGGGGAAGCAAGAAAGTTGTCCTCACCAGTTGGAAATCCAAGGCCAGCAGAAAAGCTTGCCTGGATTCAAGTACAGCTGGGGAAAATGAAAGGTAATCTTGTGTGAGCTCCTCCTGCTTCCACCTTTGGAGGATATAACACTTATAAGGAACACTTGGTTGTAAGGAAATGTAGACTTAACACTTTGATTCCATAGACCAGTAGAAATTATTTAAATTACTCATTCGGTTCACTTTCTTGTCCATTACTATATATGTGTGTAAACCATGAGATTCATATAAAACAAGACAGCCATTGACCCATTCAGTTTAGTAAGATCTACACAAATGTTGAAAATATATCTGTAGCCTGAACAGATTTTTTTTCATGTTTGGTGGACTGGTTCCAGAATGAAGGGGGGGGGGTTTGGGAGGAGGGGTTGGGAGAAAAGCTTCATACCCAAATAGTTTAATGATTCAATGTGCAACCCTATGCATGCAGTGAAAATCCTTTTCTAAAACCAGGAAGCATTATATTCATAAGAGTCTCCTAACCCTAGCAGAGGGTTTCCAGAATCTGTTTGCAGGCTTTGGGGGAAAGACAAGGAAAGATACTCATGCGTTAGCTCCTTTCTACTTGCACATCCATGTCACCGAATCCTACATTTTGCCCCCCCAGTCGGAATGAAGAAGCAGACACAAGTGTTGGGTTTTAAACCGGGCCGCTTTATTAAATTTAATTACTGAGAACTGGCAGGAGTGAAAACCTAAACCAGACAAGCCCTGGGGTCAACACCTGGACCCCGCCTTGTCCAAAGGGCGAGCCACCCTGCCCCCAGCACAAGCCCGCCGTATTCGGGTTGTAGCTGAGCGGCCAGGCCTCCAGCCATACACCACCTGGGCAGCCTCGATCCCCATGGAAAGATCCGCCCCAGGTGAGGCTCCCTGTGATCTGCATTCCCCGCACTGAGCCGTGTAGCCCATCTACGGTTCATACAGACCACCGCACCAACGGTGCTAGGCCATAGGTGCTCCCCTGAAAACCTGTGGCCAAACCACCTCCAGCCTGCGACCATAACAAATACCAATAACAAACCTAACACTACTAGGCAGTACAAGGTAGGCGAAAAAACACCCCCACATGGGCCAATTATGTGGAAGTGGAAAAATTCCTACCTGGCCCCTAATAAGGCGACCAGCAGATGCCTGTACTGCCAAAGGGAGGGTGGGCGGGCAGAGAGTCAAAGGAGACTGCATGAGGAGGGGCGGGGAGCCGGGGCTTATATAGCCTCGACTCCCGCCCGAACTAAACACCCGTATATCGGGTGATGCAGCTCCTCCCTCCTTCCGGGGAGGCAAAAGCGGCCCCCAGCTCGAGCGCCGGCGAGCCGGCTTGGCTGGGAGGGGCCGAACCTTGCCCCCCCAGTCGGAATGAAGAAGCAGACACAAGTGTTGGGTTTTAAACCGGGCCGCTTTATTAAATTTAATTACTGAGAACTGGCAGGAGTGAAAACCTAAACCAGACAAGCCCTGGGGTCAACACCTGGACCCCGCCTTGTCCAAAGGGCGAGCCACCCTGCCCCCAGCACAAGCCCGCCGTATTCGGGTTGTAGCTGAGCGGCCAGGCCTCCAGCCATACACCACCTGGGCAGCCTCGATCCCCATGGAAAGATCCGCCCCAGGTGAGGCTCCCTGTGATCTGCATTCCCCGCACTGAGCCGTGTAGCCCATCTACGGTTCATACAGACCACCGCACCAACGGTGCTAGGCCATAGGTGCTCCCCTGAAAACCTGTGGCCAAACCACCTCCAGCCACCGCCAATGCCAAGCCTCTGCTTAGGCATTAGCGCCCCACCGGGTGGCCCAGAGCCAACCGTAACCCTGCCATATCTCGTCTAAAAAGGCCCGGTTGCCCAACTCTGAAAGATGAATACTATCCGGCCGATACAGGTCAGCCTGCTCTACCCGTATGGCCGGATGCTGGAGAAGATTCCCAGTACCTCTTCCATAACTTACTGAATGGCCCTATCGGCCTTGCGCCTAGCGCGCTCCATCCACCCAGGTGAAAAAAGGGGGGGGGGCACCTCCGGTCTTGCATGGCGATCTAGCTGCCCCAACCGGGACCAGCCAAGAAGGACAAGCCCTGGGGTCAACCCCGGACCCCGCCTTGTCCAAAGGGTGAACCACCCTGCCCTCAGCACAAGCCCGCCAGATTCGGGTTGTTGCTGAGCGGCCAGGCCCCAGCCATTCACCACCTGCGCTAGCGTCAATACCCTATGGAAAAATACACTCAGGTGCGGCTGTCCAGTGATCGGTAGTCCCCACACTGAGCCGTGTAGCCCATCTGCAGTTCCTACATACCACCTGCACACATGGTGCTGGGCCATAGGTGTTCCCCTGAATGCCAAGCGAAAGACCCAGATGAGCGGAGAAGGTGCCCTGCCTCACTCCGCACTATGGCCAAACTGGCCCCTGGCGACCCAGCCATTCCCCAACTGCCTCAACGCTGAGGCCCAGCTGGGTGCCTGTTGAAGACCGCCTGGCCCAAGGGGCCGCCTGAAACGCCCTGCTGTGCGCGCAGATGAGGACACGCTGCCACTCACTACGAGCCACAGCACCTGAAAAACAGAAAAATTGTCAGAACAAATCATGACCAAGAGGCGATAAAAACCCTCGCCCACTAAAAATGCCCCCTAGGCAACCAGCGGGCGCGCCTGGTTCAACAGGTTGCCGCCCACCGCAGGCCAACCAATGTTGAATCCCGACCTGGGGCGCCCGTCCCGCAGTGTCAGTCATTAGACTGAACGACTAAGGAGCTA
Organism: Heteronotia binoei; assembly: GCF_032191835.1. Lineage (NCBI taxonomy): Eukaryota > Metazoa > Chordata > Lepidosauria > Squamata > Gekkonidae > Heteronotia > Heteronotia binoei. The sequence continues at coordinate 69,703,878 of NC_083225.1, forward strand.
ATACATAGCACCCAAAACAAGCCATCCACAAGGCCGCATGAAGCAGCCGATCCTGAAAGGGGGACAGCGTCCTGCGGTGCTACCAATTGCCCGGAATTGGGAAGCCGAATAGTCCTCCGCTCCAACTTCTCTCACTGCAACTCGCAGGATTGCATAATATGAGCCGTCTAAATCGGCCAGTAATCCTGCAGCCCGCGGCCCCATGGAACTCCTGCATAGGAAAGCCGCACTACTATAACCCCCTCTGGAACTAGGTGCCAAAGCCAGCTGAATGTCCCTACCAGCTTCAACATCCCAAATCGCCAGGGGTCCGGGGGGAATCGCGCCAGCCGCGAGTCCACTTCCGGGGCGAGCTGCCAAAAGCACTACAGCTATTGACAATATAGAGCGTCCGCCGCCCCATTACAGCCTCCGGGTACGTACCCTACCAGGAACCAAATATTCCACCGGAGGTAACGAAGTGTGAATAACCTGACCAGGGTCATTGCCCACACCACGCAGAAGTCCCGGAGCTGGTAACATATACTACCGCCATGCTATTGCCCCCGACTAGCCCAAAATCAGTTGGAGAGTAGCTCATACCAAAGGCAAACGGCCACAAGACTTGGGAAAATCCAAAAAATGGCAGAGCCCTACTGGACCCGCTGTCCACGCAGTCGACCCCTAGCGTCCCAAATACGCTTCAAAGAGGCTGCGCCAAGTGCCACCACATTACAAGCAAAGTTAAGGTGACCAACCCCTCACTGCACTTAAAGCGGCGACACCCTGCGTTGCCCACTAAGAGCAGCCAACCGGCCCTTAAAATCAGCAACCTTTTTCACCCGCAGCCGAAATGCCTGCTGGTGGGTATAGAGCTCAATGCCCAAGGAATGTAAACGCCGTAGTGGGCCCCTCAGAGTTCACATACACCAAAGGTACCCCCAACTTGATGGCCAACTCCTGAAATCATGCAAGAGCCAGCGCATCAACTTGTACCTGCTGGACCGACAAAGGTAGACGCCCCGATAGTGCGCCATGTCATTGAACCCGGTCCTGTCCTATAATGCCCACTCCAACCAAGAGCCAAAGCGCTTGAATGCAGCGCGGGAGACCGATGGGTGCCCGGTCCATGTAATATTTGCTATCAAAACAAAAGAAAAAACCCCAGAACTCAAATCCTTGTGATAAACTAACAAGAGGCGAAATGGTGCCTTAATGGCATATTGCAATTGCTGCACCAACACCATGAACCCCACGCTACTTTACCCAACAGGACAAAGGAAGTGTGTTTCATACCAAACACAATTCCATAATTCCCCGTCGCCCCTCTGGGTAGGACGGAAAAGAGTGAGGCGATATTTCCCAGGCGCTTCATTAAGCCCCACCCCGGGGGAAATACGCACAATGTGGGTCCTGGCGGTGTACTAAAGGGGGGTCCTAAGACCCCGCCTTCCTAGCACCCTTTGGCCATGTTAGCCCCAACTACGTGCTCAAGACCAGCCACTGACTAGCCATCGACAACACCCGATCCATATAGAATTTCCCTTTAAAGGAAAGCCCTATAACTCAAAATCCTTGGGGCGGGCAGGCAAGAGGCGAAATGCTGACTTGGTGATGCATATCGCCATCTCGGCCCTCCAACCCCACACCCCGAACTACTTTGACCGCCTAGTCAACGGAAGTATAGCACACCTAGCATAGCCCCTCAGGGCTGGCGTCATTCACCGATGTTCCCTTGGGGAAGACAGGTGGTGGAAAATATGATAATCCCCTGCTGCCTTCTTGGGCACAACCCCAAAGGGGATACCCTCAACGTGGAGACTGGCGGTGCATCAAAGGGTCCAAGGACCCTGCCTTCCTGACATTCTTTGGCTATTTTGCCCAGACCACCTGCTCGAGCCCAACAACTGAACGCAGATTAGGAGCTAAAAAAAAAAAGGGGGGGGCCCCTAAGCCCCCAATATGGAATTCAAAAACCAGGTAAACCCGTCCTGTGAGTATCAATCGTCTGCCTTCCACGGGTATGTACTCCCCAGCATATGGAGTGCTGTCAGGCGAATGGGGCTGGGCCCCTTTTTCAAAGGGCTGCTGACCGCCACCGCCGCCACTGGGGCGCTTACCGCATGCGCTGGGCTTTGATCTGCCACAGGCAGAAAGTGCGTGGGCCCCGCTGCAGGGCAGGCACTCATGTCGAAACTTACAGGGGTTTCCTGGGGGACACACCCTTGGGTGAGAACTCCCAACATAACAGCCAGATATGAACCGGCTGGCCCTCGGTAACGCGGGCCCCTGCGGAAAAACGTTGTTGCTGCAACCTCAGCACTAGATGGCCACTGTCAGATCTGTCTCCGGCATTTGGTTTTTGCTGAGGACATCAACTGCAGCCGCAGCTGCTGATTTATTTGGCCCCCACGGCATACCAGGGTTGACGGCAGCCCTCATACTGAAGGCCACGTCGTATTGCAGCCATGCTGCACCGACAAAGTCCGATACACCCTAGAAATGCTAGCATGAGGGTTCGGGGGGGTAAAACCACCCGCCACCCTGGGCCGCCGGCCATGCCCCTTGAAATTGGGCATACTGATGACCGCCCCAAGGCAAAATGGCCGAGGGGGGGGGACGAGGAGGCCAGGACAGCAGGCGGCGCCACAGCGCATGCCTGTTGGCCCACTGGGGAGAAAACTGGCCTGGCAAGCGGGCTAGCTCCAGAAAACCCCAAGCCCACGTCAGGCCAGGACCTGACTGCCAACAACTCCAACTTACTCAGCGCCCCGTGCCACCCCTCCTGACACCGGTGGGGGGGGAGTCATTTGAATAGGACCCCACGTCCACCTTTGAACTGGCGGAAGAGGAGGCTTACCACCGTCACCCGGGGAAACTCCGGCCCCTCCAGGGGCCCGCTGCACACCACTACCAGATGCGCCGCCGCCCATTGCCACAATCGATGGGCCCTCCTCTGGATCCTCCTCCTGGTCCGGTTCCAGCGGTGATTCAGGCTCAGATGGCCCACCCTGCAACGCAGACAGACATGCAAGCACTTCCGACTCAAAAGTCAGCCGTGCCGACCGGCCGGAGGCACGGCGACACCCCTCCCAAATGGGAGCGCCCCTGGCGGCTCTATCTTGCTCCAGGCATCTAGCTGACTCATAATGGAAAGCCTCGCCCGCCCACCTTGCCCTGGCTCCTCAACTGGATTACCCTGCTGGCCCCGCCCACAAGGTGGGCGGGCGGGCTGCTTGCCATTGAACTTGCCCTGCCCATTCTTTGGCGCCATCCCATGTGCCCTTATAAGCACAGGCCTCAAAATAGCAGTGTCTGCAAGCCCACGGCCACTCCAAGGTTACCGCTACGCTCAAGCAATACCAGATGGGGTGGTGATACAAAATTACAGACAGGGGGCGCCACCCCAAACCCAACCAGAGAGCCAGAGGCCCAGCCCAGCCCCGAGCAGCCGCCCTATGAACACTAGCTCCCTGCACACAAATAGAAAGTCAGGTCAAAGGCATGCCTGTGTGCAGCAACCCTGGACTTCCTTGTTGGTCTCCCATCCAGGTAGTAACCAAGGCTAACCCTGCTTAGCTTCCAAGATCTGACAAGACTGGGCTAGCCTGGGCCATCCCGGTCAAAGGGAAAAGAGAAAGGGGGGGGGGGGTGACTGGAAAAACCAGCCCTAGGCAAGCAATAAAAAGTCTCAGGCTGTCCTGCCAGAGAGGGGGGGGGGGGTTAAGCAATTATCTACCCCCGTGGGCCTATAGCAAAACCCTCACAAATGGGGGGGGGGGAGCAGTTAGCTCTTAGATAAAAATATGGAGCAGAGGTCCATCAGTGGCTACCAGCCACAGTGTATATATGTGTGTGTGCATATATGCATATATATATATACTTGGCCGCCGTGCGACACAGAATGCTAGACTGGATGGGCCACCGGCCCGATCCAACACGGCTTCTCTTATGTTTTTATGTAAGGCCCAAAAGCCGCTGTGGGTCACTCCAGCGACGCCCGCTCCAAGGCAAAGCAACTGCCTTAAACTGGCCAGCCGCCCGCGAACCGCCCCCAAACCGGGGCCGCTATGCGCTTCCCTCACACGAGGGGAAAAAAGAGAGAGGCAGCCACTCACAGCCACCAATAATCGTCACCCCCAACCTGGCCCCTCAATGCCCAAGGGACTGGGTAAGGCCCATGGCCGCTGCGCTGGCTTTGCCCACTACTGCCTCCCAGCCGGTAAACGCCCCAAGCCGAAAACAGAAGCTCAGCCTCGCCAGCGCCGTTGGCCGCCGCACGCGTCCTCGCCAAGCGCTGCGCTCGGACGGTCCCAGCCGCTCCGGTCCCTCGCCGACAGGCCTGGACGCGCAACGGCCCGCACGTGACTCTCACACAGAGAGTCAAAGGAGACTGCATGAGGAGGGGCGGGGAGCCGGGGCTTATATAGCCTCGACTCCCGCCCGAACTAAACACCCGTATATCGGGTGATGCAGCTCCTCCCTCCTTCCGGGGAGGCAAAAGCGGCCCCCAGCTCGAGCGCCGGCGAGCCGGCTTGGCTGGGAGGGGCCGAACCTTTCCATAGCTGAAACTGACACTTGATTGAACTTTCATTTGTTTCCCTCTTGTATTCAGTAGCCATGTTTAGGAACATAATCACTGAGTATTCAGCTGGTTTCTCTGCACTTTCTTCAGGTTATTAAAGAATTAATTGCCAGTTTTTCAGATATACTCCATTGAAGAACCAGAACATACAGAATTGCTGCCATAGAGGAAAACACACATTATAGCAATGTACTTGGCATTTTTATTATCCTCCATTTATAAATACTTGCCTCTCTTTTTACCTAATTTGGACAAAAAAATTGCCATCCATCTTCCTTTATTACTTCTATGTTCTTCTGCTACCATTTGATGGTGATCATGATACATCTCAACAGAGCTTTGAAGACTGGGGAGACTTTTAATTGAACTGAAGCCCCAGTATAGGAGAGCCCTGTGGATTTTCTGTTCTATTAGTGGGTTGAATGCCAGGAATCTGATGAAGTGTGCCATTTATAATGGGGTTTAAAGATGAATTGTGGCTGATCTACTGTGTTAATACTTCATAGTCATTGTACAAACAATGCTGTGAATAAAGGAAGGGAATTAACATATATGCAGTTTATTTATTTGGTTCACTTATATTCCGCCCTTTCCCAGATGGGCTCAGGGTGGATCACATACAGATAAAAGCCAGTCACATATAATAAAACCAATAAATACAATTAAAACAATAGCATTACATCAACATCAACATTAAATAGCAGAGGCAGGCGGCACATAGTGCAAACTTAGGTGTAATTATTCAAAGGTTCAGATGATAGATCACTGTGGGGGAGGGCAGCTGATGGTATAGGCAACAGAATAGAGGACGCCTGCCTGCCTCAACTAAATGCCTGGTGGAACAGTTCTGTCTTACAGGCCCTGCGGAAGGGTAATAAATCCAGCAGGGCCTGTACCTCCACCAGGAACTGATTCCATCAGGTTGGGGCCAGGGCTGAAAAGGCCTCCCTTTCTATGGAGGCCCAGGTCACAACAGTTGCGTGGTCTGCCTTTCACCCTCCTCATATTGGTGACAACCCATCCCAAAACCTCAGGCAATCTGGGCAAGGGGGTGCATGTAGATGTTAAACCAGAGCAGTTGGCAGGATATGTGAATATTTATGAATACGTTCTGTTTTATAAAGAAAACAACCCATCTAGCTAGTAGGGAGACATGAAAACATCTGGTTGGATCAATTGAAAAATTTCTTCTTGTGCTAGAGCTTTTATGCAAGCAGCAATGAAAGAAAAAGATTGCTTGTAGTTAAGTCAAATTTATTGTATTCCATTTGTGTTTCATTCTGCTTGTGCTAGACCTTGTGCAACCAGTTTCTGGGTGCTGAAATATGCAGGAAGAAAAGTTCTATGTGTCACACAAGACTCTGTGCAAGTAAAGGCGATGAAGGGTTAACTGTTACTTTTCTATAGGGCAATTGATTAGAGTTATCCACTGAGATGGTGACAAATAATATGGATTGCTTGGCAAGGTCTCAAGGCAGCTGGAGGAAGGTTGTGGGTCTAACATGCCTGGGAAATTATAAATGTTTATATACAAATGCTATAATTGTCCAATGTAAAATCAGGGAGTTGGAATGCTTAGTGTTGGGGGAAAACATATACATTGTGGGTATTTGAGAAACTTGGTGGGATGAGGAAAATCAGTGGGACAGGGTGATTCCTGTTTATAAATAATATCAGAAGGATGGAAAGAAAGGGTTGGAGGTGGGGTGGCTCTGTATGTCAGAAAGGGTATATGGTCTAGGAAGACTGAGAAGGTAAGAGATTCACTTCTGAAAATGCTATGGGTTGAAATAGTAGGCCCAAAAGGAACCTTAATTCTGAGAGTGTGTTATCACCCACCAGATCAAAAAATAGAGGATGGTTATAAAATGATGAAAGATTTGAAGATAGCAGCTAGACAAAATAACTGTGTCATAATAGGTGATTTTAACTACCCACACATTGATTGGGTCAATATATGTTCAAGTCAGGACAAAGAGACTGAGTTTCTAGACACTCTCAATGGCTGTGGTATGGAGCAGATGGTCACAGAACCTACCAGGGGAGAGGCAATCCTGGGCTTGGTCCTAAGTATTGCCCAAAACCTGGTGAGAGATGTAAAAGTGATTGCACCGCTTACTAACAGTGACCATAATGTTATTGAGTTCAACATTTTGTATAAATAGGGAGTTGCCTCAAAAGACCAACACAACCACTTTTAACTTTAAAAGGGGTAACTTCTCTGAGATGAGGGGGCATGTGAAGAGGAAACTGAAAGGAAAGGTAAAAAGGGTCAAAACCCTTGGGGAAGCTTGGAGACTATTTAAAACTGCAATCTTAGATGCTCAGATAAAACATATACCACAGGTTAAGAAAGGCACAAATGGGCATAGAAAAAGGACTAAATGGTTAACAAACAAAGTAATGAAAGCTGTAAAAGCAGTAGAAAGCTGGTCTCAGTGAGGTTAATAAAAGGGAACACAGTCCATGGCAAATAAAATGCAAGTCTGTGATCAGGCAGGCAAAATTTATTTTATTTTGATTTGATTTGTATCCCGCCCTCCCTTTAGTGGGCTCAGGACAGCTCACAATATCAAAATATAAAACTTAAAAAAATACTTAAAATAATACTATAATCAACAGTATTGCAAACAATCAGCAATTATCCAAGATCTTAAGATGGTATTGTTGCTTATGATGTTAATACAATGGTATTGGCCAAGACTGTCAAATTTGTGGTGTGGCAGCTCTCATTATTTGCTAAAAGCAAATTGAAAAAGTTCAGTCTTGTGAAAAGGGAATATGAGGAGCATATTGCAAAAAAAACATAAAGACCAACTATAAAATTTCTTCAAATACATTAGAAGGAGGAAACCAGCCAGGGAGGCAGTGGGGCCCTTGGATGACCAAGGGGTAAAAGGATTACTGAAGGATGAAAGTGAAATGACTGAGAAGCTGAATGCATTTTTTGCCTCCATCTTCATTGTGGAAGATGAGAAGTGCTTGTCCACTCCAGAACCACTGGAGAGGAGAGGAGGTCCTACAACTGATAGACAAATTAAAAACTGATAAGTCACCAGGCCTGGATGGCATATGTCTAAGAGTTCTGAAAGAACTCAAATGTGAACTTGTGGATCTCCTGAAAAAATATGTAATCTGCCTCCATTCCTGATTACTGGAAAGTAGCTAATGTCATCCCCATCTTTAGAAAGGGTTCCAGAGGAGATCCAGGAAATTACAGGCCAGTCAGTCTGACTTCAATATTGGGTAAGCCGGTGGAAACCATTATTAAAGGGAGAATTAGCAGGCACATTGATGAACATAAGCTGTTGAGAAAGACTCAGCATGGGTTCTATAAAGGAAGATCTTGTCTCACCAAATCTGTTAGTGTTCTTGAGGGGGTGAACAAGCATGTGGACAAAGGGGACCGAACAGATGTTGTTTACCTTGACTTCCAGAAAGCTTTTGATAAATTTCCTCATCAAAGCCTCCTAAGTAAGCTCAATAGTCATGGGGTAAAAGGACAAGTCCTCTTATGGATAAAAAACCTGGCTAATTAATAAGAAACAGAGAGTGAGTATAAATGGGCAATTTTTGCAATGGAGAGTGGTAAGCAGTGGGGTACTGCAGGGCTCAGTACTGGGTCCATTGCTTTTTAACTTGTTCATTAATGATTTGGAGTTGGGAGTAAGCAGTGAAGTGGTTAAATTTGCAGATGACACTAAATTGTTCAGGGTAGTGAGAACCAGGGAGGATTATGAGGCACTCCAAAGGGATCTATCAAGGCTGGGTGACTGGGTGTCAACATGGCAAATGAGGTTCAACATGACCAAATGCAAAGTAATGCATATTGGGGCCAAAATATAAATCCTAAATATAAATACAAGTTGATGGAGTGTGAACTGGCAGAGACTGACCAAGAGAGAGATCTTGGAGTCATGGTAGATAACTCATTGAAAATGTCAAGACAGTGTGTGACTGCAATAAAAAAGGCCAATGCTATGCTGGGGATTATAAGGAAGGGAATTGAAAACAAATCAGCTAGTATCATAATGCCCCTGTATAAATTGATGGTGCGGTCTCATTTGGAGTACTATGTGCAATTCTGGTCACCACATCTCAAAAAAGATATTACAGCATTGGAAAAGTCTGGAAAAGGGCAACTAGAATGATTAAAAGTTTGGAACACTTTCCTATGAAGAAAGGTTAAAGCACTTGGGGCTTTGAGAAATGTCAACTGAGGGGTCACATGATAGAGGTTTACAAGATTACGCATGTGCAGGGGTTATTTTGTAGAAAAATAGGTGGTGGAGCTCATCCAGGGATTGTTATGCAGCTGCACATACTATTCAATGGACAAGGAGGTGGAACTCTCAGAAAGGTTCAGGAGCTGTACTCCTGTGAGCTTCCACTAAATCTGAGGCATGCTCATGGGATAGAGAAGGTAGAGAAATAAGTACTTTTCTCCCTTTCTCACAATACAAGAACTCATGGGCACTCAATGAAATTGCTGAGCAGTTGGGTTAGAACGGACAAAAGGAAGTACTTCTTCACCCAAATGGTGATTAACATGTAAAATTCACTGCCACAGGAGGTGGTGGCAGCTACAAGCATAGCCAGCTTCAAGAGGGGATTGGATAAACATATGGAGCAGAGGTCCATCAGTGGATATTAGCCACAAGGTATAGATGAAATTCTCTGCGTTGGGTAGGCGATGCTCTGTATTCTTGGTGCTTGGGGGGCAGCAGTGGGAAGGCTTCTAGTGTCCTGGCCCCACTGAAGGCACCTGGTTTTTTGGCCACTGTGTGACACAGAGTGTTGGACTGGACGGGCCATTGGCCTGATACAACATGGCTTCTCTTATGTTCTTAAAACTGTGCTAGCACATTGCTAGATCCCAGCCATTGCTTTTATGGTGGCCACATTGAAACCTGGAGCTTCTCCCTTTATATTATAGCTGCTATTCAGAGAGGAACAAGGCCCTCATAGTTCCTTCCATCAGTCCCCCCCTTCCCCCTGTCCTCTGATCTGCCTCACTTGCAGCAAGGAGCTGAATTCCAGGTAGGCTGAACAGCAGATGTGATGAGGGGAGTGAAAGTGAAAAACGTGGAAAAAGCTGCAGCCTACTACCTCATGATTGAACAGCAGACTGAAAAATTCACAGAGATCCCCCATTTGTAGCCTGGCAACCCTAATTGTTTAATTAAATGCTAATGCTATGTTTAGGTTAATATTTATTGTAGTACCAGAGATTTTATGCTATGCGATGTGCAAAAAAGCAAAAGGAATGATTCAACACTGCTGGGAGATCCCCTTCTCTGACCCTCTCATGTGGTTGCTAGCACTCTTTGGGTAATCCTGCTTGTCTTTCAGAGTGCATTCTTACAGCTTTCAGTAGCTCTCCAAGGAGTAAGCAGCAATGTGGTTTCACCTAAAGTGCCGTGAATCTTTTCTAAGAACAGCTACATCTAGCATTTATCATTCTTTAACGCTAATTTCCAATCTTTGCCACATCACTTACTTGTGGGGAAATGTTGTAATGAATATTTTATTTTAAGGAATGTTCTTCAAAGCCCCTTGCTTCTTTGAAAGCCACTTTCACATTTGGGATTTCAAGGTCCCACATAATTGCATTCCAAACGTTGTTAGACTAAAATGCAGACCATAGCTAAATCAGGAAGAGAGAGGCTCACTGCATCAGTGTATAGGGCAGTGATGGTGAAGCTTTTAGAGACCAAGTACCCAAACTGCAACCCAAAACCCACATCTATCACAAAGTGCCAACACGGAAATTTAATCTGAATACTGAGGTTTTAGTTTAGAAAAAACAACTAATAGTGAAATTAACAAACTCAAAGAACATTTGGTCTGGATAGCATTTGCTTAGGAAACCAACAAAATAGTAACATGTCAGAATGGGAGAATGATGGTGAGAGTGTCATAAGGCAAATAAATAGAGGCTGTTCATTGGTCTGTTGCTTGCAAGTCTGGGTTAAACTGAGCACATGCCTTTCCCAGAGGTGTTCCTGTCCACCTAATTTACTTTTGAACATGTAACATACATTATAAACATAATTCTAGTTTGCCATTAGGAAAAAAGAATACATTAAAGTATAGTGTGTTTAGTAGGAGCTGGTGGTTAGGGTGTCCAAATCAGATCTGGGAGGTCCTGATTCATATGCCCACTCTGTCCAGGGAGCTTGCTGGGAAACCTTGGCCCAGTAATAAACTCTGAGTAAACCCGCCTCATAGGTTCATTGTGAGGATAAAAGAGAAGAGGAGAGTGTCAAAAAACTTCAGTGTCCTTTTGGGGAGGAAGGTAGGGGATACATGCTGTTAGTTAATAAATTAAGTTGATGAAAGGAGTCAACTGATTTATATGGCTAAATCTGAGTCCAGCAGCACTTTAGAGAACAAGATTTTTGATCGTCAAAGCTCCTTTTATCTAATTGAGGGAGCTCTAATGCTGGGAAGATTGTGCCCCCTCCTTCAAATCTTGTTGGTCTCTTAAAGTGTTCCTGGGCTTGAATCTAGTTGTTCTACTATGGACCAGCACAGCTACCCTTGGAAACTTCAGAGATAGTCTGAATTGTATTAACTAGAAAGTCTGATGTGAGAAAGGAGGGCCAGTTTGGTGTAGAGGTTAAGTGGGTGGACTCTTATCTGGGAGAACCAGGTTTGATTCCCCACTCCTCCACTTTCAGCTGCTGGAATGACCTTGGGTCAGCCATAGCTATCACAGAGCTGTCCTTGAAAGGGCAGTTTCTGGGAGAGCTTCTCTCAGCCCCACCTACCTCACAGGGTGTCTGTTGAGAGGGAGGAAGATAAAGAAGATTATGAGCTGCTCTGAGACCCTGAGATTCAGAGTGAAGGTATGAATCCAATATCTTCTTCTTTCTTTAAACTAAAACTGAAATCCTGTGCATGTGTAGAGAGTAGGTGCCACAGTGCTCACTGTAGATTACTTCTGAGAAACCATGGAGAGCAAGCCCAATGAGGAAAGGCTAAGGGACTTGGGGATATTCAGTCTGGAGAAGAGGAGGTTGAGAGGGGAGACATGATTGCTCTTTTGAAGTATTAGAAGGGCTGCCACTTAAAGGAGGGCAGGGAGCTGTTCCTGCTGGCAGCAGAGGAGAGGACTGGCATAGTAAGAACTTTTTAACAGTAAGAATTGTTCAACAGTGCAATTAACCCCCTCGCCGGCAGTCGTTACGCAGCAGCTTGACAAACACTTGTCAGGGATGCTCTGGAAAACCAGAACAGCAGTGCAACAGTTCAAAAACAGCTTATCAACAATTTGCCTTATGGTCTTTGTAGCTTGAAAGAGCTCTGCTCAGATACTGCTATCAAAAGCATTGCATTTGAAAAGCAAGGAAGCCTGCAGTTCCTCCCTTTCCACTCCTAAACCAGAGGCGATTCTGGCCGCTATTCTGCCAGATTAGTGGGATCCAACATTTCCTGCAAAAAACCCACATCCCTTCAAAAAAACGTGCTTGATTCAAGGTCCTGATCTCTCCTCTCCTCCCCTCCCCCATTCCCACATACCCATGCTTTCTTCTTCCCTTCGACTTGGACCGTGCCATAACAGTTTTGAAATATGAAATGCAACCAGGTCTTGGTCACATGAAAGCTGCGTTACACTCATCTCTCTAGTGCAGGGGTGGCCAAACTGTGGCTTGGGAGCCACATATGACTCTTTCACACACATTGTGTGGCTTTTGAAGCCCTCACCAGAGAAGACATTTGTCACTTTAAACCACTTCTTCAAGCCAAGCCAGCCAGTGGCTTGGAGAATGCATTTAAAGTTCAAGTTGCTTTCTTTCCACCTCTCTCTCTCCCTCCCCACCTATTTTCCTTCCTTCTCTCAGACATCTGACGTTCATGTCTGGTGGCTCTCACACATCTGACATTTATTCTATGTGGCTCTTATGTTAAGCAAGTTTGGCCACCCCTGCCCTAATGGGTCCTATCTAACCCCCTCCCTAAAACTGTAGGAACAGCTGCATGCAATTTTCCTCTGTGTGTTGTGCTTGGGGACTGCATTGTGGTTGCACTCACCCCCCATGTCAGAATTCCAAAGGTGCCCACAAGCTCAAAAAGGTTGGAGTGCCTTGTTGTCTCTTTGAAGGAGGCCCAGTTAGGGTTGCCAGGTTTGGGTTGGGAAATACCTGGAGACTTGGGGAAGGAGCCTGAGTTTGGGGAGAGGAGGAGCTTCAATGAGATGTGATTCCATAGCCTTGTGCATGGGGGGGGAGGGGCAAGAGAGTGTGTGTGCACACAGAGAGGGCTCCGAGTGCCGCCTCTGGCACCCTTGCCATAGGTTCGCCACCACTGGTAAAGGGTAATATACCAGTCGGGGTAGCAGTTAGAGTGTCTGGCAGTGATCTGGGAGACACAGATTCCAATCTCTGTTCTGCCTTAGAAGCTCACTGGGTGACTTTGTGTGCTGTTTATGCCACTTGTGACCCAACTTACAGGCAGGGCTGCCAACAGGCTTGGAGAAAAATGTCCTGTCTTTTTAGCAGTTTTAATGGTTAGATGAAACTTTTGGTAAATGATGGTAAATAATATTACTTGGCAATTAACATGCCACTAAACCTTTATTAAAACAACAGGGGCTTCCTCTCCCCTCCAGGCAGTTTGCAACCCTAGCTGGGATTTTTGTGGGAATAACATAGAGGATAAGAAAATGATGATGTAAAGCACTTTGGGTTCTCATTATGGATCAAAGCATGATATAAATATGATTTAAATAAATAATAAACTTAATGCAGTGACCCTCACACCCCCACTTGATTATTACTATTATCTTTGTTTTATATTTTGTTTACACATTTGGGGTTTAACAAGAAGAGCTGTCAGCTTCTGAAACAACAACTTGATCTGCAGCAATTAGCTGGAGTGGAACATGGACTTCTCCAGCTTCTTCTTGCATAAGAGGTCTCTGTTGCAGACACAGGTACAGAAGTTTCTTGACCAAGGGTTATGCTTTTGCCATGTTTCCAGTAAATTTATCCTAGAACAATCATGCTAGGATAAGTCCACCTGAAAAAACTAGCATCACATTTAGAAGTTCTTACCTGTTGAGATGGCACCAAAGTTTGTACCTCTGAGGGTTTTTTAAAGGGAAGGCACTAGATAGCCATACATCCCCAGACCATGTGTTCCATCCTCTCTGCCACCTCCAGCCTCCAATGGGCTTGCAAAGAGACTGAGAGATGCAGAGCTTCCCATTAGCACCCCTCCTGGGAGAAGCTGGGCCTGCCACTGCCTGCTCTGCTGCGTGTAGCCCTCTCTCTGGCCATGTTGGGGGTGCAAAACTAAGGCCTCTCGTTGGGTTGTGTGAGAACACACATCCATGAAATGCAGCTGATGGCACTGTACTCTTCTGTGTTGATATGTAGAAAGTAACCCACTGAATGGATGACATCACTTCTGGTGATGTCTGGGGGTGTAGCCTAATATGCAAAAGAGTTCCTGCTGGGCTTTTTCTACAAAAAAAGCCCTGATTATCTACATTTTTTACCAAGCAAAGGGAATTATTTGATGATGATGTCTTTAACTGACATAAATCAATGGGACAGCAGATCCCCGTTGGCTATAGATGTAAATAATGTCCTGGATAAGTCTGAGGTTTCTAAGGCAGTTGATCTATATCTGGAACTAAGTTCTGGCTCAAGCAACTCTGTATATTAATATAATTTGTAGGATAGCTGAATGTGTAGACAAGAAATATTGTCTTTTCTTTATCTAGGTATGGCTGAAATAGTGTTCCAGACCCTCTCCTTGTTTCCGTTTCATATCATTTACTTGCTTGCTTTCCCTTTGTATCTAGCAAGAGACCAGGGCAATATATTATTATTGTGTTGTTATCTGCAGCTTATTTATCTGTTCTTTGATGGCTTGTATTTGGCACAAAAGATATTCATGTTTTCCTAGGATAACTGGGGCAAAGATGGTTGTTTTATAATCTTGGCAGAATCCTGCATATTCTGTCTCTGTGAAAAAAGCCTTCTTAAAAGGTACCTGCCGCTGAGCAAATTGGTTAATGTAAAAATTGCCAAGTGAATTGGGCTCTAAGAGTTGATTAGCTTCACAGCTTCCATACTTTAATGAGGTTTTTGTAAAAGCTGTTCACAGTTTACAGAAATTGTTGTGAACGCTTATCTAATTTAAAGGCATTGGGGGTGTGTAATGAACTATAACATGGGTTCCTTCGGTCAATTTCGCTCCAGATTTGGATGATTAGGACTGCCATCCACCAGATGTACTTGCCTATCAGTTAAAGAATGGCAGGCCTAATAACAATTGTTGATCTCAATGCAGTTCAAAAACATGTTGACTGAGTTTTCCAGGCAGCTGGAGAGTAGACTATTTAAATCTCTGCTGCTTTCTGTAATCAGAAGTACAATAATATCATTCAAATATGCTGCTAGTACTGAGTCCACAAGGGAAGATAGTGTTAGAATGGTGTGTGTGTGTGTGTGGGGGGGTCCTTCTGCTCTCACACCATGACTCAGTACAGAACTAGATGGACCAGTGATCTGCCTTATTAACCCTATGCATTGTCCTCCCTGTGATTGTAGTTGTGGGCTCCACCCTTTCTTGGGCATACAGTGTCTATACATAGAACATATGGGAGGGATCATGATTCAGTGATAGAACACCTGCTTTGCATGCAGAAAGGACCAGGTTCAATCCCCAGCATCTCCAGTTAAAAAGATCAGGTGGTAGACGATGTGAAAGACCTTTGCCTAAAAGCCTTGGAAAGTTGCTATCAGACAAAGTATCCTGACCTTGATCGACTAAGGTTCTGGTTCAATATAAAGCAGCTTCATGTGTATTCTATCATGTTTGCATGTCCCTTCCTCCAGTATACAATCAGTGAGCATCATGCAGCCCAGTAGTCACTTCATGTGAATGAGTAACCTGTGTAGTGACTTTCATCCTCTCATATACTATATGTTACTCACGTGAGCTACACTTTTTTCTGTGCACTTGCAGTAGCTCCTTATAGGAACAGATGGAGTTATCAAGTGGACATGGTGTGAGAGCAGAAGACTCCCCCCCACACACACACACACCATTCTAACACTCTCTTCCCTTGTGCCAAAACTAAAGCATGGCCATACCTCATCACACTGACTGGGCCTGCTCAGTTCCTGAGAAATGCTGTATAAACATCCAGAGGGCCAGCCTGTTAAAAGGAGATAAGAAGACAAGTACTGGCAGTAGACACATTCACCTGATAAAACTCTCAGGCTTGTTCTTCATCCAGCAGGTGCCATATTAACAATATCTGAGATTCAGGTTAGATTCATACAGCATATAGTTGACACTTAGAGTTTCCAGATAACAACCTGAAGAACATGCATGTTTCTTTTAAAGATCCCTCTGAAGTGGAAGGTGTGGTAATCATCACTGGCTGTTGCTTTCCTCAGCCCTTTCCCTTGTATGCAATAGGACAAGTGTCACATCGTATCACCTGCTGCATGTGAAGAAGAGCGGGAAAGGGTGTGGCAGGAGAGAAGATGGAGAACATCCAGTAGAAGAAGCTGTAGCTGGGGCATCTCCCATTTGATAATTTAAAAGTGAATATGAATTCTCTGAGCTGTCTCCTATTGCCATAGAAAAAAGAAACCACAAAGTTATGGTACCACAGTAAAGCTGTTTGTGTGAAGATGCTTCTGACTTACAGAACTCCCAACCTCCAAGTGGCACTTGGTGACCTCCTGCTATTACAGTTGATCTCCAAACAACCAAAATCAGTTCCACTGAAGAAAATGGCTGCTTTGGAGGGCTGCTTTGAAGGGCTGAGGTCCCTCCCCTTCCTAAATCCGACCCTCCCCAGGCTCCACACCCCAAATCACCTGGCACCCCAGAGCTGGCAACGCTATCTGACTAAGATGTACTCAGAGTTTTTCTGTATGTTGTCACTAATGCTCTTATTCAGGTAGTGAACATTAGTCTGAATATAGGTGGGAGAAAACCCACTAGGCATCCAACCTAGTACGAGGCATCCAACACTGAAAAGATGATGAGTAGAAGTGGTGTGGTACTTATAGTAGCAGCCAGGGCACTCCAGTACCCTGATACTCAGGAAGGACCCACTGATAGGGCCAGTGTAATGTCTGGCAGGCCCAAGCTTCCCATGCTCGCTTCCCACCCACCCCCTCCACCTGGCAGGAACTGCCATGGTGTCCCTTGCCCCCCTCCCCATGGCACCACAAACAGGACCCTGGGTGAGTCTGGGCCTGGCTTCAAGCTTCTTCTCTTATTATTATTATTATTAATTGCATTTGATGAATTGCCCTATCCCGGCTAATGCCAGGCTCTGGGCGATGTACAATAAAAAATACTCATATATAAAATCAGTTACATTAAAAAGATTACAAACCCTGATGGCATCTTTAAAGTACTCTTATTCAGTCATTACATCAAATCAGGGGTGGGGGGATCCCCCCAAGAGGGGGTGGAGAGAAAAAGGTACCAGCATGGCAACCATTGCTGTTCTTATGCAAAGACTTGGTGGAACATCTCTGCATTACAGGGCCTATGAAATTGTAAAAGATCCCACAGGGCCCTGATGTCTTCTGGCAGAGTGTTCCACCAAGTCGGGGCCAGGACTGAAAAAGTCCTGGTCCTTGTTGAGGACAGCCAAAGCTCTTTTGGGCCAGGAATCACCAGCAGATTTTGACCAGTGGAGCTTAACGTCCTTCCAGGGATAGTGGAGGAAGTGGTCCCATAGATACCTCGGTCCCAGACCACTCAAAATCTTAAAGGTCATAACCAAAATCTTTAATATAACCTGGTACTCAATCGGCAACCAATGTAGCTGGCACAGCACAGGTAGATTATGTGCCGTCCGTGGTGTTCTTGTCAGGACTCACGCTGCCGCATTCTGGACCTGTTGAAGTTTCTGGATCAGACTCAATAGGCCAGAATAGAGCGAGTTACAGTAGTCTAGTCTGGAGGTGACTGTCACGTGGATTACTGTGGCTAGGTCTGAGTGAGATAGGAGGGGAGCTAGCTGCCAGGCTTGCCGAAGATGAAAAAATGCTGCCTTGGCAATGTGTGTGACCTGGGCCTCCATTGAAAGCAAGGTATCCAGTATCAATCCTAAGCTCTTGACGGTAGGCACTGGTGTTAGTAGCTCCTCATCAAGAGTCAACAGTCCAGGGTCGGCGCTGGGGTTTCTGCCGCTGGAGGCAGACCCCAACTCAGCACCCCTCACCCCCATCTTCTTTTAGGAAAAATTATTGGCACTTGCACAAAATGCGTGCGTGCGGAAAGATGATGTCACAAAAGTGATGTCATCAAGCAGCCCCTCTCCTCCTCAGGCTTTCTGATTGGGGTGGGTGGTGAGGGGAGCTGATAGTTGTGTCCTGCACGCCTTGCATGGCACACAGGACACAAGCCCAGTCCCCCGCTCAGGCTTCCTGCATTGCAGGAAGGCTGATAGAGGGGGGCAGGGGACCCGACAGTCGCCTCCCTCATGCCCTGCAGGGTGCATGGGATGCAAGCCCCTTCACCCGCTGATGAGGGGCAGAGGAGCCGATGCTTGCCTCCCATACACCTTGCAAGGTGCACAGGATACTAGCCCCTTCCCGCTCAGCATTCCTGCCTTACCATGCACTTTGCAAGGTGTGTGCGATGTCAGCCCCTTCCCCGCTCAGCCTTCCTGCAAGGCAGGAAGGCTGATTGGGGCAGGAGAGCCGACGGTCACCTCTCATGCATCCTGCAAGGCACACTGGGCACAAGCCCCTTCCCCCGCTGATGAGGGGGAGGGAGGCAGTGGTCGCCACCCGCATGCTCTGCAAGGTAAGTGGGATGCAAGCCCCTTTCCCCGGAGATGGGGGTGGGGAGCTGATGGTCGCCTCCCGTGTGCCTTGCAAGGCACACGAGATGCCAGCCTCTTCCCTGCTCAGCATTCCTGCCTTGCAGGAAGGCTGATTGGGGCAGGAGAGCTGACGGTCATCTGCCGCGCATCCTGCAAGGCATGCAGGACGCAAGCCCCTTCCCCTGCTCAGCCTTCCTGTAAGGTGATGAGGGAGCAGGGGAGCCGACTGTCACCTCCCGCGTGCCCTGCAAGGCGCATGGGACGCAAGCCCCTTTCCCTGAAGATGGGGGGTGGGAAGCCAATGGTTGCCTCCCGCGCGCCTTGCAAGGCACACGGGACACCAGCCCCTTCCCCCATCGGGGCAGGGGAACTGATGGTCGTGTCCCGCACGCCTGCAAGGCGCACAGGATGCCAGCCCTGGACTGGCTCATGGGAGGGCACCCAGCAGCACCCCAGGTAGGGGGGCACTCTAAGCGGCTGCCTACCCAGCCTACTCCCATGCACCGGCTCTGCAGCAGTCTATACTCCAGCTCCAACCCCACTCCCCCCAACCATAGAACCTCCATCCTTGATGGGTTCAGCTTCAACCTGCTCTCACTTAGCCAGCCCACCACAGCCTCCAAACCCTCAGCCAGAGATGGTGGAACTGTAGCCAACCGGTCGTCCAACAGCAAAAATAGCTGGGTGTCATTTGTATTTGCATCAGTGGTTTTGTACCCTTTCATCTCCTGAGAATTGGCGTCAAAATTCTTGAAAATTTCTGTCCATAACTTAAGTAGCATTGAGGTGTCAACACAATGATTTTATCACATGCATTTTTCAGGCTGGGCCTGTAAATCAATTTTATAGGTGTGTGAGAAATCTGCCACAGTAAAATGCTTGTATAAGTCTACCCCAATTGCTAAGACAAAAGGTTTACCATTTTCTTTAAAAGATGGATGCATGTTAACTGTGACAATGAAGTTTCTGGCACTGATACACTACTCACACAAAACAAAGAAACAGAGAAATAAGAGTGGGAAAATAATGATGTGGATGACAGAAGAAAATGTAACGAGATAGGAAATAATAATTACAATCAATTATCTCTCAGTTCAAATACATTCATGTCTGTTGTGGTGTACATGCTTTCTGACAATAGAATATATTTTTCTTATTTGGTTATAATTTTAATATTTGTTTTAAATGTGGAGAGTAGAAAACAATCCCCCTCAGGCAGTGCTGATGGTCATATTTCCAAATGCAACCAGAAAGGCTAATGCTTATATAACATCATCACTAGGTGCAAACCCTGCAGATTGTTGAAAAGCAGCTAGGATGTAGGGTTTTAAAAAATTCTGCATATTCTTTTTAAAAATCAGGGAAGGGGAGTTTATTTATGCACTAATAGGTTATAAAACAAGCACTCAAACTACCAGTATGTGTTCTGTTCTGACAACAAGGTCAAACTGTTATGCTATTTTGAGAACAGCTTTTTCCCTTTTGACTCTGGATATCCCTATTCCCTAAGGGCAAATATATAGCTGAAATCAGTAGCGTGAAACTTGGTTAGGAACTCCTCTAATCTAAAAGACCAGCACAATTTATATTTATTTCTTGTTAGGGAGGACTGGCAAGGAATTGAACAGGTTAAATGATGGTTGGACTGTTTCTGCCCTTGTGATTTCCAGAATTTCAGAATCTTTTGTCCATACTGGTCTCAAGTATATTCTAATACAAATGCTATTTACATATTGTAAATCATAAAATAAATGTTTCAGAGAAAGTGTGGAAGAGGAACATTCCTGATTCAGCTCCCTCAAAAAACCTTAGAGAACCCACAAGCAAATTTGAGACTCAGGGTGACAAAATGGGTATGCCAAGCAGAAGGAGCAAACAAAGGCCCTTTGTACATTTTTCCTAGGCACTTCTAGGACTAGGGAGGTCAGAACCATACAGTTTTCTTCCAGAGTGGCACCTTCGCCCACACAAGCGGCTGTTCCCAAGTGGAGTGTGAGAACATGCGCAGATTATTTGTGATTTCAGTTTTATTTACTTCATCTGACACCTTTCTCGCCAAGACACAAGGCAAAAAGCAAAAGGTAAAAAACAAGTCAGACCACACAAGACATCTGGACCTTGGATTGGCCAGTTCTGAGTCAGCAAACTCATGAAGATTTGGAGGCAGAGTCTGGGGAGTGGATAGCTGAGCAAGCCATCAAGTTCCTCCTCCAAAGCCGCCCTGAGCCACTCGTTGGGAAGGGCGGGATATAAATCATAAATAAATAAATAAATAAAATTTCCTCCAGGGGACCAGATTTCTGTAGTCTGGAGATCTGTTTTAATTCCATGAGAGCTCTAGGCTGCACCTGGAGGCTGGTAACCCCAGTCAGCCCCAGAATTAGAAAACAATGCAAACAGAAAACTTTTAAAGGCATGACACAGCCATAAACAATGCAGAATCTGGATTATAAAGGTAGCACTGTAAAAGCAAGATGATACATCCAAATTAACATTGCAATCCTATTCTCTGATGAAAGTGCCTGCCTGGACTATTCCATTATATGGCAATTATAATCCCTTTGCAAAAACACCCTCCTGAAATTTTTTTGTTTTACACATTCTGCTGAATGATTTAAATGCGGGAGCCTTTCTAGCCTCCTCAGGTAGGATGTTCTATAAGGTGGTAGCCACAACAAAGAATGCATGCATACAGGAAGTTGCTAAACTCACCCAGTTGCAGCACAGCACCCTTAATAGACTTCACTCAGATGAGTGAAGTCTTCACTCAGATGAGTGAAGCTTTCATGGTGGAGCCCAGTGGATAAATCCTGGGGCATGCAGGACTAAGGCCATTAAGTGGTTTGTAATGACCAATACCTTGAACAGAATCCAGCAGCTTATCAATAACCAATGGAGTGACTGCAGAATAGGTCATGATACCTTGAACAGAATCCAGCAGCTTATCAATAACCAATGGAGTGACTGCAGAATAGGTCATGATATGCACACTCCTCCAAGCTCCAGATAGCAGCCACGCTGCATTGTTCTGTACCAGCTCTGTGCTTTAAAGGTAAAAGCAACAAAAAGACCATATATGGAAACAAAAAAAGCTGTTTTCTTAAGAAATGCATCCTTGTCTAGGCCTGCACAACAGGTTATTGATTCTTTTTGTCCTGTTTTTTCTCAAGTCAATATTATTGCTCCATTCTCATTTCTAAAGCCATAAATCATAAGGAATTTAGGTGTTGCTATGGTGGTTTATTGTTCTTAGATTTATTTCTGTACTTAGAAGAGCACAGGGGAAAGTCCCATATTTGATTTACATTGAACTAAGTCTCAACTGGTAGAAAAAGAATAAACAAAAAGTGGATGTTAAACCTTATTTGACAAATAAACATGCAGGGAGCTGTTTCAAACAATAGTCTACTGTTCTTCGAAGTCTGATAGGAAAAGCTTGTATTTTGGTGACTCAAATACCTCTACGTCACCACAGTAAGTTTAATAGCTACCCTAAATACTTTGTTATTAACATCTCAGAATATGAATGTAGCCACTAGCCACTATGACAGTTAGAAAACCCAGCTAGAAAGAATTTGGATTCAAGAGCCAGCTGAAGATAACTATTACAGAAACCCTCTGCATCTTCCACAGTAAATACCAAAAGCAATCAGAGGTGTTTAAAATGCATGGACAGGAGTTTTGCAGCAGCTGACAGACTGCAGATTGTCAAAGTAAGAATTCACCAATTTCATGATGTGACGTGGGTCTAAAAATAATATATGCAATGTAAAGCATACATAGAAGGTTTGTTCTAGCTCCCTCTATTTGTTCATCTCACTCCCATTTCACATATTTTCGTTTCAGTGAGAGTGGAGTTGCCAAGATACTGTAAAAGGTGCTTTTTTCTTTAGAATTCCAGCTGTTGGTAAGAAGAAAAAAAGAGTCTGATCTCTTTTGTTAGTTCTTGTTCTCAAGGGAAGCTGAAGACAGCTTTTGTGGCTCCCAGTTGATGTGGACGGTTTCACTATGTTTCAGGAAACTGGAAGGTAGTGCTCCTCTGTCGCAAAGAGATGCACTGATGTGTCAGATGACAAGACTGATCCTTTTTTTGAAGTGCTTTTGTGGGTGCTTCCACACATGTAGGAACACCATGTCCAGGGTGACCCATATCTAGTTGACTGTTGCATATTTTATCTATTCCTAATAAAGGTCAGGAGCATATGAACAAGGTCTTCTGTAAGTTAAATTACTACTATAAGAATTCATCACAAAAGTGCATACTAAGCCAAGTGCCCTTAGTCTGATCTGTTTTCTAGTTATTCTCAAGATCACACTGACAACTGCAATGTTCTCTCCAAGCTGCAGAGTGTCACGAGCAAAAATTGTACTTTGTGAGCCAAAACAGCTTCTAGTATTAAAATTGTGAGCGAGTCTGATTTGATTAGGGTTGCCAACCTCCAGAAATTCATGAAGAGTCACAAATGATGGGGAGGGGGGAGAATTACAACTCATCAGCAGATGATAGAGATTGCTTCCCCTGGAGGAAATGGCAGCATGAGAGAGAAGAATCAATGGATATGAGGATATGGCATCCCTACATCCAAGTCAGGAGTTCAATAAATATTCTACATACATATTATTAGTTTGCCTTTCCACCTTTCTAAAATCTCTGAATTGAAATGTATTTCCGTTTGTTATCAAAAATGGATTAGGAGCTATACAGCATGAGCAAAATAACTGCAAATTCTAAATTTTTGTCTAATTAATCTTGGGATACTAAGTTTGAATTTGTTTGGAATTAGGGCTGCCAAGCCCCCGGTCCAGGTGGGGAACAAATATGGGCCGGCGGGGGGAACCTCCCCCTAAATCGCTGGTGTGATGACATCACCCAGAAGTGATGTCATCAAAATAGTAGTGCCCTGTGTGGGACCCTCTAGGCATTTCCGGGAAAACCATAGAGTTTTCCCGGATGCTCCAGCTATTTGGGAGGGAAAACTTTACGGTACAATAGGTCCCATAAAGTTTTTTACCTCCCAGATGGCTAGAGCGTCCAGAAAAACTACAGAATTTCCCAGGAAATGCCTAGAGCAACCCCACACGGGGCACCACAATTTTTATGACATCACTTCCGGGTGACATCATCACGCTTCGCACAGGTGAATGTCCCCCACTCCAGGAAGCTGGGGACTTGGCAACCCTATTTGGAATCCAATGTTAGAATACCTGATCTCTCAAGAGGAAATCCCTGATATTATAAGAGACAGTTTCTTTATTGATAAGTTTATTTTTTCTTTTCTTTTCTTTTCTTTTCTTTTCTTTTCTTTTCTTTTCTTTTCTTTTCTTTTCTTTCCTTTCCTTTCTTTATTTGTTTGCTTGCTTAATTATTGATGTATATATATCAATAGTTAGACAATTTTATATATGCATCAGTAAGGTATTTATTGTTTCTTTTCTTATGGATACACTTTACATTATCTTATCTGTTTGTGACAAATGTAGAATGCTGGTTATAATAAAATATATTTTAAAAATGCATTAGGAATATTCCTATTATTGGAAAAAAGTTCTAAAAATTTACTTCAGCTTTTCTACAACCGTTTATCCCAGATCCTTTCTTTCCCTTACTCATCTGTCTTCCTATATTTGCTTCCATCAATACTTATACCACTTTCTCTCCCCTGCAACACGCTCCAACTCCCTTTCCTCATATCCATGGGGGAGCAATGATTTAACTCCTGCAAATACATTGAAAACCTCAATTAGTAAGACAAGTCATGTTGTGGAGATTATAGGAAGGGGGATAGGTCCAAGAGACCTATAAGGAGATGAAGCTGGTGCTTCTTTGGGTTGCTAAAAGAAATCAGAGCTTGTGGGCTGGACAGAGAAGATCCCGAGTTATAAGTCTCTCTTTAATTATAAGAACATAAGAAAAAGGTAGTTCCCTTCTTTACTTAAGTAGTTAAATCCAGGACCACTGCACAACTTTCATGACCATCAGTTTCAATTTAGGGGCTCTCCTTTCCCTCCCAGGGCTGTCCTTCTAGTCTCCTACACAGAGAATTACAGGAAAAAAAGAGGTTTTACATGTTTTTTGTCTCTCTCAATGGCCTCCCCCCAATCATTTTCTGTAAATTCCCCTCTAAAATGCATCTGAAGCTTATACCCAGAATTAAACTTTGTTGATCTTAAAGGTGTCACTGGACTCAAATTTTCTGGAATAAATGTTGTTAGTTTTTAAGGTGCATTCTAGGGTTGCCAGCCTTCAGACTGGGCCTGGATATTGCCCGAAATTACAACTGATCTCCAGACCATAGAGATCAGTTCCCCTGGAGAAAATGGCTGCTTCAAAGGGTGGACTCTGGCAGTATACCTCCACTGTAGTCCCTAAGAGACGTACATGTTTTTGCATCAAATGGGAACATTGGCCACCATGCTATTAAATTCAGCATTCATGTCAATGGTTGCCCCTAAAATTCTAAACAATAACATCTGATTTCAAAAGAGAGAACTTTACAGAAATAAAGAGAATACTTAAAAGGAAGCAGAAGGAACCATGGACTCTGCCAAAAGAAGTGTTAATAATTAGGCATACAAAATGAGAATTTGAGGAGCAGATTGCTAAAATCATCAAGACAAACAATAAACATTTATTTAAATATATTCAGAGCAGGAAACCAGCCAGAGAAGCAGTTGGGTCTTTGAATGACCAAGGAACAAAAGCATTGGTAAAGACAGGTGGGGAGATGGCAGAGAAACTAAATGAATTGTCTGTATTTCTGTTCACCATGGTCACTTTGTGGCACGCACCCATGGTACAGCTACTGTTGTCAGGAAGGAAGTCTGAAGAACTGAGTCAAATTGAGGTGACAGGAGATCAAGTTCTAGAAATTAAAAACCAGTAAGTCTCCAGGTCCTTATGGCATACGCCCAAGAATTCTTAGGGAACTCAAATGTGAGACTGATGATCTACTAATCTCTATGTGTAATTTATCAATAAATTCAGGCAGTGTGCTAGAAGAGTAGAGAGTAGCAAATGTTACACCACTTTTTAAACAGGGGCCAGAGAAACCAGGAAATTATGGGCCAGTTAGCTCGTCCCAGGTGAATTAGCAGAAACTGCAAACAAAGAAAGAATCATGAAACGCATAGAGGGACAAAGACTGCTGAGGAAAAATCAGCATGGCTTCTGCAAAGGGAAGTGCTGCCTCACCAACCCTTCAAATTCTACCAATATAGTGGAAATGTTTGAATTATTCTTAAAATATAGCTTAGATATAATTTAAAATAATTTATTCTGAGATTTTTACAAGGTTATGGAAGTAATCTTCTAAAAAACACTAAATTACATGATAGTCAATTGTAAACTTGCTCAGAATAATACTAGCTTTTTCGCTCATGAGGTAGAATTTCTGCTCACAACACTATGGAGCTTAGAGGGAACATTAATTTTTTCATAAATCATCTGGAACTGGGGGTGAACACTGTGGTAGCCAAGCCTGCAGATGATAAGAAATTATTGAGGATGGTGAAAACCAAGTCTGACTCTGAAGAGCCTTGGGAGGGTCTCCACAAATGGGGCAAGGGACAACAGTGTGGCAAATGAAGTACAGTGTTGGTAAATGTAAGGTGATACTAAAAATCCAAACTTCAAGTATAGACTAATGGGATATCCTTGGGGTTATAATAGATATCTCAGAATAAATTATTTTAATTTAGATTATAATGAGTCCTTGGGGTTATAATAGATATCTCAGACTGATTTCGCACTCACCTTACACTGCTCTCACATTCGCCTTCTCAGCGCATCTTCCTTCTGATTTCCCACTATCTGCCCTGGGGCTGCAGCAAGGATCGGCATTTTCGGGCAGCAAACAGAAACCGCTAAAAACCAGTTTCTGTTTGCTGTGCAAAAACTCCAATCCTTGCTGCAGCCCCGGGGCAGATAGTGGGAAATCGGAAGGAAGCCGCGCTGAGAAGATGAACGTGAGAGTGGCATAAGATGAGTGCAAAATCAGTGACAGTGAAAGTGTTGACCTAGTGTGCTGCAGCAGTAAAAAGGATAAACTCTATGTGGAATATAGGGGAAAGGACTGAAAATAAAACAGACAATATTATACTGCCCGTGTATAGATCTGTGATACATCCTAATTTGGAATACTGTGTGTAGTCGTGGTTACTGTATCTCAAAAAGGACATCACAGAACTGGAAAAAGCATAGATGAGGGCAACCAATAGGATTGGGGAGTTGGGGCACTTTCTCTATGAGGAAAGGCTAAAGATTCTGGGACTTTTCAGTTTAGAAAAGAGATGTCTAAGAGGGGATATGATAGATGTTAATTATGCATGGGGTAGAGAGAGTTGGGAAAGATAATGTTTTTTCCCTCTTCCAAAATACTGGAAGTTGAAGGCATCCAACGAAGCTGATGGGCAGTAGATTCAGGGCAGACAAAAAGAGATATTTTTTTACATGACAAGTGGTTAAAATGTGCAATTCACTTCCAGGGGCCACATGCATAAATGACTTTAAAATGGGATTAGACAGATTCATGGAGTATAGGTCTATCAGTGGTTACTAGTCATAGTGACTAAACGGAACCTCCACATTCAGAAACAGTAAACCTCTTAATAGCAATGCCAGGAGGCAACATCAGGGGAAAGTAGGGTTGCCAAGTCCAATTCAAGAAATATCTGGGGACTTTGGGAAAGGAGCCAAGAAACTTTAGGGGTGGAGCCAGGAGACATTGAGGTTGGAGCCAGGAAAAATTGAGGGTGGAGCCAGGAGCAAGGTTGTGGCAAACATAATTGAACTCCAAAGGGAGTTCTGGCCATCACATTTAAAGGGACTGCATGCCTTTTAAATGCCTTCACTCCATTGGAAATAATGGAGGATAGGGGCACCTTCTTTTGGGGGCTCATAGAATTGGACCCCTGGTCCAATCTTTTTTGAAACTTGGCGGGTGGTTTGAAGAGAGACATTGGATGCTATGCTGAAAATTTGGTGCCTCTACCTCAGAAAACAGCCCCCCAGAGTAAGATACCCAGAGTGAGAACCGGCAGACATTCAAATCCCCCCCCCCCGCTTTCTGATGACTCTGAAGCAGGGGGAGGGCCTCCAAACCAGGGATCCCCTGCCTTCACCTGGGGATTGGCAACCCTAGGGCAGTGGTCGCCAACCTTTTTGGCACTAGGGACCGGTTTTGTGAAAGACAATTTTTCCATGGACTGGGGGCGGGGGCACGATGGTTTCAGGATGATACAATTGTGCACTTTATTTCTTTTAGTTTGGTGTGATGGTTAAGTGTGCAAACTCTTATCTAGGAGAACTGGGTTTGATTCCCCACTCCTCCACTTGCATCCGCTGGAATGACTTTGGGTCAGCTATAGCTCTCACAGAGTTGTCCTTGAAAGGGCAGCTTCTGAGAGAGCTCTCTCAGGCTCACCCACTTCACAGGGTGTCTGTTGTGGGGGAGGAAGATAAAGGAGATTGTGAGCCACTCTGAAACTCTGAAATTCAGAGTGGAGGGCAGGCTATAAATCCAATGTCTTCTTCTTATTATTACTATATTGTAATATATAATGAAATAATTATACAACTCACGGCTTGGTTGCTAACAGGCCACGGATTGTTTCAGGTCCACGGCCCGGGGGTTGGGCACCACTGCTCTAATGGACTGAGGGGGTCTGATTCACTATAAGGCAGCTTCATGAGTTCAAGTGTACCATGCATCAGCCTCATCCCTACATGATAGATAGTGTCATCCCCTAGAACAGTGGTCCCCAACCTTTTTGGCTCCAGGGACTGGTTTTGTGGAAAACAATTTTTCCACGGACTGGAGGGGGGGGGGATGGTTTCAGGATGATACAACTGTGCAGTTTATTTCTGTCTGCTGATTACATGTGCGGACTCTTATCTGGGAGAACCAGGTTTGATTTCCCATTCCTCCACTTGTAGCTGCCGGAATGGCCTTGGGTCACCCATAGCTCTAGCAGAGTTGTCCTTGAAAGGGCAGCTTCTAGGGAAAGCTCTCTCAGCCCCACCCACCTCACAGAGTGTCTATTGTGGGAGAGGAAGATAAAGGAGATTGTGAGCCACTCTGAGATTTTGAGTGGAGGGCAGGATATAAATCCAATGTCTTCTTCTTCTTCTTCTTCCTCTTCCTTCTCTTCCTCCTCCATGTAATATATAATGAAATAATTATACAACTCACGGCCTGGCTGCTAACAGGCCATGGACCAGTACCGGTCCACAGACTGGGGGTTGGGGACCCCTGCCCTAGGGGAAAGCCTTAGCCTCTATGCTGTTGTTGGCCTTCTGTAGCAGAACATGCCTGCTGTGCCCTGCTGCCACCATTCCACCCTGCCCTCTAAGGGGCTTTTCTTTCTCTTTAGGGTAGCAGCTACCACAACCTGCTGGGAGGGACAGGACACCCAACTTTCCTTCCCATCTCTGGGTCACCTGCTGCCTAACTTTACATGACTGGTTAACAAGGGCCATTTTGTAGAAAAATAGGTGGTGGAGCTCATCCAGTGATTGTTATGCAGCTGCACATACTATTCAATGGACAAGGAGGAGGAACTCTCAGAAGGAGGAGATGGAACTCTCAGAAAGGTTTAGGAGCTGTGCTCCTGTGAGCTTCCACTGAATCTGAGGCCTTCTGGTAAAAACACAAATCCTCTGTCCAGCCCCATAGCCAGGATTTGAAGAATTGGGGGGGGGGGGCTGATTTTTTTTAGGGGGCACATAGTGGCCCCAACCTCCATGGCCTTCTCTCCTACCACCGCTGAGGATGAAAGCTGCCAGCTCACTTCCGTACAGCCTCCCCCTTCCCCACAGCTGCCCCAAGGTGATCCCTTTCCACCCCTCTTCCAGCAGCTCTGGTGGGGAGCCACTCAGAGGTTTAGATATGTGCCACACGGTCTCCTGCCCTTACCTGTAGCATGATCCAGCTAGTCAAGCCCGGCGAGATGGGGGGGTGGGGTAGAAGGCACCACCAAGTTGCAACTGACTTCTGGGGCTACAAGACCCCCAATTCGGATTTCTTACTGTCGGAGGGCGAGCCATGGTCCCATGGGGTTTTCAGGGCAAGAGACATTCAGAGGTGGTTTGCCATTCCTTGTCTCTGCATCAAAACCTTGGCATTCCTTGGAGGTCTCCCATCCAGGGCCAACCCTGCTTAGCTGCCAGTATCTGACAAGATCAGGCTAGCCAGGTCAGGACCCAGGGCAGCTTATGCCACAATAAATGTGTGAATTTCGGATGGGCACAAACGGGTTTATGAACTGACATTAATGATGAATTTTGGGTGGTTTGTAGTTCGTGAACTCAAGTTTATGGCAGGTCAACTGGTACAAATTTTCCACAAACTTTCAAGCTGTTCATGGTGGTTTGTGGCAGTTCATAAATAGATACAGTGTCTGACAGATAGTCTCCACTCAATCTAAATGTTTACCAAACTTCAAATCAACAGGGGGATGGAACTTGGAGGGCATGTAGAGGAGCATCTGGAGAAGGTCTGCTGTGACTCTGATGTCTTTAGCATGCACAGGATCTGTTCTATACACTACTGAACCTGTGCCTGTCTTTTCCTGGGGGCACCTTCTTTGGTGAGTTGAAACTCAGACTCTATAAATCCAATCCTCACCAAACTTGGAGGGCAGGTAGAGGAGAGTTATTGTGAGATCCCCTGTGAGTTTGTGTCTTTAGAACACTGGGGGCACTCTATCAATTCATAGACCTCACACCCTGACAATTCTCTAGATGACCTAGTTGAGTCTTGGCAAGACCGGCTTTCTACGGCCATTGATGAGATCACTCCCCGGTGCCCTCTGCATCCTTGTTCTAAGCTGGTGCTGTGGTATAACCTGGAACTGCGGCTGATGAAATGAAGGCTCTGTGTAATGTACTGGGAGACGAGACGTGGTGAAGGCATAGGTCTTTATTGGCTGGTACATCACAAGAACTGGGAACACGCGGCCGGGTCCGCTAATATATACATGCATCCCGGAACATCCCCTTCGCTGGCCAGCCCAATCCTGGCCAGTTAAACTTCCCGCCCTTGGTCAGGATTGGCGGTGGCTTTTCCCGCGCTGCGCACGGCGACCCGAGGGTGGCTCGGGTCGCGCGGCGCTTGCGCTGAGTCCGATACACTACACTCCTCCCCTCCTAGTTTAAACTACATAGTCCTGTAGGTACGCTGGCGTCCTGCGTTCCCGTGTTGATCTCCTCGGGGTTGCCGTTGGTGTGGGGCCCGATCCCAACGTGGGTGGCGCCGTTTCTGGCTGTTGCCGGCCCGGGTCGGGTGCTGGCTCCGGTTCTGGTCCCGCGGCTGCGGGGGCCTCGTACGTGGGTAGCTCCTGTATTGGCGGGGCCCCTTCTGGCGGTTCCGTTGCTGGCGGTTCCCTACTCTCTGCCTCTTCTGCCTCCTCGGGTAGGGTGCGGCGGCGCAGCTGGTCGATGTGCCGTCTCAGCACCTGGCCTCCGGCGGTGGTTACCTCGTATGACCGGGAGCCTGTCACCCTCAGAACCCTTCCCGCCAACCACTCGGGGCCGCTTGCGAAGTTTTTCGCATACACTGGGTCGCCCGGAAAGAATCCTCTCACTGCTTCCCGGACCTCGGGGGACCCGCGGACATCCGGCGCCCGGTCCGGGTGTAGCCTATCTAGACGAGTGGTCAGTTTCCTCCCCATGAGCAGTTCTGCGGGGCTGAAACCGGTTACAGGGTTTGGGGTGATCCTGTTGTGGAACAGGAATGCTGAGAGGCGGTGGTCCCAATCCCCATGTACTATACGGCCAAGGGCCTCTTTGGTGGTCCGCACCATGCGCTCCGCCTGGCCGTTGGTGGCTGGATGGAATGGGGCGGACCTTATGTGCCTTATGAGGTATCGGTCGGTGAACTCCCGGAATTCCCGGGAGGTGAATGCCGTGCCGTTGTCCGTCACCAGGGTGTCAGGGATCCCGTGTGTGCAGAGGACCCTTCTGAGCGCCCTGACTGCTGCTGCGGTGGAGGTCGAGGCCACCGGGATTACCTCTAGCCATTTTGTATATGCGTCCACAAGTATAAAGAAGATCTGGCCCTGATACGGCCCCGCGAAATCCACATGGAGGCGGGACCACGGCCGCCCGTTCGACTCCCACCTGTGGACCGGGGCGGACGGCGGATTGGGTCTGGATTCCTGGCATGGTTGGGACCTTCTTACCCACCCCTCTATTTCCTCATCCATGCCCGGCCACCACACGTAGCTCCGGGCCAGGGCTTTCATTCTCACGATGCCCGGGTGGGTCTCGTGGAGATCCTCTAATACCTGTCTGCGCAGGGGGGGGGCACCACCACCCGGCTCCCCCAGAGTATGCACCCCTTGTGTGTCGATAGCTCGTCCTTCCTGGACGCGAACGGCCGGAATGCTTCTTCCACCTTGCCCGAGGGCCACCCCCTTCCCACCCAGTCCCTGACTCGTGCGAGGATGCGGTCTCTCCCAGTCGCCCGAGCCACCTCGTCCGCGTGCAGTGGGCGCTCGGGGAGCGACTCAATGAGCATCACCCCGTGTGCCGGGGCGGGATCTGGGTCCGTTGTGGGTAGCGGCAGGCGGCTGAGGGCATCTGCGTGACCCATTGCTTTACCGGGGCGGTGTATCAGTGCGTAAGTGTATGAATTCAGGAACTGGTTCCACCTTAAAACCCTCTGAGACAGAATCTGGGGGGTCTGACGATCGGGGGCTAGGAGGCCGAGGAGCGGCTTGTGGTCAGTGGCGATGGTGAAACGCCTACCGTAGAGGTAGTCGTTGAACTTATGCACCCCCGCCACGATCGCCAGTGCCTCCTTATCGATCTGGGCGTAGTTCCGCTCGGCAGGGGACAGAGTCCGGGAGTAGTAAGCGATCGGCGCCTCTCTCCCATCCGGGAGTTGGTGCCCTAAGACCGCTCCTACTCCGTAGGGGGAGGCGTCGCAAGCCAGGATCAGGGGTAGGTTTTCATCGTAGTGATGAAGTACCGCGTTAGAGACCAAGAGGTCTTTCACTGCCTGGAACGCCGCGGCTTGGCGTTTACCCCAGACCCACGGGGCCTGTTTATCTAACAAGCGGTGCAACGGTTCCGCCACGGCGGCTTTGTGTGGCAGGAATGCATGATAAAAGTTCAATAATCCTAAAAAACTCTGTAGTTCTGCCTTGCATTTGGGGGCAGGGGCCTGGACTATGGCCCTGGTCTTGTCCGCCGTCGGGTGAATTCCAGCCGCGTCCACGGCGAACCCCAGGAACTCCACTCGCGGAACACCCAACAAACATTTCTCCTTTTTGACTCTCAGCCCCGCTGCTTGGAACCGTCTGAGGACCTCTCGCAGGCGGCAGCTGAACTCTCCTTCGGTGGGGGCGGCGATTAAAACGTCGTCAAAGAAGGGTTGAACTCCGGGGATCCCTTTCAAGAGAGAGTCCATTATGCTCTGGAATATCCCCGGAGCTACACTGACCCCGAACTGCAGCCGTTTAACCCTGAACGCGCCCCTGTGGGTCACGATCGTCTGCGCCTCCGCTGTCTTAGCGTCGACCGGCAGTTGCTGGTATGCTTGTGCTAAGTCCAGCTTTCCAAAAACCCTCGCCCCGGCTAGTGCTGCTAGGACGTGGCTAACCACCGGGACTGGGTAGGGGTTGTCTTGCAGCGCCTTATTGATCGTGCACTTGTAGTCAGCGCAGATCCTAACCTCCCCGTTGGGTTTGACTGGCGTTACTATGGGGGTCTCCCATTCCGCATACGTTACAGGTTCTAGGACGCCCTGGGCTGTTAGGCGGTCCAGTTCTGCCTCTATTTTAGGCTTAAGGGCGAACGGGACGCGCCTCGCTTTAAGCCTTATGGGCCTGACCATTGGGTCTATCGGTAAGGTGATGGGCGGACCCTTGTAGCTCCCCAAGGACCCGTCGAAGACCTCGGGGAACTCCCGGCAGACCCCGTCGAAATTGCTGGCCTGCAAGTGGTCCACCCCCACCAGCTGGATCCCCAGTGGATTGAACCACGCCAACCCGAGAAGTGTGGTCAGTTGGCGCTTGACCACTAGGATGTCTAGGGGCCCCCTAAAACCCCCTCTTTCTACATGCACCCGGGCCCACCCCACGATGTGTACTGGGTTCTTCTGAAAGTCCCTCAGTACGAAGTCCGCTGGCCTCGTTTGGATGCGGCGGCGGGGACATAGTTTCTTGAGGGTTTCCTCCGAAATGATAGAGATGGAGGAACCCGAGTCTACTTCCATGATGCAGGGGGCGCCCTCGATTAGGACCGACATTTTGACCTTGTCTGGGGCCGCGAGGGGCAAGTTCAATATCTGCAGACTGGTGGATGCCGTCGTGTGTGTGTCCAGGGAGTCGTGATGCGCTGACGGTTGGCGGCGGCTGTTCTTGGCCCGGCAAGCCCGGGCGATGTGGCCGGTCTTTCCGCAGCTGCGGCAGTCCAGGTTGCGGTACGGGCAGTCCCGTCGCTCGTGGGGGTCGCCGCAGCTGGCGCACCTGGAACCGGTGGTGGCGGTGGCCCTCTCCGTCGCTCGTTGTCTCGCTGGGGCCCGTGTGTCCGTTCTCTGAGGCCGCCGGAGCTGAAACGCTTCTTCCTCTGCTCGGTCTTCCAGCTCCGTTTCTCCTTGGTGGACTGCTTCGCCGCGTGGCTGGCCGAACGCCTTGGTGGCCCTCTCGAACGCCGTTGCCTCGTTGAAGGCTTGTTGTAGCGTGAGCTCCTCCTTAGCGAAGAGCTTCTGCTGCAGTCGTTCGTCTCGGAGGCCCCAGACGAAACGGTCCCTCAGGGCTTCGTCCCTTTTGTCAAAATTGCAGTTCCCGGCGATCTGCCGAAGGGCCGCCAGGTAGACTGCCGCTGTCTCCCCCGACTTTTGGTCCCTCTTGTGGAAGAGGAATCGGCGGGCGACGATGGACGGTTGGGGCGAAAAGTGGCCCGTGAGGAGTCTCACGACTTCCCGGTAGGTCCTCTCGGTCAGCTTAGCTGGAGCGGAGAGGCCTCGTGCGATCTCGAAAGTTTCTTCTCCACAGACGCTCAGCAGGACGTCTCTCTTCCTGTCGTCATCTTCGATCAGGTTCGCCCGCAGGTAGCACTCGACCCTTTCTGTGTAGGTCTCCCATCTCTCGGGGTGCTCCGGGTTGAATTCCGCAAGATGGCCCGTCGTTACCGTAGAGTTCGCCATGGTGGCGGCGGGCTGTGCGATCCTGCGGTCTCACGCCTTCCTCGTCTCCGGCCCGGTCAGGTTCCCCTCGGGGCGGCCGGACCTATCTCGATCCCATCCTCGTCGCCAGTGTAATGTACTGGGAGACGAGACGTGGTGAAGGCATAGGTCTTTATTGGCTGGTACATCACAAGAACTGGGAACACGCGGCCGGGTCCGCTAATATATACATGCATCCCGGAACATCCCCTTCGCTGGCCAGCCCAATCCTGGCCAGTTAAACTTCCCGCCCTTGGTCAGGATTGGCGGTGGCTTTTCCCGCGCTGCGCACGGCGACCCGAGGGTGGCTCGGGTCGCGCGGCGCTTGCGCTGAGTCCGATACACTACACTCTGACAGCTAGAGAGGCAGTGGCGGCATACTCAAGACGAAGCAACTAGAACATCTTATAGAGTTTATGAGGTCCTATGAGATGGCAGACAAAGCCACAAAGAAAGCTTACTTTGTGGCTATGATTGCATCTGCGAATTCACGCCCGGCACAATTATTTAGTATAATTCAGACCCTTACAACTCTGTCACAAGGCAGACCAAATCTTAGAGAATTAGATATTGGCTGTGAGGCTTTTGCAACTTTTTTCGCAGATAAGATCTCATTGCTTCACCACGACCTCCCTGCCATACTTGAAACAGTATGTGGCTCCGTGCCTGTTTTCTGGACCAGCTTTGGCTCATTTTACAACACTCAGCCTAGAGGAAGTTGACAGAATTCTCACCACTGTGCGCCCAACGACATGCAATCTGGACCCCTGCCCATGCTGGCTGATTAAAGCTTGTCAGATGAAGCTATATCCTATATTGGATATTGTAAATAGATCCCTCTCTGAAGGGCTTTTTCCAATGCCCCTTAAAGAGGCAGTGGTCCACCCTCTCTTGAAAAAATCAACATTGAACCTGGCCGAATTGGCACACTACCGGCTGGTGTCAAATTTACCTTTTGGGTAAAATTATTGAGAAGGCAGTAACGCTAGTTACAGAGTTTCCTGAAGGATGCTTCCGGTCTAGGACAGAGGGTCATGGGACGGAGACAGTATTGGTCGCCCTGATGGATGATCTCCAGCAGCATCTGGAACGAGGCAATTCAGCGGTAGTGATGTTGTTGGATCTGTCAGCTGTGTTCGATACAGTGAACCATCAGTTGCTGACCCACTGCCTTGCCATGCAGGAATTCAGGGGTTGGCCTTGCAATGGCTCTCCTCTTTCCTTCATGGTCAGGGACAAAGGGTGGCGATTGAGGAACAGTCATCCCAGAGACACTTGCTTAATTGCGGTGTGCCTCAGGGGGCTCTGCTTTCCCCAATGTTGTTTAAAATCTACATGCGCCCCCTTGCCCTGAGGTATGGGCTGGGTTGCCATCAGTACACTGATGATACCCAGCTCTATCTACTGATGGACAGCCAGTCTGGCTGTGCCCCAGAAAATCTGGACCTGGCATTGCAAGCCATGGCAGGGTGACTTAGACTGAGCCAATTGAAGCTGAATCCGATGAAGAACAGAGGTCCTTTGCCTGAGTCACAGCAGTCCAGATAGCGAAATTCCCCTACCAGCTTTTGGCGGTGCGCAACTTACAACAATGCCCAGGGTCAGAAGCTTGGGGGTGCTACTGGAGCCTTCTCTAACAATGGAGGCTCAGATAGCAGCCACTGCCTTTTTCCCCTTTCTCGAGTGTGGTGACTTGGCAACTGTGATCCATGCTGTGGTCACCTCAAGACTAGACTACTGTAACATCCTCTACATGGGGCTGCCCTTGTCTTGAATCCGGAAACTACAGCTGGTGCAGAAGCCAGGCTGTTATTGGGGCTCTCCATGCGGGAGCACATAAAGTCAGCCGGGGCTGCAGGAGCTGCACCGGCTGCCAGTAGTATACCGAATTTGCTACAAGGTGCTGGCCATTACCTTTAAAGCCTTATATGGCTGAGGACCTGTCTACCTTAGGGACCATCTCTCCCCACATGTTCCCCAGAAGATACTTAGGTCTGGAACGCAGAACCTTCTATCGATCCCCAGGCTATGGGAGGCAAGATTGAAAACCACCAGGGAAAAAGCCTTCTCAATCGCTGCCCCCTATTGGTGGAACCAACTGCTGGAGGAAGTTAGAGCCTTGCGGGACCTTGCTCAGTTCTGCAAGGCCTGCAAGACAACATTATTTCAGTTTGCCTTTAACTGAATAGCCAATATAGTAGCATAAAAGGATAGCTAAAAGCACTGAATGCCATTGGAAATTAAATTACACTAGTACCAAAACTGTTTTAATCGTTTAAATTATTTTAGCTGTTTAAACTGTTGAACTGATGAATTGTTTTAAATGTTTTATTAAAGTTTGGTTGAATTGGATTGTTACTATGATTTCTTGTTTTTACTGTTAGTGAGCCGCCCTGAGCCTGACTCGGCGGGGAGAGGGATATAAATCTAATAAATCAAATCAAATCAAACTGAACCAGTGCATTTGGCACTTAAAAGTTTGTGATGATTCATGGTTTGTGAACCAGGCATGCCACAAACCACAACCCAAACCAAATTACATTTTCCCAGTTTGTGGCTGTCCCTAGTGTAAATCTTTGAGGAGACCAAAGTCAAGGACTCTTGAGTAGTTCCTTTGATACTGACAATGCGAGTTTGTTGACTGGCCCAGAGAAGTTCCTTCCTTCTAGATCTGTTAAATGAGGCACTTTGCCATGGCACTAAGAAGTTATGTCAGATGCCAAGGAAGCATTATGCTATTTCGTTTGTCCTAGCAGGACCAAAAGCGTTCACATTACATTGCACTCCTGAGTTAAGATGAATGTGATATTGTAGGTAGCAATCACTAACCACAAATCATAGGGATGGTGACATTTACTTAAGGGAAGAAATGGAGATGGGAGATTTTGCTGTTCCGCATGAATGAGAACGAGTCTGTTAATGACAGTGAGGATGATGAGAAGTGAACTGCAGGGAGCTGTTCACCAGAAAATTTAAGGTCAGGTAAGAGAAAACCTAATCCTCTTTTGAAACGGCTGTCAAGGCAGCAGTTTGCACATTTAGTCCATGATCATAAGTACTAGGGCAGAAGAGGAACTGGGGGAGGAGGGACTTCATAAAGTTTGGCAGTCTCTTTTTCTCAAAAGCAACTTTCACCATCATGACAGGAACTTGTACCTGTTTTGTTCAGTCTGAGGCCAGTAACAGAACATTTCCTTCATAGCTCAGCCAATTTCTCACTCTGTGACTTGTACTAGAGATGTGAATTTATTACTGAACTAATGAAAACTGAACTGAAAGCCTAATTTGTTACACTCATTGAAAACAGGAACATTAATAAATGAATAACTGCTCTTTGTTTCATTCATTTCCCTGGTGTTTGACATCTGGCATAGAGAGTTCAAGGATGTCAGAGGATGGTGGGAGGTCAGGAGATATGGAACAGATATCAAATCTTTCCTGGCCCCAATGTTTGTGAGGATGCAGAGCCCTCATCCCCAGAAGGCTACTGCTGCAGGCAGAAGGAAGAAAGGCACCTACCAGCCAACACAGGATTGGAACCTTTTAAGGCTGCATAGCCCTATGCCTCACCGATTGATGGCCCAGGGGTCAACAGCATGGGGGCAGGTCTGAAGCAAGGAAGTCTGGCGCATACCACACCTGGTCTTCTGAGAGGAATGAGGTGAGAGACAGCCTGTTCCATCTTTGAGGCTGCCTTCATAAACTGGGATGGTACAGGCTGATGCAGAAGTACCACTCCCTTACTCCTGAGTTCAGAGGAGGAGAGGAAGAGAAGCCAAGTGTGCCTAAAACTCTCTCCCCCTCATAGAGAACCCTCCTAGGAGGCCTGTGACTGTTAAGGACAGAGGGGCCACCGGGACCTTCTACAAGGGCAAACAGATTTTTCAGCTGCAGACATTTCCTGTTAAGTCATCTTTTCTCTATTATCTCTGTTAAGCCATGAGGGCTTTAAGACCTGGAGAGCACTTTCTTGGTACTACATAAACAGCACTCAGTGCCCTAGATTTTCTTCATTACTTCGTTTAAGTTTGTCTGTCTCTCAGTCTTAGGGTTGCCAATCCCCATGTGGGCAAACCAGAAACTGCAGTGTACTGATTAGCAAACACTAGAAATAAACCACTGTGTTATGTTGCAAATAAATGCTTAAGCAATTTCTTTCACAATGATGCAATTATATTATTATCATCACAAACCAAAATTCATTAAATGTCCATAGAAAAATCAAAAAGTTATTTCACACCACTCTTGTAAGGTAGTACTGTCTCAGTTCTCCTTTGCTTGAAAGACGTAGACAGTACCACGCTTGTATATGATTCCTCCTTTGGGTAGCAGACCGAAGTCTGACAGGTGCAGTGGCTACACAGGTCCTAGGTTCAGTTCTGTATTTCGTTCACCTTCCACTGGTCGCTTTCTTTTAGCTTTGGAACCCGTGCTAAAGGCAATTGCTCATACATCACAATACAGTGTTACTTTGCAGCTTGCATGAATGGTTCTCCAGAATGATACCCAGAGAAAACCTGTTACAAGACAGTCCCCGAAGAGACAATAACAAAACACTAGTGATCACACACAACTCTCAACTGAAAACAGTTCAACGCACCATCAACAACTTACAATCTCTGTTGGACAGTGGCAGCTGTCTTTCAAAAGTACTGGGGGGTGAACCTTTCCTTGCACACAGACAGCCCCCCATCTCAAATAATTCCTCACCCACAACAATACAACGTCACATCTGAGAAGGAACACCGGGACCAGAGCTTGCAATAAACCCAAGTGCCAACTTTGCTGCCACATACACCCAGACAACACAGTCACTGGGCCTAACAGCATTAACTATACCATCTCAGGCTCATTCACTTGTTCATCTTCCAACATTATATATGCCACTAAATGCCAACAATGCCCTTCAGTTCTCTACATAGGGCAAACAGGACAAACCCTATGCCAAAGGATATATGGACACAAATCTGCCATAAGGAATTACAGAACTGAGAAACCTGTTGGAGAACACTTTAACCTTCCTGAGCATTCAGTGGGTGACCTCATGTAGCTGTTTTACTGCAAAGAAACTTCAAGGACAGAATGGAGAGAGAAATTGCTGAATTACAAATTATCATGAAACTTGGAACAAACACCTCCCCAAAACTGAACAGGGATATTGGTTTTTTATCTCATTACGTATGCTAAACCAACTCACTGAATATAGCTGTGCATCCACAGTGTTCCAATGTATTTCTCTTTTAGAACAGTGTATCAGAATAATGGTTTTTTTGTGTGTTGACATGCTCAAATGAGGGATGTGGGCTGTTTGTCTCATTACATACACTAACCCACCTTCCACTATACTTTAATGCACCCTGTTTTTCTAAGGGCTAATTTATATTAGTTCTCTTTTAGAACAGTGCATCAGAATATTTGGGGGTTTTGTTTTTGGTTTTTTTGTATTGACATACTCAAATGGGGGATATTGGCTGTTTGTCTTATTGCCTATACCAACCCATCCTCCACTGTATTTTAATCTTCCTTTTTTTCTAATAGCAAACTATAATGGATGTTATAATCTCTTAAGAAATCATGCCTTCTATTTAAACTAACAAAGCCAGAATGTTACCTAGATTTATGGCACTTCGCACCCACAATTGCAGTCTGCTTTTTATCACCCTCCAGTGTTTTTTCAGACAAACACTAAGAAACACAGGTCCCTACTTGTGATTCTTTTAATCTGCTAAAAACATTTCCATGATTCTACACTGCCCACTTATATTAAGAATTGCTGCTTCCATTCCCATTTTGTCTGATGAAGTCTATTTAAGAGCATATGAAAGCTTACATTCTGAATAAAACTTAGTTGGTCTTAAAGGTGAGCTTGTCTACTGCTTTGTTAGGAATTCAGTTATTCCCTATGGAGACTTATTCCCATAGAAAATAATGGAGAATTGATCTATGGGTATCTGGGGCTTAGGGGGGCTGTTTTTTGAGGTAGAAGCACC
Organism: Heteronotia binoei; assembly: GCF_032191835.1. Lineage (NCBI taxonomy): Eukaryota > Metazoa > Chordata > Lepidosauria > Squamata > Gekkonidae > Heteronotia > Heteronotia binoei. The sequence goes on from NC_083225.1 coordinate 69,744,420, forward strand.
AAATTGTCAGTGTCACATCCAGTGCCTCTCCCCAAAACACCCTCCAAGTTTCAAAAAGATTAGACCAGGGGGTCCAATTCTATGAGCCCCAAAAGAAGGTGCCCCTATCCTTCATTATTTCCTATGGAGGGAAGGCATTTAAAAGGTGTGCAGTCCCTTGAAATGTGATGGCCAGAACTCCCTTTGGAGTTCAATTATGCTTGTCACACCCTTGCTCCTGGCTCCACCCCCAAAGTCCCCAGATATTTCTTGAATTGGACTTGGCAACCCTACTCAGTCTTTATGTAATAGCAGTCCACACAGATTGATGAGAATGTCTGTGTGTGACTCTCACTGATTTCCATGGAGCTTTCTCCCAAGTAAATATGCATAGCTTTGCAGCATTACTGTGCAATGTTACTCCAGTCTAAATGTGAAATCAGTGAGTTAAGAGTGAAGCAACTCTGTAAGATTGCCCTGCTAGAGACATACGGGGATTTTAGCTATGAACTAGGCCTCCCATCTTATCTACTGCAGTATATAGTGCTTCTTTTTGCTAACTGTTGTAGGTCTGGCTTTCATTCAAACAATGATTCCAAGAGTACTGTTTCTAATTAAGTAGGAGACATATTTTTCTAAATAAATGTTTTTAGAAACCCAGCAATATATCTAATTCCCCTGAACACTCTACATGCACACAAATTGTTAGATTAGAGTGCCCTTGTTATTTGTTTTTGGTGAGACTTCACTAATCGCATACAAGTCATGAAATTACTGATTAATTATAAAGCTTTACAAATATTAATTACTGTAAGGTAACCTGTTATTAAATTATATTCTTTTTGAAACAAATAAATGTCATGTCTGAAAGCCTCCTGAAAACTGTTTTAATTGTACTAATCGTTTGAGCTCTGTAGTTAATTAAATAGGTGTTCTGGCTTAAAACACAGTTATTTTCTACATGAAAATAAAAATAAAAAGTCTGCGGACACTTTAAAGAATCACAGATGTATTGAAGCATAAGCTTTTGTCAATTAGAGCCAATGAAACATCACACCTCAATAAACTTGTTTAAAGTGCTATTGGATTCATTTTCTGCTGAGCCATATTCTGTTAATAAATTTTCAGCACTCCTGCGTGTATCCTGGTAGTCAAGCACAATCATGACAATACACATAAGCACCAGTTTTGTCTGACTAGAACAATGTGCACATGTTTTTGCTTCAGAAACCCTGATTCCCACCCCCACCACCAAGATGTCTGTATTGAAGATGGAATGTGCACATGTCTCCTTATTCTGACAAAATGGTGATTGTACATACTAAGATGATTGCGTATAGCATGCTGTCCTGGTACGCAGGAGATGAGATGACTGAAAAAAAGCTTTTGCTACTTTGACTGACTCATGCAGTTATTCCACTGGCAACTGAATTCTAGGCATGCTTACCTGAGTATGAGCCACATTTAACAAAGTGGGACTTACTTCTAAATCAGCAGACACAGGATCGTAATGTGGATCTTTTAGGCAAGGATGCCTTGTCTCAATAATATGCCTGTGGCATTCAGACACCCATCTCCATTTTACCCGCACAACAACAATCCTCTGAAGTAGGCTAGGCGTAGGGAAAGTGATTGGCCCAGTAATCTACTAAGCTTTATGGAACAGAAGGGATTTGAAACTTGGTTTCCCTTTACTTAGGAAGTCTTCTCTATTTTCTCTACTTTCTCTAACCCTAATCCAGTATTATAACCACTACTGCAAACCACAAATGACTTAACTGGACCTCCCAAATTAAAGAGCTTGGAGATTTTTAATCAAAAGTTGAGTGTTGGAGCCAGCCTAAATTTTCTGCTAATGGAAAGGGGGTGATTTCCACAAGTTCTCCCTTCTTTCAGTAAATCTCTAAAGCTGTTCCCAAGGCTCCCCTGTCATCCAGTACCATTTCAAAGAAATCAGTGGGCTGTAGTGGGGAGGGGAGGAGAGAGGCAAGAATATTCTGTCCCACTTGCTGAAGTGCCTAAAATTGAAGAGAATAGGAAAGTGTGCAGAAGATGATGAAAATATGGAAAACACTGAAAATTGTATCAGCTGCTGGTTAAAATTCTATGAAAGGTAGCTATGGAGTACCATGAGTAACTCTTGCGGGCCCAGCATGCTAATACAAGAAAGTTGTATTATGTTAGTTTGTAATCAAAGCAACAATTATGGAAAAAAATATTCCTCCAGAGTCTGTTCAACACTTGGGGAGATATGGTTGCCTAGAGATACATAACACATGTCTACACAACAGATATGAACAGATTTAAAAGTTATTCCCTATCCCCAGAAACCCTGAGAACTCTTAACACTGAAGGTGGGTAAGGTTAGAGATATCAGAGAGCATTCTTAGCACCTTTAGCAAACTTCAGTTGCCAGTCTTTGTGAAAACCATCAAAAGTAAAATGGTATAAGAACTGTAGAAGTATCCATATTGGCTAGTAAAAATCCATATTGGCTAGTCATTACCTCCTGCAATAAAAATACATGGAGTTCAATCCTCATTTGTTCATCTCTCTGTCTCTGTAATTACCTGATATCCCGTGCTTTGCAAAGGAAGATGCTGCAATTTGCATTTGATGATAGCACTTTTTCAAACCATAAAATGTACAATGAATATGTGGAGGTACCACATCATTGCACTCTGTCCCTGCCTTCAATACCAGGCATCCATCAACTCTGTGCACACAAAGGCTATGTTCATGCAATTTATACATGAACAATATGCTGCTGAGGACCCTAAAATGCAAGATGAATGCACTGAGGTCAAGAGGGAGGCTAGAAGGCAAGAGCCCCCTTTCAGTGTATGTGGTTTCCCTCCCTTCTCCTGCTTCCCTGAAACAGTGTCTGCAAGACACCAAAATTCAGAGGATTGATAACTCCTATTATTTCTGAACATAGTTAATTCTCCAATTTGTATTTGTTACAATTACTACCCTAGTATTTAAGTTTCATAGCAGATGTAATAGCGGCTTCTCTAAAGAACCTACCCTAAATAATCAGATGTATTCAGATCAGGTTCTGATCAGTTACAATCAATGGCACATCTTGATACTTCATTGAAAAGGGGGAATTAGTCAATTTCATCTCTATCTTTGCTGTGAACTGAAAAGAACAGCTGGAGGTGGAATAGATGAAGATGATTTTTTAAAAGGTTTACCTGGTGTAATGTAATCAGGACCTTGAAAAATTTATCTAGGCCTTGAACAATGAGTTTCTGGTAAAATAGTCCAGGATAATAAAGCACCTCTTGTGATATATTAATCATCAGAAACCCTGATTAAGAAAATGGCAATGCTGTCAATGATTAACGAATCCTCATCCTTTAATATGTACTGTGTATATCTACTGTATAACAGCATTTTTCATCTTTTTTTGACACACATTGTGTGTCATTTGACATTGTGCATCAAAATGTCAAAAAAACAAGGACTTAATATAACATGTTTAAAAATGCCTCCTAGTTGTCCTAAACCATCAACAACACATTCATTACTACCTTCATGATAGCACCCAGCTTCTGCAGACTTTCTAATAATCCTTAATTCCTCTTTGTCTTTCTGCACATACTACAATGCACAGTTTATTTCAAGTGCACCAAGCAAATAAATTTTTTTGTTGTATCTATATCAAACAACTACTGTCAATACTTATGCAAGGTACGCTGTTAGATGTTAATTAAAATGTGAATTAAAAGGTGGTGGTATGCAATGTTCCCTCTAAGCTGCAGAGCCTTGTGAGCAAAAATTCTACTTTGTGAGCTACTGGAATTAAAGTTGTGAGCTACTGCATAAAGTAGTGTGCTCTGGGGTCATCCTTCCTGAGCTAAGACAAAAATGTGTGAGCTGGAGGCTAAAAATCTCACAAGCCTCATGCTAACTCAGCTTAGAGGGAACACTGGTGGTATGCAACAGATTCTTCTCATACTGAAGGCAAGGTTCACACTCAGTCCGTGTTTGTAATCTTATGTGAGTACTAGATATATTAAACACATACCTATGGCCTGCAGTCAAAGATGTGGCTGGTTATTTCTTATCAACATACGAACTTCAGCTTTCCTTTCTTCTGCCATTCTTAGTCCTTATGTGATTTGCTTGTTCCCTTTCTCTCTTCCAGTTTTTCCTTTCTGATGTTTCTTCTGGCCCTATCGTCTTGCTGTCATTCCTCCAGATGATTTCCATCTTCTGCTGCTTCCTTTGACTTCCTGCCCTATCACATCACATCCTTCTCATTTCGTGGATCTTTGGTTCTTTTCTCCTTCTGAATCTGTGCCTTTTTACCTACCCTTCTATTGTTTGGAATCAAAACAGCACAGCCAAAGACCTGTCACCCCTTCTTTCTATGACAATGAGCCAGATCATCCAATCATCCCATCACTGCTGCCAGAAACTTCACCTCCCACACCTGAGAAGCATTTAGTGTGTTACAGTATAAATTTCTTTGTTTCTGATGAAGACTAAATTTAGTAACTAGATCTGCAGCCTTAGAACAAAGTTTGGGTCCAGAGGCACCTTTAAGACCAACAAAGTTTAATTCAGGATATAAGCTTTTGTGTGCATGCACTTCATCATCTACCTACCTGAATCTAGGTCCACAGCCTGTAAAATGTGTCATGAGTACAGGGAAAATGCAAAATGCCTGTTTCAAAACTGTCCATATAGCTTTGCGTTTCCAAAGGCTCAGTACATAATTTGTTCCCTCTTTTAACAGTGCAGTAGCCTGAATCGCCCAGTTTAGCTCAATTTTGTCAGAGCTTGGAAGTGTATGCAGGGTTGGTCACAGTTAGTGTTTGGATGAGAGATCACCAAAGGAAGACAGGTGTTGCTATGCACAGGAAAGCAACATTCATCTCTTGCCTTGAAAACCCCATGGCCCTGGGTTTGCCATGAGTCAGCTGTGACTTGACAGCACATTACAATTATTATTATTTTACCAGTTTACCTCTTCCTAAATCTGACTTTTGCAAAGCGAGGGGGAAGAGATTCAGGTAAGGGTCTGTTCCACACACAAATGTCCCACTCTTCTTGCAATTCCAGTTGTCCCCTGGAGGTGAAAGGGATATATCTGAGCCTAGAGGGATGTCACTAATTATTTATCTCCCACCCTCTGAATTGTTTGTGTAGCTTTAATAAAATACAGACCAATCTCTGCAAGAAAGAGAAAACTCCTTTGGTCTGTAGGTAAAGCACAGATGGAGCCAGCCCCCAATTACTCCCTGGTCTGGAGGGGAAAATCGCAGCTGCCCTGCTACAGTAATATCCCTTGTTTCTAACATATATGGGCACTGAACTAGCATCCATTGAAGTCACTGAGGAAGCTTCCATTAATCTAAATGGAGCCGTGTGTACCAATAAAGTTTCTTTTAATGAAAAGCAATTGCCTCATGGAATGCATTCCTTTCTCTCCCTAGCCTTTTTCTGTCTTTCATTCTCATTCCCATCTTTCTGTTGGTTGTTCATCTTCCTCCACACACACATACACTCTTTTCTCTGTTGATAGATATAGGTGTTTGTCTGAAGCAACAGAACAAAGTTTGAGTCCAGTGGCATCTTTAAGACTAACAAAGTTTAATTCCGGGTACAAGCTTCTGTGTGCATGAAGTGAACACACACATGAAAGCTTAGACTTAAAGGTGCCTCTGGACTAACACTTTGTTCTTTTCTCTGTTGTTAGCCTAGTGCTTCCTTTCCTGTAAAAAAAATTCCTGTAACAGTTACTACATGATTGCCTAAGATTAATTTAACATTCCTTTGTGTTATAGAAATGACATTTTAAAATCTATCCTGCAATAGGGAAATAAGAATGATTGTGTGGGAGATAAGAATGATAATTTTGCTAAAGGGGAATTAAGATAAGGAAGATCTTGAATATATTCCTAACTGCTGACACTAACGTTCTGTATAGTCTTGGACATATAATGAGAGCTTCCTTTTAAACTGGTTTGGCAGTTTGAAACTAAAATGAAAATACTTGGAAAGAGGGGGGGGGGGAACTGTACCAAGTTGTGCAGGATTTTGAGCAATATTCCCCTGTTTGGACTGCACGAATCATAGAGTTCCACCAGTGCACCATGTGGATTAAAAGGAGTTTGCATGGCTGCCTCATAATGATTCCAAATTGCTTGTTACCCCTCCATGGAAAGGTCACCAAGGCCACAGTATTATGCACACTTAATTGGGAGCAAGTCACATTGAACTCAGTGGGATTTACTTCTGAGTAGACCTGTTTAGAAATGCTTGTAAATTACTGTGAAATTATCTATATTTATTTTTAAAATAACCATAGCTAATTTGAAAGCTGCACTGACCTAGGCAGCCCAGGCTAGCCCTGTCTTGCCAGATCTTGGAAGCCAAGCAGGGTCAGTTCTACTTGGATGGGAGACCACCAAGAAACTCCTGAGTTGGTACAAAGAGGCAGGCAATGGCAAAACACCATGGTTCATCTCTTGCCTTGAAAACCCTACACAGGGGTGTCAAACATGCTGTCTGGGGGCTGAATCAGGCCCCTCGAGGGCTTCTATCAGGCCCCCGAGCAACTGGCTATCATCTGCTTCCTTCTCCCTATTTCTTGCTTCCTTCTACATAACAGCTTGCTTTGCAAGGCTTCCTCAATTGTATAGCAGAGCCACTGAGCCAAGCCTTTCTTCCTTCTATTGGCTGAGGCTCCCCCCGCAGTCCCCTGGGGAAGGAAGGAAAGAGCCAGAGCTTCTTTTGCCCAGTTCCCTGGATCCCAAGGGAGAAATACAAAGAAAACACCTTTAAGACCAATGAGTGCTAACATTTTAAGCATGTTTTATGCTTTTTACAAAAATATATATTTAATTTGTTTGTGTCCTTTCTGAAGTTTATATCTCTGCTACCTAATCTTAAATAGGTACACAATGGCCCAGCCCAACATGGCTTGGCCCAACCCAACATGTCCCAACCCAACAAGGTCTCATTTATGTCAGATCTGGCCCTCATAACAAATGAGTTTGAGACCCCTGCTCTACAGGGTCCCTATAAACCAGCTGCAACATGATAGTACTTTTTGCCACAATTTGAAGACTATGGCCAGAACAGACATGTATAAAGTAAGTTGTTCCTACTTGCCACAAGTCTTTGAGTACACCTCCGGGAAGTGCAAGTTGCTCCCTAGCTCTCTGCCTCACTGAACTAGTCTGTACCTTGACAATACAGAAGATTCCCCTTCCAACAGTTTGGCTCATTCTTCTTCTGGGTCTGATTATTGGATCTGTTTATTTGCTTGCTTTCTCACTAGCAGCACTGTATTCACAGTGACAGGTAAGTAAATGTCATCTTTTGCAAAGAAATACATGGAATGAAGATATTCAGCACATTATGAGTCAGAGTTCACCAACATCACAAACACGTTACTATGGCTCTATTTAGTAATGAGGGTTGAAATGAAGCTGAAGTTTCTAGCATCTGTTATGAAATCAAGAAACATCAAGGTAATTTAAAAACTTTTGGAAGCCCACCATCACCTTTGTCTAGCAACTTGTTAGCAGTATGCTGGCAGTTTCAATGCCTATTTTATGACATCAGAGTTTCTATGCGTGAGGTCAGACGTTCATAAAATCCCGCTACGGGCATGAGTGGAGTCTGGAAGCATGTCGGATTTTAAGCGGTTGTTCAACCGTCAGCATCTGCGAATGGTGGTTAGCTTGTTCGAGTCCTGCCTTGAGACGACTGGGGTGCGGACTAATTTGATACTGCTTTAAATCCAGAACAAAATTCTTCTGATGGTTCCTGAGCGGAATTTCTCTGTTTGAACGCTCCATCGTTGACGACTCGTCAGAAGCGCACCACCACTTCCCTCCCAAAGCCCCCTGCAAGTGATATCACTGCGCCAGTGAATGAGCGAACGAATGTTGGCTCGATAAATCATTTACCCACCCCTATGTCCAAAAACAAAACTCACTTTTGAAAGTAGATGTGAACTAAATGTGAACTGATTTGAATTCCTGGGTTTTTTTCTGCACGCATAGTGTTCATGCTGGAAAAGTAGTGCCAACAGACTAGCAAAACTGTTAGTGATCCAACCCATTTAAAAGCGACGCGCTGCAGATAGCGGGCATCACTGCGCCTGCGCTAATGCAGATTGACATCTCATGAAACGAGGTCCGGTAGAGCATTCTGATTGACCAGCGATGGGACCCACATGGGATAAAACGGGAGCCTGGCTGTTGTCTGATCGGAAAATTGGTTGTGCGGATTATAATAGAGGCGCGTTGCAGATGGATTTAATGGTAAATGTGACCGCATCCTGTGGGTGTTTTACATAGTGCTGGGCCAAAATAGCAGACTTTTTATTAACCTTTTTTGACGGGGTGAAAAACATTGTTCTCCTCTTGCATTGGTTTCCAGCAATCAAGAGTGCAAATGTGTTCAGGGTGCAAGTGGAGCTGCCAGCATGCAGCAAGACAGGGAACACTGGGATGGTTGCATCTGCAAGAGATACTGTATTTGATCTTCCCTGCTGTTCAGGCTTTACACAAGTGCCCAAATGCTGTAGTGCCCACCTCCCCAGCATCTATTCAGAATGAAGGCTACTGGCTTGAAAGGTCTCTGTGTTGTGCTGCGATAATTCATATTACACAACCACTAATTGTCTGGGATCACAAAGCTCTTTAGAATGGCACTGAAGAAGCTAGGCAAAACAGTGCTTCAACAAAATGATAAATATAGTTTGTCCTTCCCATATGTTCCCCAGAGAGCACTGAGATCCAGCTCTCAAAATCTTCTACAAATCCCTGGGCCAAGAGAGGCTAGACTGAAGGCAAACAGGGAGCAAGCCTTTTTAGCAATGGCCCCTCGATGGTGGAATCAACTTCCAGAGATGGTGCGAGCCCTGCGGGACCTGAATCAGTTCCGCAGGGCTTGCAAAACCTTTCTCTTTCAGCTTGCCTTTAAGACAGAACCTGGCTAAACTGACCTGTAGTCATCTAGCCATCTTATGCATGATTGTGATCTATAGTACCTTATAGCACCTGTTTTATCTATTTTAATTAATTTATGTAACTGAATTGTATTTAAAATTGTTTGCTTACATTGTATTTTATTCAAATCATGGTATTCCATGTCTGTGAGCCGCCCTGAGCCCGCCTTTGGCGGGGGAGGGCGGGATATAAAAATAAATTTACTTTACTTTACTTACTTACTTTACTTTACTTACCTTGCCAAAACCATACTTTTCCATGTCAAGTTAGAGTCAAGTATGTGCACATTTACTGTAAAATGAGGCTTTGTGAATTTGCTGTACAGAGTCATGATAATTGAAGGACGCTGTTACCTATCAGCTGCTGAGTCTGTTTGAATTGCTGTGATGTCAAAGGAGATTAGATACCAAACATCTAAAAACACAAGCCAATGCTTGTATTTATTTAAATATTTTATGCTGCTTTCCTCACCAACTACATACAGCTAGAAGGCATTGACAGTATGTAGTGTCTCCTGTCCACAGTGCCACTTCTTACAAAAACATGTTTACCAGGATGGTAAAACATGTTGTCATACTCAGGAATTTTTGGCACCCTGGGCATCACTCCTTTGCACTGTGAGGAAACTGCTATCTGCCTTCTGCTTTCCTCCCTCATTGTTGGGAAGCCACCCCCATTTGTACCACCTTCACTGGTGCTGGGGCTTGCTGTAGTGTCACACCTGCCAACAAGGTCAGATAAGGAGGCAAATGGCCCTGGAAGAAGGTTCCACCCCCACCCTATCCCAGCCTTTAAGAGAGGGAAGGAAGGAAGGAAGGAAGGAAGGAAGGAAGGAAGGAAGGAAGGAAGGAAGGAAGGAAGGAAGGAAGGAAGGAAGGAAGGAAGGAGGCATGCCCCCTCCTTCACTGTTCAGGTCTGCTGCTTGTCTACAAAAGCCCATGACACTGAAGGTGAGCAGGGTGGTGACAGAATTTATTTTGTGCACCTCCACCTCTGGCAACCTAGGTGCTCACCTAGGATGGGCCTGCCCTGCATGAGGATTTGATCTGAGAAAACTAAGGGAGAACATAAGGCTTGCTGAGAAGCCCTAAGAACAGCTCATAATAGTACAGTTCTTAGTTCTCTAACATCTATAGATATTCTACTAGTGCTAGAAAGTGTATAAGCTCATAAAAATAGGGAATGAAGGAAATCAAACTTCATAGCAAAGTCTCAAATAAGAAACAGTGTAATTAATAATTGTAATAGGTAAATAATATGATGGCCTTTGAAAAGCAGACTCTTAGAAACCATCAAATGAAATCAAACAGAGGGCTGGGAATTATTTACTGGAAAAGTCCAATGACAAAACAGAGCTAGGAGTTCACACAATGCAAGGATGCAGTTAGCTTCTGATTGCCATCACCAGCTATATTTCTTGATGTGTATGGGAGAGACCAGTTATCTGGCAAGCGGAATCTGTAGGAAAGACAATGGATAGTTTAAGCCAATAATGGGCAGTAATAGACACTCTGGGAAGGTTGTTCAATAATCCTGATTAACAGACAAGGCTTTAAGATAAGTGATGTCTTCAGCAACCTTAATGTCAATCACACTGGTTTGAAAATCACAGTTTCTTTTAGATGGCTTACTAGAGTGCCAGAAATAAAGAGAAAGCCACATTTATTCATTAACTTGTCATTTTTGTCCAAATATTGCTGTTGCAAATGAACAGAATTGTGAACACATTCCTAATCTCAGAGAAATTGTCTACTTTCTCTTACACACTACACACTACTTTCTCTTAACCCTACAAAATGGTTCTTAAAATCCAATTATTCCATAGCATTTTAAACAAACATTTTGCATGTATATGCATACATAAGGTGGCAAATGTAGGGAAGACAGTCTGATCAGATCTTGGAAGCTAAGCAAGGTCAGGACTTGCACAGAAGACCACCAAGGAGGACTCTACGAAGGAAGGCAATGGCAAATCACCTCTGTTTCTCACTCGCTGTGAAGCCCCTCCCTGGGATTGCCATAAATCACATGCAAATAGATGGTACTTACGAATGTAAGGCAGCAACACACCCCACTTATAAAATAACTCATACCTCCATCTGCTTCATTGTATCTGTAACTCAAGCTATGAATTAAACCATGAAGAAATCAACATAGAATGAAATAATGAACATTTCAATGGTAACAGATCTTCAAAGAGTAGTGAGTTTTTAAAATGAGCTATTCTTTCATGTTTCATACAACCTACTTTTATTGGCTGCCCAGAACCTCCATCCAGTTTTGTGGGTTTGTAAATAGTAGATGTTCTTTGCTCTTACCACAGTTTGAAATCATGTGTCCAGGAAGCATATAGGAAATTAATATTTCCAGAGTTTACTAGTCTCTGGGAAGAAGTCAAAATGGAGTACACCAGATGTGATGTCCAGGCAGATGTGGTGTTTTGCCCGATGTAGCTAGGGCAGTGGTTTTCAACCATTGTTATGTGTACCACTGGTCTGATGCAGAAGTAGTCTAGGAGGGATGCAGGGCTTTGGTAGCAATTTGGCCCCCACCCAGCCGAGCGGCCAGTCGGCCGCTAAGGCTGGGGGCCATCCATTGCCTCCCCAGAAGGATGGGAGGCAGTGGACTCGTCCTTGCTGGGCAGGGGTGAGGTTGGCCTTATTAGGCAGGACCTGCCCCCGGTTGCGCAGTTCGGAAGCCGCGTTTGGCCTGCCCGTCATTCAGTGCAGGCAAAGGCTGGTTGCCTGGACTGGATGGGCCATTGGCCTGATCTAACATGGCTTCTCTTATGTTCTTATGTTTAAAAGGGGCCAGGTAGGAATTTTTCACCTCCAAACAGATTGGCCGGTTTGGGAGTGTTTTTGCCTACCTTGTACTGTGGTCGATGGGTGCTGGCAATTGGATTGGGCGGTGCCTTAAATAGCTGGCCATTTTCTGTTGGGAACATGTTTTGTGGGGGATTGGTGAGCTCTCGCGGCACTGCACTATTGTGCTGATTGGCTCCCTGGGGTGACTGTTAAGCTGTACGGCCCAAGGTTGGCTCCATGGAGCTTGGGGGATCCCGTCACACGGTTGAGTTGTCCACATCCCAGGCTGTACGGTTTGGGGGAGGGTGGAGCTCAGGGGGTATGGGATCCCGTGGCCTGGCCAGCTGGATCTGAGCCATTTGGTTGGCTCACACCCGGGGCTTTGGGGCTCGCCCTGTTTGCAGGTTAAGGAGGTGGTCTGGTATTGACCCCTGGCTTTACCTGTCCCCATCTTTTGGCCCTTGCCATTAAGTTATATTAATAAAGTGGCCCTTTAATCCATACTTTTGTCTGTCTCTTTATTCCGACTGGGGAGGCAATTACTAAGCACCGACTCTCCCTTAATCCCCTTGTCTACCTGCAGTTACATAATGGTGAGCCAATTACAGGGAAATCTCAATAAATGACTCAGACAAAAGCACCAGATGAAATGTACTTTTCAGGGAGAAAAGTCAAATTCTGTTTGACTTGGTGAGATCACACGATATTGTGGCATATTTATAAATATGTTGCTGTTGCTTTTATTATTTTATGAGAGAATGAACCATGCAAAATAAAACAAAATTATTCTTGAGTATATCGAGTGCTGTTACAGTGACCCCAGGGCCTCGTTAAAAGCCTTCATGAAATGTTCTCAGAATGTTGCTTTGGTTTGCACATTAAAAGAAAAATTATGTATCATTACTTCTTGACTGTCTAAAGAAAGAACAGATGGGGGTCTCTCATATACAATTTTATGCTAAGAGATCGTGCCAAGAAATTTCACAGTATAGGATCATACCAGCTGCGCATTTCTCAGCTCACAGTTGAGCATGATGAATTGGCTAGAATCCAAAGGGGGATGTTCTGCATATGTACCTGGGCTTTTCAGGTTCACTGCAGGCCCACTGTAGCCTCTGGCACTCTCCAAAAAGCTACCCCTGAAGGTCAGTGGCCTTCTGGAGAAACCTTCCTTGCTGCTTGGGAGACTGCCACCAGAAATAGAAATTGGCAGCCCTGCTCAGAATCTCCTTAGGCTGTGCTCAGAATCTCCTTAGGCTGCATAATTGGCTTTTTACTTCCTGACCGGCAATTGAGAGCATATGTCTTGATATCTGTCAGAAAATATCGCAAGTGTATGCAATAAAGGTGTGCTTTATTCTTTAGAGAACTAACCTTCACCATACATACACAAATAGAGTAGAATACTTACTCTGTGTCTTCCAAATCACCTCAGAACTTGGGGTGCCTTGATGAAAGACTGTGGTATTACATCTGAAGTATGCAATGTCAACTATACAGCTGTCCAAAATCAGCACATCTGAACAGAGCATCTTTGGAGTACACCAACTTCTGGATGACTTGCTTTTCCAAGATAAGCGTTCTTCATCTTTTGCTGCAGCCTCCATGGAAATGCAGCTGCCAAAGCAATGAATAGGAAACAATTAGCTCATCAGCTTTTAGCCATCACTTGAGCTTAGGGCAGACTTGTGCACTACATTTATTTCTGTGATTCTTTTTCACCACAAGTGCATTTTTTAACAGAACACATCCACCAACAATGCCATGAAGGTGAAAGAAGAAAGGACCTTTTAAGCTCTTTGCCTTCATGCCCTTTTCTACTGAAAACCATTATCCTTAAGATTTTTGGCCTGTCTAGGGAATCATAAGACTACCCACAGTTTTCTGCAGTGGAGGTAAAAACAACTTGGGGTGGCAGTCTAAAATAGAAAATCAAGCATGAGGAAAGGTATAAACATCCTCTTTCTCCACCCCATACATTGCAGACCTAGAAGTGCTGTTTTGTAAAGCAACCGCAGCTGATGAAAACAAATTTTAAAAAATAAATGTAATATGTTTGTTTTTTATTTGATTTATATCCCACCCTCCCCGCCAAAGCAGGCTCAGGGCAGCTGCTTTTGACTTTCATTTGCTTCTTGTTTGCAAATGGGAATACATGATATTCACACATTTTAGCTTGACACAATAGGGTTTCTAAAATAATTCCGAATAATATTGGGCATGGAAAATCTCTACTGAAGCAGACTGGGGTATTCATCAGAATTTGGAAAATTCCTGCAAGGATCAGTAACACTCCAAGAATGCTGTAAGCCATATAGTACATGCACACAGTCTCAAAAGTATGTACAATGACTTCATAACACCTCAGAGAAATTGAAGAAATAATTAGGAACAGCATATAATATTCTTGGCTGGGCTATCAAAACAGTCAAATTCAGTCAAAACCAATGGCATCACATGGATATTTGGCAGAAATCAAGAAGTAACAATTCAGCTTGGGATATTTCTTTAAGTGATGCTCAGCTAGAAGCTGAAACCTCCAGTGTGATATATATGTGGCTGGTTGCCACCTGAGCTGGGGATCTGAAGTTGTTCTGCCTTGATTCCTTTTAATATTTTTTTCTTTCCAGTGAATTTTCTTGGTTATCAAACTAGGGCTGTTTAATATTTAAATGTAAGTTGTATACTCTGAAATGTTTGAGCAGAAAGTAGTACCATTTTATGGATTTACTAGTCCACATGAGCCAACACACAGGGCTTTTTTTGTAGCAGGAAATCCTTTGCATATTAAGCCACACCCCCTTGATGTAGCCAATCCTCCTGGAGCTTAAAGTAGGCCCTGTAGTAAGAGCCCTGTGAGCTCTTGGAGGATTGGCTACATCACGGTTGTGTGGCTTAATATGCAAAGGAGTTCCTGATACAAAAAAATCCCTGTCAGTGCCAACACATAGCTGCCGGTACAAAATCTGAAACCTAAAAATAGTCCTATCTTTCTCTCTTTTCTTCAAAGCAAGTTTGTGGCTATCAGTTTTTTATTCCAAATCTGCTGTTGCCCTGGACCACCTAAAAACAGTCCTATCTTTCTCTCTTTTCTTCAAAGCAAGTTTGTGGCTACCATTTTTTAATTCAAAATCTGCTGTTGCCCTGGACCACCAACATGCATATGGTATGTGCAAACTGAAGAGCTTCTTCATTCACTGCAATGGAGGGGACAGAATTTGAAGATGAATGTGTACAAAATGTTTCCAATAGTATCTTTCTTTTAGAGTGAGGATTCTCTACCCATCCAATCCTATAAGAGAGTGGCCTTTTCAGGAACTAAAGTGAATGGAAAGATGCTTTGTCAGGGGTGAGTGCAATATAAAAAGCTTGGCTCACATGACATCATTTATTCTGATATAGTTGATAGTGTTGACGGGACAATTGTTGTTAACCAAAAATAAGATTTTCATTTGCTAATATGGAACTATTAGTCCTGAGAAATAAACAAGTGCCCTTCCCTTCATAATTATGCCTTGAAGGAAGTCATAACATTTGATATGTTTAGATACAGGATTTGAATGATGAAAAAATGAAATACAGGAAGATAACATTTTTAAGTCTAACCACAAACAGCAAAAATCAAGCACAATTTTTTTTTTAGCCAACAGCTCCAGGCAAACTTTTTCTAATTTTAGGTTCTACTTACTTGGCTCAGTGAACTGGATCTTTTTAATGGTTCACTTAGTTGTGACTACTATAAAAACGACGGAGGAAAATGTATTATCTTAATGTATGGAGTCACCTGCGTAGGAGCTGTAATGATGAAATTCTTCATTGTTCTCTGTGGCAAAAGCAATAAAGATGTGTGCACACATACACAAACAGTAATTAACCGGATAATTCAAATCAGCTGCAAAAGTTCTAATACTGGAGTTGGTCCTGCACAACCATCTCTGACCCTGAAGATGTCACCAACAAACAGCTGAATGGCAGGACCACTCCTCTCTGTCAATCCACATGATGGAGCCAGGGGCTGAGATGGGCAGCCAGATGTGGTGTCCAGGCAGACATGTCAAACACTATCCTGGCCTGGATGTGAACTCTCTGTCTGTTTCTCTCACACATACATAAACATGCACATATACAGGTTATTCCTTCCATTCTTGACCTACTGGTGTTTATCTTGTTTACAGTATAGAGGGAAAGGAAAGGAAAGGTCCCCTGCACAAGCATCAGTCATTTCCAACTCTGGGGTGACGTTGCTTTCACAACGTTTTCACGGCAGACTTTTTATGGGATGGTTTTCCATTGCCTTCCCTAAGACTCATCCTTAAATCAGCACTGTTGTATCAGATTCATTTGGTGCTGTACTTTGTATAACTGAGCATGTTATCTTTCTGTGATGAATGTCTCTCAATTGCCTTCTGTCAAGAAAATGTGTTATAGTAAGTCAAGTTTTGTTTATTGCTAAGCTTTGAAAGATAGCCACATCAGGTGCGTAGCCCTTTTATGAAATGGTAAGATTGTTCGCAAAGACAAGGGAAAATACCATATGCAGGTCCATTCTAGCCTTTTCTGGCTTTCATAGAATCATAGAGTTGGAAGGGACCTCCAGGGTCATCTAATCCAACCTCCTGCACAATGCAGGAAACTCACAAATACTTACCCCAAATTCACAGGATCTTCATCACTGTCAGATGGCCATCTAGCCTCTGTTTAAAAACCTCCAAGGAAGGAGAGCCCACCACCTCCTGAGGAAGCCTGTTCCACTGAGGAATCACTCTGTCAGAAAGTTCTTCCTAATGTTGAGCCGGAAATTCTTTTGATTTAATTTCAACCCATTGGTTCTGGTCCTACCTTCTGGGGCCACAGAAAACAATTCCACGCCATCCTCTATATGACAGCCCTTCAAGTACTTGAAGATGGTGACTACAATACAAATCCTACTATACAAATCCTTCTTTCCTTCATTCCTATAGAGTATCTAGTACATAATCTGGGACTTGTCATTTTGCTTATTGGATGACATTTTAATTGACATAAAATAGTTGATTGATCATGCTACCGTGGCAGCTGCAATGTCTTGGGGTGAATAAATGCAACTAACGATTTTTTTTAGATACCCATGGCTAATCTGGTGTTCTGAATAAGAGCCACTGTGTTGTGTTCAGTTATGAGGGTTTTCTGTAAACTTAGAACAGAGAAATTTGCTGATATCCTAAATAGAGCCTGATCTGATTTTGCATATTTACTTATTCCTGCATATTTACTTATTCCTGTTGTAGAAGTATCTTATGTCAATTTTACATCCCAATACAAATACTTGAAATTAAATATTCAGTTATGATTTTTTTTAAAAAAAATGGTTAAATGTTATATCCAAATAAATTCAAAGCTTTATGTGGAAATTATTTTTACTGGAATAATACTTGTGAAAAAATAAAAGGTAATACAGCATGTACTTCCATTACATTGTTTAACAGGGAAAATGAAGGCATTAGCTGACTCAATGATTTTAGCACATCCAAAGAATTGTGCATGATATATTATGGATGTGATTGTCCATCCATCTGTTTCAACAGAATCTGACTTTCATCCAGGGAGGTCAGTGGGGAACCTAATTTCTTATTAGTTGCATATATTGGGTTGGTGACGACAGCATCACTCCCACCATTTGTAAATAAATGATATTTTTAGCTTTGATTTTGATATGATCTGTACAGCCAGTTAGGAAGATTTATAGCTTGTTTTTCCAGTCTGTTTTGGAAAATTTTCCACCCTACATCTCTGGTTGTGGGTAGAGATGTGGGTAGAAGTCTCAGACCACTTATGAGTCTTGCTGCATGGCTTTGGGCAAAAACTTATCTCTCAGCATAACCCTCTTGAAATGTTGTTAGAATCAAGGTGATTGTGAGTAGAGAGTAGGATAATATAAGTATATCCATATAGAAGATGGGCAGTCAATCCATGTTTGAAAACCTGAAAGAACACAGGATTCTAAACTTGCATTGGCCATAGTTCAAATGCAAACAAGATAATTCACAATGCCAGAATGCCCATATATGTGTAACACAAAATGACCTACCTGCACATACACATAAATTACCTTGTGGAAGAAAATGGCTGAATAAATTTTTAATTGCTTGCTGCCATGTTGGTTTTGTTTACAAAATAATTGTACCAGCCCTCTCCTTTAATTCATTTCCTTTCCTGGATTCATCTTTACTGAGCAATCTTCAGTTTAAACAGTACTTTCTGTTTAAGACCTGACTATTTCTGGATTTTACATTTCAGCTCCTTCAGGGCTTTATATTTAATCTTGCAGGCACTTTCCTCAAGGTCATAACATGCCGGCTATGTCGAACTATTTATCTTAGCCCTCTAGTGTTTTCTGTTCAGAGAAGCTCTGTGTCTTTTCTTACTCCATACTGGTTAGCTACTTAATATTTTTTGATTATTCATATCTGACACATGAAGATGAGCAGGCATGTGCTGCAAGATTGTCCTAGTGAAAAGTTATGATAGTATTTTTGGATTATTCATATCTGGCACATGCAGGATGAGCAGCCAGGTGCTGCAAGACTCTCCTAGTGAGAAGTTGGTTCCTGCAGTGGAGGTATACAGCATAAACAGGGAGTAAGAAAAGCACCAGAACAACTGTCCTAAACTTGAAAAGGTAGCCAAGAGACACATGAGTGAATGAAATCAAACAGTGCATGTAACAGCACAATTGTAAAAAGGAAAAGAACAGAAACAGCCAGCCATAGGTTTTTACTATCTGACACTTCTTGGTAAACTGTGGCTATATCACTGGACTGGTCTATGGCTTTCTTCTGAATTTCAGCTGAAACACAGAGCAGCTGTAACTGCAGTCGTGATTCCTTTCCTGGCCGTGAAAATTCATTTCAGGATTTCTGACTGTGGGAGGTTGAAGTGAGAAAAGTATGTCCAAACCTCTTGCTGCGCAGTAAATAGTAAAAGCCAGTCCATCTCCTCCAATCACATAGAAGTTTGTGCAGTGTTTTTAGTTAGTGAATAAAAGTCTTATCTACTCCTGTAAAAGGTACCTTATATATATATATATATATATATATATATATATATATATATATATATATATATATATATATATATATATATATATATATATATAATATGCTGTGCATGAGATTATGATAGGTGTTGCAAAAAGTGCCATGAATGACACCTGTGTGAAACCACCTTGCACTTAGTAAATTAAAATGAAAACTATGTGGATGACTGACTGATTTTTTAATTACATAGACTAATGAGTTAGTCATACAATCTAGTCCTCATTATCTCTGACATGCTGCTGCAGACTTACCTACAGAAACACTTGAGCCTGCTGTCTTTGCCTATGGTGAAGAGTTTAGCTAATCCCACTGCCCAGCTCTCCTGGGCAAGGTAATTGTTTCTTCTTGCTGACAACAAGCCTTGACTATCAACAGAAGGAAGATGCTGCATGCAGCTCATAGTGCACCCTGCCACTTTGCTTGCCAGGGAGAACCTGAAGTTGCTCCACTCAGTTTTGTATGCACGATCACCCCTCAAAGGACAAGTTCTGCTCATGGTAGCAGAAGCATGCTGTCAGGATGAGCAACCAGCTACTGAATACCATGGGAATTAGTCCAATAAAAGGTTTCAGAATCTTGTGTACTTTGAATGCAAACCACTGAACACACTGATTCTGTGGTAGATGAATTTAAATCAATGAGAGTAGCACAAAAACAGTGTTTATTGAACCGCCCTTTGCCTAAATCAATTATATTGTAACATTTGGAGATTATATAAAATCTAGGTTACTCTAAAGGAAGGAACTAAATGCCTTATCAGATCAAAACAAAAGCCCCTATATTCTCTGAAGTCTACCTATCAGTTCTGAAACATTGCCTTAAGCCATTACTGTCTTCTTGCTTTTCTACAGCCTTCCTGCCTTAAAAAGTCAAAGTAGTATCATGGGAGTGAAGAAAAGTTAACGTTGAAAGTAGTAAAACCAGGTATAAACTTGCAATTTTAGAAGTGTAGGTTGACAGAATGACGGGGAAAAGGGTAAATATGCCTGATGATTGTAAGGTTGCCAGGTCTGTGTTGGGAAATACCTGGAGACTTTGGGGGCTGAACTTGGAGAGGTGAGGTTTGGGGAGGGGAGGGGCCTCATCATGGTACTATGCCATAGAGTCTACCCTTCCAAGCAGCTATTTTCTCCTGGGGAGCTGATCTCTGGCAGCTGGCAATCAGTTGTAAATGCAGAAGATCTCCAGGCCCCACCTGGAGGCTGGCAATGCTAGATGATGGGGATGACGGTGAGGGACGGTGGCTCAGTGGTAGAGCATCTGCTTGGGAAGCAGAAGGTCCCAGGTTCGATCCCTGGCATCTCCAAAAAAGGGTCCAGGCAAAGAGGTGTGAAAAAACCTCGGCTTGAGACCCTGGAGAGCCGCTGCCAGTCTGAGAAGACAATACTGACTTTGATGGACTAGGGGTCTGATTCAGTATAAGGCAGCTTCATATGTTCATAAATACCATACATGGCATGGTTTGTTTTACTATTAAAATAGTAAGGTGGAATAGAAACATAGCAATTCTTTTGGTTAAACCTATTTGATGCCACTTCTATTAATGCACTGTGAATTGGTATCTCAGACTTGGATAGCTCAGGCTAGACCAATCTCATTGGATCTTGGAAGCTAGGCAGGGTTGGTCCTGGTCAGTATTTGAATAGGACACCACCAAGATATATGAGGGTCACTACACAGAACCAGACAATGGCAAACCACCTCTGAATATCTCTTGCCTTGAAAACCCTATGCGGGCATCAAACTCATTTCTTATGAGGGCTGGATTTTACACAAATGGGACTATGTGGAGTGAAGCCATGCACAGTGGAGTTATAACTTTATAGGTAGTGGAGATATAAACTTTATAGAGGATACAGAGAAATACAATTAAAGATATTATTTTTTAACTTAAAATACAAACCTGCTTAAAACTCTTGCAATATTTTGTTTAAAATGGAAAGGTGGGGAAATACTAGGATTTGGCAATGCAATTTTTGAAATAAAACATGAAGAAAAAGCACAAGGATCACAGCTTAGGGTTGCCAAGTCAAATTCAAGAAATATCTGGGGACTTTGGGGGTGGAGCCAGGAGACATTTGGGATGGGACCAGAAGCAAGATTGTGATGAGCTTAACTGAACTCCAAAGGGAGTTCTGGCCATCACATTTAAAGGGACAGCACACCTTTTAAATGCCTTCCCTCCACTGGAAATAATGGATAGAGGCACCTTCTTTGAGGATTCATAGAATTTGACCCCCTGGTCCAATCCTTTTGAAACTTGGAGAATGTTTTGAGGAGAGGCATCAGACCCTTTGCTGAAATTTGGTACCTCTTCCTCAAAAAGAGGCCCCTCCCCCAGAGCCCCAGATACCTGCAGATCAATTCTCCATTATACCCTATGGGAATTGGTCTCCATAGGGAATAATGGAGTGCCCAGCAGACATTTCCCTCTTCCCTCCCTGCTGTCTGGTTACCCTGAAACAGGGGGAGGGCCTTTAAACTGGGGGATCCCCTGCCCTCACCTGGGGAATGGCAACCCTAATCATAGCAGACACTAAAAATATAAAGTGATCTGAGTCTAGGAAAACATGAAATGGCTGGGCATTGCAAGCTTCTCCCCTCCTCCATGTCTATTCAGATTGATAATGGCTCCCCAGTGTAATATCCCCCTTTGGCTGTGGGTTCCCAGGGTAGAGTACTCACTAGGCATCGGTTCTCAGGTCCATTCAGCAGTGACTAGGGCTGCTAACCCCAAGGCCGGGCGGGGATTACCCCGCCCTGGAGGCTCCCAACCCATCAGCCCACATTGGGTCGGCAGGGGGAACCTCCCCCAACATCGCCAGCAGAATGATGTCACCTGGAAGTGATGTCATCATCCCGGCAACGCTGTGCACTGGCCACCCTAGGCATTTCCAGGAAAACTCTGTTCTAAAACCGGATGCTGTAGCAATTTGGGAGGGGAAACTCTATGGTTGATGTTATTGTGCCGTGCACGCAAAGTGCTTGCAAAAAAGTCCCCCACCAGAGGCTGCAGGAGACTTGGCAACCCTAGCAGAGACAAGCAGGCTCAAAGCATCAACCCTTTATTTGCAAGGAGCTTCAACTGGCCATAGACATTGCAAAATTACACTGCTTTAGCTCCACTCCATTGAAATACATTGCAGTAGAAAGTTGCAAGGAAAACACAAAATGGATTTTCCATTAAGGTCTCTGCATCCAGGTAGACTGGTCTGTCTGGACCTAGAGACCTTAATGAAAAATCCATTCCACAATTTCCTTGCAGCTTTGCAAGCCCAGAAGAATTTTCAGCTGAAGCCAGCAAAGACAAGCAGAAGGAACTGAGAACTGAGCTTCCTTCTCCAAGGGTGAGGGGGAGAAAATTGCTGCAGGCCTGATCAAAGTCCTGGACAGGCCAGATGTGACCCACAAGCCAAGAGCTGGACAGCCCTGCCCTACAGAGTTACCATTAGTCAGCTGTGACTTGAGGGTGGAGGGAGGGAAGTATGGATATCACATGGTAAAAATTCACATTTCAAATACAATTATTAATTAAGAAAAATGTAATATTGTTCATTTAGCAAAAGAAAGTGTATTTTCTTAATCAATACTGTTAGTTTATTTTAGTATGTTGAGTAGTTTATGGATAGAATATACGTAGTTACAAAGAAAAAAAAGAATGTCTCCTTTAAATGCTGGGCCAGAAAATGAGAAGCTTATTTCCAGGCCTAAGAATTATAAGACAGGAAAGAGCACAGTGCATAGCAGCTCATTTTTAATAGCTTCTCTTGTGCCTAAACAAGATTTTCAAAATCATTTGCAGAAAACAAATTCTATGGGAGTTCAAAATACCACTCATGAAAAGCAGCACTGTTGGATGGTCTTCTGCACAGTGAATTCCTCAGAGCAAGACTCTATCTTCCTCTTGATGTCATACTTGACTGATTATCAATAACAAGGTGCCAAATCAAAAATGGCCATAGGGTATAATGGGGCCATATATTCGGAAATAGCCGCGCATCTACCGTATATGCGGCTATTCCAAGTACGGTAATAGGAAATATACGGTATTCCGTATCTTTTTGGCCCTGTGTATTTCCGAATCCGTGTAATTCCATATTATTATTATTTTTTTGCACACCCCTAGTCCCAAGCACAGCACCACACCCGGAGGGGCAGCATGGCTGACCACATTATGATGGTCCCAGGCCATCACTCCCTAATGTGCTGAAAATCATCGCGGGCCTGCCAAACTAAGGCCTTGCCCTTTAAAAGCCCCAGATCATTGCCTCCCAGGTGAACAATTAAAACCTGGGTAGGAGGACCCGCACTATCTTGAAATAACAAAGTCAGCAAGCCCAGCCACTGAAGGCCCCGGCGCCCCCGCCATTCAATACAAACATGTTTGCTGAGTCCCAGCTGAGAGCCAACCGAAGTTCTCCGTGCCTCGTGAGTAGCCCAAAACATAGATAGAAAACGCGGCTCCTCTGGCCAGGAACAAAAGCATCTAAAGAGAAAAAACAGTTAAACAAGAACAGAACCAACAACATCCAACAAAATTACTCAAGGCCTGAAAAAAGGTCGAATGTAAGATTTGTAGGCCGATGAACGCCACCGGCCCAAGTGCTGAATGGAGATGGAAGGATACCCCATGGCGGCAGCTGTCGAGGCTGCCCCAATTCTAAAGGAGTGGGTACCAAACCGCACTCCTGTCAACCCCAGTTCACCTAAAGCCCATGACGTCACTGCCCAAAACTTATGTTTCGTCAACAGGCTACCATCATGATGGCAAAACAAAACCCCATCCTTGGGCCCCCAGACTGCCAAATAAGCAGCCAGCGCTGTAACTGGACACAGCTCAAGCTCTGAACAGCTACCCAACTCAAGTACGACACCTTTCTGCAACTGATCCGTCTTAGAGCGACAGACAGTAATCACTGCCCTACCCTCAGATAGACTCAGATCCCTCAACATAACAGCCTTACCAGAAACATCGTTTCTGGACTGTGCCACCAGCTCGCTGACTCTAAGGGCCTTAAAAAAGGCTACTAAAGACGCGGAATGAAACAAACATGCTTCAAAAGAAGAAGCACACGCCACATCCCAAACCCCTCTCAAACCCCACAGAATCGATGGAGATAGAGAATTCCGCATATCAACCCTGAGTCCGGCCTCTCTGGCCCACCCCTCTGGCATTTTTCACAGATGAAAGTCAGCTGTTTCTTCTCTATAACCCAGCTCCTTACTGGAAAAAGCAATGCAGACAGGCACCCCCTAATGGATCACACGGCCAATCCCTTACCTCGAAGCGAAACACAGAACTGGAGCAACTGCTCCACCGGGAGGGGCCAAACCATGCGATACTCTACCTCAGCCCTAAAGTCTTCACACTGTCGCACAGCCCGTTCGTAAGACTTCCTGGGGCTAGGCACAATGGCTAGGCCTATCGCTCTGCAGGCTTTCACTCTCTAATCCGCCATAGCTTCTGGAGCATTGGCACCGCCTCTCTGTCGGCATCTGGGGCCAGCTGACGAAACCTCTCCATCTGTTTACGAGACAGAGCATCAACCACCCCATTACTCACCCCAGGAACATGCTTGGCTAAGAACAAAATATTAAGCTGCAAACAACGCAGAGTGAAGGCCCTCACCAACCTCATAACCCGCCTGGATTTGGATGAAAGGGAATTAATGATGTGGACTACCGCCATATTATCACACCAAAAATGAACGGTGTGATTGGCCATATCCTTCCCCCACAGCCAAACCGTGACTAAAATGGGAAAGAACTCGAAAAACATAAGATCTCGGTTCACCCCTACCTGTACCCAGGAGTCAGGCCAACTATCTGCGCACCAATGCCCACGGAAATAGACTACAAAACCCAAAGACCCAGCAGCATCAGACATGACCTGGAGCTCAGCTTCAAGCCTCAAGTCCTCTCTCCAAAAAGAAACTCCATTGAAGGACTCCAAAAATTCCTGTCAAACCCTCAAATCATCCCTCATGCTGCAGGTGACCCTAGTTCTATGCTGAGGCAAGCGTAACCCTGCCTTAGCATCACAAAGCCTTCTGAGAAAAGCCCTCTCTGGAGCAACCACTTTGCGCGCAAAGTTGAGGTGCCCCACTAGTTGCTGCAACTCCAGCAAGGTAACCTTTTTTTTTTAAGAAAGGCAAAAATCCTAGCCCTCAATTCTACTATTTTCTGTAAAGGTACCCTGGACAACTGCGCAGCAGTATCAATCTCAATCCCCCAAAATGTCAGCTTTTGGGCCAGACCTTCCATTTTTTCTGGAGCCAAAGGGACCCCAAGCTCCGCAGCCAGCTCAGTAAAGCCAGACAGCAGCTGCCCGCAATGCCCAGTCCCCTTGGGACCCACAAAAAGGTAGTCGTCCATCCTGTAAATCCACTTTCTCCCGCACAGCCCATTCCAAGAATGTGCTGAAACACTCGAAAGCAGAACATGACACAGAGCAGCCCATTGGCAATGCTGTATCCATGTAAAATTGGCCCTCAAAAGAAAACCCCAAAAGCTCAAAATCATCGGGATGTACCGGTAGAAGGCGAAATGCAGATTTAATATTACATTTTGCCAACTCTGCGCCCACCCCGCAGTGTCTCACCATGGCAACAGCCTGATCGAAGCTGGTATAGCTAACAGAGCATAAGTGCTCAGGAATCCCATCATTCACAGACTTCCCCCTAGGAAAGGACAGATGGTGAATCAAACAAAATTCACCAGGCGCCTTCTTTGGCACCACGCCCAATGGCGAAACCCTAAGAGTGCCCACTGGAGGATACGAAAAGGAGCCCAAGATCCTGCCCTCCGCCAGTTCCTTGGCAATCTTATCTCTAACAACTTGCTCCAAACCTTAACTGACTTAAGGGTCCCAGACATAAATGGGACTCAAGGCCCCTGAAAAGGGATCCTAAAACCAACTTTAAAACCTTCCAACAAATACAAACTGTCAGCCCTACGAGGGTATCTCGACAGCCAGTGCTCAAGAGGCCCCACCCTTATCGGGCTGGGACCCTTTTTTAGCTGGATAGGATCCACCACCCCCACCAGGCTTCTTTGCATTCTTACGTCCCCTAGCTCTGGGGCAACTGTCAAAGGAGTGGGACCCACCGCACATGGGGCATTCGTGCTTGAACTTGCAAGCCTTCCTGCTACACACCCCAAGGGACCCAAAGTCCCAGCGGAACGAGCGGCGTTGAACCGCGGGGAGAGCCTGATGAAGTTGAAGTGGATGCGGATGACCTACTCACCAGGTGACCACTATCAGGGTGATCACCCAAGTTAGGCCTAGCTGGGGACATAACCTGCAGCCACAGCTGCTGATGGATACGATCCCACTGAAGAGATGGATACAGGGCAGCCCTCATCCGAAACTCCTGATCGTACTGCAACCAGGCAGGGCCACTAAATGTCGTGTAGCCCTTATAAATTATATCTAAATATTGAAAAAGGGCAGCTGCCCGCCAAGACTGCGCCCAGGCAATAACCCCAGCATAAATACAAAACCCTAGCAACCAATTTGCCCAGGTTCTGTCAACCTTCCGCTTTTTAAATTTCTCCTTCTCCTTCTCATCCAACTCCTCCTTATCTTTTTTCTCTAACTCTCAAAAAAGCAGAGAAAAAATGCTGCCACCACATCCACATCAGGACTGCTGAGGCCAACATCCCTGCCAGGCATGATTCCACCAGACCTGCCCTCAAGAATAGACAGTCTAGTAAGAATATTAGCCTGCATACCCTTCTTGGAGGCCCTAACTCCTTTCTGCCCACCTGGAGAAGGGATACCTGACGCCTGCTCCAAAGCCTGCAACCTACTAATAATGTTAGAATCCACCACTACGAGGATGACAGGGATGGTGGGCTCTTAGCAGGCAGCTTGGATAGGCGCTGGCTTCTTACCTTTGGGCTTACCTGACCCTTTACCTTCTGCCATTTTCGAAAGGAACAGAACCACAAAATGGCCTCCCACAAATACCCTCTAAAATGGCTGCCTCCCTTTCAACAAGAAAAGGACTTAAAATGGCCACTCTAACGCCTTTTTAATGCACTACTTTCCTTCACAAGAAAAGGCCTAAAATGGCCACCCACCCAAGCAAAAACTGTGAACTATCTCGCCCTAAACCCAGCGGTGATAGAACACTGGTGACAACTTTGGAATTCCTTGTAGGTCTCCAATCCCAATCTCATCTAGTGTCAACCCTTCTTATCTTGCAAGATCCGATCAGACTGGGTTATGGCAGGCTAATTCCCTCAAGGCCTGCCCAGTGGCAGCCACCCCTCTCACGAAAAGGGGGCAAAAAGGCAGACTTCACTCTCCCTTCCACCTAAGGAAGCCACCCACGTACTATGAACACCCACACCTGGGACCAAGCCAACCCCAAAAGCCCCTGCCAAGCAGGGAAGAATCAAGAAGGCAGGCCAACCACTCAGGGCTCCAACAATCCAGGCCCCCAAGCAGAACAGCCCAGCCCCAAGCAAAACTCATCAAATGAAAAAACGCTCCAATATCCTCCGAAACTGCCGCCGCAAAGCCTTCCCCACACAGAAGGGAACCTCCCGACGCACAGTCACACACGTGCTAAAAGGGAACTTCCCCAGCAAAGCCTCACGATGCGACCAGGGAAAGTGGGGAGCTAGTCATTAAAATGGCCAGACCCCGCCCCCAACATTGCGCACCCAAATGGGCGAATCCTGACTTCTCCCTCCCAGGGAGGCAAACCGGGCTAAAGCAGCCTAGTAGCTACGCTGCAGGCTGCAAGCCCCAGATTCTTTAAGGAAAATATTTCAATTCCTGTTTATAAAAGTTTCTTTTGAAAAGGTAGAGGGGGGTAGGGAATTTATGATTTGTGCCTTTCAGAGCCTTCAAGTGATTTATTATTTTACAGCTGCTAGTGAAGGTCCTGCTGGTTTAAGTATCTTGGTTTCTGCTACTTTTGCATGTCCGGACATGTATGGCACAGTCATCTCTTGGATTCTTTCATATGAAATTAAATGAAACAGGGACCAATGGGTAATAGCAATTCCCTTCCTAATAATTCCCAGCATGGCGTTGCCCTTTTTTATTGCAAACACACACTGTCTTGACATTTTCAGTGAGTTATCTACCACGATCCCAAGATCTCCCTTTTGGTCAGTCTCTGCCAGTTCACACCTCATCAACTTGTATTTATAGTTAGGATTTTTGGCCCCAATGTGCATTACTTTGCACTTGGCCACACTGAACTTCATTTGCCATGTTGATGCCCACTCACCCAGCCTCAACAGATCTCTTTGGAGTGCCTCACAATCCTCTCTGGTTCTCACCACTCTGAACAATTTAGTGTCATCCACAAACTTAGCCACTTCACTGCTTACTCCCAACTCCAAATCGTTAATAAATAAGTTAAAAAGTATCAGACCCAGTACTGAGCCCTGTGGTACCCCACTGCTTACCACCCTCCACTGAGAAAATTGCCCATTTATCTCACTCTCTGTTTCCTATTAATTAGCCAGTTTTAGATCCACAAGAGGACTTATCCTTTTACCCCATGACTCTTGAGCTTACTAAGGAGCCTTTGATTAAACATGGTTTAGTAGGCAGACAACAATAGATGCTGTATATTGGAAATTATTTATCAGCAGAAAGACAGCACCAGAAAAATATTATGCACCGATGTGTAGTGACTTGAGGCTGCAGCTCAGTATGCCGGTCAACAGCTTTCAGAGGCTCTAACGATAACCTAATGAGAAAATGCTTTCAGAGTCTTTCAGAGGCTGCAGTGATAACCTGTATGAAAAATACAACAGAAACTATAAACCTTACTGAAATTCCTGCAAAAGTTTGTTGCATTCAAAATGGAACATGTGCACAGAATAAAAATGCTGAAATCCACAACCATTACCTAGGGAAGATTATTCAGAATAGACTTGTATGTCTGCTTTCACAGGAAGTTACCAAGCACATTCTTGAGCTGCAGGGCTGCCACTCATATAGAATCAATGTTGGTAATCATTCAAACTGGAGAGCCAGCGTGGTGTAGTGGTTAAGAGCAGCAGACTCTAAACTGGAGAACTGGGTTTGATTCCCCACTCCCCCATGTGCAGCCGGTCAGGTTATTTTGGGTCAGTCACAGTTCTCTCAGAACCTCTCTCAGCTCCACCTACATCACAGCAGGATGTCTGTTGTAGGGAGAGGAAGAAAGAAGATTGTAAGTATAATGTACCACGCGGAGAAACGAGCGTAGGGCAACATGCTTTATTCAGGGTACATTACAAGATGGAGAGAGGGAACACGCGGGCCGGGCCCCGCTTATATACAGCGCCGGAACTATATCTCCTACTGGCCAGTCCAATGCTGGCCAGCCATTTTCCCGCCACCGATGGTGATTGGCGGATGCTCAGCGCGCTGCGCGGAGTCGCCGGGGTGTCCCCCGTCACCTCCGTGGCTCGCGCGGACTAACGCTTCTCCGTTGTTGCGTTATAACGAAATGGTTTCTGTTATAATGAAATGGTTGCTACCGCAATACACTACACTCCTCCCCCCTTAGTTGCTGCACATAATCTTGGAGATAGGCGGGAGGCCGGCGCTCCCGTGTTGAACGCCGTGGGGTTGCTTGCGGTGGCTGGGTGACTTCAGCTTCCGGGGTTCCTCCGGGGGTTGGAGCGTCAGTGGGCTGCAGGGCTGGTTCCGGGGGTTGATTCTCCTCTGCTGGCGGGGGAAACCCCGCGGCTGGTGCAGCAGTCGTGGGTGGCTCCCGGGTCCCTGCTTCTTCTTCCGCTTCCGTGGGTCTCTCCGGTAGGGTCCAGCGGTGCATCTGGTCGATGTGCCGGCACAGGATCTGGCCCCCCTCAGTGGACACCTCGTAGTGGCGGGATCCCACAACCCGTAGTACCCGCCCCGCTAGCCACTCAGGCCCCGTGGCATAGTTGCGGGCGAATACTGGATCCCCAGCGAAGAACCCCCTAGCCGTGTCTCTGACCTCTGGGGACCCTCACCCGTCAGAGGCTCGGTCGGGGTGCAGCCGGTCCAACCTTGTTGTGAGCTTGCGCCCCATGAG
Source organism: Heteronotia binoei (assembly GCF_032191835.1). Classification (NCBI taxonomy): domain Eukaryota; kingdom Metazoa; phylum Chordata; class Lepidosauria; order Squamata; family Gekkonidae; genus Heteronotia; species Heteronotia binoei. The sequence goes on from NC_083225.1 coordinate 69,774,293, forward strand.
GAGCTCTGCTGGGCTGACCCCGGTGACTGGGTTTGGGATGACCCTGTTGTCAAAGAGGAATGCGGCTAATCTGTGGTCCCAATCACCCTGCATGATTCGGCCCAGGGCCTCTTTGGTCGTCCAGACCATCCGCTCCGCCTGGCCATTGGTGGCCGGGTGGAAGGGGGCAGACCTTAGGTGTCTAATGAGGTACCTCTGGAGGAACGCCTGGAAGTCCCCCGAGGCGAAGGCTGCCCCGTTATCCGAGACTATAGTGTCCGGGATGCCGTGGGTGCACAGGACCCTGCGCAGGGCTCAGATAGTGGCTGCGGAAGAGGTGGACCCCACAGGAATGACCTCTAGCCATTTTGTGTATGCGTCTACTATAATTATGAAGATCTGCCCCTGGAATGGCCCCGCGAAGTCTATGTGGAGCCTGGACCAAGGTTTCCTTGTGGTTTCCCACCGTGTGGCTGGGGCGCTGGGTGGGTCCGGCCGCAACTCCTGACATGCGCTGCATCTCTGGACCCAGTTCTCTATCTCCCCGTCCATTCCAGGCCACCAAACATAGCTCCTAGCCAGGGCCTTCATCCTAACTATGCCGGGGTGTGTTTCGTGGAGTGATTCCAGGACCCGCTTCCGTAGAGGGGGGGGACTACCACCCGGCTCCCCCATAGCAGGCACCCCTTGTGGGCTGCTAGTTCCTCCTTTCTCGTTTTATAGGGCTTGAACTCTTCCCCCATGTTCCCTTCCGGCCACCCCTTCACCACCCAGTCGAGAACTCTTGCCAGAGTCTTGTCTTTCCCGGTGGCTTTGGCAACGTCTGCGGCGTGGAGTGGCTGGTCCGGGAGTGACTCGATCGACATGACATGGTGTGCTGGGGCAGGATCGGGGCCCGTGTCCGGAAGCGGCAAGCGGCTGAGCGCGTCCGCGTGGCCCATCGCTTTGCCCGCCCTGTGTACCAAGGTGTACGTGTAGGAGTTGAGGAATTGATTCCACCTCAGCACCCTTTGGGACAGGATTTGGGGGGTTTGGCGGTCAGGGGCCAGCAGACCCAAGAGTGGTTTGTGGTCTGTGGCGATTGTGAACCGTCGCCCATACAGATAATCGTTAAATTTGTGAACCCCCGCTACGATGGCCAGAGCCTCCTTGTCTATTTGAGCGTAATTACGCTCCGCCAATGTGAGGGTGCGTGAGTAGTAAGCGACCGGAACCTCCCGGCTGGCTGGTAGTTGGTGCCCCAGGACTGCGCCCACCCCGTAAGGCGATGCGTCGCAGGCCAGGACCACCGGTAGACGCTCATCGAAGTGATGCAGCACTGCATTGGAGACCAGAACATCCTTCACTGCCTGGAAGGCGGCGGCTTGTCACTTGCCCCACACCCAAGGAGCTTTTTTGTCCAGGAGGCGGTGTAGGGGTTCAGCGATGGGCGCTTTGTGGGGTATGAATGTGTGATAGAAATTGAGCACCCCCAAGAAGCTCTGCAGCTCTGCTTTACACATGGGGGCCAGGGCTTGCACGATGGCCCAGGTTTTTTCCTCAGTCGGGTGGATGCCCTCTGCGTCCACAGCGAAGCCCAGGAACTCCACCCGCGGCACTCCCAGCAAGCATTTCTCCCTCTTCACTTTTAGTTCAGCAGCTTGAAAACGACAGTGGGGTCCGGGGCGGCGATTAAAACGTCGTCGAAAAAGGGCTGGACTCCGGGGATCCCTTTGAGGAGAGCATCCATTATACTCTGGAAAATCCCCGGAGCCACACTGACCCCAAACTGTAGCCTCCGCACCCTGAAGGCTCCCCTGTGGGTCACTATAGTCTGGGCCTCTGCTGTTTTGGCATCCACCAGGAGCTGTTGGTAGGCTTGTGCCAAGTCCAACTTCCCGAAAATCTTTGACCCCGCCAGGGCTGCCAAAACGTGGCTGACTACGGGCACTGGGTATCCTGGAGTGCCTTATTTATTGTGCACTTGTAGTCTGCACATATCCGCACCTCCCCATTCGGTTTGACCGGAGTCACTATGGGGGTCTCCCACATGGCATAATCGACCGGCTCCAGGACCCCTTGAGCCGTGAGGCGGTCCAGTTCTGCCTCGATTTTGGGCTTTAAGGCGAAGGGGACCCTCCTCGCCTTGAGCCGGATCGGCCTGAACGTTGGGTCGAGCGGTAGGGAGATGGCTGGGCCCTTATAGCTACCCAGCGACCCATCAAATACATCGGGGAACTCCCTGCACACTTCCCCGAACCCTCCGGCTGAGACCGTTTGCGCTACCCCCTCTATGCGGATTCCCAAGGGGCCGAACCATGCGAGGCCCAACAGGGTGGTAAGCGGTCGCTTGACCACCAGGATGTCCAGCGGGCTCCTGAAGGACCCCCGCTCTACTTGTACCTTGGCCCACCCCGTGATTTGTACCGGGTTTTTCTGAAAGTCCCGTAAAATAAAATCGGCCGGCCGCAGCGGTACCCTCCAGCGGGGGCACAGCTTCCTCAGGGTCTCCTCCGTGATTATGGAGATGGAGGAACCTGAGTCCACCTCTGTGAGGCACGGGGCTCCTTCTAGGAGGACCGCCATCTGGATCTTGTTGGGGGTGGTAAAGGGCAAGTTCAGTACCTGGAGTGTGGTGGAGGCCATGGAGTGGGACTCGGCAGCCTCGTGGTGCGTGGTTGGCCTCTGGCGGTTGGACTTGGCTCGGCAAGCCCGCGCTATGTGGCCAGTCTTCCCGCAGCTTCTGCAGTCCCAGGTCCGGTACTGGCAGTCCCGTCTGTCGTGGGGGTCGCCGCAGCTGGTGCATTTCGTTCGTTCGTTAGTGCGTTGGTTCGCTCGCTCGCTCGCTCGTTCGGGGGCACTGTGGAGCTCGGCTGGTTGGTCCTGTGGTGCGGCGCATCTGGAACGCTTCTCCCTCGTCCTGGTGGTTGGGGTCCAGCTCCTCGTGGTGGGTGGCCTCGGTCTTTGCCCTGGGAAAGGTCCGGGTGGTCCTCTCGAATGCCACAGCTTCACTGAAGGCACCCTGGAGGGTGAGCTCTTCCTTTGCGAAGAGCTTTTGCTGGAGCCTCTCGTCGCAGAGGCCCCAGGCAAACCGATCGGCCAGGGTCTCTTCCAGGTTCGGGAAGTTGCAATTCCCGGCGATCTGTCGCAGGGCGGCCAGGTAGTCCGCGGCCGACTCTCCCTGGACCTGGTCCCTCTTGTGGAAGAGGAACCGACGGGCCACCCTCGACGGCTGTGGCAGGAAATGTCCCGTGAGGAGGCGGACTACCTCTACGTAGGTCTTCTCCGTGAGGCAGGCGGGGGCCGAGAGACCCTTTGCGTTCTCGAAGGTGGCGGCCCCGCAGACGCTCAGGAGAACGTCCCTCTTCATGCTGTCCTCGGTTATGCGATTCGCCCTCAGGTAGCAATCAACCCTTTCCGAATAGGACTCCCATCCTTCGGGGTTGGCGGGGTTGAATGCTTCGATGTGACCGGTGTTCCCGCTTGAGCTGGCCATAGTGGCGGTAGCGGCGGCGGTCGTAGCGATGTAGCGCTCGGTTGCCCTTGAGTCTCCACGGTAGCCCGGTTGTCTGAAGGGCTAGGATCCCATCCTCGTCACCACTATAATGTACCACGCGGAGAAACGAGCGTAGGGCAACATGCTTTATTCAGGGTACATTACAAGATGGAGAGAGGGAACACGCGGGCCGGGCCTCGCTTATATACAGCGCCGGAACTATATCTCCTACTGGCCAGTCCAATGCTGGCCAGCCATTTTCCCGCCACCGATGCGTGCCAGCCAAATTTATTTCCGTGACCTTCCAACACTAGAAGTTTTTTGTTTAACAGCATTATCCATTCTTTAATCCACACTAAGCAAACTGCTTCATTATATAATTTTAAATCTGGTAATTGAAATCCACCTCTCTCTTTTGCATCTGACAGAATTTTCATTTTAATCCTTGGCTTCTTCCCAGCCCACACAAATTCTGAAATTTTCCTACACCATTTATCAAATTGTTTGGTATCCTTCACAATAGGAATAGTTTGGAACAAATACATTATCCTTGGTAGAATATTCATTTTAATTGCAGCTATTCTGCCCAGCAATGACAGATTAAGCTTATTCCATTTTAGCATACCTTCATCCATTTTACGCCATAAATTCTCATAATTATTTTTAAACAGATCAATATTTTTCATTGTTATCTCCACCCCTAGAAACTTTACCTTGGAGGTGACTTCACAACCCGTTAGTCTCTGTAATTCTTGTTGTCTATTCATCTGCATATTTTTACACAGAATTTTAGATTTTTCTCTATTTATAGAGAGTCTCACCAGCTCCCCATATTCTTGTATTTTAGTTAATAGCAAAGGTGTAACTTGTATGCGGTTTTCATTTATAAACATTATATCATCAGCAAACGCTCTGTATTTGTAAGTACATCCTTTTATTCGTAAACCTTGTATATCTGTTTCTTCTTGAATCTGCATCAATAAAATTTCAAGAGTCATTATAAACAACAATGGTGAAAGCGGACAGCCTTGTCTAGTACCTTTGCTAATTTTCATTTCTTCTGTAAGATCTGCATTAACACACAACCTTGCCCTTTGTTCGGAGTGTATTGCTTTTATCATTCTTATAAAACTTTCTCCCAGCTCAATTTTTTCCATTATCGCGAACATAAAGTCCCAGCTTAAATTGTCAAATGCTTTCTCTGCATCTGCAAAGAATAATGCTACTTCTTTTTCTGGATGTCTTTCATAATATTCTACAATATTTACAACAGTCCTAATATTGTCTCTTATTTGTCTTTTGGGAAGAAACTCTGCTTCATCTTCCTTTAGAAAATTTATCAAATGTTGTTTAAGCCATTCTGCCAAGATTCTTGTAAATATTTTATAGTCATTATTTAATAGCGAAATTGGTCTGTAATTTTTTACATTCGTGGCATCTCTATCTTCTTTAGGTATCAACGAAATAACAGCTTCTTTCCATGTATTTGGTACTTTCCCTTTTATTCTTATTATATTCATCAACTTCTGCAATTTTGGTATTAATTCATCCTTAAAAGTTTTAAAATATTTAGCTGTATATCCATCTGGCCCAGGAGCTTTTCCATTTTCCATTGTGTTGATTGCTGCTTCAATTTCTATCTTTTCAATTGGATCATTCAAAACTTTTCTCATTTTCAGTTAGGGGTTCTATTTTTAACTTTTGTAAATATTCATCCATCTTCTCTTTCTTTATTTTAACACCTTTAAACAGTTTGGCATAGTACTTGAAAAATTCTCTTTTTATTCCATCTTGAGTAACCACTTCTCTTCCATCTACCACAATTCTGTTAATAATTCTATTTTCTCTCTTTTTCTTCAATTGCCAAGCCAAATACTTTCCCGATTTGTTTGCTCCCTCAAAGGATTCTGCTGAAGTCTTTTCAAACTCCATTCCACTTCTTTATTCAACAAATGTCTCAATTGAGTTTGTAGTATTGTAATTTCCCTTAAAATTTTCTTTTCCCTGGTCTTTTTCTCAACTCCCCTTCCTTTTTCTTTATTTCATTTTGAATGTCCAACAACTGTTTTTCTTTTCTTTTCTTGTCTTTATTATTCAAAGTAATCAACACTCCTCTCATTACTGCTTTATAAGCATCCCAGACCATCTGAAAATCAATATCTTCTTTATCATTCACTTGGAAAAAAATGTTAGTTTCTTTTTCTAGATATGTCACTGCTTCTTTATTCTGTAGCAAATCTTCATTCAATCTCCATCTTCTCAATTTCTTGGACAATTTTGTAATCCACATTATTGGGTTATGGTCAGTCCCTATTTTAGGTAAAATCTCTATCTTCTTTGTTATAAGACTTAAGTCTTTAGTTCCCCACAGCATGTCAATTCTAGAAAATGTTTTGTGTCTTGCTGGAAAAAAAAAGTATAGTCCCACACTTCAGGATTAAATTTCCTCCATATATCTTCTAGATTTTCTTGTTTAGCCAATTCAATTAAAGACTTTGGCAATTTCCCTTCTTTCCCATCATTTTTTCCCCTCCAGATCTATCCAATGAGTTCCTAACTGTTCCATTGAAGTCTCCCATTAACAATACTTGATCATAGGTCAGTTCATCAAATTGTTGCGTAATGTCTTTGAAAAAAGCATCCTTTGCACCATTAGGCACATACAATCCCAATAACAACATTTTTCTCCCATTTAATATTGTCTCCACTGCTACAAATCTTCCATCCTTATCTTTAAACACTAATTTTGGCTCCAATTCTTGTTTGATATATAAAACCACTCCTCTTTTCTTCTGTTCAGTGAAAAAAATTCTACTCCCAATTGTTTGTTCCATAAAAATTTATAATCCTTTTGTTTAATATGTACTTCTTGCAAACATATTATAGTACAGTTTTGTTTCTTAATCCAATGAAATGTTGCCCTTCTTTTTTGTGGTGAATTTAGTCCATTAACATTCCAACACAATAATTTGTAATCCATCATGGTGCAAATTCTTTATTTTCTTCAAAAAATCTACGCAACTTCTGAGCATTTGTAAATGTGACTCTTTCCCCCTGGAGTTCAAAGCTCAAACCTTCAGGTATAATCCATCTGAACCTCGTGCCATTGTCCATCAATTTTTCTGTCAGCTTTTTATATGTTCTCCTATCATTTATCACTTGCCTTGGCAACTCCTTCATGATTCTCACTTTACTGCCTCCCACTATCAGTGCCTTTTCAAAATTTTTATTCATGATCCTTCCCACTATTTCCTTTGTCATATATCTTATAACAGCATCTCTTGGTAGATTATTTTTCTTGGCATAAAGTGAGTTCACTCTATACATATAATCATACATATTTTTAGTCTCTTCAGGATCTTCATCTAAAAATTCTGCAATTATTTTTATTATATATCCTTTCAAATCCCCATCCTCCACTTCAGGCACTCCTCTTAGACGTATCTGAGTTTCCATCAATTTGCAGTCATGGATTGTCACTTTTTCTTGGATTTTCAACAAGGTGGAATCATATACTTTCATTTTTCCTTCTACTTCCTGCACTTTCTTAGATGTTTCCCCAGTTTCCTTTCTGAGATCTTCCATATCCTTTTTAATCTCTGCAATAATTTCTTCTTTCGATTCATCTATCATCTTCCTCACCCCTCTCATCATTCTGGCTTCCATCGCGTCCAGTTGTTCCTGCATCTTCTCCAATGAAAGAGCCCTTGTTTGGGGCTGCTTGGCTTCAGACATTTAAAAACACCAAAAATTTTAACTTCACAGATTTCGGATTTAACTATCAGGTTCAAAAGATTAGAACTTGCTTTTTATAATCAGCTTAGTTTCACCTTCCTCAGAGCTTCCTAGAGCAAAACATAAATTTTTAAAACTTTTAAACCCTTCAAAAAACAATGAGATTTTATATCTCACCGATTTTCATTTTGACTATCAGATTCAAATGAGTAGGACTTGCCCTTTACGGCAAGCCCAATTTTGCCATCCTCTGAGCTCCTAAAGTCCAGATATTTATTTTTAAAGTTTTTAAATTTTCCAAAGTGGCAGCCGCAACTTTTTATTACTTCTTGCAATTTCTTTTCCCTTTTAAAAATTTCCAAGGACCACACAAATAATATGACCAATAGTTGTTATCTTTTTACCCTCTTTTCAGTTGATTCCAACAATTTATACTGTCCCAAATTCTTTTTATAACAATGTTTATAATTTAGCCTCCCAGCAATAGCCGCTGATGTTTCTCAATGGTATATATTCCTAGAGTAGGTTTTCTTTCCACTACTTCCTGTTTTTGTTACCACAAAGTCACAAGGAGATCTCACGATACTTGACGTATTTCCTGTCTTGCTCAGATGTGCTGCAGGTCTGTTCCAGTATGACGATGTTGCTTTTACTTCCAAAACCGCAAGTAGACAAAACAATAAATTCCATCTCACTTTTTAGCAGTTTTTAACACTGTCCTTTATATTTATAAAATCCAAATTTCACCTCTTCCTTCCCTCTTCTTCCAAGCTCTCTATATTTTCTTTTCCCACCTTTTAACTTTGTCCCTTTAAGCTATAAATAGCTCCGGAATGAAAAAATAATCTTCTGTACCTTTTCTTCCAATTATCCAAGTTTCCACTGGTCTTTCAAAGCTTTAGATGTTTAGCAATGTCCAAGAAGGTTAGGATCCTGATGATCTTATGTCAAATAAATGACTCTGGGCACTTCTGCAGACGATGACTATGCAACTTCTCCTGAGACCCCTCAAAGCTTCAAAGAAGTCCCCTCCAGGGCTCCCTTTTAGCCAAGGTAAATCTCCTTAAAGTTTTCTGTGCATGTCTTGGACTATTCTCTAACTAAGAAAAGTAGGCAGTAGGCATTAATTTGCCTTCCACTACCCCGAACAGAAGTTCCAGCCTGCTCCCGTTGAGAGAGACAGCTCAGCTCAGCATTTTCCTTCCCCGGAAGTCAATTGTTTTTATCTAGCTAAAACAATAACATTATATAGCTTATATATATATGCTTAAATAGTCATGAGGATACACTCACAAAGGTCTCAAAATTTTTGGAGTATTCTGCTCACAAAGTTTACTTTCATTTGTACAGCTTTCGGCTCTCTCCTCACAGTTAGCTCTTAATACTGCCTCCTGATCCAGACCTCTTACACCCCCAAAAGGCTTATATTCATTAAACTTCTTGAAACTTAACACTTAAGGGGTTGATTCTATGTGCATTAGGGTTGCAAGGTCTGTGTTGGAAAATACTTGGACACTTAGGGGTTGGATCCAAAAGAGGGTGGGGTTGGGAAGCAGAGGGGCCTCAGCATGGTATAATACCATAGAGTCCACCCTTCAAAGCAGTCATTTTCTCCAGGGGAGTTGATCTCTGCCAGATGATCAGTTGTAAAATGGATGATCTCCAGGCCCTATCTGGAGGCTGGAAACCCTAGCAAATATTTGCAGAGGACCAATAGGACTGTTAAGAGCCCCATGGCGCAGAGTGGTAAAGCTGCAGTACTGCAGTCGGAGCCCTCGGCTCATGACCTGAGTTCAATCCCAGAGAAAGCTGGTTCAGGTAGCCAGCTCCAGGTTGACTCAGCCTTCCATCCTTCTGAGGTCAGTAAAATGAGTACCCAGCCTGCTGGAAGGAAAGTGTAGATGACTGGGGAAGGCAATGGCAAACCACCCCGTAAAAAGTCTGTCATGAAAATGTTGTGAAAGCAATGTCACCCCAAAGTCAAAAACGACTGGTGCTTGCTCAGGGGACTACCTTTACCTTTTAATAGGACTGATGTCTCCTAACTCGGTATGGTTATTATATAACATTTTTGGCTGTTATCTCTGAAGACACATATTCACAGTTTTGAGAACTGCAAAACAAAGCATCTGTGTTATTTTTTAGAAATAAAAAATGCCCCAAAATAATCTTACAGAAATTTCTGAGAGAGCATGACATTGTGAATGGATTAATGGAATTCATTTACCAAAAAATTTAAACATTGCATGATTAAAGCCGCATGCTACATATTTCATGATGAATAACCTTTGGGACTATATTGTATCTTAAATAGAAAACTATTTTTAGATAGATTTTTCTTCAAAAAAAGAGCATCCTATTAAAAATCCAATTTAAAACTCCCAATTTAAACTTTTAAAAATCTAATTTTTATCCACCTTGCATTTCAAGAAGTTTAATGAATATAAGACTGTGTAAAGAAGTTCCAATTGTGACTTTGATTGTATGACAATAGATGATTATGAAATCTTGGCAAAACAGCTACAACTGAACTTTAGTTTTTGTGTGCCTTTATATTATAGTTCAGTTTTACCTGCCAGATGCTGTTAATGCTTTAGGAAATACCCAAAAGTTTTAAAAGAAAAGCACTTCCAGGGCTTTTTTTGTAGCAGGAACCTCTTTGCATATTAGCCCACACGCACCCTGATGTAGCCAATCCTCCAAGAGCTTACAGGGTTCTTCTTACAGGGCCTACTGTACGCTCCAGGAGGATTGGTTATAACAGAGGGGTGTGGCCTAATATGCAAAGGAATTCCTGCTACAAAAAAAAGCCCTGATTTTAGTGCTGGTATTCGGAAAGCTGTAAGAGAACTCAGGATGTTGGTATCACAAATGAAAACACAATCAATATTCTACCTCTTTATGCTTCAGGAAGGAAGCCGATTATTTAGCTATGTAAGAGAAGATGCATCTACTAGAAACTTAGGGGGGGAGAGAAAATCCCAAGTTGTTTTCTTGTACTGGATATGGCAATTCAAATGGAATATAATTGTAAATATTTACAATTTTTACATGGTGTCAAGATTTTTATTTATTCATTCATTCATTTGATTTATATCCCGCCCTCCCCACCGAGAATGTTGTGAAAGCAACGTCACCCCAGAGTCGAAAATGACTGGTGCTTGCACCAGAGAAGGTCTTCTGAAACCCTGTATAGATTTGCAAGAACATCTCATGGATGGTATCATGAAGCTTCAAGATCTATAACTGTAACCTTGTGTTGTCCTCACAATATTAGCTCCCACCATAAAAACAAATGTGACAATATTTCTACTTCTGGAATAGGAAGTCAGATAGGATTTTGCTCCCAATAGTTCCATTTCACTTTGCATACTTTGGACTTGGCCAATCACAGTTGTTCCGGGTGAAACAAACTTTTCAAAATTGAAAAGAAAACTCCATAAATTTTGTTCTTCGGTGTCTGAACAGCAGCTATTCAGACATGGGTTCAGTCTGAAAACAGCCATGCTAATGATATAGATTGGTTTGTATTTGTGCAGGGGATCAGTGCTGGATAAGGTGACTGTGGCCAGGTGACTGAATTTATGTTCTCTATGTCTTAACCCAAGCTGATTGCATATTTTACAAAATCCAGAATCTGTGTATTGGATACTTGAGAAGATTTTGTATGTTCTAAATGTGCTTTTTAAGTAGATTGGCTTTAGACATTGGCCTAAGTTTTATCTTATGTTTATATGTTTGTTTGTTTATTACCATAATAGTGCCTTACTTAAGAAATTAAAAAGTAAAAAGTTATATCTCAGGAAACCAGATTATTTTGCATCTGCCCATGTTGTGTTATTCAGGAATCAGCAACAGGAAAAAGGGAGCAAGGTCACAAAATACCTTGAAATGGCCCTTGCCCTGGCCAAAATCTAGATAGTCTGCATTCTTTACAAGAATTTGGGCTACCAGACACTTGGCAGTCTAAGAAAAACTAGCCAATGGGCAACCAAAGATCCATGGTAAACTTTCTTGTGCTGTGCTGAAATGAGGGCGGTGGGGGGGGGGGGGGGGGAGATCACATTTTGATGAATTCAGGTCTTGGTCTACAACTTTCCCATTATCTGGCTGACTTTTTGATACCCAAGAAGCTGAAAAGGGAAACTAAAAAAAACCCCAAAACCCACATTGAAATCGTACAGCAATGGCATTTGAAGATCTTTGAAATAAAGGAGAAACTGTAGATAAAGTGCAATAAATCAGGGAGACAGATGGGCAAATTCAGTTCACAAACCCATTTGTTAGTCTAATTTAGTTTAAGACCTTGTCTTTCCTCTTATCAAGTATACACTTAAGCTTTGCTCTATATTTTAGCTTCAACTGTGATTTCTTAACTGTTTGCTTATGATTGTGAAAAATAAGGCGGAAATGCTTACCTGATTCAGTGCAGACGGTCATGTTTGGGTGCAGTGAACAGGCAGAAGAAAAGTGGAATGGGATGACAGTCACTGGCCTCAGTATATCTTAAATAAAGCTTATGCATATATTCGTGTTTAGGAATTATGCATGTAGGGGGGAGGGGAAGGAGAGTGACATCCACACAGGTTGGTCGACCATCAGTTGCTAAAGCGCTGCCTCGCCGACATAGGGGTTGGGGGGTTGGCCTTGCAATGGCTTTCCTCCTTCCTCTCCGATCGGGGACAAAGGGTGGCTATTGGGGGTGAGCGATCCCAGAGGCACACACTTGATTGTGGGGTGCCTCAGGGAGCAGTTCTCTCCCCAATGCTGTTTAACATTTATATGCGCCCCCTTGCCCAGATTGTCCGGAGGTTTGGGCTGGGTTGCCATCAATACACAGATGACACCCAGCTCTATCTACTAATGGATGGCCGGCCTGGCTCCGCCCCAGGGAACCTAGATCAGGCTTTGCAGGCTGTAGCGACGTGGCTCAGATTGAGTGGGCTGAAGTTGAATCCAGCGAAGACAGAGGTCCTTTGTGTGGGCCGCAGTGCCCGGGGAGGGGAAATAGCTCTCCCAACTTTCGACGGCGCACCATTGAAACCAGCACGCCAGGTAAAGAGTTTGGGTGTTTTACTGGAGCCTTCATTATCAATGGAGGCCCAGATAGCAGCCACTGCCAAGTCAGCATTCTTCCATCTGAAGCGGGCAAGGCAGTTAGCCCCCTTCCTGGAATGTCGCGACCTCGCAACAGTGATCCATGCAACGGTCACCTCAAGATTGGACTACTGTAATGCCCTCTACTTGGGGCTACCTCTGTGCCGGACCCGGAAGTTGCAGCTGGTGCAGAATGCGTCGGCCAGGCTACTATTGGGGCTCTCGAAATGGGAGCACATACTGCCGGGGCTGCGCGGACTGCACTGGCTGCCAATTACCTACCGAGTCCAGTACAAAGTGTTGGTTATTACCTTTAAAGCCCTATATGGCCGAGGACCAGCCTACCTAAGGGACCGTCTCTCCCCATATGAACCCCAGAGGGCACTGAGGTCACTAGGTAAAAATAAAATGATCATCCCTGGGCCGAGAGAGGTCAAACTCCAAAACACCAGAGCACGGGCCTTTTCAGTTGTGGCTCCTGCACTGTGGAACCAGCTCCCGGAGGAAGTGCGGGCCCTGCGGAGCCTCGACCAGTTCCGCAGGGCCTGCAAGACCGCCCTTTTTAGACAAGCTTATAACGATATTGACTGCTGAGCTTCTAGGAACAAAGAACCGCCATCTATAATATTATCTAAACTGGCAGAACCAGCGCCAGAACAGTTTTATTGCTGCCAGATATATATAATGTAACTTAAACTATGTATTTTAACTTAACTAACTGGTTTTTATATGTTTAACTTTAATTGTTAAATTCAATGTTTTATCTATTTATGTTAAGGTTGAATTGTTGTTAGCCGCCCTGAGCCGCCTAGGCGGGGAGGGCGGGATATAAATAAAATTTATTATTATTATTATTATTATTATTATTATTATTATTATTATTATTATTATTATTATTATTATTATTATTATTATTTGAGTGAGGTAGGACTTCCTTTCTGATAAAAAGTAAATCTCTTATTATTATTTTCCTAATGTTTTATGTTCAGTTTCATCAGGTCCATAACAAAATTAATAAAGATTCTTAAGGGGTGCCAAGGGGGTTGCTGCAGCAGTTAGAGTGGCTCTGGATCCTTCCACAGGCTTTAGATGTCCTAATGGGGTAGGTGTGGTATATAAATGGGTGAATGCAGTGAAATTAAGCACTTTTGTTTCCTCTTTCCCAGTCCAGAAAATCTGCCAGGTAAGAATTCCCCATGAGAACTCACACTTCCTTTGGATTTTATTGTAGCAAAGACCATTTCTGTCCCTGATTGCATTCTTGGTATCTACAGTCTAGAGAGACTCCCTAACCCTGATCAAATTCTGGTCAGGTAGCAATATAATATGAAGTGTTGTGGGACAGATGCAAACATCAGAGCATCGTATCCAGCCTTGCAACCGTAGCAGCTGAAGGTCAATGTGAGAATTACTTTCCTTAAGAGATGATATAGACAATACCTATTTTGTTGACACATGTGGGAGTTCTGCTGATGGTTGCTATGGATGCAGGATTTCATATCCAGGATATCAATGTTTAATGTACTACATGGCACTGAGAACAATACTATATTTTCTTTCCACACAAATCTGTAAGCTCTTCTGTTCAGGATACTGCTTGTACAGCACTGAGAGGCAGGAATGGGCACGTCTATGGGGCAGTTTTCTCAAAAAGATATCCACAAGATATGGGGTACCAATGTAGATCAACTGCCCACTTGTTTTGGAGATGGAAGAAATCATAGGATGCTTAAAGACAGACAGGAGCTGTTTTGCATATGCACTTACTGATGAGACTGAGAGTCTGGATATGTGCCCATTGTCCCACATACAAAGGTACATGGGAAGCATCTGTTTCCATTGAAGCTTAAAATGATACACCTTTGAAAAGCAGGCCCACAGCCTTATATGGAAAGCACGCAGTGGCCAGGTGTTTTACCGTTCTTCAAGGCAGTATGATGGAGTTAAAATCATTTGGCCAATGCAGCAATTGTGCACATGCAGTTCAGGGGAGTACAATTTTTAAGTGGTGAGAAGTCTAAAGTCAGAGGTTCCATTTTATTTTGTCATTTGTGCCTTTTTCACACTTAGAAGAGGATTTGCTCAGTCAAAAATGCTGGTCCTTGAGAGCACACTTTCAGCAGTCATATGACTGAGAACATCTTCTTGGTGTTCATGTGGATACATTTAAAGGGTGGAAAGGGGAAGGGACAGAAAATTACACTGCAAAAGCTATGAAATCACCACAAAACACATCCAGAAGGACTAACAATACATGGCAAGTGCAGCTCTGTTAGAGACACCACAAAATATCATGTGTTTTACAGCTGGACAATACTAAGAGTTGTACCTTGCCTGGTTTTTCACGGCACTTCCTTTTCCTGATACTACTGCTATCCCACATGGCTTTTGCCTAGGGAACTCCCATGTATGCCTGCTTAGTGCCTAGTCCTTTTTGGTGGTCAGAGGAAACTCCTGCTTTCTTTTTCACAAGAAGAAAAGCTGGCTGGGTGCAGCCTTTGGTGTTACCTTGTAAAGTAGCAACTAGGCTTCCCAACCCCCCCCCCACCCTGCTGGGGGACCCCCGAATTTGCAGCCTCCTCTCCCGCTCTCCAAAAATCCGGAAGCGGGGGGAGGGGGGAAACAGCGAGTCCGAGTCCTTCTCCGAGCCCATCTTGGTGCAGCAGCTACGGTGTGAAGCAGACAGGAGGCGGCAGCGCAGCAGCATCGCCCGCTCCGCCTCTGAGGTAAAATGAGAAAAAGGGAGGGTGGAGGCAGGGGAAAAAGTGAGCCACAGAATGGGACGAGCGTGAGCAGCTGTCCGCTCAACCGACGTTGCAAGTGGGGGAAGGGAGGCTGGGTCTGTCCTCCTCACCATTGCATTTGACCCAGCAGGAGCACTTTTAAGATCAACAACGTTTTTTCTCTCTCTTCATCTGTGAGTGTGTGCTGGAGGTGAAGGGGAGCTATAAATGCCATCCTTTCTCACTCTCCTCGTGATTGTTTTACCCAGCAGCACTGCACCTTTCAGATCAAGGAGGCTTCCCCCCCCTCCTTGAGTTTTTCTGTGTGTTGGGGGTGAAGACTGTGCCTGCTTCCCCGCCCCCTTTCCTCAGTATCATGTTTGACCCAGCAGCACTTTACCATCAACAAACGTCCCCCCCTTCCTGTGTGTGTTTGTGTGAGAAAAAGAGACTGAGAGTTTGTTGCAGGTAGGGAAGGGAGGCTGGGTCTGTCCTCCTCAGCATTGCATTTGGAGAGGGGTGAGTGGGGAGAGACACAGTAAATCAGTTTTGCTAACTATTTGGAAACCAAAGAAGGGAACTACGTGGGGATCCTAAGCTTAAAAGGGTAAAGTCTAACCTAGAGTGCTAGACTAGGGTCTGAGAGACCTGGATTTGAATCCCCCCTCTGCCAAGGAAACTTGCTGGGTAACATTGGAATACTCTCAGCCTCTGATGGAAGCAGCTTTGGGTTCCCATGGAAGGTAGGATATAAATTAAAATTGCCAACCTCCAGGTGGTGGCTGGAGATCTGCTACTCAACAAATGTTTGAGTAGCAAAAGCAATGTAAAGAGCTAAATTTAAATTTGGAAGGAGGAAGTGACATCACAGGAAGGGAAGGCATTTGGGTGCAGTGTGCTGAAAGTGACACCATCGAAAAATGGAGCGTGGAAGTGACATCACTTGATCTTTGACCTGGAAGTGACAACACAGGATATGAAATCACAAAGGTGATGTCATATCCTGCTCCTGGCTCCACCCCCAAAGTCCCCAGATATTTGCTGAGTTGGACTTGGCAACCCTAGTAGCAACTCCTTTGCAAAGTGCAAAATCATAAAAAAATAAACAAGCATAATTGGGCTGCATGTGAACTGGTTGTGGGAAGGTTCTTACTGTGAATTTTTTCTGAAGCTGGAGGAAAGACAGCTCAAAAACAAAATGCAAGCACTTTGGGATGTCACTGTGTCTCCAAATAGGGCTCAAGCTGTGACCCTGGAGGAGAAGGTGATATTCCTGCTGCCCCTTTTGCGCCTGCCATTATCTACTTCTTTTCTGTTTCCATTTTCTTTTCGTTAGTGAGCTGTCATAGAAGTCAGTGGCTTGGGAAAGTATAAATGAAAGTCTACATACTCTCCAGCTGTGCTAATGGGCATGTCCCAGCAAAATTTTAGTTCTTTTAACAGCTCCATTCTATACATTATGCTAGGTTTAGGTAATAACACTCTGGCCCATATGCCTTCAGGTTTTATGTGTGGGAGATCATATTGTCCTCTACATGTAGGAAACTTCTGTTCAAATTTATATTAGAGCAAAGCCACTACTACTTACTTGGGTTTCTGTTCTTTTTGAGAGACAGTGGTCGTTTTCGCACTCACCTTCCGCCGACGCGACCCCCCTCTTCACCGCGCAGGATCTGCGCGGATTTCGCACTAAACGCTGCGGAGCAGCCAGAAAAGCCGGAAGCTCCCGGCGCCAAAGCCGCTCAAACTGAAACCGCCAAAAAGCAGTTTGGCATTTGCGCGGCTTTTGCGACGGGAGCTTCCGGCTTTTCTGGCTGCTCCGCAGCGTTTAGTGCGAAATCCACGCAGATCCTGCACGGTGAAGAGGGGGGTCGCGCTGGCGGAAGGTGAGTGCGAAAACGACCAGTGTTTCAAAGAGACTTTAATCTGTCAGCAATTTTTCTGTACATATTTTGTACACATTTATATTGCTTTAATGCTGTCTTTCTTGGTGCTGTTACCCCTCACTCCCAGCCCAATTTCCTTTACCTACTAAAATGAGTTAATATATTCAGCTGTGGTGACTATTACGAGTTTCACTGATGTCACAATACAATATTGGAAGTGTAGTATTGCATACATATTGAGTGTATATATGTCTAGCATCATGACTGTCACAAACAAAATTATGCTCTTGTTCAATGGGAGTGTGTGCAGATCAGAGCAAGGACTGGGAAGGTGAGAAAGGTCCTGCAAGGCAACAAGACCTCATGGGTCAAAGGGATGCCAGACAGCAGTGATACAACATTACTAATGGGGGCAGAATTTCCAGGTCGACCTTTGAAATGAACAGGGAAATTATTGTGGGTGACACCTGATAAACATCTAAAAATTCTGTTTCTACCTGTCTTCACCTCATGCCATTTTTTTTCCTCATGCCACTGCCCTTTACAGGAGTTTTTATTTCCATCCTTTTAATTTCCTTTGTCTTGTAGGTCTCCTATGTAAAGGCGATTGACATCTGGATGGCTGTGTGTCTTCTCTTTGTGTTTGCTGCACTGCTTGAATATGCAGCAGTGAATTTTGTGTCAAGGCAACACAAAGAATTTCTGAGGCTTCGGAGAAGGCAAAGGAGGCAAAATAAGGTATGGCACTTCCCTCTCAGCATGATCATGGAAGTCTTTCCACCTAATTGAAGTCTTTCCACCTAACTGATCTCTTCTTTTCAGTACACCTCATATGTAACAACTATGCCTTTATCCCTTCAATTTCTTTTATTCAGTGCCGTGAGTTAAGAATTTAAAACAGGGGTTGTTTGCCAGCTTTGTCTTTTTTATCTAAGTTTGAGCCAAAACCAATATGCCGTTCACATTTGCATAATAAACCCAAGTATTCATTTCCATAGAGAGAAATCAGATTTGCAAATCCATTACATTTATCAGTTTTGAGGTTTGATGCAAATAGTCATTTCACCTTTAATTTAAACATTCTGAATCTTCTCATTTATTTCTCTTTTGGCATTGTTTTCTTCTAGTAATGGTGGTAGCTAGCCTTAGATTCTGCTTTAGCAGACTTAACAGCAACTTCTACTTGATAGCTCAAGTACCTTCAACAGTATAGGGCTGGAACTATGTCTTCACTTGTCTGGAGTCCTCCTGATTCATTCAGAATTGTTGTTCTCTCAGCCTTCCTTTTACCACCTGTCTTTCTCAACAAGGAACAATATTTGTAAAGCCATCCATACCATATTATTTCGGCTGCTTCAATTTAACTTTCACATTAAATTCCAACTGATTTCCTTCTGAATTGCTTCACACAGCTCATCCTGATATTCTTCTCTAACTTTGCCATTCTTATTTTTGTTTTGTTTATCACTGCATCATTTCCATTCTTGCTGCTGCTATCTGTTCTGACAAATCTGGGAACAGGCACAGACTGTGACTGTTGGGAATGAAAGTGTCGAGTCGGTACGGCGCGTGAATGGCTTGAGGACAAAAGAGTCATCAACATACGGGACAGTGAATCAGATCTGCAATCCGAGTTTCAGGGTAAAAATAAAGAAAACAACAAAGACGTATGAAATGATGTCATATATTGGCAATGTGACCAATACTTATGACATCACTTATAGCAAATTCTTGTATCAGACAGAATACTGTTCTGAGCATGTGAGCATCCTGCTATGTGTTTCTAACCCTTGTACCCTGTGTTCCTTTTAATTTTCCAATAGTATTTTTCATCATCATGTCACTGCCTCTCTCACCGCAGGCAAGAATGTACATGATAAGCTTACTTTAGATTCACAATGGCCGTATACTATTACATTAGTGGTTTTAGCAAAGTACTAACCCTGTTTAATAATGACCCAACATGGGAGTAATGCAACGTGGTTATAGGGTTAGCCCCATTCACTTAATGTTCAAGAACCAATTTACACATTTTTCTGAATTACACAAATGAAAGAGTCAGTCATGCTTCTGCACACTCACCAAAAGCAAAACCTGTAAAAGAGCAAATATGTTTGCTCATGGCCAGATTCCTGTGCTGTCATGTACTCTAGAAGGGTTCAAAGTATGTGAAACCAGGTCTTCCTTTTCTGATGGTGTAAAGTTCCCCATGCTTTATTAAAAGGAAGAGGGGAAGACATGGTCATTTGGTGATAGTGTCTTCTGCTCCAAGACCCTTGTGGCACACTCCTTGACAATATGAATGATTCCTTACTATATATTTTCTTTTATTTGGAGGCATTTCCTGAGACTGTATTTAAAACACACACACACAGTAACTTATTAGATAGTCAGGAGCATGAAGAAGATTGCTCTGCCAAGGGATACCATAAGCCCATGCATTTTTAGAAGAAATGTGGGCTTTTATACCCTGCTTTTCTCTACCTTAAGTAGTCGCAAAGTGGCCTTTCCTTCCTCTCCCCACAAAAGTCACCTTGTGAAGTAGATGGGGCTGAGAGAGTTCTGAGAGAACTGTGACTGCCCCAAGGTCCCCCAGCTGGCTTCATGTGGAGGAGCATGAAATCAAACCTGGTCCTCCAGATTAGAGTCTGCTGCTCTTAACTACCACACCACACTGGCTCTCTAGATGCTGGTATGTCGACATGCAAGAAAGATCCTTGGGTACATACCAGTACTATAATAATACCATGTTACAAAAAAGTGGCCAAAGCAAAACGTGTAGCATTGTTGGCACACCCAATGTATTTGCTGCAGGGTACTTGTGAAAGTGATCCCTCATTCTGTGTAACAGATACCTTGAAATGGCATTTATTTTCAAACTCTAGCCCTCAAAAGTTTTCTTTCTAAGGACATCTTCAGTCTTGTGTGTAAATGTAGAATCTGGAGCAGAATTTCTAGAAAAATAAATGCAATTTCAAAGTTTATGTTATACAGAATGAAGGAGTTCAGAAGATGGGCACACTCTATCATCCTTTAAGGGGGGCATAACCTGGGATCCATCAAGCTGCACTCAGCCATGTATGGCAGCCCACAAAAATAAACCTCCCCTGGCAAGGTAGCTAAGGGACTACAAGTAGAATTCCAAACAGAGTTCCTTCTAAACTTTAAGTAAGTCTATGAGCTACAAAGGCTGTAGTTCAAATATTGCATTTGTCATGAACTCACTAAATAACCCTGTTCAATACCTCTTTCAACCTCACCCCTATCTATGATATGGAGATAACAATACTGATTTGCCTTACAGGGTTGTTGAAAGGCATCCAGCATGATCATATTTGTGAAGAACTTTGGGTATTCCAAAGCATCATATTATAAATGCTAAGGTTGCTGCTATTCTTGTTATTTTGTGCCTGGAATTGCAAAAATGAGATGGGGAAGGGCAGTGTTCCCTCTAAGCTGCAGAGTCTTGTGAGCAAAAAATCTACTTTGTGAGCTACTGGTATTAAAGATGTAAGCCATTGGCAGGGCTTTTTTTGAGCAGGAACGCACATGGACGAAGTTCCGGCTGGCTTGGCATCAGGGGGTGTGGTCTAATATGCAAATGAATTCCTGCTGGGCTTTTTTTAAAAAGCCCTGTGTGAAACAATGGTGAAGTCAGGGGGTGTGGCCTAATATGCAAATGAGTTCCTGCTGGGATTTTTCTACCAAGAAAGTCCTGGCCACTGGTATTAAAGTTGTGAGCTACTACATAAATTATTGTGCTCTGGGGTCATCCTTTCTGAGCTAAAACAAAAATCTGTGAGCTGGAGGCTAAAAATCTGTGAGCTTGTTAGAGTATTTTGCACGCAGCAGAAGAGCTGAAGGAGAGGAACAGGCAAAACACAGGAATTAATAGACAAGAGAAACAACTGTATTCAATGGTAGATATATTTACCAGAATAGTATCCAATATTCAGAGTCGTTGCCAGGCCAAGGTCATACACAGTAATCAGTACACACTTCAGTAGATAACAGTATACAGCAGTAAGTATACACAGCGCGATCCAAGCACAGTAGCCTAGGATCCAACACCAGCAGTGTTCGCTGCCACCCAGATAGTGAGGCTCACAGTACCCACAATCCTTACAGGCAGACTGAGCAGGCTCACTGAGCTTCCCTAAGTACACGTACCAATCATGCAATCTTACCAGAAGGTTGCATCAGCTTTGTGAGTCAGCACAAAGCCTAATCACAGGTGAGGTCATCCCACCTTACCTCAGTAACAGGTAACAGCTGGACCATGATGCAGCATGACTCAGCATGACATTGCAGAAACAACATTACTATTACTAAGATGGAGTCAGTCAGCCATTTTAGGACTGAGTTCCAACAGAGCTAACTCATGCTAACTCATCTTAGAGGGAACACTGGATCGTATAAAGTTACCTTATCCTAAACCAGGTCATTGGTCTGTCTCACTTTCCATTGCCTACTCTGACAGCAGTTCTAAGGTAGAGAAAGACCTTTCCCTATACCTGCAGTCATTAAATTAGAGATACCAGGGCTAACATACAAAAGAAGTTGCTCTCTCACTAAGCCACCCCTCCTTGATCCAGCAAACTGGAAACCATGGCTGCTGAGATATTCTAAGCTTGATGGGTTCCAAGTTATGTAGGCCTGTATCCATGGCACTGAAAAACAGCTTCTGAGGATAAACCCTGGTAAGCTGTGGAACAGATTCCACCATTAGAAAAGAATTGTGAATAGAAAAAGCATAAGGATTGCCAAGCATTGCCTGTCAACAAGCAGGAGATGGTGGTGACTTACAGTTGGCAGGGGGTGATTAGTGTCTCCAGCACAATTATTTCATTTCTGGCACAACCCAGAAGTGATGTCATTGTACTGGGGTGATGCTCTAGCATTTGCCCCAGACTCTATGGTTCAGCCATAGAATTTTGGGCAAATATGAGAGCATCACCCAACAAGATAACCTCATTTCCAGGTCACATTGGATGTGCTATCATCACATCAGAGACACCAATGAAGCCACCCTCATTTCTCTGAGAAATTTCCCCCCACCATACAACTGAGCAGTGGCAGGCATTGGTGTTTCCTGACCAATGTTTCAATTGTTGTTTCTATGTCTTTGTATGTGTTTTAGCACTGTTTTTAATTCAAATTAATTTTGATTATTTGTATGTGTTTTTGAGGGGCTGGTTTTTATTGTTTTTACATGTGATTTTTATGTATGTTTTAATCTGTTAGTCACCTTGGTAGCCCTTGTATGGGTAGAAACATGGTATAAATTTTGTAAAATAAACTAAAAAGAGTGGGAGGTCTCTCACTATACCAAGAGACCTGGCAATCCTACTAGCCATATGAGTGCAGAGCAAAATTAGGTAGTCTGCATCTGTTTTAGTTAAGCAGAAAGGCTCAGAATATTGTATGTGGAGAGCATCAGTAATTCAGTACTGGAGGAAGAATGTTTGATTTCAGATACATTGCTCATTAAGCAGTGTTGGCAGCTAACCTACAAAATCTGGTGCCCCTCAGTGATACAGCATGCAACTGAATCAAAAGGAAAACTTGAGGTATACTGAAACTCTCACCATCAAAAGAAAATTTCTTCTTGAGCTCATCCCTAATTTACTGGGAGCTCAGTTCTTTATGTCTCTGACAAGGTCAGTAAAAAATAAATAATAATAAATTGCTCACTTCCAAGACAAGTCATTTCCAGAAATTTTCTGCATTATCAGGAAAATGTAAGGTTTTGTGATCAAAGCAAAAGAAACCCAGTTTATGCTCCAAAGTCTTTATTCTGTCTTGCTCTAAATAATTCAGAAGGCTATTGTCACATGCTGCAAGTTAAGCAGGATGCCTTGCAGTCCCCCAAAGGCTGAGCATCCTCGCAACACTGAGAGCTGACCTTTTGTTATTACAGTTGACAGTGTTTATTCCCATGTTAGTGCTTGTGTTGCATTAATACCACAGATGGATCAGATCAAGAGGGCTGGAGCAAGCTAGATAGGAGATGGAATTAATTGGTTTACACATTGCTGCTATAATATGGTGACTGGAAGAAACTGTACAACAGAACAGATGCTCTAGTCACAGCACACAACAAAAGCACAGTTATCTCTTCTGCATGTTTTTAAATTCTAGATAAATTATCTCAAGAAATTTGGAATAAACTGATGAATACATACTGTCAGTCACAGCTGAGAAGAAAAACATGGCTTCCTAGATCGCCTTTGGAAGCCTGACCCTCACTGCTCTGTTAACTGGTGGGTGTGGCATTTCTAGGAACTGAAGATGATTGATTATTATGGGTCAGCCAGCCACCCCAGTCTGGAACAACAAAAACAATAAACTTGAGCAGGAGTGTCCAAACTTGCTTAACGTAAGAGCCACAGAGAATAAATGTCAGATGTTTGAGAGTCACAAAGAAGGAAGGAAGGAAGGAAGGAAGGAAGGAAGGAAGGAAGGAAGGAAGGAAGGAAGGAAGGAAGGAAGGAAGGAAGGAAGGAAGGAAGGAAGGAAGGAAGGAAGGAAGGAAGGAAGGAAGGAAGGAAATAGATGGGAATGGGAGAGAGGGAAGGAGAGGTAGAAAGAAAGCATCTTTAACTGTAAATGCATTCTTCAAGTTGCCAGCTGGCTTCACTTGGAGAAGTGATTTAAAGAGAGGTCAGTAAAAAAATAAATAGCCAAATCTGCCAATGGGGCAGTGGGGGCTTAGAGAGCTACACAATATGTGTGAAAGAGCCACATGGGGTTCCTAAGACACAGTTTGGCCACCCCTGAACTAGAGCATTTATTTCTTAGAAAATTTAAACTCTGCCTTTCTCCCCAATGGAAACGCAAAGTGGCTTATAGCATCATTCTCTCCTCATCCATTTTATATTTACAAGAATCCTGTGAAGTTGGTTAGACTGAGAATGCGTGTCTGCCCCAAGTTCACCCAGTGAGCTTCCAGGGCATGAGTGGGAGTTCTGAACAGTTTTCCAGGTCCCAGTTTGATACTTGAGCTTCTATACCTTGTGGATGTCAACTATTATAAATTTCAGCTCATTCAGCCTCAGCTGTAGATCTTGGGCAGGTTTAGAAACCTGCAAACAGGTCTGTTTCAAAATGTGTGTGTGTGTGCCTTCAAATTTGAATAGGAAGTACTTCATGGGAAGGTCAGCAACACAGTCCCTCGGTTTGTTTTGCTTTTGTTTCAGAGCAGCTAAGTGTGTGTGTGTGTGTGTGTGTGTGTGTGAGAGAGAGAGAGAGAGAGAGAGAGCAGTGTAGCCCCTGTTCTTTTCAGATGTGGTTGTGGAGGAAACAGACCCAGTAAGTGTGTGTGTGTGAGAGAGAGAGAGTTGCCAATCCCCAGGTTTGGAGGCCCTCCCCCTGCCCCCACTTTAGGGCAGGACCGTATCTACATGTTTTTTGAGGGGAGGCAAAATTAAAAAATGGCACCCTCTTATGGGCCATTCTATCTTATGGTCCCATAGAATACAATGGACTCCATACCCAATTTGGCACCCCCCACTCCATCAGCTCCCGGGGCAAGCACCCCCCCTCTGCCCCCCCATATCTGGCCCTGCTTTAGTGTCATCAGAAAGCAGTGGGGAGGGGGGGAAGGAAATGTCTATTGGGCAATTATTCCCCATGGAGAATGATTCCCATAGGGAATAATGGGGACTTGATCCGTGGGTATCGGGGGCTCTGGGGGGGCTATTTTTTGAGGTAGAGGCACCTAATTTTCAGTATAGCATCTAGTGCCTCTCCCCAAAATACCCCCCAAGTTTCAAAACGATTGGACCAGGGGGTCCAATTCTATGAGCCCCAAAAGAAGGTTCCCCTATCCTTCATTATTTCCTATGGAAGGAAGGCATTTAAAAAGGGGTGCTGTCCCTTTAAATGTGATGACCAGAACTGCCTTGGGGTTCTATTATGCTTATCACACCCTTGCTCCTGGCTCCACCCCAATGTCTCCTGGCTCCACCCCCAAAATCTCCTGGCTCCACCCCCAAAGTCCCCAGATATTTCTTGAATTGGACTTGGCAAACCTAGGGACAACAAAACTGGTGTTGCACTGAGACCACAACATCACTTCCAAGTTTGTACCAGAAGTGACATTACAGCATTGATGCAATGCCAACCTCCTCTCCCTATTTTGCTTCCACTGCTCCGTGGAGCAGCAGAAGGACCATGAGGGCACTTAATGGGAGGCCTCCCACCAAAGTGGAAGTTCAGGCAAAGCTAAAAAACTTCTCTGCTTTCAGAAGCAACTACAAAAGTGAAAGCAAAACAGAAGAGATGGACAAAGAAAGAATTATGAAAAGCTCCCTCTCCTCTTCTTTGCTCATGTCTATCTTCCCATTACTTAAGTTGTTTTTAAGTGAAATAGAACGGAAAGATAGAGATATTTGATTGTCAAAAGTGGTGTGTGTGTGTGTTAACTGCCATCAAGTCCTTTCCAACTTACAGCAACCCTATGAATGAATGACCTCCAAAATGTCCTACAATTAATAGCCTTACCCAGATTCATTAGTTAAAAGTTTAGCACACCTTAGAGAGCTTAATTTGGTCTCAAGGCCACCTAGTGAAGCGCTATGATCATTCTTTTCAGAACTTCAGTGAACACACAAAGGGAGGTCTAAAAAGCAGCACTCCTGATAGCTTGGAGATTGGGCTATGCACGTACCTATCTGTCAGCAGTCCATCAGACAAATGTTTGCATGTCAGGAGGAAGAAGCACATATACAAACCTGCTTCTCCTCCCACCCTTCTGGGGGTTCATTAAAGGGCTGGAGGAGGCTTGAGATTGATCTAAATATGAATAGCCATTTGTGGCCTCAGGACCAGTATGGCCCCCTGAGGGAGGACTGCACACATGAGCCTGCTCCCCCATTTCCTTCCAGTCACGGATAGTCTGAACAACACTACAGTAAGGGCATGGACAGCCAGTTCAATAACCATCAGCCCAATCGTATTGCTAATGATGCCTTTTTATGTGCAAAGCATCAGTTCCCTCGAACAATTGGTGGTGGTTGTTTCTTGTGCTGGACTTCAGCTTCTAAAAATGTTAACATATCATGTACCAAAAATCCAGTACACTGCCATTTCAGGATGGTATTATCATGGAAAGGTGATTGCAGGCAGTTCTTTCTCTTGTCTCCTTCCTCTTCCCTCCAGTCTGAAAAGATTAGCAGTGGATGCTTCTCCTGTCTGGCAAGGAAGGAGACAACAAAAGGTCTGGGTTGATCTATAAAGGAATGGCTATATTGCTGAAGTTCCAATGAAAGGAATTCTCATTTCTGAAATGAAATTTCTCATTTCCTCATTCTTTTGTCTGTACAAATACTCATTTCCCACATGTCTGAGGTTGTGTTGAAAACATTCTGTTCAACTGTCCCCAGGGGGAATGTTCCTCCTCCCCACATCCATGAATATAGCACTTTGTGGTAAAATGTGCACTGTTTGTTTTCTGTAATATGCCACATCACATGAATAATGGAAGTGCCAGAGGAAAACCCTTTTTGCAGGGCTATTTTTAGCACTTGCAATGCAAGCAAGAGCACACACATTTCATTGTGAAAATAATAATAATAATCATCTTTAATTTGTATCCGACCCTCCCTGTCGAAGCAGGCTCAGGGCGGCTCACATGGCATAACTTAATATGCTATATTTCAACAGTTAAAACAAGATGTATACAAAACAATTCACAAATCATAAATACATATTATTATCTTACATTAAAACCATCTAATTAAAACTAACTAATTAAAACCAACAGATTAGTTTGGTGCTAAAATCTCGGTGTTGTCCATCTTACAGTTGTTCCGTGGTGACAGCTTCTACAGTAAATTGAGAGTCATGGAGTAAAAGGACAGATCCTCTTGTGGATCAAAAACTGGCTTAGTAATAGGAAGCAGAGAGTCAGTATAAATGGGCAGTCTTCGCAGTGGAGGACGGTAAGCAGTGGGGTGCCGCAGGGCTCGGTACTGGGTCCCATGCTCT
This sequence comes from Heteronotia binoei, assembly GCF_032191835.1. Classification (NCBI taxonomy): domain Eukaryota; kingdom Metazoa; phylum Chordata; class Lepidosauria; order Squamata; family Gekkonidae; genus Heteronotia; species Heteronotia binoei. The sequence continues at coordinate 69,801,178 of NC_083225.1, forward strand.
TTAACTTGTTCATAAATGATTTAGAGTTGGGAGTGAGCAGTGAAGTGGCCAAGTTTGCGGATGACACTAAATTGTTCAGGGTGGTGAGAACCAGAGAGGATTGTGAGGAACTCCAAAGAGATCTGTTGAGGCTGGGTGAGTGGGCGTCAACGTGGCAGATGCGGTTTAATGTGGCTAAGTGCAAAGTAATGCACATTGGGGCCAAGAATCCCAGCTACAAATACAAGTTGATGGGGTGTGAACTGGCAGAGACTGACCAAGAGAGAGATCTTGGGGTCGTGGTAGATAACTCACTGAAAACGTCAAGACAGTGTGCGTCTGCAATAAAAAAGGCCAACGCCATGCTGGGAATTATTAGGAAGGGAATTGAAAACAAATCAGCCAGTATCATAATGCCCCTGTATAAATCGATGGTGCGGTCTCATTTGGAGTACTGTGTGCAGTTCTGGTCGCCGCACCTCAAAAAGGATATTATAGCATTGGAGAAAGTCCAGAGAAGGGCAGCTAGAATGATTAAAGGGCTGGAGCACTTTCCCTATGAAGAAAGGTTGAAATGCTTGGGACTCTTTAGCTTGGAGAAACGTCGACTGCGGGGTGCCATGATAGAGGTTTACAAGATAATGCATGGGATGGAGAAAGTAGAGAAAGAAGTACTTTTCTCCCTTTCTCACAATACAAGAACTCGTGGGCATTCGATGAAATTGCTGAGCAGAAAAGTTAAAACGGATAAAAGGAAGTACTTCTTCACCCAAAGGGTGATTAACATGTGGAATTCACTGCCACAGGAGGTGGTGGCGGCCACAAGTATAGCCACCTTCAAGAAGGGTTTAGATAAATATATGGAGCACAGGTCCATCAGTGGCTAGTAGCCACAGTGTATGTGTGTATATAAAATTTTTTGCCACTGTGTGACACAGAGTGTTGGACTTGATGGGCCGTTGGCCTGATCCAACATGGCTTCTCTTATGTTCTTATGTTCTTAAATTCCATATTAGGCAAAAGCCAGCTGAAAGAGGGTAGTCTTGCAGGCCTTGTGGAAGTGGGTAAGGCTCTACAAGGCCTGCACCTCCTCCAGCAGCTGGTTCCACCAGTGGGGAGCTGTAAACGAGAAGGCCCTTTCCCTGGTGACTTTTAATTTGGCCTCCCTCGGCCCAGGGACTGCCAAAAGATTTTGAGAGTTATGTATAAGCTCTCTCTTTGGCATTCTGTGGTTTGTTCTGCCTCCTGTGGCAGCCATTTTGCGGTGGTGTCCACCCTGTGTGTGAGAATTCCAAAGGCGCCCACAGGCTGAAAAAGTTTGGGAAATCCTGATCTCATGAATAAGCTTTTGGGGCATGGGCTGGCCTTTTGCTTTAGTTATTCTATAATGCATCATGAATAATGTTCAATCTTGCAAACAAAAAGGCTCTGCAATAACATGGGATGGTAAGATAGTGCATGGGGGGGGGGGGGGGTTGTAAAGATTTTAGATAAGATAGACCAAAAAAAATAGGGGTGAGCATACTCTGTGGGCTCTCAGGTTCGAACTACCATGGTGGATTTCAAGGACTCGCTTTTTGATCAGAGAAAATCTCAAAAATATCATCAGTTGGCATTCTAACTTTCATCATTTTCTCATCCAGGGTTTTCATCAAGTTGATCTGTGGGTATCTCGATTTAAAGCAGCTAACAAACCATCTTCAGCAAAGAGCTGTTTTAATCTCAGTTTGAAAGCAAAGTGCCATGCTCATTTCCAAGGATATGTCCAAATTCTGCTTGTAATATGATGTTTAACACAGAACAGGGAATATTCAATATTTTCAATAAGAATTGGGCTAATGGTTGGTCAATATTATTAGAGATAGCTTTTATCCAAATAGAGGAACCATAAAGAATTATGGGAACCACTTTCAAATTAAAGGTTTGCACCACTCCAGGAATATACTTCCTTCCCTTATTATAGAAAAAATCTATTTTTGGCGTTTGCACCACGTTTTGTTTTATTAAGCACTGTTCTAAATTGAGGGGTTCAAGACAGGTCTACTGAGAACAGAATCCCCAAATAATGCCAGCACCAAGGGTTAGAAGCCTTGGGGTGATCTTGAATGCTTCACTTTCTATGGCGGTCCAGATCACAGCGGTTGCCAGATCTGCTTTCTACCACCTTTGGCAGGCCAGGCAACTTATTTCTTACCTCTCCACTCAGGATGTGGTAATGTTACGATCAACTTGCACCTGAATGATAAGAATACTCAAAAACTGGGAAACAGTAATAGCTTCCATGGAAGTTCCAGCTATGTGCAGTAAGTATTTTAGCTGTGCAGCCCAATTGTGCATAGTCAGCATCAAATTCCACTGGGTTTTTAAAATATCATGCTGCTAGTTGTACAAAGAAAGCACTTTACATAAAGGCACTATCTGCAGGATACCATAAACATCATGAATTCAAATAGCCCCACCTGGCCCTACCCACTTTCTAAAAACACTTGATACATCAGGAGACCCGTGCCACTGGATACCACACTGGAGACCCCTGCTTTGCAATTTTACAAAGAAGACGACAACTGGGGGCTGGGGAAAAGAGGCAAGTACAGCAAATGCTTTTGCTAGGGGTGCTAGCACTGCCTTGACAAATATGGGGAGATTTTGAGGGATTGGTGGGGTGGCGTTTGGGAGAATATAATGCCATTTATGGATGATGCTGTACAAATTCCCCTAATCTCTTTAGTAAATACCATACAGACATGGGGAAATTCCTAGGGTCACTATGGAGTTATTTTTTCTGCTTCTCAGTTTCTTGAGGGCTGGGGATGAGGGCAGAGGTTTACTCAGTGGAAGTGTGCAAATAGCAAACCTAGCTGTGGCAGTAGGCTGAGGAACTATATGCTTTGCTGGCTTTCTGTTTACGCAGTGAGAAACATATCAGACTGTCAAAGGTCCCCAGGTGATCATACCTCAGGAGATTTATCCTTCCAGCTTAATTCCAGGTATCACAAATCCATATATCTTTGGTTCCCTGAGGATTTTTTTAATGTTCAATGAGCCCTGCTTCACCCTAAGTTCTTTTGCCAAACTTGTAGTTTGGGTCATTTTTGTGTGCTAGTATGAAGTTTGTTTGTTCTGTTTTGTCTGCTTTGCCATCCATTTCTTTTGTTTTTATCCCCTGGCTTTCAGCCACCTATTTTTTTAAAATTGATTAAAATACATTCCTTTATGTGAAGTGTCAAGTGTGAATATCTTATTTTTCCATTTCTCAGAAATGGCTGGTATTATGCTGTTCTTTATGTTTACCTCCTTAGGGAAAACTAAACTTTCTCTTCCTGTTATGCAGATTCTATCCCTACTGCTTTATTCTCAGTGCCACTGGATATAATTTCTATCATGAAAACTGTCTCCCAACCCACACCTTACAGAATTGCCTTTGACTTGCAAAAAGGCTTAGCTTTGTGAAACCATTGTTTACATCCTGAAACAATCCAGATAACCTAGCATATAAATAGAATACTTCAAACCTATGAATTCTTGAAACTGTTCTCTCTCTCTCTCTCTCTTACACACACACACACACACACACACACACACGTACCCTCCCATTCAATTTAGGTGAGAAGAGTCATCAGCTCCTCCACACTCTCTTGAACGCTAAACAGAACCATTAAGGGAATATCTCTGATATGGTGGCAAGGATACTTTAGTATTCAGTTATGTAAGCCACACCTGCAGTTGGATGATACAGTGAAATACAGTTTTACCACCTTAGTGAGATTCAGGTGGGGCAGCCTTGTTAGTCTGAAGCAGCAGCAAACCAAAGTTTGCGTCCAGTGGCACCTTTAAGACCAACAAAATTGGTTTTATACTTCATTGGTCTTAAAGGACTCTAACTTTGTTCTGTTTCATCTTAGTGAAAGTTAGACCTTAGAAAACCCAATCAAACACTGCCAAGTCAAAAGTTCTTTAAAGAGGCAAGTAAGAAAGATTACAATTAAAACAAAATGAGATTAAAATATAGTAGAAATCTCTTGCCCAAAGATACAAACACCATATTACGATGGGTTAGGCCTCAAAAACAGGTGCAGCCTGAATTGTCATGGTGACCACTGCGTATGATGATACCACGTAAGTGAAGTATAGATTTGAGTTAGCTAACAGGAAGATAATTTGCTCTCCCATTGGATGCAAGAAGAGATTGGCTAAAATAGCTGCAAGAAATTTAGATGTGGTCTCTAAGTAAAGAGGACAATACACTATAACAAGTGAGAGATCCACAAGGACTTGAGGGGATGTCACAGGCTTTTTGGTGGTTGGTGGGAAGGCATGGTACGTGCATTGAGGAGTCCCATAGCAGGCTGGGCTGGGATCGAAGCTCTATTTCAAGCATGAGCCTAGGCTTGCCAGGTCTTACCTGGCTCCCAGTGGAGGGATCTTCTTGCATGCAAAGTGCAATGATGCCATCCATCACCATGCCATAAACTCAGCATGCCATAGAATTTTTACCCAAATTGCTAGAGCATCCCCTGCACGACATACCCAATGCAATGGTGTCACTTGTGGGTGACATCATCATGCCAGGTACATCAGGTGTGACAGAACTCTTTGGGGGCGGGGATCCCTTTGCCAGCCAGGTCAATGCCAGTGGGTTGAGGGGCCCAAAATTGGAGGAACCCCTGTCCACAGCAGGAGGCTGGGAACCCTACATGAGCCTCAGTATTCATCAGGGCTTTTTTTTGAGCAGGAATGCACAGGAATGCAGTTTCGGCTGGCTTGGTGTCAGGGGGTTTGGCTTAATATGCAAATAAGCCCATGCTGGGCTTTTCTACAAAGAAACCCCTGCATGAATCAATGGTGATGTCAGGAGGTGTGGCCTAATATACAAATGAGTTCTTGCTGGGCTTTTTCTACCAAAAAAGCTCTGGTCTTCATAGATTGTTATTACCTTAATTAGGTTTGCCAAATTTGTACTGTACTTGATCCACTAAAGCTACCTAGGCAGCTCACTGCACTCATGGACACACAGACTCATTCCTGGTGTGATCCAATCTGACTTGGCCATTGGCTGCTTCGCACTACGCTGTACTACTTTAAGTTTCTGGGCACAACAACTGATCCACCCTTCCTCAGTCTCCGCCCCTCAGGCTGCTGGTCCCAGTTGGCCCTTAGCCCCAAGAGAACTCCTCCCTGCACCTGCGGCATATATCAGTCCACTATGCCTGGCTGTAGGCACCCCTGGTCAGACCTTCCTGTTGCACTGGCACCAGACCTGCCCTCATATCCTCTCCACCTTTTTCAGTGAGGCCTGGCCTCCCAGCCTATCATGTTGCTATAGGGACATCTATTTCTTCTTTCCCTTCCCTGAAAACCTCCATAGTCTCTCCCCTTTTCTTACCTCCTTTTGTCCTTCCCACCCTCCAGCCAACCTACCCTATCTGCTGTCATTTTCAGCTTTCCTTCCTTTCCTCCCCCTGGAAGCTTTAACATGGGCAAATTGTAGTCCAGCTGTGTAGTGCTGGCCCCCAAGCCAAACCCAGTTCAACTATGCTGGCTGCTGGGCCAGGCCCAGTTACCATAAGGAAGGGGGGGCACTTCATTTTCCTTTGTATCCCCCACCCGACGCTATTTCCTCTTTCCTTTCGGCAACCCTCAATATCCTCAACTTTCATTTTGTACTTTTTCTCCTTTCTACCCATCAAACATCCTATTATCTGCTTTCCAGCTATATTTCTTATTCATTTACTTCATTTACACCCTGCTACTCTTCATAATTGGAACCCAAAGCAGTTTACATCATTCTTTTCTCCTCCATTTTTTCCTCAAACAAATTCAGTGATGTAAACTAGGATGAGAATGTGTAACTGGCCCAATGTTACCCAGTGAGCTTTCATGACAGAGTAGGGATATACTCCTGAGTCTCCCAGATCCTAGTCTGAAACTCTACACCAGTTGTGGGGAGTGAGGGTGCTTTTGAATAGCAGAAAGCCAGTCCTGGATGAGTCATGCAGCTTGCAGGGAATCAAGTCACCTGGTAGTTGCTGCTGGGCCTAGCCTAAATGAGTTCTAGTCCTGCTCCTCCTGCTGCCTCCCCCCCTCATTTATACCCCATCTTTCTCAACAATGGGGATCTAAAGCAGCTTACATCATTTCTCATAAATCTAAGAAATAAAATAAATAAATCATTCTCCTCTCCTCCCTTTGATCCTCACCACAGCCCTGTGAGAAAGTGTGGATTGGGAGTTAAAAACCCTGGAAAAGAACCCCTCTCTCAGCCCCCTTTACCCCTCCAATCTAAAAGTAAGAAGGTGGGAGGAAGTGAGAGGCACCCCGCCTTACCAGCTGGCCGAGTGCCACTTTTCTTGCCTTCCAAGGCTGCCTGCCTTGCTTCATAAGGGGTTTGGGCAGGCCAGGCACCACTACCTCCCTTACTTTTCAGGGGGCTTGTGGGTCAGGTGTGCTCCTTCCCTGCTTCTGTCACAGAACTGGTCCGACCCAGTTGTCAGAAGTAGGCCTTCAGCCCACTGGGAGAAAGAAATGAAGCCTGTAATGCTTCATAACTGTTGTGGTTGCCTAGCAGGGCCACTGAAGGCATCCATTTCCTAAAGCTACAGGTGTCAGGATGAGAATCAGAATTCAGGAGGAGGAGGAAGATTCTCCAATTCTAAGGCTCCATGGAGACCCAGGTGCTGGGTGACAGGTTTTGAGCATAATGGCTCATTAACATGGCCATTGCTGTAGACTGAAAACAGACAGCTGTGAAGGCTATTCTAGGTTTATGTAAGGTAATGTTCAAAAGGTATAAAAAGGCAAGTACCAGATAATCATTACTATTTTGATGTGAAAGTCACATAAGAGCTGCAGGCAAATGCTAGAAGGCAAACCTTTCAGGTATCCATGACAAGTAGCCACAGTATGCAAGCAATGGAGCTGTGTGGTTTATTTTCAGTTTAATCTCACATATCCATTGGGATCAGATTCATATTTCTAGCCCAACAGTTGACTGCTACACAGCATGTGATTTAAAAAAAAAAAAATTGTACAACTTTGTACAAGTGCCAAAGAGATCCACATCAGGAAGGGAAAGGGTTGCACTTCAGTTCACTGGGTTTGACGTACAATTTGCTCATAAACAGCAGGGAACTATACCACAACTGTACTTTGCCATTTTCCAAATGATGAAAAGAGCCCACCTGCTGGGTGCAAATACTTCCATTCTTTTCCGTGCTTGGAAAAAGATTACAGAATTGAAAATAGGGCATGAGCAGCTAGAAAAACACCAGAAAACAAAGTACAGCTTTTGTTTCTCAAAGACCAAAAGGAGCACATTGTAAAGCCACCTATTTAAACGAAACTGCTAGCACATGGCGTGGGTTTTCCCCTCCTTTTAATTGGCATTGTTTACCCAGAAGAGCACATTTGCACCATTCCTACTACTTTGACCATACCACCACCACCCCTTTTATTATTCTGTTCTCTGATTATTCCATGTATAATTTAAGCATCTTGTGAGGTTTGGTTTATAATAACTTTCAGCATTTCCTGCTGATGATCATCACCTTTCACAAAATTTCTCCTGCCAAAATGGAGAATAGCAACAGATAGGACCAGAATAAAATTGGCCACAACTTTATTTGTTGCAGCTGTAGTATGCCTTGGCACAGCATGGGGCACTGGATTCTTTCCACTGACTGACTTCCCTGCCAGTCGATGGTCCACTGGAAACCTTGGGATGACAGGTCTCTGGATCCCACAAGGGCAGTCACAATTCTGATTTATTGCCTTGTCTTTGAAAATGTGGCAAAAAGATGCCCTCACTCCAGGGGCACGGTCTCTGGACTAGGGTTGCCAATCCCCAGTTCGGGGCAGGGGATTCCCTGGTCTGGATGTCTCCTTTTTCAGGGTTATCAGAAAGGGGGGGATGAGTGTCTGCTGAGCACTCCATTATACCCTATGGAGACTGGTTCCCATAAAGTATAATGAGAATTGATCTGTCGGTATCTGGGGCTGGGGAGGGGGTGCTGTTTTTTGAGGTAGAGGCACCAAATGTTCCACATAGTATCTTATGCCTCTTCTAAAAAAAAATCCCAACTTTCAAAAAGATTGAACCATTTGGTCAAATTCTATGAGCCCCCAAGAAGCTGCCCTTCCTCCATTATTTTCAATAAAGGAAAGGCATTTAAAATGAGCATGGTCCCTTTGAATGTGATGGCCAGAACTCCCTTTGGTGTTCAGTCATGCTTGTCACAACCTTGCTCCTGGCTCCACCCCCAAAGTCCCCAGATATTTCCTGAGTTGGACCTGGCAACCCTACCCTGTGCACTGGGGATTTCACAGGGGGACTCTTGGAACTCCCATTATAAAAGAGTTCCTGAAGCTCACAACCCACATTAATCACAACTCTGCTACAGCAGCAATTGGCAGGTGGCTCAGGCATGTCACCCACTCTCTTGCCAAGAGCAAACCAAACCCTCCTCCCTTCTTCCCATATGACTCAGACTGGAAAATGAAGTTGTCATGATGCTTTAAATTCTTACTCAAGGATCCCAACAACTACATTTCCTAAGATGCACATTTGCTAATAGATTATGAGGAAAGGAGATGCTTCCATTTAATTGGCCAGTTGTTGCAACTGCAGCCACAAACAAAATGGAAGGGAAAAGGCAAACTCTGCTCCGGCTTGGGTACATGGTCCAAGGCCAAGAAGACTTTGGGGGGCTGTCATATTTGTCTTGCATTATGGGCAACTATATGAGCAGCTGTAGCTCATGTAAGTGTCCACAGTGTGAACTCTAGTGGCCTTGATATACATTAAGCTTCTTTTTTGTTTATAACTATTCTTAGTTGACCCGCATTGATATAGCCTTTCCTTATTCCTTCCCCCTCTCCATTCCTTTCATCTTCAGTTTATTAGATTATAAACTTGCAGCCTGGAAGCACTGAGAATTTTATTTATTGTAAAACCTCTAGTACATTTTAAGTGCTATGGAAATAATAGATTATGTTTACACCCACGTTAAGTACAGCACTAGAGTGTCTCTATAGTATGTGCACGACAACTTCAATAGGGATGGATATTATTGCTTTTTTTCTGTTTGATTTTGAGTTGAAATTAAAAAAAAATAGCATTTACCCCATAATCCCATATTTTTGTTCCATTGTGTGAGAATGTGTGTGGAGGATGCTGCTTTTGAGAAGAGCTTTCTACCTATGTAGGAAGATCAAAGTAGTTAAATGCTGTTCCTACACCACCCACACTCTCTCTTTCAGGGCTCTCTAGACATACAACAATCAACTACTATCAACAGTGGGTTTGATCCAGCCAGCTTTTTCATTCAATCTGACCCAATAGCCCTCCTTACCACCCATTCCATATATCTTTCGTACCTTCAAGTCCCATGGTCCCCAGCACAGCCTTTTTCTGTGGTCAGCAGGGACCACTCCTTCCTTCTGCAGAAAAGCTGGTTGGATCCAGCCCAGTGCAATCCTAACCAGAGTTAACATCCTACTGAACTCAGTGGGCTTAGAAAGGTATAGCTGCTAGGATTGCACTGTAAATCAGACAGCATTAACTGAATATCAATATATTGCTTAGAAAAGCCTTCATAATTGGGGCTTGAGCAAAAATGTATTACCAATGCAAGTGAACCTTTTCCAAGTCCCAGGCTTCCACAGGAGAAGAAATGACCAGTATTTCACACATCTTAATTAAAACTGTAGCCATATGATATTGCAGTTTACTAGACTAGAACCGATTTCACACTCACCCTTATGCTGCTCTCACATCCGTCTTCTCAGCACAGTGTCCTCCCAATTTTTCACCATTTGCACCGAGGCTGCAGCAAACATTGCGGTTTTTGCACAGTAAATGAAAACCGCTAAAAACCAGTTTCCATTTGCTGCACAAAAACCAAGCACAAAAAACTGCTGCAGCCCTGACACAAATAGTGGGAAATCCGGAGGACGCTGCGCTGAGGTAAGTGCGAAATTGGCTTTGGATTTTCAAGGGCCAGTTCAGGTCATAGTCACATGGCATACATTTGTCTTCTTTAATAAATCTGTAGTGAAAATAATTATTAAGAAACCAAGACCATGAGCAAGTATTAGGTATCTAGATACATAGATATGCTCTATCTCTAAAAGTTAGACTTTAATCTGTGCAATTTTATCTGCTTATATTTAAAACTAATAAACCAGTGATTACTTTTTTTCTGAATGGTTTGCAGCTTGCACTCTGCTTTTATATATAAAAAATATTCTGTGGAAAGGGAAGTGGAAATATAAAAAGAAAAATTACTGCTAATTCCTGCCGCAGCTCCTCGGTTTCATTAGGGCACTAACAAAAGGCTGACATGATAACAGCCAAGTGTAAACCATAGCCTCCTCTTTGCTGCTGAAAAGCAACCATATCGCTGATTTGCAGGAGAGAAGCAGCAGGTAGAAGGAAGGTTTCTGAGCTTTCCCTGTCGTGTCCACCTCTTTTCCCCAGCCACTTCTACACATGCAATACACACACACACTTCTGTTGTGGACCTGAGTTTGCAAAAGAAAGCATCTGGAACTTTTGTTAGAGAGAATTTGCTTCAAACGGAGGGAGTGGTATTGCTTAGGGAAAATATGGGTAGAGTTAGATTTCAGAGGAAAGCCTCAGGTTTGCAGAAAAATCTGAAACCTATAAATAGATACACTGGGCGGGGGGGGGGAGTTAAACCCCCCAATAGCAAAAGCAATACCTGTAGCTTTAAAAAAAGGATGCCCTAAGTGGCCATTGCTAGGCAATCACATAGTATTGCCAGGCTTCCAGTTTCTGCCAGTAAAAGACAGGGGGGCATTTCCATAATTGTTTTGGACCAATTTCCACTCACCTTACGCCACTCTCATGTTCCTCTTCTCAGCAGAGCTTCCTTTCGATTTCACACTATCTGCCCCGGGGCTGCAAGTAACGTCTGCGTTTTCGTGCAGCAAACAGAAACCTCTAAAAATCAGTTTGTTTGCCGCACCTCAGGGCAGATAGTGTTTGCCGCGCCTCAGGGCAGGGCAAATCGGAAGGAAGCCCCACTGTGAAAAGGAACCTAAGAGTGACGTAAGGTGAGTGGGAAATCAGTCTCTATCTCTCCTGATTAACTACCATAGGTCCAATTAAATGAGGCAGATCTCTTGCAAAGTTAGACTTCTGATAGAAGCATTTTAACCACTTTTTTGTTCCCTCTGTGTGTGTGAATGAGAGAGGATTATAATTACCACTAGCCATGTGGAGTAGTGATTAAGAGTGGCAGACTCTAATCTGGTGAACTAGATTTGATTCCCCACTCCCTATATGAAGCCTGCTGGGTGAGCTTGAGCCAAAGGCTCATTGAGTATTTAAGCTTCATGGCTCATTGAATATTTAAGTTCAGATCTTTTCGCACCCCCCACCCCCACTTTAACAGTACTTTATATTGGCAAACAAGGGATCCACCTGCCTTAACAACAGCCCTCCAGCACTAGTTCCATCTCCTCCTCCTCGGCTTGTTGAAAGCAAAACTGGACTAATGCTCAGCTTCCCAAATCTGCTTCTAAACACACTTAGCTTGGCTCTGCCTAACTGGACTCCATTCTCTCCAGATCTGGCATTGGTTCAGAATCTTTACTTTTGGAAGGATTTGTTTAAGAAACCAAGTTGAAGTTGAATTGTGATTGTTTTTCAATGTTGAGTTTTACAACCCACTTCCTCTTCCTGGGGGTATATGTGTGCGCCCTACACCCCTGTTAATTACACCCCTGCTGGCAAGATGCTAGAAGCGCTAGAACAGGCTGGAGGCCTACCATGTCTAATAACAAGCCCACTTCATATTTTACAAAATAAAAAAAAAACATTGCTTTTTCAACTACTTCCATAATTAGGTTGCACAGAGATAAAACCTTATAGGGAAACAGGGAAATTCAGAAGAGGAGTGTCAACTCTGGCAAATTGCCTTGGATGTGAATTTGTGACATTTGATGTGTTTGTGATAACTCTATGCCTTTAATCTGGGCCAGTGTTTGAGACTGCCCAAAACCACTCCAGGATTCAGTGTGGGCAAGACAAAAGAAGAAATAAGTTGTTACTGCAATGCCACATTAAAAAAGTATTGAACTTATTAAACTGTGCTGCTGTTTAAAACTACACTTCCTCCTTATTCTGATGCCTAGCATTAAGGATACAAACTGTTGATGCAGGAATAATAAAGCATCTCAACAAACCAGAAGATTATGAGACATCATACAACTAGATTTTTCATTTGCAAAGTTCAGCGGTCTTCCCCAAAGAGCACTTGTTTGAACAAAATTTCACGCTCTTATTAACAACAGAACAATCATAAGAGCTTTTGAGATGAAATGCTTGCATTCCTATTTCCACAAATCGCATGCTGTTATGCTGACTCATTCTACATAAGGCAATTTTGAAAACTTTCTTTCCCAACAGCTTCAGTCAGGGGGACAGAAAATCTTTCTACTACCATCTTGGAATTTTACAGGAATTTTAAAAACTGATGGTTTCTTTCTTTTTCTACCGCTTTTCAAGTAGCAACTGTGTTTTCAACATATTTCCCATGCTTCCTGAATTTCCAGACCACAAACTAAACATTACAATGTCCACTGGTCTCTCTCTCCCCACCCTATTTGAAGAAGGATGGGAGGGATTGGATTTATGCCCCACCTTTCGCTCAGAGTCTCAGAGTGGCTTACAATCTCCTTCCCTTCCTCTCCTCACAACAGACACCTTGTGAGGTAGGTAGGGCTGAGAGGGCTCTGAGAGAACTATGATTGACTCAAGATCATCCAGTAGCTACATGTGAAGGAGTGGGAAATCAGACTCGGTCCTCCAGATTAAAGTGCCATTCTTAACTACTACCCAAAACTGAAGCTGCCTTACACTGAAGCAAAGCATCAGTCCATCGAGGTCAATTTTGTCTACTCAGACTGGCAGCAGCTTTCCAGGGTCTCTGGTAGAAGACTTACATCCCATGCTACCTGATTCTTTTCACTGGAGATAATGGGGATTCAACCATGGGCCTTCTGCATACAAAGCAGAGACTTTCCGTTGCAACATAACCCCTCCCCATTTCCTACTACTATTTTAAATGTTAGGGAGGCAGAGTAAATCTTTTCCAGGAGCGTATGGTAGCAGCCCTGGCTTGAAGCTTCCAACAGTTTATAGAGGGGTATACAACTCATTTGTTATGAGGGACAAAACTGACATAAATGAGACCTTGTCAGGCTGGGCCATGTGTGTACCTAATTAAGATTAGGTAGCAGAGATATAAACTTTATAAAGACACAGACAAACACAATTTAATTTTTTTTAAAAAAAAACCCTGTAAAACTGGCTTAAAACATTAGTACCCATTGGTCTTAAAGGAGTTTTCTTTGTATCTCTCCCATGGGATCCAGGCAACTGGGCAAAGAAAGCTCTGGTTCTTTTTTCCCTTCCCCAGGGGACCAGGAGGGGGAGGAGCCTCAGCCAATAGAAGGAAGAGGAGCTTGGCTCAGTAGCTCCCCTGTGTGATTGAGAGAGCCTGGCAAAGCAAACTTTCCCTCCCCCCTTCCTCTCCAAGGGAGGAGCCTCAGCCAATGGAGAAAACAGAGGTTTTGTTCTGTAGCTCCTGTGCAATTGAGCAAGCCTTGCAAAGCAAGCTGCTATACAGAAGGAAGCAAGAGAAAGGGAGAAGAAAGCAGATGACAGCCAGTTGTTCAGGGGCCCAACAGGAACCCTCCAAGGGCCTGAATCGGCCCCTGGGCTGCATGTTTGACACCCCTGGTTTATAAGATTATGGAACAGAGAAAGGTTTTCCAACTCTAGCTTCGAAAATTTGTGGGGATTTAGAAAGCAGTGCTTGGGGAGGGTTGAGTTTGGGGTGGGGAAGCTCATCAGGAAGGCTCCTCCCTCCAAAGCTGCCATTTTCTGCAGGGGAATAGATTGTTCTAGTCTAAAGATCAGTTGTAACTCCAAGAGAACTCCAGCTGCCACCCGCAGGTTGACAATCCTAAACTGGAGACAGGGGGAAGGCTTGAGGGATGTATGTCCTACAGTCAAGAATGTTATAAGGTTTCAAGAACTCTTTCTACTTTGAAGCAAGAGTGCTTGAAAAAATATTTGTTCGGATTAGAGGAATAGAACTTTTTCTGTACCAATCTCACTTTTTTATATTCTAAGAAGCGAAAAGCCTTAACATATCATAATGCTCTGGAACTGGTACAGGAGGGAAATTTGGTTGGAACATGTCTGAAGAATGCACTCCCTGAGGGGAATAACCCCCCCCCTCCAAAAAAGCCTCACTTGTGTAGTATAAGGAAGGAAAGAGTTTTTAAAAATTCTTCTTGCATTGTACTGCTCAGATTCAAGTTCCTGCTAACCTAACTCTGAAGGAGCCACAGCAATTGAGCTGTAGCACTTAGGGTTGCCAATCCCCAGGTGGGGACAGGAGATCCCCCCATTTGGAGGCCCTCCCCCTGCTTCAGGGTCATCAGAAAGTGGGGGGAGGGAAGGGAAATTTCTGCTGGGAACTCTATTATTCCCTATGGAGATTTATTCCCATAGAAAATCATGAAGAATTGATCCGCAGGTATCTGGGACTCTGGGGGGCCCCTATTTTTTGAGGTAGAAGCACCAAATTTTCAGTATAGCATCTAGTGCATATCCCCAAAATACCCCCCAAGTTTCAAAAAGATTGGACCAAGGGGTCCAATTCAATTCTCTGAGCCTCAAAAGAAGGTGCCCCTATCCTTCATTATTTCCTATGGAAGGAAGGAATTGAAAAGTGTGCCGTCCCTTTAAATGTGAGGGCCAAAACTCCCTTTGGAGTTCAATTGTGCTTGTCACAGGTTTGATCTTGGCTCCACCCCTAATGTCTCCTGGCTCCACCCCCAAAGTCCCCAGATATTTCTTGAATTGGACTTTGCAACCCTAGCAGCACTGCCCCACTAAAAGTGAGAGCTAGGTATGCCCATAACTATTCATCAACTGTACAGCTCACCAGCATCATGCTCCTGAGCTATTTTGCTATCATGTTTAGCCCTGATCTTGAATGTTTCTATTCCTGTCCTCTTCCACTAGATTCACACAAATAGCATCAACCCATGTTGTTTGCTGTTTAGAATGCAGCCATGCAAGTAGAACTGTATCTTGATATTCCTTTCGTGCTATTGCTTCCTCTACATTATTTGTGACAATTCTGATCACATTAATGCAAATTTCTTTTTTTTAAAATGCCTGTTAAAGTATAAATGAAACCTGCTCTTTTATTATGAATATTTGGCATAAGTATCACACCTAATAAAGTCTATTTGTGGAAACTACAGAGCTATATTAAAACAATATAGGTTCTCAGGACCTCTTGTTCTCAGATTTCATACCAAGGTTTTAAAGAACCCACATATCTGCTTAAGCTAAACAAACAATAGCCTCAGGTTATTATTCATGGGTGAGCTGGAAGAAGGTTATCTATTCTGAGTACTTGGTAGGGATGTCACCTTTTAGCGATGTCTCACTTTTACAAATGAGCTAGACAATGTAGCCTTGAAACTAGTAGTCCAATTATGCAACAGCTGCTGTGTCTCTCCCCAGTGTGGCAAAACTAATCCAGAACAGTGCTATTTACATGAAGGCAAGTCAATGCAACACACAGGTTAATGAAGTGTTTGGCACTTTCCTTAAATTGGCAAGGGCTGCAATTAATTTTACTGTTTAAAAAGTACTACGTTCATGATGTGTACAAGATGAGCAAGCCATTTTTCCTACCATTACATGACAGATTGAGAAGCAGGTGGATGCTGGGGGTGGTTGAACAAAGAAAAATTAAGTGAACCTCATTGCAGACACGTAAGACCTACTGCAGGTAGGAAAAGAAAGTACTTATACTACTGCTAGATGTAGGTAGTACATATTTGCCTCGCCTGCCTCTCTTGTTAGTTCAGGTAATTCACCAGGTTAATTCCCTGAAAAGTTCTAGCTGTGTCCCAAGTTTATTCTGTCCCATGAACCATCCAGTCTAATTCATACTAAAAACCCTTGTTTCCTCCCTCCCAATACTCAGAAGGAAAGGGAAAGAAATTTTCCAGTTTGCTACATTGACTCAGATGATAGTGTTCCAAGGGGAGAAAGCACCACTGATTGATATGTTCAAGCCCCTGTTGAATTTTAAGATGACAGGTTTCATTTTTCACTCTGTGATGTCCGTTTACTCTTTTTTGACATTTTCCTTCCATTCCAGCTGTTTGGGTTTGTTTGTTTTTTGAAAGCATTGCAGAGGAAGGGGATCAATATTATAAATTTTGATCAATTGATCAAGGAAGCAGATGTCTGGGAAAATATGTTATAAAACTTCCAGCATAGAACAAACACTGGGCCTTCCAGACTTTTTATCAGCTGTGCTCTAGTGAAGGGTAATGTCATATGAATATCTCTTAGCCCTGTTTAGCATGACTTTCACAATCCAATCACAAAACAAGTAAAAGCACACATATTTCTTATTTTTGAAACAGCCAGGATTTGTTAGTTCAGGTAATTCACTTTTTTATTTTTTTCCCCACATGCAGTTTGCATTCTTCATGTTGTGCCTGTATTATATTACTTTGGTGGGAATCAATAATGCAGCTTTTTCAATGGGCCGCAGTGGGAGGCACACAGGAGTGCTATGGATTTGAGGCTGGCTATCTTTATTGACCCAGAAAATGACGTCTAACTTATTTGTTACAAATAAAAGCATACAGGCTTATACAAAGAAGGACTGTGGTAGCTTTCTGAACAATATGAAGTGGCACTTTTTGAAATACTTATACTACTGCTAGATGTAGGTAGTACATCTTTGCCTCGCCTGCCTCTCTTGTTTGCTCTTTGATCACTACTTTCTCTTGTGGCTCCTGTTGTATAGTTTTGCCAAAAGTAAAATCACAGGGATTTTTTTTTTTGTTCCATTGGTTTTGCTGTGTTGTGACAGTGGCATACGCCTTTTCTTCTTGCTATTTGTTTGATGTGTTACCCTTTGGGAATCTGCAAATGGCTTTACTATGTGTCAGTGTCATATTTCTTTCCAAATTTAGATATCTATGTTCAAGTATAGTTTCTCTTATGATTTAACAAATTTAACCCTGTTCCATGTAATTTCCAAAGCAATGCCATGATTAGGGTTGCCAAGTCCAATTCAAGAAATATCTGGGGACTTTGCAGGTGGAGCCAGGAGACTTTGGGGGTGGAGCCAGAAGCAAGGTTGTGGCAAGCATAATTGAACTCCAAAGAGAGTTCTGGCCATCACATTTAAAGAAATGGCACACCTTTTAAATGCCTTCCCTCCATTGGAAATAATGAAGGATAGGGGCACCTTCTTTGGGGGCTCATAGAATTGGACACCCTGGTTCAATCTTTTTGAAACTTGGAGGATGTTTTGAGGAGAGGCACTGTATGCTATCCTGCAAGTTTGGTGCCTCTACCTCAAACAACAGCCCCCCCCCCAGAGCCCCAGATACCTGCAGATCAATTCTCCATTATGCCCTATGGGACTTGGTCTCCATAGAGAATAATGAAGTGCCCAGCAGACATCCCCCACCTTGCTTTCTGATGACCCTGAAGCGGATATATATCTCCATCCTTAATGAGATCTTTAACTGCACATGCAAATGGGTGGTGCAAGCACAGTCCTTCCAGTTGCTGCAAAGGTCTGTGCACAGTCCTAACACAAAATTAGCAGTAGCACTCATCAGCTTTTCAGGATAGTGTAAGAGGCTTTCATATATATGAGTTACTAGAGTGGTATCAGATTCTTTTGAATATGTATGCCCCCCTCCCAGTACACACCAGTTGTCTTGAACATGCTGACTGCAGCATTTACCAATGGACAGCTAACAAGGCACCAAGCCATAGGGCCAGTTTACATGTATAATAAATAGGGGGTGGAAAGGTAAGAGTTAACTTATTCCTCAACCTGGCAATTGATGAAGTGACTATGGGATACATTAATATGTGCTTAAATCCTGATTTGTATTCATAAGACATCTGTTTTTATCACAGATCTCACTTTATCTCACTTTTAGAGGTAGTCCCATTTTAATGAAGGACCATATATACTGAAGGCCCATTTGTCCCTTTGTCTGAAGCGATTAACATGTGATCAGTGTGTATGCTGTACAGGCCTCATTTTGGGCAAGATCTCACAGGAGCAGAGCTCCAAAATATTATGCAAATGAGTTATGCAAATAAATTGTGCTAATGAGCTCCGGTACCTCTTTTTCTATGAAATGGCCCCTGATGCTGTATGTATGCCACACAATTTTCTGGAACATGTGCAGGAAACAGTCTTGTATGAAACAACACTTCTTACTTTGTCATGCTTAATTATAGCAACTCTGGATTTTTTTCTTCATGCCAGCCACTAACATCGCTTATTTTAAGAAAAGTCCATCTTACTTTTCATGTCTTCTCCATTTCAGCTTGCTGTCTCAACTTTGTGCACAGCCCTTCCTTACCTAGCTTCCTTTCTTTGGGGATAATAGTCTATGTTTTGAATGGGAATCACACTTTGTTGATAATCAAACATTTACCCAATTGTGTCGTGACAAGCAGGCATAAAATAGCATGCTAATTTGGACATTTAGTGTCCTCGGTTTTGAGCTGATTATTTTGTTTGTATTTTGCTTTAAAGAAATAACCTGCAAAATTTCCCTTCTTGTAAAATTTTACCTCTTCACTTTACAATCTGCTGTATGAGCTCTAGCCCTGTTTCTCTCGGCGCCATCTCTGATCTGCTTTAATATCACAGTGGGAGGTTGCAGAAAAGCAAATGCAGAAATTACAAAGCCTTTCTGACTCCTGTTAACATAGCTACACTGATGTCACAGCAGGGAGGAGTAGCCCATGAATGGGCATCTGGAAACAGAAGGGATCTGAGACTATGAATCTGTTTATTATTTATTCTTCATTTTCAATATCTTTAAAAATGCATCTAGTTTACTCTTCTTCTAATACCTAATAAGAAAAATCAGTCCCTCAGAAAAACTTGTTTCTGAACACTCTTGTTCTCACACAACCTTTCTTACAATTTGTCAGTGTGGCCATATATGTTATAAGCACTCAGAGATTGTTGGAAGCTCCACATGTTTCCATTTTGCTGCAATGCCCATACATGCCACTATCAACAGATTCATTACCATTTCTATTCTGGATTGTGAGACAGTTCACCTATATTATTCTGAGATTAAAATATGTGTAAGTATATTGCAATGTATTCATAAGCAAGCCATATCTATCTGTATGATATGTCAGACAGCTATAATATGCCCTAGCAAATGATGACATTCACCAGTGAACAATCACAATAAGAGCGAAATTTGGTTGGTGCATCTGATCTTGCTGGCTGTTAATTTATGGCATGAAAGACTGTAATGGGCTGCAGTACCATCCATACCAGGGGTGGCCAGACTGTGGGTTGGGAGCCAGATATTTTGTGGCTCTCAAAGCCCCCATTGCCTCATGGCTGGCTTGGAGAATGCGTTTGTCTCTTTAAACTTTAAACTTTGTCTCTCTCCAAGCAAAACCAACCAGTGGCTTGGAGAATGCATTTAAAGTTGCTTTCTTCCCACTCTCTTTCTCCCATCTATTTCCTTCTTTCCTGTCTTGCAGCTTTCAAACATCTATGTGGCTCTTTAAGCAAGTCTGACCACACTCGATCTATACACTATTAGCCTTCTTCATCTGCAGACAGGTGAATCCACAAATTGAGGTCACATGGAGGCTAAACATATCTTTCTTCAACCTTGAAGCATTCTTCAGGTTTGCAGAAAAATATGACAATTTTTAAAAAGGGGGGGATCCCCTGAAAAGTAAAGTGGCAATGGCAGTGCAGGGAACCACTTCAGGCTGGTCAGGGATCATTTTGTAGAGAAACAGATGCCGGAGCTCATTTGCATATGCCACACACAGCCCGACAGGTAGGTATAGTAAATTAAATCGGCTCAGCATCTATCTTAAAATACTTCTTGAATTAGAATTGCCATAATAAAACCTTACTCCCATCACACTTTTAAAATTATTTTTCCTACATGGCCACAGTAGCATGATGATTTCCATCTGTCTGCTTTATATGTTTTGGTTATTTTCTCATTTTTTGTGGGGGAAAATATTAGAAAGTTTGTCAGATATTAAAGTTCAGCAGAATTCTCACAGGGGGTTTGAACAATGGAGCCCAAAAGCAAGTATTTTGTTGGGGGGGGAGAGGTAAGAAAGAAAGAGCATAATAACATTTATCGGTTCTGGAGCTCCGGTCCTGTGAGCTGCTTGGCTGGTGGCAGTGTTAATGGTGGATTCCTGGAGCAGCTCCTTGCCTAGCTGCAATGGTAACAAACACCAGGAAATGCTCCAGGACTGAGTGCTGTGGCAGAGCACTCCAGGAGCTGCTCCAGGCCTGGCTGCCTCAGCAGAGCATTCTGGGAGCCACTTCAAGCCTGGATGCCACAGCAGGGCACTCAGTGAACTGTGCTGGGCTTGGGCACCATGGTGGAGAGTTAGGGTTGCCAATCCCCAGGTGGTGGCAGGAGATCCCCCGGTCTGGAGGCCCTCCACCCACTTCAGGGTCGTGAGAAAGTGGGGGGAGGGGAGGGAAATGTCTGCTGGGCACTCTGTTATTCCCTATGGAGATTTATTCCCATAGAGAATCATGGAGAATTGATCCACGGGTATCTGGGGCTCTGGGGGGCTGTTTTTGGGGTAGAGGCTCCAAATTTTCAGTATAGCATCTAGTGCCTCTCCCCAAAATACCCCCCAAGTTTCAAAAAGATTGGACCAGGGGGTCCAATTCTGTGAGCCCCAATCCTTCAAGTGGTCGCTGGAGGCTCCTTTGCTACCCACTTGGGGATTGGCAACCCTAGGGGGAAATTCCTCCCAATGAATCTCCCCCTCTCCCAAAATTGAGGTAGAGTTGCCAGCCTTCAGGTGGGGCCTGGAGATCTCCCACTTTTACAACTGATCTCCAGATAGCAGAGATCAATTCCCATGGAAAAAATGGCTGCTTTGAAGGGTGGACTCTATGGCATCATACCATGCTGAAACCCCTCTCCCCCCAACCCCACCCTCTCCTGGATCTACCCCAAAGTCTCCAGGTATTTTCCAATGCAGACCTGACAAATGTCAACCCTAGCCTAAAGAGGAATCTCCCCTGTGAGAATTGTATGTATTGAGAGCCAGTTTGGCGTAGTGGTTAAGTGCATGGATTATCTAGGTTTGATTCCACACTCCTCCACATGCAGCTGCTGATGTTGTCAGAACTTGTAACTTTCCTGTAGGCTATTAGCTTAAGCGACTCCATATTGAAATCAAATACTAACCCAGGCAGCTTTGCCCAAGTAACTAACCAGCCTACATGTTGTGTGTGCCTGTGCATTTCAAACAAACTGTGATCACTGAAGTGTGACAGATAGCCCAGGGTCAACATCTGCAGATGGCCTTTGAAGCCAGGCCGGCCCGCACTTTCCCAGCGGGATTCCATCCTCCCTGCCTGATAACAAACCCTGAGAAACAGACTGTTGTCTCCACCCGTGTGAACGATCGTTTTATTGTTGTCAACAGAATCACATAAAGTGTATCCAAATGCTAGCTTTCACTATCAGTGTTATTCTGTATCTTCAGCTCTGAAGTTCTCAATAAATGCCTATACTTGCAACTAAGTCTTGGGCTTTACTTGAAGTTCTGCCAGTTCTGACAGATGTGATCTTGTCACAAGTTCTCACAGAGCTGTTCCTCTCAAGATAGGGTTAGGGTTGCCAATCCCCAGGTGGGGGCAGGGGATCCCCCGGTTTGGAGACCCTCCCCCCGCTTCAGGGTCGTCAGAAAGCGGCGGGAGGGGAGGGAACTCTATTATTCCCTATGGAGATTTATTCCCATAGAAAATCATGGAGAATTGATCCTCAGGTATCTGGGGCTCTGGGGGGGGGCTGTTTTTTGGAGTAGAGGCACCAAATTTTCAGTATAGCATCTAGTGTCTCTCTCTAAAATACCCCCCAAGCTTCAAAACGATTGGACCAGGGGGTCCAATTCTATGAGCCCTAAAAGAAGGTGCCCCTATCCTTCATTATTTCGTATGGAAGGAAGGAATTGAGAAGGTGTGCCGTCCCTTTAAATGTGATGGCCAGAGTTTCACTCCTCAGCACCAACCGAACCCAACTCCATGACTTAGCTATTAGCATTTTCAAAGGAAAAGGACATGTTTCACAGGTTGCCATTTAGATATGTGGTTTACATTGATTCTGTCATTTTGAATTTATGATGCGGTCAACCTAGAACTTATCCTGAGCAAACTCATTTACATGAATCCAAGCTGCACAAGAGTAGTGTTTTATTCATTGTACTGAGACATCTTGCTCAGGAAAACAGATTACAAATTATGTATACTACTGTTGAGTTTTGTACTTTGTACTTGCATGTGTGCAGAAAACATTCTGAAACCTAGTGGGAATACCTCATTGAAGTTATTTGGCAAAAACATTGCATTTCCATTTTTTGTCCTTGAGATTTAATTAGACCATATCCTCATTTTTAAATTGTTTGCTCACCATAGCAGTGCAAATTGGAAGGAATGAAGCATAAAGCTTGGGCTATGTGGAATGCACTCAGTGCAAAATCATCATTCTTTTTGAAATTGAGTCAATATTGAGAATGAGTCATCTGATCTGAAACTGTGCATTGCAGAGCACACTGTACTGAAAGGTGTGGTACAATGCCAGAAAATTAGATAATCCAAAATCCTGGACATAAATGGGGCATGTGGAGAGGGTCCTTTAGTTATGTTTTATGGCTTGAATAAAGATTACCAGGCACTTATTGGATGAGACATCACAGCAAAAGAAACAAGATGTAAATTATTAATTGCTATGGCAATTAGCAATAAGAATGGTTTTGTTTGCACTGAGATGGGATATTGCTGTGTGCTCAAAGGCTGTCAGTCTCCAACTCAGCTTTTCTGATGGCAAAAAGGAACAAGAGATTCCCTCCAACTGCTCAGAAAGGTTCTGCTGGGGGTTGTGGGACCCGCCTGGGCAAAAGCCATGTGCAACCTGTGGAAGTGAAGAGGATAATTGGATCAGAATGAGCCAAAAACATGGCTGAATCCATCCAGTAGTTAAAGCTAGGATTGCCTAATGATGCATATTTGTTTCTTGGATCAGTTAACAGTGTTAGTCCTTACTATACAGTCTTTAATGATATGAGACTCACAGGCCTGAAGGACTGACTACTTCTTGGAATCAACGCATATGCCAGCTTAATTTCTCACATGAGTCTCTTAGCAGTGTCTTCTACTCAAAAGACATCCACTATGCTGAGAAAGAACCTTCCAGAATACCTTCCAAAATGTCTGGTTAACTTACTGAGTGTGAGAGAAAGAAGCAGTTGATGCAAAACTTGTAATATTGTAGGTGAAAAGGGTTACTAAAAGCAAAATAGAAAGGGGAGCTGATGCAGTCAGAGCCTACAAATATTCCAGAGGGCTGTGGAAATCCCAATGGGAAGCCACATTAGGTTTTCTGTAGCAGTTGAAAAGAGGAAGAGTACCTTAAAGTAGTACCTTAAAGACTAACAAAATTTGTGGTAAAGTAGGAGCTTTCATGACCCGTGAAAACTCATACCCTACCACAAATATTGTTAGTCTTTAAGATGCTATTGGACTTACTCTTTTCTATTGTAGAAATCATGTGGCCTGCCTCAATATTTCCCACCTAACAGTCCCTTCAAAGCTTTATAAGCCATTTTCAAAACTTAGAATTTTTCTTCCCTAATATAGCAGTTCATATCTGCCCTTTAGGCTTGTAGATATGATGAATGAGGCACTGATAGATTGATAGATTGATTGGTAGAACTGGATTAGTCCATTTCAAACTGATGGAGGGTGTCATGTCTTTGAACATTTTCTCACATAAAAATATTCCCACCATGCAGTCAACTGTACACATCAGGGGGAAAGTTCCCTGATTATTTACCAGTGGGATCATTCAGAAGACACCACATTCTGAAGTGGTAAATTCCAAAATTGTACTTGGCTCTTCCAAGTGTGGAGCCCTCCCTCTGAACTCACATACCGATGTGTGCAAAGCAACCAGTGTGTGTGCAAACTATATACCCATAGGCACATTTTGAACATTCCTGTTCATGGGAACAGAGCCTATATTTATACTTTTGGTACCCATATAGCACAGTGCCCTCATTTGAACAAACACACATGCAAAAGAGTGGGGACAGTATGCTTGCTCCTTCTCCCCCTTTACATATGTTGATTTGTCCCTGCATATATTGTGTGTATAAGTCTTCTATTTAATGTGTAAAATGTGTTGAACTAGTTTAACAGTTATTCTCCATAGGAAATCCTATGAAGAAGGATAAAAATCCATAACCAAATTCTTAATGTTCTTGCATTAGTTCCCAGGATTATTTGGAGAGAGCCATTTGGGCTTGCTAGTCACAGATCCAGGAGGAGGTTCTCCTGAGTTTGCAGGCTCCTCTGTGCCACCAGCCAGCTGGCCGGAAGGGGGAAGCCCCCATACAGCCTCAGTCTCACTGAGATTTAAAGGCGCGCGCACACACACCTTCCACACCTTGTTAGTGTGTGTGTGTTCACTTTCATTTAGTAGAAGTGCAGCTGCTGGGGAACAAACAAGGCCAAAAAGAGGTGAAGAAAATGAAGACTGTATTCAGGGGAACTGCACTGCTGTATTTTTATTTATTTATTTAGAATGAGAAAGTCTCCAGGCTCCAACTACAAAGTCTCCCAGCTCCACTCCCAAAGTCCTCAGATGTTTCCTGAGTTGGACTGTCAACCCTAAAGCCATTAGTTAAACTGGTATACAGCTGCATTGAGTTTAAAATGTGGATATGTGCTTGGAGGAGTTTCCAAAAATGCCATGTGAGGAGATCCTGGAAGGCACGTGTGGGATATGAGCACATGTATGCTGTTCTCTCTGGATTGCTGCCACAGCATAATTCACCAGGAACTCCTGTGGAGAACAGAAGCTCATTATATTTGGGAAGAACTGGCTAGCCAGACAAGCACCTCATATAATAGGCTATTAACATATTTGAAAGATTCCAAATAAATTCAAAACACAAAACACTGGCTGCTGAGAATCTGTTCTCTTTTAATTAACCTCCTGACCTAGGTTTTAATTCTCTCTGCATACAGTGTGAAGCAATGCAGAAAGCTTCCTGGGAACACTGCTGTTCTCCATTCTTGTCAAAGTACCATTAAAGGTTTTCCAAAGACCCCTATTGCTCTAAATTCAGTTCTCTGCAAATTAACTAGGCACATTTCACTTCTGTGTGATGGGAAGAATAAAACGAATAGCCGTTTCTCTATAATTTTTCAGGACTAACCTTGTCAAAATGAAAACAATTTTAGTTTATATATTTAGGGTACATATACACTGCACATTTAAACTGGTTTAAGAGTCATTCCTTCTATTCAGAGAATTCTGGGAACTGTAGTTCTGGAAAATGAAGATGTTCACACAAAAAAAGGTTATGTGAGCTACCTGTCAAAATGGGTTGCTTGCATTTTAAGAATGGAATGTCTTTTGTGTCATTGATACTTGATGTTGATTGTGCTCTGCTACTAAACTAAGGATACGAGAATTTACAAATAGAGGATTCTTATCACCTTCACCCAGCAAAATTTCCAGGATTCTTTGAGGGAAGGCATGACAGTTAGATCAGTTATCATTACTAAAGAAACAGTCTTTTCCTAATAATCCAGACTGGATTGAGAGACAATCACAGTTCAAGTCACTCAGTAGCAATGTTCCCTCTAAGCTGTGGAGTCTTGTGAGCAAAAATTCTACTTTGTGAGCTACTGGCATTAAAGTTGTGAGCAAGCTATTTGGCTACTGCATAAATCAGTTTGCTCTGGGTCATCCTTCCTGAGCTAAGACAAAAATGTGTGAGTTGAGGCTAAAAACGTGTGAGCTAGCTCACGCTAACTCAGTTTAGAGGAAACACTGCTCAGTAGCTACAAGTCTTGGTATTGGAACTAAACACTCCTCTGTTTGCTCTGTCACACAGCCTGATAGTGAACTGAGTATAAATGGATGCTTTCTGCGTACTCAAACAAAAATATTTTCAGAGGGTAGCTTATTAATTGGTTTGCCCCAAGCTTGAAGTTCTCAAAGACAAAATCTTAATAAAAATTTGTACAAGCATCTGATTATTTCTTATTTCCACTTCTCATACTTTAGGAAGAAGATGCTACTCGTGACAGTCGGTTTAATTTTGGCTATGGGATGGGTCACTGTCTACAGGTCAAAGATGGGGCTGCAGTCAAGGCCACACCTCTAAATCCTCCACTGCCCCCACCACCAAAGGATTCCGATTCCATCAAAAAGAAGTTTGTCGACCGTGCCAAAAGGATTGATACAATATCCCGTGCTGCATTCCCACTTGCCTTTCTCATCTTCAACATATTTTACTGGATTACATACAAAATTATACGCCATGAGGATATTCACAAAAAATAACTCCGTAAGAGCTGGGAACTTTTAGCCAAAGCGACTCACTTGTAAATAGAGAGTGAAATGTCTTTTCTGTCATTGGGACTGAGGTTTTTTTGTCTTGTGATAACTAAAGAGGGGGGAATAGAAAAAAAAGGAAAAGTATCAACAACAATTGCACAAAACAAGACGTTGTGGGATTACAAACGTGAGGATTTCCTTATGTGCTCTCAACGTGGTTCTTCCAGACTCTTGCCAAGATCATATAAAACCTAAACAGGGCCAATTTTTTCCAAAATGCAGTGTCTCTAAGACATATTTTTAAAAAATACCTAAACAGATCTGTCATAGGACTGACTGTAATGGCTGCCGTGCAATGAGTTGTAAGAGGACCAAACTTTTTTCAGGGTTATGCTGCCTTTCTATATGAAACAAGTCTACTAAGCTACATTCCATTAATGTCTGTAGTTAGTGGTTCACCCAGAAGTCCCTTTGTGGATTGTAAATTATTTCTACTAACCAAGGGGTGGAGATTTATACTTTAATATCCTTGTGGGTGTGCATTTAATATTATTGCTTTCCTAGAACTGTAACTTTTGAGGTCTGACTTGTGTAGGCCGTGATTCATTTGATTGCTTCCACTTGTAGAAACGACCTGCAAAATGGCTCGTTTTATCTTGGTTCAAAGACAGTGCACTTATTTCAATTCATTTTTGCCTGGGTCTTTAAAAAATATTATTATTACATCCAGCATAAGGTGCCAAACTGTAATTTACCTATTGTATTACCCTGTACTGCACTATTAATTAAGAACTCATTTCCTGGCATAGCTCAGTTTCGCATTGACTTTCTATTACTGCTCTCATTGTAGCTGCAAGTTGATAGCTCTGTAGGTAAGCATACCTTGTTTACAGACCTCTAATTTGTACCTTTCCTAAAGAGTGGCTATCATTTTAAATATCATTGACTAACGAAAAAGTTTTAAAATTGTACTGTGATTTTCATAACTTGTTAACCTTGGGTGCCAGAGCTATGTGGTCCAAATCCTTGCTATGTGTTTTGAAGTAGAAATCAAAAACAAAATAAAAATAAAAGCCAAACAAAAACTGAGGTATTTTTGCTTATGCAGACAACCTGTAAGATTAAAAATTAACATTACAATTTTACACTTGCCGTAAAAGGGTTTATTACAAAAAACATAATGACATTTCAATAAAGCTTAACGTATGATTGCTTTTTGTGCGTCTTGCTTTCACTGTGGCTCATGCTTGTTGCATGACAAAGTGATATGCTGAGCCACCGGAGAGAAAGAGTATTGAATAGCAAACAGAAATCTTCCCACATCAGAGCACATACAGCTTACAAATTCAACCTGTAAGTTTAAATGGGTTTTATTTCACTTTAACAGTTGTTCCCCCCACCCCCCAAAAAAGATCCTGTAAATCATAATTTGGTAAAAGATTATTCAACATATTTTCTCTCATCTTCAACATATTTTACTGGACTTTATTCCTGAAAATTCTATCTATATAACCAGATAGTTGTTTTGGCTCCTTTTGTATTTTTGGTTTAATTTTTTGATATATTAGAATATCTGATCAAATCTTCTATTGCTACCTGTTACAATCTTTATTCCTTAACAATTATATTACTGCCATCTATTCATTTAAAATTAAATGTATTCATATATCTTGTTTCCATTTGTTTATGCAGCACAAAGCAGCTATCAAATGATAATGAATTATCAGTAAATGCCTATATTTACTTTGTCTGTTCATTTTAGCATTGTGATCCTTTGAGAGCTAGGACCTTTACATCCAAAGGAAAACAAGAAGGATGGCCAAGTATTTTGTGTGGTATGGTACAAATAAGATTTTAATGTTGCAGTTGGAAAGCTAAGAAAATCTCAGTGAAACATTTCTGGAGGCCTGACCATAGCAAATGTAGGTATGGTTTTTTGGAGTTTTCTGTTTTTTTAAAAAGAAAGAAATGGAGGATATTGTCCTTGGGAAATGCCAGTTGTACTTTGAACGTGCCAGAAGCAAAGCTACATAAAGGGAAACCAGTCTTCTCTGAGAAAACAAAACAGAACAAGGGCACCCAGAGGACTTGACCTAATGAGAGAATAAAAGGGACAATGGTGGCTGGGTCAGCATCATATACTCTCACTCTCAGAAAAGGGTATTTCTCTGAGATACGCTGACAGCAAAGTTAGACTTGCTATCTGGGGATATTAAGGCTGTCTCATTGAATGCTTCTGAAGTGAATGCTCAACTGGATTAGGAGAAAAACTAAACCTAATTCAAGCAGATCTTGAAGACGCTATGTGAAATGCTGAGGCAGCTTCTTTTAGGCATACATGGAGGAAATCAAAGAAAAACAAGATCATTTTTAAGTTCAGTCTCAACAGTATTCTCTTCATTTACTAAACCTGGCACAAAGGATAGAGCAGAATGATCAAATGTCTTCCCTTCATAATGCTACCTGACATGTTAATGTTTTTTGGACAAATCCAATTAAATAAAGAGTTTGAGTTTTTAAAGGATACAGATTTGAGAAAATATAAATCCCCAAATGAGCAGAACTTGTCTTTAATAGTGAAAAAAATGGAGTGAGATTCACAGTTTGGACCTGTGAACATCATAATGTCTAATCTGACCCTCAGCCTAACCTAGCTGCAGGTTGCTGTGAAGATAAAATAGCAAGAAGAAAACCCATGTACACTCTGAGTTCCTTGGAAGAAAAGAAGGGATACATATTAAGGTTGCTACACAGTTCACATGCTGTGAGCCGCCCTGAGCCACTTGTTGGGAAGGGCGGGATATAAATTTAATAATAATAATAATAATAACAACAACAACAACATCTTCCACTGGGGGGAAGTTGTTCACTTATGCAGCTGCACCCATAATAGTATGAGCAGTATTGCTGATATGCACATAAAACAATAGAAAGGGGCCTGCCAATCCAGATATTTTCCCCCATTGCTTTCTCCCCATAATCTTAGTGCTGTAGTGCTGATACCCAAACCGGGCCCTGCTGCCAATGCAGCTTTCCATACTCACAAATATATGTGACCTCCCTTTAGATATATGTATATTTTCACTGATCTCATCTTATTCTTGAAAATAGTATATGAATAGATGTTTTTATAAATTATTATTACTCCTTGGCATGTGATTTCATTCATTTCCAAATGTTGTCAAAAGGGATAAAAGTAGTGGTATTTGTTTATCATCTACTTATTCTCCTATTCACAAGACATGTAGGGTGTTAGCCTCAGCTGTTAGCTTTTGTGGCTTAATTTCTTGTGCGTGAAAGCAGGCCAGTTTATGAAGGAAAGCCCTGAGGCAAATCACACCCACAACACATTTCATTTGGTGCATCAGACATCGTCAATTCATCTGTAGACTTGTTACTTTATGCTGACCATACTCTTGACAAGGCTAGATGGTTGTATTTAACAGCAGCACTTCATAACAGTCGGGTTTCTTCCATGATTCTGCATTAGCCTTTGACTCGCTCTTGTTCTTGGCTCTTGAGTTTGTGTGGGGCAGGGAGCAAGCAGAGAACACACAGCCCCACCCCAGAGATGCCAGTGCAGAAACTGGGGGAAAGAGCTGCTGTGAGGAGCCCTGCACAGAAGGGAGGCAAGTGCTAAATGCAGGATTGGTCCCAGATACTTACAAAGGTGGGGAGGGACCATATACAATTCCTTGCTTAGATCAGTAGCCACAGTGGTCTCATGTCAACAGTCTTGCAGTTAGAGAAATGCTGAGAGATTGTTTCTTGAAGGTAAGCTGTCACATAGAAGGTCATTTGAATCAGACTTCATGTGATAAATGCAACATGCATAGAGAAAGTTTGTGCACTGTAGAAGTGCACAATATGTTTGTGCGCTGTAGAAGTGACAGACAGCGCATTTCTCAATGCCAGAGTTTTTTCTAATAAAACTATTATGTGTTTGGGAGAGGTGTGTCACCAACCCTTCTTTAATAAAAGCTACTTCTGAGTAACAAAATGGTTCCAAGTTACTCCCCCATGCATGTTTCTAAGTTTCCAACCTAGAAACAAAACATAGAATAATAAGAGTACCAGAAATGAAGCTATCACCTAAGCAGCATAGATAAAAAATCCTAAAGTACCTTTAAAAGTACCTAGACCATCTTTTCATTCTCTTTTCTGTAGTCTTCTAGGCTAGGGAATGTCTGAACTAATCCACAGTAGCTGGCAAGTTACCTGTAGCTAACAAGCTACCTGTTAGAGACTGGTTCTGAGAAAGCAGAAGATGTACAAAGCAGATATCTGTTTGGCCAATTCAGACTTATAATATGGAACAGAATGGCTTTCATCTCTTAACCCAAACCCTTCTTGTTTTCAAAATACCTCAAATCTCTCAAATGACTTCCCTGCCTAACCAGCAGAACTCCTAACCCTTCTCCCACTAAAATCTGACAGCCTTCGACTCCGTCAGCTGGCCAGCAGTTAAACTACCAAACTTCTGCTTTTTTCCTTTTCTTTTCAACATTCCAATCCACGGTTTGGAAGTGATTGGCAAAGGCTCCTGGAGGGCAGAACTTGAAACCATCTGTCACAGTAGAATAGGGTTTATTTAATATTATGGTTAAATGTTGGTAGAAAGAGCATTACAATAGCTGGATGTTGTTATGTAACAAAACAATATATTAGTTTTTTTATTTTGTCCTGTATTAATTACTTTCTTTTACTGTTCTTTTTGTCCTTATTCACATATTGTTTTGTTTGTATAAAGTTGTCTGCTCCACACATTGTTCTTCAGTGTGGGACCTCTCCTGTAGATCAAATTAAGAGTTAGTGTAAGATTTTTCATAGATCCAGGCAAATGATAGTACAGTACTGTATGAGGCAATGCCTGGATTTAATGCAATCTTTAATACAACTATAACCAGTGAGGCTTAGCAGACCTTTTCCCAATTGTCTGACAAGCAGTGCCCTGTAAATGAAAGCAAGAGGTTCAGGTCACCCTGGATGCCCATGGAGCTGGGCAAGTCATGTGACTTATTTTCATATTAGTAATAAGGCCCCTAGAAAGAGGCTCTGAGTGAGTGCCCCCCACCCTTGCTGTCTTCCCACCCACCCAACTGAAGGCATTCATTCCTCCCACACTGTAAGCCAAAATGCCCTCAAAACGTGGTTGGGGAATTGTCAGGTGGGCACCTGGCTTAATCAGGATCTTTTACCTGTGTATACAGGATTCCACGTCCAGAAATTAATGCTTAAAAATATTAGGGTCTCTAATTAAGTAAAAACAATTAAAATTTATTCTAGAAAATATAGACATACATACAAGACAATGTGCTCATGAAACATACATACAGTCCTAGGAAAAATAGAGAGAGAGATAGAGACAACACATGGGTAGACAAACAGTGTGATAATTACCAATCGTAGTCTTCAAGAAGGCTCCAATGGCAACAGGGGAAATGGACCCAAAACTGGCCAAGAATCGGAGATGGATCCAGACAGCGGAGATAGGGTACTGCTAGATTCACACCTGAGTGGAGTTGGGTCAGAGGTTAAATAGACTACCTTAGACCCTCAGGGAATGGGAGGTACACGGGAGGAGAAGGGGGAGGCTCTGCAGTGACCATAAGGGCTGGACTTCCGCAGTAGCCAATAGCAAGTTAATTGGTGGCACCTAATTGGGTGCCCATGACTGACCAATGAACAAGCTTGGTCCAGGGGTACCTGGTTGGACTTTCAGGTTGCAATGGACCAGGGTGAGGCTCCAAAATGACAGTTGGGGAGAAGAATGGGGGCGATTACTGGGTGGGGAGATACTTAAACTATTAAACTTATCTAAAAGGGTGACAATAGAGAGCCAAATCATTGCCTAGGTAACACCCAGTTTACACAAAGGAACTTGGCTCTGGCTGACGATGGTCTTCCTCTTCTTTAGTCTTCTTCTTGGCACCAGTCTTTGTCTTGAGTTCCGTTAGACAAAGGCTTAGGCGGTCTGGCAGGATCCACGCCTGGATAAGCTTGATGGTTCCATGGGTTGCTCACATCTGTTGCATACGTGTGCCTCCCGCTGTCCTGAAATGGAGTCTTGGTACTGCTGGAAAATAGCTGGTGTTAGCCTCCCAAAGTGGATTCTATGGTCAAGGCTGAAAACCGCTTGGTCTGGATAGCTCCTAATGGCATGCTTTTCTTCCACTCCAAGATAGAGATGCCGTTGCTGGCGCTCTTCCCGGAACACGGAGCACTGCTGTAGCATTGTGGCTGTTAGTAGTCACAAGTCCTTTCCATTCTGGTAGGCAAACCCACGTCCTTCTGTCAGATGTGTGAGAGCTCTGTCTCCAGGCACTCTGGCACCCAGACAGGTGACTACAATGTTCTGGGAATTCGGGGCATTTCCTTACAACACACACTTCAAGGAGAGCTGATCTCTGCCATCTGGAGAGCATTTGTAATTTTGAATGATCTCCAGCCCTCATCTGGAGGTTGGCAACAGTAGTTCCAAGGAGAAAAGGCCTCTCCCTCAGAGGCCTGTAGTGATACCTTAGGTATCACTAAAGGCCTCTGGATGAGTGCCCTCCAGCCTTGCTGTCTTTCCACCCACCCAAGTGAAGGCATTCACTCCCCCCCACATGTCAAGGGAAGCTGATCTCTACCATCTGAAGAGTAGTTGTAATTCTAAGTGATCTCCAGCCCTCACCTGGAAATTGGCAAATGTGGTTCCCCAGAAGGAAATGGCATTGTACCTGTCTGAGGTCCCACCCCTCCTCAAACCCCACCCTTTCTAGGCCACACCCTTTCTAGGCCACACAGTGGTGGCTGTGAGGCCTTTCGTGAGACTGCAGTAGAGCAGCAGGCCCTTCTGAGGCTGGTTAACAGAGAAGACAGAAGCAGTGGAGATGTGTCTCTCTCTAAGGTAAGATGGCTTTTGGCTGTTTGTTCAACATTCCTAGGTCTGAGTAGGCGGGGGCAGGGGAGTCAGTCAATGGGAAGCCAGACATTCTGACTGACTGTGATGTACCAATTTTTTGTTCCCACAGATATTATCCAATAGCAGCACTGGATTTGGCCATGCCACAGGACAATTATTATAGATAATTGGGTCAGGTCAGAGCTCTTGTAAGATCAAATGAACAAGGGGGAACCATATACTTCAGCTCTTGGAAGAAGACTAGACTCAAAAAACCTAATAAGATTTAGATCAACTAGAAAACATTGAGCAGATTTCCAAATAAGAGATTTCTGTGGCAATTCAGAGGTGGACAACTTTTCCACATGCTCAACTGATTTCTGATTTTCTTGGAAGTCAATCCACAAGCACTGCAATCAGTTTGGAAATGGTTGTTCTGCATGTCTGCCCTCTCTGTGCATTTTCACAGTTTTAGAGTCAATTTATTTTCTTCTGCATGTTTCTTCAATAATGAGGATTGTCAAGGGCCTGCCTCAGCGAGGAGGACAAGATATAAAATAAATAAATAAATAAGAGAGGGTGCTGTTGTCATCAATCATGTCACCAGTGACATCACAGACCCACTTTTTAAAAAGGCACTAAAATACTGATATATCAGTGGAGTGTTGTAACTATAGGCTCAGGAGGTTCTCTGAATTCCTGGCTTTCATTTTTAAAAAGCAAGCAAGTCTCTAGTCTTGCCCTTAGTCTTGTCCTTAGCAGAGATAGTATGTCTTTTGCCTTTTATGTGTGCAATCGAAGAGGATTGATACTTACATTTTTTTAATGAAAGCTGGAAATTCAGAGAACCTCCTAAGCCTATTTTTAAAATGGTTCAGTGATGTATTGATATCTTAGTAGCATTTAAAAAAAAAAGAAATTACACTTCTTCTGGGGGGAGGAAGGAGAGGGAGTGATTTGGCCATGCTGGTCCTAGGGCTGCCAAGCCCCCAGTCCGGACAGCGGTTCCCCTGCCCAGGAGGTTTCCAACCCACTGGCCCACATTGGGTTGGCAGGGGGAACCTCCCCCTACATCACCGGCATGATGACATCACCCAGAAATGATGTCATCGCGCCAGCAACATCGTGCAGCAGCCACTCTAGGCATTTCTGGGGAAACTCTATGGTTTTCCTGGACACTCTAGCCATTTGGGAGGGGAAACTCTATGGTACAATCAGTACCATAGAGTTTTTTCTTCCAAATGGCTAGAGCGTCTGGGAAAACCATAGAAACCCAGAAACGCCTAGAATGGCCACACTCTATGTCATCTGTGCGATGACCTCAGTTCCAGGTGACACCATTGCGTCGTGCACATGTGAAAGTCCCCCGCTGCGGAACGCAGGGGACTTGGCAACCCTAGATGGTCCAGTCCTCAAACAGTGGGCTAGAGGTGGGTGAGAGTGGGTGGGACAAAGAAAACTAACAGAAACATTACACACAGGGAAAAAACTGGCTTCTAAAAAAAATGAGGGTAAAAGTGGTCTCACAAGAACTGGGAGTGCAGGGAAGCAAACAAAAACCCTGACCTGAAACATTTTAAAATAATGGATGTCTTTTCTGAAATACCATTCTAAGAAAAGACTATCAAACAATAGTTTAAAATTGACTTTTTTGCACTAAGGTAAGAATTACTTGGGACTCCTAGAGTGCAGTAGTTTATTCAGTTCATTCTGAAACTTTCTAAACAAGAGATGCTATATCAGGAAAAGGAACCTGTAATGGAGAAGTCTGCCACTGTGTGGTTGAAAATGCAGATGGTGAAACAACACAGCAGCATTGAATACTGCAATCCAAAGCCACATGTAGTGATTTCTCATGGGAGAAAAATAAGAAAAAGTGGGTTCTTCCATCACCACATCCTTCTGCTAATCAAATTAACCCTTCTGTAAGTGAAATGAATGCATGAGGAGCTGATGAAGATACTCAGTGGCTCAAAACTGCTACAAACAGTAGAAGCCAATTCTCTCCTGCATAATAAAGGATAAAGACTGTGATCTTGTGCTCAGTTATGCAATCATAATGGGATTTATATCAGTACAAAACAGCATCATATTTCTGCCAGCTGATTATGTTTCCATCAGCTGGAACAGACCACAAGTGTGAACTAAAAAAGTTACAAAATATTTGAATAATGATTTATTTTGATTACAGATGGAAGTGCATCAGGATTTAAATACGATATTGACAACACTGTTTAGTAAGCCTACTGCAAGTTTAATACTGACACTTCCAAATCCTATGACAAAAAATTAAGTGTACACTACCCCCATGTAATAGTGGTCAATTTGATAGCCTCAGACAATTAGAAGTTCAGCTTGCTCTCTCTCACACACACAAGCACACTCACTCAGAGAGAGAGAGAAAGAGAAGCTTGGCATTACATCTTAGTTGGCTAGTAGATCATATACTCATTTTTATTGCAAAGCCTGACAAAAAGAAAAAAGGAGTTTTTATCTGGCCAATTCCATTGATTCAGTAGGCTTGAACTGCAAATTTCTTTTCTATTACATTTATATACCATACTTTTGCCAAGACTCAAAAGTGCATTTTCATCTTATAAAAACTTTGAGGAAGTTTAGGCTGTGGTATATTTACTTCTGAATGAGTCCTGAACTTCAGTTTCCCACATGGAAACACAACAGCTTGCTGTGGACTATGCTATAAAACTCATAAGTGCTGTATAACTATGTGATGGATTGTGAAGGGTTAATGTTTCACAGGGCCAGAGAGCCTCTGAGTGACAGGATGCTAAAAGGGATTAGATTGGCTAGCATGAACTAAGCAAAAACAAAATTGAGAACTGACTACTGAAAAGAACTCAGTTGGAATTTAGCTCTGGCTGAGGAGAATTTAAGACTGGTTGAAGGAAGTCTAGCACTGATTGAGGACTGGGAAGGTTGGCATTGGCAAGAACGAAAGGGGGATCAGTGAAGACCCTCATTTGGGCCAGGAAAAGGGATTAATCTTCTAGTAGAGAGAAGAAATTCCCTGCCCAGTTGAAAAGGGAGATAGCTCAAAGAGAAGAGTGATCCCTGGTCAGAAGGAATCTGGGTACTTGGTAGTGTACCCCCAGCTTTCTGAAACCTGAAGAGTCAGCCCTCTCAGTCAGGGCTAAACTCCAACTGAGTTCTCTTCAGCAGTCAGTTCTCAAGTCTTTTTGCTCAACTGATGCTAACCAATCATATCCTTCTTAACAATCTGTCACTCAGAGGCTCTCCAGCTCTGTGAAGCATTAACCCTTCACATGTTTATATAGTACTTGTAAGCTTTAAAACACAGTCTGTCACACTTACTGCACCATGCTTTCTGAAAAGCTTGGTGAGCACTAAGGGAAGTACTGGCAAGCACAGTGTTGGAAAAACCTGCTCTAGAACTAGGTTTGCCAATCTCCATGTGGGGCCTAGAGATGCTCCAGAATTGAAACTGATCTCCAGATAATAGAGATCAGTTCCCCTGGAGAAAATAGCTACTTTGAAAGGTGGACACTTTGGGATCACATCCGTGCTGAGGTCCTTTCTTTCCCCAAACCTCCAGGAATTTCCTAACTCACAGTTGGCAAAAGTTAGGTTGAAGCTATCATTTCTGGGAAATCCATCAGCCAATGCATCCTACTGTCTTGACTCATGCCACTTTAACATGTCTGGTCCATGTCTCTGATTTAATCTCATCTCTTCTCCTGGGTTCGCATGTTGTGTACTACAAAATAATTCAATTTCTTTATCGCTGACCTGCTTGTGGAAAAGGCCCAAGTACTCCCATGGGAATGATTAAGCTTTAAACATATCAGCTAATATAATGCAATGGATTATAAAAAGATAACTGAAGAGAAGCTTAGATATAATGCCATTTACTAAATACAGCACATTCAAGTATGTGTTGCTAAGTAGGCAGCAACCGTTCTTTGACTTCTGTCATTAAAAGCTGCTATCCTCAAAGCACTTTTACTGATTGAGATTGTTCTAGGGTTGCCAGGTCCCCTGTTACCACCTTTCTCTCACACCCAATCACCTTCCCTGAGGGTAACAATTGTTGTGTTCTGGCTTTAGTGACAATAGGTAGCTGCTGCTTTTGCCCTCTATTCCCTGGGAGGAAAAAACTCATGTTCTACTGCCATAGACACTGCCAGCAAGCAGAGGAAGGGAAGTAACAGCTGCCTGCAGGGGCTGAATCCTGACAACAGCCCTGATTTAAGAATCATTAGTATGCACTGACACACCACCATATCGGCAGTGCTGGTGTTGTGTCACTTTCCTGGCTGCTAAAAAAAAATTATTAGAAAGCCGCAGGTGGTATGGTACCTGACAACTAAATTTTACAGCATCCAAGTGCTGAAGACTTTTTAAAATTACCATTGATTACTGAAATCCTTCAAAACAACCGTAATCTAAATGAAATGACTGTGCTGTTACTTGGACTTTGTTGCCCAAATAATCAAAAGCTTATGCTTTAAGCTTGGTTATTGACTCTCCAGCTGCTTTGCCTCAAGGACAACTAATGTCTTTTTGAGACACCCTTAAAGTGTTTGAGAACAGAATCCAGCACTGAATCAGCAATTCTGTCTTCAGCACACGAATCCTTTCACAATAGCAATGCTGTTGGTCACTCAGTAGAAGAGAGAAATAGGAACACCAGAATGTCATTACATATTAAAAGCACAAACCAAGGATTCCTCCTCTTGCATGAATTCAATGCAATTGAATGGGACTCCACAGCAGTGAGAGACATCCACAGGGAACTATGCCCACAAGAAATAACATCCAATTATGTACATTACACGTATTTCTCTTGAACTGAGAATATCCAGTTAAAATACTGACCACCTTGCCATGCTTTTAAATTTTAGTAGAATAGGTCAGATATTGTCAACTTTGAGTAAGCCTGGGCTTGATCACAGAATCCTTACAGAATCAGAGCTAGTGGAAAAGGTCAGTAGGTTTCAGTCTGGTGTAGGGATGGGCACAAAATGGGAAAATGTTTGGTTGTGGTGTTGCCAGTTCACAAACCATGGATCATCACAAACTTTTTGGCACTAAACAAACTGGTTCAGTTTGTGAGGTTTGTAATGAAGTAAAATTACCACCACCCCTCCAGTGTGGTAGAATTGCCAAACTCAGAGGGGATCTCCATCTGACTCTCCTCTACCAACCCTCCAAGTTTGGTGAGGATTGGATTTATGAGGTCCAAGTTACGGCCACCCAAAAAAGGGGCCCCATCCTCCATTGTTTCCAATGAGGGACAGCAAAAAAAGCAAGGGTGATAGAAGCCCAGCAGAACAGAATAAAAGTCCCCAAGAATCTCTACAGTAGAAACTGAAGGTGGGGGACATTTTTGCAAGCCCAGCAGAACCACTGCAATATGTCCAACAGAACCAGTGCCACTGTGGCACTGCAAATTCAGCAGGACTAAGGTCAAGCCAGGAAAGTGCTTTTGGGGGAAATCTCAGGTACAGGTTCACAAGTGTAAAGAATGGACCTCTGCAAGTTATACACATCAAGTGCACAGGGTACCTCACACTGCTGCCCACTCTTCTACAATCTCTCCAAACTGAGCATGGATTACATTTCTGGGGTCCCCATTAGGGACCCCCCCCCCCAAAGTCACCCCAGTGCTCTCTCTGGAAAAGTCTGCAGCCCCATAGCCTGGAAATTTTAGGTCAGGGGGCTACTGCCCCTTATGTGCTGTGTTGATGTCACTTCTGACATCACCGTGTTATGACCTGACAATTGGCCATGTGGAGGAGGCAGGCAGGGCAGAATGGTCCATCCCAGTGCCTCACTGCACCTGCATCGGCCCTGTCATGGGTTATCAGGCTTCTCAGCCACAGGCTTCTCAGTACAGGCACAGTGAGGCCGCCCTGGTGCAGGTCCCTCCTCACCACTTGAGCTCGCTCTTCCACACCCAAGCCTGCCTAGTGCTCTGCTTGCCTGCCTTCTCCATGGGACCTTCTCTCCACAACTTACAGTTCTCTGTAGTTTACAGTTACAGGGAAAATTTGAAGAGGGGGGCAGGGAAGTTGCACATTCAGGGCAGGGGCCAGGCTACAGCCATGAATCTATAGCTGGAATCCATGAATCCAGGCTACAGCTCAGGAACTACCAGTGACACCAAATTCACAGGGAAACCTCACCTGTGCAGACCTCCCTAGCAAGACACTGGAATAAGGCAAGCCTACTCTCTAAGCTTGCAGTGTCCCTCGCAGTCTCCAAAGGCAGATTTGAAATTATAGAAAGGCACATATGACAAGACTTCTGACAGGGACTTCCCAAAATATTTCCATGACAGCTTGGCAGGCACCCCAGCCCCACCAGACAAGCAGGAGAAGCATGTCTACAAGTTACACACAGCCACCTCCCACACACACACCAGGGCCGAAATGCACATGTCCAGTACACCTGTCAACTGCGGTGAATGGAAACACATATTAAGGCACTTAGGTCACCTCAAAGTATCCAAAGGCAGGTTCATAATGATAAAAAGACAGACATCCCCAGAATTCCAACACGGGTTCCCAATATAACCCCACGACAGCCCGGCAGGCACCCTTGGCAAGCACAGGAACCCAGCAAAGTGTGCCCACAAAGCTCCCAGGCCCCCTCAGGCCCTAACACATAGATCCTCATCCTCATCCCCTAAGTGAAATGTCTGGTTATTCACCATTAGTGGAACACATTGTATAGATAAGAAATCATCTGTTGTAAATTGTACAAATGCAATGGAAAGGGGTAGTCAAATGGGGGCTTGCTGGTATAGGCAGATGTTTGTTGATGTAGATGTTTGCTTAGGTGGATGTTGTTCTAAGGTGGATGTTGTTCTACTTGGGGCTACCTCTGTGCCGGACCCGGAAGCTGCAGCTGGTGCAGAACGCGTCGGCCAGGCTACTACTGGGGCTCCCGAAACGGGAGCACATACGGCCGGGGCTGCGCAAACTGCACTGGCTGCCAATTATCTACCGAGTCCAGTACAAAGTGTTGGTTATCACCTTTAAAGCCCTATATGGCCGAGGACCAGCCTACCTAAGGAACCATCTCTCCCCATATGAACCCCAGAGGGCACTGAGATCAACGGGTAAAAATAAGATGACTATCCCTGGGCCGAGAGAGGTCAAACTTCAAAACACCAGAACACGGGCCTTTTCAGCCGCGGCTCCTGCACTGTGGAACCAGCTTCCGGAGGAAGTGCGGGCCCTGCGGAACCTTGACCAGTTCTGCAGGGCCTGCAAGACCGCCCTTTTTAGACAAGCCTATGCTGATATTGATTGCTGAACTGCTAAGAATAAAGAACCGCCATCCATAATACAACCTTGGAACTATTTAAACTGGCAGAACCAGCGCCAAACAATTTTATTGCTGCCAGATATATTTAATATATTTAATGTAATTTGAATTATGTATTTTAACTAATTAACTGGTTTTTATGTTCAATTTTTAACTGTTAAATTTAAAGTTTATCTATTTATGTTAACTGTGAAATGTTGTTAGCCGCCCTGAGCCGCCTAGGCGGGGAGGGCGGGATATAAATAAAATCTATTATTATTATTATTATAAGAGATAGGTGTTGCTTTGTGAGGTAGATATTGTTTCATGAGACAGGTGTTTGGTGACAAAGTCTACCTCCACCCAGCAGAGGCTGTTATTCTCCTACCCGAGTGCCAAGGGTGCAACCCACATGCCAGATCACCCAAGAGATGAGGCGGAATGGCGGGGCATGCAGGGGGACAACAGGAGGCTTGGCTCTCAACCTGTGAAGTCCAGAGAGGGATAGCCCAGCAGGGGAGGTTAACCTTGAGGAAGGTCCCTGGCCAGGTCTAGGAGGGAGAAGTGGAGACTGAAAATGTCTCCCAGGTGGGAGAACACCTGCTCACTTTGGACTCTGATGGGAGGGTAGAAGAGGAGAATCTTGGCCACACAAGAGAGGCTGGGCCACATGGCAGCCTTATGTGACCAGTGCTTCAGGGGATTGGCAGAGGCAAGCTCAAGGGACTCTGTGAAGCACACCCTCACCATTAACTCTACAAAATGACATCCCTGCCACTACTGACCTCCCAGTTCACCATTGACAACCAGGAACAACAACCAGGCTTCTCCCTGATTTGGTTGTTTGGGGCAGAGGAGTCAGACTGCAACTCCTATTTCTCCTCCTCCTACTTCTCCTCCTCTTCCTCTCCCCTCAGCCTCTTCCACTCATTGTTCCCTCTGGCCACCTCTGCTGGTCTGTAGCTTCTTCACTTCTTTGCAGCCTAGCTTGTACTCCCTTCCTTGCAAAGAGGATGCAACCACCTGCAATCTCTGTGCCAAGGCCCTGACTTGTGGTCCAGCCCTTGAATGAGGGGCATAATTTGTTCCAGGCTGACCATCTGAAAACAGAGCACGTAGGTGTCCTGGAGGGCTTGAGGACATGAACCAATGGGGAGATGATCAGCCAGTGGAAGTTGATGATAAGCTCCTCTTTCCCATGCAGGATGGTCATGGAGGAGAGGACATCCTGCACCACATTCTTCTGCTCAGCCAAACACACCATCATGGCATAGGTGAGGTTCCAGTGGTTGGGTAAGTCCAGGTTTTCAGGCAAATCCCCCTCCCCCTGCCTTTCTCATAGCAGATGATACTGCATGAGAAGAGGGAGGCCAGGGGCTAACAGATCTCCAGCAAAGGTGGCAGTATCC
Source organism: Heteronotia binoei (assembly GCF_032191835.1). Taxonomy (NCBI): domain Eukaryota; kingdom Metazoa; phylum Chordata; class Lepidosauria; order Squamata; family Gekkonidae; genus Heteronotia; species Heteronotia binoei. The sequence continues at coordinate 69,843,226 of NC_083225.1, forward strand.
CAGGTGGCTTTGACCATGCTCCCCAGCCCCAGAGCATCCTTCACCACCAAGTGAAGGCAGACAATGTACTTGAGATGCACAGCCTTCACAGCAGCCAGCATGTTGGCACCAGTGACTGTGACCATGTAGCCATGGATGATGTTGCTGCCACCCACCCACTCCCTCAGGCTGCTCTGTATAATGGCTGTGATGTTCACATCATGTGGTCTACCGTGAAGTGCATGGTTCTGCCTTGGGCTCTGGAAAGCTCAGCCTTGACCATCAGCCCCTCTTCTCAGTTTGAGCAGAGAGATGAGGTAGCTCAGAGCCCTGAGTCTACCTAACACCCTCAAGCTCCAGCAAGCAAGAGGAGTTCTGAATCAAAATGTGGGTCCTCATCCAAGGAACCCACTAGCTAAGCACGCTGAGCCCTGAGTCCACATAATACACCCAAACCCCAGCAAGGGAGAGGAGATCACAATCTGGAGGGAATGTTCTCTGCTACTGTGCTTTTAACAAGCTCTCTGCTCTCTGTGTAACTACCAACAGTTGACAGAGGAGAAGGTGTGGAGCTGACCTGAGCATATATATAGCCTATACAGAGGAGAAGGTGTGGAGCTGACCTGAGTATGTGTGTGTGTGTGTGTGTATATATATAGCAATAATATATATATGTTACTGGCAGCCAGCAGTGCCTCTTCAGCTTTGCAGAGCTCCTATTGATGTTTCAAAGGCTGGAGAATTCCACCCCACCCACCTCATTGTCTTGGAGTTTTGTAAACAGTTTAATTGAGTGAAGACAGTCTGTCAGAAAAATTATCCATTCATGAATCACAATGAACCACCACAAACAGCTCCAAAGTTCTTCCTTGTCAAAACCAATTTTATTATTGCAATGTATTGTAATAATATTTATAAAGAAAGCACTAAGAAAAGCACTAATGCAAAAAAAGAAAAAAAAAGATATTTCTTCATTTCTTTATAGCTATTACTATAGTCCACCATTCCACAAAATTTCAACTGTTTTCAAACATCACTAAATGTCCCTTTACTTTCCAATGTTTTTCAACATATAATTGACATTTCTCCCACTCCATTTTGAATTTCTCCAAACCATAGTCTTTTAAGATTCTTGTAAGTTTATCCATTTCACTCCAAAACATAACTTTTAAAATCCAGTCCCATTTTTCTGATATTTTATCTTGCTTCCACAGCTGTGCATACAATATCCTTGCAGCTGAAAGTAGATACCACACAATAGTTCTATCTGATTTCGGAAAACTTTCCATTTGTAATTCCAACAAAAACACATCTGGAGATCTCTTTACGTCATAACCTATTTTTTTTTTTTACATTTCTTTCTGAAACATTTGCCAGTATTGTCTTACCTTTTCACACATCCACCACATGTGGTAAAAAGAACTTTCATGCTTTTTACATTTCCAACATCTGCTCAACATCTGGTTACTCGTTTTTGCCAGTTTCTTAGGTGTCATATATCATCTATATAGCATTTTAAAACAATTCTCTTTTAGATGTAGATATCTTCATAGAGTTCTTCCACAAGTGTTCCAATGACTCCATTTGTATATCTTTATTTATATTAATTGCCCATTTAATCATTTGAGATTTAACTACTTTGTCTTCCGTAGACCATTTCAATAACAGTTTATAAATTCTTGATATCAATTTATCATTATCACCAAACAACATTCTTTCCAATTCTGTTTGTTTTTGTCTTATGCTTTCATTTTTAATATCCTGTTCCACCAAGATCTTAATTTGTTGCATTTGAAACCAATTGTACTTATATTCTAATTCTTCTACCGATTTTAATTCAGCCTTCCCACCATGCATCTTTACCAATTGTTTATATGATAACCACTTCACTTCGAAGGTATCTGAATATAATTTTATTACTTCCATTGGCACAATCCAAAGCAGTTTTCTCTCATCCCCATATCTTTAGTATTTTGACCATATGCTCAGCAAATTTTTTCTTATATAGTGATGTGAAAAAAGTCCATCTTATTTTTTCCATAATACATATAAGCATGACAACCAAAAATATTTCCATGACCTTCTAGTGTCAGTAGTTTTCTATTTAATAGCGTCATCCATTCTTTGATCCACACCAAACATACTGCATCGTGGTACAACTTTAAATCAGGCAATTGGAAACCTCCCCTTTCTTTTGCATCAGTCAAAATTTTCATTTTAATTCTTGGTTTTTTCCCAGCCCACACAAATTCTGAAATCTTCCTTTGCCATTTACTGAATTGTTTGTAATCCTTCACAATTGGGATTGTCTGAAACAAAAAAACTAATTCTTGGTAGAATATTCATTTTGATTGCAGAAATTCTACCCAGCAAAGACAAGTTCAATTTATTCCATTTTAACAAATCTCCATCAATCTTTTGCCAAAGCTTCTCATAGTTATTTTTATATAGATCTATATTTTTCATAGTGATTTTCACACCCAGATATTTTACTTTTGAAACAATTTCACAATCTGTTGCATGTTGTAATTCTTTCTGTTGATTCTTTGTCATATTTTTACATAAAATTTTTGATTTTTCTTTATTTATATAAAAAACTGCCAATTCTCCATATTCTTGTATCTTGCGAAGCAGCAATGGCGTTACATATACAGGATTTTCATTAATAAACATTACATCATCAGCAAACGCTCTATATTTATAGGAAAAACATTTCAGTTTCAATCCCTCTATCTCTTTATCTTCTTGTATTTGCATAAGCAAAATCGCTAGAGTAATTATGAATATCAATGGAGATAAAGGGCAACCTTGTCTCGTACCTTTGCTGATTATATTTTTTCCGTCAAATCTGCATTTATACAGAGTCTTGCTTGTTGTTCAGTATATATTGCCTTAATCATTCTTATAAAATTTTCTCCTAATCCTAATTTCTCCATCACTGCAAACATAAAGTCCCAATTCACATTATCAAAGGCCTTCTCTGCATTGGCAAAGAATAATGCCACTTCTTTTTCAGGATGCTTCTCATAATATTCAACCACATCTATGACAGTTCTAATATTGTCTCTAATTTGTCTCCTGGGAAGAAAACCTGCTTGCTCATCTTTAATAAAATTGTTCAAATGCTGTTTGAGTCTTTCTGCTAGTATCCTAGCATATATTTTGTAATCATTATTAAGTAATGAAATTGGTCTATAATTTTTTACATTTGTGGTGTCTCTATTTTCTTTTGGTATCAATGAAATTACTGCTTCCTTCCATGTATTTGGCACCTTCCCATCAGTTCTTATTATATTCATCATTTTTTGAAGTTTTGGTACTAATGTCTCTGCGAGGACTTTATAAAATTTTTCTGTAAAGCCATCTGGACCCAGTGCTTTTCCCAATTTCATTGAATTTATTGCTCTTCAACTTCTATTTTTCCAATTAGTTCATTTAAGACCTTTTGCATATTTTCTGTTAAGGGATTTACTTGTATTTTCTGTAGATAAACATTTATTTTACTCTGCTCCATCTTTTGACTTTGGAACAGCTTGGCATAATATTTATAAAATTCCCTTTTAATTCCTGCTTGGTCCACAATGTCCTTACCACCTGATATAATTTTGTTAATATATTTATTCTTCCTTTTTTTCATTTGTCAAGCCATGTATTTTCCAGGTTTATTTGCTCCTTCAAAGGATTTCTGTTGCAATCTTTTAAGATTCCATTCTATTTCATTATTTAACAAATGTCTCAGTTGATTCTGCAATATTGTAATCTCCTTTATAATTTTCTTTTCCCCCGGTTGCTGTCTGAGTTCCTTTTCCTTATTAGCAATCTCTTTTTGAATATCCAACATTTGTTTCTCTTTTGCTCTTTTGTCTTCAATGTAATTAAAATACCTCTTATAGCGGCTTTATATGCATCCCACACCATTTGAAATTGAATGTCCTCTTTTTCGTTTATTTGGAAGAAAGCTTTCGTTTCTTTTTCTAGAGACACCACTATGTCTATTTTCTGTAGTAAATCTTCATTTATCCTCCACCTCCTAGTGTTTTTGGCATACTTTACTCACCACATTAATGGATTATGATCTGCCCCCACTTTAGGAAGAATCTCTATTTTTTCCGTCAAAAGTCCAAGATCTTTTGCAGCCCATGTCATATCAATTCTTGAGAAAGAGTTATGTCTTGCTGAAAAGAAGGTATAGTCACGCACCTTAGGATTAAATTTCCTCCAAATGTCTTCCAAGCTTTCTTGATTCACTAAGTCAAAGAAAGACTTTGGTAGTTTCCCTTCATTGTTTCTTTTTCCAGATCTGTCCAAAATATTTTTAACTGTTCCATTAAAGTCTCCCATCACCATTATTTGTTCATATACCACTTGGTCTAATTGCTGTACAATATCTTTTAAAAAAGAGTCTTTTGCCCCATTTGGGGCATACAATCCCAGTAACAATGTCTTTTTGTCATTTAATGACACTTCCACTGCTACATATCTTCCATCATCATCTTTAAAAACCGATTTCGGGTTAAGTTCTTTTTTTATATAAAAAATCACACCCCTTTAGCCAGTGAAAAAAATTCCATACCCAATTGCTTATTTCATAAAAAATTATAATCCATTTGTTTAATATGCACTTCTTGTAAACAAATTATGCTACATTTTTGCTTCTTGATCCAATGAAATGTAGCCTTTCTTTTTTGCTGTGAGTTTAGTCCATTTACATTCCAAGATATTAATTTGTAATCCATAATGATTCCTCAGTTATTCTGTATCCCCAAAGTCACTATGTTCCTCAAAAAATTTTCTCTGGTCTTGAACATTGTTAATTGTAATCCTCTTTCTTTCAAATTCAAAACTTAGACCTTCTGGTAATATCCATCTATATCTCAGTCCTTTGTCCCGTAGTTTGTCAGTTAATTTCTTGTACAGTCTTCTGTCATTTATGACCTTTCTTGGCAACTGCTTCATAATTCTTACTCTGCTTCCCTCCACTTCCATTGCTTTTTCAAATTGTTTACTTAAAAGTTTTCCAGCCATGTTTCTTGATACAAATCTTGCTACCACATCTCTTGTTAGCTTATTTTTTTTTTTTTGGCATACATTGAGTTGACCCTATATATGTAGTCGTAGGAATAACTAGATTGTTCAGGCTCCATCTCCAAAAACTCAGCAATGATTCCTATTATGTATGTCTTCAAATCAGATTCTTCAATCTCAGGAACTCCTCTCAGAAGTACCTGGTTCTCCATTAACTTACAGGAGAGCAAGTTGTTCATTTAATAGGAGAGCCAGTTTGGTGTAGTGGTTAAGTGTGCGGACTCTTATCTGGGAGAACCGGGTTTGATTCCCCACTCCTCCACTTGCACCTGCTAGCATGGCCTTGGGTCAGCCATAGCTCTGGCAGAGGTTGTCCTTGAAAGGGCAGCTGCTGGGAGAGCCCTCTCCAGCCCCACCCACCTCACAGGGTGTCTGTTGTGGGGGAGGAAGGTAAAGGAGATTGTGAGCCGCTCTGAGACTCTTCGAAGTGGAGGGCAGGATATAAATCCAATATCTTCTTCTTCTTCTTCTTGTAGAACTACTTTCTCCTGCAATTTAGTAATCATGGAGTCTTGGTCTTTTACTTTATTTTCAACCACATGCACTTTATTCAATGTTGCTTGTGAGTCTTTTCGGAGATCTTCCATTTCTTTTTTAATTTCTGTCTTCACCACTTCTGCACTTGATTAATATCTTTCCTTAATTCTTTAATATTTTCAGTTATTAATTCTTTCATCACTTTGACCAATCTTGCCTCCATGGCTTCAAGTTGTTCATTTACTTAGGCCATCTTTATATCTTCCAAAGACCCGGCCCTCGGATGAAGCTTCGGTCCCCCCTTATGTTTAGACATTACTGTCCTTTCATTGTAAATATAGGCTCCAAAGTTGGTCTCTACAATTCAGAATTGAAACACAGATTCTAATAGATTGGAGCACGCCTTTTTACAATAAGCTCAAAATCACCATTCTCGGCGCTTCCTAGCTCCAGATATTAATTTTTAAAGTTTTTAATTAATTCAAAATGGCGTCCGCAGTTTTTCTGGCTCCTTTTAAAAACTTTTTTCCTTTTTCTCTTTGGGCCCACCAAAATTAATTCTAATCTATAGTCCAATGTATTTCATCTTTTTATGACAGTCTCTGCCAGCTCCACCAAATTTTAAAATCCCGTTCTTTTAAAAAAATAATAATAATAATTTTTGACCTTCCTTTAATGGCCACTGAAGTTTTTCTATGGTTAATTAGTCCTAGAAGAGTCCAGGAAGTTAGAAACTTGCCCTTTTTTCAATGGCTCCTTCCTCCTTTTCTTGCCACGAAGTCCCGTTCTCTATGATCAGGTATTATTGCGATTTTATTTATTATACCACTTCCTGTGACGTCTTCCAGTGCAGCAACTCTGTGACGATGGGGATTTTTGCAGAAACCACAGGTATTCCAAACATAAGTTGTTTTTTTTACTTTTAACTTGACCTTAAATTCCAATAGTCCCAGAATTATCCCCTTCCCTTCTTCTTAACTTTAGAAAGTTGTAGCTAATTCCAGATTTTAGTCCTTATTTCCCAAATAGCTTATTTTAGTCCCAGAGTGATAGATAACAATCTTCTTACCTTGGGATCCAATATATCCTCTTTAACACCGTCCTTACTGAAGATAAATGAATAGATATTAAGATAGTCCAAAGAAGACTTGAATCATGATGAGTTTAAGTCAATTTAATGACCACAGAAACCTCTATAGACGCTGGAATGCAATCCTTCACTGGGGATCCTTCAAAGTCTCAGAGGAGCCCCACTGAAACTCCTCGTCAGCCAAAGTAAATCTCAGAATTTCCAAAGCATGTCTTGGCCTTTTCCCTGTCTGAGAAAACTAGGCAGCAGGTGTTGAAGTCACCTTCTCTGCCCAAAACAAAGGCTCTGGTCCACTCCTCTTTTGGAGAAGCATCCTAACTCTCCATGATCCAACCCCGGAAGTCAAACAGCTCCAAAGTTCTTGAAATGTTCATGCCAGGTGTTCTTCCACAAACATCACTGCATGAACAACAAACAGCCCAAAATTCATGACAAATTTTACTTCATGAGCTGGTTTGTGCCCATTCCTAGTCTGGTGCAATTAGGCCTATGCAGAAAATAAGATCATACAGGGGGAAAAAATACCAAACTGGGAAAATATCAGGGCAAATAAGTTGGAAATATACAATAGACAAGATTCGAAACAGATTTCATCCAGGGTAACTGACACCCAAATAACAGAAAACAAGGCCCCCTGTCTGTGCTAACAGTGGTAAGCTTTTGGTACAATGATCTAATTCCTATTACCAGGCTATCATAACTAGAGAAAATTTAAACCACACTAGAAACAGTATGAGCAGAATTGCTCAGGTTGAGATTACCTTGTAGAGATGTATGCTCAGTTCCTAGTAAAATCCTCAAGAAAGTAGTGAAGAGACAGTCTGAATATTTGTTTCCTTGTTTGTGAGATCTGAAAGTTTTGAATATATATATTTCACCTTTAAATATAAAAATAACACCAGGGTCAATTTGGTGGGGGGTGGACTCGGTTTCAAGCTCAAAGGGGGGCTCAAATTCAGACGTGTTAATATTTGGGGGCATTTGCGAGCTGTCTTCATCTTTTTTCAATGCCTTATTTTGTTTTTATCATCATTTTTTATTTTTCTTATAGCTAGGGACCTCAAATGATGGAAGTGAACCAGGCCTCTCAAAACCTCTGAGAAAGTGTGAATGACACCCAACTCACAACATAAGATTAAAGCAGTATAATTCTAAAACTCATTTTAAAAGCTAAGAAGTTAAAACAGTGGTCAGCAAATGAAGAAAAGCAATAATAAAAGCTGTAATAAAATTGGATGAGCTTGAGCCAGTCCCTCTTCCTCAGCCTAGTGTAGTCTACCTTATGAGGTTGTAGTGAATATAAGATAGAGGGGAGGGGAACCACATGCGTTGCTGTGAGCTAACTGGAGGATTTGAGGATATAAATGTGATAGATTGATGGAGAAACAGTGCAGCATCAATCAGCCATAAAATCTATTCAGTAAACCAGCTTCAGAATACCAAAATACAATTGTCATCAGAGTGAGGAGCTAGATAGACATCCTGGGCCCAAAAGTAAGCCCATAGTGCGCTTCCGGCAGGGGAGTGATCAGGGAACCTTCTTACAGAACAGCAATAAAAAGGGATTTGGTGTGGTTCTGACTGTGCCGCCTGGTTCTATAGAAGCCTGGGAGCAGACTGCTCCAAGGCAGTTGCTGACAGTTGCCTTAGTTTTCATCTGTGTTCACACATCTGACAAACTCGGACTTCTATTCTCCTACTTTCATAACTTTCTACATGCAGCACATGCAGTAAAACTTTTCAGTATTCCTTGATTAGAATCTAGCATGTTGGAGAATTTACGGAGGAAAGTAATACGTAAATATGTTAAGCCAATTATGTCCTCAACTGCTCAGATGAGGAGAGTAAGAAAAAGATACCCCTACCTAGAGTAAAACCTTGATTCAGAAAAACTTCACAGGTCACAACATTTGAAAGTGGGCTAAGAAGCTCCTTGTTTATTACAAAACATTCCAGTTGCAGTAAGAGAAGCAGTAATCTTCCAATAATAGGTTATACATACTAATGCTAGAGAGGACCTTAAAGCAAGAAGCTGAGTGGCTGACTGACCACATGAAGAGGGAGCTACAACTGCATATGTATAAAAACTGACTGCAGAGCAATTTGAGATGAAGGCTTTTCAGAGACTGGCCGACATTGAATGGGGAAAATGGCTTAGCAGATAAGTGCTTGACGTTTATGTTCTTCAATCAATACAGTTAGCTGATCTTGCTACATATGAACCTTCTGACTGGAATTTCCATGCAGCTTCCCCACTTTTTGCCACTATGGCTTAATGTAGACGTTCTCAGTCTTCATAAACACAAGACTTGTTTGTATGAGCTATTTTCTTATCTATGGTTGCAGGTGTTGGCAGGAATAGAGTTTATTTGCATAGGTTAGCAGGCAGGCAAGGAGAGTAGATTCAGGTAGCAGCAAAAATTATTCTTTTTTATTTTATTTTAGTATTTCTATACCACTCTCTCACAGAAGGCTCAGGACAGTGTACAACGCTACACTAGCCCAGTAGCTACAGTGGGGACTGCAGCGTCCTGACCCCGCCAATTTACTCACTATGGAACATTTCCAGCTCCTCCAATCTCTGTCCCCCATCACTCCCATCAAGCAGCTCTCACCGGAGACCCACTGCTGCTGTGAGTCCTGGCTGCTTACCTCCTGCCCAATGCACACCATCAGCTTTCTTCATTATCCAACTTTCACACTCATACATAGTAATAAGGAATATTATAGCAAACATTATCTTGGTCACCAATGACATATGCTTACACTTAAGAATCTTCTCTAGCTCCTTCATGGCTGCTCTTTCCAATCTCCCATTTGGTTGATGATGGAGCCAAGGAACAGAAAATCTTGAACCATTTCAATGTCTTCATTGTGAGCCTTAAGGCTGTGTAATTACTTTTATTTTCTTGATGTTCAGCTGTAATCCTGCTTTGGCACTTCCTGCTTTGTAGTTGTTTCAAGTCTTCAGCATTTTCAACCAGTAATGTGATATCATTTGCATATCTCAAATTGTTAATGTTTCTTCCACCAATTTTCACTCCATCCGCATCTAAATCTAATCCAACTTTCCTTGTGATATTTTTTGCATATAACTTGAAGATATAAAATAAATCCTTGTCTGATACCTTTGCTAACTGGAAACCATTCTGTTTCTTCATATTCTGTTCTATTATTTATTTATTTATTTATTTATTTATTTATTTATTTATTTATTTATTTATTTATTATTTTCAATTTATAACATGTCTTTTTCTCAATGGGCTCAGGATGGGTTCTAGCAATAGATTGTTGTTCAGGGTACAGGTTGCACATCAAAACAATCAGATGCACACCCATTTCTTTTTAAACCAACCATACTTTTCATGATCCACACAGTCAAAAACTTCAGTGTAATCTATGAAACACAAGCTGATTTTCTTCTGAAATTCTTTCGTATGTGACAATAACCAATGTAAATTTGCAATATTATCTCTAGTGTCTCTTCCTTTTCTGAATCGTACATCTGACATGTCTTGTTCCATATATGGTAACAATGATGTAAGGGACAGGGTAACAAACATGTAGGGTTAACAACCATGTCTTCATTCATTTATATTTCAAGTGGGACTGGAGGGGTACTATTCAGAGCCTGCAGGTGATGGGAGCTAATCCTGTTACTGTTGACCTGCCATTCTGTATTCCATTATTAGAAGCATATTTTTCTCAGCCTGGTTCCAATTTGGAAGAAAATCTACTTTGTACTTTTCCTAAAGTGACAGTTCTGTTTGTCTTTAGGTGGTTTTTTTCTATGTGCCAGAAATCTGAGATGGAGTTTTCTTTGACCGACAGTGCAATCCCCAAGAATTTGACCCCATTGTGGAGGGAAAGAGTTGCATCAGGAAATATGTTTCCATTGAAATAAGCACAAACAACTCTCAGATTGATTTGTTAATACAACTGGCTTTAATAGTGATATTAAAGAAGCCAACTAAAGCAATTGCAGCAGGAAGGGCACCAGCGTGGAGTACCATTAACAAGACCAGAGTTTGTGTTCATTGTTGATGTCACTTCTCTGCATCATAGAGCAGCTTTACAGATCGCATGGATATTTATCAGCTCTCAAAACAAATTTCATGATAAACAGCTCAGAAAGGGAAAGCAGGAGCTGACTTCATTTCAGAATATAATAGGCTATTTGAATGTAAAGAAACAGACACAATGACTGTTTATGCTGCACTTGGCTGTGCCAGAGAAATAAACACTGGCCAGAATAAAGAACATTTGGAAAGCAAACAATGCTCAAGGGTAAAAGAAGAAAGTGTACAAGGAAGCAAACAGACAAGTAGACAGCCTTCTCAAGGGCACAGCAGACATGTAATTATAAAAATGATATAGTAAAATGCATTTATTCCAGCCTTGTGTTTTATTTTTCTCCTCAGGACAGCTTTTAGACCTTGTTAAGGTTCTCTTGGGGAAGATATTGTGGAAAATGTCCTCACACTGCAAAGTCCCTGTTATAGTTAATCAGCTCTGCTACAGACATTTAGAACAGGATATTGCTTGTATTAATAACACTTAAACACTGATTTTAAAAAAAGATTTGGTAATTGCTATACATTCATTGCTGTTCTATGTTTGTCACTATTTTTGTAAAGTTTAGTGACCTCTCACCTACACCAGGGTCAGTTTCCTACTGTGACTATTTATAGTAGGCCATGGCTTGGTGCTACAACATCTGCTTTGCAAGTAAAAGGTCCCAGGTTCAATCCATTGCTTTTCCAGGTGTTTTTTTTTTTAAAAAAAAAAATCAGACAGTATGTGATGTGAAAGATATCTTTTGGAGATCCTGGAGAGTTGCTGCCAGTCAGAGAAGACAATAGTGACCTTGAGTAATGGTCTGATTCAGTATAAGGTATCTTCATGTGTGTAACCCATCTCCCAGTTCCTAATCATCCCATACAGTTTAGTGTGAATAGATTCAGGTGATCTGAAGCAACAGAACAAATATTGAGTCTAGTGGTACCTTTAAGACCAACAAATGCCTACACACTTATTCAGATACATTGAAACAAGACTTCCTCAACCATTACATATAGGTAAAGGAAGGGTGGGGAGTTAATTGCCATGAAGGGCTAATTAGACTCTAATTAGTCTTGTTCCAATGTATCTGAAGAAGTGTGCATGCACACAAAAGCGTATACTCAGAATTAAACTTTGTTGGTTTTAAAGTTGCCACTAGGGTTGCCAAGTCTAAATCAGAAAATATCTGGGGACTTTGGGGGTGGAGCCAGGAGACTTTGGGGCAGAACCAGACTTTTCCATTTCCAAAATAAATGCATAAAAATACAGTAGTGCAGTTCACCTGAATAGTCATCATTAATTTCCACATCCCACAATAGCTGCAATTCTAGTAAATGAAAATGCAAACATACAAAAAGCAGCCAAAATACACAGAATTTGCAAGCTTACATTTTTGTGATCTCCCTGGGACTTTACTCACAGAACTGCTGTTCTTCAGGCTAACACAGGCAAATAAAAAGAGAGAGAAGTGGAGTTTTCCTCCATCCCATAAACAGGCTCCTATACAAAGACTTTGAAAACAATACAAAACAAGCACAGAGACAGACACACACTATTACTGCCTCCCCTACAAAGACTTCTGAAAAGTACACTCTCTCACACACACACACTGGGTTAGGTTCCTCCACAACGATGTTAGAACAAATGGATAATGTTCATTCATTCAATGTAAGGAGAAGGGGTATAAAAGCCAGGAGGCCCCCACCTTTCCCCAACTTTTAGCAGTTAGAACTTCTGTGTGCTAGCTTTCTGACATGGTTGTGCCATTTCTTGCTGCAGTCTCTCAGCAACCCTCTAGTTTAAGGCTCAGAGTTAACCCCCCCTCCCTTCTGTACAACATTGTTTCTTTAGTCGACAGCAGCTAACATTTTTCTCTGGTAAAGTTCTTCTGAGCAAACTGCATTTAGCATGAAGAAAATGGCTGAGGTAAAAGTTCTAGAATATGTACTAAGTTAAAGGGACATGCGCATAAATTCTGTTGCTGGGTAAAGAAGGGAAGTTGTTGCTGGGAAGAACATGTTGTAACTTTTAAGACTTGCCTTATATGGCTAAGGCCCTTGACCAACGGCCGGCTTAGCTTAGATTGTGAGCTCTGACCAATGGCAGACTGCCACAGAGCAAGAGAGGGAAAAATGACGTCGGGAATCTTATAAAAGGCAAGGGGCTTGGCCAAATAGGCAGAGAGGGCATTTTGTTTGGCCTGCCCCTCTCTCCGTTATCTGCAGATACGAAAATAAAGCTGTTTTCTCTGAACAAGAAGGTCTCCAGCCTGGTCATTATTATTTGGACAGGAGCATAGCTCCTAAAACCGGTTAACAACGACAAACGAAAATTACAGGGGCTACGCTGCTCTTTCACTCGCTCGCTCTCTCCACACACACACACTTACTTGCTCTGAAACAAAAGCAAAACAAACAAAGTGACTGTGTTCCCAGAGGCTGCTGCTGACCCTTCCCCATGAAGTACTTCCTGCTCAAATTTAAAGGCGCGCACATACACACGTTTTAAAACTGGACTTGTTTCTAAACCTGCGGGAGATCTAGAGGTAGAGGTAGAAGAAGAAGAAGAAGACTGCAGATTTATACCTCGCCCTTCTCTCTGAATCAGACTCAGAGCAGCTTAAATCTCCTATATCTTCTCCCCCCATAACAAACATCTTGTGAGGTGGGTGGGGTTGAGAGGGCTCTCACAGCAGATGCCCTTTCAAGGACAACTCCTGCGAGAGCCATGGCTGACCCAAAACCATTCCAGCAGCTGCAAGTGAAGGAGTGGGGAATCAAACCCAGTTCTCCCAGATAAGAGTCCGCACACTTAACCACTATACCAAACTGGCTCTCAAACTGGCTCTTAACCTCTACACCAAACTGGTACTGGTGGTTGTGGGGGCAGGGCTTCCTCCCACTGCCCAGCTGGTTGGGGGCAGGGGGAAGCCTGTAAAACTGGGGGATCCCCTGCTGAGACCTGGGGATTGGGAAGCCTAGGTGCCACTAGTCTCAAACTTGGTTCAGTGTATGTTGTAAGAAAAATTCAACTACAGATGGGTCTTCAGTATTTGGAACATAATGTGCAGGCGCTTCTTCATCCAAATCTTTTCTTCTCCCAGCTGTAGCTCCATTCAACACAACCTGCATTCCTACTCTGTGCCGTGTAACAGATTTTCTGCCACTTATCTTGTTAGTGGAGTAACAGCATTGGGGGGGGGATCCCTCTGGGTATCCTACCCCCCCAGGGAAAGTGTATGCGAAATACATAGCCTCTCCTCTCCTGGTGTAGTGAACGCCGCGTGGTCACTGTCTGGCTATGCCTGGCAGATGGTCACTGCAATGGCCTCTCCTGCATTACTGCATCCGTAGCAACACCTTCTCGCTGCCCCCCCCCCCATTTTTCACAGAGTTTGCTACGCCATGGTGCGACCGAATTGTCCGGCGGTATAACCGGATGGGCAGGCTGGGCCCACCAACCTCGCCAGCCTAAGAGAAGGAAAACTCTAACATCAAACCCGGGCAGATAGAGCTCGTTAATGTAACACCTACCACCTGGAGGACTCGCTGCCGGCGTCCCGGTTTACTGGGCCATGGTAGATGACCCCCAGGTGAAAGGGTGGAGCCAGTACCGCACACACTGCGCTTCACCTAAAAAATTCCTCTGCGCAGGCCTGAAGGGCATATCCACATACACAACCCACAACGCATCAAGTCCTGCAGTGATGGGCAAGGGGCGAAACAACAGGTGGAAGGTGCCACTGGAAGCCGCAGTCCCGATCCTGCATGTAGGCGGTTCAGGGTATTGGTCACCTGATGCTAACCCGGAGACGAAAGCATTTTTCGGCAGCACCCTGAATGACCAAGCAGCCTTATCTAGGGACAGCACTGCTTGCTCCACACGGAGAGGGGCCTAGAAAAGGTGGCCTAAACAAAGCTCGTCTCCTCCCCCCCAGTTGGCTAGCCGCGGTCAACGGGCATCCTTACTTGCGGTCAAAAAATAACAACAAAGAAAAGGCATGCACCTGCCTCACAAAGTGTGCAAAGACTAAAGCTTGCGTGTTGGAACATCAGAACCATGCTTGACACAGTAGACAGTGGTCGCCCTGAACGACGCTCTGCTCTAGTTGCCCACGAACTTCTCAGGTTGAATATCGACATAGCAGCTCTCAGTGAGGTCCGTTTCCCTGAGGAAGGTAGTCTTCAAGAACACGGTGCTGGCTATACCCTCTACTGGTCAGGTAAGTCAAAGGCTGAGAGCCGCCTTTCTGGCGTTGGCTTCATGGTCAGGAACTCCATTGCCTCCAAACTTGAAAACCTGCCAACAGGTCACTCAGATCGCATCATGTCCATGCACCTCCCACTTCAAAACAAGCAGCATGCAACACTCTTCAGTGTGTATGCCCCAACCCTTCAAGCAGATCCTGCAGAAAAGAACAAGTTCTATGCTGATCTACACAACCTCGTACGGAAGACCCCTACAGAGGACAAGGTGATCATCCTTGGCAACTTCAATGCCAGAGTAGGTAAAGACTCGGAAGCCTGGAAAGGAGTACTTGGCAAACACGGCATTGGCAACTGCAATGACAACGGGCGCCTCCTGCTAGAATTCTGCATGGAGCACCAGCTCACCATCACCAACACTATCTTCCAGCAGAAGAACAGTCTGAAGACAACCTGGATGCACCCACGGTCCAAGCACTGGCACCTTATCGACTACATTCTGGTGCGCCAGAGAGACCTTCGAGATGTCTTACACACCCGAGTAATGCCCAGTGCAGAATGTCACACAGATCATCATCTTGTACGCTGCAATCTCCGTCTTCACTTTAAACCCACACCCAGGAGAGGAGGTATCCCTCGGAGGAAGTTTCAGGTTGGCAGTCTCCAGTCAGCCGAAGTTAAAGCTGCCTTCCAGGCAAAACTCCAGTCAAGAATTGAGGACCCCAGTTGCCCCACAGACCCTTCTCCAGAAGCACTCTGGGAACACCTAAAAACTACCGTCCTGCAGATCTCTGAAGAAGTCCTCGGGTTCTCCACAAGGAAGAACAAGGACTGGTTTGATGAGAACAATCAAGAGATCCAAGATTTACTGGCGAAAAAGAGATCTGCCTACCAAGCACATCTTGCTCAGCCCTCCTGTCCTGGGAAAAAAGCAACCTTTTGCGCTGCATGTAGCAACCTCCAGCGCAAGCTTCGAGATATTCAGAACGATTGGTGGACCAAGCTTGCAGAGAGAACCCAGCTGTGTGCAGACACTGGTGATTTAAGAGGGTTCTACGAAGCCCTGAAGGCAGTATATGGTCCATCATATCAGGTTCAAAGTCCCTTGCGTAGTGCAGATGGCCAAGTGCTCCTCACAGACAAGGCATCCATACTGAACCGGTGGTCGGAGTATTTTCAGGTTCTCTTCAGTGCCAACCGCGTAGTTCAAGATTCAGCAATCCACCTCACCCCACTTCAACCAGTGAAAACAGAGTTGGATGAGATCCCCACCCTAGAAGAGACTGTTAAAGCCATCAAGCAACTGAAAAGTGGCAAGGCAGCAGGAGTTGATGGAATTCCACCAGAGATCTGGAAGCATGGGGGCACAGTACTACATAGCTCACTTCACAAAGTACTTGTCACCTGCTGGGAACAAGGCAAATTACCACAGGACTTTCGCGATGCAATCATCATCACCCTATACAAGAACAAAGGGGAAAAGTCAGACTGCTCCAACTACCGGGGGATAACCCTGCTCTCCATCGCAGGCAAAATCCTTGCCAGAATACTCCTGAACAGACTGGTGCCCACCATTGCAGAAGAACTCCTCCCAGAGAGCCAGTGCGGCTTCAGAGCTAACAGGAGCACCACCGACATGGTATTTGTTCTCAGGCAGCTCCAAGAGAAATGCAGGGAACAGAACAAGGGTCTATATGTGACTTTTGTTGACCTTACCAAAGCTTTCGATACCGTTAGCAGGAAAGGCCTGTGGCAAATCTTGGAATGTTTAGGATGTCCCCCAAGGTTCCTCAGCATGATCATCCAGCTACATGAAGACCAGCGAGGCCAAGTCAGACACTGCAACGACCTCTCGGAGCCCTTCCCAATAGGCACAGGTGTAAAGCAAGGCTGTGTTCTCGCGCCAACTCTCTTTACGATCTTCTTTAGCATGATGCTTCAAAGAGCCGCAGTAGATCTAGATGATGACGATGGTGTCTACATCCGCTATCGCACCGATGGCAGCCTGTTCAACCTGAGGCGACTAAAGGCCCACTCCAAGACAATGGAAAAACTCATCCGAGAGCTACTGTTTGCTGATGATGCTGCACTCGTCTCCCACTCGGTATCAGCTCTGCAGCATATGACGTCCTGCTTTGCAGAGGCTGCCAAGCTATTCGGCCTAGAAGTTAGTCTGAAGAAGACAGAAGTTCTCCACCAGCCTGCACCCCAGGAAGATTATCACCCTCCCTGCATCACTGTGGGTGAATCAGTTCTGAAGACAGTCCAGCAGTTCAGCTATCTGGGGTGCATCATCTCCTCAGATGCCAAGATCGACAAGGAGATTGACAACAGGCTGGCAAAGGCAAACCGTGCATTTGGCCGACTGCACAAAAGAGTGTGGAGCAACAAGCATCTGAAAAAAGGCACAAAGATCAATGTTTACAAAGCGGTTGTGATGACAACCCTCATCTACGGCTCCGAATCGTGGGTTTTATACCGTCATCACCTGCGACTCCTCGAGAGCTTTCATCAGCGCTGCCTTCGCACCATCCTCAACATCCACTGGAGTGACTTTGTGACCAACACTGAAGTCCTCAAACGGGCGGAGGTTACCAGCATCGAGGCACTGCTGCTGTAGACGCAGCTGCGCTGGGCAGGGCATATTTCTAGGATGGAAAACCACTGCCTTCCCAAGATTGCCCTGTATGGTGAACTCTCCACCAGCCATCGAAATAGAGGGGCACCAAAGAAGAGGTACAAGGACTCCTTGAAGAAATCCCTTGGCACCTGTCGCATCAACCATCACCAGTGGTCTGACCTAGCCTCAGATCGCAAAGCATGGAGGCACACCATCCACCAGGCTGTCTCTTCCTTTGAGAACACACGCATAGCTGGTCTTGAGGACAAAAGGAGATTGAGGAAGAATCGCACTGCTACAGCACCAACCCTAAATCAGACTTTTCCCTGCAGCCACTGTGGCCGGACCTGCCTGTCCCGCATTGGTCTTGTCAGCCACCAGCGAGCCTGCAGCAGACGTGGACTATTGCACCCTTCTTAAATCTTCGTTCGCAAAGCCAAGCTGAGAGAGAGAGAGAGAGAGAGAGAGAGAGAGAGAGAGAACAGCATGAACTCGTCCTACTGCTTCAGGCCTTTTATGATGTCCCATTTGTTGCGCAACTATATTTCTCCAGCTTAGACGATCTCACAAGACATCTTTACCTCCTTTGTAATGTCCATGTTGTGTTTGAGAACTAGAGATGGAGACATAGGAATACATTTAGAACATATTAAGGAAATATTATAAAGAAAACAAAGCTGACCCCAGAGTGATGGGAGTTATTCTGCTGGGAATGTGTTAAAAGGTAAGACCTGGCATATTTGGGGCCTTCTGCCTCTCTGGGTTGATTCAAACAAAATCTCTGAGTAATATAAAGGGCTCCTACTTTCAGCATACTGTAGAGCTCTAGAATTGTTATACTTTTTATTGTAATATGGAAACAGGCTCCAAAACTATGCATCAGTAGAGCAAAAATTTCTCATAGACCACATACACAAAATTGTTGTTCCATTTTTAATAACGTCATATATTGTTCGCCTACAATTCCAGCCTTGATCCCTAAGGCTTCCATCTGGCCTGGCCTTTCCTTTTCTTGGGCCATGTGGTTATGAGGGGGACCAAGAAATCAGTCCCTGTTTATAGGAATGTTGAATGTCATTTGCCTTTTTGGAGGTAGGACAGGATTTCCATTTTAGGCAATGCCTGTTCTGCACATCCTCATGCTCAGTCAATTCCAAAGTGCTCCTAGGCCCATTACGAGCATGAACTGCAAAAGCAGGGGCAATTCAGATAACGCTGCCTGCCAACCCTTACATTATTGGGTCACTGGATCCTTATAAATGTTAATGCGATGTTTATGGCTCAGAATGCAGTGCCACATGGCCTACAAGCTGTTTCACACTGACTGTAAGTTCTGTGGGTATGGAAAACTGAGCTGCTTAGGAAATCAGGATAGTCACTTCGTCTCTTGCAAGTTTTGCTCTGTCTTACTGCACTGCACCTATTACTTTCCTTATCCATTATACACTTTGTATATGGATCTTGTGAAATTTAATCACAAGTCATTGAGATTTGTGGTCTTATTGTATGTGGGGTTTTGGAAGTAAGCCCCATTGAGTCCAGAGATACTTATTGTCAAATAAGTATGTCTGGGATGGCGACTGTACAGCTTCAAAAGAAACACCTACTAAATTTAACAGTGGAGCCAATTTTTCACCCTTCTAAAGCCATTTCCTTTAATGGACTTAAAATGGTCTAACACTGAACACCTAAATTAAATGAATATTCTTAGAATCCTACTGAAGTCTGTGCAGAGCGGCTTACTCCCTGGAAGGTGTTTAAGGTCCTTTGCAAGTGAGTAGGTCCCCCAATCAGGAGCATTTTATGTTTATGCAGGGCCCCCCAAATTGTCACATTAACATCTATGTTGCTTCCTTCCCCCTCCTGCCCATTACTATTCCTACACAGGGGAGGAGAAACACTGCTTTTCCACAGTTCTTACTGTGAACATCAAATCTTATTTATGTAAAAGTTACAGCAATATAGTCGATATCTGTTTTTGGTTGGGATTGTTAAATTCATTGCTGACTTATGACACAATGCTGCCTCTCCCATGCTGTTCTGAAAATGACTTGGGAAACCTTAGAGTTTGATTTTTCCAATTTACTAGTGAACTAAATAGAATAAGTTGTTTGGGGATGTTTTAATTGTGACATAAAACATTTCCTGCTTATGGTATGTGAAGAGCACATTTGAAGCAGAACCAATGGGATATGTGTTTAATGCATTAAAGACAGCATGATTAGGGCTAAAAAGTTTGGCCTGCATATGGAAAATGCAAGTTCAAAGTGGCCCACCAAAGCATCTCTATTTTAGTTCAGCTGCTGCTAATTTCTCTGCCAGCTGATGGTAACTTTTCTGTTCATTGAACGCTACAGGCTTGGATGAAAAGGAAGTAACCCCCACAATGCACTGAAGGATTTCTCTGCAAATCAGCAGCAATTCAAATGCATGAAGTTTAAAGTTCTCTTCCTTTAATTGTTTTACAGTCTGTTGAATTATCATTCAAAACTGCTAACAAAATCAACACTAAAAGCTAAAGTTCGGTTTTCTCAGGCATATCCAATAGGTTGGACAGAGTAAGCTGGCTGAGATTTTTAACCACTCAGAAGAACCTTCATCCACTTTTATTTATCTATTTATTTAGATGTTTATGCTGTTTTCTTAGCACTCTGGACTGGATGTAACTCCTAGGGCTGGAGGTCACTTCCTTGCAGCCACATGGGAACCTGGGTTTTGAGCTGGTACACAGCACAGACTACACAAATGCTAACAAATGTGCTGATTTCTTGTTCATGTATGCAGATGTGTGCATTCACACATGTATGCAGTGTACAGATTACATGCCTTTAAGAGATTTAAACAAGATAAGAATTGCAATGGGATATGTGAACACTGTGATTACATACCAACAAAGAAAGGATTCCTGCAGGGTTAAGAATGCTATACAGAAATGAAATGATTTGGAAGTTTTAGTGACCTCCAACAGAACTGGAAAATTAATGGGCATAAGCTAGAACAAATTAAACAATTTCAATATTTGGGAATATGTTTTTGATTTAACTTGTCATGAAAACAACATATTGAGGAGGCCCAACAGCTTGCTGTTCAAACAACCAATGAGATAACTTGATATTTTTTTTCCTCACGGAAGGTCAATATATACCAGCAGCACTCTCAGTGTATAACTCTAAGGTGGGAGCTCAGTTGTCATACAGTGCCCTAGTGTGGATTTCTGGTTACCATGATCAGCTCAATACCTTTTCTGCTAGATTCTTTTGAAGAATCACAGGAGCTCCATATTGTGTGGCAACAACAATATTGAGAGCTGAATTGTGTGCTCCGTAGAGACAAGGGCCTGGGCATCCACTTTTAGATTTTGGCTCAAGCTAACTTTTGCCTTCTCAGGAATGGATGGGCTTTTAAAAAAAAAAAAAAACCTGAGGATGGATGCTATTTAAAAAACATTGGATTGGCTGGGGATTTCCCATAATAATATTGATTGCCCCAGTCTGACCTCTATTAGAAACTTGATTTTGAGATGCCTCTGTGCTTTGGATGAGTTCAGTACCAGAATCCAGGTCCTCTAGAGTTTGTTCTCCTCTCTACTTGGGACCGGCATATCCGAATTCTAGCCCAGTGTATCTCAGTTCCTAAATACCGATGAGCCATTTATGTTGGCTCATTTTAATTCAATCCCAATGGCAGAATTTTCTGGCCATTTTGGAAGGATTCCATTGGCTGATAGATTTTGCAGCTGCAAAACAGGGAGTCTTGATAGCTGGGCTCCATTGTTTATTGGAATTCCAAAATTCCATAGGTATAGAAGCAAATGTTTCTCCCTTTTTAAAGGATCTGGTTTGTCTCTCAGCCCATTTTAAGTCATAGATTTTTTTTTTGAAGAAGAAGATATTGGATTTATATCCCGCCCTCCACTCCGAAGAGTCTCAGAGCGGCTCACAATCTCCTTTACCTTCCTTTACCTACCTTAATCTCCTTTACCTACCTTTTGGCTGGAAGTAATCATAATATCATTCTGGCAGTTGTCATTTTTTTCTCCTATGTAATAAAACTCAAATAGATAGATCTGGACAACCTAGTGCTCTGGTTGCTATGGTTGTATTTGCTGCTATCTTCATCATTGTTATTTTGTTATTGAACTATTGATGCTCAAGACTGTAGTTACAAAAGCAGAGAATAAAGAAATGGTCTAGGTGGGATACAGCATTTTCATAACAATTCCTAAGAATTTTCTCTCCTTCAAGCCCATGTCCACCTGCAAGTGTGATGTGCAATTTTTGCATAACCCTACCTGCCAGGGATTATCCATCTATAACTTTTTACCATGCTAGTAGCAATAACAATATGCCTGTAAAATCTAAAGGCCCTTCTTCTATCATGGTGGGACTAGGCTTTTGAACAGAATAACTGATGAGATGTAAGATACACAAGATGAGAACAATTGACTTCTGATACATGTAGATACCTTATAAGACTGATCATTGGTTCAAGTGTCTCAGAATTGTCTACTCTGACTGACAGGGGACACCCAAGGTCTCTTGGAGAGGAAGACCCTTCCCAAACTCTTCTCCTGAGATCAACTGGAGAAATGTTGTACTATCTACTTTTTTTTTAAAAAAAGAAAGAAAAACCTAATCAGGTTCTTCCTTTTTGAATAAAGGCACTACCTTGTCAAAGTGTAACCACCTCAGGAATGCTCTTTCATATATAAAATGGTGTTAAATAATTGCTATCATGATTTGAACCAACAACATACCATGATTTGAATACCACTGAGATGCTACAAATACAGCTGAGGGGGGAATGCTTATCAAAGTATAAAAGTGGACTGATTATGCTCTCAAAATAGGACTCTTTGCAAGCAGTAAAATAAATTATTATCATCTTTTGGACTCATTTCTCATTCTAGGGGGGAAATATAAACTCTTTTATAATCTGTTTTCTTTAAATAAAATCCTGGACTGTAAAGCATAGTCATATCCTGCTCCATCTCAGTGGGGCAACATGGCCCCTTTCCCTGCACTCCATCTTTTGAAAGACTTGCTGTGTCTTTGCTTCCACACCTTGTGATTGCTTCCAGTGCTTCTAGACAACTGTAATCTGTTAAAAAAAACTTGACTCCTGCTTTGTTCAACCGCTTCAGACCAACATGGCTGCCCGCTTGGAATAATCTGTTAGGAAATGCACCCTGTGGTTCTCAAGCAACTGCCATGTGATCAATTCAGCTGCCCCTCCTACCAGATCAGAGCAGAAAAGGCAGCAGCTGCTAAGAAGATAAATGGGACTAACCAATATTTCCTGAAATCTCTGAAAATGCTGCTGGCATTAGTAGCACCATTGCAAGCTCACAAGACCTCATCTCAGTGGTGAGCGGCAGTGGATTGGCCATGGCCTGCCCTCCTCAGGCTCTGCTCCCAAATTTGCAGGTATTTCCCAACTAGGACCAAGCAACCCCACTAGTAGCAGAGCCAGTAACAGAGATAAATAGTTGCTTATTTGTTTGTTTTTTTAAATAAAAATCCTCAAGGCAGCATACAAATCTTCTCAAACCCAACATAAAATACCTATATTGACACAAAAGAAAACACACACACAAAAAAAGCACAGTCAATAAATATTAACTGCCATCAAAGGTTTCAGCCAGGGATGTTGAATATATTGCCTGTGGGCTGAATCAGGCCCCCGAGCAACTGGCTATCGTCTGCTTCCTACTCCCTCTCTCTTACTTCCTTCTGCATCGCAGGTTGCTTTGACAGGCTTGCTCAACAGCCCAGGAACTACAGAGCAAAACCTCTATTTTCTTAATTGGCTGAGGCTCCTCCCTTGGGGAGGAAGGGGGGGAGTGCTTGCTTTGCCAGGCTCAGTCACATAGCAGAGCTACTAAGCCAAGCCTCTTTTTTTCTTCTATTGGCTGAGGCGCCTCCCCTTCTTAGTCTCCTGAGGAAGGAAGAAAAGAGCCAGAACTTCCTTTGTCCAGTTCCCTGGATCACATGGGAGAGATACAAAGAAAGCACCTTTAAGACCAACAAGTGCTAATGTTTTAAGCATGTTTTAAGTTTTTTAAAAAATAAATCTTTACTTGTATTTGTCTGTGTCCTTTATAAAGTTTATATCTCTGCTACCTAATTTTAAACAGGTACATACACGACCTGACCCAGCATGGCTCGGCCCGACAGGGTCTCATTTATGTCAGATTTGGCCCTCATAACAAATAAATTTGACATCCCTGGTTTAGGTAAACTGAATGGTCTTAGCCCATTTATCTGTCCAGAAAAAATAAATATCCCCCCCATACATACTACCATTGTATAGACCTGCTAGTTGTCCCCGCCCCCCTCAGCAACGTAATGTTTGGCTATAGATTTAAGTTCATGAATGTTTTGAATATTCTGGTGCTATCTGAAAGGTTCCTGGAATTATTTATGTGCTCAATTATTTATGTGCTCTTTTAACCTTAGCTCAAGCTTCAACGCTTATTTAAAGCTTGGGAATATTGAGTAAGTCAGAAGCTCTTTCAGAATATGCCTTTTGACTTAAACATAGAGGGGGTTGTGTGTATGTTTTTAAAGAAAGAAAATAACAGTTTCACTCAGCTTGGTGTCTGCCAGGAAAGAACATGGAATGCATTCATAGTAGGTTCTATAAACTTAATATTCTGCACTTGGTATAAGGTGAAAGGACATCTTAAGGCTCTAATTTTCAGATACACTGTGTAATCATTCTGCATACAGTACATTTTTATTATCTTGAGGAAGAGAACTTTGCAGACTATATATTACAAATTGGAGCACAGGGGAGAGGAAGCTCCTAGGTGCTGTTTTCTTTCCCCCACCACACACACACTTATGCTTTGTTCCCCACCCTGATGCTCTTGGGCTTGCTGCCTGCCCTCTGACTCTCCCACACTTTATTCAACCCACAGTTGCCAGCTCCCCACCATGCATCCAGGTCCTGTTTCCCCACTCAATCTTACGTGTCCCTATTGTCTCCTTTTGCCCCCTCTCCTCTCCCCACTTCATCTCTACCCCAGTATGGGTTGCCAATTCCAGCTTTGGAAATTCCTGGAGATTTGGGGGCTAGAGTCTCCAGGTCTCCTGCTATTAGGGTTGCCAAGTCCAACTCAGGAAATAATTGGAGACTTTGGGGATGGAGCCAGGAAACTTTGGGGGTGGAGCCAGGAACAAGGGTGTAACAAGCATGATTTAACTCCAATCTGCATGTTTTTTAAATGCCTTATCTCCAGTTGGAAATAATGGATAGGGACACCTACTTTTGGGGCTCATAGAATTGAGGAAAGGCACCAGATGCTATGCTTAAAATGCAGTGCTTTTGCCTCAGAAAACAGCCTCTCACAAGCATTGTGAATGCTAAATACCCACAGATCAATTCTCCATTATACTCTATGGGAATTAGTCTCCATAGGTATAATGGAGTACTCAACAGACATCCCCCCCCTTCTGATGACCCTGAAGCAGGGGAAAGGCCTCCAAACTGGGGTTCCTCTGCCCCCAGCTGGGGATTGGCAACTCTACCTGCTATGACAGGAAACATCCTGCACTGGACCTATCATCCCCTACTGCTGCTCGATAGGGTGGGAGGGGAACTGGAGAAGGAGCTGGCAGTGCAGTGATCCCAGAGTTTCACTTCCACTATGAACCAGAAGTGATATCATTATATTGGTGTGATGCTCTAAGTTTCTCCTAAAACTCTGTGGTTAAACTCTGCAAGTAGGTCCACAACCCTGCAATCCCTCACTGAGTTTCATCATTAGACTGTCAACATTATTGGGGGCAGTACCTGGAATTGCCACAGGAGGGAGATTGGTGGGGATGTGATGCCAGAAGCCATTAAAAGAAGCTGGCACTTCCTACTGAGGAACTGACCTTGGTAGTTTGGGGGTTAGTTGTAATTCTGGGGGAATTGGTTGAAGAATGGAATAAATGAGAACTGAAATCTCATGAGGCAGACACACAATGTTTCAGCAGCCATTTTAAATTATTTACACGATCTAAAATGGAGGCTACATTCTTACAGTGGTAGTCTTACAAAATTTCAACAGTGTTAAATGTGCCTGGATCCCTAATTCTAGCTTGAATCAGTAGAAGTTTCCAAAAATGATTCTATAGTCAGTCCAATACATACTATGTCACAGTAATCTAACTAGGATATTATCATGGCATAGATAATTATGGGAACCTCAGAACCAGCCTGGAATATTGGCTAGAGTGTTGGACTAGGAACACAGAGATTCAGGTTCAAACCCCCACCTTGTCATGGAAGGTTGCTGGTGAATGTGGGCAAGTCTTAGCCTGATGTCTCAGGGTTTTTGTGAAGATAAAATGGAGAACTTTGTAAGCTGCTTTAGATCCCTGTTTGGGAGAAAAACATGCCATAAATGTCTAAAATAAAAAAAAATCAATCATTAAACCATTAAACATTAACAAATCAGTTTGAAAAAAGAGACATTAATGTACAATCAGCATATTAATGATATTTCACTCCAAATCCCTGAATGACCTCCACCAGTTGTCTTAATGATTACATTTGAATTATTATGCATGGATTATTCTTGGAAGCATCTTATTTGTTATGTGTATTGCTTTCTGATATTCTTTCATGTCTTTTTAGTATGCAAGTACTGTTACAGGAAAAACATTAAAGTATCAAAAGCATCCTCTTTCCATTTTTTGCCATGCTAAACATGGCCTGTCCAAATGCCAGCAGAACACAGACTCTCACACCCAACCTGGCTCTCACATGTTCCAAACAACTTTACTGAGCAAAGTCTATAAGATCCTGATGCATATAAAGAAAAATACCCCTTGATAAACAATTCATTTGTGGTAATCAATTAATGTGGTGGTATCTAATTTAGAATAACTGCCAAAATGGGATCTGACCAACATCAGAGCAATGACAGATAGCTTTCTTTTCTAGGATTAGTATTTCTTTTCTAGCAGTATTACGCCTATAAAAATTTGATGTGCCTGTTTGTTTGAAGCAAGACCTTGGTTCTATTGCTTTGGGTGACTCCTCCTCCCTGCGTATAGCAAAGTTTCAGAAGCATGGCCATTTACAATGCCTAGAAAGACTCTCCATTTGGATACATAGAACTCTCTAACATGGTCTTGTGACAGCTAACCAGTGTTGTACAAGGCCATTGTGCTGTCTATCGCTGAAGGAATGGACCAGAGTCCTCTAGTAACTATCGTTTACAGCCTCCCTAGGAGACAAGAACACTCACAGACCTTTCAGCAAGCTTTGGCTAAAGTGCTTTGCAAAGTACAAATTGCAGCAATCAGTGGGCTAGCTGTATGTGTGCCAGTCTTACTGCCATGGGGAAGAGGCCTGTTCAAGATGCACATGACCCCATTTTATCCTCCGTAAGTAGCTTTTCCTCACAATTTCCTCCTTTGTCACGGCAATGCTGTTCAATAATGCATAGGTAATTTTGCTGCTTGATGCCACGTTTTGCTTTTAGAAATAGGGAGACAGCAGTACGCTTTCCTGCCTTGTCTTTATAATTTGGAGTGCGTAGTTCTCATCTGTTGTTCTTCCAATGCTTCAGGAAATAGAAGACCTTTCCCCCCCCCCCCCAGCAGACATCGCTCATCTGTCATCACTGTCATATTTTGGGCTCAATCAAGCTGTCTCTGTTGGTTATATTTTGATGCTTTTGGTGCCAACTCTGAGGCTTTACTGTTTGAGTATGCACATATGCATATAAAATACTACTCAAATAGTATCGGTGGTCCAAAGAATTGTGTGGATGCTGTTAATATGGGATTAAGATAGAGGATCCTATGTTTGCCCAAGATTTATGTAAACAATTCCCTCCTTTCTGATTAACTGATGCCATGAAAGCTGATTGTATCAACCACATTTCTAAAGTGCAATCCTATCCAAATTATACCAGCCCAGCAGTGACAGAATTGCTTACTTAATCCCTTATGCAGACATAACACCAATTGATAATGGTGTGGAAGTCAATATAAATCCTGTTATCCTAACCACACTGACTGAAAAGAAGCAGATTTAGAGGTATGGTGGAAAGACTTAATCTGAAGCCTATTCTCTACCAGGGCAACAAGAAAAGCACATCAGCTGAAGCCAGCTGTGAGCCCAGGATGTTTTCCCTCATCTTTTTACCCTTCCTCAGACACAGAATAGGATACCAACAAACTCAAGACGTGTTGTGGCATTAAATAAGACCAGTCATGGTTGTAAAGCATGTGGCATAGGATAGTGCTTTACCCCCAATGCCTACAAAACTATGAGTGCATTAGTGGGAATTTCAGTGATGGGGTGGGCTTTTGTGACTAGCCCACAAGTACCCAGCAGCAAGGAGACTAAACTACAGGAAGGACACTTGCCTTTCTGTATTCTTTACAAGTGCCTGCCTCAAGACTCTAGGCACATTGATCCACTTCTGTGGTTAATACTTTCAAGGACAAAGCAACCAGCACCAGTAAGTAAAGAAGGAATTAGTCTGCCTCAAACAAGATTGCTGCTCATCTATCCTTCCTCCCAAGTGCTCCCAAGAAAAAGAGATGGAGATAAAGAGCAAACAAATGTTTTCCCTCTCTCTCACATTTAGAAGGAACTTGACAGGTTAACAGCCCTATCTTAGTCAAGGAATAACAACAGGGTTACCCATTCATGAGGAACAGAGCCTTCTTGGCCACAATCCTTCAAATGAAAATTGATATTTGACATTATTATGCAAGGCTTGATATGCTTGTCTGTCTCATATGATGAAAAGTTTATATACCCCATTTTTCTCTGCCTTAAGAAATCTAAAAGTGGCTTCCCTCCCTCTCTGTACAATAGTCACCTTGTGAAGTAGGTGGGGCTAAGAGTGTTCTGAGAAAATGTGACTGGTCCAAGATCCCCCAGTAGGATTCATATGGAGGAGTGGGGATACAAACCTGGCTCTCCAGATCACAGTCCACAGCTCCTAACCACTACACAACATTGGCTGGTGGAGGTGTAACGTCACACATCTCCTAAATTGCCAGAGCTAAGTCAGCTGATTTGATTTTGGAAGCAATGTGATTTACAGCTCACAAGTACTAAGTTTTTTCCTTGGTGTGGATCATCCTTAAAAATCTGTGTTGTACATAAAATATGAATAAAGGGGTTTTTGTACAGTGTAATGATCAAGTTCTATACCACAATGTATATTGTTCATTGGGTGTTAAAATTAGGGAGAAGGTAAAATTACATACAAATGCATGAACTGATGTGATGGTTCTGGAAAGGAAAGGTCCCCTGTGCAAGCACCAGTCATTTCCTACTCTGGGGTGACGTGTCGCATCATGTTTTCATGGCAGACTTTTTACGGGGTGGTTTCCCATTGCCTTCCCCAGTCATCTACTTTCCCCCCAGCAAGCTGAGTACTCATTTTACCGACCTCGGAAGGATGGAAGGCTGAATCAACCTTGAGCAGGCTACCTGAAAACCCAGCTTTTGCCGGAGATCGAACTCAGGTCATGAGCAGAGTTTAGGACTGCAGTACTGCAGCTTTAACACTCTGGACCACGGGGCTCACTGCGCCATGGTCCTATATCTGACTAAATTAAAGGATGATCTCTAGACACAAAGAAACTGCTTTTGTGTTGCAATTATTTATTAATATTAACAATCAAGCACATTTTACTTCTGGAGATAGAAGGAAATGATTTTTTAAAGAACTTGTCTAAGTTCAGACCTTTACCTGAAGCAGATATGTAACTATTGACCAGGTAAACAGATGCAACAGCATCCAGCCAGAAGTGGCAAAATACTGTCTCCTCATACTTAAATCTTGTAAACATCTTGTGCTTTTTTGTTTGTCATAACAATGGAGGTCATTGTGCAAAGCTGTAGCATGATTGTTCTGTTTGAACTGTGTGGCAAAGGGGTAACACATTCTTATCTGCACCACTCAAAGAACACTTCACTTACTATTTGTTTAAAAACCTTGCTAGGCTGCCTTTCCACCCAGCTCAGGGTCCCTTGGGCCAACGTGACCTATGGGGATCAATTAGGCAACCACAACCCCTGAAGAAAAAAAAATCAGAAATTAAGATACTTTTTTAAAAAGCCTACATCACATATCCCCAACAAAAAATTTACAGTTGCACTAAGCTGGTCTTAAGCCATTTTAAAAATAGTAATACTAATATTTGCAGTCAGAGATTTTATCTTTGGGTAATCCAATCCATTTGACATTTTAGAAGATAAAAGACTTGAGTTGCAACATAACCATTTCTAACAATAAACTTCTTAGAACTGATTACCTGTGTTCACTCTGACAGGCAACTTCTTTTTCTAGGATAAAAGGGTTGGTCTCAAGGGCAAATTTTCAGAAGAAATCATTCAGTTATATTTTACATTATTACATTCAAGATTAATTGCCACACAAGAATATGTTGTGATTTGTGGATATTTTTTATCCTTCACAAAAATTATAGCAGTCTTACCAACACAGATCAGTCACTCATTTTTAAAGGGAAAGGGATTTTGCACCATAAGCGTAGACAGGTGTAATTAACATTTTAGAAGAATTGTGACTCAAGCTGTATAAACTACTGATTTAATACGAAAGCTAGGATTCTGAACCATGGAGTATTAATGCAGGCAATAGCTTCTCTGGTAGACTCCTGGTTCCCCGCCCATATTTCAACATCAACATTGCATGGGAAGAATATAAGCAGTCATTCTGAACTTGCATCTATATAAACTTGTCCACTTTTAAGATTTCTCCTCAAAAATTCTACTGGGCTACAAAAGCATAAGGGTGTGTATATTTTGAATGTTCCCCAGCTCTACCTACTTTTTCCAGACTGCTTGTGACTCCAGCAATGTGGCTGCAATTTCTTCCATGCAGTAACCAGATGAACATGGCAATTAAGATGAACATGGCAATTCTTCCCATAGAAGTATTGATGTCCCTCTAAAAGTGTGGTGCTGCTGTGATAACATCCCTGCTGGTTTGCTTATTCCACATGATTATTATCAGACTTATGTATTGTCATTGTAGAGGATTTAATCAGAGGAACCGAGTGCACACTTCTTCAGACAATGAATGAGGTACAGTGAGCAGAGCTACATATAGCTGATGGGCAGTGGTTTAGAATACAAAATGTTATCAACCTTACATTCTGAATAAAACTTTGTTGGTCTTAAAGGTGCCACTGTACTCCCACTTTGTTGTCACTCTTCATGATATCAAATTATTAGCACATATGACTGACACAGGGAAACAAATAAAAGGACCTGATGTTTCTTCAACAATATACTCTAAAGGTAGGCTATCCTGTACTCAAAGAATTACTGAAGGGTTCCTTTCTGGCCTTTTCTGGAAGATCTCAAAGAAAAAAAACCTACTTTCTTTCAGAGATAATATTTCACTTTAAAAACTGTAGGATTATGCTTCTCCACAGCCTCCCCTCACATGTACTCAACCAGAAGTGGATATCTTCTGAGTTCCAAAAAATAATTTATTCTCCAGGAAATTGACAGCATATATTTATCACATTTTAGTATCAATCTTCTTTTAAGAAATTCAGGGCAATATATATAAAATTCTCAGTCACTCTGACAGTACCTAACCCCTCTCAGGTGCATTAAGTTCCAAGATGGGATGGGTTCCTAAGGCAGATGGTATTTTCTTTTTGCATTAGCCCAGAGCTGGTAAACTGAGTGTCTTCAAGACTTCAACAGCTGAACTTCACTGATTCAGATTAGATTTCCAGGGATGGTTGCACCCTTATGGATTTGTCACCCCAATGTCAACTGAGTAAAAAGCTGCTACTTTGTTCTTATGTTCTCTTATGTTTCTTAGGAGTCAAAATATATTGTTATTCGCCTCCTTTAATGACAGCATGAGATTATTACCCAACCTTCACACCCAGGAACTGGCTGTATGCACACATCTGGATGCAAGGACCTATAGGTATGAACTTGTCACATGACTTCATGATTAGCACTGGATTCAAAAAAGGGAGAAATCCCGATGTAAGCAAAACAGAGGATGGAATCAGGGTACCATAAAACCCTGGTTATCTATATGCTTCTGCTTTAATTGGAACTAATCATTTCAACAATCCAAACCCTATCCAATGTGCAGTTCCAAGACTTATCAGACCAAGTGCAATGACATCATCAAGAAGCTATCGATGACTACATAAACCCACAACCACAATACACACCTACAAGAATGCAAACTTTTCCCAAAAGCAGAAGTTACCAATTGAGAAAATAAGAGATAAGCATATTTACTAAACAGCTAAATTCAGCATTTACAGGAACTGCTGTATGTAAGGGAGGGAGTGGGCTCTGCAGCCTAAGGGAAGCTCTATTTAAGTTAGAGATTATTGGGCTTATGGATGTTTACTCAGGAGGTAATGAAGTATCGCTAGGTAAAATGAGTGTTGAAGCCCAATACTAAAATCATTGCTGTTTCAAATTCTTGAATATCATTTTCAGCAGTCCAATGTGCTGAAAATACCTCAGCTATGTCAGCTAATATAAAACAAACTAGCATTTTTATTAATATACATGAAGTTCTTCAGTGAATGCTAGGAATAAAAAAGCAAATTTAAGTCTCCCACTTGCTCAGATCCATTGGTGGAAAATTCTGTTGCAGCTGACTTATGGTGACCCATAGGATTTTCAAGGCAAGAGACTATCAGAAGCGGTTTGCCATTGCCTGCCTTGGGGTAGCAACCCTGGACCTCCTTGGTGGTCTCACATCCAAATACTAACACTGCTTAGTTTCTGAGATCTGACAAGATCAGGCTGGCTTGGGTCATCCAGGTCAGGGCTATTCATATCAAAACTAATGATTCCAAAACAAACATTCCATAGACAACTCTGCTTAGGAAGATTAATGTTTTTAGAATGTTGACAACCAAAATGAGTAAGGAATCAGTCAGACTACAAGCCTTCCCACTGGATTGTTTCTTTGTAGTCAAGCCAACATTATTTCCACAACAGACCATCAGTTGATTTGGAATCAGCTTCTGTTAGTTTTGCTGAGAACAACATATATGCCTTCCCCTTAAAGGGCTCAGTCCATTGGAGATCCGAGAAAGACAAGAACAGACAGAAACCCTGGTTACCACACTTGTGAGGCTGAGTAGAAGTCTTACAATAAGCCTGTATGTTCTCTTTTCCCAGAGCATGAACACCTTAAAGTATGAAAAGCCAATTGGCTATGAGATTAGCAGATTTGTTCCAGTAGAATCCAGTATCCGAGATACAAAAACCCTCCCAAAAAACCACGCCAAATGCCCATAAGATCAATGCTTTTATGAATCATCATTAAAATAATGAGTTCATCATATGAAAAAGTATCCACAGACTTGCATATTGGTTTAAAGGAAGCAAGCTACATACAATTGTAACTCTTAGTATCCTGCTTTTTAAAGATTCTTTATCAAAAAATACCCCAATATGCTATCTCCTGGCTACTGGACTAATTTTAATTTTCCTCAGATACTTGAAGTAGAAACCAGATTGAGAAGCTTTCACTGGATACAAATCATTTAATATATGCTGGAGACCCTAGGGCACAGCAGTAACTGTCAGTTGCTCCAACAGTTGAGTTTCAAAACAGTAAATACACCACTCAGAGTGCTACATTGCCTACCTGCAGTCAGTATGATCAAAGAATCTTTTGAGATTACTGGGCACAGATGAGGAAGCACTGTGTTTTCAACCCAGTTTCTGAGGAAGAAAGAAAATCTTTGCTTAATACAATTCTCTGTCAGAGGCTGCCTAAGGAAAAATGTTGAATTACACTTATAGAAAAGAGAATAGTGTCAAGTGAAAGGGGGATATGTAAAAGAGAAGCTGACAGGGAAATTTAGGGTTTGCATGTTACAACATAAGGAATGAGAGACTGACTAGAACCTTCTCCGACATGATCATAGTTGTGTGAGCATGCACACTTGAACTGTACTTGGGGACATAAACTACCACAGCAAGAATATATTTTGCATACACGTTCATAATCAGAATGCCAGAAAGTTACATATCACTACCTTTTCTAGATATAATATTGAAGTTTTTCTTTACAGAATCAAGAATCTAGACTTTAAAAAAAAATGGCCATAGAACACCAAAAGTTTACCCATGAAAGGAAAAGTAAACTTCTTCAGTTTTGTAAAAGTATAGAAATGTAGCTCTTGTCCAGTGAAAATTCTGTCCATGTTTCAGCGACTTGACTCACTAAATTGTACTGCATTCACCCCCCTCACTTGTCCTCAGTGATCAGCTTTCACATCAGATTGTCACTTAAATTGGGTCTTTAATAAATGCATAAATCTTGAGTCTGAGAAACGTATTTGTGAAACTTGCCAGTAAATCCAACCATCAGTTGTATGCACTTTACCATATAAAAAGTACTTTACAAGCTTCGTAACAACCCTGTGAGGTAGGTTTGGCTAAAGACCAACTAATAAATATTGGCATCCCAATGACATTTTGAAATGTATTTGCCTATAGCAAGATGCAGCAGCAGAGTAAAGGACTCTCCTGCTGTAGTCATAGCATGATTAAGTGCAATTAACATTTTGACAGTTAAAAAATAAAGAATAAGAATTCAGAATTAAAAAAAAATCAACATTAAGATAGAGGCAGTTATGTTGATAACTTGTAATTTCATAAGAAAAATACATCTATATTGCATGGAGGGGGGTGTTTGGTACCTTTATTCAATAGTTCCGTAAGTTTCAGCTAGAGGGCTCCATTCAGCCTACCCATATATAATGCCAGCAGCCACCCACAGCATTTAGTAGCCGAGACTACATTCACAGCGAACTTCACTAATTTCAAACAATAGATTATTTTTGCTGTGACAAATTATCCCAATACATTACATTTTTGTGCAGACAGAAAAATAAAGCCACAGCAGTTTGTCCTGAGCGCATGCCATTGCATACAGAAATACAGTATGCATCCTATTGTAAATACCTACAGTAGGGTGATTTTTCTAACTGTGTGGTACCCTTGGTGTACTGTGCGGTGGCCTTCAGAAGATGCTTTGGCTACAACAGAGTGAACAAAGTGTGTACCACTTCATCTAGTGTGCCATTGCAGACTTGTAAAACAGGCTACAGTTAAGTGTAAGGGCTGTCAAACAATGGTATTTATGAAGGTTTTGACAGACCCCTTCCTCTCCCTTCCCATTTCAAAGACTCCCAGTCTGTTTTAAGTGAGATACCAAACATAGCAGGGGGGTACAAAATATTAAAGAAGTACTTATAGCAGCAAGTATACTTTTGCATAACTCAAACAGATGTTTGCCATAGTCTTGTGAATATTAGCAAAAGAATTCCCTTGCAATCAAGCACTCCCTAAATAGACATTACAACACTTACAGAGCTCATTTGCATCATAAAATGAAATTATGCATAAGAAGAATCACTATGTACTTTTTCATTATAAAAAAATTACTGAAAATACAGTTAGAAAGAAGAGCATTGCCATGCGATTGGGTCAGAATTCAGCTGAGCTTCAGCTACATTCAAGATAAGTCTTCTGTAGATGGTACCATCCACTGTTCGGTTTGTATCCACGACGCTTTGTTTTTGCTCCTTTTTAAATGCTTCTCTGAATTGTTGCACTGCAGGGACACTGTCTGTTTCTTTACTTTCTTCATCATCTAGAGGTAAGTTGTTTTCAGTTTTGCATAAAGCAGAGGAAAGGGAAAGCTGGAGAGAAACCATTTCCTTTTCTAAAGCTAATGCAAGCTGTTCGACAAGTACTTTCTTGCTTCTTAATCTCAAGGGTTTTATCTTACAAGCTGATGGTAACAATCCAAAGAGGCTATGAAGACACTGGAACAAGGCAGTTTGGTGTCTGTGAAGTAGAAGAATTTTTAGTGAGATCAATTTTTGTGTACTAAAAAAAATTAATTTAGAAAGGCTTAAATATACAACAGAAGATTGTTCACAAAACAATATATTTCCAGATACTGAAAGCTGAAAAAGGAGTTTCTATTGGAGCACATAACAAGTATGAGAGCAAGGAAGACATACTGAAAAGACATCAGCAGCAACAGTTATGTAAACTGTATACTTCTCTAGGAGGACAGTACATTGCAAGTAAAGCTTTGAATGGGCCCTGAGTTGAATGGCCCTGGCTTGCCTGATCTGGTCAGATTTTAGAAGCTAAGCTAGGTCAGCCCTGGGTCGTACTTGGATGGGAGACCACCAAGGATGTCCAGGGTACACAGGGGCAAATAATAGCAAATTACCTGTTTGTTTCTTGCCTTGAAAAGCCTATGGGGATTCATAACTTGGCTAGGGCTAGATGGCATTTTCCACCACCAGTTTTGAATGATATTGTAATTCTAATTTAAATACTTTAATCAAATCAAAATATGCATTGCAATGGAGACCACTGTTCTGCATTAGCAGCCTTTAGAAAAGGAGGCTCTTTTGAAGATTTCAGTGAGTTTACTGAGTATGATAAAGCTTTTGTGTAGATGAAATAGGATATTTGTTATATAGGTTTCATTAATTGACTTTTTTCTTTCAAAAACTCCCGGTGGGTGGCATATCTGAATAATACTTGCTGATCAAGTTCAGCATGAACATCTGTGCTGAACAAAAATGTTTCATACAAAGCTATGCCAAATATCTTTACAAGTATTAGGAAAATTCAGAAGAAGTTGGGCACGTTTACACTCCACTGATTCCCTCTGATTGAGCCCATTGCTTTCAATCAGGTTTCCCTGACATTAGCAAGCAGCTGCTTTCCCCCCTTTCCTTAGCACTGACATGGCGCAGAATTTAACACTACCTTATCCAAAATGCATTAAGCAACTGCAATTTTTGAAAAATATGTTCACCTCCTGGTGGAAAGTGCCATCAAATCACAGCTGACTTATGGCAACTCTGTAGGGTTTTCATGGCAAGAGACATTCAGAGGTGGTTTTGCCATTGCCTGCCTCTGGTGTCACAACCCTGCTATTCCTTGGGAGGTCTCTCTTCCAAATGCTGGCCAGGACTGACTCTGCTTAGCTTCCAAGATCTGATGAGATAAGGTTACCCTGGGCTATCCAGGTCATGGCTATGCTCACCTACACAAATCATTTAAGTGACAAGAGACTATCAAATTGTTTGCTCTTTAGCCTGCACAGAATAACTTTTCCAAAATTGTTTTACACTGCAGTGACAGCAAAGTTGGCATTCCTTCTGTGTCACAACTCAGTAAATTGACAGCAAGATAATTCAGCTAAATGCTATTACCTGCAAAAGACTGTTAGAGTTCCTTCAAACGGTGTTTCTAGATTCCAGTTGAAGAGTGTACCATTCAGATTTCCATATTTACAGCAGAATTTAAAATCAGGATATTCTTCAACTGGTGTACACTCCATTTGTTCCAATAGCCATGTGTTCACACGAGTCAGCATGCAGTCAGGGGAGATTATTTGAAAGGACAGTTTGTGCGATGCTGCACAAAGAGCAACAATATCTTTCACAGAGCCTACAGCAGGGGCAGAAGATATTAACAATATTTTTAAAAGTATAAAAATACATTAGTGAAATATCTGAATGATCCAAATCTATTTCTTGTCACCTAGAAAAGTACTATTTCTAGCAGTTTTTGTTAAAAAAACCAAGAAATCGTTTGTGTATGTTTGCTGCCCTATCCCTTTACTGCTTGCAAGTAATTTAAATTTAATATGCTATTCTGTAGTAGAAATCTACTTTGGCATTGCTTGTTCAGGGCCACCATTCTCTCCGATACCACCCTATGCAACATCTCTAACATCAACCCAAACCAGCTGTTATGGTGGCTAATTCACGTCTGAAATTATCCTTCCCACAGATACTCAATTCCTGCTGTTTAAGGAAAGCCAGTGACAAGATTATGTGTCCTGCTTTGGAACTTGGCCGGAAGGGATGGGGGCTGGCCCCCCCACAACCGCCTCCCCAGCCACAGTCACTTCCACCTCGGTCAACCCCCCAATCAAGCCCCGCCAGCGACGGACCTCCCCGGCGGGCACCAGGGCCACCCACAACATCCCCACTCACCTCCACACGGCCCGAGGAGCCTGGAGGATCGAGTGGCAGCCGTGCTAGACCCTGTGGCTGCCTGACATGGAAGGAGCCAACTGGCCACCAGGGAGCCTACGAGGCCTGGCCCGAACTGTGGCAGCGCCAGTAGCCCAGCCCACCAGGTGGCCGGCACGTGAGCCGGATGAAGGCCTCGCCCCAGGACGCCCGAGATCGGCATTGAGGCTTATGAAGAAGGGTGGGGCCAGCCTGTGGAGAAAGCAGGAGGGAAGGGGTGGGGCTCCCAGGGGAATAAAAGGAAGCCATGCTGGGAGGTCAGGGAGGAAGGATGGTGGATGTGAAGACAGGGCTGCCCACTCAGAAAGACAGGAGTCCTAAACATCACCAGGGATAGGAGGCTGGGTGACGCAACTCCACCCCTATCCAATTCTGAGGCCTCCACAGCTGGTTTCGAGGGTCCACTGGGAGGGCTGGCCGCCAGGGGACCCCCCAGGGGGCAACAGGGGCGTGACAACCTGTGTCTTAGCAGATTTTCATTTTATGAAAAACCACTGTTGTCCTTTGTGACTTTTGGAATGAGCAATGTAAAAAACCCCTACATATTTCAGGTTCATTTCCTAAACAGGACTGTAAACTGTTTTCTATATTAAATGATATAACTAAAAGTAAGCTTCAGATTTTAATACTTTATTACCAAGGTTAGTAGCAACATAGTTACTAATCGCATATATAAAAAAATAGAAGTTACATGAAGATATCTCTTCTTTCTGTTCTGATTTTGATTTACCTGCATATCTGAAATTTTTAAGGTTTACTGAGTGTTTTCCAGTGGAAATTGCCTCCATGCTTAAGAAAATTCTCCCACATAATAAAGTTCGTGCTTTGTTTTTCTGGAAATTTTCATCCTTGCAATTTTTTTCCTTTGCATGCAACAGGACCCTACACCACACTTGATGGAATGCCAAAAAAGGAGAAAGAGCAGTAACTGCAGTGAAAACTTTTGTCCCAACTGCCTTTATTTGAGAAGGTTCTCCATATCCCCCTTTTCCACTATAGTAATTTAGCTTTATCCTTTTAGGTACTGGTTGTGGTTGCCAGTGTGATGCGGACTCTGCTAGCAGGACTTTCTTCAACATAAAGACACTGCACCGGCACTTAGTTGGAAAGAATGAAGGGTATTTATGATCCATTACTAGTGATAAGGTGACATCACAGAGTTGCCTGTGTAATAAACAAAAAACAACATAAAATGCAGAACATGCCTCTCCCACACCCAGTTTCAAGCTCACTTTTTAATGCAGAAAGTGTGACCTTACAAATACATTAAAAACAGAACATACATTTAAAGGTTATTTTAATGCTTAAAATATACAGAATGTCAAGACATAGCATTTATACTTCTATCATTATTATTATTAATTTACTGAATTGCCTCATCTCGGTCCAAGCAATGTTCTGGGCAATTTACTTCAGATAAAACAATACACAGACTAAAAAACAAAACAGAGATGCAACAGTAAAACAATAAAATTCAGAAAATCCAATGGTGTCCTGATGAATGTTTTTCTTCCAGACGACTGGAGTAATACATAGCATTCCAAAGGGGGAAGAAAAATCTCTGGTCAAATCAAACCCCTGGTTTTTACATTTATTTTTGGTGCTTCAATTGCCTGATGCTTTTGCAGTTGTAGGCTTTAAGTACCAGCATCACCATAGATAAGTTAAACTACTTACGAGTCAAATGATTCCATTAGTTTTACTCCAACCACTAAGCAGTCATCCACTACATGGTACCAAACCTCCTCTACAAATTGTTCTGGGTCTTTAGGTGGGGTTGATATGCCATTATCAAAAGGCTTCGGAGTTTCATCCCAAAGAGAAACAAGTCCTTCCTTACATGAAAAAGATATACATATACATATTTAAACATGTTCCCAAAGCTGTAGAAAAAGAATTTGAGCAATGGCTTGTGACACAAACAATACGGTTTTCTTTTTTTAGCGGGGGAAGGTAGGGATAAAGTTACTATAGGTGTGCTCTTTATGTACAACAGAAACATCTGAGAGGTCTTCCAGTTTTCCACAAGAGTTTTAATTCACTGAAGGTCAGTTAAATGTCTTTGCAACACCTTCAAGAACAATACTACTTCCTGCAAAATATAATACCTCTTCATGAATTTTTACCTTTTCTGAGCTTGGAAAACTCTGTTTTTGACCTTGAACTAGGTTTATTAATGCTGCACAA
The DNA here is from genome assembly GCF_032191835.1 of Heteronotia binoei. NCBI lineage: Eukaryota > Metazoa > Chordata > Lepidosauria > Squamata > Gekkonidae > Heteronotia > Heteronotia binoei. The sequence goes on from NC_083225.1 coordinate 69,883,003, forward strand.
CTTTTCATCAGAACTTTCTCTTTGAGCTTTAAATGCCGCTGCAGCTCATGAACAGAAGTGAAGCCAACCTATGCAAGAGAACAAAATAAAGGATGCACGTTATAGATAATTTAAGCAAGGCATAAAAGGCCCAGTGTGAGGTAACCATTAAAACTGCACTTTCATCAATAAAAAATATCTGATCCCTTAACTTAGAAACTGGATTTTCCTAAATACTGGACAACTAAACTGGTGATATAAAGATCATCTAAAAAATCAAAGAGGATCTATGTATTGCAGTAAAGGCAACAAGACAGATGAAAACAAAATTGAATTATGTTAAGGAAAGAAATTCTGAATTTGCAAATAAACCAGGGAAATGGCTGGCTTAGAAAAGAAAGAGGAAAAAAAATGATATTGAAAATACAAGAAGAAAATAAGGTATTAACAGACAATATGGGCATTCAAAAACTTTTATAAATATTATTCCAATCTATACAAAAACCACAAGGTCCCTATAAAAAACCCTCGAGAAGGATGAATATATTAGAAAATAAAATTTGTCCAAGATTTCAGGAGAACAAAGACAAATTATGAACAGTCCTATAACCATCAGACAAGTACAAAAGGCTATTAAAAAGACTACATCTGGAAAAGCTCCAAGACTAGATAGCTTATCAGATCTGTGAGTATTCTGAAACTGAAACTGATCTGTAAGTATTTTGAAGATGAAATTGTGCAGCCATTGCAAAGTACAATTAACTTCATTTTTCAGGCGCAAGATGCTAGAAACCTGGAGAGAGGACAATAAAACATTTAATACACAAAAAAGCTCAAGATTTGGCTTCAACAAAAAACAACTGACCAGTTTCACTAGCGAACAATGACAATAAGCTTCTTTGTTGTTCAGTCGCACAGTCGAGTACGACTCTTTGGGACCCCATGGACAAAGTCATGCCAGGCCCTCCTGTCTTCCACCATCCTCTGAAGTCTGCTCAAATTCGTGTTTGTTACATCAGTAATGCTGTCCAGCCATCTCATTTTTTGCCGTTCCCTTCTTCTTTTGCTTTCTGTCTTTCCCAGCATCAGGATCTTCTCCAGTGAGTGCTCCCTTCTCATTTGGTGGCCAAAGTATCTGAACTTCAGCGCCAGCATCTGACCTTCCAGTGAATAGTATGGGATGATTTTCCTTAGGACTGACTGATTTGAACTTCCTGCATTCCAAGGGACTCTCAAGATTCTTCTCCAGCACCACATCTCAAAAGCATCTATTCTTCTGCGCTCGGCCTTCCTTATGGTCCAGCTCTCACAGCCATACATTACCACTGGGAATACCATCGCTTTGACTATATGGACTTTTGTTGGCACGGTGATGTCTCTATTTTTTATTATACTGCCCAGGTTCACCATAGCTGTCCTCCCAAGGAACAAACGTCTTTTAATTTCATGGCTACAGTCACCATCTGCAGTGATCTTGGATCCCAGAAATGTGAAGTCTGTCACTACTTCCATGTCTTCCCCTTCTATTTGCCAAGGTGTGATGGGGCCGGATGTCATGATCTTAGGTTTCTTGATGTTGAGTTTCAAGTCTACTTTTGTGCTCTCCTCTTTCACCCTCAACAAGAGGTTCTTTAGGTCCTCCTCACTTTCTGCCATTAGAGTGGTGTCATCTGCATATCTGAGGTTGTTGATGTTTTTCCCTGCAATCTTAATTCCGGCTTGTGCTTCATCCAGGCCAGCATTCCACATGATGTACTCTGCATATAAATTAAATAAGCAGGGTGACAATATACATCCTTGTCGAACTCCTTTTCCTATTCTAAACCAATCAGTTGTTCCATATCCCGTTCTGACAGTTGCTTCCTGACCCTTATACAGGTTTCTCAGGAGACATGTGAGGTGGTCTGGTACTCCCATCTCTTTAAGGACTTGCCACAGTTTGTTGTGATCCACACAATCAAAGGCTTTAGCGTAGTCAATGACGCAGAAATAGACGTTTTTCTGACAATCCCGTGCTTTCTCCATAATCCATCAAATGTTGGCAATTTGATCTCTAGTTCCTCTAGCTCTCTGAAACTCAGCTTGAACTTCTGGTAGTTCCCGATCTGCATACTGCTGAAGCCTAGCTTGTAGGATCTTTAACATGACGTTGCTGGCATGTGAAATGAGTGGAATGGTGCGATAGTTTGAACATTCCTTGGCATTACCCTTCTTGGGATTGGAATATAAAGTGACCTGTTCCAAATTTGTTGACATAATGTGTGCATCACTTTAACAGCATCATCTTTTAGAACTTTGAATAGCTCAACTGGGATACCGTCATCTCCGCTCGTTTTATTGTTAGTAATGCTTTCTAAGGCCCATTTGACCTCACACTCCAGGATGTCTGGCTCAAGGTCAGCGATTTCACTGTCATGATTGTCCAGGACGTTGAGATCCTTCTTGTATAATTCTTCTGTGTATTCTTGCCACCTCTTCCTGATCTCTTCTGCTTCTATTAGGTGTCTACTGTTTTGCCCTTTATCATGGCCATCTTTGCACAAAACGTTCCTTTGATTTCTCTAATTTTCTTGAAAAGATCTCTTGTTCTTCCCATTATATTATTTTCCTCTATTGTTTTGCATTGTTCTTTCAGGAAGGCCTCCTTATCTCTCCTTGCTGTTCTCTGGAAATCTGCATTCAGTTGGGTGAATTTTTCTTTTTCACCTTTGCCTTTCCCTGTTCTTTTTTCCTCAGCTATTTGTAAAGCCTCATCAGACAGCCACTTTGCTTTCTTGCATTTCATTTTCTTTGGGATGGTGCTGATTGCTGCCTTCTGTACAATGCATAAACCTCTGTCCATAGTTCTTCCGGCACTCTATCAACTCTAGTTTCTTGAACCTATTCTTCACCTCCACTGTATATTCATAAGGGATATGATCAAGGTCAAACCTGAATGGCCTGATGGCTTCCCCAGTTTTCTTCAGTATAAGCCTGAATTTTGCAATGAGTAGCTCATGATCTGAACCGCAGTCAGCTCCAGGTCTTGTTTTTGCTGACTGTAAGGAGCCTCTCCATCTTTGACTGCAGAGTATATAATCAATCTGATTTCTGTGTTGCCCATAAGGTGATCTCCATGTGTAGAGTCGCCTTTTAGGTTGTTGGAAGAGGGTGTTCGCTATAACCAGTTTGTTCTCTCGACAGAACTCTATTAGCCTTTGCCTGGCTTCATTTTGTTCTCCAAGGCCAAACTTGTCAGTTGTTCCGGTTACCTTTTGACTTCCCACGTTGGCATTCCAGTCCCCTATGATGAGGAGGACCTTTTTTTTTGGTGTTAATTCCTGAAGGTGTTGTAGATCTTCACAGAACTGGTCCACTTCAGGCTCTTCTGCATCAGTGGTTGGGGCATAGACTTGGATTACTGTGATATTGGTTTGCCTTGGATACGGACAGAGATCATTCTGCCATTTTTGAGATTGTATCCCATTACTGCCTTCCTCACTCTCTTGTTAACTATAAAGGCCACACCATTTCTTCTACAGGGCTCTTGCCCACAATAATAGATGTAGTGATCCTCTGAGTTAATCCACCCATTCCCATCCATTTTAGTTCGCTGATTCCCAAGATGTCAATGTTCAGTCTTGCCATCTCTTGTTTGACTACATCCAGCTTACCTTGATTCATAGATCTTACATTCCACATTCCAATGCAGTATTGTTCTTTGCAGCATTGGAGCGTTCTTTCACCATCAGACACATCCACAGCTGAGCGTCCTTTCGACTTTGGCCCAGCCACTTCACTCTTTCTTTGGTTACTTGGACTTGCCCTTCGCTCTTCCCCAGTAGCATACTGGGCACTTTCTGACCTGAGGGGCTCATCTTCCAGCACCATAACTTTTAGCCTTTTGTTACTGTCCATGGGGATACTGGAGTGGGTTTGTTACTGTCTTGGCAAGGATACTGGAGTGAGTTGCCATTTCCTTCTCCAGCAGATCACATTTTGTCTGGGTTCTCAGCTGTGGCCTGTCCATCTTGGGTGGCCCTGCATGGCATAGCCCACAGCCTCACTGAACTGCGCAAGCCCTCTCACCACGTCAAGGCAGCAATCCATGAGAGCTTCTACTACAATATTATCAGAAAGACTTGAAATAATTTCACAAGACTTTATTCACGAAGATCATATGAATCTTTACCTAAGAGGCAGCTGAAGTGCAATGTCAGAACTGTTCTTGATAGGAGTTTTTTAGGAAAACATAATATAAAACAAGCTGCTTTAATTTTCTTAGTTATAGAGTATTTGAATTGGGTTTTTATGTTTAAAGTTTTAGAAAATACAAACTTTGATGAGAACTTCATAAAATGGAAAACCAACTGACACCTCAGTCAGCAAAAATTATCATCAATGGAGATTTAATCAAACCATGTGAGCTTCAAAAAGGAACAAGACAAGGTTGTCCTCTATCTCCTCTCTTGTTTATCTTAGTTCTTTAAATTCTAATTAGAGATATGACAAGATGAAAAAATGGGAGAGGGGAGAATAAAGGTTTTAAAAGAGAATTATAAATTGAGAGGTTTTGCCGATGACCTGGTTTTAGTCTTGAACACTTTAAAAGGAGGTGACTGATGCTTAAATTAAAAAAAAAATTAGTGCACTAGCAGACCCTGAAATTAATAAACAGAAAACAAAGATGTTAACAAATATAAATTCACAAGAACAAGCAGTGTCAATGAATAAAACAGGTTTTAAGGTTGAAAATAAAGTAAAACATTTTGGAATTACATTGTCAAATATGAATTGTATGTTATTTCATAATAACTATCTTATCACCTGAAAAGAAATTTAAAAAGATCTCCTTAGATGAGAAAAATTGCATTTGGCATTGTTGGGGAGAATATCTGTAACTAAGATGAACATTTTATGTAGAATGATATTGTTGTTTCAGACATGGCTTTTTTGACATCTGATGTTCCATTTCAATAATGGCAGAAGGATATATCAAGATTTGTATGCAAGGAAAAAAAAGTGTTAAATATAAAACATTATAAGATGCAAAAGAAAGAGGTGGTTTGAGGTCACCTGACTTGAAAGTTTACTTCACTGCTTGTTGTTTGGTATAGTTGAAAGAATGGTTCTTTGTTGAAAAATAAAAGGTTATTGGAGTTAAAAGGGCATGCCTTTCTATGGTATGATAAAATAAAACTTAAGGTGGATTCAAAAAATCATTATATTACGCATGCTGTTTTGAGAATATGGAACAAATATAAGCCTAGGTTGTGTCCAAAAATACTTCTGTGGATCTCAATACAAGAAGCCTCTTTTTTAAAACGAAAAATGTAACTAAAGCACAAGTGGTTAACATATTGGTATATATTAGACTTCTCACAAGGAGAATCTACAATGAAAGCGAGAGAGGATTTGCTAGCACAAGGATATAGCTGTCAATGGTTTTTCTATGCACAATGACAGGAAAGGTTTAAAGTTGATAAAAGGTTGTATGGCTCTGGTCAATCTATAACTGTATTTGAAACATGTTATTGCTAAAATGTATAATCTTTTGCTGAAACTGAAGACAGAAGAACAGGTGAAAGAATTTAGGACAAAATAGCAAAAAAACCCTTTGGATATAATATACAAATAGAACAATGGGAAGATTTGTGGCCAAAGGGGCTTAAATGGTACCACCAATTCCAGAATTATTGTTTTTAGACCGTTATATTGTTTTATTAAATGAATCGGATTTTAACTTTGTATTTTTTATTGTTGTTACCCACTCAGAGCCCATTCGGCAGGCTATAAATCCAATATAATGAATAAATAAATATATCTACATTAAGTTCTCATTTGAAAGAGCATTTTTATAAAATGATGTATCAGTAGTATATGATACCAGATAAATTAGCAAAAATATTTAAAATTGTTTGCAATAAATGCTGGAAGTGTCAACAGCATGAAGGGACATTTTATAATCTATGTTGGATATATTAACAAAGCTAAAAAATATTGGATACCAACTGGATACCATTTATCCAGAAAATTTTAAAGACTAATATAACAATGAAACTACAGGCTTTTTTTGTTGGGACTAATGGATAAACAATTAGAAAACACTCATGGAATTTTGCTTTCCAAAAATGGAAAGCTGTGACATTACTTACAATAATGGAATGGCTGGTGAAGATGATGGAGCTTAAAGAGATGGCCAAACTTACTTTTTTTTTTATAAAGGAAATTACTTAAATGTATGGCTATATGGAAACTGCTTATGCACTTCTTGTGTGAAATGGAAAAAGTGAACCGGTGATTTGTGGTTATGAAGATTAAGAGGTAAACATAATAAGCTTACTGCAATTTTAGAATAAGGCTGTAACATGTAAATGTATATTTTTCCATCACAGAGAAAATTGGAGATTATTTATTCCTACTTTTTCGCAGTTGTTATAGTTTGATTCTTTTTCTTTTCTCTTTTTTAAATCTTTTTCTGTTTAAAAATTTCAATAACACGAAATGCACAGTGCTAAGGATAGAAACTACAGTTTTTTCCTCAAGAGATGGAGATTATGCCAGGATCTCCCATCAGGGTTGTCTCAGAACAAATTAATAAAAAAAATCTGCCCAACTGCAGTAGCACTCAGGTAAACAACAAGACAAACACAGTAGGAAAATGCCCAGAACTGAAAGGTTTCTATTACTAAAGCTGAACAAAAAAAGCTTGAGAAACAAGCCCAACAAGGTATAACAGGATTTTTTAAAAACATGAACTGTTTGAATTGGGAGATAAATTACTATTGTCAACAATTTGTACTTTTCTTTTCCTGTTTATTGCCCATAAAAATCTTGTGAAATGAAATCCTTAAACAACAGATGCAGTACAACACTTTGTTTAATGAATAAATGCCTACAAAAAAGAAATCTGCATGATTTTTTAAAAAAGGAATTAGGTCATACATTGTCAAAGTGATAGTTATACCACCTTAAAACAGCATCATTTATACTCATCCTTGGTTCCCTCAGCAATCAACACTACTACATTGCTTCACATTTACCAAAATCTACAAATCAAGCCACAAGAATGCAAAGTTAAGTGAACCAAAATCAATTTTCATCGCATGTAAAAGTTCATTCAGTACAAAGTGTGTATGCTGTTGCCAAGAACTAGTAAAAGACAGATGTTGGACACATACCTGTAATCGTGCTTCAAGTGCTTTGATGGTAAAAAAACGATTCTCTTCTACTTCTTTTGTAGAAAATAAATCATGACAGCTGATGTTACTCTACAGAAAGCCAAAATATATTAATGCAATGTTTGAAAGTAAATGATGCACAAGTATAGGGGACTGTCAATAGTAAGAGCCACGGAGCCCAATACATGCAGTTAATAGCCCTGATCTCCCAAGGAACTGGATATTGGTACAAAACAGTTTGAAGATGCACTTAAAAGAAGCCAAACTCAGGTGGGTAGCTGTGTTGGTCTGACGCAACAGAACAAACTTTCAGTCCAGTGGCACCTTTAAGACCAACAAAATATATATTTTTAAGTCAAGATGCATAAGTAACTGTGTGATAAGTATTGCTGAGATTGGATTAAGCAGTTGGCAAGACCTGTGAATGGCAGCAAATCAGCACATAAATACAAGAGTTAAAGAGATGCGAGAACAAAGTTTGAGTCCAGTGGCACCTCTATGACCAACAAAGTTTAATTCCAGGTATAAGTGAGAACTGAGTGACTTAGCATGTGTAGTCAGACAAGAACCCAATATCTCTGTTAAGCTCTGCAGGTTCTATTGTCCTGAGGGTTGTCCTGCGGCTGAATTGGAATTCAGCAATCTCCCATTCCAATCTGTTTCTGAAATAAACAGAAACAAACAATAAAGCATTTCAGCCTCCCAGGACACTCAATGGGGGACTTCAAACCAGGTGTTTTATAAAGATACAAATATTCTTGCTATAAATAAAATATTCTTGTGTTAAATGGGCTGGGTTCAGTTATTCCAGTTGCCTTGAGGAGAACAAATATCTGATCAGTATTAAAGAAATCCTCTTTGAATCTAACCATTGTCAACTTTTATCCAGTCACAAAAACTGAGCAACATACAGAGATTGTGGCAGCTCAACTCCAATGACTTCTGGATACCTAATCTCATTTTGATATGGGTTCTAGCTTGATTTTTTAACTGCAACTACCTGGGTTGCTCTGAACAAATTACCTATGCCCAAAAAAGAAGAGAATAAAACCCTAGATGTCTCAATGACGTTGGTGTCAGTCATAACTTAGTCCTTCTGGATCACTTAGTTACATGGTACACACTCTGCCAATTACTCATCTCCTAACCAGGATGCAAGTTCCAAAAAACAGCTCTGATGGGGTTTTTTTTAAACTCTGATACACTGAATTTATACCACACAGTTTCACAAAGACGTGTCCGTTCCTCCATATTGCTTAATACCTTTGTGAAATTTCTGGGTGTGGTCATCCAGGGTGAAATATGCTGATGACACCCAACACTATTTATTTTGTTTACCGGACTCAGGTTTAGTGGTAAATATACTGAACAGATGCCTGTAATGTGTTGTATAAGAACTAAAAAAACCAAAGCTCAGTCCAATCAGACTGAAATACTGCTGGTGATAGATATCACTGACAAGGAGGCTAGATGGGATTGCCTTCTCTTTAAATGACCAGGGTAGCAGCTTGCAGAGGTATTTTAGATGCTACTTGACTGTGGCATAATGGACCTTTTACTGATTTCAACAAATGTGCCAGGCATGGCTTTTTCTAGAAAAGGTGACCCTACCAGTTATCTACACTCTGGTTACATACACTCTGGTTACATTATATTACAGTGATGCACTGTATGTTGGGATCCCTTTAAAAAACCATTCAAAAACACAAGCAGTTCAAAATGCAGCAGCCACAAGGCACATATGCTGAAAGATTTGCACTGGTTTCTTTTTCAGGACACAATTCAAAGTGCCACCTTTGAACTATCAATTCCTAAGCAGTCTGGCCCAGAGTATCTCAAGGACCTGCCTTATGAACCACTCGTTTGTTCAGATCATCTGCTAAGGTGTTTCTCACGTTGCTCCTGCCACTGGAGACTAGGCAGATAAGAAATAAGGCCTTCTGCATTGCAAGACCATGGAACACTTTCCCCATGGATTTTCACCAGGCAACTATATTGCTATATCATATATAGATAGCAGGCAAAGGCCATTCTATTTTTCCAGGGTTTTTTGTGATTTTGTTTTTCCAGTTTGTTTCTGTATCCATTCACAGTTTTAATTATCCTAATTCATCATTACATATTGTTTATTGTTAATTTTGTTTAATTATGACAAGGTGCTTAACAATTTTAATGGAAATGGAGTAATTTTTTTTAAAAATAAACTACATATAATTGTAAAACAGTAGTTCAAGCATATTGCTTTTTCTAAAGAGGGACTGTGTTACACATACAAATCTTTGACTAAACTATGAGCCTTTTATAACACAATTCCTCTGAAACTAAGGAGGTTACTGAGAGCTAGAAAAGGTTGTTTCTGTAGCAGAGGCTTCAGATGACTCCACCAGTTTGATTCAAAGATGCATGAGAGGATCTAGCTAATGGATGTTATGTGCCAGGTCAAACTGCAAAGAAAGGCTATAAAATATACTCTTTGCCTAATATACCCCTTTTACTAAAATATTTTCCAACAATTGATGCACACATCTCACCACATAATTATATTTTCCAAAGTCTGTAATTTGAAATGTAGTTAATTTTTCTGAAATAGACTCAGTCTTTGGAAACGCTAATACTTGATCAGTTCCAACGCCAACAAAGTCATCTGTCAGAACAGAGCTCACATTTTGCCAGCAAGCAGCAACCTGAAACACAAAATAGCATTAGAAACACTTTCCTTAAATACATACAAACACACCTCTCATCAATTTGCACATATTTGGATATGCTCCAGGCAAAATTAAGTTGCATTGATTTAATAGTTAAGCTAAGCATAAACCTAATTGTATCTTTTAAAAAATGCTTAAAAGGTATACAGCACTTTGATTGTTCTGCAGTCCTTAACATATATTAGCTTGTACTCTATGAGATCATGAAGTGTAGCAGAACTCCCAGAGCCTGACTTTCCCTCATCCCATGATAGCTCCCAGAGTCTCTTGAAATTCTGCTCCTGGGAGTCCAAGGGTGAAAAAAAAACCCTTCCACTTCTGTGCATTAACATGTTTGCCTGTAATCTGAACAAGTAATCCTTACAAAAATCTTGTTAGATATGTCAGCATTACATTTCTCCCTTATTTCAGGGTGGGAACAAAGACCAAATGCTAATGAATTACCTAAATGCCACCTGGCTGAGTCAAAATCAAGTCAGGATCTTTCTAGTTCACATTGGCAGTCACTACATTACGCCAATTTTCAAATCAATGGAAATCTAAAAATGTTGAACTTTAGCTAAACATGCACATTATTCTCATATTTAGTCAGAAGACCATCTTATATACTTAAAGTCAGGAATGATTACAGCCTAGCAGGGACTTGTATGAGATTATTAAGTGATAAGATTAAGGTTCATTGATTGGCTAGACAAGTAGCTTATACGTTCTATGGCCTGGTGGCAGTTAAGACTATTTTGTGCTAAGCACTGTGCAGTGCTGCTACAAGATGGAAACTTAAAGCAATAAAATTAAATTCTAAAGAAAATGTGCACAAGTGTATTATGATCTGATATTCACCAGTGTAACATCTTATTAAATCAGCTTGCTAATAACATCAACATAAGCGTATGTAGTACTGATGGAAATAAAGCTCAACAGCATAGCGGAAGCTATTCTACTATTTACTTTTAAACAGATGGATCATGGGAATGAAGAAACAGAACATAAAATGATACTGTACAAATGCATGCCACACCTATGACTTATAAGGCGCACACACTAATATAGTATGTGAACAGCTAGATTCAAATCCAGTAGCCCCTTAGAGACCAACAATATTTTAAGGGGATAAGCTTTCAAGAGTCAATGCTCTGTTCATCAGACAGTATATGAACTGAGCCTCAAATTAATATGTTTATATTCTTTATAACAAGACAAAACTTACTGGAAAAGACAATAATGCTAGGAAAATCTGAAGGCAGTAGGGAAGGAGGAGGATTGACTTAAAATGGATTGATTTAAGATGGATAAAACAGACATGATTAATTTAACAGAGGAAGCCACAGCTTATGGTTTGAAAGAGCAAGGATGACAATGATAGGATATTTGAGGTCATTAATTTATAGGGTTGCCATAAATCAGAAGCAACTTAATGGCATGTAAGACTCATTTTCAAATCATTATTATTTTCTAGGTACCCACAACATTAAATCTTTTTAAAGACTCTCAGTCATTTTTTTAACCAGCAACCCAAATTAGATTATTTCTAAAGACATTTGGTTTAAGTCAGGAAAAAAGTCTACAAGAAAGGTATACACTACACTATACACATGAATTACTTTGAAACATTTCTGCCCCAACTATGTATACACCATAACATGTAAGGATGAATATCCCTGTATGATCCATACAATTGTCCCCACTGGAAAAACAGCAGATGGCTCATGGGAATGAACAACCACCACATATTATGATGCTGCACAAATGCATGCAGGTTTATGGCCACACCTGCATGCATGCATATAAATCATGTACACTCACATGATTTTCACATTTTCAAAAAGGACTAATATTTACACCTGGATGGAGAATTAATACAGTTCAAATTTTAATTCTACATTTTCTACTTAAGCTGTGATAAATTATACAGCTGAGTCCTGTCCAGCGTTCTAAAGTAAATGAACAAGAAGTATGCCCACTGGACCAGATTGTTAACAAATGTGATATCTAAATGAAATCATATGACAATACCATCAATTAAAATAGCAGAAGGATATTTCTGTACAGTGGAACTACCAATCAGAAGGTTAGAAAGAAAAAATGATGGTTAGAAAGAAAAAACAAGGAAATTCTATTTCTCATACTGTACCCAATTTAAGCTTAAATCTAAAGAAGTTTGAGAGTTTTTACTGTCATCTCTTTAAATATTTATTTCAGCAGGAAAGGAGAAAACTCTGGCACCATCTGGGTAAAACCCACATACCCATTTTTAGTTTCAGATCTGATACCATATGTCTGATATCTTTTTCTGAAAATCAACTTCTCTTTCAAACACAGTGTGCAAAAGTAACTAAATCACAGTTGTCAAACTAAAGGTAAATTAAAGATATATAAACAAACAAAAATTAGCTATGTTTTAGCCATGAAAGAGATGTCTCAGGGGTTTTCATTAGTCAGTTTTCATTCAGGACAATTTGTCATGTATGCAAACCAAATTTATTTCAGGTATGAAAGGATGCCATCTTTGAATACTCAGCATTTTCAGGGGAAAAGCTCAGGCCAGAAACAAGTTCCGTAATTTAAGTGAGCTTGCAGAGTTCCTCAACTGCCACTGTATACTTGTAATGCCATGATTATGGGAACTAAGGAGAAGTACTTTCAACACAGGTGATTATCACAGCTGGCTTAAACCCTGGCACTGAGTCCCCCCCCCCCTCCGCCACCAACAGAGAAAAGTATTCCTTATGCTTGTGGGAGCTCCACTGTGTTTTCAATTGCATCAATGCAACACACATAGGTCTAGAACTGTCCCAGCATTGAAACTTGTGTACGCGCAAGTTCCAACAGAGTTTAGAAACGATTATGTACTTATTATCAATGGTGAAGAAATCAAGCCTTTGCATTTCTAAGGACAAACATAGCTTTAAGAGAGTAACTCAATACCTGCAAGCTGTCTTTCCATACAGAACACACCTCTCCTGAAGAGAATGACACAACCACCAGCTCTTGACCTCCTTCTACTATAGCTATTTGTATGGAACAGGGTTTGTCATATGGAAGCTTGTAGACATCTTTGGGTAGACCGTCTTGAAAGACTATCAACTGGCTTTTGCATGTGACTGCAACAGCAGATGTCCTTAATGTGTTTCTCACTGCCTCAGCTCTGCAGATATGTACACAAGACACCATGCTGCTGTAAGCATGAGGCAAAAAACTGGCACCAGTTAGGACTTTCTGTTTCTCCACAGCATAAGCAAGACACTCACTACCCCAGATGACTGCCTCTGATTCGGCAACACTTTTCCCATCATCTGCCTCTGACAAATAAGGAGCTCTTGTTCCCAAAACAACAATACCCTCACTTCTAACCTGACCCACCCATTTAATGGAAGAAAATTCAATAGGTGCACATAAGACAGTGCAAGTCTGAGCAGAAATATAAAATATTTTTTTGGCACAGCCCCATAAGACTGTTGGACCATCAAGTAGCTTTATGGGTTCTTTCAGTTCATAGTCTAGTTTAAAATTCAAGACAAATTCAAATTTGTTAAAGTTATGAAGCAGCAGTAAAATATACTTAATATTCTTCTTTTTTATCTTTTTCATTAGAATACAAGGAAGAATTATTCCTGTTCTGAAGTCAGATACACAACTGCAGTGAATTATTTCAACACCTTCTCCACACATGCTAAATGATCCAATGTTCTTCTCAACAAACAGTTTGGTATCACTTCTGAATATCATTCTTCTGACACATAATTTGGTGTTTCTGCTCTCTGAGGATTTTTCTTTTGATAACTGGAAAATAAGAAGCTCCCCATTGTAAGACAGCAACTTCTCTGGTTGATCCATTAACATTTTTCTTTAAGGATCTACCACAGCATGAAGACTGCTTAATTTCTTAGTTTCCATTAGCATGATTCTTCTGCTTGGTAGAATACTTGATGTGAATAGCATATTTCCAATCTGAAAAACAAAAAAGTCCTATCAATATTATAATATACAATTTAAACCGCTTTTCAACAAATCATGAAATTTGCAGAGACATGTTTTTTGAACTTAGTTTTTTAGAAACTTGAAAAGCCAGACAAAAGTACATTAATAAAGAAGAGAGTTGGCTAGTATCTATTCAAACAGGCTCATTCACACAAATGGCCAATTCATTATAACAAATAAGAGTGCAACACCTTTCAATCAAATCTTAAGTATATATACTCAGAAGTAAGGTGCCACTGAATTCAACAGGGCTTACTTTCTGGTAAGTATGTTTAAAATGGCAACACCTGAGGCATGGAATGTTCAAACTGAGGCCTGGTCTACGCATACAACAGAATAAAGACGCAGAATCCAATCCTGAAGCTTTATTCAGGATGGTAACAAATGCTGGTCTGAAGTAGCAGAACAAAGGTTGCATCTATTAAAACATTTCATTATCTTACATGCTTGTGCACTAATTTGTGTTCAATGTCTGCCTTATATGTATGGACAGATTTTTCTCATTCCATGCTGTTTGACAAAGTGTGCATGCACACAAAAGCTTACACTCTGATTAAAATTTGTTGGTCTTAAAGGTGCTATTGGACACTAACTTTATTACGTTAAATCAACACAGCTGCCCACCAGGATAAACTTTGAGTCCAGTGGCACATTTAAGTCTAACCAAGTTCTATTCAGGTATACGGTTTTGTGTGTATACACACTGTATTTGATGAAGTGTGCATATATATGAAAGCTTATATTTTTAATAAAACTTTGTTGGATTTAAAGGTGCCACTGGACTCAAACAGAATCCTAAGGTGATACTAGTTGGTGCTACTTCTGAATACAAGGCAAGATTATATTTTGCACACACATCCCATGTAAAAACTTTTCACATCAGGGTGACAAATTCTAACCAAGGTTTTTTTTAAAATACACTGTGCTAGTTTTCCACTTAGAGAAAACGAAGTTAGGACAACGCTGAAAAAGATGACCCCTTCTCAACTGTCTAAAATGCTAGTTTATTTTACCTCCTAAGAACTCTACCTTCTCACTGTGCTGGACTTTAAGAGCCCAACGGAAACCAAGAAACAGCAGCCTTCTAAAAGCCATAATGGTCATCTCAAATAAAGGCTACTCCGCGACAGACTCTTACGCTACACCGGCATTCAGACCAGGATGTATCTAGCATCTAGGAAGAACTTCGGCAAGCTGACCGCCCCCAAACGGGGAAGAATACAGTTGCGGAGAGCTTGAAACGTGTCGTTGTGGCCCTCTCCCAAGTATGATTGTGAGGGGGGAAGGGGGAACTCAGCCCGTTGGATGCTAAACGAGCAATTTAAGCCCTGTGCTGCACTATGTAGCATACTTACTGAGGTATCAGTCTCAAGATTACTCAGTAGGATTTATTTCTGAGGAAACCAAGAGGATAATTTAATCTCAACAAGATGCGTGGTAAAACAAAGACGGTCCCTCTAAAATCATTTTCATTACCTCCCCCACATCGGAAATCACGAACCCTCTCCGGAGCATGCGCCTCACAAACTAGCCCTCTCAAGCACAGTTAAAAGCGGTTTATGAGTCTGAACCTTCGCGCCACGCGGAGCATTGTGGGAAAAGAGTGGCGCAACTGGACGGGATGACAAAACACGACAGGCGTGCTCGGTGGGCCTTGAGAAGGCAAAGGGAAGGGGTGGACTCGTACGGAAAGACGTAACGGGGTGTGTGGAGAGTTGGTGGCTGCGCTTGCGCGTAGAGCTAAAGCCGGCTTGAGTTGAGAGGTTGGCCGCTGGGCAAGGGAGGAGGGGTGATTGTTGTTGGAGCGGCAGCCGCAGAGGGTGGCGCGCGGACGCGGCGCCGGTTGGTATCGATTCCTCCCTCAGTCATAGTCACGCGATTCCTTTTCTCCTCCCTCCCCCTTCTTTTCCCTCCTCGGGCGCGCGCCCTTGTGTTCATTCGTTTGCTTCTCTCGGTCCTGTTGCTGCTTTTAATCCGGTGCGGACAAGACCATGGCGGAGGTAAGCAATATCTGGGGGTGCGGCGGTAGGATACGGACCATTTTTTATTTTGCATTTGTTTAATTTCTCTCTTTGCGTCCCAGGAGAGTAAGGAAGGCTCAGGTGTATGCTGCCATTCGACACGGTGCTCTTTTGGGGCACAAATGATTTGATGGCTTTTAGGAGAATGTGAGGGTGGACCTGCAAGGCAGAGAGGCCAGCTACTCAAGCAACGTAAAGTGTTGTAGTATTTCTTCTCTCCTTTCCCTCCCCTTTCTTCTCCCATAGTATTTCAAAAATCACGCCGCATCTGTCGTGTTAGAAAGGTGTGGTGGGCCGTATGTTCTGTGTAGCCTGCTTAAGGCCTTCAGTAGCCCTGGATTTGAACAATGATTTCCAAACCTGTTCCATTAAAAATTTGGATTTCATCAAAAGTAGGCAGAAGTCCAGTGGTACCTCAAACTCTAACATCATTTATCACAGCATGAGGTTTTGTGAGTCAGAGCTCATGATAATTGTCCATGAGGACTGGAATTTTAACTGTCAAGAACTTACATTGGGGTAAATTTTGTCAGTCTTTAAGGTGCTTTTGGATTTTTGTCTTGTTTTGCTGCTATAGATTAGCACTGCAACTACTTTTGATTTCTTCGCTGTCCTAGGATCTTTTCCTAGAAGTTTTTAGTAATGTCCCTTGCTGGCAGCATACACTGAAGTGTCCACTGCACCTCCACTTGGGGGAAACTTCTTCAAAACACCTGTTGTCGAAATTTCTTTTTGTAGAAGAGAATGTTGTAATGGTTTGACTTCTGCTGTTCTTTTGGTAGTTCAGTTATCACACCTCCGCAGTGTTTCTGGTTACTTTCATTTGAAGTTTGACAACCTGAAGCTATCTTCAATTAACGACCAAATTTGCTTAAATCCGAGGGTCTTTACAGGCCCAGTGACACCAGGTGGAAGCTGGTTTGGTGTAGTGGTTAAGTGTGTGGATTCTTATCTGGGAGAACCGGGTTTGATTCCCCACTCCTCCACTTGCACCTGCTAGCATGGCCTTGGGTCAGCCATAGCTCTGGCAGAGGTTGTCCTTGAAAGGGCAGCTGCTGTGAGAGCCCTCTCCAGCCCCACCCACCTCACAGGGTGTCTGTTGTGGGGGAGGAAGGTGAAGGAGATTGTGAGCCGCTCTGAGACTCTTCGGAGTGGAGGGCAGGATATAAATCCAATATCTTCTTCTTCTATGTTGCTGTACATGTTGTGTTTTAATTAATTATATCTAATGTTTTAACCTGACTGTAATCTGCCCTGAACCCATTCTGGGGAGGGTGGAATATAAATTCAGCTAATAAATAATAACCTGTTGGTATCGTCTTAACAAACTCTAAAACTGGAATGAGGCTGAGACTCATGGCACTGGTGAACCTTTTGGTGATCATTTATGTTGTGATGGAAAATCTGTTCCTGTTTTTAACTTGGGTATTACTAGAAGCAGGAATAAGGAAGATCTCCTGCCTCTTTTAAGTACCCACTATGTACAGTGGAGGATAATAAAAATGTGTGAATTGTACCTGCCATTGAATGATTTATATTTCTTCTTTTTTAGCAAGCCAATAGGGCTATTTTAATAACTGAGACCAGACAGCGTTTTGAGACAGAATACATCCCAGGTTGGTACTGTATTAAAATATAAGATGGCTTATAGCTGTTTCTGTGGGCAGAGTTGTACCATTATCCATAGATGTTGTGCTTTGAATGGGACTACTTCATTGTGCGGGGGGGGGGGGGGGGGGAAGGGGAGAGAATGTAGTTGTGTGAATTGAACTTTGATGTTTCCTTCTAATGTTTTGCTGTCCTTTTACTCTGATACTTTGCTTTTGCTTATCTTTTGGATGTAAAGCCCTTGACCTTGAGATTGTTGGTTTACCAATTGTACAGCAGAAGTTTTTACAAAAGAGAACGTGCTTTCTACAAGTGTAATTTTAAAAGTTGTATTGCAAAGCCAGCTGTTATATCAGGAAGAAGTGCAGTTGTGTAACAAAGTGCCTAAAAATTTGAGTCCACTGGCTCCTTTAAATCCAATAGAGTTTTAAGTCCAATAGAGTTTTATTCAAGATATAAGCCAGGGGTGGCCAAACTGAGCTCAGGAGCCACATGTGGCTCTCGAAGCCCTATCAGCCAGCTAGGAGAAGGCATTTCTCTCTTTAAATCACTTTTCCAAGCCAAGACAACCAGCTTGGAAAATGCATTTAAAGTTAAAGTTGCTCTTTCTTTCTACCTACCTGCTTACATCTGACATGTATGTTTTGCAGCACTAAAACATCTGATGTTTATTTTATGTGGCTCTTAACCAAGTTTGGCCACCTCTGGTATAAGCTTTCATGTGCATGCACCTCCACACCTCAGGTACATTAAAATGGAAGTTAACAGTCCATACATATAGGTAGAAGGTGAGCAGCAAATTAGTATATATACCATAATGAAGATGTTTAACAGATGTAAAGGCCAAACAAGAATAACAAGCTTAGTTTATATGATCATAATTTGTTTGGGTTTAATTCCAGGGGAAAACATAGTGAAGTAAATAAATATATCAAAATTGGAGATTGGTGGGTAAATGTATCCTTCTTAATTGTGGAATATTGAGAGTAATTAACCAAGACCTTGTTGCACTTCATCCATCTTGTCTCAAGCATGGAGGTAACTAACAGCATCCTTTTCTTTAAGATGGGACGATTTATTGTGCAGTGTTATGTCTTCTCTGACACAAAACCACATAAATATATTCCAATCTACTGTTGCAGGTTGTTGAATTACAAGTTATTCCAAAATTGAGAACAAAAACAAAATCCAGGACTTAACAGGATATTGGCTTGTTATCTCACTGCATATGCTAATCTCATTCAGCCCTTACATCTGTATTCTCACAAAAAAGGGCCATACATCTTTATTTTATTGTATTTCTTATTTAGAACAGTAGATTTGGAGTAGTGATTGTAATGTAATGCAGCAAATAGTATAAGTCTGGTGTGTGTGTGTTAATGTATATAAACTTAGCTTGAAGAAGAGTTGGTTTTTATACTCTGCTTTTCTCTACCTGAAAGAACTTCAAAGTGGCTTATAGAGAGCCAGTTTGATGTAGTGGTTAAGTGCACGGACTCTTATCTGGGAGAACCAGGTTTGATTCCCCACTCCTTCACTTGCTGCTGCTGGAATGGTCTTGGGTCAGCCATAGCTCTTGCAGAGTTGTCCTTGAAAGAGAAGCTTCTGCAAGAGCTCTCTAAGTCCGACTCACCTCACAGGGTGTCTATTGTGGGGGAAGAAGATAAAGGAGATTGTAAGCTGCTCTGAGACTTTGATTCAGAGAGAAGGGTGGGGTATAAATCTAAGGTTGTCTTCCTGTCTCCACAATGTATCCCCTGATAAGTAGGTGGGGCTGAAAGAGTTTTGAGAGAACTGTGACTGACCCAAGGTCACTCAACTGGCTTCATGTGAAGGAGTGGGGAATCAAACCCAGTTCTTCAGATTAGAGTCCACTGCTCTTAACCACTATACCATGCTGGCTCTCTCATTATTCCTGTTTGGTTCTTGTATCTGTTAAAACATTATTTTGTATTCTAATTTTCTGCTCACCCTCTATATACAGACTGGTAATTTCCATTTCAATATACCCAAAGAAATGTGCTTGCACACCTTGAATAAAACTTTGTTGGGCTTAAAGGTGCCACTGGACTTGAATTTTGCTCTTTTGCTTCAGACCAATATAGTTACCCACCTGAAAGTGCCTTAAATGCAGAGATTTCATGTTGGTCATTCATGTTAGCTGTTTTTTCAGCAGCAATTTTTCAGGTGCTTGCTATCAATTGCATGGTTAAAAGATTGCTCTATTTCAGGTGATCCATCATGGCATGTGCAAAGTCTTCACTAATTAGCTACTACTTAGTAAGAAGAAAGCTATGTGCTCTTATGTCCTGATTCTACTATTAGACAGCTGAACTGAGGAACTGCTTAGGTTGAAGGTGGCTGTTGGTTTCTTCCACCCATCTAATTTTGCAGATGCCCTGCAGGGATCCTCCAGTTGCAATTCATAACCAACTCATAGCCATCTGAATAAATCCCACCTGCTCACAAAATTATCATAGTAATGTGTTGCTTGTGGGAAAAAGCCACCTCTTAAAAGAGCTCAGTGATGTCTTGAGTTTATTTGGAACCAAGCCCCATTGATCTCAGTGGGGTATAATTTAGTAGAACTGCAGCCTAAAGCTTCCTTGCCTGGAAATTATTCTTATCAGTGACAGTAAGGCAAATGAATGTCTAAATGAGTGAAATAACTTCTGATATCTGGTACCTGTTTGGTATGTTGTTGAGAAACAGAAGGAGAATTGAAACTAAAAGATAAATTTCAATTTGTCAGGATTGTTTTTACATGAAAGAGTAATTAAGGTGCTGAAGTAGTAAATTATATGTGCAGTAAATAAACCTAGCTTTCTCTGCAAGATATTTGTTCTTAGTATTTCACTTGAATTGAGATTTTTAAAAAATCTGTTTGGGCCAAACCATTATTAAATTTTTGTGATCCGATTTATCTTCACACAGAAGTGTATGTTAGTAGTGCTTGGTTAGAACAGGAAAGTTGTGCATTATTATACCAACACATTTGTTTCTTTATTGTTGCCATATTAACAGCTGAAGTATTGTTAGAGATTCTGTCAGAGAAACTTGCTTTCTGTAGAGAATAAATGGAATGACCTCTCACTCTAATCATCTACCACTTCAGTAGCCTCCATGGCTATCATAATCAGGCTAAGAATTGTTCTTAATTCTCCTTTCTGCCATACATCTCATCTCTTTTGTTACCATGCATGTCTTTTGAAGAAAATTATGGGCCTTGTACCATGTGATTGTATAAGACTTCAGTAATCCAACTTCATGGGGAAGTATTTTGTGTGGGAGTGGGTTGTCTGTGGCATTGTGCATCATGGCTCTTCCCTGGGTTTTTGTTTTGTTTTTTGGTCTGGTCAACACCTCCCATTAGGCCCCAGCTTATAGCACTCTTGCTAGCTTCCTTAAGAGTCCTCTGCTGTTATCTCTTCCCCTCTGGTAAGTCTGCTCACCAAAACTTGTCTGGCTTGCCTTTCATATTGCTGTATCAGATTTTTAAAAAAGAAAGGGTGAAATTAATTTTTCACTTGCATTTTACTTAAACAATAAACACTGTTACTACTAAGTACATTAACTGGTTTTTAAATGATGTTAAATTTAAAGTTTTTATGGTTAAATTTAAAGTTTTATATTAATTATTATATATGTATGAAATGCTGTTAGCCGCCCTGAGCCTGCCTAGGCGGGAAGGGCGGGATACAAATAAAATTTTACTTACTTACTCTTGTGCAGAGAGAGAAAATAATCAGAGTGGAAATTGTAACTGGATTACTTTTTTTTTGCTGAAGGGAGAACGGAAGGCGCAGACTTTGCCAACGTTAAAATCCATGCACCTTGAATCAAGACTTGTTATAACCAAGGTCAATTAATTGACAAGATTTTTTATCTTGATAAATTGCAGTGAGAAATTAAATCACAATCGCTGATAGGTCTGGTGTCAGGTTGGGTAGGTCCCAGCTGCCAGTGCTCTTAGCCCCCCTCAGTCTGGCAAGCACTACTCATAATGCCCTCTCAGCCTCCTCCCTTCCTGTGGTGCCACAGATGGGATCCACAGCAAGTCCGTGCTTTGATTTGTACATGTTAAAAATCATTGTGCT
Organism: Heteronotia binoei; assembly: GCF_032191835.1. NCBI lineage: Eukaryota > Metazoa > Chordata > Lepidosauria > Squamata > Gekkonidae > Heteronotia > Heteronotia binoei. The sequence goes on from NC_083225.1 coordinate 69,904,554, forward strand.
TAATGCAACATTCACTAGTGTGAAAATTACAGCAGGTGTGCATATTTAATGATATGTAATATACAGTAGTCATTGTATCCAGCCCCTGGATATTTTTAAGGTCATTATGTGGACATATTAATTCCTTTAAACCTCTGCCAGCTTGAAAAAAATTCCAAACTCATTCTTCTTAATGATGAAATCCTCAGAATAATGTGCATAATCTGTTCCCTAATTAAAGTATTAAATATCACATGCTTTTGTAACGTCCAGATTGGATTTACCTAATGTGCTGCCTTTTGAAAATGGTGCAGAAAGCAGCAGAATGCTGATGGGGGCTCAGTACAAAAAACGCATTCAGCCTATTTGCTGTTTAGTAGGCTTTCTAGGCTTGATACAAAGTGCTGGTTCTGACCTCAAAAGCCCTAAATGACTACCATCTATAGTATTTGAATTGGTTTCATGTGTTTCTCCTAATGCTGTGAGGCTGGCTGTGCACCTCTGCTGTGGAAACCTGAGATGTAGGTTTGGGAGAGGCTCACACAAAGGCCTGCTTGGTGGCCACCCCTGAACTGTGGAACTCCCTGCTTCAAGAACCTATTTAAGCCCCTAGTATAATCATTCTGTTTTATTTGTTTTTTAACATGCCTTTTTAAGGTTTCTGTGTTGTAGGTTAGTGTATTTATGCAGTATTGTGTTTTGTTTGATTTTTTGTAAGCCATTATTAGGACTGCCAACAAGCCACAAGAGAAGTGTTCTGTTCTTTTAATAGAGACTTTATGTATGGAAATGCCCAATTGAAGCTCTTCATGTCACGGAAGTAAGTAACCTGTTAAAGGGACAGGAACCTTTTCTGCAGGCCTGTTGATAGTCCTAATTATGCGTGTATGTTGTCCTGTTTTTCTGTCTATAAATTACCTGCATAAGTATAAACCTGAATTCCTTTCTGATTTTTCTTTTAATGAAAGCTCCGACAAAGTCACTACTTATTACAGTACTTGGCTTGGAAGTGCCTGAGGACACTTGGTGATCGGACTATCCCATATGAAGCTGCTGTTCACTCCATTTTCTGGTTGGTTGTGGGAAATCAGCTCTGCATTAAGGTGGCGTTTTTCATGCTTGTGTGAACAGAAGTTCTCCGGCCTGCCACCCAGATGCCATTGTAGGTGGTACCAGATAGGCCTCAAGAGTTGATGTCATGTCACAAAAGGGTGCTACCCATAACTACTTTTGCTCAGGTAGAATTACTAGTAGGAACCTGCCCTTTTCCTTTTAGCACCTCTTTTGAACAGAAGGTGGATGCACCAAATGGATTCTGTGTTCCTTTGTCATAATCAACTTGTGGAGTTGAGGAATGGATGGTCGAGGCAGCCTATGTGCTCTAACAGTCCCACCATTTTTGAAGGGCAGTGGCTTAAGTGTGATGCTGCTTGCCTCCCCTCTTTATATGCAGTGAAAAGTGATTTTCACAAGTTACCTGAGATGTAAGTTTGGGAAAGGGGGTAAAAGCCTCTTCTCTCCCTTTTCCTGAAGTCTACTGTAATCAGATATCTTCTATTACATGTCAGTTGTCAATATGGAACATTTAATCTCTAATAATGATTGATATTAAGGTAACAGCATATGCCACTTTTATACAATAGTCTTAGAAATTTTCCTGTGGTAGCAACCGATTTAATTTTTTTCTGTCGCATCTATGAAATAAACTAGTTATTTTCATGTTAGTATTCTTTTCGTATATATGGATTTGCCCTTGGTGATTATCAATATTATAACCTTAAAGATATTTAAGTTGTTTTTAGAAAACTAAGAAAGGAAAATGTAAATGTCTTATCTTTCATTCATCTTGCTGCTTACACTTGAACTAAATTTCAGAAAAGTTTTGCAATGCCTAGTCTCCAAGTATTTTCCCTCATGTTGCAATTCATCTGCAGTTGAAAATAGTCCAGTGGCAGTTTTGTTAATGACTTCCATGAACATGGTTGAGAAATGTGTTAACTAGGTTGATACAGTTGCACTTGTTACTGTGTGTCTAATGAAGTAATAGGATATATGATTTGGAGATATGCATAGTTCTGAGTTAAAAGGGATTGAGTATTTTGACCTAGTTTGTAGGCCAAGTTCTTCATGGAAGCTGTAAGGCAGGGGTATCAAATATGTGACCCTGGTGGCCAAATCAGGTCCTTGGAGTGCTCCTATCAGGCCCCCGAGCAACTGGCTGTCATCTGCTTCCTTCTCCCTCTCGCTTCCTTCTGCATCACAGCTTGCTTTGCCAGGCTTGCTCAATTGCACAGGAGCCACAGAGTAAAACCTCTATTTTCTCCATTGACTGAGGCTCCTCCCTTGGGGAGGAAGGGGGGAGGGATAGCTTGCTTTGCCAGGCACAGCAGAGCTTCTGAGCCAAGCCTCTTTTCCTTCTATTGGCTGAGGCTCCTCCCCCTCCTGGTTTCCTAGGGAAGAAAGGAAAGAGCCAGAGCTTCCCATGGGAGAAATACAAAGAAAGCACTGTTAAGACCAAGTGCTAATATTTTAAGGATGTTTTAAGGTTTTTTTTTTTAAAAAAAATCTTTGTGTCCTTTATAAAGTTTATATCTCTGCTACTTAATCATGAATAGGTACACACATGGCCCGGCCCAACCTGACATGACTCAACCTGACAAAGTCTTATTTATGTCAGATTTGGCCCTCATAACAAATGAGTTTGACACCCCTGAGGCCTGTTTTGGCTGTACATCAATCCCTTTCCTTTCTCTCTCTGGGGCAGAGAAAAGGATCTGAGGACACAAGAATATATCCTTATCTCTTCCTGAGAGCATGGCACTCTTGCTTCTTCCATCTAAAAAGGTGTTTCTTGCCTTCTAAATGTCAGAAGCAGTTATAGAATGGACAAACTGGGTTAAGACATAAGACGTGATCAACAGTATCCCTGCATCTTATCTAACTTAGCCCTGCAGTGACGACTGGGAGAGATTTGGATCAGAGGCTGTCGGTTATTGACTGTTAATGTTACGCAGTCATGTTATTTAAATAAATACAATTGCAGTGTTTTTAATTTCTCCCTGCACTGTTTCTCCAAATTATTTTTATTCTTTCAGAGGTAAGGTCTTGTATTGCCTTTCCTGCTTGCAGTCATGGATTATAAGTTATGCTGTTTTTTGCTCATTCAGTTGTGACACAGATGTTCACAAAGGAATTGTTCAGACGGGTAGACTAATGCAACAAAACAGAAGTTTCCATTCAGTAGCACCTTTAAGATCAACAAAGTATTATTCTGGATGTAGGCTTTCATATGCATGCACTGACTTGGTTGGGCATGAACCTAAAAGTTTTGTTTCGAGGTGGGCCTTGAACCAAGGCCAGAACTGAACCAAAAGTACCCCAAACCAAACTGGCTAGTTCAGATCCCCTTTCAGCTGGGAGAATGGGGAGGGATCTCCCAGGAAGGGTTAAATGACTGGCATTTAATGCCTGTTGGTTTCACTCCCCCACCCTTTGAAGCTGGCAGCCATCTCAACCTAACAGTGGGGGAGGTGCACCCATCAGCTGTTAGGCTAAATGGCTCAACAGCTATTTCAGCCTAACAGCAGAGAGGCTGCACTCATCAGCTGTTAGGTTTAAATGATCCAAACAGCTGAATCAGACAAAAGTCTAGTGAATGTTTGGGGAAGGCACCTTTCCCCAAACATTAGTCCAGGGGCTCTAAACTGGGCCAAGTTCATGCCAGATTTTGCGTTGTGAACTGGTTCGTGCCCATCCCTACTTTGTTGGTTTTAAAGGTACAACTGGATTCAAACTTTGTTCCCATAAGAATCAATTTTTGAAAAATCAGGGAAAATTAATAGTCAATTGCTCTGAAAGCACCACACTATTTAGGTAGAGTGCTGAAGAATAGATGCTTTTGAGCTGTGGTGCTGGAGAAGACTCTTGAGAGTCCCTTGGACTGCAAGAAGGTCAAATCAATCAGTCCTAAGGTCAGATGCTGAAGCTGAAGCTCAAATACTTTGGCCACCAAATGAGAAGGGAGCACTCCCTGGAGAAGATCCTGATGCTAGGAAAGACTAGGCAAAGAAGGGATGGCAAAAGATGAGATGGCTGGACAGGGTTACTGATGTAACAAACACGAATTTGAGCAGACTTTGGAGGATGGTGGAAGACAGGAGGGCCTGGCGTGACTTCTTCCATAGGATCGCAAAGAGTTGGACTCGACTGTGCGACTGAACAACAAACAAAGATTTAGGTTACTTAAGAACTTCCAAATAAATGCTAGAGTAAGTTTATTTGGGTCCCACTGGTAATAGCTAATCTTGGCTGACCCCTGCCCCTGGGTTCGTGCATGTATTTGTCAGCAAGTTACAATGCAGTTGTGCTTTGTTGCTTGGTACTCATTGAATAGGAGAGAGGATTCAAGAGGGGTTTTTTTTTAGATTTGTGGGGAAACTTGAATTAAAATTGTTCATGGTCATTCAGTTCCAGATTTATCTTTTGCATAGGTTTTGTCAGAGTGGGTATTCTCAAAGTCCATAAACAGCTTGTGCTTCCAGAGTTACTTGTTGGCACAAACAACCTAAATTTTTACAGGCTTCATTTTAAAGAATTCTACATTTAAATTGATTTGGAATCAGGTGTATAATATTAATGTTGTGCTCCAAATGCTTGGAAAATAGGTGAGAATGAGCTGTGTGTAATTACTTTTAAATTTAAGGTTATTTAAATGTTTTACCTTGAAATACTGGCTTATAATTTTGAATATCAATTTTACATTTGTACATTATTATAAGTAACAGAAATGTTTGACAATTAGAGAGGGTTTACTGTATTTTTCAACATGGAATTCTTTTCTGAAACTTGCTTTTCTGAACCCTTTTTGAGCATCATAGGGTAAATCAAGATGATGTGCAATAATCAGCCATTTATAGCTTTCATTAGATGAGAGATTCATTGATTCATATTTACATAAACATACGTGATCTGATGTTTACCATGCTAATGGCGCTTCAATCCATACTAATGATACTAGATTATATAAATTTAGTGGATTACCTTCAACTCTTTTGGTGGTTTCCTGATGAAATAATTTGCCCACCTCCTATGTGCAAGATTATCTGTCTCTAAATACTGTGTTTCTATATTTTGGTGTTTGTTCTATTGGAATTTTCATGCACATTCTTAGTTTGTGGATTTTACATACCCTGGGGTGTAAAAAGAAAACTTCAAGGTCATTTGAACCAACACATTCGTTCCACACTGAAGGCTCTGATCTCTCTAGGGAATCCAACCAGCTTTTCAGCTGGTAAGAAACCAGTCCGCACCAAAGACCTCTTCTGGGAATTGCAGGACAGGGGCTCTAGTAAGGAAGGGAATGTGCGAGATTGAGTGTTACTGAGTGTTTCTGGATGGACCCATCCTGCTGTTATCCTTATGTACAGTCATCCTGTTATTTAGTGTTGTAAAAAATTGTAGAACAGGACCATCACGTCTTTGCTGTTCCTGGCATAGGTTCATCAAGTTAAGATTGTCTCCTTGTACTACCCCTTAAATTATTAGAAAACTTGCCTTATGTCCCAGATGCTCATGTTATATATTTTATTCATCAGAAAAATCAGATACATATGATTCAAGAGATGTGGAGAGATTGCAGCAAGATGATGCCTGGGTTGATAACTTTCTGCTATGGCGACATGATTCAGTGAATGAAACACTGAAGATGATTGATGAAAGCTTTCAGTGGAGGAAGGAATTTGCCGTTCATGGTAAGATGCCTGGAACCTAATTGCAAGTGTATCATTTTTACTGGAGTGCTTGCTACAACATAAGAACATAAGAGAAGCCATGTTGGATCAGGCCAATGGCCCATCCAATCCAACACTCTGTGTCACACAGCAGCCAAAAAAACCCCCAGGTGCCATCAGGCACTCCATCAGTGGGGTCAGGATACTGGAAGCCCTCCCACTGTTGCCCCTCCTAAGCACCAAGAATACAGAGAATCACTGCCCCAGACAGAGAGTTCCAACAATATGCTGTGGCTAATAGCCACTAATAGACCTCTGTTTCAAATGTTTATCCAATCCCCTCTTGAAGCTGTCTATGCTTGTAGCCACTGCCACCTCCTGTGGCAGTTAATTCCATGTGTTAATCACCCTTTGGACTAAGTACTTCCTTTTATTCTAACCTGACTGCTCAGCAATTTCATTGAGTGCCCACGAGTTCTTGTATTGTGAGAAAGAGAAGTACTACTTTCTCTACCTTCTCTATCCATGCATAATCTTGTAAACTTCTATGATGTCACCCCTCAGTCGACGTTTCTCCAAGCTAAAGAGCCCTACGCGTTAAACATTTATTCATAGGGAAAGTATTCCAACCCTTTAATCATTCTAGTTGCCCTTTTCTGCACTTTTTCCAATGCTATAATATCTTTTTTGAGGTGTGGTGAACAGAATTGTACACGGTACTCCAAATGAGGCCATACCATCGATTTGTACACGGGTATTATGATACTGGCTGATTTGTTTTTCACTCCCTTCCTAATAATTCCCAGCATAGCATTGGCCTTTTTTATTGCAATCGCACACTGTCACGACATTTTCAGTGAGTTACCTACCATGACCTCAAGATCTCTCTTGGTCAGTCTCTGCCAGTTCACACCCCATCAACTTGTATTTATAAAAGATTTTTGACCCCAATATTCATTGGTTTGGCCACATTGAACCTTATTTGCCATGTTGACACCCACTCACCCAGCCTCGACAGATTCCTTTGGAGTGGCTCACAATCCTCTCTGATTCTCACCACCCTGAACAATTTAGTGTTATCTGCAAACTTAGCCACTTCACTGCTTACTCCCAACTCCAAATCATTAATGAATAAGTTAAAAAGCATCAGACCAAGTATTGAACCCCATGGCACCCCACTGCTTACCACCGTTCACTGCAAAAATTTCCCATTTTCACTCTGTTTCCTATTAGCTGTCAAGTCTGATGTTTCAATAACGAGACCTTTTTGATAAAAAGTTTCTAGTTTATTGTAACATGTTGTTAGACTATAGAACGAGGTTGAGAGACTGGCGAGTATACAAACAAAGCAATCATATAAGGTGTACATCAAAGGAATTCTTAAGGGAGGGGCACACTATGCAAGGCACATTCACACATTGATGTTACTTTTTCGTTCTCAGGCTCAGGTCGTCCTTGAGCGTCTTCTTGGCACCACTTCCCCCCCACGCTCCTCTGAGAAGGCTCCACAATCTTGTTCCCATATTCCCATTTCAAAGCATTGCTACATAACAAAGGGAGGGAGTGGGGAGAGGAGAGTTCGAGCTAGCAGCATTGGCATACAGTGTGGTTTTTACCCAGGATCCTTTTCCTGAACCAAAGAAATTATCTAACTACACAGAGAATTACAGCAGACTTGACATTAGCCAAAAAAAAATGGCAGATTTATAAAAATTGCAGATTAAAAAAAAAATTGCAGATTTATACCGCATCCTTCTCCCTGAATCAGACTCAGAGCAGTTTACAATCTCCCATATCTTCTCCCCCCACAACAGACACCCTGTGAGGTGGGTGGGGCTGAGAGGGCTCTCACAGCAGCTGCCCTTTCAAGGACAACCTCTGCCAGAGCTATGGCTGACCCAAGGCCATTCCAGCAGGTGCAAGTGGAGGAATGGGGATTCAAACCCGGTTCTCCCAGATAAGAGTCCGCACACTTAACCACTACACCAAACTGGCTCTCTTGTTCTCTTACCCCATGACTCTTGAGCTTACTTAGGAGCCTTTGATGAGGAACTTATCAAAAGCTTTCTGGAAGTCAAGGTAAAGAATATCTATTGGGTCCCCTTTGTCCACATGTTTGGTCACCCTCTCAAAGAACAGGTTAGTGAGACAAGATCTTCCCTTACAGAACCCATGCTGAGTCTTCCTTAATAACTTTTGTCCATCAGCATATAAACTTATACATATTTCTCCTGGGTTACTGCAAAAACATTATATAATATAAGAAAAGCCATTCCTTGATCCAATTGAATTGCGTTATAAAATGAGAAAATGTATCCAGTCATTGCATCAAAAGGGAGGGCAAAGAGTTGAATACGTATAATAGTTTTGTGTATAGATATAGATCCCAATATATACAGAAGCAATATTACCATAAATCCTGTAGACCTGGTTAAGCATAAAAACTTAAGAACCCTGCTGGATCTAACCAACGGTCGATCTAGGCCAGCATCCTATCTTACGCAGCGACCAACCAGTTTCTCTGGAAGGCCAGCAGCAGGGCATAGAGGCTGAGACTTTCCCTGATCTTGCCTCCTGGCTCTGGAGTTCAGAGATTTAGTGCCTCTGTGGAGATTCCTTTCAGTTCCCATGGTTAGTAGCCATTGATAGTGTTTTCCTCCATGAATCAATCTAATGCTTTTTAAAAGCTATTTATTCCTGTGACCCTCACTATATCCTCTGGAAGTGAGTTCCACATTTTAATCATTCTCTGTAGTAGTAAAGTAGTTAAGCCAGACCAAAATTTTCTACTTGGAAATAATTCCTAATACTTAACTTTTTTCATGGATATCAACTTCCTTTGAAATGTTTAAGTGGTCCTGTTTTATTTAGTTCTTTTGGTAGTCTGAATCACTTTATATGGAACTGTGGGTTTATATTTTCATCTCTGCCTGTGTCTTTTCTGGCTCGCTTTAGTAGTATGCTCAAACCATATTTTTTGGTGCTACATGAATGCATTTGGCAGATAGAGTGTTGTTCCATGTTTGGCACCTTACTTTTTAGGACATGCTCAAGACATCGTTGCTAGATAGAGAACTGAGCATGAATCCTCTTTACATTTTTGGTTCACGTAACTCCAGATGACACGGAATTCGTGTCTTAGCGATCATTTTCAACTGATGGAAGGGCTGTCAGAAGAGAGGGTGATTTTCCACAGTTCTCCCTCCTCCCTCTTCACAGCCTCACATTGTGCCTAGTGCTGTTGCTGGGGGTCCTCTGAATTCTGGGGGTAATTGGCTACAGATAGAGAAGGGCCCGTTTTGGGATCTCATGACTGGTTAGATGCAATCACATTTTTTTTAATCCCTTCCCATGTTTCAGTGATTTGGGGATCTAAAATACTCTTGTACAGAAATGAGAAGGGCAGTTCTGTTTCTAAACTTTGTGATATAGAAGAAACTGTGCCCCCCCTTTTCGCAGCTCTTTCAACAAATATAGAATGCTTTCTATTTCACTTTGTATTTATTGTTGCAGCTATAGTATGATTGATGGAAACTACTTTTACAAATTTTGTCTTTCTACAGACTTGATAGAATCTTCACTTCCAAATTGGCTGTTTGAAATTGGCACCCTTTATCTGCATGGTTATGATAAGGAAGGCCATAAATTATGTAAGTCATATTTGCCATTTCATGTGCTTATTCCTTTGGGAAAAAACCACATTTTGTTAGAATAGAAAACTAAAACAAGCACCAAGAGTAATTGACTGTGGGGTCCTAAATTTATGGGCAGTGTTGAAATATATAAGAACAAATAATGAGATTTTATTATAAAGAAGCACCGGTTAAAAGAACTTCAGCAGGTTACAAAAGATCTTAAGATGCCTTCAGTATATGTAAGTTTGTAGATCTTTCTGAGGTCTGAATGTACTCATATTGATCTGACCTATATAGTTTTGACTTTAATATACTAAGTCCATCTTTTGCCTGATGATTGCAGTTTTCCTGCTGAAGTCTGAATCACTGATTTTTTAAACCAGGCTGCTTGATGGTACAATCCAATTACATTAGAATAAGTAAGTCTGATTCATTCACTGCAGTGGGAAGTGGGTTATGCTTGAGAGAGCTGCAGTTTCATTAGGAGTCTGGTGTTTGTTCAGATCATATGCAAATGGATACAAAAATTTTTTTGCCCAGTTTATAGCAGAAAGGTCCCTCCTAAAGGGGTTCAGTGAGCTTGGATTATCTGTGTCCTTCTCAGTATTTGTCATATGTTAAAGCAGTGTGTAATGTGACAAGGGAAATGTTTTTTATAGTTTCATATTTAATAATTTGGTTTTTTAACATTTTCATGTCATAATTTCAAATTGTATATTCTGCATTCTCGTTTGAGAATTTCTTTTAGAAAATATTGTTTAAAGAAAGTAATTAACAAACATGTTATGTTGTTGGGTTCCCCCTGATTAGTTTGGTTCAGAGTGAAACTGCATACAAAAGATGCTAAAACGCAGTTTGAGAAAAAGAAACTGGTAGCCTTTTGGCTAGAGCGCTATGCCAGGAGGGAACATGGGAAACCATTGACTGTAGTGTTTGATATGGCTGAAACTGGACTAAGTAACATGGTGAGCACTTTTTATTGTGTCTTTTTTGTTTGCATGTCTGGAAAATTGCTCTTTAGGTAGAAATTTCATGAACAGCCAATTTTTGCAAGCCCTTTATCTAAAGTACTACAGATGAGTTCATTTCCCAGTGGCATAAAACTCAGTGTTCTGGGTTAACCAGTTCAGAGATCACAGACTTAACTAGGTCTTCAGTAATGTTTAATAAAGCTAGACTAATTGAAGCACTTAAATAACAAAGTGACAGCAACCATAACCTCTGCTTTGCATCTGAATCCCACTGAAATTCCAGATTTTTTTAGTTTGTTCTCAGAACTCATCTGAGCACTTCACTAGCCCTGGGAAAAGAGCAAGCCCCTACTAGCTTCCAGCCATGTTACTGTATTCCAGAAGAGTTGCTTGCATCCTGACTGCACATTCTACGTTTACTTTTGGTGCCTCATTGTAAATTATGTACGATCATGAAGATCTGTGATCTGTCCTGTTTCAATACCCAAAGATCAATTAAATCCCACACAGTTTTTTCCAGTCCACAGTGTCATATACTTGTAAGTTGAAAGAGGGTTCAGCACACACAGGCAATTGCATATGTGCCTGAAGATAATACACTATCACTGTTACTGTGCTTAACCTTTAACAGTTTTTAAAGTTACTTATTAGTAGGTTTTAAATATTTTTGCTTAAATTGATAGACAGTGTGTTTTTTTCAGGACTTGGATTTTGTCCGGTACATCATTGGCTGTTTTAAAGTCTATTATCCTAATTTTCTCTGTAAGTATGATAGCATCATTTTACCACATGCCTAGAATATCAAGGAAAATATGTCAGAAAACAGGTTCCTTTATCCAAATATAGTATATCTAAAAATAACGAAACTAAAGTTCTAGAAAAAGCAAGGCTGGGTATGGGGTGGTAGCTTTCTTTTAGCTTGTATATATATGTTATATTTCTTGAGCAGGGTTGAAATTATTGTAGCTTTTTATGCTGCCTACCCATCTGTTGTCCTCTGAACACAACACCCAAGGTATCCTCATCACCAGAGAAACAAATTGGCCCCTAATGGCATAATACTTTACAGCCTGCTTGTGCACATGATTCATCATCAGTCAATTGCAGTTGGATTAAGTATCTCTGTTTCTGGGTCCGATCAGTCTGAATGCCTCAGTAGTCTCTTTCTTGCCCTGCACTTGAACTGCCAGTACCCAAATCCAGGCTGTTGATTGTGTCTGTAAAATGAGCAGCAAACATGTAAGAGTGGGAAAAGGGTGGCTCAGCTCTCTCTGAGAGGTAGCTTTGCTCATTCATTCATGCACAAAATGACTCCGTAGTATTTTGCAATCACAGTTCCTTCGATCAAGAGAAACTATTCTTCATAGGTGTCATGCCTGCAGCATAGCCTTGAAATATTACCTGTCACAAATGGATGGTTTCTCTACCTGTGCTTGGTTATCACCGTTTGCTTGATGCTTAAATCAAAGGTAATGATGCAGTAGGGAAAAAACCCTGCTAGGTTATTGCTGATGGCCTTGTTTAATCACAAGATGACTAACAGAACAGCAAAAACAAGATGGGTACCATGTTAGTCTGTAGCAGTAGAAAAGAGCAAGAACACCTTAAAAGACTAACAAAATTTGTGGCAGGGTATGAGCTTTCATGAGTCACTGCTCACATGTTCAGATATCTGCCTGTTGAATAACAGACACCAGTACAGTTGCCTTTACAGAGTTATACATATTTCTTGAAACAGTGATGGAACTTGAAACTATGGATGGAACCTAAAACATTAGATAACTAACATACATCTTCCTGCTGTCCTTCGGAGACAATGTTTGATTGATGTCCAGTGACCAGGAGAAAGTTGTATAGCCACTTCTATATACATTCTCCCGAAGAAGTACAACTGAAGGGAGTATTAATGAATTAAGCCCAGTACCATATGTTTTAATTTATTTATATCCAGGGCTTTTTTTGAGCATACGCAACACACAGCCATTAATGTCTAAACTGCTGGCAACAAAAGTGAGTACACCCCTAAGTACACCCTGTCACAAATTTTAACAGACAGCCATTCAGTGCAGTGGGGAGGGGGTGTATTTCCCCAAATAGTTCTGACTCCAGTTGGTTTGTTGATTCCCTGTAGGATGGCCATCTCCTGAATTATTCTGATAAGCCACCCATGTGTGCTAGCTAAACTTTGCATAAAAATGTACTGTGTCATGTTTATACTAGGGCTTTTCCAGTCCCATCTTCCCCCTAAAGAGTTACCTCTGAGATTGGTGTATGGTCCAGAGCAGCATGTAGTTTGTCTGACACTGGAATACTGTTGACTGGGAAGCTCCAATCAGTACTGGGCATCACCACAAAATGACTTTCAAAGGAAAAATACAAATGACACATGTTGAGAAGTTCCAAGCCTCCTTTTGAAATGCCTACTACACCGAGGAAGTGGAAGAAATTTGGGATATACTATTTGCTTTGGAGAAGAAGTGCTGTTTGGCTTTGGTTCCCAAGAAAGGCTACAGTGCTCCTTGTGTGGCTACAGTAAAAGGTTTTCAAGCCCAGGAAATTAAGAGAGGCTGTATCCCAAGCCAAAAGCATACAGCTGCAGTGTACAAGGATGAGATCAGTTTTTTCTAGTTAGTAAGTTGTTGGAGAATAACCTAAAGCCTCCCCGACCACCACCAATTTTCTGTTCCATTAAGACTTTTAAAATTTTATTTTATCACCAAAAGAGAAGTTGGTACCAGGCAATGCATCATCAGGCACTACGATGCCCCCAGAAGCTCTTTTGCCATCAATGGGCAGTCACCTTATGGTGACACTGCAGGGTTTTCAAGGCAAGAGAAATTCAGAGGTGGTTCGCCATTGCCTGCCTCTACATAGTGATTCGGGTATTCGTATTCTTTGGTCTCCTATCCAAGTACTAACAAGGGCTGACCCAACTTAACTACCAAAAACTGGGCTAGCCTGGGCTATCCTGGTCAGGGCAACCAGAGCTTGCTATTCTACATACAGTATGTCACAGAAGTGAGTACACCCCCACACATTTTGTAAATATTTTAAGTATATCTTTTCATGTGACAACACTGAAGAAATGACACTTGACTACAATGTAAAGTAGGGAGTCTACAGCTTGTATAACTGTAAATGTGCTGTCCCCTCAGAATTACGCAACACACAGCCATTAATGTCTAAACTGCTGGCAACAAAAGTGAGTACACCCCTAAGTGATAATGTCCAAATGGGGCTCACAGTGTCAATATTTTGTGTGGCCACTGCCTTAACCCTCTTGGGCATAGAGTTCACCAGAACTTCATGTCACATAGCTGGTGGATATTAGAGACGTTGCGCACCTCCATCTTCCGTTTCAGACTGCCCCACAGATGCTCAATAGGGTTTAGGTCTGGAGACTTGCTTGTACTCCTCACCTGTTTGCCACCACACATGCTTGACACCATCTGAACCATCTGCAGGGCTGTCGTCCCAGAAGGAAGCCTCTTCTAAAGACGATGCACAAGAAAGCCTGCAAACGGTTTGCTGCAGACAAGCAGACTAAGGACATGGATTTCTGGAACCATGTCCTGTGGTCCAATGAAACCAAGATAAACTTATTTGGTTTAGATGGTGTCAAGCGTGTGTGGCGGCAACCAAGTGAGGAGTACAAAGACAAGTGTGCCTTGCCTACAGTCAAGCATGGTGGTGAGAATGTCATGATCTGGGGCTCATGAGTGCTGCCGGCACTGGGGAGCTGCGGTTCATTGAGGGAACTATGAATGCCAACATGTACTGTGACATACTGAAGCGGTGCATGATCCCCTCCCTTCGGAGACTGGGCTTCAGGGTAGTATTCCAACATGATAACGACCCCAAACACACCTCCAAAATGACCAGTGCCTTGTTAAAGCTGAGAGTAAAGGTGATGGACTGGCCAAGCATGTCTCCAGACCTAAACCCTATTGAACATCTGTGGGGCATCTTGAAACGGAAGGTGGAGGTGCGCAAGGTCTCTAACATCCCCCAGCTACGTGATGTCATGGAGGAGTGGAAGAGGACTCCAGTGGCAACCTGTGAAGCTCTGGTGAACTCTATGCCCAAGAGAGTTAAGGTAGTGCTGGAAAATAATGGTGGCCACACAACATTGACACTTTGGGCCCCATTTGGACATTATCACTTAGGGGTGTACTCACTTTTGTTGCCAGCAGTTTAGACATTAACAGCTGTGTGTTGCATAATTCTGAGGGGACAGCACATTTACACTGTTATACAAGCTGTAGACTCACTACTTTACATTGTAGCCAAGTGTTATTTCTTCAGTGTTGTCACATGAAAAGATATACTTAAATATTTACAAAATGTGAGGGGGTGTACTCACTTCTGTGACATACTGTACATACTTGATGAATCTGTTTGCTTGCTTCACAGAGTTATCTGAGCAAAAAATGTTCTTCACTATAAAAAATGTTTAAACTCTGAAAGGGCAACAGGGCGAGTGTGAGCAAATACAGTGTATAAGTAATTTCCTGTAAAAGCCAAATAGTTGTAAAAATTAGCCTGAAAACTTGATCTAAATTGTGTTTCCCACTAATATTCATCCCTATAATTATGCATGTGCAAAGCTGCTTCCCCATTTGTTTTAATGGAAGGAGTGCCTAGAATTGTAATTAAGGTACTTCCTGTTCCACCAAGGTGAATATGCAAACTCGTGTGCTTATGCATTGATTGTAGAGTGCTGTCATATGCCACAAGCCACTTAAATCAGGATGTGTGCATGCCACAGGTAGATGTATGTAACCAACATGCAGCTGTCTCTCCTGTTACACTTCTCAAAATGCATCATCAGTGTTCAGCTCTGAAGTGTGTGGCTTTTACAAGCACATCCACTATGTACTGTAAATTCTAGATCTCTTCTTTATAGTTTCCATTCCCCATAACTACTGATAATGCACCAGCCAGCGCCTTACCATCCCTGATCGAGGCCGTAACAGGCAGGGCATTGGAGTACCCAACGCTTGTGATCCTGGGCAACTTCCTTGTCCATGCTGACGATGTGGCCTCTAGTTAGGCAATGGACCTAGTGTCATCTATGGTGACACTGGGACTCTCCCAATTCCTTACATCACCCACTCATCAGGTAGGGCACATTTGATCTTTGCGGCTGGGGTTTTGGTGGACGATATTACTGTGGAGGCGGTGCCATGGTAGGACCACTTTGCCCTCAAGGCTCATGTGGATGTTCCACCCCAAGCCTGTTTGGGCGGCGAGCTTGTTTCGGCTTGCCTGCAGAGTCTGATGGACCCTGATCGGTTCCAAATGGCTCTACGAGACCTCTGGCCCCCTGGCGACTCCCTTGATGATCTGGTTGAGTCCTGGCATGGCCAGCTCTCCAGAGTCATTGATGAGATCACACCTCGACGCCCTCTGCGCCCTTGCGTTAAGCTGGCCCTGTGGTATACCCCGGAGCTGCGACAGCTGAAATGAGGACTCAGATGGTTAGAGCGGGAATGGCAGCGTACTCGAGACGAAGCGACTAGAACATCTTGTAAAGAGTTTGAGGTCCTATAGATAGCAGTCGAAGCCACAAAGATTTACTTTGCAGCCAAGATTGCATCTGCAAATTCATGCTTGGCGCAGTTGTTTAGCACGATTCGGAATCTTACAACAGTGCCGCAAGGCAGGCCAAATGCTAGGGAATTAGAGATAGGCTGTGAGGCTTTTGCGGAATTTCTTTGCAGATAAGATTGTGTTGCTCCGCCACGACCTCCCTGCTGCATTGGATACAGTATGTAACTTGAGGCCCCATTTCTGTGTTCTGGTCCAGTTCTGGATCACTTCGACACACTCAGTTTGGAGGAAGTTGATAGAATCCTCTCTGCTGTACGCCCAACAGCTTGTTATCTGGACCCGTGCCCCTCCTGGCTAATTAAAGCTTGCCAGAGGGAGCTTAGATGTCCTATACAGGACATAGTAAATAGATTCCTCTTGGACTTTTTCCAACACCTCTTAAAGAGGCTGTGGTCTGCCCTCTTCTGAAAAGGCTACATCAGATCCGACTGAATTGACACATTACCGGCTGGTCACAAATTTGCCCTTTTTGGGCAAAATTATTGAGAGGGCAGTAGCGTTACAGTTGCAGTTTTCTGTGACACTTCTATCCTAGATCCCCACCAGTCTGGCTTTCACCCAGGCCATGGGACGGAGACAGTGCTGGTTGCCCTGGTGGATGATCTCCAACGGCATCTGAATCGAGGTGGTTCGGCTGTGCTGATGTTGTTAGACCTATCAGCTGCGTCCGATACGGTCGACCATCAGTTACTGACCTGCCGCCTCGCTGACGCGGGGATTCAGGGACTGGCCTTGCAATAGCTTTCCTCTTTCCTTGATGGTCAGGGACAAAGGGTGGCATTTGGGGGAGAACTGTCCCAGAGGCATCCACTTAATTGTGGGGTGCCACAGGGGGTGGTGCTCTCCCCAATATTGTTTAACATCTACATGCACCCCGTGCCAAGATTGCCCGGAGGTGTGGGCTGGGCTGTCACCAGTATGCTGATGACACCCAGCTCTATCTACTGATGGATGCATGGCCTGGTTGCGTCCCAGAAAATCTGGACCTAGTGTTGCAAGCTGTGGCAGGGTGGTTCAGGCTGAATAGGTTGAAGTTGAACCCAGCGAAGATAGAGGTCCTTTGCCTGAGCCGTGGTGGCCTGGGAAGGAAAATCCCCTCCCAGCTTTTGATGATGCGCCATTGGAAATGGCGTGCAAGGTCAAGAGCTTGGGGGTGCTACTGGAGCCTTCCTTGTCGATAGAAGCCCAGATAGCAGCCACTGCTAAATCCGCCTTTTTTCATCTTAGGCAGGCGAGGCACTTGGCCCCCTTCCTGGAGCGCGACGACCTGGCAACAGTGATCCATGCAACGGTCACCTCGAAGTTAGACTACTGTAATGCCCTCTACATGGGGCTTCCCCTGTGCCAAACCCGGAAACTGCAGCTAGTGCAGAACACGGCAGCCAGACTGTTATTGGGACTCTAAGTGGGAGCACATGCAGCTGAGGCTGCGGGAACTGCACTGGCTGCCAGTTGTGTGCCGGATTCGTTACAAGGTGCTGGTTATTACCTTTAAAGTCCTATATGGCCGAGGAGCTGCCTACCTTAGGGACCGTCTCTCCCCATATGTTCCCTAGAGGGTACTGAGATCTGGTTCACAAAATCTATTGACAATCCCTGGGCCGAAGGAGGCCAAACTGAAAGCTACAAGAGAAAAGTCCTTTTCAATTACAGCTTCCCACTGGTGGAATTACCAGAAGAGGTGCAGGCCTTGCAGAGCCTTACCCAGTTCCGCGTGGCTTGCAAGACTACCCTCTATCAGCTGGCTTTTTCTTAATGTGGAACCTATTGTACCGTCGCCACGTAAAATTATAAGTTGAGTAACATCAAGATTGTAGCACCAAACTAATGGTTGGAATTGAATTTGATGGTTTTAATTAGATGGTTTTAATGTAATAATATATATAAGTGAACCGTAATATGTAATTTTATTATATAACCAGTGTGCTTTTATTATTGTAATGTTTGTATTTTGTTATGCTATGTGAGCTGCCCTGAGCCTGCTTTGGCGGGGAGGGCAGATTACAAATTAAATATTATTATTATTGTATTCTTCTATGTGTGTTCATTCATACATATGCATGCATATATGCCTATATCTGAAAGTGGAAGAAGGCGTGTGTGTTTATGTCTTTGTTTAAAACAAATTAATTCTTAAATGAGTTTTCAACGCAGTATGTATTGCTTACTAACTAGTGAGAAGGGGGCAGTATGCATAAACTAACTGAGTTGGGAACTCTTTTCTTTTGTCATTGCAGCAAAAATTGTGATTTTTGAATTGCCCTGGATATTGAATGGTGAGTTTAAAAGTCTAATTTTCCAAGTAGATTGGCCATTTTCTGCTTGTGAAAGATACTTGCACTAGTTGAAAAAAATTGAGTGTTTTTTTGTTTTGTAAGTTTCCTCCCTCCCATTGCATATCCCCTCATCTCTCTCTCCTGGTTCTGGGGATCTGGGGGTTATGGGCTCTGACATGCTCCCCCAGTAGGTGGCAGTGGGAGAATAGAGGCTGGAAAGTTTGCTTCAGCTGTAAGAATTGTTCCATTTGCACTAAATAAAATCCAAGTCATAGGAAATTTTAACATCTACATGCGCCCCCTATTAAAATAGTTTTGCCTATTATTTGTTAGCACAGTACTCGCGGTTCATGTTTAAATACTCTGACATACATATATAGGTTTTATATATTGTATTGACTGTTTCAATTGTTTTAATTTTTTGTAAACATCATTGTAAGCTGCCCTGAGCCCTGCTATGCAGAAAAGGGCAGGCTAGAAATTCAATTAAATAAATGAATTAATAAATAACTGTGCATTGTGAACTGAGTAAAGGAAACTTTTTCCTACTTTATTTTTATCCAGCTGCTTTTAAGCTTGTGAAAACCTGGCTTGGTCCAGATGCAGTAGGTTTTCTGAAGACAGTCAGTAAGAATGATGTCCAGGAATATATCAGTGCTGAATATCTGCCACCTCATATGGGAGGAACTGTAAGTATATTACTGTGTCAGAACTTCTTAGTGCAATTCCTAATAATATTTTTTTGCAGATAATGTATGGAAGGGGCAGTGATAACCATACAACTGAGGTGGTCAGGTGTCCTATTATTCATGTCACTTGAAGATGATACATTCTGTCATTCAGTGCAAGGCACAGTCCACTGATGCAGGAGGCTCTTCTACTTGCAGGAGACACCTTGCAGCAGTAGAACAGGTTAAATGTAGCTGAGTAGAGTTGCAAGACACAGTATATTATCTTCATAGAGTGCAGGTAATTAATTTAACATTAGGATTGTGATAAAATGTACTTATTTTTAGCAAGGATGATTGCAACTCCTGTTAGGATGGATTTTTAAATTGGATATTATCCTCCCCACCTCCCTGTCAAACTGATTTTGAAGAATCCATTGATTGTGATCTGTAAAATCCCTTGGTATGCCCTGATATTTTGGGATTCCAGGAAGTGTATTAGAATGCTGAAGCAAACAAAAAATAACAGAACCACTTTTAAATGACTATATGCCCAAAACATTTCTTTTTTGCCACAGAATGGTAGTTTTGAAAGGGGTTTCTATTTCATAATGCAACAACAAATGGATGCAGATGTCCCTTGTTGTCTGGTTTTCAGGGGTTGTGGAAGTGTGCACCAAATTATTTTCCCCTTCATTGTTTGATCTTCAGTCACTGGGAATGTGGGGAAGAGTACCCTTTCTTGGTTAAGATTCTGTAAAATTTGGCGGAAAATCATTGGAGCAAACTCCTTTATTAGGTATAACAAATCCTTAATGGAAACATATGGTTGAATGACCACAGTCAACCCACTTCTACATAACTAGTAATAAAGCACTTACAAGTGCACTCGAATAAGTGGGGTGTGGTTATGAATGGAGTCCTGTCAAAGACATTCAGTAAATAGCTATTTCTATGTTGCTGTTATGCTTTCAGAAACCAAAGAGTATTTGATTAAGATCAGCAGTTATCTAAACTTAGCTTCTATATAGCTTTCCCTTTGTGCCCTACTTTACTGCTCTTCCTCAGGCTTTCCTACAAACCCAGTCCCATACTCAGTTTATCTTTTGATCACCTGATTTTCTTCCATCTAAGCTGAAAATCAGCAGTAGGTGGTGCATAGGCACATGTAGGCTTCAAACTAGGGAAGACAGGACCAGCTCATTTGAATGCTTCACATAGCCAGAGCTTCGCCTGTTTCTGAGGCAATAATTTCTGCTCTTGAAGAGGCAAGAACAGGGATTTAGCTCTTCAGGACTGGAAACCTCTCCAGTGAAAATATCAAGCAGCATTCTGGCTGCAAATCTCATTTGCTCTTGATGGCAAATTAAAAAAACAATATAAGGATTATTTTCCTTATTTGACATTTATGTAATAATGGAAAATGGTCAAATGCAAATCAAATGTGGTTTGGGGTGGAAGCCTTTGACCAAGGATACATGTATGTATTTGAAATTCGGACCTACTATCAATGGCAGGGTAAAATGTTTTGAATTATTTGTAATATTAATCTACAATCAGTAAGTAAACTGGATGTAACAATATTGTTATTTATTCAGTTTATTAATCACCCTATCCCAGCTTATGCCAGACTCAGGGCAATGTACAGAAGGAGGCATAATTCCATAAAACAAATGTTCAGAGCATTAAAATTCAATATAACAAATTGGATAAAAACTGAAGAAACCAGATTAAAAGAAGGCTGAGATCGCATCCCTGTACGTTTTCCAACCTAGTTCTGGACTACCTGGCCACTATCTGGGCAGGGGAGAGGGAACGTAAAGTCAGAAATTATGGGAAGGAGAAGAGAGGGTGCCAGCCACAGTAGAAAACCGTTGTTGTCCTCAACCAAAAGTCTGGTGGAACATCTCTGCCTTACAGGTCCTGTGGAATTGTTTAAGGTCCACCAAGTCTGGGCCAGGACCAAAAAGTCCCTGGCCCTGGTTGAGGATAGCCAGACATCTCTAGAGCCAGGGATCACCAGCAGGTTATTATCTGCAGAGCTTAAACCTCTCCTAGGCACATACTATTTTGCTTAAAATGTACAAATGAGATCCAAAATGGTTCTTAAAGTAGGTGTAGGATAGCACTTTTCTGCACTATTGGATAGATGGTGGTTCTACACCCTTGAACCATACTCTGATTTCCTCATGTCATAGGACACCTTCAAGTACAGTTACCCTCCACTGGTGGATGATGATTTTCAAACTCCATTGTGTGAAAACGGACCTATTACTAGTGAAGATGAAACTGAAAGCAAAGAAGAGATAGACATGGACAATAAGGAGAATGCAGATGCTAATGAAGAGCAAGGATCCAGTTCAAAAAAGGTATCTTTGAACTGAGGGGAACATATAAAACATGACAATCTTAAATGATTACTGTTAATCTAGAAAGCTGAATAAAGTATAAGGAGCAACTGTATGGTTTTTTCTTTTCCTTTCATAGTTAATCAACCCAGTCCTCAGGCTAAGTCATAAGCATGCTGAATAAACATGCTTAGAATGTTCTGTAAGTGATCTATAAAACTGCTTCTCATTTGCTGCCGAGCTACTTTAATTTGCACAGAATGCTGCCCTGGTTGGATAGCAGAAAGAAGTTTCTGCTTGTATGTCATTTTATTTTTCCTTTATTATCCCAATTTTTACTTTGAATGTTAAATCTGGGAGTGATTGACTAAGCCCTCTTGTCAGAATTCAAGTTCTGGTTCTGTAGTAGTCAGAGTATCCTTTTGAGCTACAGTGTGATTCTATCCTGTCAGAATTCAAGTTCTGGTTCTGTAGTAGTCAGAGTATCCTTTTGAGCTACAGTGTGATTCTATCCTGAACTTTGACTATGTCACTGTCTTCTGAGTAGCCATGTTGCGGTTGCTCTTGTCGCCATTTACTGTTGGTCTTAATCCTTCCAAAAATACTCATGCCCTACCTGCTTATACTGATGCCACGCTTTAGTCATTGAACTTGGTATCCACTGAGGTATACCTGTATCATTCACATGTTTTCCTCAATGGCTTGGCAATTGTTTCACCTGAGAGTACATATTCAAGATCTTTCATGTTTGTATTCACTGTACTGCAAGCACTGCTGCTGTGTCTGCTATGCTGCTCCTAGGCTATTAAATATGTCTGCTTCATCAGATGTTATACTTCTCATTTATGCACTATGGCTTCCACCACATTGTTCCTATTGGATACATTCCATCACACTTAAGCATGACTCAAGGCGAAGCTATGGTGGTGAGGGCAGTCGCTGTTCTCAATGCCTCCATTAAATTCTGTGGTCACAAATAAACTGATTATAATCTGAGGCAAAAATAGAAGAAAGAAAACACCTGACACCTATCCCAGACACTGAGTTGGCTAGGGTCAGGCTCCTTCTCCCATCCCCTCCCATTCAACCCACCCCACCTTGTATATGTTAATTACTTCCATTGTATTGAATTCATAAAACTGCCTTATATTGAATCTGACCCTCAGTCCATCAAAGTCCGTATTGTTTACTTGAACTCTTCAGGCAGTCTCCAAGGTCCGTCTTTCATATCACCTCCTACCTAGTCCTTCTAACTGGAGATGTTGGTGATTGAACCTGGCACCTTTTTATGCCAAGCAGATGCTCTGCCACTGAGCCACAGCCCCTCCCACTAGTATTTTGAGGATAGTGTTAAAAACAGAAGTGCACTTGGGTGCAGTGTTGAACTGGGAAGGAAAATTTGTTCACAGAAGTGTACATCCGTGTCCCTTCTCTATTTAATAACTTCCACTATATATGTCCCTGTCTCATTCCATGCACCTCATGCTTCATAATTGTGGGCAGGGAACTTGCAAGTTTTACAAAATAGACTGTTGGTCCTGAGGAAGAGTATGAAGTGTTAATGGAAAGGTGATACTGAAGAAATGAACCCTGGGTGGAAACATTTTCACTAATGATTATTGCCTTTTAATCAAAAGTAGACTAGAAAAAATATCATTGCATTTTACAATGAATAATCCTAAAATAAATAATAGTCTTGCCTAAAAAATGACATTGCTGTATAATTTAAAGTAATCTAGAGTGACTAGGTTTACTAGATAACTGGGAAACTAGTCTGAAGACTTAATGTAGATTCGAAACGGGGTTTCAGATTTGTGGAACTCAATGCAGGGCAGTCGTCATGTGTCAATACCAGCATCATGAACTAGTCCTTATTGGGATTATTTTTAGATTGGACATGAATTCTTGAGTTTTAATCTGACTTGAAATAAAGCCATAACTAAAATATCCAACTTTCTTCATCCAGCTAAATACCTTCTAAAAATCTTCAGTTGCTTTTTGGGTAGGTAGGTAGATCACAAATGTATGTGCACAGGTGCAATTTGTATAGTTCAAAATGCAATATTTGGAGCTTTGCAGAATTTGGAATATTTTTGAGATAGGGTAGAAAACAGGACAAAAGAAAGGAAGTAGGAAAGGACAAGAGCCATGGATACCTTATTTTTTAAATGTATCTTCCAGCTGTAGGAGGCTTAAAAGTATTGGCTTGAGGGCTGAAAGAAAGTGTTCAAAAATATGCCATTCATATTCTAGAAACACAGGGATACTTTGTTTTTATTATGAAATGATTAGTTACAGCTAATTACAGAAGTAAAGTCCATATATTATTTGCATTTCTTTTTATTGTTCAATTGTTTGCATTTGGTTAGACAAATCTCACAGACCAAATTGCCAAGCCAGAAGAGACTGATAAAGTGGATTCCAAAGCAAAAAATGCAAAGAAGGCACTAACAACTTTTAAAGGACTTTTATTGCACATCAGGTAAATGATACACAATAATAACATCTGCTTTTAAGGCATTTGTCATAGTTTTAATAGCTGGGCACATCTTACATCTATATCATTTAAAACTTATCAGGACTGAAAGGGCTATATACTTAATTTCTAAGAATGACTTAACTGTTATCGGATTCTGAGCTCTAATAACAAATACAACAAACCAAGATCTGGATACAATCTATTATCACTTCCTGTCTTGGCCTTTTGGATAAAAAGGTAACTCCACCTGTCAACTGTTGGGAGCAAACCTCACAGAAGTTCCCTTTCCCAGCAAGCAGATAGGAGAACAGCTCATTCTTTTCACTCTGTTTATTATAAGATAGGAATGTGGTCACTGCCAAAGTAAAGTTATGTGATACCATTTAACCAAAAGCAAATACAGATTTAGCAGATTGTTCCACTTTAATTAGTAGATTAATTTGCATAGTTCAGGAAATGCCTGTAAAATAATCTTCTGCTTCAATGTGTCAAAGTGTGTCTGTGACAATGAAAACTGCTAGGTGATCAAGTTCAATGAAATGTGTCTAAAGCTTCCTAATAAGTGATATGTACTGAAAATGTTCAGTGTTTTTTAAACTCCCAAGAGTTTCATTGGAACTGTAAACTATTTTTATACAAAATGAATATTTAAAGACGCGTGTTTGCTTATGAAAGCTTATACTCAAAATAAACCTTCGATGATCTTAAAGGTGCCACTGGACTCAGACTTTGTTCTGCTGATAAAATATGTGTATTATGATTTTGGCTAGGATTTTTTTTTGTAACACGAACTCCTTTGCATATTAGGCCATACTACCTGATGTAACCAATCCTCCAAGAGCTTACAGGGCTCCTAGTACAGGGCCTACTGTAAGCTCCAGAAGGATTGGCTACATCAGGGGTGTGTGGCCTAATATGCAAAGGAGTTCCTGCTACAAAAAAAGCCTTTGTTTTGGGAAAGCTGAAAATCTTACTTCCACATTATTGAGTTAAACTACATTTTCAGATCTGTAACTATGAGCAGGTTTTACTGTGTACCTGAAGATTACATTTATAAGGCAGATCTATTTGATCATGAATCCCTAATTTACCTATGTGCATCACATTAAAGTGTAATTCAAGACTTCCTCTAGTGTGCGTGTGTAAATCTAAGTAAATTGCTCATGTAAAATAAATGAGAGGTTCATTGCAAGAGCCATAGATGCTGCTTGCTTCTATTTTGAAAAGTAAGGATTCTCCATTGTTCCATGTGGTCTTGGTGGTGAGTCATGTCATGCTGCTTGAACATATGATGTATGACATTTTCAAAATCTTAGGCTGTTGAAAGTCTTTTAGGATTGGACGGTAAGGAGCAAGGGATATTCTCACAATGAGCAAATGTTCTAGAATCTGAAGATTTCTTCTGTGTCATTTTATGCTTTTTCTAGCTTTGTTTAATTGGTGTACATGATGTAATATGGATACCCACTTGCCTAGATGAATGTGTGGGAAAAAACCTTTTCCCCGAGGGTTCACCATTTCAATATTTGAGGGTTCCTGACTGAAACACACTATAAATAAAAATTGGATCCTAGGTTTAATCTCAGTTATCAGCTGAAAGTGAGAGGAAGGGCTTATGAAAGATATTGCTGTTGTTTCAAATAGGTAGTGCTAGATTAAATATACCAGTGGTGCATCTTAGTATCAAGCACCTTCAAAATATACTTACCCATGGGATCCTGTAGAAATGCAAGACAAAAGACCTTGTAGAAGCAATTTTCTCTTTCTCCCTGCATGCCTGAAAAATCTTCTGATTATTAGAGTTGAGGAAGAAGCTTTTATGAATGAACACACCATGACATGGAGGGGAGAAGCTACTGTGGAGGAAGAAACTGAACGAAATTGCTGCTGCCTCTGACCTTCCCCTGGAAGTGTTCCTACTGACTAGTGTCAGAAACATACACACACACACACACACATATATATTGTGTGTGTGTGTGTATGTGTGTGTGTATATATATATATTTGTAAAAGTAGCATATTTTTCAATACATCTTGAGATTCTAGAATACAATATAAGTTTCTCGTAATCAGTGGGTGAAAGTACAAAATGCTGTAAAGTGAAACTCCCAATAAAGACTGTTATGTGTGTGTAAAGTGCAATCAGGTTGCAACTGATTTATGGCAACACCAGCAAGGGGTTTTAAAAGCAAGTGAGGTGGAGTATTGTTGTATCTGCTGTCCTAAAATGTTTTTGCAAACTTATCCTTGGATTAAGGATCCAACTTAAAGCCTGATGTAACTGATAGACTGCTATAAATGCAACTTTTATTTTTTGGAAATGCCTGGGAGTTTGCAAGACCGCAGTGTAAAAACATTTCCCTGTGTTTATTTTCCATTAGTCCAGCAGAAGAACTGTATTTTGGGTCCAGAGAAACAGGGGAAAAGAAATGCTTGATTGTTCTAACAAATGTGACTAAAAATACAGTGGCATTTAAGGTAAATAACACTGTTTAAATAACATTCTGTTTATGTTGTATTCAATGTGGCTAAAAATACTTCATTTCTTTATTCAGAATATGCACAAGGATGGGCTATAACTGCAAATTTGTTGATGTTTTACATCTCAGTCTTTACCACTTAGAGGCATTTTCTAGTAGTTTCTTCAATTGTAGAATTTTTTTTCATTAACTTATTCATTTCCCTCATTTTATAGTGCTGCCTGTAGAACTTTAGAAAAATATTACAATTAGCGATTATTTGGAAAGAACGGGCAAAAAGGCTCCTTTCACCCCTTGCATCATTGAATTTTGATAGTTCAGACCAGAAGAAAGGAGATACTTCTGAAGAAGCCCTGGATCACCTGTAGGGTGCACACTTCTAAAGAGGCTTTATGCACAACATGCCATTCCTTAAGATCCTGTGCTGATAGGTAGTTCTCTGAGTAGATTAATTCTTTGTGGCCTTGATTTCAACTGCTGAATTTTAGGCCTGTTCTGGGGCAAAGATCCCATGAGAAAGAATCAGGAATTCCAATCTCTCCAGCTAGTCTAATTGCCTCCCCATTGTTAGCCTTTCCTGAACTTTAAGTAGTGTGAACTGAACAGATTGCTCTGAAAGTTTTTTTTTTAAATGTAAGTTTTCCCTACAGGCTAAGATAACGATATTAAAAAAACGTATTCTGACCAAAAATCAAGGCAGACAAAAGAGACAAATTGGAAATGAAATGCAGAACTTAAAGCAAAAAGCATAGTTTCTAGCTAACTAAATTTATAGGGATTCTCTGGTTTTAACGTTTGCTGTGAATGGAACAGGCTTTCCAGAGGTCATAGTTGTAAGCTGATAGAGGCCTCCTTTCTAATCCTTATTTTAGGAGTTCCATAAAAAGAGTGTGTCTTCAACTAATCAAAGTATGGGGGTTATGCAAATGTTTCTAACTCAAAGTATTATTTCTCCATGATCATGGGGATTTTGCACTTAGTACTTTCAGTGTTGTGTGCAGAGGTATTAAACAGGTAGAAATTTCCCTGCAATGGGTCATCAAGCATAAATAAGTTCTCCGTTGTCTTTTCCTAGACAGATGTGTGCCAAATCCAGGAAGTTTATATAATCTATGATCATTGCATGTGAAAGTAAAGTTTTGGACACAACAGCAAAAGAAGTGTTCATCACACTGCAAGGTGCACATAAAAAGTAACTTCAATTAGAATTCATTACTATGAAATACGGTGATTAGCTATTCACATATAACTCTTCTGAAAAATCCTCTGTCAGTATGAAAGGCAATACAAGTTTCTGAGGACAAATGGGAAACAGCTATCCCCCTTTTTAACTGGATCTAGCTGATTGAGCCACTAGTTATAAATTCACTTGGAATGAAGGTCCTTCATTTCTGAGTGTCCTTAAAATATTGGGAGTCATGTCAGACATTCCAAGTGGTGTAGTGGGAAACAAGCCTTAATTCAATATGTTTCTGGTATAATGTTGGAAGTCAGACTACCAAGTATGTATTAACAAATTAAGTCATTGAATAGGCAACCTGAGAGCGTAATTATGATTGCCCTATATTTAGGTGAGAACAACTGCTCCTGACAAGTACCGAGTAAAGCCAAGTAACAGCAGCTGTGAACCAGGCACATCACTTGATATAATAGTGTCTCTTCATGGTGGTAAGTGAGAAAACAAGTTTGTAAACAAGATTTCTTTGGTGCAATAAACAGTTCTGTGCTATTCTTCCTCCACCTTAATCCCATGTACTTGTACTAGGAGGGAAGTCGGATTGAAGCCACCTTTACATCACTGCCTCTGAGGGCCTGTTGTGATCTCTCAGTCTTTTACTCTTTTCTGCAGAGTGGATTGGAGAAGGGAATATAGGCTTGCTCTGAGTCACATTCCATATAGAGTCCAGTTTCACAATCGATTATATGCTGCTTTCTTCATTATTGGCCTACTTGCTGATCTTTAACTTCCATTTTTTTTCAAATACCCAAGTGGGTGGCTTCTGGCTTCCAAATATCAGTGATGCTGATGGAAATTCTGTGTTTTTTAAGTTTTTCACTGTTTGGACGTGCAGCTGTGGCCAGGTCTATTGCTTGACAATATAATTTACAAAGATTTCAAATAACCTGCTTATAGATGCACCTAAAGGAGGTGTAATTTCAGTTTTTTTTCTGATCTTGCCAAGACTGTATGGAAATATGCACTTTTTGTGTTATGGAACCTCATTGCATGTTTTATGGTACAATAATATTTTCAAGTGCGTTGGGAGCTAGCCTCTTGTGTTCGGAACAAAAAGTGTTATTCCTTTGTGAGTAATCACACTTTATTCTTCATTCCTGCAACCCAGTGCAAGATCCTAAGTAGAAAGAAATTCAGTCTCTTCTTTGAGTCATCAGTAGAAGTCATAGCCTTCTTATGATCTGTTAACTGGACAAAGTATCGGTTGTCAAGCTATTAAATGTACTCCATCTCTAAACTGTTCTCCCATCCTTCTTCATTTTTGCAAGTTAGCAGCTATTGCACCTCCTCTAGCAAGCTAGCAGTTTGTATCGCTTGTTAACTTTCCAAAATTTTCACATAGTTTATTAAATTTCACTACTGGTTAAATCGAATGAGGTGAGATTGATATATTACCAATAACTTTTGGACAGGCTGTACAGCTTCCCTGCAAGACCGCTTTTTGATTATGGCAGCAGAAATGGATCAGTGCTCTGGAACAGGAACTCAAGAGTTGGCTCAGTTTTGGAAGGAAGTTCCAAGAAACAAAGTGATGGAGCACAGGTAAGAATTTCCTGTTGACCTAGAGGATACCTTCAGATGACAGTGTAGCTTAAAATGTGGTCACACATGTGAATGCGTTCCGTATGTATTTTAGGAAGTGGTCAAATGTTGATTTGTTTCAGGAAGATGGAAATTTAGTGTGTACTTCAGCACTTCAGAATGGCACAGATAAAAACAATTAAAATGTAACTGGTGATTAGTATACATATTATGAGGTTCTAGTCAACTATTAGATAAACAAGCACTTGGGAAATTTTGCTGTTTAGACAGTTTCCAGTATGCACATAACTGATCCTCTCTGTCATGAGGCTATGGATTACTATTAAACAGAAAAGGAATTGCACAGAAAGGGCAACAGATGCTCCTCCTCACCACCTTGTTTCTTTGGGATGAAGCCTGTTGCATATTCTGTATTTGCCTGCAGATTCTGTAGTACTCTTTCCCCACTCTGCTATATACCCTGTTGGCTCCTTTTCATACACTGCAGGCTCTTCCTCCTAACTATGTTGGTTTGATTTTATCTCCTCCCCTAGCCAGCCCTTACCCAAGTAGCCAGTGTTAATGGTCCCTAGCCTGATATTGCCCACATTCTCTGCAGATCACCTTGCTGTTGTGCTAGTTGATTCCTCAGCAGCTTGTTATACAACCTGTGCAGATGTCCTGTGGTTCAAGAACTATTGCAGTAGATGGTACTCTTCTGTCTGCTCAGCCTGCAGAAGGGGGTGGGGAGAAGCAAAAATAAAGATTTCATCATTGAATATGTTGACTAGAAGAGAACCATGCAGTGGAAGAGGCTCAGAATAAGACAAATACTTGTACAGGCTCCCATAAGTGTACTAAGTATTACTGTTGTATCATTTTTATGTTTCAGATTAAGATGTCATGTTATAGAAAGCAACAAGCCTTCGACTTTAACAATAAATGAGAATGCCTTTAATGTTCCTGCAAAAACAAATGAAGATCTACACCTACAGGTAATTTTTGCACATATTGACTTATAGCTTGCATCTGGCATCAAAGGGTTTGCAGCCAATTGTAGCTTTTCAGGATCTCACTTTACTTCCTTCAGCAGTCAGTCCTAAGGTCAAGGCACCCTTCCGGAGAAGCATTCTGTTTCCTTCCCTAGCTAGCCCTTACCCAGCTAGTCAATATTGATGGTTCCTGGTGTGGTATTGCCCACATTCTATGCAGATCATCTTCTGTTGTGCTGGGTGCAACAAGCTGCCATAGGAAGACATTTCACAGAAGTATTTCATTTATATAATTGAAGCTGGGGAAGGAAAATTCTCCTGCAAGTGGGTCTAAATAAATCAAGTGCATATATTCAGCTAACATGCCACCTTTGTATCTGTCTACTGTAAACAAAAAGATGTAGAAAAGATGTAATGTAGGCTTTGTGGTGCAGGCTCTACTAAGGTTTCAATTCACTCTATTGCTGTGTTACTGCTAGTGCCTAAGAATTATTGTGGCCTTCTCATGTTAGTTTGGGGTATACAGAATATATTGTGTTGAAACTGACTGGCAAATTGCATTAGCATCACAGTTTTTTGGGGAGGGGGGAATAGCTGGGTCTGAGTGAGATAGTAGAATGATAGCACCTAACGGCAAATGGAAAGGGGGGGGAACAGATTCATAAGACTATATTAATCTGTGTACTTTCCTTTTTTTCCCCCCAGCTAAGACAAGTATTGCACAGTAATAAAAGACTTCAAGAACAGATGGATCGCTGTGTCTGGCTTCAGCAATTGACTATGGTGTTAGTGTTGCTTCTAGTTGCCAATGCTGCCTTTTGTTTCTACATGTTATGCACTCAGGGAAGGTAAATAGCAATGCCCTGTACAATAAATGCTGCCTATATAATTCAATGTGAGAGGAACTGATAGTGGTTGGATGAACTGTGAAACTGCCCAAAACGAGATCTGTATGGGCTTCCTTGGAAGCTGAAAATCACGAGACTGAGCCATGCTGTTCAACACAAATAGACCTTAATGGTTCAAGAGGAAGGGGAAAAATAAGATATTAAAGTAGTCAGTTTCACTGGACACTGTAAGAATTTAGATCTAAAGACATTTTATAACTTAACAGGTTTATTTCTGTCATGCAAATTACATAACATGTATCAAAACTTAATTATATACAAAAAATGTAACATTTCTCTTCACATGCATGTGAAATGAGAATTACTTATATTTGTATATAAAGTGTATGGGTGTACATAATATGCAGTGATGCAGTTCAGAATGGAAGAACGGTGTGTGAGGGGGTCTTGTTCATATTTTCCAGAATTATTATAGCTATCTTATGCCAAATTATTTTCAGCCAATGTTAATCTTACAGCCATAGTTCCCCTGAAATGCTTGCCACAGTTCCAAAGATACCCGATTAAAAGCTTATACTAGTCAGACTAGTGTTGCACCATGAATCAATCGGTAGGATTACAACTCTGCTTTGTCAGAAATAGAGGCTTTGGGGCCTCAATATTCAACTTCATGGGGTGGGAGGAACAGTGATGAAGTGCTATTGGTTGTGTTGGGCTTGTCACATTGGTCTGCAAGGATTCTGTGGTTTGATATGGGTTTTGCTGGGCTTGTTGCTTCTCTTTGTATTCGGAGGCTTTTGGCCTGTAGTTGCTCATATGTTTTGTTATTCGTTTCTTTGATTTTCCCTCCTTAAACAATGGAGACAAATAGGATGGCTGAGGGCAACTTGTTCAGGGAAACCTGGATCTTTAGTGTTAACAGGCAGCATTAGGTCTCCTGCAACTTTTGTGTCAGGTGGTTAAAAAAACAGCCACTTCCACCTGAAGTCCACCATACAGGATAATGGAACCAGAATAATTTCTTTCTGAAGGGCCACATGTAATGGATAACAGTCTCATAACTCTTGGGCAGCAAATAGTGTCATAAATTGTTGTTTAGTTAAGCTTCAGATATTGGGCTGAATCTTACATGTTGGTAATGCTAAAGGTAGAGCTTTCCTACAGCACAACGATCCTTCTGCCAGCTTAAGAGGCTAGTATAAATATATTTTTGGACCTTTGCTCTAAGTAATGTGATATGAAAGAGAGAGCTGCAGGGACATTAAAGGCACTGTGAAAATAGTAGACATCACTTAAAAGAATTTCAGTGGTGGTCTAAAAGATACAGAAATTTGCCTGAGAAATGCAGAAATGCGAATAAACATTACTTTAACTATGGTCATGTCATTTGAAAATTTAAAAACTGTAAAATTGCTGCAGTGGTCTTTGACAACATTAAACCTTTTTAATTTGGTTGAGTTCAGGCAATGTATTAAATAAGTCATATCTGGAAATGCAATTCTGAGATCAGTTCGGAGTGCTCATTTCCCCTGAAGAATAACTGGAGTCATGATTTGCCCTCTGTACTACATTTGCAGTTCTGCTTCCAGTTAGAAGATCCTTTGCAAAAACAGTATCATTCCCAGTTTTTCCATTTCTCCACAAAGTGCCTCAACTGGATAGGACTATTCACTCTTCTGGGCTGTTGTCTCAGGTTTGTAAAAACTGATTAGTAGTTATTGATGTAAAGTTAAGCTGCAGTTCAGCACAGTAAAGCATATTGATATCATTACTGTTAAGTGTGCTTAATTGTATTGAATTGTGGCCTTAATGTGAAAAAGTTTTACTATATTCACTGCAGAATGAATATTCATTGCTGAGATTTAAACTGTATTTAAAATGGCCAAGAATAGTCTTAAGAACAAAACAAATATGTGGGTGAGAAAAAATGAATGCTTCTCCCCACCCCGCTTAATTCCTGATTATTATTCCAGGAATATTTTCTCAGCCAAGATTGGTCTGTATCAAGCTGGTGGGAAAAGGAATAACAGGTCTGAATATGAGAGAGAAAAACTGAGGGAGGCAAGCTCTGCACTAGTCACCTGGTTGCTTTTGCAGTGGGCCTTGTTACCCTCACTTTATGCTATTTGGAAAGGTTTGGATTTAAATGAACAGATCTGCTGTCATCACATCAGTTTGCAGCCATGATCGAGGATTATAATATTACACATTATAGACTTCTATAATGCAGGATGATCTCAGTGCAGTGCAACTGAGACTTCATGTAGGCATGATATATCTTTGTATTATTCTTGTTATGCTCATAGGGCTGTACTGATTTAGACTGAAGTCATAAGTTGTTGCAAGATTCTCAGCTATTTTGGATGGGTTCTCTTCTGTCCATTAAAAAGAGAAGCCAGTTCATGGTCTCATCAGATTTGAGATCTGAAAAGCCAATTGAAATTTTTTACAGTCTGTGTTAACATGTTAAAACTGAATAATGTTTCATTCCAGTCTCAAAATTGGACCTGTTTTTAAAAATGGTTATCACTTAATCTGAAGACTGACTTGCACTTTATTGAACACTTTCAAAAATATATTCCTAGTATCTATGCCAATAAATAGACTCAGTGTTCTGGTGCTTGAATATTTTCAGTATTTTATTACTGTATTCATATTTTCTATGTGTATTTGAGCAGATAATGTTTTCTATTTTAATATGTTATAGAAGAATAACTGCAATTTATGAAATAAAAAACTTGTAGTCACAAACTGAATTGTGTATTTTTTTTCCCTCAAGACTGTTACTTTCTTCTTGGAGAGAAAGTTTAGTTGAAGCATGTAATTTAGAATGGACAATTCAACTTCCTTATCTTCCTGTTGGTGAGTTATGTGTAGGTAAATTCAACTAACTCCAGTGAAATGAGTAACTACTAGAGTGTAGCAGCACACAGCCTTAGTGTATTGTTGCACCAATGACTAGATGTTGTCTGAATTTCTTGTCTGAATATATCTGAAAAAATACTTAATGGTGCTCGAGGGGTATATTTGGCTGATATTTGGAATTCTTGGAAATACTGGATATCAAGTATTAATTCTGAAAATATTTGGGAATATCCAAAAATATTCAGGTATGGCATTTTCTTCAATTTAATAAGGTTACAGGCAGGAGGCAGCTGTCCAGGCAATAGGAACACGTTAGGGGGAGCACTTCTGTGCCAAAATGGTTGCTCTTGCCTTTCTCATGAA
The DNA here is from genome assembly GCF_032191835.1 of Heteronotia binoei. Lineage (NCBI taxonomy): Eukaryota > Metazoa > Chordata > Lepidosauria > Squamata > Gekkonidae > Heteronotia > Heteronotia binoei. The sequence continues at coordinate 69,938,558 of NC_083225.1, forward strand.
GGACCCCCAACAAATATCACTGGTACAAGAAATGTTAGGAAAGTAGAGTATATTAATTTTTTAAAAAAAAAATAGATCGCACACAAGTACCTAAAACGAAACTCATGCGTGTTGTATTGCTGTTTTTCTTCTGCATGGGTTGGGAGGAACAGTGATGAAGTGCTGTTGGTTGTGTTGGACTTGTCACATTGGTTTGTGGCCCTGCAAGGATTCTCTGGTTTGATATTGGTTTTACTGGGTCTGTTGCTTCTGTTTACATTTCGAGGCTTTTGGCCTGTGGTTATTCATATGTTTTGTTATTGGTTTCCTTGATTTTCCCTCCTTAAGAAACAATGGAGACAAATAGGATGGCTGAGAGCACCTTGTTCAGGGAGAGCTGGATCTTTAGTGTTGGCAGACAGCATTAGGTCTCCTGCAACTTTTGTGTCAAGTGTTTGAAAAATCTGCCACTCCCACCTGAAGTCCCTCATACAGGATAATGGAACTGGAATAATTTCTGGAATCCCCCAAAATAAACCAAACTGGAAATGGCATTGGGGGACCAGAATACCCCCAAGTTACTAGTATTTTGGCCCTCCCAAAGTCCAGATCCACAAAATTTTAATGGAAACCACAACCTTTGACAGTGTGTCAGTTTTGTGAGAATCGGTTGCGGATCAACATGCTCATCGGGTCACTCATCAGGGTTAAAAGCCCAAAATATGCATTGTCTGTCATAGCTGTTCTCATGACAGTACCTTCATGGTTTTAGGATGATGTAGTGCAGTAATAAGCTTATTGGTATTACTTTATTAAATTTAGATCCTGCCTTTCAATCCCTAGAGCTGGGAGCCAGTGAGCTGTAGTAGTTCAGAGTGCTGGGCTATGATTTGGGAAGACCCAGGTTCAGATTCCCACTCTGCCATGAAAGCTCTCTTGGTGACCTTGAACTAGTGACATACTCAGCCTAACTTACCTCACAGCATTGTTGTGAGGCTAAAATGGGCCAGAATTATTTAAGTTGCTTTTGGTCACCACTGGGGAGAAAGATGGGGTGTGAAGTAATGGTATGGCATGCATAGGTTTGCAAATGGTCTTCCATCCAGGCATTTACCCGATTCAAACCCGCTTAATTCCAGCAACGTTTCATTATGGGCCTTCAGGATAGGCCTTCCTATAAATATATTCACATACTCTCTTAGAAGTTTTGTGGCCAAGGCCATAAGGCCAAGCATCCATCTATGTACAGTAAGTGGTGGTGGTGAGGTCCCAGTACAGCAAGGGATATGGTCACACCAGCTCTGCTGCTTGGTACAAATTGTTGCTAGAGAAATTAAATAAGAATATAAGCAAAATTTTCTTACCAAGCCTAAACTTTTTTTCACTGCTTAAAAGCATAAAATGTAGTTTATAGTTTAGCATATAAAATGTTAAATGTTCACAATTAAACAGTGCATCTACAGAAGTTGTAGTTGTTCCCTTCAGAGAAAGGTGGCGCTACAGACCTAGCCCCACCCACTACAGCATCTAAGGAATGTATAGTCTGCACTGACCTTGCAATGATCTTAGTCATGTGAAGTTGTCATAGTTACTGAAGTCAGTGGAGAACTTGGCATGTGAACAGTTTTACAGGGACCATCGTTGTGGATACCTTTTGATGTCTGCCTTTGCCAGGCCAACAAGGATGTACATGAAGATTTACCTCTTCTACTGTGGGAACTGTAATGTCTACTACATAAAGGAGAGGGGGGAAACAATGAACACGAGAATTAAAATAAATAATATTTTTATATGCTGATTTTATTTAGATATTTTAGCCACTTTTCTTCCCAAATGGTTTACAGTGGTGTTCTCCCTTCCATTATTTTATTCTCACAACAATTATCTTCCCATGGCAGACTGAGAACTTGAACCTGGATCTCCCAGATCCTGGTTTGATGCTCCACACTACACACTAGGGATGTGCACTCAGCATTTCCAAGCCAAATTAATATGCAAATCATGCCTTTTGAGGGTGATTCAAGCATTAGTTAAAATGAATCTGATTCTGTGATCTGATCTTGCTGATAAGAGAATCCTGAATTAATTCTTACTGGTACCCCTTGAATTACACACATTTGGCCTGTGTTGTGTGAGCTGCACTGGCTTCTGGTAGAGTATGATCAGATTCCAGGTGTTAGTTTTGACCTTTAAGGCCCTGAGTGGTCAGGGACCTACATACTTTCAGGACCACCTTGAAAATAAGAACTTAATGGTGGTCCCTAGCCTGAGAGAGATCCAGCTGTCCTCACCAACATCAGGGCTTTCAGCCCTAGCCCCTACCTGGTGCAACTCTGCTAGGTGATATCAATGCCTTGCAGGCTCTACTTCCTTTCCACAGGGCATATAAGGCAGAGATGTTCAACCAGGCATTTGGTTGATGCAGTGATGATACAGTGTGGCACACTCACATCCACCCCACCACATTATCTGTAAACCTCCTCCAGGAGGCACTGAAGAAATTATGTTCATGATGATGAACCACCACCATTATTCCCTTTGGGACCATTATAGTAAATGACAAATTCTAGGGTGCATTCAGTGTACTGGGGGGGAAGGGAGGTAAAGGCATCAAATTTGCAGCATAGCTGCTGGAGCCCCTCCCCAAAAGAACCCCAAAGTTTCAAAAAGTTTGGACTGGAGGGTCCAATTCTATGGGTATCCTAAGAGGGTGACCCAACCCTCTATTTCCAGTTGAGGGCGTAAGGCAGGCATACAAGTCCAGCAGATTCTCCCAGAGAGACTGTAGTAGAATGTGAGGTGTGGGAAAAAGAAATTAGAAAAGATATTGAAGAGCTAAGAGAAGATATAGAGGATCTCAGAAATGAGACTGTGGTGACATCGAAAAAAGTGCAAGAGGTGGAAGGGAGAGTGAAAGTACATGATTCCACCTTGTTAAAAATAAAAGAAAAAGTGGCAATTCATGACTGCAAATTGATGGAGACTCTGAAAGGAGTACCTGTGGATGAAGAAACTGATTTGAAAGAATATAAAATAAAAATGCAGAATTTTTGGAGGAAGATCTTGAAGGGACTAGAAACATGTATGACTATATGTATAGAGTGAACTCACTATATGCCAAAAAAAATAATCTACCAAGAGATGTGGTTATAAGATATATGACAAAAGAAATGGTGGGGGAAATTCATTTCTCTCACCATTATATAAGAAATAATTTGCTAAATACATGGATGAAATATAAGAAATATGGAGATGAGAGAAAACCGTTATGGATAGTGCCAGCAGAAGTAATAAAAATAACAGCTGGGACGGGTGAAGAAAAGTGGTTGTCATATAATCAACTATTAAAAATACAAAGTGGCAAAATAGAATTGAAAACTGCTGAAGAGCTGAATAATAAATATGATTGGTTCCAAATGCACAAATAAATAATGATATTAAAACGGAAGAAGAAATAAGAAAAGAGCAAACAGAAATGGAAAAAGTTCTGCTTGGAGACACTGAAAAATTAATTTCAAAACTATATAAATTACTTTTAAAATGGTCTACGGAAGATGAAGTAGTAAAATCTCAAATGATTAAGTGGGCAATTAATGTAAATAAACACAGATGGAAACTTGGGAATATTTGTGGAAGAACTCTATGAAGCTTTCGACGTGTCATAGTATTAAAGAGAACTGTTTTAAAATGATGTATAGATGGTATATGACTCCTAAAAAGTTGGCAAAGATGAACAATAAGATGCCAGACAGAGGTAGGAAATGTAAAAAACATGAAGGTTTTTTCTACCATATGTGGTGGACTTGTGAAAGAGCAAAAAAGTATTGGCAGATGATTCAACAAGAAATTTCTAGGATCTTGGGATATGAATTTAAGAAAATTGCAGAGACTTCTGTTGGGATTACAAATGGAAAAATTTCCAAAAGAAGATAGAACTGTAATTTGGTACTTGCTTTCAGCTGCTAGGACATTATATGCGCAGTTGTGGAAGCAAGAAAAAATACCAGAGAAATGGGATTGGATTGTAAAAGTTATGACATGGAGTGAAATGGACAAATTAACAAGAATTTTAAGAGACTATGACTTAGAAGTTCAGAAGATGCGTAGAAAAAGAGTGGAAAATAAAAGGAAATTGGGCAGTTTTTGATAATGATTAAGTCTTAGAAGGAAGAAGAATGAATTTTTTTATTATTAGTTAAGGGTACTTTTTAATATTAGTATTATAAGTAAATAACACCAGCGGGGGTCAAGTAACGGGGGAGGGGGGGTTAGAAAGTAATATATTGGATAGATAAAAAGTTATTAATGATGCAGGAATAAGATATTGTTACCATATGTTACTAAATAAAAAATTGTTTTAATTGAAAGTGAGGGGTGGGAGAGGGGGCATGTTTGCTAGGGTAGCTACAGAAGAAGAAGAAAAAATACAGATTTATACCCTGCCCTTTTCTCTGAATCAGAGACTCCGAGCGGTTTACAATCTCCTTTATCTTCTCCCCCCACAACAGACACCCTGTGAAGTGGCTGGGGCTGAGAGGGCTCTCACAGCAGCTTCCCTTTCAAGGACACCTTTGCCAGAGCTATGGCTAACCCAAGGCCATTCCAGCAGGTGCAAGTGGAGGAGTGGGGAATCAAACCCGGTTCTCCCAGATTAAGAGTCTTTAGATTAGATTAGATAATTTTATTTGTATCCCGCCCTCCCCGCCGAAGCAGGCTCAGGGCGGCTAACAATATCATACAAATTTCAATTATACAAAGAAAGCAAAAGACACAAAATTACATTTAAGCATTAAAATTCTGATTAAGTTTAAAAATTAGTTAATTAAGTTAATAAAAATGCTAATACTGTTCTTTTAGGATGGCGGTTATCATTAGCAATTTCTTTCTTCGTCAGCGAAAGCCAGTCGGAAGAGGAAGGTCTTCCACGCATTTAACCACTACACCAAACTGTCGTTCCTGTGTACCCAAACCCAACAGGACTTAAGGTCAGATCTGAGAAGCTATGAAGGAAGGGGTGGCATTTCTGCATGGGCAGCAGAACCAGTGCAATGTACTAGTGCTTAGCAGCAGAACCCAGTGCTAACCTACTGGTGCCCAGCACCAGAACCCACTGTCATTGCGGAAAATGCCAGGCCAGCTCAATAGGATTAATGCCCAGCATAGAATCCAAGTATGGGAGAGGGGTGTTGCAGGTCAGCAAAACCAGTGCAGTAGTGACTGCCAGCAACAGAACCCAGTGCCAACTTACTAATGCCCAGCAGCAGAACCCAGTTCCAATGAACATATGAAGCTGCCTTATACTGAATCAGACCTTTGGTCCATCAAAGTCAGTATTGTCTTCTCAGACTGGCAGCGGCTCTCCAGGGTCTCCATTGTAGCAAAAGGCAACTCAACTTTACTGGGCTTCTCTGTATTGGGCTGGCCTTGGTGCTTGCCCACCATGCACTTTTGAGTTTCTACCGGACTTCTACTGCCCTTATTCCTGCCAAATTAAATTTCAAATCAAGCTGGGATTTGCTGGTGGGACATTGGTTATTTCTGCTGCTGCCACATTGGCACTGGGTTCTACTGTTCGGAGCTGGAAAAATCAGGATTCCCAAATTTCACCCAAATTCCAATATAATGCCAATATTGGAATTCAGGTTTTCAAGACAATACCAAATTTTTAAGGGTCCAAACACCCCCAAATCTGAGAAATACCAGGGTTTCTTTTCTTGCGCATCCCTGCACCACACTGGCTCTCAAAATGCTCATAAGAAACATTCAATTTAGAAATAGCTTCTTCTCTCCCTAACACCAACTCCCCTTTCCAAAAATTACTTCCAAGCTTTGACAGCTTGAAGCGAGTTGAACACCTGTTCTTCAAGCCCTGGGGAAAAAGTAAGAAATTGCTAGTGTCATTTCAACAAATACAGATGGCAGCTCACAAAGAAAGCACAAACAGAATGCCAAGATTTTCATTCATTCTTGCTAGCATGCCATGATTGACAAATTGCTCACAGGAGAAACAAATCCACCATAAATGGAATCTATTTTGTAAAAACTTACCTGAACAAGCATAGTGACAAGACTCCAGCTGAGAAGCATGGAAAGAGAGGCTTGGAAGCAGAAGGAACACTGCTTTGTCTATCCCAATGGAAATGCTAAATTACCTGATTGTTTCAGGATAAGGTGGTTGGTAGGAGGAGTAATGAAGTTGTAAGGGGAAAAAAACAACCTTGAGTAATTGTCATCTCCTCCTCTCATATGTTTCATATTCAAGGTCCTATGACAGATACTTCCTCAAATTATAATGATGAGCATTAAGAGAGGAAAAACAAGCTTGTCAACCTAGATTCTGAGAAGCTGCTGCCTCAAAGCATGCCTTGGGAATACAGACAGAAAAGTTGTACAAAGATGTTGCAGTTTTATGTGGTAGGAAACTGAGTGGTGGCATCCACTCCTATCATGGAAGGCAACAACTGAGACTTGTTCAGGCACGATAAAATCTACTACTACTAGCAAGGTGTAACAAAAGCACTCAGAAAGATATGAGGAGTTAGCAATCAAAAGGTTCCCAAGTTTTTGCAAGGAGGAAAGTCCTATTATCCTTCATATCCTTGTTTTACCTCCTACCTAGACTAGCTGGATGTTGTGTGGGTTTCTCTTTAACAAGCTTATATTTTTGTAAAGTTCATAACCCCTAAGACAGTTTAGCAATTGAAAATCAAAAATGGCACCCAGCATAGCTTCTCTTCTGAATTTTACAATTCTTGGAACATGGTATATGATTTATACTTGCATTTTATTTTATTACATTTATCTCCTGACATTTTTGGAACTCAGGCTGACATACATAAGTTCTTAGATGTTCTGCCATCCAGGCATTGACCATTTCTGGGGCTGCTGTTTTGTGCCTTCAGGCCATAAACTGAGGGCATACAGACATTCACAGAACCAAAGATATAGTGGCTTTGAACCTATCAAGCACAGGCAAAGCAATACAGTCCTCATAGAAGCAAATGTTCCTGCCTTGCCCTCTTGCTCCACCACCAGAACTTCCCCTCCCGGGGTTGGTGGAACAGCACTGAGGTAAAGATTTGCAATGCTGGGGGGGGATCTATGAAAATCATCACTTTTTGCTGGTGGAACAAGATGTACAACATACATACAACATGCTGTACAGTAATCACTGAAAGAAAGTTTATAAATACCAGCCCCTTCCCTTTGACTCTTATGCTAATGCAGAAAAATCTATGGTCAATACCTCAATAAAATGTCTTACATTCAATGGAAGAGTGTCCCATATTTGGAGAAAGTGGATTATATTTCAAGTACCTTTACAGCTTAATCATCTAAATATATTCTAGAAGGAGTGTGGGAGCAACAGCAGATTCAGTATCAACCATACCTGTTGGCAGTAGGGTATTTTTAAACAATCTTCATTGCATTGGTAGCAGATAGTGATACAGCTCGCCACTTCAATCCAGACATGAACTTCCAGAGTTCGTGAGCTGAGATCTTTAAGAGCTCTTGTGTACACAAACAACCAGTTATCACCCCACCCCTTAATTGTCCAGTACTATTTGCTTCAATGACTACATTAGTTGTTATGCTGAAATCTGCCACAGTGCAATATCAAGCAATGACTCACGTTTATGAATACAGACATTACAAATAACACCGCCTCTATAACTCACCTCAGACCTTATTACTTTTTAATGAAGACAATTCAGATTCTTAGCTTAAAATTGCTTTTTAAGGCAGAAAAAGTACATTCTATGGACGGAAGTCCTTCCATCCATAGAAACACTGTGCATGTCAACCCTAAAAAACTGTGTGTCAACCCGAGAGAGCAAGAGAGAGATCAAGGCAAAAAACAAAATCCAAATCTTTGCTCCAGCTCCATCTTGAATATAGCAAGGGGGGATATACACTTCTACTTGTTGTTCCTCTCCCCACCCCACAATATCGTAAACTGGAGACAATGTAGAGAAGTGGTTAGAGCACATTTCTTACATTTCTTCTTACTGAGCGTGAAGATTTGGAACCTTTTGCTTTATTAAAAAAAAGATGACTACGGTGAGAAGAGGAGTAGGTTTTTATACCCCAATTTTCTCTACCCTAAAGAGTCTCAAAGTGACTTATAATCACCTTCCCTTCCTTTCCCCACAACAGTCACCTTGTGAGGTAGGTGGGTGTGACGGAAAGCTAGGGGTTAACCAGAAACTGAAGACGCACAGGGCCTGCGTCAGGTGACCTGAGGGTGGGGGCAAAGTGCTCGGAGCTCTCAGGGAGGGAAAGTGGTTGAGTGACAGAAACTGCTGAGGCAGTCATTCAGTCAGTTGGTGTCTGACAGAGTTGGTGCCTGTCAGAAGTCTGTCAGAGTTGGAGCCTGAAAGAGACTGAGTGGGTCAGTTCGTGCCTGACCAAGGCTGAGAGGGCAGCTGATTCTGTGAAGGAGCTTGAGACAGTGGCGGGAAAGTCTTCCAGAGACTACAAGCTCAACAAAACCAGCCAAGAGGGCTGTGTGTGTGAGGAACAAGTGTGAGTCAGTCAAGACCTGGACAGTCACAGACACCTATATACATCTAGAAACTAGAACTAGAAAGGTGGTTAAGGGAGCAGATGTGGGTCTAAGAAGTCTGAAGGGCTGGTAGTGGTGGCTCCAGTCGACTAGTGAGACCTGGGCACATCATACCCAAGAGGCCAGCCTTTGCTAGAGGTGGAGAGAGCAAGATATAGGGAAACTGTGAACTGAAACTGAGAGACTTAAAGCAAGAAAAAGTTTGTGTAAAGCCTGAAACAACTGAACAACGTGTTAGCCTGTGTAAATATCTCCCATATCCCCAAGTTAAAGACTTTGTGTTATAATAAATCTGTGGTTTGAGTTAAAGTTCTCGAGAGCCTATATTTTTGGGGAAAACAAATAAAGCTGCTGTGGTCCCCTATGAAGTGAATTATATTTTCATCAGATAATAAAGTAAAATACCCCGAAGAGACTAAGAGAAAGAGATCCAGTGAAGCCGTGAGGCGGGCGCTGCTATAGTGGGGATGAGAGTTCTGAGAGAACCATGACTAGCCCAAGTTCATCCAGCAAGCTTCATGTGGAGGAGTGCAGAATTGAACCTGGTTCTCCAGACTAGAGTCTGCCATTCTTAACCAATTCATCATGCTGGAGACATTATACCAGTTTATAAAATTAAACTAGGGCTGGAGAAAATGGATATAGAGGGGTGTCTCTGCCCCCTAATATTGGAATTTGCATGCACCCAATGAAGTTGGTGTACAGTAGATTCAGGGTGCACAAAAGTAAGTCCTTCACTCAAGAAGTAATTAAATTGTGAATATTGCTTACAATAGGTGCAGTAATGACCACTAACACAGATGACTTTGAAAGGTATTAGATTCATGGAGGATAGATCCATCAGTGGTTGCTAGCCACAGTGAGTAAAGAGAACATCCCTATTCAGAGGGAGTAAACCCTCTCATGGATTGCTGCCTTGACGCAGCAAGAGGGCTTGCGCGGTTCAGTGAGGCTGTGGGCTATGCCATACAGGGCCACCCAAGATGGACAGGCCACAGCTGAGAACCCAGACAAAATGTGATCCACTGGAGAAAGAAATGGCAACCCACTCCAGTATCCTTGCCAAGAAAACCCTATGAACAGTAACAAAAGGCTAAAAGATATGGTGCTGGAATGAGCCCCTCAGGTCAGAAGGTGCTTGATCAGTTCCGCAGGGCCTGCAAGACCACCCTTTTTAAATTAGCTTATGAATAACTGAATTATACTCATAACGAAGAAAATCCGCCATCAGCATCAACTAGAAGAGCGTCAAGGATAGCGTTATAATATGTTTTAGTTAATTGTTTTAATCAGGTTTTTAAGGTCAATTAATGTTTAATGTTTCTAATGTAGCTGTTTTATTGTTGGTGCACCATTGGTCACCGTATTGTTAGCCGCCCTGAGCCTGCTTCGGCAGGGGAGGGCGGGGTACAAATAAAAATTTATTATTATTATTATTATTATATGCTACTGGGGAAGAGCGGCGGGCAAGTCCAGGTAACCACAGAAAGAGTGAAGTGGCTGGGCCAAAGCCGAAAGGATGCTCAGCTGTGGATGTGTCTGATGGTGAAAGAACTCTCCAATGCTGCAAAGAACAATACTGCATTGGAATGTAGAATGTAAGATCTATGAATCAAGGTAAGCTGGCTGTAGTCAAACAAGAGATGGCAAGACTGATCATCAACATCTTGGGAATCAGCAAACTAAAATGGACGGGAATGGGTGAATTCAGCTCCGAGGATCACTACATCTATTATTGTGGGCAAGAGTCCCGTAGAAGAAATGGTGTGGCCTTTATAGTTAACAAGAGAGTGAGGAAGGCAGTAATGGGATACAATCTCAAAAATGACAAAATGATCTCGGTCCGTATCCAAGGCAAACCATTCAATATCACAGTAATCAAAGTCTATGCCCAACCACTGATATAGAAGAGGCTGAAGTGGACCAGCTCTGTGAAGATCTACAACACCTTCTAGAATTAACACCAAAAAAAAGGTCCTCCTCATCATAGGAGACTGGAATGCCAACGTGGGAAGTCAAAAGGTAACCGGAACAACTGACAAGTTTGGCCTTGGAGAACAAAATTAAACCAGGCAAAGGCTAATAGAGTTTTCTCAAGAGAACAAGCTGGTCATAGCAAACACTCTGGAGTGTGAAGTCAAATGGGCCTTAGAAAACATTACTAACAACAAAGCGAGTGGAGATGACGGTATCCCAGTTGAGCTATTCAAAGTTCTAAAAGATGATGCTGTTAAAGTGATGCACACATTATGTCAAGAAATCTGGAAAACGCAACAGTGGCCACAGGATTGGAAAAGATCAGTTTATATTCCAATCTCAAAGAAGGGTAATGTCAAGGAATGTTCAAACTATCACACCATTGCACTCATTTCACATGCTAGCAAGGTCATGTTAAAGATCCTACAAGCTAGGCTTCACCAGTATGTCAATTGGGAACTACCAGAAGTTCAAGCTGGGTTTCAGAGAGCTAGAGGAACTAGAGATCAAATTGCCAACATTCGATGGATTATGGAGAAAGCACGGGAGTAACAGAAAAAAGTCTATTTCTATTTCATTGACTATGCTAAAGCCTTTGATTGTGTGGATCACAACAAACTGTGGCAAATCCTTAAAGAGATGGGAGTACCAGACCACCTCACATGTCTCCTGAGAAACCTGTATAAGAGTCAAGAAGCAACTGTCAGAACAGGATATGGAACAACTGATTGGTTTAGAATAGGAAAGGGAGTTCGACAAGGATGTATATTGTCACCCTGCTTATTTAATTTATACGCAGAGTACATCATATGGAATGCTGGCCTAGATAAAGCACAAGCCGAAATTAAGATTTCTGAGAAAAACATCAACAACCTCAGATATGCAGATGACACCACTCTAATGGCAGAAAGTGGGGAGGACCTAAAAAACCTCTTGTTGAGAGTGAAAGAGGGGAGCACAAAAGTAGGCTTGAAACTCAACATCAAAAAAGCTAAGATCATGGCATTCCAGCCCCATCACACTTTGGCAAATAGAAAGGGAAGACATGGAAGTAGTGACTTCACATTTCTGGGATCCAAGATCACTGCAGATGGTGACTGTAGCCATAAAATTAAAAGTTGTTTGCTCCTTGGGAGGACAGCTATGGTGGACCTGGACAGTGTAATAAAAAGTAGAGACATCACCCTGCCAACAAAAGTCCACACAGTCAAAGCGATGATATTCCCAGGAGTAATGTATGGCTGTGAGAGCTGGACCATAAGGAAGGCCAAGTGCAGAAGAAGAGATGCTTTTGAGCTGTGGTGCTGGAGAAGAATCTTTTTTTTTTTTTTTTCCCTATATATTCATCATTTATTGAAATTAGTATATGTAACAGATCCATAGTAATAATAAATATTTAACAATTAAACAAACAAAAAATTACGTAGTTCACAATTATCCACTCATCCAGCACCCTGTGACCCGTCACCCTTGTTGCCCATACTTATCTATCTCTGCCTATTGTATGCCTAATACTTGATATAGCTCTCTGGACCACCTTGGCCCCCACAGCCTAGAGGGAACTATGTTCAAATTCACATCCCGGACCCTGTAAATTATTGACAGCCGCCAAAAACGGTGCCCAAATGTCCTCGAATTGTTGTTGTTGCATCATTCGTCGGTAGACCAGCCTTTCATCCACCGCCAATCGCAGCATGTCCTCCAGCCATTGCGCTACGGTTCCTGAAAATTCCGTTCTCCACATCTGCATAATTATCCTCTTTGCCGTCATCAGTGCCCGAAATCCCCAATATCGCTGTGGGCGAGACAACACCCATGCTGACGGGAAGTAGTTTAAAAGAACTTGCATGGCTGTGAATCTGTGCTGACCTCCCAATACGCGGTTTATCCACCTGAGTATATCGCCCCAGAAATCAAGCAGCACCGGGCATGACCAAATCATGTGGCTTAGCCCCGCTTCACCTCCCTGGCATCGCCAACATGCTGGTGAAGTCAAGAGGTTAAATTTGTGTAGTCGAACAGGTGTCCAGTAAATACGGAAATGAATTTTTTGCTGAATTAATATCAAGCGTTGGTCTTTAGAAACTTTTCGGATCGCCCTGTTGATTGTGAACCATTGGAATGGTAGAATACTAAGGTTCAGTTCATCTGCCCATTTTACCCGTAATTCTTCAATTAACTGTTGTTGTTGCGTCCCATATCGAAAGTACGTGTACAGGGCTTGCACTGGATTATCTTGCTGCCATGTCCGCCTTAATACAGCTAAAAGGGATGGTGGATCAGGGGCAGCCAAGGCATCCGGACCCAGCAGCTGCGTCAGCGCCATCTTTATTTGGTAATAATGTAGCCATTGGTTAGATTCAAGATTATACTTGTCTTGAAGCTCCTTAAATGTCCAGAATTCTTCTCTGTTTGGGTCTCGTAGATAATCAAGAGTTGTTATCCCTTTTTCAATCCAACCCTTCCAAACCACTTGGCACCCTCCGATCCTCAATTCTGGGTTTCCCCAAAGAGTCATTGATCCATGTAAGAAGGCGTTAAAGCCTTGCTTGGACCCTATTAGCTGCCATAATCGCCTGGTGGCCTGAATTGCTGGAAGCAATACTTCCCCTTGGTAGTGCTTCGAACCCAAAACCTCTAGCGTAGAAAGAGGGGCCACTGTTGAAGCCTCGAGGGCCACCCAGTCTGGAGATTCCTTCCCTACATCTTGCCTCCACTTACTAACACTTGCCAACATATAGGCCCTATGGTATACACTTAAGTCTGGCATACCAAAGCCACCTTGATCAATTGGGAGCTGGAGCCTAGCCAAGGAAAGTCGTGGCCTTTTCCCTTCCCACAAGAAGTTTGTTATTAGAGTATTGACTCTTTTAAACCACTTCTGCGGAATATACTGATGGAGACCTCGGAGAACATAAAAGAAGCGGGGGAATGTAACCATCTTAAGGGCATTCACTTTACCCCACAATGACAATGGGATGGGTTTCCATCGGGTGAAGTCAGCTTGTGTTTTCTCCAGGAGCTTTCTAAAATTCATCCCCACTAAGTTTTGACTTCGATTGGGAATTTGTATTCCTAAGTATTGAATCGAGTCCTCCTGAAGTCTAAACCGCCTTCCAACTGCTGGAGAAGAATCTTGAGAGTCCCTTGGAATGCAGGAAAATCAAATCAGTCAGTCCTAAGGGAAATCAACCCAAACTGTTCCCTGGAAGGTCAGATGCTAAAGCTGAAGCTCAAATACTTTGGCCACCAAATGAGAAGGGAGCACTGCCTGGAGAAGATCCTGATGCTAGGAAAGACAGAAGGCAAAAGAAGAAGGGGTCAGCAAAAGATGAGATGGCTGGACAGTGTTACTGATGTTACGAACACAAATTTGAGCAGACTTTGGAGGATGGTGGAAGACCTGAGTGCCTGGCGTGACTTGGTCCATGGGGTCGCAATGAGTCGAACTCGACTGTGCAACTGAACAACAACAAAAAATCTTTGGTGTTAAGAGGAGAGTTTTATGGATACCATGGATCACCAAAAGGCCAAATAAGTGGGTTCTAGATCAAATCAAGCCTGAACTCCCCCTAGAAGCTAAAATGACTAAACTGAAACTATCATATTTTGTTCACATAATGAGAAGACAAGACTCACTGGAAAAGACAATAGTGTTAGGAAAAGCTGAAGGCAGCAGGAAAAGGGGAAGATCGCACACAAGATGGATTGAATTTCCAAAGGAAGCCATGACATTTGGTTTACAAGACTTGAGCAAGTGATAAGTTATTACCAAGCTGAATTACTAGTGAAGGAGATAATGTCAGAAAATTACCAGTGGGGTTTTTTATGCCAGTATAGGTATGAAATTGATATTGAATTGATAATGTCAGAATTAGTGTCAGTCCAAGCTGAATTCCAGAGTCCAATCCAAAGATCAGTTATTGAGAAAGCAGAGTCCAGTTTATTCGGGAAGCAAGATCCTCCAGTCCAAGGTCATTCAAGAGTGTAGGGAGGAAGACTCCAGAGTCAGAGTCGATAGCTAGTCCAAGTGTCACAGGAGCAGAGTTTCAGAGCTGTGATCATGGTGTCAAGGTTGGTGATTTCTTGGTTCCACAACATACAGACTCCCAGAGCTGGGTTGCGTTTGTTTTTTTTACAAATTAATTTTCTTTATTGAAGTATAATTAATAGTTACATTAACAATAATCAATATATAGTATTCCATAAAGAAGAAGAAGGTATTTATATCCCGCCCTATACTCTGAATCTCAGAGCGTTCACAATCTATTTACCTTCCCACCCCACAACAGACACCCTGTGTGGTAGGTGGGACTGAGAGAACTCTTACAGCAGCTTCCCTTTTCAAGGACAACTCCTATGAGAGCTATGGCTGACCCAAGACCATTCTAGCAGCTGCAAGTGGCGGAGTGAGGAATCAAACCTGGTTCTCCCAAATAAGAATCTGCGCACTTAACCACTATACCAAACTGGCTTATTTAGTTCATTTTTCTCATAAATATGAAAAATACTACTTAAAATTACAATTTAATAGATACATTTATATATAAAAGCCATCTAAACTGAACCAACTGTGAGATATATTAAAAACAAAATATTTGCATTAATATAAATATTAAATAATGTATGCAGTTTGGTCTATAAAAGTTAAAAATCCTAAATGTCCTGTCCTGCTAATATCAGACATCTATAGTAACCTTAGAAAGGTTG
Organism: Heteronotia binoei; assembly: GCF_032191835.1. Classification (NCBI taxonomy): domain Eukaryota; kingdom Metazoa; phylum Chordata; class Lepidosauria; order Squamata; family Gekkonidae; genus Heteronotia; species Heteronotia binoei. Next base: position 69,953,790 of record NC_083225.1, read on the forward strand.
TCAGCAAGCAGCTGGCAGTGGGGCAGGAGATGCGCACTCTGTCTTCTTATTTGTGGTTCCCTTCTGAGCCTCTGTCTTTGGTGTTCAAAGGGTGGGCTGGTCTCAATTAGCTGAGTCTCACTTGCTGCACTTGGGCAAAGTGCTGGTGGCTCTGGATCAGCTGCTGGCTGTGAGCCTTGATTAGACTGCAGCTCTTCATTTTGCATGGGCTGGTTATACAAAGTTCTTCATCACCTGAAAATTCTCCTGAGGAGTCCCCAGCAGTGCTTGTCTCAGACTGGCTCATGACAGATAACAGCCTTGACTACCCTTTCATAAAGTTTCACCATGTGAGGGTGGTGCTCTGACCAAGTGTAAAAATTTTACCTAAAGTAGTATCAAAATTTCATTTAAACCTGGACATATCCTTGCCTGCTTTTTCCTGCACCCATCATTGAGGCTAATTAAAAAACCCTGCACATTCTAGATGTAAAACGTTCACTTTTATTTTAAAGGAATACATGATTTCAGGAAAATGGCGCAATTGTTTGTTTGCTTTGCCGGCTGTTCTAGGGGAACACAGTATTAGCACAAGCCATTTCCAGATGGATTGTTTCAGCGATCAAGAAGACCTACTATCTGGCATCCATCCAAATGCCCTTTTTAAATTACAGCACATTCAACAAGAGCATACTTGGCTTCAGCCACACTTCAACATGATGTTCCATTGATGGAAGTTTGCAAGGCAGCCACTTGGTCATCTTTGGACATTTTCATCAAACAAGTCTGCTTGGTAGTCTCCCATGCAGGACTGCACAGGACAACAGTGATGAAAACAGGGTTGCACTTGCCTGTAATTGTTGTTTGTCAAGTTGTCACTGTGCAGGCACACATCCCTCCCTCCTTTCCCGCTGTGAGCAAAACATTTTTTTTTTCTTGCAGTCATTCTCATGGCAGCAGAATAGGAGAAACGAGGGAGTGTGCAGAACCCTTCCCTGGAGCATGTGACTGTTAGGCAGAAAATGGCTCTAGTGGCTTCAGATGGGATGGGTTTGTTCTGCTCTGTTGCACTGCTAGCTAAAAAGATTTCCAGTGGCTGGCCTCTATGTGTGCAGTACCCATGTGTGCCTGCACAGTGACAACAACGAACAACAGTTACAGGTAAGTGCAGCCCTGTTTTCTTAACTGCTACCCCTAACTGATTTTCTCAACTGAAGAATTCCATTTTGATCCCTGTCACTCAAGGTTCTCAGACCAGGTTACAGCAGTAACCATTTTTTCTCCATCACAGTCATTTCGGAGGTCATTTTCATAGGGTCACTATAAATCAGAAGCACAAAACATACACATGAACCTTTGAAACCCAGAGCTAGCAGCAACATTAGGGTAATGCCTTGGCTCCTGTGCGCTGCCCCTTGGCCCTTTAGGCAACTGGTTGCCCACTGTATGACAGGATGCTGGACTACATGGATTCAGAGGAATGTGGTTTTATAGGCACAGAAAGAGAATAATCTTATGATGTAGAAAGGAGTGATAGAAATTAGGGTGTCGAGCTCCTAGAATTCTGTGGCATGAGGAAATTTCTGTTCCAGAAACATGTAAAAGACTTTCTGAGATCACAGAACTCATTCTAAAAATACTTTGCGTCATGGTAGGATAGCCAAACTCCAGGCAAGGTCTGAAGATTTCCTGGAATTACAACTGATTTCTAGAATATAAACATCAGTTTCCCCTGGAGAAAATGACTGTTTGGGACAGTAGACTCTAGTACTGTAGCCCTGTAAGGTCCATCACCTCCCCAAAGCGTGCCCTCAGGCTCCACTCACAAAACTCCAGGATTTCCCCAGCGTGGAGCTGGCAGCCCTAGGCATTGAGCTTGGAAAGAAGACATGTGGGGGTGTGACGGAAAGCAATGGGTTAACCATAAGCTGAAGACACACAGGGCTGCGTCAGGTGACCTGAGGGTGGGGGGAAAGTGCTCAGAGCTCTCAGGGAGGGAAAGTAGTGGAGTGAGAGAAACTGCTGAGGCAGTGGTTCAGTCAGTTGGCTTCTGACAGAGAAGGTGCCTGTCAGAGAAGTCTGTCAGTGGGGACCTGACAGAGACTGAGAGGGTCAGTTCGAGCCTGCCAGAAGGGCTGAGAGGGCAGCTGATCCTGTGAAGGAGCTTGAGGCGGATGCGGGGAAGTCTTCCAGAGACTGCAAGCTCGACAAAACCAGCCAAGAGGGCTGTGTGTGTGTGAGTCAGTTAAGACCTGAACGGTCACAAACACCTATAGACGACTCTGAAGATCTAGTGAGGTGGTTGAGGGAGTGGATGTGGGTCTGAGACACCAAGAAGGGCTGAGAGGAGAGACTCCAGTCGAGGGGTGAGACTTGACACATCAATCCCAAGAGGCCAGACCTTGGCTAGAGGTGGAGAGTGAGTTATAAGGAAACTGTGAACTGTGTAACTGTGAAAGACTCAAAAGACAAAGTGAATGTAAAGCTTGAAACAACTGAGCAACGTGTTAGCCTGTGTAAATATCTCCCATATCCCCAAATTAAAACTTTGTGTTACAATAAATCTGTGGTTTAAGTTAAAGTTCTCAAGAGCCTATATTTTGTGGGAAGAACAAACAAAGCTGCTGTGGTCCCATCAAATAAACAAGTAAAATACCCCGAAAAGACTGAAATAAAGAGATCCAGTGAGGCCATGAGGCGGGCGCTGCTATAGGGGGACAGGTTGGACCAATTTATTTCATGAAGTAAAACACCATAAATGATGCATTACTGTACTCTTTCTCACAAATGATAAAAAGCAGAATAAGGAAAACTCATGGTTGGATTTTGAACACATATCTTCATCTCAGACCAAAAACAAATACAGAAGAAAGGTAGTGGGTATCATGGCAGACTAGAAGTTCTGGAAGTTTTATTAGGTTCAAATCCCTGGAAGTTCTGTTAGGTTCAAATCCCCCTGAAAGTTCTGTTAGGTTCAAATCCCTAAAGGTAAAAAGGATTTGAACCTAACAGAACTTCCAGGAGGTTTTTTTACTAATCGAATCCAACCTTTCGTTTTCTTCCTCTGATGAAAAGCTTCTTATGTGACCTTTCTCTGCCTGAAACCCTTAAGAGGCAGTGCTCAAGTGTACAGAGTTAAAGGAATCCATGGGATAAGGCAGCTTCATGTCACCTGAAATATACTTCTATTTATTTATAGATTTACTTACTGTATTTGTAGCCCACTCTCTTTTTTAGACTCAGACTGTATTACAGAATATGAAAGTATACAATCAGGCAGCATAAGACAATCAGTGAACAACATAATGTTATTAGGATTCAAACAATACAATCAGATACCGTAAAACAATGGATGATACTGTAGGACTAGGATTACAGAATTAATGCAAATAACAAATTGTCTAAGGCAAAGTGTGCTATAAACCAGAGGTCCCCAACATGGTGCCCAGAGGCACTGTGGTATCCTGGCACACATCAAGTGCTCTTAGGAAGTGGGCAGGATTAGGTGGGGTTTATGCCCCACAGGGCTTCTGATTGGCTGTGGAGATCAAAAGTCATCCTGTTAACAGAGGTTCTATCCTAAATGCTGAAGATTTATTATGAGAGTTATGCAGAATCTTGCTTCCTTACATTTTTTTTGTTGATTCTGCCTCCTGTGGAAGCCATTTTGTGGTTGTGACCAGCACCCTGTGTCAGAATTCAGAAGCTTCCCACAGGCTCAAAGGGCTGGGGACTCCAGCTATAAACAAGGCAGAAAGTGAAACTGCAAAGGTATATACTTTCCAAAGTCACACAACCGTTTAAGAGCCTGCACCGATAAAAAAGATATTTTGGAGTTTGTTCTTAGGATGATTTCCATGGCCTTCTTGTTTTCTTTGTTGTGTGGGCTGTTTCCATCTTTTTACTGCTCCCTGTAAGAGAAGAAATGAGGCAGCTTCTAAGCCCAACTGGTAGAGCTCAAGAGTTCTATGAAGCCAAGTATTCTGTAAAGGGGTCAGAGAGCAGAGTCCTTTACTTGGAGAAGAGCACTTGTAGTGCTATAAATGCAATGAAAGCAAAGAGTTCCACCTCCTTCAGAAACATATAATTCGTAAGACAATAAGAATGGAAGACAGAATAATTAATTAAGAAAAAGAAAAAACTCATTTTTTTAAAAACCCAGTCTACGGCTGAAGGCACTTGAACCATACATGTCCTGAAGGAATGCAACAATCCCTAAATTATCAACCTAAAGACAAAAGAGCCATGGTAAAAATGGTCTTGATGGCAAAAGAAGTTGCTGAAGCCACCTATCAAAAATTCCAACGTCACATCATATTCTTCAAGTGCCTCTAAAACAAACATACAAAATACTTTTGTATTTTAATCACAAAAAAAGTGGGATATGGCATTCTTACTCCACCTAGGGGTTGCCTTATTCAAGTTTCTTGAATCTAGGTAACCTAATTTGTATATTATGTAAAGTGTTTGTTAATTGTGTGGATCAAGCACACATAATTGTAGTGTTATCTACCAGTGTTTTTTTCATAGCCTCCTGTTAATTACTACAGAAAAGTAGGATTAGGATCATAGCAAACATCTTTACGTGATCTTTGGCTCATGCTAGGATTAGCACAAACTCTGTAGTGAGATGACAACAACTAGGGAGGAAGAGACAAAGATCAAAGAAGGCCCAGTGCCCTGTGTCCTCTGATTTTGTTGCCCCAGCAGTGTCTGGCTCTGTATATGTTCAGTTCATATGCAAGCAGAATTTCCCTTTAGCCTTTAGAGAAGTAGAAATACTCTCAGCTGAAGTAAGATTTGGGCTCCTGTTCTGTGCCTACAGTCTAATAGCACCTTGAGTCTCAGTGAGAAAGTCAGACTATAAAGTAAGTAAATAAATAAATAGGGCTAACTTCTAAATAAAGGTGCATACCTCATAGTGTTGTGTTGCCAAACTCCAAGTGGTGGCTGGCAATCTCCTGGGATCCTAAGTGAACTTGAATTTTAAGAGACTATGACTTAGAAGTTTTTAAGACAGAGTGGAAAAAGTTTAGAAGATATGTAGAAAAAGAGTGGAAAATAAAAGGACATTGGACAATTTTTGATAATGATTAAGTTTTAAAAAGAAGAATATAAATTTTTGTTTTAATAGTTAAGGGTACCTTTAAATATTTGCTTTTTAAGTAAATAACACTGGCGAGGGTCAAGTAACGGGGGAGGGGTGGGTAGAAAGTAATATATGGGGTAGATAAAAAGTTTTTAAAGATGTAAGATATGAATGTTACCAATAAAATTGTTTTAACCAATAATAAAAAAAGTGCTCTTGAGGTGACTGATCAGTTCCCCAGGAGAATATTTCTGCTTTGGAAATAAGGTTGCCGGGTCTAATTCAAGAAATATCTGGGGACTTTGGAGGTGGAGTCAGGAGACTTGGGGGTGGAGCCAGGAGCAAGGGCGTGACAAGCATGTTTGAACTCCGGAGTTCTGGCCATCACATCAGACTCCTCTTAAATGCCTTCCCTCCATTTGAAAAAAAATTGAGGATGGGGCACCTTCTTTGAAAGCTCATAGAATTAGACCTCCTGGTCCAGTGTTTTTGAAACTTGGGGGATTATTTTGAGGAGAAGCACCAGATGCTATGGTGAAAATTTGGGGCCTCTACCTAGCCCCCCTCCCAGAGCCCCAGATATCCATGGATTGATTCTCCATTATACCCTATGGGAACCAGTCTCCATAGGGAATAATGGAGTGCCCAGCAGACATTCCCCCACCCTGCTTTCTGATAACCTTGAAGCAGAAGGGAGGGCCTCTTAACTAGGGGTTCCCCTGCCCCCAACTGGTGTACTCTGATGTGGACTCCTCTGATGTTGATTCTGGATCCACATCAGGGGAGGATAAAGCCCCAGTAAAACCAAAGAGAATTCTTAAGAGCTACAATAGGAAGGATGGGGATAGGAGAACTGATGATTTTTTAGGACAGAGCCAGGTCCAAAGGAACTGCAAGAAGACTTAGTTGTAAATTTGTCGAACAGGTTACTGACAGTTGAGGAGTGTAGGGTGCTTAATAGAGGGCTGGGTTTTATGCCTGTACCTGATTACAACAGTTTTCAGACAAGAATTGATCTTTTTAATCCGAATGACCAAGCTTAAAAAATTGTTTGGCAATGATGAGGGCAACAGGGAAATGTTCTGCCCCAAATCCACATTTAATCCCTCTATTCAGGATCCAACAATTGTAACTTTTGAAAGTTTAATTTTGAGAGATGTTAAAAGGCTGGAAAGCAATTTAGAGCGACCTTGGAGTAATCTGCCTCGAGAGGAGGCTTTAGCTCTTAAAGGGCTGATACAGGATGATTCTATCATAGTGAAGCCCGCTGATAAGGGCGGGGCCATTGTGGTTTTGAACAATAATGACTTTCATCAAGAGATCCAACAAGGAACATTCAGAGATTGATTAAAATTGTCCTGAATGAAGCTGAAATGATTACATAATAAGTTACATAAATACTTATACAATGAATTTCCCAGAACTCCTTACCTTTACATCTTGCCTAAGATACATAAACAGATACTGAACAGTAATGACTATCATCAAGAGACTGAAAAGCAACTAGCTGTTACCACACATTATGAGTGCTTGATGAGTGATCCAACAAGGAACATTCAGAGATTGATTAAAATTGTCCTGAATGAAGCTGAAATGATTACATAATAAGTTACATAAATACTTATACAATGAATTTCCCAGGACTCCTTACCTTTACATCTTGCCTAAGATACATAAACAGATACTCCCACCACCAGGGAGACCAATTTTATCAGGCACAAACTCAGTGTTAGAACCCTTGATAAAGTATTTAGATTATTTTCCACAACACTTTGTCCTCAGAATGTGGTCTTTTACTAAAGACACAACTCAGTTTATTAACAACATTGAAGATTTATTGGTTCTTGAAGAGGCTGTCTTGATCACAGCAGATGTAAAATCACTCTTTACAATTATACCACATGAAGATGCAAGGTTGTTGGTTGAAGAAACTTTGGAGTTGAGGGAAATTAAAGAGCCCCCTACATATTTCCTTATGGAACTGCTAGGCATAATCCTGGATAAGAATTATTTCCAATATAGAGATTCTTTTTATTTGCAAGTGTCTGGGGTAGCGATGGGGTCAAGTTGTGCCCCTAGCATAGCAAATCTCTTTATGAACAAACTTGAGATGGAAAAAAATTTCAATGAAAATTGCAATCCTCTTTTGAAAGAGATAATTTTTACACCAGATTTATAGATGATTGTTTCTTTGTGATAAGCCACACAAAATATGTAGCAGAGCTCATGAACTGGATGAACACAATGCATGACAAGGTGGAATTTACTTACCAGGAAAGCACTAATGATGTACCTTTTTTAGATACAGTTGTGTACAAAACTACTGAGAATAAGTTGGCAACTAAAACCTACAGAAAGCCAACTGATAGGAATGCTTTATTACAGTATTCATCATTCCATCCACGTGCCTTGAAAAAGAATATACCATATGGCCAGTTTGTAAGGCTGAGAAGAAATAGTACCCTAATGTTTGATTATTCTGAGGATAGTGATAAGTTGGCATCTCATTTTGTTGGTAGAGGCTATCCAGAAAAATATGTTAGGATGGCTAGAAAAAGGGCTTCTAATCTAGATAGAACACAGTTACTAAAACAGAATCCCAGGATAAGTACTAGATTACAATGGGGACTAGAATTTAGCAGATTGTCTAGCAGAATTTGTAATGTGGTAAGGAAGCATTGGCACATTGTAAGTGATATTGGAGGTTGTGAAATGCCACCACAAATAGGGTTGCGTTGCACTTATTCCATCAGGGATAAATTGGTAAGCTCTAGAGAATACCAGTCAGTCAAGCATACTCTTAAAGGGCACTTTGCTTGTAAAAGGTGTGCAATTTGTCATTTATCTATGAATGTCAGAGTATTATTTTGCTGAAAAGACTAGACCATTTGGCCTAAATCATTACTCTACATGTGCTACCCACTGTGTTGTGTATTTGATCATCTGTGGCTGTGGCCTACAGTATGTTGGCAGCACTACTCGAACCCTTAGAGTACATATTCTGGAACACAGGAGCAGACTTAGGAACCATGTGATTGAAGCTCCTATGGTCAGCCATTTTATGCAAAAGAATCATGACTGTGAAGATTTTTGTTTTTTCACCTTATACAAATATGAACAAACAGATAGAAATGAAGACGTGCACAAGATCCTGCTGCAAAAAGAGGCATAGTGGATACACCAGTTGAATTGCATTTCTCCATATGGACTGAATATGACCAATGATTTGACATGAATGGTCTTCTTTATAATATTATGAGTGCTGTGCATATTTTGCCTGTGTGATAACATAATTTTGTATAAATTATGGGATTTGACATTCTTTGTATGGAATACTTTGTATGTTGTATCTGCTGTGATATAGTTTGTGGTGTTTGTGTCTTTTAGCATGTTACTTTACCTTTAAGAGGTTTGTGTAATGGCAGCTGTAAATGAGATGTTTGCCTTTTTAAACATGTTAGTTGCACCATTAGGGTGCACAAGAAGCCACATACTGAGCTGTAGCCGAGGTGAAATTGTTGCTGGAGATGCTCCGTGTTCCTCTTCTTTGAAAATTGTGTTAAAAATCTATATAATTGCATCAATATGTAAGTATGATGTAGTTTTTCACTGGAAGAGGGTTGGTGGTGTCTGAATGTCCTTCTGATATTTTTGTATAATATTTTCTTTTGTTAGTGGTCCCAGGTCTGATGAAGACTGGAAAGAAACAAGTACTTAATCGTTTGGCTTGTCACCACACTACTTTGGGACGTGAATATACATGTTTTGGACATTTGGACTGATTTCTATATACTTCTTAGTAAATTGGTCACAAGCTTGCATTTTTTGTTGTGTTACCCAACTGGGGATTGGCAACCCTATTTGGAAGGTAGATTCTATGGCAGGGGTAGGGAACGTTGGCTCTCCAGATGTTTTTTGCCCACAACTCCCATCAGCCCCAGCCAGCATGACCAATGGCTGGGACTTATGGGAGTTGTAGGCAAAAAAAAATCTAGAGAGCCAACGTTCCCTACCCCTGGTCTATGGCATTATACCAATGTACTCTCCACTCCCAAAAGCCACCCTCTTCAGGCTCCACCTCCAAAATCTCTAGTTATTCCCCAACCTGGCACTGTCGCTTTATTAACAGGGTTACCAACTCAAGCTTGGGAAACTCCTGGAGATTTGGGAGTGTGGCCTTGAGAGGGCAAAACCTATGGAGGGGAGGCAATTGAATGGGGAAAATGATGCCATACAGTCCACCCTACAAAGCTGCCATTTCCTCTAGATAGGGGTCGGTGGCAAACTGGTCAGGGTGTCAGTTTACCCGATGGCAAGTGGGCTCCTGATAAAGTGGACTCCCTTAAACATTAGACAATATGTTTAAAATGTTAATGTCTTTTTAGTAGCTTGAAAATATAATAGAAATCCCAGTATTAATACTGTAATGCAACTAATGCAACTAAAATTTACAGTAGATATTAAATATTTACATTTAATATCTACTGCATGCTGCCAGTAAAATGTACAATATATGTACACTGTAATTACTAAATATATATATACATTTATTTTGCAAAAGTTTTAATTGTACCTTTTCCCACTTATGTATTTTTTGAAAATTTTATTTCTTATAAAAATTAAATGATAGCCTTAAAGTTGTGGGTGGGTCCCCTTTGTCTCCTGGCAACCAATATTTTTAGACCCAGGCCACCACTGATAGGGGTGCGAGGCCATGCCTGGCAACCATCAGAAGGCTTGGAGGTCAGGGATAGGACATCCTGTGCACTGTGTTATCCCCAGAGAAGGGGAAAATAGCTTTAATAAGGGTTCCAGAAAAGAATAACTCAGGTCCTTGTAGGTCTACTTATACCAGGGTGGATCTCAGCAAGGATATTCCAAAATAAAATTATTTGGGCGGGAAGGGAGGGGAGAAGAGAGAATGTAAACACAAACAAATAGCTTTATTGTATACAAAATAATATAAAAAGAATAAAAACATAAAGAACCTACACTAAGCACCTGAGAACTAATTCCCTAAGAAACCACACACACAAACCAACAAGGGGGCATACTTATAAAAAGGTAGGAGAGAGGAAACTGGGAAGTTCTAGAGAAGGGAGATATGACATGAAATCCTGGGCTTGCGGTCTGGAGAGGTCCAGAGAGAACCTGACACACTTTTCACTGAGCTGGGATGTTCTTTTTTATAGGGAGGAGTCTCATAACTAGACATGAGAACCAACTTTTCCAGGAACATGATTGGTTCAAGATATTAAGCTTAAATTTAACTGGGCAGGAAGATTTAGGGAAATACCTGACATTCCATGGTGGAATGTCCAAGAACTGGGTGTGAATGATGGGTTTAAATGTCTTCATGATGGCTCATTGTAATGATCTGAACTTACATATGCGTTTCTTTAATTGTTGGAAAGTTGCAATAGAGGAAGAGGATGAAGCAGAGGGATGAGTGATTGGTGACTAGAGAGTGTGGGCAGAGCTAAGTAGTGTGTGGAGAGAGAGAGAAGAAGATGATATTGGATTTATATCCCACCCTCCACTCCGAAGAGTCTCAGAGCGGCTCACAATCTCCTTTACCTTCCTCCCCCACAACAGACACCCTGTGAGGTAGGTGGGGCTGGAGAGGGCTCTCACAGCAGCTGCCCTTTCAAGGACAACCTCTGCCAGAGCTATGGCTGACCCAAGGCCATGCTAGCAGGTGCAAGTGGAGGAGTGGGGAATCAAACCCGGTTCTCCCAGATAAGAGTCCGCACACTTAACCACTACACCAAACTGGTTCTCCAGAGAGAGATCAGCAATTAACTCTCAGCAGAGCGTTAGCTGTTTTGAGCGTCGGCCATTGTCAAACAGCAGCCTATAGAGTCTGAAATCACAGTCTTCTGGTTAGAAATCCATTTAGAGCTATGAAAGGGTTTAAAGTTTCTGAAGAAGAGATTGATAATACTAAGAGGACATATTAGTGACTAAAGAGAGTCAACCCTAGTACTGCCAAAAGTATAATAAGAGTGTGAGAGAAAGAAGCTGACAGAAACTTGAGTTTAAGAAGGAATTGAGAGAAGAGTGGTAGTGAAGTGAATGAGTGTGTCACCTCAGTTAGCAATTATTAATTTCCACTGAAATTATAAGTAGTTTTGCATCCTCAAACCAATACACTTCATACAAAACAAAGTTCCATTAAAACCTGGATTCATATATTAGTATAACGTAAGAGTCTTATACTCAGGGTTACATAGTCCAAAGAAGGGGTGTCAAACATGCGGCCTGGGGCTGAATCAGGCCCCCAGAGGGCTCCTATCAGGCCCCCAAGCAACTGGCTGTGGTCTGCTTCCTTCTCCCTCTCTCTTGCTTCTTTCTGCATCACAGCTTGCTTTGCCAGGCTTGCTCAATCACACAGGAGCTGTAGAGCAAACATTCTATTTTCTCCATTGACTGAGGCTCCTCCCTTGGAGAGGAAGGGGGGAGGGATAGCTTGCTTTGCCAGTCTCTCTCAATCGCACAGCAGAGCTACTGAGCCAAGACTGTCTTCCTTCTATTGGCTGAGGCTCCTCCCCCTCCTGGTTCCCCAGGGAAGGAAGGAAAGAGCCAGAGCTTCCTTTGCCCAGTTCCCTGAAGAAATACAAAGAAAGCACCTTTAAGACTAACAAGTGCTAATGTTTTTAAGCATGTTTTATTTTAAGCTTCTAAAAAATCTTTGTGTCCTTTATAAAGTTTCTATCTCTGCTACCTAATCTTAAATAGGTACACACATGGTCCGGCACAACATGACTCAGCCCGCAAGGTCTCATTATTGTCAGATCCAGCCCTCATAGCAAATGAGTTCGACACCCCTGCCTTAGAGCTTGGGCACAATTCAGTGGGGAAATTCAATTAAGTGTTTTGGGATTAAATTCCTGGTGGCAGCATTACATATATTGAGAGAAGTCATGACACTCATCAGATATTAGTCTTTATTAATGGTTGGATTAAATTAGCAATATTTAAGGGTTGCCCAGCTGTTCACATTGCTTTGATGAAGTATCCCTTGGAGCAAGGAAGATGATTGTATTGGGCATACCTTGGAGTTTAGCACTGAACGGTTTTTTTTTGTTCTTGAGAACAAGATGCCACTTAAGCTGGGGGGAGATTGCGCTTAAATTAGTTTCTTATTGCAACAAGGCCTTTCACAAAATGGTTGTCATGAAGTGGAGCTAATCTCAAAGGAGATGCAACATGGGCTGATGCATCACAAAACTCTGAACTGTTCCAAGCCATGCGTCCTCCCCTGACAGAGGGAGCTGCTTCTCAGTGGGTGCTCTCTTTAGACACAAAAGCAATATCCCTGAGCTTTTCTGAAGCAACTTCTGTATTGAGGAAGTAGATGAAAACCAGGGTCTACTCTGCTTTCTGGAAGAAATATTGCTTGGGCTTCCAAACCCAAATACATATGAAAGTTGAAGTCCCTAGATGAGAGAGGTCAGTTCTTTGCTATTGGGGGTAGGGACTGGAGCCCTGATATAGAGATTTTGCAACTTTTTAAAATGCCCATGATGTTGTTTCCAGTTTTCACCTGAAGTGATATCAGTGCACCAGTACAATGCTAGTGCACCCCCCCCCCATCCTCCTCCATTTACTCCTGCTGACACTTTATGTGCTAGTGGGCAGCAAATGGGATTGCTATAGCAGGAGACTTGGCAACCCTACTCAGTCTAGTAATTCTAGGTGGTACTAGGGAGTACTCTGAATCCCCCCTTTTTTTCCTGCTCCATCTCTGACTCTGGCTTTTATGCCCAAGACTCAAGAATCAAGCAGGCATCAGCACATGTGATGTTGGGAATTGCTGCTCTTAATTTTATGACTGAGTAATTATATTCTTAGCTAAACAGTTATATAAATACATGCCATATCTACATTCTATGTGCTACTGCCAGTAGATTATCATGTTTAAATTAAGCTTGTTGATTATTTGCTTAGTTGAGATGTTGCAAAGCAGAAGAAGAAAAGCAAGATTTCTTTTTGTATATGAAGAGGGAGAATATTTGAACAACTCTTGGTCCAATAGAGCCACATTTTAGCATTTTTAAGTGTCCCGTTGAATACAATGAGGAGAATTACAATAAATTTCATTCCCCAGTGGAAATCAGTGAGTGTTTAGTTTTGGCTAGATCAATTATGCCTATTTTCAGGTTCTGTTGTCCATGTCAAAATAAAGACCCAGAGCAGTTGCTTCCTTATTTGACTAATATACCAATATTTTGTAATGGCTGTAGTCTTGTTTGGAAGGAATCATTCATATGTTGCTGAAAAAAAATATGGAATGTGGCACGGCAGGGCTCAATTCTCCAATGGTATTTGAGTGCTTTAGTACTGGCTGTAATGCTTTCCTTTTTGATGGAAGAGAGAGAGAGATTTGCTGTTCATAACACCCCAAAGGATTAGCTGTGCAATCCTTAATGGATCTATACCCTTCTAACTTCACTGAAGTCAAAAGGCTTAGAAGGTTGAAACTCTGCTTGGAATGGCACTGTAAATATGCAAGAAATAGCATCCAATTAAACCAGCCACCATTTTAATGTTTCATGGTGTATTTTACGTTTGAAAGAACTGGGCAAAACTTTCCTATTTGAGTTATATTGAGGCTCCCAATAAGATTCCAGTCTGGTAACACCTTAGAAACCAACAAGATTTTGGAGGTACAAACTTTCAAGAGTCCAAGCTCCCTTTGTCGGATGTTCCCAGACAGTGGGAACTTAACATCATTAAGTCACAATAATAAAATCATTCAATGTAGTCTTAAAAATAGCTCCCAGATGGTGTCCATGAATCAAATTTTAAACCAGATTCTGGACTGTGTTGCCACCTTACATGCAGGTAGGGAGAAAACCAAAAGCCTGGCAGAACATCTCTGCTTTACAGGCCCTGAGGAATTACATTAAATCCTGCAGGGCCGTGGTGTTATTTTGCAGAGAGTTCCACCAGGTTGGAGCCAGACCAAAAAAGCCCTGACTCTGGTTGAGGACAGCCAGATGACTTGGGGGGGCAGCGATCACATGACACAAGCAGGGTTGCCATTGCCAACATCCAGGTGGCACCTGGAGATCTCGCTCTATTACAGCTGATCTCAAGTTGACCAAGACAAGTTTCCTGGAGAAAATGGCTGCATTGGAGGGTGGACTCTATGACATTATACCCTGCTGAGTTCTTCTCCGCTCCACAGGCTCCACTCCCAAAATCTCTAGCTATTTCCAAACCCAGAGTTGGCAACCCTAGACACAAGTCAGCTCAGGACAGGGCAATAGACAATGCTGGGGCACAGGGTTGGTGCCTGCTATCGAATCTGCAGCACCCCCTACCATGCCAGCCCAAAGCCCAGGCCATCCATTCTGGATTTGGAAGCAGCCTCTCTGGTGGCTTCTGGACTGCCTCCTGCTTCTCCAGCTGGTGCAGTTTGCACCCCTCCATTCAAGCAGTTGCTGTGATTGTGTTGTTTATTTCTTCTTCTGTGCTAACCACCTGTTTTCAGAGCCCATCTCACTGCTGCTGATGAGGAAACATGCTTCGGGGCTGCCACGGGGGAGGGAGGCTGCAGAAAGCCAGAAAGGAAGGCAGAGCGAACCTGGAAGCAACACAGGGACCTCCTATCCTGCCTGCTGCCCCATAACTCGCTGGATCCAGCTTGTGAACAGCCGAATGGAAGCTTTGCAGTTTGCAAGGTTCACAAAACACAGGCAGCTCTGGTTCTACAACCATGTCCTTGGCTCTGTTTGCAAGGTGAATTATTGTTGCCTTGTAAAGCCTTCAGTCAAAATGTTGTGAGGATAAAGTAGACGGGGGTATCTTTGTAGACTGCCCAGAAAAGGTGAAGTAGAAATGTTTGGTTTAATTTACGTTAATTTAATTGGCACATACCCCCTAGCACCCCAGTGCTCCTCCGGGGGAAAAATTCCTAGCTACGGAGTTGGGTCAGAAGTCCCTATGCAAAACAGCTACACAGGCTCACTTAGCGTGCCTGGCACAATATCCATAAGGGCTATGGATCCTTGGCATGCAAAGGAGCCATGTGAAGCTGCTCTGCGTGACTTGCAGCATAGCACAAATGAGGCACTGAAACTTTGCCAAGTTTTCTTTTTTAATCTTATGAGGAACATATTTAAATCATGCCCCAAACTTGTAAAACTAGCCATAAAAATTGAAGAGCTAGTAATTAGAGCTCTATAGCAGAGTGTTCCTTAGTTTTATAGAATCAGTTGAATATTCTGTGGACTGTAGGCCTAGTTCTGCCCACCCCCGGGAACTTTGAACCTGTGTTTCTCAAGCAACAGTTTTTCAGGCAACATGGACGGACAGGGCCCCTCTTCTGAAATAGGGTTTTCAAAAGGGAACTGTGATATTGCACTGGAGCCTGTTATTCATCAAAATGTTACTGACCATGCTTAGGAAGACTATTTAGTCTTTAGATTCTGGTTGCAACATTTTCATTTTTGGTGATATGAAATCCTTCAGCAAAGACTGCATGCCTTTGTAACAGGATGCAAACATTCCTTTGATTAATTAATTCATTATTTTCATTCATACCCTGCCTTTCTCCCCAAAGTGGCTTACATAATTCTCCTCTTCTTTTTATCCTCACAACACTTTGAGATAGATTAAACTGAGAATGTGTGCCATTGACTTCCCCCCTGAAGACAAGGTGACTTGTTTTTAATTACCCCATATGAGTTACTGAAAAGTGACAAACCGTAAACAGGACTTTTATCTCCACAAAATCCTTTTGTAACTTTTTCTCCTTATGAAACTATTTTCCATTATTCCTCAAGGCTTCAAGGGCAGAGTATGTTTCGGTGCTAAAGGAACTGATGCCATGGATTAGCAAGGGCACTGATCAAATTGCCACCTCAGCTCCCTCTTTAAACTTTAAAGCATTCATAGAATTATGAGTGGCTGACTTCCAGCTTCTAATTATATGGTTTGTAATTCTCTGTTTGCATAATGCATGGCACTCCCATTGGTATTAATAGCTTGTGTTTCACAGGGCAGGCCAATGCTACATAGCCAGACAGAATCATTACCCTTTATGACCTGGCACAGAATTATACCTTTGAAAACAATTTGTAAAAGAGAGAGAGAGAGAGAGAGAGAGAGAACATTCTTTAATTATTTGATACAGTAATCTGATGTCCAAAATAATAGTTGTGCCTGTGTAGCACACAGCTATTGAGTCAGAATAATAAAACATTAAGTCACAATAATTATATTTTATTTACTATTGTACGTCGCCCAGAGCCCTGTGAACTCAGGGACTGGGCGATCCATAAATTTAATTTATACATAAGTATGGTTGGCCCTTAGTTTCAGTCATGGAAGAAGACAACTTCACAGAACAAATGGATCTGATGAGGTATTTGAAGGTATTATGGGAGCAGTGGTGGAATTCTAGCAGGAACTTCTGTGCATATTAAGCCGCATCCCCTGATCTAGCCAATCCTCCAAGAGCTTACAAGGTTCTTTTTTATAAGCTCTTGGAAGATTGGCTACATCAGGGGTTTGTGGCCCAATATGCAAAGGAGCTCCTGCTAGAATTCCACTACTGGATAGGAGGCATAAGAAGGACAAGGGAAGATATGATGGCAATGTTTGTGGAGCAGGAGTCTGAGGAAGGATGGACCCATGGCACTACTGTGCCTGTGTCCAATGTTCATAGGATAGCCAGGTCTCCTAAATGAGGAAGGTGGGACAAAGTGATCAGCAATGTGGTTGGAGTGGGAATGCTTCCACTTGTTCCAGCATTGGGCAAATGTGCTTTCACATAGATTTGAATGAGACTACTTTCTCATGATATATCAATTAATGGGAATGGATGAACACTGTAGACCAAGAGAGAACACAGAAAGTGATGGCTGTTAAGCTAGTATAGTAAAGTGGTTGTGATCACAGTGTTTCCCTGTTCAAAACACACTTCACAGAAGGTGCAAGATGATTTTACACATTATAGTTTTGAGAATTGTGTGCAAAATATTTAATGTGTATAATAATATTAATACACACACAGAGGACACATATTTGCTACTGTATATTCTGTGAAGCTGCCCACAGACTGTCACAAGTCTTGTAAAATCAAGCTCCAAATATCTAAATGCAGGCAACAAAAATGGGAATTATGCAATCATAAAATCAGGAAAATGGTAGGTAGACATTCTGTAACATTTTATAGACACTGAGAGAGTCATTTCTGCTGTTGGTATGGTGTTTTATAGTACAGTCCTAGGCAGAATTATAGCCTTCTAGGTCCATCCTAGTATTTGGATGAGAAATCTCCAGGGAATACCAAGGTTGTGACATAGAAGCAGGTAAGGGCAAACCACCTCTGAATGTCTCTTGCCTTGAAAACCCTGTGGGGTCACCATAAGATGGCTGTGACTTGATGGCACTTTCCACCACCATCACAGGCCCATCCTAGGTCCATTGAAGTCAAGGAGCTTTAGCAAGGTATAACTCTGCTTAGGACCGCACTTAGGACTGTTAGTGTGCATGTGTACGAGCAGAATGCAGAAAGTCCCAGAAGCATCTGGCAAGCCACAATCGGAAGCAGTATACTGATTAGATGGATCTCATCTGATCCAGTGCTTCTATTCATACTTGAATAGTTTGAAGAGTGCAGCAAGGTTTTAAGGATTTAAAAAAACAGACAAAGGCCTCCCCAGCAGTCCTTTCTTGTGGAAGGAGGGCCCATGTCTCAGTGGTAGAGCATCTGTTTTGCATGCAGAAGGTCCCAAGTTCAAACTCTGGCATCCCCAGCTGAAAAGTTCAAGTGGTAAGTAAAGTGAAAGATGTGCCTAACAGTCAGTATAAGTAGGTTCATGTGTACCTGAGGAAAGTGTCACATATCCCAAATGGTGTAATGGTCATGTGAATTCAGGCTGCAATGAGAAGGGCACCTTCTTGTGCTCTGTCTTTCATAGCAGAGATGACATGTTGTGGGACCTAATTCTTGTTGTGTCTCCAGACCCATAGCTATGGGGGGCCTCTAGGGGCCCTGCCCCAACATATAGGGTAGCCCCCCCCCAACTCAGGGTCCCCGAGCCAGCCCTGTGTCTCTCCCTTCCCTCTGAGAGAGTGAGAGGCAGCAGGTGTTCATACTTCTCAAGAAGCAGGAAGACCGGGCCTGCTGGCCCCACCTCTCTTTCCCCTCCTGCTCAGCCAAGCAGGACAGGAAAGTGAGAGCAGAGCTGGCTCGCCCACTAGGCAAACTAGGTGTTTGCCTATAGCGCCAGGAGGAGGGGCACTAAATTGGGCTCCCCCCCCTCCCGGTGCCCACAACAACTGCTTAGTTTGCCTGTCTGCCCCCCCCTCTGAGGCCCTCCCTCAGTCACTGCCTGCCTTTCCTCCTTCTCCGGGGCTGCAATGCAGCACTGTGCCCTGCCATCCCCCCCAATCATCAGAGTGTACCGCACTGATGCTGGGTCCTACTGGCTTCAATGCAGCCGGTGTACAATCTGATGATTTGAAGCCCATGAGGGAGAAGGCTTCACTCCCCCTCACTTCCGGTTCCAGGAAGGAGGGGGGAGAAGCCTTCTCCTGCACAGGCTTCAGAGCATCAGATGGTGCACCAGCCACATCAAAAACAGTAGGGCATGCTCTGTGGGGGGGTGGGTGGGGCACGCTTCAGTGCGGCATGCTCTGAGGGGGGTGGGTGATGGAGGAAGGGAAGGCAGCGCCGGGGAGGAAGGGAAGGCAGGCAGCAGTGGAGCCAAGCCTCATTGTGCGGGGAGGGGGGCCGACAGAGCGCGGTGCTGCATTGCAGCACTGGCAAGGGCCAGAGGGCAGCAGCAGCAGGGGGAGGTGGGCAGAAAGCCTGAATAGGGCACTATGTGCCCTCAGGCCAGCACTGAGAGGAAGCGGTTCTCCATATTTCTTGTAGCCAGCTGGCGGCAGAAGTGCAGAGAGCCAGCCACCAGCCCTGCCTCTCCTGCCCTTTTTCTCAACTGAGCCAGAGGGAAAGTGAGAGGCAGCCATTCTCTGTGCTTCTGGCAGCCAGCTGGCTGCCAGGTGCTTGGAGAACCAGCCTGCCAACCCCACTTCTCTTTCCCCTCAGTTGAATAGGAAGTGAGAGGCCACAGTTCTCCATGCTTCTCACAGCTGGCTGGCTGCCAGAAGCATAGAGAGCCAGCCTGCTGGCCCCACCTCTCTTTCCCCTCCTGCTCAGGAGCAAGGGGGGATGGGGAGAGGCTGTGGTGGTCTCTCTGCTTTTTGCAGCCAGCTGGCTGTGAGAAGCCGAAATACTTGGCCTATGGGCCCAGCTCTTTTAGGTTGGGGGAGCTTTTTAAACATTCAAGTGCACCCTGAATTTTCTAAAAGTCCCCCCAACCTAAAAAATCCTGGCTACGTCCCTGTGTCTCTTTAGACCTTCATCAAGCCTGGAATTTGGCTGTCTTTGCACAACTCTTTAGTAACAGTGATGCAGATGTAGCCAGAAAGGTAAAGGAAGCTAGGAGAGGAACACATAGAGGTGAAGATTTGTGTGATTGTTGTTTGATGTTTTAGAAAACTATGCAAGTTGTGAAATGATGTGACATGGTGGAATGTGCCTGTGGCGTGGCTGTACTGGTTTCTGCCTTTTTCTCTGCCTATAGTGTAGATAGGCAAGAAATTAACTTGGAACTGAATCCAGGTGAAAGCAATGCCCTCAGGGCACCAAGGTTCTTTGACTTGTGGCGCTAGGCAATTAAAGTCACACAGTGAGACAAAATCCAGACAGTAAAAAGAGGTAACAAAAGTTTTATTTGACTAAGGAACAACATACAGCCAAAGGTTCAGCTTAGTTGTTGACTGAGCTCCAGTTGTGTTCAAACTTTTATACCTTGCATCATGCCTTCGCTTTACATCATTAATCTGATGTCATCAGGCATGCGCTCTCGGATTTTCTTTGTCTCTAACATTCATTATTCTTACATTTGACAAACAAGATGTTCCTGGCTTATTTTCAACGTTACTGACCTTCTCATCCACAGGTATGTTGTTAAAACTTCCTCATTAATGAAATGTAACATCTTTCTAGACACTCACCTTCCTGTTAATTGACTACTTTCCCAGATGTTCCATCTCTTATGAATTTACAACCTTAAATTCATATTACAAGCAAAACTTAACTTTATATTGCTATAATCTTGGCCTACCTACATAAAGACATAAAAACACTTGTTTATTAAGTATTCCTACAAAATATATGAAAATAATTGATAATAATAGCACATCAGCCATTTCTTAGAAAAATTGAACTTTTATATGGATTTCTCAGCTTTAAAATAACATTTACTATGGAAAAATTCTCTCTTGAATACATATTCTTGTTTATTCTCTAACTGATCAGGAAGCTTTTATCTTATTTTTCAAAATATTTACATTTATGTCTTATACAAAATGTAAATAAAACACTTTTCTTCTTAACCACTTGAGGATCCTCTTTGTATAGGAATCATTTTTGCTTCTCCTCATTATTCTAATTAATTGTCAGCATTTGATAATTTATTTTTCACCTGGTTCAAAAGTTCTAGACAGGAATCCTAAATCTAAAAACATCTGCTCTATTAGAAGTATCTTTGCTTGGCAAAAGTTCTAGTATACTGACCTTGGCATCTTATCCTAGCTTAATTGGCTGAAAATACTTTCCAATAACAAGGTTCACCTTTGCTTGTTAAAAACAATAATGCTGATTGCAACAGGTTTTTAATTCCTTGCTACCAGCATAGAGTTTTGTGAATTAAATGATTAAACTGCTTAAACCATGCATTTCCTTAGCTTAAATATAACACAGTATTAAACGTTTTAAAGCTTTGTGTTAAACATGCAGTAGAGAAATGCTATTCCACATTTGAATGCTAAGAAATCATATTAACTAGCAAAGCCTCTCCTGTTGTTTGCTCATTCAGAGACTCTCAATTGAATTACTTTTAATCCATGATGCTTAAAACTATTATTTTATAAACTTTCTCAGAATCTAAACTATAAGCAACAGATTTCTTAGCTAATATTAAAATTTTATGGGCTATAAACAGCATTTTGGAGATTTACACTTCAATTCACCTCAAACAAAGAAAGGACATTTTGCCAAGTTAATTTTGGCTGTTCAGAAACTTAAATGTAATACATTTCCCATTTTGACAGCTCATTATCGTTGTACTGTATAGTTTGTGGACAGCTAATTAGGCTGACCAAACACAGATTGTTTCTTTCTTCCAGTGTTGTCAACTGCTTTCTGGAGGCCTAAAGCCTGCTCCAGGAGACTTCCCAAAGATCTATGAAACAACACTCATTTAGGCCTTGGACTTACTCTACACAGGGATAGCGTCAGATAGTATGTGTCAGATAGAGGCCCTTTCTGCATTGTTTTTACTCCATAGTTCCGAGCAGTTGAGTTGTTATGCCTTTGATTGGGATCATTTGCTTTCATTCTGTATCTGCTGAATTGCCTTGGTACTTCATGCCTGGAGTATCACTCTGTGGATTATGATTTCTGTGTTTCCTCCCCATCTTGGGGGGGGGGGCAATCTGCAGCTGTTAGCTTGCAGAGCAATTTTAAAAACCACCTAGAGATTGGCAACCCAATTGATTCCTTTCAAATGGTTCTTGTACTGGTTCCCTTATGCCTACATCCCACAAACCATCAATAAAACTATTAATGAGGGTGAGAAGAGCTCAAGAGGATGCTAGTTGAACGTTGCTGGCATTTTCCTCTGATGGGGCATGAGAACAGAGAATAGGACAGTGTACCTTTAAGACGAAAGGAAAACAGGAAGTCACTCTGATGACCTCGCAGTTCAGTAAAAAAAAATTCACCAGTGATCCCTGAGTTAAGCTTTTTTGCAAAATATATCTGTCCAATACAGGGCTTGAACAGACAACCTTTGTATAATGACTATAAAATTTAACATACTGAGGCAAATGGCTGCTTTGTCTAAGTTAAAGAGAAAGGCAAGCATCTTTCAATACTTCTAACTGCAGACCCAACCCCTCCCTCCTTCTGTTATTCTTTGGAGAAGGAGAGAAAGAAAATAGAAGGGAGGGGGCATCAATCTAAAGAGAGAGAGAGGCAGAAATAGGAGGGCAGTGGGCAGCACTTAAATACCCACAGAAACAATTCTACTTTAGAAAGTATTAGCAATTCAAAAGCGGATGATAACAAAGAACCTCAGCAAAAAGAGTTTCCTTATCATGGGGTAGTTGAGTGCTGGAAGTTGTCTGAATGATGGGAAACAAGAAGACATGAAATGGAGTGCAGCAAGACAAATGTGAAAGTGAAATACAGTGTAGAAGGGAAGACTTTGATGTGCTCAGAAACTGACGCAAAATACAAATGCAGAAAGGGCCAGCTATGGAGTGCTCATTCAGTCCATAAGAAAATGGCTGTGTACAGCCAGCCCTCAGATGTTCTGAATTTACTGGCCAATTACAAGCATCAGATTAACCGTGGCTGCAAAAATATAACAAGCCTGGCAAAAGAGTTAACTGCGTTTGAGAAGTTCTATAGGATGCGACCACCCCCACTCCTTGGAAAATTTTCATACCCCTTGCAAAAATACTTTTTAAAAAACTGCAAAAAAGTTTTTGAAAGCAGAATGAGGGTGTATTCATTACTGAGGCATAACGGGACTTGACTCTCACCTTTTGCAATCATGCTCAATTAAGTAATTGGAACAGGATTTCAGTGAGTATGTAAATGGATGACAGCCACATTCAGATGTATATGTGAATATGGGTGTCATCCACCGATACTGTCTTACTGCCAATGCAGTGTGACAAGTCAGGGAACATCATCTGAGGTTCTTGGTGAGCGGAAAACATTCCTCTCTCTCCTTCCTGAAAATTGTGAGGGAAAGCCCCCTTTATGAACATCGTAGCTACCAACATGGGTGTCAGCGCACCGGGAGAAGTGACTCACGCTCGTCTGGCCAGGGAGTGTGGGTACACCTAACCGGGAATATAAGAGACTTGTGTTGTACAAATAGTCATGAGTCAAATAGACATTCCAAACCGGTATAGAGTATTTATAAGCAGAAGGACGTCTTCCCTTCGTTCAGAGTATCAGCCATGGAGCGGAAGAAACTGCGCCGCCAAGGAGCTGTCCAGACGAACGGTTATGAAGCACTGACCATGGAATCCACCGTGGAAGGCTAACACCACATGCAGTCATCTTCCCAACAGGCTCGCTCCCATTCTAGCAATACCAAAGGCTCTCGTACACACCAGATGGCACCTTTGGCTGACCTGCAATCCATCAACCCAAAAGACTGTTTAAAGTGTTCAGCAGTCACTTCCTTTGATCAATGGAACCCAGAACAAAGACTGGTGCCAAGAAGAAGACTAGAGAAGAGGACGACCATCTCCAGCCAGAGCCAAGACTTTTGTCTAAACCGGGTGTTACCTAGGCACTAATTTGAATACCTATTGTCACTGTAGTGTTAGTCTGAAGAGCCCCTCTACTCAGTCATCGTACCCATTCTTCTTCCCAGCGATCACTTCGGGCCTCCCCTGGGTAACTTTCAATATGAAAGCCTCACCAGGTACCAACCAATCCAGCAAGTTCATTGGTCAGTCACCAACATCCAATAAGGTGTCACCAATCAACTCACCATTGGCTACTGCAGAAGTCCAGCCCTTATGGTCATTGCAGAGCCTCCCCTTTCTCCTCCCTGTACCTCCCATCCCCTGAGGGTCAGCAATAGTTTATTTAACCTCTGACCCAACTTCACTCGTGTGTGTATCTATCAGTACCCCAATTCCCGCTGCATAGATCCATCCCCGATTCCTGATCAGTTTCGGGCTTGTCGCCATTGGAGTCTTCCTTGGAAGCTACGATAGGTAAATATCACCCTGTACGTCTACCCTTTATGTTCCCCTATCGATCTATCTATATTTCTTAGGACTGTATGTGTGATTCTATGATTATCTTACTTGTATGAAAGTCTATATTCTTCTCAATAAAAGAAATAAGGCTAGAATTCTTACATTCTTGTGCATTACTTTCTGGATGGTTGATCTTGTATACATTGGGAAAAGATCCCTAGTGAGCCAGGTGCCCACCTAACTAATTCCCCAACCTCGTTTTGAGGGCATTTTGGCTTATAAAATTTGGGAGTGGAGCCTGGGGGAGCAGAGTTTAGGAAAGCTAGGGGGCTCACTAGGAATGTGATGCCATAGAGTCCACCCGCCAAAACTGCCATTTTCTCCTGGGGAACTGATCTCTCTAATCTGGATATGAGTCCTAATTCTGGGAAAGCTCCAGGCCCCACCTGGATGGGGGCAACTCTAGTTTGTTTATTTATTTATTTATATTTCGATTCATATCCCGCCCTTCCCACCGAAGTGGCTCAGGGCAGCTCACAACATATAAACTTACATAAGTTTAGCTTAAAAACAATTACATAGTAACAGTTAAAACAATAAATTAATAAAACATAGAACATAAAAACCAGCGGTCTGTCAAATGCATTCTAGCTCCATCCAGAAATTCTCAGTGTCAGTTAGTTGTTGTAGGCCAGCTGGAAGAGGACTGTCTTACAGGCCCTGCGGAACTGGCCTAGGTCCCGCAGGGCCCTCACCTCCTCCGGCAGCTGGTTCCACCAGTAAGGCGCTGTTACCGAGAAGGCCTGATCCCTGGTGGATTTCAGACGGGCCTCCTTTGGCCCGGGGATTACTAGCAGGTTTTGTGAGCCCGATCTTAGTACTCTCTGGGGAATGTGTGGGGAGAGACGGTCCCTAAGGTAGGCAGATCCTAGGGCATATAGGGCTTTAAAGGTAATGACCAGCACCTTGTACCGGACTCGGAATGTTATTGGCAGCCAATGCAGATTCCGAAGCCCGGGCCGAATGTGCTCCCATCTTGGGAGCCCTAATAACAGCCGGGCAGCGGCATTCTGCACTAACTGCAGTTTCCGGGTTCGGCACAGGGGTAGCCCCATGTAGAGGGCATTACAGTAGTCCAACCTCGAGGTGACCGTGGCATGAATTACCGTTGCTAGGTCGTCGTGCTCCAGGAAAGGGGCCAACTGCCTCGCCCGCCTAAGATGAAAAAATGCAGAGTTGGCAGTGGCTGCTATCTGAGCCTCCATTGTCAATGAAGGCTCCAATAGTACCCCCAGACTTTTGACCCTGTGCGCCGCTGTTAACGGCGCCCCGTCAAAGACTGGCAGGGGGATTTCCCTTCCCGGGCCACAACAACCCAAGCAAAGGACCTCTGTCTTCGCCGGATTCAGCTTCAGCCTGCTCAGCCTAAGCCACCTAGCCACCGCCTGTGACGCCCGGTCCAGATTTTCTGGGGCGCAGGCAGGCCGGTCGTCCATAAGTAGATAGAGCTGGGTGTCATCAGCATACTGATGACAGCCCAACCCATGCCTTCGGGCAATCTGGGCAAGGGGGCGCATATAGATGTTAAATAACATCGGGGAAAGTACCGCCCCTTGAGGCACTCCGCAATCAAGCGTGTGTCTCCGGGACAGTACGTCCCCAATCGCCACCCTTTGTTCCCGACCGTCAAGGAAAGAGGAAAGCCATTGTAAGGCCAGCCCCTGAATCCCCGCGTCGGCTTATGAGTGAGGCTTATGAGAAGTCTTTGATTGCCAAATAGTGTGTAGCCATTTCAGATTGGTTACAGTCCTATGGTATTAGCATGTTCACTGCATGCACCCTGATTGATTAAGGTAATGAAAGCCTTACTAGTTTTTTTTAAACTGTCAGTTCCAGTTGCAGATCAGGCAGAAAGTGAATACAACCAAGCCTGCAAAATGCATAGAACTTCTGCAAACATTTTCATTCCCCCTCACTAAAACATCAACTTCTGCAGAAAAAAACCCAGAAACCTTACAAAAATTCAGCTTAGCCCTACTCCCCCATCATTCTAATTTATAGGCTGCTTCTCATGAAATTTGCCAGGCAACTAGTTGTATGAGTACAACTGACACTCTATAGAAGCTGGACAGTTAAGTGCCTGACAGGTGAGTCGTTAGTAGGAGGAAAGGAGTTGTGAAATTACAAATCTGTTCTGAGCAGAGGCAGTAAGATGTACATTCTGGTTTTTACTTTGATTTAAGAGTCTCGTAAATAATGTTATGAAAACCCCATCTCTCCAAGCAGTAGGAAGTTCCTGTGATTGGTGTTAACTGGGGTTGGTGCCCCTTAGATTAGAGATCACTGGAGACTTACAGTATTTTTGTAGCATTTTCTTTATGTACAAAGTATACAAAGGCCGAGGTAAGATGCACATAAACTGATGAGATGGGCATGGATGAAAGCCAGATGCATGTTGGATTTTATGCGGCTGTCCAAACATCAGCATCTGGCAATGGTCGTTGGCTTGTTTGTGTCCCGAATTGCCACGACTGAGATGCGGACTTTTTTGATAGTACATTAAATCCGGAATAAGAATGCTTCCAATGACTCTCGCGTGTACTTTCTATGTTTGAACGCTCCATTGTAGCCAACTTGTTGCAAGCGCACATCCGCTTCCCTGCGAGAGTCCACTCCAAATAATAATAATAATAATAATACATTTTATTTCTATCCCGCCCTCCCTGCCGAAGCAGGCTCAGGGCGGCTTACAACATGAATTCAATATACAATAAAATCATATAATTCAATAAATACTACAATATAAAACCATCATTTAACCCACATTTATTAAAATTACATTTGTGGTGCTATAATTATAGGTCTTTAATAAATTTAATGGCGGATACGTCTACAGTGGATCTATCTTGGTACAATGTTCGGCGAAGGCCATCTTAAAAACAGTCGTCTCACAGGCCCTACGGAACTGATCTAGACTCTGCAGGGCCCGTACTTCATCCCGATGTTGATTCCACAGGTGTGGAGCTGCGATGGAAAAGGCCCGTTCCCGTGTGTTCTTCAATTTGGCCTCCTTCGGCCCAGGGATGTTCAGCAGGTTCTTTCCTGCTGACCTCAGTACTCTCTGGGGTTCATATAGGGAGAGACGGTCCCTCAGGTAGGCAGGTCCTCGACCATATAGGGCTTTAAAGGTAATAACCAGCACTTTGTAATGAACTCGGTACACAACTGCCAGCCAGTGCAGCTCGCGCAACCATTTCGGGAACCCTAACAACAGCCTAGCCGCTGCATTCTGCACCAGCTGCAGCTTCCGGGTTCAGTACAAAGGTCCGCAAAAAACTTCTCCATGCCTTGAGGATCTATTATTGTCATTCTCAGTCTTTTATACTCAAAGCTAAGTCCAGGTAAAATCCATCTGTCTCTTATTCCCTTCTCTCTTAGCTTGTCTGTCAATTTCTTGAATTGTCTTCTGTCACTAATAACCTTCCTCAGCAGCTCCTTCATTATCCATACTCTGCTTTCCTCCACAACCATTGGGCTTTCAAATTGTTGACTTAAGATCCTGTCAAGCATGGTAAAATTCCATTGATAATTGATTGTTTTAGGGTCCTCCATAACACTGGTCTGTGAAGTATCTTGGAGGACCAAGGTCTGTTCGTTCTGTTATTCTTTCCCTTCCCCCCTTCCTGCTTTATTGCTTGCAAAGTAGAAGTAGAGAGAAACGAAACTAATTTGAGAAGAAGTAATCAGCACCTTCCCATACATTTCTGTTACACTGAAAGTATAAGTTTATCAATAAACGTAGTTTTGTATCAACTTCAACTCGTCATTGAAACTGCATGCTTGACAGATCCTTCCCACCATGTCCCTTGAAGTAAACTTTACTACCACATCCCTTGGTAACTTGCGCTTTCTAGCAAATTCTGAGTTGACCCTGTATACATAGTCACACAAATGTCCCATAAATTCAGCAATGATTGTAGCAATGTACTACTTTAGATCCTCTTGGTCTTTTTCAGGCACTCCCCTTAGGCGAATTATATTCTCCATTAACTTGCAATCTTGTAGTATTGCTTTGTCGTACATCTTCTTAATAGTAGCATCTTGATCTTTAATTTTAACTTCTATCTCCTCTGACTTTTTAGCTGTTGCTTGAGACTCTTTTCTGGGATCATCAATCTCTTTTTTAATCTTTCTTGATTTCCTCAGCACTGGAGTTTATTTCTTTAGTTAGCTTCTTCTCACTTCCAGTTATTAAATCTTTCATTACCTTCACCAATCTTGCCTCCATAGCATCCAGTTGTTTTTGAACTTGTTTAGCCATTTTCCCTTCTCCCAGCGAGGCTGCTCTTAGATGTGTAACCCTTGGTTCCAGCTTTGATCAGACATCACTGTCCTCCCATTGCATAAAATGGCTTCTTAGGCTGACCTTACCAAACCACAATCTGATGCCAGATTTCAATAGAGCATGCCCTTTCCAGCAAGCCCAAAATCGCCATCTTCTGAGCTTCCTAGCTTCAGATATTAATTTCTAAAGTTCCTAATTTTTCCAAAATGGCGGCCGCAATATTTCCAAGCCTCTTTTTCAAAAAGTTTTCCTTTTTTCCCTAGGGCTTATTATTTATTTTGAACATATAGTCCAAGCTGTTTTACCTTTTGGGGATG
Organism: Heteronotia binoei; assembly: GCF_032191835.1. NCBI lineage: Eukaryota > Metazoa > Chordata > Lepidosauria > Squamata > Gekkonidae > Heteronotia > Heteronotia binoei. The sequence continues at coordinate 69,982,336 of NC_083225.1, forward strand.
ATTTGTGTCAGTTTTGTAAATTTTTAAAGTCCAGTTCCAATTTATTTTATGTAAAATCTTTGACCTTTCTGTAATGGCCGCCGATGTTTCTCTATGGTTCCTGGCTCTAGAGAAGACCCAGATGCTTAAAGATTCCTCTTCTTTCAGTGCTTACTTCCTGACTCTCTGGCCGTGAAGTCTCGTTCTTGATGGTTGTAGATCCTGTGATAGTTATAAAACGTCACTTCCTGTCTCGTATTCAGAGTCTGCAGCTGTGTTATGGCTGTTTGTTTTTTTTCAAAGCCACAAGAATTTCAAATAATTATTTTTCTGCACTTTTCTACTTGCTCTTAACGCCAAAATTCCACTTTTACCCCCTTACACTTCTCTTTGGTTTTATGCTCTTGCAAATAGTTCCAGATCTTAAATCTTTTGTTTTAACAGTCTTATTTTAGTCCCGGAGTGATGGATAAGAATCTTTTACCTTAATGAAGTCTATTCTTCTTTACACCATTCACGTTGCCTTCAGATGTTATTTTAGTCCATAGAAAGCTGGAATCTTGATGAGTTTATGTCAATTTAATGACTCCGGAGATTCTTTGTAGACGATGGAATGCAATTCTTCATTGGGGATTCTTCAAAGCCAAAAAGAAACCCCTCCTGGGATCTCTCGTCAGCCAAAATAAGTCCCCTCAAAGTTTTCAAGCATGTCTTAGATAGATTCCTTTACTTGAAAATGTAGGCAGCAGACGTTAGAATGCCTTTTATGCCCAAAACAAAGATTCCGGTCTGCTCCTCCAGAAAGAAGCAGGTCAGCTCACCATGTTCCAGCCCCGGAAGTCATGAGGGCCTATCAGGATTGCCAACGTCCAGGTGAGGCCTGTTGGTATCTCAGAATTACAACTGATCTCCAGATGACAGAGATGAGTTCTCCTGGAGAAAATGGCTGCTTTGAAGGGCTGACTTCCATTCAGCTTTATGTTGTATCTTATTATAACTGCCATAGTTTATTCCAGGATGTTAATCTGGAAAGAAACAAAGAGGTTTGAAAGAAATAAAGAGGCACACTGAAATACAGCAAGAGGCTGATAACCTTGATATGGACAGAAACATCCTTGAGAAAGAATTTGATGAATTGAGTCTAAACCAGGTACTCATTGGATGGACTCTTTAGTAAAAGGATGGACACTTTAGTAAAATTACACTGGATGGACTCTTTTGTAACATTGTACTTCCTTCTTATGTGATAAACAGATTTATATGATTTTATATTTTTGATAAAAAATTACAATATGTTAGCCAGCATATCACACTGTTTGGTAAGGTAGTTTGTTATTTCTCTATTATGAACTGTGATCCCATACTGTTTTTTTTTTTTCTTTTTAGGCTTAGGGTCTTGCCATTTGGCAGGCTTAGGTGTTCTCCCCTCTCCACCCCACCCCCAATGCCTTTTCAGATGTCAAAACATTTGCAAGGAGGGGCAGTGATTGGGTCCTCATGGCATTTTTACATTGCTTTAAAATAGGGGTGGTGTTAGGAGGTTGGATGCCATCACATCTCATTTAGCCTTGGCTCCCAGCAGTATCTGCTCCTCTCACTTCCAGCATCAGAACTGCACTTCCTTTTCTACCCAGGCACACATCTGTTCACTCCTTTCAGCCTAGAAGGAGGAGGTCATCCATCCCAAACCCTGGTAAACTGTTTAAACAGCCAATTTCCTAACAAAATTAGGTTCAACCAAGGAGACACCCACAGTCATTAGGACACATTACTGTTTCTTTTGTCATGCAGGCTAAACTGAACAACAATATAAACAATACAAGTTTGCTGCAGTACTCTCTGTGTGCGCAGCAAGTCGCATCTGTCTTACAAGGAGCTTTCAAGACAAATGAGAAGCAGAGGCAGTTTGTTATTGCCTTCCTCTGCAGTCTTCCTTGGTGGTCTCCTTTCTGAGCACGGACCCTGCTTAGCTTCTGAGATTTGGCAAAGTCACAAACACACATTTCTATTTTGCCTTGTGTATGGACAGAAACGTAGAATTGTGTGCATTCTTCATGTGTGGCTTTATTTTTGTTTACTTTATTTAGGCATAAGCTTATTTTTCCTGCACAGGAGTGCTATTCATTCATGATATTGTCTCCTGTGAAGTGGCTCTCAGATGTTTGGTAGTCAATAAGCCCATTTTAATTCTGTCTCTCCAGCAAATTGTGGGCCATGTTGCTTCTGGAAAACCAACAGAAGCTGTTTTTTATTTTACCTTAGGAGTAAGTCTCTTTAGTGTGGGGGAAATAATATCTTTTTAAAATAAAAATGCTCTCTCTAAAAGTATAGGAAAGGAAAGGTCCCCTGTGCAAGCACCAGTTGTTTCCGACTCTGGGGTGATGTTGCACGACATTTTCACGGCAGACTTTTTATGGGGTGGTTTGCCATTGCCTTCCCCAGTCGTCTACGCTTTCCCCCCAGCAAGCTGAGTACTCATTTTACCAACCTCGGAAGGATGGAAGGCTGAGTCAACCTCGAGCCAGCTACCTGAAAACCCAGCTTTTGCCAGGGATCAAACTCAGGTCATGAGCAGAGCTTAGGACTGCAGTACTGCACCTTTAACACTCTGCACCACGGGGCTCTTCCTAAAAGTATAACCTCTCCTTATATTAAAGTCACTACTGACATGCCGCTTATTTTGGCCTTCCATTTATAGAAATATTGCCTACACACACAGTCATTGTTTGACTATAGACAAGTGGACAAGTGCATCTTCAATAAATAAGGTAAAATCAAGGAAATGTAGCACTTAAAATGTTGTGACTTGAGATTTATTATTACCAGGTTTAACTCCACACAATAAACTCAATATTTTCTGGTAGGTAGGTACAGTTTAAAAATTCACAAGATGCTTTTAATGAGATGGCAGAGATACTTAAACTAATTTACTGTTAATGAGAACTAACTCTGGTTATTTTAAAATGTTTACATGGTTTTCACAGCAGGTGTTTAATTTGAATTCTGTGTTTCATCCCAGATAATATTTGAAAATAATATTTCAAATCTTCAATTCATAGCGGCTGGAAACTGAAAGAAAGCTAGGAGAGGGGTCCATAAGCTATTTGCAAAAGAATTTGTTTGCCAGATTTCACCCTAGGGGTCCCAATCCTCCCGCTCTGGCGGGAGACGCCAGGTTTTCCAGTCTCTTCCCCCGCTCCCCCCAAAAACGGCAGCGGGGGGAGGGGAGGGGAGGGAAACGGCGCCTTCTGCAGATTCAGAAACGAATCTGACTCTGCAGAAGGAAGTTCTGAGAAAGAGGTGTGCGTGCGTGTGTGAAGCGGCACGCGCAGGTTTCTGTCGCATGCGCAGTGGCTGAGGCTCTGTTCGAGAGAGCGCGCCATGCCGTTGAGGCGCAGGCTGAGGGAAGGCGGGTCGGCCAGCTCGCGGCTGCCTGGCCTCGGTCTGTGGCGGCTCCGGCGCCCGCAGGACGTTCCAGAGTCCCCGGGGCTATGACCTGCCTCCCTGGCTTCCTCAGCGGTGGCTCTCCCTGCGCCGCCCTCCGCTCCCTAAGTTTCCCCTCCTCGCCTCCACCGGGCTCCCCGCGCCTTCCTCGGCGCAGTCGTCGCCCTCGCCACGGCACCTCAGCGTGGAATCAGTCGTCCCTGGGATCTGTGACTGTCAGCCATGAACACAGATGCCTGTCTCTTGATGAAATTAGATGGGGGTATGTGAAGAGAGCAAGCACACACACACACACACAGAGCTCTTATGGTTTTTTCTGTGTGCTACACGATAGTGATCTGTTTGGAAGCTACAATGCCTTTTAAAATTTAACTATGCCTCTCTTCCTATATTTCCTTCTGTATATAGTAGGCCAAGGGCTATTTTAAGTTTTAGATTTGGAAACATGTTTTCTTTCTGGCATGATTAGGGCTGTTTGTTTTCTGCCAGCTGCTGGTTAATATTTGGGCGGGGGGGGGGGTTAACATTAGAATAGGCAATAAGCAACTTTAGCTTGACATATATGTAAATGAAGAGTTATATGAAAATAGTCTGTGCCCTATTTTGTGCCCTCAGAGTTCTTGTTTCACATTCACAGTAGAGGAGCTTTTCCTTTATAGAGTGTCACAAGATTGCTAGAAACTATTTTAATAGCTATTTTTGCCATTTTGAATGTGAAGTAAGGTATAAAAACAGCAGGTTGGACCAGGGGGTCCAATTCTATGAGCCCCAAAAGAAGGTGCCCCTATCCTTCATTATTTCCTATGGAAGGAAGGAATTGAAAAGGTGTGCTGTCACTTTAAATGTGATGGCCAGAACTCCCTTTGGAATTCAATTTTGCTTGTCACAGCCTTGATCTTGGCTCCACCCCTAATGTCTCCTGGCTCCACCCCCAAAGTCTCCTGGCTCCACCCCCAAAGTCCCCAGATATTTCTTGAATTGGACTTGGCAACCCTATTTCACCCCCTTTTCAATGTTCTGTATTTTAAACACTGACAAATTGCTTTTCCACTCACAATCAGAAACTTCAAAGCAACATAGACCAAAGCTAGGACAGATTTCAGGCACCAATTAAAAAATCAGTTTTTGTTGTTCAGTTGCACAGTCGATTCTGACTCTTTGCAACCCCGTGGACAAAGTTACTCCAGGCCCTCCTGTCTTCCATCATCCTTCGAAGTCTGCTCAAATTCGTGTTTGTTACATCAGTAACACTGTCCAGCCATCTCATCTTTTGCCATCCCTTCTTCTTTTGCCTTCTATCTTTCCTAGCATCAGGATCTTCTCCAGGGAGTGCTCCTTTCTCATTTGGTGGCCAAAGTATTTGAGCTTCAGCTTCAGCATCTGACCTTCCAGGGAACAGTCTGAGTTGATTTCCCTTAGGACTGACTGATTTGATCTTCTTGCAGTCCAAGGGACTCTCAAGAGTCTTCTCCAGCACCACAGCTCAAAAGCACCTATTTTTCTGCGCTCGGCCTTCCTTATGGTCCAGCTCTCACAGCCATACATTACTATTGGGAATACCATTGCTTTAACTATACGGACTTTTGTTGGCATGTGATGTCTCTACTTTTTATTATACTGCCCAGGTTCGCTATAGCTGTCCTGCCAAGGAGCAAATGTCTTTTAATTTCATGGATACAGTCACCATCTGCAGTGATCTTGGATCCCAGAATGTGAAGTCTGTCACTACTTCCATGTCTTCCTCTTCTATTTGCCAAGGTGTGATGGGGCGAGATGCTATGATCTTAATTTTTTTTATGTTGAGTTTTAAGCCTACTTTTGTGCTCTCCTCTTTCACCCTCAACAAGAGGTTCTTTAGGTCCTCCTCACTTTCTGCCATTAGAGTGGTGTCGTCTGCATATCTGAGGTTGTTGTTGTTTTTCCCAGTAATCTTAATTCCGGTTTGTGCTTCATCCAGGCCAGCATTCTGCATGATGTACTCTGCATATAAATTAAATAAGCAGGGTGACAATATACATCCTTGTTGAACTCCTTTTCCTATTCTAAACCAATCAGTTGTTCTATATCCCATTCTGACAGTTGCTTCTTGACCCTTATACAGGTTTCTCAGGAGACATGTGAGGTGGTCTGGTACTCCTATCTCTTTAAGGACTTGCCACAGTTTGTTGTGATCCACACAATCAAAGGCTTTAGCATAGTCAATGAAGTAGAAATAGACTTTTTTTCTGTTACTCCCGTGCTTTCTTCATAATCCATCGAATGTTGGCAATTTGATCTCTAGTTCCTCTACCTCTCCGAAACCCATCTTGAACTTCTGGTAGTTCCCAATTGACATACTGGTGAAGCCTAGCGTGTAGGATCTTTAACATGACCTTGCTGGCATGTGAAATGAGTGCAATGGTGTGATAGTTTGAACATTCCTTGGCATTACCCTTCTTTGGGATTGGATCTTTTCCAATCCTGTGGCCACTGTTGTGTTTTCCAAATTTGTTGACATAATGTGTGCATCACTTTAACAGCATCATCCTTTAGGACTTTAAATAGCTCTACTGGGATACCATCATCTCCATTTGCTTTGTTGTTAGTAATGCTTTCTAAAGCCCATTTGAGTTCACACTCCAGGATGTCTGGCTCAAGGCCATCGATTTCACTGTCATGGTAATCAGTACAACAGTATAATCAGACAAATCTCAAAATCAGATTAGGATCTGGAATGTTTTATAAAGTAAAAAAATCAGAGTTGTCAACCCTAATTTCCCTGGGTAGAGTTGACAAATGTGATCTGGGAGTTCCACGCTTCCTAGGAACATAAGAGTCCTGATTCAGATCAGAACAATGGCACACAGAGAGGAGTTTAAGCCTTACACCTGAACTGGCCCTGGGGATTTACTATTTTCTGCACTGGGGGAAAGTACCTGTAATGATAGGGTACATGTTAAGTTATGCTAAAGATACAAATAGTGACTCCCTGGGGCCATTTCAGGTCAGGAAAATGATATGAGGGGGAAGGCTCTTTTCCCTACATACCACACTTCTGATCCAGATGGGCTCCAATTGGGCTGGGAAGCATGGAGCTCTCAAGCAATATCTCTCCCTAACTTGCAAACAAGAAAAAGTGTATTGTTATACTTAAGCCCCTACTGAGTGAGTGGCTCAGTTTTACAGATGAGAGACAGTAGGTGCATTCACATACTCTAAATAACATGCTTTGCAACTGGATTTTTACTGTGTAAGAATAGGAAAATCCACTTGTAAACAGTTGCTGTGTGAAAGCACCCAGTGTGTGCTTAAGAGAGTAGGGATTTGAAGCTGAGATTTCCCAGTCCTCTGCTTACATCATGCTGACTCACAGATGGGATTTTTTTTCTTCTCCCAGCCAGCAGGAGTTATATATGTGTTCCCACTATCTTTTCTATATCACTTACTTTAGTTAATTCCCTTAAAGAAGTAAAACACAATACAATCCTAAGTAGTTACTTCTCAGCCCATTAAAATCAATACACTTAAAAGGAAGTAACTCTGTTTATGATTGCATCCTCAGTTACCATTCATTCTCATCTTAAAATTAGAGTTCATTTAAAATGATAAAGATACCCAAAACTCTTTTCTGAGGATTATAAAGTTTTAATCATGTTCATTTTGGAGTGCATTTGATGAGATTGCTTTAAGATGGTGAAACCTCCAATTAAACATTCCCTAAATACTTTGGATTAATCTTTCACCAAAGATGTTCCTTGTTTGTCTGAAATTCCAAGAGCATTATGTGACGTGAGCTAGCAAATTTGAAAGAGAGCCGCTAATTAATGATTTTCTGTACAATCTGGTCTACCCTTATTTTTTACGAGCAGATCCAAAGCAAATCTTTCTTTGCCATATGTGACCCCATGTATGTTAACTCATGAATTCACCAAGACAGGCTTTTCACTTGCAAACCAAATGTCTTCCAAATGTTATAGAAAACATGCAGCTCAACTGTGATGAAACTTGGGAATCCCCTTTCAACTGTATTTATTTGTTAATTAAATAGTATAGCATGGCCTATACCATGTAACATAGTCCTATAATAACATCTACACTGGCATTTGTGGAGTGGCTTTTGTCATCATAATAAGCCAATCAATATTTTCTCCTCCCCTCCCTCATATTTCTGCATACTTCTTCATTAAAGGCATTCAAATTACTTTATAGACTTAGAAAAAGGCATTTCTAGAATAACTTTGCCATGAGGGACACTTCTCCCTTTGCTTAGTGCTTGGCTTACGCTCCTAGGAATGAGGCTTCATGCTCACAGCAATATTTTAAAACACACTTACATAACTACATATTTTAAAACACACTTCTTGCTAGCTATTCAAACATTGCACTAAGTAACTGACAGTCCTAAGTGAAGATACACTGCCATCCAGAGAAGAGGGAGGGAAATTGTATCTTGCTAATATTTCACTACCTTGTCATAAATGTCTATAAGAATCTAAGCTATTTCTTTTGCATTTGGAGACAAGTTTTCTTGCTTTTATGGAGTTGGGCTATTTCCTTAAAATTAGAATGCATTTGCCTTTTTTCTTTATAGACACCAGGGAGAAGTTTTGAATTCTTCAATGAATGTATTGTGATTATTCATGATGCAAAGGCTCCAACTCCTCCCAAAGTTTTGGTTTTATCCTTCTTTCTCCACCCCTTTTGGGTCATTCCACAAGATCTTTGTTCACCAACACAGCTCCACTGGAAACCCAGCTGCAGCATTATAAGTCTCAGGCACACCTCTACATATTTGCCACAATCAATCATGTGTGAGAAGATTTGCCAGGCCCAGTTTAATCACTGGTTTTGTGAAGTCCTCCTTTCCATACAATACTGTCTTGAACGACTGTGGGAGACATTTTACAACTATGACGGGCGTGTTTTGGCAGATAGGTAAATGGAGAGTCATAGAGTCCCCCAGTTTTGTTGCATTTCTGGAATTCACAGTTCTAAAATTCTGATTTAGAACAAAGGAATTCTTCTTTCAGAGCTGCACCCCCTGATGTTGATGCTTGAGACTGATCTCTCCAATCTGAAGCAAGGTTTATGGGTTTAGGTCCAAGACAGCCCTGAAAGGTGCAGAATGTTCTCTCTATGCTTGCTTTCACCTAGTAAAACTGGGTGATCAGTGAGTACAATGTGACCTAAGATTATTGGCAGGAATCAAACAACCATTAAATAAAAATAACATGTATGTCCCAAGTGCTAGTTTGCATCTATTCTTCTGTAGCCTGCATGCTGCCACCTCTTGATTTTTGCCCTGAAAAAAAAAGGTTTAGATCCAGATTTCACAGTTGTCTTTATTCAAGATGATTTTAGAATTGGGGGATGGCTGTCCAGTGGTATCAAACAGCATCAAGTGTTATATATCTACTTCCTTTTGTCTCAGATATGCTCCTCTTCTGTTTCCCCCTATACCAGCAAGTGGCTGATGTCAATTCTGATATCATTGGGTTGATTTAATTTAACTGGACCAAAAGGAGATTTTTCTGAAACTCTAGGATAAATCACTGTGTTCTGTAAGAACACTGAGTGTCCTTTTAAGAGCTGCTAGACAGGAGAAGAATTGGTGTACAAGGATGACTTCTAGGGGTATGCACGCATTTTTATACTGGAGGGGGAAATGCAATGAACACCCATCTTTTAACTGTCAACCATCATACAATTAAAACAAAAGGGTTTTGTAATGGCATTTGTGTTCCTTTATTTCCACAGATTTTCATTTTGCTTCTTCAGAAAATTCACAGTTTAGACAGAGCTGGCAAGAAAAACGAGAAATGAAACTAATATCTAAGCATTCCAATTATCAGTCATTCAGATTTTACAGTAGATGTTTCATAAAAGGTATTTCTTTTCACAATTTTCCCTCAAATTATTGCTGGTTAGGGAGGGTTTTCTTGACCATATACAATTCTCAACTCTCTGTTCTTATAGCCTGTGCTCATGTTTCCCATAGAGACTATGCATTTACAAGTTATTTGTGGTGTCCTGTACATAGCAGTTTTTTTTGTCTGTGAGTGCCTACTGAAGGCATCTTGAGAGAGTTTTCTGTTGTTTTCCCACCATGCCCTTCCCTCCCAGTGCCAGTTAGAGTACAATGTAATTCAAGCATAACAGTACAATCCACTGCAGGTTAGCCCAGTCTGAACTAATTGAAAGCAATGGGCTTGTAACTCTGCATAGGATTGCAGTGTCATAAGAGTATGTCTGTTATGTGTGTCATTCAGATACTGAGTGCACACACTTTAGCAGTCTGTTTGCCTGTCTCTTTGTTATGTTATGATTGGTTTTGCAAAATCTCCCTGGGAAAAAATGCCAGCTGCTCCTGCTATCATGGCAATCCTGCACCTAGCCAAAACCCAGAGTCTGCTAAGGCAAGGGCAAAGGTAGGGAAGACAGCCGGGAGGAAAACAAGAAAAGGCTTTACACCATGTCAGGCCATTGATCCCTCTGACTCGGTACTGTTTGTCTTTGACTGGCAGCAGCTGTCCAGGATATTAGGCAAGGAAATATTTTCCAGCTTCTCCTGCTTCAAATTCTAGCTTTGTTTACATGGCAGTGCTTCTCTGTGGAGGCTAGGGGTTGCTGCAGCTGCAGCACAGAGGCAATGGGGCCTACATGTGGCAGCTTTCATTGCATTTTCTCTGCCTGAGTCTTTACAGTGGCCACCCCCCATGCTATAGTGGAGTGTATGCATGTGTTTTCTCCAAGGGTCCCCCCCAAAAAAAAATTGATAATGGAATACCAATATACTATTATTTTAATATTTAGGGTTGCTTGGGAGATCTGGAAGATGCCCTATCATTTGAGAGAAAATACAATGGTCATCATAGAGATTTCTCCCAAAATGATACAGCATCCTCCATGCAACATGCCTGGCATGATAACATTATCTCTGGGTGACATCCAGAGCTTTTTTTGAGCAGCAACACACAGGGACGGCGTTCCGGCTGGCTTGGCGTCAGGGGGTGTGGCCTAATATACAAATGAGCTTTTGCTGGGCTTTTTCTACAAAAAATTCCTGTGTGAAACATTGCTGGCATCAGGGGATGTGGCCTAATATGCAAGTGAGTTCCTGCTGGGCTCCTACAAAAAAGCCCTGGTGACATCACACTGGGCGTGTCAGGTGCAATGGAGCTCTTTGGGTGCATGTTGGCAGATTGGTGAGATCCCCTGCTGACAGGCCTCACCTCACCACTGATCAGCCGGCTAGCTGGGGAACATACCACAAAAATAGAGAAATCTATCTGTTGTGCACCAACATGCCAACCCCACTGCTGAGGTCCTTCTCCACCCTAAACCCCACACTTCCCAGGCTCTACTCTCAAATCTCCAGAAACTTCCCAGCCTAAAGTTGGCAACCCTAGGGCCAAAGTGGGTTCTGTCTCTTACAGAAGGAAGGGCCACCAGCTGCAATGTAGCCTGGGAGAGCTATTAAACATGCCTTCCTTCCCATTTTTTACTTCAATAAATTAAATTGCCATTTTAGGGAGGGACTCCTGAAATGCTGGAAGATCACTTTTCATTTCTTTCATTACTTTAGAGTTGTTTGTTCTCATCTGAGTATTTCTGAACAGAACTGAAATGGCTAATTTAGGTCATATTTTCTACTCAGGCATATCCAGATGCATACCCCTAGGTAAGGCATTATTGTTTTTGCAGAATATAGCAAGAAAAACATCTCAAAGGTCGTTTTCGCACTCACCTTAATCAGCAGCGACGACCCTCTTCACCGCGCAGGATCTGCGCGGATTTCGCACTAATTGCCGCGGAGCATCCAGAAGAGCCGGAAAGTCCCGGCGCTTTTGCGGCGCAAACGGAAACTGGTTTTTGGCGGTTTACGTTTGCGCCGCAAAAGCGCCGGGACTTTCCGGCTCTTCTGGGTGCTCCGCGGCAATTAGTGCGAAATCCGCGCAGATCCTGCGCGGTGAAGAGGGTCGTCGCTGCTGATTAAGGTGAGTGCGAAAACGACCAAACAGTCACATTTTGTTGAAAAGTTTGTTTTCTCTGATTGCTAGCTCATTAAATCTTCTGTTGGTGTATTTCAAAACAATAAACCAAGGTGCTCATTGCTATCCATAAAAGACATAAGCCCCCAAATCCATGAATTTTTAACAAAACCTGTGAACATACACACCTGTATGTTTGATAGGCACAGGAATGTTTACTGCTAACTACATGTGACATTCCTGTTATGCACACAGCATGCCTACCACCCTATACAATTTCTCCCACAGGTGCATGGTTACAAGTAGGTCAGACTATGACACATCACTATCCTTGTTTCTTTTAAAATATGTAGACAACCATGACCAGTTCTCCCTCTAAGCTGTGGAGTCTTGTGAGCAAAAATTCTGTTTTGTGAGCTACTGGCAGGGCTTCTTTTGTTTTTTTGTTTTAAGTAGGAACGCACAGGAATGCAGTTCCAGCTGGCTTGGCATCGGGGGTGTGGCCTAATATGCAAATGAGTTCCCATTGGGCTTTTACTACAAAGAAAGCCCTGGCTACTGACATTAAAGTTGTGAGCTACTGTGTAAATTAGCTTGCTCTAGGGCCATTTTTCCTGAGGTAAGACAAAAATGTTTGCGCCCGAGGCTAAAAAATGGTGAGCTAGTTCACACTAACTCACCTTAGAGGGAACATTGGCCATGACCATTTCATCCTTCAAGTTTTCTCTCTTGCTCCCTCAGACACCACAGTTACTGGAGTTGGGGACTCGAAACACTATTCCATTTACATTTACACCACTATTTTTCATTTTCTAAAATATATATACAACAAGATCCTAACTTCTCTGTGTGAGTTTCTTTCTCTGAGACAAACTGCTCACAGGGTTAAACAAGCAAGGAGTTAACTTTGATTTATAGTTTTAACATGGCACTGAAGAAAGTAAAGTGCAGGTTACAATGTTTCTTTTCTATCATACTTTTGAGCTGTTTCTCTGTTCCAGCATTTGGGATCTTTTGTTACAAATTGACTTTTCATTTGGCTTTAACCTGCTCTTCACCTCAGCTTCACTTTGTCAGACATGCTCTCTCCCTCTCTAACTCCCTTGCTGCCAGCTCCCAACTGCTGTTTTCCAATTGTCTCTCACTAACCTGTCCATCACACTGCACTTTGTTATATTACTATTTAACATTCTTAATTGCCAAGTATGGATTTCATCATGAAGTTAATGAAGTTCATAATGCCATCTGTGTATATATACACCTCACTCTTGCCAAAACACTTTTCAATCATACGATCATTATTACCATATCTAATAGTTAAGTGGTTGGCCTGTGTCCATCACAAAAGCAGCAAAACCAGGTTACCCACAGACAAGCTAGGGCTTCTACATATTAAGGTGATTCTCCTGGTGTGTCAAGTTTCAATCACCTTATGGTAACTCCTTAGGGGTTTCAAGGCAAGTGAGAAACAGAGGTGGTTCGCCATTGCCTCCTCTACAGAATCTTCCTCAGTGGTCTCCAACACTCCCTCTAAGTTGTGGAGTCTTGTGAGCAAAAATTCTACTTCTTGAGCTACTGACATTAAAATTGTGAGTGAGTGATTTGGCTACTGCATAAATTAGTGTGCTCTGGGGCCATCCTTCTTGAGCTAAGACAGAAATATGTGAGCCGGAGGCTAAAAAACTGTGAGCTAGCTCACACTCACTCAGCTTAGAGGGAACACTGGTAGTCTCCCATCTGAGTATCGACCATGCTTAGCTTCCAAGATCTGATGAGATCAGACTGTATCATGTTGCCTTCGTCCCCACTCTTTTGATACACAAACACAAATAGCATTTTATAAATTACCCCCTCACCAAAAACATTAAAATAGATTTATAGAATGGAGTGGTATGATGGGAGCAGTTGTGAGTGAGGTAAAGATAGTAAAGAACAGAGGAAGCCGTGAAAATTAACCAGCTTGGCCATCTCAAGTCTCTGTTTATAGAATCCAGAAGATTTAGGGATGAGGATTTCCAAATAGTTTATTATCTCCTACGATTTCTTGCTCCTTCAGCTTGCTCCTTCTGAGACTGATAGACGAATTAAAAACTAATAAGTCCCCAGGTCCGGATAGCATACATCCAAGAGTTCTGAAAGAACTCAAAGTTGAACTTGTGGATCTCCTGACAAAAATAATCTTTCATTGATATCTGCCTCCGTTCCTGGGGACTGGAAGGTAGCAAATGTCACCCCCATCTTTAAAAAGGGTTCCAGAAGAGATCTGGGAAATTACAGTCCAGTCTGTCTGACTTCAATTCCGGGAAAGTTGGTAGAAACCATTATCAATGATAGAATGAGTAGACACATTGATGAGCACAAGTTATTGAGGAAGACTCAGCATGGGTTCTGTAAGGGGAAGATCTTGCCTCGGGGAAGGGACGGTGGCTCAGTGGTAGAGCATCTGCTTGGGAAGCAGAAGGTCCCAGGTTCAATCCCTGGTATCTCCAAAAAAGGGTCCAGGCAAATAGGTATGAAAAAACTCAGCTTGAGACCCTGGAGAGCCGCTGCCAGTCTGAGAAGACAATACTGACTTTGATGGACCCAGGGTCTGATTCAGTATAAGGCAGCTTCGTATGTTCATATGTTCACTAACCTGTTACATTTCTTTAAGGAGGTGAACAAACATGTGGACAAAGGAGACCCAGTAGATGTTGTTTACCTTGACTTCCAGAAAGCTTTTGATAAAGTTCCTCATCAAAGGCTCCTTAGTAAGCTCAAGAGTCATGGAGTAAAAGGACAGGTCCTCTTGTGGATCAAAAACTGGCTAATTAATAGGAAGCAGAGAGTGAGTATAAATGGGCAGTCTTCGCAGTGGAGGACGGTAAACAGTGGGGTGCCGCAGGGCTCAGTACTGGGTCCCATGATCTTTAACTTGTTCATAAATGATTTGGAGTTGGGAGTAAGCAGTGAAGTGTCTAAGTTTGCAGATGACACTAAATTGTTCAGGGTGGTGAGAACCAGAGAGGATTGTGAGACACTCCAAAGGGATCTGTTGAGGCTGGGTGAGTGGGCGTCAGCGTGGCAGATGAGGTTCAATGTGGCCAAGTGCAAAGTAATGTACATTGGGGCCAAGAATCCCAGCTACAAACACAAGTTGATGGGATGTGAACTGGCAGAGATTGACCAAGAGAGAGATCTTAGGGTCATGGTAGATAACTCACTGAAAATGTCAAAACAGTGTGTGATTGCAATAAAAAAGACCAACGCCATGCTGGGAATTATTAGGAAGGGAATTGAAAACAAATCAGCCAGTATCATAATGCCCCTGTATAAATCGATGGTGTGGTCTCATTTGGAATACTGTGTACAATTCTGGTCACCGCACCTCAAAAAGGATATTATAGCATTGGAAAAAGTCCAGAAAAGGGCAACTAGAATGATTAAAGGTTTGGAACACTTTCCCTATGAAGAAAGGTTAAAACGCTTGGAGCTCTTTAGCTTGGAGAAACGTCGACTGCAGGTTGACATGATAGAGGTTTACAAGATTATGCATGGGATGGAGAAATAAGTACTTTTCTCCCTTTCTCACAATACAAGAAGTGGGCATTCAATGAAATTGCTGAGCAGTCAGGTTAAAACGGATAGAAGGAAGTACTTCTTGACCCAAAGGGTGATTAACATGTGAAATTCACTGCCACAGGAGGTGGTGGTGGCTACAAGCATAGCCAGCTTCAAGAGAGGGTTATAGAAGGTTAGATAAAAATATGGAGCAGAGGTCCATCAGTGGCTATTAGCCACAGGGTGTGTGTGTGTATTTTGGCCACTGTGTGACACAGAGTGTTGGACTGGATGGGCCATTGGCCTGATCCAACATGGCTTCTCTTATGTTCTTATGAAGAAGATGGTCAAGCTCCTGTGATAGGGTAGGAAAATGGGCTCACCCAAGGTAAGGGAGGGCTTCCTGCATGCACAGCAGAACTCCCCAGGTGTTCAGAAAAAATAGTTTGTAAATTGAGAAAAGGAAGAGGATACCTTGATGAATATGGAGCATTCTTGATGAGCCTCAGGACACGGGGGGGTGGGGAGCTGAGAAGCAATTAAAATCGAGGACGAGAAGGAAATCAGAAAAGGGAAGAAATGGACCTGCTTGAAACCCCTCTGGCACTTTTTAGTATACAGGAAAGGAAATTAGGGTCAGATGATGGACACCATAAGGCTCATGTACCCCAGCCCTAATTATCTATTCTTCTCCAGGGTGATTAGGATTGGAAAAGTGCTTCTTTCCTCTGATCTGAAATACCTCCCCCACCCTGACTCTTAAATTGTGGAGAAAGCAGAATCGCTTTCTGGTTGTATTCTGGAACAGGTATGTATGTGGAATGAAAATTGAGAAAGGCGTGCTAATGACCCTTAAGCTCTCCCTTTTGTCACAGATTTTTTTTAAAAAAAGAAATAATTGTCATTCATTAACTTGCTGAAGTTCAGGGATTCATGAACAGTCTCTGGCTCACTCCTGTCTGTGAACCTCAGTAGCCAGGGCAATGTACTATAGTATTAGTCTGCTGAGGATCAGGTTGAGATGGGTAAGGAATTAGTTCTGGAGCTTAACAGTTACACAATTTTGTGTTATATGGGGAATTTCCTGATTTTTTAAAATCCTTCACTCTGTAATTCCCTACATTCCTTTAAAAGCACTGCGCTATAATGCTTTCCTCATATACGTTTTTCCCCCTCCTTCACAGAATTCAACTGTTTCTTCTGGGAACATGATTGGACATTGGCAATGTCTCACTTGTACCCTGAATTTGAAACAAGTTGGCCCAACAGAAGCAGTCTACAGTGAGTTACACATTTTTAATCAGAATTTGGGAGAAGACTCACCTGGAATAGCTACTAATCAGCTGCAGGGTTGTCACTTAGTGCCATGATTTGAAAAGTAATGAAGACAACTTGTTTTCCAAATATGAAATGTCAGGCTGGATTTAGACCAGCACTGGAACTGGTAAGAAATATATAACTGATGTGGAGTATCAATTATTTTTCTACCATGGTTTTGGCATGTAGCTTCTCAGGAAAAAAACCCCCAAACCTTTGTCAACAAGAAGCATCTTACTTTACCAGTAGTGCAGTTAAGACACATGCCAACTGAATGATACATAGATGGAGTGGTGGCTATTTTAGTCAAAATGCATGCCACGCATTGCAATTTTCCCCTGAAGATCTCTCATTTCATCTCTCTGTGGTTCTCGTTTGTTCCACAGTAAATTGTTCTACAATACTGGTGAAGTTTCATAGAGAATGTTGGATAGTGATGGGGGACAAATTCTTGGTGTTTCTGTGACCAAATGCTTTATTTGTGTCATTAGTTATTAAACTGCAGTTGGCTAAGTTGTACAAACTGTGTTACAGTGACACCCACTGACAATTGACAAGTATTGCATATGCTAACACACGACATCTTTAAACACAGCAGAATGAGAGGGGAGAATATCCATATGTTCCAGTGCAAACCAATATTTATGAGATTAACATAGTTAATTATCATAGTCAACATAGTTACATTCCTCTGAGCCCACTGACTTCAATCGATATAGAAGGTATAACTGTGCTTAGGATGCCACTGTTGCTTTCTCTGACTTTCTACAACTTTTTTTCTTTGCCAGATTAGGTTTTCTCAGAGCCTCCAAATATGGCAGAGGGAAAAAGGTATATTGTTATGCATTAAATAGGCATGGTATAGAAATAAAAAAAATTACAAGCTTTTAGCAAGCCAAATGACCCCTCTTCAGAGTCTGGTAGCATTCTTCACCAAGATTAGATTGAAAATAATCATTTCTTGCAAATTAGAAAATACATTTCAATATTAAGCTGTCATAAATTTGAATAATACATTAATGTTTCTGAGATCTACTAACCCACTACCACTGTTAGGTATGTTTTAATACTGTACACGATATGTACCTATTGGCAATCTATATATCGTGAACATATAACAACTGTGCCAATTACAGATAGGAAGTTACATTGTAATATAGCACCCTGAATGTAAATAATTATGGGGAATTAGTCTAGAAGGCAGCAGCAGAACTCTAGTTATATAGTTTTAGATATATTTACCGTGCTAAAGTAGGTCATTTTTAATCAAGCCTTTTAATTCTTTCTAGCTCACAAGAGCATATATCACATCTTTTCTTGTTGAGGAAAAAGACTCTCTGCCTCCGAGCCCATGGAGAAAAGGTGGGGAACAACAGCTTTGATCTTAATGGTTGTTTATGTTATATCAAGCATGAAAAAAAACAGCTCAAAAACCAGGATTGTGTTTTGAAGCTTCATTCACATTGTGTTGGACACCATCACCTGTGTGGAAGGAGAAAAAGTATCTAATTCAGCCTTCTGTTTCCCCTTCCTGCCCATACAGATAGTTGGTCCCATCCTACTCAAGACAGCTTGAAGAAGCCACAGGTGTTCAGTGCACTTTCCTCTTCTGTATGAGTTCCCCAATTCATTGCTCTTTTTATATATGACACACACAGTGCTTCAGCACCTTGACCAAACTATTGCATTTCTCCACCTAGGCACTCAAAATGGCTGTCATAAGAAACAGGCCTTATATCCACATGCAGTGGTTTATGCGGTTCTGTTTTGCTTTTCACACAAGACACTCTTGGCAGAAATAAGTGCCTCAGGTGGGCAGCACTGATTAGCTGGAAGAGATAAAAAGATTTATATATCCAATATAATGAAAGCTGTATGATCTGGGATAACTTGTTTGCTGCTAATCATCCTCCAACTGTGCTTTGGCATATGAGTTCCTAGCCTAACACAGCCCAGTATGCAGTTCTGTGTATTTCTCTGGTAATTAACCTTGACAACTTGAAGTGCACAGCTTCAATTTGGGTATCATGCTTGTGTGTATTCTCTGTTGCTAAAATAAAATTATATCTTTGCTCATCTATTCATTGTACATGTAGAAAGACAGATGGTTGCCCTGAATCATTCTGTGGCACAACAGATGTCATAATTGAGGACTGGAGAACTCTGCCAAATTAATTAGATATTCTTACCAATGTGGATGGGGGGAGGGGGGAAACAGTGTATTACTATTCTGTTATAGTGCTTGTGACACATTGGGGTTAGCATTGTTGAATTATAGGTTTCCTTAGGAACTCTCTCATTGTTCTGCCTACGAAGTTTGAAACACAAACAGAATTGCCAGATGCTGAATGGTGAAAAAGCATGTAATAATTTGAATTTATATGTGTGTGTTCCTTTAATTGCTGGTAAGTTGCAGTAGAGAAAGAGGGGGAATGAGTGAGTGGGGTGATTGATTGGTGACTGAGGTGGAGCTAAGAAGTATGTGTGGAGAGAGAGAAGTCAGTCATCAGTTAATGGTCAGCTGTGGTCAGTAAGCAGTTATAACAGCGCGCCTCGTGGTCTCACTGGATCGCTTCTATATGCAGCTTATGGCTACCCCAGCCCCTCTTCCGCCTCAGTTCTTCCTTTTGAATTTTACCTCACGACTATGAAACTCAAGGAGTGGGTGTAATATGGATTTCTCACTACTAGTCTCTTCGGTTTTTGTTTTGCTTTCAGATGGATATAAACTCAGTTTGTAGGGGACCACAGCAGCTTTGATAGTTTTCCCAATATACTGGCACCAGAGAACTTTAAAGTAAACCACAGAAATTTATTAATGTACACACACCTTTTTCAACTGGGGAATGGGAAATATATACATGGGCTATATTGTATCTCAAGCAGTTAACAGTTTCTTTGTAGTACAGGCTTTATAATATCAAATTCACTAGGGCTCTCAGGTTTCACAGATCATACAGCTTTCACTCTCCAACACTATTCTAGGTTGACCTCTTGGGTATAATGTGCCAAGTCCCTTAAGTCGACTGGTGTCTCTTCTCCCAGCCCTTCAGACTTCTAGACCCACATCTTTCCCTCAACCACCTCTTTAGCTCTTAAGAGAAGTGTCTCTGTGTCTGTAACCTCTCAGGTCTTTTACTGTGACTCTCCTTTAGTCACACACAGCCCTGTGGCTGTCTTTATAGAGTGAAAAGTGAGCTTTGCTTCTCTCAAAGACTCTCCTCAGCTCCTGTCTCAGCTCCTTCTCAGACCAACTGCTCTCTTCAGCGGCCTCCCTCAGACTCTGTCTGACACAAACTGCCCTCAGCCGTTAGCTGTCAATCACCTCTGAGAGTTCCGAGCACTCTGGCCCCCACCCTCAGGTCACCTGACGCAGGCTCTATGCGTCCTTAGTTTTCTTGTTAACCCGTTCATTACCGTCACAGCAGTCTACAGAGTCTGAGAAGCAGTCTTCTATTTAGAATCCCATATAGGGCTGTGAAAAGCATTAAGACTCTATAGATAGGGTTGCCAAGTCCCCTGCGTTCTCTGGTGAGGGACTTTCGCACACACGCAAAGTGTGCACACAATGCAGTGACGGCACCTGAAAGTGACATCATTGCACTGGCAATGTCACTCGCAGCCACTCTAGCCGCTTCCAGAAAAACTCTGTGGTTTTCCCAGGCGCTGTAGCCATTTGGGAGGGGAAAACTCTATGATACACCATAGAGTTTCCCCTTCAAAATGGCTAGAGTGTCTGGGAAAACCATATAGAAAACCATAGAGTTTTCCCAGAAATGCCTAGAGTGGCCATCATTGCGCCAACTTCATCAGGGGAGGATCCCCCCACCCGCCCAATGTGGGCCAGTGAGTTGGGAACCTCCCAGGCGGGGGAACCCCCACCCAGACCGGGGGCTTGGCAGCCCTGTCTATAGAAGAAAAGGAGAAATACTTAGATGGCATATTGGGGGCTAGAGAGGGACTCCAAACCTAATATTGTCAGAGTATTATAGGAATGTGAGAGAACGAAGCTGTCAAAAAGTTGAATTAGGAAGAGACAGGAGAATTTGAGAGTGAGGATTTTGTAAGTGAAAGTGTGTGGCACCTCAAAATATTCACTGAAGAATTAAGCTATAAACATCTTGAAACCAATACACATTGTACAAATAAAGTTTTATTTTGTTTTATATTAACCTGGAGTCCTATGACATTAAAATATCAGAGTCTCATTCTCAGGGCCACATAGTTCAATGAAAAGCCTTGGAGTTTGGGCACAATTCAGTGGTGAACATTAAATAAGACGTTTGGAATTAAATTCCTGTGGCAGCATTACCTTTATTAAGAAGGAAGTAATGACAAAGCATTTTTTAAAAGTCCAAAGAAGAATCAAAAACACTGGAGAGCAAAGTAGAGCATGTAGGTCTTCATTTTTCACATTTTTTTAGTGAAATTGTTTGATAACAGCTGTATTAAAATGTGTATCTACTTTCAATAGAACTTTATCCACAAACAAAAAAAGACCACTAATATTCTAAATCAAGGGAGTTCGACACCCTTGATTTAGAATATTAGTGGTCTTTTTTGGTTTGTGGATTCTAATATTTTAATATCATAGGACTCCAGGTTAATATAAAACAAAATAAAACTTTATTTGTTCAATGTGTATTAGTTTCAAGATGTTTATAGATTAATTCTTCAGTGAATTCCACAAACAAAAAAAGACCACTAATATTCTAAATCAAGGGTGTCGAACTCATGAGAGCTGGATCTGACATAAATGAGACTTTATTGGGCCGAGCCATGTTTGTACCTGTTTTAGATTAGGTTTGTAAACTTTATAAATGACACAGATAAACACAAAAATTGTTTTTTAAAAAAATTAAAACATGCATAAAACACTAGCACTCAGTCTTAAAGGTCCTTGTATTTCTCCCATGGGATCCACGGAACTGGATCTTTCCCTCCCATCCCAGAGGACCAGGAGCCTCAGCCAATAGAAGGAAGAAAGACTTGGCTCAGTAGCTCTGTTGTGTGGTTGAGAGAGCCTGGCAAAGCAAGCTCTGCCTCCCCACTCTTCCTCCCCAAGGGAGGAGCCTCAGCCAATGGAGAAAATAGAGGTTTTCCTCTGTAGCTGCTGTGCGATTGAGCAAGCCTTGCAAAGCAAGCTGTTATGCAGAAGGAAGCAAAAGAGGGAGAAGGAAGCAGATGACAGCCAGTTGCTGGGGGGCCTGATAGAAGCCCTCCAGGGGTCTGATTTGGCCCCCGGGCTGCATATTTGACACCCCTGTTCTAAATAGTGAAATGCCCATCACCATGGCAAGCAGGATGGAAAGAAAGGGGTTTCCAGATTTAATTATTCACATATTTGCCCCCACTGAGAATTGGATGTATTGATGACTGGCAGTATCCACATATTTCATTCTTCTTGTGAAACAGCAGTGATCTGCAACTTGATTATCCTGTGTGGTCCAGTTAGGGCTGCCAGGTCTGTGTTGGAAAATACCTGGAGACTTTGGGGGTGGATCTGGGAGAGGGCAGGGTTTGGGGAGGGGAGGGGAGGGGTCTCAGCATGGTACAATGCCAGAGTCTCCCCTTCAAAGCAGCCATTTTCTTCAGGGGAGCTGATCTCTGCCAGCAGAAGATCAGTTGTGAAAGCGAGAAGTCTCCACACGCCACCTGTAGGTTGGCAACCCTAGGTCCAGTCCAGTTGAGAACAATGGCTACTGAATCACAGTATCAACCCATGTTTTGATTCAGCAATGGGTCTTTTATTTCATACTAAGGTCTTGTCCTATTGGACCATAATATTCTTCATTATTATTTTTTATATACATCCTTCTTTCTACTAACAGAACATATTGCTATTTTACTGAATCTTCTTAGATATGAGTCTATTTCATAAAGTTTCAGCCATTTTATTTAAAACACATCTGAAAGGGGTTTTTCCCCTCATAGAAAGCAATGGGGCATAAAGCAGGTGTATGTTTAACAGCAGGAGACAGTCCTGTCATAAAAATTAGCCACTGTTTTAGAAACAATTTCATTCTATCACTGTATCAGATAGATATAGAAAATAACAAGCAAAAGAGTTGTGTGAAGCCATTCTGTAACTCTCCTATTTTTCTCTACGAAGTTTCAGACAAGTTTGTGGAGTATTTTATCACAAGGTCACTGTCAAATTTGTCATCTTTTCTGTCACCCCAAAAGAATGGAAGAAGAATTACCAACATAGCTCTAGTAGGACAACTGCAATCATGGGAAAAGACAGGTTTCCTTGTGTGCCCTGAAGCAGTTTCATGTTGTCCACCATTGCTTTTGCAGGTTTTTTTAAGGGAATAAAAAGCATCTCACAGAAGCCAGAATAAAATATTTGGAGATGTTTTGTGCAAAAGAGAGATAGAAAAATGTAGGGAACTAACTTATAGAGATAAAATGAAATCTGCAATACATTTGCCTTGAGCACAAACCATATAAAATACAGAAAGGATAATCTAAATAAAATTAAATACTTTTAAATTCTACTAATTTCAAAGACACTGTTAAGAGAGCCTCAGATTTTTCTGATTGAAGTAAATGGTATTTCCATTTGTTTAATTTTGGCTGAGCCTGAACTGGATGGCTCAGGCTAGCTTGATATCATCACATCTCAGAATCTAAGCAGGGCTGACCCAGGTTAGTGCTTGAATGGGAGACCACCAGGGGTCATTTTGTAGAAAAATAGGTGGTGGAGCTCATCCAGGGATTGTTATATAGCTGCACATACTATTCAATGGACAAGGAGGTGGAACTCTCAGAAAGGTTCAGGAGCTGTGCTCCTGTGAGCTCCAACTGAATCTGAGGCCTGGAGACCACCAAGGAAGTCCAGGGCTGCTATGCAGAGGCAGGCAGTGGCAAATCACCTCTGCTCATCTTTGGCCTTGAAAACCATACAAGGTTGCCATAAATTAGCTGTGACTTGATGGTACTTTCCACCACCAATTTTGGCTGAATGGTGCCTGTGGTCAATGAAAGCACCTAAGAGGCTTTGTGGACTGTCCAAATATACAAGAAGCTATTTCATCAAATACTTAAACAAAAAAGTCCAAGGATACAAATTAATTTAATGTGGAAATAAAGTCTGTTGGGAATATTTATTTATTTATTTATTATATTTCTGTATGAATTAATACCCTTGATGCTAGAACATGACTGGAAATATATAGCCCATTACTTGTAAACAACTCAACAGCCTGATTTGTCCCATAGAGACTTTAGCTTCAGATTATCAATGGCTGAAGCCAAACTGTTAAAATAAAGCAATACTTTTATTCATGCTCATAGCTGCTTTGTCAACCACTTATTTGCAGTCAGGGGAAGATGCATACATATATACAAAAATGCTCTCACCTCAGTCCGCTTTATACATCCAATTCATTTGAAAACGCTAGCCAGTTACCCACCAGCTCTCAGGTCTATATTTTAAAAATCCTGCTTTTTAATGATCTCCTTACATGGTAGCTGTTCTGGACATTTATCATATAGAAAAGTAGGATCTTAAATAACAAAAACTGTTGCAGCAACCAACAAAAACACTATGGTTAAAACAGAACTGGCTGAGATTGAATCCTGCTAAGACGGAGGTTCTGAGGCTGGACAGGGAGAATTCAGGCTGGGGTACTGACTCCCAGCTATTGACAGTGTGCCCTTATTTATTTATTCAATTGGATTTTTAGCCCACCCTTCCTGTCGGAGAGGCTTAGGGTGGGTTACATCATAAATCACCAGTGCCACCTGTCAAGAGCTTGGACATGATTCCGGATGCCTCCTTATCAATGGAGGCCCAGATCTCAAATGTTGCCAGACTGGCATTTTTCCAGCTGCATCAGGACAGTCAAATGGCCCCCTACCTGTCCCACCCTGACCGAGCCACAGTAATCCATGCAATGGTTACCTTCAGATTGGGCTCCTGTAACATGCTCTGCATGGGCCCTGGAAACTTTAGCTAATCCAGAATGCAACAGCGCAGGTCCTTACAGGGACCCTGTGAATGGAACATATTCGACCTGTACTGTGTCAGTTGAACTGGTTACCGCTGAGCACTGGATCATGTTCAAGGTTTTGGTGCTTACCTTTAAGGCCCTTAGTGGTCCAGGCCCTACATATTTTTGGGACCACCTCTCCTGGTATACCCCCTGGAGAGCACTCCACTCCACTGATAAGAAATTACTTGTGGTTTTCAGCCTGAGAGATATCCGGCTGTCCTCGACTGGGGCCAGGGATTTTAGTGACCTGGCTCCAACCTGGTGGACTTCTCTGTCAAGTAACATCCATGCCCTGTGGGAATTGATACAGTTCTGCAGGCTGTAAGGCAGAGATGTTCTGCCACACATTTAGCTGAGGGCAGCAATTGTTTCCTTCTTGCTGGCACTCTTACCTCTTCCCCCATACTAAGTGTTGGTTGGTATGACTGCCATCTGATTGGTGGAATAAAAATCAATTTAATGTTTAAAATGATATGTAAAACAAATGGGCTATAAGAGTCAAAACAAACAAACAGATTCTAAAGAATATATTCAACTGTCTCACTTGTTACTTCAAAAATTCCTGGGCAAATAAGATTTTGACAATGTGTGGTTAGTTTGGCTCAATGATAGAAACAAACTCACAAAACAAAACAAAAGCAAATAACTTTATTGTATATAAAACAAAATAGAAAGGAATGAAAATGCAAAGAACCTAGATTATGCACCTGAAAACTAGTTCCCTAAGTAATCACACATATGCACACGCCAACTAGAGGGCACACTTATGAGAGAGAGGACATTGAGAAGTTTTAGGAAAGGGATATACAATCTTAAGACATCTGTAGAGGTCCAAAGGGCAGAGTATCAAGGGGAGAAGAAGAGCTTGCAAAGTAATTGCTAGGGTATCCAGGTAATGGAAGTCCTGACACAATTTCCACAGAGTTGGGATAATCTTTTATCCTGCCTTACCCAGCAAGTGGGCTCAGGGCAACTTACAACATATTGAACAACAAAACCATACATTAATTAAGTAGGACAGTTCATTAAAACAATTACTCAAACAATTAAAAACTTAGTTGATTTATTTAAATATCTACTGGCCGCTCCGTGAATAGTTTCTTCTTCTTTCAATGTCTGCTGGGCTCATGCCTGAGAGGATATGATTGTATTAGGCATTCCTTAGAGCTGTGCAGATACCTCTAGGGTATGTCAGGATATTGGCATTTGTTTGAAAGTTATCTGAAATTTTTATCTAAAGAGGTAAATTGTTGAATGGGCACTTTTAAGAAGAAGAATTGCAGATTTATACCTCGCCCTTCTGTCTGAATCAGAGACTCAGAGTGGCTTACAATCTTCTTTATCTTCTCCCTCAACAGACACCCTGTGAGGGGGGTGGGGATGAGAGAGAGCTTTCATAGAAGTTGCCCTTTCAAGAACAACTCCTATGAGAGCTATGGCTGATCCAAGGCAATTCCAGCAGCTGCAAGTGGAGGAGTGGGGAATCAAACCCTGTACTCCCAGATATGAGTTCACACACTTAACCACTATACCAAACTGACTCTTAAATGCATAGATTGCTATCACAGCATCTATGACAGCAGAAAGAAAAGGTAATGAAAAACCAATCCCTTCCACAAAACTCACAGTTTTACAGCTGCACTTGTTTATACATTTAGGAAGTAAAATGAATGATATAAATCAACCATGGACAAATTAACTTCTCTCTGATAGGCACCTGCTGTCATAGAGAAGAAGAAGACTGCAGATTTATACCCCACCCTTCTCTCTGAATCAGAGTGGCTTACAATCTCCTATATCTTCTCCCCCCACAACAGACACCCTGCGAGGTGGGTGGGGCTGAGAGAGCTCTCACAGCAACTGCTCTTTCAAGGACAACCTCTGCCAGAGCTATGGCTGACCCAAGGCCATTCCAGCAGATGCAAGTGGAGGAGTGGGGAATCAAACCTGGTTCTCCCAGATAAGAGTCCGTGCACTTCACCGCTACACCAAACTGGCTCTCAGAGCTGTCTACTCTAGGAAGCTTTGTACCACTCTGAGAGCCTTGGCACCAATGTGAATAGTAAATGACTGCTGAATCCAAGTGAGGGTCTATTCTACTAGCCTTGTTTTGATCACTTTACCTCATAGAGGTTATTTGAACATTTCTTCCATGAATCCAATAGACTACTAATAGTTTAACAGGTTTTATTCACAAAAATATGGATAAACATATATAAATGGTTAACATTGATAAATAAACATTCAGTTGAGTCAACTCTAGAATGCAATGTCATTTAGGATGCAATCTCACAAATCCTTCTTTTCCTAAAGGAATTGTCCAGCAATGGGAAATTTCAAATACAAGACCAGTTCCTTCTCTAAACCCCAAACCATTCTCCACCCTGACTGCCCCCTCTGCCTCATGTCCAACTGCCTCTTGCTGTGATCCCATTCTCCAACAGACTCCCCTTCCTCACATTCTCTGAACAGTTTTCCCTTCCTTCCCTTCCAGCCACGCACCCAGGGCATAACTCACTACAGTGTGTTCCCCCTTTTCATCCTGTCTGTCATTTCAGCCCTCTGTTTTCAGTTCAATAGGTGCATTCCTAATCAAAATCTATAAGATCTACTCCTCAAAGTCACTTCCTCTTTCCAGGCCACAGTGAATGTGAGAGACATTGACAGGATTCAAAATGCAAAGGTATTTTCAGAAGTATGTTTGGTAAAAAAGAGGATGCAGTAAAAGCTGAGTCCTCACATGTCACAACAAGAAGGAAGACACAGTTGCCTAAAGGTATTACATTTGAACAAATATAAATAAACTTAAATCCAAAGGATTAGGAAAAGATCAAGCTCTGTCAAACCAATATTACTGATACACCAGAAATGTTCAAGAAAAATTAGGCTCCAAAAGTCTTGTAATAGTTTCAAGAAGCAGAAGAGAACCCAGAAGTGGCAGGGTTGTGTCCCCCCCCCCCCCACAATGCTTTCAATATCGATTCATGCTACAGTCAGCTCAGCTGTGCATCCTTGGGTTCTCTGATGAGCACTGGTGGATAGTGATAGATCAGATTCTGGGGAAACCTGGAAACAATCTTTCATAGCCTCTGAGAAGCTGTCCATGAGCTGGAAACAAGCTGCTCCACACATAGACAGGAATCATGTTTGCCATAGCTGCATCTTCTCTGGGAGCGATTATAGCGATCAAAAAGTTAATTTTGGTTAGAGATGTGCACTGACATTTTATTCCTTGTATTTTTCAATTCATTTTAGTTACTGCAAAATATTTATTCTTGTTCTTGATTATAGTTAATGAACCTAGTCATTTTCTTTATTATATTTTTCACTCGTTCTCACCAATTTCAAAGTATAATATAGTGGGTTCAATGCATGGAAGAGATGAAGTAGTAGTGATCATAGCTTTTTATTCAAGTACAGCATTGTGATGGCTGAACTCAAGACTGAAGAACTGGGTCAAAAGGGCCAACTATATACACTACAGGGTTCCTGCACTAGCAGGCTATTGGATTATTCAAACCATCAGGGGGCCTGTGATTGGAGCAGGGTAGCAGGTATTTGGATCCTGCTGCCCAATTGCTCCTGAGTCCCAACCTCAGTCCTAATGGCTCCAATAAGCCAGACAGGAACACACTAATAGTCTTCACTTTGGTCCGCATACATAACACAAAGGGAAACAGAAATTCTCAGGAATTTTACCCCCTTCACCCAAGGGATCCTCATGCTTGCCATATTTCAGATAGCAAAATGTTTTTCATTTGTTTAGATAATTAACTTCCTCCTTTGTAGAGTGGGCACATGATGACATTGGCATGCAAGTTTTACCTCTGTTCCCAGGGTCCTCACATGGAGCATGAATGGGTACATGGGCAAGGGGAACTACACCACTTTTCTCCTTGACAAATTAAAGTGGGTAGTCAAGCTGGTCTGCAGTAAAAGAGCAAGATTAAGCCCAGTAGCACCAACAAGGTTTCCCAGGTATATGCTTTCAAGAATATATGACCAAGGAAGCTTTGACTCTCAAAATCTTATGCCCTAGAAAACATGTTGGTCTTTAAGGCCCTACTGAAATCTTGCTTTCTGCATTCTTCTTTCTTCCATTTTGTCCTCACAACAACAACCCTGTGTCCAAAGGTCACCCAGAAAACTCCATGGCAGCATGGGGTTTGAACCTGAGTCTCTCAAATTCCAGTCTGACATGTCATTACACCATACAGGTTCTCAGCCCCCCTGCCTGCCCCCTTATCTTGCTTCACTTGATGGATTTAACCATTCTTCTTCCAAATCAGCTGTTATTGGCAATGGGCTGGAAGAACCATCCTTAATCAGTCAACAGAGAGCAGTAAGGTACGGCATAAGCAAAGGCAAGGTTTAGCTCTCTTTGTCTGTATGACAGACTCATGCGTAATAATATACAAAGATTGTCATTTGAACTAAAACAAAGATTATTTATTTTATTAGATTTATAACCTGATCTCCCTGCTGTCATGGGTGCTGGGGGCCCTGCAGAAGAAGCCGAGCCTGCAGAAGAAACTGTGCCCCTGCCACCTGCACCAGTGCCCCTGCCTCCTGCTGGAGAAGATCCAAGCCCCCCTGCCTCGCCCTCTCAGGTGGCTCGTGTGCGTGACCGCCTTCGTCAGGACCTCAGGGATCCGAGGAGGGTGGCACGCTCACAAGCAAGACGCTCCCTGAGCCCTGAGTTTTGAAAGGATTCTGGCCCTTCTAGGAGTGAGGGTGCTTGAGTCTCAGCAGGATCCTGGCTGCCCTCCGAGTCAGCAATTAGCCCAAATGGGCAACAGACAGCAGAGGGCTATATAGCTGTGGGCTTTGAGAGAAGGCTTTGTGGAAGCAACTAGTCACTTACCTGACGTTCTAGCATCCACTTCGGCTTCTGGACCCCCTGACTCTGGCATTGACTTCTGGACCCCCTGACTTCGGCTTCTGAACCTCTGACCTACGATACCTGGACTGTGATTCGGTTTGGGCGCTTTGGACCCTCCTTGCTACCCAGCTACAGACCTTGGACTGCCCCTGGACTTCGCCTGGCCTGGCCCCAGCCCGTGACAGATTGCTTCCACCCCCACAAACACCCATTCCACAGGATGGATGCTGAAGCAAGTGGAACCGCAGGACTACTGGCTGCTCTCCAAGCCCAGGTACAGCAGCTGACACAGGCAGTAGTGCACTTGCAGCAACAACCTGCGGCCAGTGCTCCAGCCAAGTGCCCAGTTCCCCCACCTGACAGATTTGGGGGTGCTGTAGAAGAATTACCTGCTTTCCTGGCGCAGTGTCGGCTATACTTCAAGCTAAGAGCATGGGACTTTCCCAATGACAAAACAAAGGTGTGTTTCATCATTAGTCTGTTAAAGGGGCAGGTGGCCAAGTGGGCCACACCCCTACTGGTTGAGTCCTCTCCCCTGCTGACTGATTACCAGGGGTTTGAGGCCCACCTGTCTGCTGCCTTCTCAAACCCAGTTCAAGCAGCTACAGCCAACCGGAAAATCAGGGCCCTGAAACAAGGCAAATCGTCAGTGGCTCAGTACGCCACCGAATTCAAGCTCCTGGCCCAAGACTTGGCGTGGAATGAGGCTGCCCAGATAGACCAGTTTACCGAAGGGTTGGCGGAGGAAGTCCTGGACGAACTGGCCAGGGTGAAGCAACCACCCACGCTCCAAGGACTTATCACCCTCTGCCTCCGCATCGATGGCCGCCTGGAAAGTCGCCGCCAAGCCAAGACCAGAGGGCGCCAGCTCCCTGCGCCGTGCCACTCGGCTCCTCTTCCATCCCCAGCTAGTACCAGAGACGAGGGTGAGCCTATGCAGCTTGGAGCTGCTTGACCCCGCCTGACTCCAGAAGAAAAGGCCAGACGCTGCACGCAGAATCTGTGCCTCTACTGCGGCACGGCAGGCCACTATGCCTCTGGCTGTCCTGCTAAACGTCGGATACCCGGAACTTCGTTGCCACCGCCGCCAAAAGGGCAGCCCCAGGCGTAAGTGGACCCTCCAGCCTGGGGCGACTAGCTGGGTCCTCCAAAGAGCAGGCTGATACCCTGGGCCCGTTCCTGCTACCAGTCAAACTCCGTCTGCCCGATGGACGCTGGCTGTTCGTGTATGCCATGCTGGACTCGGGAGCGACCCACTGTTTTGTAGATGCCGCCTTTGTAAAGCAGCACCAGATCCCAGTGCAGACAAAAGAGATTCCGACGCTGGTGGAGGCTATTGACGGGCGCCTCCTTCGTTCTGGCCCCGTCACCCAGGAGACCTGTCCCATCACCTTCCACGTCCAGCAGCACCAAGAACAGCTGCAGTTTGATGTCGCCCGCATGCCTCGCTTCCCGCTGATTCTAGGTCTTTCCTGGCTGAAGCTGCACAACCCCATCGTGGACTGGGCCCAGCAGGAACTACGCTTCCGAGACCCATGCCCCCATCTGACTCCTCCCACCACTCTAGCAGCCGGCATCCTGAGTGGTGGTCCTCAGCTCCCTCAGAAGTATGCGGATTTCGCCGATGTCTTTGAAGAGACAGGAGCTGATCAGCTTCCCCCTCACTGGCCCTATGACTGTGCCATTGATTTGGTACCTGGGGCACCACTCCCGGTGGGGCGTCTGTACCCAATGTCGGAGCCTGAGCTGGCAGCTCTGCGAGACTTCCTGGACAAGAACCTGAAACGCAGATTCATCCGATCCTCAACCTCTCCCCTGTCCGCCCCAGTCCTCTTCATGAAGAAGAAAAGTGGGGAACTCCGGCTGTGCAATGACTACCGGGCCCTGAACAAGATCACCATCCGCGACCGGTACCCTCTACCACTGATCCCTGAACTCTTGGATCGCTTAAAGGGGGCCCAAATCTACACCAAGCTGGACCTCCGTGGAGCGTACAATTTGGTGCGCATACGGCCCGGAGATGAGTGGAAGACCGCATTTGGGACCCGATACGGGCAGTACGAGCACCTGGTGATGCCCTTCGGACTGACCACGCCCCCGCTGTCTTCCAGAGGTTCATGAATGATGTATTCCAGGACCTGCTTGACCGCTTTGCGATCATATACCTAGATGACACCCTGATTTACTCCTGCAATCCTGCCCAGCACGCCAAGCACATTCACCAGGTCCTGCAGCGCCTACGAGCCCACGGCCTCTACGCCAAGCTGGAGAAGTGCGAATTTGACCTGCGTTCCATCGAGTTCCTTGGTCACATTGTGTCACCGCAGGGAATACTCATGGACCCCAGAAAAGTGGAAGCGGTCCTGACCTGGCAGGCTCCTCAGAATCGCAAGGACCTGCAGCGGTTCCCTGGTTTCGCCAACTACTATCAGCAATTCATTCCGGCCTATGCATCCCTGACCACGCCCCTGACTCAACTACTCCGCCCCAAAGAACCCTTCCACTGGTCCCCAGAGGCCGATAACGCCTTCTCCACCCTGAAGACCTGCTTCGCCACCGGGCCACTCCTGAGATATCCTGACCCCCAGCTTCCCTTTACGGTGGAAGCTGATGCCTCCAACGTGGCCCTAGGAGCAGTGCTGTCCCAGCGCGAGGAGCCGTCCCAGCCACTCCAGCCCTGCGCCTATTACTCGCGCCAGCTCACTGCTGCAGAGAGGAACTATACCATCTGGGAGAGGGAGTTGCTCGCGATCAAGGCGGCTTTTGAGGTTTGGAGACATTACCTTGAAGGGGCTCACCACCCTGTCCAAGTGCTCACCAACCACCGGAACTTGGAGCATCTCCAGGCCACCCGCCATTTCAACCAGCGCCAGATCCGGTGGTCCCTATTCTTCTCCCGCTTTGACTTCAGGATCACCTACATCCCCCATACCCAGAACCGGAAAGCCGATGCGCTCTCGCGGAAACCGGAATACGCCCCTGCTTCAACTGAGACCGCGCCTGCTGCTCCCATCCTGCCGCCCTCAGTGTTTGCAGCCACCTCCACTTCACCAGCACTCGTGGAGGACATTCGTGCTAGCCAGGTCAATGATCCCTGGGTCCAGCAACACCTCCAGGCACTCCAAGATGGCTCAACAGGCAAGTTCACGACTCAAGGCGGCCTCTTGCTACACCGCGAACGCCTCTATGTGCCGCCCGGGCCCTTGCGGGCAGAAGTGCTACGCCTGACCCATAACGCGTTACCCGCTGGGCATTTTGGACAGCATAAGACCACCCACTTGCTGACACGGGAATTCTGGTGGCCACGAGTTCGCTCCGATGTTGCCCGTTATGTCAATTCCTGTGATGTCTGCCGACGGGCCAAAGACATCCCAGCCAAACCCCCAGGATTGTTACAGCCCTTGCCCACACCCTCAGGACCCTGGGATACCATCTCGATGGACTTCATCACAGAACTTCCGCAATCCAAGGGTCAGACTTGTATCTTAGTGGTCGTCGACCTGTTTACAAAGATGGCCCACTTCATTCCGTGCCCGAAACTTCCCACAGCTCAGGAGACGGCCCAGCTCTACCTGCAACACATCTTTTGTCTGCACGGACTCCCAGCCCACCTAATCTCAGACCGGGGCCCCCAGTTCTCCTCTCGGTTCTGGCAAGCCCTCCATTCCAGCCTGGGTACTCGAGTGCACCTGTCCTCAGCCTACCACCCACAGACGGATGGTCAGACGGAGCGCACCAATGTCACGCTACAGCAATATCTCCGCTGTTACACCTGTCATCAGCAGGATGACTGGACCACCCTGTTGCCCCTAGTGGAGTTTGCGTACAACAACGTGGTCCATTCATCCACCCAAATGACCCCGTTTGCTGCAACCTACGGGTACCACCCTCGGTTCTTCCCAGCGATCCTGCCACCCACGAATGTCCCCACCGTTTATGCCTACCTGCAAGAACTCCGTGCCAGCCAAGACTTGCTCCGAGAGCAGCTACAGTGGGCCAAGGAGGCATATAAACTGGCTGCGGACCGGAAGAGGCAAGAGGGCCCTCCAGTGCAGCCGGGGGATCATGTGTGGCTCTCAAATCGCTACCTGCGCTGGCCTGCTCGGTCTCACAAGCTGGATGCGCGGTTCATTGGACCCTACCCCGCCATGGAACAAATAAACCCCGTCGCCTTCAGGCTCCAGTTGCCACCCCACCTCCGCATTCACCCTGTGTTCCATCGCTCCCTCCTTGTCCCGGCTGCACCCCCTGACCCAGCTCGGCCTCCTTCCCCACCGCCACCACCACCGGTGCTGGTGGATGATGAAGAAGAATATGAGGTGCGCCAAATCCTGGACTCCCAGTACCATCATGGAGGCCTCCAGTACCTTGTGGACTGGGAGGGATATGGCCCAGAAGACCAGTCTTGGGAGCCCGTGGACAACCTTCATGCCCTGGACTTGGTGCAGCAATTCCACACCGACCACCCCGACCTCCCAGGCCCTTCGACGGAGGGGGGCCCTGGGGGGCGGATAGTGTCATGGGTGCTGGGGGCCCTGCAGAAAAAGCCGAGCCTGCAGAAGAAACTGTGCCCCTGCCACCTGCACCAGTGCCTCTGCTTCCTTCTGGAGAAGATCCAAGCCCCCCTGCCTCGCCCTCTCGGGTGGCTCGTGTGCGTGACCGCCTTCGTCAGGACCTCAGGGATCGAAGGAGGGCGGCACGCTCACGAGCAAGACGCTCCCTGAGCCCTGAGTTTTGAAAGGATTCTGGCCCTTCTAGGAGTGAGGGTGCTTGAGTCTCAGCAGGATCCTGGCTGCCCTCTGAGTCAGCAATTAGCCCAAATGGGCAACAGACAGCAGAGGGCTATATAGCTGTGGGCTTTGAGAGAAGGCTTTGTGGAAGCAACTAGTCACTTACCTGACGTTCTAGCATCCACTTCGGCTTCTGACTTCGGCTTCTGGACCCCCTGACTCTGGCATTGACTTCTGGACCCCCTGACTTCGGCTTCTGAACCTCTGACCTACGATACCTGGACTGTGATTCGGTTTTGGCGCTTTGGACCCTCCTTGCTACCCAGCTACAGACCTTGGACTGCCCCTGGACTTCGCCTGGCCTGGCCCCAGCCCGTGACTCCTGCCAAAGCAGGCTCAGGGCGGTTCACAAGCCAGACAGCAGTGTAAAACATTAAAAATAACATAGCATAATAACATAAAAGAACAGCATAAAAGCATAAAAATACATTTGGTGCTATCTTACAGTTATATAAATAACTAGGCGGGATCCAGGGGTATCTTCATGTTCGCCTGCTGTACAGCACCTTGACCCTATTTAAATGGCTCCTTCCAGCTGCTTTTGAATAAAGTTAAAGATGTCTGGAGTGATCTTTATCACTGACTTCTCACAGAGAAAGTTCTCAGACCTTCTCCTCATCATGGATCTCTTGTGTCATACCGTCTGGCTCTTCCTGGCTCTCTTTGTGATTACCTTTCCTTGGTATGGAAGGGGGTATTTGTTAGGGTTGCCAATTCCAAAAATACCTGGGGATTTCAGGGTGGAACATGGAGGTGGGGGTTTAGGGATGGGAGGGACCCTAGTAGGGTATAATGCCATGCAATCCATCTTCCAAAGTACCATTTTCTCCAGGAAAAGTGAAAAAAATGTTAGGAGTAAAAGAGCAAGATTCAAGCCCAATAAAAGAGGGAGGGAGGGAGGGAGGGAGGACCATTTTATGTAGCCATAATTTATTTGTTTTTATTCCTCCCCAGTTTACAACATAGCTGCTTGAGCTTGCCTAGCTTTTTAAAGGATTCTTAGCTTTGCAGACACACATTGTGAAGGAAATGTAGGGCCTGATTATGTCCTTCTTCCTCAAGTCTATATTGCTACCTGTATTCCAGAGAGTGCAAGGAAAGTATCTGTATCTTTATAGCAGACATAGCACCAAAGCAAAAGACTCAATGAGCCACTGTTGCTTGTACAGAATCAAGAAAGTTCTATTAAAGCCCTTGCAACAATGCAATAATTGGCAGAAGGCAGAAATGTTACAAGCAGAAATGTGTGTACAAATTATCCTCATCCTATATACACATATACTGTCATTGCACTGCCCACTGCTGGTGCCAGCTGTTTGCACTCCCTTCTTCCTCACAGAATCAGCAGAGAAGAGAGGACCTTAGCACAACCCTACCACCACCACCCCTATCAGCAGCCCCTCTTCCCCCAACCACTGAGCTGCAACTTTTTTTTTTTTTAAATCAAAGTCCTGTCAAAGGACTAAAGAGTGGGGGAAATGCTGGAGCTGAGTGTTGCCATTGTGAAGGCAATGCTAAATGCCAGTCCCTTTCCCCATGGATTTGCTGTGGAAAGGGGAAGCCTCTGCCTGCAGCTGGCACACTGTTTTCCCCTTTATGTTGGAGCAAAGGAGGCCTGCAAAAAGAGCAAATAAAGGAAAGCCCCAGGAGCCTTGTGAATCTGCTCAAAAAGAGCTCAGCATTGTGTGGAGACTCTTCAATATCCTTGTGTGGAAGCAGCCTGCATACCAGCATCATGGTAATTTCCAAATCACATTATTTTGAGCAGTCAATTTTATATATTAAATGTATTAAAGAACACCAGTGCTTTTGTTTTGAGTTCAGTTTTCTTATAATCTGACTGTACATTCCTATTTTCAGCATACCTCAGAGCATCATGCCCATGGGGGCTATGGTGCCTGCCAACACCTTTCTTGACATCCACCAAGTGTATGCAGAAAGTGGGTGGGGCTAGGTGGAATTATTGCTCAGCAGAGCTTCTGATTTGACATTGAAGATATGATTGGTATGCAAATTAAAATAACATTATTGCAGTGGCAGCTGCCACCGCTGTGTTTGCCGCTCTTTCCCAGTGTATTTTTAAATTAACCCTCTTCTCCACTGCACTTGGGCTTTCCCTGTCTGTTTGGCTCCACCTTCTGAGGCAGCTATTTTCTGGTTATGCCTACCACATTGTGTCAGCATTCCAAAGGTACCTACAGGTTCTAAAAGGTTAGGGATTCCTACAGAATTTGGACAGGCTCTGTGAGTTTTTCCAATTGGAAAAGCCTTTGGCTATATGACAAACTAATTGTTACGTAATGCAAAGAGCTTCTGTTTAGCATGAGAAAAAACTTTCTAACCCACTAGGCAAGAAGAACTAGTTGCAAGCTTCTTTGGTTATCAGCCTTTGAATGATCTGTGGTTTCCCAACATGTGCATATGAGGCTTGACATGCATCAGTTGCTGCTATACATGGTTGCTGCTCAAAACTCCAAGGAAATCTACGCTTATCCACAGTAAATCTGATTGCTGTGTGAAGCTATTCTCAGGCTGGGAATTAATGCTCAAACAAGATCCCTGTAAGGCAAATAGGAAATGGCAAACTTAGACTTGAACATTTTCATACTTTGCATGTTTTGCTTCTACCTTTCCTTTTTGTTATACCTCAACCATTATAAATATAGATTAGTTTTGATGATAAATATTACTGTTTCACTTCTTAAAGTATTAAAATCAGTACAGCATTTGCATGCATATATAATGATGTTCTTGTAACATTTATTTTTATTTAAAGCATATTAATAGTCCTTGCAAAGCAATTACATCTTTCTATGTTGGTTCTTATTGCCTTTTTTAACAGGTACTTTCTTATAGTTTTGAGGAAAAACTTTATTTTCAACTTTTATGAAGGTTAAAAACTTTTTAAACTACCAACTTTTAAAACATTAATTTAGCAGATGTTTGCTACCAATTATTTTCATGAACTCTACCTCCACTCTTGATAGTTCAGTACTTCCAGTGCTTCTAATTGCCTTTTTCATTTTTCCAGCACTGGCAAATTCAAATTCAAGATGATGCTTAATGACATTTGCAGAGCAAACATCCATATTTTCTTTCTACATCATCTAGAAAGCTCTCAACAAGAAACTCTTAATAAGTTTCTTTGAAAAGAAAAAGGCCTATTATGCAAGGGTGTTTTGCCTTGCTTTCACCATATATGTCCATCAGGTTTTCTTTTTTCTTCTGCATTGTTTTTCCTCCCTTCAGTGTTCAATTTGCTTTCCATTCCCTGTCACCCTGGGATTTCTGAGAGTGCTTTTGTTCTGGTTTTTCCCTTGCTTTACAAGCTGAAGGTAATTCAAAAGCATACATATTAGGGTTCCTTCCCCCAAACTTCCTCCCCCCACTGCCCACATTGAGGTAGTTCCACCCACTCTGCACCTTCCACCATTCTCCCCCATTCATTGGTGTATAAGCTCCATTTCTCCCGCATTTTAAATGTTAATTTTTTAATGAGTGGCATGAATCTAGTTATATGAGACTGCTGCTAATCTCAGATCGCTGATCTAAAAAATTAAGGCAATAGAGGAAATTTTTAAAGGAGCTGTGCAAGGTTTAATTCCCTGCTGCTATTGACTTGAAAGGGGCATGCAAACAAAATAAAGGAGAGGATCATCAGCATGGGATGCAATTGACATGAGATGAAGGAGAAGAGATGGTGTTTGCTCACTCTTGCTCCCTCTTTCTCACTGTGCCGCAGTTGAGAATGCAAAGCGATAGCAGCAGCCAGACCTAGCTGAGGAATGAATCTATTGCAGCTTCCTGAAGCTTTTCTTGGTTGAATTCCAAGGACCTTTTGATGAGGAGCCATCACCACCTTCCTCCTTAGCCCCCAGCGCCACCACTTTGACATGCTCAGCCAATGGCAGGGCAGAAAGTGAAGCCAAGCATGCTGATGAAGCTTTCACCACTGAGGCAGAGGAGGTGGAAGAGATTGTGAGGGAAGAAGTGGAGCTACCACCAGCCAAGGAGCAGCAGCATCCTGAGTAGGGAGGTGGCTGTGGAAGCAGAGGAAGAAAAAGGTGGAGGAGAAGAAGATGATGCTACTGCTGCCCCTCAGGAGGGTGAGAATGCAAGAGAAGAAGCGAGTGTCCCCCCTACCAAGGAAGCCCTGCTGGAGCAGATGCCACTGGGGCTGCCCCTCAGCTCTCACTGCTGCCTCTTTCCTAGTTGGCCACCCCTCCACTGCTGCCTTAAAAAGTTCTTCAGAGCTTCTGCCAGAGAACTCCTCCTCCATACAAACTGCAGCACTGTGCAAAGCATGGTGAAGTTGCAGCCGACTTTGCATAGGTGTGTGCACACACACAAGTTCCCAACTATCACAGCTTGCAATGTCAGTGGGTTCTTCCATGCATTCTGTACACACAACCTGTTCCCCAATATTATGAGATCATGTGACACTTTCCCATTTTTCACAGTGGCGAACACAGCAGAGGATTCCCTAGTGCTGCAATATGGGGAATGGGGCTTTGCAGCTGCTTGTCAGTTTCAACTGTGGGTTTCCCCCTTTGTGATAGGGTGATTATGTAATTTTTTAAAAATTGGACACTACCCCCTTACACGCATATCACAAGTGACATTCCAGTCCAATTTAGAAAAAGTGTGATTTTTTTTTATTGTAGCTGCAGAATAAATACACTGGAAGAAAAGTAAGGGTGTGTAAAATGGGCACAAAATCCAAAGTCAATCTTAAAGGCCATAGTTTTTATGAAAAAAGACATATAAACTATGTAATACTATTAAAAAGTGTTTTAGTAAGGTGAGCAAGTAGATTGGTTCAGAAGGCACTGGTCCCTTTGCAAGCCACTGACACCAAACAAAAGGTTAAACAAAAATTTATTCTGACAGTGCAGGTATTTCCCTAACACCATGTAACAAAATAATAAAAAGCTTTAAAAGCTGTCTAGTTACCTTGACCTTCAGGCCAATTGTAAAGAGCTAAAAGGATCAGAGTTCCACAGGCACTCCCTTCTGGGATGGTCCAGCAAAATCCACCAGGAATTATTTATATTTATTTATTTCTCAGATTTATATCCTGCCCTCCCCACCACAGCTCCTTGCCTAAGCAAGCAGCCAGAAGACTAAAACTAGGAGGAAAATCTCTTTTACTAGCCCACCAGCCTCTAATTGGCAATCAAAGCCTGATGCCTTGCACACTGAGGCTTACAACAGAAGGTGAGAAATCCTGTAGAACTTAGGTTAACTTAAAACTTAGGCCTGGCACTACAGATGGGTAGCCATGTTAGTCTCTAGTAGGAATGGACACGAATTAATGGACAAACTGTAATTGGTGCTTAAAATAGCTGATTTGTGGTTCATTACAGATTGGTTTGGCAAATCGTGCTGTGTACAAAATAAAATGGCTTGTTTTTTGGGCAGTTCATCTATGTCATTATTGGTTTATTTTTACTAGACAGGCTGGTGCCAAGGCAATTAATTTTCAGGCAACACTTGATTGGCAGGTCTCTACCTTAGGGTTGTCAGATCCTGCCTGGTTCCTTGAAAGGGATTCTGCTTGTGTGCCATGATATGCCTGGTGCAATGACTTCACCCAGAAGTGATGTTATCATGCCAGGCATGTCGCCAGGGGGATGCTCTATCACTTGGGGGGAAAAATACATGGTTATCAAAGAGTTTTTCCCAAGTGATAGAATATTCCCCTCAGCAATGTGTCCAGTGCAATAATGTCACTTCCAGGTGATGTCATCATGCTGGGCACATCGCACTACACTGGTGCTTTCTAGCCCTCTCAGGGGCCATTCCATGCCTTTCCAAACCAAACAAACCATAATTTGTTCAGGAAATCAAAGAACATGAAACAAAACAAACCACCAAATTGGGCAAACCAACAAACTATGAAACAAAATTAAACACCATTTTCACATTCTATGCCTATCCCTAGTCTGTGGTAGTGAGACAAGATTTGAGTCCAGCAGCACCCATGCTGATTCTCTTTAAGGAGCCATTTTGCCCCCCCCCCCCAGTCGGAAGAACGAGACAACACAGTATATTGGGTAAACAAACAGGGCAACTTTATTGAACAACCACGGCATGGGGCAACCTAAACTTCCGGACAGGCCAAGGGAAACCCCTGACCCTTCTCTGTCCGGACAGGGTGAGCCACCCAGCCCCTGGCAGTAGCCAGTTTGTACTGGCTAATGCCAGGCCGGCGAAGGGCCAGGAATACCCTCAAGTGGCGATGCTGCACACCCAGGAGCAGCTTGCCAAAGGAGGGAACCCTATGGCAGGCATCACAGCAGAGAGCCGTAGAG
Organism: Heteronotia binoei; assembly: GCF_032191835.1. Lineage (NCBI taxonomy): Eukaryota > Metazoa > Chordata > Lepidosauria > Squamata > Gekkonidae > Heteronotia > Heteronotia binoei. The sequence goes on from NC_083225.1 coordinate 70,022,572, forward strand.
CCCAGCTGCCATCCCATCCCACCACTTCCCCTGAAACAGGGAAAAACCGCAGGTGCTCACCGGTTACCTAAATAGCCCAAATCAAACTCCTGCCACCATAATGCCAAGCCTCTGCTTAGGCACTTGGGCCCACTGGTTGGCCCAAGGCCAACCGAAGCCCCAGCTGTAGTTCGTGCAAAAATGCCCTGTTGCCTTTCACGGACAGGTGGACACCGTCCTGCCAATATAGGTCCGCCAACTCTGACCTTATGGCTGGGTGAGGCAGGTAAACACCGAGGCCTCCACACAGCGCCTTCTTGATCACCCTGTTGGCCTTGCACCTAGCCCTTTCGACCCCAGCAGGGTCCCAGGCAGCCCTCCAGACCCTGCGGGGAAGGATGGCGGACCACAAAATCAGCACCTCGGGCCACCTGCTCCATATCACCCGGAGATCTTCAATCGCCTGCAACGAAAGGGCCCTCCCATTCAGCAATCCGAGATCATTACCACCAAGGTGGATAACCAAAACATGTGGCGGAGGACCCGTTCTCCCTTGGAATAGGAAGACAGTAGTACGGCCCACCGAAAGCCCCGACACCCCTGCCACTCGATGACAGCCCACTCCAATTGGGGAACGCCACACCTGATGGGCCGCCCAAAACACCATGCTGTGGCCAGCGATCAAAATCCTCCGCCTCTCACGGCACCTAAAAAATAGAAAGAAACAAAGTAAACAACCCAACACCAGGAACACTCCGGCACCCAGGCCTTATTGGGTTTCCAGTGGGCAAACATAACCCTTGTAAGCTGTAGACCTCCAACGGCCCACCTGCTGTATAGCTGGTCCTGGATACCCCATAGCAGCAGCGGTGGAAGCCGCCCCAATGCGAAAAGAGTGGGTCCTGAATCTGACTCCACCCAGCCCTAGCTTCTCCAAAGTCCTACTGGTGATAGTCCAGAACTGGAACTTGGTCAATGGTGACCGGTCTTCATGACAAAAAAGGGACCCACCTCATCCCCCCATACTGCCATATACCTCTTCAAAGCGAGCACTGGGCAGATTCCCTAGTCCTAGCACTAACCCAAGGTGATCACAACACCCTTCTGCTTTTGATCGGTCTTAGACCGCCGTACCTTGATAGATACCAGGTTGCCCTCCAATTTTAAATTGCCCAAATGAAGGGCATGACCAGAACAGTCACGATGCGAGCTAACCACTAGCTCACTAAACCTGAGAGCCCCAAAAAAGGCTGTCATTGCAGCAGCCTTGAACAATAAGGCCTCAAACGAGGAGGAACAAACTCCAGACCACACCACATGCAATCCCCTTAAAACTGAAGGAGAGAAGGGCTGCCGGGTGTCGGGCCAAGGGCCCTGCTCCCAGGCCCAACCCTCCAACATCTTACAAAGCCTGAAATCACCCAAGGCATTGGCCAATCCCTTTATTTTACTGGTAAATGCTAAAGCTGCCAACTTTGCCCAAATAGACTTAACTACAAGCCCCTTACCTTTTAAGTGGACGCAGAACTGCATGAGGTGTAACGCTGGAATGGGCCAATGCCTGCTCAACCCTACCTATTCCCTGAATGCTTGGAACTGCTTGACTGATTGATTATATGCCTTCCTGGTACTGGGCGCCAGGGCTAACTGCATTGCGTAGTCAGCCTCAACTCTCCAAGCTGCCACATCTCCGGGGGCATCCGTGCTGGCAGAAGGTCAGCCTCTGGTGCGAGCTGTCAAAACAGCTCCATCTGCCAGCGAGACAGAGCGTCTGCCACACCATTGCAAACATCAGGCACATGCTTAGCAAGGAATAAACTGTTCAGGCGTAAACAACACAAGGTGAATGCCCTAACCAGGCTCATCACCGGTACAGATCTGGAGGTCAGAGTATTAATAACGTGTACTACAGCCAGGTTGTCGCACCAAAAATGCATGACATGATTAGCCAACTCCGCCCCCCACAACAGAACAGCCACAACTATCGGAAAAAACTCGAGAAAGGTCAAATTATGACACAGTTCACTGCACAACCAATCATTAGGCCAACTTTCCGCTCACCAATGCCCGCGAAAGTATACCCCAAAACCAATGGAAACGGCAGCATCCGAAGTAATCTGAAGATCAGCCTCAATCCTCATATCCTCACGCCAAAAGGATACCCTGTTAAAAGAGGACAGAAACTGCTCCCATACCTCGAAATCCTGTTGCATTCCAACGCTGATCCTAATTCGATGGTGTGGCATACGTAACGCACCCATGGCATCACAGAGTCGCCGTAAAAACGCCCTACCCGGGGCCACCACTTTGCATGCAAAGTTAAGATGGCCCACAATCTGCCGTAGCTTGAGTAGCGAAATCTTCCGTCTACCCTTCAGGGCTGTGAGTTTCAGCTTCAGGGTCGTGATTTTCTCCACCGGCAGCCGTGACGCCTGCCGAACGGTGTCTAACTCAATATCAAGAAAAGTCAGAACTAATGAAGGGCCCTCCATCTTTTCATTGGCCAGCAGGACCCCAAGGTCCTCAGCCAGCCGTAAAAAGGACTGAAGCAGCTGGGCGCACTGGTCCGACTCTCATGGGCCAACAAACAAAAATCATCCAGATAATGAACTGAATTAACTGAGCCCAACCGTTTACGCAGGGCCCATTCCAAAAGGTGCTAAAACATTCAAAGGCGAAACAGGAGATAGAGCAACCCATGGGTAAAGCCCTGTCCATGTAATACTTGCCCTCAAACATAAAACCCAAAAGTTCAAAGTCATCAGGGTGCACTGGCAGAAGGCAAAATGCCAACTTAATGTCGCATCCCCGGATGGGCCAAGGTCCATTTGCCTCGCCTCCATCTGGGGAGGCAAACCCAGCCCCCGCCCTATGCCGCCGTATTTTCTGTCTAATTCCCTAGGAGCCTATCAGGCCTAAACAGAATACTTTCTCTGTCATATTCCCAAGAGACAGAACTGCCATTTTTTGTAGTCAGAGGAATGTGAGCCCCACAAGTCTCCAACATTGATTCTCTGCGGGCAGGAAGGAGCCTGGAAAAGTGAGGAAACCCCCGCTGGGACCTGGAGATTGGCAAGCCTAGGTGGAGGAGAAGAGCTTGCAAGCCTATGTATTTTCCCCTCCTTCCCTGCTTCATACGCAGCACAAATAGTCATCTACCTATGGGTAAGTGCTCAAGAGGCTGACTGAGGTCCTGATGCTACACACACTTACTTGAGAGTAAGTCTGCATTAAGTTTCTCCTTGATTTCCAAGAGCTGCACAATATGTGTGAAAGAGTCCAAGCTGCAGTTATATAGCATCACAGCATCAATGAAAGTTCTGTCCACAAGGAAGTACCAATTCATCTGCAGTGCAAGTTATAAGAAAACAGTTGGTGGGAGATTCAACTTGGAGGTACCCAAGTCTGTTTCCTCCCCAAGAAGAATGCAAATACATAAGAACATATGAGAAGCTGTGTTGGATCAGGCCAATGGCCCATACAGTCCAACGCTCTGTCACACAGTGGTGTCATTACTCCAAAAAGTAATATCTGTACAGCCCCAAATAATGAATATAATATTTAAAAGATGAGACGGATATGATCAGAACAGTATTTAAGAAGACAGCTGTAGAAAGTAAGTTGAAGAATACAATTAGAAAGAATATTAGAAAGGAGTATCTGTTCATACAACAGAAAACATAAAAACTAAGGCCATGGGAAAGTTATCAGGATTTGAAATCAGATATTCTAAATGCAAAATTATGAACTTTCAAATGATTTTGTCAGTTCCTACTGAAAAACATATGTGGTGGTTTTCATGCTATAAATAGGATAAGCGGAAGAATGCAGAGTTTTCTTTTTCCCTTCATAGGAACTGTTGGTGGAACAGGTGGTCAGAGAGAATACATATTGGGGGGGGGGGGGGGGACAAACTTGGGTGAACAACATAAAGGGCTATGCTTCCCTTTTAAGGAATAATACTTTGCTGGCCAAACACAAACATAGGGTATTTGATCTGTAACAAAAAGGCCAATGCATGGCAGGAAATAAGAAAATGCAGAATAGCTGAATAATCAATGTGATTGAAATTGACAAGCAGCAGGGTTCAGTAATATATGCTGTCCTCAAGAGGGGAATGTGCATATGGGTTTCCTGAATCTCATTATAATTTATGTGTTTTTGAGATATAAAAATTGATGAAATACATTTATTTAAATCCCTGAGAAGAAATAATGGGTAATACTGAAAATGAATTCCAGCAGGCAAATTTACCCCCAGGGGATAATAAAATGATTGAAGTTCAAACCAAAAAATCATTAGGAACACAATTTTCATGGAGTGCTTCCTTTTTCTTATATAAGGTACTAGATACTCTTTCCTGATTAATTTGACAAGGGATGGGGGAGGGAGGGGGAGTATTTTCCCATTCTGCAGAATGTTGTGAGAAAAGTTTTAGGGGAGAAAATGAACAGAATGTGTATGTTTTAAGAATGTACATATAGCGTAAAGTGTGTCAAGGCTGAAACATGGCCAAACAAAAGTAAGTTTTTCCTTATTAACTATTCCCCAGAGGGTTAAAAACTATAGAGACAGCCACCAAATTATGTAAAATGCAAAGTTAGAACACATTTTTGTAATATACAAAAACCTAACACAAAAATGCATTGCAAAACAGAAAATGTCCATAAAAAGATCTATTTAATCTGATACAATTTCAAAGGTCATACATTTATTGTAGATCAAACTAATGCTTGATGAGCCACTATGAACCTGTGTTGATTAGCATCCACCATCAAGTACATGTATTGCATTCTGGGTAGAAGGCAAATGGGTCGTTTTTTAAACATTCCCCATGTGAATTAAACATTTACAATACTTTTTGGCACATTCACACTTTCACATTTTTATGTATATATTTTTATGTATATATGCAAAAAGTGGCCCAAAATCAGATGTGAAGGCAATCCAGATTTTAGTTTTGCTGTATCTTTCTATTCATTCTTCTCAAGCATTCTTTGGTCCCACCCTACCCATTGAATGAATCTGGTGCCACAGAAAACCATTCCCTAGACTACACGTTATTTTCATCACGACAGAAAAAGGCCTTTGGAGAGGTGTGGTGAGTACTGTTACTTAAAATCAACATAATGATGATTCAGAGTCTTTCTTGTGTGCATCCTTGAATTGTTCTAAATAAGAGATGTAACACAGAAAAGTGAAGAGGGGAGGCCGAATAAGAGAAAAGGTAGAGATAGAGCCTTATATCCTTTTCAAATAACAACTGTGTGTGTGTGTAATTCCGTCCCCCAGTATTTTTTGATTCAGGTCTATTAGACCCCCCAAAATTTCAGGATCCCAATGCTGGTACAGTATTGAGATCCAGGATTTTTCAGAAAGCCTGCATGGGGGGGGGGGGTGTCCAATAGACCCAAGAAGAAAAGAATCAGAGGTGAAAAATGCACACCTGAAGTTGCACTGGCAGGAAAGCAGTCTGCTCCCTGCTGGCACAGCTGATACTCAGACTGGCTTGTCATGCAGCCCTGTTTAAACAGGACTGCACAAAAAGCTAGCCCAAATCTGTGCCAGAGAGGAGCAGTTCACTCCTCACCGGCACAGCTGATCCTTGGGCTGTCTTCTGCAGGCCCTTTAAAGGGACTACAAGTAGAAGCCTGACAAAAAGGCTGAGAGATGAAAGCAATCTGCTCCAGCCTCTTTGTTGTTTTTTGGATCTAGCTGCTAATCCCCAAATATATCCAGGTTTTTTTTCAGTTTTTTTTCAGTTTTTTTTTTTTAGTTTTCCTGAAAAATTCTGGATACCTTAGGGATGCTAACATTTACCCCAAAATACTGATAAAGTTTTTTCAGGTATATTTTGGCTCAGGTAGATTTGAACGCATACCCCCTAATGATAACTATGTGATAAATGTGGCATTCTGCTGAACCAACAATTGCACAGTGTATTCCAGAAAAGCCAAAGTATGCCAGCAGAGATCTGCATGAGGCAAGAGCTCAGTGAGTTACATGTGTACTGCAGGAGCTGAGGTGTAGTTAATAGGTGTCCCTGCATTGGTTTAAAATATGTATGGAAGGGGTTTGAACTAATTTGTTATCACATAAATGAGACTTTGTCAGGCTGGGCCATGTGTATCATAAAATGTAATGCCAGGGAGCAAAGATATAAATTTTATAAAGGACACAGACAAACAAAATTAAAGATTTTTAAAACACGCTTAAAAGATTAGCATTCTTGCAATATTTTATTTAACAATCTCTGATAACTGACACCTCTTGCTCTGAATTATTGCATCAAAATTTGGAGACAATATCTGTGCTGTTCAAGTGTTGTTCAGGGGTGTATATGTAAGTTGCACACATACTTTTGACTTACTGACATTTGTTACAGAAATCTCATGGTAAATGCTTTGAGCCTAAGACCTAGAGGAAAATGTGAAATGGCTGAGCATTGTGAGCTTTTGTATATAAGTTGCTTGTGTGTTGGTCAAGAACATATGAAGGCACCATGACACAGACTGAGGGCGATGTGTTTGTCTACAAAACTATAGTATCCCCCAGAGAAATAACTACAGCTCCTATGAAGCACTGCAAGAATACAGAGACAACAGTATATAGTGGTCAGTATCAGCCTACTTATCTGGGAAGCCTAAATTAAAATCCCCAGTCTACAAAGGAAATGTTCTCGGTGAATGGTCTGGACACACATTCTCAACTGAATCCACCTCACTGGCTTGTTGTTATTCCTCATTTAAATAGTTCACATTGCTTTCCTACTGAGAAATATTGGATTATGAAGGCATGAATACAGAGAAAAGGGGGAGGGAAACCCAGTTGCACCCAGGAGAGTCCTGGCATCTCTCTCCCCACCCCTTCCTCCCCAAGGTAAGAGTCTCAACTAGTTGAGAAAATAGAGGTTTTGCTCTGTAGCTCCTGTGCGATTGAGCAAACCTTGAAAAGCAAGCTGAGACACAGATGGAAGCAAGAGAGGGAGAAGGAAAGAGATGGTAGTGAGTTGTTCGCCAGCCTCATAGGAACCCTCTGGGGGTCTGATACGGCCCACCCAGCTGCACATTTGACACTCCTGAATTGTATAGGGTACTCTGAATATAGCAGACATATTTGCAGCTTATAAGAGAGACAAGGGTTAAGGGTTAGCACTCTTCCATAAGGGTTAACACTCTTCCATAATGAGAAACTGTTGATTCTCATATTGTGATCTTCCATTTAAAAGTCTACATGCTAATGGCAAAACCCACCAATAATATACAGTATAGTTGTGGCAGAACATACCTGCTTTGGCCTGCAGGCTCCATTCTGCCTTGCCCTCCTTGGGGTTTCCAACTCTCTTGGAGAGGCTTTTCCTTCTTTCTAGGGTAGCCCGCTACCACCACCTGATCGATAAAGGGATTTCCCACTAAAGGGATCAGGACCTTCAGCTCCCCTTCCAAGCTCAGAGGCCTTGCCTCAAGTGTTTCCTGCTAGCCCAGCACCTGGCTACAGTGAGGACAGATTAATGCCTTTGTGCATCCCTGGGGAAATGGCCAGTTGCCAACTGCTTGCCTTTCCCCCTCCTGGATTCCTTTTAAGATAGCATGTTAGAAACAGTAGAAAGTCTGTGTGGTACAGAGAACCACTTCTAGAATCAAACGTTTAAAACATTTATTAAAAATAAAATGTCTACAAGCATACTTTTAGCACCATGTCAGATTGAAACAAGAAAGAAAAAAGAAATTGGTAAAATAGAAATCCTCTATCTCTCTCTCTAAAACATGCCCTAATTGGTTATTTATCTTAGGTGTTCTGGTTCTCTATCAAGTCTTCATTTCCTTAAGGGTTGGCACAGCTTTCTAGGTCAGTCACATTGTCCAACATGGAGGTAGGGTGGCCAGACCGTCCCGGTCTCCCGGGACTTTCCCGGTTCTGGCCCCCAATTCCCGGCTCCCGGGCTGGGTATACCGGGACCATTAAGAGGTCCCGGTTTAGCCAGCCAGAGAGCCGGGGGCCGCGCGCCCGGGCGGGGAAGGCGGCGAGTGAGGGAGGGAGCGACCCTGCGCGTGCGAGTGAGGGAGGGAGCGACCCTGCGCGTCACTTCCAGGTTCCTGTCCTGCATCTCGACCTGTGTTATTAGTGACAGGCTGCTTCGGCGTGCCGCTGCGCCGGCCCCCTGGGTCCCACAACGATGGGACCGATGCCACAGGGACGGGCTCGAAACACTCTATAACCCCTCAAAAGAACAGCAGTCTAGCTCGCTTCCCCCGAGCCCTGCCGCCATAAGCCTCAAGGGAGCTCATTTTGCGGCATCTCCCGGCGGGAGGGTGGCACCCGCACGGGACACATATCAAATGAAAGAGGGGGCGCAGGGCTATCAGAAACAGTCAGCGGAGGGAGTCGGGAGACCACCCCACTGGGGGATCCACACCCCGAAAGTGATGAAGGTGGCGCAGATAGAGCCAACAGAGCCAACAGGACAAAATAAATAGGCTGCATTATGCAGCACAGTTGAGAAAGTGCCTTATCCCATATACTGATGAAGTATATACAGGATTTGAGAACAAAATTGTTTCCGGCGGTGATATTTGGGGGATTTTTGGGGACGTCACAGGAAGTGCTGTGAAGTCACTTCCTGTTTCCGGCAGTGGCATTTGGGGAAAATGATGTCATTTGGGGGAAATGATGTCACAGGAAGTGATGTCACTTCCCGTTTCCGGCAGGTGACGCGGGGAAAATGATGTCACAGGAAGTGATGCCACTTTCTGTTTCCGGTGGTGGCATGGCGTCACCGGAAGTGACGTCACCGGAAGTGACGTCACTTCCTGTTTCCGACGGCGCGCGCGCCGCACGCGCACACCCCTGCCTCCCCCCCCCCTTGTCCCTGGCTGGCCTTCAGACATTATGGTCACCCTACATGGAGGTCTGCTCCCAACATCAGACAAGAGGTCTGTCAGTTCAGCATCCCAAGGAAAAGAGAAACTGCTTTCTCCGTCAAGAGAATTTTAACAAACCTGTCTCCTCCACCTTAACCCTGGTCAGTCCAGGTGAAGGCTTCTTTTCCTGTTGTCTCCAGGGTGCCCCTTTCTGTAACCTGTCTAGTAAAAAAGCCTCTATGTGCCCTGCTTGCAGAAGGTGAGGGGAGTGAACTGTCCTATCCCATTGTCTCTACTAAGACCCTTCAGCATTTCTTAAGAGATGCATCTGGAAGGCCTTGGAATACTCCCCCCCCCCACTCCTGCTTGTTCTTAGCTCAGAGGGGGGAAACTGGTTAAATGCACAGTGAAGCCCTGCCCATTGCCAACCACACAGGAGACAAGGCATTTTTCCACAGTAGTATAGAAACAGTCCATGCACTTTGAACAGAGCACGGTTTTCATATGTAATAACTTCCATGTAGAATCATTGCCATCAGATGTATTTTCATTATTCTCCTCCAATGGGAGCTGTAAAATTAGACTGAACTCTATGTTATTCATTAGGGATATGCATAACAGAAATCTTGAACTAAAAATATACATGAAAATTGCTGTTTTGGGCCATCAATTTGGGTTCATGGAACAGTATTAGAATCCAAGATTTTTAGTGAAAGAAAACTACCATGCCCAAAAATGCATGTTGTTTTGAGTTCCGGCACTTACCAGGTCCGCAGGAGCATGCGCATTTGCTTGCCATGTTATTCTTTGATTTTGCTTGTTTTCCCAGTCAACAGCAATCTTACTACTAACTGTATACTAGCAAAGGTATAGCACCCCAAGCTTATCAGACTGCAGACAAGCTGCAGCGAAGGAATATGTAACATGTATGCATGCCTATTGTTCTCTCATTCTGCTCATTTCCCAAGGCACAGCATCCTTCCTTCCAATCAGATCCTGGAAAAGAAGGAGCACAGTGCTTTCCGTCTATCACCTTTGCTATCAATGTGTTATGCAATGTATTGATTAGCCTAACCCCCATCAATGTGTTATGTTCATTGACTACCACCCTGGAGACCCTCAGATTGGCTCTGAATGGAAAAGGTGTATGAGTGCAGAAACGGACTACTTTTGGGGATCAGGAAAAATTGAGCTGCTTTGTGGAGTGTGCTTGAGATCTGGCAAGTCTGGAGAGAAGAGGGAAGACTGTATTCTGGGCAGTTTTGGTGGTGTTAGTCAGTGATTCTTGCCCTGGAGACCCTTGAATTGGCCGTGCATTGGAAAGAATGGTGTCTGCAGTGCATATGTGTGTAAATAAGCTACTTTGTGGAGCAGTAAAATGGAACCATATTGCTGCATATGCTTGAGATTCGGGGGGTCTGGAGAAAGAGAGGGAGAACTGCATTCTATGTGATTTTGGTGCCATTATCATCAATTACTGTTGCCCCAGAGATCCTTGAACTAGTTGTGCATTTAAAAAAATGGCATATGCAGTGTGTATGAGCAGAGAATGGTCTAAAAAATACAGAACATGAAACTACCGCACAGTTTTCTAACATGAGCTAGTAATGTCATGCCTGAAATGAAGCACTTGCTGTAAATCCCACCCCCACAAGCCAGGATCCAAAACAGTAATGATTTTTTTTCTTACTACATACTCCTATTGTTAATAACATTCACAGACGCATGCACATTAAGCTCACATCAAAGTATCCTGTAAAAGATGAATAGCTATGTACCAAGTATTACCTTCAATGCTTTAAGGCAAGTTTGCACAAATTGTTACTCAACCAACTGAATGCAGCCCAACAGCCAGAGCAGTTAATCAGAGGTTCCACAGACTACCTATTTTTGCTATCTGGCTACAACTGCAAAATAAGATGAAAGCATGCAGAACATGGGGAAGGGTTGCTGCTTTAATTTGGGGACCACACATTGAACAGACATGCTGTTCCTGTCTGGTAGAGCCTACCCAGCCTACCTGTTGTTCACTTGTTTCAAATCAGCCCATGATGTGGTAGAATTGTGCCAATATGATAGCTTCTTATTCTTTCTCTTTTTTTGCCTTTAGAAGAGACACTTTGCCACAGTTTCCCACTCATTTCACCCTTTGAATTTTGGATTCATTATAGCATTCCATTGCAAATGAAATTCAGAAAGGTTAAAGAGATTGATTAAGGAAATGATTATGCATTTAGGTTTGAGAAGGGGAAAAATCAGACTACACAATCCTGAGGGTACATTAACCTTTGAGGTCTTCAGACTATTGTACGACTGGTAATACTGAATCCTCTCATGAAAATGTCAGCAAAACACATGGCCTCACTTGGCTTTTCATTTGCTTGATAGAAATGTGGTAATGAACAAAGGCTGGCCATAAAATAGAAAGAGCCTGAAATCAATCTCTCTCCATTTAGATTAAGGTTCTGTCAGCGAATCCTCTAGTGCAAGCAGATGGCCAAAAGGCAGACTTGGTTGAAAAATGGAAGGAGACACAAATTAACCCTCAGCTATCTGAATGCCAAATATTAAGCTAATTGAGGAAGCTGTATCAATGATGCGGGGGAGTCCATGTAGGAGATGGGGTGGTGTAACAGAAGTGGCCAAATGAACAACTAGCTAGAAGTGCTCCAAAGTAATTAGCATGCTCCTCTGCTTGATCTGTTTCCATATTTCCCATTAGTACTCAGTCACCTCACCATTTTTTGTGCACATTATCTTCACAACTGGCAAGTCCTATTAGGTCTGATAATAGTGAGGCAAAACAGTCTTAGTACAGCTCTCATCATGCTTCTGCAGATGGTTTCTGCACAACTGTACCCTGTGCAATGTGCCCAAAGGGTTTCTCTCCATGATCTTGTCCTAACTCAATGACATATCTATATGTCCAACTTACAGGACTTTTTTTGTAGCAGGAACTCCTTTGCATATTAGGCCACACACCCCAAGAGCTTACAGGCTCTTAGTACAGGGCCTACTGTAAGCTCCAGGAGAATTGGCTACTTTGGGGGAGGGGCTAATATGCAAAGAGTTCCTGCTGCAAAAAAAACCCCTGCCAACTTTTATTGGTTTTATATTAGTTTTCATGACTACCTTCAAAGAATTCTGTGAACTGTTGCTTAGCAAGGCTGCTGAAGATTACCTTTTAGAGCAGTGGTCCCCAACCTTTTTCGCACCAGGGACCAGTTTTGTGGAAGGCAATATTTCTATGGACCAGGATGGGAGGGATGGTTTTGGGATGATACAATTGTGCACTTTGTTTTGGTATGGTGGTTAAGTGTGTGGACTCTTATCTGGGAGAACTGGGTTTGATTCCCCACTCCTCCACTTGCAGCTGCTGCAATGGCCTTGGGTTAGCCATAGCTCTTGCAGAGTTGTCCTTGAAAGGGCAGCTTCTGGGAGAGCTCTCTCAGCCCCACCTACCTCACAGGGTGTCTGTTGTGGGGAAAGAAGATAAAGGAGACTGTGAGCTGCTCTGAGCTTTGGAGTGGAGAGCAGGATATAAATCCAATGTATTATTATTATTATTACTGCATGAATATATATAATGAAATAATTACACAACTCACAGCCCGGTTGCTAACAGGCCACAGATTTGTACTGGTCCATGGGCTGGGGGTTGGAGACAGAGAACAGAGAATCCTTGTCCCCTGCCTCAGAAGTAGAATTCCCAAGATGCTGTAGATTCTGACTTTAGATAGATTAAAAACAAACAAACCTTCAGGTAATTCATGACCATAAATGACTCAATATGAGAGGATACCCTTCTGTAACTTCCTTGTGTCATTGTTCACATGAATATTGGGGAATCACACATATCACACATCATACAACCTTTATTGGCATAACAGCACAAATCCAAATGGATTGCAGTAGCATCTATGGACAAAAGGAACATCTCCTCCTAGAAGCATAGTAAAGGAATTTTGCCACAGATTCAATGATTTCACACTTATTTGAGGCTAAAAGTAAGGTCTTACGATTTTCAGTTTGACCCTCTAAAGGTTGCAGAAAATGCTTTAAAAAAAATCACGAAGATCATCATAAAATTTACCATGCAAGAGAATATAATCATTATATTTAATCGCCCTCATCCCACATGGACACTACCTGTCTGAATGTGGAATTTTCTTAAATCTTCCATACAGCATCATAGATGGGAGAACATTAAAACAGGCTAGCATAAATGCCCTGCGAAGTCTAGGATCACACAGACAAGATAAATATTCAGACAGGGTAAAACCAAACAAAACATAATGGGGAACATTGGCCAGAGGCAAGGCTTTTCAATTCTTGTAACTCAATATCGATAAGTCTTTGCTTGATCAAGGTAAGAGCCTGGCTTTCTGAAAGCAAAACCAAATCATTGTTATTAAATCCAATGCCTGAGATTTTTTCATCAATGGAGGCCAACCAATCAGTGGGCCTTCTCAGCCCCACTCATCTCACAGGGTGTCTGTTGTGGGGGGAGAAGATAAAGGAGCTTGTAAGCCGCTCTGAGTCTCTGATTCAGGGAGAAGGGTGGGGTGTCATGAGCCCCAAGGAGGGGGAGCTGGAAGGGTTAACAGACCAGAAAAAACCAACAGCTGGGCCGTCAATCACACCCTCCACATTCCAGGCACCCACGCTGGCTGTTGACAATCAGTCTCCTCCAAGCTCTCTCCCTCCCATCTCAAGAATGTGCGCACGTCTTCGACAGACACTGACAGAAAACAGACGTGCCACACACCAATGCTTCAGATCTCTTAGCCCTGATTATTAGGGGAACTACAGCCACCCAGCAAGCAGGCTGATTGATGTGCTCATATAACTCATGCCCGGGACTTGGCAACCTTGTGGAAGCAACAAGTCGATTCCCTGACTTGTAGCCACACTCCTTCCTGATTCCAGTTACTGACCGGTTTGAATTCCTTGGCACCCTGACGCTTTGGACACTGACTTCTCCTTCTGGTTTGCAATTTTGCTGTGATGACTCGACTCCTGACTGATTCCTTGAACTTTGACCGGACCGGTTTTAGACTCCCTCCTGCCTGCGCCCTGAGACATGATATGGGGTATAAATCTGCAATTCTTCTTCAAATAAATCAATACCATATTTAAGAATATAATGTGATAGACATGTAATCAATTTAGAACATCAATGGCTGAAACCAGACAGCTGGTTTGGAGCGGCTTGCAGCTGCCCCGAAGAAAGTCGGCCAGAAGAAGAGCGCCCCAGAGCTTCTGGACGGTGCTGGAAGATGAGACAGGCCTTGGGCAGCCAGGGAGCATCTGGAATGCTCACGTGTCCCGCTCACAGCTCCCCGGGCACTCATAAGGTGCCCTCCAGCCTTCCAGATGGCCGGGTGCTGCCTCGGAGCCACCCCAGCAAAAAGGGACCACTTTCCAAGTGGTGCCTTTTTGAGGTGGTTGGAGCATCCTCGAGGACAGGATAAGTGTGGGACAGGGGCAGGTGGCAAATGTTGCCATCTGGACAGTTTTTTGGGGTCGACTTCAGAGGTGTCTTTGAGTCAACCCAAAGTGCCGGTCTGTAATCAGCCAATATGTAGCAAAATCCCCTTAAAATGCAAAAGCACAAGAACATCAGTGTATCCAATTACAAAAACAATCACACAACATATTTTTGAAAAGTCCAAGGATTCCAGTATACAGTGATGACTTGAGAACAAGTGGCCAGTTACTCTTCCTTTTTTTTCAATTAGAATCTTCTTCAGATCTCCAAAACCGCCGCCGCAAAGCCTTCCCCAGCACAGAAAGGAACCTCCTGATGCCCAGACACGCATGCACTGAAAGGGAGCTTCCCCAGCAAAGCCTCACAACGCGACCCAGGAGCCTGCCGATCTTTCCAGGACTGACAGGAGGGAGCGGGGAGCTAGCTGTTAACTGTCCTTTCTCTTTAGATGCTGTTGTTCCTGGCCAGAGGAGCCGAGTTCTCGTCTGCGGCCATAGCCACATGTTTTGGGCCGTTCACCAGGCGCGGAGAACTTCGGTCGGCTCTCAGCTGGGACTCAGTCAACATGTTTGTATTGAATAGTGGGGGCACCAGGGCCTTCAGTGGCCGGGCCTGTTGCCTTTGTTGTTTCAAGATAGTGCGGGTCCTCCTCCTCAGGTTTTAATTGTTCACCTGGGAGGCAATGATCTGGGGCTTTTAAAGGGCAAGGCCTTAGTTTGGCAGGCCCGTGACGACTTTCAGCACATTAGGGAGCAATGGCCTGGGACCATTATAATGTGGTCAGCCATGCTGCCCCGCCTGGTTTGGCGTTGTGCTTGGGACCCTGCAGCTATTGAGAGGGGCCGGTATAAGGCTAATAAGGAGATTAAAAAGGTGTTAGAAGGGGGGTTGGGCCACTATTTTCCCCATCCTGACATTTTGTTGAAATTTCCTGACCTCTACAGAGGGGATGGGGTGCATTTCTTAGAAAAGGGTAACATGCTTTTCCTGAGAGATTTGTGGGTGGCTTTGGGCCTCCCGGTTGGCGCTAAGCCCTAAGTAGAGACTTGGCCTTAGTAGTGGCAGGTTTTGTGGGTTTAGGGCACTATGCGGCTAGGGGAGGACTGTGAAGCATCCCCCTTTTGGGGAATTAGGGGTCTGGCGTGATCAACCTTGGGGTTTGGAGACCCGGGTTTGGAGAATGCAGACCGTCCTGGAGGCTTGGCTAGAGGGTGCCTTTCCATCAAGACGTGCATCTGGGTTTGGGCCCTCTGGTGCATGCCTCCCTGCTGGGCCTGCCTGGAGGGAGCTGAGTCACTCAGCTCTGGCTGGAGGGCTGGGTCTCTCGCCCGCTAATGGCAGGGGAGCGGTCGCGGTGAACCCTAGCCCTGGCCAGGCCGCTGGTTGGGTGCCCTTGCCATTTATTTGATATTTAATAAAGTGGCCCAATTTTATTCCAATGCATTGTGTCTGACTCTTTATTCCGACCTTGGGGGGCAACATTTTCACTCACCAGTGCCTGTGTGATCACCAGTTATATTCAGCAAAACACGTAGAGAAAACATTATGTATTCAAAGTCAAATTGGTCTGCAGAAAAACCAAAATCGACAAAACAGTTGCATAGGACCCACTCACTATGCGAGAGTTTAAAGACTTCAAATCTTGCACTTTACTCACCCAAACCTAATGGCAAGAATCATCAATCAAAAGAAACACAAGGCTTAGCCTTCAAAAGGGTAACTGGCCACCTGTTCTCAAGTCTCATCAAGTCATTGTATTTTGGAATCCTTGGACTTTTTAAAAATATGTTTACACTTTTGTGATTGTTTTTGTTCTTGGATATGTTGATCCATTTTTATACATATTGTTGTACTTACCATATGGTTGTGTTTTTGTAAAAAATATGCATATCCCTTTGTCAGATGTGAGCTTTGACTCTTGAGAGTTTATATGCTGAAAACCATATTGGACTCTAAGGTGTTACTGGTCTTGAATCTAGCTGTTTTACTGCAGACCAGCATGGCTACCCTCTGAAACGTAATAGTACTTCATTTGTCCAGTGGCACCTTGAAAACCAATGACGTTTTATTCAAGGTACGAACTTTTCTGTGTCCACACACTTCCTCAGATATAATGAAATGGAGGGTAACAGTTAAAAAATATAAGGAGATGCTGATCAACAAATTAGCATTCAATATGATGATGTTTGAAGACAGGGGTGGAGAACATCCATTCTGAGGGTCGTTTACAGCCCTCGAGATCACTTGGTCTGGCCCTCGTGGATTGCTGGGCTGAGCCAAGCCATGTGGTAGCCTCCCTGGGGCCTGCCTGACTGGCTGGCAAGGATTGTGGGGGCCAGCTGCACTGTGCAGTGGCCTCCTTGGGTTCCTGCTGGACTTTTTCTACAAAAAAAAGCCCTGGACCTAGGCATTGGCCTAGGGCAGCAGGCCGTGTGGGTGTGTCAAATTAGGTTATCTCCACATGACTTCAAATAGAAAAACAATTTTTTGCATTAATTTTGCCAGCCTGAATCGTTCTCTCTTGGTGGAGCACTGTTTTTTAAGTTGATAATTTTGATAATTTTGTATGGCCCACAAATGATGTTATAAATATCCAAATGGCCCTTGGCAGAGAAAAGGTTCCCCACCCCTGCTTTAAGGTATGTGAAGACAAAACAGGAATAATAAATTTATATGGTCAACATTTGTTTGGACTTAATTAATGGGGGGAAACTGTGAAGCAATAGATATGACAAAATAGGAGATCAAGGTGTAAAAGTATCCTTCCTAATTGTGGGAAGTTAAGAGTACCTTTAAATGTGCATGTGTAAAATTTAACATATAGTTGGAGCTGGAGTCACCATGCACACAACCAGTGGCCATTCAAGTCACAGCACAGTGCATACCACACAACTTGTTTATTCCTTTATTCCATTTATTTATAGTCTGCCTTTCTCACACTCACTATTACACATTAAGATTTTCCCAGTACTCTTTTTGTGCATCGCGAAAGGGTTTAATATAACAGGCATATTTAGCAAAAATATGACTCCTGTGCTGGTATAATGACAAAAATAAATTGGAAACCTGCCTTACATTCCTTAGAATCTGAATAATTATACAACATCAATAACAATCTATTTCTGCTTTAAAATGAATGTATGTTATGGAGAAATGTCATGTACCCCAGAAATTACATTCAAGTGTGCTATTATTGAGTTTGTGCTCTGTACAGGGTCAGAGATTACAGGAGACTTTTTGTCAGCAGGCAAAGGAAAGAAATAGAGGAAGAGCCACTCAAGCACAGAATGCTTCCATGCCTTGGACATTCAGGTGGCTCTGGTCTGAGAAGAACAAGCAGCTAACCATTCGCACCTCAGCCAGAGAGTCATATCTAAGACACAAAGCATAAGAGGTCTTCCTCCAAGACAGGAAGAGCCAAAGATCTGCTGGGGTGGGCAGACGGCCAGAGATGATTTTAAAAACTCTAAACATGAGGAAGAAGTAGCCATTCTTAGCAAGATATCCTGTGACTCTCCAAAGCAGCCAACATCCATCTTGACACAGGCCAGTACCCATGGCCATATGTTGAAGTATCAGTGGGAACTCCAAACACAAAAGCCAAGTGAGCCAATCAGTTCTGAACCCTTGCAACTGTTGGAGAAGCAGCAGCTTGCTAAGAGTCTAGTTACTGTAAATATTGCTTAAAAAGTAGCTTAGTCCACTTTTGCACTAAAGGGAGCTGTGGTGTATTCTCTAGTGTTTAGAGTTTATTAAATGTTTTTTCTTACAATTTAGCCTACCTCTTGTGGTTTGTTTCTGCTGCATGTTAGTGCTTGTACTCCAAAGGCCTCCCTGTTGCATTAATAGCCTGCAGTCAGTTATTGTCTTTTGCAAAATCCTATTAACAGTAAATTCATTAAGCATAAATTAAAATTTCCTAAACTCTGCCAAGGGCAACTCCAATAATCTATATCCTATCTAGAGTTGCCAGGTTCCTCCTGGAAACCAGTGGGGGATGGGAGGACTTACCAGGAAAAATAGGAAGGCCCAGGCAACAGTTCCGGTGATGTGGCAACATCACTTTCAGTATGCATTGGAAGTGATGTTATCCCTCTGTGACATTGCAGTGCCATTCTGCTATTTGAACAAAAACTCTATGGTAAAAATGGCTTATGCCATAGAATTTTTGCCGTAATTCCAGAGTGTTGCTTGGTCATCACTAAAGTGATGTCATCACCAATGCTCCCTCTAAGCTGTGGAATCTTGGGAGCAAAAATTCTATTTTGTAAGCTACTGGCATTACAGCTGTGAGCAAATGCATAAATTTATTTGCTCTGGTGTAATTTTTCCTGAGTGAAACCAAAAATGTGTGAGCTGCAGGCTAAAAAACTGTGAGCTAGGTCACACTAATTGTCAATGCTATTCCTATCCTATGTGTAGAAATGATCACTCGACACGTGTACTGGGAGAGGGGAAAAGCTCACCGTCTCTGCAAGCTTCCTTTATACATGTTCAGGTTGTTCCAAAATTACTCCAGTTTACAGCATAGTAGAGGACAAAGCATAACAGGAAACATCTGCTCCATACAAGGAGATGGCGTTTACATAGTCTACCAAGATTAATACCTGCTAGCATCATCTATCAATACATTTGTCAAAATGGGAACAAGAATGTGGTTGAGTGTGAAAAGCCTGTGCTCTTTGTGTCCCCAGACATAACGGAGTCTGGGTGGCTGGGCATTATGCCAGATGCATGATCCTCCCACACTTCTGCTTTCAGACTTTGTAAGGTGCGACTTTGTGGGGTGCAGATGATCAGACAACCGCATGGTCCCCACACCTATGTTATCATAATTTAGATTATGTAATAAGCAGGGGAAAAGGATTTGCAGTTTTATTCACAATTTTGTTTCTACTTGCTCCATTTGTTGCTCTTGCAAATAATGTGCATGCCCATTATTCTCTTATGAAGCTTCTTTCCATTTTGAACTTCCTCTGACTGTCCTCTGTGAACCTGATTGATCACATTCACCAAGTGAGGGAATAGGGAGGATGCAACTGTGATCCTTATCCCCATAGAATGTACAAAGGAGAGCACCAATTCACCTTAGTAGCTAAGCAAGAAAAGTGGGAAACATGAAAAGGCAGAGCTGAACCTCTAATGACAGCAGCAGAGGAAGCCTGAGCTGAGATCACTCAGAGGGAAATTTCCCTAAATTCACAGTCTGTGGGGTTAGATAAAGTTTATTCAGAGAATGTAGCAAAACCTAGGAGCAGGGAAAAGAGAGCCTGGCTGGACCAGAGATTCAGGAAGGCTTTCACTTTCACCGAGCTTGCAAGACTGTTTCCCAACATACATTTTATAGATATAAAATAAAGATTGACCTCTTGTTTGCTCACTTCTCTGTGTGTTTCTGAGTGTTTTAAAACTTTTCACAAAACATCTTTCTATAACCACGTTATAGCCATTTGGAAATACCTGCTTCTGTAATAAATGCCTTGCCTACCACAACTGCACTATATTTCATTTTTGTTTACTCCGGGGATTTCCCCCCTCCCCTGCTTTTTGTTGTTTGGTAGCTTGTTGTTGGCTCTGCTGAACTATTTGCACTTTATTTCCACCCTTCTGAGAATGAGATATAATTCTTGATTGCCAGGCCATTCTAAAGGAGAGCAAGGTCTTCCTAGCAGGCACAGCTGCTGGTGGAAATAGCTAGGCTGCTCTACTAAACTACTGATTGCCTCTGCAAGGTATGCCAAGAACAGGTTCTAAATCTGACCACCTTATGGAGTATCTTTCTATGCAGTTCCCTCTGACAGGGTTGCCAGGTCTGTGTTGGAAAATACCTGCAGACTTTGACGGTGGATCTGGGAGATGGCAGGCTTTGGGGAAGGGAGGGGCCTCAGTCTACCCTTCAAAGCAGCCATTTTCTCCAGGGGAGCTGATTTCTGCCAGGTGGAGATCAGTTGTAAAAGTGGGAGATCTCCAGTCCCCACCTGGAGGCTAGCAAGCCTTTCCTTCAACCACAATAATTCTCAGTTGATGAACTAGTGCTAACCAGTACCAAATTAATAATAATAATAATAATATTTTTATTTTATTCAGATGTTGAAACTGGGTTGGAACAAATTCAGAGATTGTAACAAATTCATATAATTAAAAATACTGCTGTTGCTGACCCATTCAGTGACATAAGTACAGCAGATCTCTAGTTACTGGCAAAGTTCAGCCTTCCCTGGTCACTCTGGATCTTGCTGTAGGCTAGACCTTCAAGTAGGTGTGGTGTTTCCATTCCTTTGGTACAGGCCAGTGTTGTGATCTAATCCAGGTCTTTTTCTGAATAGAGGTAGCTAATTAGTTATTATTGCTGTTAATCAGAGTGAGAAACATTATTAAACTGTGCTTCTGTTTAACATTGTGCTGCCTCCTAATCTTGATGCAGGGCCTTCAGGAAACATCATTAGGAACAGACTCTGAGAATGTTACATCAGCTCTGGTGTGAAGGCTACAGTGCTACCTTTCAGAACAGGTTCTAGCAGTCAACATGCAAGCCTTTGTAGATTCAGGACTTGGCTACTGCAATGTGCTGTGTGCAGCACTAACCTAGTTGACTATTCAAAGGTGCAAAAAAAAAAGAAGTACATGCTCTCCTAGGACTGTACTGGAATGGAGATGGGGGATTTTATATTTGATTGTACACATGTATGTGCATTTTCCACCCTACTTCTATTGGTTCCTGATTTTCTTTGTTTTGGAGAATAGAGTGCATCCACACAAAAGCATGAGGGGGGCGGGGGATTGCAGGTGGGTGGGTCTTAGAAATGTTCAGTATTGGCTTAAAAGTTATGGATAGAGCATTATATACAATTCCCAGAGAGAGATCTAACATTCAGGAGCAATTTCATCAACATTCTTGAAAATACCTTCTTCTCCTTGGTAGACTAGGGACAAAAATGTTTAACACACATTCCTGAAGCCAGCTGAATCAGCTTGAAATTTCGATCCAGCCAGCAGATCTCTGGTTGTCCATCCTTCTCTAGAAAATCCATCATTAACAGTTCTTTCACTGCCTTCTATGGTCTCCAAATACTTAGGTTTGTTGACACTCTTAGTCCTGTAGGTTCATCCAGCATAGGCTTGATAGCATTGATGTTTATTTAGTTTAAATAAACTAATTAATGAACTGTGAATTGCAACAAGAAAATTGAAGCCATATATTATTCAGCACCATAAAATGTTTTTAAAATTGTATTTTATCATTTTAAAATTGTAATTGTAGATGTTTGAACTGATTGTTAGACGCCTGAGTCTGCTTGTGGAGAGGGCGGGATAAAAGTCTAAAGTAATAAATAAATAAATAAATAAATAAATAATATTCATTTAGATGTCTTTGGCTGCTGTATATATAGCTTTATTTCCCCATTATTCCAAAGTTCAGTATTGCATGTACATTTGGGGGGCTGTAGTACATGATTACTTGTTTCATAGATGGTAAAGACAATGTATGGGGACACTGAAGATAAAACTGGTATTTCTGACAGAATCATCATATTAACCTTTGAAGCTCAAAAGATCCCTTTGAAAAACTGTGTCTAGCAAGTCTCTGGCTTCCAGGAACTGCTTCAAGCAAAGCAGTGTTCTTGTAGGATTTTAGAAGTGACAGCTATCAAAGTGAAAAGTAGTATACTTACCTGCATTTCAGCCCTCTGCATGCATTATCCTGTCATGACCCTGCTACCCACACAAATACTTTCTATGGGCTTTATAATTGACTGAATTATTCATACGTAGATATGTGAGGGACGGTGGACATGCACAAAGAATTATGATAGAAATCTCAGAGATCAAAACACCCCGTACATTGTGCTTATCTCTGAGCTAGTCAGTCTCAGTGTCCACCCAATACTTGCAATACAACTGCCATTTCTGTTTAACCTACACAGTTAGGATTTGAGTGTAGTCCCTATAAGTGTTATGCATGACAAAAGATCCCTTCACTCTAGTATTCATCCTCCAGTTCCCTATACTGTTCTGTAATCTCAGCTGCATGACACTCTTTTTTCAGAAAGCTATTCATTCAGTTGAATTGACTACTAACCCTAAACATACTGTGAAGGTCCTTTATTGATGATTCCAGAGGGGTAGTTGTGTAAGGTTTTTTGTATCAAAAGCAATACAGAGATTTAGTGCCACCTGAAAGACTCACTTTTATTCTAGCATGAGCTTCCTGAGTCAGAACTCACTTCTTCAGATTCAGTAGAAAAGAAAGAAAACAATTACCCTTTTTAAATGGGCCAATCAAGTTTACATCTTTAATGAACAAGTCAAGGTGATGATTGTATTCCATGAGAACCAGAATGGTATACAAAATGCTTCACTGGAATTGAACCAGGAGATTTGCATATAATTCCTGCTCATCCACAAATTTATAGGGTGATCTAGGGAAAAGTGAGGCTGATTTAGGTAGAAGAGAAGAAGGAGGAGGAGGAGGAAGAGGAGGAGATTGGATTTATAGCCTACCCTTCACTCAGGGTCTCAGAGCAGCTTACAGTCTCCTTTCCCTTCCCCTTCTCACCATAGACACCCTGTGACTGTGCGGTAGGTGTGGCTGCGAGAGCTCTCTTGAGAACTCTTGAGAGAACAGCTCTGAGAGAACTTGTGACTGACCCAAGGTCACCCCAGCAGCTTCATGTGGAGAAATGTGGGATCAAATTGGCATAGATAAAATGAAATAACCACATGTACACTCACCTTTTTGGTTGATGCAATGCCTATGTGGTTGGAACATAAGATCATAAGAAGAGAGCACTAGACTGATCAGTAGCTCATCTAGCAAAGTGTGTACTTGGCTAACAGGAAACTCAATAAAAATTTAAAAAAATTATGTGAAGTAAGACACAAAAAAATAAGGATAAATTTTTAGTGGGTACCAAACAAATTAAAAATACCTGAGTTTCTGTAATGGTAAAATTTTAATAATAAAACTTGCATCTCTAAGAAACACACAACCTCCAAGATTTGAAAGAGGAATTAACTACATTTATTTATGATATGGAAAAAAATGTAAATGTCTCACTGAAATTGTTGACTTAGTGTGTGACTACAATAAAAATGCTATACTAGAGATTATTATGAAGGTGACTGAAAACAAATCCGCCAGTATAATTATGCCCCTGTATAAATTCATGGTGCAGCCTCACTTGGAATACTGTGTACAGTTCTAGTCACTGCACTTCAAAAAAGATATTATAGCATTGGAAAAGATGTAGAAAAAGGCAACTAAAATGATTAAGGGGATGGAACACCCTCCCTATAAAG
The DNA here is from genome assembly GCF_032191835.1 of Heteronotia binoei. Lineage (NCBI taxonomy): Eukaryota > Metazoa > Chordata > Lepidosauria > Squamata > Gekkonidae > Heteronotia > Heteronotia binoei. The sequence goes on from NC_083225.1 coordinate 70,046,203, forward strand.
AAAAATTAGAGTTTAGGGTTCTTGAGCTTAGATAAATGACAATTGACATGATAGAGGTTTACAAAATGACAGAGGTTTACAAAATTATGCATGGGATAGAGAAGGTAGAGAAATACGATCTTTTCTCCCTTTCTTACAATACAAAAACTCATGGGCACTCAATGAAATTAATGAACAGTAGGCTTAGAACAGATAAAAGTAAATACTTCTTCACCCAAAGAGCAATTAAGATGTGGAATTCATGACCACAGAAAGTGGTAGCAGTTACAAGCATAGACAGCTTCATGAGGGGATTGGATAAACATATGGAGCAGAGGTCCATCAGTAGCTATAAACCACAATGTACAGATGAACTACTATGTCTTGGGCAGTGGGAGGGCTTCTGGAGTTCTGACCCTGCTGGTGGACATTTTGATGGCACCTGGGTTTTGGCCACTGTGTGACACACAGTGTTGGACAGGATGAGCCACTGGCCTAATTCAACATGGCTTCTCTTGTGTTCTTAAGTTCTTATGGTATGTGAATTACTGGACTGAACACATAGTCAATCCATTTTCATGAGGCAGTATGTTCTGCCAAATAACCTCAAAATGCAACTGCATCAACAAGTCATATTTTTACACTGCAACTTAATGCAGATATTATTATAGACATAAGTCCTGAAATGCTAACATTTTGAGTATATTTAAATTCTGTACAAAACTGAGCAATTCTGTTCTAGAGACAGATTTGGCTTCTTATCAGACAAAAGATATAGCTGGCAGATATATCCCAAGTACAAAATCAGTATTTGCCACAAGGTGATGGCAGTAGTAGTGCTGGAACACTGTCATGCAATGTTGGGCTAATGTCACTATGATACTGGCCTGATCTACACACAAGAGTTGTCATGGTATAGCTCCCCTACTAAACAGTGAAGCACCAACCACCTGTTGAGGCTACAAAATCAACAACTGCAGTCACTGGTGTACATCTATCTATTCTGCATGCATTTGCCAACTCCTGTTCTAGGCTGCCTGCACAATTGGAAGCTGCTTAAACAGATAGTTGTTTGACGAGCACAATTGTCCCTGTCATAACTATGCAGTGGTAAAGATAGCTCTACTTGTGATTCTGCAAATTGGTAGGGCAGCTTTCAAAGGCAGAGGAGCCTTGCTGGATTACGAGAGCTGGCAAATCTCTTCATCTCACTTGCTTCCAGAATCCCCTTTCTAATGGTGCTCAAAAATATATAGATCAATATTTCCCATTTGTAGGGTCGTGACCCAGTATCGGGCCACGGAAGCCTCACTACCGGGTCACAAGAAAAGCCAAAGCTAGCCCTGCCCCCAGCAATGCTAGCCCCGTCCCATCTCTGTGTTGTGCAGAGAGGAGCTGGGCTGCCTCTCCTTCCTTCTCTTCCACTTTCAGTGTTTGAGAGAAAATCTGGCATCCATTGGCATTTTAGACCCAAGAAGAGTTCTTCAAGGTATGAGCTTTCATGTGCCTTGCAGTATGTTCCTTCGGGGAGATTTCCCCAGGAGGCCTGGGTGGCAAAGAAGGGTGTGTGTTTTTTTTTCAGCCAGGAGGGGCGGGGAGTGGGTATTCCAGTAGCTTTTTTTTTTTACCAAACGATCCCTGGGCAAAATTTTTGCTGGCTGGGGTCATCTGATGGTGAGGAAGGGTTTTTTTTTCCTTTGCCCCCCCTTCTTTCTTTCTTTCCTTGCAAGTGATGCTCTGTCTGTATTCTTGGTGCTGGGGGGCGGGAAGCAACAGTGGGAAAGCTTCTAGTGCCCTGGCCTCACTGGTGGACATTCTGGTGCTTTTTGGGCATTGTATGAGGGAATTTTGGACTGGATAGTCCACTGGCCTGATCCAAAAAAGCTCCTTTTATGTTTATGTTCTTTCTTTCCATGTCTTTTTCTTTTCTTTTCTTTTCCTTTCCTTTCATTTCATTCTTTCCTTTTTTTTCTTTCCTTCCATTTTTGCTGGATGAAACTTTTCTGTTCATCATACCGTTGTTGCAGACATAGGAACTCTGCCAATGAAAAGTTGGCACTCCCAGTTGTAGCCAGGTGGCCTTCTATGAAATTTCTGTGTGAGTAAGTGAGAATAAGAGGTGTGGGGCAGAAAGAGATTATTGGAGATTACTGCGGTATATCTCAACAGCACTGGAAGAGATGGTACTATGAACTTGGCACCATTTTACTGGTCCTGCTTTTAACAGCTGTCGGACACCAAAATTAAACTCCTCTTGTAGATATTAAAAAGGATGAAAGCTGTTCACTGGCTAAGTATCTGCACAACAGGTTGCTTTTAAAGGCATGGGAAACATAGCCAGTAAAAAGCTGTAAGCCCCTCATAAATATCCTTTTTGGAATAACTTCAGAAAAGCTTGTATGAACTTCATATAACTTGAAATTAATTCATTATTTGCAGTACAATTCTCTGCTACCTTTCTCAGCAATTTCCCAGTGTTTCAACCAAAGAAAAGTATGAAAAATAGCTGTCAAAAGATTTTCTTGAAACCAAGCAAGCTTAGTTGTAGCTTAAGCAGGGTTCCAGTAGTAGCAGCTGAAGGAAGGGCCTACTAAATGTGTCAGCATATTTTGAGGTAGAGCAGCTGCCAGGGCCCAGTGTGGGTGGTAAACAATGCTGGCATTCTTGATGGCAATGGCAACAAGCACTCCCAACTGCATACACTGGCCAGTGCTGTTGAGGAAGGGATGTGTAGGTGGTGCAGGCAATTGAACATGGGCATTAGGAGTGCTTTCAAGCTGGATAAGAATACACAAACAGATAGGTACATGCAGGTGTGGGGGTGAAAAGAGAGGACTGCCCACTTTCCACCCCCATTTTGGCTCAGCATGAGTTTCAGAGAGATTTTTCTGAAAATGAATTTACTTCCGAAGAAGAGGCAGGTTTGGGGGAGTGCCCTGGAAGTGATATCACAGGAAAAGGTGGAGTTTTGGTTCAGCGTGCCCCAGAAGTGACATCACTTGGTTCTTGACACCACAGGAAATGGCATAATTCCTGTCTCCCAACTCCACCCCCAAAGTCTCCCGGCTCCACCCCCAAATTTTAGTGGGCCAAGAAGGAGAAGTGTAAAAAAAACAGGCCACGGGAAAGAAAAGTTTGTGAAACCTTGATATAAATCATTTCACAGTCATCTCTCTTTAATATGTTTCAGTAGACACAGTATGATCCCCACCACTTGTTCATGACAAACCTCAGGTGTTTTCAGGAAGTGATACTGGGAGGGAGCTAAGGGGGTTGTCCAGTGTTTGCACAGGCACATGGAGGTGAGGAAATATGAGATAGAGAGCAAGGGCTGCTGAGATGACCAGCAAGAGGTTTGCTGTTTGCTCTGATTCAGATGCCACCTTGGATGCAAATGATGTGCCAATCAACTCGAAGGCTACCACTCATCCAATCTGATAGAAAATTTAATTTGTGTAACCCAATAATGTGGACAAGAGCCTTACAAGTATGAGGCCTATCAACAATATGTGAAAAGGAGGAAATTTCAAAAATTATCCAGAATAAGGTTGTGAGAATGTTTGTTGTGCAGTGTTACCTGGATACAGGTGACACCCAGTTCATTTTCTTTGGATCCTGTGCAGGCTGTGGAAAGTCTAGCCTTTTGACAAGAAACAAAGCAGGAGGGAACTGAAATAGCCAGCCTGCTATATTGACAACTTTAGCTGAGTATTTACCCACCCTGTCTTGCGGATTACTTGAAAGACAGGCCTTGCCTAAAGACTGCAATCCTACCACTTGAACCAAAGGCTTATTGGCAGGGGTGGAATTCTAGCAGGAGCTCCTTTGCATATTAGGCCACATATCCCTGATGTAGCCAATCCTCCAAGAGCTTACCAAAAAGAGCCTTGTAAGCTCTTGTAGGATTGGCTACATCAGGGGTATGTGGCCAAATATGCAAAGAAGCTTCTGCTAGAATTCCACCCCTGGTTATTGTTCTTTGGCTCTTAGCACATGGCTTGTGGTAACCATCACCAGTAGTGGATAGAACAAAGCAATAGACAAGTTGTACCTTTAAGACCAACTAAGTTTTATTCAGAATGTAAGTTTTCGTATGCTTTTAAGCAGACTTCATCAGACAAAACTGATGAAGTCTGCTTAAGAGCATATGAAAGCTTACATCCTGAATAAAACTTAGTTGGTCTTAAAGGTACCACTTGTCTACTGCTTTGTTCTATTGCTTCAGACCAACACAGCTGCCCACTTGGATCTACCCGTAGTGGATGGCACTGGACTGACTTCTGAGGGTTCCCAGTTGTCCTTGTTTTTCTACCACAGGGTCAGCCAGGAGAACATCACAAGTAGGAGTGTTGAGTGAGGCCAGAGGTCAGAAAGCAGACCACGGATAGGTTGGAGGAGACATTTCCACCTGGTGATTGATTGGTAACCACTGACAAGTTCTCTAGGGCAAATTATACTTGCTTGGTGGCAGCAGACTGCTGGTGATGGGGTTAAACTGTAATGTGTGTTGAGGTATAGGTACTTCAGGTGGATGGGAAGAGGTGCTGCTGTTTAGTCCCAGTGGGAAGAGGGAGGAATGCTGTTAATGTCATTAACTGGCTCAATTTTATTGATGTTTTGCTTTGCTTGCTTCATTTTATTGTCTTATTGGATTTTAGTGTCATACTTCCGTTTTATAAAACTGTTTATTGTTAGACATCTTGAAGTTTTTTGACAGGATCTATTTACAAATAAATAAATAAAACACATAATAAACAGCTGCAAGGAATTTGTTAATATTCCTCCCTCCTCCTACTGGTGATTCTTTGTTTTCCCCTGAGTATTTTATTATATTTACTTCTTTAAAGGTTGTGTACTCCCCTTCTCCAATACTACAGTATATCTCTAAAGAAAGGCCAAACAACAGCACAGCTCTTCCTCCTACCCTTAACTTCCACGGAGCAGCTACTATTTATTCCATTTATCACATGTGAGCTAGATATCATAACCTTGCTTTACAAAGGAGGTACTTGCAAGACTGGAGCTCTTACTCTACCTGTGGGACTGGACTGCTATGATGAATGTCTTCAAAAGTGTGCGAGTGTCATGTCAGCTTTTTCGCATCAGATGCCAACACAATGAAGGCCTGTTCTGACATAGCCCTTTAAAATACAGCCAGTTCCTTAGCATAAAACATTGTCTGACAAGCCTAGTAATCTTCAAAAATCATGCAGCTTTGAACTTAGCCATGATATATTTGGCAGCTAGAAAAGTTCAGGTTGAAGAAGCAAGTTGCCTGCAATGAAAAACATGTAATAAAGACCCACTTAACTTACACATCAGCATCATCTAGTGTGCTATAGTAAACTCTGAAGAATATATTGTGCTGTGTGTTACACTGAAGAGTAAGTACTAAGGGAATTTAAACTTAGAACAATATTCCATTATTCTCTTCTCCCACCCCTGTCTACAACTCTATTGCTTTGAAAGGTTACAAGTAAAATCAAATTCAGCTAGTTAACATTTTTGTATGTTGATTCATTTTATGGTTAATCCACCTGATAATGCAACAATTATTAATATATGTGAAAGAGAAACTTTTATGCCATTATTTAATGATCACAAGTAAAGAACATATAGGTTGAAATTTGGTCATGGGACCAGGTCTGAAATAATAATAATAATAATAAACTTTTATTTATATCCTACCCTCCCCGCCAACGCAGGCTCAGGGCAGCTAACAAGACATGGTAAGACCATGATACAAATACCATTAACAGTTAAAAAAAATTGTGTCATGAGCCTTGTTTTGGACACCTAAGAACCTACTCTGCCACTGATTGTCATTTGCCAGTAAACAAAATAACTTAGAATGAAATTTGGTCATTAATTCAAGCCACTTATTGGCTTTTAAGTAAATAGCAGATGGGTATCTGTGTTGGTCTGAAGCAATAGTCTTTAACATTAGTAATCTCTAACTTTAGTAAATTAGCAGATTTTGTAGACACTTATCACTACACTCCCACAATGTTTAGAAATATATTTAGAATTTTGGTGAGTTTCTGTATGACTGAAATTGCTAATAACATGTAAAGATGCAGTTAAAATCAGGCCTGCGCAACTTGGGACCTGTGAAGCCATATACAACCAGTGAGTTTGTGGGAGGCCATAAGGGGTACAATAAACCATCTGTTTTAAATTAGTTGCTTGGAACTGTTAAAACAGGTTGATAAGCAGCAGATTAGTAAATAGTATTTGGCTACGTGGTTCACATACTGTAGAAGCCTGACAGATAATAAGGAAGATGTTTCAATTCATTAATAAATAACCATATTTCTACTAGTTTTAGTTCCAATGTAAATGAGGACAACTGCACTTCTTCTGATCTGTATTTCCGCTGTCACTAGCAACGGAAATTTTCTCTGCATGTTCCAGATGTCACAGAATTAAGCTTTACTGCACTCCAGTGAGAAAATTAATTTCAATCCTCATTTACAGCTGTGAAAATTGAAGTTGAGAGGCCTTAAAGTATCCCTTGGCAGAAGTCAGGATAGAACTCATGTCTCCCCAATTCGTAATTCTGTGATTTAACCAAAATCCCTGCCCTGTAATTTCAAAATGGCTCCTATATTAAAATGGTGCTCATCCCCCTCAGAGCCAAGAGCCCTACTATTTCAAACATAATTTCACACTGGCATTTTCTCTGCCACAAGAGATGCTGAAGTTAAATGTGCAATGACTGCTAAAGTAGTAATCCACCTCAGCCAGAAGTAAAAGTAAATATTATGCTTTAAATCTTTTCTAATGAATGTGACAATTAGGTGCCAACATTTCTGTCAACAAACTCAACCTCATTGGAATTAGAAGCCCTCCAAGTCTGTTTTGTCCTACTTCTTATGAAGTAAACTCATTACTGTTATCACCTGAAGGCCTGTAAATCAAAAAGGATAAGGGAGTTAAAGTGTTTGCTGTATGCTGAAGCTGTAGACAGATTTGAAATAAAAATGTTAGGCATCCATCAGAGCAGTAAAATGATGTCACAAATGACATTTCTTTTCACATCAATGTGACTTCTACTTCTAATTTTTCTCATGAGACATTCTATAGGCTGGAGCTGAAAATGGAATGTTGTCCATGAGATATGAAATGTTTTCCTTGTGCCAGCACTGAAGATGTTTCACACTGTAGATTAAATCATCAACGCTATTTCTTTGATTAAAAATAAATCTCAGCAACATGAAAGATAATGAAGACTTCTTCAGAGACAGACATGTCAGGTGTGTAACAGCTTGAATCTGAGTTCTTTCCTATGCAAGAGCTGTTTGTCCTAACACTGTGCCATTATTTAGCAGTAAAAACAACATTCCAATAATTCAAGATAGCAAAATTCTGACATTCTAAAAAAGAAAGAAAAATGTAGTTCAGGCCAACGTAAGCTTTAATTCCTAAGGATGCTGAGCCTAGCAGGGAAGTAAATGGTGTGTACTTTGATCCAACGGAAGGCTGGAAGTGTCCCAACCATTGAGATTTATTCCCCTTTAGGACTATTTTCAGGGTGTGGGGGTATTGCTCTGGAATTAATGCTAGCTGAAGACTAAGATCACTCGAAACTGGACATTATCAATCACCAGTTCAGCTAGGGCTACTAAGCCCCCGGTCCGAGTGGGGAACCTCCCCCTGCATCGCTGGCACGATGATGTCATCCAGAAGTGATGCCATCAAAATGACAGTACCTATGCAGGGCCACTCTAGGCATTTCTGTGGAAACTCTATGGTATTCCCAGATGCTCTAGCCATTTGGGAGGTAAAACTCTATGGTACAATAGGTACCATAGAGTTTTAACCTCCCAAATGGCTAGAGCATCCGAGAAAACCACAGAGTTTCCCTGGAAACGCCTAGAGTGATCCCACACGGGTGCCGCCATTTTGATGACATCACTTCTGGATGACATCATTTCATCATGCTGCTATTTAAAAAAAATTGAAATATGTAAATTATGGTTTTATATGTTTTATTGGTTTGATTGTATTGACATGATGTTGTGAGCCGCCCTGAGTCCGCTTGCGGAAAGGGCGGGATATAAGTCGAACGTAATAAATAAATAAATCATGCACACATCACGCACGTGAATGTCCCCCGCTGGGGGATGAAGAGGACTTGGCAATCCTAGGTTCAGCTCAGCCTGTGTTATACTGTTGAAGTGTGGAGTGGCAGGAGATGGACACTGGAACCTAGCAACACATTGGACTATTTTGGAATTTTATTCTACAGAGCATCTCGCTGTATGTATTGTGTTACTGCACCTTTGCAATTTTTGTATACAGAAGCAGTCTGTTGTTGTGGGGATGTGAATATTACTGTGAATATGAATTGTGAATTTTGACATACTATATGAAGGTACTGAGCATAATATTATAAGTGTTGTTTTGACATATTATATGACGTTGTATTTTGTAGTAATCACATACTGATGTATTTCATGTATATAGTCTTCCTGGAGCATTACTTTCCAGTAACCCATTGAGTCTAGCCAAATCTCTCTCCCAGTAACTGTTGTCTGTGTAAAGCAGTATTTTAAAAAAAGCTTTCTGGACTCAGAATCACAATCCTCCCTCCAAGTATTTCCAATAGTGTGAGGGCAAAGGAGTCTCTTTTCTTCTATCCATAGAAGAACCTTTTTGACTATCACTGTCAGAACAATGACTCCAATTATTCCTCCCTTTGTCAGAAACCGTCTTTTTGGCTTCCTCACTCCAGACCCAAAGATGAAACACCCCTTCTCCCCCAAGAACAACTGATGTTAAACTTGCTCTCAGCTGATGCTGGCCAATCAGAGAGCAACCAATCACACAAGCTCTGCACTCCAGGGCAGGTAACTCCTGATCTCCCAGTCTCTCTGAAATAGCAGCATTTAAAAATCTGCTTTTCTGTGCAATTCATCACAGCTACAGGTGCTTTCAGATTGTCCTGCAAACTTGGGACTTTTCTCAGTTTTTAGAAATATGTGTCTTGGGTGTTCATGTCCCCAGTCTCTGGATTTAAGGATCCAGCTCTCAGGTTGTGTTGAGAATTAGCTATATAATACGTGGGGGGCTTTCAGAAAGCATCTCATTTTCCTTTGTACTCTGCTATTTCTTTTTTTCCTCACACCCAGCAGTCCCCATTACCTTTCCCCTTTTTCTGATTCCTTCTCTCCTTCCCACTCACCAGCCAACCTACCTTTAGCTGCTTCCCTCTCCCAGTCTTCAGTTTTCCCTCCATTCTTCTCCCTGGAAACCTTTTCTCAAATAATGTAGCTAAGTTGCAAAAGTTGTATGGCTGCTAGGCCTAAATGCAAAGTAGCCCACTGTACTCCTCCATCAGAGGACAATGGGACAGGGACAAGATCTTCTGCAGGGCTGCTTTGACTTCCCAGTCCACCACCCTGCGGTTTTACTTTACAGAAACCAAGGACTTGAAAGCCTCAACAATAATGCTGTGGTTGCCTAGCAACCTTCCAATGGCTGCTGAGAGCTAGGTAGGTATTTTTTTCTTAAAGTTACAGGTGTTTTTCTATTATTTTACGAAGCTTTTGATTCCCCAGTGTATATTTTTAAATATTTCAGATATTTTTGCAAACTTAGAGCTTCCAGATTTATATAAAAATACCCTCTGTCTGTCCCTAGCCCCATTTTGCGGGCCTATATAATCATATAATCTATGGTCTGGTTTAGGATTAGAATAATCAGGGACCTGTCACACTCACAAGAGAGGGAATGCCATCCATTTTGGCCCCCACTGCCTTTTCTTGCTTATCCTCCCCCCTGTAGATGTTTTCGCTCCCTGTCACACTGTTTCTGTTGCTTTCCTCTTCCCCACAACTTGTGTCTCCTCTGGGACTCTGTCACCTTGTTCGTTATCTCTCCAGCACACTGGCCAGCCCATCCATCCCACTACCTCACTGGACCACTTGCTCACCATCTAGCCATCCACCCACTTGTAGTGCTGCCTCTTCTGTCTGACTTAAAGACACAGCAGTGGGGTGGGTGGAGGTTCTGCTCTTCCTGCTTGCATCACTGCTGCCTCCACTTGCCCAGAACCTTGCTGTTTCCCCCTTCCTCCACCACTCAAGCCAACCACTAGTACTCTTCTCTGCTGCTGTGAGGGGGATGCTCAGGGCTTTATTTGTAGCAGGAACTCTTTTGCATATTAGGCCACACACCCCTGATGTAGCTAATCCTCCAATAGTTTATAGGGCCTACTGTAAGCTCCAGGAGGATTGGCTACATCAGGGGTGTGTGGCCTAATATGCAAAGTTCCTGCTGCAAAAAAAGCTCTGGGGATGCAGATGGTAACAAATGAGGTAGTTCCTTCCCACACCTCTTCACATTAGCCTGCAGCCAACGGCAGCTCCCACTCCCCTAATTTCTTCTAAGTGCAGTGAGGAGAGTGGATGCCCCTGAACCCCCAGCCCTGTGTTTTAACTTTCACTTTTTAACTTTCACTTTAACTTTTTTCTGCAAACCCAGGTCCCCCACCTTGCAGGAAAATGCCACTTCTTTCTATGTGGTCTTGATTCACATACTTAAGTATCCATAGGTTGTGCCATGTTGAGAATAAGATATACTGATGAATTATATAATACTTGACTTGAGCATAATACAATGTGCATAATAAAATGTGCATTGCTTGGACTGAGGGACTCCAAACTCAAGCCTTGTCTGTACATGCAGAAGAGTGTAGACATCTTGTGATGGAGGTTGTTGATGGTACTAGTGGTGAACACAGTGTAGACACTACATAAAGAAGAGTGATATTGGTAGAGGATATTTGAAAAATATAAGAAATGCATTCTGCACTCAAGAAGAGATTGGGTTGTTTATTGAACATTCAACCCATTATGCTTTTCTAGGAAGCAATTTTCTCTGTTGGCAATTTAAAGGACATTTACATTTCCAGAAAGCAGCAGCCTTGGTAACCTTTCCATTTCATACCTTCCTTTTCATCACTAGCTCATACTGAACTCTTGCACTCCTAGATATGTGATTCATGGCCAGTGTGATTTGGCAATATACACTGCACAATCTTTCATCTTTAGCAATTAAATTTGGGGAAATATTACTGATGTTCCATTTTCATTTCTGCTGTGATAATGCTGTTTTGTTAACAGCAGAATAATTTGAGATTTAAAAACATGACATATAAAGAACACTGCATTAAGTAAGATCCAGAGGAACCAGCTGTGTTAGTTTTTTGCTGCAAAATAATACAGAGTCCAGTAGCACCTTGTGGCCAGTAGCTGTGTTTCCCAAAAGCTTATGCTACAATAAAATTTGTTAGTCTTAAAGGTGCTACTAGATTCTTTACAATTTTGCATTAAATAAGCATATTTTGAACACTGATTTAAAAACACAGCACAGATGCATAATGTGACAAATAATTGTATTTCTTTATGGACATGTTTAATACAGTCCCAACCTGAAAACAAGCCAGTATTTTAACAACCTTTTAAATGAAATGAAACTTTCTATAAGAGTTGTGTACCAATTTCTCATCACCCATAAAAATTACAGAGATAACATTTGTAAATTAAAAGTCATTTTTAATCTGATAGCATAATACTGGTTAATTCTATTCAGAATACATAACGTCCTAATCCTGTGCTCTCTGTGTTTCATTCCAATTTATGTAATGTATGCATTTATTAACTATGTAAGACAGCAGAAGATCTTCTGATAGGACCCAAGAATGTTTTTACATTTTCCTATGATCATAGAGCAGAGATCCAAGTAATTATATGTTCTCATAGGACTGAGCCCTTGGAAAACTTGAAAGATAAGCAAGGTAAATAACACAATAAAAGCAGGCTGAGACAAGTCCTTCAGTATCAAGGAGAGTAAAAGCTATTCAAGCCTATGAAGAAATCAATGGACATAATACTTCAGTGTCTTCCCTCTGGAATATAGGGCAAGTATACCTTTGTTTTTATATTACAAAGCATATGTCAATCTCAATTTACTTTTTTGTTGTGATACATCAGTGTTACATAAGAAATTGTTAATGCTCAAGAATGTTTGAGCCAATTGAATGTACCAAGGTTCTTCATTTTTAGACCACTCCAGCACCAGTGCAGGCTGCAACAATAAAGCAAACCATTATTATAGAAAATCTGCAACATGCTCTGTACCACAGATCAACAAGAAGCTAATTAAAAAATCATCTGAGAAGTACCAGAGAGAGACCAATAAAACAAAAATAGGATGAAAATACAACGGAAGTCCAATCTATATGTTACAGCTGTCTTCCTCTTATTATGGGTACTGCCACTCTCTAGGTGATTCTTCTGCTTAGAGAGGATTATTTCTATTCTAATATCAGTCATCACTTGGAATGGATCAGGTTGGCAGGGAAATTTGGTCTAATTAAAGAATTCAGCTGAATCTCTGTATTCCGATGATCATCAAATTCCAACAGAAGTGGGACTTTTTATTTAAATGGAGGCGGGGGGGACTGAGTACTCAGTAAGCTGAAAAGAAATGCCTAAGTTCTTTTCAGGACTCATGAGTTGACACAACATTTGTTAAAACTGAATTTCTGTAGCAGTTCTAAGGGAGAATACAGATGGAAAGCCAAGAGAATTGGATGTTTTCTCTAAGCTGAGTTAGTGTGAGCTAGCTCACAGATTTTTAGCCTCCAGCTCACACATTTTTGTCTTAGCTCAGGAAGGATGGCCCCAGAGCACACTAAGTTATGCAGTAGCTCACAACTTTAATGCCAGTAGCTCACAAAGTAGAATTTTTGCTCACACAACGCTGCAGCTTAGAGGGAACATTGCTTAGCACTACAGACTGTGTGAATCTACACTCTAGGATTGTAAAACTACAATCCTAGAAGCACAAATAAAATATATATCACAAGTTAGGAAAGGTACAAACAGGTATAAGAGAAGGCCTGCATGGTTAACAAACAAATAATGGAAGCTGTAAAAGCTAAGAAGGACTCCTTTAAGTGGTGGAAAGCTAGTCCAAGTGAAATTAATAAAAGGGAACACAGGCAATGGCAAATCAAATGCAAGACTGTGATCAGGCAGGCAAAAAGGGACTATGAGGAGCATATTGCAAAAAACATAAAGACCAACAATAAAAATTTCTTCAAATATATTAGAAGCAGGAAACCAGCCAGGGAGGCAGTGGAGCCCTTGGATGACCAAGGGGTCAAAGGATTACTGAAGGAGGATAGGGAAATGGATGAGAAGCTAAATGAATTTTTTGCCTCCGTCTTCACTGTGGAAGATGAGAAGTGTTTGCCTGCTCCAGAACCACTTCTGTTAGAAGAGGTGTTAAAAGACCTGAGCCAGATTGAGGTGACAAGAGAGGAGGTCCTACAACTGATGGACGAATTAAAAACTAATAAGTCACCAGGTCCGGATGGCATACATCCAAGAGTTCTGAAAGAACTCAAAGTTGAACTTGCGGATCTCCTGACAAAAATATGTAATCTTTCATTGAAATCTGCCTCCGTTCCTGAGGACTGGAAGGTAACAAATGTCACCTTTAAATGTCATCTTTAAAAAGGGTTCCAGAGGAGATCCGGGTAACTACAGGCCAGTCAGTCTGACTTCAATACCGGGAAAGTTGGTAGAAACCATTATCAAGGACAGAATGAGTAGGCACATTGATGAACACGGGTTATTGAGGAAGACTCAGCATGGGTTCTGTAAGGGAAGATCTTGCCTCACTAACCTATTACATTTCTTTGAGGGGGTGAACAAACATGTGGACAAAGGAGACCCAATAGATATTGTTTACCTTGACTTCCAGAAAGCTTTTGATAAAGTTCCTCATCAAATGCTCCTTAGTAAGCTCGAGAGTCATGGAGTAAGAGGACAGGTCCTCCTGTGGATCAAAAACTGGCTAATTAATAGGAAGCGGAGAGTGAGTATAAATGTGCAGTCTTCGCAGTGGAGGACGGTAAGCAGTGGAGTGCCACAGGGCTCAGTACTGGGTCCCATGCTCTTTAACTTGTTCATAAATGATTTGGAGTTGAGAGTAAGCAGTGAAGTGGCCAGGTTTGCAGATGACACTAAATTGTTCAATGTGGTAAGAACCAGAGAGGATTGTGAGGAACTCCAAAGGGCTTTGTTGAGGCTGGGTGAGTGGGCGTCAACGTGGCAGATGAGGTTCAATGTGGCCAAGTGCAAAGTAATGCACATTGGGGCCAAGAATCCCAGCTGCAAATACAAATTGATGGGGTGTGAACTGGCAGAGACTGACCAAGAGAGAGATCTTGGGGTCGTGGTATATAACTCACTGAAAATGTCAAGACAGTGTGTGATTGCAATAAAAAAGGCCAACGCCATGCTGGGTATTATTAGGAAGGGAATTGAAAACAAATCAGCCAGTATCATAATGCCCCTGTATAAATCGATAGTGCAGTCTCATTTGGAATACTGTGTGCAATCCTCTAAAAGGATATTATAGCATTGGAAAAAGTGCAGAAAAGGGCAACTAGAATGATTACAGGTTTGGAACACTTTCCCTATGAAGAAAGGTTAAAACGCTTGGGGCTCTTTAGCCTGAAGAAACGTCGACTGCGGGGTGACATGATAGAGGTTTACAAGATTATGCATGGGATGGAGAAAGTAGAGAAAGAAATACTTTTCTCCCTTTCTCACAATACAAGAACTTGTGGGTATTCAATGAAATTGCTGAGCAGTCAGGTTAGAACGGATAAAAGGAGGTACTTCTTCACCCAAAGGGAATTCACTGCCACAGGAGGTGGTGGTGGCTACAAGCATAGACAGCTTCAAGAGGAGGTTAGATAAAAATATGGAGCAGAGGTCCATCAGTGGCTATTAGCCACAGTGTGTGTGTGTGTGTATATAAAATTTTGGCCACTGTGTAATACAGAGTGTTGGACTGGATGGGCCATTGTCCTGATCCAACATGGCTTCTCTTATGTTCTTATGTTCTTAATCTTTAGCTTTCTTATCATCAAAATATTAAAACCTAATGATAAACTAGGGAGTTAAATTAATTTAAACAGCACTTTCCTAGTTAACTATCACCAGCAAAACCATTGGAAGCAAGTAAGATGTTTTTTCCTCTTGCTACCTTCTATACAATCTCTCATTCTGACCAAGTATCCAGGAAGACAGAAAAAAACTGTTTATATGCCATGCTGTTGTGATAGTTTTTAGATTACACTACAGTGAGAAAGGGGAATCAGAAAGAATAGTCACCCTTTTGCTTGTGGAAATACCCTTCCACTAGCAGAAACAACAGCTGGCTACAATCCTTATAGTTGCAGTGAACACTAATTTATATTACAAATTTAAATTTTAAACAATGATATTGTATGAAAATGTGTGCCTTGACCTGGATAGCCCAAAGTAGTTCAATCTCATTAGTTCTTGGAAGCTAAGCAGGCTTGCCCTGGTCAGTATTGTTAACACCCCCCCCCCCACACACACACACACAATAGTTAAATGTTGCCTTTGATCTTTAATTGGGGAAAATTAGCTACAAAGGCAGAGCTTAGCAAGAGGTAAGGTAGAGCAAGACCTATTATCTGTGATTATGGAGATACTCCCAGATAGATCCTTTTATTGGATCCAGTAACCAGGCTAATAGTAAAATAAAATGAGTTTTATTATAAAGAAAAGAATCGAATTTAAATATATACACATGGATGGGATAGCATACACACCAGATATCGAAATAAAGTACGTAGCGGGTGAAATAGGAGGGGAAGGAAATTAAGGGTGATATTTTAGCAGATCTTGGAGAATGATTCATCCTGAAGATGGTGAGGGAGGAGTGCATGCAGAACAACCAGCACTACACACACAAACACACACAAGACCTGATATGGACCAGGGGTGCTGCTTTGTGAGGGTCAGCAGAACACACGGGGCATGGCAGAGTGGAATGTATTTGTACTTGAAAATGTATCATGAAGGCATGTTAATATTGGTGAACTAATATGACAAAGACTTGATGTTTTTAGGAGATCCTGACAAAAGCAAGGTCTGCAGTCTCCCAGGTGTTAGGCAAAAAGGGAAGGCATAACTTAATAGGTGTGATAAGGAATACTATAGGGAGGCAACTTGGTGGAACTGCACAGGTAATGCTGTCTTGATAGCCTGGCTTAAGGAGGGAAATGTAGATTTAGACAAATATTTAGAACTATTTTTCAGGAGTAAAGTGATTACTTGGAGGAGGAATGTATTAGAAGTTCCATAGTATAACAGAAGGGGAATTGGTAATACAAATATACACAAACATTGAAATAGGTAAAAGAGGTGATGGCTAGAGGGAGGACATGGCATTAGTACCAGAGTGTGACAGGATTCCTGAGAGGATAGTCGATAACAGAACATAATCCATTCATACCATGGAGAACATGCTAGAAACATAATCGTCTATGCACCTTTTCTGACAATAGGTAGCCTCTTGGCCCATTAGAAACTGGGATCTTTGGATTATAGCCAATGCTCATCTTTTGTTTCCCAGAGAAGGAGAGGAGACTGGAAGGGGGGAAATGCATAGAGGAGTACTGCAACCAGCTTGTCACTTGGAACCTGTTTCGCTTTCAGATTCAGCCATGGCTCCTGACTGGCCCATCACTAATGCCAAGCCTGGTGTATTTGAGGGCACTGCTGTGGAGACTATAAGTCTCTCTGGGTGTTGGGGTGCCTCTGGAACAGTGGACAGTGGTAGAGCATCTGCTTGGGAAGCAGAAGGTCCCAGATTCAATCCCTGGCATCTCCAAAAAAAGGGTCCAGGCAAATAGGTGTGAAAAACCTCCACTTGAGACCCTGGAGAGCCACTGCCAGTCTGAGAAGACAATATTGACTTTGATGGACCAAAGGTCTGATTCAGTATAAGGCAGCTTCATATGTTCATATGCTCATGAGGAAAGATCCCCGGCTGGAGGGCAGGTGCTCTGGCAACATTATTTGGATAGGAGACCACCAAGTGATATGAGGGTTACTATACCATGGCTGGAAATGGCAAACCATGTCTGAACATCTCTTGACTTGAAAACCCTACAAGGTTGCCACAAGTTGACTCTAATTTGACAGCAAAAAAAACCCCCAAAAAACCAAACCAAATTTAATTTTTAAAAATGACACAATTACACCAGTAACAGATAATGAGAATTTATTAGCAGCAGCATTCCACAGGAAAAGAAGTTCAGAAACTGATTTTCCTCAAATATAGAGTCTGAGTATGGCAACAAGTTTGGTTGAAATTTTCTGATATTTTAATATTACGGTGATTCTTGCAAATGCTTGCAGTGATTTGTTGCAATTAGCTGTAGCCTGTTGTGGGGTCCATTTGTTACTGAGAGGCGCTGCCTGATAAAATGGAGTACCCCAGTGCCTAGAGAGAGAGCGGGTCTCCTATTTCTGTTAAACAAAATGGAGTCTGACCAAAAACAGGCCAAGAAAACACTCCATCTAAAAAGGTGGAGTGGATCCCCGCAGAGAGCTTGTTCTGGTTGGCACCTGAATTCTGTCTCTCATGTCAGACACTGGATAATCTTAATACTGTGTTATGATGAACATGACTGAAATGCAATGTGTAGCTTGACATGACTAACTCCATTTTGAGCATTTACTACTAACCATGAAACAGAGGCCTTGCATATCAAAGTAGCAATAGAGATGTTACTAATCCCTGCTGTGAATTCCTCTTCATAGTACTAACAAAAGCAACAGTCCTTTGAAGATAGCATGCCTCAAGGAAAGCCAGCAGGGCTCCTCCGTGAGAAGAGGAACCACAAGAGATAAGGGGAAGGGAGGGTGTTACATGTATTCTAGGAGTGGGAGAATGTAGTATTTAGAAACCCTTTGATGTAAATGGCTTAAAGCTTTGCCCTTCCCGTCAACTGGTATCAGTTCCAATGCTCCTTTGTCCAGAACCTTGAGATATCAAATAAACGCCTTAACATTTGCAACAAATTGAAGTCTGTTTACTTTGAACCTCCATCGTCTGACATCTCAGTGTAGTCTCACCTATTTCTGCCCTCCCCAACACCTCTGCCCAAACAAGCTGCATAATAACATGGGAACTGCTGGTATGTATTGTTCACACCCTAATCCTCAGCTACTGATCAATCAGCCATCTCCTTGACTCTCCCTGCGACTCAGTTTCTCTTTGTTTACAGCTATGGTAATGTCTGACATCTGGGCAGATTCTTTGTTTTTCTATGCTTGTCTCTCCCCAGGGGTATCTTTGCTGAACCGCTCAAACCATTAACACATTCTGACCTTTTGCGACCTATTGGGAGGACATTACTAAATCAGCCCCACTACTGTTACCTGAAAATCCATCCAGGTGACCAGAGTCTGCTCTACTCATTGGCTTAAGGTGGGCACCCAATCAGATACCCAGAATAGACTAACCACTGCCCACCACACAAGTCAGCCCCTTTTCTGGTTTGGTCTCACCCCCTCTAAAGATTATATACAGGACTGTAAGCCATGCTTGCTCTCTCTCTTCCTGCCTGGACACCATGTAACCAGATTGTTCCCCCTCCATTACCCTAAATAAGGAGGGGGGGGTTGTCTCTCAGAAATTGGCCTCTTTCTTACCAATATTTACTGACATCTTTGCATTTGGCTCAGACCTGCAAAGTAAGGAGGCAGCCATGAAGTGGCTAGGTGCTGGGACTGTAGAACAGACTTCACTTAATATAAAGCATTAAAAATGTAACCAGAATACAAGAACAATTCTTCTCATTTTGTTTGCTTTGTCTTTAGCTTCAATAATGCTACAGCATCAAACGACCCTGAGCTGTTCTTGTATTGGTTTACACTTCCCTTTTTACTTAATGGGGGAAAGTTCCACATACAACCATTTATATGGTTGATATATTTTAGTTTATTTTAAGGAAGAGCACTAGAATAGGGTAAAAACCAGGCATGGGAGTGGTTTGAATGCACAAATGCATTTGAAATTTGATCCTTTAAAGGCAGCATGTTTGTACTCAAATTAGTACCACCAGAGTTTAGAAGGTAATTATTTCTAAATGTACAGGTTGAGTCAAGATGAATAAGGTGTATATGAACATTGTGCTAGCTCCCAAGTAAGCTTATTCTAGTATCCTGATAGCAGCAGCACATCTTCAAAACTGCCCAGTTATTACAGGCCAATTCCAGAAAATTCAGGCTCCATTTGCCCCCCCAGTCAGAATGAAGAGGCTGACATAGTGTGTTGGATAAACTGGGCCGCTTTATTGAAGATAACTTAACGAACTAGAACGGCAAGGGGTATAGCCAAACAGGACAAGCCCTAGGGTCAACCACAGGACCCCGCCTTATCCTCAGAGGGCGAGCCACCCTGCCCCCAGCATGAGCCCAATATTCTGGCTGGTGCTGAGCGGCCAGGCCCAAACTCCACCTCCACCTAGGCCAGCATCAATCCCTCTGGAAAGATCTGACCCGGAGAGGCTTTGCCATGATCTGCACTCCCAGTATTGAGCCGTAAAGACCATCTGCAGTTCATACAGACCACCCGCACCAACTGGTGCAGAGCCATAGGTGCTCCCCTGAAAACACTGTAGTCCATACCTCATCCTGCCACCGCCAATACCAATTCTCTGCTTAGGCATTAGCGCCCACTGGACAGCCCAGAGCTGACCATAGCCCCTGCCTTATCTCTTCCAAAAAGGCCCGGTTGCCCAAATCTGATAAATGAACCCCATCTGGCCTATACAAGTCGGCATTCTCAACTCGTATGGCCGGATGGGGAAGAAATATCCCTAAGCCCCCTTCCATGACCTTCTGCAAGGCCCAATTGGCCTTGCGTCTGGCACATTCTTTCCCACTGGGGGACAGAGCATACCGCCAGACCCTGTGTGGCAGAATTGCTGACCAAAAGAACTCCTGGCCATCTCTGCTTAATGGCCCACAGATTCTCCTGCACCTGCAATGAAAGGGCCTTCCCTTTCATAAATCCAAGGTCATTACCACCGAGGTGGATAACCAGGATGTGTGGAGGAGGCGCCCTCTTACCATGGAACAACAGTGGCATGATCCCTAGCCAATGCAGGCCACGGCGACCCAGCCACTCCACTGTCACCCACTCGCTGAGACCCAGCTGGGTGCCAACTGGTGATCTCCTGGCCTGGTGGGCAGCCCAGAACACCATACTGTGCCCGCAGATGAGGATCCGACACCTCTCCCTACGAGCTACAGCACATGAAAAACAGAAAAGAGTCACGACCCAGAAAATACATGCCAACGGGCAACATACTGCTAACCTGCCCCCCCACGTCCTTATTGAAAGACCAACGGGCACACATATTACTTGTAGGCAGCTGACCGCCACCGGCCCGTCCACTGTGTGGCCGGAGGGGTGTAACCCATAACTACTGCAGTGGATGCGGCACCAATTCGAAACTAATGTGTTCCAAATTTAACACCCCCTAACCCCAACTTCACCAGTGCCTTACCAGTCACCGCCCAGAATTGATATTTCGTAAGGGGGGAACCCTATGACGAAACAAGGGGCCATTGCCCTCTCCCCTGAGTGGTATATACTGCTCCAGTGCCTTGACTGGGCATAACTCTGGCGATATACACTGGCCAAACGCCATGACTGTGCCTTTCTGATGCTGGTACATTTTGGACCGCCTTACCATCAGCCGAACCTGCCCCCCTACAAATTTAACATCATTGGTACGAAGCGCCCGGTCAGAATTGTCTTTTTTCGACTGCACCACCAACTCACTGATCCGAAGTGCGCCGGAAAAGTCAAACAAAGAGGCTGCATGAAAAAGAGAGGCCTCAAAGGAAGACAAACATACATCAGGCCAAACCCTGGAAAGCCCCTTCAACACTGAAGGAGATATGGGCTGCTGGGTATCCAGCCATGGCCCCCATTCTCTTGCCCAACCTTCCAGCATCTTCCTAACTCTAATTTCACCAATGCCCTCAGAAAGGCCCTGCGATTTACTTATAAAAGAGAGTGCAGCCAATTGTCCCCTAATTGACTTAAGCCCTAACCCTTTGTCCTTCTGATGAATGCAGAATTGTCAAATGTGCACCACCGGGACTGGCCAACTATCTGGAAGCTAAGCAGCGCTCCTAAAAACCCGGAACTGCAAATCCACCCTTTCATAGGCTTTACGAGTGCTCGGTGCCAAAGCTAATTGAATTGCCCTACCGGCTTCAGCTTTCCAAGCTGCCAAAGCTCCAGTGGCATTCGTGCTGGCTGCGGGTCCACTTTTGGAGCAAGCTGGCAAAAACGCTCAATCTGTTGATGAGATAGAGCATCCGCCACCCCATTGCACACTCCCGGAACATGCCTTGCAAGGAATAGAATGTTCAAATGGAGGCATCGCAATGTGAATGCCCGCACCAAATTCATAACCACTGTTGATTTGGATGACAAGGAGTTGATAACATGTACAACAGCCATGTTATCACACCAGAAATGGACTATATGATTGGCTAGCTGCTGCCCCCAAAGCTAAAGTGCTACTACAATGAGAAAAAACTCCAAAAAGGTGAGGTCACAACAGAGCCCACTGGCCAACCACGCAGTGAGCCAGTGTCTCCAGAAATATACTCCGAATCAAGTGGTGCCCACCACATCCGAAAAAATATGGAGCTCCACTTCTATCTTTAAGTCATCACGCCAAACTGAAATTCCATTAAAGGATTCCAGAAATTCCTCCCACACCTCTAGATCCCTCTGCATGCCTGCGGTCATCCAAACTCTATGATGAGGAAGCCGCAAGGACCCCATGGTGTCACATAGCCGCCTCAAGAAGGCCCTCCCCGGAAAAACAATCTTGCATGCAAAGTTGAGGTGCCCCACCAACTACTGCAGCTCCAGCAGCGCCACCTTGCGCTGCTTTTTGATAGAAGCTAAACGATCCCTCAGACCTTCCACTTTATCCATAGGCAGCTGTGAAGCCTGCTGCATAGTATCCAGCTCGATGCCTAAAAACGTAATCACCGAGCTGGGGTCCTCTGTCTTTTCATGAGCCAATGGAGCCCCGAGTTCCCGTGCCAGACCCTCAGATGACTGCAATAACCTGGCGCATTGCCTGGACTCCGCAGGGGCCTATGAAAAGATAGTCATCTAGATAGTGAACTGTATCGTTCAACCCCAACCTGGCCCGAAGCGCCCATTCCACAAACGAACTAAACCGCTCAAAAGCGGCACAGGACACTGAGCATCCCATGGATAGGGCCCTGTCCATATAATATTTTCCTTCAAAGGAAAAACCCAGCAGATCAAAATCCTCTGGGTGTACTGGCAAAAGGCGAAATGCTGACTTAATGTTGCATTTTGCCATTTCAGCCCCCACACCACAACCCCACACCACTTTGACTGCTTGGTCAAATGAAGTGTACCTGATCGAACAGAGAACGTCCGGAATGGAATCGTTCACTGATCCACCCCTGGGGTAGGACAAGTGGTATATCAAATGATATCCCCCTGGCGCCTTTTTAGGCACCACCCCTAAGGGAGATACCCGTAAAGTAGGTACTGGCAGAGCATCAAAGGGGCCTAGGACCCTCCCCTCCGCACACTCCTTGGCTATTTTTGCCCTAACCACATGCTCCATCTCTACAACTGAACAAAGGTTAGGAACCAGACAAGGTATTCTAGGTCCCTGATACGAAATCCTAAATCCATAACTAAAGCCCTCCAGTAAATAGGCCCTATCAGTCACCAGGGGATAATCACCCAGCAGCTGCCTAAGTACCTTCAGACATATGGGGCTGGGTCCCTTTTCCAGGCGGTTGCTGATTGCTCCCCCCACCAGGGCGTTTGGCACTCCCCTTGGTTTTTAACTTACTGCAGGCTGAGAAGGCATGTGACCCCCCACATAGCGGGCACTCATGTTTATATTTACAGACATTTCTGGAACACACGCCCTTGGATGTAAATTCCCAGCAGAGCAGCCGGGGTTGAACCGACTGGCCCGCTGCACTACGGGCACCTATGGTGTTCTGTTGTCTGTGCACTAAATGCCCACTGTCGGCCCTATCACCCGTATTGGCTTCGCCAGGGACATCAGCTGCTAATTAATTTGATCCCAAGGAAGACTGGGGTTGACCGCGGCCCTCATCCTGAAGGCCTCATCATATAGCAACCATGCAGCACCGACGAAATCTGTATATGCACAGTGCACTATGTCGCAATACTGGAAAAGCGCAACAGCCCGAAAAGGCTGCGCCCTCGCTATCACCCTGGCATAAATCAGGAAACCTGGCAGCCAATTGGACCAGGTCCTGTCCACCTTTCTCCATTTCAGCTTCTCCTTCTCCTTATCATCTGGATCCTCCTTGTCCTTCTTTTCCAGCTCTCTGAAGAGGAGGCTGAGGATGTCCACATATTCACCTCTCAATATCTTATTCTGGGTGGCCACCGCCAGGTGATCACCCAAGGGCAATGCGGTTTTGCCGTAAGGAAGGACTTTGAAAGGTATGGACCCGTAAGGATTTGGGGGATAACTCCACATACCCCAATGACAACCTGGCCACGCCCCTTGTTGCAGCAACTGTTGTTGCCCCCCCATGGCAGTACGCCCGGCTCTGACTGTGGTGCCTTGTGATGATGCCGTAGCCACTGATTGCAAAGGGGGCTGTGAGGCAGAACCAACAATACTCTGGCTTTGAGGCAGTGCAAAAGGTGCACCCTAAGCTCATGAGGATCCAGCCTGACTATGTTGTCCCAAAGGCCCCGGCTGCCCCAGCATTGGCACTGCCATACATAGTGTACTATGGAGAACCATCAACTGGGGGAGGCCCTAAGGCCAAGTCGGCAGCTGATGTTGCAATGGGGACTTACCCACTACCCCCAAGGGGGTAACAGCCACTGCCAAAGCCAGGGTTGTCTGCACCACCTCCCCCACTGCTCCAAGATCCACGGGCTCCCCGCCGGGAACCTCTCTTGTATGCACATCGTCCTGGTCTGGTTCCTGCTGCATGTCCATGCTGACGGCCCCGCCCTGTAACGCAGAAAGGCGAGCCAGGACCTTCTTTTCAAAAGTTAGTCTAGACGGCCGGCCTGTTGCCCTATGGCGCCCCTCCCATGTGGGAGCCCCCAGAGCGCCCTCTGTTGCTTCAAAGCATCCAGCTGACCAATGATGGCTTGCTATAACTGGGCCTCCTTGCCCAAGTCACCCGGTGGAATGGGTTGCTGCCCCTCTTCCTAGCGGGCTGTTTCCCCTTAGAGGGGCCCTGACCCTTCCTGGGAGCCATAACCTCCCTTATTTGACCGCCCTTTTTAACACGCCCCCCCACATGTGACCTAGCCTACCAACTTGGGGCAACCCTCCAAAAGAGAAACCAAATGTGTGTGTGTGTGTGGGGGGGGTTGGCAGCCACAGAGCCCAACCAAACACCTCCCTATTAAAAAAGGGGTATGTGTGCTCACCCCGGCCCCGGCAGAAAGTGGGGGGAATGAGGCCTCTGGCCTAACCTCCATGCCCTGTGAACCCCTTCCTAACACTCCAAGCCGCCCCAAAACCCAGCCCAACTACCCCACACTCTCGCACTAAAAAGGCTGGTTTCTCCTGCAGGCCACTGCTTGCCACTGCCGCTTGTGCCGAAGAGCCTTGCCGCACTGCGTGAAAGCGTCCTGAGCAGCTCTCCCAGCTGCCCGAGGCTACCGCTCGCACGTACTGCTGCGCCAAAGTCCCGGTCGCACGGGCAGGGAATTCCTGACGTGGCTCTCCTCCCGAGAGCGACAAAACAACTATGTGGTGTTGGGCGGGGCCAGGGCCTTTATAGCCCTGGCACCACGCCCAACGGCTGTTTCCCGGATGCCGGGATGATGGGGGCCAGCCTTCCCTCCTTCCAGGAGGGCAACAGTGGCCCCTAGCCTATCGCTGGCGCTGCCAGCCCGGCTGGGAGGGGCCGATTTCTCTTTTTCAATTTCTCTGAGCAGATTTCAAATGGGGGGGGGGGGAATCCCTTCTCCTTACCACAGTGGCCTTTGCCCACACCTTAGAAGAAAGGTCTAATCTACATTCTAGGCATTTAAAACATCAGCCAACTGTCCATGGTTATCAAGTGCTTTTCTCTGCCAAGCTCTGGCTGCTCTTCATTCAACACAACAGATGACTTGTATCCTCACTGGAAAGAATGAAAACATCTCTCTTTCCACAAAGATGGCAACATTTACCTCTCTCCCCGATAGATTAAGGAGCCCCATGGCGCAGAGTGGTAATGCTGCAGTACTGCAGTCAGAGCCCTCTGCTCATGACCTGAGTTCAATTCCAGCAGAAGCTGGTTCAGGTAGCCGGCTCGAGGTTGACTCAACCTTCCATCCTTCCAAGGTCGGTAAAATGAGTATCCAGCTTGCTGGGGGGGAAGTGTAGATGACTGGGGAAGGCAATGGCAAACCACCCTGTAAAAAGGTTTGCCATAAAAACGTTGTGAAAGTGGCATTACCCCAGAGTTGGAAACGACTGGTGCTTGCACAGGGGACCTTTCCTTTCTTTTTCTAGTAGATTAAAGTAACTGAAAGGCACTGTGAGACTTTTCTGAATTGTTTCTGTAAATGATCTCTAATGAAATACATTGAATTAACACAAAGTCCTGGGGAGACGTAATTCAACAGCTTTGTGTTCTCTCTGTGGCTTTTTATTCAGCTCTTTTGCTTTATACATTTTGTGTTTCATTCTTGTTTGGTGATAAATCAGGACAGCTCCAGAGGTTTTATTGATACACTGCTGGGTAAAAGTCTGAGATCAAACAAATTCAAACTCAGCATGGACCCTCCTTATCCTATCTGGGCAACGTATCAGTGTCTCTGTCTTTGGTGTTTAAAGGCAATTAAAGTGTACCATCTTACCTCATACTGAGGAAGGAAATTCAAAGCTATTCTGGAATGGGGTGAGAAATGCCAAAAAGCTCATGCTGTCTTCTGAAGCTGTACATAGTAGACCTTTCTTTGAGCTCATTTTGAGACACCACAACATAATGGAGTTGAGGTGCTTTAATTAACTACACATTCCTGGGGCCTGAAGTGCCTGTAGAGGATTCATGAAGCTGCCCTGCCAATATAAAGCGCAGATCAACTGTGTGATAGTAAAGGAAGGTGTAGAGTGAACAAAAGAAAGGAATTCCCCAAGGTCATTCTTTTAAAGACTGTATTAAATGTCTCTGTAGTGTCAATTTTGTTTACCCCTTGCTCTTTTGAGCTGGTAAAACTGCAGCATCATTGCTGCCAGAGGTCTAAATACTGCCAGGAATGCTCTGCCATTTCCCCCATGTGGATTAATGAAATTTAACACACGCTGTCCTGTTTCTTGGGATGGCCATTTACCAAAAGGAAGTTATCAAGTGCGAGGTAAAAAAGATGCCTTCTAGAAGCCCACATAGTAATGAAATTGAAACAGAATGACTCTGTTTCCATGGTAATGCTTGCTGGTTGCTTGCTGTGCATAAATAGTGATTAAGTTTTGCCTGGATTGTAATCTGTAATACACAAAAAAGCTGCCCAGAGACAAATGGGCTTTTCCTTTGGCATTTATTTTTTACAAGATTCATTAAGCACAACCATTGCAAGGAATTAGTGAAGAAAACACTCTGGGATGTGGCCAAAAGAACATTCACCTCACAATTGTAATTATTTCATCAGAGACAATACTCACAAAATATGTTGGGTTCAGTAGGCTTTGTTCGACAGTTATAGTCAATGGATGAGGTATTACTGATAAACTAACCCTGGCAGTTGTTAATGCCAGAGACACAGCCACAACTTTCTCTTTTCTAGCAGGAGTTCCTCTGCATATTAGGTCATGCCCCCCCCCCATGTAGCCAATCCTCCAAGAGCTTAGAGGGCTCTTAGTACAGGGCCTACTGTAAGCTCCAGAAGGATTGGCTATATCAGGGAGGCATGGCCTAATATGCAGAGGAGCTCCTGTTAGAAAAAGTGTCATCCACAAGAAATATATGTATATAATTACAGGCAATATAACATATGTGCACACAAGGCCTGGCCTGGGAGACCACCAAGAAAATACCAGGGGTATGACATGGAGGCAGGCAATGGTAAACTACCTCTGAACATCTCTTGCTTTGATAACCCTATCAGGTTGCAATAAATCAGCTATAACTTGATTGGGGGTGGGAGGAATGTGCATAAAACCCATACATAAAACCCGCTCATACACATAACCAGTTACCAACATTTCATCCCACTCTTGTGTGACTAAGGAAGAAGACTGAGGACCGGGCTATGCAACAGGGCAAGCCAGATTCTTGTAGCTAAAGTCATCAAGGGTAGGGTACATTTCACCCTCACTTCAAATGTTACTTAGTTTTACCCCCCTCCTTTGTTTAACACAAGAACTCGATTTGGCCAGCAAAAGACATGTAAAGGACATAAGCTTTGATGCAGACCAGTAAAAGGAGTTTCACTGTCCCTCCCTAGTACAGCTGGTGGCTGACAGAGCCCAAGAAAGGAAGGGAGGATGCCAGTTGTCCCAAGCAGGTCAATTGAAACTCCAGTCCCATCTCTCTCACTCTCTTCATCTCATGCTCTGAAGCCTTTCTTTTATATAAGCAAGCAAACAGTTTTTAGACAGAGGGAAAGAGATGGAGTTGGAGAAGACTTTTGTAAGCAAAGGGCTATCCTTGGAGCATAGCTGTAAGGGCAAAACCTGCCTCCCACTTGTGGCATGGGTGCCCTGTGGAAGGGTGGGTTGCAGTGTAAAAAGGGTTCTTGACGTATTTTGGCACTACACACACTTACCATTAGTCACAGAGCCACACATTTTGCTGAGGGGGGGGTGTCTGTTTATTTTCACTTTTCCCTCTACTGTGGTGTTTCATAAAGTCTAAAACATATCTATATCATAAGCAACTTTGACCTTTTCCAAATATATCTCCTTACATAACCATTTAAAAACATTAGCTGTAATCAGAATGAATGGGAAAGCACTTAGCGTAAAATTATTCCTGCATTGCCAAAAAAGCTATAATTAGATTTTTTTTTCCCTTTAGCATTTTTAAAATGTTATCCAGAGTGCCAAGCAGCAGTATGGGATTAAAAAAAAAACCTCACAACACTAATTCTTAAAAGAAAAAAGCTTAAATATATCTACTTCATCTTTTCATGGGTCAGTTGTGTAATGTGTGCCAATCTAAATCACAAAGTCAGTGTAATGGAAAATTGCAACCTGTGCTTTGGCCAACATATGCACTCTGAGAAAAAAAAACCCCGACATTTTACTATGACTGCATGATGCTCCTGAAATAATGATCTAAAATTACTGTTTGTATACTGGTGCTACCTACTCAGTGTGGCCGTTGAATCATACAACAATAATAACATTTTCTAAGATGCTTTCCAAACTGGGACAGGCTTGTGCAATTTCCCTCATCACTGCTATGGCTGCTGATACAGCACAAGGACCACAGGGCTTTCATATAGCAGGTTTCCCCATAATTTCTCTGGCTTAGTCCTCAAGCAGTGGCTCTTTTAAACCAATTTGTCACCTCTTTCACTATGGAAATATGTCTTTCACCTCATATCTCCACAGCTAAACTTGATAAAGACTTTCTTATTTAAAAAATGAAAACCGGGAGTTCAGAGAACAAGATAGACAGATAGTTATAACACTATAATGATATAGCAATATTCACTGACAATAAAAGCAAAAAGTTCCCCATTGCTGGTGGGGGAATGGCTACTGGAAGAGAAGCAGAAAAAACAGCTGCTAGGTGGGCAGGGCTACATTTCTGCACCCAAACAGCAGCCATTCAGGCTTTACTGGGATCTCTCTCAAAACTTTGCAGGATAGTAGTTTGTAGATCAGAGAAACTCTGGCCATAATACTGTGGGAAGCAAGAAAAAAACTTTCCAACTGTATTGTATACCTAGATCATTAACCTGTGTGGAAATGGTAACAAATAAAACAGGAGAATGTACCTATAAAGTTATAATTGGCCATTTTCATTTTAAAAAAAAATGAATGACCCACAGTTTCAGAAAAGTGAGAGCATTTGTCTCTTTGCTTATTATGACCTTTCATTTTTAAAAAAAACAAAACAAAAATAACCCCTTTTCTTTTCTCAACTTGTGTGTATCAATTTTTTTTAAAATAGACTAAACAGCATTTGGGTCTTTGGATGGAATGAGTAATTCATAGAGGATGACAGTTCCAACATTTTTATGGCTTTACTTTATGTCTGATCTTCTAGCATGAGCTTTTCTTGTCCACCAGCTAAAATGATTTCAGTTTAATGCAAAGCTCAAAACAGCTCTTGGTCTATGGTCTTTCCTATGAAATGTTTCCCGTTAACCATCAGTTTCCAGAAGATGCAAATTATGAGGCCCATTGCAAACCAGAAGCAGTGTTGTAGTTTGAGGAAACAAAATTACTTTCCCATACTTATTAATAACATATTACTAACATAGTCAAAGTATATTAGCATTTAT
Source organism: Heteronotia binoei (assembly GCF_032191835.1). Classification (NCBI taxonomy): domain Eukaryota; kingdom Metazoa; phylum Chordata; class Lepidosauria; order Squamata; family Gekkonidae; genus Heteronotia; species Heteronotia binoei. The sequence goes on from NC_083225.1 coordinate 70,075,564, forward strand.
ACAAAGGGGTCTATACAGAGATGTTTGCATCTGCAATTTCTGTTTACTGATTCAAATACACATGATTGATGATTATTAAAATTCTCCAGACAATAGTTAATGTTCTCGTTCACAGCAGACTTCCTTGACAGAGCTCAACTATGTGACAAGTTATTACCATACAGACTTGCTAAACACATCAAGTTGCACCCAGAATAGGATGGATCCAAGCTGCTCTCCATTTTTAAACAAACCATGATGGGAAGAAATAAATTACAAAAAGAGTGAAGGAATATATCATTGCTAACAAGAAAATATATTTAATTGCCTGCACAATGTGAATGCAGAACTTTGGGTAATTGCAAGATTTCCCTGAACTCAGAAGGAAGGCATGGTTGGTTGGAGACTGAATTATGTCAGGAAGCTTTCATAAGACACTGAACTGCTATAACTGCAATTGCTTCCTGCTGACCTTTGCTACGCATAAAATGGTTCCTTATAAACCCTGGGAGTTTGTTGATGGAACTGCTTCTCCCTAATGCCCCCATCACTCAGACTTGTCTTTCTCATCCCTTCTGAATTTATTTATTTAATTACAAAATCTATGCCCTGCTTTTTTGCCCTTATCAGGACCACCAAGACAGCTAACAGATTAAAAATAAATGTAATAAATACATGTCTTAGATACCAATAAATCTAAACAAAAATATATTATTAAAACAATTAAAACCAAAGCTGAAATATACATACAAAAACAAAAAAGCTGCAATTAAACAGAGAGCAGGAAGGAAGGTTCATTGAGGGGACACCAGATGAAACAAAAAAGACTTCTATCACTTGTGGCAGATAACAACAGAAGGGACAGACAAGTTTCCCTGGGGAAAGCGTTCCAGAATTTTGGTGCCACAACAGAAAAGCCCTGGGTTGCCATTCCCCAATCTCAAGGCAGGGGATACCTGAAGCAGGGTCTCAGAAGAAGCCAATAGTGATTGGGCTGGTTAATAAGAGAGTAGGTAGTATTTTATGTATGCTGATTTCAAATTATATAAGGCTTTCTAGGTTAACACTAGCACCTTGAATTGCACCCAGAAACAGATTGGGAGCCAGTGTACATGGGCCAAGACTAGAATGATATGATTCCTATGATCCATTCCATTCAACATCTTGACTACAACATTTTACACTAACTGAAGTTTCTAAGCACTTTTTAAAGGCTGTCCCATATAGAGGGTATCGCAGTAATCTAAGCTAGATATAACCAAGGAATATACCATAGTGGCCAGATCTTTTCTGTCTAGTTGGCTAACCAGTTGGCTAACCAGTTGAAGCTGGTAAAAGGCACTCCTGGCCACAGCTGCCTCTTGCTTATCCAGCAGTAGGCCCCAATCCCAAAGTACCCCCATACTATAGTTGTTCCTTCAAGGGGAGCACAATCTTGTCCAGAACAGTTAGGTTCAGAACAGCTAAGTCCTAGGTCAGACCTTCTGCTCAATAGCTTGGTGGGCTAAGAATGGTGGACTCTAATCTGGGATCCACATTTGATTCCCTGTTTCACCACATTATTATTATTATTATTATTATTATTATTATTATTATTATTATTATTATTATTATTATTATTATTATTATTATTATTATTATTATCTGTTTATTTATATTCCGCCCATTCCCCATAGGGGCTCAGAGCAGACTGTGATACATGCAGCCAGTGGGATGGCCTTGGGTCAATTACAGTTCTCTCAGAGCTGTTCTCTCAAGAGCAGTTCTCTCAGAGCATTCTCAGCCCCATCTACCTCACAGGGCATCTGTTGTGAGAAGTAAGAAGGAGATTGTAAACTGCTCCTACTCTGTCTTCTCCTCCTTGTTGGGATTAAGCTTCAGTTTATTGGTCTGATCTATGCAATCTTACTTCTTCCACTGAGGGAAAACAGTCATGCAGATGGAACCATTACACATACAGCTATATATGCCAAGGATTTGAATCAGATATCTCTGAGATAGTGGTCCCTTTCACATTACCATTCTAAATTGGATGCTATCCATTGCTGGCCCAATTCTGAGTAAAGTGATACAAGAATGGGGGTGAGGTCACACTTACATTAAATCCATCAGCAACCCATCTTTAAAGCGCCGTCATTTCGTCTGTCAGATAATCCGCCGCATCCTGTTTCCCGATCAGACAGATGCTGTTCCGATGGCATGCTGTGTGGATCCCGTCCCCTGTTGGATCACACAGCGCCCTCCCGGAACTTCTTTCAGATGGCGGCAATCCACATTAGCGCAGGCGCAGTTGTGTTTGCGCTGGCTGGCCAAGTTTAAAATGGTGCCAATCCAAAGTAGCGCAGGCGCGGTGCTGCGGTCTATGTTTCTTTCTGGCCGCATGCGCGTTTGTTTTACCTGTTTGCGCAGGCGCACCGCTGCCTGCTGCAGAGGGTGTGTTTCTGCTGAACGCATGCGCGTTTGCAGTAGCGGGGTTTCCGGCTATTTAAACCTTTTTTTTTTTGTTTCCCCGGCAGCTCTATCGATATATCGATATATCGTTGTGTCGAAATGGAATCTGATGGCTTTGTCACATTGGCGTGCGCGGTATCAAATGCCATGGCTCTCATTGCCATGCTTCTTTGTGCGTTGCTTTCCGAGAGACGCCGATTGAACAGGAGTGCTGTTATGAGGCGGCGGCGTGCTGCTTTGATGCGTCGTTATATCGCCATTCACAGAGCTCGCTGCTGCTACTTGCATTCTCGTTGGGCCTTCTCTTGTTCCAGCATAACTCGAATAGCGGAGGAGGTGCCTGCCCGCCGGTGGTGGGTTTTCCCTAGGTCTTCGCAGTGGTGGAGGGTCTTCGTGAACTGGGTCTGGCAGGACGAGCAGTGGATTCTGAATTTCAGGATGTCCAGGTAGGTGCTGCGCTGTATGGTCTATCCCCATGGGAGGTTTGCCAAGTCCAATTCTAACAATATATTTTAACTAGTGGAGACTCTAATTGGGCTTGGCATACATATTTAAGGGGGCGTAAAGCCATTTCCAATCCATCCAGCAATATATATGTATAGGGATGAATATATATGTATATGTATAGGGATGAATAGGGAAGCGTGCTGCCGCCTTGTGCAATGCTTTGGCTAAGGGGGAGGGGGGGGCTACCTGCTATTCCAAATTTGCTGCCGAGTATCTGGGGCTATGTGGGGGACTGCTTTTTGAGATATAGGCACCAGATTTTCAGTACAACATGTAGTGCCTATCCCCAAAATACTCCCCAAGTTTCAAAACGATTGGGCAAGGCCGTCCCATTCTTTTAGCCCCAAATGTGCCTCTAAACTTCATTATCTCCTATTGAAGGAAGGCATTGGAGTTCAATTATGCCTGTGTACTTGGCAGGTGGACTTGGCAACCCCAACTATGGCATGGCCATGAAACACATCTTTCTTAAATTGCTCTTTGCATGATCATCTAGCCATTTATTTCAAGCACAGTGGTCTGCCTGGAAATTGCATTCCTGCCCTACCCCAAGAACACGTAAATCAGAAGTAAAAGTGGGAAATCTGGTAGCTGCTCTCTTATTAAGAAATAGAATAATCTTTTTAACATTGTCTATCACCTCTCTGCCAAGCAACCTGCTTGTTGAATGCAGCTTCTTCATTGAGAGTCAACTCCATGTGCCATCACAGAAATTATCCCATGACGGTTGAGAGGGGGAGGAGTGCGGTCTCCAGTCTTCATTTGCTGACAACACCTTTTTTCCTATCACACCTCTCAGGGCTACATTCCAGTGGCTGGTGGACGAGCTTCGTGAGCAACTCACAAGATCGGACACGGATATGCGCACAGCAGTATCAGTGGAGGAACGTGTCGCAGTGGCATTGTGGTGGTTTGCAAACACTACCAACTACCGCTTGGTTGGCAATCAATTTGGTCTCGCACGTTCGACAGTGGCAGGCATTGTTGCAGAGGTGGCACTTGCAATGGAGCTAAAGCTGCTGAAGAAAATGGTGCATTTGGGACCACATGAACAGGTGAGTGAGGTCACAAATAACATGTGCATGCATGCCTACATAACAATGACTTCTGTTTTTTCATTTGCCCCTCTTCTGCCTTTGCAACTTGCTGTACAGCTCCTTGTTCATGCAGATGTCCGGCAGATGTGCGTTAGTTCTCATAGCAGAAATCTACAAGCACAACATGATGTTATGGCATAGAGTTACATATATTTATAGGGTGCTAGCGATGTTCACGATTGCTTAATAATATCATCTTCTCTTGATCAGCACTATCAGGTGATGTAATATGTCTCTATATTGCTGCATTAACAATGTGACTAGCATGCTTCCTACTTAACGGCCAACTACCAATTTACCGGATTTGATCAGCCATTATGGATAATTTCCCCCCCCCCCCACTTAGATTATTGCTGGGTTTGCAGCCATGGGATTCCCGCAAGCCATTGGGGCCGTGGATGGATGTCATGTGGCGATACGCGCCCCCCCGGGGCAGGCGAATGAATATATCAACAGGAAGAAGTTCTATTCGGTACTGCTGCAGGGCACCGTTGACCATCGTGGACGATTCACCGACGTTGTGATTGGGCACAGCGGGAAAAATCACGATGCTCACGTTCTGCGTTGCTCTAACCTTATAGACCTAATGGATGCGGGGGTTTGGGTGCGAGGGAACCCCACAATCACCATCAACGGTGTACATGTGCCTCCTGTCGTTCTTGCGGACTCTGCATATCCTTTAAGACGCTGGCTGATGACACCCTATGGTGGCCATGTAGGCCCACAAGAGCTTCGTTTCAACACTGTGCACAGTCGTTGTCGCAACGTGGTGGAGAGGGCGTTTGGTCGTCTAAAGGCGCGTTGGAGATGCATTGGGACTCTTCTACCAGTGCAGCAGGAGAACATTAATTCAGTTATAGCCGCATGCGTCATCTTACACAACCTGTGTGAGGAACGTGGGCACACTGCACCTGACGAATCGGTGAACTCAAATGACAGCAATGTGGCCAATGACGAGGCGGAGCCTGACCCACCGCTCGATGATGAAAGACAGCTGCAGGAGGGAAGGCGGGTCAGAGCTGCCATAACAAGACTGATTTGGGAACGTCGTGGACGACGGAGATAATGTACACCTCACCACCTATGTGGCTACCTACATGCTGCTGATTCCAAATGTGCGATGATTTAATCTTTTCGGAGAGGGTGGTAGTGAGCTGCAGCCTTTGTTTACTTGTTGTGCATGCTGTTATAGCTGAGGGTGTCCCTACCTTAACTATTAATGCACAACAGCTGTACAGCTGATGTTGCCTACTTTTTTGCTTAAATAAAGGAAAACAATATCTCAGGATTTCAACAATAACATTACTTTATCAAAACAAACAATTAACAACAACAACAACAGCAACATTATTTCACAGCCCCCCCCCCTTGAACCCGCCTTTCCAGGCGACGCAGCCTTCGGTCAAATGCGTCCATCCGTCTTGTTAAGGCGCTGACTGTAAGTTAAGATGAAAGCAAGTCAGTGCAAAGTCCTCTGGAATGCAATCAGAGCACTCAATCATGCACTCACACGATCTATTCAAAACATTTAGCACTCACATGTAGACCGACACAGTGCCTCGATACGCCTGATGTCTCCCAGCCAGGTTTCTGCAGGCACCACAGGCTCAGGCTCTGCCACCGGTGCAACTCTGGATGGCCCTGAAACGCAATCACACCATGAATATTGGAAAATTTTAAGAATGCGATGCATTCCTCAATAAGCCTTGCCTACTTTGATTGCTTTCAGGAAACTGGAGTTGTTGCTTGCGCAGGGCTCCGAACGGAAAATTAGTATTGCAGCAGGAAGTGCAATCCTGTAATCATCTAAAACAGAGCTGCACATCATTTCAAGTTCAACCTTGCATTCAAATGCTACTGCTTTCTATCTGCAGCTCATATCCATGATCGCCCAAACCCACCTGCTTCCTCTTCAGCCGCCGCCACAGCTGCCGCTGCTGCTGCTGGTGATGGTGAAGATGCAGGCTCCCCCTGTGTGCCTCCTGGGCTACTTGCTGCTGCTTCTGCTGCAGGCTGCACAGCTTCCTCCTGTGTGCCTGCTGGGCTACTTGCACCTAAGATTTGTAACATTAATCTGTTAATACTGTGGAAACAGCAGTTCTCACCTGCACGCATATATATGATATACATTCCTGCTTATGGCCCTCTCAGTCTAACTTCCTGGCTCCACCTGTAAGCTCTGTACCTGCCACCCTCCCTCCCTCCTGCCTGCATTACTGAATGCCTTCCTCAACCCCTCACCAACCCTTCCTCAAACCCTCACCAACCCTCCCTTGCTCATTAAATGAATGCGTGAGAGGCAATATTCGCAGTGCATGATTTTAAGCACTGCCCATTTTAATTCCACATCCGCTCGCTAAGACACATATTAGGTTTTGGAGCACCTGCTCCACATCCACTCGCTAAGACACATATTAGGTTTTGTACACATATTAGGTTTTGGAGCACCTTCGGGATCACCCTCGGGATCCTGCTCCTCTTCCTGCACGGGTGGCCCTGGCTGCTCCTCCGCACCTCGTGGACGGTTGTGAACTGTGGTATGATATAGAGAAACATGCAATTAATAACACTGGGAGAAGGGGGGGGGCTTTGTGTGTTGTGCTATGATATGGAAAAACATGCAAGTGATAACACTCTTACATGAGCACATGCAAAACACTCTTACATGAGCACATGCAAGTTATGTGAGTGACAGCACACGTGTAAGGGCCACCATTGGCTAAACGGCAGTGCAATAACATGCTTGATGACCCACAGGTCTGGCTCATGATGCTTGCTAGTAAGCAAGAAGCTGCCTGCTGAATACAGGATGTGTCTGACCCAGGGGTCACTAGCAAAGTCCCTGTGGGCACCATGGTGCTTGCTGACACCTTTCCTGGTACTTACCAACTGGTTTTGTGTTATGTATATGGTTTTAGTAGGTGATTCCTGCCTGATTCATTGAAGCCATGAGAGCAGAGCTTGGGGACTTGGGAACAATGGACAGTAGGATCCAAATACCTGCTGCCCTACACTAATCACAGGCCCCCTGCCTGTTTGAGTGATCCAATAATGTGCTTGTGTGGGAACCAGCGGTTGTATATAGATTTGGCCCGTGGGCCCATACTCCAGTCTTGTTCGAGCAGCCCTATACCATGCTGCCTCTAATAAAGAGCTGTTATCACTGTTGCCTCGTCTCCTTGATGTGTCAAACCCACTATATGATATTTTGGAAAGTGGATGAGGCTAGGTAGGGCTTTTGCCCAGCAGGGCTTCTGATTGACCATACAGATTAAAAGGCATCCTTTTAAAGAGGGATTCTGCCTGAAAGGTTGAAGAGTTACCATTAGAGTTATACGTCACTTTCTGATTTTTTTAATAACACTGGGAGAAGGGGGGGGGGCTTTGTGTGTTGTGCTATGATATGGAAAAACATGCAAGTGATAACACTCTTACATGAGCACATGCAAAACACTCTTACATGAGCACATGCAAGTTATGTGAGTGACAGCACACGTGTAAGGGCCACCATTGGCTAAACGGCAGTGCAATAACAGGCATTTGAGAAGCCATGTTTGTGCACATTAACCTTCACATTCAGCTCCATTCATTGCATCGCTGTGGGGTGGGGGGGCCTGAGCATTACTGGAGAATGGGGTGGGGGGCTTTGTGTGTTCTGCTATTACTCACATTCTGGGTGCCTGTCCTCCCAGCGCGGTCTCCCCGCCAGCTCCCACAGACGCATCATTTCGTCATGGTAGGGTGTCCTACCGGACACCCTAGGGATCCCGCCCCAGGCCTGCAGGCTGGCCATGAACTCGCAGCGGAGGCGCTTGAATTTTGACCGGCACTGCTCTGCAGTCCGGTCAAACCCCCTCCGCTGCAAGCTCCTGGCCATGCCCTTGTAAATCTGCCTGGTGTTCAGGTGAGTGCTGGACATCAGCTGGTCAGCGTTGCCGCTACTCTCCGCTATGGCCAGCATAGCAAGGACTTCCTCCCGCTGCCAGAAGGTCCCGCGTCGTCTCCGTGCAGCCATAACTTCGATATAACGAAATAACGCACTTTTGATTTAGCGCAAATAGGAAATAAATAGCGCCCACCCTTCTTTTGAATTATCCAATCAGGCGGCAAAACAAAAGTCAGGTCGAGAGGGCACAAACTATGCAGGGCAAGAGCGCATAACATCTCTGTTGCATGGTTGACAGGGCGCGTGGAGGAGTGAGCTCGCACACGTCTATCCAGGAACCGAAAAGCAGTTATTGTATAAGCAGGCCCGTTCTCACATGTCTGCAGGCATTCTAACTGGGTAGACTGCTCGCTAACACGGACATTTCCCCATTTCAGCTACCCCTCCAGGCAGGGAGATGGCGACCGGCGACCTGACATGTCATGCATCCCGCCGGCCACCGCCTCCCACCGGCAGACAGGGCAGTTTGCTGAGGCGCCAGGGAGGGGATGACATACGATTGTTTGAGGAGGAAGCGGGGAGGAGTTCATGCAAATGCAATTCTGCCCATAGCTATCCCGCCCTCGCCAGGGTGCCTGGAGTTTGTTCCCCCACCACCCTCCCTACCCCTTTGGGCTAGAGGGGGAGATGGTCTTTGCGTGTTGGCTCCATATCCTCTTGTCTGGGGTTCATCTCCCTCTTGCTGACATACACTCTCTGGTTCATGTCTTCTATTCTTTGGGCTCTCATGCTCTTCCCAAAAAGTAAAAGAAAGATCTTGTGGGAAAAGGAAAAATCTGAGATGTTTTCCTGTGCCCTTGGTTTTGTTTGACAGATAACTCTGGACCTTGTGGTGATGGACCTCCAAAGCTGCCATGCAAGTCTGCACAGAGCAATCCTCCACCTGTTTGGTTGCCAGGAGTTATTCCTGGCCATTTTGGAATTCTTCCCCCCCCCCCATGCCTACCTACCCCTTTGGTCTATCAAGCCCAGCCTTTAATTGGTAAAAGATAGATGGGTTGAATAAATAAACCTTTTGGGATCATGGGGAAATGGCTTCAGGATTTCATAGCAAGCACCCTAGGACACATGTGCCATGCATTCGCATGCTCTCCCCATGTGTAGAACCGCAGATGTGTGTCTGATTATAACCTGCAGAGATTGATTGCAATTTTTTTTGGCTTACAGCATTTTATTTTTTTGTGGAAAGACTCCTAACAATGGTTAGCCTATCATTTATTTCTTGACAACTGCATTTACTTGTCAATTTCCCATAGTTTACATTTAAAAATTAAAGTTCAATAACAGATTACCTCAAAGTGCATAACAGAGAACTGGTTATAAGGCAACATGCATAGCTGTTTTCTTCTCAAAGTAATAAGTAACTAAAGTGCTTAGGAGCATCTAGGAATTTAAGCAATGAACAACAATAAGGCGGCATTCAAAACATTGAATCAAAGCAGGATTTTCAACCTTGCTCAGCAAAGCAGCATGCCATGATAAAGCGATGCAGGTTTGAAAATAATGATCTCAGGGATCACACTCCAGACATCAGCAGCACCTGCCTTGTGTCACTGTTTTGTAGGCAAATATGGAATCTTCCTCTTGGCGGCCCTACGTGACCTCTGCTGACTGCTGGACACAGTCCTCTGTGGTGCAGCAGATTAAGAATCATCATTATCACCCATTGCAAGCGCAGCTTGATTGCCCTCAAGGGGCGTACGCCTCGGTGTACCACCACGGGAGGAATATCTCGCACCTATGGCTTGTGCAAGAGGAACCATTGTGTTTGAAAGGTCCCTCAAGCAGTTCACTGCAGCGAGCACAAGAGCACTGTTGCTTTCCCTGGCCGCCCTTTCCTCTTGCCTGGCGGCCATTTCCGCCTCCCAGGATGCCCGCATCTCAGCCATGAATTCTTGGTGCTCCGCTCTTCCAGCCTCAAGCATTAAGGCGTTTTCCTTGCTAATCTGTGTTGCAAGTGTCTCCCCCACTCTCTGTATGGCAGACACCTTCTTGTGGCGTGCCTTGATGAGAGCCAGCCGGGATTTGGGTGACAACTCCGCCATTATTGCTCCAGGCGGAATACCTAAGGTTGAAAGAAAATAATATTCACGTTAATACACACTTGCCTGATGCACGGTGGAACGATGAAAGCTCACTTTTTAAAGGGAAACAAGTATGATATACTCACGATCAGGGTCTCTTTCTGGGCTCCTAGATTTGCCTGTTGAAGTGTTGTTGGGTTTTTTTGTTGCCTTCCTTCCAGATGTAGAGGGAGTTGGACCGTCCCCGGCACCGCCCTTATCCAGGACTGCAACGTGTCTCTCTGCTGTGTGAACTACAGCAGCTTCACTTCTTGGTTCTAGAGCAGAATATGAACGGAGTGTTAGTGCTCTCACTTGATTCGCAATCGTTCGTATTCGCTGGCTGCCTGGTCTGGTCTGGTAGAGAGGCCAGGCAGGGAGGCATGGTGAGCCACCCAGGTGGGAGAGCACTCTCAGCCTTCCTTGCCTCCCTTCCAGCCAAGCCCAGCCTCCCCTGGCCACCCCCAGGAAACTCCCTGGTCAACCTGGGCCAGGGGGGCTTTCCTGCCAGGGCTTTGGTGGGAGGGAGGAAAGGAAGCCTTGCAGTGCAATGAAGCAGGCTGCTAGTGCAATGTAAAAATTGAACCCATTCACATTCGACATGAAAACTCACCATCCCCAGCACTGCCCTTATCCATGACTGCAACTTGTCCCTCGGCTGTGTGATCTCCAGCAGCTTCACTTCTTGGTTCTAAAGCAGAGTATGAGCGGAGTGTTATTCCTCTCACTAGTGGTGCAATGGCGCATCTTCACTGCCTGGCTGCCTGGTCTGGTAGAGAGGTCAGGCATGGAGGCAGAGTGAGCCCCCACAGTGGGAGAGCACTCTCAACCGTTCCTTCCAGCCCGGGCAGGCAGCCATCCCATGCACCCCAATAGGTATCCTTCCTTCCCTTTGCCAGATGAGGAAAACCATAACTTTTCCTGAGTGGTGTTGGCCCTGCAAAGGCAGTCAGGCAGCTGCCCCTCAAGTGGATAGCAGGTCTTTTGGGAGGTGGGGAGAATCTGCGTTGCAGGCCTGTGTAGCTAGGTAGGATATGCACATAGACTTGCTGCATACCAGCCATCCACTGGGGTTGCATTTCTGGGGAGAAAGGTCCACTTGACTTTGAAGATAGCCATCCTTGGACAGAGAGGGAGAAATCTGCATCACCCCCACTTATAAAGCAGCTATAGAAGAATCTTAGCCAAGACTCACCTTCCTGCAGTAGAACCTCGATTTGGGTTGGGTCGCTGTCTTCCAACGAGCCATCCACAACGTCTGAAACAAGGTACACAACATCTAAAATAAGGAAATAATGCACAGTTCGGATGAAAAGTTAGCTGTCTACAGATTGGATACGGGGAGTTGATACACAAAAAAGGAATCAGGCTGACTTTTGTCTGCTTATGACCTTTTAGACAGTCCCTGGGATAGGGACCCCAAGCCTCGTGGGGCTGGAAATGGCCGCAAAGGATAAGTTTTAGAAGTATGCAAGGTATCTCTTGCTACTGCTGGCATACTCTCTGGTTCGGTTCCCCCTCTCCCAGGGCTTTACAGCCCTCCCTTAAAATGTAAAAGAAAGATCTTAAAAAGTGAAGGGAAGAATCCCACACCCGGTGGGCACCGAGAGGCTGCGTTGCTTCTCGATGGTGAGGGGGCGATACTTCCACATGGCACGGAGATCGTCCACCTTCCTAGTTGGAGCAAATTAATCTATTGCACAGTCGCGCTTCCAACAACCCCACGCTCAAATCGTTCCCGCAGTAGCATCGACTTGAGTGCGATGCCCTTAATTTTTTCTCTTTAATAAGCGCGTCTGTGGCCATTACTGCGTGATGACGAGTCGAGATTTCGATATATCGCTATTACGCAGTAAAATATAATAAATAAAAAAATGGCCGGTCACGCAGTAATCAGGACTCACCTGCGCCATCGGTTGGCTCCACTTGCACCGTCTCATCTGCAGTCGGCCCCGTGAAAAGAAGTAGCGTTTCAGTCGTTTCAGTAGGTGCGGGTGCATTGGATTCTTCGGAGCTGCGGGGCTCCGGAGCATCAGAGCTCTGCGTTACCCTTTTGGGCCACACATCTGCATCCCCATGGAGTATGGCATCAATCTCTTCATAAAATGGGCAGGTCTTCCTATCTTGCCCTGACTTACCATTGAGCCCGACCACCTTCTTGTATTCAAGACGAAGGGATTTCGTCTTGTTACGGCACTCCTGCGCAGTCCTATTGTGACCGCGGGAACGCATCTCGGAAGCAATCTCCTCGTACAGATCGATGTTTCTGTGAGACTGCCTTAAGGCTACCTGGATCCTTCGCTCGCCCCAGATGGCAAGCAGATCCAGCGTCTCATGCCTCCTCCACGAAAGACCTCGTGCAGCAGCCATGTCCCCTCGTTGCTGAGGATCGCGATGCACGCATTGCTTTTAAATGTGCCGATTCACACAGATGTGTTGCAGATGTGTTTCTCCGTTTGCACTACTTTTCGAAAAAGATCGCCTCACATACTGGAAATCTCGATACTCACATATCGAAATTTCGATATATCGCTATTACGCAATAAACTAAAGCCTTAAAAAAAAAAAAGCCGGGCACGCACGCTAATAAGCAATTTTTTCGAGTTCCTTCCTTCGATGGCGCAGTGATATGCATTTTGTTTGTGGCGGGAAGCTGGAAGCGGGAAGCGCTGTTGCGACTCAGCGACGATTGCCCGTTCAGATGCTCCAGAGCGCTCAGGAAGCGCTCAGGAAGCGTCTTGTTCCGGATTAAAAGCGGTAGCAAATTAATCCGCGAGCAAGGTGCATCAGCGTGGGACGGGCACGGGCTAAGCACGCTTGACAGATGCGGACGTGTGAACGTCCGGGTAAAATCCGAGATGCTTGCGGGCTCAACTCATGCCCGTAGTGGGGTTTTTGGGACGTCTGACCGCACCCTGGGTTTCATACAGTAAACTGCATTCCGTTAACTAGCTGTCTGAAGTGCTCTGGCAATTTCAAACAGTGCAGTTCCCCACCACCACTCTTTTTAACTGCAAGTCTTTCTTGCATTTAAAAAAAATTGTTCTAAGTTCTATAGTGCTCAACTTAAAACAATTCTTAAAAACTGGAAGAAAAACACCAGTGCAAAAAGTGAAAAAAGAGCAGAGGGGGGAAAGCTGCACTATTGAAACCACTGCAGACATTTTAAGCAGCAGACTACAGCAATTCAGAAGTGAAAATAAGAGGTGAAAATGGAAGAAAGCGGTTTACCGCAAAAAATGGCTCAATCCTGCTTTGTCAACCAGATGCAAGTGTATGAAAAGGCAAATAAAACCCATTCACTAAAATGGCTGTCTGAAATGACAGAAAAAAATCTGATAGCAACCAACTACTAAAATGAATTACAAAGGCTTTTGAAAGGGGTCAGTGTTTACCACAGGGTAGAAATTGCCAGTGTGATGTCTATTCTTATGAGGTTATAAAATGCAGCATTTTGTGAAGGGACAGACCTACAGTGTTGTCCTAAGTAGACTCAGTGGATTTAGAAGGGAATAACCCTGTTTAGGATGGCACTAATAGAATGGGAAAGAGCAGGAGAAAAGCCAGTGGATGATAGGGACCGTCTCTCCCCATATGAACTCCAGAGGGCACTGAGGTCAACGGGCAAAAATAAAATGACGATCCCTGGGCCGAGAGAGGTCAAACTCCAAAACACCAGAGCATGGGCCTTTTCAGTTGTGGCACCTGCACTGTGGAACCAGCTTCCGGAGGAAGTGCGGGCCCTGCGGAACCTCGACCAGTTCCGCAGGGCCTGCAAGACCGCCCTTTTTAGACAAGCTTATTACGATACCGACTGCTGAGTTGCTAGGATCAAAGAACCGCCATCTTTAATATTACCTTAACTGGCAGAACCAGCGCCAGAACAGTTTTATTGCTGCCAGATATATATATATAATATAACTAAATTATGTATTTTAACTTAACTAACTGGTTTTTATATGTTTAATTTTAATTGTTAAATTTAATGTTTTATCATTTATGTTAATGTATGAATTGTTGTGAGCCGCCCTGAGCCGCCTCGGCGGGGAGGGCGGGGTAGAAATAAAATCTATTATTATTATTATTATTATGGGAAAGAGCAGGAGAAAAGCCAGTGGATGATAGTTTTGTTTGTTATAAGATTTATACACAGACTACTAGCCAACAGCTTTCAAAGAAGCTTACAACACATTAAAGAACATGAAGCCGAACAAAAAAGGGGAAAGAAAAATTTTCCCCAAGGGAGAAGAAGAAGGTAAAAAAGAAAAACCAGCCACAATCCCCGAACCTCTTTTCTTCATCATAATTGCCAGTCCCCGGCTGCAATCAAACAACAGGCTTGGCACAGTCTGGCTGCACCCCTAATCTCTCCAAAACTATTTTTTCTGGAGAGGGAACAATCAGACACACTACCCTTCTTTAAAAGAAAAAACACACCCTCTTATTTGCACATGCACAGAATCACTTATTCTTCATGGGCGAATATGCAGTTATATGCATATCGCTGAGAAAAAAATGGCAGCCAGGGAGTGGAAGCCGCAGACCTCCAAATGTCTTGAACATACAACAGGGTGACTGACAGCTGGAAATGCACGGGGGGACAATTTGAGCTGTAAATACCAGACTTTCTCAGGGATCAAGGAAGTGTAGGGTAAGGATGGGGGGCCAACAACTGGGGAACAGAACAGAAGACTATGTTGATGAGTCGCCCTGAGTCCGCTTGCGGAGAGGGCGGGATAAAAGTTTAATGTAAATAAATAAATAAATGTCCGGATGCACAGCTTAAATCCAGTAGGGAGAAGGAATGACATCAGACCAAACAGCCTGATCATACCCATAGTGTGTGGCATTGGAAAACCAGCTATTAAAATAGTTTATCAGTACTATCTTTAACTACATTCACACAATAAAAAAAATGGTTCAGGACTGGACCACCACCCAAGTATCTATTGTTCGTTCCTACTAAGTGCTTTTGGAATTTACAATTAATCAAACTGATCCAGGCCATTCTGTGTTGCAGCTCTTTAGGGTAAATAGTGATGCTTATTCTCTGAAGTTTTCTCCAAACAAAACATCTGATCCTGTAGAAGTTCAGCAGACTGGATTATTTGCAGATAAGTGGTCCATTATTCACATCACAGAAACTTTCATGGAATTTGCACTGAGCTGAGATGAAAATGTACTGCTGCACAAGTTACAATATAAATATCTGACCTTTCCATATGGAAAGAAAAAAAACACCAACTGTCAGTGACAATCTGAAACTGTTTGGCACAGGTTCACCACGAGCAATCAGATCCACTTTACAATACTTTTCTTTTCATGTTATATTCTGAAAGAAAGCAGAGATTTAATGGAGAAAGATTGTCAGATTTAAATTTATAGGAAAAAAGCCAGCACCAACACACATACCAGTACAACCCATGTAGCAGCAGGACACAAAGGCAATCTAAATGTCTGTTGAAGTTTAACAAAAGACAGCACAATAAACAGTGGGCTTTGTAATCTTAATGTATCATGCTTCCAGCACTGATTTTTGCCCTAGATGTGTCAATAGTGGTTCTAAAAAACAGCAATTTCCTCTTTGTTGAAAAATAACCCCAAAATTCTATAAGAGATGGGAAAAGTAGAATTACAAGAACCTTATGAGCCGTCTGTGATAATATGACCACTTCTGTGTTAGTAGTGTTCTGTGGTCTATGCCCAAAGTGGGGGAATGCTACCAACAGGCACATGCTTATTATAATAGATCCAGGATAACAAAGATCCCTGGTAGCAAGGAAGTTCTTGATATTTTAAATTATGTGTTTGATTTCAATGCAATATGAGCATTATGGCTACATGAAAGACAAGAAGCGAAACTAGCACCTATGGATTTGAAAAGCAGACCTGGCTATCTCCTGTTTTTCTCTGACCAGTAGGTAAATTCATAATGTTAGATGTTTACATCTCAGGACAAGATACTAATGCCATGTTTCCGAGCCCATGTAGTTTCTACAAATGAACGTTCTAAGAAAATCTAAAGTGGTTTGTCTGCATCATCTTACCAAAAAAAATCTTACAAAAATGCAAAATTTACATTTCTGTTGATATCAGCTGCTAATTTGTGGTACCTGGTTGTCTCTGTGGACTCCAAGATTCTGGCTTATCACTCCTTTGCTCAGAGATTAATTGGACAGCTTTGCTTCCTTAAGATATATATTGAAAATACATCTTCCACAAGAGGTGATCCCTTCCTGTGAGCTATCTTTAGCATTCTAGTCTTTTCACTCTATGGGGAGAGTTCACAAACTGGGCAGTTAATGGTAGATCATAGAATCATTGTAGAGATGTAACACTGAGGAATTTATAGCAATTTATAGCAACTGGACTTTTATAGCAAAGGTAACCAACAGAGAAGTATAATTAACCGATCCTGAAGGATGAGCAAAAAACAGATGTTGCTTTTTGCACAATCTTTTTGGTTGTATACAAAAGCACCATTTTGCAGCTATTTTTCAGAAATATCTGCCAAAGGCGGCAGAAGTGTTTATCCATTTTGGGTGATATTTTTATCCAGAAAATATTGCCCTCAGTTTTAGTTGGTTTTGTAATCACTCAGCCAAATGTAATTGTCTAAATTTCTTTATTTCAAAAACATTCTAGACTGCCTTTCCAGCTAATATTTTAAGCCAGTTTACAAAGACAACCAAAAATAGGCGCATGTTAAAACACATTCTAACATATTATAACCCACTATGATTATCATAACAAGAACCCAACATAAATGTTCATATATCTGACTGGCTGCTATCCAAAAGCTAATCTATGTAGAAAGATCTGCATTTTCTTTGAAGCAGTAGTAATGTATCAGCCTCATAAACCATCAATGGAAGATGATTTCAAAGTGTAGGTGTAATCTCAGAGAAGGCCTTCTTCCTAGCCCACTGAGTTTTAAGTCTTGCAGTGGAAGTACAAACTATCAAAGCTTGAGGATGATCTTAACTGGGATCAAGGTTCATATGTTATTGTTTGTTTATAAAAAGAGAATAAGCTCAATATGCTAAAAGCTACCAGCCCCAATTAACAACATGCAGCTATGTGTAGTATCAATTGGAGCTTCCAAATTGACTATAAGGACCAACCCATGTAGAGTCCATTACAGTAGTTTAAACTGGACTACTAGCATCATGGCTGGAATTACTGCTTCCCAAAGGACTCCAAATTCAGCACAGCTAACATTGCTATGCCTTGCCTTTCATTGCTTTCACCAAATCTGTCAGTTTCCCTGAATTCTTTACTGCAAAGAACATAAGAAAAGTGCTAATGGATCAGACTAATTGTGGTGGTCCGACTAGCTCTCTGATTTACACAGAGGCCAACCAGTTGCCCTGGAGGGTCCACAAAAACAGGCCATAGAGGCTAAGACCTCCCCTTCATATTGCTTCCTAGCACTAGTATTACTGCATCTGAACATGGAGGCTTCCTTTAGTCACCCTGGCTTGTAGCCACTAAGGCACTTCTCCTCCGGAATTTACCTAGTCCTCTTTTAAAGTCATCTGTACTCATGGCCACCACTAAACCCAGTGGCAATGAAGTCACAGTTAAATTGCTCATTGAATATTTTATTTGTTTGGAAATTGGAATGCCATCTCTCCAGGGATCTGGCCTGAGGCAGCTTACAAAATAAAATATTTTAAAACCATAAAATAAAAAAATATTAAAATCCACTATTCAAATACCGTAGAGCATAAAATAACTTAAAACATGAAGCAAGTTTAAATGGGTCTCAATGTTTCTCAGGCTAAAAGACTTAAATTATGTTTAAAAGATCAGCCCCATAGTTAAAAAGCCTAGGTAAACAGAAATATTTTGACCTGACACCTAAAAGAAAGTAGTATGGGAGTATGATGCCCTTCTCCACTCACACAGAGTACCTAACATCCTCTTAAACCTCTTTCTCAGGTAATGGGTTAAACATAGGTCAGAACATCACAAGCTACCCTTCTTGTCTTTTCAAAAATATACAGAACCTCATGGCCGTTTCACACCTCAGATCCTCTCTCTTACTCCTAGAGGAATCCATAGACAGTGTAGCCCATCTCTCTTTAATAACCAGCCCTCACACAGAATTATTGGAACTACGGCTCAAACACAGTTCCAATTACTTGCTGCCGCCGTTTATTCATATCCTATGAATATAGACTGAGGTAGAAGAAGTAAGAAGAGGAGGAGAAGGAGTTGGATTCACTTAGAGTCTCAGAGCAGCTTACAATCTTTTCGCCTTCCTCTCCCCACAACAGATACCCTGTGAGGTAGGTATACCCGAGAGAACTCAGAAAACTACTCTTGAGAGAACAGCTCTATGTGAAGCTGCATGTGGACCTGGCTGCATGTGGAAGAGTGGGGAATCAAATCTGGTTCTCCCTGATTAGAATCCATGGCTCCTGATCACTGAATCACTACATCAAATTGGCTCTATTCAATTGTGTGTGTGTGCTTCTGTACCTTAAACATGCAGCGCACAATGTTAATCAAAACAAGAAAAAAATAATTTATGATAGGAAAGAAAGGAACAGTGTTTCACTTTCACTGAGTGTTTCACTCAGTTTGAACTGAGGTCCTATTCCTACAACTAGGATCCATTAGTTACAACTTTAATATTTTCAGCCTATTCTAAGCAGATCTTTTGCACAATTCTACTCCGTCAGACTTCCTCCTTTTTTGTCTTCTCAGCTCCTAAGTTGTTAGCTCCTCTGATACTAACTCCTAACTGTCATTTTATACTGTTGTTACCCCACCCCCCGGAACATTCTGTTGACTTTCAGTGGTTGCTTTTAGAGGAGGAACCCTTCTTCTCAACTCCTAAGTTGCCAGCTCCTCTGATACTAACTCCTAACTGTTGTTTTATACTGTTGTCCCCCCCCCCCCACCGGAATATTCTTTTGGCTCTCATTGATTGCTTTTAGAGGAGGAACCCTTCTTCTCAGCTCCTAAATTGCCAGCTCCTCTGATACTAACTCCTAAATGTCATTTCCTACTGCTGTTACCCCCCCCCCCTTTTCAACATTCTGTTGGCTCTCATTGGTTGCTTTTAGAGGAGGAACCTAGCCTGTCCATCACAAGGTGCCAGGTGAGGTGCCACCATTGAAAAAAATCTGCCTCTGGTTGCCACCAACTTCACCTCCAAACATGGGGGGCACATAGAATAAGGCTTGTGAGAAACAGCTGAACAAAGAAGAGTAAAGAAGTTTTGGGTTTTTTGTTGGTCCTTAATCTATTGCTCATCCGCTTCATTGTGTGCATGCATAATCGAATTAACCTCAATCATGTAATCCCTCCTTTTTTTCTAAACCATTGTTCCAGACTATTTAACCTTTCCCCAGGAAAAGATTTTCCTACCCATTAATCATCTTTGATCCCCTCTTCTGTACTTTCCAGCTCTTCAATATCCTTTTTGCAGTGTAGCAACTGAAACTGTATGCAGCTTTACAAAGAGGCTGCACTATAGATCTATATAAGGTCAGAGCAATATTGGCCATTTTATTTCCTAATAGTCCTCGGCATGAAGTTTGTATTTTTCACCACTGCTGCATTCTGTGTTGACATTTTCATTGAGTTATTTCATCGTAAGATCTCATCAGTATCTAATCACGCAAGCAATTTGGCCCAACATAGCCACCCCTTCCCTCTGGATCAAATGGGCACAATCAAACATGCATATATGGCGCCTGTGTCCCACTTGTCCCTACCTCATGTTAAAATGCAGATTAAATAGCCACAAGCAAATTCTGGTGGCTATCTCAGTGAAGTGCTTCCAGGTGTCAGGTCACCTTGGCATAGCATGGAAATGCATGAGCAGGGTGATCGTTCCACTGCATTTCCAGTGTGTCCTTTTCCCCTCCAGCCCCACTCCAACGTGCACTTCAGCACCCCCTTAGAACATGGCCAGGAGCATGTGTGCACTTGTCTGCTTCTGCACATGCACAGCAAGACTTAGCAAAAACCAACCCAGCCATGGGTCCGTGGTTGTGGCGCGTTAGTGATGTGAACAACCAACCACAGGGCCATGGCACTATGATGCTGGTTTAGGGGGCGCTGTCTGATTGACAGAAACCGGCCCAAACTCAAGTGGCTTAGATACTGCCATGGCAACCTACCCATCTGATCGCACCCTCAGTCTCAACCTATTCAGACTCCATTGGAATATAATTAAAGTTAGAATTTCCCCACCAGTGTGCATTACCTTTTACTTACCAACCTGAATTTCAGTTGTGACATTGTTCACACTCAACAAACTTAGACAGATTTTCCTGTAGCTCTTCAAAATCTGCTTGGTTTTCATCATCCTGAATAAATTGATATCATTCATAAACTTGGCCATTACACTGCCCAACAGCAAGGAAACCCTTTCCCCAAACTCCTCTGACCACAATACCCTATAAGTGGCTGCCTTGGGTGAAGTCATTCACAGATATCTACATTATCATAACCCACACAGTTCTTGCCAACTCATTATATACAGTTCAGCCTATTTAACTTATAATATCTCTGGCATGGCAGTATGAGGCAGGCAAAAAAGACCGCATTCAGTCCCAATCTGACAATTTGTCAGACCCCTGAAGTTAACAAACTAGTTGCATACTGCCAAATGGAGTGGGCAGGAAGGAGGATGCCAAGTAAAAGTCTGAATAGTAGAGGCAGGGGCACCTTGCCTCTCTCTTGCTCATTGGCCATGGCATACCCAGTGTCCAATGGCCCAAACATTTCCAATCCAAACTACTTTCATCCCTTCAAGGGGGCCATAGGAAAAACAACCCCAATCCTTTAAAAGGGTGGAAATAAAATTGTCATTTTACGCTGTCACTTTACACACTCTAAATCCTAGAAATGGAGCTGGTTAAAGATCAAATCAAATGTGACCATGCAAACATATCACTTCCTCAAACCTCTGAAAAATTTTGCTTGTTGGTGGCCAAAAGATCCTGCTTGAAAGTTGTTATAGGTATTCAGCAGAGTCTGTCCAGACATGCTTTTGGTTCACTACTAAACTATAGATCCTGGATAGATCCTAGCTCTTTTATGAAAAGAAATGTTTTGCATTTCTTGAGATACTGTTGGAACTTCTTGTACAAGGACACTGGTCTTTGTTCTGCACTGTAACCACTGCCACATAAATACATACATATGCAGCCCTCCCCCCCATCCTTAATCATGCAGAATATCTGACTTGGTCATTGGAATGTTTTTTTTCTGGCCATGATGCTGATACATCTCTCCAAGTGTACAAAGCAAAAGCTATTGGAAGCTCTATAAATCTGTTTTGCATTAGAACAAACAGTCCCCAGCTGTAGCAGCCACTACTACTATCTTTAGCAAACAGCTTGCCGTTCCAGATGTCACATGTGAGAGGGAGCAGGCTGCGCTAACAGCATCTGTTCTCTTATCAAAGGTTCAGTGACCATGCATACATTCATTTCAGCATCCAACAGGGATCTCCTTGACATTCCAGTTGTTCCCAACATTTTAGTAAATAAGTTTCAACTTCTTACAGTCTCATAGCCTGTAAAAAAAAGCAGCATAGATTTCAGTGTTTCACATATCTGCAAATAAATGGCATCTGCTAGGATTTTGAACTTCTTTCTCCTAGGCAGGAAATCAGAGACTGTTATAGGGACATTACTTGACAAGAGGAAGGGATATATAACATAGAATGGAACAGTAATTCTTAAATATGAGAGTGATAAGTGGGAATGCTTTGTTATTCTCAAATTGGTTAAGGGGTACTACTTTCCAGTGACAGTTTTGATTTTCAGCTACCTGCTTCTAATAAATCAGATTCCCAATTATGTTAATGTTTTACATATTGAATTCCATATTAAAATTGATGTTAGTGTGGCATACTAATTAATTTTCAGCACTCTCTCCCTCATGTCTAGAACTTAAATCTCTGGAGGTCATTCCACACATTCCATGGAATGCTGTAACTCAGTAAGGAATTGCAACCCATCCTGGCTCTTTAGTGACTGCTCCTAGAGGAGGCACATGTTATGAGGTGGGCTGCATAAAGTATCGGCAATGTATGGCCACAGGATGCTTTTATGAGGTTGGTTACATTCAGATAAGGTATTCTAGTAAAATAGGACTACAGGTGCCTCATTCTACCAGGCTGTGTGTGAACTTTACCAGACAGCTCATGGCTCAAGTCACTTGACCTCAATACCAAGTAAAGAATGTTTGAGAATAATATACAGTGGCTTTCCTCGTTCCTGGAAGGTCGGGGACAAAGGGTCGCAATTGGCGGGGAGCTATCCCGGAGGCGCACATTCGATTGTGGGGTGCCCCAAGGGGCGGTTCTCTCCCCGATGTTATTTAACATCTACATGCGGCCTCTTGCCCAGATTGCCCGAAGGTATGGGCTGGGGTGTCACCAGTACGCTGATGACACCCAGCTCTATCTACTGATGGACGACCGGCCGGTCTGCGCCCCGGAAAATCTTGACCGGGCATTACGGGCCGTGGCTGAGTGGCTCAGACTGAGTGGGCTGAAGCTAAATCCTACGAAGACAGAGGTCCTTTGCTTGGGTTGCCGCGGCCCGGGGGGGGGGGAATCCCCCTGCCAGCTTTTGATGGTGCGCTGCTGACGGTGGCGGACAGGGTCAGGAGCTTGGGGGTGCTGTTGGAGCCTTCCTTAAAGATGGAGGCTCAGATAGCAGCCGCTGCCAAGTCCGCATTTTTTCATCTTAGGCGGGCAAGGCAGCTGGCCCCCTTCCTGGAGCGCGATGACCTAGCAACAGTGATCCATGCTACGGTCACCTCGAGGTTGGACTACTGCAATGCCCTCTACATGGGGCTGCCCCTGTCCCGGACTTGGAAACTGCAGCTGGTGCAGAATGCCGCGGCCCGGCTGCTATTGGGTCTCCCAAAGTGGGGACACATTCGGCCGGGTCTTCAGACTCTGCACTGGCTTCCAGTGATATACCGAGTCCGGTACAAGGTGCTGGTTATTACCTTTAAAGCCCTATATGGCCTGGGACCTGCCTACCTGAAGGACCGTCTCTCCCCACATGTTCCCCAGAGAGCACTGAGGTCAGGAACACAAAATCTCCTCACTATCCCCGGGCCAAAAGAAGCCCGCTTGAAATCCACCAGAGAAAGGGCTTTCTCCGTTATGGCCCCCACATGGTGGAATCAGCTGCCGGAGGAGGTGAGGGCCCTGCGGGACCTGGTTCAGTTCCGCAGGGCCTGTAAGACGACCCTCTTCCAGCTAGCATACGCTTAGCTAGGATGAAAACTTGATGTAACTTGGCCAGCCATCTGTTTATATGTAATTGAAATGTTATTGGTTTTTAAGGTTTTAATTGCTTAAATATTTAATTGTTTTTATACTTAAAATTGTTTAATTTTCATGTTTGATCAATTTTGGAAGCCACCCTGAGCCACTTGTGGGAAGGGCGGGATATAAATCTCGAATAAATAAATAAATAAAATAAATAAATAAACACAACCCTTTTTCCTTAGGTCTCAAACATATTTCCCTGCGATGCTAAGAGACAGACCAAATAGTCTTAAAATTACCAAGTTTTAGCTTCTATCCTTTTCTAATTTTGCCCAGCTGATTCTTGGAGCTATTTTTCTCCTTTGAACTGTGCCACATTGCCTGTTTCCCTGAAAGCTAGAGAATAATTTTATAAAGACAGCCTTCTGCTCAAAATCTCTTCTGCAATGTCTGACATTCCAAAGGAATCTCCTTTGAAAGGGATTAGAAGAATAATCCTACATGAACCCAAATGTTCAAACTGACAGTGGTATCCTAAGCAGAGTGGTTTCCTATTGAGTCTATTGATTTTAATTAACTTAGAAGGGTGTAACTCTGTTTAGAATTGCATTGTATTTCTTACACATAATAACAAATTATATTTCCAACTCTTCTGAAAACAATTGTCTAGGAAAATCTTGTCAATTTAAATAATTTCACTTGACCCAATAAAAGAGTTCCTCATACTTCTTAATTTGCATTCACACAAATTCCAGATCTAACATAGGAAACCACCATGACAGTTTCATTGACAACTTCAGGTACCCAGGAGAATGAAACTCTGCCAAATGACATCTGGTATATTTATTTTTGTGTAAACTTACTTAAATTACTAGTTCTATTTACAAAAGCCATTGTAAAATTCTCAGAATGTGAAAGCCACATTGTTGGATGTAGAGAGATTTCATGTCAGTCAGCTGTAAGTAATAGTAATAAATGTGTCTTATATTAAAAAGTCACTAACTGCATTAAAAATACAATTTGTTATGCCTTACCACTGTGATGAAAACCTAATTCCTGAACATCAGGTTGCAATCACACTTGCTAAATAATGCACTTTCAATCAACTTTTAATCCACTTTCTAACTGGATTTTGCCAGTTCACACAGTAAAATCCAGTTGGAAAGTGCACTGAAAGTGGATTGAAAGTGCATTATTTAGTGTGTGTGATTGCATCTTGAGAGGGATTCTGTTTTATTGTTTTGCCTGTTCTTCAAGGGTCTTCCAGTGGGGACACTTTCTGTGGAATATGCACAATGGTAAAAGTAGAAGAAGAAGAAGAAAATATTGGATTTATATCCCGCCCTCCACCTTGAAGAGTCTCAAAGCGGCTCCCAATCTCCTTTACCTTCCTCCCCCACAACAGACACCCTGTGAGGTGGGTGGGGCTGGAGAGGGTTCTCACAGCAGCTGCCCTTTCAAGGACAACCTCTGCCAGGGCTATGGCTGACCCAAGGCCATTCCAGCAGGTGCAAGTGGAGGAGTGGGGAATCAAACCCGGTTCTCCCAGATAAGAGTTCGCACACTTAACCACTACACCAAACTGGCTCTCTAAAGTACTTTTAGAGCCCCCCCCATCCCTTTTTAACTCATAACCAAAGTCTTGCCACTTGGCAGAATATAAACCAGTTTCTTCTAAGTGCTGCACAGGTGTCAGCAGGAGACTGTTACCCAGTGAAAAGTAAACACTTGTGAGTAAAGAAAAAGTGATTCCATACTATTCTCTGAACTTCCACAGCTTTTTAAAGGACCAAGCACCTGTTAAGCATGTATGTTTCTCTTCAGTACTTCAGCCTAATCTCCTTTGGAAAACTCTGGTTTCCTTTTGGATCTAGTCCATGGAGGATGAGTGGATCAAAGTGCTTCTTTCGAACTGCAGTGATACATTTTTCTTCCATGGGGACTGGGAGGGGGAATGTTTCATCATGAAAGATTCCACCATATATTCATTCCAGAAGTACTGCTCTGAATCAAGAACATTACACCACAAGACCTGCTCTCTATGCCACCACCTGCAGAAATGAAGGGGGAAGATGACAAGAGATGGAGCTTTTTAAATGGTGGCACCTCACCTATGGAATGTCCTCCTTCTTGAGGGTACACCTATGTTACTATGTTTTAGGAGGCAGGTCAAAACATTTATTTTCATCCAGATTTTAAAGGGTTTAATTGAGGGCTTCAGTCTTTTAAAACCTTTTTTACAGTCCTTTGTTAGCCTAAGGGCTGTCCTGCAAGTGCCATTTAAGGCTGTTAAATGTATTGCACTGATTTATGCTCCAGCTCTGTTTTTTATGGTTTACTGGTTTTAATAAATTTGGGGGTTTTGGAATTTCATTATCACTCAAGCAGAGTGACAATATTTCTCGTAAGTACCAGAGAAGCAGCATGTAATTCAAGAGGTATATCCTAGAATTCTGTGCAATGGTGAGCAGAATAGTGGTGCACCAATTTTAGGGGCACCACTGAAGCATCATACAGTATTGGAGATACACATAGCATCCTCTGTGATCATAAGAATTCTAGAGCACCACCAATCTTTACACTGCTGTGCTTACAGGTATGTTCATGAGACCTCCATTCAGCTTGCTTTGCATCAAGTTCTTGAGTTTGTGAATGCATCAGAGACTGAGGTAAATTAACAGGGTACCATTTCAAAACTTGTCAAATGATCCCACACGTTAGTGGGTCTGTGAGGAGTTATCTTCAGTGGCATTTACTTCAATGGCATTTACTTCTAAAAAACTAAAATGCAACATGACTTGCACATACTTCAGCATTTACAGGGTGTTTCTTTTCTCCAAAGACCATGATGTCATTAAGATTAATAACTAACTAACAAAAAAAAAGGTCCTGGTAGAGTACAACTGTGGGAAAGCAAATGAAAAATGTGGCTGGTGGATCATTTTATGTGGCATTTATGGATGTCTTAATGAGATTATTACTCCAAATAACAAGTTTACAAGCCACGATCTTTCTCCAAATGTTACTGAAATGCAAATAGCTTTCTCAGGATTAAAAAAAAAATCCATGAGGTTGAAGCCAACCACCTTTCCACTAATATAAAAGGAAAGGGGAGTCCTCTTTGACCACCCAAAGAAGCTATGACACCTGCATGGAGGAAAGCCATGAGAAAAGGGGGCTGTAAAAAAGAAGATAAATGTGATGGGATACAGTGGAAAAGCTGGGTGGGTCAAGCACATGATGTTTAGCATTCAATTCTTCTTAACTTCACTTTTTCATATAAGAGAAATAACAGGGAACTTCTTACGAATCCTTAAGAGAACAGGTGTTTGGATTAGATCCACAATTTACTTCACAAGGTTGTTGTGAAGATAAAATGGAGGAGTGAATAACCATGTGGGCTGTCTTTGACTTCTTAGAGAAAGGGCAGATTATAAATATGATACTGGCACAGATCGTATAGGCAGGGCATAGTGTGGGAAGAAAAAACAGCCATAACCCTCCCAAGGGGGGGGGGGAACCTAACTATACTACTTTGGCATAGGGCTTATCCTGTTGGGGGATAGAATTACCCATTTCCAAAGCCCTGCCTTCAGGCTATTTTAGTGTGATCTTGGGACCCAAATTGGAGAGTGGGTTGCATTCACATTGACATGTGTCTAGTGTAGAAACACCTTTCTCATCGCACATGATAATACAGACCAAATAGTCTTGCTTTAGGCATGGAAATCATTTCATGAAGTGCAATATTATCTACTGTTATAATGAAGCATGTCAGATTACCAAATTGTTCTAAATGAATTTTTATAAATAAGTCATATCTTATAATGAATTTCTGAAGTACAATGAAACAAAAACAGCTTTTAAAGCACATATATTTTGTGCATGGCAACTATTTTGCATAACTGGTATAGGAGCTAGGAGCTGTCACAGACCCCACCCTACCTTAGTGTTTAAAATAGTCACTGTGCACCCGAGATTAGATGTACCAGCTTTTAATGCTGTAAAACAGGACAGAGAAATCACTTTCATCTGCTAACTCTGTCTAATGGAAAGTAACTGAAAAACTCTATAGATCTTTTCAGCAATTACAACCATACATTACACATGGCCAGAAATCGACAAACCCTTAGCAATTACTTGCTGATAACTACTAATGACTTCCTGGTTTTCCCAAACAACTTCAAGTATAATTGCCACGTTGCTTGAAAGCTGAGAATGGTCTTGAAACAGTTAGGAAATGAATCATTCCATTACTGATTTGGTTGCATGTGCCTTGGACACAATTATAATTTCTTCTGTATCAGTAAATAACATATTACACTTGTGTAATAGCCTCTACTTCTCTAAATTGATTGTTTTGGAAGTTGCTATGCAATTACAACTTAATTTATTATGAAAACTGCTTCTGGAAGGCTAGAGATTTCTGCACACTCCTCTGCAATCCAATCTTTCTGCATGGCTAATCAGTAATCTCAGCCCCCCCCCCTCCATTTTTTAGCTTTAAAGAACTGTTTATTAGCTTTGAAGAGCTACATTGGGAATGCTTACCTAATTTTTGAAATTTCAGAAGTTTGGTCTGAACTTGGTTTGTATCTTATTTATTCAATCATGTATTCACTTTAAATAGTTATAGCTCCCCTTTCTAGAAACACATGCCAAACTTTTACGCATTTGTAGGCTGCTACCCTTGATGCTCCTGCTCCTGTGACTATAGCAGATGCTTCCACACTAGCCTACATTAGGGGAGAGACGGTAGCTCAGTGGTAGAGCATCTGCTTGGGAAGCAGAAGGTCCCAGGTTCAATTCCTGGCATCTCCAAAAAAGGGTCCAGGCAAATAGGTGTGGAAAACCTCAGCTTGAGACCCTGGAGAGCCGCTGCCAGTCTGAGAAGACAATACTGACTTTGATGGACCAAGGGTCTGATTCAGTATAAGGCAGCTTCATATGTTCATAGCTACCAGGGGCTTAGCTGCAGCTTATGTTTTTCTTTTTCTTCTTCTTCCTTAAATGTTGTCCTATGCAGCATGCCAGCCAATGACATCCAGAACATTATACTGACCTTATCATTTATAACTACTACAGTAAGAATACAACATTTCTAAATGTCACTGAAATGCTGAAAGAGGGAGTCTTTGCTGGTACTGAAGGCTGTTTAGGTCAACAGTACATGTCCAGCAGCAGCAGCAGCATGGTCAGGATTCTTCTGTATTCTGGGCAACTCTTTCTCATCCGTATTTCCTCTTCTTACACGTTAGTGCAGTGGTTGTCAATTTTCTGGTTGTCGAATTCTTGCCTGATGTGCGCTCTCTCTCTCTCATATTATATATATATATATAATTGCGCAGTGAATTGGATGAGGGCGTGGTCAGTGTCTCGGGAGTGGTGGGCCAGAGCGAGTCAGGCTATGTTGATGTCTTGTGGCTCTCAAACATCTGACATTTATTCTCTGTGGCTCATGTTAAATAAGTTTGTCTGCCCCTGGTCTGGAAGGTCATCTTTTTATCTGAGTGATTATGAATAGCCCAACCTCTTAATGAATTCCATGGAGTCAAGCACATACAACATCAGATTGCTTACTATGATCAAGAACAATCATCTAGTATTTTAATTATGAATCATAATTAATGACCTGGAAAAAACAGGTTATTAAGGCCCAATGATTATTATACCTCATTATTTTATGCAGAGAAGCAACTCCAGTTTCAGCAGTGAGGAATGATTAAAAAATGATTCTATGCATATTGGGTACACATATGAAGCTGCCCTATGCTAATTCAGACCCTTGGTCCATCAAGTTCACTAATGTCTACACAAACTGGCAGCAGCTCTCCAGTAGAGCTTGGCATGAACGAAGGAAATGCAGTCTGGTTCATGGTTTGTGGCATGCCCAGTTCATGAAGTGTCACAAAGCTAGAAAACAGTACAATGCACAGCGTGTCCAGCATAACCCAGTTTCACTGGCATTGCAAGCTGAAAAGGATTGATCTTAGAGCACCGTGTCACAAATCCAAGCAAGAGGAATAGGATTTTGCAAGCTCTGTGTAAGGAAATGGGAAGTAAGCAAAAGGAATGCCAGCAAACCCCATTTGAAACTTACATGACTAGTTTGAAACTGACACCAGTGTTTCCAAACCTGGAAATTTTCAAAACACGCCCCCCCCCTCACACACACACACACACACACACACACACTTAGAGTTTAGTAAACATTTTGTTTGAGTGGAGACAGTCTGTCCATTCACAAAACAGCACAAACCTCCATTAACTGCTTAAAAGTTTGTACCTATTGACCTGCCATGAACTTCAGTTCGTGAACCACAGACTAGCCAAAATTCATCATGAACTTTAGTTCGTGAGCTGGTTGGTGCCTATCTCTACTCTCTAGGTCTTAGATGAGGTCTTTGCATAACCTACTGCCTGATTCTTTTAACTGGAAATGCTGGGGATTGAACCTGGTATCTTTTGCATTCCAAGCAGAGCCACAGTCCCTCCCTGACCCAGCCTGCCTCCCTACTGATGAAAAACAGAGGAGAGGTTCCCCTGCGACCACCAAAAGGCTATGGGCCCTGCATGGACAAAAGCCATATGGGATTCAGGCTATAATAAGAACAGGAACTTGATGAAGCTGACCAGATGAAAGCTGGTATTTCTACAAAAACACAGGAAATAGACTAGTACCTCTTTAGGCTTCATATTTTTGGCTGACCTGGCCAAGCCAAAGGCTTCTTACTTCCTGCATATCAAAGGTGCTAATGCTAGGAACACAAAAGAGAGCACTGAGTCCTTCTAAGCACGCATAGTCCTGGATTACTCACACAGCTAAGCTCTACTGTGAGTTCCAGGACTTCACTTTTCCTCTTCCATCCTGTGGAACTTCAAGTTACCTTGTCTAATGGAGCTTTCAAGCAGGGTGGTCCAATCAGTCAAGTCCTGTACCTCATCTTGTCAAGTCCCGTACCTCATCATAAAAACCAACAATAAAAATTTCTTCAAATATATTAGAAGCAGGAAACCAGCCAGGGAGGCAGTGGGGCCCTTGGATGACCAAGGGGTAAAAGGATTACTGAAGGAGGATAGGGAAATGGCTGAGAAGCTGAATGCATTTTTTGCCTCCATCTTCACTGTGGAAGATGAGAAGTTGTTGCCTGCTCCAGAACCACTTATTTTGGAAGGAGTGTTGAAAGACCTGAGTCAGATTGAGGTGACAAGAGAGGAGGTCCTACAACTGATAGATGAATTAAAAACTAATAAGTCACCAGGTCCGGATGGCATACATCCAAGAGTTCTAAAAGAACTCAAAGTTGAACTTGTGGATCTTCTGACAAAAATATGTAATCTTTCATTGATATCTTCCTCCGTTCATGAGGACTGGAAGGTAGCAAATGTCACCCCCATCTTTAAAAAGGGTTCCAGAGGAGAGCCGGGAAATTACAGGCCAGTCAGTCTGACTTCAATACCGGGAAAGTTGGTAGAAACCATTATCAAGGACAGAATGAGTAGGCACATTGATGAACACGGGTTATTGAGGAAGACTCAGCATGGGTTCTGTAGGGGAAGATCTTGCCTCATTAACCTGTTACATTTCTTTGAGGGGGTGAACAAACATGTGGACAAATGAGACCCAATAGATGTTGTTTACCTTGACTTCCAGAAAGCTTTTGAGAAAGTTCCTCATCAAAGGCTCCTTAGAAAGCTTGAGAGTCATGGAGTAAAAGGACAGGTCCTCTTGTGGATCAAAAACTGGCTCAATAGGAAGCAGAGAGTGAATATAAATGGGCAGTCTTCACAGTGGAGGACGGTAAGCAGTGGGGTGCCGCAGGGCTCAGTACTGGGTCCCATGCTTTTTAACTTGTTTATTAATGATCTGGAGTTGGGAGTAAGCAGTGAAGTGTCTAAGTTTGCAG
The DNA here is from genome assembly GCF_032191835.1 of Heteronotia binoei. Classification (NCBI taxonomy): domain Eukaryota; kingdom Metazoa; phylum Chordata; class Lepidosauria; order Squamata; family Gekkonidae; genus Heteronotia; species Heteronotia binoei. Next base: position 70,106,772 of record NC_083225.1, read on the forward strand.
ATGACACTAAATTGTTCAGGGTGGTGAGAACCAGAGAGGATTGTGAGGCACTCCAAAGGGATCTGTTGAGGCTGGGTGAGTGGGCGTCAACATGGCAGATAAGGTTCAATGTGGCCAAGTGCAAAGTAATGCACATTGGGGTCAAGAATCCCAGCTACAAATACAAGTTGATGGGGTGTGAATTGGCAGAGATTGACCAAGAGAGAGATCTTGGGGTCGTGGTAGATAACTAACTGAAAATGTCAAGACAGCGTGCGATTGCAATAAAAAAGGCCAATGCCATGCTGGGAATTATTAGGAAAGGAATTGAAAACAAATCAGCCAGTATCATAATGCCCCTGTATAAATCGATGGTGCAGTTTCATTTGGAATACTGTGTGCAATTCTGGTCACTGCACCTCAAAAAGCATATTATAGCATTGGAAAAAGTTCAGAAAAGGGCAACTAGAATGATTAAAGGGTTGGAACTCTTTCCCTATGAGGAAAGGTTAAAACGCCTGGGGCTCTTTAGTTGGAAGAACGTTGGCTGCGAGGTGACGTGATAGAGGTTTACAAGATAATGCATGGGATGGAGAAAGTAGAGAAAGAAGTACTCTTCTCCCTTTCTCTCAATACAAGAACTCGTGGACATTTGATGAAATTGCTGAGCAGTCAGAGTAAAACGGATAAAAGGAAGTACTTCTTCACCCAAAGGGTGATTAACATGTGGAATTCACTGCCACAGGAGGTGGTGGCAGCTACAAGCATAGACAGCTTCAAGAGGGGGTTAGATAAAAATATGGAGCAGAGGTCCATCAGTGGCTATTAGCCACAGTGTGTATATATATATATATATATATATATATATATATATATATATATATATATATATATATATATATATATATATATATATATATATATATATATGTGTGTGTGTGTGTGTGTGTGTATAATTTTTGGGGGGGCCACTGTGTGACACAGAGTGTTGGACTGGATGGGCCATTGGCCTGATCCAACATGGCTTCTCTTATGTTCTTATGTTGTGTGACTTCCTAATTATCCAGGCCCAGATTGTATGCTATTTCTGTTGTTTGTGCCAGTGAAGTCATGGCTTTTGTCAGGTCTGCAATCTGTTCCGTTATAGGTTGGAGAAGCGATAAAATTTTGACTGAAATTGTTTCCAGCAGAGAGTTTTCCATTTGTTTTAAGGCTATTTGGAAAGATTCATGAAGAGGAGGCAGATTTGACGTTTTGGATGTGGATGAGTCAGGCTGCTTTTTCATTCCGGGCGCCATTTTAGAGATTGCTGCTTTGATTGGGTCGGCTGCTTTCGTCGCCACTGGAAGCTGATTTAAAGGCTTCTGCATTTTTTTAGGACTAGTGGCTGCTGCCCCTTTCATTTGGCCAGCTGTCTTCATACGGGTATGTTCTTCTAGCAATTTTTAAAAGTCAAAATGGAGGGGTTTTGTGGGGAAGGAAACAGAGCACAATTTTTGGTGTCTTTACATGGCTGCTGCGACGCTACACCCCCGGACTTCACTTTTCCAGCCCTTTATCTTGCCACAATCTTTGTTTCCATTTTCAGATGGGATAATCAGAATGGCTTGATATTTTTCCAACTGTCATGACAATTTCATTGGCTCATTTAGAGAAGGCAGTCCAGGTAGTCTTCTTCCCCACCACCCACTTTGGCTTAATTTAAACACTGCTACTGGTGAAGCAACAAAACTCACCCATGGGGATTTTACATGCACCCAGCTTCTGATTTAAGGTGAGCTGCTTGCCTGGGCAAAGCACTTACTTGTGTTTAATTAGCATACCAATGCAGCACCAACCAGGGCTACCCTCATCTGGCATGGTAAGCATGTATAGTTGCTTTGCACAGATAATAGCTCTGTTGAAGCAAGAAAGTGCATGTACATCAAGTCCCATGGGTGAGAGTTGTTTTTATTTTATTTATTTATTTGCCTTGTCAGCTTCACATTTACATCAGGCCATGTGTAATCAGGTTTAAGGAACACCTATGGGACATGCTATACATATGCCACAGGGGAATTGCCTAATAGTTAATCCCGGCACCAGGAACTGGGTAAGGTTGAGTGAAAAACCTGACCAGATCCAACCTGATATTAAAGATTTCAGGTTTTCACAGCTGGTAACATCATTAGGGTTTGTAGAATCTTTCGGGCTCAAGTGCCGTGTTCTACTGGAGAAAGTAGGTCAGAGCACCTGCTCCGGCTGCAACGCCACTGAGGATGTTCTCCGCAGCTGAGAATGAAACGTCTGGAAGGAAAACTTTCTCCAGTAGAACACGGCACTTGAGCTCGAAAGATTCTACAAACCCCAACCTGATATTGTTACAAAAATACAGGACATAGACTTAGACTTTATATTTTTGGTTGACCTGCCAAGCCAAAGGCTTCTTACTTCCTCCATATCAAAGATGTTAATGTTAGGAATCCAAAAGAGAGCTCTTTCTAAGCGCACATAGTTCTAAATAGCTCATGCAGCTATGATCTATATTTCTGTCTTACACAATGCCTCTGTGTGCCCTTTGGCAGAATGATGCTTCTTTCTGTAGAAATTTGAATTGGTCCCCTGCAACAAAGTATCACCCTGATAATACTTGGGAACATTTCCCCCTAAAGTCATGCCATGACTAGTTTTATTACCCTCCCCAACATAGCCAGTGATGTGGAGCAGGGGTGAGGAAAATCACAGTATGATGATGGTGCCCATGCGATAAATATTGCTAAACCTGACACAAAAGGGGGGTGGATTTGCCACAGATCTGTATTTCTGTCTTACACACTGCCTCTGTGTGCTGTTTAGCTGAATGACGCTTCTCTCTGCAGAAATTTGAATTGGTCCCCTGGTAATTGCTACAGCTTGAGTTAACAACAAGGATAACTTTCAATCAAGGCCGACATTTTATGCCAGCATCGTCTTTATAGCAGGGCAATCACTCTGGGGATTCAGCTGTGCTCTCACTGCATTCGAGATCAGTAGAATTCATCATGGTGATCAAATTCAAATCTACCAAGTCTTCACTCAGGGACATCTTTCACTTTGTGGGATAACTTGATGAGGAGAGTGGTGAGTATGACTATAAAGGGATGGGGGGGGATCTAAATCACCTGTTCTTTTGAAGCATGTAAAGTGCCCTGAAGCATCTGGGAAATTTATTTTTACATAATGTGTTGTCTCATATCACAGTAGGATGGAAGTCAGATGGTCACAGTTTTCCCTTTTTCACTCTCTGTATGTATCAGTGGTGAATATTGGAAAAAAAAAATTTTACTTTACAATAATGTATGCCTTATTATATTTTATGAACATATTCAATATAACAATTAACATGAGTGTGAGCTACATTTTCATATATGGGAATTTCCTGCCACCAATTCCCTCCTGTGCTTAGTAGTTTTCTCAAGAGCTGTGCTGTGTGAAAGGTATGCACACATAATAATTAATGTAAACAGGGCCTTTTTCTGGAAAAAGAGGTGCCAAAACTCCCAAGAGGGAAATTAAGGAGAAACACATAATTAGGGTTTGTAGAATCTTTCGGGCTCAAGTGCCATGTTCTACTGGAGAAAGTTTTCTTTCCAGACGTTTCGTTCTCAGCTGCGGAGAACATCCTCAGTGGCATTGCAGCCGGAGCAGGCGCTCTGACCTTCTTGGCTGCTGTGCATTGAGTGGGGCCAGGGCTGCTGGAGAGCTGCTATTTCTAGGCTGGAGGGGGTGTGGTGAAAGGGCAATTGGTTTGTGGATGTGCCCATTGTTTGGTGGGGCTTCCTGGAAGGGTAATGATAAGGAAACTGGCTGTTGAATGTGACCATTGTTCTGTGTTAATTGCTGGGAGGGTTGGAAGAGGTGTGAAGATAAGGAAGATAGTTGTTGACTGTGCTGATTGTTCTGTGGAATGTGCTGGTTGTTCTGTGACTTTCTGCAATTTATAGTCTGTAGGGTGTTTTGCAGAGCTGGGTACCAAGATTGGTGGATGAAAATGCCTTCTTCCTTTCTGTTAAAATTGTGCTAGTGTTTGTATATCTCAATAGCTTCTCTGTTCAGGCGGGTATGATAATGTTTTTTACCCATTGCCTCCCCTTTAAGATATGTAGCTAAAAGGAAGGAAGTGCTACAGAGCTACCCTTTGAAAAAACTTCCATTCTTTAAAAAAACCCTGACATTTAATAAATTAAAAACCTATTGTTATTGCTGTTTGTCAACCATTTCCTAAGTTGGAAGAAACAGTGATTCAGGTGGAGCAGTGAACTAACCGTCCCCATTCTGGTTACAGCCCTCTCTAGAAAAAACATGCATGATTTTGATGGCCAGAGTGAGTGTTGAGGTAATGCCTCTACACCAGAGGTAATGCTAAGACACAGAGACACATTAGATAGATAGATAGATAGATAGATAGATAGATAGATAGATAGATAGATAGATAGATAGATGAATTTATTGTCATTGTTCTCAACAAAAAGAGAGCAACGAAATGAGGTGCTCTTCCACAAACATACCAACACATCAAACACACATATTCATAAACCATTTAAATACATCTAAAACCATTAAACCATTTAAACCATTAAAACCATTTAAATACATCTAAAATGGATAAACATTCATAAAACCATTAAAACCATTTAAACCATTAAATAAACATTCATAAAACCATTAAACATTCATAAAACCATTAAAACCATTAAAACCATTTAAACATTACATCTATCTAAGGAGATTCTTGTCAGTAGAAGCCGGGGCATATAGTAATAAGAGCAACAGAAATTGCCCCCATAGCAATACCTTCACATGCAGCATTATGATTTTTGCCTCATTAATGAATTGTAGCCACTTGCTTTTATAACCAGAAAGTAAATGGGTACATTCCAGGATACTGCTAACCCCACCTCTGCTACTGGGTGATTCCAGTGCATGCCATGAGGATGCTTGGTGGCCATTATCTCTGGGATAAACAACTTCATGATTATTTGTAATTGGGATTATCCGTGTCCAAAATACCTTTCTGTCAAAGCCCTAAGTTATATATTAAGCCAGGCTTTCATGTTAGCAGTCACCCTTCCTAGCATTGTCTGGCAAAATGTCCAGTTGCATTGGAACAGCAGGAATCGCTTAAGCAATGAGAGCTTTTTTCAAGTGTGGGCTTGGAAAGGCATTCGTATAGCGAGAGAGCAGGTTTGCTAGCTCTTTTGCAATGCATATCTTGAATTACAAAAGAGTGTGTTATAATAATGATTTTTAAAAGGACCCTGAAAAGGACTAAGTGATGAAATGGAAATGCACTTTCTTGCGCTCAGATACATACAATATTCACGAGGTGCCTACATGAATTTTGATTAGGCTGTGTTGACTTTCCTGAGGCTTGCTGTGATTTAGATTTCTAAACAGTGATACACAGCATCTGAATGAAAATATGTGCAGAGAATGTGTCAGTCCAGGATTTGCAATAACCAAGTCAAACGATGATTGGCAGTATTCATAAAGGCAACTATTGTATAAAAGGAGACATCATATTACCACCTTTCCAAGTGATTATCTGCTGCTCTTAAGAACTGAATAGGTCTTTATAAAATTATGCATGAGGTAGAAGAAGTGGATGGAGAGCACTTTTTGTCCCTCTCTCCCTTAGTATCAGAATTCATGGGCACATAGTAAAGCTGATGGACAGCAGATTCAGAACTAACAAAAGGAGGTACCGTACTTCTTCACACAGAAAATAATTCAGTTTGTGGAATTCCTTGCACCAGGATGTAGACATGCAGTGATGATCATTAGTTGACTTTAACAGGGATTAGACAAATTCATGGAAGATAGGCACCTTTAGAGAGTAAGGTTGTCAGGCCTTTTAAAAACTCTGAATCTTCCCAGAGTTTTTGAAAGAAAATAACCAATGTGAATCCCTGCTTTGAATTGGGAACATTGTGCAGGGAGAGAGAGAGTGCAGCTATTCCCTCCCAAGTGGTTTAGTTAATCAAAGTTGACACCCACCACATACATACACACACACAGAGACAGACATATGAGGGGGAGACATACATCTCTTTTGTGTGGTTTTTTTCCTCTTTCCTTTCCAAGGGCCCATAACAGCCTAGAACAGGGATGTCAAATGTGGCCCCTGGGCCAAATCAGGCCCCCAGAGCACTCCTATGAGGCCCCCGAGCAACTGGCTGTTATCTGTTTCCTTCTCCTTCTCTCTTGCTTCCTTCTGCATAACAGCTTGCTTTGTCAAGCTTGCTCAATTGCGAAGGAGCTACAGAGCAAAGCCTCTATTTTCTCCATTGGCTGAGGCTTCTGCCTTGGAGAGGAAGGGGGGAAGGAGAGCTTGCTTTGTCTGGCTCTATCAATCACACAACAGAGCTACTGAGCCAACCCTCTCTTCCTTCTATTGGCTGAGGCTCCTCTCCTTCCTGGTTCCCTGGGGAAGGAAGGAAAGAGCCAGAGCTTCCTTTGCCCAGTTCCCTGGATCCCATGAGAGAAATACAAAGAAAGCACCTTTAAGACCAATGAGTGCTGATGTTTTAAGCATTTATTTATTTTTATTTATTTACTTTAAATTTATATGCCGCCCACTCCAGGAGGACTCTGGGCGGCTCACAGTCATGCTTTATTTTAAGGGTTGTTTTTTTTTTAAAAAATCTTTAATTGTGTTTGTGTCATTTATACAGTTTATATCTCTGCTACCTAATCTTAAATAGGTACACACATGGCCCGAGCCGACATGGCCCAGCCCAACAAGTTCTCATGTGTGTCTGATCCAGCCCTTATAACAAATGAGTTCGACACCCCTGGCCTAGAAGAATCAGTCTGTATTGTATGGTTAAGCTTCATTGCTCCCATTTTGAAGTAGCAAACGTCCAATAATGCATTTCTAATTATAACTGAAAATATCAAAATATATAGAAAGAAATTCAAAATATTAAATTATCTGTATAATTTTTCTTTCTCCATTAGGGTTGCCAAGTCCAATTCAATAAATATCTGGGGACATTGGGGGTGGAGCCAGGTGACTTTGGGGGTGGAGCCAGGAGATATTGGGGGTGGAGCCGTAAGCAAAGTTGTGACAAGCACAATTGAACTCCAAAGGGAGTTCTGGCCATCACACCTTTTAAATGCCTTCCCTACATTAGAAATAATGAAGGATAGGGGCGACTTCTTTTGGGGCTCATAAAATTGGACCCCCTGGTCCAATCTTTTTGAAACTTGGAGAGCATTTTGAGGAGAGTTATTAGACGCTACGCTGAAAATTTGGTGCCTCTATCTCAAAAAACAGCCCCTCAAGAGCCCCAGATACCTCCAGATCAATTCTCCAAAATACCCTATGGGACTCAATCTCCATAGGGAATAATGAAGTGCCCAGCAGACATTCCTCCCCCCCCCCCCCCGGCCTGGTGCTGATGACTCTGAAGCAGGAGGGGGCCTGCTCCCACCTGGGGATTGACAAGAAAACAACAAAACACTGTGAAATTACACGCTTCAAATAAATATTTATTTGAAGCGTGTAATTTACACAGTGTTTTGTTGTTTTCTTATCAATCTGTACACTGTGGTTTCCAGTTTGCCTAACTACCCACCTGGAGATTGGCATCTCTGCTTATGAGTTGCTGAACTTCCAACTTCTTCCAAGTAACACAGAGCAAACAAAGGTTCAAGTTTACCTTTCCTATGCAAACAACCTCTGAAAAGATTGTGCAACCAACGGAGGGTCTGGGCTGCTTTCACAACCACTGTTCTGCCCCTGACCTCATTCAGCCTTTAAGGCACAGACACACCATCCCAAGAGGAAGCCTTTCCAATCGGAGTCTGAAGTCTCTGGAGGTGGAAAGGCACATGATGGCTGTGGGGGCGGGGCTTCCCCCCTCTGGCCAGCTGACTGGGAGCGGGAAGGAGCCTGGGAAAGTGGAAGAACCCCCATTGGGACCTGGGGATTGGCAAGCCTATTATCCATGTATACATTTTCAGCAGTCTCATCAAATATGCCAGGATTCTCTGGAGGGAACCATTACTGGTGTAACCCCAAATATGTTTTTGTAAATTTGTTCTCATGCAAAGCATTTCCATAGGATCCGTCGATCTCCTTCCTCTTCTTCCTGCCTGAGCAGTGTAGCCAAGCCTTATAAGGGTGCTGGTGTGCAGGTCCTGGTGCAGCTTCTACAACAGGCTCTACTGAACTTGTCTGGCATAATATGCTCACTGGCATTTTAACATCCCCCCTCCCCGTTTTTGTGCAATGCAAAGGTGCTCAAGTTAATTTCCATCTGATCCTTTGTCATACTTCAGCCTCTAGGGCAAGATAAAGCAGCCCAAGAAGCTGCAGGAAACAGTTGTCAGACATCAAGAAATCTGATACCAAAATGGCCCAAAATGTTCTAATTTAAAATTATTTTCATATATTCGCCAAGTCAAAGAACTCCCTGTTATTTCACTCCTCTTTGTTGCTATCATTCCCTCCCTGATGAATTGTCTCTGGACATGTCTATACTATGGCTGACCTATATGGTTGGAATTATAAAAATATAGCCCTGAGTCCATAGAGGAGATACTCGTGGCTAATAAAGAACACCACAATTCTTTGGTACTTATTGGTGAATTTTTAAAAAGAAAAAAATCAATTTATTTGCTCCAGAAAGGGTTTTCTTTCTATAATCTGAAACAAGGCTGAAAAACGCGTTTTCTGATCTTTTCCAAGTAAGACTAACTCTGATAATCTTAGCTGAAAATCTAACATCACTTCCAAGTGGGTTTTGTTTTATTCGGTCCACATCGGTACATTAGAAACTGGCGGCTAGAACAAATACAGTAGAAGACTGCCATCTTACGGTTGTATGGGGAAATGCACTTTTTATAATGAGGTGTGTGAAGCAGAACTTAACCTGTTTTAACTTAATTTTTAACATTGACAATAAACATCAGCCAGAGGCAAGTATAGTAGGCATCAACAGTATGAAATGAATTGCATACTATTCATGTTTTCAGCCTTATAGTTTGAATTCAATCCATAAGCAGACAAACTGGATTCCAGCTGCTTGTGATTCAGAAATCTTTCCCACTTCAATCAAATCAGGTACTCGCCCCCCATCCACATCATTGCATTCTTTTTTGGTTTTGACTCTGTTGAATTTTGTTAGTTTCAGCCCACTTTTCATCTTAATTTCCTGCAGTTTTTACTTCTGTCTCTTCCCATTCTCCCTGTAGTGTTTGGGACAACCAAGACCGAGGGCTTTTTTGAGCAGGAATGCAGTTCTGGCTGGCTTGGCATCACGGAGTGTGACTTAATATGCAAATAAGTTCCTGCTGGGCTTATTCTAAAAAAGCCTAGTGTGAAACAATGGTGACATCAGGGGTGTGGCCTAATATGCAAATATGTTTTTGCTGGGCTTTTTCCTACAAAAAAAGCCCTGCCAAGACCAGTATTTCAGACTACCTTCATCCACTCCAGGCCTGAACATCTCATGACTTGAGAAGTGAAATGTGAATCAGGTTGGGGATTCTTTCTAGGACACGTGGGCAGACATGTGTAACCAGCAGCAGGACAAATACCTTGCTCCCTCCCCCCACCCTTTTTTTTGTTGTTGAATTGTGCTCCACTGATAGAAATCCTTATGCCACCAGTACATTTTTGTGGGGTTCAAGCTATTTACGGTATTATATAACAGGTAGCACCGCCAGCTGCTGTGTCATTCTTTACAGCCAATTTGCCCCTCCAACTATTTTGAAGGTGAAACCTGGGCAGATGTGAAACATGATTTGAGTTGCCTCCAACCTGTTTGGGTCTCACATCTTGTGTAAGAAAACTTGAAGCAAGTACGAGAACAGAGAAAAAGGAAGATATTATTAGAGCCTCTACTCACAGAAAAAATGGACTTTCTGTAAATTGTGTTGCTGTTTAAAACTATGTCACCTCCTTTTTTGGATGCCCAGCTTCAGGGCTTTTTTTGTAGCAGGAACTCCTTTGCATATTAGGCTGCATACCCCTGATGTAGCCACTCCTCCAGGAGCTCACAGTAGGCCCTGTAAGTTCTTGGAGGATTGGCTACATCAGGAGTATATGACCTAATATGCAAATTAGTTCCTACTACAAAAAAAGCCCTCCCCAGCATTAAGAACTCCTCCCTTCCATTGTTTTCCCCTGCCTTCTCCTTTTCTTGCCCCAAAACTTTCCCTTCCATATGAAAGTCAGTTCTCTCCAGGGCTTTTTTTGAACAGGAATGCAACTCTAGCTGCCTTGGCAGCAGGGGGTGTGGCCTAATATGCAAATGAGTTCCTGCTGGGCTTTTTCTTTAAAAAGCCTTAGTTCTCTCTCTCTCTATGCTTTCACCTTGTATGCATCATCATTCACACCTTGCCCTCTGTTCTGCACTGCAGACCCTCTGCACATCACTGGGAAGGAGTCTCCAAACATGCTCCCCCCCCTTTGGCCACTCACAGCACATGCAGCTGCTGTCACCATAGCTCAAGACTGCAGGATGTTAAAAGCAGGTTCAGGACTGACAAGAGGAGGTACTTCTCCAGTCAGAAAATAATTTGATTTGTGGAATTCATTGCTCTGGGGTTTGTTGTCAACAGTGAACTGTGACAGGTATGGGAGGAAGGCAGCTGAAAGAGGGAAGGACTCATAACATTCCTTCCTCCACCTTGGTTATAAAGAGCTGAATACCCCTGGCACCAGTGTGAGAAAGAGCAGGAGGACAAGAGAACTGGTAACATCACCCTTCTCTCCCACAGAGACTTTGTGTTTAAGTGACATTCACTTACTTACGAATTATTATTCATCATTTCCACTGATCATTTATTCATATATTCATTGTTTAACATATTGTCACATATTTTCACCCATTTTATGCAATTATTATTCATTATTTGATCATGCATTATTCATGTAGTTGTCATTCTTTAACATACCTCACATCTTCATTCAGTGAGTTGGATGATCCCACTTAATATTTCTAATGACAGAAATGGGGCAATTTTCATTCATTCCCCTTCCCACTGCAGAATGGACTCCTCACTCATGCTGATCTTGGGGGTCTCCCATCCTTCAGAAACAGCATTTCAGATGGCATTTCTCCCTGCGGTAGGAGTGTAGGGGCAAGAAAGTTATGCTCCACTGACAGAAATCTTTCTCAGCAGTAAATCTTTGGTATTGTTATATTTATCCATTATTCATTGCTTCAGTGGGGAGGGTGGGATAAAAACCAAATAAATAAATAAATAAAAGGTTAATATACATAATGACACAATTATACATATATTTAAATAGGTATGCCAAATGAATTGAGCGCCCATGTGGTATAGTGCTTAGGGTCTTGGGCTAGGATCTGGAAGACCCAGGTTCAAATCCCCACTCTGCCTTAAAAGCTTGCTGGGTGACCTCGGGTCATTCACACACTCTCAGCCTAGCTATCTCACAGACCTGCTGTGAAGAGAAAATAGAAGAGCGAAGAAGAGCTCCTGTAGAAGATACATGGCTTATTAATGCAAGAAGGCCCAGAAAACAAAGTAAGGATTCAAAAGCAAACAGTGAAATGATATGGTGGAGAAGATTTGATAAAGCAAAAATGATAATCCCTTTTAAAAATGAAATGAAGTCTACTGTTTTAATCAGTCCAAGGTGGGGTTGCCAGCCCAGTGTGGCAACCATAGGGAGGTCAAGGGAAATGTGGGGGAGGGGCAGTTGTTGACAACAGCATGACGTTGGGAAAACCAATACCTCAGTACCTTAGATTCTCAGTACCAATAGCTAAGTACGTAAGTTCTGTAATAGCCATTTTGAAATTCAGTGGATTCATTTAAAAGAAAGAAAGCCATCTTAATAGCTGTTCTCTTGTGTTTGTCTTAGTATGCACCACCTGTCCAGCATTACCAAATATACAGAAGAAGAAGAAGAAGACTGCATATTTATACCCCGCCCTTCTCTCTGAATCAGAGACTCAGAGCAGCTTACAATCTCCTGTATCTTCTCCTCCCACAACAGACACCCTGTGAGGTGGCTGGGGCTGAGAGGGCTCTCACAGCAGCTGCCCTTTCAAGGGCAACTCCTGCAATAGCTATGGCCCCAAGGCCATTCCAGCAGATGCAAGTGGAGGAGTGGGGAATCAAACCCAGTTCTCCTAGATAAGAGTTTCTAACTGCATTAGAAAGAGCCAAGGTTCCTAGCCTGCAATATCTTGCACCTCACATCACATATTTTTAGATATGAAAGGGTTCAAATCCCCTTTCAGCCTTGAAGCTCCATGGGTGATTTTGACCCAGTCATTTTTGCTGAGGTGATGTTCAGGCCTGTTGTGATGATAAAATAGACAGCAGGAACCATGTGTGTGTGTCAGCCTGAAACCCCTGGAAGAAGAGTAATGTACCCACCTACAATCAGGGCCAGTGCTAGGGGTTCTGAACCCCCAGACAGGACCCCCACTCCCATTGTCTGCACAGCATGCGCTTCCTCCCCCCCCCCCACATGCACAGCCAGGGCTTCACCCTAGCATGCACCTGAGCGGTGGGGGGAGGGAAGGCCTGGAGGCAGTGAGACCACTGAGCAGGGGTTAGCACTGCAGTGAGCGCACTGGGAACCAAGCACATCCACTGCCACCTCATCCCACCAACCCTGGTCAGCCTTCCTGGATCCCAGGAAGGCTGATTGGGGTTGGTATGGCAACAGGCACACTGGGAGCCTGGCTGTGAGGGTGCCCGCTGACCCCCACTGACCCCACTCTGACCAGGGTCTTGGGAAGGCTCAGTGGGGTTGGCATGGCAGTAGGCACACTGGGAGCCTGGATCCAAGTGCGAATGCTGCCACCCTGCCCCACAGACCCCACCCACCACATGTGAAAAATAATTTACCTTTCAGTCAGTTTCTCAGAATTAGGAGAAATGTACAAGATTTTCAAAGGTAAGCATCAATATTACAGAAAAAAGTGGCAGGGAAAAGATACCCACAGCAGGTTCTATGAACATTTCTTACCAAGGCCATCGCTAAAGATAGAAGTGAGATTCTATTGGGTAAAGGAAAAAGTGACCTTGGAAGGCTTGTATACAGTTTGACTTACAATTCTATAAGGGCAGCCTTGAAAAAGAGCCTTTACAAGAATTGGAACATAATGGACATTATTTCAATTCACAATAGAGTACCTATTGCTTATTTAAAAAAAAAAAACCAACACAGCTACTTTGAAAGATCTCTTAGTACACAGCAACATCTGTTCTGACAGGATCCAGCCCTCCACTGAGTTACTTCCCTGCGGGCATTGCTATTTTTGCAAAAATACAAACTCCAGGAAGTATTTAACTAATCCTCTTGACAATAATGTGATGGAATAATGTGAGGAAGGCAATGGCAAACCACCCTGTAAAAAGTCTGCTGTGAAAACGTTGTGAAAGCAACGTCACCCCAGAATCAGAAACGACTGGTGCTTGCACAGGGGACCTTTCCTTTCCTTGACTTGACAATAAACAATATTATCTTAAAGAATTCACAACATGCAGTAGTGATCATGTGGTTTATTCAATATCATGTGAATGTGAAAAAATGTATATTGGCAAGATGAGTAGACCTCTTAAATTAAGACTCTCTGAACATAAAAGTAATATATCTCATAAAAGAATTGGTACTCCTTTGGTGGAATGTTTCTCAGAGTACAAGCAAAAACCTACAGACTTCTTGTTGGGATTATATTCAAATCTGATAGACAGGATGATAGAATTCTTTTAAGGAAAGAAGCTGAGTTGATTTTGAAGTTTAAAATTCTGCACTCTAAAGAGTTAAATTAGAACATCTCCTAGCAGAAGAAGCCTGGATTTTGTTATAGTGTATTTATGAGAATGGGACTAAAACGAATCTTAAAGTCAGTATGATTTTTTTTTAGTGTCCACATTAAGAAACAATTTAAATTATGATTCCTTTGTAAATATGCAATATGTAGTAAATGTTAATGTTGGTTTGATTTTCTTAATATCAACAACTAATTTTGAATGGCACTCTGCACATGCTCTGTGAAGATGTCCTGTGTTTTATCATTTTTTTTTAAAAGTTATGTATCAAATATGTTCTATTTTTTATTGTTTCATTAGATTCCCCCCTGACGAAGCTGCGTGCAAAACACATAGGGGCTGTATAATATTAAAAACACTATTTTCCTCTGCACCAATTTGTTTTTTCATCATCATTTTGTGACTCCTTTTTCTTCAAACCTGGCACTCTGCTACACAGGAGTCACTGGAGAGTGTGCAGAAACATTTCCAAATGGTGGAAACACCCTCTGAACTGCTGCTGTCAAAGTTTTCTTCTCCAAAGACTGTTAGCAAGTGCTGGTGTCTCTGGGCAGTGCTAACACTTTTTTGTCTCTGTGGAGAACCCAGGAACAGATTGGGGAAGGAAGCTCTATGACCCCTGGTGATGCCATGCTAGGGCTGGGCTCCAGTGGGCTGGCAGGATGGATTTGGTGCCCAGAGATGGGGGCCTATGGTACCCAGGGGATGGAGGACTTCTTCTCCCCATGAGGACCACCCTGTGCACCTAATTTCCCCCTCATGACACAGAGAGGAGGGGTGGAGGGTATAAATGTGCGAGACCTTTTTTTTGGGGGGGGGGGTCTGTAATTGGGACCCCAAAAAAGTAATCTGCCCCAACTTGGAGATACTATAGAAGAGCAGGCAGCAGGGTGAGGTTCCCTATGCAGTGTATGTAGCTTGCAGGGGGTCCATTCTATACACTTTTGTACCTGTGTCTGAAATGTCCCCCAAAAGTACTTTCATGGGAGAATGAGCTGGAGATCACCTGGGAGTTTGGTGTCTCTAACACTCTAGGGGACCGTTCTATTGCATCACAAACCTCATAACGGAATCAGTTCATTTGGTAGCTAAAAGTTCATAGTGGTTTGTGGTTCATGAACTGGGCACACCATCAACCAAACTGCCTTTCCCTGGTTCATGCCCATCCCTAATTAGAAATTCAAATATTTCCAGGAGTAACTGTTTGAAAACTGTGCATGAAAATAAATATTTCCAGCCTAACTCTGTTGATTGTAGTCAGATGGAAAATACATAGAAAACTTTTATTTGTTGTGTTTCCTTTGGTAGAATTGGAATAATTTAATTTTGAAGGACAGTTTTGTTTGGGATACTTATTTTACTATTGTAACAAATAGCTTCTGAGAACTGAGGGATAACATTTGGTAATCCATTACCCTTTTCTTTTCATGATACGTGAGTTTTGACTGCAAATAATCTCTGTACCATTTTCTAAAATGTTCACTGAATTCTTCATCTATGTGCCAGAACAAATTTATCATATTCTCTCACTCCTGGCTTCTTTGAGTACTATCTAAAACACACATCAGTAAGAAACCAAACCTGCTGCTGTCAAAATCAATAGTAAAACATCAGTTGACTTCTATTTAAAAGGGTGTGAAGTCAAGTGTAGTATACTGTGGGAAAGAAACATTTAAAATGAGAAGTTTGCCTGTAACTATGGGATGGGTGGGTTGTACAGCAACCTCCTCACTGGGATTGCCCCTCTCCCTGCCCACAGACAGTCATTCCCCGAGATGCTTTCAAAATTACAAGACAGCTTTCTCCATCCTAATACAGTAAATTAGCAAACATATTACCTAAACATGTATATTAAAGTCAATGAAAAAAAGACTAAGAAGACAGGAAAGATGGACACCCCTTTCTAGTTCCACCCCTAGATCAAACTGACAAAGAACATAACTGCCGCTATATAAATGAGGAAGTTTACAAGTAAGACAAAAGCTCCCATGTCAGTAGAGGGCATTCTGTTCACTGGGATCTTATAGGGCATCAGCAGCTGGTTACAGATGGATGCTTTAAGCCACCCCAAGGATGGCGGGCAAGTGGATCTAAAAAGCACATCCAAACGCGCACATCTGCCTGCCATTCCCATTCCATACTCACCCCATCCTGGTCTGGCCAGGAGTCGCCTCAGAAAGGCATCATGTCCAAAGTGGTACCTAAAATCTGAAGTGTCTCTGAGGCACCTCCCTGGCCATCTGGATGGCTGGGAAGCACCTGGGGAGTGGTCAGAGAACAGCAGACGGGTGCATGAATGCTCTGGACGCTCCTCCACACACCATAGCCCATCCCTGTTCCAGGGGCAGGCCACATGCCGTCTGCATGCTCCTGGGCACTCCTTTTCACTTCCAGGTTGGCTTGTTGCTGCCCTGAGCCAGCAGTCTGTAAGCAGCCATCAGCATCTTTCTTAGGGTTTCAGATTCCTCCCTCTACTGTGTGAGAATTTTAATTGCTTCTAAAACCGGGGTCTTTTGTCTCCTCTTTCTGAAATTTGTCAGATTGGGGTGGAATCAAATCCCTGAAAATTTCATACAAAATTGAGGGAAGACATAGAAGTTAAAAACTGGTATATGTTTCCCATTACAAAGCAATAACAAAGTTAAAAGAATTACAATCTAATGAATGAAGTAAAAACAGAAGGAACAATCCCAGGAAGCAGACTGTCTGGGGCCCCCAGAGGGAGATCTGCTCAGTTCAAAGGCAGTTAAAAGCAATACACAACAGTCCCTCAGGTCCCTCTTAAGGAAAGATGACTGCTTAGCAGACAGAACCACTCTATAGATGGAGCCAGATTACTTAACTACCATTAATTCCTTCTGTAATTTGTTGAGCCTTGAAACCAATGTTTCTCCAACCAAAAAAACAATCAGAAATCAAGTCCTATGATGAGTTGGTGTTATGTGTGGTGTACCATATTACATTTACTGCTACCTGTTTTGCATTGAAGTGCTTTTGCCTTTAGGCTAGTGAGATGCTTAACACAGATTGGAGTTCAGGCTTATCTTTGTGCTACAGCCAAGCTCTTTCTACTGTCTGAGACTTCTGATCAAGCTGGCCAAACTCCTGCTGCTTGTGTGACCTGCACTCCCTTGATAACAGCTGGCCACCCATGCAAAATCTGAGGAAAGATCTAATTAACTCTTTCCACAAAAACAAGTGTATTCAAAGTTAGGAAAACTCCTTAATCTCTGTCCATAATTTGAAACACAAAATTTAAACATATTTCTAAATCCCAAGGTATGGTTTGAAGGCATGTAAAAGGTTGTAGGGAAATTTGGAGCACAGAGTGTGCCACGCACAACCTAGAGCACTGCTTCCCTCCACTTTTTGGTTTTGAATTTGTGATTTGACATTTTCCCATTAAAAACAGGAACCTGTTTTTTGTATAATTCTGTTTTTATAAATTTTATTGTTAAAATTTGTCACCTCCCAAAATACCCCTCCCCCATTTTTTTTATTCCTCTTCTTTCATTGTGTACTATGTATATATATATGAATTTGGGATGGTGAGTCCACTGTTCTGGTCTCTTCCTTTCTCCTCTTAGTTTGCATGTGAATTTTGGAGTTTTTTCCTTTTTATTATTGGTAGGTCCCAGGTATTTTAGGGATGAAGGGAGAAGCAGAGATCCTTTCCCTGAGGTATGAGGCAGATTCAAAAATATTGTGTTTCCAATCAAACTTGAGATGTAATGTTGATCTTCCCTGCCTTGATTTTCTGTTGATACTTTCCTTGATTGTATAAAGTTTTTGTTTTTATAATTTTTACTGTCAAAATTTAATCCACATACCAGAATATTCTAACTTTTTTCTTTCCATCCTCCCCCCCCCCTTGTGGAGTGATATGTATAGAGAATGTGTTAAATAAACTTTTTTTAAAAAAATAGGAGCCTTTTTTTCAGAATACACAAAATTCTGTATAATAAAAAAATTCCCCTTTAGCTACCAAACATGGGAGCATGGCAAAATTGTTCTCCAATATAATGGTTGCCTTAAAGCAAGGATAGCCAGCTTCACCTGGGGGAAACAGATCATCCCAGCCATGACCTCACTACACCTCCCCTCACACGCACACACACACACACATTAAAGGGAGAGAGTCTGGTCATCTCTAGAAATGTTTCAATCCTGCTAGAAGAGGAAAGCTAGCAATGACTTTGCCATTGTGGGTTCAAAGAGGGTATGGGGTGGGGGAGGTTCCAAAGGACAGATCACGCACATCACATCTATTTTGGAGCAAACATGGCCACAGCTACTTTATTTATTTTCTAAAGTTTGAAAAAGCAGTGGCTCAGCATTGGGACAGGTCCTAATATTGGGCAACCTGCTGGCTTCCTGATATCCCCAGCCCCACCCCCCAGCATGTCTGCTGAGGGCTGTCTGTCAAGTGACAAGATACTGGGACATATGCGGGCGCTGACCTCTGCATGGTCCCCCTGCCACGTCAGGTGGAAGCCAACCTGCAGCCCCTCTCACCTGGCCTGTAGCTGAGTGACTCCATGCCCTAGGGCCCCTTATGGGGACCCCCAAAATGGGGGAGGCATGCATGCTGTCATGCCTTCCCCCTGGGAGCTATCCTAATACCACCAAATGCCAAGCTGTGACAATAAAAAGAGCAAGGAACTACATAGAACGCTAGCACTAATAGCAAGAACACAAAGGGAAGGAGGGTGGGCAAGCTACTGCTGAAGACAAAGGAGGGCAGAGTCTGAAGAGGAGATGTCTAAAAGTTCTTTCCTTGGACTCTGACCTCACAGCTCAATTGGCAAGCCTCCCCCACCTCCAGCCCACACCCCTTCCACCTCCAGGGGCCATCCAGACTTGGCCTTGTCCTTCCTGTCTCCTGACTGGCAATCTGTGGTGGAGGTAAGCCTCATCCATATTTGTCAGTGCCTGGAATGGTAGGATCATACTGGGAATTTGGTGCAGCGGTATCCTGACTTTGAAAAAGCCAGTCCTCCTTGATGCATGACATGGCAATCACACAGCCCCCGCTCTACTACTAGGAGAGGCATGGGCCACACACACACAAGGGGAGCATCCAGACTGCTCCAGTGTGTTCCGGGTGGGTGCATCATGTGCCCTGGCTGTTCAGTCAGGAAATTTGCCCTGTATATGTTTTAGAGATTTGCTACTAGGAATTTCCCGGTAGCTATTTAGTCTGGTCCCAGCCAGTCGTAAGACGAGGTAAGTACAGATGGGACTCAGGGGCAGATGTGTGCATGTAATCACACACATTACATCTAAAAGGGAGGTGTGGTAAGTTAGGCCAAATATTTTGTATGACATCACCCAAAGTGAGACCTTGTACAAATCCTACACACAACTAGAGTTCCACAAAGATAGGCAGACCATAACAGTAATAATATCTTCCCGCACAGTCAGCATTCACACAACACACAACACTTTCTGGACTGTTCAATTAAACTGGAAATGACTTCTTTTGCCACCAAAGATAGACAATTGAAGTGATGAAGTAATTTGTTGAGTCCTGTATGCAAGTCAATCTCCCAATTTAATGTTGGAGATGATTCATATATTATATTTGTGGTGATACACTAAATCTGGAGCTGGGCCCATAATGACGTACTCAGACAACCTATTCAATTTTCCATCTGTGGTGACTAAAACAGTCCTTACAAATACATGAGAAGCCCAAAGAACGGTTGTGCAATCAGCCTTTATTATCTGTCAATACAGACAGACTTGAAACATCCAGAAAACTCATCCATTTTCACATTCATATGACAAGTTCTTAATAACATGGCCCTTTTCATAGTGTTAAAGAGTTTCCCCTGACAGCTTGGTAACGCCACTAGAAGAGTGTTAGGATCTCGTTGCATAAGGAATTGTATCTTTTATCAGTTTCCTAGGTAATGACTGTTCAGTGATACACAGGCACCATGCTGGGCAACATCAATCACAACATCCTTTCACCTCATTTAACTCACCACCCTGCCAGTTTGATGTATGCAACCTGTCTGAAGGCCTCCATGCACCAGTTGGAAAACACGATGCAAACAAACACTATTTCATTGAAATGTCGGGGAAGGGGAGGAAATACATGAGAAACTATAAGGGCTGAATCTTCAGTATATTGTCATTCTGGTCCTAACATTGTGGCCCCAATCCTATGTCAGCTCCATTGAAAATAATTGGACTTTGTGTGTTGAAAGTGCCATCAAGTCGCAGCTGACTTATGGCAACCTCAACAGAGTTTTCAAGAAGTGTTTTGCCATTGCCTTCTTCTGTAGAGTCCTTCTTGGTGGTCTCCTTTCCTGCTTAACTTGTGAGATCTGATGAGATCTGACTATACCATGGTGTCTCCCCTCCCAATGGACTTTAGTTACAGGTAAATATTCACCACTGGTTTAACCAGGAATTGATCGCAACTAACTTTGGTTGAATTGAAACCAACACATGAAACTAAACACTACAGATTTCAAAGAACTGAATGTTATGTCAATAGGGAAGAGGTCTCCAACCTTTGTTAATCTATGGGCACCTTTTGAATACTGACACGGTGGTGGGCACAACTACAAAATGGCTGTTGCAGGAGGTGGAGCCAACCACAGAATGTCAAGGAGTGTAGTTATGGATAATTCAATAGTAATCCTTCAACATCTCAGGCAGATGCTCTGTTTAGCAGTTTGCCTTTTAAAATGAACTTGTTTAAAAACATTTTCTTGCATACACACAGCTTATCAGAAGCCCTGCTGAGTAAAAGCCCCACCAACTTTTAAAAACATTTAGTGGGTGCTGTGGCACCTATGGACACCAAATTAGGTATCCCTGTGGCCTAAGATCACAACCCTTGGTCATAGATCAAAACTCTTTTCTGTGATTAGACTGAAAGGAGGGGAAACCCTTTTCTGCAGTTTGATTCTCCAACTTTTCATTTTTTTTCAAAAGCAAGTAAGATGATTAACTGAAAGCTTTATTATTGCACAACTAAGAACTACACCCTGTTTTAAAACTTGTTCTGTTCACACATGGATGACCTCAGAGGTCAGGGACAGCAGGACTCTTATCTAATCTTCCCTACTTATTAGAGAAAAAAACACCAGAAAACTGCTGCTCGAACTCTCTCCCCAATCAGGCTCATTGGTATTTTGCAAATTATTCCTGGGCATCCATTGCCAAGGTCTGAGCCTTGAAAGGGAGCTGGGCCCAGGGGAAGATACAGCAGTGGAGAAATAATGTCTACACCATTTTTTCCACGCTCCTCACAAGTTTCATCTTTATATTAAAGCAAATATACCATACTTTCTGTCTCCAAACTGACATTCTACACTTGAATCATGGAATCATAGAAACCAACTCTATGAGATTATGATTCAATGATTCTAGTGTAGAAAATCAGTTTGGGGACAGGACTGGACCAGGATTAAAGGTCTAGTGTGGAATTGACCCTGCTTTCTTTGATATCGCCAGTAAAAATCCAAGCCTTCTTACATTACAGTCCCAATACAACCATGTTGCTCAATTGAGCAACTGAATGAGATAAACCTATCAGAAAAGACGAGTAATTCTGACAATCTTCTAAATGGTAGGAATTGTCTCAGCAATAACATGTCCCTCATAATGGCCGACAGCTCCTCTTCCTATTTGTTATCAGAGTTCCCTAAAGCATTCTTGATAGTCATGACTATGGAGATTACATATACAAACAGCATCCTTATCTAAGTTTGCTTTCCTATGTGTCATTTAAACTGTTTTGTGATTTTCCCTATCTGAGGGGGGGGGGGGGAGGAATGGCATTAGCTAGTACACATATTGGTTTTTTAAATGGTTGACTGTCTTATTAGCAACATTCATAAGAGACGTATCAAAAACTAAAAAACATTAAAATGAATATAGACTATTCAAGTTGGTATTGGATCAGAAATCATTTGCTTCATTGCCGCACAAAAACAAGAAATGAGACAAGTAGTTTCATAGCTGGAAGTGATGGTCGTCCATAGCTCCTTAGTATGACCTACAAGAAACAGCTTTGAAATTCAGAAGGGTGTCAATACTAAGTATGGGAAACAACACAGGGCTAGAAATACTTGTATAACATCCACCCCTTGGTTTCCCATTTGATTTGGAAAATCCACAAATCTCTGTCTGTTGAATGGAGCCGACCCTGCTCCCAACAGTAAAAAAAGAGAGGGAAGCAAGTTATGGTTGGTAGGTCAAGACACTCTTTAGACATAGTGCAGGGACACTGCAAAGCATTAGTAATGTCATTATTACTATCAGCACTTGTTAAAACACCTTTAGAATAAGAGGTCTGCTGTGTACTGGCTTGTAACTTGATGAATTATAGAAAGCCATACTGACCGAAAATATAGGTTTGGATCATGAACGTAAATTTCTAGAAAGTACTGCTTGGATTCTATGACATTGTTCCCCTCACACTTTTCTCCAGCCACTGAGGAGGCCTTTCTCCTCTGTGCTTTGCTCCTTTCACCACTGGAACTTCCACATATGTAAGGTCAATTTTTTTTCAAGAGACCCTGGATAGTCAAGAGATTTAGCAGCAGAGGAAACCAGCTCTACTACAAAAAAACAACACCTGGGTAGCAGCCAGCAAAAAGCACAAAGGAAATGATGCCTTAGGATCCAAGCCATTAGGAACTCCATCTAGTGATCAACATGGAAAGGACAGGTCGTTTAAATATGGATGGGCTATTACCAGCTCAAAGGACCTTTCTGGACAGTCTGTGGAAAAAAATCATATCCCAAGTGTAGTGTAGCCACTGAACAATCCTTGGGTTTGTGTGCACTAGACAAAGACAGGGATGCAGACTCTGTAGGAGATATGGTTCTAGTGCTGATTTGGTCAATATAACTGAACATATATTTTTGCACAGAAGTTGTAAAGTAGGGAACTGCAAGCATACAAAGTTCAAAAACAAAATGTAAATGAGTTAAAATGTATTACTGAATCAAACTCAGAAAAAATATGGAGAAAAAATATTATTCCTCCTGCTCTGCTATGTTTACCTATTACATTTTTGTCTTACCTAAGTAGCCCAGGCTGCTGTACACAATCCATGTTCACACATTATGGTGAACACACGTACACCCTGCATGTATATGCATACATCTGTTTGTAAAAAAGAGTCAATGTATGTTCACTTTACAAATCAAACCGGGGGCCAGTGGGTGGATAAATGTTGGGTTTCAATCACACATTCAATCATACATGCAATTGAGGGTAGCTTGAGAATTACTCAACACATGTGTAAAAAATATATCAAGCATATACTGTGCACAGATTGTACATGTGTTCTCAGTAACTTGTGAACAAGGATAGCGCCCTCTCTTCTTCCATTTTTCCTGAACAACAGCCCTGCAAGTTAGGTTAGGCTGAGAGACAAAGACTAATCTAAGGTCACACAGCAAGCTTTAAGGCTGTATGGGTATCTAAGCCTGGTTTCCCATGCTTAAGATCTTTGGTCAAAGGGACTTATTTATAAAACGAAAGAGACCCGATGTCCCCAGTCCTAGATGGATATTCTATCTACTATCCTATACTTGCTCTGCAATGAGGAGAAAGCTGCTGGAAAAAGGTAGAGACAACTGAAAGTGCATTCACTGTGCTCCATGTACACTTTCAGACTGGAACTATCTGACATACTGATGAATTGAACACCAGCTAAAGACTTTGTTAGATTTCTGCAGTCAAAGGCAATAGGGAACAATGGAGCCAGCAGGAATGAGCAAGCCTGTGTTCAGTTTGCAGGTGGTTCTTAGTATCCAGTTTGAGGGCAGGCTCAGAGCAGGGCTAAAGAGTTCTCTCTTTGCTCTTTACACTGGTCCTCTGCTAGAATCCCATTCACATATGTTTCAAACTAAAGCAACATGAATAACATTTTAGATGGCACCAGTGTTCCATTGATGTTCCTTCCAAGCAAACATGTCAGACTTCCCTTTCTACAAAAGGGAAAATGCGTATCCTCAAATACTGTAACCATACACAGAAGGATGGTCAACCACAATTTCATTTCCTATGACATGAAGTCATTATGAATGCAGTTCACTTTAGCAGAGTTTATGCATTTACCATGAATGGAAGATGGTATGAGAAGAATCTAAGGCAGCCCTTTAATCAGAAAGTAAACACATGAAAACAAGCCAAGAAAACAATTATTTGAAGGAACTTTTTTACGAATGTCAATACCACAAGAAAGAAAGTCTCAGAAGGGATTGCATTCACAGAAGGCTTTAGGGCAACACTACAGCTCTAAGACTGATTACAGCAACCTATGGGACTGTAAAATAAGTCTCTTGTGACTAAATCAGACCCAATAACCACATTTGTGTGGTTGCCCACCTGCGATACATGGCTGTTTCCACTCAGAATGTGCTTCTTTTGCACTGCAATGTTATTTCTAGCACTCTATAGCTCCTTAGAAAGGCTGTCTCTGGCATTTTAAGAGTGACATGGGGGAAGAGTTTTTTTAAAAAAATCTTCTTCGTTTCTCTCAAATTCCTAGCACCAACTAAGCCCTACATTTATATTTAAGGCAGCTTTTTATATGCATGTTACTCCTTAACAGCACAGAAGGTGTCTCCAACACCACACTTTAAAGCAGTGTATCATAGACGAACAACTGTATATACATGAACTTCTCCTAAATTCTGTATGTCTCTCTCAAGCAACTAGAATAATATGATCTACAAACAGAATAAAAAAAAATAAGACAGAAGCTTAATAATGCTAGGAGAGTGTCTGGACCCCTGGATTTGTACTTGCATTGTAAATAGGACAAACACACATGTGTAAGAAACAATGCTTTAATAATACAGCAGGAAACACAAAAGGCTTAAAGATACAAGAGAAAACGCTTCAGCTCATCTGGTAACAGAAGCTGACTTATTCCGTGTTGCTGTTTGGATCCCAAGCACCTCCTTATGCACAGGCGACACAACTGCATCAAGGACAAGGGCCCTGGAGGAAACATGCCAAAGAAACAAAAAAGATATTATTGCCTTCAGATCAGTTTTCCACAGCTGGGTAACAAGGTCAGCTTTTATTTTCTGCAGCCCAAAGCAGCTGCCTTTAAACAATGCAGCTTTGAGTTTTCAACTCTCTTGGGGCACCTGAAAGCTTGAAGGCACACCAGGCTTGGAAATTCTTATGACTGACCTTCGTACTCCAGAGGTATCATTGAAGGTCAAATCAAATTATTGCAGGAGAGAAAACTGGGTTAAGCAAAGCAATTAACAGCATGTGAAAACCATTGCTAAATGTATATCTCCTCTCAAATAAAGATAAGTCTGTCTCTGTCTGCATTTTTTGTTATCCCACAAGAATTCTCCTCTCATTAGAAGCTGCAGTTTCTCCTCTTCCCACACTCGGATATAAAGCGGATGTAGAAATTAATAGAAACAATAAACCATCCAGCACAATCGTTGCCATCACAAGGTTCAACACAGACAAGTGCAGCATGTACTACAGACTTTAGCAGGGACACCACATCAGAGTGAAAAAAGGCAGAGCTTTCTTAAGGGACTTTCATGGCACTTGCGAAGGCGAAACACTGCTCTAGGGACACTGTCCGGTGTGATCAGGGGGAAGTGCCTGGCAGCCATTGTACACAGAAAGAACCCTTGTGTGAGCACAACACATACTCCAAATCTTCTCAAAGGGTTTTATAATAATCACACCTAGTGTTTATAAAGCAGATTTCAAGCTACGTTAAACTATGAGGAAAGGTGGGATATAAATGTTTAAACTAACAAATAAGCATCCAAAGTGTCCACCATACATCAGCTTAACAATTCTAAATGTGATTCCATGTCATCATATTTCCCAGCAATGCATACAGAAAAAGATATGTGGAGACACAAATAGTAGCTATTTGCTTGAATAGCTTTATGTGCTGTAAATAAAGAACCCAAAACTGCAATGATAAAGTTCAAAAACTCATTATCGTTGACACTGAATTGGGCACCAGCTTTCATAACCCACAAACAGCTCTGATTAGCAGCTCTATTATTCTTTTCTCCTGCCAAGTGTGAGATGAATACTAAGTATTTTACAACACCTCATAACGAAAGATAGCTAACAGAGCTTTTAATTTTTTTCCTCTGCTGAGGTTTGTGTTTGAGGCCTGAAACGTATGTTATCACGTAACAACAACAAACAAATACCAATAAGTAGGCTCCACAGAGTCTTTTATTTAAACTTTTTGAGATGAAATATTCCCATACCACTGAAACAGTTTTGGCTAAACTACTCTATAATAGTCTAACCAAGTCATATAGCAAATCTTTGACATGTGCTCTAGTGTTTTAAGGCGAATACCTCATAGACTTCAGCATACTCTACAATGTACACTAATGATTGTACATGTCTGCTTCAATTCCTTTACATACTTTGATTCAGAAAACGAGAGGTTAATGGGCACCTTCTCTCTGCAGAAATATCTGTGTTAATGTACTGTTTGGTGGAACCAGCTCTGTTGGTTTTTTGCCTTCAGCATTCAAAGCACTCGTGTCAGCTCCAAAGTCAATGAGCAAATGCACCAGCTCTGCACTGGCATTTTGAACAGCAATGTGAAGAGGAGACTTCAGACCTTTCCCATCATTTGCACTTGCTCCTAAAAAAAGCCAAAAAAAGACTGAGGAAAGAGACAGAGAGAGAAGAAAAAATAGTAAAAACAAAAAACAGCTAGACCACCCCCCTCATTTTTTTATTATCTGTAGTCCACTTGAACAATCTTTATTAACTGAAAGATCACATAATCACCTCATAAGGGAATACTTCAATTATTTTTCATTTAATTTAATGTGCCTTCAAGCTTGTTAATGTACCAAAACTTGTAGCCAAGGGATCTCGTGAACTTTCGTTGTGTGAAGGTGAGGGATGCAGACATAAAATTCTTCTCATAGTACCACAGTAAGTACCATAGCCAGAGATTTTTGCAGGAGCCCATGTCAGTTAAACCATTTTTCAAGTCAGCTTCCAGTTGCTTTATATTCTTACTTTCAAGCAGCGGCAGGACCACATGGGTCAGAAGGCCACAGCGGGGAGGGGGAGAGAGACAAAATAGTCCTGCCTCTTGCACCAGCACTCATCTGTTCTCAAAAAATGATGGAGAGAGTGATATCCTGCCTATGTAGCTGTTAGACCATGTGAGTCCTATGTCCTTAAGGATAAAGTCTCCTGGGGTTGGAAAAGACTGCTTGACATGAGACAGATCCATGATTCTTCAGTCCAGAGATCTTGGATCCATCCCCCTTGTTCAAATCCCACTCAATAATGAAGCTCACTGAAGTTCAATCTGATTGACAGATAGGACCTCAATGAATTGGGCTGAGGTTTATTCAGGTCTGAGTCTCACGGGCTACATTCATACATCATGCAATTAAAATGGCAGGCATGGGAATGAAGCTTATTTGTTATGGCCTGCTGATTTGGTAAAAATAGTGAGCAACATGCTTGCTGTGGTTTGATTAAAATCTGGTACGGCTGCTAAAGATCAGATGAAATTGGTTTGTAGGCCAGACCTGGCTTTAGGTAGTGAGCTGAACAGCCCCAGTTTTGAAACAATTGGCCAAGGTTCCTAGGCCATGCCCAGAAAACAGTCAACTGCTTCAACATGAGAGTGCTGCATGTGCAGAGAACAATCATAACATGAAACATTTTCATTACCTGACTCAAGCAATTTTTTGGCACAGTCCACTTGCTGGTGCTCACATGCAACATACAGTGGGGTACCAAGATGCTTGATGTTGTGATCTATATTGACTCCATGGGCCACAAGAGACTCCACACATTTGATATGGCCTTTAAAGGGCAGATAAAAACAAAATTAAAACCCACTAAACGATTGAAGCCTGGTAGATAATTAACAGATACTCAGAATTTGCAAAGATTCTCTGTCTTCTCAAATGACTTCCATTTCACCCACCTGCATTCATTATTTCTCACTCTGATTTTTACTTGAGCCAAGAGGAAAGACAGGGTCCAGATATTTTAATGAATAAAAATAGAAACAAGCACTACAATTTGGAATTCTCTGCCCATCCAATTTCCACAAATCTGTTTGTAGGATGGAGAGAAACTGTTTTTGCACACTGAATTTCATACAAAAGATTCTCTCCATCATACCTTCTTTGTATGCCTATATAATAGAACCATTGTGTACAGACTGATAGTTCCTTTGAAGAGTAAAAGGATTATGGGGGTTGAATGTAGGGAAGCTAGGCTAAACACATGATCAGGAAGACAAAATCAAAGGGCTGGATCCCACACAAAATGTTTGCAAGTACAACAGTCCTTGCACAATGGTTTGCTAGCGGTAAGTATCTGCCAGGGTAAGTGAAAATGATTGTACCCCTGCTGTCTTCTCCACATGGGCAAGACACAGCACAAAGCATGTCTTCTGATGGAATTTCAAAAGCAAATTAAATGAAATCATGTGAATCATCTGTTGTACATTCCCTTGCTCCATATACATATTGTTATTTTGTTATGAAGTATACTGAAGCATAATGGGCTGCTGCAGACACTGTACTACTGCTTGTACCAACAGAACTGGACTACGTATATTTCTCTTTCTGCTGGATCCAACCCAATGACCTCAGTTTACACTTACAGGGATGTTGTGAAAACTTGTGAAGTAAGAGTCACATACAATCCGATACTTATCATTTCCAGCCTTAGAAAAAGGAGGAGAGCTTATGCAACATAAGTTCATGCTTATACAACCCACAGGCTGACTGCAGTGACTTCAAGGACCCACTTCAAGGAACAACTTTCATGCACTAGTTTTCTTTCCTTATTTCTGCAGCAACGCTTCTGTGAACAGGAAGAAAGGGTCTATCTACTGGCAGATTTACCTCTCTTAGCAGCTTCATGGATAGGTGATGCCAAATCACACACTGCATGTGGGTTGGCTCCATGTTGTAGTAATAGGTTTAAGCACTCTATGCTGCCACTGGCACAAGCATTGAATAAAGGTGTATTCCAGTCAACAGTAGCTCCATTTACCTGAAATGACAGAGCTAGAAATGTAATGGACTTTTTTTTTCTGCAGTAGAATTGTTTAATAACATGGGGTGGGAAGGCAGTCATGACCTGAGATTATACAGCCATGGCAACAGCTGTATAGGTAAATTGCATGCTTTTCTCAGGGTTCTGTCATTATCCAGTCTGAAAATACTATTATGCAACATAAAATCCAGGTGTTTTACCTACTAATCTGAAATGTTTCATGGAAGTCTTTATTCTAAGAAGTACTATTTGAACATTGGGGGGGTGGGGGGTGGGCTCCTTCTGGGAATCCTACCCCCCCAGGGAAAGTGCATGCGCAATACATAGCCTCTCCTCTCCCGGTGTAGTGAACGCCGCGTGGTCACTGTCTGGCTATGCCTGGCAGATGGTCACTGCAATGGCCTCTCCTGCATTACTGCATCCGTAGCAACACCTTCTCGCTGGTCCCCCCCGTTTTCACAGAGTTTGCTACGTCATGGTGCGACCGAATGTCCGGCGGTATAACCGGATGGGCAGGCTGGGCCCACCAACCTCGCCAGCCTAAGAGAAGGAAAACTCTAACATCAAACCCGGGCAGATAGAGCTCGTTAATGTAACACCTACCACCTGGAGGACTCGCTGCCGGCGTCCCGGCTTACTGGGCCATGGCAGATGACCCCCAGGTGAAAGGGTGGAGCCAGTACCACGCACACTGCGCTTCACCTAAAAAATTCCTCTGCGCAGGCCTGAAGGGCATATCCACACACACAACCCACAACGCATCAAGTCCTGCAGCGATGGGCAAGGGGCGAAACGGCAGGTGGAAGGTGCCACTGGAAGCCGCAGTCCCGATCCTGCATGTAGGCGGTTCAGGGTATTGGTCGCCTGATGCTAACCCGGAGACGAAAGCATTTTTCGGCAGCACCCTGAACGACCAAGCAGCCTTATCTAGGGACAGCACTGCTTGCTCCACACGGAGAGGGACCCAGTTGCCCCACAGACCCTTCTCCAGAAGCACTCTGGGAACACCTAAAAACTACCGTCCTGCAGATCTCTGAAGAAGTCCTCGGGTTCTCCACAAGGAAGAACAAGGACTGGTTTGATGAGAACAATCAAGAGATCCAAGAATTACTGGCAAAAAAGAGATCTGCCTACCAAGCACATCTTGCTCAGCCCTCCTGTCCTGGGAAAAAAGCAACCTTTCGCGCTGCATGTAGCAACCTCCAGCGCAAGCTTCGAGACATTCAGAACGAGTGGTGGACCAAGCTTGCAGAGAGAACCCAGCTGTGTGCAGACACTGGTGATTTAAGAGGGTTCTACGAAGCCCTGAAGGCAGTATATGGTCCATCATATCAGGCTCAGAGTCCCTTGCATAGTGCAGACGGCCAAGTGCTCCTCACAGACAAGGCATCCATACTGAACCGGTGGTCGGAGTATTTTCAGGTTCTCTTCAGTGCCAACCGCGTAGTTCAAGATTCAGCAATCCACCTCACCCCACTTCAACCGGTGAAAACAGAGTTGGATGAGATCCCCACCCTAGAAGAGACTGTTAAAGCCATCAAGCAACTGAAAAGTGGCAAGGCAGCGGGAGTTGATGGAATTCCACCAGAGATCTGGAAGCATGGGGGCACAGTACTACATAGCTCACTTCACAAAGTACTTGTCACCTGCTGGGAACAAGGCAAATTACCACAGGACTTTCGCGATGCAATCATCATCACCCTATACAAGAACAAAGGGGAAAAGTCAGACTGCTCCAACTACCGGGGGATAACCCTGCTCTCCATCGCAGGCAAAATCCTTGCCAGAATACTCCTGAACAGACTGGTGCCCACCATTGCAGAAGAACTCCTCCCAGAGAGCCAGTGCGGCTTCAGAGCTAACAGGAGCACCACTGACATGGTATTTGTTCTCAGGCAGCTCCAAGAGAAATGCAGGGAACAGAACAAGGCTCTGTATGTGACTTTTGTCGACCTTACCAAAGCTTTCGATACCGTTAGCAGGAAAGGCCTGTGGCAAATCTTGGAACGTTTAGGATGTCCCCCAAGGTTCCTCAGCATGATCATCCAGCTACACGAAGACCAGCGAGGCCAAGTCAGACACTGCAACGACCTCTCGGAGCCCTTCCCAATAGGCACAGGTGTAAAGCAAGGCTGCGTTCTCGCGCCAACTCTCTTTACGATCTTCTTTAGCATGATGCTCCAAAGAGCCGCAGTAGATCTAGATGATGACGATGGTGTATACATCCGCTATCGCACCGATGGCAGCCTGTTCAACCTGAGGCGACTAAAGGCACACTCCAAGACAATGGAAAAACTCATCCGAGAGCTACTGTTTGCTGATGATGCTGCACTCGTCTCCCACTCGGCATCAGCTCTGCAGCATATGACGTCCTGCTTTGCAGAGGCTGCCAAGCTATTCGGCCTAGAAGTTAGTCTGAAGAAGACAGAAGTTCTCCACCAGCCTGCACCCCAGGAAGATTATCACCCTCCCTGCATCACTGTGGGTGAATCAGTTCTGAAGACAGTCCAGCAGTTCAGCTACCTGGGGTGCATCATCTCCTCAGATGCCAAGATCGACAAGGAGATTGACAACAGGCTGGCAAAGGCAAACCGTGCCTTTGGCCGACTGCACAAAAGAGTGTGGAGCAACAAGCATCTGAAAAAAGGCACAAAGATCAATGTTTACAAAGCGGTTGTGATGACAACCCTCATCTACGGCTCCGAATCGTGGGTTTTATACCGTCATCACCTGCGACTCCTTGAGCGCTTTCATCAGCGCTGCCTTCGCACCATCCTCAACATCCACTGGAGTGACTTTGTGACCAACACTGAAGTCCTCAAGAGGGCGGAGGTTACCAGCATCGAGGCACTGCTGTTGAAGACGCAGCTGCGCTGGGCAGGGCATATTTCTAGGATGGAAAACCACCGCCTTCCCAAGATTGCCCTGTATGGCGAACTCTCCACCGGCCATCGAAATAGAGGGGCACCAAAGAAGAGGTACAAGGACTCCTTGAAGAAATCCCTTAGCACCTGTCACATCAACCATCACCAGTGGTCTGACCTAGCCTCAGATCGCAAAGCATGGAGGCACACCATCCACCAGGCTGTCTCTTCCTTTGAGAACGCACGCATAGCTGGTCTTGAGGACAAAAGGAGATTGAGGAAGAATCGCACTGCTACAGGACCAACCCTAAATCAGACTTTTCCCTGCAGCCGCTGTGGCCGGACCTGCCTGTCCCACATTGGTCTTGTCAGCCACCAGCGAGCCTGCAGCAAACGTGGGCTATTGCACCCTTCTTAAATCTTCGTTCGCGAAGCCAAGCCGAGAGACTATTTGAACAAATAATATAGAAGTCAGATGAATAATGGTTATGGAAGTTCGAATAGGGAACAGGAAATCTGTGATCCAGTCAGCTGTGTATTCTGGAAGTTAAGTGGTTTCAAAGTTCCCATTTTAATAAGCAATTAAAGTCCTGGCAAGTTAAGAAACGTCTGAAGCTAGGATGAAGTGCTGGCAAATGTAGCATATCTGACTAGCAGAATTAACATTTCAGGATAGAGTCTTGTGAAAATTAAAACGCCCACTGAAACTCTGAGAAGTAGTCACAGACTTTCAGCAAACAAGCAACAGATTTATAGATGCAAGCACTTCTGGGGCAACAGAAGCTTATACTTTTTCCTGTTAGATCTTAAGGTTCTGTAAGACTTCTCCTGAAATGTTTTATAAGAGTTTATAAGAGAAACAAATAGTATCTGCCACCACTCAGGTTTTAAATCTAAGACAGGACAGAACCTTGGCCTGTATCTTCAGCCCTAATGCTCAGCCCTGAAAGTCTGAGCTTCCTAGTATAAGCAAAATGGATTTTGCTCACATCTAATGAACCACCTATTCCCATTCATCTGAGATCAGAGGGTCTGGCTTCTGGGCAGTGAGCAGTCTCTTTTCTTGAAAATGAATTGCTGGTCCCACTGAATTGCAATACCACAGATAATACCAGCAGTTAATTCAGGATCTAATTGATTGCCCAATTGGGACAATCTTGTTGGAGAAAATTCTGAACAAATTGATTGCCCGGTTGGGAATTTTCTCCAGCAAAATTAGCTAGCAATGTTGAGAAAGAGGGGTTGGAGTGGCATGCCTCACTTCCTTGAGCTACCAAAATATCCTTCTTGTTTCATCATAATATTTTTGTACGGTTACTTTAAATCCAACTGTATTAACTTTTATTGTGTGAACCTTTGGGGATCTTTGAGCACACTAGCTGTCCTGAACTTTACTCAACCTTTGCACAAGGTGAATAAGTTGAGAAAGACTAAATAGCCTTTGTGTTTTAAGGACTGTTTTACTGAGAATAAACTGAGTTTATGTTTCCCCATATGAACCAAAGTGACAGACATCTGGTAATACTCACGTGGGCCCCATGTCTTAATAAGACACTGGCACAAGCAGAATGTCCCCCTAAACAGGCTTCATGAAGAGGAGATACATGATCAGCTGTCAGAAGGTTCACGTTGGTCCCCTACAGAATAAGAGAAATTAATATTGACTTATTCCTGAAACAATTGGAAAATCTAGATAGCTGATGCTGTAAAGGCATTGTACCTAACACTGGTGTCAGGCAATCTCATGATCAGTGTTCTAGTAGCACAAAGACTACTGAAGTGGTGTCTGAGTCACCAGGTCTCCTCAAAGGTCTTTCCAAAGAAAGAGAATGGAAACCAGTGTAATCACTGCAGGGAAAAGAAATGTCCTCCAATGCACTGTACCTCAAGAACTACAGGAATTGCATGTATTCCACAGTGCACTGTGACATAAAATGGGCCAAATGTATGTAGTTGCACTTGTTGTTGTTTTTTGCTATTCTTTTGAAATGGAAAATGCCAAAGAGAGACAACAGCTAATATTTTGCTTT
Source organism: Heteronotia binoei (assembly GCF_032191835.1). NCBI lineage: Eukaryota > Metazoa > Chordata > Lepidosauria > Squamata > Gekkonidae > Heteronotia > Heteronotia binoei. The sequence continues at coordinate 70,140,467 of NC_083225.1, forward strand.
ATTTTCATTTAGAGTACTTTTAATGCTCATTTTCTGGAAATATCTGTTGAACAAAAGCAAGGTTTTCTGACTGAAAGAGGATGAAAACTCATTGGACCCTCCAAGGCTCAGCCAATAGCCAGCTCTGTGGCCACCACATGCCTACCCCCTCCAGGTTTCAGGCAGCACCTGGCCATGTTAATGGCCACTCTGCAGAGGCACCTTCTCCAAGGCTCAGGCTACTGCCAGCTCAGCAGGCACCACCCCCACCCACCCTCACCTTGCATGGGGCAAGCTCTTCCTCTTGCTTGAGCCTAGAGTGGCCCTGACAGGGGATGAGACTAATTCTGGGGCCCCAACCTGGACTTTGCCCAGAGCCTCAGAATGACTAAGATCGCCCCTGGGGAAAACACGTGATGGCTCAATTGTGTACTATCACTGATTCAACAAAACTGAAAGCATATTTCCCCTCTCCCCAGTCCCAAAACTTATAACGTTTTCTCTGTCAAGACTTCACAACACAAAATGGAGTGCACCTTCAGCAGAAAGCCTAATGAATAAGGCAAACAGATTGTTTATCTCTCGAACAGAGCAATACCTGATTGATGAGTTTCTTCAGAGTGAGCAAACACCCATGGATAGAAGCATCATGTAAAGGAGACCAGTCGGAAACAAAATCTGCGTAAAGAGGAGAAAAACAAGGTTTGGGAGTAAGGATGTAATTAAATCAGGTTATCTGCACTTAGAGAGAAGCTCAGCACATCCCATGCCGTCTAATGGATTCTTAAAGGTTAGAGATATCTGCGTGCTTAAATGTGATGACTTCATTTCTGCTTCAATTTTTTAAAAAGCAATCGAAATTCTATTACCTGGCCTTTCTACCTTATCTCCAGCCAATTTAATTCAAGAAACATCCACAAAATATTGCACATTAGAGACCCAAAGCAGTCTGCTCATATCTCTGTGCCTTTTGGCATGCTGCTCCCACTTACCTGAGACAGCCACACCCTCCATTAATCAAGCCACTTTCCTTTACTGGTGATAGTGGAGCCAATAACATGCAAAAGGCTTGTCAAGCTCTTTTACGTCCTATGGAATCTAACGGAAATGTTAAGAATGCACTTCATTTAAAAAAAAAATGTAACTAGAAGAATTTTAAAATACTTAGCTTTGCCAGGATTATACACATAGTTGAGTTTACACACACACAAACACAGAGCTGACCCAGTTGTGGAGACAATTAGGGTTGACAGATCCCCCTTGGCCACCAGCAGGGGATGCGGGGTAGGGTTGCCAGCCCCAGGTTGGGAAACTCCTGGAGATTTGGGGATGGATCTTGGGAAGGACAGGGGCCTCAGTGAGGTACAAAGAGTCCACCTTCCAAAGCATCCATTTTTGTACAGGGGAACTGATCTCTGTAGTCTGGAGATGAGATGTAATTTCAGGGGATACCCAGGTCCACCTGAAGGCTGGCATCCCTATAAACTCTACATGCGAGAATGTGGGAACAATTTTCAGAAACTGAAGCCTTGTTCCTTCCAGTGGCAAAATTACAACTTTGAAATTAGATAAAGTCATACCTCTGTAGCAGTGTTCCCTCTAAACTGAGTTAGCGTGAGCTAGATTTTTAGCCTCCAACTCGCACATTTTTGTCTTAGCTCAGGAAGGATGACCCCAGAGCACAATAATTTATACAGTAGCTCACAACTTTAATGCCAGTAGCTCACAAAGTAGAATTTTTGCTCACAAGACTCTGCAGCGAAGAGGGAACATTGCTCAGTAGCTGTCTTGAAGCAGCGGTTGAACCTGCTGTTTCAAACAGCAAAAGGCTTGTCAAAGGAAGAGAAGTGAAGGACTACTATGAAGCCCTGTGAAATCATAAACCTCCATGCTCAAAATAGGCTTCTGGTTTATGGTTCAGTTTGGAAACTGTTAAAACATGTTATAGAAACTTTTTGGCTAGCTTTTGTTTTTTAAGTCTTACAAGTTTCTTGTCTGAAGTCAGGACATGGGTTGGTTAGAATTTTGGTGTTCTCCTACAGAAACACTGAAGACACCTAAAATTAACCGATTGAATAAAAAGAAAAACGAACAAGGTAGGACAAGTTTTAAGAGGAAATGCACATAACTGAAAGTACAAATGCAATTATATGCACATGGTAAGGCAGATTTCACAAGAGCAAGTGTCCTTTTAGCAGAGATTATAGAGTGCTGTGTAATGTCCTCTCAAGGTTGTGTTCTGAATTTTAGTGGTTTTCAAGAAGACTATTCCTTTTCAAGAAGACTATTTTCAAGAAGACTATTTCTTTTGCTTTGCACTTGTTATGATAGCTGCCTATGGTACCTAATGGGTGGTTTTCTGCTCAATTTGATAATAAAGATAAGACTCCTTTTTTCCATGCACTGACAGAGATGATTAACCAAAATGACTAAGCAAACATAAATCAGGAGTATGGAATGGTTGGAAACACAGACTCTCAGAGCCAACAGCAGGTTAGAACCAACAATTCATGCACTGTCTGGCATGCTCCTTTGTGCAAAGCATGTCTGGCATATGGAAGTGTCTCTTCTTGCACCGGTGCATAGCTTCTTGGGCTGGAGAAATGTGCCAGCACCAGCAGAACAGAGTGGTAGAATTCACCCCATAAACCTCAATAGTCCTAGAGAAAGATATAAAAAACCAAAATATTCACCTAGTCATGTGTCTCTTCAGTCATTTCTGCTTCACTCCTCTACTAGGCTTGCCAACTTCCAGGTGGGGTCTGGAGATCTCCCAGAATTACAACTGACCTCCAGACGATAGAGAAAAGTCCCCCTGGAGAAAATGGCTGCTTTGGAGGGTGGACTCTATTGAATTATAGCCTGCTGAGATCTCTCTTCAAGCCCCACCCTCTGCAGACTCCATCCAAAAAAATCTCCAGGAATTTACTGACCCTGTCAACTACATTTCTTAAAATGACAGATCACTAAATGATTACAGATGGATATTTCAACCACTGGTGAATCTCATCCATAGCTCAAACACATTTGCGTGCTACCTTTCTCCCAAGGAATTGTGCTGTTTTAGGGCCAAAGCAGTTGTGATGAGTGATCCACATGTATTTATGGATCTGTCTATTTGTTTGCATCTGTTCAGCATCAACAGGATTGCATTTTCCCAGTTTTAGAAAAAGTCATCCTCTAGGCTGACTAGAGCAGTTTCAGTTCTAAAACCTGGGAGTTTCAGTTCTAAAACCAAGGCAGGTTACAAAGCAAACATAGAATGAATACTACAATTAAGTTAAGTTAAGGCAGACTAAAATCACTTAAATATTAGTAATAGTTAGCAAGATAAAATCAGAACCACTGAAGCATATTGTCTCTAGTTCCCATCTCAGCCAGAAGGACACCATAGTTCACAGAACTGAAGGTCACCAAGTAAGTTCAGTAGCATCAACAGGACTGTATTTTTCAAGTCAGAGAAAGTCATCTGTTAGGCTGAATAGAGCAGTTTCTGTTCTAAAACCTGGTGTGGAGGCATGTCTAGACAATCCATCATCCTCAAAAGTCCAGAGCTGCTGAGCTACATATACACTAGTGCATCTGGCCCCAATGATGTCCTGCCAATTTGTAATTATTTGTATCATTAGGGTTCAAGGAGGTTCTTCAGAAGGAGTCTCACCACCCTTTCCATCAGATGTTACGAACAATCCCTTCCTTTGGACTCAACTCTGGCTTGATACTTATAATCCAGTCCACTCTGGCTTGATATTTATAAGCCTGAATGGTCAGAGGTCAAGCATATGAATACACCATTCTTCCAAGCAAATTGCCTATGTCTCTGGTCTGCAACAAATTAAATGCATCCAAGCAACTAGAACTTGATAGTACTCTCTTAATATCTGGATACTGACCTGCAAAACGTGGTGTCTAAGTTATGGTAGTTATGGTAAATACAAATGATTTTATCTATGCAATACCTAGCAAATAAGTCTGCAAAGTCCTTTAATTGATCCAGACTGGCATCATCAAGAGACAGATGCAGAAGCTGCTTTGGGTTAGCCATAGGCCTTGGGTTAGCCATAGCTCTGGCAGAGGCTGTCCTTGAAAAGGCAGCTGCTGTGAAAGCCCTCTCAGCCCCACCCACCTCACAGGGTGTCCATTGTAGGGGGAGAAGATACAGGAGATTGTAAGTTGCTCTGAGTCTCTGATTCAGAGAGGAGGGCAGGGTATAAATCTGCAATTCTTCTTTATCACACATAACAGCTCCACTGGAAGCTTTGCAGAAATGCAAGGTGTCCAGTGAAGTACTGCTCCTTCACAACAACCACAGAAAAAAACCACAGATATCTGTGTCCACTCCCATTTGTAAAGAGTTTTCCTCTCCTTATACTCTAATAATCTAGCAGCATGCATCATAGTTCAAGCTCTGGAGAAAACCAGGGAGTCAAAGTGGGCTCTGTAAGAGAGTAGAGGACTTCTGGGAGAGATTGTGTCAACGACCCAGATCTTCTTTACATCCCAGAGACTGACCAGGAGTTCAACAGGAAAACCAGCATGCAGGGCTGGTGATATCATCAGTGCAGGGGTCAGAAGTTAGCCTTGCCTAGGGTGCTAGGCAGTCTAGGGCCAGCCCTGCCAGCATGATAGAAGCTTTGTGTCAGACATATCCAATGCTAGATACATACACTTGGCAATGGAACTCTTGACAGACCGGAGCTGACACTTTGAGATGGTCCAAGGTGGAGGCTTCTAGAGCTCCAGCAGCTGCCCAACAATTCTGTCTCCTGATGCATGTTTAACAGCTTTTTTGTGATGGAGTTTAGCCTGTGACAATGGCTAAGGTTCCCTTGCTAAAGTCTAGTAGCTGAGCGGGGATTAACCTGGATGTCTTAGCACTCTTGTCTGTGAGACCGCTGCTCCTCAATACGAACCATATTGTTTTCTTGCAACATTTCAGCATCTAAGCTCGTACCACTTTTTCATTCCTCCAACTCCAAACTATTTCCTTAACTCTGCTTGTTCTTATTCCTTGTCATTTCGTCACTGCATGCTGCGCTCTCTTTTACATGAAGTAGAGGAAAAATGTGGATTAAAGTGGTCACAAAGGAGACTAACAGTGAATGCAGTTAGAGTCCAAGCCAATTTCTGTCATGTTTATGGCCTCACTTTAAATCTCTTATTTCCAGCTTTGTAGCCAACGGTGTTACTGGCAATCTGCATTTGTTATTTTAACTGATATTTGTTGTTGGCAATTAAGGAATTTTGCTTGTCTCTCATGCCTACAATTAGTACCTTAAAACTAATTAACACCTACAGTAGGAATCATTGACTTACAGGCCTCTGGGCTATATCTGGTCATCTGGATATTATCAGGCTTCCAGCTGCCAACCAAGGGGCAGAATGATGCTAAAGGATCAAGCAGCTCTGGATATGCAACCCTGCCTTGCCAGTTGCCACTGGGGGAATGGAATTCCCTTCCCCAAGCACCCACTTACCTCCATTGTTCCTGCGGCTAACAGGAGACACATAATGAAAACAAACTGCCATTGAGTGTGGCATGATATAAAAGTAAAAGTAAAGCATCAGTCGTTTCTGACTCGGGTGATGTCGCATCATGATGTTTTCACAGCAGACTTTTTATGGGGTGGTTTGGCATTACCTTCCCCAGCCACCTACATTTTATCCCCAGCAAGCTGGGTACTCATTTTACCGACCTTCGAAGGATGGAAGGCTGAGTCAACCTTGAGCCGGCTACCTGAACCCAGCTTCCATCAGGATTGAACTCAGGTTGTGAGCAGAGCTTGGACTGCAGCTTACCATTCTGTGCCACGGGGCTCCAGTTGTGGCATGGTATGACTTCTGGTAAAAATCCAGACATGACAGTCAGCTTAAGGAATTGCCAGAAACTCTATGGGTTACAGTTTCTGGTGATTCCTAGAGAAGCATAACATCATGTCTGGTTTTTCCCTGGAAGCAACATCACACTGTCACCCAATGGTGGCCCCATGTCCCCACCCCCTCCCAGGCTCCAATCAGTTCCTCATAACATTACAGAAGTCATGAACAAAATGTTTCTATCAGAAATTACATTATCTACAGTTCTGAAATTATACTGCAGCTATACTGGATGGAGCTGTACCATATCATTTTGCTATTTTCATTTAACATCCAGCCTGAAGAAGAATCCTACAGAGTTCTCCCACTATTTGTAATGTTTCATTTGGTCCCAAGCTATTATGCTTTGATTTTTCTATTAAGATGAAGCGCTGCAGCTGCAACATTTTATAAATAGACCAAGTCACCGTTGTGTTTGTTTTTCAGGCCTTTTTCATTGCAAAATCACAAATGGTTCCCCCCCCCCCCCCGCCAAGTCAATTTCTCTGGCAAGTTCAAACTCAATAGACAAGATGGCTAAGTGGCTTAACCGTCCTTGTCCCATAGTAGAACAAGAACACTTGAGCTTGCTCTAAGTTCTTTCAGCTTCTGCCACAATTAGGATTGCCAGCTGAGTCCTGGCAACTAGCGGGAGATATAGTGGGACAGGGGCATGCAAATAGGCATCCTGCTGATGCTGCAATGTCCCTTCCAAACTGGAGTTGGACCATACCCCCATTCCTTCACCCCATCCCAGTCCTTACTTGCTTCCCTGAGCAATTTCCATAGTACATTTAACACTTGTACAGCTGTCAGCCTCCGGGGGGGGGGGGTGGTGGTCTGGATTTCTCCTGAAATTACAAGTGATCTCCAGACTACAGAGATCAATTCCCCTGAAGGAAATGGCAAGTTTGGTGAGTGGATGCTATGGCAGCGTACACTCCTCCTCCTAGCTCCCTCCCCTACTCAAACTGCACTGCCTCCCATTATGATTTCCACTGACCATAGATGACATACAAAACTGCTGAAGCTCCCTGGGACATGTCCACCATACATCCAAGGGAGATGTGAGCACCCCCCCTCCGTTATATCTACCTTGGTAGAGAGCAAATATGCCTATAGTAAAGCAATTAGCAAGTGTCATACAGTAGCTTAACTAGTAGGGCACTGATGTGGGACGCCTGGTCCAAATCAGCAATGGTGGATGCTTCTATATTCTATTTGCTATGTTAGAAAATTGTGTTAAACATGTTTCCTCCAGCAAATACATGAAATGCAGATGACACATAAATAGTCATGAATATGCATCTGTGAAGTGAACACTGTTTACCCCACTGGTATGCATGCATGTTTTTCAGGCATGTGTACATGTCTGTGACATGCACATTTTACATGTAAACTGGATGAAACTGAGCTCGTGTTCACAAGCAATCCCATTCATTTCAATGAAGGCACCAGAGAAATATGCCCAGAGATCTGCATCCTCTGTCAATATTAACACGACAACTGTTAAAGGAAACTCCTGTGTACACGTCATAGCCTACAGAAAGCTGTATGACACAACATTATGTTTACAAAAACATTACCAATAATATGTACTTTCATTCATTACAGTCAGTAAAATGGAACCACAGTTAGATTTAACCATTTTCTAATACAACCCCGCCCCCACCACCATTCTTTAAGAATATTATAGGCCTATGGAAATTCCATTTAAAATCTCAATGTTAACATTTTCAGAATACATGACACTGTACACATGAACTGAAGCAAAAACAGACAGTTCCCTGCCCCAAGGAGTTTGTAGTCTAAATGTGAATAATGTGTATGGGGAGAGTGCAGAGAAAATAACAAAAGGACAATGGCTATAGTCAGGGCTTTTGGGGTAGAAAAAGCCCAGCAGGAACTCATTTGCATATTGCACCAAGCCAGCTGAAACTGCGTTCCTGTGCGTTCCTGCTTAAACAAACAAACAAACAAAAAGCCCTGACTATAGTTGCTGTGATCACAATATTGCAATATACCCTATTTTCAAGAAACACATATAACATAGCCCACAACGTTATTTCAGTCTGTAAGTTGTTTTAAAAAACTGAACTTTTAAAAAAGTGAGCACATTCAGTTTACAAATCTCAAAATTGTTATTTCCAATAATTTCACTTTAAATCAGCAGTATTTTTTAAAAAACCAATCTGATTATAAAAACCTTGAGTGCATACATCAACTTTTTAAAACAAAAACAACTCCTTTTAAAACAATCCTTAAAGAGCATCAGGCATATAGTGATGACAAGTATTGTTAACAGAGCCAGATTTTTTTTTTTTTGCATTCTCTTTTTTAAATTAAACTTTTAAAAATAATATACGTGCCTGCTCAGACCTGCCATCAAGTCTATGAAATCATGCCTGTGTAGGATAGGTGACCAGGCATTTTCTACAGTTCTTCTGCTCATAATGTAAACAAGAGTCTTTCAACAATATTACTCACCGCCCATCAATGGGTTTGATAGGTATGTTGAATGAGACTGGCTCTGCGATTCCTGGGACTTGCTGGCATCCACATTTCCTGCTTCCATGGCCACTACCGCTCTGGACAGCCGGACTACTGTTATTTCACTTCACAGTTGAGATCATGAGAGTTCAAATTCCATCTTGGCTGTTGAAAAACCCAAGTTCCATGAGTCATTTATTAATGAGCTGTGTGTAAGAAGAGCATTTTGAAGAAGACTGGAACTTCAGAGCAGGCCACGGATTCAGAGTATCCCAAACACCTGGGCAATCCCATTTAACAAAACACCTCTTCATTGACTCAGTGGGTGAAAGCAGAAAAAGAAATCAGCACACAAAACAAAGTGAAGGCTGTGGCTGATGTCATATCCTTTCCCAAACCATGTCCAATCAGCAAAGTCTGCCTTCTGCTTTTTTAAGAAGGGAACTTCTCAGTTGCCAAAAAAACAAGACAGAAAGAGCCAGTTTAACTAGCTCAGCAAACTCTGCCTTCAGGGGATTTATAAAAGCAACGGGGGGGGGGGGGAGAGAGAGCGTTTAGTACTGTCTGCTATCCCTTTATCACAAGGTAAAAGTTGCTTTCAGAAATCACCCTCTTTAATATCTTTAATTTCAAAATCTAGTGTGCTGCACACTGTGATTGGTATTTGAAAGGAGCAAGAGGACTGCATGCAGAAAGAGCAAACTGAATTGTTTTTACACAGAAGGGTGGCCACCACATGCTAGCAGAATATTAAAACCACATGTTAAGAAAGCTACATTTTCAACAAGTGCTTTATTTTCTCCATGGCTTGGAAAGTGCAGCATTCAGCAGATTTATATATATAGTTTATCTCAAGCATACTCACAGAGATATATAATAAGAAAAAAGTATTAAACAATGAAAACAATAACAATAATGCTTCTATCAGTCTATTTCTCTTTGGAGAATTACTGTTATCTTTATATTCAATTCGCTGCTGGTTTTCAACAGAACAGAAACTATCTAGTAGCTAACGTGGTCCTTCAAAGGAAAAATAACTGGTAACTCCCCAAATATAATTAATACAAGACAGATATGTAGGATCCGCTTATGACTTTGATGTAAGAACTCACCAAGCAGGAACCTTTTAAAGAAGACTGGGAATTTTCGAGCCTGCTGTAGCTCTAGAGTATCCCAAATACCTAGAAAGGGGAGAAGGAGGAGGGCTCCATGTAGGTCACAGCTGGTCTCCTGGAGAAGAGCATTAGATTCAGAGTGCCAGCTTCAGGTTGGGAAAATCCTGGATATTTGGGGGCAGTGCCTGGGGAGGGACCTCAGCAGATTTAATGTGATAGGGTTGACCCTCCAAAGCAGCCATTTTCTGCAGGGAAACTCATCTCTGTAGTTTGGAAATCAGCTGTAACAGCAGGAACAGGAAGGAAACCCCAATTTAGAGTCTTTTGTCATGATTTGTTTCTGCATGTATTTTTTCTCACACTATTTATTTAAAACTTTTAGCAAATGTATCAAAAACAGCCAACAAGGAACACCAAAAATGACTTTTAACCCATAGCTGATGTGAGGAAAAGGGTGGACAGATGTTAGCTGGGGAGGATAAGAAGTTGTGAGGAACTTGGCACAAAATATTATTCCTGAACCTGTCATGTTTCATTTCTGCCCAAATCTCTAGGATAGCTCAAGTTACATCTTATTATTTTAAAGTCAAATATGGAGAAAGGGATCAGGAAGAATGCTAGGTAAATTCACTCAAATAATCTGTATATGACCATGAAGAATGCTAGATACCTGCTTCTTCTCCTGCAGGAGAAGCCAGTTTGGTGTAGTGGTTTAATGTGCGGACTCTTATCTGGGAGAACCAGGTTTGATTCCCCACTCCTCCACTTGCACATGCTAGCATGGCCTTGGGTCAGCCATAGCTCTGGCAGAGGTTGTCCTTGAAAGGGCAGCTGCTGTGAGAGCCCTCTCCAGCCCCACCCACCTCACAGGGTGTCTGTTGTGGGGGAGGAAGATTGTGAGCCGCTCTGAGACTCTTCGGAGTGGAGGGCGGGATATAAATCCAATATCTTCTTCTTCTTCTTCTGCAGATCAGTGATTTTCAGTTATTTGATCAGTAGTCTTATGGTAGGGTTCTGGTTATGCTCAGCATATCACAAGATGCCATTCACTTGAAAGGACTCTATCCAATTGTACATAGGACAATTGGGAGGGGGGGGGCTGACAGGGCATGTCAACAATTACTAAGAGCATTTTCTCCCCTTCTTTAAATACTGTCCAATTAAAATAACTTCTTTTGCGTCACCTCTAAGAAATATTTCTCAGGAGTCATGATTTACGGTTTTCTTCTTCCTCAGTCTGATCATGATCTTGTGAACCAGCTATCAGAGAAATATTGCACAGGTAAACTAAGAACCGTAATAGTGGTGATGTGCTGTACCAAGGAGTCACTGGGACTGTTATGTCACTTGCATCTCTTCAAGTTGTTAACATATCTCTCAGGCTTAAAAAGGCTTTAAAAAGAGGAAAAACTTGTAGATGGCAATATCAATATCAAGTATAAAACAGCTCACATTATATCAAACCGCAAAAACATTAATCATATTGTAAAGATTAAAGATTAAACATCAAGATCCATCAAGATTTCATATATAGGTACCTTTCCCTCATGTTACAAAAAAGGGGAGAAAAACCCTTTATAGTAAAATTACACTTGAACCAATTGGGATGTCACACATTTACAAGCATCTTTCCTATGACCAGGCACAGTTATAAATAACATAAAATACATGTAAATAAAACACATTTAGGCTAGGAGGCCTTCCACAATACACACCATACAATGTTTTTGTTAAATATTGGGGGGAGGGGCGAGAAGAACAAGTGGTTTAGTTTTATTATTGTGTATTTTTAAAGCAAAATATAATTTAAGGCTATTGACTAAATATATTTAAATTAGGCATGGAAATTTTTGTGAAATATTCTAATTTTGCTTTATTAATTATTTTGCTCTATATTATTTTAAGTATTCTTACATGAATCACTTAATATACTTGGTATACAATATCCTAAAAAGAAGGAAATAGTCTATCTATGGATTTGAGGAGATTATAAACGCCAAGGTTTTACTGAAGTTTAAAGGAGAATTTTAATCAACATAATGTAACTTTGGAAATTGAAAAAGGGGTACAATAAAATGAAATTTGAAGGGAAACAAGAGCAGTTAGATGGATGAGGAAGGGAGGAATTGAGAAGAAGTTTGTTATAGTCACAAAGTGTAGCATCCTCTGGGAGTGATCACACAGGAGATTTGGCCCGACCTAGCCATGCTTGCCCTCCGGATGTAATGTGCAGGATCTCATGTGCACATCTGCCTCCCAAGTCACACCTGTACCTGCCTTGTCTGAGAGTGGGCTGGGACCAGATTAAATAGCTATCGGGAACTTCCCAATAGCAAACCTAGTCTAAAACATATGCAGGGCACATTTCCTGGCTGTCTGAACAGCCAGGCATATGCTGCACCTCTCCCACTTGTGCATGAGCAGTCTGAATGCTCCTTTTGTATGTGGCCTGTGTCCCTCCCAAGAGCAGGGCGGGGGTTGAATGAAAAACTGGCTTTTTCAGAGCCGGGATACTCCCACCGTCAGTTCAACAGCGTGTCTATTTCCTCATGTTAACTACAACTAACTTTGCCCTCAAGTGTCTATAACAGAACACTTGATTTACATGTCAAAATCATTGACACAAAATACTATTATGTAATATATAAATGCTATATAATGCTTTATATTTATTATAACTATAAATATTATTAACACTTTTTACTGAGGATATCATATTTCGGTCACATTATGAGATGACAAGAGTCACTGGGAAAAGGAAATTATTCTAGGAAAAGTTGAAGGCACCAGGAAATGAGGAAGACCCAACAGGGAAACCATAGCCCTCGCTTTGTAAGACCTCAGCAATGCTGTTAACAATAGGACATTTTGGAGGTCATTCATTCATTCATAGGTTGCTGAAAATCAGAAATGACTTGACAGCACTTACACACACACATACACACACAATACTTTTAGAGGAATGAGTCCCTTGTCAGCATAGCCTCTTCCTGTGATCTTTCTTCAGTCCTACTGTATGTTTGCTTGTTTTCCTTATTTTCACAAAATCCCTTCCATTTTTCACCACACCATTTAGTTGTATTCATGGATCAGTACTATTTAATTGAGTACAGTTTAATCCACTTTCAGTATCAGAACATCCCTCAGCCTGAAACATGACCATGTAATTCTTTCCCTCCTCACTTATGTAGCCAGAAGTGATGTAGCTGCACTGTGGATGCCATTTGAGTAACTCCAACCCCTCAGTCTCCAGAAGGCTGCCAGCACCCTACTTCCTCCATTACTGCTCATATCTGGCTTATGTAGCAGTAAGGGCAACACTGGTAGCAGCTCTTTCCTCTTCTTCCCAGTGGCTTCCACTCTTCTCCCACTCATCCATTCATTCATCGTTACATATCACCACCACCTCCACAGCTCACATGACACAGTGGTGGTTTCTGCTCCTCGTTTCTCACATTCCTGCCAAGCAGTGTTGGCTGCTGCTTGGTATGGATGAGACTGGGCCCACAGGGATCCCCCAACCTTGTAGAAACATGTTCCTTCTCCATACATGTCCCCTGTCCTCAGATTTAAATATCTGAGGCTATGATGATAATTCAGTATATTAATAGCATAGCATAGCTATCAATCACATCAATGCTTCCTTTCCTGAATTGATCATGTGCCGTAGAATGGAATATCCTAAATCCTATATGTCTATGACACTTAAGTTGATTCTGACCTTATTTCTGCATTTTGTTCATGTAACTGGGAAAGGAAAGGAAAGGTCCCCTGTGCAAGTACCAGTTGTTTCCGACTCTAGGGTGACGTTGCTCTCACAACGTTTTCACGGCAGACTTTTTACTGGGTGGTTTGCCATTGCCTTCCCCAGTCATCTACACTTCCCCAGTTACATCTACATGTAATTGACAGAGACCTAAAACAGCAGAATTACATGGTTCACCTCATTCCTCCAAAGTCACACTCAGAGGGTATCCATTGGGGATAGGACTTTGACCAGGCATCCACTATACTGTGGGATTCTGCAGGATTTGATCCTGTCTCAAATGCTATTTAATATTTATAAGTACCCTCTAGCAGAGCTCATCAGGTTTGGTGTTGGGTGCCATCAGTATGTGGCTGACACCCAGCTCTTCTTTCTGTTGGATAACAGTCATTTTGGCCCTGACTGGGTGTCTGGATTCCATGGCTGGGTGGTTGAGGCAGAACTGGCTGAAGTTGAATCCAACTAAGACTGAAGTCATGTGGCCAGGGGAAGCTAGGCCAGTTGGTGGTTTGCCCTTGTTTATTCTGGATGGTGTCCAACTTATTCTAATTGACTCCATCAAGAGTTGGGGGGGGTCTGGTTGGATGCCTTGCTTACCTTGGACAAAAAGCTGTCCTCAGTGGCAAAACAGGCTTTTTCCTATCTCCACCAGGCCCATCAGCTGTCCCCCTACTTGTCTGGGTCTGACCTTGCCACAGTGTATCACATTACAATTACCTCCAGACTAGGTTACTGCAGTTTGCTCTACACAAGGTCACCCTTGAAGGCACTTCAGAAATTTCAGGTTGTTTAGAATGTGCTTGCCAGGCTGCTGACCCATTCATCATAGTTTGCACATATCCAGCTCATTTTGTGGCAACTGCATTGGCTTCCATTGGTTTCCGGTTATATTCAAGGTGTTGATATTAACCTTAAAAACCCTAAATCAGGGGTGTTGAATGTGTGACTGTCTCCTGCATCCTTCTCCCGGCCGGTACTATGGCTATATAGAAAACCCTCTATGAGGGGGAAGGAAAAACAGAGTGCACATGTGCACCAGTTAAATGTTCTCCTGCCCTATTCTTGCTTCCTCTACTGGAGCTGCTGCTTTGCCAAGTCTGTTTAGGGAGGAAGTTGGGGGAAGGAAAAAGAGAGCGCACATCTCTGCATCAGGGAAAAGCTCCTCCCTTGCTCTCTTCTTGCTTCCTCTACTGGGGCTGCATCTGCATTGCCAAGCGTGTCTTCCCTCATTTGGAGAAGGAAGGAGGTGGGAGGAAAGAGAGAGCACTCATGCAAGAAAGTGGAGTCCCATGGAACTCTCAAGATCACCAGTTTTATTCCAGGTATAAGCGTTCCTGTTCATGCACACTTCAGGGGAGGGGGGAGAGATTCTTCTGACAGTCCTGCTCTGCTGTTTTCTTTGCATCCTGATCATCCATGCACACACGTTAAAAAAGGAAGGGGGGCAGAAAAGAGATGCATCTGGGATAAGGGGAATCAGGGGAAATTATTTTGGCTTATTCTGAATTAAAAGATTTCTATGGGCATAGCTAGGATTTTATTTTCTTTCAAAAAAGACCCTGTTTAGGAACCACAATGCTTGGATTGGATTCCATGGTTTAATGAATGGAAGTATTTAGAAAATACATTTGTGGTTTCTTTTATTCCAGTTTGACACATGGTCCCTGGACCCTGTCACATGCTGGAACAGAATGGCCCTACAGGGACTCTTGCTTGCAGTGGATTATTTGGGTACAGAAATGGACCCTGTGCCTTCACCCACCTCCCAAACGTTCCCTTGCCTCCCTTGGGATACGTTTGCCATTTATTTCCCTTTTCTCTCGGAGTTATTCTTGCACGCTAAGTCCCCTTGATGCTCCTCGAGCGTCTTCCTTAGAACTGGGTCAGCTGTGTTTAAATCACCCGAGCCCACACATGGAGGTGACCCTTAGTCCAAGTGCTCCTCACTCTGCTCCCTCCCCATCACAGTCTCATTCTCTCCTGTCCCACCCTACTGGCTGCCGTTCTTCACATTAACTCCCCCCCACCCCCCTTTTAAAACTTTTTATTATCATCACTAGCAGTAAGTGGATTTTGTTCTATCTGAAAGCAACACATTATTTCACTTGGAAATAAACCCCTTTCCGACTCTAGCAGATAAGATACCTAACAGCACAGCTTGCAATCTTTATTAGTGGAATGGAGCAAGAGTCCAGTAGCACCTTAATGACTAACAAAATTTGTGGCAGAGTATGAACTTTCATGAGACACTGCTCACTTCTTCAGACTTATGACCATTTATTCTGTGCATCCTCCTGAATCAAACTGAGACCTAGATTGCCATTGTCTCATTGCCAATGATGATATCCCCATGCCTACTACTCTCTGTATATCACACCTAATCCAATCAAGCCTATTACCATTTGGCATCTGAAATCATCTTTATAAAGTTTATATATCTGGTGTCTCATATTACATTTTATGCCACACATGGTCCGACCCAACAAACTGACATTTATGTCAGATCCATCCCTTGTAACTAATGACTCTGACACCTCTGCCCTAAATGGTCTGGGTACATCATATATAAAGGACCACTTTTCTATTATGAACCCCTACACATGGTGTTTTCATTCAGCCACACATGGGCTTTGGGTGGTGCCTGGCCTTTGATTTGCCTGTCTGAGTGCAACAGGAGCCTTTTTCATCATTGCCCCAACCTGGTGGAATGCTTTGTCTGAGGAAACTCATGCCCTGTTGGGACTGTCCGCATGCCACATGTTATGTAAGACAATGTTATTCCACCAGGCATTCTGCTAATGTAATTTTGGTGGAGTCTACCATCAATGCTGTTAATTTTATACCCAAAACATTAGTTTGCTGTGTGTTGTTTTTAACTAGATTTTATTGAAATTATGGTTTTACTATTGTTATTGTATTGTTATGTTGTTACTTGCTCTGGGACCTGTTTTCAGGAAGGGGCAGGATAAAAATTTATAAATTGGCAGTCTACACCCAGCATGCTGCTATTTGCTCTTAGGTGCAGTAATATGTGAAATAAGAGGATATTTAGAGCAGGGGTGTCAAACTGATTTATTATGAGTGCCAGATCTCACATAAATGAGACCCTGTTGGGCCAAGCCATGTCAGGATGGACCATGTGTCTACCTATTTAAGATTAAGTAGCAGAGATATAAACTTTATAAAGGGCAAAGACAAACACAATTAAAGATTATTTTTTATATATAAAAAAGCAAACCTTAAAACATGTTTAAAACATTGGCACTTGTTGGTTTTAAAGGTGCTTTCTTTGCATTTCTCCCATGAGATCCAGGGAACTGGGCAAAGGAAGCTCTGGCTCTTTCTTTTCTTCCCCAGGGGACCAGGAAGGGAGGAGCCTCAGCCAATAGAAGGAAGAGAGGCTTGACTCAGTAACTCTGCTGTGTGATTGACAGAGCCTGGCAAAGCAAGCTCTCCCTTTCTCCCAAGGGAGGAGCCTCAGCCAATGGAGAAAATAGGGATTTTGCTCTGTAGCTCCTGTGCAATTGAGCAAGCCTTGCAAAGCAAGCATGATGTAGAAGGAAGCAAGAGAGAGGGAGAAGGAAACAGATGACAGCCAGTTGCTCGGGGGCCTGATAGGAACCATCTGGGGGCCTGAACTGGCCCCCGGGCTGCATGTTTGACACTCCTGATTTAGAGCATCTGTGAGGCTATTATAGCTGGCTTGGAACAAAGCAACCCAAACAGAATCCAAACTCCTGATATGCACATTCTAACGAAATAACAATGAGTCTCTTGGGTATTAATGTCACCCAGAAACATAGTACTTTTGCCTCGTGAAACCTGAAGTGTCCAGGAGCAGATGAAATCCATCTTGAAATAAGATATATTTTAGTTAATGGGAAAATATGAGATTGTGAAAGTTCTTTTGAGACATGGAGCTGACTGCATAAATTGACAGGCCAGAACAGTTTTGCTCCTGGAAACCAGTAACTTTAGAAACTGAAACGAATTCACTTGATATCAAGGCACCATGTTCTGAAAATATAAAGGTTGTTTTGCTTTTCAGGAGATAAGTTAATGCCACTAATGTAACTGGTGCCTGGAATTGGAATTTCCATATATGGGTAAAGGGTCAGGGGCCTTGTAAGGTAGACCTTCTTTAATACTTGACTTCTACTAGATCTTGAAAAAAAGTGCCCAGTTTCACATAATATAATTATAGAAGAAAAAAATATGAGTAGGTATATGAGAAGAAAGCAGTGAGTTTAAGAAAGGAAACCCTGTTGACCAAGCTCATTTGGCTTGATGGTCTCAAAGCAGCTTCTCATTGCCCTTCTGGGAAGGCTCACAAGGAACCACAGGCATGATTAGTGGCTCATGGTGGAATATGGTTACAGTGCAAGTTGAGCCATGTTCCAAGTGCATCTCAGAAATCCTTAGTCTTCAGTACTATAACATTCATGTCTATTGAATAGAATGTACTTTTAAAAATGTTGACTGCTACAGGACAGTGCTTAGGTAACACAGCTAGGAAAAGGAAAAAAGGTGCAAGCACCAGTCATTTCCGACTCTGGGGTGACGTTGCTTTCACAATGTTTTCACAGCAGACTTTTTACAGCGTGGTTTGCCATTGCCTTCCCCAGTCATCTACACTTTCCCCCAGCAAGTTGGGTACTCATTTCACCAACCTCGGAAGGATGGAAGGCTGAGTCAGCCTCGAACTGGCTACCTGAAAACCCAGCTACCGCTGGGGATCGAACTCAGGTTGTGAGCAGAGCTTAGGACTGCAGTATTGCAGCTTTAACGCTCTGCACCATGGGGCTCTTAGCAACACAGCTAGAGGCTTATGCTAATATTGCACTAACTGCATTTCCAGCTTCACTGATCCTGTATATAGTGTCACATGCAAAAGATAACATCTGTTTTGGTTTAATTACATGTGGTTCAGAATCTGTTTTATTGATATAAAAATGCCATAAGTGCAGTAGAACCAACAGCCTCTAGAAAGGATTTTGTCTAGAAGTCAACATAAATGCATAACTATCACATTTAGCCTTCCAACACAAGTAGTTTTGAACATGTAGTAGAGAGTGGGGATGGGCACAAACAGCCTCATGAACTAAATTTCTTGATGAATTTTGGCTAGTTTGTGGTTTGCGATGTCAAATTCGTGGCAGGTCAGCCAACATGAACTTTCAAGCTGTTCATGGAGATTCATGCCAGTTCATGAGCAGTGACATTTCCAGAGAATCTGTCTCCACTCAAACAAAATATTTACAACTTCAAAGCAACAATTTGGAGGACATGTAGAGAAGGATCCAGGGGAGTTCCACTGCGACTTTTATGTTTCCTACTTGCATAGGTTCTATTCTATGCACTCCTGAACCTCCTGAACCTGTGCCTGTCAACAGGCCTGGTGCTGAAGATGTTGCTCCTCTGCCCCTACCTAATCAAATTTGCGCGCTCGCAGTGCGTACACGCTGATGACGTCATTATGATGTCGCTGCCACACACACCGACTTTGTGAAGGCCGTCCAAGCCTTGGGCAGCCTCCGCATAACGCTCTCCCCCTGCCCACCTTTGCGAAGGCTGTTCGAGCCTCGTTCGCCGACTCCCATGTGCCGGCCCTGCCTGTCAAAATGACCACAGCAGTCTTTTTGACCAAACTCACAGGGGATCTCCAGCTAACTCTCCTCTTCCTTTCCTCCAAGTTTGGCGAGAATTGGACTTATGAGGTCCACGTTATGGCCCTCCCAAAGAAGATGCCCCCAGGGAAAGTACTCTCTGGGGAAATGACAGTCATTTCCCCAGAAAACACTTTCCTGGGGGGCATCTTCTTTGGGAGGGCCATAACTCGGACCCCAAAATCTAATCCTCACCAAACATGGAGGGCAGATAGAGGAGAGTCAACTAGATAGTCCTTGTGAGTTTGGTGTCTCTGGCATGCTGGATGGTGTTCTACCTCATAAACTGAACTGATTCCTGAGGTGCCTGAAAGTTCATGATGGTCTGTGGTTCGCAAATGGGGCATGCCACAAATTGAACCGCATTTTTCCAGTTTATGCCCATCCCTAGTACAGAATAGTGGAAGCCGTTGTTTTAATTTCACTTGATTTAATATTTTAAGAGTAACCCCCCCCACACACACACACACGCTTATTAACCATTCACTTTATCAACCCAATTATAAAACTATCGAAACAGAAGAAATTTTTCAAGTGGCTCAGGCAGGCATAGTTTGTGGACTACATAAAAACATGATCGACCCAAGCACTTTCGGATACACAGACGGCACAGCTGGGCAAGACTAGCAGGGCCTAGAGGAAAAAGAAAAAAGGTAAGTGTGAATACAAGGTTACTCAAACATACCTTACTATCAGTGTGGGAAAATATAATTAATTATGGGTTTCAAATCTAAAATTCATAGAAACGTTTTCTATTAACTATGGTAATTCCTATATATATCCTGGATTTCATCAGAACCAAAGTAATATAATCAAATGTGATTTACCTGGTAACTTAACATGTCTGTGGATTTGAGTTTTTTCTCTTTACACTTCAATGAGTGCCTCTAGAGACCTCAGGTGTTCTCGACAGATTCCAAGATTCAGGCGCACAAAAAAGTCAGGATTCCCTCCCCCCTCCCCAAGCATTAACTTGTCTTACTGACACCAAACAGGCTCAAGATCTCTACAATCCAGTCCTCGATAACTATTTAACAAATCAACTTGAGCCTTACAACTTAAGAGACATGAAAGCTTAGTACCAGGCAAATTTTTATTGAGGCACCTTAATTGTAGAATGCCCTTTCTACAGCAGAGGCATCATCCCTGGCCCCGCCCTTGTCAACTCTGAATCCTCTGTTAGAGGTATCAGTTGATGGGGAGGTTTGTATGAAAATGGATGAAACTGCAAATACTCTGGCCTCGGAGGGCTCATGCCTAGGCTCTCAAGGAGAGCATTGGAGGCAGGTCATGGGAGAGTGAGGACATCACACAACTCTCTAGAAATTTTCCATAGAGCCTGGGAGAATTCATAGAGCATTGCTCAACGTGGTGATGTCAGTTCCAGGTTTCCACTCCGAAATTATGTAGCCTTTTGAGTGACATCTCCTGCCCAGTTTTCCTGTTCTGCTTCATTGAGCACAGATGGGGGATGGGAAGCTTGATCAGAAGTTTGCCTGTTGTAAGCTGGCAACTAGCATCCCTAATCAAAGGACATAACCAGTATTTTGGGAACAATCTAGTTCTTTTAAAATCAGTACAAAATACCCTCTCTAACCTATGTCAGCTAACCATCCTGCTGTTACATTCTGAATCATAAGTTTTCATTCTTTAAAGGCAGCCCCATGTAGAGTATGACTGCATCTACACTATGTTGGATATTGCAACATTTGCAATATCCAACATTTGCAATTGAATATCCAGTCCGATTGCAAGTGATTGCTATAGCTCAACAA
This sequence comes from Heteronotia binoei, assembly GCF_032191835.1. Taxonomy (NCBI): domain Eukaryota; kingdom Metazoa; phylum Chordata; class Lepidosauria; order Squamata; family Gekkonidae; genus Heteronotia; species Heteronotia binoei. Next base: position 70,161,114 of record NC_083225.1, read on the forward strand.
TAGTGCAATATCCATCAATGTATGAATGCAGTTCATATTATGGTAATTAACCTAGAAATCATCAGAATATGGATAACGATAATCAGATCTCATTTCCCTGGCACATTCAACTGAATTTGGTTAAAGGTACTGAATGCCAGAGGAGTCCTAAGTGTCCATTTATTAGCACTGGTCTAATAACACTGTCAAACTGTGAACTTGCTGCTTTAGGGGGCATGCAACCTCATCCAGGATACCTATATTGTCACCCAACAGTACCTCAGTTTTTTCTGGACTGAGCTCTAGTCATTGACCTTAACTGTCTCCAGGCAGTTATTCAGAACCGTTATGATATATGCTACTATACACTCCTCAGAATTGAAATAGTACAGTGGGAAAACAGGGCTTGCAAAACCAAACTGTTTCAGCTTGCACAACATCAAAGATGGGAGAGGGCTGCTGCTCCACTTGGACTGATTGCTGTTGCCATTGAAAATAGTAACATCACCAAGGACCACCAATCGTTATTGTGAAATGCTGAAAAAACTTTTGAAAACCCACCTGTTTTATACTGAAGGATAGCACCACAGAGTTTTTATCTTCAGTGTTTTAATAATGTTGTGTTTACCTGTTTGTACCTATTTTTAGATGCCATTTGGCCTTTTAGCCACCTCGAGTCCGTTTGTGGAGAGGGCAGGATATAAATGTGATGTAATAAATAAATAAATAAAACACGTGGACAAACAAAACAGAAACATCATCCTGAACCATCCCAATTAGTTATCCACTAGGACTCTGGGTCATTACCTTCCCGAAGCAACAATGCCCGTTCAACAGAACTGTTAGGAACAGCAAGATCAAGAGCGCATTTGAATTCAGAATTTCGACATGTCAGACTGGCCCCATAGTCCATTAATAAGTTGACAATTTCCACACTGGATTTTCTAGCAGCTGCATGAAGTGGAGTGTTTAGTTGCTTACCCAGGTTGACACTGGCTCCTTGGAAAGAAGGCGTAGAAATTACTGGTTAGAATTACATGGAAGCAAGACACTGAAAATTTCCTTCTCCTTTTGATTTTCTCTTATAATGTTATTTGTTAAAATTGGACTATCCCTTTAAAGAAAAACTATGTATAAGAGCAGCTCATGTGTTTATAATCATGACTAAAAATGAGACAGAGGAGCAGACAGGGATTACATGCTATGGTGATCTTTTGTACAGCCTGAACAAACAGCATGCCAAATTCATCAGTAATGACTATGGATTCAAGGAGTTGATCATAAGAAACATACTTTAAGCATCTGGCAAGCAGGAATACCAAAACACCAGCTTCTGCTCCTTTAATACCCTACTGACTGGGAGGTGTCCAAGGCTCAACTTCTCATTGGCAATGCAGTGGCAAGAGTAGCTACATTTCCCAACCTTTTATCTCCAGGCAGTTAATAAAGACACAAGAATGTTCTTCAAGGCCAGACAGCATTGCTGAGCCAATAACAAAAGAATATTAGACAGGTTTGGAGAAGAGTACAATTCATAGTCTTTAAAAGACTCTCACTCAGCAGATATAAATCAGTTGGGGAAGTCACTCATGATGTAAATCAACTAGAACCAATGGGTCTCTGCTAATGCAGTCTATTAAGTTATCTAAGGGAGACACTCCTCTGGGTTCTTCCATCTCATCCACCCACTCAGCCTAACTTCAAATTGATCTTCAGTAAATCTTTCTTCTCACATAATATAATTATAGTATTAAGAGTAGACGAACAGCAGGTGATCACTTAATATTGCTTAATATGAGTGTTATAGCTATGGATCAGAAATTTCTAGGTTAAAAGTTTGCCTCTGCCATAAATTCACAAGGCAGACTCAGGCAATCTACTTTCCAGTTTCAGCCTCACATCTGCAATGTGAAGATAACATAACATCCCTTATTACATGGAAGAACAGGAACACATGAATATACATGAAATGCTTGAATACAGTAATGAGGTGCATAAATACTATTTTTCCAGTTTTCTATTCCACCGGCCATGGTATGGATCCTATGACTCTTTTCTGTGAACAGTGGAAGAGTTAAGCTCTGCAGTTAGCAGAACAGAGTTGTAGATTGCAACCCTGTGTTTATGTTGTAGCTTCCTAATGCTGCCAAATATCTCACTTTGAATGTGGAAATATACCTAGAAAATGGAGTCTTTCCCATAGGGCATCTGTATGTTGAAAGTGAGAAGGCAGACATATAAATAGCCCATTCATGCTTTTGTGTACATCAGATTCTCTTTAAAACTAATGCCTTATTTTGGAGGGAACGGGAGTTGAGACTGATGCAACTGAAAGTCATGACTAAATTGTTAATGAAGTCTGTGTATACTGTTTGAATTGTGATTGGGCCATTTACTCATGCACATCATACCTTTATATTTTGGGCCCTAAGCAATGACGTACATAGGGACAGGGAGTCAGAGATTGCTCTGGGTTTGTTAATATATGCCTGGTAGCAATGTGGAAGGGACCAGATTGGATTGAAAGTCCATGCCAGAGAGAGTTTTTCCATTCTGCTAAATAAAATTCATGTTCTTCCCTACCCTCAAACACACACATAAGAATACCTAGTTCTAAGAGCTTCTTTACACACTCTGTCCTTTGATTCACACAGGCCACATAAAGAGAAGTTCCAAACCGTGGGTCTTCGTGATCTACATCCACACCATTGACTAAAAGAATTTCCATACACTCCCTGTGACCTAAATGAACACAGTGTAGTTAAGAGAGAACCTCATTGAGTGGCGCTATAACAGACACAGTGATTATATAAATCTTCCACAGTCAAACGATTCTAAACATATTAATACATGTTTATAGTATGCCAGAAACTGAGAGCATGACCTATAGGCACATCTAATAACATCTGTGCTAAATGAAACACATTTAGCATCCTCAAGCAAGCAAGATATGCTGTGCTCTTTACAAGAGGGCAGAAAATAGGCAAAGGATCACTCCGTTATCATCAGGACATGATTAGCAGGCCTATGATACAGCAATTTTTATAAAGATAAACCAGTCTGGATCCAGTCAGTGCCTGGATGCAAGGCCATCTGGGAAGAGTGCATGAAATATGTATAAAAGGGAGACCACCAAAGAAGTCCAGGTTTGCTACATGGGGGCAGGCTATGGCAAACCACCTCTGTCTGTCTCTTGGCTTGAAAATCCTATTGGGATGCCATAAATTGGCTGTGACTTGATGGCCCTTTCACCACAATAATAAGCAAGCAAGCTGAGGGCAGAGTCTAGCTAAATGCTTATCAGTGTTGATAAGGAATCTCTCAAATTTTAAATTCCATAATTACAGCGTATTGTGTTATGCCATGTCTGAAGTCCAAAGTAGATGCAAAGTAGTAGGGAGGGACGGTGGCTCAGTGGTAGAGCATCTGCTTGGTAAGCAGAAGGTCCCAGGTTCAATCCCCGGCATCTCCAAAAAAGGGTCCAGGCAAATAGGTGTGAAAAACCTCAGCTTGAGATCTTGGAGAGCCGCTGCCAGTCTGAGAAGACAATACTGACTTTGATGGACCGAGGGTCTGATTCAGTATAAGGCAGCTTCGTATGTTCACATATATGCAAGGCACAATCAGCTTTCTCCCAATATTTTTAAAACCTAAAGTAATTTTGGAAATTTGTTAGATTAAATGGAGGAAAAGCATTAGAGAAGGCCTACTTAGCCCTATCTTCTCCAGCTATTCTGTTTGAAATCATCCCTCAAACTGCCAGAAAAGAGGGCCACACACACAGAACTGCCTTTGGAAGCCAGAAAAGAGGGCCACGCTGATGCAAAATCAATAAAGTGGATGAGGGGGAAAGATGGTGCAGTGGCGAAAAAATTAATTTACTCAAAGGTCCCTTTGTCAAAGGAAACTACCCTCCTCCACAGCACCCTAACACCCCAGGATGCTTTGCTGGTTTTTCTCTTCTCTTGGTCAGTGATAGTGATTTGAAAGAGGAAGAATAATGAGGGTTCTGAGTCCCCCCCCCCCATCAGTGGCAAATCTAAGCACACATAGGTTATGTTTGACAAGCTCTGCACAGAATATCCAAGGTCCTTGTTTACAGCTAGAATGGTCCAACACAATTACCATTACCTCTCTTTACAGCTTCATGAATTGGGGAAGCAAAATGATTCTCCAGGTGTGGCCTGGCTCCAAATTCAAGCAACATGTTGACACAAGCTGCACTGCCACTGCAGCAAGCATTAAATAAAGGCGTGACCCCATCTACCGTGGCTGCATTGACCTGAAACATTGGAAGGAGGAGACAAAATGGAAGAAAAATAGATGCCTCTGAGTGATTTCAACACTTTGCATCATAGACTTGAGAACTACACTTTATACAATGATATGATTATCCTAGAAATACTATTTTGCATCAATATATCACAATACAACTGTCAGAAAAGGAGGTATTCTTTGTTCAATAAGATAGCCCTTTTTGTTCTTGCTTTATATTGGGCAACACAGCAGGGCTGGTCCTGAGTAAAGAGGGAGCTGCCTGAGTGGCAGGGAGAGTACACTGGGTCTTCCCCAGTCAAACCTTTGAAAGTGTGGTGGAAGCCAGCCAAGCCCCTTGCTTTTTTTAGCGCTGAAGGCAGCAGGAGAGAAGAGGAGGGTATATGGATCCCTAGAAGGGGTGTCCTGCCTCTTCCTGTGACAGACACTATTACAATCATTTGACAGACACTATTACACCACTCCCCAGATAACATAAGGGGCAGCATCCGAAACATAGTGCATGCTGTAATACTCACGCGAGCACCATTCTCCAGTAAGACCTTTGCACAGGCAACATGGCCTCCCAGGCATGCCTCATGGAGAGCAGAAATGCGGTCAATTGTAACAATGTTCACATTGAATCCCTAGAACTCAGAACAAACATATAGCAGAAGGAAATAAAAAGTAATAAGAAAAATAATAATATTTCTACTTGGTTTTTTTTTACAAGGTATTCTGTACAATGGTCAGAAACATACTTTGCATTTTGGCAAGAATTCTTTTGAATAAGAAATTATTATTCTGGAGCATGTATAGTTTTAATAATCCTAAGGCCCATATCTTTGTCCAATGGATTGACTTGATTCAAAAGAGTTATACTGTGTTGGAATCCAGCAAAGTTAATGCACAATACTGTACAGTACAGTACTGCTCCAAGGTATGAGGCCAGAATACTAATTAATAGCCAGTCAACAAGGAACAGTATAGCTTACAGCATGCTAACACCAGGGTTTTTTTGATAGAAAAAGCCCAGCAGGAACTCATTTCCATATTAGGCCACACACCCTGACATCACCATTGTTTCACATAGGGCTTTTTTGTAGAAAAAGCCCAGCAGTAACTCATTTGCATATTAGGCCACACCTTCTGATGCCAAGCCAGCCGAAACTGCGTTCCTGTGAGTTCCTGCTCAAAAAAAGCCCTGACAAAGACCTTAGGGTTGCCAATCCCCAGGTGGGGGCAGGGGATCCCCCGGTTTGGAGATTCTCCCCCTGCTTCAGGGTCATCGGAAAGCGGGAATGGGGGGGGGGAGGAAATGTCTTCTGGGCATTCCGTTATTCCCTATGGAGAATGATTCCCATAGGGTATAATGGAGAAGTGATCCACAGGTATCTGGGGCTCGGGAGCACTGTTTTTGAGGTAGAGACACCAAATTTGTAGCATAGCACCTGATGCCTATCCTCAAAACACCCTCCAAGTTTCAAAAAAATTAGACCAGAGAGTCCAATTCTATGAGCCCCCCAAAAGGTGCCCCTATCCTTCATTATGTCTAATGGAGGGAAGGCATTTATAAGGTTTGTCCCTTTAAATGTGATGAACACAATTTCTTTTGGAGTTCAGTTGTGCTTGTCACAACCGTGCTCCTAACTCCACCCCCAATGTTTCCTGGCTCCACCCCCAAAGTCCCGAGATATTTCTTGAATTGGACCTGGCAACCCTATAAGACCCTGAGTGAATGGGTAGCACTCAGGTTAACTGTGAATTTATAATTATTTTTGTATAATTATAATTGTGTGCCTTGTTCCTCCTATCTTACACAGAGAATCACAGTTTAAAAACTAATTCCAGGTATGATCACAATTACTGTCCCCTGGATCCTAAACTGGGGTTTAATCCAGGCTGTGTTTCACATAACACAGTAAAACACCAAACATATGCCTATCATTTATTTTTAAACACATGACAGATTAGTCATACAAGGGAAAGATATTGAATACCAGAATAAATGAAGAACCTTTCTAGCAGCCAAGGCAATAAGAGAAAGAAAAGGATAGAATGTTGAATCAAAACTGCTGCTGCTGTCACACATGCTAAATAATGCAGTTTCAGTCCACTTCAGAAACTGTTTGAAAGTGGATTTTGCTATTTCACACCACAAAGTCCAGTTGGAAGGTGCCTTGAAAGTGGATTGAAAATCCATTATTTAGTGTGTGTGATGGGATTGCACATATATTACTAGCAACTTGTATAAAAGTTCTCATAATATCTATAGCTTTTCAGTATAAAACATTGGCAAATATCCAGCAACAACACTAATCAAAGGATTTGACAAGAATTTGAGAAACTATTTATAAAAGATACAGTCTTTAAAATCCCTTGTATTTAACCTCACAAGAGGGCAGTATTGGTTTCTTGTGAAATTAGATTTTCTTCAGGAAAATGGAAAGTTCTTGATACCACTTTCTTCCTATCTTTTTTTCTCTAATTTGCCTTGGTAAAAAAATTATGTCAATTAAAATGATGGCACTATTTTGCCTTTTAATTTCTAAACAATAACATTAATAGTCCTCATTCAATCTAATGGTTTACCTCTTTTATGTAGAGGCTAATTCACTTTTAGCATGAACACAAGAGCCGCCTCACCATGGCTTCTTTTTCCACTGCTCCAGAAACAAGTGCACAAAGCATCCTCATGAACAGAGCAGATGACTTGCCTCATTGCGCACAAGTATTATCAGGCAGCAGAGCAATATTTGCATGAGATTGGACTGCAGTTAGTCCCTGCCCTTGAGTTTCCATCAAGCATGTGTAAGAAGGAGCTATTCTGGCAGGCTTTTGGGCGAGGCAGCAGATATTAATTGACCCCTCCTGTTTTTCAGCCGCTATGTCTTTCTACCAATATTTTGTCATCAACTATTACATTGATTATAACAAATTAAGACCAGGGACACCAAGAAAACAGCATGGTACAGTTTGGATGCCATCTTTTTTGAGTAATTGATTTTATAGTTTTTAAATTGTTTATATCCTACTATCCAGTGTACTTCGCCCTGAGCCCATTCATGGGAAGGGCAAGATAAAGTCTAAATAAATAAATAATCAAAGCAATGTGGGAAGAACCAAATGTGGATGAACCAAACCTACAAATCTTATACTGGAAGACAAAACATATTTAAACGTATGATGAGCATGTTGCTTGAAGTCACCATAGGGTAAAATTTCTGAATGCACATTTGCAAGGTTGTTTCTTCTCCCCCACCCCGGCATACCTCTCCTCTCTATATGTTGTGATATTTGTTGCTAACACTCTTAAAGGACAAAAGGACAGTGGTAGGATTGCCAGCCTCCAGGTGGGTGGGGAAAGAACAAAGAAACCTGTAACTTACTGTGATCAATTAATTATAAATACCACTGCAATCGGACCAGCCAGACTAGTCAAGTGGTCCGATTGCAGTGGTATTTATAATTAATTGATCACAGTAAGTTACAGGTTTGTTTGTCCAGCCTCCAGGTGAGGCCTGGAGATCTCCTAGAATTACAACTGACCTCCAGGCAACAGAAATCAGTTCTCCTGGAGGAAATGGCTGCATTGGAGGGTAGTCTCTATGACATTATAACCTGGCTGAGGTTATGCCCCAAAACCTTTAAGAATTTTCCAGGCTGCAACTGACAACTCTATCTTGTCTTCTGTATGCAAAGCAGTCCTAACCAGTTCATAATCAGAAAGGAAAAGCCCATCTTCCCTAGACATTGTGTGCTGATGAACTGTTCTTTCTGTCTTTGGAAGTCCTTCCTAATATTTAGCTTAAACTCACTTTGCTTCAGTTTAAATGCTTAATGACACCCCTTTGGTAGATGGGACAAACAATTGCTCATTCTCTTTTGAAGGACTTTTAAAAATGTGTGTAGCTTAGGTTTAGACTAAACATATCCAATTCCTTTGGTGCAGATGCCTTCCTAACAAGGAGAGAGAGATCTAGACCATTCTGCTTGCCCAGCCCTTCCACAGACCTAAGCTCCACATGATGGTGAATACTTGAGTGCAAAGGCTCAACAGCATGATTAGTGTTCTCTATTTTTTCCTGGTGTGCAATTCACATGATTACATGTGCATACAAGTCAACATTTGGAGGTTGGGCATACAAAAACAGGACTTGCTGCCAGAACTGAGATTCCTCTCCCATTCCATATATACAACAAATATCTGCATAGCACTAACAAGAATGGCCTTCTGGATACACTTATGTTCATTGCTCTCCATTGGACCTGTTTATCCACATGTATAGTAATAACTTCTTTGGACAGCTCTGGCAGGGATCCCACACTGTAGTTGTCTGAACTGACCCTCAATTTACCCTTCTTGACAAAGTACTGGTAAGCTGCTGCCCAGTTAATTTTGTTATTTGCACGCTTCATTTTTGCATTTGTTTTGTTCTTATACACTAATCTGTTAAGTCACTCACAGAAAATGCTTCATTTAGAAAATACGTTGTGCTGCAAAGCTTTGAATCTCTTTGCTTGGGATTTCTTACCTGGGCTATCAATGTTTTCAGAGACAGGAGGCGTCCTTGAAATGCAGCTTCATGAAGAGGAGACCTATCTGCCCATGAGCCTAAAAATAAGGTAACATCCACTGAAAGACAAATCTAAAGACATAGAAATTGAAACACCGTAAAGCCTTTTCTGCTTGAGAGAACATTCTTTTTGACAGTTCTAAGGACATGCAGCCTCCTCCACCTCTAACATCAAGGATCACTTGTGATGTCATCTCATGTCTGTTTTCCTAATCCTGCCAACAGCAGTCAATGGGATGGAACAGAGGTGGAGAAATAACTGCATGTGATAACTATCGTATTGTATAAGTGACCCTACAATTTATGGAGGAGTAACTCTAAGCACAGCTGTCATTTTCAGAGACAGTTCCATGTCACACTTAAACAGGTCTAGTGATCACAACATTCACCAAGAAGCTTCTTTCCACATAAAAGGTTTTTAAAAAACCCATAAGTCAGAATTCTAATATTCTAGTTCCTAAATGTGATATATGCATGAGTTATACATTAACGTTGTGCTGCAAAGCTTTGAATCTCTTTGCTTGGGATTTCTTACCTGGGCTATCAATGTTTTCAGAGACAGGAGGCGTCCTTGAAATGCAGCTTCATGAAGAGGAGATTTTAATATCTGTATACCTATTATATTGTATTGTATACCTATGTATGTTGTTAGCTGCCCTGAGCATGCTTCAGCGGGGAGGGCGGGATACAAATAAAATTTTATTATTATTATTTATTATTAACATATTTAGGATTGCCAGACCCAGGTTAAGAAAATCATGGAGAATTAGGGGAGGAGCCAGGGGACAAACCAACAGAGGGTACAAACCTCAGCAGGGTACAAACCAACAGAGTCCACCCTCCAAAAAAAGCTATTTTCTCCAGCAGAACTTGCCTCTGTCATCTGGAGATCAATTGTAATTCCAGAAGATCTCTATGCTCCTCAAAGATCTCTAAGATTTTTAAATGCTTAACATTTGAGACAGATATTCAAGAATGAGAGCCCTGGCAGAATCTGTCCAAGTGTCCATCTAGTCATGCATGGTGTTCGCATGTCTAGGTAAGAAGTCTACTGAAAGCTCACAAATGAGGTGAAGACGCAATTGTCTCCTGTTATTTTCCCCAGCATCTAGGCATAGCATCTCTAACAATGAACCACAAGCTGCAGGAAAAACTGTCTCATGAAAGGACACTGGTAACAAACAGAGCTTCCATTCTTTTGGTTCCAGTCCAGGATCAATAAGGAAATCGAGAAACAGTGTATAGTAAAATATTAAAATCAATGCCCTTTTGGGGAAAAGAAAGCAGCATAATATAACCTGTCTGATCTCATCAGATCGCAGAGCTAAACAGGGTCAGTACTTGAATGGAAGGCCACTAACGAAGACTTTGCAGAGGAAGGCAATGGCAAACCACCTTTGCTTCTCACTTGCCTTGAAAGGCCCTTGCTGGGGTTGCTGTAAGTCAGTTGTAAATTAACAGCACTTTACAGACACACCCTTTCTATTGTAACACAGATACGAAACTAATAATAAGACCTGTTGCTTAAAGTAGCTGAGATTTGAATTAGACTGCTCAAATACTTGTGCTCTTAAACTCAAATAATAAAGATGGCTTACTTTGCCATGACTTTGTAACCTAGACATTAAGTATAACTGATCTTCAACATGTTGCTCCGAGAACACATTTGCAATCTATAAGCAGCTGTACATGCCCATTTTTAAAATTAGAAACATGCAGTTCACTGCACAAACACACCTATGTAGTTTCATGCTAGCTAGAAAAACATACCTCCCTGAAGTGTATGGCAAATGTAGTTCCCATAAGGGGCCTCTCTTAACTCTCCAGTTATTAAAGGCATCCCCGAGAGATGAGATTTATTGAAAGTTATAGAAATAAATCCACCAGCTTTAACTCCTTTAAATGGCATTACTTCAAAGCTTAACTGTGACACTGTGTCTGCAATCTAACTGAGAGCAGAGGTGAAGTGGTCATGACTGTTTTGAAAGATGATACTAATGGACAGAATTACAGGAGGCAACTTGTTAGAGAGAAAAACTCCAACATATACAAGACTAAAGCCATGAACAGCTTTAATTTAAAATTTATGTTTTTAAATGACATAGGAAAGGTTTTGGTGAGAAACTGTTGTGACTGAACAGAACAACACACTGCCTTCTTACACTGCTGGCAGGAGGAACTAGCCTAGGGTTGACAACTCATCAGGAAATTCCTGGAGATTTGGGTGGTGGAGCTGGGGGTGGGGGGAGCTTTTGGGAGGAGAGGGACCTTACAGGGGTATAATGCTATAGAGTCTACCCTACAAAGCAGCCATTTTCTCCAGTGGACTGATTTCCAGTGTCTGGAGATCAGGTGTAATTCCAGGGGATCACCAGGCTGCACCTGGAGGTTGACAACCTTAGCTTTCAAAGAGCCTGCATTTGGATGACTTGTCCTGCTCACATTTTGAAGCATTTGTATTAACTCTAGTAAGTCCACACACTGACACCTTGTGTACAAATACCCTTCTAATAAGAACCAGCAGGGCTTTTTTTGTAGAAAAAGTCCAGCAGGAACTTATTTGCATATTAGGCCAGACCCTCTGACATCACCATTGTTTCACATAGGGCTTTTTGTAGAAAAAGCTCGACAGGACCTCACTTGCATATTAGGCTACACTCCCCTGGCACTAAGCCAGCTGGAACTGCATTCCTGTGCATTCCTGCTCAAAAAAAGCTCTGAGTACTAGGAAATTTCTAAATATCCTTTTAAACATTTCATCTTAATGGAAAAGAAAAGCAGTTCTGGCAAAATGAATTATTTAAATAATATCTTATTTACATTTTTACTTTTTGAGATTTACAGAGTTGCTATTTCGCACGTATGTTTTAAGCCTACAAAGGTGTGGCCTAGTGGTTAAAGTGCTTGACTAGGAGTTGGTGACTTGGGATAAAAATGCACTTTAATAAAGTACTAGGTAAAGAAGAATATTGTTGAGGTGCAATTAAATAAGTCAATCTGTATTGAACTTTCCATTCTGGCAACCTCTGTTAAGTTTCCTGTCAGGCAATTTTGCTATAACTAGGTATCACCTCACCCCCCCCCCCACCCCTTCCCAAGACACCAATCCTGAAGGTCATCAAAGCCCACCCCTCTGACCCCTACATGCGTTAACTCTCATTAAGAGAAGAGCAATGAAGGTATGCCAAGCCAAGCCACAATAGATGACTCACAGGTCTTTTGAGAATATGCATACGCTCCAGCACACACTATTAGCTGCAAGACCATCATCAGCATTTTCATTCTGCACTACTGCAAGGAAATAATTTTTTTCTAACCATTTCACTGAAAAAAGCACAAGATGTGTCAGAATTATACATTGTCTTTAATCAGGGTTTGTCTGTTGTTGTTGTTTACCTGGGGCTATTCCATAGATTTCTTCTGCTATCCTGGCAGCCTCTTTCCTGTTCCCTTTCACAATATAGAAATGAGTCAATAAAGCCAAAGAGATTTTAATTAAGAGTTTGAAACAAAACAAAGTAAAGATTGCAAAATAAATGTTATTGAAAGCATAGAGTATCGTACTGCCCTCCATTTTGTAGAATTTCACAGGGCTACTAAGTTTCACTTCTCTGTTATTAGTATCATATGACAGCTATTTTAAACCTTCCAGCAGTGCATACTCCTCAGTTGCCAAAAATAAATCCCGGTTATTTATTTATTACAGGCAAGATATTAAATAACAATGCTTCGTATTAAAAGTGCTGTAAGTTTGTCTTGGTTAAATTGCACTGTTCCCTAAAATGTATCCAAAAATGAAAGAATATGGCTTTGCATTTGTAAAGGATACCAAGAAGGCAAAGGTCAAATCTTCAGCAATTTCTCAACTCTGAGAACATTAAAAATATGCATCTTTCTAAATAGCATATGATACTAATCTCAAATACATATTTCCTAGTTTCTTAATGTTCTAGTTTGTTTGACTTCAGGGTGAAACAGGATATTGAGTTTTTTTTAGAAGTTGCGAGTAATTTCAGTGTGAGTTTGCAGACACATACATACACAGCATTCACCAACAGGTATGCGATGGGAGGGAGCAGCTGCATTAAGAGTCTTGCCACCACACTTAGGGGGAAACCACACCTTTGTCCATGGAATAAGGAGAGACAACACCATAAACTGGTATAATCAAAGGGCCAACTTTATTTTCATTGCTCAAAAGGGAACAGCAGCAGACATGCAGAAGAGTTAGGCCTCCTTTGTTTTCTACATTGCTGATCTTATGAGCGAGGCCACACTGGCTCTAAGTCCTGAGGCATCATGTGAGTATGGCTGATACTCCTTGCCAAACCTTCTTTAGTTCTTCCAGGAAGTGTGCCATGTCCTATCTCCTAGCCACAAGTTCTGTTGTTCATGGATAATGGTAACTCTCCAGGGTTGCCGGGTCTATGTACCTGGCTGTGGGGGGGGGGGGGGGGAGTCTTCTAGGACTGGGAAGGGCGGGCGCAACATCACTGCACACAACATTGTCAGTGTGATGACATCACACAGAAGTGACATCATCATGCCAGGCATGTCATGCGGCCAGTGCCAGATTAAACCCTGTGGAGGGCCCTAGGCAGTCAAAATCTCAGGGGGGCCCTGGCAAATTGTTTTTGATTTTACCAACCAAAAATTGTAATAAACCAATTTTATTACACAAAATAAACATTAACAACCAGGGAAAACAGGAGGGGGAAGCCTCCCAGGGGCCCCTAAAGGTGTGGGGGCCCATAGGCCAGTGCCTACTCTGCCTATTTGTTAATCCAACCCTGCATGCGGCAACATTACAATTTTGGTCCCTTTTGTCTAAACCATAACACTATCATTACCATAGAGTTTTGGCAAAAATGCTAGAGTGTCATTGTGCAAAGTGTCTGCATGATGTCACTGCATCAACGATGTTGACATGGGAGGGAGCTTTGGGTTGGGGCTTTCCCCACTGGTCAGCAACAGATTGGAGCCCCTGAAACTGTGGGAACCCCTGCCCTGACTGGAGGGTCTGGCAACCCTAAGGCAACCAGTTTGTGCCTAATCTGAAACAGAGGAAGGTAGGGCACCTCCTCCATTTGCTGTGGCCAAAGAGAATGGGCCAGTTGAATGCTGGCCCATATACGTCCTTTCCTTGGGCCCATATATGCCCTTCCCAGCCTCAAGCACAGTGTTAGTTTTGGTGACTCTCCCTTGCCACCAGCCACAGTCAAACTCCCTTGTCCTCCTTCCCATTTCATTTGAAGGGGAATGGAGCCAGAAGGGGAAGGAGATAGAGAAGCTTAATTTTGTTAATAGGAATGTATTGTGCCTTTTAGTTTGAATTGTTTAGACCAGTTCAGCCACTGTAGTTTTGGGACCATGGATGCAGTGGGTGGAGTTCCTGCTCTCTGTTGTAACTTGTTTGTTGTTTGAGAAAATTAATTATGCTTCAGACCTGCCAAGCCTCATCCTTACCACTACCAGACATAACAAACAACAATCTCTCTTAACATGTGGTGTGTGCATAGCAAGCCCACACAAGCCATCTGGTCTGAAAGATTCCCCTTATCCCATGTTTGGTGTCTAGCATTTTGATCTAAAACTTGGGATACAAGCATATTCAGCTTGTATCATAATCAGCCAGTATCATAATGCCCCTGTATAAATCGATGGTGCGGTCTTATTTGGAATACTGTGTACAATTCTGGTCACCGCACCTCAAAAAGGATATTATAGCATTGGAAAAAGTCCAGAAAAGGGCAACTAGAATGATTAAAAGTTTGGAACACTTTCCCTATGAAGAAAGGTTAAAACGCTTGGGGCTCTTTAGCTTGGAGAAACGTCGACTGCGGGGTAACATGATAGAGGTTTACAAGATTATACATGGGATGGAGAAAGTAGAGAAGAAGTCCTTTTCTCCCTTTCTCACAATGCAAGAACTCGTGGGCATTCAATGAAATTGCTGAGCAGTCAGGTTATAATGGGTAAAAGGAAGTACTTCTTCACCCAAAGGGTGATTAACATGTGGAATTCACTGCCACAGGAGGTGGTGGCAGCTACAAGCATAGCCAGCTTCAAGAGGGGATTGGATAAAAATATGGAGCAGAGGTCCATCAGTGGCTATTAGCTGCAGTATATATATATGTGTGTGTGTGTGTGTGTATGCACACACACATATATTGGCCACTGTGGGACACAGAGTGTTGGACTGGATGGGCCATTGGCCTGATCCAACATGGCTTCTCTTATGTTCTTATGTTCATAGTCACAGATTCAGATTCAGTCTCATGCATTGGAGGTTGTCTTTGTCAAAGATTTAGGGAAGATGTGACATTGGCAAGAGTTATCTAGGGAAGAAAAATGCATACATTTTTTCAATTAGACAGACTATCCAGCCAACAAATGAGGGCGAGCTTCTGCCTTCCTTCTCGCTCCAGTTTTGCTACAAAAACAGCCCAGAGGGAGAGAGGTCTGTTTTCACCACTATTCTCAGTCATTTGGTCCACAGTGGGACAGTCATAGGATTGCCAAATCCAACTCAAGAAATATCTGGGGACTTTGAGGGTGGAGCCAGGAGACTTTGGGGTGGAGCCAGGAGACATTAGGGGTGGAGCCGAGATCAAGGCTATGACAAGCATAATTGAACTCCAAAAGGAGTTCTGGCCATCACATTTAAAGGGACGGCACACCTTTTCAATTCCTTCCTTCCATAGGAAATAATGAAGGATAGGGGCACCTTCTTTTGGGGCTCATAGAATTGGACCCCCTGGTCCAATCTTTTTGAAACTTGGGGGGTATTTTAGGGAGAGGCACTAGATGCTATATGGAAAATTTGGTTACCCCAAAAAACAGCCCCCCCAGAGCCCCAGATACCCGCAGATCAATTCTCCATGATTTTCTATGGGAATAAATCTCCATAGGGAATAATAGAGTTCCCAGCAGACATTTCCCTCCCCTCCCCCTGCTTTCTGACGACCCTGAAGCGGGGGGAGGGTCTCCAAACCGGGGGATCCCCTGCCCCCACCTGGGGATTGGCAACCTTAGACATTCAGACCCACAGCAGCCATTTTGACTGGCAAATATGACATGGGGGTGGGGGGCAGCTGAAGCCCATTCCTGCATCACACTGCAGTTAATAATAATAATAATAATAATAAATTTTATTTCTACCCCGCCCTCCCCGCAAAGCGGCTCAGGGCGGCTAACAGTAAGTAATATATTAACATAAATAGTAAAACATTAGATTAGCAATTAAAATTACACATATAAAAACCCGTTAATTCAGTTAAAATACTTAATTTACAATTACATTATATATATATCTGGCAGTAATAGCTGTTCTAGCGCTGATTCTGCCAGTTTAAATGGTGTTAAAGATGGCGGTTCTTCGTTCATTGCAACTCAGCAGTCCGTATCATTATAGGCGTATCTAAAAAGGGCAGTCTTGCAGGCCCTGCGGAACTGGTCGAGGTTCCGCAGGGCCCGCACCTCCTCCGGGAGCTGGTTCCACAGTGCAGGTGCCGCAACTGAAAAGGCTCGCACCCTGGTGCTTTGGAGCCTGGCCTCTCTCGGCCCAGGGATGGTCATTTTGTTTTTACTTGCTGACCTCAGTGCCCTCTGGGGTTCATACGGGGAGAGACGGTCCCTTAGGTAGGCAGGTCCTCGGCCATATAGGGCTTTAAAGGTAATAACCAACACTTTGTACTGGACTCGGTAG
This sequence comes from Heteronotia binoei, assembly GCF_032191835.1. Taxonomy (NCBI): domain Eukaryota; kingdom Metazoa; phylum Chordata; class Lepidosauria; order Squamata; family Gekkonidae; genus Heteronotia; species Heteronotia binoei. Next base: position 70,177,632 of record NC_083225.1, read on the forward strand.
ATAACTGGCAGCCAGTGCAGTCCGCGCAGCCCCGGCTGTATGTGCTCCCATTTCGGGAGCCCCAGTAACAGCCTGGCCGCCGCATTCTGCACCAGCTGCAGCTTCCGAGTCCGGCACAGAGGTAGCCCCAAGTAGAGGGCATTACAGTAGTCCAATCTTGAGGTGACCGTTGCATGGATCACTGTTGCGAGGTCGCGGCGTTCCAGGAAGGGGGCCAACTGCCTTGCCCGCTTCAGATGAAAGAATGCTGACTTGGCAGTGGCTGCTATCTGGGCCTCCATTGATAATGAAGGCTCCAGTAAAACACCCAAACTCTTTACCTGGCGCACTGGTTCCAATAGTGTGCCGTCGAAGGTTGGGAGAGCTATTTCCCCTCCCTGGGCGCCGCGACCCACGCAAAGGACCTCTGTCTTCGCTGGGTTCAACTTCAACCCACTCAATCTAAGCCACGCCGCTACAGCCTGCAAGGCCCGATCCAGGTTCCCTGGGGCGGAGCCAGGCCGGCCGTCCATTAGTAGATAGAGCTGGGTGTCATCTGCATATTGATGGCAACCCAGCCCAAACCTCCGGACAATCTGGGCAAGGGGGCGCATATAAATGTTAAACAGCATTGGGGAGAGAACTGCTCCCTGAGGCACCCCACAATCAAGTGTGTGCCTCTGAGATCGCTCGCCCCCAATGGCCACCCTTTGTCCCCGATCGGAGAGGAAGGAGGAAAGCCACTGTAAGGCCAGCCCCCTAACCCCTATGTCGGCAAGGCGGCGCTTTAGTAACTGATGGTCGACTGTATCAAATGCCGCCGACAGGTCTAATAACATCAGTACCGCAGAGCCGCCCCGATCCAGATGCCGCTGGAGGTCTGAGCAAAATCACACCCCTTCCAATGCGTTTAAAGTTGCCTTACCTGTTAGAGGCATTGGTTGAACAAACAGCAGTTCTGACAGTTACATGTATAAGTTCTACTTTCTCAGCTGTGTAGTTAATGTCCCATTCTTGAAAGAAATGACTTTGAATAGATGGACTGATGCCTAGAAAAATCTCTGAACAATTGATATGATAGTTCACAGCTTTGATACATGTATTTCTACGGGAAAGTTATTTAGGATTATTTAGGACTGGCTTGAAGTTGTCATTCTCTTACACCATCACCAGCCCTACACTTCTCATATGGGAAAGAACAGAATTCAAATTTCACTGAGGGATTTATTTTGGTACAGAACGAATGGATATGTTCAGAACCCTGCTATGATGGCATTGATCGGACTCCGGGAGCTGTTTGGGGCCCTAACATGGTGGCAGACACCAGGAGTTGTTTGGGACCTTGCTGTGGTAGCAGACACTGGCAGCTGCTCCAGGCTCAGCAGTAGTAAGCACTGGGAACCACTCCAGGCTGGAGTGGCTACCAGACACTGCCACCACCAGGCTCCAAGGCTCAACAGTTTGTGTGTGTGTGTGGAAGGGTGGGGGAGATGGGATTCCCCTCCCATGAGTTTTGTGGGGCCTCACATTACACTAATGCCAGTTGTTTGTGTTATAAATATACAATTTTAGTAAATGTATATGTAACAAACCTTCAGCTGATTTCAATAAGGCTTTTTGTAGGTCTGATAGACAATGCCATAAACATGAGTTTGGTTGAGGGAACCCCCAACCCAACTTGTGTTTAATGTGTGACCAGGACTCACCTTCAGAATTGTTTGTATGGGAGAGGGGAATGGTCTCACAAACCCACACACGGCAGCAAAAGTAGCTTTGTTATTTCCTCCCTTCCTCCCTGGGTGTTTCTGCAAACAGATGGGGGGGGGCGTTGTTTGCCTTATTTCTCACTTCATTACTAAAGGGATAACATGTGAGCCAAAGAAAGTCATTTCTTCTGACAAACCTGTCACAGGACAGAAGCCTATTTCCCCTTCCCCCATGGCATTTGGAGATGCACTGAGCAGCACAACACTTTCAAAAGTATGCCGATCCTGTGTGTGTGTCAACATATAGTGCATTTGGATCTTCAAAGGGGCTCACTTTAAATTGGGAGGTTATCCTCCTTCTAGGAGGTTCATTTGACCTCAGGTCTTGGACCTTTTTTGGAATTGTGTGCTTTTTGTTTTTACTGCATTTTTAAAATTGCCGTAATCCACCTTTTTATGTTTCTAATGTCTCCTACTGTTTTTAGTGCATTGTTCTCTAATTTTGTAATCCAGTCTTATTACAGTGTTTATTATATGTCTTATGCTGTTACTATTGCATCTGGCTTCCATGGCTGCCTAGTTGCTCAATATCAAGAGGACTCATTCTCAACAATAAGAAGTCACAAGCCACAGGTGAATAAATATGCAGCAAAAGTGGCACCAAAAAGGACTGAGATTCAGAAACACCAACTGAAATTAAGAATACTGGGGAAATGGAAAGTTACCTCAAAATTGTTAGATAACAGTTTCCTTAAAAATTCAATTAAATTGTGTTTGGTCCAACCACAATTTGGTGAGAGCCAGTCTGGTGTAGTGGTTAAGTGTGCGGACTCTTATCTGGGAGAACTGGGTTTGATTCCCCACTCCTCCACTTGCAGCTGCTGGAATGGTCTTGGGTCAGCCATAGCTATCACAGGAGTTGTCCTTGAAAAGGCAGCTGCTGTGAGAGCCCTCTCAGCCCCACCCACCTCACAGGGTGTCTGTTGTGGGGGGAGAAGATATAGGAGTCTCTGATTCAGAGAGAAAGGTGGGGTATAAATCTGCAGTCTTCTTCTTCTTCTTCCATGGGGAGAATTGCTATTTTACTGTGTAGCTTTCTATTGCCACACTAGAACCAGAATTGATGAACAAGAAATATAAATTATTTAGACCCCAAACCATTGTGGGAGGGACTGCGAAAGAAATTACCCTTTATTTCCTACCGCTATAGTATCTGAGGAAGTTGTTAAAAATTGAATACTGTTATAATAAACAGTAGATGGAGCTATAGGAATATAAATGTTCTTCTGTATAATTATTTTGTTGTTCCAGAGGAAAGGAAAGGTTTATTGACTACTTGCAGTAGCCCAGACCAATTTGCTTCAAAGGGACATTAGTGAAAATGGGCAGTTAATTACCCCTAAGACCAAAAGGAGATTAGCTTGTATATGGTAATATGTTGCAAGTTATTTCCTCTCTATATTTTACTGTAAAATACAGCCCATTACCACTCTGGCATGAATTTAAAGCACCTAATGGCTGTAACATGAAAACCATTTTGCAAATTGCTTTTTGTCATACTAGTCCATCAAAATGGAGCCTTGTGGAGAAATATAACCATTTGGCTAAATGTCAAAGCACTTTACGAGGAATGCAGACCTAGCTCTTATTTACACACTGAGGTCATTTTACAAAGGTGATGGAAAATAATAAGAACAAACATGATTACTTTTCAGGTGTGAATTCAAAAGTACTTCAGTAAATCAGAATCTGACCCTGAGGAACAAAGATAAATTTACAAACTCAGAATCTGCAAATACACAGCCAGGCCAACACCATCCAGTACACTTGAAGTCACAAATCACTTATTTTAATGGAAACTTTTGTCAGTTCCCCCTCTCCACATTAGGCCTCAATTCAAGAGTGTCTCCTGTCCCCCAGGAGCAAAATTTCAGGGGATGTGGTATGCTACAGTAGAAGGATGTGAGAAGAAGAAGATGATGAAGATATTGGATTTATATCCCGCCCTCCACTCCGAAGAGTCAGAGAAGAAGAAGAAGAAGAAGAATTGCAGATTTATATCCCGCCCTTCTCCCTGAATCAGAGACTCAGAGCGGCTTACAATCTCCTTTATCTTCTCCCCTCACAACAGACACCCTGTGAGGTGGGTGGGGCTGGAGAGGGCTCTCACAGCAGCTGCCCTTTCAAGGACAACCTCTGCCACAGCTATGGCTGACCCAAGGCCATGCTAGCAGGTGCAAATGGAGGAGTGGGGAATCAAACCCAGTTCTCCCAGATAAGAGTCCGCACCCTTAACCATTACACCAAACTGGCTCTCCACGCAGAAGAGAATCCTGAGACCCAGTGTACTGTAGTGGATAAGTGGTGGACTCTAACCTGGAGAACCAGGTTTGATTCCCCACTCTTCCACATGAAACCTGCTGGATGACCTTAGGCCAGTCACAGTTTTGTCAGAACTCTTTCAGCCCCAAGGTGCCTGGTGTGGAGAGAGGTGATGGGCAGCCCAGTCCAGAGAATCGCCGTGTAGCTGCGCTCGAGTGCAGAATTAGTGTAGGCAGACACAGTTGGCTCCCAAAGGGGAGACGTTATGCCACGAGTGGAGGGGAAGTGCAGGCCCAATGAGCAAGAGAGAACCCATCGCCATGGTGAGTCTGCCCATGCACATGCCATTGGCCCGCTGCTGAGGTAGGGGTGGGGGAGGACAGGCTCGACCAGCCCATTGCATGTGACTGGGAGAGGGGGTGGAAAGCCCGCACCTGAGAGGCCATCAATCCCCTCACACCCTCCTGCTGTCAGAGACTCTGCCAATGGCAGACAGACAGGCAGAGGCATGTGCAGACAAACAAGAACCACGAAGTGCAGGAGTTCGCTGCCCTAAACAGTGGCTAGAATGTGTGTGTGGGAGTAGGCAGGCGGCCAAGTCCAAAAGACACCCACCACCAACACCCAGAGCCCCCTCGGTGTTGCCCTGCCACCGCCCCCTGCTATGTGCAAGGAACACCTCCCCTGGGAGCCGCAGAACTCAGAGTGCGAGCCGCTGGGCATGCATCCACATCATCAGCCCCCCCCCTTTGTGCCCTGCGCACAACAGCCCTGTGGGGTCAGGTAGACTGTCAGCCCGGGCAGGCTGAGGGGCGGCACCCTCCCTCCCCTGTCCAGCCACGCAGGGGCAGCATGGCAGCTCACAGCCCACTTCCCTCCCCCAGAACCAAATCTGCCCACCCTCCCAGGCGTTCCCTCAAAGAGGCCACTGATTTGGGGGGGTTGCCCAGGGAACATGCAGCAGATGCCAAGAGGGAGAGACAACAGAGGGCACAGCTCAGATTTTATTTTTCCGGAACAGAGTGCAACAGTTTCCCTGGTGCGCGCTGGACAGTCTTGCTGTGGGCGGAGCTCCATTCAGAGTGGCGGGCAGAAACAGCTGAGGAAGTGGAGGGCGGGTGGAGCGACACACACGGAAGCCTCTATGTTGGATTCCCACCTGCGAAATGGAGACAGAGATCAAGAGCACTTGCAGGGGTGGCAGCTGGAGGAGCAGGCACTCTCTTAAAGGGACAGGCACTCTCTTAAAGGGACAGTCTCTGACCCACCTCCCCGTACTGGGGCCACTGTCACACACACACCATGCCCTGCCAGGGATTGGGAATGTGGCAGAGGGAGACGAAGGGAAGGGAGCAGGCAGCAGCACAGGGGAGCAGGGTCAGCAAATGCCCCCTGCCAGAACCCACTGCCTGGGTCAAGTGCCAGAGACGCTCGCACACCAAGCAGTTGAGAGCGAGGGGAGGCGGAGGACAGTGGGGGTGCACAGTGGAAGTTACCCAGCCATGGGCGACAGTCCTCACATGCAGAGCCTTCGGGAGCTCAGAACCTGTGGAGACCTGGAAACTAGAGCAGTTAGCCTTAGGGGAGATACCTCGCTCTCCCCCTCACAAGTCAAAGATACTATCAAAGCAACCACGCAGTGAAAAACCCGTCACCAACGTGCCTGCCTGTCCCTCGCTCTAAGTCCGTATGGCAGGGAGCTCCCCGGCATATCCCCCTGCCATGCAAAGCTGTTCCTAACAACTGAGTTGTGCAAGGCCAAAGCGGAAGTATTTCTAGGAGGGGGGAACCACGATTGGGTGCTGGGGAGGGGGCTTGTCAGCCCAAAGCGCGAGGGGATTGGTGAGGCAATCACACTGCTCCCTAAGGGGATTGCCAGATTCCACAGTGGCAGAGGCAACCTTTGTTTTTGGTTTCAATGAGTGCCTATGGGACACACTGCTGTTTTTGCAGACGTAACGTTGTGCCTCTCGGGGGGGGGGGGGTGTCATGGCCCAAACTACTCAGGGAGCCACCTAAACCTGGCCGCGTCCCCAACTCCACCCTCACCTGTGCCTGAGCGCCACGCTCCACCACACTTCTGCCAACACTCCGCGCAGCCCTCAGGCATCGCTGCTCTCAGGTGGAGCGGTGCTCTGGTGGCCCCACACGCATGTAACTCCCCTCCACTGTGGCGAAGCCAGCCGTACATGGGCACAAATGCTTCTTGCGTCCACATAGCAGATCATCTTCTCCCAAAAGACTTTCCGCCCCCCCCTTAGGATTGTGCTTTAAGTCACTTTGAGACTCCTTAAGGTAGAGGACAGTAGGGTATAAAAACCAACTCTTCTTCTGTTCTGTGAATTTAATTTGATCCTCAGTACTTTGAATCTAACCCAGAACCAAGCTATCATCATATTTCATTCACCCAGATCTTTCTGAGGGAGAAATTAGAGCTAGATGTCTTTGTTTCTCATAGCAAAAAATGCTGGCTGAACAATGCATAAGGTATGTCCTGCTGAATAACCCATGTAAAAATACGCTTCAGGTTACTTAATTGATGTAGGGTGTCACACATCAGGGGACCAGGAAGGGGCTTCTACTGGCTGCCACCATTCTGGTAAGGTTCTGTCTGGGAGGGCCCAGAGCACCTGTCCACCTGTGTCTTCCTTCTTAACAAAACACCTTCTATCCATGACCGAAGAGACATGAGGATCCAGGCAGTATAACAACAATAATTTTATTGTAAGTGATCAAAAATAAACAAGTGAGTCTTAATTATTAGTACAACAATGAAAAACAGAAACATTAAAGGTGATGCAAATAACAGCCCTGACATGACTAACTAAATGTTCCCTTCCTCTAATGCCAACAGACTCACCACCCCTTGGGCGAGGGATCTCTTCCAGCTGCAACCTCTCTATAGCTCAACCTTTCCAGAGAGAACCAGAGTTCTGCCCATCCAATCAGAGGGACAGAAGGGATCCTGGGCAATGTAGGCTTGGTTGCTACTCCAAGGTGCACTAGACCTAGGTGCACTAGACCTAGGATTATGACATAGGGACACAGTCTGTGTTAATTCAATAAATAGTTAGATCTTTTTTGGACAGTGAATTTTAGCAGATTTCCTCCGTTAATGAGAAGGGTTACCCATATTAGGTGGTATCTGGAGATACGTTTAGCATATTACATGGCAAAACAAAGAGGAGAAGTAGTACAGATTTTGTGCTACAACCTTTTAAATATACCAGTCATGCCTCGTTGGCTACAAATCATATCCTTTCCTCTTTGAGCTCAAAACAGTTTTGATTCTTCAATTTAAGTCCTTTATTGGTGTTTTCAATGAATACTAATGCAAGAAACTGACATGTAAAATGGATGACAGGGTATCATTTGTAGATGCCATCTGTCTTGCCTAATGTTCTAAGTGGAGAGTACTTTGTAATGAGCCCAGAAGAATGTATACCATTATCGCCTTCCTGAAGTTAACCAAGATTGATAGTTCACCATGTGATTTGCATGCATTAATCCAAGCAGGCCTTGTAGGGACCTCAACAAAACTCATGTTTGCTGTCAAAGCTCTAGACAAATAAAGCATCACTGATTTAAACTGAATCATTTTTCATTTATACTAATGCTGGGTATAAGAAAATAGGAAATTCTAATCATTGGAATGCTTGTGACTTTCAGTAGGTTACCTAAATTGGCCTGAGAACTAAAACTTTTTCATACAAATCTTTGGGATCAACAATTTCCACTCAGTTAACATGCAATTCTTGGCAGAGCTGAGTAGTTCAGTTTGTGAGGGTGAAATGGAAAGCTGCTTTTGGAATGAAGCTCACAAGAGGTTCATTGGTTTAGAAAAGAAACAGAAATTATGTATGGTAGAACGCCTCCATACTAAGATAGGAGAGTCAGAGAAAGAATTCTAACGACTATAAAATCCAGGATGGAAAGAAATTGCTGAGAACATGTCCTGTCCTCATGGTGGTAGGAGAGAGCAGGAGGAATTGGTGATTATTAGCTGGAAGAAAAATTCCTTAAGACTGTGGTCAGACAACAGGCTTAGTACATTTTGGCTGTGCCTCTAATTTGATCCTTTATTGTGTGTGTGTGCTGAAGAAAGTAGTCTAAACATCCACCCTTAACCCTCTGCGTGAGGAGTTGGACTGCATCCTCTTTTTTTGGACTTTCATGCATGTGCATAAGCAACATATCCAAAGCACCAGCTCCTTTCTGACAGCTCTGCAATCCCTCTACTATGTACTGTGATCATTGGTTCCAATACAACTGTATTTCTCCACCAGAAATCACTCCCTTTCCCACCTGATCTTACTCGCATTCCCACTCATTTCAAAGGGAAGTTTCCCCTTTTTCTCTACCCATAGAATTTTCCTGCCAAAACAATATTATGAAGTTCCAGGGGAGTAGTAAAGTTCCAGGGGTGGAATCCTGGCTGCCAATATGGGAGTCATGTAGGGAGTATTTCCAGAGCCATACTGCCCCAAGAAATTGCAGAAAGGGTACTTTTTCTTGAATTTGTTGCTCTAAAACAATCCCCTGTGGGCTCCTGGTCACAACAAAATATTGCAGAGAAGGGTGCAAGCTTCTTCAAAACCCTTGCTGCTTCAAAAGGAGGGGGGCGCAAAAAGGGGAGGTTGGTTCAGACTTCTCATATGGCTTGAGACTCCGATGAAGAGATCAGACATCCAGAAATGTGGGATAAAACTGCTGATATCCTTAAACCTCAGACTTTCCCTGACACAATTGGGGAGGAGTGATGGGGGGGGGGGGGCCTTTCTAGTTCTATTTTGAGTGAAAAATCATTGAGGCCAGGCTTCTCTAGGGTTGCCAGCTCCAGCTTGGAAAATTCCTGGTGATTCTGGGGTAGAGTCTGAGGAGATCAGAGTTTGGGGAGAGGGGAGGCCTCAGTCGAATATAATGCCATAGATTCCACCCTCCAAAGCAGGCATTTCCACCTGGGGGACAGACCTCTATTGTCTGTTCAGTTGTAATTCAGGAATATTTCCAGGTCCCACCTGAACGTTGGCAGCTGTAAGCCTGGAAGCAATCCCTGGGTGACTTAATACCTACCACCCAACTTGCATGACTGAACTAGGCCTGGCTGTTTGCTACTGTTCAACAGCAGCCGCCCTATGAAAGCCAGTGTGGTATACAGAGCTTCAGAGTAGGGTCTGTGAGACCCAGGTTTGAATTCCCATTTTGATGTAGAAGCTCACTGGGCAATTTTGGACCAGTTACATATTTTCAGCCTAACCTGCCTCACAGATGGTTGTGTGGATAAAAAGGGGAATGCAATAAATGTAAGCTGCCTTGGTTCCCATTATAGAGAAAGGTGAGGAATAAATGAAGTAAATAAAGAATAAATACAGCTGAAGATGGAAGGCAGATAAAAGACAGGTTAGTGAATGACTGAAAAGAGAGAATGAAGCAGGGAGAGGATATGGGGATTGTCAAGAGAACAGAATGAGGTTAGGAAATTCCTAGAAATTGGGGGGCGGGGGGGACTTGGAGAAAGGTTTTTAAAAAAACTATTTTAGATTTCTATTCCGCCCTTCCCCAAAATGGGCTCAGGACAGGTTGAAGAGGGGAGGGACCTCAGAAGGACATAATGCCACCCACTAAAACATCAGTTTCCTCCATGGAAATGAGGGTTGCCAACATCCAAGTGGGGGCTGGAGATCCCCTAGAATTACAACTGCTCTAGGGTGCTAGAAAGGATATCCATTATTGATTGACTACCAGCTAGGGAAGCCACAAGGAAGATCCACATCATCTCCTGAAACATTGCTGGGTGGAAGAGTAAAGTGAATGACTCAGATTTTTTGGACTTTTTGAAATCCTTTGATTGTGTCTTCCTTCAGGAAACTTGGGCAGAAGACAGTTTTAGACTGACGGATTTTAAAGTTTTTAATCTCCCCGCTTATAGAGCTCACTCTAAAGGTCGCAGTAAAGCAGGCCTGGCTGCTTTGGTGAAATCCAGCTTACCATTTAAGGTGATCCTCTTGGATCCTTGCCCGCCAATTGCCCAGGCTTTATTGCTGTCCTCCCCAGCACTGACCCTAATCATGATTAATGTTTATTTAGCCCCTTCTAATGGTGAGCTGGAGTTCGATGCTGTCTGGGAGAAATTTTCTGACTATGTGATGTCTTTGTCTAGGAAATTCCATACTGCTCAGCTCATGATTTTTGGTGATTTTAATGCTCGGATAGGCAGTAACAATCAGAAATGGATCTCTCATTTTGGCTTTGAAGTGGTTGAATCCCTTCCACTACAATTATGTTTACCCCGTTGTTCTAAAGATACTTTAACCAACAAGGCGGGTCTTAGATTAATTGAATTCTGCATAGCGCACAATGTTATAATATTTAATGGTCTCTCCAAATTTCCGGCTGCAACTGACTTTACTTTTTTTTCCACAAGGGGTTGCAGAGTGATAGATTTTTGTGTGGGTTCACCCAACCTTCTGTCATCTATCGATAACTTTTACATCGATCCGCGCACAGAAAGTGACCACCTGCCCCTAACTCTATCCCTGATCTGGAGGTTAATATGGTATCACCTTCCCAATCCGTGAAGGCCCCTGAGAATGTTCTAAAAAAAATCAAGTGGTCCCCGGCCCTAGAAAGGGAGTTTTCTTCCCTCTTTGGCTCTGAAGCGCTACGCAGATTAAGGGATTCAATCATAAATTCCAATTCAGACGATTCAATCCTTTCTGGATTCTCATTATTAATTGATTATTGTAGTGCCAAAGCTAAACCTGTGATCTTGTCTAGGTCTAGTTTCTCCAGCTGCTTCGATACAGATTGTTTAGCTTGGAAACAAGAACTGAGAGCTTATTTTAAAGAGGCTTGTCACTCCAAAGACCAATCAAAAATTAAGGCCTACATTGCTTACAAGACAGCCTACCTGGAGATTACTACATCCAAAAAGAAAGTTTTCTTTCAGAATAAATGGGACCAACTTTACCACTCGATAAAATCTAACGATAATAAGGCTTTCTGGAGAATCATTTCAGGTAATCTAAAAAACAATTCTGTTACTGACCCAAATATCTCTGAGCAAACATGGGTTGATTACTTCTCTAACATTTTTGCTGCTCCATGTGTATCCCCTCCTATCTTAGCAAACCTCTCAGTTACTGATATGCCGGTCTGGCCTCCAGTAACTCTAGAGGAAATCAGTGAGTTATTGAAGGATTTAAAAGCGGGTAAAGCACCTGGCCCTGATGGCCTTCCCGCTGAGGTATTCACAAAGTTTGCCGATTGGTGGCTCTTGCCCCTTGCAAAATTGTTCTCTTTTATCGATCTGCATGGCTCCATCCCTGACTCTTGGCTTGACTCTATAATTATTCCAATATACAAAAAGGGGGGGTTGGAGTTACCAGAAAATTTCCGCCCCATTAGTTTATTATCTATAGTGAGCAAACTGTATGCAAAACATTTAGAACTCCGATTAACTGACTGGATGCGCCTAGGCAACATCATAGGTCCTGAACAGATTGGTTTCTCCAAAGGCAAATCTGCTATGGATCACTGCTGCACTCTGGCCTTCCTTGCTGAAAAATATATGCATACCGGGTCAAAAAAATTATACGCTGCCTTCATCGATTTGAAGGGTGCTTTTGATTCAATAGATAGAGCCCAACTATGGATCAAGCTAGGTCACCTGGGAATGGCTCCTCGTCTACTGTTTCTCTTGAGGAAACTTCATTCTAATACCTTTTGCCAAGTGAAATTTTTTTCTAGCGGTGACTTGACTAGTAAAATCCCAGTGTTAAAGGGGGTTAAACAAGGTTGCGTGCTGGCCCCGCATCTTTTAAATCTATTTTTAACTGACCTGGCACAATTTTTGAACCCTGTCAACGGTCATCCGCCTAAACTTGCAGGCCGAGCGGTCCCCTTATTACTTTATGCCGATGACACTACCATCCTCTCTTGTACAAGAGTGGGCCTGCAAAGGTATTTGAATGCCTTTTATGACTACTGTAATTGTAATTCACTTACTATCAATTACACCAAATCTAAAGTAGTTGTCTTTTCAAACTGCTGGCGCCCACAGAGATGGTTTATTGGCAATTCAACAATCGAGCAAACAAAACATTTTAAATACTTGGGGATCACTTTTAACCACGTTAAGCTGGGTTTCTCATCGTAACAACACCGTCAACTTGGCTAAATGTTCAGCTGCTCAAATTAAACAGTTTTTCTTTGCAAGGGGCAACCAATTAGTTCCAGCAGCTATTAAAGTGTTCAAAGCCAAAACGCTTGCCCAAATCCTCTATGGTATCCCTATTTGGATCTCAGCTTTTACCAGGAAAGTGGAGGGCATTCAAGCCTCATTCTTTAGACAAATTCTTGGTTTGCCAAAATGTGTGTCCTACTTTGCTCTCTGCTCTGAAGTGGGTCAGTCTTTGGTGGAGACAAAAGCCTGGATTGCAGTGTTTAAATTCTGGCTCAAAATTCATTTTAGAACAGATCCCAACAGCCTTCTTGATTGTATGAAAAGAGACCCATATATTTCATCCTGGACAGCAGTGCTTCTGTCTAAACTCAATCAATTGGGGTTAGAGGTAGATGATTTTTCTACCGCTGATGAGTCATATATCTTCAGATGTATTAAACGGAGACTATGGGAATCGGAGGAAATGAAATTACGGCCAACTGACCCTTATATTTGCTCTCCAGCTTCCTTAGGTCTTTATGCTTTTTGTGGCAAAATGCCCAATTATCTATCAGACCTAACCACTCCAAGTCATCGCAGGGCATTTATGTTGGCTAGACTAAACGCGTTTCCCTCCAAAGTTTTACAAGGGAGATATCAGCGAGTCCCTTTAGCCGACAGACTTTGCTCCTGTGGAGCAAATACCCCTGACTCAATCCAGCATATATTGCTTGATTGTTCTTTATACCATAACCTCCGTAAAGATTTATTTGGCAAGCTTTCTTTTTCTCCAGATTTGTCTATTCTGCCACCCTGTTATTATTTATTGAGTGATACTGAGGGGGTGGTTAGTGAGGCTGTGGCAAAATTTCTGGCTGACATCCTTAAATTTAATTCTGACCATGTTTGAATGCATCTGTAAGCTCGGTTTTATTTTGATTTTATCTCCAATGTTTAAATTTTTATATTCTGTGAATTTTTATCTGAATCTATTATGCCATTAAAGGTTTGGTATGGTAACTGCTCTCCAGATGACACAGATGATTTCCCCTGGAGAAAATGGCTGCTTTGGAGAAAGGACTGTATGGCATTATACACTGCTGAGGTCACTTCCCTTCTCAAACCTTATCCTCCTGAGGCTCCACCCACCAATCTCAAATTTCCCAACCTGCAGCTGGCAACTCTAAGAGGAATGGAGCTCTGTCATTTGGAGACCTGTTGTGGCCACAGATGCCACTGCTGCTGTTGGGGGTGGGGTGGAGAAAGCAGAAGGGTGGCTGGGAGCATTGGTGCTACCATGGCTGATGTGTGGTTTGATTTATTTGATTTTTAGCCCACCCTTCCTGTGAAGGGGATAAGGAAGTAGGGAAGAGGCCAGAGAGTGTTGTGCAACAGAAAGAGAGAGTTATGGGGAGGGGGGCAGAAAGAGAGAGAGTGATTGAGCCTCCCTGGGAAGAGAGTTGCAGAGTCTCCATGCCACAATTGAGAAGGATCAATCCTGAGCTGCCACCTCCCTAATCTTAGAAGGTTGACACACAAAGGAGGGCCTTGGAAGATGACTGTAGTGCTTGGGTAGGTTTGTAATAGAGTAGGCAGTTCTTCAGACAGTTCTAAGCCCTATAGGGCTTTAAATGTCAACATCAGCACCTTGATTTGTGCCTTAAAACAGACTGGGAGCTAATGCTGATGGACCAGTGACAGGAGTGATATGACACACTCCTGGCTGCAACATTCTGTATCAACAAGTTTTCCAAACAACTTTCAAGGGCATCCCCACATGCCTTGGTCTAATTTAATCTAGATGTAACAAGGACATGCACTAAAGTGGCAAGATCCTTCCTGCCCAGAAAAGGCCACAGCTGGCTAACCAGTCAAAGCTGATAAAAGGCACTCCTGGCTACAGCTGCTACCTGCTTATCCAGAAGTAGGTCTGGGTACAACTGTATGGACCTGTTCCTTCAAGAGGAGTGCAATGCCATCCAGAATGGTGACAGGGCTTTTTTATGTAGAAAAAGCCCAGCATGAATTCATTTGCATATTCGGCCACACACCCTAATGCCAAGAACTGTGTTCCTGCTTAAACAAACAAACAAAAAAAACCTGGTGACAGTTAAAGTCCCAAGTCAGATATTCAGCTCACTAAGAGGACTTTTGTCTTGCCAGAATTAAACTTCAGTGGATAAGCCTGCATCCACTCCAAAACTGCCTCCAGGCCCTGGTTCAGGGTTACTGCAGCCTTCCTTGGAGTGGCCAGAAGCATGAGAGAGAAGTGAGTGTCACCCGCATATTGGTGACAACTCTCCAGATGACCTCACCCAGCTATTTCAGATGCCCGACTCTCCAGATGACCTCACCCAGCTATTTCAGATACATGTTGAAAAGCATAGGGGATGGGGGGTAGGGTTCCCACATCCAGGCTGGGAAACTCCTGGAGATTTAGGGATGGGGCCTGAAGATGACAGGGACCTCCCTGGGGTACAATGCCAAAGAGTCCACCTTTCAAAGCTTCCATTTTCTCCAGGGGAAATGATCTCTGCAGTCTGAAGATTAGCTGTAATTCCAGGGAATCTCCAGGTCCCACTTGGAGTCTGGCATCCCTAAGAACCTTATAGGACCCCACAGTCTAAAGGCCAAGGGGTTGATAAGTACTCCCTCAGCACTACCTTCTGACATCTATCCTCCAAGTAGGGCCAGAACCACCACAAAATGGTGCTTCCCAGTCCCAGTCCAAAGAGATGGTACAGAAAGATGTAATTGATGGACTCAAAAGTCACAGAGAGGTTCAAGAGAATCAACAGAATTGCATTCTTCTGGTGCAGGTCAGCTGATTCTAAGAAGAGATGAAAACAAGCAGAGGTTCTGCAAGACTTATCCTTCCCCACCCACTTACCTACAGCCCTACCCCCTCTGCCTGCCTGATTCATGCAACAGTTTTAGGAGAAAGCAGGGGGCAACTCCCACTTCTGCTCACCAGCGATGCTGCTGCTGCCTCCACTGTGGCTTGAGCTGCCACTTCTTCCCTCATCTGCTCCTCTGCAGCAGTGTGCTGCCTTCCCCACGCTCTGCTTGTTTGCCTGCCTTCCTACCACTCATCTTTAATCTGTCTGCAAATGCAGATAATATTCCTCTGTTGTGGGGAATTCCCTGCACCTCAAATATATGACCGCCTGGTCATATTCTGCAAACCTGGGGAATTTCTCCAAGTCTCTCTGTGTGTGGAGGGGGGAATCCTTTCTTTGTGTATGGCCCCCATCCCCAGATTTAACTAGATATGGAAAAAACAGAAGGGCTGTACCAACCACAGGGATAAAAATACACGAGAGCCAAAAAGAAAAAAAATCCCCCACTTGTTTTATAATTAGAGGTTTTTTTAGGGGAATCTGCTGGTCCTTCATTATTTTACAAGATCTTGCAATCCTGATGTAAAAATACCAAAGAACCAGCAGATCCCCCTGAAGAAAGTCTAGTGTGAAACACACAGGGATTTTATAATGAGAATAAAATACTCCTCTTCAATTGTACCACTTGTTTTTTTGCCTATTTTTATCTTTTGCCTTGTTCTTTTGCCTATTTTTATGTCTCAGAATAAGATAGAACAAGTGGAGACTTGCAGGGAAGAATCCCGTTTTTCTCCCCCCCCCCACCCCCATGGGCAGCTGTTCTTGCTTCCCCTTCCCAACCCACCTGCCCAGCCACTTGCAGTGTTACCATCTCCAAAGTGCCTGGCTCATCGGGCAGAAGGAACTCTCCTTCCCTTTCCTCTTGCCTGTAGCATTGCTTCCTTAACCTGCCTGTCTTATACGGAGGCAGTTTCCACTCCTCCTCCCATACCTAGCCACCTGCAGCATCACTGCCTCTGTCTTCCAAGCTCACATGCAGGTGGACAGCAGGTTCTTGTAAATCTGGGGATGATGGTCTCCAAAGTCTATAGAAAAAATACCCTCCAGCTGCTCTTGATCCCATTCTCTGGGTGGGTTGATTCACACAGGGCCTGCTTTAGAATTAGGTATATGATGATTATAATACAACACACTCATAGAAACTATACCAACCTGATCATCAAAAAGCAAGGCTGGATCCAGGATCACTCCCTAACTTTCCTCTTGATTAGATACAGGTAATATGGGCAGATTAGTGAAAATGTCCTCATGTAATCAGTGACATCATTTGATAAAGCTAAGCAAACAATCTTAGTTTCAAATAGGGTTGCCAGCCTCCAGTTGGGCCCTGGAGATCTCCTGCTTTTGCAACTGAACTCCAGCGGGCAGAGATAAGCTTTCCTGGAGAAAATGGCTGATTTAAAGGGTGGGCTGTATGGCATTGTACCATGCTGAGGCCCCTTCCCTTTCCAAACCACACCCTCTCCTGGCTCCACTCCCAAAGTCTCCAGATATTTTCCAACACAGATCTGGCAACTCTAGCTTCAAATCCCTTTGTATTATCTTAGACATAACACTATTCAGTGCAGTCAGTTCACCCATCAGATGTTGTATCAATCAAGGGGTTTATGTACATGTGTGAAGCTACCCTTAGAGGCACAGAAACCTTAGACCTTTTGGAATGCAAGGCTTTCACATTTTTTTTTTTTTACCAAAACAATGTATGGTAGAAACTTGCTTCTTTCTTTTTTAAAAAATGAGACAATAAATCCAGCTGTCCTGAATTAGATGTTTCTTTGTAAAGCTCCATATTTATGGAACCTTTTTTTGTGATTAAGATTTTATGTCAAAATAACACATGGCAATGGACAAATTTTTAATAACCAATGCATTTATTTTCCTATATACATTTTAAATATAGAACAGTATCAGACAGTAGTTCTAAAATAAATCTAAATAATAAAATGGACAGTAGATCAACTAATTCAGTGCTGAACATATTATGAATACAAATGATGGAAGTTTGCTCTAAAGCAGGCATCTCCAGCAGGATGCCTGAGGGCACTGTGGTTCCCATCATCACCTTTCCTGGGGCCTGCCAAAAGTGGGCAGGCCTTTTGCCCAGCAGGGCTTCTGATTGGCTATGCAGACTTTTAGAAAACATTGCTTCAGCAGCAGCTGCCACTACAGCAGCAAGGATCTTCAGTGTCTGACTGAAGATAAACTGTGTGTATTCAAGAAAATAATTTTAAACATGTTCACGTCAAAAAGCATCCTGTTAAACATTTCTGTCTGAAATGCTGAAGAGTTACTATGAAGAGTTGCACATACCCTAATTCCCTGATATTTGGTGGTTGGCTCAGCCTCTTGTGGCAGCCGTTTTGTCATCGCACTCCAAATTCCAAAGATGCCCATAGTCTCAAAAAGGTTAGGGACCCCTGCTCTAAAGAAATATGTTCAATAACATCTATGAGTTGATGATGTAGAACCATTTCCTTCTGCATTTCCAAAATGCTGGATGATGACTGTCCTACTGCAACAAGCATACCAGTTTCTTCCCCGACAGCCATAATGGACGTAGGTCCTTTTAGTTACCCTCCGCATAACAAGGATAATCTGTTGCAGCAGACATTGAAGCCAGATGGTAATGTCCTTGCACACCCACTCATCCTCTTCATAATGAATACCAATTTGATTTTTTTACTAGCAATGTCACTCATATCTTACAATTATTATAGATGAATAGCTTGTGGCAGAAGGCACCTACTTTGCAAAGCAGAGAGTGCTCGTTTTGTGCAAGGGTAACAAAAGCTCAGTCAAGGGTTTTCTTTACTTTGGGACCCATGAAGGGCTCTTCCTCCCCTGAGACAGCGACAGTGCCTTGAACATGCTGGCCTAGCAGTTGGGCACGTTCTGGCCTGGAATGGGCATTTGTCTTCACAACTGTTTAAGACAACAGAAAAGACAACATGGTAAGTAAATAGTTCTGTATCATAGAATAGGAACTGGAAGTGATTGTCTTTCTTTTAAAAAAAAATCCAAACCTGTGTCCTCATCACAGCACCCCTGCTACCTCCCCCATATTAGTACCAGTATGGTTCCCTTGAACTATTTAATGTTTTGGCCCTGATCTGAATTAGGACTCCTACACACCCAATTTTCAGAGGAGAGAATAGTTGGGAATGTCATTCATGGAATTCCCAATTTCTCAGCTGTTTGAAATAAAGTTCCTTCATGCGAAAATGGCCCTATCTGGAAAAAAGGGATTAATTGTTCTGGGCACTTCCTGTGATGTTCTTCATCTTGCTCACTGTTTCTTCACTTCAAATACTGTTTTCCTTGTTTGCTGTGATTTTACATTTTCATTGCTTTATTTTTACATAGGTTAGTCCACCATCCAAAAATTGGTGAGCATAAATGCATGAAAAATTGTACCAGGATGTTGAGAAAACACAATCATAAGAACAAAGGTAATCCGACTAGTGTGAGGTATGTCTGCCCAAGTCCTGCTGGCCTAAGGTTGCCAATCCCCAGGTGAGGGCAGGGGATCCCCTGGTTTGGAGGGTCATCAGAAAGCGGGTAGTGGTGGTGGAGGGAAATGTCTGCTGGGCACTCCATTATTTCCTATGGAAACTGATGGAGAATTGATCCACGAGTACCTGGGGCTCTTGGGGGGCTGTTTTTTTGAGGCAGAGGCACCCAATTTGCAGCCTAGCATCCGAGGCCTCTCATCAAAATACCCTCCAAGTTTCAAAAAGACTGGACCAGGGGTCCAATTCTAACCCCCAAAGAAGGTGCCACTATCCTTCATTATTTCCAATGGAGGGAAGGCATTTAAAAGGTGTACACTGTGCAGTCCTTTTAAATGTGATGGCCAGGACTCCCTTTGTAGTTCAATTATCCTTGTCACAACCTTGCTCCTGGCTCCACCCTAATTTATCCTGGCTCCACCCCCAAAGTATCCTGGTTCCACACTCAAAGTCCCCAGATATTTCTTGAATTGGACCTGGCAACCCTATGCTGGCCTGCTGTATGAATGCACATTACATTGTTCACAAGACCAGGATTCATAGATGTTTCTTGGAGTTAGAAGAAATGTCTGTATGAGACTACCTGTAGGCATATCGTGCAACATATAACCTAAACTAGGGTTGCCAGCTTGGTGTTGGGAAATTCCTGGAGATTTGGGGGTAGAACCTGGATAGGGACTTCACTGGAATATAATGGCACACAGAATAAACCCTCCAAAACAGCCATTTCTTCCAAGGGAGCTGATATCTGTGATCTGGAGATCAGCTATAATTCTGAGAGATCTCCAGGCCCCATGCTATAATGTTGCCAACCCTAAACTTAACACTAGCCCCATTACAGTTGGCAAAGCAATCTAAGTGAAAAAAGTGGGAATTCCAAAATGATGCAAACTAATCTTTATTAGAAAACCTTGAGTCGTTTGGTTCTGCACTAGAAGAGTAATTTTTAAAAACAGATCATTTAGCGGTGCAAGTTCATTTTATCCTCAGCATGAACCCCAAGGTGGGAGTGGATCCATCAGGTACCCTGGCAGGGACTGAGCAGGTTGTTTTCTGAACTGAGATGCAACTTGGAAATGCTTACCTGCAAGTTTCTGCATTAAATGTCTTGTGTTTCTGAAAGCAGCTATCCTGGTTCTCTGTGCACAAGTAGCAGCTGCAATTCTCTTTGTTCTGAAATAAATTGCCAGTGCACTTCCATTTACAGATGCACTCACAGTTCTCTTCATCAAAGTCCATATTTGGTGCACACATAGCAAGTTCAGCAAGTGGAGGAAGTCCTGGCACAAAAGACACATGGTTTTGTAATCCAAAGGGATAATGATTTACGAAGTCTTTTCACACTGAAAGCTCTTAAAATGTTGGCAGTTTATCACTTTGCTAAAGATCACAAAGAAAGAGGGTGTAATTTATAGGTAGTATCCTGCAGATTCACAATAAGTCTTCAATTTAACTTACAAAATGCTCAATCAACTCAAGGCCTGGAACTCCCAGAATCTAAATTTTAACCAATTTATCACCAGAAGTGGGAACTCCCTTGCTTGAAAATAACATAATCCCAACAAAAATAAATGCATAGCCTGCACAGATTCTGGTGGCCAGATGCCCTTTTAAAAATATGATCTGGTTACTATTTGCTGGGATCTAAAGCATTATTTTAGGCATGTCTAAGGGCTCAGGTAATCCTATTGGGACTGCACTGCACATCATTTATCATACATTGGCTCAGATTAGTTGTTTGAATCTGTATCTTCTGGACCAAAATTGGCATACAATAGCAACAATACTCATAATGTATGCATCTGACAATGACGCAAAGCTAGACTTCAGGAGGCCTGAATAAAGAATACATAACAATAAAAACAGCACAGTAAATTTTTTATAATATTCAGGTGTGTATGAGATAGATAGATAGATAGATAGATAGATAGATAGATAGATAGATAGATAGATAGATAGATAGATAGATAGATAGATAGATAGATAGATAGATAGATAGATAGATAGATAATGACCTATACTTTAACATAAGAGAAGCCATGTTGGATCAGGCCAATGGCCCATCCAGTCCAACACTCTGTGTCACACAGTGGCCAAAAAAATTACACACACACACACACACACACATATATATACACACACTGTGGCTAATAGCCACTGATGGACCTCTGCTCCATATTTTTATCTAACCCCATCTTGAAGCTGTCTATGCTTGTAGCCACCACCACCTCCTGTGGCAGTGAATTCCACATGTTAATCACCCAATTGTGAGGAAAAAAACCCTTACAGAACATCATGTTACCAGCTTGGTTGCCAGAGCACCTGGAGAAGTGACACACACACGTCTGGCCAGAGAATGTGGGTACACCTATCCAGGGGCAAAAGGGACTTATGTAGTACAAGCAGCCTTATCGCTACAAAGGCACTCTGCACCGGTACAAGAGTGCCCACAAGGAGAACGGAAGGCTTCCCGTCATTCCATATGACGTCCATCCCAGCATTGGAGCGAAGGAAACTGCGCCGCCAGGAGCTATCCAGGTGAACGGTTATGAAGTTCTGACCATGGAATCCACCATGGAGGGCTAACATCACACACAGCCATCTTCCTACCAGGCTTGACTCCATTCCAGCAAAGCGAACGGCTCCCGTACACACCAGATGTCACCTTTGGCCTACAAGCAACCTACCCACCCCAGGAGTGGTTAATCGTCCAACCGCCACTTCCTTTGTTTAACGGAACTCTAGACAAAGACTGGTGCCCAGAAGAAGACAGAAGAAGAGGAAGACCATCTTCAGCCAGAGCCAAGTTCCTTTGTACAAACTGGGTGTTACCTAGGCCATGATTTGACTCTCTATTGTCACCCTTTTAGATAAGTCCAATAGTCCTAAGCATCTCCCCACCCAGGTAATCTCTCTATTCTTCTCCCCAACTGTCATTTTGGAGCCTCCTCCTGGTCCGTTTCAACCTGAAAGTTCTCTCAGGTATCCAGGATTCAGGCAAGTCCATTGGTCAAGAGCAAGCACCCAATTAGGTGCCACCAATGAACTTTCTATTGGTTGTCGCAGTAGTCCAGCCCTTATGGTCACTGCAAAACCTCCCCTTTTCATGCACCAGCTGACCACCTTCTTCTTCCCTTGTACCTCCCATCCCCTAAGGGCTCAAGAGAGTCCTTATAATCTGTGGACTAGCTACCCACAGGTGTGCTTCTATTAGTATCCCAACTTCTGCTGCATAGATCCACCCCCGATTCCTGATCAGTTTCGGGTCCCTTCTCCCACTTCCTCGTTTGTCGCCATTGGAGCCTTTCTCAAAGACTATGATAGGTAAATATCACCCTGTTTGTCTACCCATATGTTCCCCTATCTCTCTATCTATGTTTCCTAGGACTGAAGGTGTATTTTGATGAGTATTTTATCTTGTATGGAAGCCTATATTTTTCTTAATAAATTTTAATTGGTTTACTTAATATTAGAGTCGCTAATACTTTAAGCATTACTTTTCTGGACGTGTTAATCCTGTATACACAGGTAAAAAGATCCTGAGACAGGTACCCACCTGACAATTCCCCAACCTCGTTTTGAGGGCATTTTGGCTTACACTTTGGGTGAAGAAGTACTTCCTTTTATCCGTTTTAACCTGACTGCTCAGCAATTTCATCGAATGCCCATGAGTTCTTGTATTGTGAGAAAGGGAGAAAAGTACTTCTTTCTCATTTTAAAACAGTTTTATTGGTAACATATGGTAATAAATCTATATCTTACATCTTTAAAAAAATTTCTTTTATCTACCCCATATATTACTTTCTACCCACCCCTCCCCACGTTACTTGACCCCTGCCGGTGTTGTTTACTTAAAATGCAAATATTTAAAGGTACCCTTAACTATTAAAACAAAAATTTATATTCTTCTTTTTAAAACTTAATCATTATCAAAGATTGTCCAATGTCCTTTTTATTTTTCACTCTCTTTCTACATATCTTCTAAACTTTTTCCAATCCGTCTTAAAAACTTCTAAATCATAGTCTCTTAATATTCTTGTTAATTTGTACATTTCACTCCATGTCATAACTTTTATAATCCAATCCCATTTCTCTGGTATTTTTTCTTACTTCCACAACTGCGCATACAATGTCCTAGCGGCTGAGAGCAAGTACCAGATTAAAGTTCTATCTTTTTTTGGAAATTTTTCCATTTGTAATCCCAACAGAAAAGTCTCTGCAACTTTGTTAAACTCATATCTTAGAAATCTCTTGCTGAATCATCTGCCAAAACATTTTAGCTCTTTCACAAGTCCACCACATATGGTAGAAAGAACCTTCATGCCTTTTGCATTTCCAACATCTGTCTGGCATCTTGTTATTCATCTTTGCCAATTTTTAGGAGTCATATACCATCTTAAAACAGTTTTCTTTAATACTTTGACATGTTGAAAGTTTCATAGAGTTCTTCCACAAATATTCCCAAGTTTCCATCTGTATTTCTTTATTTACATTAATTGCCCATTTAATCATTTGTGATTTCACTACTTCATCTTCTGTAGACCATTGTAGAAGTAATTTATATACTTTTGAAATTAATTTATCATTGTCTCCAAGCATAACTTTTTCCAATTCTGGTTGCTCTTTCCTTATTCCTTCAGTTTTAATATCATTCTCCACCAAGCTCTTTATTTGTTGCATTTGAAACCAATCATATTTATTATTCAGCTCTTCAGCAGTTTTCAGTTGTATTTTGCCACTTTGTATTTTTAATAATTGATTATATGACAACCACTTTTCTTCGCCTATCTCAGCCGTTATTTTTATTACTTCAGCTGGCACTATCCATAACGGTCTTCTCTCATCTCCATATTTCTTGTATTTCATCCATGTATTTAGCAAATCATTTCTTATATAATGGTGAGAGAAAAAACTGTCCATCTTCTTTTTTCCATAATACAAATACGCGTGCCAGCCAAATTTATTTCCATGACTTTCCAACACTAAAAGTTTTTTTTGTTTAACAACGTTATCCATTCTTTCATCCACACTAAACAAACTGCGTCCTGATATAATTTTAAATTCGGTAGTTGAAACCCACCTCTCTCTTTTGCATCTGTCAAAATTTTCATTTTAATTCTTGGTTTCTTCCCAGCCCACACAAATTCTGAATTTTTTCTTCGACATTTATCAAATTGTTTGCCATCCTTCACAATAGGAATAATTTGAAACAAATACATTATTCTTGGTAAGATATTCATTTTAATTGCAGCTATTCTACCCAACAATGACAAGCTAAACTTATTCCATTTTAACATATGTTCATCCATTATTTTTAAACAGATCAGTATTCTTCATTGTTATCTCCACCCCTAGGTATTTTACCTTAGAGGTGACTTCGCAACCAGTTAGTCTCTGTAATTCTTGTTGCTTCTTCATCTGCATATTTTTACACAGAATTTTTGGTTTTTCTCTATGAATACAAAGTCTCGCCAACTCCCCATACTCTTGAATTTTAGCTAGCAGCAAAGGTGTAACTTGTATGGGGTTTTCATTTATAAACATTATATCAAAGATTTCAGGTTTTCACGGCTGGTAACATCATTAGGGTTTGTGGAATCTTTCGGGATCAAGTGCCGTGTTCTACTGGAGAAAGTTTTTCTTCCAGACGTTTCGTTCTCAGCTGCAGAGAACATCCTCAGTGGCGTTGCAGCCGGAGCAGGCGCTCAGACCTTCTTGGCTGCTGTGCATTGAGTGCATCCCCACTCAATGCACAGCAGCCAAGAAGGTCTGAGCGCCTGCTCCGGCTGCAACGCCACTGAGGATGTTCTCCGCAGCTGAGAACAAAACGTCTGGAAGGAAAACTTTCTCCAGTAGAACACGGCACTTGATCCTGAAAGATTCTACAAACCCTAAAAACATTATATCATCAGCAAAAGCTCTGTATTTGTAAGTAAATCCTTTTATTCTTAATCTTTCTATTTCTTTTTCTTCTTGGATCTGCATCAGTAATATTTCAAGAGTCATTATAAACAACAATTGTGAAAGCAGACAGCCTTGTCTAGTACCTTTGCTAATTTTCATATCTTCTGTAAGATCCGTGTTTATACACAACCTTGCACTTTGTTCAGAATATACTGATTTTATCATTCTTATAAAGTTTTCACCCAACTCAATTTTTTCCATTACTGCAAACATAAAGTCCCAATTTAAATTATCAAATGCTTTCTCTGCATCTGCAAAGAATAATGCTACTTCTTTTTCTGGATGTCTTTCATAATATTCTACAATATTTACAACAGTTCTAATATTGTCTTTTATTTGTCTTTTGGGAAGAAATCCTGCTTGATCTTCCTTTATAAAGTTTATCAAATGTTGTTTAAGCCATTCTGCCAAGATTCTTGTAAATATTTTATAGTCATTATTTAATAGCAAAATTGGTCTATAATTTTTTACGTTCGTGACATCTCTATCTTCCTTAGGTATCAACGAAATAGCAGCTTCTTTCCATGTGTTTGGTACTTTCCCTTTTATTCTTATCGTATTCCTCAACTTCTGCAATTTTGGTATTAACTCATCTTTAAAAGTTTTAAGATATTTAGCTGTATATTCATCTGGCCCAGGTGCTTTTCCATTCTTCATTGCATTAATTGCTGCTTCAATTTCTATTTTTTTCAATTGGATCATTCAAAACTTTTCGCATATTTTCAGTTAAGGGCTCTGTTTTTATCTTTTGTAAATACTCATCCATCTTCTCTTTCTTTATTTTAACACCTTTAAACAATTTGGCATAGTATTTAAAAAATTCTCTTTTTATTCCCTCTTGGGTAACCACTTCTCTTCCATCTATCACAATTCTGTTAATAATTCTATTTTCTCTCTTTTTCTTCAATTGCCAAGCCAAATACTTTCCCGGTTTATTTGCTCCCTCAAAGGATTTCTGCTGAAGTCTTTTCAAACTCCATTCCACTTCTTTATTTAACAAATGTCTCAATTGAGTTTATAATATTGTAATTTCCCTTAAAATTTTCTTTTTCCCTGGCCTTTTTCTCAACTCCCCTTCCTTTTTCTTTATTTTATTTTGAATGTCCAACAACTGTTTTTCTTTTACTCTCTTATCTTTATTATTCAAAGTAATCAACATTCCTCTCATTACTGCTTTATAGGCATCCCAGACCGTCTGAAAGTCAATATCCTCTTTGTCATTCACTTGGAAAAAAGCTTTAGTTTCATTTTCTAGGTATGTCACTGTTTCTTTATTCTGTAGCAAATCTTCATTCAATCTCCATCTTCTCACCTTCTTGGACAATTTTGTAATCCACATTTTTGGGTTATGATCAGCACCAATTTTAGGTAAAATCTCTATTTTCCTTGTTATAAGACCTAAATCTTTAGTTCCCCACAACATGTCAATTCTAGAAAAAGTTTTGTGTCTTGTAGAAAAGAAAGTATAGTCCCGAACTTCAGGGTTAAATTTCCTCCATATATCTTCCAGATTTTCTTGTTTAACCAGTTCAAAAAAAGACTTTGGCAATTTTCCTTCTTTACTATTTTTTTTCCTCCCGACCTGTTCAATGAGTTCTTAACTGTTCCATTAAAATCCCCCATTATCAAACTTGGTCATAGGTCAATTCATCAAGCTGTTGTATAATGTCTTTTAAAAAAGCATCCTTTGCACCATTATACTGCTACAAATCTTCCATCTTTATCTTTAAACACTAATTTTGGCTCCAATTCTTGTTTAATATAACAAACCACTCCCCTTTTCTTCTGTTCAGCCAATGAAAAAAATTCCACTCCCAATTGTTTATTCCATAAAAATTTATAATCCTTTTATTTGATCTGCACTTCTTGCAAACAAATTATATTACAGTTTTGTTTCTTAATCCAATGAAATGTTGCTCTTCTTTGTTGTGGTGAATTTAGTCCATTAACATTCCAAGACAATAATTTGTAACCCATCATGGTGCAAATTCTTTATTTTATTCAAAAAAATCTACGCATCTCCTGCGCATTTGTAATTGTGATTCTTTTCCCCTGGAGTTCAAAGCTCAAACCTTCAGGTATTATCCATCTAAACCTCATTCCATTGTCTCTCAATTTTTCTGTCAACTTTTTATATGTTCTTCTATCATTTATCACTTGCCTCGGCAGCTCCTTCATGATTCTCAATCTACTGCCTCCCACTATCAATGTCTTTTCAAAGTTTTTACTCATGATCCTTCCCACCATTTCCTTTGTCATATATCTTATGACAACATCTCTTGGTAAGTTATTTTTCTTGGCATAAAGTGAGTTAGAACATAAGAACATAAGAGAAGCAATGTTGGATCAGGCCAATGGCCCATCCAGTCCAACACTCTGTGTCACACAGTGGCAAAAATTTATATATATATATACACACACACACTGTGGCTACACACACACACTGTGGCTAATAGCCACTGATGGACCTCTGCTCCATATTTTTATCTAAAGGTGGCTATGCTTGTGGCCACCACCACCTCCTGTGGCAGTGAATTCCACATGTTAATCACCCTTTGAGTGAAGAAGTACTTCCTTTTATCCATTTTAACCTGTCTGCTCAGCAATTTCATCGAATGCCCACGAGTTCTTGTATTGTGAGAAAGGGAGAAAAGAACTTCTTTCTCTACTTTCTCCATCCCATGCATTATCTTGAACATATGAACATATGAAGCTGCCTTATACTGAATCAGACCTTTGGTCCATCAAAGT
The DNA here is from genome assembly GCF_032191835.1 of Heteronotia binoei. Taxonomy (NCBI): domain Eukaryota; kingdom Metazoa; phylum Chordata; class Lepidosauria; order Squamata; family Gekkonidae; genus Heteronotia; species Heteronotia binoei. The sequence goes on from NC_083225.1 coordinate 70,204,927, forward strand.
CAGTATTGACTTCTCAGACTGGCAGCAGCTCTCCAGGGTCTCAAGCTGAGGTTTTTCACACCTATTTTCCTGGACCCTTTTTTGGAGATGCCAGGGATTGAACCTGGGACCTTCTGCTTCCCAAGCAGATGCTCTACCACTGAGCCACCGTCCCTCCCCTCCTCTTGTAAACCTCTATCATGTCACCTCGCAGTCGACATTTCTCCAAGCTAAAGAGTCCCAAGCGTTTCAACCTTTCTTCATAGGGAAAGTGTTCCAGCCCTTTAATCATTGTAGTTGCCCTTTTCTGGATTTTCTCCAATGCTATAATATCCTTTTTGAGGTGCGGTGACCAGAACTGCACACAGTACCCAAATGAGACTGCACCATCGATTTATACAGGGGCACTATGATACTGGCTGATTTGTTTTCAATTCCCTTCCTAATAATTCCCATCATGGCATTGGCCTTTTTTATTGCAAACACACACTGTCTTGACATTTTCAGTGAGTTATCTACCACGACCCCAAGATCTCTCTCTTGGTCAGTCTCCGCCAGTTCACATCCCATCAACTTGTATTTGTAGCTGGGATTCTTGGCACCAATGTGCATTACTTTGCACTTGGCCACATTGAACCACATTGAACCACATCTGCCACGTTGACGCCCATTCACCCAGCCTCAACAGATCCCTTTGGAGTTCCTCACAATCCTCTCTGGTTCTCACCACCCTGGACAATTTAGTGTCATCCGCAAACTTGGCCACTTCACTGCTCACTTCCAACTCTAAATCATTTATGAACAAGTTAAAGAGCATGGGACCCAGTACCAAGCCCTGTGGCACCCCACTGCTTACCGTCCTCCACTGCGAAGACTGCCCATTTATAGTCACTCTCTGCTTCCTTTTACTCAGCCAGTTTTTGATCCACAAGAGGACCTGTCCTTTTACTCCATGACTCTCAAGCTTTCTAAGGAGCCTTTGATGAGGAACTTTTCAAAAGCTTTCTGGAAGTTCACTCTATACATATAATCATACATGTTTTTAGTCTCTTCAGGGTCTTCCTCTAAAAATTCTGCAATTATTTTTATTATATATTCTTTTAAATCACCATCCTCCTTCTCAGGTACTCCTCTCAGACGTATCTGAGTCTCCATCAATTTGCAGTCATGGATTGTCACTTTTTCTTGCATTTTCAACAAGGTGGAATCATATACTTTCATTCTGCCTTCTACCTCCTGTACTTTCTTAGATGTTTCCTCAGTTTCCTTTCTGAGATCTTCCATGTCTTTTTTAATCTCTGCAATAATTTCTTTTTTTTTATTCATTTATCATCTCTCTCACCCCTTTCATCATTCTGGCCTCCATTGCCTCCAGTTGGTCCTGCATTTTTTCAAATGAAGTAGCCCTTGTACGAGGCTGCTTGTGTTCAGACATTTAAAAAACAGTGAAAATTTGGACCTCACCAATTTTCAATTCAACTATCAGATTCAAAAGAGTAGGACTTGCCCTTTAAAACAAGCCCAATTTTGCTGTCCTCAGAGCTCCCAAAGTCAAGATATTTATTTTTAAAGTTTTTAAATCTTCCAAAATGGCGGTCGCAACTTTTTACTGCTCCTTACAATTTTTTTCCCCTTTTTAAATCACCCGAGGTCCACACAAATAATATGACCAATAGTATTTAACTTCTTACCCTCTTCTCAGTTAACTCCAATAATTTTTAATGTCCCGAATTCTTTAAAACATTCTTTAAAACATTTTATTTTGGCCTCCCAGCAATGGCTGCTGATGTTTCTCAATGGTAGTAAATTCCTAGAGTAGATTTTCCTTCTTCTAATTCCTGCTTTTGTTGCCACGAAGTCTCATTCACACTGGTAAGGAGATCTCATGATACTTGACGTACTTCCTGTCTTGCTTGAATGTGCTGCAGGTCTGTGACAATGGTGCTCTTTTTTCAAAACCGCAAGTAGTCTAAACAATAAATTCCTTTCCACTTTTTAGCACTTTTTAACACTGTCTTTTATATTTATAAAGTCTAAATTTCACCTCTTCCTCCCCTCTTCTTCCAGGCTTTCTAGATTTTCCTTTCCCACCTTTTAAATTTATTCCATTAAGCTGTAAATAGTTCCAGAATGAAAGATAGAAATTTGTACCTTCTCTTCCAATTATCCAAGTTTCTACCGGTCTTGCACAGCTTTAGATGTTTAGCAGTGTCCAAGAAGGTTAGGATCCTGTCGAGCTTATGTCAAATAAATGACTCTGAAAACTTCTGCAGATGATGAAAATGCAACTCTTCCCAGAGACCCCTCAAAGGAGCCCCCCCCCCCGACTCCCTTTTAGCCAAGGTAAATCTCCTCAAGTTTCCTGTGCATATCTTGGACTAATCTCTGACTGAGAAAAGTAGTCAGTAGGCATTAAATTGCCTTCCACTACCCCAAACAGAAGTTCTAGCCTCCTCCTGTTATGAGAAGCAGCTCAGCTCGACATTTTCCTCCCCCGGAAGTCTCAAAAGTACTTCTTTCTCTACTTTCCCCATTCCATGCATTATCTTGTAAACCTCTATCATGTCACCCTGCAGTCGATGTTTCTCCAAGCTAAAAAGCCCCAAGCTTTTAAACCTTTCTTCCTAGGGAAAGTGTTCCAACACTTTAATCATTTTAGTTGCCCTTTTCTGGACTTTTTCCAATGCTATAATATCCTTTTTGAGGTGCGGTGACCAGAATTGCACACAGTATTCCAAATGAGACTGCCCCATCGATTTATACAGGACATTATGATACTGGCTGATACTTCGTTTGTAACTAACTTTCTGGTTCTTGGTTCATTTTTTTTGTGAAGTTAGGTTCCCCCCCCCTCTTTTATTTTTTTGAAATTTTATTTCAAAATACTTACCAATAATTAAAATATTCTTTTTGAATATTGGAGACAGTTGGTGATGGTTGGTGAGCCACTGCTGATAAAGGGTATGGGTCAAGACAAGAGACCCTTGAGGATCAGGCAGAATTACTGGGGCTTGGCTGTTCTTGGCTATGGCCACCAATGGCTCCATACAGCAAACATACAGCATACAGCAAATTGTCCTGTAAGGTAAATGGCCAGTTCACTCTGGCCCAACACTCTCTCTAACCACTACACCACATTTGCTCTTGAACTTATCTTAAATGTTATCTCACAGTTAAAAGCTGCTTTTTAAAAAAGAAGCTAGTAACTTTGAACATGCAGAATTAGATCTCAGTCATTATTTGTCTCAATTGAACCTGAAGAAATGCATCCCATGACAATTTCATCAAGGAGCACCCTTAAGACTGGTCTCAGACATTTAATGTTTTAAAGCACATTGAATCATGCCCAGAAACAGACTGAAAGCAAGTGAAGATCTTCAAGCTGTGAGAAATGTCCTCATTGTAATGAATTCCTGATATCAGCCTAACCACTATATTCTGGATCAGCTGAAATTACCAAAGATGGTAGACCAATGTATACCATATTATACTAACTAAGCATGGACGGACCAATGTATACCATATTATACTAACTAAGCATGGACATTACTAAAACATAGATAACTGCAACAAGTTTGTACAAAAGTGGCCACAGTTCACCAATCAATGTAGTGGACAATTTTCCAGTCTACAGGTATCAGCAGTGGATTTATTTACAGTGCAGGATATAATATTACTCCAGAACTGCAAATCTGATGTTTCAGAGAAGTGCAACCCTGCATCAGCTGAATGCCAGCTTCAGATTTATTATACTCAACCTATCTCAACTCCAAGCTCCTATTAAGAACATCCACTGCCTTGGTGGGAAGTGCCATCAATCCACAGCCAACTTATGGTGACCCTGTAAGGTTTACAAGGCTGAGTTGGTTTGCCATTGGCCATCTTTGCATAGCAACTCAACTTCCTTGGTAGTCTTCCATCCAAGCACTAACCAGGGCTGACCCTCCTTAGCTTCCAAGATCTGATGAGACTGGGCTAGTTTGGGCCATCTAGACTAGGGCTTCCCTTCCTTACTGAGATTAAATGAAAACAGCACTTATTATCCACTCATTGAAGATACCATCCCCACAATCTCTAGATGACCTTTTCCAGCAGGAGAAAATGGAGACATGTGGAATTCCATAGCATAAATACCATGCCACAGTCCTCCAGCACATACTATCTGAAATACATTTGCCATAGTGCAGCTGCTGGAGCATAGTTCTTCCAAATTCTAACGCCACTGTGTAATAAATCCATAGTCTATTTTATTTCAAGTTGCTTTGATATGCATGAAAATCAACAAGACTATGTTCCCCTGGTCTGTCTTCTAGCACAGATCATGTCCCAGTGTGAGCAAGGCAGTTTCAATCCCAAAACTGGATCCGAATGCAGAATGAAATGCGTTTAGATATCCACAGCAGAAAGGTCCAGGGCTGCACCACCTACTTGAATGCCCAAACAGAGAGACTAACAACTGACTAATAGAAATATCATTAGGGTCCTGGAAGGATATTTTAGTCAGTGGTCTCAAGATACCTGCTTCATGAGGGCATCTGTTTTTACTACCCATTCGGCAGTCCTATGATTTTCCTACAGAGAAAAGAAAAAAAATCCCCCTCTATGTCCACTTATTCCAGTTTTATGACATTCTCATTTTAGCTGGTCCAAATTTCCATTCTCAATATAAATAATAAAGTGACTATACAAATGAGCAAGAGTAAACATTTCCACATTTATCCAGGTCAAAAGGATTTAGACTCAGGGTAGTTGCCATGGAGCTGGTTTATTTTCCCCAGAACAAAATGTTAAGAGACTGCATCTCTTTTTTAACCCAGATAAGTAATAGGAAGTAGCTTTTTAAATTATACTTTGAGCATTGATTGCTGATGCTTTCTTGGTCTGGTTCCAAACTTTTATATCAAAATATATATTAAAAAGCAATTATGTGTCACTGAATCAACACGGAACATCGATAGACTCTGGCAGCAGCACAAAATCTGGAAATTTTGTTTGAGGTTTCAGATTCAAGGTCTGCAAGAAGAAAGGAGGTATAACATTCCTCTCATTTTCCTGGAATTTTTTTGGAAGATGTGTCCTTACAGAACCTTTAAAGCTCTTATTTTGACTATGTAGCCAGCTTCTCCTCTTTATGGCTCCTGTACCTTATATTGGTGTCCCCAACCACTGGGCTGTGGACCAGTACTGGTCCATGGCCTGCTAGCAACTGGGCCATGGGGTGAGGCAGAGCAGCCCCGGACTAAAGAGGCAGCATGGCCTCACTTCAAGGCTGCCTCCCCTTGCAGGGTCCCAGACCAGTAAAAGGGACAGCGCTGCTGTGACCTTAGCCTACCTCTCATTTATAGACTCTTTAAATGGGAGGGGGAGGCAGAAACAGCCCCAGTCTCCCCCCCCCATTTAAAGACCCCCATGGGGGACAGGGATGTGGCATGGGTGAGGGGTAGCCTGGGATGGCAAAACCACCCCCCCACCGGTCTGGGAAAAATTGTCTTCCACAAAACTGGTCCCTGGTGCCAAAAAGGTTGGGGGCCACTGCCTTATATCATAGGCATAAATCATACAGCTTTTCCTAGCAAGCAGAGGCTTTGGTGGAGGAAGCTTCACCTCAAAATTTCTGCTTGTCTTAAAAACCACTGGACCCTGCATAATTCAAACAGACAGCCCTTGTGAGCTTAGGCTTGCCGGTCTCCAGTTCCAGGTGAAGAAGCCCCAGTTTTGCAGGCTCTTCCTTGCTGCCAGCCAGCTGTCTGGCAGGGGGAAGCCCCACCCCACCAGTCACAATGTGCCTTCAGATATCAGGCAGGTTCAGAAGCTTGCAACTGCTTCTGTTTTGGAAGGTTTCTGTGTGCCTTTAAATCTCAGCAAGACTGAAGCTCGGGTGGGTGGGGGAGGTGAGCAGGAAGAGCCATGTGTAAAATGAGAGAGAGAGAGAGAGAGAAATTCTTCTGTTTGTTTTGCATTCCTTTCAGAAGCTGTTTGAGTAATAAAAGGGATAGTAAAGAGTTAACTACAACCTGAGTGTGGGATAGAGGAAAGCTCCACCCCTAGACTCTCTCTGTGTAAGATGGTTGAAATACAGCACATTGTTACATTCAGCAACTCCGGTGAGGAAAAGCGTGGACATGCAAACTGTTTATTTTGGCTCCTCTGTGTGTGTTGTGTGAGTTTACTTTCATCAAAGTGGAAGTGCAGCTGCTGCAGAACCATTTGAATGCAAAAAAGAGGAGGAGGAAATGAAGACTGTATTCAGGAAAACTGCACTGCTGTATTTTTATTTATTTATTTTTAGGAAATGGGAAAGTCTCCTGGCTCCACCCCCAAAGTCCCCAGATATTTCCTGAGTTGGACCTGGCAACCCTATGTGAGCCTGAGTATTCACCATGTCTGGTACTGCTTTTCACATTTTACCCCATTTCAGTTGTTACATTTTTGGGGCTCCAATCTCACTGGAAAGCATGTTACCCATAATCCTCCCAATGCAGTTGCAGCATCTTGCAATACAGACTAGATGAACTATTTAATAGGATGCCATTGAGCTATAGAATTTGTTTTAGCCAAAATTTATTGATTTTAATTATATATATTTATTATTTCCTGTTTTATGTCACCCAGAGCCTAGCATTAGCCGGGATGGGGCAATTAATCAAGTTGAATATATAAATAAATATAAATAAAATATCATATGATGACAGAGTGGGACAGCCATTGTTTTTCACAGAAGAAGAAATAGATAAATAAGGCTGCTCAGTCAGAAAGGATAAAAATGGATGGAAAATCCTGTATCTGAGGAAGGGAAGTGGATGAGGGCATCATAGGAGCACAGGGGAGAAGAGGAAATGAAAAGCTTTGCCATACACTGCTTCCTTCAAAGGAAGGAATAATTGGCAGCAATATATGGAAACTTTATGTCTGGTTTGTCCCAAAGACTGTTTCTCTCAGCAGCCTCATTCAGTATATAACTAATGATAATAAGTGAGTAACTACACTGGGAAAAACTGTTAGGGCAATGTAATCTATTGATCTAGACTTTAAATGTACATTTTCATAGTTGGTGCTAAAATCACCTTGTTTATTACAGTTGGAAACACTATATGATGAAAAACATACATGAATGTCAAATATAGGGTTAAATTATATATATGGGCTTCAAGTGCACAAATATTTCCCCAAATATATCTCTCTTTAACTAAAATAACTGTGGTGAACTGCAGTCTGGGGTAAAGGTGGGGGGAGCAAAGCTGCTGAAAATCATCAAAGGGTCACCTGATAAATAATTATTCTGGTCCTCCTCCTAACACCCAAACAACTCAGAAATCAAATTACATTATTTGGCAGCTAGGATGATCAGGACCCCAATAATTTTGGCACCCTGTGCTTATCTCTTTCCCTGAAAGCCATTTCTCTTATCAAAATTGTTCCCTCTAAGGTGGCTTTCATCCTACAAAGTTGAAGATAGGATTATTTTCACAGGGCACAAAGCAACTTGAAGGGTAAGAAAAATGAACTTCAGGGGGGAAAGATAAGCATCACCTGCATAAATTTCCACTTCTGATTCTTGCTGCTCTCTAGGGTAGAAAACAAACAAACAAACCCATATTTCAGTTAACATATTCACGTCTCTCCCAAACATTCTAGTCCTTTACTTCACAGATACAGGTAATGCAATTCTTGTGAAATAAACCTGTATGATAAAGAAGAGCCATGAAAAAAAAAATCTAAACGATTACACACAATAGTTTTGCTGCATTTCACAAGGTGTAGGCTGTTCAGCTGCTAGAAATATAGTATATATACCTTCTCTTCTACGAGGATGATCCTCATTTTCAACACATTCACATTTATTGATGTCCCATATCCACCCATTGTGACATAGTTTTTTTAAATGAGAACAACTAGGAGGAAATGAAATGCAGATTTTAAGGAAACCTTATGAAAGTAAATCAGATATAATTAAAGTAACAAGAGCCAACTGGTCCAGCCAGCCAGTATGATACAATGGTGAGAGTGTAAGACTAGGATCTAGAAGAACCAGGTATGAATCTTTACTCTGCCATGGAAGCTTGCTGGGTGACCTTGGCCCAGTCACAAACTCTCAGCCAAATTTACCTCACAGAGTCATTGTGAGGATAGAATGGAGGAGAGGAACAGTTATGTAAGTCACCTTGGCTCCCACTGGGGAGAAAGATGGGGTATAAATGAAGTAAATAAATACCATAGGCTAATTATAGGAAGCAGGCTGATAACTAGTTCTGTGAATTGGTTCAGAGAGTTTGTTGACAAACTTCTGTATTTAAAAGCAATTTAAAACATATCTAACTTTAAAATCATTCAACACAAAGCCTCATTAACTTCAAAGGAATAAATCAGAGAATTACTTTTGTGAAGGAATTAAGCTAGGGCCATAAATGACATTCTTTCTGTTTGCTGTTTCTTAATTTGCCACAGCTATGTTGTATTAGGTTTTTCTCTTTGTAAATATTTAAGATGCCATGGTAATTAAAACTGCTGCAAAAAAAGACTGTCCTTATATAATGTAACATATTTTACATTGTCTAAGTAATCTTAACACATTTCTCTGTTTCACAAATACATACTACATTGCACATTAATAAGGATGCAGTAGCCTTCACAGCTATGGACAATCATAGAAAAGTGTCATGCTTAATTTTTTCTTTTTAAGAGATATGGACATAAAGACAGGGAGAGAAAGAGGGGGGAGAGACTGTCTTTCTTACCGATCCGTATCTGAATATGGGACAGATCTTCTTATGATGGAATATGGTTGGTGCTGAACATTTGATATACACTTACAACCTGTGTGGTTCGCAACTTTGACTTCAATTGGGTCTGGCACATTTGTTAAAGGTACTGAAATTTCAAAGAGCTAGAAAATTGAAACATGGTATTAATTTGTATTACTAATTCAGTTATTAGTCCACCCATTCCCCAAAACACATATATTTCATTCATCTTTAGAAAAGGCAAATTGAGGCCTCTCTCTCTTATTAAGTGGTTATGAGTGCTTTTAGAAAAACTACTGGAGACAAGCCATGAACAAAGGCCTTTTACCAGCAGCTGCCCTTCACTGTTCCACGTAGTGGTGGTGGGTGAAAAGTTTAAAACTGGCAAGTCACTTTTAGGGGGAACTTGAACATGAAAGAGGGTAGTTTTAGGAATCACTGGAAACTTTATAGTTTTCCATAGAATTTCCAAGAATTCCTAGAGCTACCCTACAAAACTTCCAGGTTCTCCCTATAAGTGATGCAGCAGCAAACAGCACATCATGAACCTCCATTGTCCCAACCATGAACCTCCCATCAGTTGCCAGGCAACAGAGACTTGAACATTTGGGAAGCAGCAATCACCCATAGCTTCCTGGTGTGCATGCTCTTAACTGTGTGAAAACATGTCTGTCCTTTACAGTTTACTATTAGGGATGGGCACCTACCAAAATGCAAAGCAAAATTCATCACACATTCTGGCCTATTTGTGATTTGCAAAACTGAAGTTTGTGATGGGTCTACCATCATGAACTTCCATGAACTTTTAAAGAAATTTGTGGCAGTTTATAGTGGTTTGTGTTCAGAGCAGAAAAAAAGGTAAAGGTAGTCCCCTGTGCAAGCAGCAGTCATTTTCGACTCTAGGGTGACGTGGCTTTCACAACGTTTTCACAGCAGACGTTTTTATGGGGTGGTTTGCCATTGCCTTCCCCAGTCATCTACACTTTCCCACCAGCAAGCTGGGTACTCATTTTACCGACCTTGGAAGGGTGGAAGGCTGAGTTGACCTGGAGCCAGCTACCTGAACCAGCTTCCATGGGATTGAACTCAGGTCGTGAGCAGAGGGCTCCGACTGCTTTACCACTCGGTGCCACGGGGCTCTTCAGAGCAGGAAGCAGGGGTTTAATGTGACTCCAAGTCCTTTTAGAGCCAGTTTGGTGTAGTGGTTAGGAGCAGGGACTCTAATCTGGAAGAACTGGGTTTGATTCCCCACTCCTTCACATGCAACTGCTGGTGACTTTGGGTCAGTTGCTGTTCTCTCTAGATGAGTTCTTGAAGAGTTTTCTCAGCCCTACCTACCTCACAGGATGTCCACCGCAGGGAGTGGAAGGGAAGGAGAGGAGGAGAAAAAGAAGAATTTCTATTCCTTCACGCTGAATCTCAGAGCAGCTCAAAATCTCCCACAACAAACACCCTGTGAGTAGGTGGAGCTAAGAGAGCTCTCGCAGAAGCTGCCATTTCAAGGACAGCTCTGCGAGAGCTATGACTGACCCAAGGCCATTCCAGCAGCGGCAAGTGGAAGAATGGATAATCAAACCCGGTTCTCCCGGATAAGAGTCTGTGCACTTAACCACTACACCAAACTGGCTCTGAGACTCTGAGAGAAGGGCGGGGTATAAATCCAATATCTTCTTAAACTCCTACTTTCTGTTCCCCATGAAAGCCACAAAAACAGCTTAGTGGCAGGGAGCAGGGTGCTTCCTGACAATCAGCTGTTATGTGCTTTCTTTGTCGTCCATTTAAAATTTAAATGTGCATATCCCTATTTACAGTGTTTACTAGTGCAAACACTAGGATACAGTAGGATTGTCAACATGGGAAGGATTTCATGACATTTCAAGATATCATAATTTTCAAATACTGCTCTAATCAGTACACATTTATTTCATATTTGCCAAAGACTGTTCAAATCAGTGCACATTTATTTACTATTTTTCATGGCCTTGAATTGATATTTCATCAGCATTATACTGTTGGGCTTTGTCAGATATTCTCTTTCTTTTTACTTTATGATAAAACCATAGCATTTCCAATGATTTCTAGAGCTACACAATGTCATTTCTGGATTTCCCCAGAAATGACCTAGCACTGCACAGGATGTGATTCCCTCATGATTCCACCTTCGAATCGCCTACTAGTTGCCAGGCAACTTTATGCAAGTGTCTTGAGCTTCTGGAAAGCAGCAGTCAGCCACAGCTATCTAGTGTGCCTCTCCCATATGTTCTTAATGTGAAAAAGACATATCTGCCTTTCATAGTTTACTGTGTTTAATGTTACAAACACTCATGTGAATGTGGCTGATAAGCCCTGGACTCTTGTTTTGTCTTGTGCACTTCCCTATATCCTAGCTTCTATTACACAGTTGTAAAAGTAATAATTCCCCACAAAAGGTGTTTGTGCACAATTTATAAAAATGGCAAAATCAGTGCAATAATAAAAAGTATAACAACCATGTATTCTAGGTTATGGTCTACTTTGAGCCTTATGGTTACATTCTGTCGAAGTGCTACAATCATGGAAGGATAGGAAAGGTCAAAATACCATTTTGGAAACATAAGTTGTACTTGTGTTCATACAGCTCAGGCTCTCTTCATTGCAGCAGCCTCCACATCTGAAGACATTCACACAAGGAGGCTTGAAGAATTTGTTGGTGGTGGTGCCCAGCTCCTTTGCAACTTCTACACAGGTCTCCCTTGGCATACACTGAGTTCTCTGCCACTCCTCATCTATAACTGGAGAATACACAGTGATTCTAAAAGTGTAGTAGTCACAACTGGATTCACATTTTCATTAGGATCCCACTGAGCCTGCTACAATTGTGTTAGGACATTACAGCAATTTGAGCATTGCCATTTATAATATAAACAATACTGTTTTAAGATTTGCAAATTAGTCTCTACAGGTAATATACTGATACAATTTTCCTCCTTAACCTTTCCGTGGCTTACAGTGAAGTCTGTGGAACCCAAACAGGATCAAAACCGAGTTGTGTAAGAAATTCCCTTGTCCGTATTGCCAGCCCACATACAGGTACAGGATTGCTGTAGAAATTACCACATGAACTGCCAGGTTCACATGCTTCCATCGTTTGTTAAATGATGCTAGTGTGTGACAAGTAGTTCAGCTGGGGGTGACCACAAGTCAAGTATAACACTGGCCCAGCCTGCCTTCACAAAAGGCTTGATATGCAGCAATTGGCCTAGTCACAGGGAGGTGCTACCATCGCTCATAACAGATCTGTGAACTGGATCTAAGACATTATTCTTTTCACAGTTCTGGGCTCTACATCCTCTAGATGGTTCCTGCCCAGCAATGTCCAAGATAATGTGGTGTTTTATTTCAGGATACTCCTCATAAAAATAGGAATTTAAATGTTTGTTTTACAGCTTATTTATTTCTGAGCTGTTGGCAAGTTCTATGTGTTTGTATGCTGCCGTTGGCAGATTCTTCAGATGACTACATGGGATGTTTACTCTCTTTTTTAGTGGAAAAATCCCTATTTAAAGCCAATATCCTTTGAATTGTGATGAATGAGCCAAAAAAAGAAAAAAGAACTTTTGAGTACAAAATCCAGAGAACTTTGATCTGGTTCAGAAGCCTTTTGTCAACATAATCCTATTTTTCTCACTTCTGTGGGTATCTGTCAATATGGCGCACTGCCTATACTATAGGATGAAAATATAGGATGGGCATCAGATTCTTGAAATTCAAATAGCTTTTCAGAATAAGTTTCACATATGTCTGACTGACTCTCAGCTGAAATATGAACTCACTACTTCATCCCATGCCAGCCCTTTTTGTAAAATGGTATGTTTCAGTATTTTTTTGTAAAAATAAATATCAGTGTGCTTATTCTTATGAGACTTTCCACGTGAGCGTTTTACAGAACCATCCTAAACGACTTACACTTTCTAATCCCATTTACTTCAATAGACCTGGAAGGGTGTAACTCAGCTTGGGATGGCACTGCCGATCATACAATAAATGCCCAGTTCTTATTTGTTTATTGCTGGCAATCCCTCAGTGGGATGTCAGATGATCCCAGCAACAAATTTCACAGTTGCACAGCACAGACTTCCCTCAGCACTGCCCATTTGCTGGGAAAGGGCAAATGAGAGAAGGATGTCTGGCAGTGTGATTCTGCCTGTAGGGTGGAGGAAAAGCAGGATCAGCCACAGGCTAGGCTGGCTGGCCTTTGTCAGCTGGCATTGTCTACTGCAGCTTTTTAAACTCAAGCTGAGGCCATCTCTCTTCCTCAGTTGTCTCACAGTGATTTGCAGTTGTTTCAAGAGCCCCATGTGCCCATCAAGCAGCAAGGCAGAGTTTCTCGCTGGGCTTCAAGTTCTTCAGACACATAGCTATTTGTGGAGCTGCTCCAGCTGGTAGGTGGCCATGTGCCCCAGGCTACAGCTAACTGGTGGCACACCAGTTGGCTTTTCTAAAAACACAGCTGCACTGTTTTGCAGCCATGCAGAACCAATTTAAAGAGCTGGTCCAGCTGGTTGGCAGCCACGTTACAGGCTGCGGTCATGTTTTCACCAAGGTATGTGTCTGTTTGTATTCCTGCCACTGCATTGCCCTCTATCCCCCTGACCTTGCAATCATTAGCTGAAGAAATGCCCCTGTCTTCTAGCAAACCCAGCAGCTATGACTGTGGATGCTGTATGGGCATCTATCTAATGATGCTTGTGGCATCACTGTAATAAAAGATACAGTGGTTTTTACATTACCTGTGATATTTTTGCCATTTAAAAATACTCCTTTTTTCTTTTAAACATTATTGAAAGCCTGTGAGCTCCATGCTTGTATCATTCAAAAGCACTATGTTATAAACATACCAATAAACAAGAGACAAAGCTCAGCAAATGAGTCAGAATGTCAGACCCAGAAATAATCCTCAAGCATCATCTCAGGTATTTATCATTAACATTAAAATAATTCCTATCAATATGTGTCAAAACAAGGAACTCTGAAGCTCATAAACTTTTCATCTACCTTTGAGTATCTCTATATCATAAAAAGCTGCAGCGAATCTCGTGGAGCGATGGGATGCAGATCTGGAGTCCATGGTGGCCACACTCTTGAGTTTTAGACGGCATTTCCACAGCTTCCAGTCCTCAGAGTGGGTAATTCGAAGGAGTTCTTCCAGACTGGCGGCTTTCCTGATCTGCTGCTCTGACCATTCCAGTGCAGACAGTGATGCTCTCTGGGAAGAAGGAAGGAAAGAGGGCAAAAAGGGTAGAATGGCTGACTTGTGTTTATCTATATCTCAAGGGGAAAGCATTCATTCCTCCTGCTGAATGTGCCATTGTGGTGTATATATCTAACTTATTACATCACATTAGCAGTAAATAAAACTTTAACAAAAAGGAATGTTTCTTGGTTGTTAATACTTTTGAAGATTACACTCCATAAAATGAGTAAAATAATTGGAGGCTCACTGTAGCCAACCATCAACCCAGCAAGTAGGCTTGTCCACATGGGAAGAATTTCATGACCTTTCAAGGTATTATAAAATTTAACTGTGCAAATCAGTGCGTATTTCTTCCATATTTTCCATGACTCTGATGTAATATTTCATCAACATTATAGTATCAGGCTTTCTCAATATATTCTTTCTTTTTTCTCACATAAAAATATTCTCAAATTATTTCTAGAACAAATTTGAGCACTGATTTTGCTTCCTGTTGATATATTCTGCTCTATGAGCTGTTGCTGCAGGGGTCAGCAAATCAGTCTGCAAGACCAGCCATAATCCTGAATGCTGGATGTTAACTCATTCTGGACAATAACCAGAAGTTACATTGTTTCAGCACCACAAAGATATGAATGGTCTAGCCTACATATATTGCATTCCATTTTTCTGGGCAAAGTGATCCAAATGCATTCTAGCTGAAGCATAAACCACTGTGCTGTGAACTCTCCTTGGGAATGGTAGTCAGCCTTTGCAGCCCATGCCAGTTCCTTTGATTCAGAACAAAATGGCTACAATTCTAAGAATTAGAACTAAGCAGACACATGAGTTTCCTATTTTCCTGCAAGAGAGAGAAATGCTCTTCTCTCCTCCTCCAAGGAACCCACAGAGTTCACGTGGGCAGAGACATCATGTGCGGGAAGGACAGTGAATTGGAGCGACTGTTCAGAGCTCCATACTCTAGTCCAGGAGATCTCATGCTCCCCCAAAGAAACCACAAAATTACCTGGGTGTTTTGGTCAGTTCAGTGGCTGCCATTGGCAGTGGACACTATGTTGGGAACCAAGTCTCCTGCTATAGAGGGAGACCTGGGAGCCAATTTGCTGTAGTGGTTTAAGTATGCAAACTCTTACCTGGGAGAACTGGGTTTGATTCTCCACTCCTTCACTTGCAGCTGCTGGAATGGCCTTGCATCAGCCATAGCTCTCATAGGAGTTGTCATTGAAAAGACAGCTTCTGTGAGAGCTCTCTCAGACCCACCCACCTCATAGGATGTCTGTTGTGGGGGAAGAAGATAAAGGAGATTGTAAGCCACTCTGTGACTCTGATTCAAAGAGAAGGGTGGGGTATAAATCTACGGTCATCTTCTTCTTCTTTCTTCTGTCTCTGGCTGCCTGCTGCTCTCTGGTACAGCAGTGAAAATAATGGGAGGGAAATGACATCATGAAATATCATGACATCACTGCTTGTTGCATAAACAGAAGCAGCATCACATGTCATTCAGGATGGACAAAAGGAAATATTACCTCACAGAGACAGTGATTAAAATGTGGAATTTGCTGCTGGAGGATGTAATGGCCACAGGAATAAACAGCTTTAAAGGGTGATTAGATACATCATGGATGATAAATCTTGTCAATGGCTACTAGTCATGGTGATAGAGAGGAACCTCCACACTCAGAGGCACTAAGCTTCTGTATCCCAAAGCCAGGAAACAACATCAGGGGAAGGCTTTGGCCTCTATGTCCTGTTGTTGGTCATCCAGAGGAAATGGTTGGCCTTCATAGAAGACAGGTCTGATCCATCAGGGCTCTTCTTATTTTAATTTTTTAGAAGTTTTAAAATTTTTGAACAGTTTTCATAGCAAAACAAGCAACACAACCATATATCCGAGGTGTGTGTGTGTGTGTATGTATATATATATCTCATAAAACCATAGAGTTTGGGAGGATTTCTGGATTGTCCCAGCAATGCATTACATTAACTATGGAATGCAACCAATTACACCATAATATTGCATGACATTGTGCAATCCCTCTCCCCTCAACTCCTTGGGGCTGCCATTAGTTAGTCCTAGACCACCTGATGTGAGCCCTTGAAGCCTGAACTTTGCTTGATATAAAGCAACAAAGCACAATCAGTTGGGCAGTGTGTGTCAGTGTATGTAAGATTTACTACCTAGTAGATCAGCAATTGCCTAGGAACTGAAGTTTTATGATACCTAGAACTCTCACAATACTAGAGGAGAGAACAGAGGCACCTGTCATGGCTCCTGCATGTGGGTTATCCCATTTTAACTTCACAAGCACATTGAGAGGTGGAATAGGCTGACAGATAGTGATTAACCCAAGGTGACACAGATCTGGTCTACAGGGGCAGCAGAATGAGGAGGCAGAGTGCTCAGGTGGTAGAATGGAGTGTACCACTTCAGACTACAGGGGGAGATCCACATTGTTCATAGTTTTCCTGGACTGATAATTCACTGAAAATGAAAAACCAATATAGCACATGGAGGACTAGACTGAACTTTTTTCCACTGATGGATGCAGATTTTTAATTTGCAGGAAATTTTTACAGAAGGGAACATGAAAAATATGGATCTTCTTACCCACAGTGGTACTTCCTCAGAATTATTTCACTACATTCTCTGCATGTGTAGAACAGGTCTCACGGAGCCTCATTGCTGAACAGGGAGTTGGACATACTACTCTAAAGTCCATGCCCACCAGTCTGTCCACTCACAGTGGTGCGTATATGGTTTCTTCCTCCAAAGAATTACTGTGTGCTAGTATACTAACTCACTAATCACGTGGGGAATCATTGCCAGAAGAGAGGTGATGAAATGCATGACCTGCAGACATAAGCCAGTGATCATACTTATCTCTGTGCTATGCAAAACTTGTCGGGCCAATTTCTACAAATATAGCTGCTGTTAAAAGGTACAAAAGCCAAGACAAGATGGAGATTTGTCTGGTTTCTTGGTGGCTTTGACCATGAACTAGCAGCACTTGATGCAACATGTAGAAGGATTTCTGAAGATATGTTGAGGGCAGAAGAATCTTCTATGGTTGTCACATATGAGGTTCACAGCTTTTTTGTTTTGCTTAACTGTGTTTTAATTGCAAAGAACCTGCATTACTCAGAATGCACTTTCATCAACACAGGACAGAAGCCAGAATATAATTTAAGCATCATGTGAGAAAATACTTGAAGTCAAGAGGAACAACTGAGTGGAAAATGTGGAAGGATTGTTAAGTGGTACTTGAATTTATTTAAAATGTACTTATTACCAAACAGCAGAGGATTTTTCATACAATTCAGATTCTTCATACTAAACCAGAACTTGTCTGCTCTCTACCCGTCCATCTTGTACAGCTTGAGTTGTAGCTCTGACTCAAAACAACATACTGCATCTTTTTCATGCATGTAAATGGTCTTACCTCTGTGCTTACACTATATTGCAATAGCTGATGTTCATCTATATGGTAGGATGTCCAGAACACATTCCTTTAGTCTTATCAACAGACTATTTATGCAAAGTGTCCATGCCTTATGTCATGGTCAATGTGCCTTGAAATAATCAATCAACCAAATTTTAAATATTGTTGCCAACAAAGCTGTTTTAAACACAGACTTAAATGTACATGTGTTGCCCTACACCTAAAAACAAGCAAGAGGATACATTTTATTTTTTTTTATTCAAAACATTTCTCTAAAGTGGCAAACAATAAAACATTTTTTTAAGCTTATAACAAATCAAATCGACACATAAATGAGGGTCAGTGAGAAGGAGGGAAGGCGGGTCAGTGAGAATCAGTGAGTGAACACCAAACAAGGGGATAGTCAGTGGATAGAATTCTGCAAATTTGGTGCCAAGACTGAGAAGGCTCTTTCTTGGGTTGCCATCCATCCAACCTCAACAAGGCAGTACCCAAAGCAGGACCTCATAGTGACCTTGATGAAAAACATAGGTTCACATGGGATAGGTAAGGGATGCTAGCCACAAGGTGCACAGAGCTTTGAAAGGTCAATTCCAGTACCTCAAATTGGGCCTGGAAGTACATTAGGAGCTAGTGTAGGTGAAACAAGGCTACAGTGAAACTAAATCAATTGCAGCTTCTGGACAATCTTCAAGTACAGTCCCAAGAAGATCACATTGCAGTAGTCCGATCTAGATGTTATTATGCTCCCACCCAAAGTGTTCCTGAGTCTAGCCCATTTTCATATTTGAACTAGCAGGCTGGAACCAGTGGCCAGAGCAGTCGCTTCTGATGCTTCATTTTACATTTATTTATTAAAACATTTCCTGCCTTTCCTTGTGGTTCAAGGTACATACCAGGCATATTCCAACAATGTAACATCAGGAAAAGAAACAAACAGAAATCTCCCAACAAAATAGAAAATGTACTTCAATGTTAAAACCACAGTTTTTATCTCAAGCTCAGAACATATCTTCCCAACCAATTATTGAGATTATGCCAATGGATTTATCACTGGACAGAATATAAGAAGGATCTTGCTGCATCAGACCAATGATGCATCCAGTTTAATATCCAGCTTTCCAGATGCCCCAGAAAACTTAAAAGCAGGACAATAGGCCAAAGCCTCCTCATGATCACTCCAGCAACTGGGACACAGAGGCCTTTAAACATATCTATTCCAATAACCATCACTCTAAAATACAACCTGGGGCAACCAGTTCCATAAACTAATGATGCTTATGAAGTTTGTATGAAGTTTGGCCTTGGTTTGACCAGAACCTATTACCTATAATCTACACTGAGGGCCTATAATCTATACTGGATTAGTGTAGTATAATGAGAATGAGAGGGAAAATTCTCCCTATCCACATTCTACATGCATAAGTAGATGTCTCTATCATGCCCCCCAACAAAATTAATTTGTCCTAACTCTTTAGCCTTTCCTTAAAATGAATGTGCTCCACCCTAGTGACCAATTTGGTTCTTCTTTCCCAGATCTTTTCCAACTCTACAATGTTCACTGAGATCTGGTTACTGTAGCTATATAGCCGCAGGGGTGGCAAATGGTAGCTTTCCAGATTTTTTTTTGCCTACAACTCCCATCAGCCCCAGCCATTGGCCATGCTGGCTGGGGCTGATGGGAGTTGTAGGCAAAAAACATCTGGAGAGCTACCGTTGGCCACCCCTTATATAGCGTATTCCAGATGAGGCTCCAACACATCACTGTCCACAATGGTATTGGGATACTGGTAGTTTTATTTTCAAAATTCAATAGAACAGGGAACTTTGGATGGTATTTATCTAATATATTTTCCAGTACTGACTCTAACACATTTTTTTTTGTACTTATATCTAACCTAAATAGCTAGATTGATCTCATCAGATTTCAGATGCAAGCAGGATTGGCCTTGGCTAGTATTTGAATATTTGGATGGGAGACCATCAAGAAACTCCAGGGTCCTGATGCAGAAGCAGGCAGTGGCAAACCACCTCTGAATGTCTCTTGCCTTGAAAACCCCACGGGGTCACCATATCTATTCCAGTAGCCATCACTCTAAAATACATCCTGGGGCAGTCAGTTCCACAAGCTAATGTCGCATTGTATGAAGTTGGGTTCATGTAAGCCTTAGAGCCATGACCTGGTAGTAATTTCCACAACGTGTATAAAATTTTCAATTTTCAAAGATGACAGGACCCCGGCATGGCATGATATTGCAAGTGCCTTAACATGGTATCTGCACAGGGTGTGAGTAGCGCTGGTATTATTCAAACGCCTGTGATTTTTTTTAAAAAGAACCAATAACACCACAGAAAAAGTACCACAGATAAAAGGATCTTACTGGTGACTAATGTAAAACATTTCAGGATGGAATCCCTGAGAATTGACAGCTACTCACATTTCCTTAACTACTGTCTTGAGTTTCTGTTTGCTCAGTCATAAGTTTGTCACATCAATTTTTTATTTTTTAAATCTATTTTAGGCAATTTATAGTCCGTTCTTTCCCAGGGATGGGCTCAGGGCAGATAACATTCTAAAAACTGTATAAAAACAACAGTTAAAACCAGAGTAATGTGGACAGATCATATAAAGAAATAGACAGATCATATAAAGAAAATCCAATACAATTATATTTCTAGTATTAAATAGGTAAAAAAAAAGAGGCTTTTTCTCTGCACACATTCTCATGAACAAAAAAAAGCCTTCTTAGGTTGCCTCTCCCAACTGGCAAGGAATTGAGTCAAGGGCAGATGCAATGTAGGATAATAATATATGCTATCTGCCTTTGCTATTTTAAACAGAAGACTGAAGCAAACACCTTTCTTTTGTGACTTACTGGAAAACAATAGCACTTTCCAGAATAATCCACTTCCAGAAATAACCTCATTTTAAAGAATTGTTTGTCATTATTTTAGCCAAATGAAGCAAAAGGATTACAAAAAGGCAATAAATGTGTTTATTCATCATGTTTCTGCTTTACAAGTTTGCTAACACTTAAGAACACACACTAAGTCATAATGGAAGACAGTTCTCAGCAGCTTTGGAACACTGCCTTGGCTTTATTTCCACTTGTGTATTTATCTCTTAGAGATTGAAAAACAAGTTCTATGAACAGGCTCAAAAGATAATTTTTTCCCTGGTTAATCAGGAAGTCTGGACTGGGCTGGCAAGGCCAGCAGCTTGTTTGGACTAGAGCCTATTTGGCAGCCACCTGATTGCACAGAGCTGGAAATCTAATTCAGCCCCCAGAATGAGTGTTGCTTTCAGTTCTTCTCCAGCTTTAATGCTTTTGGAAAATGTTCTCCTCAGATCAGACTTTCGTCAGCTCCCATCAGTTGCCACATCTGCTCCAGAAGGCCCTGATAAATAGGCCTGCTCATGCTTATTAGTTGAAGTAATCTGAACATAACAGACAACTTTCGTTTAGTATGATGCCAAGTGGGAGATGTACAGCGAGTTCTTGGTTTCATTAAAGAAAAATGTCACCTTTCCTTTTGGGCTTAGTCAGCTGTTTAGAGTTGACCTTCAAGTTTCTGTTAACAGTATATTGGTTTGTAGGGTCATGGTCATGTCATAAAAAGGTGAAACAGCTCCCCTACTAAATGCCTTCTCTGAACTGTGTGGTGGTCTTGTTATTGGACCCAGAATTCAAACCACACTTGTCTATGACATCAAGCCAATCACTCTCCCCTTCTGCCTAATCTTCATAATACTTTTGTGATGATGAAACAAAAGGGGAGATTCATGTATGAAGACCTAGTGTCTCCAGTTTAAAGAATCAGGTCATAGGTGATCTGAAAGGTCTCTACTTGAGACCTTGAAGAGCTGCTGCCAGTCAAGGAAGATAATGTTGACTTTGAGAAACCAATGATCTAAGTCAGCCTCGTATGTCGAATGCTCATACACCAAGGTCCTCCCCCTTTGACAATAAGTGCAGTGTTGACTCTAAACATTTGTCAAGAACATTGGAAGATGCTAAAGCAGTGATACTTTATTACTCAAGACCCACATGTGGCTTTTCTGAACACTGTTGTCTGTGTTTCAGGAACATGGGCAAGGCCATTGCCAGGGCTTTTTGGGTAGAAAAGGCCCAGCAGGAACTCATTTACATATTAGGCCACACCCACTGATGGCACCATTATTTCACATAGAGCATTTTGTAGAAAAAAGCGTTCCTGTTTTTAAAAAGCCCTGGCCATTGCTCAGTGGGACTTGTGATTGGCAAGCTGTTACTCATCTTGAAATAACCGGTAGCAGAACAGGCAAGCTGTGAGCCAGTCTGAGGTGAAGGCCCCAAGCCGGGGATGGAAGTCACTGTGCTTTTGGTCAATGTTGACTGCAAATATGACTCTCCCTGAGCCTTAGAGCAAATATCACTGTGTGGAACTCAGGGTCAGAACATGCCTACAGAGTTCTGCTACACATACAATACATTATATGCCTTCAGAGATCCCTCCAGAGATCAGCTTTACAGGCACTACTGGATTAAATTGGACAGGGGCTTATATTGAACTGTATTTAAACCCCACAACATCCTGGTTCAATTGGTATGCTTTTCATCAGCTTGCTTGCAACACAGGAGCAGGTTCTCTGTCTTTCCTTACTTCTCACAGTATTATAAGAAAACATGCCTGGCTGGCTGGAAACACAGCCACTAATTTGTAATATGAAACAGAAAAAGCAGTTAGTACAGGCTTCACTGCAGAGAAATTGTAAATGAGACCACTGAAGAGGATGTTCCATTAGGAGGCGCTCCAAGGTAACTGCACTACAGAAGAAACAAAAAAATCAGCTAAATATGGGAGTATTCTCTCTAACACATTTAGCATAATTAGTAATTAATCCTATTCAGGGATCCATTATCTATAAACTAATAATAACTGGATTTTAGAACAGCCTTCCACTTAGCTGGCAGTATCACTGTCAGAGAATGTATACCAAATTATGTGAAATTAGCAAATAATAGGCATGTTATAAATGAATAATTTCAAACCCCAGAGATTTAACCAAAGCAGTTTGTTTTTATTCCTTAGATGCAACTTTTACAGACCAATTTGTGTTGAAGAAAATCCCATTTTGTTTAGGAGAGATAAAGCAAACAGCCTTAATCTTGTTAGAAGTGAGGAAAGGTAAAGTAAGAGCGCTTAGAAGACCAATTTAAAAAAAAAAAATCATCTGAGGGAGACTGCACAAAATTGAAGTTCTGCTGCTGCATGAAGTAACGAGCACAGGGTGTCTTTTTTCTGTTTAACCAGCACTGTTGTGTCTCCTATCTGGTTCTGGAATACATTTGCCCACGGGTCATTTTGTAGAAAAAAAGGTGCAGGAACTCAGTAGCATATCTCATTTACATATGCCCCAGGATCTGTGCGCAGAGAACTCCCCACTGCATGCAAACCCTGGCTGGAGGTTCAGGAGCTGTGCTCCTGTGAGCTCCTGCTGAATTCAAACACTGCATTTGCCATCCTCTCCTTGAGCTGCACTAACACTCTGGGGTCTGAGTTTCATTCTGTAGCCAAACATTAATCTAGCAACAGTTCTGTTTTCTCTAGTGTGGACAGAATGGGGTTATCGCATGAAAACACCAAGCACTTTAAAAAAAAGTGAAGATGGTACTTTTCTATGTAAGGTCTTGAAAGTTATACCAAGGAAACTGCAGACTTTTCCTATTTAATATGTTCTATCAGACCTCTGAAGTGCAACATCCTAGCTATCATAACATTTCCTTATTCAATAACATCTTGGATGAATCCTAAATTCATTTTTATCACTCAGTGAAGCTTAAGGCCACCAACAACCCCAAATTTTTCACAGGTAACATGTAAAGGAAATGCGGGATGTGTCAAGCAGAAGATCTTTACATAACAAAGCTTAAAAGAGCACTGAAAGTTCAGAATATAAATTAACTCTAGCAGGTACTTCCTATGTTGCATTTAGCAGCAGTTACTTTTATTAA
Organism: Heteronotia binoei; assembly: GCF_032191835.1. NCBI lineage: Eukaryota > Metazoa > Chordata > Lepidosauria > Squamata > Gekkonidae > Heteronotia > Heteronotia binoei. The sequence goes on from NC_083225.1 coordinate 70,228,316, forward strand.
ACCAGATGACTATTTGGTCATTATTCCACAGACTGGACAGTGCCTGCTTCATTACCAAAACCACAGCTTCTCCAGAGGAAAAAAAATATTAATACAGACTGGGATTATGACATTACATTTCAGATATATAATTTAAACCACTGTAGAAAGATGTGGTGTAATGATTAGTGCTTCAGACTAGGGAGACCCAGGTTCAAATCCCAACTCCATGAAAAATCACTGGGTGAGCTTGGGCCAATCACATAACTCTTACCCTATCTAACAGGATTGTTGTAAGGATAAATGGAGGAGATGAGAACAATGTACACTGATATGGATCTCCACTGGGAAGAAAGGAAGGTATAAATGATGTAAATAATTAAATGAAAATAATTAAGTAAGTCCATGGCTGTGGATCAATGAATGCTGTTTGCTGGTGTCTGCATCCCTAGACACATGAAGTTGGCATCACTATTTTTACTGATACTTTCCAAAGCAGATCAGTAAAAGAGCAGTTTGTACAATGACAGAACTCAAAACCCCACATGAACCTTCAAAGATTTTCCCCCCAGAAAAACAAACCTTACAATTAAGTGCTACAAGACTACATTTGTTTTCAAAGTAGATTAATGGAAAATTAGATGAGAACTAACAGTTCTGTCGTGCTGGCCTCTACAAAAGTATGAAGCATTTCTTTTTGTCATGCATCACCACTGAAATAAAGTGAATTACTATAAAAGCCATATAACTTGCAATGGTTCAAAAGGCATCAACTGTACATATGGTTTCATTTTTAAGAAATCCTTAATGACGTCAAATCAATTACTTTTCAGACCCCAAGCTTTCAACATGATAGCTAAGCATTTGCTGAATTTCTTTTTCTTATTAAAATAATAAAACTAACTGTGGCTGGATCAAGGCAAATGGAAGATTTCCTCTATGGCTGTTAGGTTTGCCAGGTTCCACCTGGCCACAGGAAGGTGATGGGGGAGCACGGTGCCAGATCCAGGTTGGGAAACTCCTGGAGATTTTGGGATGAGCCTGGGGATTTTGGGGGAGGGGGACAGGGACCCTCAGGAGAGTTCAAGAGATGCCATTATAGCCCTAGAGTCAATCTAGACAGGAGCATCCATGCAGCGTCAAAACACACTGAACCACTTCAATGCAGAGTCCTAACAAATTAAAGGCAACCTACCTTTACAGAACCATACTCAGAACCTTGCAGCAGATGCAGAAAGGACACTATGAACACGTTCACAGCTGTCCACAGCTTGTACATCCTTGTTTTTAAAATCCAAACTTTGCTACACAGTTGATATACAGCTGAAGAAGAAATCCGTTTTGAAAATGCATTTCTCTAAGAACTGTTTATGAAAGAAACATCAAGCGCATATCCAGGATTTTCCTCTGCTTTGCTGATAATATTGGACAGTAAACAACAATGGCACAGTGATTTTTTTAAAAAGCAGAATTAACTGAAATGATGGTATTTTATTTTCCGTTGATATTTTTAAGATGAAAAAAAGTTTAAAAAAAAACACAAAAAAAATCTGTATTCCCAGAAGCACAAAAAGGTTCCAGATGATAAACTCAATCTATCTCCCACCCGTACACAACAGAAACTCAGTATTTATTTGTGGTTCCGGAAATGTTCAGATCTGCTGAGGTTTTGGTGCTCCATGTTGCAGCTGCCTTTTCAGATGGCAGTGTTACAGCCAATGTTTTGAGCCAGAGAGAGCTGTAATCCAACTCTGTAGTGAAACTTTTTTTTCACAGCCTTCATAGAAGCCTGCAGAAGCATGCGGCTTAAATCAGATACAGACACTGGGAGAAATTAGACACAGTCATATTCTGGCTGTTATCCCGTTCCACCCCTACCAATGGTGCAGCATTTACTAAACTAACTGATGCAACACAGGCTGTCATAATTTCAAGGACAATTACCTGAATGAAACATGAAACTCCAGCACAGAATCTTACATAGCAAATATGTTATGAGTGTCCAGCCAACACCACTCATCTGATTGGTCAGTTTCTCCCTCTCTCTGAGTCTCTCTCTCTCACACACATATATTTTCTACATTGTTTATTTATTTATTTATTACTTTACATTTATTTACAATTTATTTATTTATTACTTTACATTACATTTACAATTGCAAAACACTTTTGATTATTTTTCAGAGTGCTGTCCATTTATTAAAATACTTTTTATAAAGTATCTGTAAATGTAAAATGAGTATGCAGAGAACTAGAAATCATTTTTCCAGGTTACAAGGAAAGACACATATATGTCCATTGCTGGCAGTCACAGCAGTTAATTTTGGTTCTATACAGGCTGTTGCTTTATACTTCTGGCGTAACCCAGCAAACCCTTATGATTAGCTTCAGTAAATTTTAGCCCATGGGGCTGCTCCATAAGCCAAGGAAAGAGGACTCAAGATACACAGCTGCAAATATGAAACTGGCCCATCTCAGTTCTACCACAGCCATTCATTTTTTCCCAATCTTTGATTTCCAAGTGGCTGCCCTCTCAAATCCATTTCTAGCATTCCTGAAGTCATCAATAGCTTGCAGAATTTCTTCCTGTGTGTTCATCACAAATGGACCTAGGACAGGGGGGAAAAATTGACTCCATTCTTCAGCTTAAAATACTGTTTGATATATAATGCAATCTTCAGGCTACAACATTCAAACCAGATCTTTTAATCATCTCTCCCCCCTCTCCTTTTGGCCCCCAAGTCCATTTACAAAGCTCAGCTATACAGAGTAGTGACATCAATATAATCTTCACATGAGAGAACAGTATTATCAGACACATTCTTCCTTTTATGCCTCCTACAGGGTAGAGAACAACTTGAGGGGTTTCATACGCATACAAGACAGTAGTTAGAGAAGGGGGATTATCCACATTGCACATAAAAGGAGTAAAGAATTTCTATACTTTGCAGGGAGTCTTTTCACCTCTTCCCGCACCCCCTCTGTCTTTTCCTTCTATTTAACAGCCAGCTATTCTGTGGCACCTACCAGTAAAGATCTGTAAGTTCACACTAAGTAGAAATTTTCATTCAAGTATGCATTTACATCCTTTCAGACTCACACACCTACACATGGTCTGAGGATATGCACATGATTCAGCAACCCTCCTACACAGACTTTCTACCAGACATACTGGGAGCTCCGTTTTTGGAATTTAATTTCCAGGTGTATACATGACCAATTCAGATCAGGATTGCAGCATACAGAGAAAAAGAGCTTAAGCTTATCTTTCAGTGTTTTCCAGAACTGGCCCCATGAGCTGTTGTTTGCTGCTCTGAAGAAACTCATGTGCAGTTCATGAAGTAGCTAGGTGGGCAAGTTTTCTCTCTCCATGCACTGCATTCCCAATCTAAACTGGGAAGCACAGAATCTCTCAGCAGAACCTGTATGGAACTGATCTTAAATGAGAGTTTTTCAACTATTCTCCCGCTCCCTGTTTTGCTGAATCAAATTCAGTGCTATTTAGCAGCTTCTTGAAATGCTATTGGGACACTCCTAACAACAATGGCTGCTGCCATAATGGCAGTACCAACCCACACTGATGCCACCACTGATGATGGTTCCCTTTAGAGAATTGAGGAAAGTTTTCTACAACAAGATATATCTCAGGACCATTGTTCCCTCTAAGCTGCAGAGTCTTGTAGGCCAAAATTCTACTTTTTGAGCTACTGGTATTAAAGCTGTGAGCTACTGCATACATTACTGTGCTCTGGGGTCATCCTTCCTGAGCTAAGACAGAAATGTGTGAGCTGGAGGCCAAAAATCTGTGAGCTAGCTCATGCCAACTCAGCTTAGAGGGAACACTGCTCAGGACCATGGAGTACCAGAATATTGGTATATACGTTCATGGCATAATTCTCTGTGGAAGTTCAAATGCATCCATCAGACCCTGCATATTTTAAAGAGGAGGAGTAAAGAAGCAAAACTGAATGCAGTATGAAATCTGAACATCTATCTATGACATCATGCTTCATTAATTGTATGTATCTTATATAAAAAGTTGTGGAACACCACAAAAGCTACTGACATTCAACAATGGATTTAGCAATGAAGAAAAAAGTGACTCCAAGATAACTGTGACTGAAAGAAACTAGGGAGGGGAGGGAGAGAGGGGGAGAGAGAGAATACATACACACATACCCTGATTAATAAGGAAGTGGTTTAAATAATAAATGCTTACCATGTTGTACTACAGCTTCCTTAATCGGCTCACCAGCAATTAAGACAAAATGGCTTATTGTGGAATCCTAAATCAATTAATGGAACATGTCAATCAACTGCATATAATTACATGTTATTTTTACATAAAACATTCTATATAATAGAAATTTTTTAATACTTCAGTATCAAAACTGATTAAGATTTTCTTGGCTCGGGAAATCATATGGGGGGAAATGGCTGAGGGATTTGCAGGGGAAATTTTGAGGTAGAGAAAGGATTAAGTGCTCTTTTTTAGCTGCCAGTTCTCCTTTACAAATGTCTACTCCAGCTTCTGTTAGCATGAAAAACCAAACACAAAGGTGGGCATCTCCATGTTTTTCTCATAATATTCAGTTCTACCTTCAGCTGCTACCATAACCAGAAACAGCACTATGCCTGAGATGTGATCCTGATTTAAATATAATATTATGGACCATACAAAAGTTTCTGTCAAATACATCTCTGTACATTAACAATACAGATCAGAGGGGGAAATTGTGTCTGTTTTGTTACCCAATAGATAGTGGCAAACAAGGAACAGAGAATGTAATTTGTTCGCATTTTCGACTTGGTTTTTTTAGAACCACTGAGTTAGTTCACACATTCACCAAAATCATTATTTTCTACGCATGGGGTGTGTGTGTGTGTGTTATGCACACATGCATCTACAGTCAACATATATAATGCATATTGTGACACTAGGAACATTTGGATAAATGGGCATACAAGTATGCACAATTTACATGACCTTTACCTCTTAAACAATCAAGAGTGTTTGGAGAGAGGGAGGAACTGAATGAAGAAACACAGCATCAATCAGGGCACATGTACATATGCATTTATACATTATCCTCATGCATAACATATACCATTTGTTCCACAAACATGTAAAAAACTACCACTTGGGTGAATGTATGAACCAGTCCTCAGAGTTGAGAAGGGTAAAAAAAAATAATCTACAGCAATGGTACTCAGTACCTCAGGAACCACATGTAACTCCCTTGCAGCTCTTTTGAACACTATTGCCTAATGTTGCACCCACTTTGAGTTCCAGTAAAGTGAACAAACCATTGCATGGTAGCGTGGCTGTCATGTGATTTCCACCTTGAAACAGCTACTGATGAAAGAATGGGTAATGAGACCATTTCCAAGGTGCAGACCTCATACTAGGGTTGGAAACAAAAGTGGCTCTTCTGGTTGATGATAACTGCAAATGTGGCCCTCTGCGAGCTGCAGAGCAGGTACCACTGATATCATGGCTTCACAGATCAATCTTTGCAATTCAAACTACTGCAAGCTACAAGCACAGAAGCAACTACACTGGAGAAATGAGCTCCCCAGGCAAAGAGCTGAAGACGACCAAATGAGCCAGATGAGATGCCAGATCAGGAAAATGTCCCTGGTGCTACCAATCAGAATTACTGGTCCCTATTATGTGAAAACTCCCTGGAGGCTTTCTATTGTTGTCCTAAGGATGCAAAAGGCCTTTTAGCCACAGAGAAAACTAGTTCAGGGCATGCAGGATGGTCTTATAAGGCATAGCAAAGTGGTGTTGCCTCATCAACAAAAGCTCACCAGCATAAATTCTGGCTCTGCTAAAGAAGAACAGCTTGATTTTAACAAGGAAAGAATTGCAACAGAACAATCTACTGCTCTTTTAGGGACAGACATTGCTTAGTATTGCAAAACTGTTTTGGGACATCAGGGTGTAGCCCATACAAAAATAAACATAACTTTTGGAGCATAACAAGACACATTTGTACAGAAATTATAACATGATTTTTTTTTAAAAAAATCATATGTATGTCAATATTATTTCCTTCTTCCTCACTAAAACACTCTTTCCTATTAGCTAGAATATACACTATTTCCTAGCCAACAAGTTTTCAGCATGAAAAAGATAAAACTGATTAAACAGGAATGTAGAAGCAGTCAACATTTTTAGATTAAATGGATCCTATAATTTTGCAGAGAGAGTAATAATAATTCGGGAGGACTGGAAACATATTAAAACTGACAGTAGAAGGCTTATGTTTCAAACATCCATGTACTGAAAAGTTACTGTTCTCATTTTCATGTTCCTTGCAGATTACCATATTAACGGAGCCAGATCATGAAAAAGTAGAATTCTATGAAGAATTACTCTAGCCTACATCCATTGCTTTCAATCAGTTTAGACTGAAGTAATTCTGTATAGGATTGCAATGTAATATCGCAACTTGTTCTACTCTCCTGTATAGTTGTACTGAATATGTGAAATGAAAAGACAATGGTAGTTGTTGGGTTGAACACATGACTGACATGTTGCTCTGTCCAACGCACAACTATTCAGTTTTTGTTTGCTCTGAAAAAGGACTTTGGTGTATGCCTCAATTCCATTAGGAGACCACTTGAAAAACATACAACTCCTTTACTATTTTACAATCACTATGAAAATGTGAAATTAGTACTAATAAATTAACACTAATGCCATAGTTCAACTGGAATCCATGGCTTAATGAACTGGAAGAGCTTTCAAGAAAAGCAGCCAAGCCATTTAATATTACCGATAACAGCACAGGAAGAATTTAGGTAGAATAAAACAAATTCAGCTGCATTTCTTCCTAATGTTTTTTCCCTCTGCCATGGTGGTTTATATTTATATGCTTTTTTGTCTACAAATCTGTAAGTATCAAACTCTACCAAACACATGGATCATTTACAAATACCTTGTTTTCCACTTGCACACAGTCACCATCATCCAATACAGCAGTGTGGTGGGCTTCTACATTTTGCTGATCATTACTAGGACCTTCACAAAGAACATATTTTAAAAGTGCTAATAATCCCAGCTAGTTAATGGATTATTCTGATATGTTTCTTTAACATATATCATAATTTATACTTGATACCCAGCCAGTAAATTGGTCACATAAATCTTTCACATGCATCACAAAGCAAATTTTTAAATGTCTAAGGCATATTTTGGGAAGTCACTATGCCTCCAGTAGAAGCAGAGTGAAATAAAGGATATTTCCTTAAAATATGGGACATGTGGCATTAGTTTGGGCCTGATAATGATTTTATGCATAGCTCCTGTTATTTAAGTCATTTTTCAGCTGGTACCTCTGGAAACAAATGTCTTTGCCCTGATGCCACAATGCCATGAAGACAATCTGCAGGATTTCATCTTTACATATATAAGGTACAGGGCTTTTTTTGAGCAGGAATGCTCAGGAACACAGTTCTGGTTGGCTTGGTGTCAGGGGGTGTGGCCTAATATGCAAATTAGTCGCTGCTGGGCTTTTTTCCCTACAATAAAGCCCCGAGGAGATATATCTGGTGGAAATGCTGGGCTCAGACAATTGAAGTATCAGGTATGCTGGGCTCAGATAACGGAGAGTGACAAAGTATCACCAGAAATCAATGCTATTGGTTCATTAATAATGATAGTTTTATACAGAACACAAATGTTCTTTAAAGCTGTTGCTCATTACATATTAAAAACAGTCTGAATTCTATTTATATAAAAACAAATAGAAAAACGTATACCTGATTTTGAAAGAAAAAGGTTTTAAAATAAAAATCTCTAAACTATTCAGAGGATTTAACAAGAAACTTACCAATGTACACATTACCAGAGAGGGTGTAGATAAAGGCTGTCCAGCCTAAAATATAATGACAAAATATATAGGATTTGGTTTACAGCATCCAGTATTTGACTATGTCCAATAACACATGTAATTCCATCAATATTTGAAATCATTACATAGTACTTTGTAACTAGGGTTGCCAGGTCTGTGTTGGAAAATACCTTAATACTTTGGAGGTGGATCCAGGAGAGGGTGGAGTTTAGGGAGGGAAGCAGACTCAGCATGGTACAATCCAGAGTTCACCCTTCAAAGCAGCCATTTTTTCGAGGGGAACCTATCTCTGCCCACTAGAGATTAGTTGTAGAAGCAGGTCTCCAGGTCCCACCTGAAGGTTGGCAACGCTATTTGTAACCCACAAATATTATTTAATACTGGTAGAAAAAAATTGTCTTCAGAATAATAAGCTAGTTTGGTGTAGTGGTTAAAAGCCAGTTTGGTGTAGTGGTTAAGTGTGCAGACTCTTATCTGGGAGAACTGGGTTTGATTCCCCACTCCTCTACTTACAGCTGCTGAAATGGCCTTGGGTCAGTCATAGCTCTGGCAGAGGTTGTCCTTTAAAGGGCAGCTGCTGTAAGAGTCCTCTCAGCCCCACCCACCTCACAGGGTGTTTGTGAAGGGGAGACCCCTGAATAATTAATGAATAACTCTATAAAATAATAAATGAAAATATACTCTTGTGTTTAAAAAGCAAAAAGGGCGTCTGATGTAATATTGAAGAAGTTGCAATGTGATAACCCAGCCAGGCTTTCAGTGGGTGTGAGTCACAGATGTGTATTGGTGACAGACACTCCTATAAGGAAACTCCTGGTTGAATAAAGATAAGCAGACATACTGGAATACCAGGGAGAAAAGGGGAGGGGGGAAGTGAATCAGATAATGTGTAAGGGGCCAGGCTGAAGGCTCGCTTTTGCTTAAAGCTGATGGTTTGAGAAGTGTCCGGGGTTCATTATTTTTGGGAGCCTTGATGCTCAAATGAACCTTGCTATCAGTGCCAAATAGTAAAATACCTTGTTTTCAATCAGTAAGTGTGCACCTCGTTTATTCCTCTGCTACATCTGTTGTGGGGGAGGAAGGTAAAGGACATTGTGAGCCGGTCTGAGACTTGGAGTGGAGGGTGGGATATATATCCAATATCATCATCATCTTCTTCATCTTCTATTTTCCCACAAAGGCCTATTTTAACAGGGCAAGGCAATCCAAGTCCTATAGACTGCATCCAATTCACTAAAAGCTTTCTCAGCAGTTGTTCAGCCTTGCTATAGTTTTACAGAGCCAACAATCATCTGGTCACTCAGAACCTAGATACTATATCTCTTCAGCATTTCCATTTGCAAGTCAAGAGGGTGCATTCCATGTCATATTTGTGGCTGATGATCTAGTCTGATCATAAGCATGGTTACTTAGAAGTTGCTCTATGTTTAAATGTGAATTATTTGCCTATAAGTTTAGGGCTACAGCCCCCCAAATAAAAGCCATATAGATTATGCTTTGTCACTACAGAATAACCAGCTTCATGTTTTGATAAATCTCAGAGGGTAGCCACGTTATTGCAGCCAAATCAACAAGTTGTCTTAGGGCACCTTAAAGACAAATTAATCTGTCAGCCTTCAGGGTGCCACAATACTCTTCATTGTTGAGGTTAGATTACTTTGATATCCATGGATGAAAAATTCTATATGCAAGCCACGTGACGCTCCATAGCTCTCATCTGCTTGTTAAAGCATCATTGTTGGCACTATAACAGTCAGAAAAAATATCATCTTCTAAGAGAAGTCTACCTCTAAAATAACCTCAAGGTTAGCAATAATAATTTTTCTTTCAAGGCTACAGCCTTCTCATTCCTTGGGCACAAATCCCAGAATAAGCAGATACCTCTGTCACTTTGACAAGAAAAATCCTGATCCATAAAAGCTCTGAAGCAAATCCACCCTCTTTTCCCATAAATAGGCACACATACTACAGGACATCTCAAAACAAACTAGCTACAAAACAGCACAGCACAGTCATAAAAAGGGACAGAGCTGATTTGTGATGTATAAATAGCTTAAGAATGCCCTGTAGCTTTTATGCCCATTGAGGGTTCATGAAGTTGTACCACATTGTCAAGTTAAATTATGAATCTCAGTAATCTCACAAGACCCAACAAGAAAAATGGTCCTGTAATTCTGACAAGAAAGTTCTTATGCCTAAATTACCTTATATAATACCAATATCTTTCTTTCTAAACATATAGTTGATAGGAAACTAGGAGACCTGGGTTCAAATATCTACTTTGCTATGAAACCCACTGAGGCAGCTTTGGCCAGTCAATCTCTCGCAGCCTAGCATACCACACTGGGCTTTAATGAGGATATGGGAAGATCATATTAAGCCACCCTGAACCCCTTGGGAAAAAGAGGGGGGGTTAAACTCTAATAGATGAGCAAGCAGATCAGAGATGACATTATAAATGTGACCTTTATGACCACTGCCCAGAGTCTTTCACAGAATCTGGTCTCAAACTGTAGTATAAATTTCCTTTCCAGCAGCATTGCTCACCAAACCACTTCTAAAAACTGCTCAATGACAACTGTGAGTCCAATACCAACTACTGAACCACACCTTCTCTTTGCATCTAGTGAATATGATACATGTGCTTACAAGACAGAACAAAAAATTAAGTCCATAGAAAGAATTCAGAATTTTGTTGCTGTTTTGGAAATTTTCCACTCGAGATATGACAATTCCCACCCACATGTGACAGAAATCCTATTTTCCTAGTCAGTTTAAAGTACACAATTTGCTTTTATATTCATGTAAGGAAAATCACTGGAATCTATACATGAAAAGCAGGCCCCACATGAACAACTTTAGCCCATTGCAATATACCATTATTGAGATTGAGATCCAGGTGTTATAATTTTAGCTGCATTAAATTCCTTATTAACTTGATAAAGAAGCTTCTTACCTTTAGGAACTGCCTGTGTGTGTTTCACTCCTTTGTCTAACTTGAAATCCAGGTACAGTGTTGGTGTGCGAGTATAGACCTTAGACTGAAGATATAACAGCAAGAAAACCACAATTAGATTTCCACAGAAAGAAAATTATCTGGCACCAACAAAATCCATCAAGGCAAACAAGGATTTCACCTACTGTTCATTTTTAGGATACATCACATTTTTTTTTAACAAGCAGTAATGTTACCAAGCTGCTTGCAGAGATATTATAGAAGATCAAAAATATATATTGATCAAACCCTGATCAGTCTATATAGATCTGTTACTTCTGTCATTTCAGCACAACAGTGAGATTCAAACTTATATTTTGCAAGCTGTTTTCATCCAAAGCACAGTTACAAATGCTCTAAAAAATTTCAGAGTCAAAACAATAAACCAATGGCAGAGAAGTTCAAGCAAGGAGCTGGAGAATAATTATAGCAAAGATATGGCAGAAAGATTTTTTGGTGATTGACTAATTTGGTTTTGAAAGAACCTTCAGCTGACAATAGAACATGGTCTCAGTTCTTAAATTCTTTCATATGGAAGAGATGACACACAAGGAGCTGAGTACTTCATTCAATACCCCACCACATGGAAGCCTCCACTCCTGAGACTTCTCTTCTTCAGTGATGACAGGAAAAGGTAGGAAGAGGAAAATGGCACAAAGTGGATCCCAGAGGAATCAAAAGTCTATATAGATTAACTGGTTTTTAAATGATGTTAAATTTAAGTTTTATCGTTAAATTTATTTATATTTATTATTGTATATGTATGAGATGTTGTTAGCCGCCCTGAGCCTGCCTAGGCGGGGAGGGCGGGATACAAATAAAATTTTACCTTACCTTAGATCTGTTACTTCTGTCAAATAGCTATATTGACAGAATTTTTGAATGTACAAACAGGACATCTTTTGAACTTAAAAAGTTTTGTCCAACGACTAACTTGAAAGTTAAATAACTGAGTATTATAGCATGAAAAAAAATGCTAAAACTAATAGAGGGAATCCAGATAAAATTTATGTCCAGTAGCACCTTAAACACCAACAAAGTTTTCCAGGGTATAAGGTTTTGTGAGCCAAAGCTGACTTTGCCATTCTATTTATATTATTTATTTATTTATTACTTTACATTTATATCCCGCCCTCTCCGCAAGCCGACTCAACATCATAAAAACAATCAAGTCAATAAAACATATAAAACCATAATTTACTTATCAATTTTAAAACTATTAGCGCTGTTTCAGTCCAATATAGGCGGTATTGACTTCTGACTATGATCGCCAGCATTCTGTAGGATGTCCGGTGGCAGCCTCTTTTCAATCAACCACAAAAGCCTGTTTAAACAGTTCAGTCTTACAGGCCCTGCGGAACCTGGCAGTCTGTCAGCCTTCAACCCAGAAAATGTAAGGCATATTACAAAGAAAGGCCAGTAGGAGTCAGAATGAAGAGGTACAACACAAAATGTAATCAGCTGGTCAGAGCTAGGAGATATGCACAGAAGAGGGAAATGTAGAAATTAGCATCTGTAATGAGGTAAGAATCTTATGTCCCTATTCAGTGGCAGGGTTCCACTGTCCCAAACATGTTAATGAACCTTTGTCAGCAGTCTCCTACTGTAATCTTCTTTTGAAGATTTTCCATATAACTGCCACTTTTGGATCATCCTGGAAGATTAAAATGTTCTCCCACTAGTTTCTGAATACTGTGATTTTTAATGTCAGAACTCTTTCCTTTTATTCTTTTGCAGAGGCTGGCCCATTTTTCTGATGTAGAAAGGCACCATTAGCCTGATGTTATAACATAGCAAGATGAGCAAGTTAATAAAGCAAACTGTCTTGAATGTGGAAATCTATCTGGACCAGAAGGCCAGCAAAGCCACTTTCTTCTAAACTCTTAGCTCTTCATGATTTCACCAGTGCACAATCTAGTTCTCCTAAGAACAATTATGAAGACTAGTCTTAGAGCAAATTGTGGCCCTATGGAAGTAATTTCTTCAAATTTAACAGAAGATGCACATACAGGGTACAAGACATTTAGGCATTTAGTAGTAGGGATGGCACAAACCAGCTCATGAATGAAAATTTGTGATGAATTTTGGGCAGTTCATACTTCGTGAAGTTGAAAGTTTACTGAACTTCAAAGCAACAAGTGGTCATTTTAATAGGCACAAGTTCAGGAGCATACAGAACAGATCCTGTGCAAGTTAGAAACACCAAACTCACAGGGGATCTCCAGCTGTCTCTCCTCTACCTGCCACCTAAGTTTGGTGAAGACTGGATTTATGGGCTCCAAGTTACTGCTCCTCAAAGAAGGTGTCCCCAGGAAAGTGATTCTGGGGAAATGACAGATTAGAAGCTATACTAATGACTAAAATAAGTACGTTTTATTGTCTACAATTGCCCAAATCAGTTTTGGTGTTGAATTTGTTGATTTTAATTGTTTTGTATTCTGAATATATATTTTAATTGGCATTGTAACCACCTTGTAACCACCTGAGCAGAAAGGCAGATAAAAAATGCCTTAAATAAATTCTCTCTATGCCACACATGACTGTACATACGTTTTCTTTCTATACACATACAATTTCATATACTTTTTTTTAAAACTGAAGAACAATATAGTAAGCACATTTTAATATCTGTTGTGGAATTGCCACCAGAATACAAACATGTGCACTTCAGTCATACTTAGGAATGGCTGGTAAAAACAAACTACCTCTTAATTAAATTTATTGGCAAAATGAGCATAGCAATAGAAAGTTAATTAAAAAGGACGTTTCTGTTCTGTTTTCTGTCATTGTCAGTGCTTAGGTAACCTAATCCTGAAATAGCACACAGACTTCATTAGCCGCAGCAGGGAAGCTGGGGATTAATATAGCCAAGAATAACCTCTCACCCCCAGAGGTGGTCTTTTCAGGAGAGAGAACTAGAGTTCATTCATCAACTTAGTGATGTGAGCAATGATAACTGAGCACAACTTCAAAATCTAGATGCATACATATAACCTTCTTTACTCTTGACATCTTTTCAGCATTTGTTTCCATTCAATCCATACTAATATGTTGGGCCTCTGTTGCCTTCTCACATGACAGACACAACTTCTTCCAACACAGTTACCACTTCCACACAGGAAATTGTGAACTAGCATCAAACAGTTTATGAGCACTAGTGAAGTCCATATTACCCTCTGTGCAGACATGACTTAACACATCAGATTACACTGATGAAACTAATTATTGCTTCAGCTATTTGTTTCCAGTTATTCTACAATGTTCCCTAAAAGCACACCATCCACCTACACCAAATCATAAATCATACAATCCAAGCCATTTTGTTTTCATATTACAAAGAGAATCCCTATTCCCAGAGGAACAAAACACTGAAATGACAGATCCTTCTCAGTATGAAATATTACTATAATATTTCGATCAATTCACAAGTTATAATCCTTTTCAGGAATGAATCACAAGTAGAAATCCATTACATTTAATGAAAAGTGTGCACTCTAAAAAGGGAACATTAAATCAGAAATGCATTTAAATAACACTGCAATGTACTTATGGAACTATCTGAAGCCACATGGTGAAAGAATTTACAATTGCTATGGTATGCATGCCTCACATTGTCTTCACCTTACCTGTGCTATTTTTTTAGTTATGCAGGGCAATAAAACCCTAGCATTAAAATGGTTCAAGAAGGTACCTTCAACAAGCAGAGAAAGAATTTATGCTGGCCACATTTGGGCCAGAAAGGGTAGCAGCTTCTTTACAGTATGAACACAATTTCATTAGACCATGCAGTTTACATGTGGCATTGATTTTTCTTCCTAATGAATACCATATTTGCCAATAAATTTCAAAAGAGGAATGTAAGATGGTGATAAAATTAAAGACCTACAAAGTTTCTGAAAAGTATGTAATATTAAGTCATCCTTTGAATACAATTGTAGAAACAACCTTATTTTTAAATGCTGAGTATCTGCATATGGTTAGACCCATTCATGGCTTACTAATGGCTGGGCAGCACTGAAGTTAGTTTATTTGATTTATATTTGCTATTTGAAGCTATGCTACTATTTCCCAGTTTGATGTTTGAGTAGGTATTGTAATAAAAATGAGTAACTGTCTCAGAATGTGACCCTGTGATTCCACTTCACATTCCACTCTCGAACATATTTGCTGACATATCTGTATTATAGCATGCGTTAAAGTATCCTGGGCAGTAGCAACATAGAAGAAGGAGCCTTTGCCATTCATTGGCCATGACAATGCAACAATTATGACATTTTCCTACCACTGAGGCATGAAAATACGCAGTTGTGGGCAGCAGTAGTCTTCTTCCTGCTTTGGCACTAGAAGCTTTGGAGAGGTGCAGATGCTACCACACCAAAGAAGAGTGGGTCTGGTAGATCTTTCCTCAGTCTTGCAGCACACTGACAGGCTATAATGCAGCAGATCACTAGTCTGCTTGTGAGCTTGGTGTAGCATGTATGATAAAGAAACCAATGCAGAATCCTATTTTGCGAAACCATGTTGGCATAGTTCTTCAAATATACTATCAGAAGCACTTACATCTAGTGCCAAATGTGAGTTTGCAAACGGAGGGGTTCAGAATCCAAATCTTTCCTGTTCAGAAGCCCATACCCCATTACAGCCAAGACCAAGTCTTCCAAATGTGGGCCCAGCCCTGTCACCAGCTGACCTACCCAGCTAGTTTCTTCTCAGATTGATTCTCAACTAGCCTTGTTCTGGTCTCGTTGATCCTTTTCCCATGGTGCTTCTGCTGGATTTAGCACAAACTGCCCTGGGGTAGCAAGTTACCCCACCTCTTTTCAAGTTCCCTCTATGGCAGGCAGAAACTGGTTTTCGGAAGATCCTGCCTGCCATGGAGGGAACTTGAAAAGAGGTGGGGCAACTTGCCACCTCAGGCCAGCTTGTGCAAAATCCAGCAGAAGCAATTGTCAAGCATGCAGTTTCAATGACGAGTCGAAGTTGATTCAAAACTACCTTTAGTGATAAACCGATACTTTCAGTGTAACAGATTCTTGAGAGTGATGCTGAAAATACATTGATACAATACTTTTAAAGCTTACTTCAAAAGGATTCTAAAAGGTGGGGCGAGGGATAGCTCTCACACATAAACTATCGTAAACGTCGACATTCTCATAGCGTTATCAGGACTCTGTCCTTGCTTTCCCCAGATGTGTCGCACTCCCTAACAGGAATGTATGGGAAGGTGCTGATTATTTCTTCTCAAGTTAGTTTCGTTTCTCTCTACTTCTACTTTGCAAGCAATAAAGCAAGAAGGGGGAGGGGAAAGAATAACAGAGCTAACAGACTTTGGTCCTCCAAGATACTTCACAGACCAGTGTTATGGAGGACCCTAAAACAATCAATTATCAATGGAATTTTACCATGCTTGACAGCACTGTGGAAAAGGAGCAACAAGACCAGAAAAAGGCTACTGGGGAATCGGTCTCACTTCCAAACAACATTACAATTGTGAGGGAGTAGAGGCATCAGTGGTGACAGGGAAGAACTCCTAATTAGTAGAAATTATGCCTCCCTTTAACTAGTTTGACAATTTGAACATACTCAAAGGTGTTATTCTATGCTAAGAACTGTTCCCAAGGGTAAGTCTGCTTGCAAGGAAGGTAAACTGGGCTGAGAGGAAAACTTAAATCTCCTCACTACTTAACTTTTCTAGGGAATCATCCAAAAAAGCTTAGAAAATCTGAATGTTTTCATATGTTTCCAGTAGCAGAGGCAGTATGCCTCTCTGTATCAGTTGCTGGGGAGCACAGGCATGAAGATGCTGCTGCAGACATCCTGTTTTGTGGGCTTGGTGTAGCTATTGTGGGAACATCATGTTGGACAAGATGGGCCTTTGGTCTGATCCAGCATGGCTCTTCTTAAGGTAAGCTGATGGAGCTTTGCCTACAAGTTTATGGCAACATTTTGAGAAATTATTATATAAAGAGTGATTCATACATCATAGCATGCAAGATATGGTTAAGTATTTCCATTTCGATTGACTTCTCACACGTCAATCTAAGTTAATAAAATCAAACTTACTAGTTTAATATTTTGTGCACAGCAACTTTAAAATGTATTTACTTCATTTATACCCCGCCTTTCTCCCCCAATAAGGACCCAAAGTGTCTTTCACCATTCTCCTCTCTTCCCTTTTATCCTAACAACCACCACCCTGTGAGTCAACTCAGGATGAGAGTGTGTATCTGGCCCAAGATCACCCAGCAAATTTCCAAAAGTATTTTTTTCTTTAAGGGCAATATTGTTGTTCACATGTAATCAAATACTAATTTTCATTATCAGTCATCTACTTACTCTCTCACTCACCGTACCTTGACCCTTTTTCAGTTTGAGCCACCCTTAGTGCTTCTAGTCCCCAAGGTTAAAATACCTATTCCCAAAGTTCATTATTTCTTAGTATGCTCAGGAGTGTAAAGTGGCTGCTGTAATCAATGGATGTTGGTCAGCATCATTTGCCTTGCATGAGGATTCAAGACAGAGACTGACCATTCCTAGAGATTCTTATCTGTACAATTAAACAGGAGCCAGGATATTATGACAGAATGAGCAGATAATACAATATTTCTACATGCAGATGCCTTTTTCATTGTTTTACATCAATTCCTAATTTATTATTTATTTGAAATACTTATAAGCTTGCTTTTCTTCCAGGCACCTGGAACTCAACATGGGTATCAAGGTTACTTAAGAACCAATTAAAACAGACATCTGCTTCCAATGTCCTAGCATCTATCAGTGCAATCCTAAACAGGTCTACTGAGTGGGGCTGACCCCAGGGAGTGTTTACAGCTACACTATATAACACCATCAAGTGGCTCCCAAGGCCCCACTGGTTCAGACTTGTACCTTTTCATATGGACTCTTCAGGTGGTTCTGCAGGACTGGGGTGTTGAAAGCCCATGACTGGATGCAGTGGCAGGCTCAAGCTGACTAACAGGTGCTGGTAAGCTGAATGCATTTGTTAGATGGCCTCATACCAGAAGATAAAAAGCCTTCCGTTTACTGAAGTTTATAGACAGGTTTTGGGGATTTTTTTGAAAAACCAGTTTAATGAGTGAAGGTGTAAGAAATAACTGCTGAGATTAAGCAAGGGTGGTTTAAAATGAAAATAGTCTACACTACTCAAATATTCTAGTAACTAAAAAATCAGTGAAAATGATCATAAATAAATTTTCTGGTACTTAATGTAACTATATCACAAGAAGAAGACTATCCTAATCTATGAAACTGGGTTTACACAGAACAACAACCGCTTTGTCTGCTCAGGGCTTATTTACTCTAGCCTCATTTTTTTTTTTTAAAAAAAAAGTCACATACTTGATCACTCAGGAATATACAAAATCAGATTCAAAAAGACAGAGATAGTTATAATTTGAGTCCTCCCTAGCCCATGCTAAAACTGAATAGTAAATATTTATGATGACAAATTAGGCATGATAAGGCATACAACCCTTGAGGATATTACTGGTAATTACAGTATTCTGGCATGTTTTAAGTGTTACAAAATAAGTATTCTTCACCACCCCAGGAAAAATGGCATTACTTGCAGGTTAGGAATCTATTGACAGGAAAGGTTAAGGCAGACGCTTGTATAACTTCAGAGATTCCACCAGATATGCTGGTACTCCAAAATGTTTTGAAACTACCTCACCCAGTTCCAGTTTATTCTAAGTCTGCAGTAGATAAGAATCTCCAAGAAGAAAGAAAAGAGATGCTTAAAGTAATAATATTAACAAAGTGATCCATCTGAATCAATAGAAACAGATATTGCTGACTAGTAAGCGAAGCACATTTGACACATGGTTAGCCATAGATCCAGATGGATACCTCAGCATCTTGGCAAGTGGAAAACCAAATTACCCATCTGCAAGCTAGAGAATTGCTTATTTTGAGCATATGCTAGGGTCGTGTAATTTGTTAATCTAATCTTGAAAGGGAAAACTGAATGCAATTATTCTATTTTTAACATAGCAATAGACCAAATTTAAACAGAAGAGGCACTGGATCCTCAAGGCAACTGCTATAGCTATATGTCAGATTCTGAGAATGTGGAAAGATCAAAATACATTTTAAACCCAAATTTGGTTCCAGGCTTTGAGAATATTGATTGTTTTCCATGCTTTAGATCCAAGAGTTCCCGAGCTTTCAATATTATGAAACTAGAGCTCTTCTACTTGGAAAAAGTTCAGCAAACAGTGAAGGATAAAATGAAAAATTATATATATATGCAGGGCTCTTTTTCTAGCAGGAGCTCCTCTGCATATTAGGCCATGCCCCCCCCCCCCGATGTAGCCAATCCTCCTCGAGCTTACAGTAGGCCCTGTACTAAGAGCCCTCTAAGATCTTGGAGGATTGGCTCCATCAGGGGGAATGGCCTCATATGCAGGGGAGCTCCTGCTAGAAAAAGAGCCCTGTATATATATGTATATATATATACATATATGTATATATGTATGTAAGAAAAACACAACAGGCTCTAAAAAGTGGCTTTGGATGATCCCGCCCCCCCCAGCCTTGCTGCCTTCCCACTTACCCAAGTGACGGCATTCACTCCCCGCCCCCCTCAAGGGGAGCTGATCTCTGCCATCTGGAGAGCAACTGTAATTCTGAGTGATCTCTAGCCCTCATCTGGAGATTGGCAAGAGTGGTTCCCAAGGAGGGAATGGCATTGTCCTGGTCTGATGTCCCACCCCTCCTCAAACCCCACCCTCTCCAGGCCCCACCCCTTAAATCTCCAGGAATTTTCTAACCTAGAGTTGGAAACCCTATCTCCTTCCCTTTATCTGCCCCTTTGACTTCAGCTGTCCATCACCTTCCCCCCTCTCTTGAGCCTCTACATAGGAAAAGGACAGTCTTTCTCCACAACAGGGAGGGGACCAAAGCAGCTTACATCATTCTCCTCTCCCCTCCTTTGATCTGAGCAACCCCATGAGGCAGGTTAGGTTA
Source organism: Heteronotia binoei (assembly GCF_032191835.1). Taxonomy (NCBI): domain Eukaryota; kingdom Metazoa; phylum Chordata; class Lepidosauria; order Squamata; family Gekkonidae; genus Heteronotia; species Heteronotia binoei. The sequence goes on from NC_083225.1 coordinate 70,248,140, forward strand.
TGTTGGGAGTCTGTGATAAGTCTGAAATCACACAGTCGGCTTCCACAGCAAGAACGTGTGTCTGCGAACCCGTTCTAAAGCCCTAACTCCTATGCCCTCCTCATACTCAACCACAGAATCTCCAGGAATTTCCCAGCAACCTGGAACTGGCAGCCATAGTCAGGATTGGCCCCAATGAGTTCTGCTTTAGAGACCTTTAGTAATGCCTTTCAGACCAAGAGTCTGTCTCTGATAACATTGTTTGTCTTAAGTACAGGACTTCAGTCTCTCTCTGTATCTCTCTTTCCCTCTGTATCTCTCTCTCTCTCTCTGTATCTGGTCTGTTGTCACAGGATGCCATTTTTTCCTCTTTCCAGAGGAGGATAGCCAATCAAGGGAAGCCTTTCTCAGGCTGTTTCCCTCATTCTCCCTTTCTTTGCCAATCGAGGGAAGGGTTTCTTTCTCTCCTGTGTGAATCAGTGCAACAGGCAGCTCAGCCAATGAAAGTAACTAAAGTTGGTTGCCTTTTACTGACAGAATCAGCTTTGCTGGCTAGCAACAGCCACATGGCCGGAGAGGTGCAGACTCAACCAATGGCACGCAAGTACTCTTGATTGACAGTTTAAGGTTGATGCACCACAGTCCCACCACAGTCCCAACCAATCAGGTTGCTCGATTTTGCCAAGGTGAAAAGGCTTTTATTGTATTATAGATAAAAGTATTGTATTATAGATAAAAGCATATATTATTTTTAACCACCACTGAGCTTGAAGTTCCAATTCTGACCATAGACAAGATCAACACTAAAAAGCAATATTTTTTTCTCCTGGAAATGCCAGCCAGTAGAGATGGCTCTCAGGTTTGGGGACTGAGGACATAAACCATTTCAGCCCAATGTGCAGCTTAAGCTTTGTTGAGCACAGCAAAGTTTAAAATCTTAAGCAGTTGGGTAGCTCTGTCTTGTCTACAGGTATGAATGATGAGAAAAGAGAATATGCAGATTCCAGTGTAGACATGTTCAGTTTTAAACTGGATGCCTCAGAACATGAGAAGAACTGGATTATTTATGTGATCCTAGCCCACATTGCAGGAACACAGATCCTTCTCATCGGTGAGAGTTCTAAACACCAAAATGGGAGCAAGAATTAAGACAAACCAGCCATTAAATTGATGGTGGGCTTTGCACAAATGCCAGGGCCACAATGTTTTTTACACAGATAGCAGCTCAGTTAATAAAACAAAGAAGTGGAATGCAAAGGCAGAATGGAGAGGTCAGGGTTCAGCTCTGAAAATGAGGGGCTTCAGCTTTCTGCGTGGGGCCAGCTCAGACTGGCTTAGCAAGCTGTGCTGCTTGTTTATCCTTTATAACCTTTCTTGATTGGAAGTGGATGTGGGTGCAGTCCAAGAACAAAGACGGCTGGCTTCTTTTGCAAGCCACATTCCAGTATATCACCAAGGCATGCCTCAACATTATATAGGACGAGACTCGGTCACTTAGTTTATGTGCTTCTCCATCACTAGCTTATAAAATACCCAATAAAATGTTGCTTTAAATACCAAGATTACAATCCTTGATATTTAGCCTATGCTGGCAAGTCTTTCTTTTGCCTCTCTGCCACAAATAAAAAACATGAATTCATTATCATGAGTTTTAAGCATTGTTTTAAAGAGTGTGATTTTAAGAATAGGCTGTCTCATGGCATTCATTCAACAGCAAAAACTATTTCCAAAAGGTCCAAGACAAAAGGAGAGCATGCTTTTTCCAGTTGTGTGGGCTTAGACCATGGGTAAACAACCTTTTGGGGTCCAAGTGCTGAAAATATTGCAGTTTTGTGACAATTCTGGCAATGGATTTGGGGGCAGGGAGGGAAAAAAGGGCTGTAGTTTCCCAGAGACACTTGGAACAAGCCAAGACTAATCAGCACGTCTAGCATCTCAGGGATTTCCCTTGGACTTGGCTAGTGACTGTGAAGGTCTGAAGGGTGATGCCAGGCATCAGTCACCAGGGCCACTGGGTTCAGCAGTGCTGCCAGCACCTTCTTTGCTTGGGCAACGATCTGGTCCTGTGTGCTGAGCAAAACCATCCGGTGTGCTGCTGGCAGCACACGTGCCAAGGGTTGCCTTACATTGGATCTCAGACCTACTGTTTCATAGGTCACAATCTCTACAACTAGAATTTGGCAGAATTATTGGTCTTCATGCTTTGCCATTGTTCCACAGCCCAAGTTACACAATTATTACACAAGTGAGTAGCCATGCTGGTCAGAAGCAACAGAACAAAGTTTAAGTCCACTGGCATCTTTAAGGCCAACCAAGTTTTATTCAGAATTAAAATTTGCTGTTCTTAAAGGTGCCACTGGACTCAAATGTTGTTCAATAATTATCACACTTCACTGAAGCATACTACAGAGACTGGAGGCACATGATGCATGCATTGCATTTTCATGCGTTTATTTATTTATATCCCACTTTTCTCCCCAGTTGGGACTGAAAGCAGCTTTTAAAACATTGATCTCCCCTCCTCCATTTTCCCCACAACAACCACCTGTGATATAGACCAGACTAAGAGTCTGCGATGGGCCCGAGGTCACTCAGCAAGCTTCAAGGGTAGATGTGGGGATTTGAACCCAGGTCACCAAAGGTCTTGTCTGCTGCTCTATCACGACACTACACTGGCTCTTCTCAACACCTGCTTGTCCTGGTGAAGGTCTGTTTCTCCCTCTGATTAATACAAAGAGTTGTACATTCCTGCAAAAAGAGCCAACTTCAAAAATGCTAATGGAAATCAAGAGTGTACATCAGAAAATGACCTACAAGAACATCCTGTGTTTTAAGACTCTACCCTTCATTAGTCTGCTATGGAATGTTTTACCTTTATATTTAGAGCCTCTCCTGAAATGACAGCCACTGTCACACCATTCTGTGAAGGTTTAGGTATTTCTTCATTTTTCAGTTCCTGGTACTGAGGTTCCACCATTTTCTCAGAGCTTCTCAAGTTGACCCAAAGCTGTAGGCCATGGGCTGGTTCTTCAGAGCAGGGCATCTCTGCATGGAGGATACCACGACCAGCTGTCATCCACTGGATATAAGAAGAAAAGGGAACAGAAGGCAGAGAATCACAGCACATTATCTTTCAGAGGCTGTAGTGAAGCTTAAGACAGAAATTTCCCCTTCACAAAATCACTAAATGGTTCCAAATTTGTACTCTCACTCAAAGACAGCAACCTTGTCTAAAATAAAGTCATTTAGGTCAAGCTCACAGATACCATAGGACACAGCTATATAACTATTGCATGCTATGATACCAGAGCTGAACATATACATGAATTTTTTAAAAGATATGAAACAGAATAATTTAAGGTAGATCATAGGATGATGGTATTATTATTTTTATTTTTTTTCTGCAGGCTCTGAGTGATGTACAACATTTGATAAAAACGTAAGAAACCATACATACATAAACAGCACTAATACAAGAGATTTTAAAGAATCCAGATGGCAAATTACACATTACTTCCCATTCCAAACCGCCTGGGTGGGGGGAGGGAGAAAAACAGAACAAGATTGGAGAGCAAGAAGAGGGTGCCAGCCAGAATGGAAGCCATTGCTGTCCTCAACCAAAAGCGCGGCGGAATATCTCTGCCTTACAGGCTCTGTGGAAATGCAAAGGATCCCACAGGGCCCTGATGGTATTAGGATACCTCTGAAAATACTGTATTAGTTGGCCTAGAAACAGGGATTTCTACAACAGCACTCTTTTCAAACGAGGATGCACTTGCAATCCCCAAGCTGAGAAACTGGGACCACTTACTGGGCCCACATATTCTGGTTCTCCTCCTCCTGCCATAACTGACACAAGTCTCTACAGCATCTATAAGATCATATTCACAACAATACATTTAATAGCATCACTCATAAATCACAATAGACAATTCATTAAAGTCCTAAAGTACGTCATAGCTCCAGAAGATTTCCAAAAGTTTAGAAAGACAATCCTGTCGCTCTTCCTGTGGTAGATTAAAGTGCTAGTGCGCTCCAACAGTCCTGTGGCCAATATTGATCTTAAATGCTGATAGATGTCTCAATAAGAAGTTTATTGTGATTTATGAGTAATGCTATTAAATGTATTGTTGTGAATATGATCTTATAGAGAGCAGTGTTTTGTATATTTACTAAATTTTTCATGAAATTATTTTGGCTGCTGCTTTTTGAATTCTGTTTAAAGTACTGGAGATTTGTATTTATTATTTTTCATGATTTTTCACAGTATTTTTGACTATTAACCTTCACTGTGGTTCTCTGTTTTGTCTATAACTGACACAAGAGCAATGTTCCCTCTAAGCTGTGGAGTCTTGTGAGCAAAAATTCTACTTTGTGAGCTACTAGCACTAAAGTTGTGAGCTACTGCATAAATTATTGTGCTCCAGGGCCATTTTTCCTGAGCTGAGACAAAAAAATGTGTGAGTTGGAGGCTGAAAAATTGTGAGCTAGCTCACACTAACTAAACTTAAAGGAAACACTGCACAAGAGTTAGCAGAATTCCTGCACTTTAATAAATGGGCAGAAGCACTGGCAGGTACCAGCTTGTCATGCAAAACTTGCACTTCGTACTCTTTACACAGAGTTATTAAAAAGGTATGGAAGCCTCACCATGCATCTGGTTTCTGGGATTTGAGCTTTCAGCTAAAATCCAAAAAAGTTCTGCACCAACAAGATGATCGGGGGGGGGGGGAGGGAAGAAATTGTGAGCTGCTGGGTCTTTAAACCACTGAGGCCTAGTGTGTTACAGTGGCTAGAATGCTGAATGGGGACTGCCATGAGCCTCACTGGGTAACCTTATCCAACCACTAGAGGTAGAACTCCTTCCTATAAACCCAGATGGCCACACACTGATTGCCTTCCAGTTAACCTATTCCAGTTAACCCTAACAGTTTGGTGTAGTGTAAGTGTGTGGACTCTTATCTGGGAGAACCGGGTTTGATTCCCCACTCCTCCACTTGCACCTGCTGGAACGGCCTTGGATTAACCATAGCTCTGGCAGAGGTTGTCCTTAAAAGGGCAGCTGCTGTGAGAGCTCTCTCAGCCCCACCCACCTCACAGGGTGTCTGTTGTGGGGGGAGAAGATATAGGAGATTGTAAGCCGCTCTGAGTCTCTGTTTCAGAGAGAAGGGCAGGGTATAAATCTGCTCTTCTTTACCAGCTTTCCTCAAATGAGACCAACTCTCCTCCATCCTGCAAAAAGACTGATAAATTATTTTATGCCTGATTTTAATTCTGGATTTATTCTGTCTTGGGTTTCTAGCGCTATTTGGTATCCTGGAGCACTGTTCTAACTTTTAAAATCTTAACTTATGGTGATGTCTGAGTCTGTTTTCTGGTGCCTTCAACACAGGTTAATTTCCCTGGCTTGGATGTTACTGGGAAACAGGTTTTTCTCCCACTTCCTCCCAGCATCATGGTGCTTTCAGACATCTCCTGAGTTTTTGCCACCTTTCCTGAGAACAAATGAAAGCTGGGAATTTGGTGAGGGAATTAAAAGAAACAGAACCCTCTCCCCCCTCCAGTGTCTGCCACACGGAAGCCCCACTGACACTGTGCAGTATCTGAGGTCACAACAACTACCAGGAAGTCACACAAGTCTGTCCTGTTTGGGAAACACTTTAGGGCTGATGGTGCTTCACACTTCCATTGCCTGTGCTATTCTATTGTTTTAAAATGATTATTTATTGTAAGTCACACTGAGTACTTTTAAATGGGTTAAAAAGTAGGGGATGTAAACTCATATAATTATACTTTAAAGGACACAATATTTGGAGCAGTGATTTCCCTGGATGGACCAGTGGGAAGGAGGATCAGAAGACAATCTTTTCAAACCCTCCTCCATTCTACCCAACTAACACTGACCCCTCCACTGCTTTCACTTTCACTGGGGAAAAATAACAGCATCCACATTTTTTTCCTTTAACAGGGATAAAAAGAATTTGGAGATGACAATTTTCAGGGAAGGAAGGATTAAAGAGAGCTCCTTCCATGAAAACTGTAGTCCTAGAGACTGCAGGGTAGGAAAGGGGGAAGGGAATCTTTTGAAATTATCACAGAAATACAATGCTTTGTTTTTTGCCTTTTCAGTTTCAGGGTTGTGAAAATAAAGTAGCGATGAAAGAGTTATTGTCACTATGAATTGCCTGGGGAATTAATACTCAATCATATAACATACAAAGGGAATAAAAAGTATTTATTAAGATAATAATAACTTCAATTCAGTATACCTGTAAATCTCCTGGATTCAGCCTACCAGTGTGGCCACAGAAGTCTTCATGGGCCATGGAACCACCTTCCAGTAGATAACTGACCTGATGAAGAAAGTGGAAGGGTTTAGTGCATCCTACAGAAACTCACATTTTCCCAGTACAAAATGGCAAGCAGTAATGCAGGAAAAGGGATCATCCTCCTAGACAAAATTAGAGGGGGGGGGGGGGGAGAGAAACAGTCATTTGCACTGCAGTATGTTAGTTTTTCTTCACATACATGAGAAGACATGGTTACCTCCATTCCATTCTCTCAAACAAGGGTGGGCACCATTGGCACCAGCACCAAGACGTCTGTGGCACCCCTGTACAATGAGTGGGTATGGGACTGGTTTGCTTAAGTTCACAGTCCAGCCTGCCCTTCCAGTGTGAATCTGTTGTTTGCTTTCTCGATCAGTAGACTAGGTGCAAAACCAGGACAAGGCTGGGGCAGGATATGTATACTAGAGTGACATTCTCACATTTGGAAACTGCCCCTAAAGCCAAGAGGTTTGGCACAATTAGCTTAAAACATTATATACTTAGAAATTTTGCTTACATATGCTCTGGGAATAAGCATCAGGAATAAATGCTTCAGAAGTGATTTGTGAATCTGTTTCTAAACACGTAATTCTATATACACCTGGAAGCAAGCCCAACTAAGGACAATGAAAAAACAGGTTTCCTATCTGTAATTGATGATCTTCGAGTGGTCATCTGTGCATTCACACTCATGGGATGAAGCGCCAGCACCGATCCCCGATCGGTAACTCCAAAGTCTGGGATTTTTTGCAGCCCGACCCCAGTAGGCATGCGCGACAGCCCCAGTGCACATGCCCACCCGGCAGGTGCGAATATCCCGCCAGTTCCTTCCTGCCGCCACCCATCAAAAGTACCATGACTGCAGGAGAGGGGAAGGAGGCGGGTAGTGTGAATGCACAGATGACCACTCGAAGATCATCAGTTACAGGTAGGAAACCTGTTTATCTTCTTCGTGGTCTCTGCTTCACATTCATGGGAGATTAGCAAGCTAGGCTTACCTGGAGGAGGGAGCTGGCGGTTATGCAGAAGTAGCGGCTTGAAGAACCAGGGAACCCAGCTGTGCTCTGCGAAGCTTCTGGACATCCAGGGCATAATGTCGCATGAAGACATGAGGAGATGCCCATGTTGCAGCCAAACAGATGTCCACCAAGGAAGCACCCTTCAGAAAAGCTGTGGACGTAGCCATAGCCCTAGTAGAATGCGCACGGAGCGGCCCTGGGAAGGGACGCTTAGCCAACAGGTAGCAGAGTTTAATGGCTTCCGTGATCCACTTAGAAAGCCTCTGTGCAGAGATCTTGAAACCCAACCTAGGGGCCGCACAGGAGACAAATAGATTGGGATCCTTCCTAAATGGCTTGGTGCGATGCACAAAAAACAACAACAGGGCTTGCAGACGTCTTTCTTCTACAGAAGGAGGAGAGGGGTAAAACATAGGCAGAAACACTTCCAAATTGAGGTGGAAACTAGACACCACCTTAGGGAGGAATGAGATGTCCGGGGCCAAGGACACCCCATCATCCTGAAAAGAAATGTATGGAGCATCACACTGCAGAGCCACTAACTCACCTGCCTACCGGGCCCTAGTGACAGCCACTAAGAAGGCAGTCTTCCAGGCGAGAAGATGCAACGGGCAGGTAGCCAAAGGTTCAAAGGACTGCCTCGAGAGCCGTTCCAGGACCAGCGGCAGATCCCAAGCAGGAGGAGGAACCTTAGACGGCGGATGAAGCCGTAGAAGACACTTCAAAAAATGTTTTGTATGCTGGTGTGTGAAAACCGATGCGCCATCCACAGGGTTGTGATGAACCAAGATGGCAGCCAGATATACTCGAATAGGGGAATGATTAAGCCTAGCATCAACAAGAGTCAATAAGAACTCAAACACAAACTCAAGACCAGCAGAATGTGCATTGATACCCTTGTCCCGCAGAAAGGACGGGAACTTAGACCACTTTCCCACATAGGAGTGGCGAGTTGACAGCTTTCTACTGTTCAACATCATGTTTCACTCTGTCAGAGAATTCTAGAAGCTGACGCTCCAAGCCGTCAGTTTGAGATGAGGAATGTCGTGGTGAAACAGGCGACCTCCTTGAGCCAAAAATGGTCTGGTTCCAACAGAAACTTGTGGTGACACCCCCCTGCCATGGCTAGGAGGACAGGAAACCAGCTCTGTCTTGGCCACCACAGAGCAACTAGGATGCACTCCAGACACTCCTGAGCCAATTTGTGAAGCACTCTGGTGAGAAGAGGCAAGGGTGAAAACAGGTAGAGGAACTTGTCTGCCCACAGAAATAGAAGACCGTCCCCTAGGGACCTTGGGTCCGTCCCTCCTCTGGAGCAGAACTGTTCACATTTTCTATTGTTTGCCGTGGCAAATACGTCTATTCTGGGATGACCCCAATCCCAGAACAGAGGTTCGAGGTATCTCTAATTCATCTCCTATTCATGATGGGAAACGTCCCCCCTGCTCAGGGAGTCTGCTTGAACACTGAGCTCCCCTGGCAGGTGGGTAGCTACAACGAAGGTCTGGGAGGCTATGCAGGTCTCCCAAAGCTGCATCGCCAATGCACACAGCTTTCTGGACACAGTCCCCCCTTGATGATTTATATAACTCACAGCTGTCGTTTTGTCTGACATCACAGCTACAATGTGACCGTTGATCAGGGGTAGGAACGACCTTAGAGCCAGATGAACTGCCATGAGCTCCAAGAAACTGATGTGATGGTGAGCCATTGACGGGGGCCATGGGCCACCTATGCAAAGATCTCCTAGGTGCGCTCCCCATCCCCACAGCGAGGCATCTGTTGTTATCGTGACCGAGGGGAGTGAGAGATGAAATGGAGCTCCTCCGCAAAGATTGGACTTCATCCTCCACCAATCCAAAGAGCGTAGCACTAGCAAAGGAACTTGCAGAATCTTGGACAGGAGATCTTGCACCAGATTGTAATTCTTGATGAACCAGAGTTGAAGGATTCGCATCCTCAACCTCGCGAAACACAGAACATTGGTAGTAGCCGCCATGAGGCCCGAGAGACGTTGGACCTGCAGAACAGAAGCGCATCTCACCTCCTGAAGAAGTTGAACCAGGGAGATAATATCCAATGGGAATCTGGAAGAAACGCTAGGTGCTGGGTGGTGTCCAAAATTGCTCTTATAAACTGAACTCTTTGAGCTGGGACCAGGTGAGATTTCCACATTCACCATAACTCCTAGTGCGCTCAAAATGGTTGAGAATCACTTGCAGATGCGCTCTGAGAGAAGCTTCGGACATAGCAAACACCAACCAATAGTCTATGTAGGGAAAAAGGATGATACCCTGGAGATGAAGGTAAGCCACCACAACAACCATGGTCTTTGTGAAGACCCTGGGGGCTGTGGAGAGTCCAAAAGGGAGCACCTGGTATTGGAAATGGTGTGTCCCAATGGCAAAACAAAGAAACCTCCTGTGACTGGGGAGGATGCTGATGTGGAAATAGGCATCCTTCAAGTCCAGGGTAGCCATCCAATCTCCCTCGTTGATGAGTGGAAGGATGCTTTGTAGCATTCTGAACTTCTGATAAGCGATGAATTCGTTCAGACCCCTCAGATCCATGATCGAACGAAGTCCACCGTCCTGCTTGGGAACCGTGAAGTATCTGGAGTAGAACCCCTAACCCTTGAGATTATCGGGAACAGGCTCTATTGCTTGCTAGCTGAGAAGATTTTGAACTTCCTCCAATAGAACAGCTGTAGGGTGTGCGATCACCAATCTGGGATGAGAAGGGGGCTGAACAAATTCTATCACATAACCCTCCTGTATGATGGACAAGAGGTGGGTGGGCCCAAAGGAGGGGGGGAAAGAAGGGGGGATGCCAAAGTCGAAGTCCCTGCTTGGGATTCCTGCTAGTCTTAGACTTTTCCATTTGAGAGGAGAAAGAAGAAAACTTGGCTTTCCCTCCTGCAGTGAAGGACCTCTTGGACTCATGCTGTCCCGTACGCGACTTCCACAAACTCTCAGGGGATCTGGTGTGGTAGGGCTTCTTAGGCCATTACTTGGATCATGGATGAGGCTTGCCAGGGCGAGCGGAAGATGAAGGTACTCCCAGATTACATGACTTCTTAATGCTCTTGTCCATTTCTTCTAGGACTGCATCCGTAGTGGAACTGAATAGACCCTCACCTTCAAAGGAGAGATCCTCAACCCAGGATCTGGTGTCTAACTGGAGGGCGGTGGAACGAAGCCAGGAGTGACAATGCAGCGTAATGGCCGAGGTAAGTGACTTAGCTGCAGTATCCACCATGTGTTTTGAAGCCTGCAACTGTTATTTTGCCAGGAGCATCCCCTCCCTCTGGGCCTTTTTGGCCAAAGTGCGTTTATCTTCAGGCAGAGAGGCTAGCAGCAGTGAAAGTTGTTCCCAGAGGGAATATTGGTATCTCGCCATGCAGGCAGAGTAATTAGAAATTTTAATCCCAAGCGTGCCCGCAGAATAAAAGCACCTGCCAAAAGTATCAATCCTCTTCCCCCCTTTATCTGGAGGTGAGGCGTGGGTCTTCTTAACTTTGGACGAGGACAACACTACCACAGAGTTGGGACATGGATGGTTAAAGAGAAACTCTGCGCCCTGTTCCTGGATTCTGTACATGTGATCCATATGCTTGGAAGAGATAGGGGTTGAGGCAGGCTTGGACCAAGAATCTTTAATGGCTTGCAAGCTGACCTTAGTAATGGGAAGGGCTACAGTGTCCTTCTGCAAAATGTCAAAGACTGTGTCGTCAATGACAGGTTGAGGCTGGACCACTGGCAGAGACAAGGAATGTGCCATTCTTTTAATTAGCTCCCCATAGGATTTCAAATCCTCAGAAGGAGAGATTGGAAGCTCCTCAGCTATCCTAGATTCCGGTGACAATCCTTCCTGCTGATGGCCCGACTTCTCCTCCTCATCGTCATCGGAGGTTGATGGTGATGAAGATGCGCTGTCAGTCGATGGTAAGGCTGGAGCGTCAACGGCAATCCTAGTCAAGGAGATTTGCTCGACGTTGGGACCACTGGAACGTTCCGGCTTCCTGACCAACTTCGGGGTCGAAGTCGGCATCGATGAATCTCGGTGACCTGGTGGAGAATGTGCCAAGACTTTGGAGTGGTGCGAGGCCTCAGAGCGCTGATCCCAGTCTGGGTTCTGAGGAGGGTACTAAGGGTATGGTGAATGATAGGGATGGCCCCCAAATGGATAAGCCCACGGTCGCAGGTCCCAGTTGGACAGAGTATGAGGACGTCTAAAGGGGTACGAAGGCTCCCCGAATCTCTCAGGCTGGAGCATCAAGGGCATCTTTAGTGTTGAGTGGTCCCTCAGCTGCAAAACTTCTAAGTCCGATGCCGAACTAGGATTGCCGCTCTCCTTCGAGTCTGCCGACCGTTCTGTAGGGTCAACCTCCTGGTCGGAGCTGGAAAGGGAGGTGTGTGGAACATCTGTCGGACCTGAGGGGCTCTTCGGTCAACTCGGTGAAGCAAGGATTTTTTCCGGAGGCTCCCCCGAAACGATCGCCAGGTCCTTCGGTGGCGGAGAAGGGGTCTGCCGATCTTGGCACCTCTTTTTCTCCTTATGTTTGCTGGGCTCAGCAGAGCGAGAGTCCCGGGCCCCTTTGGCCTTCTTGGCCAGGGTCGATGGTTCTGGCTGGGATGCCAAGCCCTCACGCTTGTGGGGGCGGTCGGCTCCCTGTAGTGGTTGGGTAGGTTGGCTCAATAACGAGGCCGGAACCGATGTCGATGCCTGGGTGGCCATCGAAGCGCTGGTCGACACCGAGCCAATTTTACCAGCACCGCTGAAAGCCTTGCAGCTTGGTTTTTCCTTGGAAAATTTTGAGCAGTGATGACAGGATCCCAGCCGATGACCTTCCCCAAGGCACAGCAGACAAAGAGAATGTCCGTCTGGAGGAGGAATCTTACTCCCGCACTTAAGGCACCATTTGAAAACCCCCCAATGCTTTTTCATAGACAGGGATGGTGGGAGAAGGGCAGGGGGAAAAACCCCGAAGGGTTGAAACAACTAAACTAACAGTCTCTCTCTCTCTTTTTTTTTAAACAACAGGAACGAAGAAAAAAACGAAAAGAAACCTGGAGAAGGAAAAAGGGTAAGTAACTGCCGACTGGAGTGACAAAGAATGAGTCTATCTGACGCAGTGGTAAAGAAGGAACTGGCGGGATATTTGCGCCTGCCGAGTGGGCATGCACACTGGGGCTGTCGCACATGCCTACCGGGGTCGGGCTGTGAAAAATCCCAGACTTTGGAGTTACCGATCAGGGATCGCTGCTGGCGCTTTATCCCACAGTGTGAAGCACAGAGACCACGAAGATTTCCCATGCATAAATAGAGCTGCACAACTTATGAGCACAATATTTAGTTCTCTCTACGAGGTTTCCTCCAATGACTGCAGTGTATTTAGAAAGGACAAGTGGAGGACACACATGGACTCATAGGGAGGTCTCATTTTTCATTCCCTCAAGATGAGTCTTGCTGGATCAGACCAATCTAGTCTAGTCCAGCATCCTATCTCACAATACGGCCAACCAGATAATTCTAGAGCCACCAACAGGGCACAGAGGCCAAGGAATTCCTACAACATTGTCTTTTTCTATTTGCCTGCCCCTGGCAGGGCCTGCAGTTCATTCCCTTTCCTTCTCACCCACTAGGGTTGCCAGGTCCCCCCTGGACACTAGCAGGGGATGGGAAAGGGGAAGGGCTGCCAGACCTGGAGATTTGAAGATGGAGCCTGGGGAGGACACGGACCACAGTGGAGTACAAGGTCCACCTTCCAAAGCATCCATTTTCTCCAGGAGAACTGATCTCTGTAATCTGAAGATGAGCTGTAATTCCAGGGGATCCCCACGTCCCACCTGGAGGCTGGCATCCCTATCTCCCAGCCACGTTTACCTTTTTCTGCTTCCTCCCCAACTTCAGCTTTTTCTCCCCCAGTCAGCCCTCCTACACACCTACTTTTCCTGTTCCATTCCCAGGCAGCCTCTGCCCTCCTCATTCATTCTTTCATTCTCCTCTTATCTTTCCCTTTTTACTTTTGCTTCATCCCCCTTCAGCTTTATCTTCTCTCCAGTGTTTTACCTTTATCTTCTTTTCTTCTGTCACTCTGACCCCTTCCTCATGCTGACACTCAACAAGGCTTTGAACCCTCAACAATGTTAGCTGAGGATTACCTAACGGTAAAGGTAGTCCCCTGCGGAAGCACCAGTCGTTTTCGACTCTGGGGTGACGTTGCTTTCACGTTTTCACGGCAGACTTTTTATGGAGTGGTTTGCCATTGCCTTCCCCAGTCATCTACACTTTCCCCTCAGCAAGCTGGGTACTCATTTTACCGACTTCGGAAGGATGGAAGGCTGAGTCAACCTTGAGCTGGCTACTTGAACCAGCTTCCGCTGGGATTGAACTCAGATCGTAAACAGAGGATTGCCGTACTGCAGCTTTACCACTCTGCGCCACGGGGCTCTTCACATGATTATCTAGCAATCTCCAAAATGGCAGTCTCTAACATCATAGTCTTTCACATTCTTAGTGGCATTTTCTTAAAGGAGCATATTGCTTCTGTGATGCTTGTTTCTTTAACACTACACTGTATGTTTCTAAAATTTCATATTTTTCTGCGAACATGGGGCTTCCTCAGAGCTTGAAGAAAAAGGTCCCCTATCGATGCATGGGTCATTGTGTGGGGTTTTTAAAGTCCAAACTGGATTTTTTTTCTCCCACTGCTGCTCAGAGTGGCAGCAGGGAATACAGGCAGGGGATCTCTGACTCTGACCTAGCAGCCCCATCTCAGCTGCTTAATGTATGGTTCTCTCACACAGATGATCCAATCCTTTATTGGCACTGCTTTCTCTTAGGTAAATATGCACAGATACTTGCTGTTTACTATCATGGAAGGGGAGAAACCTTAGCCCTCTGCCTCTGTACCAGACCACTTTTGCAGGGCAGCAGGCACTGAGAGTGCAAAGCCTGGATCTCTGCAGCTTTGCCTGCACAAAATTAACCAACACACTGTTAACTGTAATAGCACACATGAAGGATGTAAATAAAAAACAATTTTCATTAATGTCTATAATGTCTGGATCTTATTATATTTGTACACAATATTATTGCCACTTAACATGGAGCATTAAAGCAACAGGCAGAGTACATGAAAGGCCAATGGAAAAAGAAATTAATTCACAAAGTCCATTATAAGTTCACACTCATCAGTTCTCAAATGGAATCCATCAAGTCCATAAGAAGTCCTGTAGGAAGTCCTAGCCCACATGAGGATTCCAGATAATCCCTCGTTCTGATGACCTCTTCCGCAGTGAACCCCAGATAATGAGAGCATGTGCCAAACTATGCCATCATATGTGGTTTTCTGTCCATCCTGTGTGTTAATTAGTTATATAATTAAGTCCAAGTTTTCAAGTAATTATTTTAGACAAGGCACTCAAGCCACTTAAGGCAAATGTCTTCTATGATAAAGTAGCCTTGAATGCGCGAGTAAAACCATTATTCTTGCTTAGCAGGCACAGCCCCAGAAGATGGAATAGCTCACACAAACAAGAACCATGTTGGTATGGAAACCAAAAGCCAGTGAGCTGGTATAGTGTTTGGCAGAACATGGAAGTGCTGTGCACCAAAATGCCATCCAGGAATGAGGCAGTTTGGCAGAAGGCAGGCTAACAGCTCTGGTGAGATGAACTTCCGTCATGTTCCTATCTGCACTCTCCATTCATTGCCTCTCCCACTTTCCAGAAAACTGAAGCCAGACTGTGAGTCGCCAGAGTAACTGTCAGATTGGAATGCATCTCTCTGGCTCCTGAATACTGGCGATCGTTCCATTGGGATCTGGAACACATACAACATTCATGAATGGATATGGTTTGGGGTAGATCTTAGCTGTTGAGTTTTCTTCTGAACATCCCAAAGAGCTAGTAGGGTTTAGAAAAGAAACCGAGAGGAGCTGTACCGCTATAGTTAATATTACTGCAATCTCTAGCCAAGTTTAGACAGCAATTTGTAACTCCCAGTCATTGCATAAATTGTGTCACTTTCCTAAGAGGATTTCAAGCCTGTATATAGTATAAAATGTGTTAGTGTTCCATATCACATTTACATAGCGGTAATTTAACACAGTACAGCCATGCTAATACATTTCCCAGTTTTGTCCTGTGGAAGCCTAACACTGGCACCTCACTTTTTCCAAGAAGTTATGTTGACAGAAGACAGCATTCTGGTCCACTCCATGACTCTCATTTTTCTGGAAAGGAGTCCCTTCAGAATCCTCCCAATCTCACAGCTATACTTGTATCTCCCATGGTGTTTCCAATCAGGATCAAACCTGAAATTGCACTTTTTTCAAGCTGTGTAAGACAATGTCATGATTCACACCAAAGCCTTATTTCAGAACAAATATAGCTATTTAATCTGTCAACTATTAAAATTGCTACAGATGAGCAACTAAATGACAGAGATGTACCCTAAGCCTTGCTTACAGCAAATGGCATATAACTATACAACGCTGCAAAGGGTCCTATTAACTGTTTCTGGAATAAAATAATGGCTATGCTATCTAATTCACTAAAACCGTCATATTCTCTTCAAACATGTCAGGTCTGTTTATTGTAGACTATTTCCATTCATTTTGTTATTTGCTACATTGTCCCTGCCTCACAAACATCCAAGACAAGGACACTCCTGTTCATACAGAAACTAGACTAAAAATCTAGTCTCCTATTTGTCCTTTAAAGAGCTCCAAAATTTATGTTTGTTACAGAATATTCATCCACTTGTTGCCTTGTTCAATAGAGTATCTGAGCAAAAGAGTATATGTTTGCATGCAAAGGCCCCAAGTTCAATTCCTGCTATTTCCAGTTCGAATGAGCTCAGCCAACAGCTGTTTATAAAGGCCTGCCTAAGAATCTGAAGAGCTGCCACTGCCCAGTCTAAATAGATGGATGCTTGGAGTCAATGTAAGGCAACATCAGGTGTTCATTGTTGGAAGCACGGGGAATTAATTTTGCCACTCTATATCATTGAGATTCTTATCTCTGAGACAGTAATATACCAGGCTTGAAACCATTGTAAAAAGAAGGAAATAAACCCAGCTCACATAATATCCTGACAATTCAGGAGTGCATTAGCAGAAAAGAGGCTATTCCAGAAGTACAATCAACCCCAAAAATGCAATAGTCCACAGGATGTAAATACAGAAAAAACACAACTAGTCTGTAAATTAAATAGCTAACCAACAGAGCTAGCAAATAGCCCCACCTGTTCATTCCCTGAATGACAAAAACAAACTCATAAAAATTCTTTAGGAGGTAAAGAGCATCATCTAGCTATGGCCAGAATCCAAAGAACCTATCCACGAGCAGAAAGTGCTTCCGCTTATAGAGGTGAGGTCAATTTTCCTTTCAAAATGTATATAAGGCCTGCTGTACTGGCATCTTAATAACTTTCCGGACAAGAGACAAATTTGCTAGCAAGTTATGAAGCAGCTATTCAAATTGTTCTATTGTTGCATGAAGGAGAAAAGTGAGCTGAAGAGGAATGATATGAAAATTAGGTCTTTCCAGTAACAAGGACCAGCTCTGTCTTTTTCCAATTAAGATTCAGTTTACTGAAAGAACAATTATTTGTTTAGAAAATGTATATGCCTCATATGCTCTCTTCCTGTGCATCTGAACCAACAAAGGTGACACTGGACTCCAGTTTTGTTCTATTGCTTCAGAGCAACATGGCTGCCCACTTAGAACTATTCTTGCTTATTTATTATTAAATATTTATCTACTAATTTATTCATATGGGTTTGTATATTACAGCGAACTGAACTGCTGCACCATTGGCCATTGAAGGCACTGGAAAAGTGTTATCAGGCCAAAACTACTTCATTCCCTCACCAACTCAAAACCCAGTGGCATCTTGAAGACCAACAAAATTTAATTCTGGGTGTAGGTACATGAAAGCTTAAAGGTGCCACAGGACTCAAACTTTGTTCTATTGCTCCAAACCAGCACCACCAATCAGCTGAATCTGCTCTAGGTCAAGCCAGGCTTCTCCCAGTTGAACACTGCCATCTGCTGGCAAGTGAGGGAAATATCCCAACATATGACCAAAGCAGTAGACAAGTACACCTTTAAGACCAACTTGTCTACTGCTTTGTTCTATTGCTTCAGACCAACACGGCTGCCCACTTGGATCTATCCCAACATTGTTAGCGAAATCTTAGTGAACCAACCAATGTTGTTGTTGTTCAATCGCACAGTCGAGTCCAACTCTTTGCGACCCCATGGACCAAGTCACGCCAGGCACTCCTGTCCTCCACCACCTTCCAAAGTCCTCTCAAATTCATGCTGTAACGCTGTCCAGTCATCGTATCTTTTGCCGTCCCCTTCTTCTTTTGCCTTCTGTCTTTCCCAGCATCAGGGTCTTCTCCAGTGAGTGCTCCCTTCTCATTTGGTGGTCAAAGTATTTGAGCTTCAGCATCTGACTTTCCAGGGAACAGTCAGGCTTGATTTCTCCTAGGGCTGACTGATTTGATCTTCTTGCAGTCCAAGGGACTCCCAAGGGAACCAACCAAACAACTCCTCAAATGGCACCACATTCTCTCCTTAGGACTGGCTGCTGTGTCAACTCACTAAACCTATTTCTGAATTCATAAGTGTCCCTATAATGGTATTACTTATTATTTAATATTCTAATAGTGAGGTCAGTCAGGTTTTGAATAATTAAATCCAGAAGCTGTGAACAGGTAAAACAGATCTTTCTACAACCTGAAAAGGGCCCTCAGATTTGCAGAAAAAATTGAAATTTGGAAAAAACCACGTTTTTAAAAAAGCTGAAAATGATAAAAGGTTTAACAAACAGATCTCCTCAGTGACAGATGCTAGGCAACCACAGTATTCCAGGCTATGTGAGGAAAAAGAGGAGGGGGGCAGAACCTGTTTTGGCCTTTAAGGGAACACTCATTGGGTTCAGGCCTGACTAGGATTGTGAGCTCCCAGCTAAGAAATTCCTGGAGATTTTGTGGTAAACTCTGAAGATAGCAGGGTTTGGGAACAACAGAGGCCTTAGCCAGAACTTATGTTCTGCTGTTTTCTTTGAGACTTGACCTCTCTCTCACTCACACAAACACACACACGTGTACGTGTATTAAAAGGAAAGAGTGCATTGGGATAAGGAAAAAGGAGAATTAACAGGAAATTATTTTGGTTTATTCTGATTTTTTTTAAAGATTGGATTTCTCTGCTTTTATTTTTTTTCAAAAAGACCCTGATTAGTAATTAGGATTATCACTAACACAGGGTGGATTTTGTCCAGTCTGAAATCAACACATGATTTTACTTGTAGTGATCCTCCTCTCCAGTTTAAACAGATGAAGGGGGGTGGGGGGAGAAAAACTTAACAGCACAGCTTTCAATCTTTATTAGAGGGAAGGAGCAAGAATCCAGTAGCACCTAACAAAATTTGTGGTATGGCATGAGCATTTATGTTCACTTCTACAGATACAGCTAGAATGTGAGCCCACTGGATATTATAACTTGGAGAGTGGAGTGATTTCAAATGCCAAATGACAAGAGAACGAGTTGGTAATGAGATAGGAAACCTAGGTCTCAGTTCAGTCCTGGAGGATGCATTGTCTTGAGCTTCATTACCAACTGTAATTCATCAGTCTCTTTTTCTAACCTCCCTCTGAAGTTCCTTTGTAAGAGAACTGCAGCTCTTAGGTCACCAACTGAATGTCCTGGAAGGTTAAAAGTTCTCACACTGGTTTTTAAACACTGTAGTGTCTAATGTCAGACTCCCGTCCATTTATTCTTTGCATTCTCCTGGACTGAATCCTCATGGACTTAACTGAGACTTAGGTTTTCTGTCTCATTACCAATGATGGTATCTCCATGCCTACTACTTCTCTCCATATCACACCAAATCCAATCAAGTTCACTATTGTCGTTCACCTGCAACTGCCATTTGGCATGTGAAATCACCTTTAAAAGATGATGATGACACTGGATTTATATCTCACCCTATACTTTGAATCTGAGTCTCAGAGTGGTCACAATCTCCTTTACCTTCCCCTCTCCCCTGTGAGGTGGATGGGGCTGAGAGCTCTCCCAGAAGCTGCCCTTTCAAGGACAACTCCTGTGAGAGCTATGGCTGACCCAAGGCCATTCCAGCAGCTGCAAGTGGAGGAGAAGAATCTGGGTTCTCCCAGATAAGAGTTTGCACACTTAACCACTACAGCAAGCTGGCTCTGTTTATAAAGTTTATATCTCCATTACCTTGTATTACATTTTAAAGCATGCATGACCCAGCTTAACACTTCTGTTTTAGAACACCTCCCCTCCTACAACAGCAGCCCTGTAGTTAAGCCAGGCTGAGAGTCTGTGGCAAGCCCAAGGTCACCCAGGAAGCTTCCATTGTAGGAACAGGGATTTGAACCAGGGTCACCCAGACTCCTAAATCCACAATTTTATCCACTACATCAGACTGGCTGCATGAATGGTTATACAGAAAGAACAGAAAGGCAACACCAGGACTCTGTGCCTCCTGCATTCATTTTTTCAAACATCAGCTGCTGTTTAGAAAACCAGTGATGTATTCAGGTAACTTGTGTGACAGGCATACATTTACTGTTTTGAAATGGTCAACAGACCAGCAATTAATTAAAAAGCAACTTTGTTAGCTATAGTTAAAACCTAGTTAAAGAAAACACATATATACATTCTAGACTTCATACAGAGCTAGGAAATGGAAAAAGTGGAACCAAGCCTCAAGCCTTTACCGAGAACTATTTTTCAACTTTTCTCTGACATGGATAGGTGTTGTATACAAGTAACACCTAGAGTAAATCTAGAGTAAACATGGATTACTTACAGTTTCAAAACCTCGGTGAGGATGGTCAGGAAAACCAGCCGGCTTGCCTCCTTTGAACTCATCAAGCAGCAGAAATGGATCCAGATTTTTTAACTGAAAATTGAAGTTAAGAACAAAATGATAACTTTTTTCCAAAATACTGATACAAGGAGGCAAGACACAAGTGTGAACAGAACTCAGTATTGCCATTCTGTCCTTCAGTTACGCCCATTCAGTGACAAGAAGATCATTGCTAAATGCCCACTGGAACTCAAAGATGCATTGGCGGAGCAGATTCATGCCACCTGAGAAATGTTATTACACCATCATAAAGGGCAAAAATGAGCAGAAGAGGAACAGATCCAAACTGGAATGCTACATCTGCAAAAGTGGCCTGAGTCAAAACACTTCCATTAAAGGGAAACCACTAGACAATAGTTTCTTTCTCACCTCCATAGCCCCAATGGAGGCCAGTCCAACTGCAGCCAGCCATGACACTGCACCTATCACATATCTTTCTATGAAATGCACTTAGGAATACACTTCACACCTCAAGGCACATTACATAGCAAGGAAACACTTTCCATGAGTGGCCAAGGATACAAACAAATATAGGAAGGGCAGATCGTGACAACTTTTCTTAACAAAACCCCTTAAGAGTTTCCCTGCCATCAGGAACCCTAACACTCCCTTACTACAAAGTTTCCTGTATTGTTTGTGTGTATCCTTCAGATATATCTGTGTAATTACAGGATTCCTGAGCCCTTTGATGTCCTGAACAGATGCTCAACCAATGGCTCCCATAAAACCACTGGTGAATGATATCCTGGAACTTACACAGTTCTATTTCTTGTTTATTTATCTAATATAACTCCCTAAGACGTTTTCAAACTGTATTCAGGAGCATCTCAGACTTCTTTCATGAGGAGCTAACTAATGCTAGACAAGCACCCTTGAATGGCAGCTTGTATGTTGTCATAGGATAACAATGCACCCCCCACACCCCCGAGTCCACCAGCAGCGGTTGGCACGGTAGCATTGCCAGATCCAGGTTGGGCAACTCCTGGAAATTTAGGGGTGGAGCCTGGAGAAGACAGGAACATCAGTGGTGGTACCATGCTATAGAGTCCACCACCCTCCAAAGCACCCATTTTCTCCAGGAAATGATTTCTGTAGTCTAGAGATGATGAACCCTGTTTTCAGAATATTGCCCCCTTTCCCCCCAGCAGCCAAGTTCCCAGCTCATAACAGTAGACGCAATGGGGCAGTGAAAAAGCACTTTGGCTTGTGAATGCCAGGACTTGCAGTCCAGCTAGTCACTCTCATAATGTATTCTTCCTTAAAGAACTGGAGTCAAAGGGGGGGGGTGGGGGTGGAATACCTGCAGAGGTACACTTTAGTGCCCTACATTGGATGAGTAAATCTATATGATTAATGACTATATGATTTCCCCAAAACTGGAGGAAGGAAAGTGATGGAGATTGTGCTGGTAGTGGCCTAGCAGCAGTTGAGTTACACCCGGGCTATGTTTGTCTTCTTCTCCTTACAGGTACTTAAAGCCTGCACAGGGGCAGAGGAGTGAGCCAAAGGGTTCTTGGGCCACAGAATTATCCATCAGGATCAGCTCAGAATCTATTTTAATTCATTTGTTAATTTGCATCTTATCTGTCTGCGAGCCACTCAGGGTGCCTTTGGGCAGGGCCACATCTAGGGAGGAGCAGAGGGGGCACCCACTCTTGGTGCCATCACGGGGCGGGGGGAGGAATTGGCTGCCCCTCACTGCTTTTCTCCTTCCCAGGAGAAAGTGAAGGTGTCCCAGTGGCATGTGCACCATCCTCAGAGCCGAGGATGGTGCAAACATCGCTCCTGCCCCCTTCTCTTCCCCAGGTCTGTGTGCACAGACCAGGGAGGAGAAAGCAAGGGTATCCCAGTGGCATTTGCACTGTCCTTGGAGCCAGCGACAGCACAAACACCACCCCTGCCCCTTTCTCCTTCCCAGGTCTGTGTGCACAGACCCGAGGAGGAGAAGGGGGTGGAAGAGGTGTTTGCACTGTCCTTGGAGCCGAGGATGGAGCAAATGCTGTGGTGCCACCCCCCTGCCCCTTCTTCCTTCCCGGGTCTGTGCACAGACCCAGGAAAGAAAAAAGGGGCAGGCACCTGTTGGGGGTGAAAGACTGGGGCTGCTTCGTGGGAGTAGGGGTGTGCCTTGCCTGGGGCAGCGGGCACACCCTCTACACATCATTTTTAGTTGGTGCACCGTTTTTTAGTTTTGCCCCCACTCAAAAAATGGGCAGATCTGGCTCTGCCTTTGGCATGAGGAGTGGTATCCAATACTCCCTCTAAGCTGTGGAGTTTTGTTAGCAAACCTACTTCATGAGCTACTACTGGCATTAAAGTTGTGAGCTATTGTACAGATTTGTTTGCTCTGGGGCCATTTTTCCTAAGACAAAAATGTGTGAGTCAGAGGCTAAAAAACTGTGAGCTAGCTCACACCAACTCAGCTTAGAGGGAACACTGGTGATATCCAGGGCCGGTGCGTGGGAGTAGGCAAAGTAGGCACTCGCCTAGGGTGCCACCTGGCCTAGGGGGCACTCCCTCCCCAACGCATGACTCTGGCTCCTGACCAGTCACCTCGTCGTCTCCCACTACCAAGCTGCTCTCAACAAAGCCAAGCCACTCCCCTCTCCCCAATGTGTGACTTGGCCTCCCACCTAGTCCTGTCCTGCCACCCTCCTTCCTGGTGTGGCTGGCAAGCACTTATTCTCACAATTTTTTATAACATCACATTTTTTGAAAGATTAAAATTAAAAATCAGTAAATTAAAATGTGAAAAGTTTCAAGTTTGGCGCTCTTAATTTTCTTTATTTTTTTTTAATAATGGGCGCTAGTGGGTGATTTGCCTAGGGTGCCAGAAAGCCTGGCACCAGCCCTAGGTGATATCACTATACAAATGCCATAAATAAAGTAAATCTCAGCTGTAGATCCCTGAGGAGCTGTCCATTGAAGAGTGTGAAGTCAGGCCAGTACCTGTAATATGGACATAGATGGTTGAACTCCCTCTCAAATTCTTGCACATGAACTCCAAAGCACAGATTATATTATGGCTACTTTCCAAAGCTCATTTGTCCTGATCTCCCACATTGATATGATACATGAAGAGACAAGGATGTTCCCCAGCTTCCATGCTATGCAGATCACATGAGACTATGACAGAAGAAGCAGTTAGCACAAAGCTAGCTAATTCTGCTAGCATTTTGGCCTGCAGAACTCCCTTTGCCTTTCCAGTGTGCACAGAGAATATGCAATGAACAGGTGGAGTCATACTCTGCATGGAGACACAGTTACACCTGCTGTTTATCCATCATGTAGTTCTCTCAGAAACACAAGTATTTGCATGAACTCAGTAATGCTTCAAACTTGTTATATAAACAAACTGCTTAGGTACTTTCAGCTAACCATTCCAAATGAACCATGGAGCTGGGTGACTGTTTTGACTGTAACAGCAGCCCCTCCTTCTTTGGGGTTCTGGGGAAAGGCATGTTTCAAAAGGACTGCCTAAGGATTCAAGCACCTATCATGGGAGAGCCTGAAACATATAACTCCTAGCATGGATTGCTTTTTTATTTCTTTCATTTTTATTTTTTAATTTTGTTTTTATTTGGGCCGTTAGCATTAGTTATATTGCAAGAGATGCTATGCACCATGTGGAAGTTTTCCATACAGCTGCCAGTACATATCACAATACCACTTCAGAACCACCCCTAAGCATTCCAGACAGAAGAGCTGCACCGAACACGGCACCATCGGACCTGCCAGCAACTTACTTCAGGCCTCCCAATGCTTCTGCGCACCCGAGCGCCGACCCCTTCGGATTGTTCCTTGCTGAGCACAGTTTTGATCACTCTCCTCACTGCAGGCATTCTGTCTGGAGGCTTTAATAAGCTGCGTGAACTGCAACAGCCTGAAAAGAAACCAGCCACTCCTTTAGTAAGCAAAGTCGCTTGGGGTGGGGGGTGGGGAAGCACCTAGCAAATGATGACGCTTCGGATTACAAACATGCCAGCGGGGAGCCGGTTTGCACTCCAGCCTCCGGAACATGGATGGCCCCCAAGGGCTCCCCTCGAGCACCCATCTCCGCCACAGCACCCTACCTTCGAATTATGCAACACCTTGAAGAGTGCCGCTGTCAGACGCCCTGAGGAAAAAAACATACTCAGCATGACTCAGCAAAGACTTGCCTGGTGTTTTTATGAAGTGAAAATAAACGAGAAAAGTCGGCACGAAATGTAGCGGGGCTTACTTCAGAGTAAATGTGTTTAGGGTGACTCGGGGAACGCTGCGAGGAAGCTTGCAATAATAATAATAATAAAAAAAGACATCAACACAATCCTACCCCCGTGGGGGCGGGACCAACAAACGCCGGGCTTCCATGACGAACGAAAGCAGCCGCACACGAGAACGAGCTTCTCGGGCCTTGCTATTCACTTCGCAAATGTGGAAAGACAAGCACGAGCAGCTCCCTCATTGGTTGAGCTCGAGACAAAAACACGCCCTTCCAGCTTTGAGTGGGCGGGAGCTATCTAGGGAAGGATCGTTTACTTATTAATGATGAAACATATGCTTCTTATCTTTTTCTGAACTCGACGCTTCGAAGCAAGATGCATAGGAAAAAAGCCGGCTTCTTTACATAACGCTCTTAGGATAGCATGCATCAGATAAACACACTGGCGGGGGGCGGGGTAGTATAGAGTCACAGATGGATTCAGAAATCTGTTAAAAGTATCTTCGAAAGTGGGAATGCATTCACACGAACGCCTCACTCCCCAGAGCAGGTGTAATTTTTAGTTTGGTGGGGAAAGGTATTTAAACTAATTTAATAAAAATATATACAATCCATTGCATAAGAGAAAAAATTAGCTTCGGACATGGGAATGTAATACTATAAAAACAAAAACAATGTATATAAACATTGCTTATATACATTGAAGTACTTAACACCAACACTTAGTTCAACATTCAGAAGAGTTAAAGATAGCAGTCTCCAGGTGAGGCCTTGAGTTCGCTTGGAATTACAAATAATCTCCAGACCACAGTGAGGAAATGGCAGCTTCAGAAGGTGGACTCTGTGGCAGCAAACCCCTGCTGAGCCCTTAAACTCCATCCTCCACAAGCACTACCCCCAAATCTCCATGAATTTCCTCAACTAGAGTTGGCAACTC
This sequence comes from Heteronotia binoei, assembly GCF_032191835.1. Classification (NCBI taxonomy): domain Eukaryota; kingdom Metazoa; phylum Chordata; class Lepidosauria; order Squamata; family Gekkonidae; genus Heteronotia; species Heteronotia binoei. The sequence continues at coordinate 70,273,523 of NC_083225.1, forward strand.
TAGAATTGTCTAAGAGGTCTATTGAATGCAGCCTGCCTCACAGAACTACAACACAAAACTGTATAGGATCATGTCATTCCAATGGAGTGACTTCCACATGTGATTTAGGAAGCATTCCTTTCAATCTCAATGTGTTTAGTTTACCCGCCGTGATGTGGTGCAGTTATGAAATCTGATGGCTATATAGCATCAAAACATCATCGTGTATGTTGAATTGTCTCTCAGTGGATGGGATTGCCTATATGGTTAGTGCAAGAGGTAGTTCAGGTACCTTAAAGAAAAAATCCAGAAAAAATTACAGCAAGCAGAGAAAAACAGTGGCGGTCCTTTCATATAATATTTCTGATTCAATTAAAACTGACTTGGCGCCCAAGTCAGACTTCCAGTTCCAGAAGCTGTTTTATTAGCTAGAATTACAGCTGACTATTTCTTTCTCACAATGTCGTCCTAAACAGAGGTACACAGTACACCTTCTGTGACATCAGTGGACTAAGAAGCGTGTGTTTGCTGAAGACTGCATTTGCAGCCCCCTCCTCGCTTCCTGTTCCTCCTTCCACCTCTGTCCAAAGGCTGCTGCTACTTTTGTCTCTGAAGCTAGGGTTCCTAGTCCTCCTGCTATGGCAGAATGCCATAAGCGGCAGCAGCAGAATTCTTCTTCTTCTTCTTTTTAAGCCAGTGTCATATAGCTTGAAGAATTTCCATTAACTGTGATTCTTGGTGATTCCTAAAGTGATGTGCCACCACTTCCATTTTTTTTCTGGGAAGTGACTTCATTGTCCCTGCCTCCCAAGATCTGTCCCAACAGTTGCCAGAACTCTATCTGGAGCCTACAGAGTTTCACGATTAAAGTGTTTTGTTGAGAAACATTATCCTGTCTCCCACTGCTATGTTTGACTTAAGAACCAAAATTGGAGAACACTTAATGAAGCCAGTTTTCTTGGAATAACTTGCAGAATTCAAAGAGTGAACAAGTAAAACTCAACTGCTGAAACATTTCTGTTTGTTTAAAATGGATTCACTAATACAAAGACACCTTATTCCAGGAAAAGTGATTGGGAGTAGTATAAACAGCATGCAAATAATTTCTGACATACTGCATTTGCTAAATATGTAAAAGACAGTAGAAGAAGCCGGATACTTCCTCTTAAACCCATGGTGAAGAATGACACTGTGTCTGTGGACAGAAGTATAACTGATGTAAGTTTTTTTTAAAAAAAAAAAAATACAAAAATATAATGTTCATATAATGTTGGAAGAGCTGTAGTATGTCATTGTTTCAGTGTTAAAGTGTTTCTGTGTGAATGGTGCTGCATCATAGTCTTTTATGGGGTAGAACAAACCAACAGTAGCAATTTCCAGTTATATATATGGATTAAGCACTATGTGGATTAAGTCTATCGTGAAAGCATTATGAAAGCAACATCACCCCAGAGTCAGAAACGACTGGTGCTTGTACAGGGGACTACCTTTTTTTTAAGCACTACAAAGCCTAGGAAATTTACAATTTTGCTTGTTACATTTACTTTCAGCAGGCTACATTCTTAAGCATACTTGAAAATGAACACCCATTGGAATCAGTGATACTATTTTCAGGTATGATATTTCAGGTTAAGATACTATTTTTTATTTTGAAATTTTTAATATTATAAAATACAGTTATGTTCAGGACTAAAAACTGACAAGTTAAATGTTGATTACAAATTGCCTTAGTTTTATCCTCCACCAGCTAGAGTTCTAACAGGCAACGTTTGCTAATTATTTTAGGAGCATCAAAAATGGAAACCACAGAGGACAAAGCCATTCTAGAGCAGCTGCTGGTAAAGAAGTCTCAGCAGAAGAAAAAAATATCCCCAAATAATTATAAAGATCGACTGTTTGTTCTGACAAAAACAAGCCTGTCATACTACGAATATGACAAAGACGTGAGAAAATGATTTCTACTTTTAGGGGCTCTCTTGGGTCTCTTTTGAAACTCCACTCATTAAAAAAACTTGTGTGTATTTTATGAGCTTTGGTAGCTAATTCCATGCTTCACTTTATGTTCTCAGAAAAAGGGAAACAGAAAGGGTTCAATTGAAAATAAGAAAATTCGATGCGTTGAGACTGTAAATCCTGAAGAACAGGCCCCTCTGGAGAGACAGTATCCCTTTCAGGTAGTACCTAAAAAAAGAATGTGTGGCAAATTTGTCTTTGCTGGACATTAATCACCACTAGATTGGCACAGAATGACTTATATTCTTATGGAAGTCTTTGTTTGGTGGGGTATAAGACTTGAGAAACCATTCTTCCTATAGTGAATGTTTTCTGTACTTTTCTTGAATTTTATATAACAGCATCATACTCCGTACTTCATGCATTTCATAACCTTTGACCTGTCTATTTTTCCCCCTCCTCATAACCCTGTATATCATTATCTGCCTGATGAGGACCAACTACATTGCATTGGAGGAGGTGGGCCTTAGTCCATGAAAGTTTAAACTGGAATAAAATATTGTTTATCTTCCAGGTGCTTTGTTCCTCCTTTCAGTCTTGGACGGTCTGAAATAGGAGGGTAGGGCACATGACAGAAAGTTATCAGGTAACAGGAATCTCAGGAGTGAAGGAGTCTGGCCCTGGGCATTCATGGGAGAGAAGCTTACAGTCCTTGCCTTGCCACACCCTCCTTCATGTATGGCTCCAGTCATCTTCTGTGCAGTCTCTTCTCTCTGCCCTTTGGCTTTCTCCTTTGTGCCTTTTCCTTTGCACATACTTCTTGAAAGCTACACAGAGAAAAAAAACCTTGATGGTTCTTACATCAAATAATTTCATAGGTGGCATTACCATTGTCTCTGAATGGTTATTTGACCATGTTGTGCCCACACCTTTGTTGTGTTTGCACCATAGGTAAACCAATGGTAATGAACTGCAACTAGGGATAAGAGATGATGGGGAAGAAAGGAGAAGAGTGACTAGCAAGAGGGAATCTGAATCCCCTCACCTGGTTAAGAAACAGAATCTGGGATTTAGATCTAACCTCAGCTCAAGGGATCAATTACACAGTAGAATTTCTTTTGTGTTTATTTTCAGCTATGATTTTTTTTCTTTTGCAAATGCAGCCTTCAGAATTGCTTTATCGAGTAAGAGGAATATTTTTTTTTGGGGGGGGGGACTTTAACAATTTCCTCCCCAGCCATTTTCTTATTGGACAAAGCTACCCCTTGGCTGCTTATATTCCTAGTGAAAAAAAATAAGGGTATCAGTAAGTTTTTTCTAACAAGAATGAGGGTGGTTTTTCTAGTAAACAAATGGCTGTGTAAGAAAGGGTTAAAGTTACCTTCTCCCTTATGCTACAGAGTCTTTGATAAAGCAGTTTCAGAGCCTGCATTTCCGAAAAGGGTGAAGAGGCATTCAAATAAATAGACAACGCTATAAGCCGTAGCGGAGCCCTTAAAATGTCCAGACTATACATGCTTAACCCTGTTAAGGATATAGGCGAAGCCATGTTGGATCAGGTGAACGGCTCATCCAGTCCAATACTCTGTGTCACTCAGTGGCCAAAACCCAGGTACCATCAGGAGGTCGCCATTGGCCAGAACTCCAGAATCCCTCCCACTGTTGCCCCCACCCCCAGCAGCAAGAATACAGAACATCACTGCCCCCAGACATAATGTTCCATCTATACCCTGTGGCTAATTGCCACTGATGGACTTTTGCTCTCAAAGGTTTATCCAATTCCCTCTTGAAGCTAAGTTAATGTACAATTAATTTTTTTTACTGTTTCTTTGCCTCTTTTCTGTTCTATCTGTAAATGTATCATGATGTACTTAATTTACATCTGAGTGGCAATAACTACAGTTTGTATCATTCACACCTTAGGTGATGGCATGACAGCAGAGCATTATGGTATTATTTATTTATTTTGCAACTGATGGCTGCAGGCTAATTTTCTCCAATGCTTAGGTTGTGTACAAAGGTGGCCTGTTGTACATCTATACTGCAAATGAAGAGAGTCGAAAACAATGGCTGGAAGCTTTGCATAAAGGTACCAAGTGTTGTATTGGGCTTTGACATGTTTGACAAAAAACAAACAAACAATCTAACCTTATGTTATTGCAGTTACAAATACTGTAACATGACTTGGTTGGTCTAGCAAAATGATGGTAATGCATTCTAGTATTGAAAACTTTGAGAAATAATACATTGCACTGGGAAAAGGCTTTCTGATTTCAGCAAACCTACACTATTTTCCTAGGAACTTATCCATTTTGAAGACATAAATAATTTTTGTGTTATGTATCTGAATTGTAAACTGATCTGAATTGTAAAATCATTTGTAGAGGCAAACTGGTGTATGTTACAAATGAATGGTATGTCTGTTCTACTTCCTGTGTTTCTTGAGACTGAAGCAGGGCTATGGCTAGGGTTGCCAATCCCCAGGTGGGGGCAGGGGATCTCCCAGTTTGGAGGCCCTCCCCCCGCTTCAGGGTCGCCAGAAAGCGGGGGAGGGGAGGGAAATGTCTGCTGGGAACTCTATTATTCCCTATGGAGATTTATTCCCATAGACAATCATGGAGAATTGATCTGGGGCTCTGGGGGGGGGGCTGTTTTTTGGGGTAGAGGCACCAAATTTTCAGTACAGCATCTAGTGCCTCTCCCCAAAATACCCCCCAAGTTTCAAAAAGATTGGACCAGGGGGTCCAATTTTATGAGCCCCAAGGGAAGGTGCCCCTATCCTTCATTATTTCCTATGGAAGGAAGGCATTGAAAAGGTGTGCTGTCCCTTTAAATGTGACGGCCAGAACTCCCTTTGGAGTTCCATGATGCTTGTCACAGCCTTGATCTTGGCTCCACCCCTAATGTCTCCTGGCTCCACCCCTAATGTCTCCTGGCTCCACCCCCAAAGTCTCCTGGCTCCACCCCCAAAGTCCCCAGATATTTCTTGAATTGGACTTGGCAACCCTAGCTATGGCAGGTACGGAGATTTTCCCATTGTGCAAGGATTGATCCAGTGATTTCAATGGAGGGCCAGCTTTGTTTATGTAAAGGAATGTGTGTACAGAATTGAGCTCTCCATTGAAATGAATGAGAAAGCCCATTTGTATCAGTCGCATAGAGTGGCCAGAGAGCTCTGGATTCATGGATAAATCTGCTCAAAATTTGTGGTGAAACTTTCACTGCACTGATCCACTCAGCACACACTTGCAGCATGGCACATTGGCTATGTGAATTAACCCTAAATTTGAGTTTGTGTGGTTCTGTAAGGTTATTGTTTTATAAGAGCAAAAGCATTCAGCATGTTTTCCTTTCTGTTCTTTATTTTCAGAGATAAAGGGCAACCCAGATTTGCTAAACAAGTACCACAAAGGATTCTTTTCCAATGGGAAGTTCATGTGCTGCAATCAGGCTTGCAAATCAGCTCCTGGATGCACAATATGGGAGAAATGTAATGCATTATTACCTTTCTTTGCTGAGTTCATATAGTGTAAAGTTCACCACTTTAATACCATATCAAAAATGCACAGTTTAATCCTGCTTTAGAATTCCACTTTGTGGTGAGAAACAAAACTCCAGTTTGCCCAGGTGCTTGCATTCAGATATTGTGGCAATTGACTGAAGGCTTCCCAAGCCAGGAAACTTCCAGTTGTATTTTGAGCATGAGGGAGAAGAGGGAGGAAGCACATGCACATCGCAGCTTGTTCATGTCACAAACAAAAGAACTCTTAATGCTAGGGTTGCCAAGTCCAATTCAAGAAATATCTGGGGACTTTGGGGGTGGAGCCAGGAGACTTTGGGGGTGGGGCCAGGAGACATGGGGGCAGAGCCAGGAGCAAGGGTGTGACAAGCATCATTGAACTCCAAGAGAGTTCTGGCCATCACATTTAAAGGAACAGCACATCTTTTAAAATGCCTTCCTTCCATAGAAAATAATGAAGGATAGGGGCACCTTCTTTTGGGGCTCATAGAATTGGACCCCCTGACCCAATCCTTTTGAAACTTGGGAGGTGTTTTGGGGAGAGGTACTAGATGCTATACTGAAAATTTTTCAGTTTTTCATAGAATCATAGAGTTGGAAGGGACCTCCAGAGTCATCTAGTCCAACCCCCTGCACAATGCAGGAAACTCACAAATACCTCCCCCTAAATTCACTGGATCTTCATTGCTGTCAGATGGCCATCTAGCCTCTGTTTAAAACCTCCAAGGAAGGAGAGCCCACCACCTCCCGAGGAAGCCTGTTCCACTGAGGAGCCGCTCTAACGGTCAGGAAATTCTTCCTAATGTTGAGCCGGAAACTCTTTTGATTTAATTTCAACCCATTGGTTGAAATTAAACCAAGTTTTGCTGCTTTCATCATCTGTACCAGGACTAGTTTACTGTTAGAGATAGCAATTTGTGCCATCTGTTAAATACTGGATTTGGATTCTGTGTTGATACTCAGTGGGGTTAAAAATGTGAGTATAGAAATAATAGTACAATCCAGTGGGAACAGAAGGCCCATGCATGTGTCTCATAAGCTCTCCTTCTTGTTCAGTAAAAGTTAAATAAGCTCCATTGGTCTAGTTCTCACTGTAGTGGGAAATTTGTTTTTGGGTTTGTGTCCAGAATCACTTCAGACTGTATGTGGTTGAATACTCCTCAGTGCAACAACTTCTCTCCACACTAGAGAAAGCATTCTGATTGGACTTTTCTCAGACATGCTGATGTTCTATATGTAGAAAGGTGTGTGTATGTGTGTGGAAGGAAAACATTCTTTTATAGAATTGCCATTTTATACAGATATTTGAGCTGATCTGTTTTTCAAAGCAAACAGTGGAGATGTAAATAATGCTTTGAGGCTTAGTTCTTGACACAGCTGTTGTCAGTTATTTTATGTAGCTAGCATGAGGAGGAACAAAGACATTTTGAGCCTTTAAAGCAGTGATATGGCTTGGGAGCCACAAGGATTTCTGACATGCCATCTGTGGCTGTTCTAAGAACTGTTCCCCAATGTAGTGCCTGTTCTAGATTTCAGGAAACTGGACTAGGCTTGCTATCTAAAGGGTGATGGGCGGTGCCAGGTCTAAATAGGCTGGCCCCTGCATCCACCAGTGTCAAGACACACCGGTATCAAGACTCCAATGTCTCTCTGCTCCTTCAGACATGTGGGCAAAGAGGATCCTGTCCTCCATCGTGCCTCGGGAGGACAGTAAGTAGCCTTAGAATGGCACTGCTTTAAAGCACAATATATCATGAGTGCTTTTCAAACTATTCAGAAATTAAAATTCTTCAATTTTTTTAAAAAAGCAAAGAAAGACATGGGTGGGGAGGGTCATATGCTCAAGACAACCACATCACATGGTTAAGCCAAAGGTTAAAAATAAGTGATACTGTGGGTCAAGAATCCACAAATAGTGAGATCACTATCAGTTCCCATTCTTTCCATCGTGACATGCTACCTGTGACTGTTCTAAAAACCATCCCCCAATTTGGTGCCTGCTCCAGGTTTCAGGAAGGTAAAACCATTTCAGCAAGAACTTATTTGCATATTAGGCCACACATCCCTGATGCCAAGCCACCTGGAACTGTGTTCCTTTGTTTTCCTGCTCAAAAAAAGCCCTGCATTTCAGGATACAGAAGCCATTGTGGTGTAGGGGTTAAGAGTGTTAGATTAGTATCTGGGAAAGCCAGTTTTGAATCCCCACTTGTGCCATGGAAGCTCGCTAGGTGACCTTAGACCAATCACATTCTTTCACCCTAACCTACCTCACAGGGTTGTTGGGAGAGTAAAATGGAGGAGAGGAGAGTGATGTAAGCCTCTCTGGGCCTTCACTGAAGAGAAGTAAACAAATAAAAAAGAAAGACTATGAAAGGCCAGTGATAGCTAACTATACTTTCACAGTGTAGTGCAGAGGCTTTTTTTTTTGGTCAAAGGGCAACAGATCATTGCAGGTGGGTGGTCTACGCTGCTTTTCACTATAATCCGATGAATTCATGCTTTATACTGCTGTATTTCTACCATAATCAGGAATGCCTCATCAGGTTACCTAACAGTGACTTGCAGGTTAAAGTCCATTTATGTGGTGGTTTTTTGTTCTCTTGATTTAGACTCCAGTCTACATAGTGGAAATGCTGCAGTCAAGCCACTCCCTCCTGTGCCAAGAGGACAGGTGAGTCACAAGCTTTTCACCAAATTAATTTAGATTGTTCACAGGACCATACATTCTATTAAAAATGAAAGTTACTGCCTGGCAACAAGAAAGGCCATTGACTCAATACCCTTCCATGCATGATAAACAGCATTATGAAAATGGTACGTTTTCATCATGTAAGCAGTCACATTGTTCTTTTTTCTGATGGATGTAGAGCATTTCCATAGAGAAATGCAATGAACTGTGAGTGACCCGAGCAGCAGGTGTGGTTTTAATACTCTGGAATCCCTTCATTGAATTGGCAAGGCTAGGTGTCTTTGGCTCACAGTCTTTTGGGCAGATCAAAACAGCAGAATCTTTGGTTATGGTTGATTAAGTGATTCAGTGGAGGTCATCTACCAAGGCGACCAGCACTGTCTCCGTCCCATGGCCCGGACGGGAGCCGGACTGGCAAGGGTCTAGGATGGAAGCGTTAAAGCCACTACAGGACACAGTTCCCCCTCGGAACAGGCACCCAAACTAATAGTGTTTCCCAGCTGCAACTGCTCAGTCTTAGAACGACGTACTGTGATATATGCCGCTCCATCAGCAATGTGAATGTCTTGGGTCAATAAGGCCCTTCCAGAAACATCCCCTCTGGACTGAGCTACCAGCTAGGGATGTGCAAAAAAAAATAAATTTGGAATTGCACGGATTCGGAAGTATACGGGGGGGGGGGGGGAATTCGGAATCCCATATATTTTTGACTTTCGTAGTCAGAATAGCCACATATACGGTAGATGCACAACTATTTCCCGGTTTTATTGGGTGCCCCAAGTTCTATTACTATGGGAGAGGGAGAAAAAGCTCCCTCTATCTACTTTTTCCACTGCATGAATAGAATTATAAACCTCTGTCATATCTCCCCTTAGCCATCTTTTTTCTAGACTGAAATGTTCCAGACTCTTCAGCCTTTCCTCATAGGAAAGGTGCTCCAATCCCCTAGTCATCTTAGTTGTCGTCCTTTGTACTTTTCCCAGCTCTGCAACATTCTTTTTGAGATATGGCAATGCAGGCAACCAGAACTGCACACAGTATTCCTAATAAGGCCACACCATAGCTTTATGCAGGAACATTACAGTACTGTTTTAGTTTCTAATCATTCCTAGCATGGAGTTTGCCTTTATCGCCACTGTCACACTGGGTTGAAAATATTGATTTTCATCAAGCTTTCCACTAAAGCATTTCCTTCCTGAACTTTGGCTGTCTCTAGGTTGATTTCCATGAGACAAGTTCAGAGGGTGGGGACCCTTGACCCACCTTTGAACTCTGTCATTACACATTATCTGCATGTTTTGTCTTCAAGTGTATTCTGTTCCTACTCTGGATCACCTTCATAGTGTGCTGCAAAAAGAGCCCCACCCACACACTCTCATCCAAGACAAAAATGGTCTAGGGAAGGAGCTATTTGGCCTGCTGTGGAAGATCACATAGTCTTCTGCAACAGGTCAAATAACTCCTCCTGCACCATTTCTGTACTATGTCCATTGCTAATTAGTAGGGTTGCCAAGTCCAATTCAAGAAATATCTGGGGACTTTGCGGGTGGAGCCAGGAGACTTTGGGGGTGGAGCCAGGATACATTGGGGGCAGAGCCAGGAGCAAGGGTGTGACAAGCATAATTGAACTCCAAGGGAGTTCTGGCCATCACATTTAAAGGGATAGCACACCTTTTAAAATGCCTTCCTTCCATAGGAACTAATGAAGGATAGGGGCAGCTTCTTTTGGGGCTCATAGAATTGGACCCCCTGGTCCAATCATTTTGAAACTTGGGGGGTATTTTGGGGAGAGGCACTAGATGCTATATGGAAACTTTGGTGCCTCTGCCTCAAAAAACAGCCCCCCCAGAGCCCCCGATATCTCCAGATCAATCCCCCATTATATTCCACATAGGGAATAATGAAGTGCCCAGCAGACATTTCCCTCCCCCTCCCTGTTTCTGGTGACTCTGAAGTGAGGGATTGACCTCTCTACTCATGAGTTGCTGCCAACTTCTTCAAAGTAACACAGACACACAATCCCAAGAGGAAGCCTTTCAATCGGACACTGGAGCCTCCGGAGGGGGAAAGGCACATGATGGTGTGGGGGCGGGGCTTCCCCCCGCCAGCCAGCTGACTGGGGGTGGGAAGGAGCCTGAGAAAGCGGAACAACCCCCGCTGGGACCTGGGGATTGGCAAGTCTACTAATTAGGGTGTAAAAATGGGAGGATAAAATCTCTACTTAGTAGAAGCAAAAGTGTTCAGGCAGGAAGATGAGACATGTGGGATTTCATCTTTTCTTGACTCCGAGTGTTATAGGGATCTAGAATATTCCTCAGAGACACCATAGCCATGACAGTCCTGTTCTCTTCCTTTAATTTAGCTCTTCATAAATAGAGATTTCACTCTCCCATTTTACACCCTAAAGCTAGGTGTACTCAGTATTACCTGCCCGTGTGTCTAGGAATTCCAGCTTCTGTTTATGAAATCCTATCTAAGAAGATGATGAAGAAGAAGATATTGGATTTATATCCTGCCCTCCACTCTGAAGAGTCTCAAAGCGGCTCACAATCTCCTTTACCTTCCTCCCCCACAACAGACACCCTGTGAGGTGGGTGGGGCTGTAGAGGGCTCTCACAGCAGCTGCCTTTTCAAGGACAACCTCTGCCAGAGCTATGGCTAACCCAAGGCCATTCCAGCAGGTGCAAGTGGAAGAGTAGGGAATCAAACCCAGTGCTCCCAGATAAGAGTCTGCACACTTAACCACTACACCAAACTGGCTAACCAGGGAATGGTTTGCATATTGATTCAGCTGCTGAGGAATAACAGTGGGTATAGAATGGTGGAGGATCTGTAATGGGAGAGGGCAGTCAGCAGAAGTGACTTTCCTTCCTCTGTCTGCACATTCTTTGAATGGCAGAAAACAGCTGTTGGATATAAGCCAGGGTGATTGAATATTTGCTATGTGTTATGAACATGTTTGCCATTGATTGTAATAAAGCCAACACTTGCAAAAATGCCTTTCTCTAATGTTTGATGCATTTCCATGTATCCCTGACCAGCATCAGCAAGCTCTGGTTCTTGCAGCTGACAAATCATTTCTGAAAGAAGCCCTGGCTATTTATAATTATGAACCACAAGGAAACTCTGATGTTCCTCTTATCAGAGATAACAAATATTATGTTCTGAAAGATGATGATCCTGACTGGTGGCAAGTGCAGGATTTGGAAGGGTAAGTTTTGAAAGAGTAGTTGTTTCCAAGAGATAATTTTCAGTCATCAACTAACATTTCAATTTTTGATTAATTAACAATGAAGAATTTGTGGTAAGTGTCATCAAATCTCAGCCAATTAGCGGTGACTCTGTTGGGTTTTCAAGGGAAGAGACATCCAGAGGTGGTTTGCCTGCATCTGTATCACAATCCCTGGTTAGTTTCCAAGATCAGGCTAGCCGGGGCTATCTAGGTCAGGGCAATGAGAATAACTCAACATTTTTTAAAATATGTTTAAGAGTACTCTTTGTTTTATTTCTCATTTCATCTTGCATCCTCCTTTCCTAATGTCCAATAAGGTTTATTTTAAAAACAAATTAGGATGCACCCACAATTTTTAAAATTTCCATTTGCAGAAATGAAGGCTTTGCGCCTCGTGCCTATTTGAAGGAGATAGCCCAGCCAAGTGATGAATTAAGGTAAACTAAAATCTATCTGTTTTGGTCCACTTGAATTCTGCACAAGATATAATTGAAAAATTGAAGAGAAACCCATTATATTGCTTCTATGAATTGATTGTTTTGATGGGACTGAAGACACACTAAAGTAAGAAATTGCTCTTTGGATTTTTAATAGCAGTCTAAAAGCACAATTTTGGAAGAAAATCTTTAGTAGTTTTCAAACCTTGTTTTGTAAAATACTGGAAGGATCCGAGGGTTGTCAGGTCCTGCTGCATTGCGGGTGGGGGACATTCCAGGAAGGAGCAGGGATGTCCCCAATCGGTTGACATCACACAGAAGTGTTAGGGATGCAGCCTCATGGAAGATGCCATTGGCACTGGCTTGCAAGAATAATTTAAAGGGAACCTTCCCTTTAAATGGTTTTTTTAGGCAGGCACACCAGTGCCCCACATGCCTGAACTCCAGGCAGGCCCTTTAAACGCTTTTTAAAGGGACCCTTTAAACGCTTTTTAAAGGGACCCTTTAAATGCTTTTTGCAAATGGGGACTTCATGCACCTGAATTCCAAGCAGCGGGCCATGTTCTCCTGCCGATCAGCTGAAGGGCCCTTTAAATCTTGCAGGAGGGGAGGAAGAGAGATGGCTGCCAGTGTTCACTGTTGGGAGCAGGGCTTCCCCCACCAACCAGTGGTAGGCAAGAGCCCACAAAATTAGGGGATTCCTCACCTCCACCTGGGACTGGCATCCCTAGGGGATCCAGTCTACCATATGTACAGCATCTGTACACAGAGGGATCCTCATATAGCGCACAGGTTGCTACCAATATAGGCACTATCAGTACACCAGACCCTGTGGGAAATCTGTATATCTCCCATGTCAAGGAATGCAAGCTCCAGACTGAGGGAAGATGGCTCTGTTATGGAAATTCCTCTAAACATGTCCCATGGGTGACTGAATCAAGCCCAAATACTTTCTGAAAATCTGAAACTGGTGTCTGAGGACATGCAGACATGCCTGCTGAGGGTGCGAGATCTCTTGCCCTCAGCAAGCAGTGTGAGAAAAAAAATATTTGTGCAGTTGGAAACTGCATGATGTCATTTAAAGATTTTCTCTTGCAATGATGCCACACCTTTCTAGGAATTGCCAGAGCAGCAGCAATTCTTAGACAGGACTGACATCTCTTCCAGGGAAAACACTGAAGTAATATGAGTCCTTTCTGGGGATCCCTGAATACTCTGATTTTACTTTTCATAACTTTCCATGAATGCCTACAAAGGTGTGACATCACTGATATCCCTGCCTGTCCCTTCCCCACTTGGATTCCTCCTAGTTGCCAGACCAGGCCTGGCACCCGTCATGCAGATGTGGTAGAATCTGAACTCTGAATGGGTTAAAATGTTTACTGTCTTAGTAGAAAATGCATTGGACCAAACAGCAGTTCAAACCGCAGATTTTCTATCATTATCTGTGGTAATGACTAAGGCTTGGATCCTATGAGCAAGTTCTGTGAGCACTATATATCCTTTATTGCAGAGCATACTTCCTCTTGCACTAGAACTTCCATTTGTGCTGTATCCAGGGCTTTTTTGTAGCAAAAACTCCTTTGCATATTAGGCTACATACCTTTTATGTAGCCAATCCCCCAAGAATTTACAAGGCTCTTCTTACAGGGATTGGCTGCATCAGGTAGGTGTAGCCTAATATGCAAAGGAGTTCCTATAAATTGAAAAATTAAAATTAAAAAGCCCTGGCCATTTCAATGGTTTTGATGGAGTCTTTGCGCGAACAGAAATGCTAGTGAAGTGGAAGCTTGCTTCGCAGCAGAGACTATCTAGTGAGCATGGACCTCCATAAGATCCAAGCCTGAGACATTATTAAATTAATTGGTTGAGGTTATTCATTAGAACTCATAATAGCTTCTCTTTTTTTGCTTTTACAGAGGGATCACAGATACTGCTAATGTGTCATCTGAAGAAGAGGAAAGCATTAGTAAATATGAGTGAGAACATTTGGTGTAACTGATTCTTGGGACGTGAATCATCAACCATTAGCACTATGTTTGAGCATTTAGGGCATCACTTAGAGGAAGTGACAGCAGACATAGTGGAGCATTGTGTTTTGATTGGACAATAGATTCTCACAAGAGCATGTATTGAATTTCAGACTATAGGGAGGTGGAGAGTTTCCTCTACTTAATCTTTTAAATCTTTCATTGTATAATGTTCTGCTATCTAACACTTGCACGGAAAAAGCAGCCAGGTGAAAAAAAAAATAATCATCTGTCATATGGGAAAATAACAAAATCCCTTCATAAGTTTCTTCTGAGGCAAATGATCTTAGAACTTCAACCAATCAAAATGTTTCTCATTGTTTTTAAAGCCAACACAATTCATTTATTTGAGAGCACTGTTCAGGATTTTTGATAGCTCTGAAAAGTGAATGATATAACTGAAACCTATCTAGTAATCTTATATATGGATTCCCAACCCATTCTACAGGGCCAGGATGTGCATCATATCTTGCACATAATAGCTCATTAGTATGACTGAGTTTGAAGTCCCTGTTCCAGATCTCAGCGTAATTATATTCATAGTGAATAGCCTTAGGCAAACTGTTATTTCTCAGCTTTATCTGCAAGGTAGGGGATAACAATGCCATTCAGGATTTTAACAATAATGTATGTGAAGTTGTATACAAATAGTAAGTACTTTTATAATTACATTTTGTATATGCAGTGTTGACAAGATTAAATAAATCCTTTATTGCTGTTGTGCTGATTGATAATTATGCTTCGGGAGATTTTATTAACTGTATTTTAAGTTTCATGCTATTGTTGAAATGTGCTGTCATTGAAAATGCATGCAACTTTCAAATGGGAGCAATTACTTCAAAGCAAATTTCAAAACTTTTAATTATCTCATTGGATACTTAATCCTGGGAATGGATTTCTCAAAATAATGTAATTCAGTTAATGTCTTTCCAAAATAGCTGTGTAATGAAATATAAGATGTAACACAATAATACTTTATAATAATACTTCTATTACAGTTGGTATGCTGGTAATATCTCAAGGGGCCAGGCAGAACAACTGCTGCGGCAGAAGGTAGTGTTTAAAGATCCCCATACTCGTTATAGGTGTCTTCATTCACAGAGTATTTCCAAACCTAAATCGGCTTGCTTTTGACAGCAGTGAGACATCTTGCTTCCTGAAATTATAATCACTACAGTAGAAGGGATAACAATTTTAAAAATACTCAGCATTCATTTTAAAATTAGCAAAGGTTTTGCTGCTTTCTGGATTGAATCTTCCAGTTACATAACAGTATTCCATGATAAAATTCTGTTTAATACTTGCAAAAAGATAAGTGTAAGATGCGTTCATTGAGGTATATATAGAACCTCTCATCACTCCAGAACAGCATATGGGATTCTGCAGATCTGAGGTTGCTGTGGAAGAGAAGCAAGAGTCTTGTGTGGTTTTCAGTGGATTCAGTTCACATACTTCAGTAATGAAGTGCAGAGAAATCCAATGATATACAGGCACTGTGAACTAGTTCTCTGTCTCCTTGAGTGTGATTTGCTCCATTCACTGTTGAATTTCAAGGTGCTCTGCTTAGAACAGTAGCACTTTGGTTCAATAAAAGAGGCCTTATTAAATTTGCAGATGATACTAAATTGGGAGGAGTAGCAAATACAGTAGAAGATAGAGTCAGAATACAGGATGATCTTGACAGGCTGGAAAACTGGTCTAAAACAAAATGAATTTTAACACGGATAAATGTAAAGTTCTGCATTTAGGTAAGAAAAAATCAAATGCATAATTATAGGATGGGGGAGACTTGTCTTGGCAGTACTAATATAAGCAAAAAGGATCTAGGGGTCTTACTGGACCAAACACTGAACATGAGTCAGCAGTGTGATGTGGTAGCTAAAAAGACCAATGTGATTTTGGGCTGTATCAACAGAAGTATGGTGTCTAGATTGCATGAAGTGATGGTACTGCTTTACTCTGCTCTTGTTAGGCCTCACCTAGAGTACTGTGTTCAGTTTTGGGCACCACAATTTAAGAAGGATATAGACAAAATGGAATGTGTCCACAGGAGGGCAACGAAGATAGTGAAGGGTCTGGAGACCAAATCCTATAAGGAAAGGTTTAAGGAGCTAGGTATATTTAGCCTGGAGAGGAGATGACTGAGAGGTGATATGATCACCATCTTCAAGTACTTGAACAGCTATCACGTACAGCAGGGGTGGCCAACAGTAGCTCTCCAGATGTTTTTTGCCTACAACTCCCATCAGCCCCAGCCAGCATGGCCAATGGCTGGGGCTGATGGAAGTTGTAGGCAAAAAACCATCTGGAGAGCTACTGTTGGCCACCCCTGACATAGAGGATGATGCAGAGCTGTTTTCTGTTGCCCAATGGATTGAAATTAAACCAAAAGAGTTTTGGGGTAAATATTAGGAAGAACGTCCTGACAGTTAGGGCAGTTCCTCAGTGGACAGGCTTCATTGGGAGGTGGTGGGCTCTCCTTTGGAGGTTTTTAAACAGAGCCTAGATGATTTAACAGCAAGTAGGAGGGCAGGAAGGGTTGCATCAGTACTTAGTTCTCATGGCTCTTTCTTACGCACCCAAGGAAATGCTATTCACCGCTATGAGGTCAGACAGCAATTTTTCTCAAGGCCAGTTTTGCCAGGGATCCTGGAGGGTCCCCCATTTTCTGGGCATGGAGCAGGTGTCACTGGGGGTGTGAGGTATTTGTGAAGTTCCTGCATTGTGCAACCCTGGTGGTCCCTTCCAACTATATTATTCTATGCAGGGGCAGCCCAATGTCCCATGGTGCCCTAGGCAGACTCGCTGCCTGGCGCCCGCAAGCGCTCCGCTCCTCCTCCTGCCATGCCCCCTCTCCCCGCCGCACTGCTCTTCCCTCCCTTCGGACCCTTCCCCCCCGGTGTCATTTTCTATGCCAGAACCGGCTCTAGCGCCATGTTCTGGCTCTTTAAAGTCCCCCCTCCCTGGCCGAACACTTGAAACGTGGCTAAAACTGTGCCGCAGGGGCGGGGCGCACTCACCGGCTCACTCACCGGCGCACTCACCCACTGCTACTGACTCCTCTCTTTCATCCAGGAAGTGGGGAGGGGAGGAGTTAGTAGCAGCGGGGATCGCCCTTTCAGGATGCTCTTCCTGTGAGCCGGTGAGCGTGCCCCGCCTCCGCGGCACAGTTTTAGCCATGTTTTGAGTGTTTGGCTGAGGAGGGGGCTCTTTAAAGAGCTGGAACGCAGTGCTAGAGCTGGTTCCGGCGTTGAAAATGACATGGGGTGGAAAAGGGTCTGAACTCCAAAGTGAGGGAGGAGGAGGAGATGCTGCGGGGAGGGGGGAAGGCGCGGGGGCGCAGAGCCACGGCGGGAAGGAAGGAGGCACGGTGCGGAGGTGAAGGGAATGGAGAGGCGGGCGGCGGTAACAGCGGGGGCGGGGGAGGCAGGCAAACTAGGTGCTTGCCTGGGGCATTGGGGGGGGGAGCCCAATTTGCCGCCTCCACCCTCCCGGCTCCCTAGGCAACTGCCTAGTTTGCCTAGCAGGCGGGCCAGCCCTGATTCTATGATTTTAGGTTCTGCATTTTATGAAAGTGACACAATGACAATATTCAGGCCTACTGCTAAGACTTTCTTTTGATATTTGTCTTTTTTATTAAAAGGGGAAAGAAGGTGCTTTCATGATTCGGAATTCCAGTCATGTAGGGAAGTACACAGTGTCAGTGCTCTGCATGACCAGTAGGTGAGCTCTCTCTCTCTCACACACACACATAAATAGATAATAATTCCCTAACTGAATTGGCCTAATCCATCTTTCCCATTGGCTGTGGTGTGCACACCATCAGTGATTGGCCCATGAACTGCCAGTCACTCGCTCTTTTGTGCCATTCATTGGCTATTCTCCTCTCCCCCACCCACTGCCAGTCCCAGGACAGATGAGGATTGGGTCACTGGGGAAGCTATTAGGCAGTAGCTGTTGCTAGGCAACCAATCTTGCTTCTGTCAGTAAAAGGCAACTAAGCTTGGTTCTCTCAGTAAAAGATGGAGGGAGGAGGACCTTTCTAGGCCTCTTTTGGCCTTTGAGGGAAAACTCATTGGGCCCAGTCCTACTAGGGCTGCACACTGTGGAGAAAAATGTACTTTTTCTAGGTAGAGACTGCAGAGAGGGGGGAGGAAATGGAAAGCTGAAGCCAGATCAGTTCCCCTACAGAAAATGGCTGCCTTGGGTGGGTGGGAAGGCACAAAGGTTGGAGGGAATGAATTCCTCCACTTGAGTAAGAGGGTGGGAAGACAGAAAGGGTGGGGAGGCACTCACCCAGAGCCTCTTTCTAGACCCCACTGTATTTCCCCTCACAATGGGCCTTATTCCTAGTATATTTATTAAAGACACATCCAACATCTGTTTTATTGTGATGTTACATACTACATGAACTGAACAATAGCTGTTTTAGGATGCCCTCCAAATATTAAAGCATTATGCTGGCAGTTTCACCTCTGCTTTCTCACATTTGTCAGGATTGTGAATGTAATTTTTTTGTGATTTTTTTTTCCAGAGAGAAGAAAGGAACCATTAAACATTATCATGTCCATGTAAACAATGCCAATGAGTTTTATCTAGCTGAAAAACACTGTTTTAGTTCTGTTCCCAAACTTATTCACTATCATCAACACAACTCAGCAGGTAACATGATTGAGAGGCTAGTGAGCCATTTTGTGTTCACAGATCTTTGCTTCAATGTGATGGTTGTAGTTCTGTGTGTGGGCCAAGACTGTGAGCTGGGAAATCTTTTCAAATCTCACCTCACTATTGGGTTGCCAATCCCAAGGTGGGGGCAGGAGATCCTCCAGTTTGGAGGCCCTCCCCCCACTTCAGGGTCATCAGAAAGCGGGGGGAGGGAAATGTCAGCTGGGCACTCCATTATTCCCTATGGAGACCGATTCCCATAGGGGATAATAGAGGATCGATCTGTGGGCATTTGGGGTTCTGAGAGGGCTGTTTTTTGAGGTAGAGGCCCCAAATTTGCAGCATAGCATCCAATGTGTCTCCTCAAAACACCCTCCAAGTTTCAAAAAGATTGGACCAGGGGGTCCAATTCTATGAGCTCCAGAAAAAGGTGCCCCTATCCTTCATTATTTCTAATGGAGGGAAAGCTTTTAAAGGGTGTGTGGTCCCTTTAAGGCCAGAACTCCCTTTGGAGTTCAGTTATGCTTGTCACACCCTTGCTCCTAGCTCCACCCCCAAAGTATCTTGGCTCCACCCCCAAAGTCCCGAGATTTTTCTGGAATTGGACTTGGCAACCCTACCTCACTGCAAACTCACTAGGCAGCCATAGGCTACTACGGTTCCCACTGGCAGAACTGTTTACTAATACAATTCATAAGGAGCACTTTAAAAGACTACATGATTTTTGTCCTGTTGTTCCAGTCTGGATTAGATGGACTATGCTGGAATAATGGGCAAGATTTATATTCTTTGGTGTTGTTATCCTCTATTGTTCTGTTGGAATGACAACACTTACAAAGACCACTGCTTCTCAGCCTTTTGGCAAAGATCAAATGCTTCAAAGGCTTATAACAGGTAATGCTTATAACAGGTATAGTGAGAATTATTGCATAGTGGACCTAAATTGTCCAAATTAGCGGTTTTCCCAATGAAGCCCTTTGGGATTTTTGCTCCTAAATAAATGTCCTTTGATTTATTACAGCTTCAGTTTTCTGAATATAATGAACTATATAAATATCTTTTCCCCTGCAGGTACGTCAAGCTCATGTATATAAATAATAATACAATGTTGCACAGTTTTATACCACTGCAATGTGAGCCATTGTGTCCCACGCTGCAAAGTCTTAAATAGGAAGTGGACTGTAGCATATGGACATTTTCCTGTTTATGTGCTCAGCAGGTTCACAAACGTGGAGATCTCTTACTAGTAATAAGGGCAGTGATGGTAGCATGACCGTGAGTGCCATGGAATGGTATTCATGTAAATTTTGAGAAATCCATGTTACTTTTTTTGTATAAAAACTATAATTCTCTTATCAAAAATAAGTTTTTGGCAATTTTTCTGGGGCAAATGGGAAATCCATTGTGTCTGTAATGATGACCTAGGACCATGTTCAGGGCTGGTTTAATACATGCTAAGGACCTCAGATATGGAAAGTTTTTAAAGCCTCATGCACTTTCCCCAATATTGTAGCTTAGTCATTTTAGGTAGGGCAGGGTTTCTGTTGTCACTGGGAGTTTGCAGGAGCATTGGGGATGGAGAGATGGAAGTTGCCAGTGTCACTTGCCTGGGATGTCACTTTCAGGAAAAACTGGAAGTGATGTCACATCACTTAATGCACCTTAATGTGAAATGTTGGCATAGTTTTCAATTTTTTCTCTCACTGCCAGCTGGAGTGGTGACAGGAAAAAGGTTGCTGGCTGGAGGTACCCTGCCACAGTGGAGGCAACCCCATTTCAGAGGTCTCTTGTAATCTGAGGCCCTAAATTGTAGCTTGCACAAAAATCCAGCCCTGGGTATGGTAAAGCTCTGATGAACTGAATACATATAACTAGATTTGGATTGTAGCATTTAATAATGGGCAAATTTACCTTGTAGGTGTGGTGACAAGGCTTCGCCATGCAGTGTCGACAAAAACAAACAAAGGTCCATTCACAGCAATGTTGGGAAGTGGTATGATTTTTTTTTTTTTTTTTGCTTTGCAAAAACCTTGTGCTTGACAAGAAATTATTTTGCTTCTAGTATCCCTCCCCTTCAATAATTGATAATAATGAGCTATTATCAACTGTATCTGCATTATTAGGATCCTGGGAGCTAAAGCGTGAGGATATTGTCTTACTGAAAGAAATTGGGAGTGGTCAGTTTGGAGTGGTGCATATGGGGAAATGGAAAGGAAAATATGTCATTTCTGTTAAAATGATTAAAGAAGGATCGATGTCTGAAGATGAATTCATGGAAGAAGCTGAAACCATGATGTAAGGACCAGTTTTGATCATGTGATACTATGAAGGTGGGAGGAAAAAATGTATAGCTCAGGGAAAAGTCAAGGTGCTAATAACACACACGCAATGTGAATTCTGTTTGGAGATAATCAAGGACATAATTTGATCTTTCAAACAAAACAAAACATGCTAAGGAAGTGATAGGGCAACTAGTATCCACAGAGGTCATGCAATAACTGCAGTTGTATGTAATCACCACAGTCATAGCCAGGTTCGGTCTGCATTACCAGCACAAGCTAATAGTTAGCATTCTTTGTTGAAAACAATTTTGTTATTGTGCGGTTCCACAGGTTTCTGAAAATGTGGAATAATTATGCATATGTGTTTTTTAAAAAACTGAACCAACTACTGTTTTATTTTAGGAAGCTAAATCATCCAAAACTTGTTAAATTGTATGGTGTGTGCACAAAGACATATCCTATCTACCTAGTGGCTGAATACATGGCTAATGGCTGCTTACTTAGCTATCTGAAAAGTCATGGGAAAGAACTACATCCTTTTCGGCTCCTGGAGATGTGTTTCCATGTTTGTGAAGCCATGGCTTTCCTTGAGAAGCATCAGTTCATTCACCGAGATCTGGTAAGCAGGATGGGAGACAGATTCCTTATTGTGAAACTCATAGCTGGCTAAACCTGCCTTATATGCTGCTCGGCACACTCAAAGGACAGCTGACCTGGTCTCTTAGGGGGGAACATTTTTTCAAAGAGCACAGAGGGGGATTATTCATGTAATTGTGACATAAGGGGGTCCAAGGGTTAAGGCACATAATACAGTTTTCCCCATCTGAAAGGTGCCAGTGAGGAGACATTTGTCCTGTTGGTGTAACATACAGTTGACCATGTCAGTAACCATGTTTCCCCAACAGAGTGAATAACTTCTTGGAACCATTGCGGATTGGAGAACATGGCACAGGAGAGCCAGTTTGGTGTAGTGGTTAAATGCATGGACTCTTATCTGGGAGAACTGGGTATGATTCCTCACTTCTGCACATGCAACTGCTGGAGTGACCTTGAATCAGTCACAAGTTCTTTCAGAGCTGTTCCCTCAAGAGCACTTTCTGTCAGAGCTCTCTCAGCCCCACCTACCTCACAGGGTGTCTGTTGTGGTGAGGGGAAGGGAACGGAGATTGTAAACTGCTCTGAGACTCCTTCAGGTAGTGAGAGGCAAGATATAAATCCAATCTCCTCCTCCTTCTCCCCCCCCCGCCTTGTTCAGCACCATGGTCCTTATTTGAATTGAGTCTTGCATACCTGATTTTTAGTGTTGGGGGTCCACCAGGAGCTCCATTCAGGGAACACCCAGCATCATGTCTGTCAGCATAGACTGAACAAGTGTCTCAGCTTCTGAATGGTATTATTTGAGTTCTGATCTAATTATGCCCAGCCAGGAAATAATTAATGGAAGAATCTCTGTGTTGAATGTCAACCTTTCCAGAAAAGCGCAAATAAACTGATTTCTATGGCTCTCCTATAGGAAACACTGAAAAATACTTCAAAAAATCTTATGACAACCCTTTGATGATCCTTGCAGATACAAGAATAATAAATCTTGTTAAGGAAACTTATACCCCATCCTTCATGTGATAGAATAGTCCTTAGTTGAAAGTGATCAGGGCATCTTGCAACCCACACCCCCTCCACCTGATTGAAAAACAGTTGCAGGAAGGTACAAGTCACAAAAATATTGCACACCTCTTCCCTAATGAAGTAAAGTGAGAACATACAATTTTTTCCTTAAATGTGTGTATAATAAAATTTATAGACTTGCCAACTTTATAGCAGTCCATATAAACTGAAATTTTTTGTTGTCTCTTCCCAAGCAGATATGGAAGCATATATGTGTTTCCTCCAGTGTTATTTTGTGGACTCTGTAGTTCATTATCAATGTCATTTGTAGCTTAAGTTACTGAATTAAGCCAAAGTTCAGAAGATCTCTTAATAAGGGCCCAGATCCTCCTACCTTCAAGTTAATTTTTATGCTATAATATTGTTAGCGTATTTGCCACAGTCCAGCACACAGTTTGATGTGCTTATGCCTCAGTGATTTTAAGTATGCTTAACTTTGATCTGGATTTCTCTCCTGTAGTAATTTCTGTCCACCAATCAAATCTGTATATTTAAAAACTAGATGTGTCATTCTGACCATACATCTTTTAAGCATACATCTTTCATATGAGTAGTAAAAAAAAAATAGCACATCTTTGTTTCAAGACTTTTGCTTTGGATATTGATTGTATTTCTTGTATTTCCCCCCTTGCAAAGGCTGCTAGGAATTGCTTAGTTGATAGTGATCTAACAGTGAAGGTGTCTGACTTTGGAATGGCACGGTAAGCTTCAGTTAAAATCTTTTATTTATTTATTTATTTAGATAAATTTATATTCCATACTTTCCCAGGCAGACTCAGGGCGGATGATACCCAAATAAAACCAGTCAAATACAATAAAACCAATAAAATGCAATTAAAACAACAACACAACACAGTACTGTATAACAAAGGCGAACGTGCTCACAGTGCAGGCTGGAGTATAATCAGTGGCCCAGATATAATAGTTCATATGACGGATCACTGACAGATGATACATCGCTAACAGAATAGGTTCAGATGACGGCTCGCTAAGAGGAAGGGTTCTGTCTTTTAATTCAGGGTTGGGGGTGGAGGGACCAAATATTAGAAAACAAAATCTGTCTTGCTCTGTTCTTGACCACTGTGAAAATATAACTCATCTTGTTTCATTAGTGGAATTGATACTGAGGAGTCTGAATTTCTGGCATCTTTTAAAAGGTTACAATAGACAGAAGGCAAATATAATAATGAGAGCCAGCACTGCCATATTGTATTTGAACCTGCCTCTATTGGATTCAGACCTCAGACTAACCATGTGCTATGGAGTAATGTACTTTCTGTCAAGCTTTGTGTTTAGGGTTGCCACTGGCAACTTGCCAGGTCCCTCCGAGCAATCAGTGGGGGATGTGGGGACTTAACAGAAGCAGGAGGGAGGTCCAGGTTATGTACACAGCAGCACCACTGCATCACTTCTGGCATGTACACACTCCATCATCACAGTGATGCTCTGGTATTTTGGGGGGAAACTCTCTGGTAAAAATGGGTCCTACCATAGAGTTTTTGTCCAAATACCATAGTGTTCCTGGATATTACTGGCATGATGACATCACTTCCTGTGTGCACTGGAAGTGACATTGCCACATTGCCAGCAGCATCACCAAGGCCTTCCTCTCTTCTGGTAAGTCTCCCCAAGGGCCAGATTGTGATGCAGAGACTAACTCAGATAAGTCTGCAGCCCCCCTGGTGGAAGTGAAAGTCCCCTACTAGCAGACACTGCCCTTCCCACAGTGTCTGCTAGCAGGGGACCCACACCTCCACCAGGGGGGCTGTAGACTTATGAGTTAGTTTCTGCATCACAATCATCAGCAGCAGGGTGCAAGTCATTTGACAAAGCAACTGCATAGCAGCTGATCCATGTAATGACCAGGTTATTATGCACAGCAGCTTATCAGATCTCATGAAGAGTGTCCATCTACCATTAGACTTCCTACCAAATCTAGGAAGCAAATATATTCTATATGAAAAAAACCCTACAAATATATTCTATGTGAAAAATAAACTTCAGTATGTGAAAAAATCAGCTTCAGTGTGACTTAATTTTGGTGATTTGTAGGAATTTCAGTTTGATGTACAGTTGTTTGATGTTAATACTCATCTTGGCAAACCTGACTGTGGGATTAATGTGAAAGTGAGTTGAATAAGTCTTGCAGTTAGTCTAGTAGCCTCAGTACTGATTCTTGCCTTGTAGGTATGTGCTGGATGATGAGTATGTCAGTTCTTTAGGAACTAAATTCCCAGTGAAGTGGTCTGCACCAGAGGTTTTTCATTATACCAAATTCAGCAGCAAGTCTGATGTGTGGGCCTTTGGTGAGTATGTAAGATAGCAATTGCGAGGATGAAATGTAAAGCAATGAAAATAACATCAGTTACATAGGTCTGAGTAGCTACAGCAAATGCTCAGAAATTGAGCCTGATTGCACCTAGGCAGAGCACACAATGTACGTAGGTAATGCATCTTAGCCATTTTTTTACATTAAAAACTTGTTTAGACTTGTTCAAGAGCCATTCTTAATTGTGTCACTGGAAATTATAGTATAATATTGTTCATGGCCATATTTCTAGGGGTCTGTCATGGCTTTTTATGTAGAAAAAGCCCAGCAGGAGCTCATTAGCATATTAGGCCACACCCCCTGATGTCACTGGATGTGCAGTCATCCAGCCATGCCCACCTTATAGAAATGGATCCAACAGGATTTTGTATCCCAATAAAGTTTGCCTGACTTTGAAATCTTGGCCTTTGCACTCATGTTCAGCATGTCAGCAGAGAGAGTTTTAAAAAGAAGCAGAATAGGCAGTAATCTTATTAGGACCTCATCATTTTCACCAAGCAGCAAGGTTTTTAGATAATGGCAACACACAGTTATTTGCAAGTTATTGACCTTAACACTTGGCTGTAGCTGCAGAAATAACTTGGGGAGCAGAAATGCAATGTTATCAAGTCACAGGTTTCTTTTAACAAAACATTACTGGATTGAATGAGAGAGTTTGTTCTCAAAACAACCTATCAGGCTGGTAAAACTAACTTTGAGTTGTATTGTCAGCTCAGAAACTCCCCATTCACAGAGATAACTCAGTTGCTCACAGGAAACCACAAATCTCTGCCCAATTGGGACTGAGAGCAACTTTCAAGAGCAAGACATTTTCAATAGGGGGGAAAAGAGGGAGAGAAAGGAAGGAAAAGAGAGAAGTGAGGGGGAAAATACATGGAAACAAAGCAAAAAGGTGGGAGGATGGAAGGAGGGGAGGGATAAACATTCACTCCTCTATCCCTCCAAAAGACTCCCAGTCACCCATCATGTGGTCTCCAATGCAGGGCCCTCCATGGGCTGCACCAAGGAGGAGGAGGTGGCAGAAGTACCCACCACCGGACTCCAGGAAGCTGCTGCAGCAACACGGCTCCTTCCCCTGAGCCTGGCCTGTGAGCTCAGCTCCAGGCAGCTGCCTTAGCATTGTGGCTTGACCAGGAAAGGGAGGAGCCCAGGGCTATTTTTGAGCTGGAGTGCTGGCCAAGCCAGCAAGAACAGCATTCTGGTGTGTTCTGGCTCAAAGTCTTCCATCTATGTAGAGTCTGTTACAATAGTTTGGGGGGTATCAACAGCTTTGATTCAGCGTGCCTGATGGCAAAACTGTTTCCCTTCACCAGGGCTTTTATTGTAGCAGGAACTCCTTTGCATATTAGGTCATACACCCCTGATGTAGTCAATCCTCCAAGAGCTGACAGGGCCTACTGTAAGCTCCAGGATGATTGATTACATCAGGGGTGTGTGGCCTAATATGCAAATGAGTTCCTGCTACAACCCCCCCTGCCTTTCACCCTGTTTTCTCATTGAAAATAGCTTCATTCAATATGGGGGGAAAATACATTGAATGCCAAGTGAGTGACTTGATTTTGGCCAAATACATCACAGAACCTGAGCAGAATTAATATGATTTAGTTAAGTGGTGTTTTTAAATGCATGGATATATTTCTTAAAGTACTGAGCTCTTACAGTACCGTCCCCTGTCCAATGAAAACTGTAATATAAATTATTCTAAAATGTCTTTCATTTTTGGTTTCTGGTGTGTGTATTTTTAAAAGAAATATCACAGCTTTCATGCTTGGTATACTTTCATAGTTTTTTAACATCTTTTTTTCACAACTGTGGATGTATCTACAGGAATTTTAATGTGGGAGGTGTTCTCTTTGGGGAAACAACCCTATGAGCGGTGTGATAATATGCAAGTGATTGAGAAGATTACCCACGGCTATCGACTTTATCGTCCACAATTGGCGTCTGAGGCAATTTACCAGATAATGTACAGCTGCTGGCATGAGGTGTGTTTGCTAGTTTACTTAAGGTTAAAAATGGCCCATTGCTTTGATACAGCAAATTCTTTCAGGTAAACATATGAACTGACTTGATTTTTAAGCTACATCATGCTGAGTCCGTAATGATCCATGCAGCTCAATATTGTCTACCTTGATGAGTAGTGGCTCTCTGTGGTCTTGAATTAGGCTTGCCAGTCCCCAGGTCCCAGCGGGGTTTTTTCCACTTTCCCAGGCTCCTTCCCGCCCCCAGTCAGCTGGCCGGCAGGGGGAAGCCCTGCCCCCAAAGCCACCATGTTACTTTCCCCCTCTGGAGGCCCCAGTCTCTGATTGGAAAGGCTTCCTCTTGGGATGGGGTGTCTGTGTTACTTGGAAGAAGTTGACTGCAACTCTTTGAGTAGAGAGGCCAATCCCTCACTTCAGAGTCGCCAGAAACAGGGTGGGGGAGGGGAAAACGTCTGCTGAGCACTTCATTATTCCCTATGTGGAGATCGATTCTCATAGGGTATAATGGGGAATTGATCTGGAGGTTTCGGGGGCTCTGGGGGAGCTGTTTTTTGAGGTAGATGCACCAATTTTTCAGTATAGTATTTAGTGCCTCTCCCCAAAGTACCCCCCATGTTTCAAAACAATTGGACCAGGGGGTCCAATTCTATGAGCCCCAAAAGAAGGTGCCCCTATCCTTCATTATTTCCTATGGAAGGATGACATTTAAAAAGGTGTGCTGTCCCTTTAAATGTGATGGCCAGAACTCCCTTGGAGTTCTGCTATGCTTGTCACACCCTTGTTCCTGGCTCCACCCCATGTCTCCTGGCTCCACCGCTAAAGTCTCCAGATATTTCTTGAATTGGACTTGGCAACCCTATCTTGAATACAGAAAGACATTTCCTATCATCTACTGAGAGCTTTTAACTGAAGGTGCCACAATTTGAACCTGGAGTCTCACTGCATGCATAGCCTTATGTTAGAGATATAGGGGACTCTAATGGTCATATAGAACTAACTCCTTTCTTCATTCATTTCAGTGGATGGGAAAACTCCACATGCACTGAGGGATATCTGTACTGAGCTTTCCCTTCCCTTGCAGAAGAGAAGTTTCATGTGGAGTTATGTCATGTATACATTGCAAGCATCACACTGATGATTCTGGATTGTGGTATCCACTATCTCTGAGAATGACATTTAAACATGAACCTTTACTAATTAAAGACTTCTTACACCCAAAATCTCATGTTATAAAATATGGTGCCTATATGGGTCATTGGGTAAATTAATCGTACCTCTGGGGGCTATAGCTCAGTGGTACACCATGGTATGTGTTGCATACAAAATACCTGATTTCATTCTCTGGCACCTCTGGTTAAAGGGTTTAAGACTTTTCTCTGCCTCATAGTTTAGAGAACCATAGCCAGTCAGAGCAGATGGTGCTAGACTTTGATGGACCATATGGGGCAGCTTCACATGTTCATATGAAGCCTGTTTATAACAAAATTGTCAAATTATAAAACAGCTCTGTCTGTGGCTCAGAATGTTCATATATAAGCAATAAACTGATTTTGTTGGTTTCTTTGTTTTATACAGATGCCTGAAAAACGTCCCACATTTCATCATCTGCTTTCCCTCATGGAACCACACAAAGAAGATGACCACCTTGAAGAATAAACAGCAGTGAGAATAAACTGATGAACCCTCCTTTTTCATGTAGGAGCCTTTAGTCCTAATGTCGCTCCTAAGATCTGCTTTTGAAATTTTTAATAAATTTGAGTAGCAGCTTAAATGTAGAATGTATGATAAAGGAAAAAATAAAGCTCTTTAAATTTTGGTCATGTGTATTTCAAAAGACTAGAGATTCTAATGCAGGGGTGGCCAAACTGTGGCTCGGGAGCCACATGTGGCTCTTTCACACATATTGTGTGGCTCTCAGAGGTTGAGGGGGGACTTAATGCAGATTTACTCTCAAGTAAGTGTGCATAGCATCAAGACCTCACTCAGCTTCTCAGCACTGACCCATAGGTAGGTGGCTACTTCCACTGTGTGAAGTGGGAAAGGAATGGGGAATAGGCAGGCTTGCAGGTTCTTTTCCTCCACCACAGAGGTTGCCTAGAGACCTAGAGCAGGGAAAGACAGTGCAAGAGCTGAGGGAGAAAAGCAAGCATGTAGTGGGGGGAAGCTGCCGGCCATGCCACTGAGTCCAGTTGGACACGCACTTGGGATTCCTCCCCTTCCCTGCTGGAGACAGAGCGACCCAAATATAGTCACCACCAAAAAAGGCAATGTGTGTTTCCTTCTCCCCCTGGTACCAAAAATACAAAAAACCAAAACTGTTTCCTAACCTTTTGCTATGCTGGTCTTATGGGAATTATTATTCCCAGCTTTTGTTTTTTAAAAAGTCTCCTTCTAGTATGCATATATATTATCTTTCTGTGCAAATAAAGTATTCTGAGTTTTAACAAAAATGTGTGTGTAATATGTGTTCATATCTTGCAGCTCTCAAATATCTGATGTTTATTCTATGTGGTTCTTATGTTAAAAGAGCCCCGGGGCACAGAGTGGTAAAGCTGCAGTACTGCAATCGGAGCCCGCTGCTCATGACCTGAGTTTGATCCCAGCGAAACCCAGGTCGACTCAGCCGTCCATCCTTCCAAGATCGGTAAAATGAGTACCCAGCTTGCTGGGGGGAAAGTGTAGATGACTGGGGAAGGCAATGGCAAACCACCCCATAAAAAGTCTGCCGTGAAAACGTTGTGAAAGCAGTGTCACCCCAGAGTCAAAAACGACTGGTGCTTGCACAGGGGACTACCTTTACCTTTTTAACCTTATGTTAAGCAAGTTTGGTCACCCCTTTTCTAATACATTCTAACCCTGTGAGGCAGAGCACCCTAATTTCCCCCAAGGGTTAATGTGATTATTAGCACACCTGCTTTGGCTCATAGATATCTATGGTTTGGGCCTTCCTGCAAATACCATCCTTATCTCCTTCAATACCTGATTCAAGAATGTGGTAATTGGCAAAATCATGAGAACTTGTGCTCAGCTGTGTAACCAGATGAGAGGGGGGAATTAAGAGTGGATTAACATCTTCTGGAAAGTTAAATCAAGGGGCATTCCTGATTGGATCTGAGAAACCACATGGTGCCAGAGGACAAAAGTAAGGCCAAAGGGAAGCCATGCTAAATTTATGTTTTTGCCATGCTATATGCTTTGATATGTTATGCTACATCATGATTGACTGTAATGTATAGAATGTTTCAGGTGACAGCTTGGATTCTTATGCTGCAAGAAGGTGTGCCATCTAATACTAGGTTCTAAATGTATTGGATAGAAAGCATTCTATATCTTTGTTGCTAAGCTATAGAGACTGTACTGAATAGTGATATTCTTTTTTAAAACTTTTGAATAAACTTTTATATATTTTACCAAGGTCTGCTTTATTTGGATGCATTTAACCTTGAGGACTCACAGGGCTGAGTGCTCCTCAGCCAAGGAGGAATGGTGACCCAGGAGGACCCAGGCTTGGGTCTCTGACAGACCCCCTTATTGCTTTATAAATATTGAGATGATTAGTAGAAATAAAAACCAATTAATAATGGTGCCACATTGGTAAGTGAGATTCAAATTTCCAAATGGATATTTGTGTGATCTAATCATGCTAGAGAACAAAATTAGGCTTTAGGCATTGTAATGTTACATTCTTTCTGCATAACGTATAGGTTTGGTTCACATGAAGTATTGATTTGGCTAGTTATGCCAGGTTTGTGCACTCCCTCTCCCTCCTCCTTGCACTCTTGGACTCCCTCCCTTGGTTCCTGATTCTGAGCAAATGAAAGTTTACAGTAACATGTGAACCAGACAAACTGCACTTTGCACATAACTCAGTCTAACTTGAAAACTTCTATGATTTTTATTTTTTTTATTATTTATCTGAGATTTATATCCCGCCCTTCCCACTAGGTGGCTCAGGGCGGCTTTGTTGATAATTGTTGTTGTAACATTGTTGTTGTAACATTGTTGATAATGTAACACATACACACAAATCGCTATTGCTCAGGTCTGTGACAAGGAAAAGCTCTGATATACAGTGCTCCCACACCAGAGAGATTGTATTCCCAGATATTTAGACAAGAAGAGGAGGAGGAGGCAGGAATTTTCATTCTGCTCTTCTAAATGTATGTGAAGCATGTTCTTGGTCCCTGCCTGAGTCAGAAACCTGAGATGG
The DNA here is from genome assembly GCF_032191835.1 of Heteronotia binoei. Taxonomy (NCBI): domain Eukaryota; kingdom Metazoa; phylum Chordata; class Lepidosauria; order Squamata; family Gekkonidae; genus Heteronotia; species Heteronotia binoei. The sequence continues at coordinate 70,304,496 of NC_083225.1, forward strand.
ATTATTGGAAACTGGATGGAAATGATGTTTTCATACTGTATTGTTTGTATTCCTGGAAGTAATGACTGAATTTTCCTGATGTAGTAGATCCCTTTTGTTGTTTCTAGATCCTTGTTAGACTATTTTGTTTGCATAATTTTTATCTGATATTCACCTGGTACAGATTAGGTCAGGGGTGTCAAACATGCAGCCTGGGTGCTGAATCAAGCCCCGGGAGGGCTCCTATCAGGCCCCCGAGCAACTGGCTGTCATCTGCTTCCTTCTCCCTCTCTATCACCTTCTTCTTCATCACAGCTTGCTCTGCCAAGCTTGCTCCATTGCACAGCAGCTACAGAGCAAAGCCTCTATTTTCTCCATTGGCTGAGGCTCCTCCCTTGGTGAGGAAGGGGAGAAGGATAGCTTGCTTTGTCAGGCTCTCTCAATTGCACAGCCGAGCTGCTGTGTCAAGCTTCTTTTCTTTCTTTTGGCTGAGGTTCCTCCCCCTGCTGGTCCCCTGGGGAAGGAAGGAAAGAGCCAGAGCTTTCTTTGCCCAGTTCACTGGATTGCACAGGAGAAATACAAAGAAAGCATCTTTAAGACCAACGAGTGCTAATGTTTTAAGCATGTTTTATTCAAAGCTTTAAAAAAATATTTGTGTTTCTGTTCTTTATAATACTTTATAACATTTTATAACACCCATTAGGTCTTTCCAGTGGTCTTAGTGTTATTTCATAAGGTTATACCAGGCAAAAGCACCCAACATTTCAACTACAAAGAGATCCCGGCCCTTGAGTTCATAATTGTGGTAGGATAGTCAACTGCAATTAGTTGGCTAAAACATTAATTAAAGGAATGCAGTAATGCTGTACCAATTGAATATTAATTTATTTTAGTTTAAAAGTTTGCAGGGTTTCTTTATCAGATGACTGCATAATAACGGGTACCAGTGCCAAAGGTCACAGAGCAGAATGAAGAGCTGGGGTCTTACTCCCCTTTAACCCCACTGACTATCTTCTATCTATCTAGTACTACTCATATGGCTATCACCTTAAGTAGAAGTTAGAACCAAAATTATTTTAAAAGGCTTTACTCAGTATTATTTCTCATATTTGATTATTGCACCCATGAATTTTGCCACTCAGAGGATGACACAGTCATTTGTATCCAATAGCAGCCATGACACCTGGGCTCACACATTTAGCAATTCTGTATTTTTGAGTAAAGAGATGACTAAACTCGCTGTCAACTCATTAAATATAGGGCACTTCATAATCATATGTTCAATAGTTTTAATTTTATCATATGAGCATCTGCATGTTCTGTTAGAGTATGATATCTGCCTTCCAAAACTGCCAAGGGAAGAGTGTTAATTCTTGCCAAAGTCAAAGTTCTTCTTAGATTTGGGACTGTCAACAGGGGACTGTCAACAGATAACAATATTTTGGCAGTTGCATTGGGAGGGCAATTTCCAAATGGAGAGATGAACATATCCTGCATGCCCTAACAGACGTAATATGCAGCTTCCTTGCACACTTTCTTATTTATCTTATAATGTCTTTCGTTTCTGTATTCTTAATCATATAATTTGTTATTCCTAAGCATTTCATTTTCTTTTCCAGTAGCTGGTCCCATTTGCTGTAATGTTTATCTGCCTGGATAAGCCCAAGCAGAGTAGATCCTCCCTCAGATTTTAAAACCTTTACTTTGAAGACAAATGCTTTAATCCAAGTCTTGACTTCCATTGATAACTCACCTAGTTCCGCTGTCAGTGCTATGCCTGAGACAAATTTTCACACCGTATAGGAATTTAGAACCTTAGCATTAAATATTGTTAAGGCCAAGGGTACAAATTCACCTCCTGATGAGTATGTTCTACAATTGTCTTCCCTGCTCTCAAGGTTGTGTTCCTTCCTAGATCCAAGTGTATTTTCCATGTAAGAGATGTTTCAAAATGGTTTCCTAGGACTAACTGACTTAAAAGGATGCAACTCTGGTTATGATTGCTCTGTGAAAAGTAGTTTGTATATAGCAGTAGCATGTACTTAAATATCATATGTTTGAATATGGAAGCTGTCAGAGACTTGTTGCTATATATGTTTCATCGACTGTATGCCATTAGTTATCCAAAGCCTGCTAGCCCTTGAAAGATCTTGAGACATGAGACACCCCAAGCAGAAAACTGACTTCTTTTTAATCTACATTGTTGGAAAAACGTTTTGGCCACCATTTTCAAATATATATCAGTAGTTGTCAATATCACATAAGAGGAGAAAAATATTATTACAATTTGAAAAAGAGCCACCAAATTGATTTTGGTATAGATGTATCATCTGTGGAGGCAAGAAGTTTATTCAAAAGAGCAGCATTTATTTTTAACAGAATTTAGTTGAGGCTGTTTAGAGCAAAAGCTTATGGTGAGTATGTAACTTCAGCCTAGAAGAAGGAATGGCAGTGCTGTTGGACTGAAATATTCCCAGATTCCACCAGCTACCTTTTAAATAAGGGGCAAGTTTCCATTGGGATGGAAAGGGAGACTGTTTGAGAACACCAAGTTCTGTGGATGCATATTGTTCTGAATCAAGACTACACATCCAATGCAGAATAGAAGAAGACTGCAGATTTATACTCCACCCTTCTCTCTGAATCAGTCTCGAAGCAGTTTACAGTCTCCTTTATCTTCTTCTCCCACAAAGACACCCTGTGAGGTGGGTGGGGCTGAAAGAGCTCTCCCAGAAGCTGCTCTGTCAAGGACAACTCCTCTGAGAGCTATGGCTGACCCAAGGCCATTCAGCGGCTGCAAGTGGAGGAGTGGGGAATCAAACCCGGTTCTCCCAGATAAGAGTCCACACACTTAAACACTACACCAAACTGGCCCTATCATTTTTTTAGAGTGCCTGTCACCTATTCCAAAGTGACTGAAGAGTAGCCGTTTGCTTCAGGCCACTTTGCTTTCACACAAGGTAAAAGTAACTGGTACTGTTAAACATTTCCTATCTGTTTCACAGCTAAGTGCACATAATGTATATAGCAGTGTCCTGGCAATGCCCTGTGCTAAAACAAAGGGCCTTAATGTACAATGACATCTGCATGAATTAGTCTCCTTTTTATATAATATTGTTGGCATTGACATGCAATCATAAATAAGGGATATTAATTAGCTTTCTGTTTTAGAATGCTGATGAGCACTCATCATCTTTCAGATAACCTGGGTTATTTTCTCCACTGCTGACATTTTTCTGTTCTTCACTGTTGTCATCACAATTCACTGAAGTCATTTGGGATACATCATTTTCTGCTGCCCTTTCCCTAAAAACAATATATTAATTATTATATGATAAATGGTAGAAAGTCAAGGACATGTGCATTCACAGTAATCAACCCCTCTGTTTATAATAGAAACGATCATGCTAGCAATATCAGCCTTATGTGCATTGAAGTCAAATTATATATCAAATTCATTTGTTAGGATTATTAAGTCAATGAGTTGTATCCAGTGACTTTGTTCTGATTAAATGTGGAGGATTCCACAGGCAGAAAAAGCTCTGTACACTGGCAGAAAGGTTTTTCCACTGAAGGAAAACACCTTCAGCACTATGGTGAGCAATACATATGAACAGAAAACAATGAACTGTACTGTAGTAATGGATCAAAGTCATGTTATCTTAATATTTTCTGTCCCTACAATGTGTAAAATGAATCTGATCAATTTAAGACAAATGCACTATTTATAAAATGTCACTTACTTTCTCTGGTTTCTCTGTCCCTTGATGATCAAGACAATGATCCCAACTGTGACTATGCCCATGACAATTCCAAATAATATCAGCCAGACAGTGACTGGAGGTGTGTAAGGTGGTGCCAGTGTCGGAGGAATGCCAATAAACTCCAGAGTTTGGTCATCCAGTTGGAAGATTTCATTGATGCGTCCACGTGATTTTCTGCCAGTAAATGGAAATCCATGTAAACATTTCCTGCATTTTTGCTATATTTAATAGAATTCTATGCTGTTGGTATAATATAATGAAGCAAACAGCATACCAAATGAAAATGAACAACATTCATTTATATGCTTCCAATATAATTGACATTACTCTGCCACCTTGTGATCAAAAATTTCACCTGATTGCTTCTTCCACTTCAGATCTGGGAACAATGTCTGAGTCATTATTAGGCATGGTGACAATAAAATGGAAGGAGATCCTTGGTGTCACATCACCCACATGAATATTTACACTCCTGATGAAAAGAAGAAGAAATTATCTTTACTATTATTGTTAAAATTTATACCACATCCTAGATTATTTTGATTTTTCCTTTCCCTCCTTTCTCTGGAGTGATATGTATGTGACAGATTCTAAATAAATTTTATTTAAAATTTGTTCTGTATTTGTAAATGAAAATGTCTGTCTGTCTGTCTGTCTGTCTGTCTGTCTGTCTGTCTGTCTGTCTGTCTGTCTGTCTGTCTGTCTATCTATCTATCTATCTATCTATCTATCTATCTATCTATCTATCTATCTATCTATCTATCTATCTATCTATCTATCTATCTATCTATCGTATTCAGCAACTAACTGCTATTTTGACATATATAGCAGAACTTATAGAAACTATTCAGTTAGGTGTCAGCTGAAATCAACATATTTAATCTCCTATGAAACATCCAACATGTGACAAAATGGTTATACAGCCATGTTCTTCATTTATCTATTCATCCGGAAACTGGTAGTCTTATTTCCAGGCAACAAAGCCTCCATATGCACAAGTACAGCAGTCTGACTCAAATTTAATCAGGAGTTCATCTGTCACTACTTTAGAATAGGGATGCTACAAATACAAGTGTTCTCATTTTCCATCTATAAAATGGAAGAAGCTCTCTCTCTCTCTCTCTCTCTCTTTCTTTCCAATCTATATAATACACAGCTAGATTAGCTTTCTTCTTCTGAAATTATCATTGGTAAATTGGAGTGTGGGGAAAGTAGTTTATTTGAAATAGCAGTTGTTATTACAACCCACATCAGAATCCTCACTCTCCCCCCTCTTCTATCGCTTCCAGATGAGCAGCCAAAATAGCTGAATTTCCCAGAAGAATGCATTGAGTTGAAGGAAACTCATGACCCTCAAGAGATTCATCCCTGTTTTCCCCTAAATCTCTTGCGGGGGGAGGTGTCACAGAAGGGAATCTTCCATTACCCTGAGATTAAATTACTCTTTGGAAACCCTCCTGATGCTCAGAGTCACCAAGAAGAGAGATGTATGTAGCTTTACCAAACATCCAAGCAAATGCAATCTCACACAGTAGCAAAAAAAGTTTATTAAACCAACATGCATTCTGTTAAAAAATACCAACACAGATGAGGCTGGGAAAGATCAGCTTTCAAGGGATACAGGTAAAACAGAAAAGAGAAATACAGTCTATCTTTGGCTTCAAGGTTTATCTGGTGTTCCTCCTCCCTCTTCTTATGAGAATGGGCTTGGAATGACAGGAGGCAAGATGGAGGATGTTCCCTAGTCCTTCCTGCATCCCTCCGCCTCCTTGGGTCACTCAGCATACCTTTTATCAAACTGATGGGCCAGTTGTGAAGGTGGCTGCAGGGCCAATTCCATATCTGGGCCAGAGTTTCTAGAAATTCCATATCTGGGCCAGAGTTTTTAGAAAATATGTCAAAATTATGTTACCCAGTCCTATAATAATTTGTTCCACAAATCTTTATTGCTGATATCTGGAGATATTAAAACCTATCAATGTCCCCTGCTTGACAGTCCATCTAAATGTCTCTGTTCTCTCACAATAATGTGCACCAAATGGGACTTCATAGTTAGTTTTCAGAATTTTCTATGGGTTGTCTTTGGAGGCAGTTCCCCCCTCATCCACACAGATGTAATCACATTATTCTGGAAAAACAATAGTCTCTTTTTCATAATAAACTCACATGCCAATAGTCCACAGCCAATATAACTGAAGAGGCCACTTACCGAAATTCTACTGTTTCATTTTTCTCTTCCAAAAAGTACTTCCTCATGGCATAGGCAATTGTTGCAGTGAATAAATACATTTCATTTTCATTCCATTTGTACTGTCAATTTAAAATGCGACTCAGTCAGACTAATAAATGCATTCTTAGATTTAGTCACTTAGAAGTACTTCAAGGCAATAATTTTGAGGGAAGCATCTCCCCCCACCATGGGTTGTAATGTATCTGAGCAACTGTGATCACAGCTCTTTTCACAGGAAGAGACTTTCTGTCCTTCCTGTCCTCCAATTGCAGCCCCCCAAAACATTCAGAGGATTCCCTTTCAGAGCATGAGTGAGCATGATACAGAGGTCAGTGTAAAAAATGTCCATTAGTTACAACCTAATATGTATTATATTTTCAGTAAAAAAAATTGATTGTATGACTGATTTTAGATGCTATACATAGAAATATATAAAAGGTAAAATGAAGGACTGGAGCTAAGTCCACTTTTTAAAATTAATCTACATCATGCCACTCACTGTGTCTCACCCCACCTATTGTTGTGAGGACAAAATAGTGAAGGGAAGAATAATGTACACTACCCTGAACACCTTGCAGGAAAGGTGGGATAATAATATACCAAATAATGAAAGAAACCTTAATGGAATAGCAAAAGCAAACAAGCAAGACTAGTTCTATCCTCTAGCTGCCAATATTTACCATTCGACTCTTTTAAAATATATAAAGTATCAATGTTGTAATCATTTTAAATTTGCCTTCATTCATTTACTGTATGTAAAATCTAGTTTTGATCTCTCCTGGGTCAGAAGTTGTTTTCTCCCTGTAGCTGCTTAATAGTACATTTTAAGTCCATATGTATCCAGTATATCTATCACATTTCTATATATGTTGCGCCTGTACATCAAATTCCAACTGAGAACAATGTAAAAGGAGGTATTTACACAGGGCATTAGGGATGGACACAAACCATGAAAATCCAGTTTGTTGAGGTTTGTAGCATGCCCAGTTCATGAACTATGAACAATCTTGAACTTTTAGGGGCCAAATGAATTAGATTTTGGTTTGGTTTGTGACATTTGTGGCATGGTAGAATGCCACCAGGGTGCTAGAGACACCAAATTTGCAGAGGATCTCTGGCTGACTCTCCTCTGCTGCCCTCCATCTGGAGAGGATTCGATTTATGGTGAGTTACAGCCCCCCAAAGAAGGTGCACCCATTCTCCATTGTTGCCAATGAACTAAGGTCAAACTAGAGCATCTCTCCATAGAAACTGAAGGTGGGGGACATTTTTGCAAACCCAGAAGAATCACTGCAGTGTACTAGTGCCCAGCAGAGGGATGTACTTAAAAAGTCTCTATGTAAATTATTGCAGTGTACTGTGGAAACAGCAATATTACATAGATGAAACTAGCATGGAAAAGACTATGCATTGCTCATAACCAACTACCAATCTAACCATGTTAAGAGATCCTTAGATTATTGCTAAAAATTAGATATAAAGGTGGAGATAAAGTCCTTTTTCATTTCAAAGAATATATCAATCACTCCTGTGTTCCAGTTCTGTGACTTCAGGTTTTGGTCCATAAAACAAGGGAGTAGGGAGGGAAACTAACCAGAAAACATTATTTAAAGTATTTTATATCTAGTGTTGTATGCTCAAACTCAGATTGTTACCAAGAAGCTGGTGAAATGTAGAGTACAGCAGACTCATTACATACTACTACTTACCATTCAGTTACATATTTGTATATTGTCTTAGAACCCAGAATTGCATGATCCACTATAGGACTTTATACTCACTGCATTGTCTCCCAGAGCTGCTTTTAGGCTGATTCTCACTTTGATTGTATCATTGACATCTGGATTTAAAAAAAAAAAAAGTGTAGTGGGATCTCCTGCTTTTACAATTGATCTCCAGCTGGCAAAGATCAGCTCCCCTGGAGAAAATGGCTGCTTTGAAGAGTGGATTCTCTGGCACTATTTCATGCTGAGGCCCCTCCCTTCCCCAAACCCAACCTTTTCTTGGCTCCCCCTGCAAAGTCTACAGGTATTTTCCAGCACAGACCTGGCAACCCTATCCTGGAGTTTGCTCTGCCACTGACCCTGGGCTCCCCAGCCTCCAGTTCCTGGCACTGGCCTCACCCATGTTCCCAATCCTCCTGGGGCCTTCCATGCCCAGTTGCTTTCTGCAGCTTCCCAGACTTTCCCGTAGCTGCTATCACTGCTGGCCTCCTTGGTGTGCATCTTGGTTGCAGATTCTTTGCCTGCCCAGCTCTCTGATTGCCAGAACTTAAATCTGATGGCTGGTGGCCAGGCCCCACTCTCCTGATGGTGGTGGTGTGTCTAGGGCTGCCAAGCCCCCAGTCCGGGCGGGGATTCCCCTGCCCGGGAGGTTCCCAACCTGCCTGCCCACATTGGGCCGGTGGGGGGAACCTCCCCCGATGTTGTTGGCATGATGACATCACCCGGAAGTGATGTCATCGTGCCAGTGATGACGCATGGTGGTCGCTCTAGGCGTTTTTGTGAAAACTCTATGGTTTTCCCAGATGCTCTAACCATTTGGGAGGGAAAACTCTATGGTACAATGCTGGGGACTTGGCATTGCTCAGGGACTTGGCCACCCTAGGTATGTCAGTTCTGGCCTCATCATTTGTCTTTTTGACCAGGTCTCAGGAGGCATCCTGATGCGACTTGCAGGCCTATGGGGCCAGCTTGCAGGCCACAAAACTATATTAAAAATGCTGCTTGTGTATCACTTTAGAAGACTGCGTAAAATCAAAATATTTTGATGAGATTATGGCCCTTTTCACACTTATCAGTGGAAGCCGGAAGGGAGTCGGTATTGTGCCGCCTTGCAGTAATCCGAGACAGGGATGGGAGTTTTCAGACACATGTTTTTTTTCCCCGATAGGGTTCCGTGATTGAAGCGAGCCATTTCACACTGTTCCGCTCTTATCTCGCTTCCACCAGTGCCAGCCGTTTTTGCCTGCCGGCTCGCGATCTCCAGCTTATGTGTGTTGGGTTTTTTTGGAACATCGGGCAAACACCATAGAGATGGCTAGGCTCTATTGAGATAAGTTACCAGGTTTCAGCGGCGGTGATATCTGGCATCTTAATGGAGCCCAGGCGAAATGGAGCCGGCGGGCGAAAAAGGGCGCGGAAACTGCTCCCGGGTTAGATACTGGACATTTCACACAGCACCCCATAGCGATTTCAACCCAGAAGGAGGGGTTGAAAAGTGGAAGAAGCTGCTCTTTGTTAGTGACGACTCAGGCATGCCTCACTACCGGGACAGCCGCAGGACTGTGTGAAAAGGTGAGAGTATTCCGGTAGCAGCCAGTTACTGAATCGGGTCTGTCTGAAATGCCAGCAGAAACCCGTTACTGTTCAGTAACTGACCAGCTGGCATACCGGAATACTTAGGCTGTGTGAAAAAGATCTATGTGTTTGCTGCCACTAGCTGATGCTGCATCCTTCAGTGATGACCATGTGACAGGTGCATGTGGTTAGGCAGAGCTCATGTCAGTTGACAAGAGTTGGATGAGTGGAAATCCTTGCTGTGTAACTTGTTGGCCTGAATATTTTTTTGGCGATAAATCAACCATTCAGCAAATGAAATTTGGCTGCTCTTGGCCATCTAAATGGCCTCAGAACTGCAAGACCATAAAGCTCTAGTGGCAACACAGATGCAACACGCCCCTTCTTTATTTCATTTTAATGATACTGCTCACTTAGTCTACAGGCCTTGAGCAATGTCACATGTCCCGTCTCTGTCTCAGCTGATGGTAAAGTCTAAATTGATTCAGTATATTCTGTTTTACTGATTAGGTTTCATGCATTTATCTTAACTTTTGAGGTTCATGTGAGCAGGGACAGATTTAAATGTTTTAAGGCGATAAGCCACATCAAGTTTAAGAGGTCTGCAGCATTATCAAAAATGTGGCAATTGAGTAATACTTAGGATTTTTTAAAAAATTCAGAGGGCCTTAATAATCTGGTTTTTTCGCTTGGGCATAAATCTAGGTCTGCTAATCACAGAATTGTAGAATCACAGAGTTGGAAGAGGCTATCTAGTCCAACCCCCTGCTCAATGCAGGATCAGCCTAGAGTATTTCTGACAAGTGTTTGTCCAGCCACTGCTTAAAGACTGCCAGTGAGGGGGAGCTCATCAGCTCCCTAGACAGCTGATTCCACTATTGAACAACTCTTACTGTAAAAAGGTTTTTCCTGCTATCCTGGTACCTTCCCGTCCTTAATTTAAACCCATTACTGCAAGTCCTGTCCTCTGCTGCCAACAGGAACATCTCCCTGCTTTTCTCTAAGTGACAGCCCTTCAGATTAGGCTTCCCAATCCCCAGGTCCCAGAGGGGGATCCCCTGGTTTTACAGGCTTCCCCCCTCACCCAGCCAGCTGGCCGACGGGGGAAGCCCCGCCCCCACAACCATCATGCACCTGCATGAACGATTCCCATAGGGAATGATGGGGAATTGAACCACGGGTATCGGGTGCTCTGGGGGGGCTGTTTTTTGAGATAGAGGCACCAAATTTTCAGTATAGCATCTAGTGCCTCTCCCCAAAATACCTCCCAAGTTTCAAAAAGATTGGACCAGGGGGTCCAATTCTATGAACCCCAAAAGAAGGTGCCCCTATCCTTCATTATTTCCTATGGAAGGAAGGCATTTAAAAAGACGTGCAGTCCCTTTAAATGTGATGGCCAGAACTCCCTTGAAGTTCAATTATGCTTGTCACACCCTTGCTTTTGGCTCCGCCCCAATGTCTCCTGGCTCCACCCCCAAAGTCTCCTGGCTCCACCCCCAAAGTCCCCAGATATTTCTTGAATTGGACTTGGCAACCCTACTTCAGATAGTTTAAGAGAGCAATCATGCCCCCCCTCTACCTCCTCTTCTGCAGACTGAACATTCCCAAGTCCCTCAGCCTTTTCTCATGGGCCTTGTCTCCAGACCCTCGATCATCCTCATCGCTCTCCTCTGCACCTGCTCCATTCTGTCCATATCCTTTTTGAAGTTAGACCTCCAGAACTGCACACAATACTCCAGGTGCAACCTGACCAATGCAGTCACATAATTCTTTTTTAGAAAGTCATTCAGCTGTAACTTTTCATGGAGGTAGGAAAGATGATATAAAATATGGGTGCTGGTATCTCCAGCTCCTGTACATGGTGGCTTTCTGTTTTAGGGGCAAACTCCTCTAGTCTTAAAAACATTCTGTCCCCAAGTTAAATTGGCAATGTTGCATTTCTAGATTCTCTTTGCTGAATAATCCAATAAAAGGCAAGCAGTAGTTTCACGGATGAACCATATTGCAAATACAAGTACCTACATGGAGTCCAGGCTTTATCCCAACCAACAAATCTGTTAGTATTGTTCTTTATCAGCCACTCATATAAAGGCTGAAAGTAGAGAAGAAGTGGAGTTGCATTCATTGCTTTTTCTCCTGTCATATCAAGTAAAGCCTTGGTCCAAGGCTCAGATCTCCCCAAGGCAAGCATGTCCCTGTGGTTTAGAAAGAAATAGGTTGGCATTAAGTACCATCCTAATGGTGTGGAATGAGCCCTACAAGCAATAAAGCCAAAAGATGGCATAATGAAAGAGAACTTGAATAAAAAGCAAGTACTGTTCTTATTTCAGCAGCCTATATGGGCTGCTTCCACACTAGTCATTAAACCTGCAATGAACATTACTTATTAGTTTTAGTCAGGATCCATACAATAGTGTTGGCAATCCAATGCATACCTAAGCAATGCTGGAGTTTTATGAGAAATACAGTACTATATTATGTTTTTTTTTCTCTGCGCTTTGTTTCAGATGCCTAAAGCTACTTGCAATAAACAAATTGTAAAGGGTTTTTAAAAAGGACCATTAGAAACAGGGTCACAGTTTTGAAGTCCCTGCTAAAAATGACCACAAAGGTAAGGAAATATGATTTCAAAATGTCTTGAGAACTGTCTGACATAGAGACTTCTGGAGTTGGAACATGGAGAACTGACCCACTTCTTTTAGGAGGAGCAGACCGGAGCCTTTGTTCTGGGCATAAAAGGTGATTCCAATGCCTGCTGCCTACATTTTCCAGCGAGGAAAATGTCTAAGACATGCTTGAAGAATTTTGAGGGGATTTACTTTGGCTGACAAGGAATCCCAGTGGAGTTCCTTTTTGGCTCTGAAGAGTCCCCAATGAAGAATTGCATTCCATCATCTACAAAGGTTCTCCAGCGTCATTAAATTGACATAAATTCATCAAGATTCCAACTTTCTATGGATTACAATAACATCTGAAGGTCAAGAGAATGGTGTAAAGGAGAATAGACTTTCTTTAAGGTAAAAGATCTTTATCTATCAGTCCAGGACTAAAATAAGGCTTTTAAAATAAAAGGATTAAGATCTGGAATTAACTAAGAGTATAAAGTGAAGAAGAAGAGGAAGGGGGTAAATTTGGAATTTGGGGAATTTAAGACAAACAGAAAAGTGCAGAAAAACAACTGATGTTTGAAATACCTGTGGTTTTGAAAAAAATCCCCCAACATAACAGAGTTGCTGATCTTCAGGACGACACAGGAAGTGACGTTTTACAACTATTGTGAGATTACCAACCATTGAGAATGAGATTTCATGGCCAGAAAGTCAGGAAGTAAACACTGAAAGAAGAGAAATCTCTAAGCCTCCTGGTCATCTCTAGAGCCAGAAATCATAGAGAAACATCAGCGGCCATTAAAGAAGGGTCAAAGGTTTTAAACTTTTTAAAATAGAACGGGTCCTCAAAAATTAACAAAACCAGCAGGGATCATCCCAAAAAAGGTGAAATATTTTGGACTATATACTTGAAATCAAAATTTAAGGACTATTGGAGAAAGGAAAACTTTTTTAAAAAGAGGCTTGGAAAGGTCACGGCCACCATTTTGGAAAAAATATAAACTTTAAAAATTAATATCTCAAGCTAGGAAGCTCAGAAGACGACGATTTTGGGCTTGTTGAAAAGGGCAAGCCCTGATCTATTGAACTCTGCTATTGGATTGTGGATTGGTGAAATCAACTTTTGAACCCATTTTCTGCAATGGAAAGACAGTGATGTCTGAACAAAAGCTGGGACCAAGGCTTACACGTTTGAGGGCAAGCTCTTTGGGAGAAGGAAAAATGGCTAAAGTTCAAGAACAATTGGAGGCTATGGAGGCAAGACTGGTGAAGGTGATGAAAGAACTAATAACTGTAAGTAAGAAGCAACTAACTAAAGAAATAAATTCCAGTGCTGATGAAGTCAAGAAAGAGATTAAAAAAGAGATTGAAGATGCAGGAAAAAGCAATACTACAAGATTGCAAGTTAATGGAAAACCTGATTCGTTTAAGAGGTGTACCTGAAAAAGAACAAGATGACCTAAAGAAGTACATTTCAACAATTATTGCTGAATTCATGGGAGATGACCTTGATGAGATGAGACATTTGTATGATTATGTTTACAGGGTCAATTCAGAATTTGCTAGAAAACACAAGCTACCAAGGGATGTGGTAGTAAAATTTATTACAAGAAATATGGTGGGAAGGACGTTAAGTCAACAATTTGAAAAGGCAATGGTAGTGGATGAAAGCAGAGTAAGAATAATGAAGGAGCTGCCAAGGAAGGTTATAAGTGACAGAAGACTGTTCAAGAAACTAACAGACAAGCTAAGGGAGAAGGGAATAAGATATAGATGGATTATACCTGAAGGTCTTAGCTTTGAGTACAAAAGACTGAGAATTACAATAAGAGATACTCAAGGCATGGAAAGGTTTTTTGCGTACAATAAAGAATTTGGAAATACAGAATAATTGAAGAACTACTATGGATTACAAATTAATTTCTTGGAATGTAAATGGACTAAACTCACCGCAAAAAAGAAAAGCAACATTTCATTGGATTAAAAAACAAAAATATAATATAGTTTGTTTACAAGAAACACATATTAAACAAATGGATTACAAATTTTTATGGAATAAATGTTTGGGTGAGGAATTTTTTTTCATTGGCTAAAGAAAAAAAAAGGGAGTGATTTTTTTATATTAAAAAAAGAATTGGAGCAAAGTTGATTTTTAAGGACGATGAAGGTAGATATGTTGCAGTGGATGTGTTAATGAATGAGAGAAAAAACGTTGTTACTGGGACTATATGCTCCAAATGGGCCAAAGGATGTTTTCTTTTAAAGACATTATGCAACAACTAGATCAAGTGACATATGATCAGATAATGTTAATGGGAGATTTTAATGGAACTATCAAGAACTCTTTGGATAGATCCGGGGAAAAAAACCAAAGATGGCAAACTGCCAAAGTCATTTTTTGAACTAACAAAACAAGGAAGTTTGGAAGATGTATGGAGGGAATTCAATCCTAATGTATGTGACTATACTTTCTTTTCAGCGAGGCATAACTCCTTCTCAAGAATTGACATTTTATGGTCTACTAAAGATCTAGGACTCATTACAAACAGAGATTCTTCCGAAAGTAGGTGCAGACCATAATCTATTAATGTGGTTGGCAAAAGACAGGAAAAAGGTGAGGAGATGGAGGTTAAATGAAGATTTATTGCAAAAAGTGGAAATAGTGACATCTCTTGAAAAAGAAATTAAAGCTTTCTTTCAAATAAATGAAAACCAGGATGTTAAAACGTGTGGGACGCGTACAAAGCTGTAATGAGAGGGATATTAACTACATTGAACAATAAAGATAAAAGAGATAAAGAGAAAAAAATGCTGGACTTACAAAAAGAAATAAGAAAAAAAGAAAAAATTGAAAAAGAGACCAGGGAAAAAAGAAAATTTTACGAGAGATTACAATATTACAGAGTCAATTGAGGTATATATTGAATAAGGAGGTGGAATGGAACCTAAAAAGACTGCAGCAGAAATCCTTTGAGAGTGCTAACAAACCTGGTAAATATTTGGCATGGCAAATGAAGAAAAAAAGGGAAAATAAATTCATAAGCAAAATTATATCGGAAGGCGAAGACATTGTGGATAAAGCAGGAATTAAAAGCGAATTTTACAAATACTATGCTAAGTCATTTAAAAGTCAACGAGTGGATAAAGAGAAAATAGAAGCATATCTGCAGAGAATAAAAGGAAAGCGCTTAACAGAAAACATGGAAAAAATTTTAAATGAACCAATTGAAAAAGTAGAAGTTGAAGCAGCAATTAGTTCAATGAAATTAAGTAAAGCACCCGGTCCCGACGGTTTCTCAGCAAAATTCTATAAAGTCCTGCAGATGCATTAGTACCAAAACTTCAAAAATTGATGAATAATCTCAGACAAAATGGGAAAGTACCAAAGAAATGGAAGGAAGCTGTTATTTCATTGATACCAAAAGAAGATAGAGATGCCACGAATGTAAAAAATTATAGACCGATTTCACTACTTAATAATGACTATAAAATATTTGCAAGAATACTAGCAGAGCGACTCAAACAGCATTTGAATACGTTTATTCAAGAGGAGCAAGCAGGTTTTAATTTAGAAAAATTTAAAGATGATTGGGAGAAATTTCAAAAATATGTTGAAAAACAATGGAAAGTGAAGAGACACTTAGTGATTTTTGATAACATGAACATAATTTTTAATGGGAAGATAAGGCTGTAAATAT
Source organism: Heteronotia binoei (assembly GCF_032191835.1). Classification (NCBI taxonomy): domain Eukaryota; kingdom Metazoa; phylum Chordata; class Lepidosauria; order Squamata; family Gekkonidae; genus Heteronotia; species Heteronotia binoei. The sequence goes on from NC_083225.1 coordinate 70,320,075, forward strand.
TGGTTTTTGATTTAATATGTAATTTAATAGAGTGCTAGATTAAGAGACAAATAGAGGGTTAGGGTTTGTAGAATCTTTCGGGCTCAAGTGCCGTGTTCTACTGGAGAAAGTTTTGCTTCTAGACATTTCGTTCTCAGCTGCGGAGAACGAAAATCTGAGAACAAAACGTCTGGAAGGAAAACTTTCTCCAGTAGAACACGGCACTTGAGCCCGAAATATTCTACAAACCCTAATGATGTTACCAGCCATGAAAACCTGAAATCTTTGATAAAATAGAGGGTTAATTATACTAATAATTATTATATAATTTTGGTTTCTTTCGTGCTAAGGTGACTGTAACTTTTAGTGAAGATTCTTTAATTGTGATATTTACCTTTATTTACTTTTTGTAATTATGTTAAGCACTGGCGGAGATCATGAAACAGAGGAGGTGGGGGGAGGAGGAAATTTTGTAGTGTATTGGTAGTATATTGGTTAATATCTTTAAGTTTATGTTTGATGAATATTTTTTCAATATATGCAAAATAATAAAAATTGGTTTAACACAAGAACTGTCTGACACAGAAGAGAGAAGGGAAAGTGGCACAAAATGCTGCAAGGTCTGCTTAATGTTACTGTGTTTCTGGCAGAGTGAAATTTACCATCATGGCAATCACATTCTAACTCTATGACCATAGGATGTTCCTGTCTACCATAAAGTAGAACTAGGGCTATGGATGAGGGGTGTGTGTGTGATAGTAATCACCTCTACTGACTACCAGCACCCTTTTTGTGGGGAGCTCTCCTAATACACGAGAGGAGAACTGATGAACACTGGTGCAACTTTTTAAATATTTCTGGCTTTTTAAAAAACAATGCCAACAAAAAAGCACTGAGTAGAACAATACAATTATAATCTGAACTGCCACTTTGAAACAGGCCTTGGAGACAGACAGTAAATGTAGACTGGGTAATTCTGTCTTTATGTGAGGCTGCACCAAGGATGAATTTTGCTGTGCCTATTCTAATTTTATTCATAGAATAAAAGACTAAGTTACCGTAACTTGTGACCAGCAGCTGTAGAATTAGTGATGTCACATTCGTAAAGAGGACCCGTGTGATTAGCAGCTTTGCAAAGTGCTTCTTGAAACTGGAACTGATAAATTGTCCTTGTGTAATATCTGGAAAGAAAATTTTAAAAGAAAAGAAACAAATCACCAGTTTCAGTGATGAGAAATCCCTAGAACTGAGTACTACTATCTCAAAGAAAGATCCATGTGGGCAGCTCTGTTGGTCTGAAGCAGTAGGACAAAGCAGGAGTCAAGTTTTACCTTTAAGACCAACAAAGTTTTATTCGGAATGTAAGCTTTAATGTGCTCTAAGCCCATTTTGAGGAATCAGGTACAGTGAGCAGAGCTACATATAGCTGGTAGCAGTGGTTTAGAATGCAAAATGGTACAAATTTAAGATCCAATGACAGCATAGTAAAATTAACAAATTGAGCAAATCTTTGTTCTGGGTAACATGAGTGTGAGAAACCAATAAAACAGTAACATGTAAAAATGTGAGAATGTCTGTTAATCACTCTATTATTATAAGCCTGGGCCAAAATGAGGGCTTTCTCAGAAGTTTTTCCCATCCTACTAATTTACCTTTTAACAAGTAACATACATATAGTTTGCCATTAGAAGAAAAATACATTAAAATATAGTGGAAGATGGGTTTAAGTATATGTAATGAGATAAACAGCCAATATCCCTATTTCTCTTTTAGCTGTATTGACATATTCTATGTCAATATTCTATGTCAATACAGCTAAAAGAGAAATACATTGGATAGTGTACATCACTATCCAATGTAGTTCTCTTTTAGCTGTACTGACATACTCAAATAGGGATATTGGCTGTTTATCTCATTATATTCTGTCTATTCTGTCATTAACAAGATATAACAGAGACAAAGAAAAGAAAATGGCCAGACCCTTGACGCACCTTATAAAAGAGTAGTCATTGGCTACGTGGAAGAGAGATGCAGGATCACAGTATGCCTCATTATGAGGCAATGGCTCAACAACACCCACCATCTCACGCCTGTAATGAAGAGACAGGTCGGAATATTCATTAGTTCTTGAAAAGGAAATTGAAATTGCTGCTTTCAGCAGTCAGCCCTGATTATTCCAAATATTTGAGATCTATACAATGAAATATTTGTATATCAAATAGGATTTCCAGTTTGCTTTCCCAGAATACTTCACATAAATATGCAATTTCACAGATATCTATATGTTTAAAACAAAAGACTTTAAAGACTTTATTGTGGCATATGTTTTTGTGGGCTACAGCCCACTTTTCAAGATGCATGAACTGTGTCCCAGTTAGCACAGATATCATTTCGATAAAGAAAAGAAAAACAATTTATAAACAGTGAGGTCAAATACAAAGAATAGTAGGAGGTGTAGTCAGTGAAAGGACCTTCTGCTATTGTCCTGAAAATTACCATTCCAACAAAAGAATACTATTACTATTCCCTTAACACTATGAAATAAATAAAGCACTATCAGACTAGGGCAGAGAAAAGAAAGGAGACCAAAAAAGGGGGGGAAGGGGGGGGGCTCTTGATATAATTAGGAAAGTGTAATGGACTGCATTTTAAAAGCAGTCACTCATTCTACTAGTACTTCAGAGGTTAAGCACTCAGCATTCCTTCAGGCCCTTATTTGAACCATTTCCTTTGTGCATGTGTAAAATGCAATCAACACAGCTGACTTATGGGGGCCCTGGCAAGGGCTTTCAAGGCAAATGAGAAGGTTTGCCATTGCATCCTTCTGCAGTCTTCCTTGGTAGTCCCAGAAGTACCTATCCAAGTACTGACCCTGTTAGGTTCTGAGATCTTACAAGATCGGGCTATATTATACTGCTTTCCCTCCCAACCATTCCCTTTACTCACTTCATCTCCCACCATTTTTTCATCCACTGTTCTTTTGGGATCGTACCAGCAAACACCATCCACCGCCATTTCTCTAGCATGTATGTGAAAGGCATAGTTCCAACAATTGTGAGGGCCTGTTTGAGAAGGAAATTGATCTTTGTTTCTGTAAAAAGCAAAGTGAAATGACAGAGTAAAAAATTTAGTTGTACAGTTCTAACGAGTTTTGTTGTTTGTGTTGTTTGGCCCTGCAACAAAGAAATGGGAAAGTTACAAACTCTTCCTACTCTTTCCCCCACAATAACTGATTCCCTAAAGTAGAATGAAGTTTGAGTCCAGTGGCACCTTTAAGACCAGCAGAGCTTTATTCAAGGTATAAGCTGTCGTGTGCCCATGCACATCCTCAGATACATTGAAATGGAAGTTACTAGTAAATACATATAGATAGAGGTTGAAAAGCAAATTTTAATTTGGGGGGGGGGGGGGATAGTGAATCAAATAAATATGTCAAAATTGGAGATAGATAAGTGTGGTGTGCTGAGTAATTAATTGCTTTTAGAAGGATCATTCCTTCCCATGGGACTGAAAAAGAGAATATTTATTTTAAGAACATAAGAGAAGTCATGTTGGATCAGGCCGAAGGCCCATCCAGTCCAACACTCAGTGTCACACAATGGCCAAAAAACCCCATATGCCATCAGGAGGTCCATAAGTGGGGCCAGGTCATTAGAAGCCCTCCTACTGTGCCCCCCCCCCCACAAGCACCAAAAATACTTTTCACATGAAACCTACACTCATGGCTTCTGTATATGGTATAAAGATAGATATTTTATTTTTTAAAATCTGCCTGATCTATGAGGGTTGACATGTCAATCAATCTACTTGACTAAATACTGCAGTTTTAGATTTGAGAATTAAAAATGCTATTGCACTTTTAGAGCCTTCTGGTGTATGTTTTAATTTATTGACCTTTCCATATTTCTCACCATTATCTTCCTGGAAGTTAGGATCCAAAAGACCAAGGGATTTCAAATGGTTTGGAGTGGCTGCAGAAAGTGACATGATCTCTCCTATGGCTTCATGGAATCCTTCATTGGCACCACTTCTTAGCAGATAAGGAAGGTGGGCATAGGCTATATCATATTCAATGTGCCCCATCTCATGATGAGCTGTCAGGAAGTCATCCATAGTCACTTTAGTGCACATCTTGATCCTACAAATCAAATGCAATTGAGCAAAGTCTATTGATACTGCGTGAGTACACATGTTGTGAACTTTGACATGAATAGGACCACCCAGGGAACTGACCTTGGTCCACTGCTGCAATCTGACATGAGACAAGCTCAGTCAGTGAGTAAAGCATCTCTGATTATTACTGCCCAGAAGATTTGAGTGACACACACACACACATAACAATCCTCTCTTTTGGTAACATACTTTTAGTTGCTTCCAGACTTATTTTATGCCTTGAACTGTGTTTGTATGGGAAATATTTTTGTTATTGATAAATTTTGCACCTCCTCTCAGGAAATCTGTGCAGATGAATCTCTCTATATAGCTAAAATATATCTAATGTATACTCCCAACAACCTTTTGAGATAAGCTATTTTTCTGACATATAGGACTGGATTCAAAAAGATGTGAGCAAAACTCCACTCACAGAACAGATCTTTTCGGTCACACAGTGTGTCTTCTGTAGCATCTCCCCCCACTCTGCACCACCAAACAAAATGTTCCTGATGGATTCTCAGGAATCACACTAATGCAAGTCAAGGAAAATCCAGCTTAAGTAGGAAATCTGTGAAGATCATACACACACACCTTGCATTTGAGCTAAAATGCTTCTCCTGTCTTGCACAAAGGCACTTTTGGATCCATAACATAAGAAACTTGATGGCTAAATGTACTACTGAATCTATATCTTTCATTCAAACACAAAACTCTAGTCTCTCATCATACCAGTTCTTCATACATACTATCACACATACAAGCATTGAAGAAGAACTTTCGTATCAGGAATAAATATTTCTGTTTGAGCATTCTGCTCCTATTAAAAAAATTGTTTTCCTGAATCTGGAGTGGCTAACAAATATTTTAAGGAAAGGGATACAAACAGTCATAGTGTTTTCAGTACCTGTAGTCTTTTTTTCCCATATCCCATGCAGTGGGATGACAGACAACTTTCCTGCCATCGTTAGGTTCTACAAGCATAGAATTTTCCCAGAAGCCCTCTGTCATGTTGTAGAGGCCAACTGAGACAAAAAACTGTTCGGCAGCTTTAAATATAGCTGTTACATTCCAGTTCTGCAAAAGACAGTTTTTCCATATTAATTAGTCATGTTCTTATTAGATCTTCAAAACTCTGGGCGTTTTCGCACTGACCTTACTCCGGAGTGATGTCCCTCTTCACTGCGCAGCGTCTGCGCGGATTTCGCACCAATTGCTCCGCAGAACCCGGAAGAGCCGCAAAGTCCCATGGCTTTTGCGTTGCAAATGTAAACCGCCAAAAACCAGTTTACATTTGCGACGCAAAAGCCGTGGGACTTTGCGGCTCTTCCGGGTTCTGTGGAGCAATTGGTGAGAAATCTGCGCAGACGCTGCGCGGTGAAGAGGAACGTCGCTCCGGAGTAAGGTCAGTGCGAAAACACCCTCTGTCATGAGTATTGAGCTTCCTGTACTTCTTTTGTTAGTTTAGTTTTAACTCCACTTCAAAAGTCCAATTGGGTTCAGTCAACCTACTCTCTAATGTCATTTCTCTTTCTGAGATAATCTTTTGAGTTAAAGTGCATTATAAGTTGGAATGAGTTGTATTTTGCCCAGATCTTTGCTTGAAAATCAAAAAGTCAGAATTGGGGGGTAAGATTCTAAACAAAACAGAAATCATGACATGATTAGTTACAAAAAGTAGAAATATGATCAGATGGTATTTTCTATATGTAATTGGCTTAGCTATTATATTTTAGATGAAATATTAACTATTGTGCACAGCCCTAAAGGCAACCTATCAGAGGACTATTAGAGTTAAGAAATTATAAGACATACAGTAACTACAGAAAAAATATTTATTCTGTTGACACTTCGTACCCATGTTAATGACTTACCTTATCAACCATTTCCGAAGACACATCAATATTTGGTTTATTTGGATAGGGAATCATCAAGGGATACAAATTTGTCCAAAATCTACCCCACATGTCACCTTCAAAAGCAAAAAGGTAGAAATACAGGCACAAAATGAATAATATTGGCTATTTTATGTGCTGCCTAAAATGCTGGCAGTTCTATGAACAGTGGTCCCAGTAGTTTTATTTTTTTCTCTAAAAATCAGGCTTCCAGGGGCCCAGATTCAGTTGGAACCATGATGTGCCGAGAAGGAGCTTCCCCTGCCAAATATCTGCCCCAGTGGAGCAAACATACAGGGACTGAAACAAGTGCTTGTCGTTTTGCCCCAACAAGGCAAATCACAGATCCCTAGAGCCATTTCAGGGAAAATAATGCAGGATGGAAGGAAAGCCTAAACCTTCTTCTCCACAGTCAGCAGTGGGTACTAGTGTTTCTGCTTTTTAGAGAAAAGTATTGCTGGGAACTCTATTCAGAGAACTTCCAATAAGCTGTTTGTTTTTTTCTGCAAAAGTCTATTTTCACGTTGGAGCAGTTCCAGATTCCTTTTTCCTGTAGATATAGTTCCTTGTAGGATCTGCTGTCTCTATGTGTTTCATATTACTTTTGCAAAGTCTCTAATTATTTCCAGTTTTAAATTGATATATGTAGCAGGCACTAATTTGCTCTGCATAAGAAAGTAGAAAGGGCTTTGCTGGATCAGGTCAATAGTCTACCGAGTCTACTATGTTATCTCCAGCAGTGGCTAACTGATGTCTATGAAGGCCTGAAAGGAGGGCCACAAAGAACAAAGCCTCCTCTGCTTTTGCCCACCTGCTCTCAGTATTCAGAGGGTATACACATTCTGAACACAAAGGTTCCATTTTAATTTTATTCAACATTACTTATAAGCTGACCTTTTCACTGAGACTCAAGGTGGATTTTACAATGTAAGTCAATGCAGCCAATAGGATGATATAACTAATAGACAATGCGATACACAACTAGGACTGCAGAAATTTGAAACAAAGCTGTCATCTGAACAAAGCATAAGTATTGAACATGACATATTGATGCAGAACATTATATTACATAAGTAGAAACAGTGCATTTTTCTGGAGCAACCTGTAATAATGTAGCCTTACTTATTTCCTTTATAAAAATGCCTTCTTGTACAGTTCTGTTTTACATAGTTTGCAAAATGTCAGGAATATGAGAGCCTCCTTACCGCCTCTGTCAGGCCACTCCATAAGATGGGGGCCATTGCAGAGAAGACATTTGTGGGCAGTAATTGATCTTCCCCATCCATTTGTAGTATGGGACCTGCAGAAGGCTCTGTTCAGATAGTGAAGTCATGACAGAACATAGATGGAGAAATGGTTTTGCAGATAAGAGGATCCAAGGTCACAAAGGGCTTTGCATGTGATAGCCAATACCTTGAATTGAATTCAGTAACTGATAGGCAGCCTAGTGGAGTAACTGCAGTGTAATATTTATACTCTGGAGTAATATGTATATTCTGCCCAGCTCCTGATAGCAATTGAGCTGCAGCATTCTGCACCAACTGGAGTCTCCAAGTTGATTTTAAGGGGAGAGGTATGTAGAGTGCTTTACAGTAGTCTAGTCTTGATATTACCATGGCATAGATCCTTGTGGTTAGACAGAATGAGTCTAGGTAGGGTGCTATCTTCTGGGCTAAGCTAAATTGGTAAAAAGGTATTTTTTGCACCTGCATTAATTTGCTTCTTCAGCATGCTAGGACCAGTATAACTGCTAGACTTTTAACTGAGTTGGCAAGGGTCAGCTGAAAATCAAGTGATAAGCACAATATCATTCAGTGCCTCAGGCTTCCCAATTAACATTACCTCTGTCTTGTCAATGTAGGTATCATGGCTGATAGCTATTGATGGCTTCTACCATTCATAAATATTCCCATACGAGCTCCTTCTTTGGGTGCCCCTGCCATCTGAGGCTAGGTTTAATGGCAACCGGAGAAAGAGCCTTCTCAGTCATGGTGATGAAACTTTGAAAATCCCTCCGCAGGAATTTCTGTCTCCTTCTGTCGTTGTCTTCCACCAGCAGGTGACAACTTTTTTTGTGATATTTAGCATTCCCTCATAAACTCTCATTAGCCCTCCTTTCTGTTTGTGTATTTATGTGTTTTATTTAGCTGTTTTAAATATATTTATATATACCTATATATCATCTATTAATGGTCTAGCTATCTATTTGTATTTACCAAAAATGCATGAAATGTATTGCCACCTTGATATTCACCTTGGAGACCCTCTACTGGGGTAGAAAGATGGCGTAGAAATGTTTTAAATAAATACATGACTAAAAATAAATGAATATGTCTAATCCACTAGTGTACCCACCTGTGTCAGTTCCACAAATTGTTATGTGAAAAGCACTTCCTTTTGTTTGCCCTGATACTCCTCGTCAACTTCCTCCTTATCAGCTTCCACAACAAGCTGCAAACCCTAGCATTATGGGACAGCGGGAAATTTCCTCCTAAACATAATTTTGTAAACCTCTATCACCTGTTGTCCTTTTGTCTGTATCTTGAAAATGCCAGAAGCTTCCCTATGGATAGGTGTTCATTTTGGTTGAACTTTTATCTATCTTTTACAGGTCTAAGATATCCTATTTGAGATGGGGGGGGGGAGGCATTATTTTCCTGATCAAATTCAGCAGAAAGAGCAAGTGAGATCAGACAGTAATGCCAACAAAAAACAGCAATAATCTTATTATATATAAACATTCTGTTTATTCACTTGTTTCAGGGTGGCACTTAACAAGTATGTATGACACTTGCATTTTCATACCAAGTAAATGAGCAGGAAGGCATCCATTTGAGTCAATGCGGTGTGAGCCATATATTTTCTGTAGATTACTCCTCACATAAGCATGCAGCTGGTCATACAAAGGTTTTATCTGGAGGAGATTAGAAATGAGAAATCAATTTCATTTCAATCTATTTTGCTCTTTACCTGGCTTTAATAACAAGCAAAGTTAAAATTTTATTTTCAGGAAACTGATGTGTGTTTATGGTCAATCAATTATCAGCCTAACTTGGTCCAAGATGCCCTAGAAATGAGGAAGGTGCCCAGGAAAAGTTTGGAGGTCTTAATTGAAGAGGAGACTTTAAAGAGATGTTTTTGATCCCAGAGGGTCTTTGGTGGTGGCAAGTAGTAAAAGTCTTTGGTGGTGGCAAGTGGTAAAAAGTTTTGACTTTCTGTTGGACATGACAGAACAAGGTTGGAGTGGTGGTTTAGTAACTTGGGATCTGAGGTAAGACTTGGGGGTGTCTCAATTCAAAGGGCAGCTTTGTATTCATCTAATTCCTCTGGCTCTTGATCTCAGAAGGTTGCAGTTTTGTAAGCATGCTAACTATAAGCCCCATCAGACTCGACACAACAGGATTTACCTGCATTAGATAGTCATAGGATCAAATTCCTCATTACTCTGGATTGCAACAGTCTAATTAAGTTGGTAATTTATTGCAATGAGCAGGTCTTTCTTATGTCAGATAACGTTTTTAATGAAGCAATAATATGGGCCCAACTCCAACACGCTTATGAAATCCCATACTCTAAAGGATATTTGGAATTCTATAGTTCTGTCAAGAATCAGAACGTTGAGTTGTATCAACAGTTCTATCAAGAATCCAAAGTCTTTAATTTTCACTTGTGTTCTGATATTAGAATTTAAAAAGGCATTCATGACACTAAAGCTATGGATCTGGTTGCCCTGGTCCCTTTCTCCTGTACAAATGAGCCGCCAAACAAGATTGGCAGGGCCCTTCCCATGCAGGCATTTGCCCATGCTGCCAAAACTGTAGTCACTTACAGCACATTAGAGGAGAAAAACATCCTTTGGCATGTTGCACATGCAAGCAAGGATAAGCAAGGCTAGCATCATCACTGGCCAGGTCTGAAGCCTGGGAGGATTTCCCTGAATAATGGCAGCTGTGGTAAGGCTGCCTAGTGCAGCTCACCCCTTAAAATATGTTAGCATATCTTACTATACTGTGATGTAGATCAGCCATATCAACAAACTAATTAAACCTATACTTATGTGCAGGGGTGGAATTCTAGCAGGAGCTCCTTTGAACATTAGGCCACACTTCCTTCATGTAGCCAATCCTCCAAGACCTTACAAGGCTCTTTTTTGTAAGCTCTTGGAGGATTAGCTACATTGGGGTGTGTGGCCTAATATGCAAAGGCGCTCCTGCTAGCCCACTCCTGCTTATGTGTCTTGTGTCCTTATTTGGAAGAAAGCGCCTAGAGCAACTAATATTCTGAATCAAGCTTCAGTATAGCAACTGACAGTGCCATTCTAAGCAGAGTTCCACCTTCTAAGGCATTTGAAATCAGTGGGCTTGAAAGAGTGCAACTTTAGGGTTACCAGGTCCCCCTTGGTTGCCGGCAAAGGGTTGCCAGATCTGGACTGGAAAACTGCTGGAGATATGGGGATGCAGCCTGGGGAAGGCAGAGACCTCAGTGGGGTACAATACCACAGAGTCCACCCTCCAAAGCATCCATTTTCTCCAGGCGGAATAATTTCTGTTGTCTGGAGATGAGCTGTAGTTCTGCGGGATCCCCGGGTCCCATCTGGAGGCTGGCATCCCTAGTTTGGGATCGTACTGTGAATCTTACTTGTTCAAATGTTTTTTCCACATCGATGATCAGCTGCTCACGACTATATCGATATTCCTCTGGATAATCTGTTTCATAATTTCCTCTCCAGTAATCTCCATAGTCAAAGTAACCTGAAAAGCAAATCTATGCAGTTATTTTTATTACAGAGTACAGTAAATCACATGCTACAGGCTCTGAGCAGATCAACTCCAAATTAATTCAATTAATTCAAACAATAAGTTATCAAATGCCACAGCGGCTAAATGAAATTTTGGTGCTCAAAGGCTGTGCAATCCTGAGCACCAGCTGGCAGCTGCTGAGGACTAACACAGGAGTAAGGTTGTTGCTTGTGGCCTTCTGTGAGGAATGTGATCAACTGCTGTAGGAAACAGCAGAAATAAATAGGAGTTCAGTGGCACCTTTAAAAGCAATCAAATTCTATTTTAGCATAAACATTCATGAACTAGAGCCCATTTCATGAGATGCTATGTTGTATATAAAAATTCTATATGACTTTCAGGAAGCACAAGAAACATGGCCCTCAGCCTCAGGCACTACAATTTATGTTTTCTCCATAATTTCTTATAAATTTCTGCCAATTGTGGCATCTGATAAAGTCACCTCTAGTTAGGATTGCCAAGTCCAATTCAAGAAATATCTGAGGACTTTAGGGGTGGAGCCAGGAGACATTGGGGGTGGAGCCAGAAGCAAGGTTGTGGCAAGCATAATTGAACTTCAAAGGGAGTTCTGGCCATCACATGTATAGGGTCTGCACACTTTTTAAATGCCTTCCCTCCATTAGAAATAATGAAAGATAGGGGCACCTTCTTTTGGGGCTCATAGAATTGGACTTCCTGGTCCAATCTTCTTGAAACTTGGAGGATATTTTGGGAAGAGGTACTGGATGCTATGCTGAAAATTAAATGTGGTGCCTCTACCTCAAAAAACAGCCTCCCCAAAGGCCCAGATACCCACAGTTCAATTCTCCATTATACCCTATGGGAATCGGTCTCCATAGCGAATCATGGAGAGCCCAGCAGATATTTCCCTCCCCCCCCCCCCGCAAGTGGTGGGAAGGCCTCCTAACTCAGGGATCCCCTGCTCCCACATGGGGATTTAGCAACCAAACAGAGTAATGTGAAAAGGTAGAACAGGAAGGGAAAGCCACACAGGCATTCACGTTAAATCAACCTCAAATACTTAGAAATTCAATTATTTATAGAGCAAATTATTCATAGAAAATACAGTGTATCACAAAGTGCAAAGGAAAACTACTCCCAAAACAACCATTCCTATATTGATATCCGACAGTCTGTTCCTTGAAATTGGAGTCAAGAAGTAGTGTGCAATGCCGTGAAAACAGAGTCCAATGCTCCAAATCTCTTTTAGACAGTATCTGAATGAATAATCCCATATCACAAGCCTGGTTGCAAAATACCTTTTGGCTGCCATAACAATCAGGGAGCAAAAGACTAGCTCCCCTTCTGGATGTTTGACTGGTTTTTATAGCTGAAACTCCATGTAAATTTGCTGTGCTGTACTTTTTATTTCTATGCCAATAAAGGTATTTGGATTGGATAGGATGGAATGCAGCAAGGCAATAAGACGCAACAGGGATGCTCTAAATGCCCTGTTTCAACGAGCTGCATAGATAAAAGTTAAAAATCACTAATACATAAACACTACAAAACGGAACTCTTGATTCTGGAAGACTATGAAACAGAAAAAAATAGAATCTGTAGGCAGTTTAAATCACAGGAATATTCTGATTATACCTTGAATATAGCCTGTAAGCAGGTTCATAATATGTCCCATGACTCCATGTAACTAGAAGTAATCAGAGTAAATATGAGGGGGAGTCTGTTAATTCAAGACTAACTTATGCCTTCCAATTTTCCCCATTAGCTTATCCTATTCAAAATATTCTATCCAAAAAATTTGGTTCTTGGTTAAAGACCTGCCTGGTTGCAGTACCTTTCCAAATACAGGATATCATAGAACCAGCAATTTATCGGATTGTCTAGTGAAGTCTGACTTTAACAAAATTGCACCTCCAATGCATGTGGGGAGGGCACCATAAATGCAGGACTTGCTCCGCTTGCCCATTATCCTTAGAATTAAAGGAATTTCAACACCCTATAACAGGCTTTAAAATAAAATTGAAAGACACTACAACCTGTCCCACCAAAAGTTGTGTGTATATTATTTTATGTCCTTGTTTAAAAATGTATTGCAGCAGCACGAGACGTACAGTCCGCACTAGAATTTTGGAACATAAATCTCGCGTAAAAAAATTGTTTCTGAAACCCCTCTTGTTGAACATTTCCGCTTATTAAAACATGATCCCAATGTTTTAAAATTCCTTGTCCTGGAAAAGTTTCCTGTTTGGCTTCAGGGAAAAGTTGACATGAATCAGTGGTTGCTTAAGCAGGAAATGCGGTGGATTTTTAAACTGGATTCTTTGATGCCTAATGGTCTTAGCAGTGACTGGGACTTGTCATGTTTTTTTTGTAATTAAATTGTAGTTCACTATGTTTTTTGTAAAAGAATTGTAGTTTACTATGTATTAAGCATGCCACTGTAAACTCTTTGTCTGTGACCTTAAGAAATTTTGAACACCTGTTGTTTATAAGCGCATTATGGTCAATTTCTTATTGCCGTCATTTGTCGAATGTAGGAGCGTTGGTCTCCAATATGAATTGTTTTAGTCATTTTCGACGGTATTTACAAGTATTATGTATTGTATTTTCAGAAATTGTAGTGTTTATGTATTAGTGACTTTTAAGTTTTATCTATGCAGCTCATTGAAGCCTCGCATGAAACAGGACATTTAGTGCATCCCTGATGCGTCTTATTGCCTTGCTGTATTCCATCCAGATATTGACTAACAGAGAAGATTTGGAGCATTGGACTCTGTTTTCATGGCATTGCACACTACTTCCCGACTCCAATTTCAAGGAACAGACTGTCAGATATCAATATAGGAATGGTTGTTTTGGGAGTAGTTTTCATTTGCACTTGACTCCTGATACACTGTATTTTCTATGATACACTGTATTTTCTATGAATAATTTGCTATATAAATAATTGAATTTCTAAGTATTTGAGATTGATTTAACGTGAATGCCTGTGTGGCTTTCCCTTCCTGTCCCACCTGGGGATTGGCAACCTTACCTCTAGTCTACAAAAACGTATGCTAATATAAAATCTTTTTAGACATTAACACTGCCTAGGATTGCACTGTAAATGACCAAGTTTCAGAGAACAATTTAGAAAACATTGCCATGAGTTAAATAAGTTTAGGAATATATGAAAATCAAAATAAAGGAGATTTTGAAAGATCTTAAAATCTTAAAGATGTAGCGCCCATTACCTCTCATATTACATGATATTTTCTTTCTGTATAGCCATTAGCTCAGCAATGGATCTATTTTCCAGTGGGATAGCCATGCTCATTGCGGTAAAAACTACTGATAACTAGTGTTCCCTCTAAGCTTAGTTAGCATGAGCTAGCTCACAGATTTTTAGCCTCCAGCTCACACATTTTTTTCCTAGCTCAGGAAGGATGACCCCAGAGCACAATAATTTATGCAGTAGCTCACAACTTTAATACCAGTAGCTCACAAAGTAGAATTTTTGCTCACAAGACTCTGCAGCTTAGAGGGAACATTGCTGATAACTCTTAAAAACTAATATTGCAGCCTTAATTTTTATGCCTCAGAGCCCACTTCATCATGGGAATGAGAGGGACTTCATACACACCACTGTGTCCTGGTGCCCAATCAATCAATCATGCATTAATTTGACATTTTCCTATGGGATTTGGATACACTTACATAAAATTAGTGCAAAGTAGATATTACTTAAACTAATACATCAATGAAATATTCTCATTAGCAGTAATTTATATTTTCAGTCATCCACAAAAGGTACTGCACATGAACAGAAAACTTGGGAAGGGTTAAATTTAGCAAAAAGAAAATGACTGTAACTTACTATTCCCTCTTGCAACTTCATTCTTCAGTTCAACATAGCCTTCATATAAAGGCCTCATTTTCTTACCAATGACAGATCTCCAGCCTTGCCAAGCCCACAGTCTCTCTGAATAATCTGTACTGTTGGCCATTATATCATCCAGACCTATCATCACAAGCAAAGAATCATGGTGACTTAAAGTCTTGATTTGTTGATAGTGTGCATATACATATTTCAGGGGAGGCCAACGGTAGCTCTCCAGATGTTTTTTGCCTACAACTCCCATCAGCCCCAGCCATTGGCCATGGTGGCTGCGGCTGATGGGAGTTGTAGGCAAAAAACATCTGGAGAGCTACCATTGGCCACCCCTGACATATTTGATATAGGGGGCCATCTCAAATAATTTTAAATATGTGCAGAGATAAGTTGAGTGGATCCAGTGATAGAGTGGTCAGATCATATTTATTGTCTCCATGCGTACAAAAAAAAAGTCGAGTTAATTGTCCTTCCTTCAGATGAAATAAATAAAATGTAAAGACCTATTTTATTTTATTCATTAATTATGCCACAAAAAGTGCCTGTAATATTGCAGTGTAATAAAATAACACAAATATTACAAATACAAAGACAGTAAATGGCCACCGAAAGATTATATTCAGCCATACAGTTATTGCCATTGTTGTAGACTTTCTATTAAGGCTGCAGTAGATGCTAATTGTTTATACTCTACCTGGTTCCAGGGGCAAACATGTAGAGGTATCTGCCAGCTTGCACACAATCCCAGTGCTGTAAAGGGTACTCATCGTATTTAAAATTCTGTTTAGCTGCAATTTAAATTGGAGGAATATAATTGAAAATGAAAATGTAGCACTTCCTTATTTATCCAAAAGGCAGATGGAAAAATCATAAATGGGATGCTGAAATATCAGCCTTGTAAACTGTAGAGAAGAAGCCTGCATGGAAAGTAATTGAACACACTGAGAAATTGAAAAGTTATAAAATAAATGTGACATAATTTTGCTTCTTAGGGGGATCAAAAACTGCAGATTTTGTAGGCCTTTATACTATGATTGCCAGGTCCCCCCTGGCCACCAGTGGGGGATGGGGGGTAGGGTTGCCAGATCCAGGTTGGGAAACTCCAGGAGATTTGGGGATGCAGCCTGAGGAGGACAGGACCTCACTGGGGACTATGCTATAGAGTCCACCTTCCAAAGCACCTCTGTAGTCTGGAGATAAGCTATAATTCCTGGGGACCCACAGATCACACCTGAAGACTGGCATCCCTACTTTAGATAACCTGACAAGTTGTGGGCCTGAGACCTAATTAATTGCATCAAGGATTGGTTTTCCCTCTGAGGTTACCCCTCATTCCCTGCCAGTGGCCACGGGGAGCCTAAGGGGAGTTGACAGGGAAAAGAAAGCTGGAATAATAGGACCCTGAGAAGGTATGCTGAGGAAGAGGTGGAATCTTCCAGGTGAAGCACCTTGGTGTCTTTATTCCGTTATCTTCCATGAAGAGAAATTACTAGTTTCATGCATGTAACGTCTTCCTTGGCTTGTTCTGTATCTTGTATTCAAGTTATTGAACAAGCCAAGGAAGAGCTGACACAAAGAAAGGCTTCAGAGCAGGACAACAGCTCTGTGAGTGCTGACTTGTGGTGAAAGATAAAGACAAAGAAAAACTGGATATTTGAATTTATTAGGGAAGAGAACAAGCGTAGGTATTGCCACCTCCCTTGGTTACAGTAATATTGAAAGGAACATCAGGCATGTCTGCAAACAGTTAAATATTCAAATTATCATTTAAAACATTTAGTTATTTAACAAACATTTTACTCTTTTGTTCTGACTCTACTCTGGTCTCAGTGTCCGACTATCCTGTGCTTATTAGCAGTATGTATGCGTGTCTATCTATGTGCATGTATGTGTGTGTGTGTGTAAAACAGGGAATTTCACTTTTAAGCTAAATTGTGGTAGCAAAAAATAAGATAAGAATCTATAAGAACCCAGTCTGTCTTTAGTGGCAATGTGGTCAAGAGGGATTGGATAAGCAAAGATAGAAACAACCATGTTTCTCCTACCCACCAACTGTCCCATTAATAAACATATCAAATTTACTAATCCACACAAAAATTGCTAAGCTGCCTCTTGTCATGTCCATCTGAGGTGCTCTGCAGTCTCAGGCAAAACAACTAACTTCACAATTTGTAAAACCTTTCCTACCTGGTTGCCTGGAGTTGCCCTTGCTTGCCATAGGTCACCAGACAAGTGGCAATTTGCAAGCTTAATTTTCATAGGATCATATTGGATTCAACCAGCTTCTCCAGGAGGGATTTTTTTTTGACCACCCAAAAGGCAATGCTGAAAATTATAGGATATGCATGGGCAAAGCTATGTAGGGTTGTCAGCCTCCATTTAGCACCTGGAGATCTCCCACTATTACAATTGATCTCCAAGTGACCAAGATCAAGAAAATGGCTGCTTTGGAGGATGGATTTTATGGCATTATATCCCAATGAGATCCATCCCCAAACTCCACCCTCCAAAGGCATCCTCCATCCCCAAATCTCCAGGTATTTTCCAAACTCAGAGCTGGCAGCCTTAAGGCTGTAATAAGGAAGAGGATTGAGTGAGACTGAGTCAAGAAGCTGGGTGGATTTAGCCCACTAACAGGAACATAATATGAAGAATAGGAAAGACTGGATTGAAAGATGCACATGCAAAAAATTCCTTCCATTCATAGAAGAAATTGGCACTAAAGAGTAGCATAAGGAAAGCAAAACTAAATCCAAAAATGTTCTGCTTGTGCACAGACATGACTTGCCATTAAACTCAACACAGCAATGCACCAACTCATGTACAAGTTCTTGCGTTGCAGAACACCACTAGCAGCAATTTCCCTTTTGTTCTACACTTACATCTGAGCCATTTTAATGTCATATGACATGCTTTAACATGCCTAAACAGATATTGCACATTTAGTGACTGCACATCTATGTATCATAGCTGCTTTTCAGAAGCTATGGAGAAAGAGATATACAGAGTTGTCTCCACTAGGGCTGCTCTAGAGCAATCCTAAACAGACTCACGCTATTGACAGCAATGAATTTAGAACTGGTATATAACTCTACTTTAGGACCATGCAGTTGCCCAAATTACTGGGGGAGGCCTGTGTGTCCTTTGTGCATCCATAATAATGAAAAAGAGAATAGCACAACAACTCCTGACAGTATGAACAGTGGTTCAGAAGGTCTTTCTGCTACTCGTGCCTGCTTGTGCAGTATTTTAGCGCTATGAGACTAAGAAAGTTCCATTATGAAAACCAAGTCATGAAACCACTATAGGGCCACAGTTCATCCTAACTGAGAGATGTTAAGCAGAGAACTATTCCGTTTTCAAGCCTCCTATATACTGATATACCCTAGTAGCCAAATCCTTTGGATGTTTAGTCATAGGAATTCTCTCTTAAGTAGGACTAAAGCCTTAGAGATTTGTTCTTAAATAATGTGGTCTCAACTCTTTAAGTACTCCACATTTTATATTTCCTTGCAGAGGAATATTTATATGTCTTTAATGGCCTTTCATCATTTAAACATATGGGCACAGGATATGAACTTTGACTTTGTTGCTGTTTCTTTTTTATTTAGAAAAGATGTTTTAAATTAAAGGCTATTTTGGAGCCAATTTATGAAGCACAATGGATATCTGCATTAACTCTTTGAGCACAACAAATCTATTTTGATGCCTTCTATATGAAAGTGGCAGAAGAAATTGTTATCATATTACATAAATGGTTCCTGTGAAGCAATAATCACCACAAATAACTTCAGTTTCCATGCCTAATTTTCCTGCAGTGGCATAAGCCTTAATGCAGAGGTCTGAAAAACCAGTTGTGTAACAATGGAGACCAGGACCTGTGGGTATGCACATTCAATGTAACATCAGCTCAGATTATACCTGCATACAAACTTGATGCACAGAGGTTCTATTCCAAACGTCTGGGACATTGTTTTCCTAGGATTTATGACTGCAGAGTCTGTATTATGATTGCCATTCTCTAGAAGAGGCCAGGAGTTCTCCTAGGTAGCAGATCTCCACACTACAAAGATCCTTTCCCCTGGAGAGGGCAGGCACTCTGCCTGGAATCACATTCCTGCTGAGCTGTCTTTCATTCCCTGATTCCCCAGGTTCTGCCCCAAATGTCCAGGAATTTCCCAAGCTGGAGTTGGCAACCTTTGTATAGACACATCCAGTTTGTACACATTTGTGCTCTGTGACTTTATGATAAATGTGCATAGGCAATAGGCAGGGGCCGGGCAGTTGATATGATTCCCCATCCTTTTTTTTTTTAACATGCCTGTACATGCTAATGTTCTGTTTACAAGGCCCTTTCTCAAATGGAAACTGTCCAATGCAGTATTTTTGAAGCAGAACTCTGGCACAAATTTCAGTAATTGGTACCAATAAGTTTTTCCCAGAGATCTGGTAAATATGAGTTCTGCTAGGAAAATGCTCCAAGAGAAAGGCCCAGTCTAGAGTTGCCAACTCTGGTTTGGGAAATTTGGGGGTGGAGCTTGTGTAGGGTGGAGTTTGGGGATGGGATGGGATGGAGCTCAATAGAGATGTGATTCCATAGAGTCCACCCTCCTGAGCTCCCATTTCTTCCAGGGAAATGTCTGGAAATCAGTTATCATTCCAGGAGCTCTCCAGGGCCTTACTCCTGTCCCTTATGCTGCTTTTCCTTTAAATCACAGCTGAAGAGACTGCACTGTATAAAAATAAAAACTATCTTCAAAACAACTCATAGAACTCATGCCATGTGTAGCTATGCAAAGAAATGTACAACTGGCAGGCATACTTTTGAAAATAACGTGAAATTTAACAGTAGGTGTCACAGTTAATTTCAGCTGAGTCACAAAGAGAACAAGGTTTATATCTGTGCAAAATATGGCCCCAAACCCTTTAAAATGGATTTTAGTACAAGATGCACCCCAAGGGTGTTTTCACTCTCCAACTCAAACTAGAAACAGCTGAGTTGTTTTTTTAATGGTACCCCAGATGTGGAAATAACTACTTTTCATGGGTATTCCCAAGAAGCTGAGATAATGTTTATACAACTGAGGGCAGGGGGCAGGGGGAACAGCCTGCATCTTTCCTATAGAACTGAAATCTCCTGGAGAGGATGCCAGTTCCACAGTCCAGATCTGTAGGATTAGATTAGATTCCAGCAATCTGGCTGGATTATTTAAGTATTATTGTTTAAGTATTAGCAGGGATAATTTTGTAGAAAAATAGGTGGTGGAGCTCATTAGCATAATTTATTAGCATATGCTGCCCCCCCCGCCAGCCAAAAGCAACCCAATGCAAGAAACAAGAGAGCTCCAGCCAGCCCAAGCAGGCCTCATTCACCTTGGCCGCCCCCCCCCCCCAGTCAAAAGGCCAGCAAGCCACCCACTCCCCAAAATCACATAAGAAGTGGAGAAAGGGTGGCACGGGTTAATGAGGACTGCTGGGAGTGTGGCAAAGCTACTGGTGGCTGGCTGGCTGCCCACTCTCCTAATCTAGGAATTGTTATGCAGCTAGGTGCATAACAGGTAGGTGGGGAGGAGGGGGAGGCTGTCAGAAAGGTTCAGGAACTGCGCTCCCATGAGCTCCTGCTGAATTCAAGGCCTGAGTATATTATTCAAGTATCAGTCCAAAAGTGCACGAACAGACTTATGAACAAGAGACTGCCACACAGAGTTCCTTAAAGGCCTCCTGATTAGCTTGAACAGATAGGCTTTGAGGTCTTGAGTGACCTGATTACATAGAAGATTTTTTTAAAATTGTGATCTGCTTTAACAAAGGTGGTAAACAACTGTATTAGTTTCCCCTGCTTATTTCAAATGTTTAGGTTATTTAGAGAAAAGAACAGCTAAGATAATACTATTGATACCATTGCCTTAGCACTAGCTTCTGTAGGTTGGTTCTTTTGGAGGTAGGTTAGATAGGTAAACCCTCACTTTTAGTCTGGCTGGAAAACTGCTTCCATAGGGATACTGTAGGAATTTCCGCATGTCTCAATGGTCTTTACCATAGAAATTGGGAGAAATTCCTAGAGCGTTGCCTGGAAGTGACATCACATCCACCTCAAACTCCAGCCTCCCCAGGCAGCATCTTCCAAATGCTGCTTGCAGGGGAGAGCACTGGGAGGTTATTATGTCTTGTAATATGTGCTTTATTTACAGATAGACAGATAGAGCTCAGGTGGAAACACAGAAACACTTCTACAGGGCAAAAGACCCACTGTTCCCTATTTGCAGGACTTTTTTTGAGCAGGAACGCACAGGAATGCAGTTCCAGCTGGCTTGGTGTCAGGGGGTGTAACCTAATATGCAAATGAGCTCCTGCTGGGCCTTTTCTACAACAAAGCCCTTGATCGTCACACAAAGAGAGAGAGATTTCATAATGACAAGTATTATTTTCCTTCCAGTTTATTAAAACAAACATCCCATAGTAAATTTGGATACTGTGGTGTCTTTTAGATGGTGAAGATTCTCCAAGGTCACTGCAGCTACCAACTAAACACAAGGGCATCAGGGCTTCAAAATGGGGTACTTCCTTGTACTTGCCCTGCCCTGCCCCTCATGACTGCCTCCCCCCTCCCCTCTTGTGCCATTAGAAAGGAAATGGTGCTGCTATGGGCGGGATTGAGAAAGATCTGCACTTTCCTGTCCGCACAACATCTACCCCCCCCTCACAATCTTTCCCAAAGCAGTATAGTAAAGCATATTTAAGAAAGATCACAATAAACCCAGTAAAAGCTGTAAGGTGCATTAATGCATCACAGTGCTGTGTGGAATTGGGGAGAACTCCCACACTGGACCAAAGCACCATTGCAGAAGCAACCTGTGTTTGCATGTGCTTTTAACCTAAAAAAGGAATTCACTGCACATCCTCAATTCCTTTAAGGACTATGAGGAATATTGAACATCTTCAGGTTCTCTAAAAGGGGTTTCTGTATTTCAATGTTGCAACAGTGGAGAAAAACTCATCTTTGCTTTGCTTTAGATCTCTTCAAGGAGACCTATTTTTAATGGCATATATAGTCATCATAGCCTACTGAGGATCTGGTCCCATGTATAGGTCCTACTTCCAAGCAAGCCTGATTAGGCAGGAAGTTCTTGCAGAAAGAAAAAAAGTAGGGGAAACTTACTCAGAAAGTCTTGTTGCAAACGGCCTGAAATACTGGGAAACCACAAATAACCATTACAGAAATCAGGCAGCTTATATAATGGCTACTTCACATTCACCCATCTCAAAATGCCCAACAGCCAATGCATGTTCACTTGAACATAAGAACATAAGAGAAGCCATGTTAGATCAGGCCAATGACCCATCCAGTCCAACATTCTGTGTCACACAGCGGCCAAATATATATATATATATATATATATATATATACACACACACACATACACACTGTGGCTAATAGCCACTGATGGACCTCTGCTCCATATTTTTATCTAACCCCCTCTTGAAGGTGGCCATGCTTGTGGCCGCCACCACCTCCTGTGGCAGTGAATTCCACATGTTAATCACCCTTTGGGTGAAGAAGTACTTCCTTTTATCCGTTTTAACCTGTCTCCTCAGCAATTTCATCGAATGCCCACGAGTTCTCGTATTGTGAGAAAGGGAGAAAAGTACTTCTTTCTCTACTTTCTCCATCCCATGCATTATCTTGTAAACCTCTATCATGTCACCCCTCAGTCGACGTTTCTCCAAGCTAAAGAGCCCTAAGCGTTTCAACCTTTCTTCATAGGGAAGGTGTTCCAGCCCTTTAATCATTCTAGTTGCCCTTTTCTGAACTTTCTCCAATGCTATAATATCCTTTTTGAGGTGCGGCGACCAGAACTGCACACAGTACTCCAAATGAGACCGCACCATCGATTTATACAGGGGCATTATGATACTGGCTGATTTGTTTTCAATTCCCTTCCTAATAATTCCCAGCATGGCGTTGGCCTTTTTTATTGCAAACGCACACTGCCTTGACATTTTCAGTGAATTATCTACCACGACCCCAAGATCTCTCTCTTGGTCAGTCTCTGCCAGTTCACACCCCATCAACTTGTATTTGTAGCTGGGATTCTTGGCCCCAATGTGCATTACTTTGCACTTGGCCACATTGAACCGCATCTGCCACGTTGACGCCCACGTTGACGCCCACGTTGACTCACTTGGAGTGAGTATAACGGGTTTTGCTCTTGAGTACATACTCATAGAATCAGGCCCGGTGCTAGGAAAGCCTGCGTCCCTAGACCGAACCCCAATCCTACACCCCCCACTGATATTTCCAAGCACGTGCCCCAATGACGCCATAATGACGTCACTGCCAGACACCTTCCCCGAACTTTGCCAAGACCTCCCGAGCCTCGGTAGATTCCGGAAGGCAGCAGGCAAGCTGAGAGCCAGCTCTGAGCATGCTTTCTGCCATGTCCCCCACCTTGCAATGGTAGCAGATGCAGGGAGACGGACGGCAGTGGGCATAGGGAGATGGACGGCAGCGGGCACGGGGAAGTGGATGGCAGGGGGCGCAGGGAGATGGATGGCAGTGGGGCACAGGGAGGTGCATGGCAGTGGGCATGGGGAGATGGATGGCAGCAGCCATGGGGAGAGGGGGCGCCTCATGGTGCCCCTAGGCCAAGTGGCGCCCTAAGCAGCCACCTACTTGGCCTACTCCCACGCACTGGAATGGAGCAGAGTGGGGCTTTCTTCTTGTGTAAATGAACTGTATTTGGCTGTACATCCTTTAGTCTTTTTAGGAAATGATGGACTAAAATAGTAATTTTGCAAAATATCATCCTGTTAGAAAGACTGGTCTGTGAGTTCTCAGTATTACTTTATGTCATATATAGGAATGTTTATGAATTTCTATAATTTTTATTATTCATGTTTATATTGACAGAATAAAAGCTGAGAACAGGAATTATGACTACTCTCTATACTGGTTTAGAGTTACCAGTTTCAAGGTGAGCTGGAATACAACTGTCACCAGACTACAGAGATTAAAGATGGGTTTTATGGGATTTCATCTCCTCTGAGTTTCCTGCCTTCCCAAAAATCCTCTCCCCAGACATCAACCCAAATCTCTAGGAATTTCCCAGGCCAGAGCTGGCAACCGTCCACTAGGTGTATCAGCTACACAGACAGTTTCCTGGGATTAAGAAACGTACTTTGTTCCGTTCTTCTTCTGATAATACTGAGGATCCCTTGTACTGCAGAGACTGAATCTGGAGTTTGGTATCAGGATCAGAAATGCTATTCACATCAAAATCACTGGCATTTTGGGAGGCTCCTTCATAAAATGCTGACCATCTGGAGGCCGCTTCACCCTGAAAAACATTAATTTGAATTCTGAATTATTCATAAAGAAAATATAACAGCAAATGCTTGACTAGGTGGACATTTGACCTAATATAGTAGGTTTTTATGAAATTCACTATCACAATACATACTTTTGAGGTCAATTTAACCCATTCCTAGTAATTAAAAAAATGTATTCCAAGCTAGTTTGCCCATCCTGTACATTTAACCATAATGTGTGACAATCCACCAACAGATTTATTCTCAAGACTTAACTAAGAAATAAACCAAGCAAACAACATGGGTATATAGATTCATCTGTTGGATCATATTTTTCTGCTTGGTTGTTTGTTTTGCTTTGGTGGACATGTAGTTGTTTAATACAGGAAACTATCAATGTGATGGTTTCTGAATTAAATCTCTACCCATTATAACTTCTGGCGCATACTTGCATCACATAAAGTTGTGTATATTAGACAAAATACATTTGCCATTAAAGTCCTTAGACCCCATTTTGGGGGAAAGCAGGATAATGACATTTTAATAAAATGAAGACATGAGTTTATAATACTGGCAGTTGCACTAAACATTCCACCTGTTCTTGATAGAGATCATGGCAACCTGAATTGTGAAAGTTACATGCTTTCCAGCTATCAGGGTATTAGAATAATAAGATAATAATGATTATTCTAAAGTATCTGTGGGATGATGAGCATGTTAGATTTAGACATAACTTCAAAATACTTCAAAAATAGTGGATGTTACGCATATTGCAAGAAAAGTGAACTCATACCTAATTCTTGTTGAAAACAATGCAATGTAATCCCACACATCTACTTAGAATTAGGTTCCACTGTGTTCAGCTGGGCTTACTCCTGGGTAAAATGTGCATAGAGCTGCACCCTTAATGACTGATGACCAATAACTAATAAAAGCCTCATTTGTTCAATGGAGCTTGGTCACATTTGCTAGTTAGTTAACATCTGCTGAATTGTGTCTGCCATTGAAGATGGAGCATGAAGTTTGGCTGGGATGTTAGAAAGTGAGAAACAGGGAAGAGACCCCATGATGCAGCACGTTATAATAGCTGAGATCCTTCTAGCAGTTTGGGCAATAAATGCTTTGTCCTTCATTGGGAATCTTGAGATCATATCATTTTGGAAAATCTCTGACATATTCTATTAGGCCTATATATGTACTGTTCTTTGCTGAGACAATTCTTTGTGAATACTACTTTTTATTATCCATCTTGAATTGGATTTATCATCATGTTCCATATGAACCACATAGGCAGTATCATGCTGACAAACAACGGGCCAGTATATAATGTTCACATTTCCCCAAAGATGGTTTCATGCTTTATTTAATTAATTAAGCTAATATTTTATTATTTTTTTATTATTTTTATTATTATTTTTTATTTTCTAATTTGATAGCAAATACTTGTGAAAGGTACCCACCATCTTCCAGGCATTCTCTTCTGTGATGTTAGTATTGTAATCCCATGAAGCAAGTGAGTTTTCATAAGACAGATCTTCTGCGAGCACATTAAACTGTTCCAGAAATTCCTTGGCCTTTTGGGTCACATCCTGGGCTGCAGCCAGAAGAGCCAAATTCCAAAGAAGACAGAGATGCTTCTGCATAGCTCTTCCGGAAAGGAAACTTAATGAGGTCCCTTCAAGAAAACGTCCTTATAAGTGCTTGTCTCATCAGCCTACCCAGCCACAGCAGAGACAGAATCCAATTCATCAAGCATTTTATAGTTTCAATCTAGCAGAAGGACAAAACTAGAATAGTTTTTTTAAAAAAAATTCAAACAAGACAATGTGAATGATTAACTCTGGAGAAATGTAATTGCCAGTGATATTTTATGGCTTTCCTTTGAAAAGCTTTTACTTACAGTTAATATTTCCCCAGCACCCTGTCAATGATAGAACTAGTGATTATCTGTAGTGTCAGATTTTCTGAGATAAGAACTTGTGCATTATTCAAAGCAATAATGTAGGGATCCTAAAGGTCCATATCCTAAAATCTGATTGCTACTTCTGATCAGTAGTTGATATCTTTACCTTTGCACTTCTGTCTATGTGACCTCTTCTCTCTTCCACTTCTACTTTCAGACCCTGCCCTCTGGCTTTCTCTTCTTCTCTTTCCTTTAGACCAACCCTGCTTCATTATTCTGCTGCCTAGGACACTGCTTCCTCTACTCCTTTTGCCTTAGGACCATCCTGCTTGCTCTGAACCCCTACTAGAATCCGAGCAGATCAGCCAATGGAAGTCCATGAGGCTATCTTCCTCTAAGCAGCATTATGTCAGCTCAGATGATCACTTCAGGAGCTTCATCAATACCACAGTAAAACTCCTAAGTAATGGACATGCAGATTTCTTACACATGAGTTTGCCTGACTCAGTTTGGATGCTGTTAGGGTGCATTTGTGTATCTGCTGCATGTCCCCTGACTTTCCTGTGATCTTTTCCAAACCTGCTTTATGGTAATATTTTGAGAAAGATCACGACAAAGGTGTGGTGACTCCGGAAAGCCCAGAACTTTCTGGTTATGGTCGCATCTGTGTCACCAGTTCCCTGCATTGGCCACTTCCCCTGCACCCCTAGAGGGCTATTTGAGAAATCAGCAATGGAATAGGATCATAGCATTATAATATTACAATAATTTGTCTATCAGACTCTCTTAGTTCCCACTTTTCATTGAAAAAAGTAATCCCTCAGTCCCCTTCATTGTGAATATATGACCCGTCACCCTACACACACACACCCAGAAAAAAAGTCTTGAGGGATAGCTATTTGCCGGGGCCTGGGGAGCATGTAGAGAAATATGCAGTGTGGAAGCCCAGTCGTTGATGCACTCTATCTACAGCTATAGCAGCAATGGGGGAACAATACAAGATGATTCCAGAGTGGAAAAGAACTCTAGCTGCAATTCTTCCCCCTGAATGTTGATAGCTAATCTTCATTTGATGAGGGCAAACAGCAGGGCAGCCAGGAAAACACCATAAAAGACTGTTCTTCCTAGTTCTACTTAGTACAGGCATAAGGCATTTATTGCCTAGGTGTCTTTTACCATGAACTTCCTGATCGTGTACATCCTTTCAGTCAAACAGTCAATGTTTTCAAAATGATGCTAATAAAGTCCCATTTAGATTTCAGCATCCCACATGATCCAAAGGTAAACCAGAGTACCACTATCAAACTAGGGTTGCCAATCCCCAGGTGGGGGCAGGGGATCGCCCAGTTTGGAGGCCCTCCCCCCACTTCAGGGTCATCAGAAAGCGGGGGGAGGGGAGGGAAATGTCTGCTGGGAACTCTATTATTCCCTATGGAGATTTATTCCCATAGAAAATAATGGATAATTGATCCGCAGGTATCTGAGGCTCTGTGGGAGGGGCTGTTTTTTGAGGTAGATGTCCCCCATTTTCAGTATAGCATCTAGTGCCTCTCCCCAAAATACTCCCCAAGTTTCAAAAGGATTGGACCAGGGGGTCCAATTCTATGAGCCCCAAAAGAAGGTGCCCCTATCCTTCATTATTTCCTATGGAAGGAAGGCATTGAAAAGGTGTGCGGTCCCTTTAAATGTGATGGCCAGAACTCCCTTTGAAGTTCAATGATCACAGCCTTGATCTTGGCTCCACCCCTAATGTCTCCTGGCTCCACCCCCAAAGTCCCCAGATATTTCTTAAATTGGACTTGGCAACCCTATATCAAACTCGCCTTCCTCCAATATATAGAAATGTGTGTATGATTTGCATTGCAACATCTCCACAGATTCATTTCACCAGATGGAGTAGCAGGTATCTTCATAATTAGATATAGTCCTTAGTTGGTTTGCAGCCCCACATCTCATGATTTAGAGTACTCTACACATCCCACATTCCTGGAGCACGGACTCACTACTGTTATTTTGCCTTCATTAAAAACTGCCTAATCTTCTAACCTCTCAGCTCAACCAAGACACTTATTTGGGAACAGTTAGGGTTAAAGAGTATGGATGGGCAAGAACCAGCAAATGCAGTTTGGTTGGTGGTGTCCTCCACCACTTTTTGGTGCTGAAAGAACTGGTTTGATTTGCGAAGTTCACAATGTGGTAGAATGCCTCCACAGCATGCTAGAGACACCAAACTCACAGGGGAACTCTGTATGACTCTCCTCAGCTGGATTTATGTGGTCTGAGTTATAACCCTCCACAGAAAGTGACCCCAAGAAAGTGCTTTCTGCAGAAATGACAGACACAGGTTCAGGAGGTTCAGGGGGGTATAGAACAGATCCTGTGCAAGCTAGAGACACCAAACTCACAGAGGATCTCTGTATGACTCTCTTCTATCTGCCCTCCAAGTTTGGTGAGGATTAGATCTATGGGGTCTGAATTCAGCCCCCCAGAGGTGTCTCATCTACCATTGTTTTCAATTGAGGAAAAAAACAAGAAGAAGCTAGGGCAATAGAAGCCCAGTATAACAGAATCAGAGTCCAAAGAATCTCTGTCATTGAAACTGAAGAGGGCGTATTTTTGCATGTCCAGCAGAACCAGTGCAATGTGTTCAGTGCAATGTGGAATTCCATTTGAGATATTAGCTGTGCCTAGAGTAGTGAGAAAATTGGGTTCCATTTTTCAGTTGTATAACTGATGAAGAATTGTTTTGAAACATCTGGTATACCTGGGAAGGATGTATCAGCTGTAGAAATTTCTCTGGGACATCCTCTGCCTTCTCTTTGGACTTTAGGAGGTCTTTTGAACACTATTATATGAAGGATCACAGAGGAGTCTCTTGTTGGATTCATTTTTACTATTGAAGAATGTTTCCTGAATTGAGATATTTAGTTTGTACTACTTGTATTTGAATTGTACTCACCAGTTCTGTTTCATTATCTGTATTCACTATGATAATGTTTCAACAGACTGATGTCTACTGGTACTTGTGAATTTTTGAGATTTTTTTTATGGTCTACCCTTGCGTTTTCTATATTTGCATGGATGGCACATATAGCAAAATGAGAAAGTTCTGTGGTGGTAGAAAGAATACCGCTTTGGATCATAGATATGAGAGTCATATACAACATTATTTTTCCTCCTTTTTTAAAAAAAAATCTGTAGATTAAATTAGCTCAGCAGGAATAGGATCAGACTGGATTAGAAGCTGTTCAGCAGATATACTGGCTGTAAAGATTGTTTTATTTTGTTTGTTCTGTTCTGCATAACAGTAGTAGAAAACTACATCATTTCACTTGCAGCCTAAAGTTGTTCAATACATTCTAAGGCCTCTGAATTATACCATCTTATCCCACTGCATGTGTAAATCAGGTCTAATAGCTGCTGTAAAGTCCGCCTGTTTTATAGCAATGTCTTTGTAATGCTTACTCTCCTCCGAATTTACCAGAGAGTCTTTATACCAAAAGAGGTCCTTGGAAAAGTTGTCCCTTATTCTAGGCTGTTGAAGCTCTATAGTACCTTATGTATAGACTTCATTTGAAATCCCAAAAATGTTTACTGTCAGAAATAGAATTAGATTCATGATGAACAGATAGAGTTCTAATTTTTTCTGCAACATTATTTAAGTGGACCTAACATTTCAATAGCATATTATCTGAAAGGAAAATTATAGCTGAAGCTATATTTTAAATAAAATCATTATGGCTCTTGCGTCAGATTTGGTGAAATAAATTAGGCCAATGATTTATATAATATGAAGGTTATATTTTTAGACAGAAAGAAAGGGCCATTAATCAATACACTTATTGTTGCATAAAAGAATCCTGTGAGGAGTAGTTCTGGAACACACAAGTAGGACTTGAACACATTTATCTTTGTAGAAACACCAAAATGAGAAGGGATGAAATAAGAGCCAGTTGTGGAGAGGAGAGACCTGGTGCAGGAATTAGCCTAGTATAAAATGGGTACATCAGTGGCACTGGAAGTCAGGCTGTAATACAGTTATATGGCTTAGATCTGGCAGTCTGCAAGCCAAAACACAAATGGCCTTAGAGTACCTCTGAGCAGCTCCTAGTGCTTTCTTTCTCTATATCACACTACACAGAAATTAGCTGCATAAGATCTTGCAGAAGCAAAAATGCAAGCAGGATACCATTTGCCTTAGTGCAAACAGTCTTTTTCTTTAATTTTTACTTATGCAAGAGCTCGAGCACCAGCAGAAATTTTGCACTGGATCCAACTCCGTATCTCCTTCTGTATTTGAGAGAAAGGTGAGAAGTCTGCAAGAAGATTGCAGAATATTGTATTTATTTCCCACTCTACACTCTGAATCTCCTTTACCTTCTTCCCCCACAACAAACACCCTGTGAGGTGGGTGGAGCTGAGAGAGCTCTCCCAGAAGCTGTCCTTTCAAGGACAGCTCTGAGAGAGCTATGGCTGACCCAAGGTTATTCCAGCAGCTGAACGTGGAGGAGTGGGGAATCAAACCTGGTTCTCCCAGATAAGAGTCTGCAGACTTAACCACTACACCAAACTAGCTCAAACTGATTTCACTCAGGACAGTGATGTAGGGAGAAGATGGGACACCTGCCTTCTACCTTATGTCTCCTCCTCCTGAGTTAAAACTGTCCTGAATTAGAGATTTTTCATAATTTTGGAGCTCCAAGTGGAATATTTTGAGAATGTGTTGCTACAAAGTTCCCTGTAGCTTCTGTGTGACTGAGGTGAAAGCCTGTTGCGTACAGGGAGCCCAGATTCAAATTATTTAAAGATATAAAGTAGCTTGATCCTCAGAGGATCTGTGCAGAAATAGTTTCACATGTGCTGAAATGATTACACAATCATGGGAGCCTTTTACTTAGCCATCATCCCTGCCTAAATAACTGCTTAAAAACAGCTGAGACTGGGTTGCAATGTAGCAGTGTTGAAGTGAATTAAGATGCAAACGGGGTATGGACCCATAACCCATTTCTGTTCAGCAACACTCAACTCATTTTCTCACCCATTCAAAATGAATACATGAAGGACTGAGGGGTCTTATCTCTTCATTTTATTGAGTGATTCCCTACTTCATCCTTGAGATCATCTGTCGATTCCTTGCTTAGAGGTACTGACTTGTATGGATTTTTCTTCATAGTAGTCCTGGTACTTTGAGATAAGTACTCTCCCTTGGGACATCTCTTTCTTTCTGTCAGTGTTTCCTAAAATGACAAGGTTGTTTTTTTCATTTCACTTTGGAAAGCTGGCTTTTTTTTTTTTTTTTTGCTGTTCAGCTTTTCAGTTATTAGTGTTGTATTTTTAAAAATTGATTTAAACTTAGTATTATGGCAGCTTGTGCTAAATTAAACTTATTGTGTTTTGTTCCTATGCAAGATATTGGAAGAGAATATGTTGTTGAAGGCTTTCACAACCAGAGTCCATGGGCTATTGTAGATTTTCCGGGTTGTGTGGCCATGGTCTTCATATTGTGAGACCTGATGTTTTGCTAGCAACTGTGACGGCCATCCTCAGAGGTGTAACCCAGAAAAATGGAGTTCTCTCTGTGTCCAAGGTAGAACTCCAGTTTTCTGGGTTACACCTCTGAGGATGCTCGTCACAGTTGCTGGCAAAGCATCAGGTCTCACAATGCAAAGACCATGGCCACACAGCCTGGAAAACCTACAACAACCTATCAGGAGAGAAACTGGAAGTTTTGTTTTTTGTAGTCTTATTGTTTGCAGAAATAGAGTTGAACAGAGTTTCCAGTCATGCGTTCTGGATCCAACCCAATATATCTGAAATTCTTTACTAAATCTCAGAATGAAGTATAATCATCCTTAGATTTCTTAGTTGGATCTTTGTTCTTTCAGAACACTTAACTAAATATTTGTGGTGGTTTTCTTTGCCACAGATATCTACAGGAGATTGTGGTACATTTTATAATTATTACTCTCTTTCCTGTGAAACCTTCAAAGGATTAAATTTATATCAAGCATTTTAGGGGTTCTTTATTTCTGAATGTGTGCTGATCGTCTTATTCTTTCTTAGCATTCTCTCTAACAAATATCAGTTGCTTAACATCTAACAGACCATCCACAAATATCTGTTTGGTTCCAGGAAGGAACCAGCCCAACATAATATCTCTTTTGCTTTTTAGAAATGTGTCAGACTTAAAGTGCCGAGATGCTTATTTCTATGAAAAATTGTGACATCCATATAACCACTGGAAGCATTTGGAAGGAATGTTTCCCTTTGTAACAAAGAAATCTTGCTTTTACTCAAGCTGAGTGACTGCTTCATGGCCACAATTATTTTGTGACAATGTTTACCAAGTTAGGCAAAACAGCCTTTTACCTTATCCTGCTGCTTCAGTAAACTACAATTTTTTGTAACGCTAAAGCTGCAAACTTAAACATACACATCTGGAATAAAGTCATACTTACACTAAAATCAGTGGGATTAACTTTGAAATAAAATTAATACTGCCAATTAAGTCTGGAAGCTTGATCTATGCAATTTAATATATGTGGTGTAGTGGTAAGAGTGTCAGGGTAGGATCTGGAGACCTGCATTCAGATCCCTACTTATGCAAAAGGTATTGTTTGACCTTGGCTAGTCACTTTGGACCAAACTACATGTTATTAGCCCAGATCCAGCTCATGTTCTCCACAGTCACATAGCAGCAAAAATCAGAGGCAATAGATTGGATCCTAATCCTAGCCATCCCAAGAGAGAATGTTCTTCCCGGTTGCTAGCTTCAGTCCCCTATCTCCAGATTCTCCTGGGTTTTGATGTCAAATCACTCATTCCAGGAAGGAACCATGCTTGGCTGGCAACTCTGTGCTTCTCTTTTGTTTTGAAACCTTGCACTTGCATTAAATTGAAGAGGTACCAAGCAGATGGTGTTTGGCTTCAGAAGTATTCAAATGCCCAGGTAACCTCTGGCAAGTATGAAGTAATAGCCTGGCCACCTTACTTCCTGAAAACACCAAGGCCTAATGTGCATGTTATTGTACAGCCACTCTCTCGGCTTGGCTTCGCGAACGAAGATTTAAGAAGGGTGCAATAGTCCACGATTGCTGCAGGCTCGCTGGTGGCTGACAAGACCAATGTGGGACAGGCAGGTCCGGCCACAGCGGCTGCAGGGAAAAGTCTGATTTAGGGTTGGTCCTGTAGCAGTGCGATTCTTCCTCAATCTCCTTTTGTCCTCAAGACCAGCTATGCGTGCGTTCTCAAAGGAAGAGACAGCCTGGTGGATGGTGTGCCTCCATGCTTTGCCACTATCTCAAGTCATAATCCACAAAGGTACAATGTAATTGGAGTAGAATGAGTGTGCAGGTGCAAGAATCACCCAGGTGATAAAAACAACCCTAATTCAATCACTTTCCATTTTTCTTTCTACAAAAATCCCAACAATACAGAGCTGTGCATTAATGTGTTAAATTAAGGTTCAGCAACTTGTTTAAATTTTTAAAAAATACAAGAAGGAATAAGCAGTCTGTATAGCAAATGCAAGGAATAATAATAATAAAAAAAATCTAAAGCAAGATCTGAAACCTGAAAATAATGCCTACATCCAAACAAAAGACTGCCTTCAAGCTGGACATTCTTAGGAAAGTGGTTGAAGATACAATAATCAACATTTTAATGCCCCTGTATAGGTTTACAGTGTATCCTTATTTGAACTACTGTGTATCATTCTTGGTCACCATATCTCAAAAAGGATATTGTAGAGATGGGAAAAGCGCAGAAGAGGGTAGATTAAGGGATTGGAGAACCTTTTTTATGAGGAAAGGCTGAAGGACTGACTGTCCAGCAATCTTTTGCCTTCTTGCAAATAAAGGACAGGTGGCAGTAATGACTGAAGCAAGATCAGGTTGGCTCACATCGTAATCCAAAGCAGAATTACGCCCTTCTAAATTCACTGAAATCAATGGGTAAGAAGGGTGTAACTCTGTTTAGACTTGCTCTGTTAGCCTTACTTTTTGGTTCATAAAAAATTACTCCAGGACAGTTCTGAGAAAAAGAGGTGTGTGAAGTCTTTATTTTGAAACCGTTTTAACACTGCTATTCTATGAGTTACATCCTAGAAAGGTGGAACTCTGCTTTTAATTGCTTTTAATTGCACACTGTTTAGGATTGCACCCTACAAAAAAATATTGTGTACAGAAAGAAACGATGCCTACTTGACAATTTATGAATGTAGAAGGCTATGTTTTGTGAATTGCATTTATTTATTGTCCCAAAAATCCAACAAGGATTATCACAGGATATATGGAGGAGACAATCCTTATCCAAGGGCTTTACAGTCTGAAAGGATAAGACATGTCCAAGAGGTATGAAGGAGCAAATATAAGCAGATTTGCACATTTGAAAACTTGTATTTACTTATTAATCATTATTTTCACTATTTATTTCCTGTGTTCATCAGCACAAAAGTGATTACTGCTTCCTCTTTTTACCTTCAGTTCAGCCTTTGAATATATTAGAATCAACTTCTACCAAGTTAGGCATTATGGATACTATCCAATATATAGTCATATCAAAAGGCATCCAAGTCAATGGAAGCAGTGTTAGAGTAGATATCTATTTTTCCCCAGTGTATGTTGAAATATAAAGAAACCTGCACAAATAATTTGACCACAGATCATGGTAGTACAATAATAAACCTATCTCATGTAGAAAAGCACATTCACAGCTCTATAGTATTGCTTAACCTCTCTGAAAAGTTATCTGTCTGCTTCTTACATGCGACAAATGCTCTTTTTAAGACTATAGTTGACATGCAGTATACTTACAGACCCTAGTGAAATGGATTACTTTTCTTATGAATATAATACTGGAAGAAAGCCAGTCATATCCCAACCAAAGAAACAGAACAAAAGACAAAGGGTAGCTATGCATTTAAATAATAATCCATTACTAAGCATGTGATAGAAAATAGCCTTTGCCTCAGTCCCCTGATACACCCTAAAAACATATAACATGCGGTACTATATTTGTTCTTTCCATTAGCTTTTGATGAAAACTGAATTTGTAATGTGTTTGCCATCTGCTAAAGGGGCAGGGAATACACATTATGTTACAGTCCTTGTCTTGCTGTTTCACAAGCAGCAATATTATTTAGATAAACCAGGACAGGTCCATGAAAAGGGGACTAATGAGAACACAGTGATAGTTCATAAGGGTGTGAACCGTTCATCATCTGCTGCTGCATATACTCCATTAACCTGGCCAGCTTTTAGATCCAAGGTGTCACAGGGGATTCCATTTTCCACTGTTATGGCAGTTTCAGTCTTCTCTTCTAAAACTTCTGTTTCTTCAGGCTTCTTATTATATCTAAAGTGGGTAGAGCATAAAGCTGTTATTGCTATCAACAAGTATCACCTGAGAAACATGAAATAAGAATCTCTTCAAGTTCAACTCAACTGAACTACATGTTCAGAAATAATTCATGGTGTAGCTCTTTCTGGACTGTATGAGCTTTTCTGACCATCTTCTTCATTGTCCTATTTTCAACAGACAAGATACCAGAGCAACATCCTTCTTTCAGTGGCTACTAGCCACAGTAACTGAAGGAAACCTCCACATTCAGAGGCACTAAACCTCTGAATCCCAAAGCCAGAAGGCAACGTTAGGGGAAGGTCTTGGCTTCTATGCTCTATTGTTGGACCTCTTGTTGGCCTCTTGTATGAAACAGGATGCTGAACTAGATGGCTGATTACAGACTGGTACTTTGGGTCGACTCAGAGACACCTCTGAACAACCCAAAAAACCCAGCCAGATGGCTACATCTGCCGCCCGCCCCCATCCCGCACTTACCCCGTCCTGAAAGACACTCCAACCGCCTCAAAAAGGAACCACTGGGAAAGTGGTCCCTTTTCGCTGGGGTGGCTTTGAGGTGGCGCCCAGCCATCTGGAAGGCCGGAAAGCACCTTATGAGCGCCCAGGGAGCCACAAGCGGGACACTGTCCACAAGTGGGACGTTGTCCAGTGCTGTCCAGAAGCTCCAGGGCACTCTTCTTCGGGACGGCTTTCTTCAGGGTGGCTGCAAGCTGCCCTGAACTGGTTGTCTGTTATCAGCCAACTAGTCTGTTCCAGCAGGGCTCTTCTTATGTTCCCTGTCCTCCAAATAACTGG
Source organism: Heteronotia binoei (assembly GCF_032191835.1). Classification (NCBI taxonomy): domain Eukaryota; kingdom Metazoa; phylum Chordata; class Lepidosauria; order Squamata; family Gekkonidae; genus Heteronotia; species Heteronotia binoei. The sequence goes on from NC_083225.1 coordinate 70,356,099, forward strand.
CACATAAAATAGCACTGCCCCAAAACACAGGGAAAAAATTAAATCACCGTGGTGAGTAGCTGTATTAGGGTTGCCAGCTCAAGTTGAAGAATGCCTGGGGATTCAGAGGAAGACCCAAAAGGAAAAAAAAAATTCTTCAACAAAGAAATACTTATTTCCCATCAAAGGGAGACTTTATCTATTAGATTAATCTTCTTCATTGGATGAGGTCTTTCTCCCTTGAAGAAAGAGTTAACTGTCATAAGATCCAACTTCTTAGGAAGGACTCCTAGGATCCAACCTACTGTTGTTTAATCTTTACTGAGTTGTATAAACCACATGTAGAGTATTGGAATCAGCACAGCGCCGCGCAACCCGAGCCGCCCGCGGGTCGCCTTGCGCAGCGCGGGAAAGCCACCCCAATCAGCTCCAAGGGCGGGACGTTCAACTGGCCAGGATTGGGCTGGCCAGCAAAGGGGATGTTCCGGGATGCTTGTATATATTAGCGGACCCGACCGCGTGTTAACCAGTTCGGTAGTGTGCCAGCTATTAAATACTTATGCCTTCACCACGACTCGTCTCTCAGTACACTACACTGGCGACGAGGATGGGATCTAGCTAGGCCAGGCCACCCCGCGGGGACCAGCCCTGGCCGGAGACGAGGAAGGTGAGAGACCGACGACCGAGCAGCCCGCCGCCACCATGGCGAACTCTAGCGTAACGACGGGCCACCTTGCTGAATTCAACCCAGAGCACCCTGAGAGATGGGAGACCTACACCGAACGGGTCGAGTGCTACCTGAGGGCGAACTTGATCACTGATGATGACCGGAAGAGAGACGTCCTGCTGAGCGTCTGTGGGGAAGAGACTTTCGAAATCGCACGAAACCTCTCCGCTCCAGAAAGGCTGACCGAGAGATCCTACGGGGAGATCGTGAGACTCCTCACGGGCCACTTTGTGCCCCAACCCTCCATCGTCGCCCGCCGATTCCTCTTCCACAAGAGGGACCAGAAGTCGGGGGAGACAGCGGCGGTCTACCTGGCGGCACTTCGGCAAATCGCCGGGAACTGCAGTTTTGATAAGCGGGACGAAGCCCTGAGGGACCGTTTCGTCTGGGGCCTCCGAGACGAACGGCTGCAACAGAAGCTCTTCGCAAAAGAAGAGCTCACCCTACAACAAGCCTTCAACGAGGCGACGGCGTTTGAGAGGGCCACCAAGGCGTACGGCCAGCAACGCGGGGAGGCAGTACACCAGGGTGAAGCAGAGCCAGAGGTCCGAGCAGAGGGAGACGCGTTCCAGCTCCGACGACCGCAAAGAACCGACACACGGGCCCCCGCGAGGCCACGAGCAACGGAGAGGCCCACCGCCACCACCGGTTCCAGGTGCGCCAGCTGCGGCGACCCCCACGAGCGAAGGGACTGCCCGTACCGCCACCTGGACTGCCGCAGCTGTGGGAAGACGGGCCACATCGCCCGGGCTTGCCGGGCCAAAAACAGCCGCCGCCAACCGTCAGCGCATCACGACTCCTTGGATGCCTACACGACGGCTTCCACCAGTCTACAGGTACTGAACCTGCCCCTTGCAGCCCCCGACAAGGTCAAAATGTCGGTCCTGATCGAGGGCGCCCCATGCCTCATGGAAGTAGACTCGGGTTCCTCCATCTCGATCATTTCGGAGGAAACCCTCAAGAGACTATGCCCCCGCCGCCGCCTCCATACGAGGCCAGCGGACTTCGTATTAAGGGACTTTCAAAAAAACCCGGTACACATCGTGGGGTGGGCCCGGGTGAATGTGGAACGAGGGAGTTTTAGAGGACCCCTAGACATCCTGGTGGTCAAGCGCCAACTGACCACACTCCTAGGGCTGGCTTGGTTCCAGCCTCTGGGAATCCAGCTAGTGGGGGTAGACCACATGCGGACCAGCAATTTCGACGGGGTCTGCCGGGAGTTCCCAGAGGTCTTCGACGGGTCCCTGGGGAGCTACAAGGGGCCGCCCATCACCCTACCGATCGACCCAACGGTCCGGCCCATAAGGCTCAAGGCGAGACGCGTCCCGTTCGCCCTAAAACCGAAAATAGAGGCGGAACTGGACCGCCTCACGGCCCAAGGCGTCCTAGAGCCAGTCACATACGCCGACTGGGAGACCCCTATAGTGACACCCGTAAAACCCAACGGGGAGGTGAGGATCTGCGCTGATTACAAGTGCACGATCAACAAGGCTCTACAGGACAATCCCTACCCAGTCCCGGTGGTCAGCCATGTCCTCGCAGCGCTAGCCGGGGCGAAGGTTTTTGGGAAGCTGGACTTAGCTCAGGCATACCAGCAACTGCCGGTCGACGCTAAGACAGCAGAGGCACAGACAATCGTGACCCACAGGGGGGCGTTCAGGGTTAAACGGCTGCAGTTCGGGGTGAGCGTGGCTCCGGGGATTTTCCAAAGCATAATGGACTCTCTCCTTAAAGGGATCCCCGGAGTCCAGCCCTTCTTCGACGACGTTTTGATCGCCGCCCCCACCGAAGGAGAGTTCAGCCGCCGCCTGCGAGAGGTCCTCAGACGGTTCCAGGCGGCGGGGCTGAAGGTGAAAAAGGAAAAATGCTTGTTGGGTGTTCCGCGAGTGGAGTTCCTGGGCTTCGCAGTGGACGCAGCGGGAATCCACCCAACCGCGGACAAGACCAAGGCCATTGTCCAGGCCCCTGCCCCCAAATGCAAAGCAGAACTACAGAGTTTTCTCGGATTGTTGAATTTTTACCACTCATTCCTGCCGCACAAAGCCGCGGTGGCGGAACCATTACACCGTTTGCTCGATAAACAAGCCCCATGGGTCTGGGGAAAGCGCCAAGCCGCGGCGTTCCAGGCGGTCAAAGACCTCTTAGTCTCAAACGCGGTTCTTCATCACTACGATGAAAACCTTCCCCTGATCCTGGCTTGCGACGCCTCTCCCTACGGGGTGGGAGCGGTCCTGGGGCACCAACTCCCGGACGGGAGGGAAGTGCCGGTCGCCTATTACTCCAGGACTCTGTCCCCAGCCGAGAGGAACTACGCCCAGATCGATAAAGAGGCCCTGGCGATCGTGGCGGGAGTCCACAAGTTCAACGACTACCTCTACGGTAGGCGCTTCACCATTGCCACGGACCACAAGCCACTCCTCGGCCTCCTAGCCCCCGACCGGCAAACCCCCCAAATCCTTTCACAGAGGGTTTTACGGTGGAACCAGTTCCTGAACTCGTACACCTACACGTTGGTCCACCGCCCAGGGAAAGCAATGGGGCACGCCGATGCCCTCAGCCGCCTGCCGCTGCCCGCCACTGACCCAGATCCCGCCCCGGCACACGGGGTGATGCTTATAGAGTCCCTCCCCGAGCGCCCACTACACGCCGAAGAGGTGGCTCGAGCTACGGGCAGAGACCGCATCCTAGCGCGGGTCAGGGACTGGGTGGGAAGGGGGTGGCCAGCGGGCAAGGTGGAAGATGCATTCAGGCCATTCACGTCCAGGAAGGACGAGCTATCGACCCACAAGGGGTGCATACTCTGGGGGAGCCGGGTGGTGGTTCCCCCCCCCTTGCGCAGACAGGTGTTGGAAGATCTCCACGAGACCCACCCGGGCATCGTGAGGATGAAAGCCCTGGCCCGGAGTTACGTGTGGTGGCCAGGCATGGACGAGGAAATAGAGGGGTGGGTTAGGAGGTGCCAACCCTGCCAGGAGTCCAGGCCCAATCCGCCGTCCGCCCCGGTCCACAGGTGGGAGTCAAACGGGCGGCCGTGGTCCCGCCTCCATTTAGACTTCGCGGGGCCGCATCAGGGGCAACTCTTCTTTATACTGGTAGATGCTCACACAAAATGGTTGGAGGTGATCCCGGTCACCTCGACCTCCACCGCAGCAGCCGTCCGGGCGCTCAGAAGGGTTCTCTGCACACACGGGATCCCTGACACCCTAGTGACGGACAACGGCACGGCCTTCACCTCCCGGGAATTCCGAGAGTTCACCGAGAGGTACCTGATAAGGCACATAAGATCCGCTCCCTTCCATCCAGCCACCAACGGCCAGGCGGAGCGGATGGTGCGGACCACCAAGGAAGCCCTAGGGCGCATTGTCCAGGGGGATTGGGACCACCGCCTCTCCGCGTTCCTGTTCCACAACAGGATCACCCCAAACCCCACAACTGGTTTCAGCCCCGCCGAGCTGCTCATGGGGAGGAAACTGACCACCCGGTTAGATAGGCTCCACCCGGACAGGGCGCCGGAGGTCCGCGGGTCCCCCGAGGTTCGCGAGGCAGTAAGGGGATTCTTTCCGGGCGACCCGGTGTACGCGAAAAACTTCGCAAGCGGCCCGGAGTGGGTAGCCGGGAGGGTCCTGAGAGTAACCGGCTCCCGATCCTACGAAGTGACCACAGCAGGGGGCCAAGTACTGCGGCGACACATCGATCAGCTGCGCCGCCGCACCCTGCCCGAAGAGCCGGAGGCAGCCGGGATCAGGGAACTGCCGGAAACGGAGTCCCCAGAAGGGGCCCCGCCGACTCAAGAACAGCCCATATACGAGGTCCCCGGGGCCGCGGAACCCGTACCAGAGCCGCTACCCGACCCGGACCAGCCACCGCCAGAAACGGAGCCACCCGCAGCTGGGTCGGGCTCCACACCAATAGCAACCCCGAGGAGATCAACCCGGGAACGCAGGGCACCAACGTACCTACAGGATTATGTAGTTTAAACTAGGAGGGGAGGAGTGTAGAGTATTGGAATCAGCACAGCGCCGCGCAACCCGAGCCGCCCGCGGGTCGCCTTGCGCAGCGCGGGAAAGCCACCCCAATCAGCTCCAAGGGCGGGAAGTTCAACTGGCCAGGATTGGGCTGGCCAGCAAAGGGGATGTTCCGGGATGCTTGTATATATTAGCGGACCCGACCGCGTGTTAACCAGTTCGGTAGTGTGCCAGCTATTAAATACTTATGCCTTCACCACGACTCGTCTCTCAGTACACTACACCACACTAAGTGGAACCTCCATATGCAGAAACAATGTGTTTCTGAACACCAGATGCTGGGGGATATTTAACAAGGAATGTCAGCTTTTTGTTCTGCTTATCAGCTTCCATAGGTTTCTGGCTCATGCTAAACAATTTAGAATTTTATTTTCAGATTTTTCTTCCTCTTATCATGAACAAATGTTTGAACCTTCTTGACTGCATCTACCAGCTACCCTGTCTTTTTACATATTTGTTTATTCCGCAAATAAATAAAACTGAGTGACACCATCCCCTGTCTGGGTTACCTCATAATTACAATAAAAGCAGTAATCGTTCTACTTCTTGTCCCCCCCCCCACAAATGAAAATGTTAGTAAATGTTGGTTAGAACAAGCAAGTGCTTAGAATGAGTGATGACTGTGCTTTATACATTGTAGTTACAGATTGGATCTTGACCTTGAGGGCCACTGCTTCATAGCCAAAGACCCTCCCATGCCATATATGATGCATTATCAGCATTTCTGGGAAGATAACAAACTCAAAGGTCAGCAATAGCATTTTTTCAGCATCATGATACACACTGCAATAACCTGTGTCAGGAGTTATATATCAGTAATATGAGCAGCAATATAAATATATTGTCCTCCTTCAGATTCTTGAATGCAGAGATTTTCTAAGGATAGATTAAGGAAGTAGGCAATTATAATTACAATGCTGGCATCTAGAAAATGGAAGCCATACACATCCTCATCTTGAGAAGACATGTCCGCAATTATACCTGCATTTTCATATATCCCAGAAACAGTTCATGATGTTCTTCACATGCTTTCTACAACTATTACTTGATAAATCAGAATGCATTGACCTGCTTGGCAGCATTAAAGCTCACTTGATTACTTTTTGACATGATACAATCATGAGAAGATAGTGCTTTGTCAATGTTTCATTTCTTCTGAATGCCAAAATGTGAAACCAGGCATAAAGTACATCAGTGAAAGACCTGAGAATAGATGGAGAGACAAGTCTCTGTGTGCAGACCACAACCTCTCCCAACCCTGATAGTTCTTTTAAGTGCATCAGTGGCTCTCATTGAATTCTGTGAAAGATGTTTATAAAGCTATTATCTAGATGGATGTAGAAGTGGGTCAAAACATGCCCCACTTCCTCCACATCCTTGAAAACATCTCCATTACTTTCTCCTACAGAAGTCTGTAGAAGCCATGCTGTGGACATTTTGCTAGTAGGAAATATTTACCATATTAAATGAACATGATAAAATCTCACCAAAATTTTGTCAGGCCACTAGCAATATGTGAATTGGTCCATTATATCAGGGGTGGCCAAGGGTAGCTCTCCAGATGCTTTTTGCCTACAACTCCCATCAGCCCCAGCCAGAATAGCCAATGTTGGGGGCTGATGGGAGTTGTAGGCAAAAAACATCTGGAGAGCTACCATTGGCCACCCCTGCATTATATGATAAATCACCAAGCATCATTACCTCGGTTCACTCTGACTAATGACCTCAAAATGGGGGTTAATCTGAACATCCAGTTCACAGCTTTTTCATGTCATGATAATCTCATTAAGTGAAAGCTTTCCTCCTGTTAAGGTGTACAGCTTCTGCATGATGACAAGAGGATAATATAAAGAGCATAAGAAAGGTTCATGTCATCAGACCACTCAATTGAGACAATTTTTATATATTTAGAGCTCCAGAAGATTACGCAAATGGAGCTCCAGAAGAGACTGCTGGATCAGAGCAAAGTTCCACCTAGTCCAGCATACTGTTTTACACTTTCACTAACCATATGCCTGGCAAAGTCCATAGCAAGAGCTTCCCCTATTGCTGCCTCCTATTCCTGTGAGTTGATAGTCAGAGGTATAACGCCTCTGAACAAGGCTCATTTAGCCATCATGGCTAATAACTATTGATGGACTTGTCCTCCCTAAGGGCCAAAATACATATTAAACATGACTTGAGTTAAATTATGGGTGCACAACTCAACTATTAGCTACATATTCATGTGGAGACTAACCTTTAAAAAACTTTAAATCGCTCTTCCTGACTCTAAATGTAGGTTTCCCTCCAGTGCTGTTTTCACTAGTGGAAACAGCAATGGGGAGTCTGTTTGCCCCTTCCTTAGGCTCCACATGTCCATACTAGAATCATTTTGATGCCCTCCAATTCCCTAATTATTTTGATTGTTCTTTTCTACATTTTTTCTGAGTTATGATATCCTTTCTGCTATGGAGTCATCAAAACTGCACATAGTATTACAAATATCGCCACACCAGAGATACAATCTATTCAAGAGCCTGAAGTTATGGCAGGTGTCTTCTTCTCTATATAACACCTGGTTACTGCACTTGCTTTAGATAATAAGAATTACAGATACCTGGAGGGAGAGGTACAAAATCCCACATTACAGTAATTTCTTTGGTGTTCAGGTCATAAGTGCACTTTTCATATGTGGCAGGAAGCATCAGATTATGCCTCTAATCTGAAATGATGTGATGCTTGAAAAACCCTTCATGAAATCTTTTCCTTAACTTTGCAGACAGCAAGGCTGTGGTTAGTTGTATTCAGGCAGTTTAGCACAAAACCACAGCCAGTGTCAGTGGTTATGTACTAAACTGCCTGAATAACTACTGATGGCTAAAATTCTGCTCTAACCTTTCTACAATCAATTTGATTAACAAAGTTTAACTCTCTTTATCACCTATGGTTAATTTTGCTTTGTAATGCCATGCTGCCACAGACAGGGCTGGCCCGTGGGTCCCTGGCGTCCTAGGCAGGCTGCCCCCCCCACCTCCCCATGGCATAGCACCCCCTGCCTCCTCCCCTTTCTTTCCCATTTGCCCCCCGGCGCCCCAGACAAGCACTTAGTTTGCCTTCCTCCCCCCCCCCCATGCTGCCGCCACTGTCGTGGCCACCGCCACAGCCAATATCCCCCTCCAGCCCGCCGCCACCCCTCCAGCCCACTGCCGCCGCCCCACCCCCTCCGGCCAGTCGCCAAGCTGTACTCATTCTCCCTCCTGTGCCACTCTCCAAACTAAGGCCTGTTGGCTACTCACAGCCCATGCCTGCACATTTTGACATAACAAAATGCGCAGGTGTGGGCTGTGAGTAGCCGACAGGCCTTAGTTTGGCGAGCAGTGAGCGGTGCAGGAGGGAGGGAGAGCGAGTAGAGCTCAGTGACAGGCCGGAGGGTGCAGGGGGCAGTGGCAGTGGACCAGAGGGGCGGCGACGGGCCGGAGGAGGATAGTGGATGCGGCAGTGGCCACAGACACAGCAGCATCCGGGGGGGGGGGGGAAGGAAGGCAAACTAAGTGCTTGCCGGGGGGGGGCAATTTGTCACCCCCTGCTTCCCGGCACCCTAGGCAACTGCCTAGTTTGCCTAGTGGCAGGGCCAGCCCTGGCCACAGAACACAGACACATAAGGTACTCACCTCATGCGTTTCTGGATTCCTGATACTATGAGGAAAACAATTCCAGCTACAATGATGCAAAGAACAACCCCAAATACAATCAGCCAGACTGGCACAGGGTGTTCAAATGGTGGTGCTAAAGTTGATGGGATTTCCAAGAACTGCAGAGTATTGTCATTTAGCAAGAAGGCACTGTTGATTCTCCTTCTATTCCATCTTAAAAGATACAAAAAGATGCATAATAACTATAAATATAGTAGCTCAGGAAAGTATTAGGCATACAGAATGGTAGAGAACATACTCTTTTGGACCAGAGAACACAGGACAGATAAAGACAGTGATCTTAATCCAGTGCAAACATTCCCATCTCATGCCCCCGCTGAAACAAATGGCCCCCGCTGAAACATTCCATTCAATAGGGAGTGGGGAGGGGAATCACTTCTATCCTACAGTTCTTTGAAAGTGCAGGATCTTCAGTACATACTTTCACATACACAGAGCTGCCATCACCTTTCAAATGAAAATACTAAAATATGTGCTTGAGTGGAATGTGCATGAAACTCATAACTGAATAATTATGTCATAGACAACAATGTAGAATTCCTAAATGGGATATTCTATTTTTTTAATTCTCAGAATCCCAGACAACAGATAATCCTTGTTCTGTTCAGTGAATATTGGTTGGTTCTATTGGCAGAACAATTCCTTCTGAAAAGTTCCCTTGCTTACATAAGTTTCTGTATCTCCCATGCAATTTATAATCTGAAGGTTGCATGAACAGTCCCATAGTTCCCTACCTGGCATTGCATACAGCACAGTAGAATGAGAGAGAGATGGATACATGGAAAGCGCATTACATATCAAAACGTGGAAGAAATGATAGCTGTAGAGAGGACAAGGCCTCATTTGCTTAAGATTCATTAGATAACAATTCCAAATTAACCATTAGATAACAATTCCAAATTAACAAAGGTGCTTGCGCTTGCCATGTTCCTGTTGTCATGCACTTGCCATGTTCTTTGCCATGTTCTGTAGCATAATCCGAGCTCTAGAGGGCTCTAAACTGAGCCGATCTGAGGACATTTGAAAGCCTGGTTATTAGCTCTTATTTGTACTTCAGCAGCAGGGTTTAAACTTCAGGACTGGGCATTTTACAATTACATATCATGTCAACATGTGGTGGACCATTGTTTGAATCTGTTTTCTGAAGTAGAAAGATTTATGGTAAATCTGCTTATGCAAAGTGAATCTTTCAAAGAACTGCTAAAAAATAGAAAGTGCATTTCACCATTCTTATCCAGGTCCAAGAAATTAATAATCAGCTCCCCCTACTAATGCAGCAAAGTTGGTTTTGAGTTTCTCTGTAGAAAGCATTTTAATCTGCTCATAAGCTTAAAAATTAATCTTTCCCAAGGAATGCATGCTCATTCATTGTTGAATCCACATTTATTCAACAAGAGGCACTGCACCTCTGAAACATAACATAATTTTAATGGCAAAGAACAACAGCAGATTAAAAGCAAAGAGCTATTTTCTGCTGCAAAAAAATCATGGCAAATTCCATTCATGGAAGTTGTTCTTAACACCTTTCTTATAGACCAGGGGTCCCCAACCCCTGGGCCATGGACTGGTTCGGGTCTGTGGCCTGTTGGCAACCGGGCTGCGGAGTGAGGCAGAGACCTTCACCTACTCCTTATTTAAAGACCCCCATGGGGGTCAGGGATGGGGTGTGGGCTTGGGGGCAGCCAAAACCCCAGCACTCACACTCTCACTGGTCTGTGGAAAGATTGTCTTCCACAAAACTGGTCCCTGGTGCCAAAAAGGTTGGGGGCCACTGTTATAGACAATTGACTATGGAGGCCTCAAAATGTATTTTTCATCTTTCCCCAGTAAATTTATCTTCACCATACTGAGAGTAAGTAGATGGCATTCTTATAATGATAGTAGTCACAGAAACATTTACTTGTCATGATTAAAAAGGGTGATCAAGGGACAGCCTAAATAAAAGACAGGTATGGGCTGTCAGTGACCCTTCACACTGGAGGTCCACTGGGGACATACCTAGTAAATTAAGGGGCAAATCTGTCCTTGCATCCAGACAGTCCACTGTGGGAGAGGGCTGTTCCCAAGCCACTACTGTATAGTCTACCCTACAGGGTTATTGAGAGAGCTAAAAATCGAAAGTTTCAAAAATATAAACATAATCCTATGCTTGTTTCACAAAGGAAGTCTTTGTGACTTCACAAAGGGAAAACTGAAAGAAGATCCTACATTTAGCTTGCTGTATAATGACCCACTACTTGCACTCTGACAACAGACATAGGAAGTGACCATTTGTACTGCAAAAGGAGGAGAATACAATGGTGTGTCAACTGGATGCACTATCCATCTATACTATTGCCAAAGCACTTCATGTTCCGTTACTGATTCCTCAGTATTCAGCACGGTATACATGAACTATCACAGCTATCATATTTAGGATGGATGCATCTTTCTAGGGCAGGGCCCCCCTACCTATTGGAGCCTGTGGGCACTATTGAGATTCAGACACAGTGTGGTGGGTGCAACCAAAAAATGGCTGCCATAAATGGCTGCCACAGGAGGTGGATCCAGACACAAAGTGGCAGCTGCAGCTTACTTTCAGTCACATAGTGAAGATCTTTGTGCTGTGGTGGCAGCTGTGACTAAATCAACATTTTAAAAACAAACTCCACATAACCAATCAGAAGCCTTGGCAAAAGCCCCACTGGCCCTCCCACTTTCTAAAAAGACTTGGCGGGCACCCAGGGGCACCATGTTGGGGACTCTGTTCTAGAGGCATCTTTCTAGGGGTACTGATTCTGGCACTTCTTTGTTTGTATGACAAATATTCAAACTGGAAATATGAAATAAACCTTTGCTGACATATGCTTGGACAGGGGTGTCAAATGTGTGGCCTGTGTGCTGGATCAGACCCCCAGAGGGCTCCTATCAGGCCCGCAAGCAAATCACTGTCATCTGCTTCCTTCTCTCTCTCTCTTGCTTCCTTCTACATCACAGCTTGCTTTGTCAGGCTTGCTCAATTGCAGAGGAGCTACAGAACAAGGTCTCCATTTTCTCCATTGGTTGACCAGCTCATGAAGCAGCTTATATACAAAAGCCCAGCCATTTCATGTTTTCTTTTAGGCTCAAAGCACTGACAATGAGATTTCTGTTCTAAATGTCAATAAATCAAAAGTAGACACACACCTGAACAATACCTAAACAGCATACTCAAGATTGCTACAGCACAAGACATTGTCTCCAGATTCTTATGAAATAACTCAGAGCAAAAGGTGTCAGTTATCAGAGATAGTTAAATAAACAAAATATTGCAAAGGTGCTAATCCTTTTAGTGTGTGGTTATTTTAAGACGTTTCTTTTAAAAAAAATCTTTAATTGTGTTTGTCTGTGTCCCTTATAAAGTTTCTATTTCTGCTTTCTAGCATTACATTTTGTGACACACTCTACCTGGCCCAACAAGGTCTCATTTATGTCAGATCCAGCCCTCATAACAAATGAGTTTGACAACCCTGCCCTTGCTCGCTTGCTTTGGCACCTTCAAGAGGGAACATGAGATGATCCCAGAACAGAAACGGAATTAACCTATTCCTGTACACAGGGGTCATTTTGTAGAAAAATAGGTGGTGGAGCTCATCCAGGGATTGTTATGCAGCTGCATCTACCATTCAATGGACAAGGTGGGAAGGAGAAGATGGAACTCGCAGAAAGGTTCAGGAGCTGTGCTCCTGTGAGCTCCCACTGAATCCAAGGCCTGCCTTTACACCTCCAAGTCTGTTGATCTGGGCTTTGGCAGGTAGGTTGCACTATCACTGCATGAAATCCAGCTTCTTTGTCTAGTCTTGTCCTCCTACAGTCACAAGTACATGCATGAGCCATAGTCATTTCACTACCAATGTATAAGCAGCAACTCCTGAAAAACTAGAGTTATACAGAAGTTACTTTCCTCCCTGTTCTCAGTGTGTATATTTATCCCTTGTGCTTTCTTCCGGCAACGCTGATGATAAGGAGAGAAGCAGAATGATGAAGCAGATAGAGCTTTAGGAATGATTTTGTAAATCCCTGGTTTGCAAATCCCTCTACCCAGCCAGGGGTGGATCATTGGACCATTAAAACAAACTAGGAGGGTAAGGCTCAGACAATGGGTAAGACTTAGCCAATGTATTGCAGTAATTAGCGTGTTGGACTAAGAGCTGAGAGGCCCAAGTTCAAATCCTGCCTTTGCCACAGAAGCTTGCTGGGTGGCCTTGGGCCAGTCACATGCTATCAACCTAATCTACCTCATAGGGTTGTTGTAATGATAAAATGGAGAAGAGAACAAAGGGTCCCCACTGGAGAAAAAGGAAGCATATAAATGAATACATAAACAAATATGAATATACAATAAATATACATGCACCCCCACCCACCCCCACACACATATATGATATAAATAATATGAACAACAAATAAAGTAAAGAAATAAATGGCTATTGGGAGAGATAATATGCTATAAGTTTTTTTGACAAAAAATGCAATAAAATGCTACTAAAAGGCAAAAAAAATGGTTAGAACTTGTGTTTATAGGGTCAGCCACTACAATACCTTATAGCTGTTTCTACATCTCTCCTAGGAATGGTGGTATTTGTGGAAGAATCAGTGATCACAAACCAAAAAGATACCCGATCTGTTAGATTGCAAAGCAACACATTGGAGGTTCTGTAGATGGTTTTAAAGAAACACAACAAGGATAATCAGCAAATATAGATACTGAATAGCAATTCAGGCATAAACAGTAAAAAGAGAGATAGCTGGGTTCTTGTCTATTTTGGAAGTCATGTATTGATAGGTTTCATATTTTAAAAACTTGTGCTCTGTATTCACACAGACTTCTTCACCTTAAAATCTAGGCTCCAAATTCTAGCTCCACGACTGCTGTCTGTTTTAATGATGTATAGTTATAACAAATGTTTGATTTTAATTATATATTGTGAAACGTTAATTTAAAGTGTAATTTTATACTTTTATGTTAGTTTTATATATGTTGTAAGCCGCCCTGAGCCACTCGGTGGGAAGGGCGGGATATACCTGTAAATCCCAGATAAAATAAATAAATAAATAAAGTACGTGTATGTGTGTGCATGAACTAAAACCTAGTGCAGATTAGACACTCACAAAGACAATTTTTAAAAACTTGTATTCTGCCATCATTCCTTTTATAGCATAAGGTTTTAATGTGTATATGGTTTCTTTTTCTTCCTGACTAAAAATAGAAATAGGCAACTGGGGCCTGTGCACTGATTAATTGTAATCCTGGGAGTCAGCCGCACTGAATAGACCTGAGTAGGAGTCTAAGTAGGCCTGCTTAGAATTGCACTGTGAGTCTGTCCCCCAGTACTTCAACTGCTTTTCTCATGAAAGTCAAGACTGGCAAATGGGGGTAATCAACTCTGAAGAGACTGAATAGAGATTCTGATAAAGACTGTATTTGCTTTTCTTGTGGGGTGGAATCCATTGCATGCATTATTAGCTCAGGCAGGACAAAAACCAGTAAGTGAAGTCAGATTTTGAACTGAGATAGGATCTTTAGACCTTGCTCAATTAAAATATGACACCTGTTAAAAACTAGTTGCCAGCTAGGATATCATGGTGACATCTTCTGGCTGATCAACAGCACAGTATAATACGGATGCACAGCTAAAAAAAAAATCAGTATTTTTTAGATCTGGATCTCAGAGTGCTGAAAAATATTGACATTCCTCATTTTCCAGGTTTGGAATACCAAATTGGTACTTGGACCCAGTGTTTTGGTTGGTTGTGTGTGTGTCATTCTGATATTATTCAGCTCCATTATCCTCTTTGGGAATATTTTTTGGGGGAGCTATTTTTTGAGCAAATTGCAACAGGACCTGCTAGTACCTGTCCTTTAAATAATCCCCAAATTTCAAGTGAGTTGGACTGAGAGGTCCAATTCTATGAATCCCTGAACAAGGTGCCCTCAACCATCCTGCATTACTTGCTATTGGTGGGGGGGGGGGAGGGATTCCATGCTTTCCCCAGGGCAAAGAATAACCAAAGATAGAAGTGCAAGCAAAACAACCCCTGGCCAAAACACTCTCAAAGCAAACAGAACCAACAAACCTAATGAACCAATACAGAACCAAGGAATCCCAGCAGAACCACAGGACAATATAGCAAGCCTAACACAACAAATGTACTACCCAACAATCCAATCCAATGTCAAACTAGAAAACTGACCAAACCAAACTGAAAAGGACTGCTGTTTCAAGCCCAACAAATGTAAAACCAGAGAATCTGAGCCAATGTACAACCCAAGAATCAAAGGCAATGTTGAACTCAAGAATCCACAGCAAAAGTAAACCCCACATACAACTTCTGCAAAAAATACAATGCTGCAAGACCAACAAAACCAATTTAAATGGACAAAATTAAAGTCAAATTAACATGTCATGCCAATACCAAATTTCAGAAAGACAGACTCATTGGAAAAATAAATAAAAAAACACTCTCAGGAGCCTTAAAGCACTGGCACATGATATTTCCAGTTATTCCTGAATACTTCCAAACACCATCCCAGATGAATATATCTGGAAAATACCAGTAAGTTATTTTTTGGATATTTATCCAGAATGGATATACCCGATCTCTATAGTATAATTGTTATTTGTCCTGTACTTTATTCTGTGTATTATTGATTATATAGTAGACTGTCCATTGCTTATTGAATCTTAGGTTAATTAATTACTTTAAAAATTGTATTAATCAAGTGATTAAATGTAAATACAATACCCAAAGTTCAGTATAGGTGAACTTTCTGTAATATTAGAACGAATTAATTTAAAATTTAATATTTGTGACATCCCAACAGTGCCATCTTTCTAAATCCACTGAAGTCACTAAAGATCATTCAAATTACTGATAATTAGGCCATTGGCTTCAGTGCATCAGTTATGAAAGAAGAGAAATATGTAACAGCACAAACATTAAAGGCCATCTCTGACTTGTAAGGAAGGCACCTTCAATAAGAATTATCCATCCAATATCATCCAGACCATTTCAAGGCTCACATTGGAGGTTTTTAGATGATTTTCAACTGATATGTTAAAGATGTGTCAGCACCATTATAACAATCACTTCTTCTTCTTCTTTTGGGTCATAGCATCACTTGCCATTTTAGACCAACCAACTGAATTTAGCGGCGAACTCAAATTCATCATATTTGAAAATGGCACTGTAATAATCAGTGCAATTGTACAACTCTCCTATTGAGAAAAACAGTATACATTTCACTTTCACTTGAAAAAGCCATGTCTCGTAGGACTTCTTGTTGAGTTGTGTTTAAATTAAACTTGGTTCTGTTGTCAGTTTTTTTTCCTGGAGTGAGGACTAAATTTTCCTAATTTAAAACATAATTTAAAGCATCCCTTCTCTGTGATGCACAGCTCCTTCCAGGGAAAAAAGAAAGACAAAAAAGACAGCAGCCAGGGCTGAACCCCCAGACCCCACAATCTGGACTAGCATCCCAATCATGGGGCCAAGAGGGCGGCTCATAGGAGGCATGCCATCAGTCATTAGGCTTTCCACTGCAGCCCCACTGCAGCAGACATCACCACCAGCCACATGGGGACAGGCACAGATAGGCGGGGCTCAGTGGAAAGGCACTGGGATGGCATGGCCAGGGCTCCTGGCTTGATTCCTACATGGGGAAAGGAGAGAGGTGGGCAAAACCCTCAAAGCTGACATTTTGCCACTGCAAACTGCAAAAGGGGGATAGTATGATCCAGTCAATTGACCACCCTGGAGATCCATAATTTTGTCAGGGATCCTGCTCCACAACCCCTTTGCGCTGAATCCATGACAACAGCTCCCAGGCATGGCTTTTCAGAAACCAACAGTGTTGTGGGAGAGCAGAGCAGAGCACACACACACACCCTTGGGCCACCCACCAGCCCATTCCCCATACAAGCTGAACACTGCAGCCAGCAGAGTGTGTGTGTGGGGAAGGGTGGGGACCATTATGTGGGGTCATCCTTCAAGGTGCCACTGGAGCTCTGCTTTGTTTTGCAATTAAACAAAGCAAAAGTCCAGTGGCACCAGAAAC
Organism: Heteronotia binoei; assembly: GCF_032191835.1. Lineage (NCBI taxonomy): Eukaryota > Metazoa > Chordata > Lepidosauria > Squamata > Gekkonidae > Heteronotia > Heteronotia binoei. Next base: position 70,372,602 of record NC_083225.1, read on the forward strand.
CTCAACAACAGCAATCACAACAGAGGAATCACTGAGTCAGAGCCCATCCTCTTGGATGTGTGAAGGGGCAGCCCTAGGGGGATGTCACACATGAGAGGGAGGTGGGGCAGAAGGGATGTTGTGAGAAAAATACCCCTAATTCCAGAACATTGTAATCACCCGCTTGGTTGCCTGGGTGCCTGGAGACTCAACTCACACACATCTGCCAGGAGAACGTGGGTTTTGTCTACCAAACTGGAAGGGACTTATGAGTACTACCAGCCACAATGTTGCAGCAGCACTCCATGCCTCTGGAGGAGTGCTAGCCAGGAGAACAGATGGTTTCCAGTCACTCCGTGTGATCCCCATCTCAGCCGTTGTAGCGGAAGAAGGTGCACCGCCAGGAACTGTCGAGGCAAGCAGTTTCCAGCCTCAACCATAGAATCCATCTTGGGAGGCTAACACCACCAGCAGCTATCTTCCTGCAGTGCCAGACTCCATAACAGCGAAGCGGAAGACTCACGTACTCACCAGATGTCACCTATGCATAAAGCCATCAAGCTTATCTTAGGTGTGGATCCTGTCAGACCGCCTAAGCCTTTGTCCAACGAAACTCAAGACAAAGACTGGTGCCAATAGAAGATCGAAGAAAAGGAAGAACATCTTCACCCAGAGCTAAGTTTCTTTTGTATCGATTGGGTGTTACCTAGATGGCAATTTGGCCATCTATTGTCACCTTTTTAGATAAGTTTGATAGACTTAAGTACCCCCCCCACCTTAGTAATTTTCCCATTCTTTCCCTTAATGGTCATCCTGGAGCCTCCCCCTTGGCACATTGTTTCCTGGAAGTCCAATCAGGTAACTAAGGCCAAGTCCGCTCATTGGCTAGCTATGAGCATCCAATCAGGGACCGCCAATTAACTGGCTATAGGCTACTGCACAACTCCAGCCCTTATGGTCATTGCAGCGCCTCCCCTTTTTCTGAGGTCATGTACCAGCTGACCACTGTCATCCGCTTCTGTACCTCCCACCCCCTAAGGGCTCAAGGTAGTCCTTATAACCCGTGACCCAGTTCTTCACAGGTGTGCATCTAGCAGTACCCCAGTTCCGCTGTCTAGATACATCCTCGATTCCTGATCAGTTGAGGGACCCTCCCCCTAGTCCTCGTTCGTTGCCATTGGAGCCTTCCTTGAAGACTACGATCGGTAATTATCACCCTGTTTGTCAATCCCTTGTGTTGTCTCTGCATCTCTCTCTATTTTTCTTAGGACTGTATGTATGTTTTATGAGTTTATTGTCTTGTATGTGTGCCTATATTTTCCTATAATAAATTTTAATTGTTTTTACTTAATTAGTGTCCCTGGTGAATTTAAGCAATAATTTCTGGATGTGTATCCTGTATACATAGATTCGAAGATCCTTTTTCAGCCAGGTGCCCACCTGTCAATTCCCCAACCTCATTTTGAGGGCATTTTGGCTTACAATGTGGAGCTAGTCTCATCTGCTCACAAACAGACAAGGACACCATTTTAGAACATCTCAGGCTTTACTGAATACCAAACTATTCATTGGCATAATCCAATTAATCAAGATGCCAAATCCCTCTGTCCAGGAAGGCGCCTGTACCTTTTTGAGCTGTTCTTAGGAAACATCTGGGGATACCGGCTGAGATTTCCCAAGCACCGCAGGTGTCTAAGTGAGGTGAACCTGCTGGCTGGAAGTCTCCCTGAGGCAGGATTTCCCAGAAGCCACCTGGAAGTGGTGACTATGCAGAGTGGCAGGAACCGCATGGGTCATGCTCCTGGGTCTCCCTGTTGAATCATCACCAACACAGATGCTACACACAAACCTGCACAGTGTTGGCTGTGCTGACCACATCTATGGCAATGAGGCCCTGGCAGGGCCTGCAATTCCACACCCATGGCTGAGGTTCTATGTGCCACTGATATGCTTGCTGTAGCCATCCAAATGACACTTACTTATCCTGCAAGGAAGTGATCTGCAGCTGCAACAGCTCCATCCACTGCTGCTGATGCATAGGACCCTGATCCTGCAAGGCAATGAGTCCCTCGATTGCTTGGTCACAGAGCACAGTGAGGCAGCTGCCAGGCACCCCAACCTGGGGAGGAGAGGGGGACACCCTGGCAAAGGTGGGTACAGGGCTGCCAGTTTTCCTCTTTCCATCATAGGCAGCACACATGGGTATGCCCCATTGCATGACATGAGGCATGGTGGCGGATAGCTATAGGGGCGGATTGCCCCTATAGGTACACATCTCAGGCCTCACTTGAGAGATGGAGGGATGGTGGCTCAGTGGTAAAGCATCTGCTTGGTAAGCAGAAGGTCCCAGGTTCAATCCCTGGCATCTCCAACTAAAAAGGGTCCTGGCAAGTAGGCGTGTAAAACCTCAGCTTGAGACCCTGGAGAGCCGCAGCCAGTCTTGAGTAGACAATACCGACTTTGATGGACCAAGGGTCTGATTCAGTATAAGGCAGCTTCATATGTTTACTGTATGAGAGAGCCAGCATTGTTAGGGCAGCACCCAGGCTCACGTGAGAGGAATGAAGGAGGCAGATGGGGACTACTGGCTAGGGGCAGCTGGATTTGCACCCTTCCTCACCAGCCAGCGTGTGGTTGCCCCTTCAGACTGAGCCTCCAGAGATGGGGTATCTGTTGGAGTTCTGAAATGAGGCATGATAGTCACATTGCTTGGACTTGGTCTCCCCCTGGGGTCTTAGTACTATGTACTCCCTCAGTGGGCTAAGAGCCCTCTTTGTGTTTTTCCCATTGCCAAAGTGCAACACTATATACTGTAAGTGTGCAGAGCAGAGACCTCTGGGACAGAGTCCTATGCCACACACTGTACCTATTCAATCATGGTTGGGCTTTTCATAGTGCTGGGTGGGTTGTGAATGGATGCAAGGGAAGGGGTTCACCGCCATTGGGGTGGGAGTGATTGACTGTGGCTGCAGTCAACATCCTGAGCTCTTCAAGGGCTTTTAGGCAAGGTTGCAGCCCATCAGGGTTTTTTTTAATTTCTTACATGGTTTTATATTAATCTTACATTTATTGTATTTAATAGTTTTATACTTGTGTACTCGCTCAGAGAGCTTTGGCTACTACAGGTTGTATGGAAATGTAAATAATAATAATAATTGTGCAGGAGGGAGGTTTGGCCTATTCCATTGTATGCACATCTAAGGCTACGCCATGGCTGGGGATCAGGTAGAGTCTCTGGTTGGCTCCCTGTACAATTTCAGACCCCTGTTGACAATCACTGTCAGGTGAATTGAGCAATGCATGTATTTTCCATGTAGGTACAGCTTCCATACAAGTGAACCCGCTTCCATTAAACATGAAATATCAGTGTATTGCCCATTTCACACAAGACAGCAACCAAGCACATTGCACTTCTGATACATGCATCTGGCAGGCTCCCAGTTTGCATGAAAGGAACAGAACATCTGTAAAGGGCTATTTATAAGTAGCATTCTCTTCTGTCAGATGAGACTCAAAATAGCTTACAATTTCAAACAAAGCATACACAGAATCTTAATTAAAATAGGATTTCAATATTAAGTGAAGTACCACAGCAGTTTAGAACATACCCAGTTACCTAGCAGGAAATGTCTTCCGGAAAGGGCAAATGTTTTCTTCATTATGGAAGATAATCTTTATATGTAAGTAACAGCAGCTCCTCAGAGCCATTGCAGGATATGGCTGTGCATTTGGGTATAGCTGAGCCAAAAATATACCTGAAAGAATACATATTTGGTATTTTTTCGATATATTGTGCTCCTCCAAATATATATGGGATTTTTAGGCATACTGAAAAAAATGGGTCCCAAAAAATCCCAGAAATATTCTGGATTAACCAGGAATGTTTGCAGCTCCCAGGATGGTTTTTATTTTTTTTCTTGATTTCCCCTGTGTTTTTGTCTTCTGGGCTTGGTATCAGTTTGCAGGCTGCTTTAGGTAAGATTCTGTAACTTCCAAGTGCTTTTGTTGCTTTTAAAAAGTTTTGTTGGCGTTTGGTTGTGTCAGATTCCCATGTTTGTGGATTCTCACATTTGAGATTCTTGCATTTTATGTAAGGTTGATATTTGTGTATTTTATATAATTGGGGATTCCCACATTTCACATAGTTTCTCAGGTGTTACATAGTTTCACATTCTTGGGTTTTACATTTGTTGGGTTTAACAATAGCGTCAATAGCATTCCTATGGGGGATTCTTGGGGTTTACATTTTTCACTTTCCCCCTCTCTACAGGAAGCAATGGAAGATGGCTGGGAGCACATTGTTCAGAGGTCCATAGAACTGGACCCCTTGGTCCAATTCGCTTGAAATTTGGAGGGATTTTTTTTTTTTTTAAAGGGCAGGCATCAGAAGCTGCCCTGCAATTTTGGTGAAAGTATCTTAAAAAAACCCTCCTTCAGTCTTCTGGGAAAATTTCCCAGGAGAATAATGGAGCAGAGAAACATCAGAAACGTGGAAAAAATCCTGGCTCTGAATCCCATACTTGTATTTGGAGCCCAGAAAACCAGAGATAATGATATTTTCCAGCTCTAATATATCCACATCTGAAAAATACAGGGGGGGGGGAGGTTGTACACCCCAATTTTAGTATATAAAGGTCATGTGGGGAGAAGACTGAAGGTGCATTCCATGGTCACAATCAGAATTGGGCCTAGGTTTGCCAACTCCAGTTAAGGAAACTCCTTGAGATTTGGGTGTGATATCTGGTCAGGACAGAGTCTGGAGAAGAAAGGGAGCTCAATAGAGAGGTGATGCCATACAGTCTGCCCTCTGAAGCTGCCATTTCCTCAGGGGAACTGATCTTTGTAGACTGGATATCAGTTGTAACTCTAGGCCCCTTGAGGTTGGTAATCCTAATCAGGCCTGTGTGTGCCTGGAAGGATCAGAACCCCCATCTAGAGTTGCCAGCTTTCAGGTGGAGCCTAAAGATCTTTAGAATTCAGCTAGTTTCCAGATGACAAAGCTCAGTTGCCTTGGCTGAACTGGAGTGTAGACTCTGTGGCATTATACCCTGCTAAGGTTCCTTCCCAGACTCTGCCCCCACCCCCCACCCCCCCGCAGGCTTCACTCCCAAGCCTCTAGGAATTTCTCAGCCTGATGCTGGCAACCCTACTTCCATTGCATCTTGGCAGCCATGCCACAAGGATTTGTATTTTATGAATTGGCCTAGAAACAAAGCTGACCTAGACTGATTCTGCTCAACTTTGAATCTCTCAAAGGTGCTTCTAACTGTACATTTTGCACTGCAGTATTTAGGAAACAAAATACAACTAAATGGGGGAGTGGAAAGGACTAGTTCCCCAATGCCTTGTAATTTGCTGAGAAAACTGGATGTTTAAATATTCACATGCCATTTTCAGTCAATGTGTGTATTTTGCACTTGACTCCATACACTAATGCATTACCATGAGAAGAGATCCCCTTAGTAACATTCTAAAAGCTGCTGTCAGTTCTGTTTATAACAAACAAACAAAGAGAAGCCATGGGATACTGAACTCTTTACACATAGCTAAGGCAAAGATAAGCACTGACCAATGACACATTTAGTCCAGCAGTCTGTTTGATAGGGGTGGATTACACCAGAAGCAAGGAGAAGGATATCAGATTATGTCTCATTTTTAGCTATTCAGTTTAGGCACTTTCAATTTATGCTTGATTCTAGCTAGAGTTCAGCTTGCTTTGGGTAAATATGGATATTAGAAATGTATGCCACAATGTTCACAGTAAATCACTCAAATGTTACTTTTCTCAGCTGCTACTCTTCCTTACCTTTTTCAGCACCTTCTATAATTTTGCATTCTGTCATTTGAACATTAATACTGCCAATCTGTGCAGATGGTTTACAATTGAGTAATTCTGACTAAGATTACACTATAAGAGACATATCAGGCTAAGATTTCAAACCACTGGTCTGCAGATTGGTAAAATATGCAGAATGCCTACTGTAAATGAAGCAAGCTAAAGTGCATATCATAAGCAGGGGTGGTCAACGGTAGCTCTCCAGATGTTTTTACCTACAACTCCCATCAGTCCCAGCCATTGGCCATGCTGGCTGGGGCTGATGGGAGTTGTAGGCAAAAAACATCTGGAGAGCTACCATTGGCCACCCCTGTCATAAGGTATGAAAGTTCAGCGTGTCTGAATAGGAGCTTTTCTGAACACCCCTTCTGGTTCCAAACATAGTCTTTCAAAAAAATTTTGATGTCAGACTTGACTGAATTCTGCAAATGGTTGCAATTTTAATGAGGAAATACATGTTCTTATTTGTGGCCTATTAAAATTGTGCTATTTGTGGGCTGCTCCATGTGACCCCCAAAATGACTTTCATGACAGTGAATAGAAACAGCAGAGAAACTATCACACAAATTATCTCATGGTCAGACCAATTTCAAGCTTCTAATGGGGTGAAGAGAAAGAAATCACATCACACATTGAAAATCGACCAGCTGTGAAATGAAGCACTCACATCACATATACTAATTATTTCCAACCCTCTGGCATGGCATAGCTTTCATCTCAAAACAGAAGGCGGAGACAGAAAGTTAAGCACATACCGGTACTTACTGGGTTGTTTGTTGACTGGAATATTTTCTCATGGCAAAAGCCATTATTGCTTTAAACAGAAATTCTTCACTGGTATCCCAGGTATACTGTAAAACAACAAATAACTATTGAAGATAGAATACTGGAAGACAACCTTTTCTCTCCAGCAAATGAAGGAAATACTATGCTGTTGATGTCATGGAAATACACAGATGACTATATATTATATATCTCTAAGGTTGCAAATCAGGCATCCTTGAGGCTATTTCCAGTTTGCTTCCTTTTCTACATGCAATGGAATGTGTGTGTTTATATATACACACACACACACATACAATTTTTAAGGGAATACAGAATGGAGAAAAAAGGAATGAAAAAAGGCATAACAAATGTAATTAGCAGAAACACAATGTAAAGGGCAATTTTACAGATATTAAGGATATTCCTTAGTCAATATATATATGTATATAAGATGAGTATGTGGCATTATAGCTTAAAATATGTGACATTATATATATGGTGTTATAGTGTAACCCAGAAGCTCTCGGCTTGACTTCGCGAACGAAGATTTAAGAAAGGTGCAGTAGTCCACATCTGCTGCAGGCTCGCTGGTGGCTGACAAGGCCAATGCGGGACAGCCAGGTCCAGCCACAGTGGCTGCAGGGAAAAGTCTGATTTGGGGTTGGTGCTGTAGCAGTACAATTCTTCGACCACAAGTAAGGATGCCCGTTGACCGCTAACTGGGGTGGGGGAGGAGACGAGCTTTATTTAGGCCACCTTTTCTAGGCCCCTCTCCATACGGAGCAAGCAGTGCTGTCCCTAAATAAGGCTGCTTGGTCGTTCAGGGTGCTGCCGAAAAATGCTTTCATCTCCGGGTCAGCATCAGGCGACCAGTACCCTGAACTGCCTACATGCAGGATCGGGACTGCGGCTTCCAGTGGTATCTTCCACCTGCCATTTTGCCCCTTGCCTATCACTGCAGGACTTGGTATGTTGTGGGTTATGGATGTGGATACCCTTCAGACCTGCGCAGAGGAATTTTTAGGTGAAGCGCAGTGTGCACAGTACTGGCTCCACCCTTTCACCATGGGGTCATCTGCCATGGCTCAGTAAGCCGGGACATCGGCAGCGAGTCCTCCAGGTAGTAGATGTTATGTTAACAAGCTCTGTCTGCCCGGGCTTGATGTTAGAGTTTTCCTTCTCTTGGCTGGCGAGGTTGGTGAGCCCAGCCTGCCCATCCGGTTATACCGCCGGACATTCGGTCGCACCATGAGCTGGCAAACTGTGAAAACGGGGGGGGGGGGGGGGACCAGCGAGAAGGTGTTGCCATGGATGCAGTAATGTAGGAGAGGCAATTGCAGTGACCATCTGCCAGGCATAGCCAGACAGTGACCATGCAGCGTTCACTACCCCGGGAAAGGAGAGGCGATGTATTGCGCGTGCACTTTCCCAGGGGGGGGCAGGACACCCGGAGGGAGCCCACCCCCCCCAGCCCAGAAGCACTGCCTAACTAATGAACATAAGAGAAGCCATGCCGGACATAGCAATTAAAAAAAAATTCAGTATGTATTCCTGTCAAATATTTGCTTTTTCTTTTCAGGACCACCACATATGGCAACAGGTACCATCTCTCACCTTACACTTCCAATACAATTCTTTATAGTTTTTATCCATCTTCTCAATGGCTTTTGGGGTAATGTACCAGTGATAAAACATTTTATACCAGTTTTCCTAAAGTGTTTCATTCACTGATCACAAAGCCTAAGAGCATGGCTAACAAGAAGGGTGAAGGAAGATATTAGAGTAAAAAGGCTTCCTTCAGAAACTGGAAGTCTTACTCAAACAAGGCAAACAAAAACCAGTACAAACTTTCATACAGGAAATGCAAGCAGACACTTAGGGATGCAAAAAAGGATTTTGAGGAATGTATCACTAAAAGCATAATGACTTACAATAAAGAAATATTTAAATATATTAGCAGTGTTCCCTCTAAGCTGAGTTAGTGTGAGTTAGTCAGAATTTTTTAGCCTTTGACTCACACATTTTTGCCTTTTATCAGGAAGGATGGCCCAGGGCAAACTAACTTATGCAGTACCGAAATTGCTTGCTCACAACTTTAATGCCAGTAGCTCACAAAATAGAATTTTTGCTCACTAAACTTCACAACTTAGAGGTAGCATTGATTAGGAGCAGGAAACTAGCTAGGGAAGCAGTTGGACCATGGAATTAAAGCAGTACTAAAGGAAGATAAAGGTGATTGCTGCGAAGCTGTATGAATTCTTCTCATCTGTCTTCTCTGCTGAAGATGCAAGGCAAATATGTTTCTGAATGGACATTTTCAGGATGAGAGGATGTTCAGCTCAGGCAAATAGTGGTGACAAGGAAGGAAATTCTAGAACATATAGATAAACTAACAAATCACCAGGACTAGATGGTATCCATCCTAGTTAAGTTCTAGAAGTTCTAGTTAAATTGCTGATCTTCTGTTTAAGCTACATAAGATGTCCCTCATTTTATATTCTATTTAAGCCATGTAAGATGTCCCCTGCTGTGGGAAATGGACCACATTGACCCCCTTGCTTCCATCTTTCATCTTCATGCATCACACACACACACACACACACACCATGTGACTCTTCAAATTCAGGCAGCTAACTTCAGAAGGCATTACGTGAATTCTCCACTTGGAAGAGAAGACTCTTTGTCCTAATACCCTCTCCCCCACAACATATTTATAAGTGGAGTTGGTTGCTGTAAAGTATACCTCTTAATTTCCCTACTCATACAATCAGTAATGTGTGGGTTAAATCTGCCCTCTTATAACAATGCAGGCACTGATGACAGCCTACTCTGGAGGTAGTTAAGGGTGGTATAATGCTCAGTATTACACAGTTTTGAGAAAACAGCTGTTCAGCAGCATCTTCCCTCTCATGCATGGTTGTTTTTAAAAAGGTAAAGGTAGTCTTGCCCAATGATAAAAGTCTGCCTTCTAAATTTGGACAGAAACTGGGGGTGTTTTCACAGTTGTACTATACTAAGCTCTTTGCAGTGTAGTAAGGTTGAAAACTAGGCAATTTTACGTGATTTACTTGCATTGATATTTCTGCTTCATAGCAAAAAGAACATCCTGTCATGGGTAATGAATGAAACCTATTGTGTTATCACAATAAGGAAAACATGACATTTGACTAGACACATTTTCCTATGTAGAATAATATTTCTCCAAATATTGAATGAGTGGGCAACAATGTGACAAGTGAAGTTCATTGTTGGTAAGTGTAAGCTAATGCATATTGGGGCAAAGAATTCTAACTTCAAATGTAGGCTAATAGAGTCTGAACTTGCTGAGACTGAGAGGGGAAAAGATTCTGGGGTCGTAGTAGATAGTTCAAGGAAAGTGTCAGCCCAATGTACTACAACAGTGAACAAGGCAATCTCTGTGTTCAGGATTATTAGGAAAGGGATTGGGAATAAAACAACCAATATTGTAATCCTCTATATAGATCTCTATAGAGATTGGGGAGGGACAGTGGCTCAGTGGTAGAGCACCTGCTTGGTAAGCAGAAGGTCCTTGGCATCTCCAACTAAAAAGGGTCCAGGCAAGTAGGTGTGAAAAACCTCAGCTTGAGACCCTGAAGAGCCACTGCCAGTCTGAGTAGACAATACTGACTTTGATGGATGCAGGGTCTGATTCAGTATAAGGCAGCTTCATATGTTCATATATGTTCATATGATCTAAGATTCTTCATTTGGAATACTGTATCCAGTTCTGGAGCCCCATGGCGCAGAGTACTAAAGCTGCAGAGCTGCAGTCTGAGCTCTCTGCTCATGACCTGAGTTCAATCCCAGAGGAAGCTAGGTTCAGGTATCCGGCTCAAGGTTGACTCAGCCTTACATCCTTCTGAGGTTGGTAAAATGAGTACCCAGCTTGCTGGGGGGGGGGGGGGAAGTGTAGATGACTGGGGAAGGCAATGGGAAACCACCCTGTAAAAAGTCTGCTGTGAAAACGTTGTGATGCGCTGTCGCCCCAGAGGCAGAAATGACAAGTGCTTGCACAGGGGACTACCTTTACCTTTTTATCCAGTTCTGATCATTGTATCTCAAAATGGACATTGCAGAGCCGGAAAAAATACAGGAGAGGGCAACCAAGATGGTCGCAGCACCTTCCTTATAGGGAAAGACTGAAGAGTTTGGGACTCTTCAGTTAGAAAAGAGATGACTAAGGGAAGACATGATGCAGGTTTACAAAATTATGCATGACATGAAGAGAGCTGATAAAGAGAAAATTTTTTCCCTCTCCCAAAATACTAGAATTCGAGGGCATCCAGTGAAGCTGATGGGCAGTAGACTCAGGATGGACAAAACAAAGGAAATACTTCCTCACGCAGAGAGTGATTAAAATGTCAGATTGGCTGCCAGAGGATGTAGTGATGGCCTCAGAAATACACCGCTTCAAAGGGGGATTAGATAAATTCATGGAGGATAGGTCTGTCAGCGGCTACTAGCCATAGTGGCCAGGGGAAACTTCATGTTCATCGATTAACATTTTTTTATTGAACTTTCTTTAACCATGATACAACAGTCCTTCAGACCTTGAAAGTTACAGAACAGAGGATTTGTTATAGTAACAGGTATGCGAAACTTCATGTTCAGAGGGACTAAACCTCCGAACCCAGAGCCAGGAGGCAACATCAGGGGGAAATCTTGGCCTCTATGCCCTATTATTGGCCTTCCAGAGGAACTGATTGGCCACTGTGTGAGACATGTTTCTGGTCTGATCCTGCAGGGCTCTTCTTAGCATCCTTCCTGGCCTGCCAGACTCTGACTCTTGGCTTCATTGGGATATTGGTGAATTTTTTTTAAAATCAGGAGTTGCTAACTCTCACCTGAACACAAAGCTTAAGAACATAAGAGAAGCCATGTTAGATCAGGCCAATGGCCCATCCAGTCCAACATTCTGTGTCACACAGCGGCCAAATATATATATATATATATATACACACACACACACACACATACACACTGTGGCTAATAGCCACTGATGGACCTCTGCTCCATATTTTTATCTAACCCCCTCTTGAAGGTGGCCATGCTTGTGGCCGCCACCACCCCCTGTGGCAGTGAATTCCACATGTTAATCACCCTTTGGGTGAAGAAGTACTTCCTTTTATCCGTTTTAACCTGTCTGCTCAGCAATTTCATCGAATGCCCACGAGTTCTCGTATTGTGAGAAAGGGAGAAAAGGACTTCTTTCTCTACTTTCTCCATCCCATGCATTATCTTGTAAACCTCTATCATGTCACCCCTCAGTCGACGTTTCTCCAAGCTAAAGAGCCCTAAGCGTTTCAACCTTTCTTCATAAGGAAGGTGTTCCAGCCCTTTAATCATTCTAGTTGCCCTTTTCTGAACTTTCTCCAATGCTATAATATCCTTTTTGAGGTGCGGCGACCAGAACTGCACACAGTACTCCAAATGAGACCGCACCATCGATTTATACAGGGGCATTATGATACTGGCTGATTTGTTTTCAATTCCCTTCCTAATAATTCCCAGCATGGCGTTGGCCTTTTTTATTGCAAACGCACACTGCCTTGACATTTTCAGTGAATTATCTACCACGACCCCAAGATCTCTCTCTTGGTCAGTCTCTGCCCGTTCACACCCCATCAACTTGTATTTGTAGCTGGGATTCTTGGCCCCAATGTGCATTACTTTGCACTTGGCCACATTGAACCGCATCTGCCACGTTGACGCCCACTCACCCAGCCTCAACAGATCCCTTTGGAGTTCCTCACAATCCTCTCTGGTTCTCACCACCCTGAACAATTTAGGGTCATCTGCAAATTTGGCCACTTCACTGCTCACTCCCAACTCTAAATCATTTATGAACAAGTTAAAGAGCATGGGACCCAGTACCGAGCCCTGCGGCACCCCACTGCTTACCGTCCTCCACTGCGAAGACTGCCCATTTATACTCACTCTCTGCTTCCTATTACTCAGCCAGTTTTTGATCCACAAGAGGACCTGTCCTTTTACTCCATGACTCTCAAGCTTTCTAAGGAGCCTTTGATGAGGAACTTTATCAAAAGCTTTCTGGAAGTCAAGGTAAACAACATCTATCGGGTCTCCTTTGTCCACAAGTTTGTTTACCCCCTCAAAGAAATGTAACAGGTTAGTGAAGCAAGATCTTCCCTTACAGAACCCATGCTGAGTCTTCCTCAATAACCTGTGTTCATCAATGTGCCTACTCATTCTGTCCTTGATAATGGTTTCTACCAACTTTCCCGGTATTGAAGTCAGACTGACTGGCCTGTAATTTCCTGGATCTCCTCTGAAACCCTTTTTAAAGATGGGGGTGACCCATCTTTGAGTTACCCTTTGACCTCATCTTGAACTCCAGCATTTGACTTTGTTCCTGTTCAACCCCAGCAACATTAATATTTTTCCTGTGGATCATTTTGCAGTAACAATTATACTTTATAGTTTAAAACATTACTAACCTTGCGCTGGACCTAAAGAAACATACAACAATCAGTGTGCCCACCTGTCACTATCCTGGGTACTTTGCCCCAAGGGGTGGAATAAGGGCACAGCTAGGATTTCCGTGACCTTCCAGCACTAAGAGTTTTTTGTTTAACAGCGTTATCCATTCTTTTATCCACACTAAACAAACTGCTTCCTGATATAATTTTAAATTCGGTAGTTGAAATCCACCTCTCTCTTTTGCATCTGTCAAAATTTTCATTTTGATCCTTGGTTTCTTCCCAGCCCACACAAATTCTGCAATTTTTCTTTGCCATTTATCAAATTGTTTACTATCTTTCACAATGGGAATAGTTTGAAACAAATACATTATTCTTGGTAGAACATTCATTTTAATTGCAGCTATTCTACCCAGCAGTGACAAATTAAGTTTATTCCATTTTAACATATCTTCATCCATTTTACTTCTTATAATTATTTTTAAACAGATCAATATTCTTCATTGTTATCTCCACACCCAAATATTTTACCTTGGAGGTGACTTCACAGCCCGTTAGTCTCTGCAATTCTTGTTGCTTATTTATTTGCATATTTTTACATAGAAGTTTTGATTTTTCTTTATTAACACAAAGTTCCGCCAACTCCCCATATTCTTGTATTTTGGCTAACAACAAAGGTGTAACTTGTATGGGGTTTTCATTTATAAACATTATATCATCTGCAAATGCTCTATATTTGTAAGTAAATCCTTTTATTTTTAATCCTTCTATTTCTTTTTCTTCTTTTTACTGCATCAGTAATATTTCAAGAGTCATTATAAACAACAATGGGGAAAGCAGACAACCTTGTCTTGTACCTTTGCTAATTATCATATCTTCTGTAAGATCTGCATTTATACATAGCCTTGCACGTTGTTCAGTGTATATTGCTTTTATCATTCTTATAAAGCTTTCTCCCAGCTCCATTTTCTCCATTACTACAAACATAAAGTCCCAGTTTAAATTGTCAAATGCTTTCTCTGCATCCGCAAAGAATAATGCTACTTCCTTTTCTGGGTGTCTTTCATAATATTCTACAATATTTACAACAGTTCTGATATTGTCTCTTATTTGCCTTTTGGGAAGAAACCCCACTTGATATTCCTTTATAAAATTTATCAAATGTTGTTTAAGCCGTTCTGCCAAGATTCTTGTATATATCTTATAGTCATTATTTAATAGCGAAATTGGTCTGTAATTTTTTACATTCGTGACATCTCTATCTTCCTTAGGTATCAACGAAATAACATCTTCCTTCCATGTGTTTGGTATTTTCCCTTTTATTCTTATCATGTTCATCAACTTCTGTAATTTTGGTATTAACTCATCTTTAAAGGTTTTAAAATATTTAGCTGTATATCCATCTGGCCCAGGTGCTTTTCCATTTTCCATTGCATTAATTGCTGCTTCAATTTCAATTTTTTCAATTGGTTCATTCAAAACTTTTCGCATATTTTCCAGTTAAGGGTTCTATTTTTATCTTTTGTAAATACTCATCCATCTTTTCTTTCTTTATTTTAACACCTTTAAACAACTTGGCATAGTACTTAAAAATTTTCTTTTTATTCCCTCTTGGGTGACCACCTCTCTTCCATCTACCACAATTTTATTAATAATTTTATTTTTTCTCTTTTTCTTCAGTTGCCAAGCCAAATACTTTCCAGGTTTATTTGCTCCCTCAAAAGATTTCTGCTGCAGTCTTTTCAAATTCCATTCCAATTCTTTATTTAACAAATGTCTCATTTGCGTTTGTAATATTGTAATTTCCCTTATAATTTTCTTTTTCCCTGGCCTTTTTCTCAACTCCCCTTCTTTTTTCTTTATTTCATTTTGAATGTCCAACAACTGTTTTTCTTTTGCTCTCTTATCTTTATTATTCAGAGTAATCAACATTCCTCTCATTACTGCTTTATAGGCATCCCAGACTGTCTGAAATTCTATATCCTCTTTATCATTCATTTGAAAGAAAGCTTTAGTTTCATTTTCTAGGTATGTCACTATTTCTTTATTCTGTAGCAAATCTTCATTCAATCTCCATCTTCTCAACTTCTTAGGCAATTTTGTAATCCACATTATTGGGTTATGGTCAGCCCCAATTTTAGGTAAAATCTGTTTTCCTTGTTATAAGACCTAAATCTTTAGTGCCCCACAACATGTCAATTCTGGGAAAAGTTTTATGTCTTGCTGAAAAAAAAGTATAGTCCCACACTTCAGGGTTAAATTTCCTCCATATATCTTCCAAATTTCTTGTTTGACTAATTCAAAAAAAAGACTTTGGCAATTTTCCTTCTTTGTTATTATTTTTTCCCCCAGACCTATCCAATGAGTTCTTAATTGTTCCATTAAAATCTCAAAACTTAGTCATAAGTCAGTTCATCAAGTTGTTGTATAATGTCTTTTTAAAAAGCATTCTTTGCACCATTAGGCGCATACAGTCCCAATAACAACTGTTTTTTTGCATTTATTATTATTTCTACAGCTACAAATCTTCCATCTTTATCTTTAAACACTAATTTTGGCTCCAATTCTTGTTTAATATAAAAAAATCACTCCCATTTTTTCTGTTCAGCCAATGAAAAAAATTCTAACCCCAATTGTTCATTCCATAAAAATTTGTAATCCTTTTGTTTAATATGCATTTCTTGTAAACAAACTATATTACAATTTTGCTTCTTAATCCAATGAAACATTGCCCTTCTTTTTTGTGATGAATTTAGTCCATTTACATTCCAAGACAATAATTTGTAATCCATCATGGTGCAAATTCTTTATGTTCTTTATAAAATCTATGCAGTTCCTGTGCATTTATAATTGTGATTCTTTTCCCCTGAAGTTCAAAGCTCAAACCTTCAGGTATTATCCATCTAAACCTCATTTCATTGTCCCATAACTTTTCTATCAGTTTTTTATATGTTCTTCTATCATTTATCACTTGCCTTGGCAACTCCTTCATAATTCTTACTCTGAAGCCTCCCACTATCAATGTCTTTTCAAAGTTTTTATAATAATAATAATAATAATAAATTTTTATTTCTATCCCGCCCTCCCCACCTCAGCAGGCTCAGGGCGGCTAACAACATTTTATAAAAACATACAATAATAATAATAAAACCTTTAAATTTAGCAATATAAAACATCAACAATAAACTTAATAACATTAAAACCAGTTCAATAAATAATCATTCATGATCTTTCCCACCATTTCTTTTGTCATGTATCTTATGACAACATCTCTTGGTAAATTATTTTTCTTGGCATAGAGTGAGTTCACTCTATACATATAGTTATACATATTTTTAGTCTCTTCAGGGTCTTCCTCTAAAAATTCTGCAATTATTTTTATTATATATTCTTTCAGGTCACCATCTTCCTTTTCAGGTACTCCTCTCAGACGTATCTGAGTCTCCATCAATTTGCAGTCATGGATTGTCACTTTTTCTTGCATTTTCAACAAGGTGGAATCATGTACTTTCATTCTCCCTTCTACCTCTTGTACTTTCTTAGATGTTTCTTCTGTTTCCTTTCTGAGATCTTCCATATCTTTTTAATCTCTTCTATAATACCTTTTTTTGATGCAGTTATCTCTCTCGTGCCTTTCATCATTCTGGCCTCCATTGCCTCTAATTGATCCTGCATTTTCTCCAATGAAGTAGCCCTTGTACGGGTTTGCTTGTGTTCTGACATTTAAAAACACCAAAAATTTTGATCTCACCAATTTCAAATTTAACTATCAGATTCAAAAGATTAGAGCTTGCTTTTTATAACAAGCCTAATTTTGCCATCCTCAGAGCTTTCCAAGCTGAGATATTAATTTTTAAAATTTTTAAATCCTTCAAAATGGCGGTCGCGACTTTTTGCTTCTCTCTGCAACTTTTTTCCCTTTTTCTTTTAAAGGCTTCTAAAGTCCATTACAAACAATATGTCCAATAGTATTTATCTTCTTGTCATCATCTCAATTAATTCCAGCAATTTTTAATGTCCCAAACACTTTAAAAACATTTTAATTTTGACCTCCAAGCAATGGCTGCCGATGTTTCTCAATGGTATTATAAGTCCTAGAGTAGGCTTTTCATCCGCTACTTCCTGCTTTACTTGCCACCAAATCTCGTTTTCACTGGTAAAGAGATCTCACGATGCTTGACGTACTTCCTGTGTTGATTGTATATGCTGCAGGTCTGTGATGATGGTGCTCTTTTTTCAAAACCGCAAGTAGAACAAACAATAAATTCCTTTCCACTTTTTGGCACTGTCCTTTAAATTTACAAAGTCCAGATTTCACCTCTTCCTCCCTTCTTCTTTCAAGCTTTCTAGATTTCCATTTCCATTTCCATTTCCATTTCCCACCTTCTGAATTTATTCTGCTTAACTGTAAATAGTCCCGGAATGAAAGATAGTAATCTGTACCTTTTCTGCCAATTATCCAGATCTACACCGGTCTTGTGTAGCTTTAGATGTTTAGCAAAGTCCAAGAAGGTTAGGATTCTGTCGAGCTTATGTCAAATAAATGACTCTGAGAACTTCTGCAGATGATGAAAATGCAACTCTTCTCCGGAGACCCCTCAAAGCCTCAAAGGAGCCCCCCCCCCCCCGGGACTCCCTTTTAGCCAAGGTAGATCTCCTCAAAGTTTCCCGTGCATATCTTGGACTAATCTCTAACTGAGAAAAGTAGGCAGTAGGCATTAATTTGCCTTCCACTACCCAGAACAGAAGTTCCAGCCTGCTCCTGTTATGAGAAGCAGCTCAGCTCGGCATTTTCCTCCCCTGGAAGTCTCCTTTGAATCCTATTCAATGGGTCAAGGGTTGAAGAGGAGAGGAAACAAGCTCACTTCTCATCATTTGGTTCTGAGCCTGGGGCTGTGAAACGACTCTAAGGAGGTCTGCACTCACATCTTGAGAGCTCCAGAATCTACTTCCATAGACTCCCTTTTCTCACCATGGATCTGTCTAGCAAAGAGCCCTATTTCTCAGGGCCCCCTCATTGTTCAAGGGGGCAGAAAGGGGGAGTTGTTGAGTAGATCTATAACAGGTTTATTGTTGCTAGTCTGAACAGAGTAGAGTGGGAAGATGTCTTTTGTCAAAGGGGTAAGTCCTCTGACTGTTCTATTTAATATGTTTTAGACATCTTGTCTGTATATTATATACTATAACTGAACAACTGTGACTGGTTCTTTTCTAGAACAGATGTTTGAAATTGTGGCTACAGTTCTAGCAATGAAACATGTTTCCATTATCTGAAACACTTTGGAATACCTAACCAATTTACAGCTGATGATCTCCACCCCAAGCGGTTCACAGTGCAGGAGATACTGGATGGATTCATCCATCACGGACCTAAGTAAACAGTGAGACAGTACAGCTCAATAAGACAGCCAGCAATTTAACAGCACCATCTGCCCATTCTAGGCTGCTTTGGTTGCTTTAATAGACTTAATGGGCTTTAATTTCATTCTAATGTATCACAAGAATTGCATCTGCTGCATTTTTAGGCAATGAGGTGCGGCTGAGACAAATAAACTTTATCTATTCAGCATAGTTTAGAAATGTGTTTTGTGCCAGAGAGGTAATAATGGAGGCTGCCTGCGGCTGTTTTCCCAAAGTTAGCAGAATATATACCCAATCTCTGTAAACTAACCTTTAACATCATCTGTCATATATGATAAATCTGAACTGCCTGGATCAAACCCTCTAACAATGTACCCATTTTTTAGTATTGCCAAATCTCCAAACTGGTTCATACAAATGCAAAGGAAATAGCTAATACCAAAGCATAACAAGCATAAGGAAGATGTATCCTAATACACCATTAAATTTTGTTGGGGTCAAGATGGCTAGACTTTATAACCTTCTGTATCTTCTACATCCCTGAATTCTTTGCATAGCTTTGTTTAATTGCCTTCCTGAGAAGAAATTACAGGTTATGAGTAATTTCTTTTCAGGAAATTAAACTACAGTCATTCATATAGACATAACCCTTTAACCCTTCCTCTACACACACACACTTTACCAACCATAATTAAAACAGATGAAGGGTTGAAATATCTTCACGGTATCATTAACTTTTTATTATTTGTGACCTAAGCAGCAAATTACAAAACTTGAACGTTTTCCATATTTTTTTACTTTGTTTTAAAAAACAGTACTTTCCAGAAGTTACAGCCTAGATCAGATGGGAGAAGAGACATTGTTTCAAAAATGCCCTTCAGAATCTATAGATAATTCATATTGTTTTCCCCCATGGGACAAAAAACAACTTGGACAAAATGATTCTGAGAAACAAAACACAGCTGCAGGATAGAAATGCACATCACAGCATCTTCATGTCACCTTCCAGTCCAGGTACACTGCTTCCACACAACAACTTTCAGTTAAAAAACAGAAATCAACAAATGTGAGGAAAACATTTATGAGGAGAATGCTATGTGTAGTCAGACCAGGATTCAGATGTAGATTAATATTGCTGTCTCATTGCCAGCCATTCCAAGCAAGGGTGCAGCTCAGCCTATTTAAAAAGGTGGGTAAAGGGAGCAACCTCAGTTGAACATGCATATATAGTGAGCTTCCGTGGCATGAGTAGGGATTTGAACTTGGTTCTTCCAAATTCTAATCTAGTCTGATGCCCTTAACCACTATGTCACACTGGCACTCTGTATGTGTTTAGGGTCTGGGTGCCAGACTTCATAGTAAGGCTAAACAACAAAACAAGTTTTTTAAAAAAATATTTCCATTGATTCCCATGTCACCCATATTTTGATACATATTTACCTTGCAAAATAAACTCTACTTTAGTGGGGCTTATTCACAGATAGGTATACTTATGATTGCAGACTGAGTCCTAATCAGTGTTCCCTCTAAGCTGAGTTTGTGTGAGCTAGCTCACAGTTTTTTAGCCTCTGGCTCACACATTTTTGTCTTAGTTCTGGAAAAATGGACCCAGTGCAAATGAATTTCTGCAGTAGCTCACAAAGCAGAGTTTTTGCTCACAAGACTCCACAGCTTGGAGGGAGTATTGGTCGTAATAGAAGTGTTTACATATTTTATGCTCACAATGTACTGGTGCCTGAATGCGAGGGGCTCTGCAGGCTCATGAGCAGCTATGTGCTTAGATGCCACTGACTCTGCCTCCGATACTGCTGCTCACCATCTGCCAATTGGAACAGGGCTTTTCTTTTTCTGGGTCACTGCTCATTACCTGCTGCACCTCCTCACAATAAGTGCTGGAATCCCCCCACTTTCATTTTAACCATATGCTGGAATCAAATGCTGATGATCACAGCAGTGTAGAGAATTAGGTGTTACAAGTAGGGGACCTGCAAGGACTTGCAGGGGACATCTCATTACCACCTCCCTTAAAATTCCTTGTTTCCCTTACCTGAAAGCCCCCATAGTCTTTCCTGTTTTCCTGCCTTCTTCTCTCCTTCCCACCTACCAGCCAACTTACCTTTATCTGCCTGTCTGTATTTAATTTTCCTTCCCTGGAAGCTCTCCCTAGGAAAAGTCTGGCCTAGTAACACACTGTAGGCCACCAGGCCCAGTTGTGTGTATTTGCAAGAGATAGCTTGTGTGGACTAGCAAGGGGTACCTCACTTCTCCCTGTATCCCTCCTCCCCCCATTAATTCCTCTTCTGGCAAGTCTTATAGCTTCACCTTTTCCTGCTTCCTTCTCTCCTTCCCACCTACCAACCAACCTACCTTTTATCTGCCCTCTGTCTTCATCTATATTTATTATTTATTTACTTTATTTATGCCCTGCCTTTTACCACAATGGGACCTAAAGCAGCTTACATCATTTTGTTTTTATCTTATATTCACAACAGCCCATAAGAGATAGGTTAGGCTGATAGTGTGCAACTGGTCCAAAACCCTTCAGCAAGATTCCATAGTGTGATGGACTGCCCTTTAAAAGAGCATAAAATGCTGTGTAAACAGTGAAATATTGTGTAATAGACAGTGGCTAATGCCTCACAGAACCAGACAGCTTGAGTGACATGCTATTCAAAGAAATTAGACTGGTTAGCATCAGTTGAGGAGAAAGATTTCAGAGCTGAATGCAGAAGAGAATTCAGTCTGAGTCTAACCCTGAATAAGAAGAGTTGGCTGCTGATGTGTTTTTGCTTAGCCCTTTCTGAGAGCAGTTTAATATGGATGGAGAACTGGAAAGGTTGGCAGGAGGAGTGGGTAGACTGGTGAAGGCTCCCATTCAGCCCAGAAAAGGGGACACATCTTTTAGTAAGAGAAGACATTCCCTACCCAGTTACAAAGGAAAATAGCTCTAAGGAATGGAGTGATCCCTGGTCTTATGTCTGGCTACTGAAACCCGAAGAGTCAGTTAAACTCATGAAAGTATACTGGAGTGTTTAGGAAATAGTGAAACAAAAGGCTCTCATCTTAAAAATTCTAAGATTGTGTAAAAAACTTCAGAAACACTCAGTTGCTTGAAACTGTAATATGCGCCCATACTGATTTACTTCAGGATTCATTATTGATTTACCTTAGACATTGTACCCCCGTTTCACTTGACCTTTCTCCATCTACATTGAAAAAACCATTTTTTTGAACTTTTAAAACCCTCTCAAGTACCATTTAAGAAGTGTAAGTTAAGAGGGTGATCTTGTCACTTCCCTCAAATTCCTGGGCTGAGCCAACAGCAAAGTATTATAATGTGACAAGGTGGGACAGCCATAGATCTTCAGGAAAGAAGGAGATAGATAAAAGGGGCTGCTCAGTCGGAAGCAGCTTGTCTTTGGAAAGGACTGAAGTGCTGATAATAGTAATGTTGCTAGAAATCTACCACATACTGAACCTTTGTCAAAAATCATAACAGACCTCAACGCTCAACCATTTCACTGTGTTCCTAAGAATAGGGGGAACAGGGTTTCCAATACCCAATTGGGGGTGGGGGATTGTCTGGTTTGGAGACCCTCGCCCTGCTTCAGAGTTATCAGAAATTGGGGGAGGGGAATGGCCACTGTGTGGTCCATTATACTCTATGGAGACCAGTGTCCATAGGGTATAATGAAGAATTGATCTGTGAGTATCTGGGAATTGGCGGGGAGGGAGGGATGCTGTTGTTTGAGGTAGAGGCATCAAATTTTCAGCATAGCATCTGTTGCCTCTTCCCAAACTCCACCCCCCCCCCCCAGTTTTCAAAAAGACTGCACCAGAGGTCCAATTCTATGAGTCCCAAAAGAAGGTGCTTCCATCCTCCATTATTTCCAATGAAGGGAAGGCATTTAAAAGGATGGCGGTCCCTTTAAATGTGATGGCCAGAACTCCCTTCAGAGTTCAATTGTGCTTGTCACAATGTTGCTCCTAACTCCATCACCAAAGTCTCCTGGCTCCACCCCCAAAGCCCCCAGGTATTTTCCTAGTCACATCTGGCAACCCTACAGAACCCTATAGAAGGGAAGGGAAAATGGAGGGAAAATCTTGCCTCTGAGGGAGGTTAGTGGGCAAGGTCATCATACATGGCACAGTGGGGATCTGAAGATGGGGCTCCCAGATCCTAGTCTGGTATTCTAACCATGGTATCATATTGGTTTCTGTGTGGTAGCTGCTGTGGAAAACTAGCAAGTTGCTGGGCCTGGGTCAGTCATGGAGCTCACATGGTATCAAATCACTCCTTTGTAGGCCAACATAGCCCTAAAAAAGTCTCTGACCCTCCCCCCTGCCTTTTCCTGGTAGAAACCAAGCTTGAAAGGCTGGGAATATAGTTGTGGTTACCTAGCAATGGCTGCTGAGGGCTTCGTTCCTTAAAGATACAAGCACAGCTTCTGTTATTTTGGGGGTGGGTTAAATTTAGCATTTTCAGCTCTGGTTGGGAAATTCCTGGCAAACTGGAAGGGTGGAGCCTGAGGATACTGGGGTTTGGAGACTTCAGCAGGGTATAATGCCAGAGAGACCAACTTCCAAAACAACCATTTTCTCAAGGACTACTGATCTCTGTCATCTGGAGATTAGCTGTAATTCCAGGAGATCTCCAACTACCACCTGGAGATATGTAACCCTACTCCCCAAAATATTTCTTTCTTCTTTTTTTAGATTTCAGATTTTTCTGCAAACATGGGGCTTTGTGGGGTTTGTTTAAATATCTATATTGCTTTGTCATGGCTCTAGTAACTGGATTTGTTATCTACAAATCTGGCCTTTCTACAAATTAAATTTAATTTTTAATTAATTTAATTAGGCTGATATAATACTCAATGCAGTACTACCGCTAACAATGGAAGTCATGTGTTATGTTCCCCCCCCCTTAATTAAATAAATTCATCATGCTGAATATTGTCCCATTTTTGCTCCAAATTGTTGCCTACCTTTGACAGCAGTTGGGGGAAATGTGCTGAAATGATACAGAGAGGGGGCCATTTTTGGTGACTGTCTCATTTTTGGTGGCAGAATGTGCAGTCCTACATTTTTCCAAAGGAAGATCAGGATGGGGAAGAAGGAGTTAAATATCTGGCATTTGAGAATCCCTCAGGAGCTGCTACATAATGCACTTGTTTCAATGCATGTTTACATGATCACAGAACTTGGTACCATTCATTTAATCCCCCCGTATTCTCTCTCTGAGTGTGTAGCTCACAGCCAAATAGCAATTTCCCTAGAATGAGGGCTTTCTAAGTAATTAACAGCTTCAGGAAGGATGCTGCTCATATTAAATGCAGGAACCTGGAATAATTTATGAAAGATTGACAGTCAGAAAGTCTGCAGGGTAATATGCTTTTCAAAGGACTCGAGCATTCGATCAGTGCTGTCAGTTCTTAGACAATAACTGTATGTCAGAAAATACATTGATAATCTAATTAAAGTTTTGGATAGTTTTATAGCTCTTTAATGATACCATTACTTAAGCTAGTTGGCCTTTTGTAAACATTTGAAAAAGTTGGCTTCACTTACTGCTTTGTCTCCCAAAGCTGTTTTGATACTAAGCCGCACTTTGACAGCATTCTGCATTTCTGTAACAGAAAAGGTATAAAATGAACATGTACAATGCAGCTGAATCTCATTTCAAGTTCTCCGCTTTCCTCCAATATATAAGAGCATAGTGGGGGTGGGAAGTGTCACCATATTGCAACTGACTTATCGTGACCCCCATAGGGTTTTCAAGGCAAGAGATGAACAGTTTGCCATTGCCTGTCTCTGTGCAGCAACCCTGGGCTTCCCTGATGGTCTCTTACCCAAATACTAATCAGGGCTGACCTTGCTTAGCTTCTGAGATATGATGCAATAAGGCTAGCCTGGGCCATCCAGGTCAGGGCATCCAAGCACACACTTCATATATCAGCAACATATTTTAAGAAATTATATGACAGAGATTGAAACATTTCAAAGATCACTTTTGCTGACAAAGGGAACACATTCACGATTCTTAATATTGTTTTAACCCTACTGAAAGCTGCTTGCAAAAGCATGTTCACACAGAAGCAAGTCCTGGTTGAGTTCAATAAGACTTATTGCCAAGCAAGAATGCAAAAGATTGAAGCCGTGGTCTTTCCATTTACCAGATTTCTAAAGCAACTGGTGAGTTGAAGAATGAGGTATAAAATGGAACCCTCTTACCTGGTTTGCAAAGTCCAGCATAAGCGACGGTAACCCAGGTGGAGGCAAGCAGCAATCTCCCTAACATCCTTCCAGACCGGGAAACTTCAGGCAAAAAAAGGAAAAAAAGCCACCACTCTAATGCAGTCTTAAACTTTCAGTGACCCAGGATTAAAGCATCAGCAGAACTAGGGAGCAATCAAGTAAGGGTTTAATAATTAACACCCCCCCCCTTTATTTTAGCAAAAAGTTATTGAAAACAACTCTCTTCTGCCAGGTACATCCTTTTATCTTTTTAGGTATCTCAGCAAAGAAGGTAAGAAATACTCATCCACCTCCAATACTTCATATACAGAAGTTGAGCTTAGTCCTTCCAGTAATGAGCTCACATGCATACTTATGCCTGCCATTTTGTTGAAGCTTGTGTTGCCTCACAGGGGACATCAACTGTGATAAAAACTGCGAATATGTTTGCTAAAGGGGATGTATGATTGAAACATTAAAAAGAAATCAATGAGATGACAGAGGATCAACATATGTCAGAACCATTTTCTTTCCCTCGTCCCAAAATAAAAGGCTGTGCAAAAGCTCTCATTGATTTCACCCTAATCTTAAAAGCATTTATTATTTTTAGAGGAGTTCCATTGCTTCCAAAGGTTATGAGATACGTTTGTTGACCAAGACTCCATGAAAGCGTCAGAACTCCCTAGAAACCAGATGAGAAAAGAGGGCTTTCATCCCATTTGTATCACAAAACTGGCTAATGCAGCAGTTCACAGAAAGGAGCAGAGCAGAACAAAAGGATAAAAAAATTGTTAGAAGAAAATATAATATATGTTACAGTATTCATAGCTGTGGCCATTTCCACATGGCTTATTTGCCCCATATACAGTTTTTGAAACTGGCTTTTGGACATGAGCCCACAGTGTAAGCTGTTAGTTTTGTTATATTTTCTGTTATATAATGAATTAATTGAACCAAGGTGTCATTTAAAATCCTTTTCCAAGGCTTGTCCTTGATACTTGCACTGTGCCACATATTACAAAGGGTGTTTTTGTTTTGAGCCTATGGTATAACACTTTACATATGCTTGAAAATCATGATCTGACTTAAGGTTGCTAGTATTTATTATTAATCAATATTGTTTATAATAGGCCTTCAAACTTATCAGCACAGGATCATGTGATGAATGAAGATGGAAGTCTTGATGATTGCACTATATACCATTGTTTATTTTTGAAATCTTCTGTTCCAAATTGATTGTAAAAGGGTTCCTACAATTGATGAAGATTCATACCAAAAGAGGAGTATAGCCAGCATCATGTCTCTTTCTTAGAACATATTTCATAGTAATTTTTTTTCAATTGCAAGGATTTTGACACTTGTTATTGCAATTGATAATGTATGTTATTGCTGATGTTGTAAAAGAATATTTATTACTGTGATCCTAACAACTGCTGTTGTGATATCTTCATAATTTTGTAACTACAACCAACTGTCATATTTTTGCAATTTGATATTGCGATGTGGTCACTATACATATACTTTTAACACCTTCTACACATACAATATTAGACCTCTAGTACTTAGTACCCCCCTTTTTCAGTTAATTAGATGTTTCCTATACTTTTTTTTGTTAGCTTTGAATAAAATTTAACAGCATGCACTAGTTTAACAATCCTCTGTGATTACATATATGCTCCCCCCCCCAAAAAAAATTGGCCAGTTTCATGATGATCTAATCATTACAGGAAACATACATTGTTAATGGTTTTGATACTGTGATAATGGATGACTTTTTTCACATCTGCTATCACCATACAGGGTAAACATGTTGTGGCTAGCAGCTAATCCAGGATTAGCTGAACTCTGTGTTTCCGGGCTTTGTTGCTAAAGGAAAGCTTTATTCCAAAATTCTGGACAAAAAGGAAAAAACTGAGCTCTTTTCTTAACCAACATACATTCCAATGTCTAGGATGGATGGATGGATGAATAAACAGATGCTGAACCTCATTCATCTGAATCTCTTAAATCATGGCCTTTTTTCAGACATCCCATCAACTGAGACATGTGTTTGTGGCAGTTTCCTCTATGCAGGGCTTTTTTTGAGCAGGAATGCAGTTCTGGCTGACTTGGCATTAGAGGGTGTGGCCTAATATACAAATGAGTTCCTGCTGGGCTTTTCAAAACAATGGTGATGTCAGGAGGTGTGGCCTAATATGCAAATGAGTTCCTGCTGGGCTTTTTCTACCAAAAAAGCCCTGCCTCTACATATTCTCATTCCAGGATGAAGTGCAAAACTTGGGCCAAAAAGGTAGAAATCTGAGTACTCGATGAGCACATTCAAGATCTATAAACAATGAGCACACATATGCTCAGTGTAGCTGTTTATACAAAGCACACCTGTTTTTCCAAACTTCTGATTACCCAAATGTTTGGAATGTCCTTCTGTTCATTACAAAAGTAAATGGTATGAAAAACTATCAGACTGAAAACTTTGATTCATCTGAAAGTCCGATGCAATTGAGAAAATAATCTGGTGGTCTATGGTTAGATTTAACCCCACCAAGAATTCCAGTCAGGCTTTTTATCACAAGTACTTTTGTATAGATCAGCTGCTGTCTTGGGACAAATAAGGACAATTTAGCAAAAGCTTCTCTTGCTAAATGTCTTTGGAAGTAGAAAGTCCCAGGGCAATAAAATATTTACTAACATAGAGGTTAATAAACAGCTATATTTAGACAAGCTTAGCTGTTGTGTTTTGACAAATTAACTGTTAGAAATTCTGGGGGAGTTAATTGCTACTGCTTTGCTCTAAAAATTAACTTTCCTGAGCCAAAAAAGTGTAAATGTATTACTGCCACTCTTTAATAACTCATGGGAAAATAATGATTATGTTTTTTAAAGGCTTGCCTATTCATGTGCTTGGTTTTTTATGGCTATCCTTGTACACTCAAAGGATTAACAAGCAAAATTTCCTACCAGTCCCAAATATGCAAAGAAACTATTGCTATTTCTAAAGGATATTTTAAAAGCATTTGGAAAAACTTTACATAATCAACTGATTCATGAGAGAGAGGTCTATCAACAGCTCAGGAGCAAGCATATCTCTGAATATCAGTGTCAGGAAGCAACATCAGGGAAGGCCTCAGCCATTATGCCCTGCTTCTGGCTCTTTAGAGTAACTGACTGGCCACTGTATGAGATAGGATGCTGAACTAGGTGGTCCACTGCTCTGATTCAGCAGGGCTCGTTTGTTCTTACGAAATTTGCATTTGTAGAATCAACAGATGTATTGTAGCACACTAAAGGCTGTGGGTTAAGTACTATCAAGCTGCTTCTGATTTATGGTGACCCTACAAATTAATGACCTTCAAAATCTCCTATAATTAACATTCTTTCTCAGGTCTTGCAAAATGTGGGCCATAGCTTCTTTTATCAAGTCAATCCATCTCGTGTTGGCTGTTCCTCTTTTCCTGCTATCTCCAACTTTCCCTAGCATTACTATCTTTTCCAGTGACTCTTGTCTTCTCATGTGGAAAGGAAAGGTCCCCTGTGCAAGCACCAGTCGTTTCCGACTCTGGGGTGACGCTGCTTTCACAACATTTTCACGGCAGACCTTTTTATGGGGTGGTTTGCCATCGTCTTCCCCAGTCATCTATGCTTTCCCCCCAGCAAGCTGGGTACTCATTTTACCGACCTCAGAAGGATGGAAGGTTGAGTCAACCTTGGGCCAGCTACCTGAATCCAGTTCCACTGGAATTGAACTCAGGCCATGAGCATAGAGTTCAGACCACAGTACTGCAGTACTGCTGCTTTACCACTCTGCGCTATGGGGCCACTTCTCATAATGTGACCAAAGTACAATAGCTTCGATTTAGTCATTTTAGCTTCTAGAGTGTTCAGGCTTGACTTGATCTAGAACCCCGTTGTCTTTTTAGTGCTCCATGGTATCTATAAAACTCTCATTGAACACCACATTTCAAATGATCAACTTTCTTCTTGTCAAACAAAGCAGGAGTCAAGTTGTACCTTTAAGACCAACAACGTTTTATTCAGAACGTAAGCTTTTGTGTGCTCTCTAAGCACACTTCATCAGACAAGGGGATCAGGTATAGTGGGCTGAAATACATGCAGTTTGTTGATTAAGAGGACAAGTTGCTCCCTGTCTCTCTTTCTGTTGTTGTTTTTCCCCTAATGGACCAACAAACTATCCACAGTCATCATCGCAAAGTATGCCGAGGTAGGGCTGCCACCAGAAGGGCTCCAAAATAAGGAAGGGCTTCGAAAGGTGCAGCTCGCTTTAAGCTGACGCAGCCTCACACATGAAGGATTGGATTCTCTAAGGTGCAGAACTGCCGCCGCTCTATCTTGAGGCATCTCTAGGATAAACCGTCTCGTTCAATTCCGCACCTGCTAGACATCTACAATCGTCCCGCAACTCCAGCCTTTCAATTAACATTTATACATCTCTCTCTGTCTTGGTTCAATTCTTCCAGCGCCCGCCCCCGGAAGTAATTATGTAATATCCGGTAGCTTTTACTCATGTGACTAAACTGGAACCTGTGTAACATGGCGGCGCCCGTATCGCCGTCACTGTTGGTGACTGCTGGAGAGTTGGCAAGACTGAGGTAAGGGGGGGTGGCGGGTAAATTCACAGCGTCCAGTTTTTGAAATCGGCTTCGGTGTGTCGGGACGGGTCTCAGCTGGGCTCCAGACTCTCCTCGTCACTGTCGCGCTAGAAATGCTAGAGATGAGGGAGCGAAAGAAAAGGCGATGTAACGGAGAATTGAAGCGTGGCGTAACCGGTGGTTGCTGGGAACCTTCCCGGCGTCGGGTCCTGCGTTTTTTTCCTTCTCGATATCTTTATTTTAGGCATTACTTTCATGTGCATTTGACAGAAAAGTCGGTGACTGTAGTATAGTTCAAACAGTGTGATTTCTGGACTTTTTATACACGTGCAGGAAAGTACAAGGAGGAGCCTAGGAAGTGTTAATCAGAGAATGTGTTCTCTGAAGGAGCTGGGTATATTTAGCCTGGAGAGAGACGACTGAGAGATTATATGATCACCATCTTCAAGTATTTGAAAGGCTGTCGTATGGAAGATGATGCAGAATTGTTTTCTGTTGCCCTGGAAGGTCGGGCCAGAATCAATGGGTTGAAATTAAATCAAGAGTTTCTGGCTCAACATTAGGAAGAACTTCCTGACAGAGCAGTTCCTCAGTGAAACAGGCTTCCTCGGGAGGTTGTGGGCTCTTCTTCCTTGGAGGTTTTTAAACAGAGGCTAGATGGCCATCTGACAGCAGTGCTGATTCTGTGAATTTAGGCAGATCATGAGGAGGGCAGGAAGAGTTGCATCAGTGCTTAGTTCTCATGGTCTCTTCTTCACACACCCAGGGAAATGCTGATTGCCACTTTGGGGTCAGTCAACAATTTTTCACCAGGCCAGTTTGTCCTGGGATTCTGAAGGGTTTGTGTGTTTGTCATCTTCTGGATATGGAACATGTGTTACTAGATGTGTGTGTGTGGGGAGGTATTTGTAAGTATCCTGCATTGTGCAGAGGGTTGGACTAGATGACCCTGGAGATCCCTTCCAACTATGATTCCTACCATTGAGCATCCAAAGCAGATCATAATCAAAACCAAAACAATTTTGGATAAAAACCTGCCTGCTTCCTGACCATAAAAATCTTCAAAACAGTTTTCATTTTAACTCATTTTCTAAATATAGTATTTTTCCTCTTCAAATTTTCCCATTTCCAGTATGTTAACACACCCCGCCTTCACAGTTTTCAGTTATTATTGTTACTGCCTTTGATATGGCAGTTGCTGACTGGTATCCACTAGCCCATTCCTCCCAGGACTAGAGGTATTTAAAGTCCTGTGGATCATGGAGGGAGGGTGATTGGGTAGATCTAGGGTTGCTGGGTACCCCCCGGCCACCATCAGACAATGGGAGAGGTAGGGTTACCAGATCCAGGCTGGGAAACTGGAGATTTAGGGATGGAGGCCAGGGACCTTAGTGCAGGGTAGAATAGCATGGAGTTCACTATCCAAAGTATCCATTTTCTCCAGAGAAACTGATCTCTGTAGTTTAGAGAACAGCTGTAATTCCAGGAGATCCCCAGGTCCTATCTGGCGACTGGCATCCATAGTTAAAGCTGAGCAGGAAAATAACATTTTCATATAAATGAGTTGAAATGAGATTGATTTGAGGTGAGTACTGGTACTTAGGGCTCAAACTGTACTCTGCCTTTTATTATCACTGTGGATCAATGCAACAGTTGGCGTCTTCTGTGAAGTGGATGTTGCAACACCCACTATAGGGCCAGATTATTAGAGAAAAACATACTTTTGCTTAAAAGTTTGAAGGATCTGGATGCTGGGAGCCATTGCAGGCTCTGAAAAAGTCTCGCTTTCCCCATGTTCAGAAAACACAAATTTTGATTAGTAGGCTGCAGCTGTTACCTAGTAAGTATGTTGAGACCCTAGGGTGGCCCAGTGCACCAGAACGTGTTTCCCTTGTATCCTTCCTTCTTGGTAGCAAAGGGCTTTTTACTGTGTTTGGATAAAGTATTGCATACTTAGAGTGGTACCATAACACAGTGTTTAATCCAGGTCACTAATATCCAAAAGGCACCCAGACTAGGCCTTTAGACAGTGATTGATATGGAAGAAGCTTATTCTTTAGGTTGCTTGGTTCTAGACTGTTCAGGCAAATGAAGAAAGTGCTGTAAGGAAGTGATTGGGGAGGGGGGAGGACTAGAGGAGATGGTGAAAGAAAATGGGAAGGATTGTTTTGGCTATGCTGCAGTTAAGCTGTGCTGATGGATAGAACAAAGTGGCTCAGAAATAAATGATAACCCTTGAGCCTTATATTACTACATCCATAAGAAAGGTACATGGTAGAATTTTAAAAGTAACCAGTACAATATATGAAATTATAGAAGCTAAACTACTACTAAATCATGGAGGGAAGAAGTGTTGGCAATATGTTAACTGTGGCAAAGATTACTGTAGGCAAAACCTGGAAAAGAAGGAACATGCCATCAATAGATGTTTAGTTTCAGGGAGTCTGGTACACAATGTACATGTGTAATGCTAGGAAAAATGATGCTCAAATGTATGTGGGGGAAATGACAGTGCTGTGGAATCAGAAATATGGAACATGAGATGCATTGGCAAATTTAGTTGGAATTTTTAGGGTATTTAAATATGGTTCTTGTTTGAAATATCTTTGCATTTTTGTTTCTTTCCTCTCGTTATACTTCTACATGTGATGATATATGAATTTGGTAAAGCCATGAGTGTGTTTGATTTTGGCAGAATTTTTAAAAATTTAATCTGCTAAAAAAAAAAAGACTATTGCAGATCTTACGTGGTTCAAAATCTTAGCTGAGCACTTGGCTGACCATTTACTATTTTAAAAAGGATAACCTTTTCTATCTTCAGCCATAAGAAGTACAGAGCACTTCTGAAGAAAGAGAAACGAAAGAAAAAACGACAATTATTGGCGAGACTGAGAGATTCAGGTAAAATCCTGTTGTTGCTTGTGGAGAAGTAGGAATTTCTTTCACTTCTGCCTGAGAGACTCCTGCATTTATCTTATATATACTTGAAGCTGCTTTATATTGAGCCAGAAGTTTGGTCTATGAAAGTAAAATTTGTCTGTTCTGACTGATAGCATCTCTGCAAGATCTCATGCGGATATTTTTCACACCACTTCTGGATTCGTTTAGATGTTGATTGAGCCTGGGACCATCTGCAGAAAAGTAGATGCTCTATCACTGAGTACCAGCCTCTGTTATTCAAAATGTGGTAAAAGTGATAGCTCTGGGAATGGGTATGTGCTGGTGAACATCATTTTTGCTAAGGACAGTTGCTTTCAAGCTTGTGAATGGATTTGTTGGTGTCTGCTGTTCTGTATTTTTATCATATGTTAAACTTCAGGATTTATAATATAAAGCGTGAACAATCAGATATGACTGTGGGTTCAATCTAACTATCCTTTTCCATTCAAATCTTTAGAGCCAATCAATAGTCCATTCATGGAAGATCACTCCACAAATGGAAAAGCTTCTTGGATTCAGCCATTGTCCACCGAGCTTTCTCTAGCCTGAGAAACCTTCAAATTTAAGTGGCTTTCCCCGCTGTGTTAGAGCCACTTAAATGGCTAAAGAAAGACTCCTTGGAGTATTTCTCCATTTGAAGAAGAGCCACTTAAGTTGGAGGAAGGCTCCTTGGACTAGAAGAAAGCTTTAGGCTTTGCTCAGAGGAGTGGTAGGATGGGACAGAATCCATTATAATAAAAATGCAACCCTTCTATAACTCTATTTTATGTAATGAGTTTATGGATTTGGATTAGTCCTAAATTCTTATCTGCACCTTGCAAGCTTCAGTTGCATCAGCAGCACTTTTTATTCCCTTCTGGTGGAACCAACTGCCAGATGAAGTGAGGGCCTTACGGAACCTTGTGCAGTTCCGCAGGGCCTGCAAGACTGTCCTCTTCTGGCTGGCATTTAATTGACACGGCACCAGTATTTAAGAAAAGTGGAAGAAGAAGAAGTTGATATTGGATTTATATCCCGCCCTCCACTCCAAAGAGTCTCAGAGCGGCTCACAATCTCCTTTACCTTCCTCCCCCACAACAGACACCCTGTGAGGTGGGTGGGGCTGGAGAGGGCTCTCACAGCAGCTGCCCTTTCAAGGACAACCTCTGCCAGAGCTATGGCTGACCCAAGGCCATGCTAGCAGGTGCAAGTGGAGGAGTGGGGAATCAAACCCGGTTCTCCCAGATAAGAGTCCGCTCACTTAACCACTACACCAAACTGGCTCTTCCATCAGTGGTGATGGAAGAAGGCCATCACCACTGGAATAGCACCAATTCAATATTGTTTTTAACTGTTTTAACCATTGAATATCTGTTTTATTACTGAATGTCTAATTTTAATACTTATTACTTTTCTGTAGAATTTTATGTTGTATGCTGCCCTGAGCCTGCTTCGGCGGGGAGGGCGGGATATAAATCAAAGCAAATAAATAAAATAAAATAAATTATTTCTGGGCTGAGAAGGCTGCTGTGTTTTTAATCTGATCATGGTCTGACAAATGAAATTCATGAGTTCATAATCATGAGAATAAAGTTTGAGTCCAGTGGCACCAGAATAAAACTTTGTTGGTCTTAAAAGTGCTACTGGACTCAAAGTTTGTTTTGCTGCTTCAGACCATCACAGCTACCCACCCAAACTAATCTTGAGAATGTTCATCTTGATTTAAAGTAATTTCAGTACCAACAGGAATAGCATGATTGCACAGGTAGATTATATTAAAAAGTAGTTTTATCCTGTTAGCATGGCATTTAAATGAGGGTTTGAATTACTATAACATGCTCTATTGTATGGCAGTGATGGTCTGGAATTGACAGATTTATAGAATATGATTAGTGAGCCTCCTAATTATCATGATTTTAAATCTAAAAATATCATCCTCTGTTCAAAAGCAGCAGAGAAAAATGCACAGATATCTGAAGAAGAAGAGCTGGATGAAGAAGAAAAACTGCTTGAAGCAGAAAGGTGAATAAAAAACAGAAAATAATTTGCAGCTTGATCTCTTTGATCAGCAGACTGACTATGCTCTCTGGTAGAGTCTTATCTACCTGTGTTTCTTTTCAGCCATAGTACTCATTTTTATAGAAAGGCCATATGCAGGGTCTTTGTTGGGATATGGGAAGGCTTGCAAAGGCAGTTGTACTGAAGATGACTTTCTGTTAAAAGTCTTGTGCTTTATAGTTGACTTGGATATTTCTGCTGTGGAATTTTCAATTGATTGTAAAGCACCTTGAGTAATTTATGAGAAAAGGGGGGGGGGGGTAAAATATTTTAATAAATTAAAAAATCTTTTAAAATACTCTGAAGTAAGACCTGTTGAACTGAACGAACTTTTCACATTAGGATATGAAAAATTGCAGCCTTCCCCATTTTGAGATATTTGCCATAAATTTACAACTCATTATGTTTTTATTTTCCTAAGCGAATTTTCCTTGAGAAAAATGAATATAATTACATAAAGAAACTTTCTGAACTTCCTCTCCCACTGTAGCCTGCCCATGGGGTGAGTGGAGCCTCTGAAACACTATGATGTAGGTCTGCAGTGGGAGGAAAGAACCAATAAAAATTGCCTCCCCCCACTTGCAGAACTGCTCCCTATGAACAGCAAATGTTAGGATCCAAACCACTGTCTCCTAAATATATATATAAATCTAGTAGCTCTTATCATTTAATGGTAGCTAAGAATTAATTGTATTTGCAGTATCAAAGAAACCAAGAAGCTGTATCTAAAAATATCACATTTATTTGCCTGTTTTTCTAAATATCAAACTTCTATAGTATTGTATTCAAAATACAAGGCTTATAAAGCATGCAGTCATTTCCACAGACTACAGCAAGCTCATAATAACAAGTGTATATTTCAGTTCATTAGTTGGCAATCTCTAAATCTCGCAGAGACATCGGAAGATTCCTGGCAAGTCCGGATTCACGTATAACATTTTCAGCCACAGAGCCTTCATCAGCTGGAGCCAGTAACCATGTTGGAAACAAGGTTGCCAATTCACTGGAGCCAGTAAAGGTTGTTGGGGAATGGGATACTATGACAATTCTGATGACTGTTTTCAATATTGTATTTTGACTTTATGTTATTGTAGATTTTGTTTTTGTCTTTAGAGATACATAAGGGATGATGTTCCTGTAAACTAGCAATTTAAAGGTAAAGGTAGTCCCTGTGCAAGCACCAGTCGTTTCTGACTCTGAAGTGACGATTCGCAACTTTTTCACGGCAGACTTTTTTTTATGGAGTGGTTTGCCATTGCCTTCCCCAGTCATCTACACTTTACTCCCAGCAAGCTGGGTACTCATTTTACCAACCTTGGAAGGATGAGTCAACCTTGAGTCGGCTACCTGAACCTAGCTTCCACCAGGATCAAACTAAGAAGCTTGGGCTGCAGTACTGCAGCTTACCACTCTGCGCTGGTGAATTGGCAACCTTGTTTCCAACATTATTATCGGCTCCAGCTGATGAAGGCCCTGTGGCTGAAAATGTTATATGTGAATCTGGACACAACATTCTGGGATCTGCCGGGAATCTCCCAATGTCTCCGTGAGATTTAGAGATTGCCAATTAATGAACTGAAATATACACTTGTTATTATGAGCTTGCTGTAGTCTGTGGAATTGAACTGTATGATTTATAAGCTTTGTACTTTGAATACAGAACTATAGAAGAAATTTGATATTTAGAAAAACAGACAAATTTTGATATTTTAGGTATGGCTTTATTGTGTCATTATCACAGTTTCTTGGTTTCTTTGATACTATCTTTGGGCTGTGATTCCTTTTTGTTTCTAATTATATTTGCAGGCAAAGACTGCATGAGGAATGGTTACTAAGAGAAGAAAAGGCTCAAGAAGCTTTTAGGATCAAGAAAGAAAAAGAAGAGGCAGCGAGAAAACGTCAGGAAGAAGAAGAGGTGCAGCATATTCTTTGACACAATTGTGACAAGCCTTTGGGGCTGAGATTCTGAATGCAGAAAATAATTATCTCACTCAAACCTTGCCTGTTAAGTTCTAATCAGTTCAACCTGTAGATTGGCTAAAGTGTTTATCGATTGTTGGGGCACATTTTATTCAGGAAGACTGATAAAAAGTAAGGTTTGGGCCTGATATGTTACTGTATTAGGGAATGAAAATGTTACTGATGGTCTCTCCATATTGATAGTGAGTAGAAATTTACCAGATCAGAGCTGTTGTGGTTCCTGTAATTGCCCAAAAGATGCACCTGGACTGATGTTTTGGTAGAAGGTAAACTAATTGGACTTTCAGTTGACTAATCTGTTATAAAACAAGTTAGTAATTTTTAAAAAAATTGCTTAACAGTCTAATTTAATGTAATATAGCATTTTCCATAATTGTTTCTTTGAATCTTCTTTTTAAGGTGACTGAATAGTTTTGTTTCCTTTTTTTTAAAAGCGAAAAATAAAACAAGAATGGGAAGAGCAGCAAAGGAAAGACCAAGAAGAGGAGGAGCGGAAACAACAAGTGAAGAAAGACAGAGAGGTGATTCCTGCTCTAGGAGGATAAACACAGTTCATATCCTCTCACAGTGATCAGGGTAGAACTCCTAGGAAAGTACAAAAGGACTCTGTGTTGGTTTACTTCATTATAAAGGCTAAATGGGACAGATATAACTTTGACTCTAGAGCACATATTCTAGATTTGATCCTCATGTTGAATACAGTAAATGTTCTCTTGATCTTTTATATACAGCAGTCCATAACTGCTTGCATGTGTTACCTAGTTCTGCTGTAATTATTGTTGCAGTAGTTTTAATATTTATATCCTGCCTTATCCTTAAAAAGCCCTGTGCAGTTTACTGTATTTTAATTTTCAAAAGGAACAGGAAATTGAGCAGAGAAATAATCTCCCCAGAAAATGACCAGAAATTACCTTTGGTGGTTGCCTCCTCCTAGCTGGTGGCAGTGCTGTTTTTTTCTATGCAAGGCGGGGAGGCAAACTCTCAGTATGGGCAGTCTTTCATTTTTGCATACTCAGATAACTACAGGATACCCGGCAGGATGGCAGAGTCATGCAACTGATTTCCCAATGTCCACTTCTAGTCACCACAGGTGGAATTCTTGCTGGGGGTCTGGCAGTACACACTAAGAATGCTTTTGTTAAATAATAATTTTATGATTGCGTCAGCTTCTAAAGAACAGTAACAAATGTAGTATAATAATTTTTAAGTTCTTAACTGTAATTTGGAATTATATTGCTGCAATTCCTTAACCACTTTTTCTACTCAAAGATGTTTCAGCTCATCTTTACCAGACTCATTCATCAAGACGTATCTTTTTCTATAGCTTGTTGGGTTTGGGGACAAACATGTTAGAAAGTAGGATTTGATTATGCTCAGCTATTTCTGCCTTCTTTGTTTAAGTATGTAGAGAACAGGTGATCTTAATAATCTGGGCCTACACTGTTTGGAGGAAGGGATGTCTACCCCCCCCCCCCCCCGCAATATCTTTTGAGTTAACCTGTCCAGATCTGTATCTAAGTTGAATAAGCATAAAGCATAAAGTTGAGCAGTAGATAATAGGTTAGAGTACCAAGACAGTACTCCTTTCCAGAATCTGTTAAAACTTGGGGATTGACTAACATACAGTGGATTATTGTGCATTTCTCACTTATCAAAACTAAGTAGTAGTGAGTTATCAGTTTATGTTACTACTTTAAAAAGCCAGTAATCCTGATTGGAGCAATGATTATGGTACAAGCCTGCTATTCTAGCCAAGGGTTTGGCAAATCCATCCTGTGAAATAGTAGTTCAGAGGAGTAGAATGGAAAGGGCTATGACAGGTATATACATTTAAGTAAATATTAAATGGGGTTTTATTCCTTGTTTCATGAGATGAAAATCTGTGTGGAGTGTTTGAACAGCCCGCTTTTATGGTTAGATACATTGATTGATTTTGGTTTTGGACAATGTAACAAATAAAATTTAAATGAAGGGCTTTTAAGAGAGAAGGGGCTTATGGGGGGGGAGAGAAGCAAATACTGTCAAGGGGGAATGTTAGTGTTAGCTAAACTGTACTCAATACAAGCACCCAATATGAGAGAAGGGATCAGGCTAAGTGCTCAACAGTGTAATCCTAAGTAGAATTGCACAATTCTGCACATTGAATTCCATGTATTTAGACTATATTTAGGATTGCACTGTGAGTGTCCTAATACTACATCTGAAGAGCTGCTTTCGGTTAATTTAGCTGAAAACCAGTAGCTGTTTAAAAAGCATTTGAATACCTTTACTTGGAATTGACATGGACCACATTTCTGCATTTAGTTAGTGGTTCATGGGTGAACCATGAACCAAACCATGAACTGATAGGCCATTTTGTGAACTGAACCAGTTCATATCAGTTTGTGAGCCATTTAAAGTTTAAACTTCTGCTTTCTGCTCCCTACAAAAGCCACAGGTGGTGAAATGCAGAGGTTTAGAAATGCAGAAAGCAGTGGTTTAAATGGCTTGGAGCCATTTCACCCTTTTCTCTCTGCTTGCTGCCAAAAGCCATGGCAAGCAGAAGGCAGGGGATGTAATGGCTGGGAGAAATTTCACCCCCTGCTTTCTGTTCCCTGCAGCTTTTGGCAGAGAACAGAAAGCAGTAATTTAAATGGCTCGCAGCCATTTAAACCAAATAGCTGTTTTTTCATGAAGAGCAGATAGCAGGGATTTAAATGGCTCAAAAACATTTAAGCCTCTGCATTCTGTTCTTCACAAACTGCCACAACCTGCATCAAAATTTGTGGAAGTTTGTGGCGGCTCTTCAGTTCATAAACATTGCCTTACAAACCAGTCAAAAATTTAGTTTGTGATCCAGTTCCTGTTCATCTCTAAAGTTTATTCTCCTGGGCAAAATACCATGTTAGATCCATACTGGATCCATACATTGACACCTAGCTAGAATACCTACTGCAATTAGAAGCTCCCTCTTATGCAGCCATAGTGGCTGTGTCCCACTCATCAGAAATTGCACCACATTGGTGCAGTAGATGGAGCTGCACATGCCTACCCCTTTGGACAACCCTGAACAAGCATATCCTGTCTCTAAACTGATGTTCCACGCATGTTCCTTTGCACCTGAGTCTGTGGCAGCAATCCCTGCAGGAGGAAATCCCGTGATAAATACTGGATGGTGAATTTTGCCAGAGAATGGGGAGGATTTTTAAGAAGCAAAGGCAGTTTGTTTCTCAAAGATACATCCATGTGCCATAAGTCACTAGCAGGATTAGTCTGCAGTGATTCTTTTAACTCGTGCTTACTGAAGGTAGTAGTAGAGCATAACGACTTGTTGCTTTTGCTTCCATTTAATTTCTAAACTGTCTCCCCCCCAAAAAAAATTGGTTGTAAGGGAAAGAAGTACAGACAAAAATTGGGAAAATTGTTTTAAATGTCACAATTCATGTGCTGAATATCTTAATTACATGCAAAGCTTTCTTTCCTTTCTTGTGTTTAACAAAATGAAGCCAAACTTTAAAGCACTTAGAGTATGAAATCTTTAATGCTACATATTAGGTTCTTAACTAAAGAAACCAGATGAGATATCTGCATTCAAAGTTTTCACTAGTCCTATGTTTGCACCATTTATAGGAGGCTGTGCAGAAGATGTTGGACCAAGCTGAAAGTCAGGTATGTTCAAAAGTCTTTTAACATGAAATGGTGATGGAGATAAAAGGCTGAACAATAGTCTTGAGCCAGCCTTTCCTTCTGTTATCTGCTGCTCGTGTTACATAATGCAATATATCCCTATAACAACAACAATGCATGTAATTTCTGGAATAGCTGAAAGACAGGATGACAATATTTTTGTGGAATGGAAAGTAAACAAGAAAAATTAAATTCTACCAGTATATAGTAAAAAGGAGGATTTGATCCATTTGAACTTGATCCAAAAAAAGTGCACAAGAGCACAAAAGTGTGAAAGATGCTATACAATTGCTTTGAGGGAAAAGTTGTAAAGAGAGAGAACATTGTTGGTTATTGGAGGCCTTTACTTTTGAGATCTTTTTTGCTTGTTTACCTAGATTTCCATATTTAATATGCTAAGTCCAACACTCCTTTAAATATTTGAACATTAAAAAGTTCCCAACTGAAACAGTATCTCCTCCCCATTAAAATAAACCAATTGTGCTCATTTTTCACCATCAAAATAACTTCACTACTGGAACATCCCAACTTTTATCATAGAAATACTGGTTTTTGAAAAGCTAAATTTTGCAGTGTCCTGAACTTATTGCATACAGACTTAAAAATCAATATACAGTAACATTTATTTTATCTGTAAAAGCTCTCCATGAATCTTCATTCTCAACACATTGAGCTGCTGCTGAATGAGATTGCCCTGAGAGGACTCTTTTTCTTGCAGGAGCTCCTCTGCATATTAGGCTGAGATTACTGATTTTAGTTTGGCAATATCCTGAATTCATTGCATGCTGACTTAAATTTCAATATACAGTACATTTATTGCAACTGTAAAATCTCTCCATGAGTCTTACTTCTCATAACACACTGAGATTACTGATTTCTGGATTTTAGTTAACTTTTACAATTAACTCTGC
The DNA here is from genome assembly GCF_032191835.1 of Heteronotia binoei. Classification (NCBI taxonomy): domain Eukaryota; kingdom Metazoa; phylum Chordata; class Lepidosauria; order Squamata; family Gekkonidae; genus Heteronotia; species Heteronotia binoei. Next base: position 70,413,382 of record NC_083225.1, read on the forward strand.
AAAATACATTGAGATCAGCAAATGGGTATCTATTCACAATGCAAAAATGTGGCTATCTTGGCAACATTTTTTAGAACTTCTTAAAAGGCTGCATTTAAGATCTGTTGGTGTTGGTCTGAAGAAGAATTTATAGTGCTAAGCATAATACAGAATGAATTTGATCTTTCTAAAATATGTCAGTTTTAATAGATTAAATATATTCTCTAAAACAGCTGGAAAATGAAACTACATGGCACAACCCTGAACCTCCAGAAAATGTAGGAACAGAGAAAGATCGAGCCAATTGCCCATTCTACATTAAAACAGGAGCTTGCCGATTTGGAGACAGGTAATTACTAAGCTATAATTGAGCCTTTGAAATGGATTGTTTCATTTAGATGCACAAAAAGCCATTTTCAGTGTTGCAGTTAATGATTCCCCTCCCCCCCCCCCCCCTTTTCCTCCAAGATGCTCTCGGAAGCATAACTATCCAAGCTCCAGCCAGACACTCCTTATCAGGGGTATGTTTGTTACTTTTGGAATGGAACAGTGTAAAAGAGATGACTATGACACAGATGCAAGTTTGGAGTACAGTGAGGAAGAAATCTACCAGCAGTTCTTAGACTTCTATGAAGATGTGCTTCCAGAATTCAAGAATGTGGGAAAGGTTATTCAGTTCAAGGTATGAATATAGAGACACATTTTGCTTCATCAGAGACAATAGTACTGTCCAAATTCAGATTTTTTTTCTGCCATTCACTTATGATAATTAATAAATTCCTTTCTGCATATATAGTGCAGAACTAGGGAGAATGGTTGTAATTGTGAATTGGTGACAGTCTCCTAAGCATAATAGTGCTTCTCCACAGAAAGTCTTGTGGAGAAACAGTAGAAAATAAGAGATAACTTTGTTGTCTCTCAAGATCCCCTCTTCCCCAGCTGCTGTGCTTGAGTGTACATGTATACTGTTTTCATGCTGCCATGGCAAAGTACAAGTATGGCTCTCAGACTATTAGAATTTATATTTATTCAGATTTATTTTTATAACAGAGACTCTGCAGATGCCTCCTCAGAGGCCCAATACCTGTGCCCCTGCCAGTCCCAAACAGGCTGTACTTATCCCATAGCCAATCCTGCAATAGCATCAGGCCTGGGACAAGGAGCAAGCCCAGTCCATATTTTAGCTCCAAATGACTGCAGAACTCTGAGGTCTGTCACCACACCAGCCTTTCCAGTCTTCTCCTTTCCCTCTTACAGATTTCCCTTATATAATGTGTGTTAAAAGGAGTATTAAGCTGGATAGATCCTTGAGGATGGTATACTGATTTTACTCAGAGGTCATTTTGTAGAAAAATAGGTAGTAGAGCTGAGCTCATTAGCATAAGTTATTAGCATGTGCCCCTCAGCCAAAAGAAACCCAATGCAAGGAAGGAAAGCCCCAGGCGAGCCAGGTCTGCTTGGGCTGGCTAGAGACCTAGCCAGCCAAACAGGCCTCTCTGGCCTGGGGCTCTCCTGGCCACCACCCCGTCAAAAGGCCAGCAAGCCACCCACCACCCAAATCACATAAGTGGAGAAAGGGTGGCGCGGGCTTCTCCATGGGTTAATGCGGGCTGCTGGAGGCATGGCAAAGCTCCTGGTGGCTGCCTGCTCTCCTAATCCAGGGAGTGTTATGCAGCTGCACCGACTATTCAGTGGACGAGTTAGGTGTGGAGGAAGAGGAGGAACTGTTAGAAAGGTTCAGGAGTTGCGCTGCTGTGAACTCCAGCTGAATCTGAGGCCTGATTTTACTGAAGATTGGTGTCAACATTTTAATTTCCATCATGCACTGAAGAGTAATCTGGAATTAATGCTGAACGTGTCACATAACAAATTCTCATTTAAAAAGTCTAGGCCCACTGCTTTTTTTTTTGGCCTTGACCTAGATAGCCCAGGCTAAATGAGCTTGGAAGCTAAGAATGATTGGCCCTGACTAGGATTTGGATGGGATATCACCAAGGAAGTCCAGGGCCAGGACACAGAGGCAAGCAATGGCAAAACACCTCTGAACATCTCTTGGCTTGAAAACCCCACAGGGTTGCTATATAGTAGCAATGACTTGATGGCTAAAAGTTGTGCTTTTGGTTCTTCAATGCAATCAGTATACTTATTATGTAGTTTTATTGTTACGATAAGTTTGTTTCAGTTTTTCTCCAAATTTCCATTTTTGCCCAAAAAAAAAAAAAACCCAACCCAAAAAACCAGCCACAAACACCCCAAGTTTCCCCCCCCCCATAGCCTCAAAACCTCCGAAAACCTGTACCTGTAGGTATTGTTTGTTATTAATATAGTGCCATACTTTGGCACATTAAGAATTATACATTGGGACAATTAGCTGAATATAGAAATATTTTTGACAGAGAAGACGGGTTAACTCTTGTATGTCTGGGAAAGAAGTTTTCCTCATTGGTACAAAAAGGCATTGAATTTATTCACACAAGGAGCTCATGCATTATATGGGAGATCATGGACAGATTTGGCTTGAGTCTTCCCAAGCCCAAACCAGAATACCATCATGACATCTAGAGTTAATAGCTTTATTAGAATCTTGTTCAAACATACATTAATCTTTTGATGTAGGTCAGCTGCAACTTCGAGCCTCACCTCCGGGGAAATGTGTATGTTCAGTACCAATCGTGAGTATTAAGATGAACAATTTAAACTTACTAGCTAGTGAATTGAGGACAAGTAAAATGTGTAGCATTATGTAAATAAGCCAGGCTTTCTCAACATAGGTGGCTACTTTGGGTGCATGCTTTGTTTGAATTTTACTTGTTCTGTGGTTGGTTCTAACATCTCAAATTTATTTTAAAGAGAACAAGAATGTCAGGAAGCTCTTGCTTTATTCAATGGTCGATGGTATGCTGGGCGGCAGCTTCAGTGTGAATTTTGTCCAGTAACCAGGTGGAAAACAGCTATTTGCGGTATGTCACTTTACATTGGTGTCTTTTTAGTACATCCTCCACATTACTGCACATTACTGCATTACATGTACAATGGCACTTTAAAGTGAATTCAGAGTTTTTTCATAATAAATGTAACCTATATAGTGTTCAGCAATCCATTCTAATGGTTATCCAACAATGCCACTTTAACTGGAAAACCACCTCAATTTTATCTCCATTAGAAACCAATATTTACTACCCAGATTTGCTTTTAAAATATAATTTTAATAACTGTTTAAAAATCTGTTTCAGGCTTATTTGAAAGACAGAAATGCCCCAGAGGGAAACACTGCAATTTTCTTCATGTATTCAGAAATCCAAATAACGAGTTTTGGGAGGCCAACAGAGATATTCATATTTCCCCTGAATGGACCAAACATACTGGTAAAAACTCTGAAAGGAGAAATAGATCAGGCTACTATGAAGAATATTATAGCCGGTCTAGGAGAAGGAACAGTCCAAGTTCAGATCATGCCTACAAAAGAAACGGAGAGTCAGAGAGGAAAAAGAGTCATAAACATAAAAAAAGGCACCTTCGTGAGACCTCAGGGAGTCATGGAAGACATCAGTCACGCAGTAAGAAGAGGCAGAGTCGCAACAGGAGTTGGACACGTAGTCGTAGCAGAAGTTCCTCTCGGTCAAGGAGTAGAGGCAGGAAAAGGTCCAGTAGCAGAGGAAGAAATAGTTGAACCTACTGCTGAAGAATGACATCTCAAGGTGTTTGTGGCCAATAAACTCTAGTGCTACCTGAGCTATTGCATACTAGATGTTGTATGCTGTACTGCTTTGCTCCAACGTAGCATAACATTATTCTGGCATGAAAGCTTGGTGTTGTTTAAATTCTTGAGCAATTCTAGTACAGTGTTGTACAGTTGCTCTGAAGTTCCACACCTTTTCTTTAGAGGTCAATGATGAAACAGATTGTGTGATTTCAGATAATATATTCACTTGTACCGGAGTAAATCCTGCATGTAAAAGCATTGTGATAAGTACAATACAGCTTGTCCCTTTGCTGGTCTAGGCAAGAACATACAAAATCTAAAAGGATGTTTCAACATTTAACTGTTGTAGAATACAGCTGCATTACTACGGAAGTGAATAGAAACAAAATGTAATAATACAACTTGGTAAAAAAAGCTTTCAATGAAGTCAGTTTCCTATCTTTTGATGTGCTCAAGGTAGGGTCAGGTGACTGGAAGAGGCTTGATGATACTGAGGACTCCCTTAGTTTCCCTGTTTGCAGCTGTCAATTCATGTGGTGCCCTTGACTTCAGCTTATGTCCTTCTTCACTGGAAAGGAGTATACTTGGCTTGGAAGCTGCACAAGCCGCTTGTCCTCAGTGGGTTTCTGAGTATGTACATGTTATACCAAGTGGAAGGAAAGAACAGCAATAGCTGGAAGAGGAAGGGAAGAAATTCCTCATCTTTCCTTCTTCAGTCTTTGGAGGGATTTTTACCAGGTATAAATAAAAACAGGGCTTCTTACATAAGTATCTGTTCTTCAATTTATTTGAAAGTAAATTTATCAAACCCCACAGTTTTGGAAGTGTTTGCAGTTTCAGTCCCATAAGCAGAAGGAAGCAAATGAAGATCTTATCTTTAAAGGCTTCCTCAGTGACATGCGCACCTTTGTGGTTCATAGTAGTAATTACAACCTACTGCTTTTACTTGTACCTCAGAACTCACATTGCAAAAACACTTGTATGATAACTTTATACTTTAGCTATACAGCCTCAAGTCCTTCTGTAACAGGAAGATGTGTCCTTATTTTAGTGTGCTTTGGTAGAAATGTATGAGTAAAGGGTGTTTTTTTCAACATTCAAGTGTGCATAATTTTCCCTCTACTTATTTCTAGAAATAATTTAATAGGAAAGGTTCTTGCTTACTGTTCAAGACCGATCCATTTGGAAATATCCATGATAATGTGTGCCCTATCCTGTGAGGGATTTCTGCAAGTTGCAATTCTCTGTTGTAAATAAAAAATGCATTAGTTGATGACTGCGCTTCTAGTTTTCTTCAGATGATGTTCTTTTTTACTGTAATTCTTACAGAAGTCATTGGTAGGTTCTTCCTGGGGATCACCAGCTTTACCAGACATGTCTTCAAATTCAGAATCACAACTCAGGCAGCTATATAAAAGTATGTTCTGAGGTGTCTCATCTTGAATAAACATGGTTTTCATGCAGTATTTTAGTAAATTTGAAATGTGAATGCATACAGTCCCCTAAGTTGCAGAAGCTATGAATGACTGAAACTAATAGCTCTTACTGTTTATAATATGGTGGGCCTCCGACATATGTGCAGGGCAGCAGAATACCAGACCATGTTGCTCAGCATTGTAATTTCATCACTCCCTCCAAAAAATTATATTGGTGCTGGAGTGCACCTCTGGGACTCTTCTTAGTTGTGGGACAGTGATATCAGCTACTACCAATAAATATCAGTAAGTTTGCACCAGAGCTTGTTGCTCTGTCTGCGAAGTGCTGCTATTATTCAGTGCACTCAGACTGTGAGATGGGCATGGAAAGCTACCAGTTGAATATGTTGTACTCCTGTCTTAGGGAAACAGAAGCTGTCATTGCTACCGTTTGCCCTCAAGTGGAGCCACATGTAGCCAATGCATACTGCAGCTACCTGGAATGGCAAGACAAAAAAACAAACACAAAACTGACTGGAACCAGCTTCAAATAAGGTCACCTGCAATGACTGAATACCCTATACACCCATCACTAGTGTTGCTTACTGCCTTCTGCCATCAGAAATCTCTTTATCCAAAATGGCTCTTTACCATTTTTTTTTAAATCAAATCAACAGCAAATTTGGATATGATGAAACCAGAAGCAAACATTACATTCTGCTGGGAATTTAAGTTCTACCTAAAGAAAGGCTGCAGCCAAGAAACATGAAATTAATACTATCTAACCATTCCTTCAGGGCTGCATATATGACATTATTTCAGAACATACAACTCAGCTTCTCTGAAAACCCATGTTTTCTTATTTAGGAAAACCCATGTTTTCTTATTCCATTATTTCTAATGGAATCACAATAGCATTATGCTCCAAAAGTACAGAAGAAGCATCTGGTGAAGTTTGAATCCAGAGAATCTGAAGTAATGGGGTGGGAGGGGTGGGGAGAGGTGCTGCAATGCCCCACATTGTCTACCCCAGGAATAAAATATACTAATGATAATTATAAAATTTATACAGTTGCACAATTTTTTGTATTCTTGGTACTGAATATTATAAGCCCAAAGGCTTCCTTCTTAAAACCAATATTTACCGGTACATCTTTTTAAAGTATACATCCAAGACACTACTCTGACAGACTGCTTACATACTTTAAAAGGATGGTCCCTTATTCTCCTAAAACCAGAAAGAACCAAAATAAAAATCTCTCAAACTGTTTGATTTAACCTAGCAAAAAGTAGTATGTGAATCCAACTACACTTGTTTTTTTCCAGCAGTTCAGGTAAATTCAAGTGGAACAGATTCTGATTATTTAAGTGACTCTCAACGATTCAATTGATATTTGCATTGACTTACAAACAGGATAATACAATTTTCAGTCCCGCAAAAAATGAGAAAATTGTGTATCCTAATCTTGCCAAAGAATGAGTTCTTTTTAAATAAAAGTTTGTGGACTAAGAGTTCAACTACATGGAGATAATTTAACAGGTTCCACAACATTGTAGACCTTTAGAATGAAAATTTGTATTGTCTTTTTTAAAAAACTGCTTGTGCATCATGATCTGTACAGTTATACTTTCCTGCATCATATTTATCTTTCCACAAACAAGATTATATTCCTACCATAAAAACAAATGCTTCCTTAAGCTTTAAACAGACAGACATAACAATGGAGTAAAAATGAACATTTATTACAACTAAACTGATGTGATACTAAGACAGCGTTCACACAGTTTGTCACAATCACAAAGCTTTTCCAACCAAGCACATACAAGGCAATGTGTAAACCTTAAACATGTTTTGAATACACATGAAATTATGTTCAAGTTGACATTTTGAAGTGTTCAGTAATTTCAGTGTTACACAAGAGGGCTATTCTAATGTTAACTTTTTCTAGGTCTTTCCATGAGTGAAATGTAGAACTGGGCTCCTATGTACCTTATGCAACCATTGTTCCAACATTTCCATTGTTGAGGTCAGTACCAACCAGGAAGAAACTCTTTTACATTTATGGCACAGTTTTATAGTAAAGCATTTGGATTCTTTAGAATACACTGATCACAGCAAACAGCCACAAGGATTTAGTAGTCATGTGTTAATTGAAGGGTGCATGTTTAAGAGGCTTGTCAACGCACAGGCAGTCTGTACTGAGCTTATATTTATTGAGCAAAAGACACATAGTGAAATGCACATTACAGTAAACAGTATGGCTTTCTGACACCTGTGCAGCCCAATCCTGTGCATGATTACTGAGAAGTCTCATTTTGTTCAATGAAGCTTACATCCAAGTAAATGTACACAGGGTTGCAGCCTTATTTACTAGGATGCCTGAGACAGCCAGGTAAAGTTTCCAGTGTAAAGTTTGATTCCCCTGGCATATTTCATTTTCCAACTAAATGTAACATTGTGTGAGGTGGAGTTAAAGATCTCAAGCATTAAAAACTGTCAAATTATCCAAGTAGCTGCTCAGGATCTGGTGTAAAGTACAGCAATCATGATACTGGAAAATGTAGCCAGAAAGTTTTGTTTCTAGGGACAGAGGAAATCCATTCTCACATTTATAACATCCTCTTATTTACCCTTTTTGGTTTATTTCAACAATTTTCAGATGATTTTGAATTAATACTGCTTTATGATTTTGACTGGACTGTAATATCAAATTATACTGTCTAAACAAAAAATAAGTTTTTTCATCAAAAGGAAATGCTATGATACCTGCATTCCCTTTTTAAAGTTAATGAACTCATTTTTGAGGTTGAATTTTTTATACTATACACTTCCATTCTGATTAAATTGTTTACAACTCTGTTGCCAAAATGGAGCTACTGTAACAACTCACAACAGTTTAACTTGTAGACTTTTGTAGGATTCTTTGGTATAGTAAGCAGCCATACATGGTTGTTTCCCCTCCAATCTTCAGCAGTAACCTAAACTGAATTTTAACAAATGTTGACTTTATAGAAAAAGTCTTTGGTTACACAAAGCCAAGTTCTACATTGATGTATTTCACTTGTTAACTTACACAATTCTTTTCAGTATATGGTATGCAGCATACCACACAGGTTTAGATACATTGTGTGATGGCAATTTAATTTTATAAATAACTCTGCCATCTAAGACTTACTAATGGTCTTAAATACTGTGCTTTAAAATTACTGTAAAATCCCTTTTATTCTTTTCAAAAGGTTTTTAAAATGTTTTTCCCTTTTTTATTTTACAGTAAACAGAATTTTTCTTGTAGGCCTGAATGAAGTAGCTTAGCAGAACAGTAATACTGACAAATAGCATCATAACACCACTAGCTAACATTAAATGGAGGCAGTGAACATTTACAGTTATGTGAAACATCACACAAGACATCAGCAAAGGTGGCAGCTTATGTCAGTCCAATTTCTTCAAGTACACTACGAGGGGTCTCCGCTTCCTGTGGAAGATAAATTAGATAATGAACAGATCTTGTGTTCTGGTCAAATCACAAATGCTGAGTTAATATGGAAGTGGCTAAATTCTATATTAAGGTGATGTAGTGTGAAAATTCACCAGAGATTTAGAACACCTTACACTTTATAATAGTTGAGGTTTTGTAACAGTTTGTCTTTGAGGTTTGACTCTGCCTTCAGGAGACACTTCAGCAGACAGAAAATTACTTCTATGGCCAAAAATATTTCGATAAAAGTTTGACAGCTACATTTAAAACAATGAAGTAACAATGGAGCTTGTTGGAGAACAGTCTGTTATATTCTACCATTCTGATCAACTAGGTGTAGACTTGTCCCAAGGATTCTTTGTCAGGTGGAAGTGATTCTTCCTCCAAAAGGCTTCACTGAGCAGTAGGATACCACCCAGTGTCATTCAACAGATAGTGCCAATATATGGGGGGTGGGGTGGGGAGGGCAACCCAAGTTAGAAAATAATAGTTTACAGAAACCAATCCCTATCAAAAAGCAACCAACCCAAAGACAACTGATGTTTTAGAAAGAAGTAAAGAGAAATAATATTAAACACTGTCACTGATAAAGCCATTTTAATCCAGGAGTTTCAAAATACTGCAAAATTCAGGCTTTTAAAATAAACATGGTTTTGATATGCTTGAACTGATCTGGACATGTTAAGCAACAGTTGAAGAAACATTATTTTCCTAATTACTGAGTCTATTTTAACAATAATTTATATTAGAAACAAAGCAATTTCTGTATTACCACATAGTGAACACTTACTTTAGCATCCTACATAAAGGCATGGGCCAAAAACAAACAAACAAAAATGAAAAGAGTTAACAGTTTGCAACAACTCCTGAAAAAATGCAGCATTAAAATGTGCAAGAACTTTAATCATGTATTCTGTAACAAATGAACTCATGGATTTCAAACAAATATAACTTTAAGCTACCTTTAATAACAGAACTATTGAGTTAAAGATGAGCAGTTAAATGAATTTCAGCTTCACCTGGAGGCAAGCACTTTTAACAGGCAACTGTCAGGGGCTCAGGTCTAAGATACCTACCTTTATTAAATGATTACATACTCACAATGTTCCCTCTAAGCTGCAGAGTCTTGTGAGCAAAAATTCTATTTTGTGAGCTACTGGCATTAAAGTTGTGAGCTACTGCATAAATTAGTGTGGCTCTGGGGCCATCCTTCCTGAGCTAAGACAAAAATATGTGAGCAGGAAGCTAAAAATCTGTGAGCTAGCTCACGCTAACTCAGCTTAGAGGGAATACTGCTGACAAGTCATCCTAAAATTTATATAAAATTTATAAGCTTGTTGTAAGCCACCCTGAGCCACCTCGGTGGGAAGGGCGGGATATAAATCAAAATATAAATAAATAAATAAAATAAAAAGGAAGCATTCTGACCTAGGCAAAATAGTTACACATGCTGAAGAGGATTCTGATTCTCCTGGAATCTCCGGATTAACACAAATATTATTTACAATTCTCAGTATGATCAAGAACTTGCCACCTGACTTAAGCCACAACGGACTTAAGCAGCTGTAGAGGACTGAAAACCAAAGTGCATGAGCCAGTGTTACATCATGCTCTCCAGCTAATTAGTGTGTAGGAAAGGTGCTTATTAACAAGTAGATTCAGTGGAAGAATGGCTCCCTTTCTTCCCATTCACATGGTAGACTACAGTTCTCACAAACGGATTGGATCAGGGAAAGGTGGACTGCTACTGGCCAAACTATGTAAAGAAATCCCCTCTCCTTCCCCATTAACGTGCTGATCAGGGAAAAGCTGCTGCCCAGATCATTCATTAAAAGTGGTTTTATTCACAAGATCTGTTAGGGCTTAAGAGTTCTGATGGATTGTCATTAACAGGTCCTCGGAGGAATTGACTTTGTGCTGCAAGAAGTAACAAACCTTTTCTTATACCAGACAAAATGTAAAAGTTAATTTGTTTAAAATTTTAAAACCAGTGCACTGTTGGGTATGTATTCTCAGCTAGCAGCACCACCAATATCTGAGAAAATTATATTTTAAGGTTGCCATATTTACATATAGATAGGTTCACATATTTTAGTAGATGTTTGAAAATGAGAATCGTATCTAAGATTGTTTTTGAATAATCTTGAATTTAATCATTTTAGAAAGTGTTTTCACATGTTGTAGGTTTGCAGATCAGAATTATTGAAAGACAAACCACACAAGCAGCAAATATACCATAGCAGAGAAGTGGGGGAAAAAAAAGCCATTCACATGAAAAGTGCATGCAATACTTTATTACAGACATGCCATGAAGTCTAATGCATAGTCATTTACAAGCATGCAACTGTATAAAGCTATAAACAGACCATAACACCTCATTAGCACTCCATGCATAGCATTTTAATGCTTCTCTAGCATAAAATAATGCAAAGCAGAATTTACCATATTTAGTCATAAAAGCAATTAACATCTTGGGGAAAAAAGAGACAGAAGAAGGCAGACAAGCAGTCTTTATAATGGGAAAATTTCCTGTATGATTTCCTAATATACCCAGAATGTAGAAGGTTCAATATAAGCCCTTTCACTGCAACTTAAATGTCATGTTAACACTTCAGTAGTAGCACATTACCATGTGACATGTTTTTTCTACCCTCTCCTATTTTTAATCATCTTTTAGAAAAATGTCAGTCTCATAATTCTGACTGATATAAACAGACAGATTTTTTTTCTGGGTTTGCACTTTGAGCCCAGGAGTTTTGAAGTAGCAACACTCCTTTTTATTTACAATATGGCTAGGTCTGTGGATGCTTTTTTATGTTTCCCAACAAGCACTGAATAGATTTGTAATTACAGTGTGGGGATTAGCACTGTTAACATGCTGGAGATGAGCATGGAGATCTAATCCAGTACCATAAGCAGGACACAGCCATGGCATATACAGGAGGTCCTTGTGTTCATGAAATAATGTGATCTTTGTATTTCCAGAATGTCTCCATTAGACTTTCTAGAAATGCAAGGATCAAAGTATTTCAATTAAAACTGAATAGGTGGGTCAGCTGGCAAAATGCTACAAAGTTGTTTATATAGTATGGATTTGAATAGCATTTTTGCAGCATTCAGTGGCTCTCATAATGACTAATATTTAAAGGTATGTTTTGTAAACTGACATTTCATTTAGAAGCGCTCAGGGCAAATCATACAAATGGATCCTACAAAAATTGAATTTATATTGTTTAATGGAACACTGTACCAAGGGATGAGTATTTAAAGTATAAAGTTAAGCTTAGTAAAGTATTTGCACTTGAATATTACATGCTATCTCACATACTTAAGGTCTGAAGATGTTTTAACATAGACATTATGGCATGCTGACAAGACATATCAAATTGTGACATGGAAGGAAAGAAACAAACATGGCAAATGAGAGGAAGAGAGAATATACAACAGCAAAAACAACAGCGTGATATACACTAATTTGTTCAAGATGAATGGATTCACCAAGCTGAGGAAAGTGTTCTGCCATGAATAAGTCAGCTCTATCGCCTCTCTGTATGCATGATGAAGTCATTTAGTATACTGGGACATTAAAGTATTCATGACGTGGCTACAAAAGAAATACGTACATTCTTTACAAATAGCACAGATGTTTCCATGCACAAAACTACAAATGCTTTTCAAATTTCATATTGCACTAGACCAGCTTTTTGAACTAAATTATGTTTCTTACTGAGACTAAAATATCACATTATTAGTTGTAAATGTATAGACTTTTAGAACTTGTTAATTTTTTAAATGACTGCTTCAATTAACGCTTGTGGTGAGGGTACACTATACATTGATACTGTCAGATGTTTTGTATGGACATGGCTAAGTTGTTTCATCTGCATGTTTCTGATTGAAGCTGACAATCAAATTACCGACAGGCATTTTCATACCACATTTCAGCTTTCAGACAAGCTTATTTGGAGAAGAGTGATGGAGGGGAGTAGGGAAAGCAGTGGAGTAAATTAAACTACTCAAATTTTCAACCATACAAATAACTACTGACTTGTTTTTAAAGTAGAGATTAGCCAACATTTACACTTTACAAAGGATATTCTGTTAAATGTATTAATGCCTCAATCACACAATGACCACATTCCTCTTAATCCATTTTAAATCACCTGTGTTAATTTTAACACATTCATAAAGTATTAACATTCCAAGTCAGCTAACTATTAACTATACAGATATGGCGACTTAGTCCTGAGTAGCAGGAAATCCCCAAAGCCAAATTAACAAGATCTTAAATTCCTTTATGTTTATTCTAGGAACAGTCTCAGAATAATCAGAGCACTTGCATTCATAAAATCAATTCTGAGAAGAGAGGCTACTCCAAAGATCCTTTGGGGGGGCATGGACACTTACTTAGAGTCAATAACCCAGGTGTAAGAGCAACTGGACCGTATCTATTCATTCTAGTTTCTAGTGGTCAGACTAAGAACTTAATATAGGTTACATCTAGGTCAGAATGAACTCAAAGACCTATGTATCCTGGTATTTCTCTATGTGCTTAAGAACAAGGGTCATTTTATACAAGTTTCCCTTGGACATCCCCCTCCCCAGTCATGTTGTCAGTGCAATTTTTGTTCAGTTCACACTTGCAACTGAGATGGTAATCCATTTTTATCCTTGTTAGCCATTATGTCCCTTTCACACTAGACACAGAATGAATCCTCGTCCCCCAGGTGTCATGCCATCATCATTTTCTGCCCATTTCATGGTACAAGACTACCACTGCTCAAGAATACAATACTTTTTAAAACAAAAACTTTTGCATAGTGCTGCTGCCAGAGCCAGTCCTAGACTGTCTGGCACCCTAGGCAAGGCTAACTTCTGCCCCACCCCTGCACTGATAATGTCACCAAGTCACATGAGCTGCTCCCAGAAGGCCAAAACTCTAAGCAACTGCCTAGTTTGCCTAGTGGCAGGGCTGGCCCTGGCTGCTGCAGAATAACTGAATACTTAAATCCTTTGATAATACTAATTATTGGAAGGTACTCAGTGTCCTGAAGCTGCTTGAGGGAATAGGAGAGAGCACATCAGGATCTTTTTAAATGCTTATCAGGAGAGCTGAGAAAAATATTTGCTACTTACATAGTTGTAAGGTCCTTGTAAGGTTGTATATTGTCCTGATCCCCATCCCTCCCCCACCCAAATCTCAGTTTTGTTGGTGTCAGCAAGGATCAGGGATTTTTAGGCCAGTCCAAGGAAGGGCAGGGAGGAAGGGTGATTCACTGTGAAAATGGACAGCAAGGGGTCATTTATTCAATCTCATTCCTTCCCTTCTAGACCTATGAAAAAGATAATCCAAACACCATCTTAATGCCAGAAAAGATTAGGGGAGGGCTTTCCCCCCAGGATTTTGTTTTGTTTTTTTGAAGGAGAACTTTTGGGGAAAATGGACTGTTCATGATTTAAACAGGAATGGAGAATGTGACCATGTAGAAACAAAGAAAAAAATGCATGACTATAGTTGCTGACATGAACAAAAACCTCCATGTGGAATCAGCCCAGGAGTTGGATCCAGCACAGGGCCGATTGCACCTATTTTTGGAAGGGGGGGGCACTATCCTCCCACCATGAAGATCTACCTATTTTTGGAGGGAAAAGGAGTGCTGGTGGCAACTCCCCCATGCTCTGGCACCCAGGACAGATGCCCCCTCTGCCCCCCCTAGATCTGGCCCTGATCCAGCCAGCTTTTAAATTAAATCTCCCTTAATTCCCTTCCGTACTCCAACCCCCAACATACATCTTCTGTCCACGTTAAGTCTATGATTCCTTAGTATAACCTTCTCCTTTTCTTTTTATCCCCCTGCCAGTGGAAAAGAAGGTTGGACACAATCCCAAAATTCAATGCCCCAATTTCTAGTCCAAAGAGATGTAAGCATAGCTAACAGCCAACAAACCCTCACTAACTCATTCCAGTGAATTGCAGGATTATATAATTTTTTTTTAGAAATTGCAGTAAGAATAGTTAAAATAGATAGCTGAAAGTATCCACAAAATACTGATGTAGTGTGTAAAAACTATACACATATAGCAGGAAAGTTTTACAACAATCACCATACAATTTATTTATAGCCTACCATTCTTCATTGAGATTTAAGGTAGATCACACATCTGAATACTCCTAGAGCTTTCTAGAAACAAGCATTTTATTAACAGTTGTTACCCATAAGTATTTTATCTTCTGACTATGTATCAGTTTTAATTCCTTATTAAACACTCCCAATCCACTGCTGAACCTTTCTTCACCTATGCCTCACCTGCCCTCCTTCCAACAGTAATGGTGATTGCTCTTTTTAGATGTGTATATAACTTTAAGCCAAAAACACCCAGTAAGGTGTATGCCATCATCATCATTTAAAGTGTTAAAGTATTCTAAACCACTCTGATTTGCTCATCCCATGTAAAAAGTATCAGGCACTACACTAGAAAGAAGATAATGGTATGTTAAAAATTGTGTATGAAAGATTCCTCAGTGAACAGAATTCTCATTTGTTCTATTTTTAGTGATTTAAAGAAACTTTACACATTATAATTGCTGAGGGAAACATGTATATACATGTATGTTTATGTATACAGTCCAATGCAGGATCCCAAACCCACCTACATACATATTTAAACATGAAAGCTATAAGCGACATTTACATTTTACAATTTATGTTCGCCTGTTGCAACAAAGACCAAAGTTTTGTGGAAACAGACATGATAACATATACATTGTGGCATAAGTTTTTGTCGATTAGAAAACTGGCAGACATACACACAGATAAACTGTGGGACCAGAAAGCCATGAAATGCAACAGATACAGATTGAAATATTTCTGTGCAAAGCTTGTGTGTGTGTGTATCATTCACCAGAGCAAGTAATTAGTGATAACAACGGACTTCCTAGTTTTGTGTATTATAGCAGAACAAGAATCCTAGCCCCCTACTGAATCCTGAATCAACACAATCAAACCTGTTGATAAATTCTAGTTCAGCAATTTCACACTGGAGTCAGCATTTAAAACTGTTTTGTTCAAGAGTGGTTACCTTCAGGTCAATGAAAGGGTCTCCTGGGAAACTGAAATGGTACAGATGCCAAAAGGACTATATGGTGATTG
Organism: Heteronotia binoei; assembly: GCF_032191835.1. NCBI lineage: Eukaryota > Metazoa > Chordata > Lepidosauria > Squamata > Gekkonidae > Heteronotia > Heteronotia binoei. The sequence goes on from NC_083225.1 coordinate 70,429,109, forward strand.
AGGACCATCATTCAGAACACCAATGACAGTGGGAAAAGCCTACTGGCTACAGTTCTAGAACATTCCAAAGCATTTTCTGCACCAGAACAGAATCTACACACAGGAGTGCATAGGAGCCATAAAGACTAGTTCCTTTACTGACTGCTCTCTCCTCAGCCAAAAAATGAAAAAGCAGCAAAGCATCTAAACCAGCACACATTCTGTAATCAGTTCTCCGTAGTCTCAGATTCTGTACAGAAGGAAAAGCTGCTAGATCAGATCAACCTTTTGAGCAGGACTTGCAAGTAAAGGTTTTTATTTCCCCACTTTCTATAGAGAGAATATTGCATAAAAATTATGAAGACTGTGGAATTTGCTTTTGGGGTACCAACCAACTCAAACACTTACTTGTACTACAGCCCTTAGTCAAAAAGGTGTTCTGAAGCTTGAGCTAGTCTCTGCATGCTGCCTTTGAAAAAGTATTAGCAAATCCCCTAATATTAGCAAGTCAAACCACAGATTCTATTCCTTCTCTAGTGACAAAGCTATCATATGGTTACAAGGGTCATTCCAGAACATAAATGATTAAACAAAGGTGTCAGACTCAGATCATTCTATATGGGAATCCTAACCTACAGAGTCATGGACAATTGTCAATATACCAACATGACTTCTACAGACATTATACATACTTATACATAAGTGTGGCCCACAGGATAAGTCTTTATTTCAGCTTCAGCAATGGCACTATCAATTATTGCTATTTGAGATCACACTCCCTGTCCTCCTATCATAGCACAACTGAGGAAGAAAGATATTTACATTTATAATGGTTTGGCTAAATTGCAACAGTATTTTAGCATACACAATACTACTGAATTTGGCATGTGTTAAATGAGTTCAGCTGTGCTTAATAGCTCCATTGAGACATTGTGAAACTATGGTTTCAACTAACTACACTGGGGGTGATTGAATGCAGGACACTATGGCTAGACCAAGAACTGGTGGGTTTGGAGGAAAAAAACCCACCAAAATTAATGAAAACAATAAGGTTTGGGGTAAAATGCCACGAAAAGAATGCCAAACTGTCACAATCAACACAGTGGGCTTTGCTAGCAACTGAGGCACTAAAGCTTATGTCTAGAGGTGGTGACCACACCCCATACTCACCTGCTCCAGAAGAGATACTGGCAGGAGACAGGCAGCCCAGCCAGAGGCAGTGGAGAAGAGAGTATGCGGGAGAGAGTAATGCCCAGAAATGCACCAGCAACAGCCTCAGAAGCCTGGCAGGCTCAAGCAGCAGACTGCCCCTGGGAACAGGCCAGAGGAGGAAGCCAGAAGCAGAGCTGGGGCCTCCTACGGCCTGTGCAGGCAGGTACAGCAGTCTCTGAAAATCTCAGGGGAAAGCAGAGCAGAAAAGGGCCAAGCCTGGAAGGCCACTGGCCCAGATTACCTTCACTAGCCAGGGGCCTCTGCATCTGCAGAAAGAACATAGGGGTGTTTGGGGTCAGCATGCCCCCAGGAAATCCTTTATTAGGCCAGCCCAAGGAAGGGCAGGGAGAAAGGGACAGACCATGCCCAAGAAGCCATGGGAGGGAGAGGCAAATGGTGGGAAAGAAAGACCAAGATGAAAGAAAAACCTCCCAGCTTGCCCTATTCTGAGGTGCTTTTGGGAATGGGGCATGCTAGAGGATTCTATATAAGGGCATGCTAGAGGATTCTGTGGCCTCAGACTCCATCCTAGGTCTACTGCTTATACAGAGATAAGAAGGCCTACAACCCCCCCCCCCCAAAAAAAAAAACCTGAATTTTTTTTTTTTTGAAAACCACTTCCCCCCCCATTTTTTCTTACTGGAAAAAGTACTGAAGTACTGAAAAAGTATTGGAAAAAGTACTGAAAAAAGGTCCTATGGGATATTTTCTCTTTTTAGAATGAGAAAAATGCTTAACACAAGGTTTTTTTTCCCATCCTCAAAATGGACAGCATTAAAAAAGTGTAATGGTTTCTTCCACTAGAAAAACTTAAATATTTAAAATTGTTCTTTTTTTAAAAAAAAAGTCTACATTTTTGTTCTTTTTCAGAAGTTTTTATCTTACAAAGTACTTACTCATTCCCCATGTACTACATAAAGGTTTTATAAGATTCTCAATTTTTCTAACAGGAAAATCAGGAAAGTTTGGAGAGCACTGAAAAAATGCAATATTTCGCTTTTTTATTGAATGTAAATGATTTGGCAACAACTGATGTATTATGTGTTTAATGATATACATTATTTAAAAATTCAGTATATTCAATGTTATAAAGCAGTGATTCTCAACCCTTGGTGGTGGTGATGGGGGAGGCACATAGTTCTTTCAATGGGTCTGCAAGCCGATATGCGAATTATGCATTATCTCTGTCATTATGTGTTTTCTCAATCAATGGATCCTATTAGTATTTATAGTACCACTACTATGCGGGGGGGGGGGGGAGTCTATAAAATGGTCTGATGTTTAAAAAGGGGTTCTCAAACTCAAAAAGATTGGGAATAAGCTTAATATCCAAACATGCTGGCAATCCCGTTTCATGTGACTATGAGAAAGTCTCTGTCCAAAAAATACATTTTCTTTTGTTTATTACAGAATTTGTTTTATCCCTTTACCTGTTATTTCTACTTCTCAGATTGTAAAAATTAAAGAGTCGTGCTATGGTAGCATAGGACATAGCCTGCAGCTCTTTCTCAAGTACTGGCTATGCTTGCTATTTTCACTTTTCCACTATTTTCAATTTTAACATTGACATTTTCACTTTTAAATAACATAAATATGGCAAATAGTACAATTTATGTACTATGATGCATTATATGTTGTTCAATCAGTAAAAGTTTAGGTTTGACAGGAAAATGTACTGTATATACATCATTTCCCCCCAATTTTTTTTCTCACAGCTTCAAAATTTTCAGAAATTGTACATGTCTACACAACCCTGAAACAACTGCTGGTTAAGTGAAAGTAGTGGGAGGGAGAGAAAGTGGCAAGCAGATGGAGAAAAGGTTGGGAAGCCAGAATATGAAAAACAGGACAGAGGTAGAAAGACCAGAGTTGAGAGAAAAAGGGCTGGAAAGACAGAGTCGGGACAGTGTTAAGTTCCCATCTTTTCAGTTCTCATTAGCAAACATATTTTATGGACTGACAACCATAAAATATTGATTAATTTTGATTAATTTTGTAGGAATTGTGAAGCCGAGGGGAAAACATACCAAGTGGTTTGTTGGATAAAATAGCAAACCTGGACCACAGAGATCTCACTTCTACTCTTCCTTCAGCCTCAGCCTCCATGAATAGTCCTGGATACTATGCCAGTTTAAATAACCCCACAGAAGTCTTTTAAAAATAATTTTGGAGGATAAAATGTAACCTCATGTACAAAGAAGAAACTTAGGGTACAGATACAGTAAATAAAGCACACTGGTGTGATTTAAAATGAAAAACCTCAAATTAAGTAACAATTATCCAAGTGTTGCTTAGTCTTTACAGAAAGAAAATTCAGCTGAACCTTCTACATCGGGGTGGCCAACGGTAGCTCTCCAGATGTTTTTGCCTACAACTCCCATCAGCCCCAGCCAGCATGGCCAATGGCTGGAGCTGATGGGAGTTGTAGGCAAAAAACATCTGGAGAGCTACCGTTGGCCTCCCCTGTTTTATGCTATTTCTTGTTAATTACAGAGAATCAGCTTCCCATAGGTAGGTGCTTGTGAGACTGCTAGCTGTACAGCAAAATCAACTAGTGGAATGTTCATGCAAGAACTTTTAAAGGGATATTCAGTAATAAAAATAAAGCCTGAGGAACTATGAGAAATGGAAGGGGGGTAGAAAGAGCCATAATGAGAAACAGTATGGGCCAGTGTGGGAGAATACTAGTACTCCCAACTTATTCATGCATAATTTTTTTTAGTAAATGCCACTCTGGAGTTCTTACATATGGAATTGGATTCCATATTGATTATCTTCAGTTGACTCTAAATGGTTGGTGGTCATAAATATTCACATCATGCCACATCAATATATAACCCAGGTTGGTATACTTTAATCCCATGGTTCTTTTTTTTTGAAATTCAGGCTTTATCTTAGTGCGTCTGACTGAACATTATAGATTTAAGTTTTAAATATTAATTAAATTTCATTATGACCATATTGAGTTGTGTTAAAGCTTTACTTCATTTTAATAAATGGACTGGTTCCTGCAATCTGTTGAAACAAGGATCAGGAGAACTATTCTGCATTTCTCTCCACAGAAGAACCTTCTGTCCCTGAGAAAGGTGAAACTTGGGTTCATGGGACCCACAACTACATAGGTTAGGGGACTATACTGAGGAAGCGCAAGGGGGGGGATCACCCTTCCTCCCTCTTCCAACAAGCATTAGCATAACTAATGCAAGAGGCAGGAAGATGATTTGGCCACCTGCCTGCCCTTCAATGTATCTCCCCAACTTGTATAACTACATGGATCCTGCAAATACAAGAATCAGCTTTCCTGGGATCAGAAAGGGCTTTGGGGAAGATGGAAATCTTTCCTAGGTCCCTAACAGCCCATCATTCCTTTTGCTAATTGCACAATCTAACCCAAAGTCATTTTTCAGATACGTAACTGATTATCCTCTCCCCAAAGCTAATTATTTTTTTAAATTGCAAATCAATAAATCCAACTGGGTTTTATTAAAGAATCAAAGATTTATAGTCATCCATACGTACATATCTGGGAAAGGAAGGCACAAAAGGGAGAAATGTAGTGCATTACTTTAGATTCAGTCAGTCAGTCTTTAGCCTGTAACAAGATCCTTACAGAAAAGAGAAAAGCTACTGTGCTGCTATAGTACATTACCAAATGTATAATTTAGCTACAAAAGTACTGATAGCTTCTCTCCATTCCTGTGGTTGCCAAGAACAGTTTCTAATTAAACACTTCCACACTTACCTTTTTTGTGTAACACTGCACAGAAATATGTTGTAATAAATTATATATATATATATGTTAGACTTTTTTATTACATAGAATTTGGTATCAACTACAGTGAATTACACCTGAATAATTTCTGTACAAGGCCTATGCAATTTTCATAGCTGATATCAGATATTCCAGGAAATATTTCAACATGTTTTTACAATTAAGATCAAACATCTCCCTAGAAATCTTATGAACACCACCAGAACAAATACCATACATCACACAATTCAAACTGATGCTGTTAGTATGAAAAGGAAAAGAAGACACAGCACCCAACACACACTTCAATACTGTCATGCAAACACTGCAGAGAGTTAAGCCCATCACCAGTCACTTTTGTGCTCCCCTTTTTACTTTTCAGGCAAGGGCTTCAATGACACGTGCAAACTTCCTCTCTGCAAAGCACCCATGTAATCCATGCCACCAAAATGGTAGATTTGGTAGTTACCAATCGTATGGATGGGGATCAAAAGGCTAAGGCTTAAGACTGCCTTAATCATAAGATATCCTCAGACAAACCTCCCCAGTCTTCATTCTGGCTCTACAAATAAAATTAAGCACAATTGAAGATGTGATATTCTGCAGTTTCATAAAGTTATTACAACCAGTTTTGCTACAATAAAATCAGGAAATCCACTATCACACAGACTTGTAACACTTTCTGAGGGATATTACAGACACTCAAACAAGCGGCTTCATCACACAGCCTTATCAAGGGGAAAAGCTAACAAATATGCAATGAAGACAGAAACTCCACACACAAAAAAAACCTCCACAAGACAGGTTAATAACAGCAGTCCCCCCCACTTTAAGCAAGCGTATTAACATAGATGCTTAACAATTATTTAGAAAGTTGTGAGCATTTGAAGATCAATTTCAGATTCAGGTTTTTCCTTTACCATGAGCTTTGGATGACATCTGCAAATATTTCATTTTGAAAACACCTTAAAATGTAGCTAGCTTATTAGAATATGTATCTAATATGGCTTTATTAATATTTTATTAAAATTACTGATGAATAAAATCATAACATCTAATAAGAGAAGTTAACATTTTGTTTTCAATAGCAACAGTTATAAACCATTACTGAAGAGTTATTGAAATGCAAGTGGGATACAAAAGCTCCCTAGTGCTCTGAGAAATTGCAATGTAAAACATGAATTTAAAAAGCAGAAAAACACATTTCCCTTGGAACAAGCACACGTATTTATCCTCTGAAAGCAGTAAGATTTGGGGCATGTTCAGTGGGATCTGGGAGACCCAGTTTTTAATCCCCACTCCGCCACAGAAGCTTGCTAAGGTCATTTTCGCACTCACCTCCAGCCAGCGCGACCCCCCTCTTCACCGCGCAGGATCTGCGCGGATTTTGCACTAAATGCCGCGGAGCAGCCTTTTGCGCCGGAAACTCCCGTCGCAAAAGCCGCTCAAACGTAAATTGCCAAAAAGCAGTTTGGCGTTTGTGCAGCTTTTGCGACGGGAGTTTCCGGCGCAGAAGGCTGCTCTGCGGCATTTAGTGCGAAATCCGCGCAGATCCTGCGCGGTGAAGAGGGGGGGTCGCGCCGGCTGGAGGTGAGTGCGAAAACGACCTAAGTGACCTCAGGCCAGTCAGCCACTCTCAACCTAACTTTGGAGGAAAGGAAAATGATGTAAACTGCAGTGAAACAATGGTGATGTTAGGGGATGTGGCCTAATATGCAAATGTGTTCCTGCTGGGCTTTTTTAACAAAAAAAAAGCCCTGAAACTGCTTTAGGTAACCATTGGGCAGAAAGGTGGGGTAGAATAATAGGGAACAAAAATAATAGGGAACAAAATCAGGGAGTTGGTCATCTAGTCCAACCTCCTGCACAATGCAGGAAATTCTGACACCCTAAATTCACAGGATCAGCATTGTTAACAGCTGGCCATCAAGCCTCTGTTCAAACACCTCCAAGGAAGAAGAACCCACCGCCTCCCGAGGAAGCCTGTTCCACTGAGGAACCACTCTGTCAGGAAGTTCTTCCTAATGTTGAGCCGGAAACTCTTCTGATTTAATTTCAACCCATTGTTCTGGTCCTACCTTCTCGGGCCACAGAAAACAATTCTGTACCATCCTATATATGACAACTCTTCAAGTATTTGAAGGGTAAAAATGAAGGAAATAAATAAATAGTGTATTGGGGGCAATGTGGCTGCTAATTTCCTGTGACTTGGTCCCAAGATTGCTCCAGTAACACAGGAATACAGAAGCAAAGGAGGAAGGACAGGATGTCATAAGAAGTACACTAACAACATGGACACAATGTGGTTTCCAGTGCTATAACTGATTTTTTCCAGGATTCTGGCCTTCTATTTTATTTACACAGCCCTATATTAGCAGAACAACTCAAAATGCAGCTACAGGAGTACTACAGAATGTAACATGGGACATACTAATGACCCAGTTGAATACTCCTGTGTCACAGAAACACAGCCCCATGTCCTCACAATTTCTTCAGTGAATTGTACAGAAATATAATAAACAAAATAAATTAGTACTGCAACTTTATTTTTATTCTCTTGTTACTAAGGTACAAACTATAACTTTAGTGTCAAACTGATCTCGGAACTCAGGTTACCTTCCTTCGTTAACTGCTATTCTCTGCCGCCAGTACTCCAGAGAAAGTGGCAAGTGAGAGAGAGGTCAAAACATCCTTCCCCTCCTTGCTTTCTCCTTCAAACTGAACTTCCACATTACTTTTCAGGCATGACCTTTTTTTTTGTCTCCTGTCTTATTCTGGTGTGGGCACTCTTTACACACATATATTACCTTTAGTGCCAGAGCAAGGGCATGTCATATTTAAAACAATACAATACAGGCTGTCTAAAGCCTGCATCATCCATAAATCAAGAGGTATTTCTTTAACTTGAATTTTAGCTTAAGTTGGTACACCTGCAGAATAAGTACATAGGAAACTTCATAGGGAACAAAATTCTAGTGAAGATAGTACAGATCTCCTACAGCCCTTTTAAATATCTGAAAATCTGGATTAAGCAGTCCTCACTAAGATTAATACCCAGCTGTTTTATTTGCTAAACCATGTTACAGAATTTCATTTTTAATTAGTTCCACTGTGTATCTGACAATGCAGAAATTAAAAATATATACAACTGTGTTTGCAGTTTGTTGTCCTTTTGTCCTCTTGCTTCAGCATTTAATCTTATCAAGAGAACAGAAACACGGCAGTATCAGGATACTAAAACGGAAGGGGAAATTACATAATACTAGCTATGGAAGTCCCAATGAAAGTCCCAATGAAAAACTACTGTTATAATTCCTTTAACTGAAGAGATGATTACATCTCAACAAATTCCCACAACAGCAAAAGAAAAGGAGTCTAAAGCATATTCATGGCATTCATTATATACAAGCTAATTTCTTAAAAGCTACCTGCCAAGTAGTTAATGGGGGGAAGCAAAACTGTGACTCAGATCATTACAAATGCTTCAATTTGGCTCAATTGCTGTAAGGCTTTGCTCACTAGTACATTAGTAAGAAATCCATCAGAGAGACTAAAAGTAAAGTAGAAATAATAATAAAAGTTTCATAAACAATAATAATACTCAACAAGACAAGGAATATAGAAAACATACAAAGCACTAGAAGTGTGCAACAATGAGAGGAGGCAGGACTTAAGCAGAAAGTTCGTTCTTGCCGTTTTTGGAATAGATGTAATGATTTTTTTTCAAAAAACCTGCTGTTTACAGACCTCATTAATTTTAGTAGAATCTATATTTTGCTCATAGTGTTTTGAAATGAAATTCTTTTTTACTGAAAAAAAAATTAAAGACAACTGCACAGAAAATTAAATGCAGTGTTCCATATTTGTCTTCTGAAATTTGGCAACTGTGGAAGTAATGGACAGTGAATTGCCAAGAATGTGAGAGGCTTTTGCACTCCAGGGGTATACTATTTTCTTAGGGAAACAATTGCTTATGAAAATTCCCACACAATTTCTAATGTACAATTTTAAAAGAGAACCTCACTCTAATAACTAACACCGTATAAAAATGCACCCTAATATTCTAGGTTCTGTACAAAATAAAAACTTCAGGTAATCTCAACAAGAAATTTTTCATTAATGCTAAATGCTACTTGAAAACCTCACACTAACTCAACAGCATGTGGTATTTTTCTCAGGAAAAGCTAGCACAGAATTTATTCAGCAGTTCAGAGAGTGTGAGAAATGAATGGAAGTAAAATAGGTTGCCAATACCAAAGCAATCATTTAATGTCCAGCACTCAAAATGTGCAGAAACATTTCAGAAGTACCACTATTCCTAAGCCTCCATGGATACTCAGAGAAAGTGGGGAAAGAGTAATGAAGAATAGACAATTCTGGAACTTGTCTGCAGAGAGCCTTGAGAATGATCATACAGTAACAGGGGACAGGATTCTTTCATCTCTATTCACACAAGAACAGACAAATGTAAATCAACATGTTCATGGATTTGACAACAACAAAAAATACCCTGGCCACCTGCCAAACATGATTAACTATGAATAGCTAACTTCATGAAAGAAAAGAACAATTCATATTGTGAGAAAACTAGATGAAGAAATGTTTAAAATACCTCTTGGATTTTGCTAAATGAAGGTGCCCCGATTTAGCTACCCTCGTTCACCATGTGTAATTTCTGCAATTCCGCTATTTACTATTTTTTTTTGCATTTTGTCTTGCATGGTGCAAAGACATACCAGCATTAGCAGGATATTGAACTTAAATTTCTATATTATCACCCTCCACGTGAAAAATTTACACACACCTTGCATGAAAGATTTTTTACTTTTTCAAATAAGTCATTTCTTATATGCATTCTGAGTTGAACTATTCTGAGTACACTTTCTCATATCTAATGCATATCTGAATGACTTCTACTCCAATACAAGGAATTAGAAAATTGATTATTTTGCTACTTTGAAAACCACAATGAAGAACGATACTGATGAACATATGGGATTTAAGATTAAACATCAACACCAATTAAAAATAAATACACCTCACAAAACACTATCCAGGATAAAAGAACTTTTTAAAATTGCATTGACAAAGCATACTGTCGTAACCCACATTAATTTGACCAATGTGTAGAAACTTTAACATGTTCATAACTTGAATCAATAATTACAGTTTAAACAAGATATTCATATCACCAGCTCTGTATTATCATTTAAAAATGAAAGCTATCAAATAATGGAATTCATGAGCTGATAAGAAGGGTGTTATTTTAGTAATTTTATTTCCTTCAACAAATTTCAACTATTTAATTTAATTAACTTTATTACCAAGCAGTTCGCTAAAGCTAGCACTAATATTTATGCATTTTGTTAGCAACTGGGAGGTTTCTGCCCCAATCTATTTCATTTGTGGCATTTCTAAAACTAGTATTATAACTATTTTCTAAACACACAGCACACATCTACTTTAATTAGTTACAGTATCAAGACTGGTCTTTAAAACAGTTAACGTTAACTATACCTGAAAGTGTCTCAAAGTAGTGAGTCTAGCTTCTGGGTTTCAGCAATGAAACAGTAAAGAGGCATACATGCATCAGGTATGACAAAAAAAACTAGTGATAATCATTCAGTTAATTTAAGACAAAAATTTAAATACACAGATTAAAAAAAAATAGAGACAAAAAATTAAATACACAGGTAACAAAAAAGAGACAAGTAGCTGCATGTCTAGCAATATCTACAACATGAAATAAAATCTAAGAGTCTATTTTTGAGTTACCATGCTGCATGAAATGAACTCTGCTTAAAACAAGAAATGGACAAAGCAATACTGATAAAGGGGAACATTAATTAGACACAACATGCTAGACATGCTGAAAAGCTTTTTCTAGTTTTGAAGAAACAAAAGCTTTTCCTGGACAGAGCACCGCATGCTAGTGTACTTCACAAAGAATGAAGATTTGCTTACCTCCTGTAACAAATCTGCCTGTTCAATGGCTTTAAGAACATTTTTCTTTGAGGTCTCTTGAACTTCCCCACCCAACAGAAATTCATCCAAAATAAAATAAGCTTTCTCAAAATTAAAGATGATATCAAGTTCACAAACCTAAAAAGCATAAAAAGGATCAATGTTGAGATTCAGTATCTTGATCTAGGGAAGGGATGGCCAAATTTGCTTAATGTAAGAGCTACATAGAATAAATTTCTGTTTCAGAGCTGCAAGACATGAACATCAGATGTTTGAGAGCTGAAAGACAGGAGGGAGGGAGGGAAACAGATGGAGGAGGGAAGAAAGAGGAGGTGGAATGAAAGCAACTTTAACTTTAAATGTGTTTTCCAAGACACTGACTGGTTTGGTTAGGAGAAGTGATTTAAAGAAAAAACTGCCTTCTCCAAGCCAGCTGACAGGGCAGCGGGGGCTTCAAGAGCCACACAATGTATGTGAAACAGATAGAGAAGGGAAGGAAGGGGAGATGGAACAAAAGCAACTTTAACTTTAAATGTGTTCTCCAAGCCACTGGCTGGTTTGGCTAGAAGTGATTTAAAGAAAGAAATGCCTTCTCCAAGCCAGCTGATAGGGCAGCGGAGGCTTCAAGAGCCACACAATGTATGTGAAAGAGACGCATGTTGCTCCCAAGTCGCAGTTTAGTCACCCCAGTCTAGGGTACTAGGATAAGATGTTTTTGTTACACTGTTTACAAATACCTTTTTCCATCATTTCTCATACAATAATTTGGAGATGATGGTTACAAATTATAGAATAAAAGGAAACTGAATAAAATATCAAAAGTAACTCAGGAACAGCCACTTAAAGAACATGTGTCAATCAGCAGATGCAACACCTTGCCAATTGACTACTTATTCCCTCTTAAAAGATCTCACTTTGTTGGGCAAATTAGAGAAAAAATAATAAAACATCACTGAAAATCTTCAGTGGTCACAGAATCCTATGAAGACATTTTTAAAAATGTTTGCAGATTACTGGCTGCTACACACTTACTTTTGCTTGCTCTGATAGTAGAAAAAAACCCTGGCAGTCCCCCAGTAAGACTTTGATATAACTCTATAATAATAGCAGATCAGGGTCACACAGGCTCTAAACAGACACCCTCCCCAAGTTTGCAGAAAAATTTGAAATCAAAATTCAATTAAATCCTATGAAAATACATCTGTGTTATCAGAATGGAGCCACTCCAGCCCAGATGCTGGCAGCTGCTCTGGCTCAGCATCAAAGGACATCAGAATGGCAGCCACTCCAGCCTGGCAGCAGTGATGGAGGACACTAGTAGCCATACCAGGCCCAACTATGTTGGAAGATGATGCCAGCAGCTGATCTGGCTTGGCCACAGCAGAAGAGGAAGCTGGTACTAGAAGACTCCAGCAGCCACACTGGGCCCAACAGAGTACACAAGGCTCATTAGTAGGTGGTCAGGCCTAGAACCATGCCAGGTTTGGCACTGGGGTGAGTTGGATACGGGATTCCCCACTGAGCCATAAGGAGAGTATCAAGTGTGGGGAGTCGGCAGCAATGGGGGAAGGGGTTTTCCTTGCAAGTATTCTGGGACCCCATTTGTCTATATACTAATAGCCAAGTTGGTCAAATCTAAGGAAACTTAAATCCAGCAACCTGAACTGTGAATGGGCAAGACCGATCTTTCTACAAACCTGAAAAATGTCCCGGGTTTGCAAAAAAATGTGAAGAAAATTGGGATATAAATGAAATAAACAAACAATACATACAGCTGAAGATGGGAGGCAGATAAAAGGTAGGTTGGTGAATGGCTGAGAAGGCAAGAATGGGGCAGGAAAGGGGAGAGAATATGAGGGTTGATGGGGGAGGGGAAGAGGAAATAGTGTGGGAAGGATGATACGGGGAAAAGTGAAGTGTCCCCTCACAAGTCCTTGAGTTGGGGTGAAAGTGGGGTTACCGATCACATGTCCTACCATGCAAGTGGGCCTGACCAAGTGGCCAATACCACACAACTGGGCCATAGTTTTGCTAGGAAGATAGAGGCTGCTGGGGAGCGTGGGAAACCTGAAGACAAGCAGGCAGATAAATATAAATTGGCTGTTGGGTGGGAAGAGGACAAGGAAGCAGGAAAATGGGAAGAGGCTATAGGGGCTTACATGAAAGGGAAAGAGGAAAGAATGGGAGAGGGGAAAATGAGATGCTTCTCACAAGTCCTTGCAGGTACCCACTTGTTTTACATAATAGTCAACTTTTTATCCATGGCATTCATTTTAGCCAGTATATTATATGTACTATAAAATAAAGCCAAAATACTATATTTAGATAATGTAGCGGAGTTACCCTGTTGCAACCAAAATAATAAACTGCCTTGAGGCAGTCTAAATATTAACAAACTTACATCTCAATCTTCTGCAAGTTTATTCAGAAATAAGCCTTGGTGAACTTATCCAAGCTAACTCCCAAGTAAGTATACCAATGACTGCAGTTTTATTGTCATACAGGCTTTTGTGTCAGCTTTGTCAGATGTGGGAAGTCAGGAGGTAAGGGCACTAAATATTAACTTAACAGGTTCAGTACCTGTTGGGAGCAATCCACATCTATTCTAGGTTTATATTTTTGCTGGATCTTGTTTATTCATGTGCTCTCAAATAACATAACACTCTGTTTTACCTTCTTGCCACATTTTATATAACAGTTCCCTCTCACCTGGCCTCCACAGGTATGTGCAATGAATATAGTGCTTTTCAGGCTGCAGAACAGTGATGGAGTTCACCAGATGCAGTGGATATATATATTTAAACAAACTGCATTCCTTTATTTTCCTCTAGAAAATAAGTATATTATTTTGTACACATATAAAACAAAGATCCTTAATTTATACCTATATGCAATATTTACAAAGAACCAGTTAATAACTTACACTTCCAAAGTATTTATCAAGCAATTCTACGTAACGATGAATTATCTCCAACGTTATTAGCTCATTATCCTGATCTTCAATGGCACAGCAGAAATAAAGGCTTGCATACCTGTAAAAAAAATGTTAATATAAATACTGAAGCAACTGCTTTATACAATCCTGCCCATCCTTCAATAAAACGTAACACAAAGGGACACAACCTTTTTTTTTGCAGAAATTAATTTCCCTCACACATTATGCAAAAGTTAACTGCCAAATATTTAGACTAAACCTGAAGTCACCAATAGTACAGAATAACTAACGTACTCAAGGCCACATCTAAACAGCTGCAAAGTACTTGATTATAGCTTTCCTAAGCCATTAAAGTTGTAAGGATGTACAACTTCCTGTTGGTGGGAAACCATGAACATTAAGAAAAAATCTTAGAGCCAATTAAAAATCAGAGCCAAAATGTCCACTTGACACATATTAAGTGGCCACTGATACACTGTATATGCACCATTAATTTTATTAATATCTAGTGTCATATTGTAAAATTTATCTCCCCCCTCCTGGCAGAGAGAACCAGTACAAGAGAGATGCTCTGTTGTCTTGTCCAAAGGCCTAAATGGTTAGCAGCCAGGGTATTTGAAGGACCACCTTCCCGGTTAAGACCCTCTTCCCAAGCCCTGCCCTCACTGCTCCTGTCTGCAGGGGTAAGGTTGGTGGCAATCAAAGACTGGGCTCTTTAATCATGACACACTGCCTTTGAATGCCCTCCCACTTGAAACCTGCCTCACACCTATATTACTCTTTTAAAGTAGTTGGTCAAAATATGTCTTTCTGTTCAGGCATTTGACTCAAGGGTTCTGTCTTTTAAAGCTGTTTTTATGTTCTACTTCCAGTCCCATGACTGTTATGAATCTTATAATTCTAGGTGGAGAGGAAAGGACAGCCAATTTTACAATCTACCACAGCACAGCTGGCATCCAATAAATCGCAGAGCTTTCATATGTGGGGCCAAGTGAGATGGCCAGGGACAACAGCAAGGGAAACAAGCTTCGTGGTTGCAGGACTGAAATTATTTATAATGGCTTGTTAGTTAAAATGATGTACATATGGGACAGCCTGTCAGCGTGGGTGACCATTATAATATGAGGGGAGGGGAATCCCAGCTGTGCCAGGGGATCAGCACTGCCACCATCAGGATCTTGGGATGGGGCTGCCACTGTGCTGGTTTGAATGCTCAAAATGAAAATGCTGTCATCTTCAACTATCTCCAATTCTACTGCAAATGTCAGTTCTTGTAGGAAGATACTTCTGTGTGCATCTTTATATTTTAAAAAGCCATTAATTTTGGCGATTGTGTGGCTTTTCTGAGCTTCTACTGAATGAACTACAGGTAAAGAACTGTCAATATACAGATGCTATATTTTAAGTCCATATTTTCACCAAAAGAGTAGCCAATACCATCTGCCTGAAGAAATCAATGCAAGAGCAAATTAGAAGAAAAAGTAAATGAGTTTCATCAAACTACAATAGTAGTTCTTAAGTAAAATAAATCCTTCTAAGTCAAGGGGGGGGGGGGGAGAACCTTGTGCCAAAATATCTTGGGGGGGGGGGCAGCAGTATGCAAAACTCAGCTTTGCCTTCAGATTATCAAGCAGATCAAACAAGGCACATGATCACCTTAGCTCAAATCACATGTTAAGTTATTCAGGGAAAGAACTTGCATAAGCAATGAAGCTGCAAAAAAACATTTCCCCATTAATCACCATCACTGAAAATCAACAGCAATAAGACACAATTGTCTACACGGCACTAAAACACTGAAGCTTCTTGCCACACATCTAAAATAGAAATTTGTTTAAAAATCAAAGAAGCATACTGACAATTTTGGAAGACAAGAAAAAAATGAAGATCTATGTTGAAATGTCACTCATGGACTGTGTTCCTATAAGAATTAATTTAAGATTAATACAGCAGGAAAAGATCGGATCAGAATTCTCACACCCTTTGGGTAAAATTCAGAACATGCTTGCTTGAAGTTCAATCCACATTTCAGAAGCATTTTTTTTGCAATGAAGTTGCAATGAAGGTTTTGCAATGAAATTAGCACCAAACTTTTTATTTTATGTTTCAATTTAAATGTTTTATTATTAATTGTGAGGCCCTGAGCCTGCTTTGGCGGGGAGGTCGGGATATAAATCCAATAAAACTAAACCCAAGTTGTTTAGCACAGAGAATACAGTAAGCTAAAAAATATTACCTAGTTTACTGGCACAGAGTGGTAAAGCTGCAGTACTGCAGTCCTAAGCTCTGCTCACGACCTGAGTTCGATTCCAGCAAAAGCTGGGTTCAGGTAGCCGGCCCCAGGTCAACTCAGTCTTCCATACTTCCGAGGTCGATAAAATGAGTACCCAGCTTGCTGGGGGGACAGTGTAGATGACTGGGGAAGGCAATGGCAAACTACCCCGTAAAAAAGTCTGCCGTGAAAACGTTGTAAAAGCAATGTCACCCCAGAGTTGGAAACGACTGGTGCTTGCACAGAAGACCACCTTTACCTTTTTTTAGTTTACTGGAATGCTATCTTTAGAATATACAGAAATAATAACTTAATAAGCATTTTTGCTTTTAATTTCCATTCTCATCTTTAGTGGAAGTTTAATTTCTGCAGCATTTCAGGAATGTTTAGTTTTGCTGTAATTCATTTTCTAATACCTACTTAATTGTTAAGATATTTAACATTATTATGCCTTTGATAGGCACCCTGCTGTCTGTGCTCTAGTAAAAGAACATGATGGGTCTTTAAGTACTTAGTATTAAGCCAAAGAAGTTTTCTCCACGTGGTTCTATTTTTTAATACCCAGCACAAGTATGGTGCATTTAATAGTGTAATGAAATCCCCTCTCAGAACTGAAGCTGTGCATTTTTGAATACAGTAATATCATTATGCTGGAAACATCCTTCATTAATATCTGCACAAATAATCAGTATTGGGAGAATATTAATTTTCCCATCACCTAGAGCACTTGAGTTTTTTCCCTGCCTTACGCTTCCCAGTCAAGTCTGCTTCTTCACATAACACAAAATATTCAAGCTCAATTTTTGTTGAATTGCTCAACACAGACATGATTGTAAACTGTAATACCTGTATAGATCTTTTTTGTTTGTTTTTATTTACACACATTTTCCTTGAAACTGTTTTAATCAAAAGGAAGAGAAGGGCATTAAGCCTGAACTTTTGTCAAGATAATCAGAAAGATCACTGGGTACAGAACATGTTGCTTAAACTTCAAGGAATTGCATAAGAACTGAATAAGGAATACTAATTCACTATCATTGTTGTAATACTTTTGAATGATCATTGTTTATATAGGTATCTTTTAATTTCATTAGTAACTGAAAAGATCTCAGTAATGAGTTATATATTTTTCTATAATTTTAGTTTATATCAGTTTTACACCTACACTTAAAAGAACATACTTTCACTAATTATACCATTTTTAAGAAAATGACCAGCACCTGTACAACTAACTGGCACAAGAATGGGAGTCCAATGGCTTATAACTATCACATTATACAACAAGACCGCCTTTTTGCTTTAATATAAGATAGTATAAATGTACTAGTTTAGGTCAGCCTTACTAACACAACTTTCAAAGGTTAATTGTTCTGCATTCTTTGTACTACTCAACTGAGCTTACCTCACCAAAGGCAAGAAGGAAGCCAAGATAAACAGCTGCCATTGCAAGGACAAAAATTCTTCTTTCTTCCAGGTACAGAACTCTTTGACGTAGTGCTAAAGAAGACTGCCTCATATTCAGCTTCTACTTTAACTTTTAAAACCAGTTTCACAGAACTTATATCAGGAATAAGCACACATGGTAGGCACATTTCCACAGAGTGACACAGTAATATAAGGAGGGATCCATGTAGACCAGGAACGTAGGACTCATTTGTCTGACATAAATGGGACTTTGTCAGAGTGGGCCATGTGTGTCACAAAATGTAATGTCAGGTAGAGAATATATAAACTTTATAAAGGACACAAACACAATTAAAAATACTATAACAGCTATTCCATTGGAGCCTCACATGAGGAGGGTAAAAATCTAAACTAAAAATATAAATGGTATGAGCCTAAGACTCTGAAGGAAAACATGAAATGGTTGAGCAATGCAAGCTTTCTGCGCCCCAGTCTACTCTGAGTGGCAGTGGCTCTCCAGGGTCTCAGGGGGGAGGGGGGGTTGAGATAATAATCTTCAGCACTTGTTCTGCTATTATTCCACTGGTGCTCCATATTGGGGAAGCAATAATATTTCTCTCCAAAACTGGAGTTTGCAGAACGCTATATTTTAACCATGGCTGGTCCCAAACCTTTCCCTCAAACCTTAAAAGGTGCCTGTCTAAATTGGAAAGGTGAGTAAATAGTGGGATTTTGCAAATCAATTTTTAAAATAAAAAAGAGACACCATGATCACAGCAAAAGGACCCCCCCAGTCCCTACCTGTGAGAAGGCCTCATAGGAGAGCTAGTTTGGTGTGGAGAGCTAGTTTGGTGTAGTGGTTAAGTGTGCGGACTCTTATCTGGGAGAACCGGGTTTGATTCCCCACTCCTCCACTTGCACCTGCTAGCATGGCCTTGGGTCAGCCATAGCTCTGGCAGAGCTTGTCCTTGAAAGAGCAGCTGCTGTGAGAGCCCTCTCCAGCCCCACCCACCTCACAGGGTGTCTGTTGTGGGGGAGGAAGGTAAAGGAGATTGTGAGCCGCTCTGAGACTCTTTGGAGCAGAGGGCGGGATATAAATCCAATATCTTCTTCATCTTCTTCAACAGCTATTCCACTGGAGCCCCACATTAGGAAAGTATGCATGTTAAAACTAATATTCCTCTGCAAAACTGGAGTTCCATGACTTCCTTCAGCCTAATTCCCAGCTGTGTCCAACACAGTGCTCACATGCGGCTCTCTGCTCCTAACACACCCTGGCAGCATGAAAGCAGCACACCGGTGCAGCTCTGGTTGAGGGCTTTCCCACATTTTTTCCCCTGTAAAGGTAGTGTCTTGCTATCTTTGCCATAATCTTTCTTCTAATCTTTTAGTCTCTGAGTGCATCCATATATTCATACCCATTTGCTTAATTACTAGCTAATGCAACTTATACCACCTTGCTTGTAGGCAGGGTCATATAACCAACAGTCCTCAATAGATTAAGTGCATTACATCAAGAACAGCATGCCACATGGAGAGAGTGGATAAGAATACATAGTTCATGATGTTGTAGGCAAGAAACTTTGGACACTAGCCAGTCTAATCTGAAAACAGAAAATCCTTCCTGACCCTGAATATCACAATTTGTCAAATTCATACTTTAAATTATAGTGGCTTGATCTTTGAAACCATATAAGCCCCAAACTTGTACTCAAATATCTACATAATAATGCAATATAAAACTCAATGTTTCGCCTCCATTTTAACATGAAGTATTCCAGGCAGCCTCGTAGCCAGAAAATTTTGGGTGGAGGGGCCTGGGAGAGAATAAACTTGGGAAGGGGGGCGCAGGGCTTGGCTGCTTCTTCTCTCTCTGTCTGTAGCTCTCTTGTTCTCCCCTGTTGCTGTTGCTTTTCCGCTTTCTATCTCACTGCCGATCTCTCATTCTCCCCCTCTCACTCTTGCTGCAGTTTTCTCCTTTGCTGTCGCTCTCTCATCTCGTGCGTTCTCTCTCACTGCCATGCATGCTCACTCTTTCTCTCACTGCCATTCTCCCGTGCTCTCTCTCTCTTTCCCTCCCTTATACCACAGATATGCCTTGTGGTGAGTGCAGTGGTCAGGCTGCTACTCAAACAGTGGGGAGGGAGGGGTGGGGCAGGAAGGTTGCTGGTGCTCATTCTATCTCAGCGTGAGAGGGAGACTGCTTCTGTCTCGGCAGCATGAGAGGGAGAAACATGCCAGTAGCCTACAGAGGGAAGGGGGGGTTTCATAGAGCGGCCTCCCCCCCCCCACAGCACTCCCTCATAGCTATAGGCCTGATTCTAGGTAATAAACAAATTTTAGTAGCCACTTTCAACCTTCAGAGAGTTTTACAAATGGGCAAAGTAATACTTAATCTTGTTATTAAGTGTACAGATAATTTTACTGCAGTTAACAAGAAAAGTATTCATTCATTCAGCTACAAGAGTCTTTTATAAATACTTAACAGCTCTTCAAGGTACTTAACAGCTCTTCAAGACTTCAGTGCTAGAAGAATAAAGTGCTGTACCTGTAGATGTTTTTCATATACAAGATTTAATTCTAGTTAACATAATCTGAACCAGATCAAGATTCCACATTTGAGCATGCCTCTAAAATATACATCGTCATCAGTCTGTTTAATTTATTGTGAACATCTGGATACAGATTAGAACTATTTGGCGGGAAAATCTCACCTTTTCTTCATCACATTTTGAAGTGAAAAAAACAGTATTATAGAACTGAATAGCACCTACAACATTACCAAATTGCCATTCAGGGAAATCACAGACATGTTCCCCCCCCTCCCCACAGTAAAGAAAGCATTTAAATAGTATAATCTATCTTTCATTGTAACTTGTAAGTTTACAGAGGCAAAATAACCTTTTGTAGACAATCTTCAGGTCTCTCCACTCAAGAAAGCTGCACATTTTCGGTTTACGGGCTAAGACAGTTTGAACAAGTTCCCTTGTGATTTTCTTCTTTTCTTTGTCAGACAATGGGACATACCACTTCTGAAGTCTCAGCTTCCCCTGACGACTAAAAAGCAACATAAACTGCATCTGTTGAATTAAATAAAACCATAGTTAACATCAGTCTTTCAACTACATAAAGTATGGTGAGGTACCCCTTGATAATAAAGAACAATGAATATCAGGAAAGGGAGATTCCTAAACGTCTCACAAGCTCAAGGCTAAGATTTGTTTCAACCTGAAAATTCTGCAACACAATGCAACTGAGGAAAACAACATTCAGCCTCCCCACCCCAGGCATCTTATTATAAATTGACTTTGTACCAATGGATATCAAATAACAACTCCCTCATTTATTTATTGAAAACATTTATTTGTCACCTCTTCAGAGGCCTTCTTGAGACAGTTCAAAAATAAAATAAGATGAAATCACTAAAATTATCAACAGTTAAAACCCAGCCAACAATAGCTGAAAAGCATAAGGTATAAATGACCCTCAAAACAGTCCTCAGAAAGCACAATGTAGAAACAATTTAAAAGATCAAACCCCTAAGTAAAAACCTGGGTAAAAACAAAAATTTGATCCCGTGCCTAAAAGAGACTTTAGTAGACACCAGAAAAGCTTTGAAAGAGGGCATTCTACTAAAGGAGTCACCACTAAAGGAGTCCTGTCTTTTGTCACCACACCACTCCCCACCACTCTGCAGACAGGAGCCCACAGAGCAAGGCTTGACAGCAGGACTTCATCTGAGAAGCTGGACAATATAGGAGGAGTTGGTCCTTCAAGTATCCTGGTCCCCAAACTGTTTTGGTCCTTATTAACACTTTGAATTGTGCACAAAAGCACACAGACATATTTCAACAGAACATGATGCCCTGTATCTAGACCCTGATGGTCGCTTGATTGCCACATTTTGGACCCACTGAAGTTTCCAGACAGTTTTTAAAGGCAGCCCCATGTACAACACATTACAGTAATCTAACCTGGAGTACTGGATCACAACATGGGTCACTTTGGCCAGATCACACGTTTTGAGGAACAGTCTTAGATGCCATATCAATGAAAGCTGATAAAGGACACTATAGGCCACAACGGAGAACTGAGACTGCAATTATGATCCTTTCTTAAGATCAACAAAAGTAGCCTAAGAAAGTTTTTTAAAAGTGTATTGTTACATGTAAAAATTTAACATATGCCACCCTTACAAACTGTTTGTTTTTTAAGACTGGTTGTCTGTCTTTGTCTCATCTGCTGGCTGTTGATACATCTGGGGGAGGAAGCAGAATGGGGAGAGGATGGCATGATCAATTCAGTTTTAATAGAGGGAGATATGGTGATGGGAGGAGAATAGGCCAGGTAAGGCCAGAGACTTGTGTACTGTTGCCCCATCTGGTTCTTTTAGCCAGGGTGATGCTGGTGAACATATCAACATCCCACTAAGCTATGATATCTTGTTTTTAAATGGCAGGTCAGTTACAGGCAAAGGGGCAGTGATTCAGGATTTAATTCTGGATGAGAGAATTGACTTGCATGCATATATCACTGAGACCTAGCTGTGGAAGGGGGGGGAGAGAAGTTAACTTCTCCCAACTATGCCCCCAAGGTACTTAGTGAAGTATTAGCATAGGCTTGGTAAGCGGGAAGGTGGTATTGCTGTAGTCTATTTGATTCTATCCCCCTGGTTTGAAACCGTCCAGGACTCTGCCAGGACTGAGAGTGTTATCTAGTGCTGGGAGTGTGAAACAGGATTGGAATTCTATTGGGGTACCACATGCCTGCTGCCCAACTCTCTCCCTGCTTGAGTTTGTGGAAGTGGGGCTTTTCAATCAGTTCTGGCCCCATACTGCTTCCATTTATCCCTCATTTCCGCATGCATTTTTGTGATTTCTGTTTTCAATTCTTGATTTAGGTCCCCCCACCCCTGGATTTTTTCCCAGTTGTTTTGAAGCCACTTTTACTCCCAATATTTTTCTGTTGGTCTTCTTTGTCCCACCCCTACCCCACTATTAGAAGATTAGACTGTCATGGTAAGTTTCAGTAAAATTTATTGCATAAAGCCATTGGCCACTAAAATTACAGCACAAGTTAAAAGCAGTCAAGAACTCTAAAATTAACACACTCAAATTTAGATTATTCACAGTCATCGTTACATACAGCAGGGGTGGCCAACGGTAGCTCTCCAGATGTTTTTGCCTACAACTCCCATCAGCCCCAGCCATTGGCCATGCTGGCTGGGGCTGATGGGAGTTGTAGGCAAAAAAAATCTGGAGAGCTACCGTTGGCCACCCCTGACATACAGCATTTCCATGATGGCTATCATGGTCAAACCATTCTTTCCCTCATGTGAAGATAAGTGATGCATTTTCCTTTAAAATGGCACTAGAATATCGATAGATTGCTGGACTGTTGTAACAACAGATTAAGTAGGTTCTCCAAAATTCTAGCTTTCTTTTTGTCTCTAGTATCTACCCTCACAGAGATATAAGGAAAAGGGCATATCTCCACAAGTGAAGAGACTTTTTCCTTCTACGCAGATTTTAGAGTGTAGTGCTGCTGCTTTCCCCTTGACTTCTGGCCTACAGGGTTTGTGGCAGAACGGGCCTGCTTCAGCCTGCAGGCTCTATTCCACCCAGCCCTCCAAGGATTTCCCAACACCCGGAGAGGCTTTTCTTTCCCTCCAGTAACCTACCACTATCACCTGACCTTTGAAAGAATTGCCTGCTGGAAGGATGAGGCCTCTCCGCTTCCCTTCCAAGTTATGAAGCTCTTTTTAAAATAGTGTGTCCAAGATGGTGAAGGTCTTTGTGGTACAGAGAACCACTAACAGCATTAAAAGTTAAAGTATTTATTAAAGAGAAAATGTTCACAAGCATACTTTTAGCATAACACCAAGGATTCAAAAGAAAGAGGTAAAACGCAATTCCTCTGTTCCTCTCTCTTGCATGCCCTATCACATGTTAAAATATAGGATAGGTTCCTTTTGATTAGAACTTACAAATCTCTTCAGTGTCCTCATAACCTTGCAGCTTTCTCCAGCTCTGTAGGCCAGCATGTGATCAATGGCTACCTTCTTCAGACTTCAGTTAAGAGTTCTGTCTCCTCTGATGGACCTAGTATGAAAGAGACCTCCTTCCTGCTTCAAGGAGTTTTTATCATCTCCCTTTCCCCTCCTACTGACCTGGTCAGGCCAGGTCAAGGAAGCTTCAGAAGTACATGTAAAAAGAGAATTTTCTCTTTAATAAATACTTTAACTTTCAATGCTGTTAGTGGTTCTCTGTACCACACGGACCTCCACCATCTTGGACACACTATTTTAAAAAGAGCCTCATAACTTGGAAGGGAAGCGGGGAGGCCTGTCTCCAGAAATTAGTTCATTTATTACAGATTGTAAACCTCTTATAGACTCTTTGCAGAAAAAGACAATAATGAGTTGATGGTTTGTAGTTTTGATGATTAAAGTATTAAGATACAAAAAAAATAGAGTTCTTTATTCTGTAATCAAATTTATATTTGTCGTAGAGAAAATTGGTAGCCTTCTAGTTTATGTATGTATTTCCTTATTTTTCTTTTCATTTTCTCAATAAAAACTTTTTAAAAATCCTTCATGGAGATTATTCCTGGAGCCTTTATAGCATGATGTCCTCCAAACCTCTCTTGCCTGCTTGGAGAAGAGGGAGAGCATGACCCATAAATTATCCCTCCTGCTGGATCTACTAGCATTTGTATGAGTGGGCTGAGGTACGCCTGGAAAGCAATTGAACTGACTTCTCCCTTTCTTGCCTGTTCTCTGCCCAGAGAGGAAAAACAAACTTTTAGAACTCAGAGTGAAGGTTTTGTTCATTTCAAACCTCCCCAAAAGAAAATGCATTTCTTCACAGGGTTCCCCAAGATTCCATCTTGTCCCCCATACTTTAAAATATCTTAGTAAAGTTGCTGGAAGAGGTCATCCAGAAATTTGGGCTGAATTGCCACCAATATACAGATGACACTCAGCTCCATTTTGTTCTACCAGCAGAACACAGGGAGGCTGTGAAAACTGTGAACAGGTGCCTGGAGGCAGTTTTGGAATGGATGAGGGCTAATAAACTGAAATATAATTCTGACAAAATGGAAGTACTACTGGTGGAGGGAAGGTTTGACCCAGAAAATGAGCCATCCCTCTGTTCTAGATGGGACTCCCTCTAAAACAGCAGGTTTGCAGCTTGGGGAGCTGCTGGACCTGACTTCCTGTTGGAGAAACAGGTGGTAGCAGTGCCTTTCACCAGCTTCAGCTGGTAAGCCAGCTGTGGCCCTTCCTGGAGAGAAAAAGTCTTGACACTGTAGTACATGCCCTGATAACATATCGATTAGATTGCCACAATGCACTCTACATGAGGCTGTCCTCGGAAGACGGTCTGGAAGCTGCAGCTGGTACAGAATGCTATGGTCAGAGTGTTGGAATGGGTCATGGGACCATATGTTCTATCTATGCTGACATCGAATTTGCTTCCTAGATCAATTCAAGGTGCTAGTATTGACCTTTAAATCCTGGTATGGCCTGGGACCAGCATGCCTTAAGAACCACCATCTCCCATTCATCTGACTCCCTCTGACAATGTCTTCTGCCAACAGGTAAAGACTTTTGTTTAATATATCCTCCAAATAACCATTATTAGCCTTATTCCCTTTTATGTTGTCACTTTTAATGTGTTTTATTGAATTATTTTATAACTATAATGTTGTTTTTAATTTCTCTAATGCATTATATATTCTGCCTTGGGGACCTCCTTATCAGGTGGATGGCAAAATAAAAATGTTTTAAATAAATAATAATAAATAAAATGGAATAGCTATTGTCATAGCTCGGTTTGTTAATCCAGTGCTGTCTGAAGGCACGCTTCAAGAACTCAGACTACCTCATATTTTGCTGTGTATAGACCCCTATCTGCCCTATATCAGCAGATAGCCACACTTCTGCTTGGACTATTCTTAGAAGTCTTTTCTTATTAGAACACACATATTTTGTCTCTTAAGTATGAAGCTATGAAAAAAGACACAGCAAATGTGTTCGTTTGTTTTTTGCTTGAATCAGGAAGTGTCACTATTAATTTGGAAAACACCTGCTACACAGCAAAGGTGAAACCAGAACTCAGAACTCTGTCCTCTGTAACAATTTGAAACTATTTTGGAAAATTTAGAGGATGTGTAAAACTGCAACAGTAGCAGATCTATTCAGTGAATTTTTCATTCCAGCCATTGATTAATCAAGCAACAAATGCACGAACATTTCTTCCCTCAGGTTACTGTCATGAATAATTTTCTTTCAGCTGCCCTCTCCAAAATATTCTCGTGTTAACTCTATGCTAACAGGTAATAACAAAAATGATACAGGATGCATCACAGAGTAGGAATGCACCATATTCTTCATATTCAGCAACAGGAGAAAAAACCAATTAATTTCAGTTCATCCCAGGATTATGATAAACAGTTAAACCCAACGACATAAAGGTTTTGTAAAGACATAGAAGCAATGAATGGTCTGTAATTTGTCACTCTCTCTTTAAAACATTTGTTAGTTGCCCTTCTTCCTTGCAGAACTCAGTGATTTACAATATAAATAAACCATTATGAAAATCACTATAAAAATAATTATAACACCCGTGAATAATTATAAGCACCTTATTTTGTTTTATCATTCTACTGTTTTGGTTTTATTGTACTGTTTTAAATCTGAATTGTAGGTTTTATTGCCTTATTTATGCTATGATCCACCCTGAACCCATTATGAGAAAGGGCGGAATATAAATTCATTAAATAAAATAAAATTAAAAGTCAGATTAAAAACCAATTAGGACTGCCAATAATAAAAGCTAAATCAATCAAAATCTTGGTGCTTGGGGGGCACAGTGGGAGGGCTTCTAGTAGTCCTGGCCCCACTGGTGGACCTCCTGATGGTACTTGTGTTGTTGTTTTTTGGCCACTGTGTGACAGAATGTTGAAGTGGATGGGCCACTGGCCTGATCCAAATGGCTTCTCTTATGTTCAAAATGCAGTCCTAGCTAAAACTGTTTTCAATTGCCTCCTTTAGATTGACAGTGAGGAGCCAAGCACACCTCCTTGTGGAAACTGTTCCATAATTGTGGGGTCACAGAAAAGGCTCTCTCTTGTGTACCCACCAAATGACCATCTTTAATTGGTGGAACAGTCAGGTGGCCATCTCCCTGGGATCTTAACTCCTAGGCAAGAAGTAGAGGAAAAGACAGTCTTTCATACACATCCATCCTACACTATGTAGGGTTTTAAAGGACAAAATCAACCCCTTGAACTGGGCTCAGAAGTAGATCCATAACCAATGCAATTGCTGTAGTAGTATCAGGGATATATACCGACAAAATATGACCCTGACCAGCAGCCTAGTTGCAGCATTTGTACTAGCTGCAGCTTCCAAACACTCTTCAAGGGCAGCCCCAATTAGAGTGCATTGCAGTAGTCCAGTCTAGATGAAACTAAGGCATGGATCACTAGGACTAGAGCTGTCTGACTCAGAAACAGACGGAGTTGATGCAAGAGCTTGATGCAAGAGCTGGAGCTGGGCAAACACAGTCCAAGCCACAGCTGCCACCTGGTTTCTAAGTGATCACTGTATCAAGCATCACTCCCAAGATGCAAACTTCACTTTTCAAGGGGAGTATAACCCCATCCAAGACAGTCCTAGGTCTGCCTTTCAACTAACCTAAAGAACTTTTGTATGGTCAGGATTCAGTCTAGGGAAGATTTGCATAATTAGTCATCTTATACACAAGGCATGTAGACAAAGCTTTTTCACAAATGTACATATTTCACAGGCAATTTTCAGAGTATCAGACTTCTTCTCTTTTTCCTATGCTATTATCAAACAGCAAGTCTGAGATCATCAACTGTGATTATCTTTCACCGAAATTTCACTGGAAAACTCTACAGTCTAGAGAAATACACACAAGGATGTTAAAAGGCACTGTTCCCCCCCTCCCCCACCTTGAAAAACAGTTAGAAAAACAAAAAAGTAATCTACAGTATCTTAAAGACTAACAGATTTATTGCCCATGAAAACTTACCTAACAAGAAATCTGTCTTTAGGATGCTACAGAACTCCTTTTCATTTATACTGCAACAAACTAACACAGCTACCACTCTTGAATTTGTCATAATAATAAAAAAAAGTTATTTTGGAGCTAGAACAGTCAAGATAAATAAATATGGTCATCTAACACCACACATTTCTCGAACTGATGTTACTGATGTTTACCTTCTCTGTTTATCATAAAGGAAAAAGAATAAAGCAACCAGAAAACCCACTTGTTAAGGGAAGCTGAGGGTGGTAAGAAAAAAAGTTCTTCCAAATGTTTCAGGATCAGAGCAAGGGAGAGTCTAGAGCTACTTTTTAATTTCACTAGTCCCAACATGGTGGTTAGGAATCCAGCCAATGAGTCAACGAGCTATCCTACAACAATAGGTGCTGGTCACTAGTGACAAAAAGTCCAGGAATATGAACAAAATGCATATCTTTTCTTCACAAATGAATATTCTTTGTGGAAAATGTGAGTCCTCCCATTTGCCCAATAACTGTTTCAGAAACTGAAGTGCCCATGTTCAGATAATGGCCTCTGGTTTCCCTCATCCTGATGTGTCTCTCAAAATGCACCATCCAGCAGGGTAACAGAGTTAGCCCACTGCAACAAGAACAAGGGAGCTTTATAGTACCTTAAATGTTAAGATATTTACCTAAACATAAGCGTTTGCATCCTATGTAAAATCAAACCCTTTTATTCCATATTCAAAGGCGCTTCACCACTCAACGATACACTGGAGAACAGGAGATGGAGACCTGCTGACTATCCTCTCTGAGAGTAGCAGAGGACAGAGTGACTAAAAAGTGGATTATGACAGATTTGTCCCCCACTCATCCCATCCAATAAAAAATTATAGATTCAATTCCACATATTCAGTTACCAAGGAAAGAGAACAGAGTCCACTACAAACTATGCAACCCTAACAGAAAAACAGGGATATGTAGAAGAACGGAAATCATGGCTGGTGTGTGGGAGTAGGTGAGGTAGGTGGCAGCCTGGGGCACCCCGTCGCCTACAGGAAACTGCTGGCTGCCCCCTCCCTCCTGCCCCACTGCTCTTAGCTTTCTAAGTCACCCTGGAAGCTAAGAGCAGCTGGACAGTGTGTTGGTGTGTTCTTTTCCTCTGAGCTTGGTGAGCTTGGAGGAGAATAACATGCCAGGCCCTGCTGCTCTTGCCTTCAACGTGAGAGCAGCTGGAAGAGTGTACCCAGCCCCACCTGGTTGCTTTCGCCTTCAAAGGCAGGGCAGGGCATTATCTGTGGGAGAACACAATTCTCCACCAAGCCTGGCATCCCTTGCAAGGGAAGCTAAGCTCAGAGGAGAACACCTGCACGTGCACTCTCAGAGGCACTCCGAGAATGGCAGTCTTGGATTCCTTCCAAAAGTGCAGGCACGGCTCACCCAGAGCTCACCTTGCCCTCCCCTGCTGTGCCACTGTGTCCGCCCTCCCTGCGGGCAGGGATGTGGCAGCAGGGCAGGCGCAGGTGGGGGGGGGGCATGGGGTCAGGTGCTGGCCTGGGGCGCCTGAGGTCCTAGCACAAGGCCTGGATGGAATAAGAAAAGCCAAACACATGGCCAGCATGTGAGAGTAGGTGAGGTAGGCTGCTGCCTAGTGTGCCACCTTGCCTACAGGGGCACCACTAAGTGCTCTCTCCCTCCACCCTGCCGTTCTCAGCTTCCTGGTCGCAGCCGAGAGCAGTGGGACAGTGCATCGGCATGTGCTCTCCTCTGAGCCCGGCTTCCAGTGCAAGTGAAGCTGGCTCAGAAGACAATGCGCCCCACCCGGCTGCTCTCACCTTGAAAGTGAGAGTAGCTGGGCGCAGCACTTTCTCTTCATAGCTGGCTCCCCTTGCAAGGGAAGACGGACCGGCTGCTCTCGCCTTCAAGGCAAGAGCAGCCGGGCACATAGTCAGCGTGGCTCGGCCACAGCCCCTACTCATCCTTCTCGGGTCTGCCCCAGAAGGCTGCACAGGGGCTGCACAGTGTACTCGCGGAGGCGCTGCGAGACTGCCCTAAGTGCAGCCTCCGAGCACCTCCAAGAGCAGACTGCACGGTCGCGCATCGCCCAGAGCCGGCCCAGTCCTCCCCCGCTAGACCTCCACGCCTGCCCTCCTCGCGGGCAGGGCTGCGGCGGCAGACAGGGGGCCGTGGGGCAGGTGCCGACCTGGGGTGCCTGAGGCCCTAGCGTCGGGCCGGGCTAAACATAAGGTTCTCTTTCTTTCACTATTCCGTAGGCTCTCAGGGCTGCGGTGGTCACCGGCGGCCAGCCGAGAAAAACGGGGCCTGTTTTGAAAGGGGGAGAACTGGTTCGAGTTCTTTTGTTTTGTTCTGCATACCCCCTTCTTCTCAACTCATTCAGTACAACCATCCCTCAAACCGTCAGGGGGCAGACTCCTGAACAGAGTTCCCGGCAGACCGGTATTATCTGTGGGAGGAGAACACAGACGAACGAACGCGCGACAGGAGAAGGCAGGGGCAGGAGACCCAGCCGGTTCTCCGAGCCGCCCCTTCTCAGCGACCCCGCCCTTCAGCACGCGAGAGGTTCCCGTCAATCAAGAGGCGCCTCTCACAGCTATATGCGCCGCGCGCCAGCCGCATCACTTACCGTTACTCGGAAACCGTTGGAGGCGCGTGCACAGAAGCAAGGGAGGGGGAAATTTAAGGCAGTTATGAAGCAAGGGAGGAAATCTCAGCACTCCCCAACTGGACGAAGAAAGCTACCCTCTCTCTTTCCTTCCTTCTCCCCCAACCTGCCTGTCACCGGAGCAACTGAAGGAAAGAGGGGGGTGGCTCACGGCCAGTAGTCCAACGGAACAGGGGTGGGGGCGTGGCCAAGGAAGGAGGAGAGGGGATGGACCCACTTCTTTTCAACCGCAAAACTTCATTCGCTCCCTGTAACAGGCCAGTACACCCGGGAGGAGGAGGGGGAAGGATTTCTCGGTCAGCCAATCGTTGCGACGGAGAGGTGCGAGAGAGCGAGTAAAGGCTAGTAACCGCTGCAGGCAACAACAATCCCAGCACAGCGGGTTGGCATGAGAGAGACAAGGACCAATCAGGGGGCCAAATAAACATAACGTTTTCCATTTAACCAACCAGCAGCTCAAGAGGAATCAAGTGCAGCCAATCAGAAGACCCCCTCCTCTTGTCCATGCAGGCACAAACCAGTCTATGACACCTAGACAGCATCGGATAGAGTGCGCACGCGCAGTGCGGTGTAGCGGGGGAGGGGGGATCAATACTCCTGCATGTCATCGTTAAACTAGGTTCTATTATTTGTCGCTTTTTCTCTTTGGGAAAACTGATTGGGTTACTGCGTTATAATGATTCATGCAACAAGCAACATCCATACGAAATCTAAGGTAAACAGCTGTCTAGAACACTGGAGATTGGCGCATGAACTCAGTGGATCCAACTCTAATAAAATCAAATACCCACTGTTGGCAGTTTTTTTTTTTTTCCTGCACCTTGACTCTCACAGTTGTGTAGTTATCAGTCAGGAGAACAAGCAAGATAAAGGGGTGGGGGTGGGGAAAGAAGCAGTCCCCATAGTAGGGTCTGTCATGTGCTCACTTAGTTGAGAATGTTTCCAGAGAAACATGTCGTTTGGGGCAATAAATATACAAGAGTTAAGTGAAACTTTGAAGATTAACAAAGTGATATTTCAGAATATGTTTTTGTTGGCTAGATCTCACTTCTTTAAATAAACCCTATTGTCCTCAAGAGACATCCAAGTAGGTGTGGACTGAATAGGTATTGTACAGGTTACCTCTAAATTTATCCTGGGTGGTATTAGCCATTTCTGAACAGACAACATTGTAAAGAAGAGCATTGCCAGTGTACTTGGGAGCAAAACCAGTAATTGCAAAGGGCTTTTTCTTTTCCTCATAAATGGGCTAGGCATCAGCAGTGCAAACCCACTGACAGCAACATGGACACACGGAAGTTATAATAGTTTACTGTCATGCCACATGCACCCCAAAAACAATAAATCATTTTGAATGAATATACATCAGCAGATGTATGCATTGCTTCTTCCTTTGCCCCCCTCCCCTCAACTGACTGGCTTATATTGTATGATGGAGTTTACAATGCGCCAGTGAAATCAATAGGGTATGTGTTCTGTAACTGTAATTGCATTAATATTAGTTCATTCCTATGAAAGAAAATCTCTATATTCAGCCATGTGGGGATACAGAAATCTCAGAAGCTCTCATGAAAGCTGCCAGATCAGTTGACAGATTACATGATTTATATGTTGATGTATGGAAGAAGTTCATGTATAGAGCTAGCTTACAGAAAAAGTATCTGTGTGGTGCTCTGTGTTCTCTTTTTCCTTCTTTGAAATGCAAGGACTCCATTGTGCTGTGTTTCCTTTTTCTGGGAAAAAATTGCCTCTTCACCACTTGCAAGTGATTTACTTAGGTTCTATGGGTGCTGCCTAGAATTCAAAAATTCTTAGTTACATCTCTGGTGGTTTTTATAAGAGACAACATCAGTCCTTTTTTTTAATTTCCACCACTCACTGTGTAACAGCAGAACCTTGCTAGTAAAAGGGAGAGAAATTACCTTCCTTACTAGTAGCATTGCCAGATACTCTGTAATCTCCTGGCAACCAGCAGGGGATAAGGGGAGAACTTATCAGGAGCAGGAGAGAGGCCCATCTGATGTACATCTACATGTCCACACCTCTGCCCACGTGACCTGGAAGTGATATCATCACATCAGAGTAATGCTCTGGCATTTGGGCAAAGCTCTGTGGCAAATTTGGCTTCTACCATATTTTGCCCAAATACTAGAGCATTGCCCCAGTGTTCCAAATGTGATTATCTAACTTTTGCAGGTCACTTGGGCAGTGATGTAGACATGTCACTGCACATTAGATGGAGCTCCCTCTTTTTCAGCATACCTTTGCCTCCATTGGCCAGCTGATTGGTGGCAGTGAAGTGGGGACTGGAAGTGGGGAAACCCTGCCTTCACTGGGGGGGGGGGGCGTCTGGCAACCCTCCCTAGCAGCCAGGAACCAAAGAATTGGAAACACCTTCCCTACTGTGGCTTCAGGGAATAGCACTACACTTACAAGATGATAGTTAGGATCAAACAATCTACACAACTTTAGCAGCAAACACAACATATGGCAAATTCTGCATATAAAGTGCTGCAAAAGGCATGTAGGAATGGACTCATAGACCAGATAATGCATATGGTTGCCAGCCTGGACTTGGCAACCCTAAAAGTGCATCAGGGACATAATAGCACAGCACGGTGTGGAAAAGGTTGAAATGTTGAGATCCAGGGCAGTTGCTGGAAAGGGTCCTATACAGTCCATACTGACAAATTCTTCTTCATATGTTATTGGCCAATTTTATTACAAAATGTATTGACTACTGTATGCTGTACATAGTGGGATGGCTTTGGAAGACAGCTCCAAAATTATCATTGATGCAAAATGCAGCAGCAAGTTTTTATAAGTGTAGATTACATGCACCATATTACAACTTTTTGCAAACACAGAATCATAGAGTTGAAAGGGACCTCCAGGGTCATCTAGTCCAACCCCTTGCACAATGCAGGAACTTCATATCTGCAGATTTAGTAGGCATTCCCTCTGTTCCCTAATCAAAATCATTTATAAAGATGTAGAACAAATCAGGTCCTAGGACAGATCCTTGAGGCACTCCATTTGTTACTCCTCTCCAAGAGGATGAGGAACCATTCACAAGCCCTCTTTGGATGTAATCTGTCAACCGGTTACAGATCCACCTAACAGTAACAGGATCCAGACCACATTTTACCAACTTGTCAACAAGTATGTGAAACCTTATCAAAAGTCTTACTGAAATCAAGATAAACAATGTCTACATCCTGATCCAGCAAGGTTCCAACTTTCTCAAAAAAGGCGATCAAGTTAGTCTGACATGACTTGTTCTTGAACACATGCTGACTTTTAGTAATCACAGCAATCTTTTCTAAATGTTCCAGGACTGACTGTTTGATTATTTGTTCTGAAACTTTTCCAGGTATAGACTTCAAGCTGACAGGTCAGTAGTTACCCAGATCCACCTTTTTTCCCTTCTTGAAGACAGGGACAACATATGCAAGTTCTTTTAGTACCTCTGGATGCAGTTCATCTGGCCCTGAGGACTTAGTTTAATTTAAAGAAACTAGATGTTTATGTACTACCCTTATGCTAATCCTAGGCTGCAGCTCCTTTCCCTCATCATATATTGTTTTTGCCATGCTGAGCCTTCTCTTCCAAGAGTTTCCCTCAGAAGAGAAGGCTGAGGAAAAGTATGAATTGAGCAGTTCTGCCCTTTCTTCATCACCTGTTACTACTATTTCAATTTCCTGTCCTTGCAATGGGCCTACCATGTCTTTGCTCTTTTCCTTACTTTGTACATAAGAAAAGAAGCCTTTTTTGTTGTTTTTAGCATCTCTTGGTAGCCTAAGCACATACTGAGTTTTAGATTTCCTAGCTCTTTCTCTACAAGCTTTGGTTCTTTGTTTATATTCATCCTTGCATTGGTTGCCTATTGGTTTCCACATCCAGTTCAAGGTGCTGGTGCTTGTCTGTAAAGCCATTAACAACGCGAGGACCACTTTTCTTGGTATGATACCATGCAGCAGCTTTACTCAGCAGAGCAAAGCCTGATCATTAATCCATCCCCTGCAATTGGCTTCTGACTGTCTGTGGGCTTTTAAAGAGTATGTAATAGTGGTTTAGAGACAAGTGAGTGTATAATAAATAAGTAAATAAATGAAGTAGGCAATATGACACTCAGAACAAAGGTAAGTCACAATACTTGGTTTTAAGCCATTTTCTTTCAATAAGCCTCCTGGCTGAGTTGGATTGTGCATAAGGGATTTTGCAGTGGTGCTGCATTGCAAGTTGGCACCTTGAACTGGAACACCTGTATTGCTGTAATCAGTCAACATAAATTTAGTGTTGCTCCTGTGCTGGTACAACTTTATAGTACACGGCTTTTCACAGAAAGTGATAGTATCTGTGAAATAGCTACACAAGGCTTTAGAATTTTAAGAACAAAATGTTAGAGGAAAGGTTAATTCTTAAATATATTGAAGATTAAAAATTATATTATGTATTTCTTGGTATCCCTTATGTCAGACAAGAACATCTTTTGATGTTATATGGCATAATATTCTTTGTAATCTGTCCTGACTAGGCTTCCCAATCCCCAGGTCCCAGAGGGGGATCCCCCGGTTTTACAGGCTTCCCCCCTCCCCCAGCCAGCTGGCCGGCAGGGGAAGCCCCGCCCCCAGAGCCATCATGCACCTCCATGAACGATTCCCATAGGGAATGATGGGGAATTGATCCGCGGGTATCGGGGGCTCTGGGGGGGGCTGTTTTTTGAGATAGGGGCTGGGGGGGGCTGTTTTTTGAAATTTTCAGTATAGCATCTAGTGCCTCTCCTCAAAATACCTCCCAAGGTTCAAAAAGATTGGACCAGGGGGTCAAATTCTATGAGCCCCAAAAGAAGGTGCCCCTATCCTTCATTATTTCCTATGGAAGGAAGGCATTTAAAAATTTGTGCAGTCCCCTTAAATGTGATGGCCAGAACTCCCTTGAAGTTCAATTATGTTTGTCACACCCTTGCTCTTGGCTCCACCCCCAATGTCTCCTGGCTCCACCCCCAAAGTCCCCAGATATTTCTTAAATTGGACTTGGCAACCCTAGTCCTGACATATATCAGGATATAAATTTAAGCAATAAATAATAACATTTGAATCTGAGTACCAGGTTGGCCAAGAAATGGTAAGAGATTGCTTCACAGTTTAATTCCTGTCATGTTATTGCCCATGTAGCTATCAAAATTAGATTCAAGATTTAAAAAAAAAATCTGATCCTTGAGAATGACATGAATGTAAAATATACAAGTCATGCTTGATAAAGCTGATCCTAATTCAGTTTTTCTAATCATATTATTCATTTCTCATCTCTCTATAGTTATAAGCTTTTACAAGACAATTTTGGAAGATAATGATCAGAACCTTTTATGTTCTTATTTGATGTGATGTTTGCAATATTCCTCAGTGTTTAATCAACATGTATTAATTAGAAAATTTTTACAATAAATGCCCTACAATTATGTTTTCACAAAATCATAGTAAAAAGAAATGCGACCATTAAAGTTCTGTGAGATAAACCCTTATCTGATGAACAGTTGAGCAAAAATGTTAACTGGAATAAAGATGTAATCTAACTTGAAGCTTCTTTCTTTCTCTGCTAGAGGGCTTTTCCACATTTCCCCCCCATTGGGTCTGGACTCATGCTGCTTCAGTTTATCCCCTGATTTTCACATGTGTTCTTGTGCCTTTTGTTATTGTTGTTCCCAGTTTTTTTTCTAGCTCTTTTGAAACTACTTTTATGCTATTTTCTTCATCCCAGTCACTCCCATCCACCTCCAGGGCACTTTTCCATTATTGGACTGTCATCATCATCGAACCATACCCTCTCCTCCCCCATGCCTGAAGACGAGAGGTTTCAGGTCTGATAGATAGATGATAGATAGATAGCTTTTGAGGCCATTTAGAAAGTAAGGGGATATTGTGATGCCACCAGTGATACCATCAATGATGATAGCACCCTCCCTTGAAAATCCTCACAATTGAGGGCATGTATAGATGAAAATAAACTGACTTCACCATTGTGAAAATGCAAAAGGAGGGCAGATGTGTGGAAGAACTGTCCCCAAACTGATTCTAGACTTCCAGACTCCAAGTGGAGCCTGGGGACCCCTGGAATTAGAGCTCATCTCCAGACTACAGAGATCAGCTCTCCTGGAGAAAATGGATGCTTTGGGGGACTTCTTGGCACTGTACCCCATTGAGGTCCCTGTCCTCCCCCAAATCTTCAGGAGTGTCCTAACCTGGATGTGGCAACCCTACCCCCCTTCCCCAGCTGGTGGGGAATCCTTACTTAATCCTCAGAAAGAGTTAATATTGTACAGTATTCCCAAACAAGACCTTATGTGATGTGTTTTGGCCAACTGGCTTTCTTCAGTGGTCAAGCATAAATAATACATACAGGGCAATGTTGCAATAATAAAACAAAGTATTAATCAATATAATCAAGTGAAAATTACACTGGAAAGGAAGGGGGAAAGGCAGGAATTTTCAAATTATTATTACATTGCAGACAATATCCAATGTTATTTATAAATATCCTTGTAAAATTCTATTGAGAAAAATCCAATTAAAATTACTTACTTATAATAATTATCAGTGGCTCAATTCTAAGGTGTGCAATAGAGGCCTCATATGATATCACCTTATGACCTAAATAGGTATATATACCTCAGATGGTAGTGGAATAATATGTCTGAAAAAATTAAACCAACATTCTGATCGCCAATTTCTCCAGGGCAGTTTGGCCAGGGAACCTGGAG
This sequence comes from Heteronotia binoei, assembly GCF_032191835.1. Classification (NCBI taxonomy): domain Eukaryota; kingdom Metazoa; phylum Chordata; class Lepidosauria; order Squamata; family Gekkonidae; genus Heteronotia; species Heteronotia binoei. Next base: position 70,466,108 of record NC_083225.1, read on the forward strand.
GTTTTTGCCATCTTCTGGGCATGGAGCAGGAGTCACTGCAGATATATGTGTGTGGTAGGGTTGCCAAGTCCAACTCAAGAAATATCTGGGAACTTTGGGGGTGAAGCCAGGAGACCTTGGGGGTGGAGCCAGGAGACATTGGGGGTGGAGCCAGGAACAAGGGTGTGACAAGCATAATTGAACTCCAAGGGAGTTCTGGCCATCACATTTAAAGGGACAGCACACCTTTTTAAATGTCTCCCTTCCATAGGAAATAATGAAGGATAGGGGCGCCTTCTTTTGGGGCTCATAGAATTGGACCTCCTGGTCCAGTCGTTTTGAAACTTGGGGAGGGGTACTTTGGGGAGAGGCACTAGATACTATACTGAAAATTTGGTGCCTTTACCTCAAAAAACAGCTCCCCCAGAGCCCCCGAAACCTCCAGATCAATTCCCCATTATGCCCTATGAGAATCGATCTTCACATAGGGAATAATGAAGTGCTCAGCAGATGTTTCCCTCTCCCCCGCCCCTTTTCTGGTGACTCTGAAGCGAGGAATTGGCCTCTCTACTCACGAGTTGCTGCCAACTTCTTCAAAGTAACACAGACACACCATCCCAAGAGGAAGCCTTTCAATCGGAGACTGAAGCCTCCGGAGGTGGAAAGGCACATCGTCCTCTGGGGGCGGGAAGGAGCCTGGGAAAGCGGAAGAACCCACGCTGGGACCTGGGGATTGGCCAGCCTAGTGTGTGGGAGAGGTATTTGTGAAGTTCCTGCATTGTGCAGGGTGTTGGACTAGATGACCCTGGAGATCCCTTCCAACTCTATGATTCTATTATTTTAATTTTAGTAATTATAATCATTAAAAATTCAGGCATATTATTGCAGTACCGTCTAAAGTATAGAAACATCCATTACTTGCTTGATAATATTACCTCTTTACATCTGTAGCACTAATAACAATACAGGCAACAGGAACATTAACAGAACTGAAATTAATCTTAATAAGCCAGTAACAATTGCAGGTCTGCAGCTACAGTTTGGATGAAACAGCTGTGATCCACCAATAATCAATTTAAGATATGTATAATGAGCAAACTAACAAAAAGCTTTGGTACTTTTAATCCTCTTCCCCCAGAATATAACATGTATAATACTGAATGCATACATGCACTTTCTTGAGGCTGGAAAAAAGGATGTGGAACTTCTCCTTTATAAGACAAAACATGATGTGATGCAAGTGGTGTTGACAGTGTAACAAAAAGCTCACACAATCAGTAAAATCAAAAAGGCTTGTTTTGCAAGCATTGCCTTATGTTAATCCATTTTTGAAAACATAGAATTGTATGCATTAGCTTGGCGATGGAGCACAGCTCATTTCTAAAGAGTAAGACAGCAGCTGATGACCAGGTGTCTGGCACTTTGTCTCCTATTCACATGCCAGTTCACACACTTCTAATGGCTTGTGTGTGTGATGCATTTTTTTGTTCTTTAAACTGTACTCACAGAAGCTAATACAACATCCTGTCCCTGGCAAGGGCAGAAGAGATATTTGGCCCAGCTCCTGGGAAACTTTCCCTACAAAGCTACTATTATTTGAATTTGGCACCAGGCTGCATAGATTTGATAAGGCCACAGAGAAACTATCACTTAGAATGGTTGTTTCAAACATGCTGTGTATTCTTTTTTTGTATAGCCTATTTAATATAATTGCAAAATGGGGAATATACCAACAGTAACAAAAAGCCAGTCAGGTGCCAGTGCAAGACTAATGGCAACAGCTAGTGCTACTTTGAAGGAAGGAGTATCTAAATCCTCGAAACAGATTGTCGTCTGTATTTCCCATCCATGATGCAGTTTTGTCTTATTTGGGTCTTCTGGAAAGTGCTGTGCTCAGTTCTAATGTTAGAAACACTGTAATCATTTACTTGATGTCATTTGTATGCTGCACTGTGCCTGCTGTCATGTATTATTATTTAAAAGATTAGGTTAACTAATGTTGGGAGATTACACAGTTGTAGTAGTTATCTTGTTAAACTGTTTAAGAATCAGCAGAGTATATGATGATTAGCAAAGCCCAAAAGCTACAGTAGGATGTAAGTTTCCCATGAAGTATGTTCCAGTTATTCCAGTTTAGAAAGAGCAAATAAATTGGCAAGGAACTCATAAATACCAGTTAAAATACCAGAAATCCATCTTAATCAGATCGCCTTCCCAAGAAGTTCTGTTTTAAGTCAGCAGGTTTTCAAAATAATTTATGTGACCATTGGGAATGCAGTAGCTGCTTGAAAGACTTCCACCTGAGACCTTGGAATACCACTGCGAGTCAGAGCCATCAGTACTGACCTTGATGGATCAGTGGTCTGACTCAGTATAAAGCTGTTCTAGGTGCATGTTCAAATAAAATGTTAGCTTTTATAGAAAAAAAATACATCTTCTGGTATTAGCTATACAACTATCAGAATAGTTTTCTTTCCCCTTTTCTTAGGGGAAGTTGCATGCTAGGCATGACTCTTCTTTCCTGAGGAGAAAAATGACCACAATGTGAGGACTCATGCAGATAGACTTCCTTGCTGTTAGGGGAATTTAAAGAACTCAAGCGTACAAAGCAGTTCCTCTCATTTTCCCACATGCCTTCACCAAGTTCAGGCCTTTGATTTCATTTACATATATGATGTAGCCTAGCAAGCCCCATTAAGGGAATGATACTGTCTATTCAACAGCGTGAGTCTGCCCTGTGCCACTAGACCTTGACCAACTCATTATTAGTGGAATAGAGCCAGGAGAGTGCTTCAAAACTGCAGTGGTCCTTTGGCACCCACGATCCTTTCCTGCAGACTGCTTTCTGAGCTGAACTTAAGACCCTTATTACAGATTCATGAATGAATGATTTTGATTTATTTTGGCACTGAGAAGCATTGCAGTCATGTGGAAACAAGAACAATTGCCTGCTTGTAAATGAGAATGTCATTAAGATGCATTGTCAGTTGACTAGGATATGTGGTAAAGGGGTGGGAGGGGGGGAAACTGTTTTGTTACATGTTTAAAACCATGTCGTTCATTTTACCTCATTTTTTCTTGAAATATCTCCCAGTATCATGATAAATTAAAGTTTACTGTAGTATACTAAGAGTTCAAGCCTCTGAATTGGTTATATTACTTGTATATTTATTCCTTCACAACATTTTTACTTATGAAGGACTCTAGTCCCAGGGGCTATCCTAACCAAGCCACTTTCTTAGACATAGTCATTGGGGTGACATTTCTAAAGCCCAAATCTGGAACAGAACTGCAGTATTTATTTGTTTATTTATATTTATTATTTATTTGCTGTTTTAAAACTAGCTCTCAGACCTAGACAGGGTTCTCAAGACAGCTCACAACTAAAACTATAAAAAAATAAATAGTTTAAAACATCTTACAAATTAACAGGTGTCAGTTAAAAGAGGAGGTGCTGCTGTCAACTTATCAGTCTACTACTTAAAATATTTTCCAGAACTACTATTACAACAAAATCTTCAAATTTCTTTGGAAGACCTGCAAAGATGGCACCAATTTCACCTTTTAGGGGACAGAGCTCTACAACCTCAGGGCCATCAAATGAGAAGGTCTTCCCACAAGTCCCTCCCTGACACTTTCACCTAGGATGGCAGGTTCAATCTCATCTATTGATTTTTATCATCAGGCATGTTGCTAACACAGATCTAAAGAAGCTTCAAATTGTGGGCCAGTGTTTAAGGCACTAAAGGTCAAAATGACATCTTGCATTAAGCTGTGAAGCAAATGAGAAGGAAATGCAGTTGTGAAAGGATGAATTATATATTGTCACTTTAATGGATTCTATTAAGAAATGCCTAATTTTGCTGAAGATTCTGAATGATCAAGGGCAATCTCCTATAGAGGTGTAAGGAAGAAACCGACGCCCCCAAAACAGCAACACTGAAGACAGGACCAGCGCTGGGTTTTTGTCACCCCAGGCAAGGCCCCGCCCCCCTCCAGTGGGGGAGGGCCCCCAGCACCAGCCCAAATTGGGCCTCATTTGCACAGGAGCCCTCCATGTTAACACCACCCCCACTTGACTTTTTTGTGGCGCAGAAAAGCCGAGCAGAGCCAGATGGCCCCATTTGCATGGTGGGCTTCTCTTGAGGAGCCCTCTGTCAAATGCTCCCCCCACTTGACCTTCCTGCAGTGCAGGAAAGCCAAGTGGGGCCGCACAACCTTCCTGCGGCATGGGAAAGCTGAGTGGGGCTGGATGACCCCATTTTCACAGCAGACTTCTCTTGAGGAGCCCTCCGTGCAAATGCCCCCCCCACTCGACCTTCCTGCAGCACAGGAAAGCTGAGCGGGGCCAGATCACTTAGCCCTTCTTTCTCAGCTTTGAGGAATCGGGGGAGCTCTCCAATCCCTCAGAGCCAAGAAAAAAATGAGCCGGAGGCTCAGGGACACTGTGGGCGGGGAGGGGGCACCTGCCCCTGCCCCTACTGGGAGCTGGTGCCCTAGGTAATAGCCTAGTTCTCCGACTCCCACACACCGGCCCTGACTGAAGAACTAAATGAGGAGTAAAGGTGGGAAGGAAGATGGATCTTGCAAGTCTTTCCAGGAACTGTCTTGTTTTCATCTTGCCATGAGCTGCACAGCTGAGTCATCTTAATTAACAGCTGGATAGAGGGAGGTGGCAACATGTTAATAGGTTTCCCTGAGGATAAAAGCTAAAGGGGGAAGGATGATGATGATGGCAGGACTTTCTCCTGTCTTTGGGGGTTATAATAAGTTTTGGCTGATTTTATTGATTTACTGTACTTTTTAAGCCTTTGATTTTTTTGCTGATTTTTTTTTTTGCCTGGTTAACTACTGCTAAGCGAGGTCACCTCATCTTCTTTGATAATAAAGGAATTTTGCCTGAATTGCTGAACTTAAGTGTGGAGCCTGGAGTCAAATATTTTGGAAGAGAACCCAAAGTCTAAATCATGCAAGAGGGAACTGCATTACTCTAATTCCTATGTGTGACTATGGCTATTTATCTGGGAGGAAATCCTACTGAACATAGAGGGATTTACTTCTTGTAAATGTCTAGAATGTAATTTATCACTGACATTGCAACCAAGGGTAACTCCTGACACCATTTAGCAGTTCTTTGAACTCTGGCTAGTAGATACAATGAGTAAAGCAAGCAAAGAGGCAAACATCCAAAAGCCTTAAACAGGACCAGTCCAAAGTTTTGTCATGTCCTCAGTGAACCTTGGCATCTTCCCATTCAATAGAGAGAAATGTGATTTTTTTTCTTAGTGGGCATTCAAAATGAGCAATGTAAAAATAAAAACAGATCAGCTAAACAATCATGGCAGCTACTGAAGACCAGAGTCAACAGATAGGAGATTCTAGAAACAGACATGGAGATTCTAGAATACTGAGCTTATCTTCGATCCACCACTGCAGTATGGCTGTCTGGACCAATTAGTCTATTGTGGCAAATGGTATTGTGGCAAATGGTATTTTTACTGTCAGTGGCAAGGGCTGATATGGGGGGTGGGGGGTGGGATGCATGTGTGCTGCAGAGCACAGCTGTGCCACAGTCCCGCAGGATGCCCTAAATGCTCCTTCATTAGTCAGAATACAAAAGCAAATACCAAATAAAGTAGAAGGCAAGGGAAGATCTTTCTCTCCTCAAAGCTGAATCTTTATGCATTCTTCAGGCTGATCCCAGATAATTAGAAACCCGCCTCTTATTCTGGGTGTCCTGTTTTGGCTGCTTCTGTAATCATAACAAGGGCCAATTACTTCACTGTTAGTAACAGAAGGGGGGAGAGCAGAATTTGAAAAGTGTTTGGGAAGTACTGAAAGACTGCATGCTTCCATAGGAGCTTGCCTGCTTCTTAAGATAATATTTGGAGACTCTGTTCTGTGTGCCTTTATTTTCAGTGGTGTGGTAGGTGCTAATGAGAGACAGAACCTCCTTTTTCACTTTGCCTTGGCTTTGGATCTTCCTCTCCACAGCTATTGTCCTTCATGTTTCAGTTGGTGACTCAAAATGTACCTTTGTTCTCAAAGTGTGTTTTTGTTTCCACCATCCTGGAGTCCTTGGAAGCCTGGTCTATAAATGGGTTAAATATAGAAAATACTATTGTGTCAGCTACCAGTTTTCATGACAGTCTTTTATATTCAAGATCCAAAGATGATGCTTTAGAAAAAGAAATGTTTGAGCATGTTGCTCTATATATCCTGACTAGCAGCTATAGGACAGTTCCATTTAAAATCCTGTCATGAGTCCATTCTGTTTGATAGCAGTGTTGTTAAAATATATAAGACATGACAGGGATACCTTCTAACACCAAGCCCTAGCAATCAGTATGAAGCAGCGGTGTTGAAGATGAAAACAAAATAAGAGCACTTTGAAAATTATTCAGTTTTCCTACATACACGTGCACACACACACTTGCCAAGATTTAAAAAAAACATAGAATAATGCAATTGATAACTAAACTTCCATTAATATTGTCATCTTTATTTCAGTGCTTCCCACCATCTGTTCATCTGATATAAAACATTCTGACAAACTATGCCAGATGAAGCTGTTTTTCATTTCTATATGCAGCCAACAGCCATTGGTGTTGTAAAAATTTGGCTAGGCAAAGAAAGAAATTCATATGATGAATCTCTGCTGTTGGAGGAAAAGAACACTTCTTTTTTAAAAAAAATGTAGTGACAGCTGTCTCATCCTGGCAGGTGTTCAACTTGACAGCTTACCTTGGACCCAGGTCTTTTTGTTATATTGTTGCCTGTAATAAAACAAACAGAACCATCTGACCTACATTGAATGCACAGTTCCCATCAAACATGTTGACCTCTGTGGGGACGTCTTTCTAATTTTGTAGGCTGGAAGATTTTCTGATACATTTTTTCCATCTCCATTGGTTCTCTGGTGAATTAGCTTGAAATAACGTCCTTCAAAATGTTGCTTTGATTGGTACTGCTTTGATTGCTCTGAGTGCTATTCATGTATTAATTTGCTTTTGTCTGCTAGCAAGTAAGTGTAGGCAGGGGCTGGTCTGTTGATCTTCATGAATAGTTCTGCCTTTTGCTGCATTAATCTTGCCAGCTAACAAGGGGGCTGGAAGGGAAGTGGGTCACTCATAGTGTTTCTCTCCATCCCCAAAGGATGTTATGGAGCAACAACATAGTTCATAATTTGATCATCCCACCTTTCCAAGGTTCACAGGGCTCAATGACAAGCTAGCATGAGATTGTCCTAGAGAACTGTTTTCATAGTGGCTTAGTAATGAGATTTCTAAAATGAGAACAAAACAGATCTGATGGATATTAGAGATATTCTCCATCAGGCTGTAAATGGCAAATGGTGCATGAAACCTAAGTTTGGTTTGGGAATGCAAAAGAAAAGGGGTGAGGGGAAGAGGATTTAACCCTTTCATCCCGATTTGGTTTCACTTATCAAAATCAGGCTTCCCACATTACTGTTAGCATTTTAAAGGGGGAAAGGCAGGTTTTAAAGGGACACTTTAAATGTTTTAAAAGTGTTTATAATTCCATTAGGAGCTTGATTTCAATTAGCAAAACCAAGCAGGGCTTGAGACCCCTTTTCCTTTTTTATGCAGCCCATATCTACATTTCAGTTTTTTGTTCAATTTACATTTTAAGGGCAGGCAGAGACTTGTGATCTACATCATGTTTGTCTCGGTCTAGATATGGGTAGGATCACAGTGGCTTTCCATGGGGGAAATGTGATTCTCTACCTACCCAGTGTGGTTATGAATGGTGGTGGTTGGTATATGGTTCCACAAAGTGTCACAGAAACCTGACTAGCAATGACTGACATAAGTCCCTCCCTCCCAATGTCCACTTGTAACAGCTTAGGGTATTTATCTTTTTAATTCTCCTTTGAGCTGATCCCTTCCTTTCTGTATGATTTGTGCATGAGAATATTCATCATTCAACAATAAGGAGCAGTGAGTTAAGGTCCATACAACTGCCTGCTGCCAAGTGAAATTAGGGGGTACAGCACAGTCTTTTTTTTTTAAGCAGATTATATCACAAAACTATTGTTTGACTAATAGTGAATGCTTGCTTTAGAATGGGCTGAATAGAGTGACAAAACAGTCAAGTAACGCTACTGTTCTGCCAGCTTGAAGACGAAATTGTTCAACTCACCAGCAGCCAGGTGAAATGTTGCATGGAAAAACCCCCAAGTGCAATTAATCAAGTTCTATATGCAATGATTTTGAGTCCGATATAAAGGTATGACAATATAACTGTTTTTAAGGATTTTTGGGGGGGTTGGCCTTATTTCAAAGAGCAAATGGCTCATACTCTTCAGATATCCATATTCCCCCTGGCCCATACATACACAAGGCTGCTTAGAGTGGAAGACCGGGGATACAAAATTCGCTGGGTTTCGTGGCCCTGGGGCCTGAGAAGCCAAGCAGTCAACCTGCCCTATTTTGCTATCATGAAAATAAGTAACTTGTTAGTCTGTGTCAACTGCTTAAATATAATGGCTTCTCTAACAGCAGAAGCCTCTCTAGGAATCCATAATCAAATGATCTCCAGTAGAAAAGAGGCACTTGCTAGTATTCCAGTTATGCAAAGTGTTTTAGTGACATAATCAAGATTCCTTAGCAGGCTTTTCCCTGCTCTGACCTTGGTGACTCCCTCTCCATCCTCCCCGTCTGGTTTGCCACATCAAGGAAGCAAAAAAGGAAATCAAATGAAAGTCACTTGGGTTTATTTTACCTACTTCCCTGTCTTTTCCTTCTTAATGTTGGGCTTATCTAAATATTCTTTGAGGCCACCCCCCCCCAATAATCTTTTTTTCAGGGGGAGGCTGTGGTGGCCCTTTGCTGGCCTGCCGACATGTTCAAGCCAACCTGAATATTTTTAAGAGACACCCATGAACATACATGAGAATGCCTTATACTGAATCTATCAGAGTCAATACTGTCTGCTCAGATCAGCAGTGGCTCTCCAGGGTCTCTGTTACATCACCTCCTACCTGGTCCTTTTAATTGGAGATGTCAGGAACTGAACCTGGGACTTTCTGAATACAAAGCAGAGGTCCTTCCACTGAGCCACACTGAGACCTAAAATAAAATGTATCTACAGAAATCTGGACTCACAGACATTAGCCTGATTTCCATAAGGGCTAGAGAGTAATTAACAAGGTGGAATACTTTTTAGCAAGGTTTAAAGGATAGCTCAAGACTGCATTTCTGAAAAGCAGGGTTTTTTTTTAACAATTATTGTTGTAGTTATTCATTTTATGCTCAAAATAACTTCAACAATATTTTCAGCACAGAGTAAGTAGTTTGTATTTTCAAAGTGAGAGATTTATAACTTTGACATATCAATGAGTAGATAAGCTCCTGTAACAGCTTACAATACTAACCAGAAGACTGTTTGGAGGAATAGGTGCTCCTAGGGAATAATTTATGTGACCTAAAATATGCATAGTGGAGTAAATTTATGACATGTTGGCTTTGGACCTCACAGGCCAAAGGAACTTTGTGTTTGCCCTGTCCTTTATGTGGCTGGGATCTCATGTACTACCTCAATAATTCCTTAGTTTGTAGTACAGAAAGAACTCAAAAGCAGTAGAGAGATGATGATTAACTTAGCAAACACAGAACCCATAATTTCCTAGTTCCTTAGGTTTGTCAAAGACCTGTCAAATCCAGTATTGTCCCCTAGAGGCTGTAAAAGAAGGGCCTGACAACCCTGTTTTTCCTTGGACTGAGGCACTGTAATTATGCTTGCTGTGTAGAAGCTGAGTTGCTAGGCAGACTATGCCACAAAGGTTGTGGATTTCTTGTCTTTCATCAGAAATACTAGCTGATTCCAGCCAGGTATTGATTACTTACAAGTAGGAACCCCAATGATTTGTTGGGGACATCTCATTTCTGCATCCCTGACTATTTCCACTTTCCATTCTCTGAAGGCCCTTATAGCCTTTCCCTTTTCTTGGTTTTCTTCTCTGCTTCCCACACAACCTACCTTTATCTGCCCCCCCATCCCTTCTTCAGTTTTCCTTCTTTGCCTATCCTGGCAGCTTCTACACAGGTAAACTATGCCCTAGTTTCACAGTGATGGTCACCAGGCCAGCCCCAGTTTCATGTTGGAGAACCTGCAAGGATTTGAGAGGAGTACGTCATCTTTTTCTGTATCACCTTCACAAACTATTTCCTCGTTCCCCTCCTTCTGGTAACCTGCATATCCTCACACATCTGCTTCTTGTGTTCTTTCCACCCACCATTCTCAGCTATATTTATGATTTCTTTATTGCATTTATACCTCACATATCACCACATTCTGTCCTTAAGAAAACTGTGTGAGGAGGAACAAACTAGGAATAAAAATTGTTTGAAACAGCCCCTTTCTCCAGCCTCCCCAAAGGACAGAAGGAGAAAGGAAAAGACATTCTGCTTGCATTTGCCTTGCCTTCCTTCAACACCAACTGCTTGCTACTGTTCAACACCAGCCATCCCACAAAATCCAGTGTGATGTAGTGGTTATAGATTCAGACAAGGAAGGAAGGAAGGGAGGGAGCCTAACCAGGAAGGGAGAGAGGGCTGGAAAAGTCACTTACCTTGCCTTGGACTTGGGTGGGCCAGGCACCTTGTGTTTAGGGCAGTTCATCTTGAGTCTGGTTTTGCACAAGACTCAAGTGGACCAAGATCCACCTCCATCACTCTGGGAGGGCCAAACTGGGTGCCTCCGCCTCCCTTGCCTCATCTTATGTGGGGCTTAGGAGCTACTGCCTCATGTGGGGCTCAATCAGGTTGGGCATTATCACCTCTTATAGGGCTCTGGTGGACCAGATGCTCTCATTTCACACCGGTCTTGACTGCCATCTTCCCCATCTTACTCAAGGCTCAGGTGGACCAGGTCAGCCCAGCAGTCACAGGGCTGGACCAGCCCTGGTTGGAGAGGAGGCCTTGGCCAACTGGGTGGTGCCACAGTGCTCTTAATGGCCAACCTTCCCATCTATGAGGAAGTTAGTCTGAGAAAGTCTAACTGGTCCAAGGTCACTCAGTGTATTTCCATCGTAGAATAGGGATTCATGGTCCTAGTCTGAATCTCTAACCACTACATCATACTGGATTTTGTGGGATGGCTGGTGTTGAACAGTAGCAAGCAGCCAAACCTGAGTAAGTCAGGCAAATCAGGTAATAAGTAGCAAGTTGCTCAGTGATTGCTATCAGGCCTGGCCCAATGAGTCCTCCCTCAAAGGTCAAAGCAGCCCCTGAAGGGTGATGTTCCTTCCCTCTTGCTTTCATCAACAGAAACCAAGCCTGTTGTGGTTGCCCAGCAAAACCAATGGCATTTTTCAGGTTTGCAGACAAGCTAGTGTGGTGTAGTGGTTAAGAATGTTGGGCAAGTATCTGAGAGACCAAGGTCTTAACTTCCATTAGTTCCATGGAAGCTTGCTGGGTGACTTTGGGCCAGTCACACTCACTTAGCCTAACCTACCTCACGGGGTTGTTGTGAGGATAGCATGGAGGAGAGGAGAACAATGTAAGCTGCTTGGGGTTCCTATATGAGGAGAAAGGCAGGGTAGGTATTAAACAAAAATAAACAAATAGACCTGTCTTGTATGTTCATGGCGCCAGTCTCTGGATTGAAGTATCCTCAGATTTGCCTGGTTCAGAATTAGATATATTGATTTATTACATTTGCAAATTCTCCAATGAGAAGTTTAAATATTCATATTAATGAGGCTGTATATTCCTATTATCAAACCATTGCATTTCTCTTTAGTCTAGTGCAGAGCCTAAAATTTGATGGGGGAATTTCACAAACTCTCCTTCACTCACAATGCACACACCAAATCTAGCAGTTTTTCAAGGGGTAGCAACACTACGGGGAGTAAAAGTGTTCACACCGCTGTGCCCTTGACACTCATTCAACACCCACCTCCTGCTACTTGGCTTCGCAGAAGCTGAAATTTTTCCATTGCCCCATTGGTTACTGCTTCAATGCTCCCTCTTTTGTTTTTCACATCAGTCTCCTTTATCTGAGCAGCATCGATATTGTCATATAGCCAATCAGATCTGGCTACATGACAATGTCACTGTTGCTAGTTAGAAGGCCAATTAGACAGGGAGAAAAATGGGCATTCAGTCAATAGCAGCTGATTGGGTCAGTAAACAGTGGCCAGCTGGCACAAAGCCAGCTTGTGCAATGGTTTGTTTTTTTGTTTTTAGAGGAAATTTCTAGGAATATGACAGGGTCCCCCTGCAACATTTTATAAAATTTAATGCAACATTTAGCACTGGCTGCATTAATTTCATTCCTTTTCTGCCTTCCTTCTCCCCATTATTGAAATGCCAATTGTAAGATCCTCTTTTAGATGTTTGCTTGCTTACATTACTCAGAATGCATTGGTTGCACTGGAGAGATAGGCAAGGACAACATTCCATTGGGACCACAAAGACAGATAAACAGGAGGTTAGCAACAACCTCATGCTTTTTTAAAAAAAATGGTTTTATTAATAATTTAATAATTTAAAAATTATTTTGGTTTTACTAATAACACAAATGATAAACAAATACTATACAATAAACAATTTCCAATTAAAAAAAAGGCAGAGCAGTTACAAATTTCTGTAACATTGGTTGAAATATTAGAACAAAGCAGGGCCATAGCCAGGATTTTAAAAGCCAGGGAGCATTTTAAAAAGTCAGGGGCACCCTTTCCCATCCACTGTGGGGCTTGATGCTTCTCAGAAGCTTTCTGGGGTGGGGGCAAAAGCTGGAGCCTCTGAAAGTGGCCAAGTTGAGGCAGCCAACCCTAAAACTTTGGAGTCAAGAAGGGACTTCACCTTGTGTAAAAGCAGTAGTTTCCTTCTGCTTCCCTCTCCTCCACTTCCCCGCCTGCTGCTTTTGCTGCTGCAGTGCACTGTGCCCTGCTCAGCTCTCCCAGCTCCAGCTACCACGGATGACACTTTGGTGGCTCAGCCATGGCAAAAAAAAAAAGGAAAAACACAATCTGCCCCCTGGAAATCAGGGGACCTTGCCTGGAAATGAGGGGGCAGTGCCCTTGCAGCCCCCCCCCCTTTGGCTACAGGCCTAGAACAAAGCTATAACTTTTTTTCCCTGTGATTTCCTGTTTCAATTGTATCTCACATTCCATGTAGTTTTAAAAGGTTACAATTTCCCAAAAAGTCTGATTGATAAGCTGAGTTATCTGCACATTATATATTACTGGATATCTTGTCCATGATGAAGAATTACCATACTTTGAATTACTACTGGTCAATTGATGGTATTGTAGTGCTTCTCCATTGTTGAGCAAAATCTGTTTTGGCAGACACAAACATAATTGAAATTAGGTCTTTCCTCATTTTAAGGATATCTGTAAAAAAAAAGGTAAAGGTAGTCCCCTGTGCAAGCACCAGTCGCTTTTGACTCTGGGGTGATGTTGCTTTCACAAACGTTTTCACAGCAGACTATTTACAGGGTGGTTTGCCATTGCCTTCCCCAGTCATCTACACTTTCTCCCCAGCAAGCTAGGTACTCATTTTACCGACCTCGGAAGGATGGAAGGCTGAGTCAACCTGGAGCCAGCTACCTGAACCAGCTTCTGTTGGATCAAACTCAGGTCGTGAGCAGAGGGCTCCGACTGCAGTACTGCAGCTTTACCACTCTGCTCCACGGGGCTCTTTACAAGGATAACTGTACCATCCCACAAATTAAATAATATTAGTTTAGGATTTTATGGATGTTCCCACCAAAGATAGTTTTCATAATTCCAAAGATCTGTGACCAAAAAGATTTGTTCCATGGGCAGTTCCACCAACAATGATAGAATGAGGCCAATTGACCACATCCTTTGTAACAATGTGGATCTACGTTTGGATTATGTGATGCAATCTAAGCAGGGCCATATAGCATCTATTTCAGGGGTGTCAAGCTCATTTGTTACAAGGGTCAGGCCATGCGAAATGCCAGGTAGCGATGATATAAAATTTATAAAGGATACAAACAAACACAATTAAAGTTATTATTTTTTTACTTAAAATACAAACATGCTTAAAATTTTTGTGATATTTTGTTTAAAATGGAAAGGTGGGGGAATAGTGGGATTTGGCAATGTAATCTTAAAAATAAAACATCAAGAAAAAGCTTTCAGGTTAACAACATGCCCTTACTAGCAGGCAACTTCAATCACATAGGCTAAATATAACTTTTAAGAACATAAGAGAAGCCATGTTGGATCAGGCCAATGACCCACCCAGTGGCCAACTTTTATACCTTAATGAAGGGGTCCCCAACCCCCGGGCCATGGACTGGTACCGGGCCGTGGCCTGTTAGCAACCGGGCCATGAGTTGTATAATTATTTCATTATATATTACAATGTAATAATAATAAGACGATGACATTGGATTTATATCCTGCCCTCCACTCTGAATCTCAGAGTGGTTCACAATCTCCTTTACCTCCCCCCCCCCACATCAGACACCTTGTGAGGTGGGTGGGGCTAAGAGAGCTCTTACAGCAGCTGCCCTTTCAAGGACAGTTCTGTGAGAGCTATGCCTGACCCAAGGCCATTCCAGCAGCTGCAAGTGGAGGAGTGGGGAATCAAACCCAGTTCTCCCAGATAAGAGTCTGCACACTTAAGCACCACACCAAAATAAAGTGCACATTTGTATCATCACAACCGCCCCCCCCCCCCCCGCAGTCCATGGAAAAATTGTCTTCCACAAAACCAGTCCCTGGTGCCAAAAAAGTTGGGTACCACTGCCTTAATGGTACCTCCTCATGAGCTGAACACCTCAACAGAGTCTTTTAGAGGTTATCAAGCAGCAATAAATTCTCTCAATGTTTGTATTTAGCATCTCGCTCCTGCATTATTACAATAATGATTTTTCATTATGACTTTGCAAGCAAAATATCCAAACTGAGGAACCATATATCCTCAGCCTGTTTTCTCAGAGGGGAAATCCCTTTTAAGTCAATGGGGCTTATTTCCAGTTAAGTGTTCTTAAAATCATAAGCTAAGATGGATATTAGAAGGTATAAGTGGCATTACGTTTGCCAGGTCTGTGTTGGAAAATATCTGGAGACTTTGGGGATGGATCCAGGAGAGGGTGGGTTTTAGGGAGGGGAAGGGCCTCTGCATGGTACAATGTTGGAAAATATCTGGAGACTTTGGGGATGGAAGAAGAATTAGGGACATCCCTTTCCTCATCAAACAGAAATCAAAAAGTGACAGCTGCCCCTCCCCCACAATTTCCTCATTAAAAAAGAAATCAAAAAGTGACAACTGCCCCAGACCACACTTTCCTCATTAAACAGAATATATATACATACATTTATACATCCACAGTAAAAAGTATATTTTAGAATCCTTGTACATCCAATGCCAAGAGCATTTTTTCCTGTTCTTATGGTCTGTGATTTAAAATAGCTTTTGCCATTTATTTTATTTATTGCTAATTGTGAGAGAAAAGTATTTGACCTAAAAGGTCAAGGCTCTAGGTCAAGGGGTTTTATGGCTGTGAAGTGCAGAAAATGTATATCATACCTAGGGAGGGTATTCACCCTGTGAGAGACAGCAAGAATTTTAGCAAATTATTTAATGCTGACACAGTTTAGACCCCGGACAAAAGATAAACAGAGAAAATTAGGTTCTCACGCAATAAAATTTCCAGAGTCAGCATACCATAGCTTTTATGGTTGTTTTTTTGAGCTGCATGGGACAACCCCAGGATGAATCCACTTTTAAGAAAAAACTTTTTTTTTGCTGCCCCTTCTAATACATTAATTGTAAACATTTACCCAGCATCTTCAGTGCCTGTTCTCAGTGGATTAAAAAAGCACTCTTTTGTTCTTTGCCAGCACCCACAGCAAGGTTGCCCAAAGGACTAGTTTGGCAGGGATGGACAATATGAATCAGCTAACAAAGAAATTTTAGATGTGCAGGAGAAGAGCATAGCAAAAACTTCTTTTTATGCTTAAGATTTCCTTTGCATCCCTCCTCACCCCCCCCCCCTCACCCCCCTTCTGAGAAAAAAGGCTTATTTCTCCCCAGTGTGCAGGCAGGCACAATGTAAAACACCTAACAGCATTTTAGATGTGTCTATTTGCTTCCCCTCACACTTCAATGCAAAGAAATGTCGTTGTACACTATATTTGAAATGTTGCAGGCAACCACCAGTTGTCACAGGGCGTGTCCCATGCGACATTTAAATACACCAATGAGTGCAGGTGGTGCTTTCTCACGGAACTCTTTAAAACAGGGGAGACTCTCAGCCCCCCGCTCCATGGCCTGTGTTTGTTGCTTTTGGTTTCCCGACTCTGTTGAACCATCATTTTATGAAGAAATGAATGCTGTGGAGGCCGACGGGGTTCCTGCTTTGGAACAGGCTGTTCCTGAGAATATGAACTCTGGTGAAGAACCTGTTTATGAGGAGATGATGCATCTTTCACCCAAAAGCTATGGTGAGGAGCCTGGACATGATGAGGGAAAAGATGAAGCCGAGGATGAGGAAGAAGAGGAATGGGCGCAGTGTGTTCAGAATTGGGTAGAGGATGTAAGTAGCACAAAGAGAACGGGGATGCTGTTGATAGCGAGGGTGGGGCTGGAAATATTTAGAATTGTGTTTTTTCTCTTGCAGATGGAGGATGAAGGATTGTATTGGAGACTGATTGCTCAAATTATGGAATTGGTGCATAGTAGAGTGGGAACAAGCTGTTGTAAATTCTGTACAGCGATAACATATTGTCAAGAGAGTAGTTGTGTGAAAAACATGACACACAAGAAGATGGGACAGGATGAGGAAGAGGAGGCGAAGGAAGAAGAAGATGATGATGAAGAAGAAAGTATAGTGTGTGTCGAATATTACCTAGAGATGGTAAGTAGCGGTGGGAACGTTGGAAAGATAACAACAGTGCGGGGGACAGGATAAACATCGTTGTTTTTTCTCTTGCAGAACGACTATGACGATGTGAGGTGGGAACAGTTTATACAAATTGTGGAAGTTGCGCATGAGAAAGTGAATCCTTCATGTTGTGATTATTGCGGAGAAATAGCGTGGTATCAAGAACGCAGCTGGGTGAGAAAGAAAATGGAACGCCCACAACCTCCCTGCGTGCGAGATTTATATCCGGGTGTAAGTCTTTTTTTATTTAAGGGGTGGGGGGATGCTGATGTCTAGAAGGGAAATAGAAAGACTTAGCCACTTTTTCCCTGACAAGGTAGGGAAAACTCGAGCATATTCGGAGGTGGCGGATGTCGTCCCTGTGAAGCCGGAACCAAGTTGCTGCTGGGAATGCATGACCATATATAACATGCAATCTGTAAAGAAGGATCGTAAGGAAGATTCCCTAGCAGATGCCGAGCACGGTACCGCCGGTGATTCCGGACCGGACATGACGGATACCTCTGGAGATTCCGGAGCAGACACGGAGCATGAAGCCGCGGAAAAGGCGAGGGAACCCCCGGTTGATGAAGCGCAAACACCTGAACAGCCAACGGATGCTGATCCGGACAAGGAGGGGGAAGAAGAAGACGCCCGCCCCTGCATCGAGGCTTTATTCCCTGATGTAAGTGTAATAAAACTGCACCAGCTGTGTGAATGTAATAAGGCGCTATTTGAACTAAAAATATGTTTTCTTCTTTGAACACAGGTGTGGGACAGACCCGTTGATTTCGCACTACTGGCCAGATGCGTTAGCGAGGAGATAAACCCAGGCTGTTGCTACCGCTGCGGACTGGTCGCCCTGTTTCAAAAGGAGGGATACGGTGCCCAAGGCGCATCTGTAGATGTTCCAAAGTTTACGGTGTTTGAAGTAAAGGGGGCAGACCTGTGTAAATTTCTGCAAAGGAAAGTGATGGAGCGTGCTGAGAAGCAGAAACAACTCGGAGAAAAAGATGAGAATCAGAACGAGTCAGAGTGAAGACCCCGTTTTTTTTTTCTGTATATACGCAGCCTAATAAAAAAACCTTTCATTGTGGCAAAAGTGAGCAAAGTGTCATGACGCGTCACGGGGATGTGTTAAAAGGGATTTATTATAATCCGTGGGAGGTTGGAAGTTTTGGGGGTATCGAGCCGTTATTTCAGGCAGCCTCTAAGAAGGGGTATAAGCTGAGCAGAAATGAGGTGAAAGAGTGGTTGGACGATCAGGACGCATACAGCTTGCATAAACCGATCAGGGTGCGCTTCAAAAGGAACAAGGTAATCGTGGGGAATGTCGACGAGCAGTGGCAGGCGGATTTGGTAGATATGCAGCAATATTTGAATTACAACGGGGGCTATAAATATATTCTGACAGTAATAGACATCCTGTCTAAATACGCGTGGGTGGTGCCTCTGAAAGACAAGGGTGGTACCGAGGTTGCAACTGCTTTTAAAAGCATTTTCAGAGGATCAGGGAGGGTCCCTCAGAAGCTGCAAACTGACAGGGGCAAGGAGTTTCTCAATAAAAAAGTGAGTGCTCTGTTAAAGCAACACGGAGTTCGCCATTTTGTCACCAACAACGATGTGAAGGCGGCAGTAGTGGAGAGGTTTAATAGAACATTAAAGACCAGGATGTGGAGATATTTTACGCACAATAACACTTTTAAGTATACGGATGTGTTACAAGATCTAGTCAAAAGTTATAATCATAGTCACCACAGAACTATTCAGACGCGGCCTGTAGATGTCAAACCACTCTTTCACCTCATTTCTGCTCAGCTTATACCCCTTCTTAGAGGCTGCCTGAAATAACGGCTCGATACCCCCAAAACTTCCAACCTCCCACGGATTATAATAAATCCCTTTTAACACATCCCCGTGACGCGTCATGACACTTTGCTCACTTTTGCCACAATGAAAGGTTTTTTTATTAGGCTGCGTATATACAGAAAAAAAAAACGGGGTCTTCACTCTGACTCGTTCTGATTCTCATCTTTTTCTCCGAGTTGTTTCTGCTTCTCAGCACGCTCCATCACTTTCCTTTGCAGAAATTTACACAGGTCTGCCCCCTTTACTTCAAACACCGTAAACTTTGGAACATCTACAGATGCGCCTTGGGCACCGTATCCCTCCTTTTGAAACAGGGCGACCAGTCCGCAGCGGTAGCAACAGCCTGGGTTTATCTCCTCGCTAACGCATCTGGCCAGTAGTGCGAAATCAACGGGTCTGTCCCACACCTGTGTTCAAAGAAGAAAACATATTTTTAGTTCAAATAGCGCCTTATTACATTCACACAGCTGGTGCAGTTTTATTACACTTACATCAGGGAATAAAGCCTCGATGCAGGGGCGGGCGTCTTCTTCTTCCCCCTCCTTGTCCGGATCAGCATCCGTTGGCTGTTCAGGTGTTTGCGCTTCATCAACCGGGGGTTCCCTCGCCTTTTCCGCGGCTTCATGCTCCGTGTCTGCTCCGGAATCTCCAGAGGTATCCGTCATGTCCGGTCCGGAATCACCGGCGGTACCGTGCTCGGCATCTGCTAGGGAATCTTCCTTACGATCCTTCTTTACAGATTGCATGTTATATATGGTCATGCATTCCCAGCAGCAACTTGGTTCCGGCTTCACAGGGACGACATCCGCCACCTCCGAATATGCTCGAGTTTTCCCTACCTTGTCAGGGAAAAAGTGGCTAAGTCTTTCTATTTCCCTTCTAGACATCAGCATCCCCCCACCCCTTAAATAAAAAAAGACTTACACCCGGATATAAATCTCGCACGCAGGGAGGTTGTGGGCGTTCCATTTTCTTTCTCACCCAGCTGCGTTCTTGATACCACGCTATTTCTCCGCAATAATCACAACATGAAGGATTCACTTTCTCATGCGCAACTTCCACAATTTGTATAAACTGTTCCCACCTCACATCGTCATAGTCGTTCTGCAAGAGAAAAAACAACGATGTTTATCCTGTCCCCCGCACTGTTGTTATCTTTCCAACGTTCCCACCGCTACTTACCATCTCTAGGTAATATTCGACACACACTATACTTTCTTCTTCATCATCATCTTCTTCTTCCTTCGCCTCCTCTTCCTCATCCTGTCCCATCTTCTTGTGTGTCATGTTTTTCACACAACTACTCTCTTGACAATATGTTATCGCTGTACAGAATTTACAACAGCTTGTTCCCACTCTACTATGCACCAATTCCATAATTTGAGCAATCAGTCTCCAATACAATCCTTCATCCTCCATCTGCAAGAGAAAAAACACAATTCTAAATATTTCCAGCCCCACCCTCGCTATCAACAGCATCCCCGTTCTCTTTGTGCTACTTACATCCTCTACCCAATTCTGAACACACTGCGCCCATTCCTCTTCTTCCTCATCCTCGGCTTCATCTTTTCCCTCATCATGTCCAGGCTCCTCACCATAGCTTTTGGGTGAAAGATGCATCATCTCCTCATAAACAGGTTCTTCACCAGAGTTCATATTCTCAGGAACAGCCTGTTCCAAAGCAGGAACCCCGTCGGCCTCCACAGCATTCATTTCTTCATAAAATGATGGTTCAACAGAGTCGGGAAACCAAAAGCAACAAACACAGGCCATGGAGCGGGGGGCTGAGAGTCTCCCCTGTTTTAAAGAGTTCCGTGAGAAAGCACCACCTGCACTCATTGGTGTATTTAAATGTCGCATGGGACACGCCCTGTGACAACTGGTGGTTGCCTGCAACATTTCAAATATAGTGTACAACGACATTTCTTTGCATTGAAGTGTGAGGGGAAGCAAATAGACACATCTAAAATGCTGTTAGGTGTTTTACATTGTGCCTGCCTGCACACTGGGGAGAAATAAGCCTTTTTTCTCAGAAGGGGGGTGAGGGGGGGGGTGAGGAGGGATGCAAAGGAAATCTTAAGCATAAAAAGAAGTTTTTGCTATGCTCTTCTCCTGCACATCTAAAATTTCTTTGTTAGCTGATTCATATTGTCCATCCCTGCCAAACTAGTCCTTTGGGCAACCTTGCTGTGGGTGCTGGCAAAGAACAAAAGAGTGCTTTTTTAATCCACTGAGAACAGGCACTGAAGATGCTGGGTAAATGTTTACAATTAATGTATTAGAAGGGGCAGCAAAAAAAAAGTTTTTTCTTAAAAGTGGATTCATCCTGGGGTTGTCCCATGCAGCTCAAAAAAACAACCATAAAAGCTATGGTATGCTGACTCTGGAAATTTTATTGCGTGAGAACCTAATTTTCTCTGTTTATCTTTTGTCCGGGGTCTAAACTGTGTCAGCATTAAATAATTTGCTAAAATTCTTGCTGTCTCTCACAGGGTGAATACCCTCCCTAGGTATGATATACATTTTCTGCACTTCACAGCCATAAAACCCCTTGACCTAGAGCCTTGACCTTTTAGGTCAAATACTTTTCTCTCACAATTAGCAATAAATAAAATAAATGGCAAAAGCTATTTTAAATCACAGACCATAAGAACAGGAAAAAATGCTCTTGGCATTGGATGTACAAGGATTCTAAAATATACTTTTTACTGTGGATGTATAAATGTATGTATATATATTCTGTTTAATGAGGAAAGTGTGGTCTGGGGCAGTTGTCACTTTTTGATTTCTTTTTTAATGAGGAAATTGTGGGGGAGGGGCAGCTGTCACTTTTTGATTTCTGTTTGATGAGGAAAGGGATGTCCCTAATTCTTCTGATGGATCCAGGAGAGGGTGGGTTTTAGGGAGGGGAAGGGCCTCTGCATGGTACAATGCCATAGAGTCCACCCTTCAAAGCTGTCATTTTCTCCAGGGGAGCTGATCTCTGAAGATCAGTTGTAAAAGCGGGCAATCTCCAGACCCTGCATAGAGACTGGCAAGCCTAAATGGCATGGACTGCCACTGGTCCACCTATTTATTTATTTATTTATTTATTTATTCAGCTTATATCCTGCCCTCTCTGCTGAAGCAGGCTCAGGGTGGCTTACATTTCACAATGGACACATAAAAAACAGTATTGATAGACACCATAAATATAAAAATACAGAAAATTAAGAACATAAAACAGTATCAGGTGCTGTTTCAATCTTGTTGGCTGTTATTACGAGATGATCTATCGAGAGCAAGGTCCTAAGTCGCGATTGCACATCAGAGGCGGGCCAGATAATTCGGTGTCTGCTGTTATGAGCCAGATGGTTCAATATCTGCTGTCACTGATCTTAATTTACATTTACATTGATCTTAATTTCAAATT
Organism: Heteronotia binoei; assembly: GCF_032191835.1. Taxonomy (NCBI): domain Eukaryota; kingdom Metazoa; phylum Chordata; class Lepidosauria; order Squamata; family Gekkonidae; genus Heteronotia; species Heteronotia binoei. The sequence goes on from NC_083225.1 coordinate 70,488,240, forward strand.
ACATCCAGGAAAACACTGTGCATGACATGATACCCTTAGCGCCAGCACTGACTCACCAATGACATGGCATAATGATGTGACATGCATAGTGCCTGCCAGATGATACTGGGAAGAGAGGAGGGAAGAGCTATAGAATGGTGGAATAGTGCTACATCTCTGGACATTTCAAGTTCCATCCCAACAGCCCAAAACCAATGCCAGATTAAACCCTGTGGAGGCCCCTAGGCAGTCAAAATCTTGGGGGCCTGTCACAAATTATCTCAGAATTGGAGCACCCGCTCTGCCACCTTCAGCCCCTGCTGCAGCTTGCAGGAACTTTCTCAAAAGCTCCCTTGACAAAACTGTGGGGGAGAGGCAGAGAGAGGCAAACTTGGCGATGATGCCAGCAGCAACCACACCAGGCATGTTGGGCAAAGAGGTGCTCAGTTGCTGGCTGCACATGCAGGCTGGGAGGACTGCAAGCAGATGGAAAAGGTGGGGGAGTCAGCCCAGGACCCCTAAAGGCATAGGGGCCCATAGGCTGGAGCCTGCTCAGACTATTTGTTAATCTGGCCTTGCCCAAATCCCATATGCTTAATCTGAAGCAATTCCCACTATGTTCAGTGAGGTGGATATAATGATTGCTTTAAATCTCCTTTTTCAGCAGCACTTTTTGACTCAAAGCTTAGAATGTAAATCTTGCCAAGTCATTGTATTGTTTGATATAAAACTGATAACAGTCTTGCTTCAACCCATAAAACAGATCTGTAGGAATTAGCTTTTTTAGAAATCTGGGCTGATATCATGTTTGAAATTGAATGTAGAGTGTAAAACAAAATTATAGTAACAGAACAAGGTGTGATTTCACTGGCACCTTTAAGACCAACAAAATTTAATTGTGGGTATAAGCTTTTGGGTGCAGAAATGTGTGCACACAAAAAAACATATACCCAGAATAAAACATTTTTGGTCTTGTAAGTGCCACTGGACTCACACTTTGTTCTGCTGCTTCAGACCAACACGGCTACCTACCAAAAATTGTAGTAAATCGTTTTTAGCCATTAGAATGCCAGGAAATACTCACAAATACAATAGCAGTATGTTCTGATGGCAACTTTATTTTTTTCTTATTATTGCAGTAATAAAGCACTTTGTCACAATTTCATTGAGGGTAAACTCTTTTACTTCAGTATTGATGACTAGTCCCTTTTAACAAGCACATTTCTGCTTCTATGTTTCTAAAAAATGTGCAATAGATGACACCTTGTGGCTAAATGTGGTGCAAGACCACTAGATATTTTTGGATACAATGTTATTGGATTTCTTTGGCCTTTTTCTCTCTCAGTACAATAAAAATTCTTTGTCATGGCTATAAAACATGTTTTGTAGTAAACACAGAAATATGTATACATTTCAAAGTTTAATAATGCTGTTTTATGAAGTCACTTGGACTGTGTCTTTGTGTTACTAGACATTTTGCCATAGCAATCATTTTCCATTGGATTGACTTGTCCACACAGGAAAATATATGTACAATTGATTGATATTGTGTAGAAACAGTGCACACTTGAACAAGCCTTAGACAGCGTCAGATATTATCCAAATTCTGACCTGCAGTTTCCAGGATCATCTCTGGTACTATTTAAAAAACTCACTTTTTTTAAACTTAGAAGTGAACACTCATATTTTGATTTTCAGCTAAGCAAACACTTTGCAGAGTGGTTCACAAGGAACAAAAAGTTAACAATAAAACACAACAAAAAACGTATGAATAAAAATAGCAAAACAGATTCTAGTTCAACAGAAATCCATTCAGAATCAAATGCTTTTTGAAACAGAAACATTTTAACCTGATATCTGTAAAGAGAAGGTCAGATAGACAGGGTACAATCACGAGAAAAGCCCTCATGTTCCTTTATTTCAGCACTGTGGACACATAAAGCAGAAGATGCAGACAATGGGTCATAAGTTTCCATATGTGAGGAGACTGTTCTTTGGGAATTCTTGTCTGAGGCACTGAAGGCTTTAAAGGGAACCACCAGTGATGGTGATCTTTTTCACACAGCCTAAGTATTCCAGTATGGCAGCTGGTCAGTTACTGAACAGTAACGGGTTTCTGTTGGCATTTCAGACAGACCCGATTCAGTAACTGGCTGCTACTGGAATACTCTCACCTTTTCACAGAGTCCCGCGGCTGTCCCGGTAGTGAGGCATGCCTGAGTCGTTACTAACAAAGAGCAGCTTCTTCCACTTTTCAACCCCTCCTTCCGGGTTGAAATCGCTATGGGGTGCTGTGTGAAATGTCCAGTATCTAACCCGGGAGCAGTTTTCACGCCCCTTTTCACCCGCTGGCGCGCGATCCCCGGCTTTTTTTTTTTTGGAACGTCGGCTAAGATCGCTATAGCACTATAGCGACATATCACAATAGCATCACCATAGGGATGCCTGGGTTCCATTAAGATGCCAGAGATCGCCGCCACTTAAACTTGGTAACTTATCTCAATGGAGCCTAGCCATCTCTATGGTGGTGCTGTTGTGATACAACGCTATAGTGCTATAGCAATCTTTGCCGACGTTCCCCCCCAAAAAATAAGCTGGAGACCGCGCGCCGGCAGGCAAAAACGGTTGGCGCTGGTGGAAGCGAGATAAAAGCGGAACAGTGTGAAATGGCTTGCTTCAATCATGGAACCCTACCGGGAAAAAAAACATGTGTCTGAAAACTCCCATCCCTGTCTCGGATTACTGCAAGGCGGCACAATACCGACTCCCTTCCGGCTTCCACTGGTAAGTGTGAAAAGGGCCTCTAATAGGGTTGCCAAGTCCAATTCAAGAAATATCTGGGGACTTTGGGGTGGAGCCAGGAGACATTGGGGTGGAGCCAGGAACAAAGGTGTAACAAGCATATTTGAACTCCAAGGGAGTTCTGACCATCACATTTAAAGGGACAGCACACCTTTTTAAATGTCTTCCTTCCATAGGAAATATTGAAGGATGGGGGCACCTTCTTTTGGGGCTCATAAAATTGGACCCCCTGGTCCAATCGTTTTGAAAATTGGGAGGTACTTTGGGGAGAGGCACTAGATACTATATTGAAAATTTGGTGCCTCTACCTCAAAAAACAGCTCCCCCAGAGCCCCCGAAACCTCCAGATCAATTTCCCATTATACCCTATGAGAATCGATCTCCACATAGGGAATAATGAAGTGCTCAGCAGACATCCCCTGTCCCCCCCACCCCCGGTTTCTGGCGATTCTGAAGTGAGGGATTGGCCTCTCTACTCACGAGTTGCTGCCAACTTCTTCCAAGTAACACAGACACACCATCCCAAGAGGAAGCCTTTCCAATTGGAGACTGGAGCCTCTGGAAGGGGAAAGTCACATGGTGGCTTCCCCCCGCCGGCCAGCTGACTGGGGGTGGGAAGGAGCCCAGGAAAGTGGAAGAACCCCTGCTGGGACTTGGGGATTGGCAAGCCTAGATGGTAATGGTTATATATTTAGTGTACTGGGTCTCTTGTAGGACACACAACGGCTATTACATTATGAACCATTTATAGTTCCCACATGGTTTTTGGAGAGAGACATGTTCAGATTAGCATTATAGTAGTTTAAACAATGATATTAAAGAATACATAACCATGCTTAGATTACTCCAGGACTACTCCAAACAACAAATGAGTATCACTCAGGGCCAGCGTGTCCATTAGGCAGCCTTAAGTGGCTGCCTGGGGCATGGCCTGAGGAGGGGAGGGCACTGGTTTCGGCCCTCCCTCCCACCCTTACTTCTATGATGAGGGAAATATGCAAGCCTGGTGGTGCAACTCCTGCAACTCAGAGCATGCTGCCACCGGGTCTCCATTACTCTGTCTACCGACTTCTGGAAGTTTCTGGAAGCCAGGAGGCAGAGCAACAGTGGCCCAGTGGTGGGCGAGATGCAGGAGGTGTGGCACATTGATGGGCTTGCCATGAAGAGAAGGTATGGGCCACAGGGTGGGAGTGGTGCCTTGCCTGGGGTGCCGGCCTTGCACCGGCTCCCATATGCCAGTGCTGGTGCCACTCCATCCCAAACAGGTTGTACACTTTCTTCCAGATATTTGTGTCTTGTGTGGATTAATTTTCAATTTCTTTCCCACATCTGGACCTTAACTGATTTCAGACCCTAGCTGAGAATTTCAGCGGCCTGCTCTTCTGAGAGAAAGAGGACAGTGAGAGCTGACCAGTCATCAGTATTTTAATGGCATTCTACCCCAATTTTTCCATATAGATGATAAATAGTGTGAGGGACAAGATGATATCCATAAACCAAAAGGAAAAACATTTGGAAGATGCCCACAAGGAAAACAAGGCCCTGCATAAAACAGTGTCTCCTAGTCCTGCCCTGGCCAATTGGCCCAGCAGAGCACTGTGGTTGAAAGAAAGATGCTGAGAGGTCTGGAAGAATCAACAGAGAACCCCTGGTCCTGTTCACTGGCTCAGGTTATCTATCAGACAAATACTTGCTTTCCAGCCTCCAGATGTAAAATCCAATATTAGGGGAGTTATACTTCAAGAGTATTAGTTTGGCACCACCATATTTGAATGTATTAGAACTTTTTTTGTGGATTCTGGTCACTTTTTAGTCCTTCAGTTAGCACTAAAACATCTTTTATTGAAATAATTGATCTGTTATTCTGAAACATTTGATGCTATACACTCCACTCCAGTGATAGGGATCCAGGCACAGAAACTGGCCCCTATGTACATGGGTCCCTTTTCTGGCTTAGTATTGCATGCTCAAAAGTTGTAAGTTATTTTAGAATTTGTTTTACAGGAAAAACAGCTGCTATATTTAAAACAAAAGTAGACATAAATGAGTGTAACATAAATGAGTTCCTGTTGATAGCTCCCATGATCTAGCCCCTGGACTTGTGCATGTGGTTCCTCTTTGTGGGATGGAAGCACAGGGTGTACCAGACAGGACAATGCAAACAAATAATGCTTATAATCAGGCCTCGGTTTTTTTGTAGAGAAAGCCCAGCAGGAATTCATTTGCATATTAGGTCACACCCCTGACATCACCATTGTTTCACACAGGGTTTTTAAAAAAAAAAAAACCCAGCAGGAACTTATTTACATATTAGGCCACATCCCCTGACACCAAGTCAGCTGGAACTGTGTTCCTGTGCATTCCTGCTCAAAAATAGCCCTGCTTATAATAGTATCAGTTTAAAGTTCAACTTAACACCCAGAATCAACATTATATAGTAAATCAGCAAAAGGTTTTCTTAAAAAGCATACACAAATGTTTTCTTTAAAACATACATTGCAGTAGTCTGCCTCTGGGTAGACTTGAGGACAAGACAAATGACAGTGCTTTGATTTCACTTGTATAGGAAAGGGCACGATTGATCTACAAGTGGAATCCATCAATTGGATTCCTCATAAAGAGCACATTTCCACTTTTAACGGAGATGTCTTTTGGTTCTGCTTCACATTGAGGCCAGCTGTATTGGCACACAGCTTCTTACAGCCAGTATGAGTGAGTGGCAACCTGCACCATAAGCAGATGAGGCAAAGATTAAAATTCAAAATGCAAACTACAGCACCATGCAGCCTCAATATGCCAAGGGGCTATATAGAAATATGGGGTGGGGGTGGCTTAATCCTTCTACTTCAAAGCCAGCTCTCCTCTGCCCTGCTCTGTTAATGTTTTAAAAGAAAGGATAGGCATCCTTTAAACAATGCTTTTGAATTCTATTTTTTTCAGGGAATATAATTGTGTAGACTCAGCTTTTTCATGCACTAATTGCCAGCATAACAGGATGTTGTATGGCTACACTTAGAATCATAGAGTTGGAAGGGACTTCCAGGGTAATCTAGTTCAACCACCTGCACAGAGCAGGAAATTCACCATTGCCTTCCCATCCCACACCCAGTGACCCCTGTTCCATGCCCAGAAGATGGCAAAAAAATCGCAAAAACCCTCCAGGATCTCTGGCCAAACTAGACTGGAGAAAACGGCTTCCTGACCCCCAAGTGTCAATCAGCATTTCCCTGGGCATGTGAGAAAGGGCTACAAGAACTAAGCACTGAGGCAACTCTTCCTGCCCTCTCTTTCACGATCTGCCTAAGTTAACAGAATCATCATTGCTGTCAGATGACCATCTAGCCTCTGTTTAAAAACTTCCAAAGAAGGAGAGCCCGCCACTTCTCATACCCAGCTCCTTCAAGCTTTCTTCATATGACTTGGTCTCCAGATCCCTCACCATCTTCATTGCCGTCCTCTGGACACATTCCAGCTTGTCTGTATCCTTCCTAAATTGTGGTACCCAAAACTGAACACAATACTCTAGGTGAGGTCTAACTAGAGTAGAGTAAAACTTCCTTTTAGAATATTTTGCAATATTTTTGTGCAGTTGCACATTTTCACTGTTCAGCACTTGGTTCTCCACCTTCTGAGACAAGTTTCCTCAGAGCTGAAGCAGGCTGCAAAAAACTCACAGATAGGTTGGTGCAAGACTGTCTATTGTATAGGTACTTGTCTAGGAGATATTTGCCTAGGAGTGAGAGAATGCAGAGTAGTTTTCTGCCCTTATCTAATATAAATTAGGCGGAAAATCAAGATGTTTGTAGGTAGAACATTTGATCAGATGTATAGTTCTCTACTCTTCTGAAAACAATATTTCAGAGTTAAGGTGGCTTTGTAGCATGTGTAGCAGAACTAACTAGTGAATTTTTGTTTGGAAGAAATGCAAGAAAACACTCTTTAAAACATGATGAGTAGGGATGGGCGCAAACTGGTTCATGGGCCAAAGTTTGTCACAAACTTAGCTCGATTCAGAGTCCCCAAACCAATGTTCAGGGAAGCCACCTTCCCCGAACATTTACTGAACTTTTGTTTGGTTTGGCTATTTGGGTGCTTAGCAACACAGGTATGCCTATCAGCTGTTAGGTTTAAATGACTTGTAGCCATTTCAGTTTAACAGCAGATTGGTGCATCTGCCCCACTGTTAGGCTGAGTCATTAAACAAGACAGTGATCAAGGACTGGTCATACAGTAAAAACAGAGAGACACTGGTCATACAGTGAGATACTGCTGAGAATATGGCTTCAATGCAAAAGCAGAACCAATGTCTATTGTGATGCAAGTACCATGGAAAAAATGATCACTTAACCTATGATTACATGATAATACATAGAAGAGTAAAATTTTGGCAAGCTATACAAAGTGAAGGAAAGAATATTCAGTGGTTGACATATCACCAAATGGCATCAAAATGTAAAGAATTAACAGCAAAAGAAGGAGGCCATCTAAGACAGAAAATGGCTTATGAACAATTGATCACAGGTGACTTAAAACACCTTTTAGGAAAAATATATAAAACGTTATTGCTATATGAAACAGAAACAGAAGAAGTGAAAGACTATGATCAAATGGATGAAGAACTTTGGAGAGGATCCCAAACCCTAAGGGAGAACTGGTATAAAATGTTCTTTACACTCAAAGAAATTGCAAAAGTTAGCATGAGAGCTACATTGTCAGATGTTGGAAATGCAAGAGTACAGATTCAACATGCTATCATAAGAAGTGGTCCTGCAACAAAGCCAAAATATTAAATATTAAAAGTTAACTTCCTGGTAAATAAAAAAAATGCTCTAAATATATTACCATCGAATGTACCAATATTTCATATTGAACTATTTAAATACATGATGACAGTGGCAAGAGTGGTATATGCATCTCGATGGAAAGCTGAAATATGCCCAGAATTGATTGACTGGAAAAAAAATTAACCCATTATATGACAATAGCAAAGCTAACATCTTACTTGCACAACAGGTCAGAATCCAAATTTCAAGAAAAATGGAATGTAATTTTTGCATATATTGATCAAAATTAGGTTGGAAAGCTTTAAACATTAAAATAACAATTAAATAATAAAGTCCAGCAGGATTAAGAGACAGAATCAAGCAACATGTGTGTAAAATGTAAGAATTGTTAGGAATGAAAAAGTAATTTGTATATAACAAAGTAAGACCTGTTCAACAACTTTATAGATAGAAAAACGTTATTAGTTACAATTTATTAGACAATATTGATGATTATAAATGATTTTTTTGCTGATTTTATGCTTTAGTCAACCAAAATATAACTGCTTATGTATAAGTGAAACTCTGTGGTATTTCTATCTTATCTTACCTTTCTCAATGTTTGTATTGTTTATATAAAATAAAAAACATACTATCCCACTGTTAGGCTGAAATGGTTGCAAGCAGTGTTCCATCTAAACTGAGTTAGCATGAGCTAGCTCACAGATTTTTAGCTTCCAGATCACACATTTTAGCTCAGGAAAGATGACCCCAGAGCACACTAATTTATACAGTAGCTCACAACTTTAATGCCAGTAGCTCACAAAGTAGAATTTTTTGCTTACAAGACTCTTCAGGACTCTTAGAGGGAACATTGGCTGCAAGGTATTTCAGTGGTCTGTTTCACTTCCCCTGCTTGGAACAGGGGAAAGCAAAATGGACTGTGGGGCGGGCACATCCATCAGCTGTTAGATTTAAATGACTGTGAATGACTAAACCCATCAGTTTTGCTTCCTCCTGCTTCAAAGAACTGTCCCAAAACCTGAGCTGACATTTTAGGTTTGTGCCCATTCCTAATGAGGGGTGCGGATCAATTTCCATTTCATCTGGTACTTTAATAATCACTGTCCAGTGTCACCATGAAGGTTATATCTGGATGCATCTTTTACGGCAAATGCTTTCTTTTAGCAGATCTCATATATTTACCTTACAAATTTAGTTTTTTAGAATAATAAGGCAGAGTTTAATATTTCCTTTTTAAAAAAAGTTACCTTGCCTTCCTACTTCAAACAAACAACCAAATAACAAAGCCTCAAATATACTCCCAGGGCTAGATAACTAATATATTCTTGTGCATCAACTGCATTATTATGGCTACTGGTAGAGATAGACATATTAAAAATGATTTTAAAAAAAGATTTGGATTTTGGGAAGGACCTAAATACCAATATGATTTTGGGATTGTGTTCAGTTTTGTTTTTGTTTTTTTTGAGGGGATGGGGATTCTGGATTGATTTGGGTTCCATTATTCCCCATGGAGGACTTTTTTGAGTGGAGAGTGGCTGTTTTTCAACAAAATGATACTAAAATTGCAGAGAACCTAGTGCTACCTGTCTATTAAAGACCCATAAGTTTTGAGCATAGTGGACCAAGTGGTCCCAGTTCTATGTGCCCCTGAAAAGGCGCCCTTAGATATCTTACTTGTCTTCATTCTATCCTGGGGGTGGGGAATTCAAAGAAGCTGATAGCCAAACACACAAAAACAACTATCAGCTAAAAGCCTCCAAATGCAAACCAAGAATCCCAAATATTACATAAGAGAATCCCAGCAGAGCCATTCCCAATACAGCAAGCCTAACACAATCAATGTCAAAACAGAGAATTCCAGCAGACTGGACTTAAGCAAGAGACACCATTGCAAGCCCAACACAACCAATGTCAAACCAGAGAACCCAGGGCCAACGCAGCTTGCCCAACAGAACCAACATTACTGGCATTCCTGTATCCTGTCACCCTGTAAATAAGAACTACAACAGCAATACAGCATGCATGGTATTCATTTAGGTACTTTTATGGGGTCTGCTGATGCTTATTTTAAATTGAGATACTCATCCACTTTCCCAACATTTCTTGTTCCAATGATATTTGGGAAGAGGATGCTTTATGAGAGTGACAAGAACAACATTTTTGCCACTGTATTTATTCTCTGCAGAGAAGCACTCCCCCTAACATATGATCCTATTGCCTAGGAGAGCTGCATCCCTCCCTCTTCCTTCCTCAGAGAACATGTACAATTGAAGAAAAACAGGCCTGGTAGCCTTAAAATGTCAGCCCTGAATATTTATTTTCATTTCTTTTGAAATTGATACCCAGTGTTCCTGAGAATCCCAAACATCACTCAGATACCCAAATATATCCACCCCAAATGCCAATGCAATGTTTATATATATATATTTTTAAAAGAAATATCAATGCTAATTCCTAGCAACCACCTTTTATTTGTCCACCCTTCTGAAGTGGCTAGTTCGGCATCTTTGTCAGTCCTTCCTTCTTCATAACAGTTCCCAGCTTCTGGAATGGGCTCTATGAATAGATGAGGGGGGCACTATAATTAGAAGTTTTTATAAGATGTTGTAAGATGTATTTGTCTGTGGTTTTAATGGCATTTGAGCTGCAGATCTTTTGAGAGCCAGTTTGGTGTAGTGGTTAAGTGTGCGGACTCTTATATGTGAGAACCAGGTTTGATTTCCCACTCCTCCACTTGCAGCTGCTGGAATGGCCTTGGGTTAGCCATAGCTATCATAGGAGTTGTTCTTGAAAGGGCAGCTGCTGTGAGCTCCCTCAGCCCCACCGACCTCACAGGGTGTCTGTTGTGAGGGGAGTAAATAGGAGATTGTAAACCGCTCTGAGTCTCTGATTCAGAGAGAAGGGCAGGGTATAAATCTGCAGTCTTCTTCTTCTTCGAGAAGGAGATTAATGGAGTTTTAATGTATTCGTTAGGTTTAAATTTTGGAATTGTAAGTTCCTGTGAGTCAGATGGGAAACTGGAGTATAACAATTTAAATAAATAAATATTGATTTTCCATATGACTCAATTTATATAAAAAGCACATAGGCTGGTAATAGTGTTCCTGAATTGCAATGTTTTACATTACATATGGTGGAAATAGTTAATTGAGACCTCTTCTACATAAAACAAAAGGACAATAGATAGCCATACATCTAGGGTGACCATAATGTCTGAAGGCCAGCCAGGGACACGTTGGGGGGGGAGATAGGGGTGCGTGCGTGCTCCGCGCGTGCGCCGCCGGAAACAGGAAGTGACGTCACCCCGAAAGTGATGAAGGTGGCGCAGACAGAGCCAACAGAGCCAACAGGACAAAATAAATAGGCTGCATTATGCAGCACAGTTGAGAAAGTGCCTTATCCCATATACTGATGAAGTAAATACAGGATCTGAGAACAAAATTGCACCAGAAGACACAAACACAAAGCTCCCTTACACTGAATCAGTGCTTGGGTCCACCAAAGTCAGTATTATCTACTCCAGTCACAAACACAAAGCTCCCTTACACTGAATCAGTGCTTGGGTCCACCAAAGTCAGTATTGTCACATAAGAACATAAGAGAAGCCCTGTTGGATCAGGCCAGTGGCCCATCCAGTCCAACACTCTGCGTCACATAAGAACATAAGAGAAGCCCTGTTGCATCAGGCCAGTGGCCCCTCCAGTCCAACACTCTGTGTAACATAAGAATATAAGAGAAGCCCTGTTGCATCAGGCCAGTGGCCCCTCCAGTCCAAAACTCTGTGCCACATAAAAATATAAGAGAAGCCCTGTTGCATCAGACCAATGGCCCCTCCAGTCCAACACTCTGTGCCACATAAAAATATAAGAGAAGCCCTGTTGCATCAGACCAATGGCTCATCCACTCCACCACTCTGGTCACATAAGAACATAAGAGAAGCCCTGTTAGATCAGGCCAGTGGCCCCTCCAGTCCAACACTCTGTGTCACATAAGAACATAAGAGAAGCCCTGTTGGATCAGGCCAGTGGCCCCTCCAGTCCAACACTCTGTGCCACATAAAAATATAAGAGAAGCCCTGTTGCATCAGACCAATGGCTCATCCACTCCACCACTCTGGTCACATAAAAACATAAGAGAAGCCCTGTTAGATCAGGCCAGTGGCCCCTCCAGTCCAACACTCTGTGTCACATAAGAACATAAGAGAAGCCCTGTTGGATCAGGCCAGTGGCCTCTCCAGTCCAACACTCTGTGTCACATAAAAATATAAGAGAAGCCCTGTTGCATCAGGCCAGTGGCCCCTCCAGTCCAACACTCTGTGTCGCATAAGAACATAAGAGAAGCCCTGTTGGATCAGGCCAGTGGCCCCTCCAGTCCAACACTCTGTGTCACATAAGAACATAAGGAGGGAAGGAAGGGAGGAGGGAGGGAAGGGAAGGGAAGGGAAGGGAGGGAGGAAGGAAGGAAGGAAGGAAGGAAGGAAGGAAGGAAGGAAGGAAGGAAGGAAGGAAGGAAGGAAGGAAGGAAGGAAGGAAGGAAGGAAGGGGGAGGGAGGGAAGGAAGGGGGAGGGAGGGAGGGAAGGAAGGAAGGAAGGAATGAAGGGGGGAGGGTGGGAGGGAAGGAAGGAAGAAAGAAAGGAAGGAAGGGAGGAGGGAGGGAAGGAAGGAAGGAAGGGAAGGGAGTGAGGGAAGGAAGGGAGGGAAGGAAGGAAGGAAGAAAGGAAGGGAGGGAGGGAAGGAAGGAAGGGAAGGGAGTGAGGGAAGGAAGGAAGGAAGGAAGGAAGGAAGGAAGGAAGGAAGGAAGGAAGGAAGGAAGGAAGGAAGGAAGGGAGGGAGGAGGGAGGGAAGAAAGGAAGGCCGCCCCCTGCCCCCCCCGCTTTCGGCCCCCTTACCTGCTTCCAGGGCGGCGGAGAGTCCAGCGGCGGTGGCGGCGAGTCCTGCGGCGGCGGCCTTGCGGCGAGGGAGGGAGGGAGCTGCTGGCGCTGGCCTCTGGAGGCCTCCAGGGACCAGCGCCGGGCCTCTCCGCTACCGGCGCTGGCCTCTGGAGGCCTCCAGGGACCAGCGCCGGCTGCTCTGCGGCCTCTCCGCGGCCTCCGCTGGTCCCTGGAGGCCCTCCAGAGGCTCTGGAGGGCCTCCAGGGACCAGCGGAGGCCGCGGGGAGGCCTTCGCTGGTCGGCGCTGGTCCCGGAAGGCCTTCCAGAGGCTCTGAAAGGCCTTCCGGGACCAGCGCCGGGTGCTCCGCGGCGTCCCCGCGGCCTCCGCTGGTCCCTGGAGGCCCTCCAGAGACTCTGGAGGGCCTCCAGGGACCAGCGGAGGCCGCGGGGAGGCCTTCTCTGGTCGGCGCTGGTCCCGGAAGGCCTTCCAGAGGCTCTGGAAGGCCTTCCGAGACCAGCGCCGGGTGCTCCGCGGCATCCCCGCGGCCTCCGCTGGTCCCTGGAGGCCCTCCAGAGACTCTGGAGGGCTTCCAGCGACCAGCGGAGGCCACGGAGAGGCCTCCGCCACCGCTGCCGGCCCCGCGCGCGGGCGGGGAAGGCGGCGAGTGAGGGAGGGAGCGTCCCTGCGCGTGCGCAGGGACGCTCCCTCCCTCACTCGCCGCCTTCCCCGCCGGGGCCCGCGGCCCACCGCCTCCGGGGCTGGCTAAACCGGGACCTTTAATGGTCCCGGTATAGGCAGCCCGGGAGCCGGGATTGGGTGGCCAGAACCGGGAATGTCCCAGGAGACCGGGACGGTCTGGCCACCCTACATACATCCCACCCTAAAAAATTCACCTGGTATGCTAGTTTTGTGTGTGTTAGTATTTATTTATTTTGTGGGACAGTCATTCCATTTTAGGGTTCTCAATCAAGCATTTGGTGGTTCAGTCCAGGAACAGTTTTACCTGAAGTTGGTGTGAACTAGGCCTAAACTAAACTAAGATCATGGCATCTGGCCCCATCACACCTTGGCAAATAGAAGGGGAAGACATGGAAGTAGTGACAGATTTCACATTTCTGGGATCCAAGATCACTGCAGATGGTGACTGTAGCCATGAAATTAAAAGACATTTGCTCCATAAGAGGACAGCTATGGTGAACCTGGGCAGTATAATAAAAGGCAGAGACGTCACCCTGCCAACAAAAGTCCATATAGTCAAAGCAATGGTATTCCCAGTAGTAATGTATGGCTGTGAGAGCTGGACCATAAGGAAGGCCGAGCACAGAAGAATAGATGCTTTTGAGATGTGGTGCTGGAGAAGAATCTTGAGAGTCCCTTGGACTGCAAGAAGATCAAATCAGTCAGTCCTAATGGAAATCAACCCAGACTGTTCCCTGGAAGGTCAGATGCTGAAGCTGAAGCTGAAATACTTTGGCCACCAAATGAGAAGGGAGCACTCCCTGGAGAAGATCCTGATGCTAGAAAAGACAGAAGGCAAAAGAAGAAGGGGACGGCAAAAGATGAGATGGCTGGATGGTGTTACTGATGTAACAAACGCAAATTTGAGCAGACTTCGGAGAATGGTGGAAGACAGGAGGGCCTGGCATGACTTTGTCCATGGGGTTGCAAAGAGTCGAACTCGACTGTGTGACTGAACAACAACAAAAGGCCTAAACTAATTCTGAAAAGGAGCACATTCAGAGTAACTGTGTATCTTTCAGCATGTCCATTTAGAAGGTAATAGTGTCCTTTGTGTTCATATTTTACTGTTCAAAGTTGATTGAGGTGAATGATCAAGTGTAAAAAAAGATGATCAAGTATTAAAAAACTGACCACAAGAGGGCCACAAAAGCTCAAAGTTATTGTATAAAATCTTCAACAAAAGGAAGTTGGGTAATTGACAGAAGTAAAAATATAGTTTACAGTTTTATATGATGCAACAAGTGTTTCAAATGCTAGACTTGCACAGTTATTGTTGGTTTACAGTACAATCCTAACAAATGTGCACCCTTCTAAGTCCATTGACATCAATCAGCCTAGAAGGGTGTAACTACACTGTTATTGCTTTTTTAGAAAGATGTTTGGTTTGCTATGTTTTTTTGTTTTTCTGATAAACTTATTTGTAAACTGCCATGGGCTACTTAGGAAGGGTAGTGAAAAATATTTTCACTATTTATAAATTTTTTTTTCACTAAATACCTTTTATTGTGCAACTAAATAAAATATAATTTATCTCATGAATTTTTATATGATAAAATAATTGATTAAATTTTGATTCACTGAACCACACATTTTTAAATGAAGTAAATTGTTTGTTTATTACTTTAATCAGACGTCTTGATTTTAGATAGATAGATTAGGGTTCCCAAGTCCAACCCCAGAAATATCTGGGGACTTTGGGGGTGGAGCCAGGAGACTTTGGGGGTGGAGCCAGGATACACTGGGGTGGAGCTATGGGGGAGGGGGGGAAATGGCGAGCCGCCCAGTCTCAGAGTGAGTGAGGCCACTGTGCCGCTGCCGCCTCTTCTCCACTCACCGTGGCTGCTCCTCTGAGATGGGCTCAGGCTCCGCTCCACCTCTGGGGTGGAATCGGGGCGGGGGGGGTGGAGGCAGGCCGGGGGCGTGGTGAGCCGCGAGTCCGGGTCCTAGAAGGGCCCGAATTCGTGGCTCACCATGCTCCTGGCCTGCCTCGCCCTCCCCTGTGCTGCTGCCGCCTCTTGGCTACTCCTCCGAGATGGGCTCAGCCTGGGCTCATCTCGGAGGAGCAGCTGCGGTGGGCGGGGAGGGGGCGGCAGCGGCGTGGCGGCCTCGCCCACTCCAGGATGCGGCGACTCGCCATGCTCCCTGGTGCCGTTTCCCCCCTCCCCCCACTTCTGTTTTTTTGGGGAGCGGGGGAAGAGGGTGGAAATCCTGGGGTCCCCCGCCAGGGCGGGAGGGTTGGGAAGCCTAATATAGATAGATAGATAGATAGATAGATAGATAGATAGATAGATAGATAGATAGATAGATAGATAGATAGATCAACCTCTGAAGGCCTCACTTGGTGGGGAGGTGGAGGCCATCAGCCTTAGAGGCCTGTAGAGAGTCCAACTCACCACAATTTGGGGATTCAGGAATGATGAAATTGGTGCCAGTGGCCCAGCAGGACTGGTGGCAGGGACAGTGAGATGGAAGATGGAAGGTGCAAACAGGGGATGGTAAGAAGCCAGAAGAAAAAGCTGCCTAAACTGGGGGCTTGCTGCCCTCCAAACTCAGCAGCATACCACAGGCAGCCAGGCCACCGATAGGCCAGATGCCATGGTTGATGGTGCAGGCATGCTTCATACCAAGGGAGAGGGTATTTGGGGGTGGGGATCATAGCTGGAAGGGTCATTGTCTGGGCCAATGGAGGGGGCCCAAGATGGGTGCCCAGCCCTTTTGGGGGCAGGGAAGCTAAGCCCATAGTGAAGTTGGAGAGGAAAACAATAATGAGGGAGTGCTTGTGGCTTGACAGCAGACACTTCAGCGGGGAGGAGGAGGACTGGGGTGTACCTAAGCCCTTCCCTTCCATTTCTGAGGCCTCAGGAATGTCCCACCAGAGTGGCCAAGATCATGGAAAGCAGCATTCCCCCAGGCAAGCAGGCAGGGCAAGACATATGTATATTTGCTGGATTTTATTCTTGAAGTATGTGCAAATCACAAACAGGATCAGTTCCTTCCACCTTTTCTCCCATATTTCAAACTACATATATTCTTCTGGAGTTCATTTGTTTCTGGCCAGCTCAGAGTTTCTTCTTACTTAATGGCTATTTTTATTAATCCCACAGTAACATGTCATGTGTGTTATGTGCCATCAAGTCCCTTCTGACTTACAGCCAGCCTATGAATTAATTATTTCCAAAGCATCCTATCATTAAGAGCCTTGTTTAGGTCTTGCAAACTGAAGGTCATGGCTTCCTTTATTGAGCCAATCCATCTCATGTTCAGTTCTCCTCTTCTCCTGTTGCCTTCAACTTTTCCTAGCACTATTGTCTTTTACAGTGAGTCTCATCTTCTCATAATGTGACTAAAGTATGATAGCCTCAGTTTAGTGCTTTTAGGGAAAGTTCAGGTTTGATTCGATCTAGAACCCACTTATTTGTCTTTCTGGCAGCCTGTGATATCCATAAAACTCCTCCTCCACCACCAATTCCCACACCCAAACCCACATTTTATACGCACTTAAAATTGCTACACATTTAAAATTTAACAGTGCTTTATAAGTAAAGCTTGTCTTCTTTGAACATGTTTACTCTAGGGTTTTTTAAAAAGTTAAATTTTATCAATTACCGATGAATTTACAGGTCAAAGGGAGAAGGACTCTCTTGCTTAAGGCAGACAGCTGGATTTGCTTTCCCAAGAACTGACTCAGGATTGAAGCTCTCCATCTTGGTTCTCCTGCATTTCTTTGACAGCTCTGAGCCTTCCATTCCCTTTAGGTACCTGTGGCTCTTATCATAGCAACACTTTATAGGGGCTGGTGGTACATCAGAATTTTCAGGCTGAGCAAGATGAGAAATTGATGGACAATTAACCATGGTGTGGCTCCAAACACTTTGCTTAAAATAAAATGGATGCCTGATCTAGGGCTGCCAATCCCCAGGTGGGGGCAGGGGATCCCCTGGTTTGGAGGCCCTCCCCTCGCTCCAGGATTATTATAAAGCCGGGGTTGTGGTGGAAATATCTGCTGGGCACTCCGTTATTCCCTATGGAGGCCAATTCCCATAGGGTATAATGGAAAATTGATCCGTGGGTATCTGGGGCTCCGGGAGGGGGGCTGTTTTTTGAGATAGAGGCACCAAATTTTCAGCATAGCATCTGGGGACTCTCTTCAAAACACTCCCCAAGTTTCAAAATGATTGGACTGGGGGGGGGGTCCAATTTTATGAGCCCTTAAAGAAGGTGCCCCTATTCTCCATTATTTCCTCTGGAAGGATGGCATTTAAAAAGAGTGTTGTCCCTTTAAATGTGATGGCCAGAACTCCCTTCAGAGTTCAATTATGCTTGCCACACCCTTCTCCTGGCTCCACCCCCAAAGTCTCCTGGCTCCATCTCCAAAGTCCCCAGATATTTCTTGAGTTGGACTTGGCAACCCTAGCCTGATCATGCTCTTTTGACCATATGCTACACCTTAACTGTGCAGAAAGATGGAGAGAAATTTCAACTTATGTTCTTTAAATGTTCAACTGATGTTAAACTAATCTTCTTTTCCCACAATTTAACTTGGAATGTATCTATGACACAGCCCTTTGGATTTTGGAGGGTCTTGCTCCATCCCTTCTGACAGGGCTTTTTTTTGTAGCAGAAACTCCTTTGCATATTAGGCTACACCCCCGAGATGTAGCCAATCCTCCAAGAGCTTACAGGGGTCTTCTTGCAAGGCCTACTGTAAGCTCTTGGAGGATTGGCTATAACAGGGGTGTGTGGCCTTATAAGCAAAGAGTTCCTTCTACAAAAAAAGCCCTGCCTTCTGAAACAATGCCCCTTCTTAAGATGAAGTGACAACTGGAAGACAACACTATACTTGTCTACAAATCCCATTCATATGCAATCTCCCACTAGGAATCCAATTCTGCTATGTCTTCAATGGTTTTGATTTCTTTCCTTGTTGCATATAAAATAATTACTGGCTCAGCAATATATGGCTTGGAAATTTTTATATATGCAAGTGAGGGCATTAAACACATTGACAGTATTATAGAGCAGTTAGCACAACCATGGAGATTATGTTATAAGGAGGTAAGAATTATGCTTCTTTTGTTTGTTAGAGCCAGATGAAAAGGGAATCTATGCCATGTCACCACAGCTAGACTATTTCTTATCCTTACAGTACTTATAAGTTGTACTTGATTTGATAAGTATTTATGAGTTGCACTGCAGGACCAAGATGTCTCTGAAAGTGTGTGTTGTATTCCATTTCTTTACATATCAGGATTCTACTGTATTACAGTACTTATGGGCTGCTTGTGTCTATATAGCAGGCCTGTAGCTACAGGGGGCCTGTGGGGGCCCTGCCACCTGAATTCCTGTTGGATGCCCCTGCACAGATGCCCCTGACCTATCCTGCCTCCCCTTCCCCTGCCACTACCATGGGGGTTAAAGCTGAGAAGCTGAGGGCCGCCCCCTCCCTCCCTTCCCATGATTTAAATTTCATGGGAGGAGTACCTAGGAACAGTCGCTGTTCCTCCCGGTCATTGAAATGGCATGGGAGGGGCAGCAGCTGCTCCTGGGTACTCCTCCCATGCAATTTAAATCACAGAGGAGGGAGGGGGCAGCCCCGGCTCTCAACTTTCATCCCTGTGGCCCCTCAAGTGGTGGTGGCAGTGGGGGGTGGGAGGGATGGTCAAGAACCCTGAGTCAGGTGCCCTGAGTCACAGCGGCAGCCAGGGGAGGGGAGCCATTGTGCCCCCTGGCTTTTTAACATGTTCTCCAACTTTTAAAATCCTGGCTACAGGCCTGGTCTATAAACTGCTGCCCTGTGTGTTGGAGATTCACTTTCTACAATAGCCTTTCTTTGTGGTTTGTATAGAAAAATAAAACACAAGCATGCTGTAAATAACTCCAAATGAAATTCATAAACTGATGCATATTGAGGGTTTTTTAAAAAATCCAGGTTCGCGCGCGCACGCACCCACACAAACCTGATGAGATCTGAACTTTTTATTCAGGAAAGGAATAAGGGTTTGTTTTGGGTAACTCAATGAAACATTGTTGTCATTTAGTTAATTAAATGTATAAAAGCATAACGACAAGTGCTAATGCTGCCTACAAGATGAGTGCAAGGCTTGTAGGCTTCCAGCCAAACAAATAATAGATCAATCATCTACTTGAGGTATTTTGTTGGAGAGAGAATTACTGTTGCTGCATTACAGGCTATCTTGCAGAGAGCTCTTTACATTATTCCAGCATGCTGACCATGGTTACACTGAAAACCAGCATTCCAGAGATTGCAGCAGTAGTGCTGATCAGAGAATCCAAATGTATGTTTTGAGTATCCAAGTCAATACAATTACAATTTTTCCACCACTGGGAAACCTTGATATAGTAAGGCTGGTCTCTGAGAGCAGGTAGGCACACATGAATATCCATACTTAATATGTCAACACTTGATTACTGCCAGGCCTCAGATTCAGCAGGAACTGATAGGAGTACAGCTCCTGAACCTTTCTGACAGTTACACCTCCTCCTTCCCACCTTGTCAATTGAATAGTAAGTGCAGCTGCATAACAATCCCTGGATGAGCTCCACCACCTTTTTTCCCCACAAAACGATACCTGATTACTGTACACTTGAGGATTAGTTGCTGAAAGTATTTACTGACCCAACAGCATGTCAAGTTGATATGAAATGACATGAAAATTTTCTCTGTACTGTTAGATCTGTGCAGATCTCATGAATAACATGCAAATCACCATTTGATGCTGCAGTCATCCTAATTAAAAAATTGGGAATCGTTCTTGAGGGTGAGTAGGTCACTTGTGCATGTGCTTGTGTGTGTCAAGAGAAAGCACTAGGATCAGGGCCACTGACAGAGACAGATGGGGGGGGGCAAAATTCAGGGGCCCCAAGAACGACCCCTGAAACCAGTGGCAAGCTGTATTCAGGGAACACGTTTTTTAAAAAGCTCCTGCACAGCTAAATCTTGTATGGGGTAGCCTTGTTAGTGTGTGGTATTAAAAAGTGCCAACTTCTGCTCCATCACAACTAAAGTCAGAACCAGCTGCATTGTATTTTGGTTTTCAAAATATGTATCAATTGCACGAGACCCATGATTTCCAAATGGTCTTAATTCTTTTAATGTTAAGAGATGTGATGATGCTTGGACTCGATTGCTGAGACAGGCTTGGAAGGTTCTGTCAGGAAAAGTTATCACACTCACTATGTATTGTAAAAAGTCCTGTAACCAAACTAAAATCAGGATGTGGAGCTGTTATCAGACAGAGGCTTGGCCTGAGAAATACCCTCATCAGAGCCAAGACTTCACATAAATTGGTATACTGTTTAAAGGGCTCTTAAATCCATACACTGATCCCACTAGTTAGTGTAGTGGTTTAGTTGGTGTAGTGGAGCCAGTTTGGTGTAGTGGTTAAGTGTGCGGACTCTTATCTGGGAGAACCAGGTTAAATTCCCCACTCCTCCATCTGCACCTGCTGGAATGGTCTTGGGTCAGCCATAACTCTGGCAGAGGTTGTCCCTGAAAGGGCAGCTGTTGTAAGAGTCCTCTCAACCCCACCCACCTCACAGGGTGTCTGTTGTGGTGAAGGAAGATAAAGGAGATTGTGAGCCACTCTGAGACTCTGAGATTCAGAGTGGAGGGTGGGATATAAAGCCAATATCATCATCATCATCATCATCATCATCATCATCATCATCATCATCTTCTTCTTCTTCTTCTTCTTCTTCTTCTTCTTCTTCTTCTTCTTCTTCTTCTTCTTCTTCTTCTTCTTCTTCTTCTTCTTCATCATCATCATCATCTTCATCTTCTCATATATTTATGAACCAGGACAACTTTAACCCCAGCTAGTATATTGCTGGTGTCCCTGCTGTTTCCATTAGGTCCCTAAGAGCTAATAATGTGCTCACTGTCTCATTTAAATAGTGGAACAGTTTTCTAGTATGCTTCCATTATGCACTGGCAGCAAAAAGCCAAGTAGCACTGTGGGAAGAGAAATCACAGGCTGTATTCCACAACAGAGGGCAAACCAGAGCTCACTAATTATATGATTTTAACTACTGTAGTAGGGAGGGGTGAGATGGAAAGAGACAGTAAAGACAGGAATCAAGCTAGCCCTACCCTTGTCCATCCCTTGAACTTCATGTTTTCCTAGCATATATTTTGTATTTCTGTTAGGAAGCCTCCGCCTGCCAGATATCTAGACATAAATAGCGTGGAAGCACCAAAGAGTGCCAACTTCTGCTCCATCACAACAACTAACGTCAGAACCAGCTCCATTGGATTTTGCAAATATACCAAGACTATTTGTAAAATGTCGAAAATTGCTTTCAGCCTGTTACAGCACCCCACCATACTTACAAAAATCTTCCCCAAAAAGTAATGAATGCCAATCTCCTGGAGTACTGATCACTCAAGACTGTTATCTGGCCTGACCATGAACCCTGAGTCCACCTAACACCCAAATGCCAGCAGGAGAGACAAGTTCACAATCAGAAGAGTATAAACATAGGTCCTCAGCTGAGGCACTCAGTGTGAGCAGAGAGATGGGGCTGCTCACAGCCCTGAGTCTACCTAACACTCAAACCCCAGGAGGGGAGAGGAGTTCACAATCAGGACAGGAGGGTATAAAATGTGGGTCCCTAGCCAAGGGACCCAATAGCTAAGCCTCACTGCTCAGTGTGAGCAGAGAGACAGGGTAGCTTCCTCAGCCCTCTCCCTTGCCTTTTTGCATGGCAGTGTTGGCATCCCTGGGGACATGAACGTTTGGAGAGTGGCCTGCCTTGGGGTCCCCCCCCCACCATGACACCCAGAGCCATTCTTTGAGGAGCCTCCTGTCCCCCCCCCCCCCCACCACCACACACACATACTTCTTCCTGCTGAGAGAGAATTGGCCTCTTTCACCTCCCACTGGCTGCTACTCCTTCCTCTGGTGCCAACACACTGGGGTACACCCTTTGCAGGTGCCTCTGGAGAATGGTGGAGGACAGGTGTTGGGTTTTCCTGCCCCTCTGGACATGAGCATGGCACACCTGGCACTGCCATATAGAAATCACTGGGGAGGGTGAAGACTGAAAATATGACCCCACAGCCATGGTAGAGTGGATGGGAGCCACAGCTGCTTTCTGAAGCTGGACTGGGAAGCACCAGAGAGGGGCTTACCAGTGATGGCAGCAGGAGCAGCAAGAAATTGGGATGTGGAAGGGGCAGATGCTTCACCACTGCTACCACCCTCTGAATCACTGCCATAAGTGTCAATCCCCATGGATTGAGCAGAGGAAAGAGGCTCTGAGACCTCTGCTGCTGATGTGCTGGGGACATCTTTGGAGGGGGAGGGGCAGTTAAGGCTGTGTTTGGTTCCAAAGAATAGAGTCTTCTGGTACATGGGAGGATGCAGGCTTCTCTTACCCTCCTCCCCAATGACCAACTCTTCCACCCACTCTCATGTCATGGTGCTGAAGTCCTGAGACCATGCCTGACTCCTGACACCCAACCCCTGGCCCCCTAAATGCCCAAAGCCCAATAAGAGGGGGGGGGGGGTCACAAAAAGGAGAGGTGGAAGGCCAAGTGCAGAAGAATAGATGCTTTCAAGTTGTGGTGCCGGCGAAGACTCTTGAGAGCCCCTTGGACTGCAAGAAGATCAAATCAGTCACTCCTAAGAGAAATCAACCCTGACTGTTCCCTGGAAGGTCAGATGCTGAAGCTGAAGCTCATATACTTTGGCCACCAAATGAGAAGGGAGCACTCACTGGAGAACACCCTGATGCTGGGAAAGACAGAAGGCAAAAGAAGAAGGGGGTGGAAAAAGATGAGTTGGCTGGACAGCGTTACAGTTCTAACTAACACGAATTTGAGCAGACTTCAGAGAATGGTGGAAGACAGGAGGGCCTGCCATGACTTGGTTCATGGGGTTGCAAAGAGTGGGACTCGACTGCGAAACTGAACAACAAAGACAAGGCTTGCCAGTCCCCAGGTCCCAGCAAAGGAAACTCTTCCTCTAAACAGAGTTGTTGCATGGGGGACACTCTGGGTTTGGGGCAAACTCTATGGTTTAAGCCCAAATTAACCATATAGTTTGCCCCAAAACCAAAGCATTCCCAGTGCCATATCCCTGACACAATGATGTTACTTCCTGGTGACATTATCATGTTGGGGATGTCATGCAATGTCCCCACCTACCAGCAGAATGCCCCCCAAATCCTCCCTGAACTGGCCAGGGGACCTGGCAACCCTAAATTAGACACCTCAATGGCAGACCTTTATTTTAAATGCAAGTCATAGTCAAGCTATAATAGGGAGTGGAAACAGTTTGCAGCAGAGATATGCTGGGCAGCAGAGAAGTACTGGTCACTCCCTCCATGTATCACTTCCTCCCTCAACCATTGTTCTTTTTGAACTAAACAAATGAAAGATCAGTGATGAGGATCTTCTCTTGCTTTTAAAAAGGCTGTTGCTTTGAGCATCAGCAGAGAGTTGCTGAGGGGGACAGTGACTGATTTCTCACTAGTGTTGCTCTGCTCCTAGGCTTCTGTTTTCCCCTGGCGCAAATCATCAATTTCCCACCAGTTGGTCTGTGGGCACATATTGGTCCTCTCACCAGTTGCTCCTTCCATTCCCCATGTGGCATCGTAATCCTTAAAAGACAGCATTTCAAAACTGTGTGGGGAACTGGAGGGAGCCCTGTGTCAAAATGTGCCTGGTGGGAAATCAATCACTTGTGCTGGGGTGTGGTGATAGAAGCCTGGGGGTGGAGCAGCACTAGTGAGAAATCAGTCAGTGTATTTCTCTTTTTCTTCCTATGCCTCTTCCATGACAGCCAAACACATTCCAGCATCTACTTGTGGAAAGGAGAAAATGGCTGTCATTTCCTGAAAATGTGGACATTTCCTAAACGTTTGGCCATTGATCACACCTGCATTTTCCCTAACTTTTGGTAACAAATTTCTTCAAATTCCATGAGTATGATGCAACCTTTTTGTCAAATTTTGTTGGCTGGGCATGAAATGACTTATCTATGCACCTCAACACCAGAGAGAAGAGGATGCATCTGATTTACAACGCCATTCTAAAGAATTTCAAAAGGTTGCTGTATTGGACTGCAGGTTAGATTTGAGTCCAGTAGTAGTAGTTGTTTTTTTGGGGGGGGGGGGAGCTCTTAGCTGAACCAAAATGCCATCCTACCAAGGTAGGAAGGGGACAGGAAAATGATTGTTTATTTCATGCTCTACAAACCACCCTCAAATTTTGTACCCATTTCTAAAAGTCCTAGAAAGTCTAAAAGAGTAAACTATTTATTTGCCAGGAACTTTCCAGAGAAAACATTTGATGATATACTTTTTGATTGCTCCAAAGTAGCTGTTTGATCAGGTACAACAAACAACAGAGTATAAAAGAACAACCCAAACATGGCAAATTGTTTCTTTTTAAAAAACTGTGTGTTTCATTTGCTGGGCAATAGAATATTTATCTTGGACAATATTTGAGAGTTGTTCCGTTCTATTAAAAAAGCTATTATGCAGATGGTAAAAGTTGTTTGTATTTTTTATAGTCTCCCAACCCAAAACTACATACTTATAAGCCAGTATAGTTGTGAACTACTCTAGTATAATAACACATAATCATATACAGTAAGTCTGTGTTTTTATAAACAATGTCTTTTAATTAAATGTAGTTCATAGAGTATTTAAGGAACTGCATTGTAGTAATTTCCACCATGCCTCATAACTGTATTTCCAATCCAGAGCGATGTAATTTTTTCCAATTTGTAAGCCCCATTAACATGCAGGGAAATTGTAAGAATGGAATCTATTGCTATTAATTATAATGGGTGAATCTTGCATAATCAACCTTCCAGTCCTATAATCAGTTTTGGGTATTTTGGTTTTCAATATGGTAATTAGTAGGCAAAGTGCTGACATTGTACTACAGCTCCTTAGTCATGTCTAAAAAACTATCTGAGGGCTCACATGGTGACTTTTGCCAGTTTTCTCCTACCCATCTCCTTGTCCAGCAGTGCTCTAGAAGAATAAGGAGTAATTGGAATTCTAATCCCTCAACTTCTGGATTCAGCGACGCAACATTAGAAGTGGCTCAGACTGGCACGTCTTGAGCCACTTCGAAATTGGGCATCCGAGGGGTCCCCCACAAAGGGTGACTTGACTTTGGGACCCAGGAAGGGTCACAGAAGGCAGGGAGCTTGAGTGGTTGAACGGAGGACGCAGCGGAGGCGGCTGCACCCCGATCCCGCTCGCTTCTAGCCTCGCTGCTCCGATTGCCATTTTAAAATGGCTAGAGGGTCGACTGCAGGCTTCTTTTCCCCCCATTCTGACTCAATAGATTCTTCAATGGCAACACAAGCTGCATCACTATTATTAGAACCGTAAGTGTCTTTTCCCTTTTATGTTGACTTTTAAGGCATCTACATTGACCAGCAGGAAAATGGAGAACTGAGGCTGAAGCAGAACTCAAGTGGAGGCAAAAGTTAGAGAGGGGGTGGGGTGGGGGAGAACCCTCTTTCCCTCTCCTTCAAGGCTTTCAAAAGTTTCTGCTATTTTGGTGATCTTATAATACTTGCATGAGGAGAAGCACACCAATTTCTATATACAGAAGAGACTTTAAACTTTTTTTAAACTTACATCTGGGGAAAAAGATTTGACTTTGGGAAAGTTGTGTGTAAAGATATGTGGATGTGAAGGGCAGTTGGTTTAAGAAGTAATTTGCAGCTTAAACTGAAGTGCTCTGAATAAACTTATATGAGCCCCAATTTGACTCTTAAACTCTAGTGGGTATTGTATATTAATCTATAAAACATAAAAGGATTCTTGGTTGAAAGAAGAACATTTGTACCATTTTAAAAGTGGATTATAATTCCTTGCTGTTGGATTTTATGGATATAACCTTTTAATTTTGTTGGTTTTTATTTTTTTTTCCTTTCTTCTCAATTTTTGGTTTGAATATTTTGTTATGGTTTGAATGTTTTTGGTCTTGGAATTAATTTTTCATTTTTTTTTTCTTTGCCCATCAAAGTTGGAGTCTTTTTTAATTTTTACTGTTTTTTCCTCCTTTTTTGCTGGGACTGCTTGGTTTTACCTTCCCTTGGATTATTGGTTTAATTTTGAATCTTTGATCTTATTTTTCGGATTACAAATAGGGCATTCAGCCCTGGATTATACATTTATAATCTGAAGCTCTTGAAAGACCGACAGTGACTTGGACTGCAAGTGCACTTCCACTGGCAGAGGACTGGCTATAGTGAATTGTGTTTGTTGTAGCGAACTGAATTGTTGTGGTTTGGTGTATTAACTGTATTTTCCTAAAAAGTCTTTGTTTATTATCAGTTAGACCATTTTGGGGGGTAGGACAAATGATAGAAACTAGAAGGCTGTTTTCCTTTCAAAACTATTTCATGATAAGAACACTGTCTGGCAGAGTTTAGTTTATCTGTTATAAATAGGATTACTGTATTCCAAAACAAATTTTGAAGAGGCAGCACATAGATTAGGTGGCTGTGAGTGTATTTAATTTAATAAGAATGGAAAATAAAGCTGTGAATGGTTTTAAAGAAACAGTAAAGAAAAAAGAAAATCTAGAAGGAAAGTCACAAATACCTCCACCTAGTGCCCCATCCGGGCTAGGAAAATTCATAACTATGCAAGGAGACATGAAAGAGATGCAAAATACCTTATTGACTGCCATTGCACAACTGACTAGTAAAGAAGAAAATATTGGTGAACAGATGGCAGAGATCAAACAAGAGCTTTTGGAGAATAGCAAGCAGAGGGGAGAGACCAACAAAGCCCTAAAAGTATTAGATGACCAGGTGACAGAGAACATACAAAAGGTGGAACAACTGGAAAAAGAACAGAACATACATGAATCTAGACTCTTGCAGTTGGAAGTGGAGAAAGCTGGCTATATGTTGAGGTTTCAAAACATACCAGAAGAGAAAACTGGTACTAAGTGAAACCTTGGCTGAAATGCTACATGTGGCTCCTCAAAGGATGGAAGAAGAGTTTGATCATGTAAGACGAGTGCCATCAAGTTATACAAAACGGAACAAATTACCTAGTGAAGTTCACTTGAAACTAGCAAGAAAGAAGACCAGAGAGGATATTTTGAAGCAAGCATGAGACAAACCTGTGATGATAGCTGGAAACATAGTGAAAATTTAAAGAGAGGTACTGTCAAGCAATGTTTTATCTTACTATGACTGTCTGTGCTTATCAGAATATAACTGCTATGCCTTAACTGTTACTAACCCTAAAATAAATCTGAGGCACATCAGAGTAGAGAGCTAGCTGGCACCTCTTTCACACCTCTTTCGCTTTTACTAACAAATGTAAGAATGCGCCTTTGAAGATAAAGCCTCCAGGGACAATTTCCCAGGCAGCGCCTGGACCCAGGAAGAGTAACCACAAAGGAGATAAAGAAGGGAACCGTGTGAACTTTCACACGTGAATATAGAGATGTTTAGCAATTGTAGCAATGTTTATGGAACCTTTGATGTGCCACCTTTTAAGTATGCATTCTGCTGTTACTCTGTATCAGTTTCCAATTCTTGGCTCAATAGAAGCACATGGATTATCAATAAACCTATACTTTGTTTCAACTCAAGGACTGGTTACTTTGAGATCCGCTTGCTTGACAGGTACCTTGGCCAGTGAGACAAAAGAGGAGAGAATACCAACCACTAACAGATTTTCTGAGAGAAAGAAAAATACCCTACACATGGCTAATGCCAGAAGGCCTTCTTTTTACTTATCAGGAGAACAGGTACAGGATAAATTCCATTTTTAAAGCTCAGAATTTTTTAGATAGAGTGAAGGAAAAAGAAGGCAAGAAAAAGAAAGATGATGAAGAAGAGCAAGAAAGTTCTGGTGAAGAGAATCCAAATGAACCATGGAGATATCGGATAAGACAGCATACCAAAAAAGATAAAAAAGATAGTGATAAGGAAAACCCATAATGGCTTCAATAATCTCTATCAATGTGAATGGACTCAACTCTCCTGCCAAAAGGAGAAAGACTTTCAGATATTTGACAAAATTAGAAATGGAAATAATTTGTTTGCAAGAAACCCATATTTTGACTAAAGATCAACATCTTTTGAAAAATAAGAAATCTGGTAACCTATTTACAGCAACAGACAAGAATAAAAAGAAAAGAGGTGTGGCAATATATATTAAGGATAAATTCAATCCACAACTGCAGTATGCTTCTGAAAATGGAAGAATTCTATTAGTGGAAATTATAGTGGATAATAAAAAAAATTTATTGGCAAATATTTATGCACCAAATGATGAACAGGAGAAATTTTTTCAAGACCTACATTTTAAATTATCAAATTTGGAATATGCAGAATACTGTTTGATAGGAGATTTTGATGCAGTCTCTGATAGACAAATGGACAAAAAAACGCATAAACAGATGAAAAGCAAAAGCCCTCAATTGCCAAGAAAAATAAATCTCTAAACTATATGCATATCTATTGTAGATGAAGACGCAAGATGAAGTTGTAAAAGATTTTATGATCCAATGGGCGAAAAATTTGGGCCATAGCATTACACTAGAAGAATGGGAGAGACTCTCACTAGAAGAATGGGAGAGACTCTGGAAGTTTAATGTCAAATTAACTAGGTCGGTAACCTTCAAAGAAAATTTGTATAAGATGTTTTATAGATGGTACTTGACTCCACAGAAATCATGTAAGATTTATACTAACATGTCTAACAAATGTTGGAAATGCACTAAACAAGTTAGTTTTTTTATCATATGTGGTGGACATGTGAGATGGTGAAGGACTATTGGAAAATGGTGCATGAACTAGTTCAGAAAATCATGAAGACACAGATTCAATTCAAACCAGAATTGTTTTTATTGAATATATTTCCTGGTGATTATTCCAAAGAAATTAGACATTTGTTGGCGCATTTCAATATAACAGCCAGGATGCTTCTGGCACAGAGATGGAAATCTCAGGAAATTCCCACAAGAAGGGACTTGGTGGAAAAAATTCAGGAAACAGTTGAACTGAATTTTTTGTTCCAACTAATGGCTGGGAAATCTAAGGAAAAAGCAAGAAAATATTGGATGAAATTTTATGCCTGGCTAGATACTCAAGACTTTTAAGATTCTCTGGTGTGAACTTATATCTCCTTTTTTCCTATATGCTGTACTATATGATTGCCTATATTGGATTTGTCAAAATCAATAGACATTATAACTAAAAAGATTTATAACAAAAACTATAATGTTGATGATGTATAGTTCAGATATAATAATAACTGACAATTTATGTATTTTAAGAAAATATTGTAGATGCAGACTTGTATTATTTGAAAGTATTTTCTATACAGAAAAAGATTAATATGTACTTTTATTTTCCATCCCCCCTTATTCTTTATCCCTAATTTCTTGATGATAATAAAACTTTTAAAATTCTAATCCCTCCTAGGAGAGAAGTATCTCGTCCATATCACAACTGATACCTACTGCTGAAGTTGAATGGTAACTACTGGGGAGGGATACTGTTCATTGAGTTCAGTTGAGCTGCAGCAGAATCCCATGAGGACTGGGCCTGGGAACTTTGACTAGCTTTGATTGCCCTAATCCTCCAGCAATACTTCAAGTATGAGAAAGAGCATCTTGGGTTCATCACAGTGCCACTCTTATGTGTTACACTATTTGCCTGTAAGCTGCTGCAGATACAAACTTTGGCAGAAAGGGGTGGTGGTATGAATGATATTAACAACATCTACTTGTTACAACTCTGCCAAATCTAGTTGCCATAACATTTTACAGAGATTCATGTTATACTTTATAACTAAGCATATTGGAAACCTTGGCTATGCATCAGGATTTGCTGTTTTTATGAAGGCTTAGAGTATATCCTAGCTAGCCACCCTTACTAAATAAAGGTAAGAACACATTGTGGGAGTTGTTGAGCACCATTTTTATTCAACAGAGATGTAAAAAACTCCACTTTGAATAGTTTTCCATCTTTGAAGGGGAAGGTATTTAAGAAAAATGCACAATATGTGGGAAAGAAATGTAGTTGATCACAATACTTTCTAACAAACAAGCATTTCAAGTATCTCTAGTATGGTTGCCAACTAGATTGTGCCATGGGCGATGATGAAGGGGAGCTGCCAGTTGCAGCAGAACCAGTATTTGACAGCACAGCAGCCGGTTTCTCGGAAGAAACTGACAGTTGGCTGCTGCAGCCCTCATTCCCTGCAGTTGAGTGGACACACACACAGAGCCCCCCCCCCCCGACTCACTCCCGTGGATGACTCGTCTTTGAGAGAGACTTTGGTAGAATTGGGCCACCACGTGCCGGGAAGCACAGTTGTGATCTAGGTGCTCCCTCAGCCCAGAGTTCTAACAGGAGCCTGGCCGCTCGTTAATTGGAAACAGCAGCAGCAAGTCATTTAGCCCCCTGCTCTGGGCTGATCTCCCTGTGGAAGTATAATATAGTGGATTCTATGCATGGAGTTGCCAGTTGAGTGATAACAAGTTTTTTAATAGACATGATATAGGATAAGGCTACATTACAAGACTGGGGATGGGGGTCTACCGGCGCAACTTATATACATCTCTGGATTCCCGCGCAAGCACATCATTGGGTCATTCAAACTGGTGGGGGCTTGTGATTGGTCTAAGGCTGCAGAGATTTGGATCCTACAGCCCTTTGTTCCCAAGTCCCCAAGCTCAACCCGTATGGCTCCAATGAGCCCGGCAGGCACACCCAAAGTCTTCTCTTGAGTCCACATACATAACAGGAAGCAATGCGTCTAATCTTGTGACATGCATCCACCCTGGCTGGCTTTGAAACCTGATCCTTCAGCTCCTGAACGACTTGGCTATCAGTTGGTGTGTTTTGGACATTGTTCTGTATTGGTTCCTATTCTGCTCTGCTCTGTTGGCTCTGGCCTTGGACTGGCTTCAGACTCTATGCTTTGGACTTGTCCTGGTAGTTCTCCCTCTGCTCTTCAACCCATACCCTGTCTGGGACTGGGTCTCATTCCCTGCCTGCACACCAGGGCATGACAGATTGTCCATTTGGTCAACAATCACTTAATACTGTGATGGCAGGCCAACTCTTCCCCCAAAGCTCCTTGTATTAGGCAGTCCTTCTTGAGGCTTCTTACTGAAGCTTTGGAGTTGGCAGAGCTACTACTGAGGGTACTTCTTCCAAGCTACTTACAATAAAAGTAAAAAGACCATAGGTAAACAGCCCCCATTGCTTCCCCCCGTTGCTTCTGGAATAACAGGAAGGCTTAGAGAATAGTTGATTACTTAGCAACCATACACACAGTTTTCTTCCATTTTTCTCTTCTCTTGTCTAATTCTTCCAAAGCCAGCATGAGAGTAACTAGAAGAATTTTCAACAGCTGCCTAAGCTATACCTTCATTTGGAATCATGGAGGTGATAGGAACATAGCCAGAAACAACAGCAACATGCTGCCTTAACATTTCTTTTGAGTCAGCAGGCTATTTTCCTCAGACCAGATTTTTGCTGGCAGGCTACCATGTATTTTCATTGTGATGAAAACTCAGGCCGATTCCTCACTAGCCTTTGTCCCGGTCTCGTGCTCCTTTTCCCCACAGCTCTTATTCCTGATTATGCACATGCTGCTCTGGGGCCACAATTTATCCCACTTCTTTCCCAAGTTTCCTCTGCCACTTCAGGATCCTGGTTTTCAGAGAATCCTGAAGCTGCAGAGGGAACTTGGGAAAGAGGCAGGGCAAATTGTGGCCCCACAACAGCATGTGCAAAATCAGATGGAAGAGCCACTGGAATCGGGACAAAGAATCAGGACAAAGACTAGTGAGGAATCAGTCTTAGGCAATTTAGGGTCCACCAGGGTTGTTTTAACCTCGTTCACCACATCTGTTCTATTATTGCTCTTGTCATTGGGTTTCTTTCTGCCACTAGAATTTCAGTAACATGCCTCTTCAACATCTAGATTAGATTACTGCAATGTGTTCTGTATTGGGCTGCTCTTGAAGAGTATTCAGAAGCTACAGCTGGTGCAGAATGCTGATTGGAGTGGGTCATAGGAACCATATCACCCCAGTCTCATTCCAAGATTGACTCAGCTTTCCATCCTTCTGAGGATGGTAAAATGAGTACCCAGTTTGCTGGGGATAAAGTGTAGATGACTGGGGAAGGCAATGGCAAACCACCTCATAAAAAGTCTGCCAAGAAAATGTCATGATGTGATGTCACCCCATGGGTCAGTAATGGCTTGGTGCTTGCACAGGGGACTAGCCTTTACCTTTTTAAAAATGGTTGAACTGGGAACCAAACCGTGCTGGGTTATGCGACATATCTCCCGCATACATTATTAAGTAATAGATGCCCCTCTGGTGAGTTATTTTTAGAAGCAGGGAATTGCCCAGAGGACCTACAATTTGTGGTGTTATATAAATCCAACCCACATCCCTACCATCATATGAACATACAGAAAGTTCTTTTTACATCAGAAGTGACAATTCATTTTCCGATTAAGGACCTACGCTCTTTACAGCTTAAATCAGTTCCTGGATTTCTTGCCATTTTTGTAACACTGCTTTTATCAGAATTTTAACAAAGGCTCTTGTGACAATTGTGATACTTTCTCTGAGATCAAACTTAGGTCATGAGCAGAGCCTGGACTGCAGTACTGCAGCCAACCACTCGGCACCATGGGGCTACTCTAATTCAACCATAAACCAAACTGCAAAAATGTGGGTTGTACCCATCCCTAGTTACAGGCCATCATAGGGGGGGAAAAGCATGGACAATACTTTATTATTTCCAAGTGATTTCTTTTCCTACTCCAGATATTCTCTTAGGGGTTTAGGGATACCAACTCTCAGGTAGGGCCTGGAGATATCCAAGATTTATAATTGATCTCCAGACTACAAATATCAGTTCACTTGGAGAAAATGGCTGTTTTGCACATGTATGGGCAATTGTTGACTTTTCTCATTTGCAAGTTGGCACCTGCAGAAGGCCCTGCTTGAAGCAGTCATGTAAGAACATAGCAGGAGAGGTAGTCCTACAGATATAATGGTCCAAGGCCATGAAGGGATTTATATGTGATTGCCAGTATCTTGAACTGAGCCCAGTACCTGATGCACTGCCAATGGAGTGACTGCAGATCTGGAAAGCAGTTGTAATTTTGGGGGGAAACTTCAGGCCCCATCTGGAGGTTGGCAATTCTACTTGGGAGATTTTACCCCCTAGTCAGTCTACACATTGTTGTGCGACTCCTGCACAAAACCTCTCCAGTATACTCAACAGAGCAATTTGCAAGGTCTTGGTCTCTGATAAGGCAAATAAACAAGGGTTTTTAATACGACTGACAACTGCACACAATTTTATGTGCACTTTAGAGAATAGCCAGAACTTCTTGTGCTTTGGTGAATGGTTTGCATTACCAATGCAGTCCATTTGTTTAGCATTTCCATTAAACATTACTCTAGAAAATTAGGCAGGCCACTCATATATTAAAAATAATTGGCACATAGAATATATATAGTTGTGGCATTGCAGTGCAGAGGCTTGTTTTGTTTGGCAGCCAAAATGAGAATAGCTGCAAGGAGCATATAAATGAATGTCATAGGATTGTTTTTATTAAAAACCCTACCTGATTAAAATATCCATTTCAAGGTATTATTTCAGAGAGTAGCTGTGTTGGTCTGCAGTAGCATGGACTTTATGGCTTGAACTCCCTTCCCTCCCCAAACCCAAGCTCCATGCACAGCTCTCCAGGAATTTCCCAACCAGAGTTGACAAGCCTACTAAAGATGTGGAAGATATGAGAATAACTTTAAGCATGTGGTCTACCAGCTCCTTGAGTTTGTGGAAACTAACTTGTACACATCAATCATCATGATACACATATTCTACTTATTGTGGGTCACTCAGGTGTCAAGAAATGTATGATTAATGTTTTGACCAGTTCACTAGATATTTGAGCACTGGCAAGGTTTTGCATGGCTAACACTCCTAGATAGCCTATCAGTAGGCTCCTAGTCTTAAAAGGAAAATTCTGTGGCTCCTTTACAAGATGACCAGAGAATGAAACCTTTTGCAGGGGAAAAAAAAGGGAGAGAGGGGTTTGGATTGCAAATCATGCTATAGATGGTGAGTAGAACAAGGAAAGGAACACTCTTACAGAGAGCTATGATGTCTAGCTGATTTCTCATGCTGACTTTAGAGATATGTATGCTTCTGATCATGATTTATATTTAATCTGCATTTGGCTGACAATCTTTTGAGGATTGTTCCAGCTGTTTCCTAACAATTTTGGTCCATTTCGTGCAGTGTGGAACCACAGGATACATATACACAGTGATGGATGAGTCTGAATTACGGAGCAGACCAGCTTCCAACAATGTCAGTCCTCAATTCAAGAGCTCTGATTCAAATGGACAATCTAAACAAAGGAAAGGAGGAAGACCATTTATAAAATAATGTCTCCTAGCAGTTATTCTTCTATAAGTTTTCTAAGTGGTTAGCCTAAGGGTTAGTTGCTGAGGATAGACCACTAGGATATGTACAGAAAATCATAATCCCAGAGCACAGGAAAATGACTTTGAAAATCCAAGTGGAATTTTCTGTGTCTTCTCTTCACTTGCTCAGTATGGTTTTTATTTTTTGGGGTTTTTTTACTATGCATTTATGTAGTTTGCAATGTGTGGTTTAAAAGGTTAAAAGCTTTCACAGCCTGAAAAACAAAATTAAATGACCTGCAAAACACTTACGTTGCATTCTGAATGGGGGGGGGAACCCCCAAGGAACTAGAGGAAGAATAAAATTAGCAAAAGAAAGCATGTTTTTCTCCAAGTACCAACATGGGAAAGGTCATTCAATTTCTATTTCTGTATCTAGAAGAATTTTTGCATGTTGTTTTTTCATCATAAACTATGTGCTGCTGAATTTGCTGGCTATATTGTAAGCTGAAATGCCCTCAAAATGAGGTTGGGGAATTAGTTAGGTGGACACCCGGCTTAATAGGAATCTTTTTACCAAATGTATACCAGGCTCAATCATCCAGAAGGTAAATGCTCAATAAAAGGACTCTAATTTAATAAAATCAATTGTAATTTATTTGGAATAATAGTTCTTTCACACAAGACAAAATACAACACAATCACACATTCACACAGGTCTAGGAAATATAGATAGATCGATAGGGGAACATATATGGATAAACAGGGTGATATTTACCATCATAGTCTTCCAGGAAGGTTCCAATGGCGACTTAAGAGGACAGGGGAAATGGACCCAAAACTGTGGCCAGAATTGGGGATGGATCTAGACAGCGGAACTGGGATACTGTTAGATGCACGCATGAGTGGAGTTGGGTCAGAGGTTAAATAGACTCTCTTAGACCCCTTAGGTGTTGGGAGGTCTTGGGGAGGAGCAGGGGGGAGGCTCTGTGATGACCAAGGAGGCTGGACATTAGCAGAGCCAATTGTGAGTCCCTTGCTGACACCTAATTGGATGCCAGTTTGGGCCAATGAACTTCACCTTAGTCCGGTGAACCTGGAAATTTCCAAGCTGCAATGTTGCCTGGGGCAGCTCCAAGGTATTAGACTGGGGTGAGAATGGGAATGGCTGGATACTTAAGTTTAAATGGGATTATCTGGGAAGGTGACAATAGGGAATCAAATACTGGCCTAGGTATCACCCGGGTAAGACAAAAAGACTTGATGAAGACAGGAGATGTTCTTCCTCTTATCTCATCTTCTGCTGGGCAAGAGTTATTGTTCTGGTATTGCTGAGCAATTAGGATCAACAGTGGAGCTGTTAATCCATTCATGAGGCAAATGGGTTGCTTGCAGGCTCAGGGTGTGTACGTGTGACTTTCCCACTAAGAAGGAATGAGTCCAGCCTGGCAGGGTATGCTTGGATCAGGAAAGCAAGATGGATTCTGGTGGTGTTAAGCCTTTGGTTCATGGAGACAGGCTGGAAACATGGTGGCCTGGCTTCTTCCACTGCAGTGGCCAAGACTGGGCACACAAGGAGCAGCTGGAGCATGTCTGTAGTTCTGGCTAACACCCTTCAGTGATGTAGAATGCTGCTGCAAAGCTGAAGCTTATAGTATCCACATAAGTCTTAGAAACCGTGGGCAAAGTCCACTTCTTAGAGCAGATGTGTGAGAGTCAAAACTCCAGGCACCCTGGCAACCATACTGGTGATCATGATGTCCATATGTACGATTAAGAAAAATTCATGAGGATCTGCCTCCTTGCTTCATGAGTACTAACTTTTCTTAAGAATCTTTGGTGAGATTCTTTGTAAAATATTTTTAGAAGTCTATCTGTCTGTTAAGTAGCCCTGACTACATACTTGTTGACATCCTCATTCATAAACAACTTGGCAGTCCAAAAGAACTTCCTGGGTTGCTCACAGTAATCAGGCCATACAGAATGGTGCAATTCTTGTATTATGGTTGCCAATCCCAGGTGGCAGAAGGGGATCCCCTGGTTTGGAGACCCTTCCCCCACTTCAGGGTTATCAGAAAGCAGGGGAAGGGGAGGGAAATGTCTGCTGGGCACTCCATTATTTTCTTTGGAGACCCATTGCCATGGGGCATAATGGAGAATTGATCTGTGGGTATCTGGAGCTCTGAAGGGGGTTGCTTTTTAAGGTAGAAGGACCAAATTTTCAGCATAACATATGGTGCCTCTCCTCAAAACACCCCCCCCCCAAGTTTCAAAAAATTGGACTGAAAGTCTAATTCTATGGGCCCCAAAAGAAGATGCCCCTATCCTTCATTATTTCCAAATGAAGGAAAGGCATTTTAAAAGTGTGTGGTCCTTTTAAATGTGATTGCCAAAATTCCCTTCGGAGTTCAATTGTGATTGTCACACCCTTGCTCCACCCCCAAAGTCCCCAGATATTTCTTGAGTCGGACCTGGCAACCCTATATTGTATGACATTAGACAGTTAGAGAAACGTTCTAGGGCTATACAAATAATTGGGATGGTAAGGGGATTTAAGTGGAATACCAGAAGAGTTTTTGGTATGGAGTAAGAGATTAAGTACTGATCGCTCTAGGCAGTGGAAGGCGGTGGTGCCTTAGTGAGCATAGTAGATGTGTACTTTTGGTGGTGATGGGAAATTACTTTTAAAGTTTAGGGAGAAACATCTTGGGCAGATTTATAAAGCCAATGGTCTGGTTAGAGAGTGATAAACCTCCAGATGGAACCCAGAGACCTCCTGGAATTTCAACCAATCTTCAGACTGCAGAGATTGGTTCCCCTGGAGAAAATGGCTGCTTTGGAAGGGGGACTCTGTCATCAGACCTTCCTGAAGTTCCTCCTCTCCCAAAACCATGCCCTCCTCAGGTTCTACCCTTAAATCCCCAGAAATTTCTCAGTTTTATTTAGGCAGAGTTTTTAGCTGATTAAGGAGTGAGCTCACAATCACTTCATTCTAGAAGAAAACCTCCACCTTATTTTTTCTCCCGTTTTCTTTTGCAAGCTTCTATACATTTTGAATATGTATATTACAAATTAAACAGTTTACCAGAGAAAACAATTTTATTTTTAAAATATTGATTTTGATATTTTATAGTAAATTAAAGGGTATGCAAAGTTTGAAAAGAGCTTTCCTTATCCAAATCCTCCATTTTGCATCACCAGAAGCTTCGGTTGAAGCCCCGGAATGACATCTTCTGTTAGAGTGGGGCAGGACATGGAAGTAAGTAGCCAATGGTAATTCCTTTTAATTTGCATTGAACATTGAAGCCTTTTGCATGAAAGTTTGGAGGATGAAATCAGTAAATGTATTGTATTTGTATATTGTATTTATTTTATGCCAATTTCTGTGTTTGCATTCTTAACTTATTTGTGCAACAGTTACAGGGGAGAGGAGATTATGTAACCATAACACAGAAAGCTTCAAATTAGGGGAACATACAAACACTTGCTCTGTGTGTATGTGTGTGCTTATAACCACAATCAGGATGGAGGGACAACTGGAGATTAGGCAGAGCACAGTCCTCCGTCTGCAAAGATAGTCCACTTTCAATGCAAGGGGGCAGAAGAGAGCAAGAGCAACAATTAGCCAAAGATAGGCTTGTTTCAGGTAGCACCTCTGTAATGTTTCCAAAGGTGCCTGTAGTGGCTGTTTGTCTTACTTGTGCGACAACCAGTTCTGATGGCAAGAGTTAGGAGAATGCTTCCAACACAGTTAGGGTCAAACCTCCTCTGATATCAGCAGTGCAGACTCCAAGCCTATCTTGAACATAGCGCTGGCATGAATTGCATGTGAGGATGGGTATGCATTTTTTGTTGTTCACAAACTGATACAAACTGCTGGGATTTACTTATTAGTGCCTCTACTGCCTCTAATAGTAAACTTTTCTGGTCATTAGTTACCAGTGCTTCCGACACAAAGAGCCATTGTTTTAGTCACTCCATTCCTGCCAAGGTCTGGATAGACTACTCCCAAAATTTCTTTTTTGACCCTCTGATCTTGGATCAGCAAGAACAAATCCCCCCTGATCTACCTGAATGGTCCCCTGTTAGTCCTAATGAGATTATCCATCTAATCAATGTTGAAGGCAGGGAAATCTCCAGGCCCAAATGGACTCCCACCAGAACTATTTACAAACAATTCTGACTGGTGGGCTTCTCCTCTGGCAACTCTCTTCACTGTGATCAATAAAACAAATTGTCCTGACTCATGGACAAATTCCATAGTTGTTCCAATTTATAAGAAGGGTGACCTGCAATTGGGAGAACTATCGCCCAATTAGTCTGCTTGATATAGCAGGCAAACTATACGCGAGACACCTCTTGAGAAAACTTACTTCATAGATGCAAGAGCAAAATCTCCCAAGTAGGGAACAGATTCGATTTTGCCCTGGCAAGCCTACGCTGGACCACTGTATAACTCTAAACCATTCGATGGAGAAATACAGTGATATGAGGGGAGAAGGCTGTTTGATTTAAAAGGGGTGTTTGACTCTATTCCCAGGGACCTTCTCTGGGATAAGTTGGACAACATGGGTCTGGATAAATGTCTACTTTTCCTTATCCCTTATGTATTCCCTTAATAGCTACCTAGATGCGTTAACTCAAAAGACCACTTCCAATTGGGGAGTCAAACACAGTTGTATTCTAGCTTGTATGACCTTATGGAATTGCTTGTATTATACTTTGGACCATATACTTTGGACTCATATATTTTATTTGTTCTCCATGTAAAGATAACTTTTAAGAAGTACAGTTCCTTATGAAGTTTTAAAATCATTACATCCTTTCTTAAATGTCCTTTCTTTGTAGGGTTGCTAATCCCTAGTTGGGGGCAGGGGATCCCCCAGTTTGGAGTCCCTCTCCCTGCTTCAGGGTTATCAGAAAGTTGGGTGGGTGTTGAATGTCCACTATATCCTTTGGAAACTGGGCTTGGGGAGCTATTTTTTGAGGTAGGGCACCAAATTTTCACCATAGCCTCTGGTGCCTCTCCTAACTGCCCCCCCCCCAAGTTTCAAAAAGATTGGACCGGGTGGTCCAATTCTATGAGCTCCCTGTCCTCCATTATTTCCAATGAAGGAAGGTGTTTAAGAGGAGTGTGGTCCATTTAATTTGATGGCCAGAACTCCCTTTGGTGTTCAATCATGCTTCTTACAACTTTGCTCCTGGCTCCACCCCCAAAATCTCCAGGCTCAACCTCCAAAGTCCCAAGATATTTGCTGAGTTGGACCTGGCAACCCTACTCATATGCCATGTACTGTAAATCACTGCAAGATCAAATCTTCATCATAGACACTGTATCTACAAAACTTATACAAAGTGCATGGACATACTGGTAGGAAGGTACTTTTTTCAAACTGTACCTGATACTGTTCACCTTTGTTTATGCAAATGTAGATACTGTTGTCTTTTTTTAAAAAAAAGTTCATCTAATTTATGGCCATTTTCAATGCAAAATTACTCCAGCTGATATTGCTCCAGGCCTGAATAAGTGAAACTGTTTATAAATCTGCTTTTCCTTGCTGTGTTGGAGATAGGATAATTCTGCTAATGCTTCCAAAATGGTCCATTGTTGACTCATATTTGGGTTGTTATCTACTATAGTCCCACAAGCTTCCTTAGAAATGTTACAGCCACATTGATTTTTGCATATTTTATTGTTCTTCTGTTGCTAAAAGATTATATGTAGGATTATAAATTTGTAATAGATACATCACAAAATCCTAGTTATAATCTTTTAGCAACAAAAGAACAAGAAAATATGTAAAAATCAGTGTTTTTTAAAATAATCTATACTGAAAATTAATGTCAAAAAGATACCTGCAATACTGGATAACTTGAAAAACTGAATGCAACACCCCCCCACCCCGAATCTCTTTTAGGACTAATGATGAACAGACACAATCACAATTTGAAAACCATTGTAAGGACTGTAAATGTGTATATTAGACACATTTTTGTCTACTTTCCAGTCTGGTACCTGATTTTACACTAGCAGTACAATCCCAAATTGCACCCGTATGTCCATTGAAATCAATTTAATTTTCAAGCCTGTTCCAGTTACGCTCTAACGTTTGGCTTGTGGAAGTTATTGCAGCCTCTTACTGCACTTATTTGTTCCATAGTTTTCTAGGAGAGTTGGAGGAGGCTGGTGAATTGGTAGAAGGCTGGGGCTGAATACAAAACTAAGAAGAGGGTGGTGGGAGAAGGGGGTAAGAATGAAGCTTGAGTTTATGGTTGGGTTATCATGTGTACACTTATTTGCAGCTATAATTATAGGCCTAGTCAGGTCAGACTTCCTAAAATTTAATTTCTCAAGATTATTCTTTAATTGAAATTTGCTTCTTGGCCTTTTTGTTTGGAGCCATCAGATCTGCATTTATATAATATTTTTCACACTTCTTCATGGAGAATTAGGAGGGATAGGCGATTGCTCTAAAAATGAAGAGTGGGATTCAAAATTAGGACCAAGATTTGCAAGCTTAGCATGATGGAAGACAGACAATGTGATGGAAATTGGTCATTTATGCACTTCTAATACAAGTTAATTAAGTCATCCATCAGTACAGAGGGACAAAGGAGAATCATAAGCCATAAAGATTATTGTTCTATAAAGAACAAATTATAGGACCAGTTAGATTGCTTTTCTAAGAATGAATTACAAAATTAGTGGATGAAACAAATGAGTGAAGCCATTATAAAGCTTAACAATCCAAGAAAGGTTGTTTTGCTTAGATATGAAAAAAGTATAGCTCTGATCAACAGGGAGATAAGAATGGCTAAAGTGAACAGGTATTTATATTTAAAAAAAACTACCGTAGATAGCGAAAACTGAAAGACAGATGAATATTTACTCATTTTACTCAGGTTCCATGTTAACAGTTTTTTGAAGATAGCTGGATATACCACACAGGATTGGAGGGAGATGTGTGCTGTAATACTTCTGCAGAAAAGCTGTTGTTGCTTTGCACAAGGATGCAGTGACTGCTTGCAAAATTCAAGTTTGGATTAAAGGCAGTGGCAGGTCATGATACTTACAATATGCTATGAACATGTTTCCTATCTGGCATATAACAGCAGTAGTTGCAGCAGGGAGTACCCAAAACAGATGGGTTCCTATACATTGTGCTGTGACTTCTGCTACTTCAGTACAGCTACCAAACTGTAGGCGGATACTGCTCTTCACTAAGTATCAGGATCAAAAATTGGACATTTTCATTTCTCCTGCTGCTGCATGGTAACCTCTGAACTGCTGAGACTGGTAAAGAAATGCAGAAGGCAAAGGACCTCCCATTACTGCCACCTGGCTTATTTTAGAAGGTGGTGGAGGGGGGAATTTGAACAATGGCAGCAAGCTGACTTTCCTGTTCCCACAACATGGAGCCCACTGAGCCTATTAGAGTTCTAAGCGGTGCTTAAACAACTTTTGCGGACGAAGAAAAGGGAAAGCAGCCATATTCAAATGTAGGTCAGCTGGAAAAAACTGCTGAGCATTGCCATTTCCCTTCTGCAAGTATTGCCATTGTAAAATTCATTGATTAAAAAGCACAAGCCAATTTTAATTAATAAGGACACATTTTAATCTGTGAGTTGCCAGTTAAAAGAATGCCTGATACAGTGTTGGAGCAGAAACTGGAATGGTTTATATGTATAAGCCTAAGAAAAATATATTAACTGATCTTTTAACAATTGTTCAGTTAATTGTTTATTTAATTAGTTAATAGCTACTTATTTAGTAATATTTCTTATGTGTCTTCATTATGTCACTTCATCAAATATAGTGTTGTGTATGCGGACCTTAATGAAGACATGTGTGTGTGTTCCTGCCGGCTCATTGGAGCCAGAAGGACTGAGCTTGGGGACTCAGGAACAATGGACAGCAGGATACAAATACCTTTTGCCCTGATCCAATCAAGAGCCTCTGGCCAGTTTGAATGATCTAATAATGTGCTTGCGCAGGAACCCTGAGTTGTATATAGTTGGCCCCGTGGGCCCAGTTCTCCAGTCTTAGAGTGCAGCCCTATACTATCCTGTACAGCACTATGCTGTACTATAAAGAGCTATGATCACTACCACCTCACCTCTTCATTGCATTGAACCCACTATATTATATATAGTAAATTATATTAT
Organism: Heteronotia binoei; assembly: GCF_032191835.1. Classification (NCBI taxonomy): domain Eukaryota; kingdom Metazoa; phylum Chordata; class Lepidosauria; order Squamata; family Gekkonidae; genus Heteronotia; species Heteronotia binoei. Next base: position 70,531,023 of record NC_083225.1, read on the forward strand.
TTAGGAGTCAGCTAATACAGTGGCTAGTTAGAGGCCACAAATTCTCAGGGTGATTACCTCTTCTCCCTTTGCCAAGTTCCCTCACTTTGTTGCAAAGCAACTTGGAAGGAAAAAGAGTCTCTCATCTTACCACGTGTGAGAGACAGAATCTCCTCCTCCTCTGATTTCTCTGGCACATGAAGGAAAATCAGGAGCAGCAGCTTTCTTTGCACTGGGTTTTAGTGACACCCAGATGCAGCCAGAACTTCTATTACTGCAGTAATAGCCACAAATAATGCCTGTATGATCCCTGAATGATTAAAAAAAGCTGTTGTAGTAGCATCACATGGTCTTGACATGAAAAGACTAGAGATAATATAAGGTGTTGATGTTGCAGAGGTAATGGTGATCTCCATCATCTCAAAAGAAGTGAATGTTATAATGATACTAATATTGCATATATGTATGCTGTCATACAATGATATGACAGATATGACAACTGCTATCATACAATGATATGACAGAGCCAGGACGATCTTGACAGGCTGGAAAACTGGGCTAAAATAAATTATATGAATTTTAACTGAGATAATTGTAAAGTTTTGCATTTAGGTAGGAAAAATCAAATGCATAATTATAGGATGGGGGAGAGTTGTCTTGGCAGTAGTATGTGTGAAAAAGAGCTAGGAGTCTTAGTGGACCATACACTTAGCATGAGTCAGTCAGCAATGTAATGTGGTATCTAAAAAGGCAAATGCGATTTTGGACAGTATCAACAAAAGTATTGGACAATTTTTGAAGATTAAGACCTTTAAGACAAGAATATAACTTTTGAAGGGGGGATCTTTTTCTTAATCAATTTTTGTTTTTTCTTGATAGTTAAAGGTACCTTTAATATCTGTTTTTTTTTTTAAATAACACTGGCGGGGGTCAACTATTGGGGGGAGGGGTGGTAGAAAAGTAAGATGTGGGGCAGAATGATGTTTTTTTTTTATCTTAAGCTTTTTATAAGTTGTAGATATAGTTCTACTACCATATGTTACTAATTAAAATTGTTTATACACAACAAAAGTATAGTGTCCCGATCATGTGAAGTGATGATATCGCTTTTCTCTACTCTGGTTAGACCTCACCTAGAGTATTGTATTCAGTTTTGGGCACCACAATTTAAGAAGGTTATAAAGCTGGAACATGTCCAGAGGAGGGCAATGATGATGGTAAAGGGTCTCTAGAGACCAAGTCCTATGAAGAAAGGTTGAAGGGTCTGGGTATGTTTAGCCTAGAGAGGAAATGACTGACAGTGCAGGTGCTAGAGAGCCTGCGCAAGGCTGCTGCCCCGGGGCAGCCACCCCCACCACTCCTCACTTGCTCAGCGAGGGTGAGCTTGGCAGCTGCCGCCACAGAGCTTCAAGGCTCAGTGCACGTGCTGGTTCTCCATCCCTTGCGTCTGTTCTTCAAAGCACAGACATGAGGGATGAAGTGAGAGAGAGCATGCACTCTGAAGCTGGAAGCCCCATGTTAGTTGCTGCCAAGCTAGTGATTTCCCTTGCCTCAGAGATGAGGACAGGCGGGAGGGCCGAAGCGGTGCCCTCCCCTAAGAGCCGTGCTCCAGGCAGCCACGTCAGGCTGCCTAATGGACGCACTGGGACTGATGATTGAGAGTGATTTGATCAAATCTTCAAGTACTTGAAGGGGTGTCATATAGAGGATGGTACAGAACTGTTTTCTGTTGCCCCAGAAGATCAGACCAGAACCAACAGATTAAAATTAAATCAAAAGAGTTTTTGGCTAAACATTAGGAAGAACTTCCTGACAGTTAGAGTGGTACCTTAGTGGAACAAGCTTCCTTGGGAGCTGGTGGACTCTCCTTCCTTGGAGGTTTTTAAATAGAGACTAGATGGCCATCTTACAGCAATGCTGATTCTGTGACTTTAAACATATCATGAGAAGGAAGGCAGGAAGGTTGCATCAGTGCTTAGTTCTCATGGCTTTTTCTTACATGTCCATGGAAATGCTAATTGCCACTTTAGGGTCAGTCAGCAATTTTTCTCCAAGTCAGTTTGGCCAGGGATCTTGGAAGATTTTTCCATCTTCTGGGCAGAGCGGGGGTTACTGGGGGTGTGTGTATGGGAAGGTATTTGTGAATTTCCTGCATTGTGCAAGGGTTGGACTAGATGACCCTGGAGGTCCCTTCCAACTCTATGATTCTATGATGATACTTTATTTTACTATTTAACAGTGAGACAAATGGTTTGTTCTGCCAGTCATGAAAGCAGCAAAACAGGTCTCCTATAAAAATAGGGATTTTTTTTACATGGGTATGCAGGCTTTGAAAATTAAACAAAAGGAGGTGGGTGGAGACTGCACATGGCTTGATGAGGACTGAGACTTGGATCTTGTGGTAAATCTCACTGGATAGAAGGGAATTCCATTGGTAGAATGAGACTCCTTCCCTTGCCATCCCCTTCCATTGCAATCCCAAATGATCCCTCAAATTTTACTCCTAGGGGACCCACAGGAACAGCTTTGGGTGGGGGGGGAGTAGAATTAGAGGTCTGCAGTGGGAGGGAGAATAAGGGGGAAATCTCTCCTCCTTTCATGAGCAGAAATTTTCTATTGGAAGGTATCCTGTGTCCAGAAGTCACAGAATGCTGAAAACAGAAAATCAGTTCAGGGAGGAAAAACAGAAGCAGATGAGGAACCTAACCTGCTCAACCCCCTGAGGGCAACAAAATCCTAAAAGGGAAGAATTGTGTGAGGGAGGATTTCCCATGGTTATCTCACCCCCCAAAGTTCCAAACACCCTCCTCTGCTAGTATATCATAATATATAATAACAACTAGTATTGGTGCTTAATTTTGGAATGGGGAGCCCAGACTATGAATTTACATATTTTACCCCTTCAGTCCATTCCAAACTGGGATCAGATTTCCAAAATTCTGAACCTTGTTTGGAATAGGTGTAACTAAGGATTCTAGATCCCCCAGTCGTAGAAGCTAATTTTATGGTAAAAGCTAATTCCACCATAGAGTTTTGCCCAAAACCCAGAGCTTCACCCCCAATGTCTCCAACATGTACATCATTTCTAGGTCATGTTGCATTTATTTTCAGCAGTTCTCCCTGTTCCCAGTAAGTTCACCCCCACATCCACCATTGGCAAGCCAGAGGGACCTGGTAGACCTAGGTGCAACTAAGGCTTTGCACCCCTCCTTGGCACTGTGTATTCACCCCCTATCTTTTCTCCGCATCATAATAAAAAGAGAAAGTAAAGCAAAATGAAAGGACAGACATAAATATAGATTGCTGATACAAGTTGAATGCCATACTCTAAACGTGGATGTTCACAAGTCCTTTTTGATATGCACTGAAATAAAACTCTAGGAAAAGGATACAATAAGAAATCCCCCACCTCCCAAAAAAGATTATAAATTATACTTGTAATAATGCAGCTTATTCAGAATCACAGCAAGGTTCAGAATCACAGCAAAAGCTTTCTGAGTAGCCAGCTTTGTAGTCAAAGCAGTAGTTACTGAGAAAACTTGGCAAGGGGGGGGGGCTGTTGTTACTTCCCACTTTTACATAAATATTTTGAATAAAATATTTGATCCTATGTGGCTGAACCTGAGTCACATTAAAATAGAACGGACTAACTGACACAAAAGGATCAGGTATGTGAATATGATTCATTTCTTTCAGACACTTTTATGACCAGTAGTTTAAATAGAGCATATACAAATGCATGCCAAGCAGGAGTGGCTGCTGTCATTAGTAATGTTTGACTTCAGTGCTTGCCATCTTAAAGAAACTTTGGGTTGGATCCCACAGATCCATTGTGCTTACTCTGACACTTTCCTGAGGTATGAAGCACCCACCCCTGAAGCAATTACGTGTATTATCTAATAGTAAAGTGCCTGAAGCCATTTGATTCATTAACAGCTGTGTCTGTACTGCTCATATGCTGCATAGACAATATGAAGTTAGAGAAAATGCCAAATTATATAAAATGCAGGATTTAGAATAAAATATAAAATCAGATTCCTAAGCTAAATGCCTGTAGAGTCTCAAAAATAACACTAATGGATTAACAAGAAATTTAAAATTATAAACCATTGTTAAAGTAAAATAGGGATCTTGGATTCCAGGGTAACAATCAACCTGAGTTTAAATAACTATCTTGAAGTCTTAGGGCCAAGACTTGTATTTGGCAACTGTCCAGGTGACATCTGTCTGACAGATGATTAGGCAAATGGTAGTCTCCCTAGAACAACTGGGGAAGAACATGGAAAAGGGAGTAAGTACACTCAGAGATCTCCAGGTGGATCCTGGAAATCCTGGCATTGCAACTGATCTCCAGCCTACAGAAATCAGTTCCTCAGGAGAAAAATGGTTGATTTGTAAGGTGGTCTTTATGGCATTATACCCTGATGAGGTTCCTCCCCCATGCCCAAATGGACAGTAAATAGTTAATGCTTTAACCCAGTCTGAGAAGCTTTAGTGACAGGGGATTCAAACAGAAATCAACAGTTGTCAGTTAGGAATGTCAGTTAAGAACTCAGGGATGACTGGGAAGGAAGGCTAATGGAATGAGAACATCAAGAAGGTTCCCCTTTCAAGCCCAAGGGAAATAGCTCCTAGTAAAGGGTGTGATCTCTGTCAAGTGCAGGCCTTGAATTCAGCAGGAGCTCACAGGAGTACAGCTCCTAAACCTTTCTAAAGGTTCTGAGGGGCGGCATATGGTAATGAGTTATGCTAATAAACTCCACCACCTATTTTTCTACAAAATGACCCCTGGTCAAGTGGTTAAGAAGGGGAACTGGAACTTGTGTGAATGTTCTTCCCTTCATCAACTTAAGTGTCTGTTAGATTGTTCGCATCCTCCTTCTTATCAGTGCCCCTGGCACCTAGACTGTAACACACACAGATGAACAGTGGTGCCATATTTGGTCTTCTCCCTCTTATACTTCCACCTTCTTAAATATTCAAATGCAGAGTTACAAACTACTACTAAGATGGTAAACAACACCCAAAAAACTACACTATATCTCATCACAATACTCCCCTAATTGTTGGAAGGGGTGTGGGAGGGAGGCTGACTTTCTACACTTCTAGTGGCACTGTTAGGTTATTAAAAAAATTTGGATTTCAGTAACATCTCACATTAAAGCTATTACCGGTTATGATGTTCCACTAACTTCTGAATTAATATTGCTGGACTTGTGGCCTGATTCATCCGTACCACAACTTAGCAAATCTCTTATTTCTTTGCTGCTTGCAGCAGCCAAAATGGTTATAGCTAAGAACTGGAAAGTCTCTGGCCTGTTATATATTAAATCCTGGTATACAATAATATGGAAAATATACCCAGTAGATAAAATCTTAGACTCCACAGCTTCTTCTGGTAGGTCTAACACCTCCAAAAATTTGCTACTCAAATGGCTACCCTTTCTTGAATCACCTTTTCCTTGAACTCCAGTTGCTAGATCTTTTATTCCATCCCGACTGTACGACATTATAAACTTCATGTAATATATCTCTTTTTTGAGATTATTTATATCTTTTATTATTTTCGAATACTCTCATTTAGTATCCACAAGGTCTGTGGACTTTATTATGATTATTGTACTTTTTGCTTTTTATTGACAGCTCTGCTGCTGCCTTGTTTGTTACTGCTATATAGCTGTGTTTCAATAAAATTTATAATTTTTTTAAAAAAAACTTAAGTGTCTTTCAGGACAAAAATTTATGCTTGTTTATTGTAGAACTGCCCAGAAATCCTCCTCCTCAGTGTTTAAAGACTTGTCTGTACAACTAAACAGCTACTTGTTGTGATAAACTATCAATTATTTATATTTTTACAAAGTTACCTCATTCCTGTTGCCTGTATACCTCCTAATTTCTAAACTTGATACCTATCTGACCATTTCCCCTAATAAGTAAAATAAAACAATCCATTAGTTTTGAATTTTCATCAGAATCTAATGTTCCATTTTCAAACAAAAAAGATTTTAGTCAGTCCTTCAGATTTCTAGACTGGGTCAGCATATATCTACTATTTTTTGCACCATAAGGCGCTCCGGAAGATTGGACTCACCTTCCTCCTGGGGGGCGATCTGCTGCCTCTTCCTCCGATCCGGCGCTTCCCCCGTGCCTGCCTGGCTCCATCTTCTTCAGGCAAGCGCTGGGATCGCTCCACGTGGCCCCAGCGCTTCGCAAGCGCCGGCTGCGGAGGGGGCAGCGTGCTTCCTCCTTGCCTGTGTGCCTGGCTTCAGCTGCGATGTTAAAGCAAGCGCTGGGATCGGAGGGGGGAGGGAGCAATCCCAGCGCTTGCTTTCAGCATCACAGCTGAAGGCAGGCACACAGGCAAGCAGAAAGCACGCTGCCCTCTCCATAGCCAGCTCTCGCAAAGCGCTGGGTTGGCGGAGGGGGAGGGTGCTTCCTACTTGCCTGTGTGCCTGCCTTCAGCTGTGATGTTTAAAGCAAGCGCTGGGATCGCTCCCTCCCCTCACTAATAACACAGGTCGAGATGCAGGACAGGAACCCGGAAGTGACCGACAAGCTGCTTCAGCGGGCCGGCCCCCTGGGTCCCACAACGATGGGACCGATGCCAGAGGGACGGGCTCGAAACACTCTATAACCCCTCAAAAGAACAGCAGTCTAGCTCGCTTCCCCCGAGCCCTGCCGCCATAAGCCTCAAGGGGGCTCATTTTGCGGCATCTCCCGGCGGGAGGGTGGCACCCGCACGGGACACATATCAAATGAAAGAGGGGGCGCAGGGCTACCAGAAACAGCCGGCGGAGGGAGTCGGGAGACCACCCCACTGGGGGATCCACACCCCGAAAGTGATGAAGGTGGCGCAGATAGAGCCAACAGAGCAAACAGGACAAAATAAATAGGCTGCATTATGCAGCACAGTCGAGAAAGTGCCTTATCCCATATACTGATGAAGTAAATACAGGATTTGAGAACAAAATTGCACCAGAAGACACAAACACAAAGCTCCCTTACACTGAATCAGTGCTTGGGTCCACCAAAGTCAGTATTGTCTACTCCAGGGGTGGCCAGAGCTGCTTAACAAAAGAGCAACACAGAATAAAGATCAGATGTTTGAGAGCCGCAAGACATGAACATCGGATATTTGAGAGCCACGGACGGACGGAAGGAAGGAAGGAAGGAAGGAAGGAAGGAAGGAAGGAAGGAAGGAGGGAGGGAGGGAAGGAAGGGAGGAGGGAGGGAGGGAAGGAGGGAAGGAAGGAAGGAAGGAAGGAAGGAGGGAGGGAGGGAGGGAAGGAAGGAGGGAGGGAGGAAGGAAGAAGGGAGGGAGGAAGGAAGAAAAAGAGGAAGGAAGGAGGGAGGGAGGAAAGGAAGGGAGGAGGGAGGGAGGGAAGGAGGGAAGGAAGGAAGGAGGGAAGGAGGGAGGAAGGGAGGAAGAAAGGGAGGAAGGAAGGAGGGAGGGAGGGAAGGAAGGGAGGAGGGAGGGAGGGAAGGAAGGGAGGAGGGAGATAGATAGATGATAGATAGATAGATAGATAGATAGATAGATAGATAGATAGATAGATAGATTTATTGTCATTGTTCTCAACAAAAAGAGAGCAACGAAATGAGGTGCTCTTCCACAAAACATACCAACACATCAAACAAACATATTCATATTCATACCATTTAAATACATCTAAAAGGGAAGGAGGGAGGAAGGAAGAAAGGAAGGAAGGAAGGAGGAAGGAAGGAGGGAGGGAGGGAAGGAAGGGAGGAGGGAAGGAAGGCCGGCCGCCCCCTCCCGCCAGCCGCCCCCCCTGCTTTCGGCCCCCTCCCTCCCTCTCTGCCTGCCAGCTTACCTTCTCCCAGGGCGCGGCCTCCCCTCCGGGCGGGCGGGCTGGCCAGGAGGCGCAGTGGCGGCTGGTGCTGCTGGCGGCGCTGCTGGCGGGGCTGGCGGTGGCTGAGGAGGCGGCCGAGCCCACCGACCTGGGGCCTCCCGCCACGCCGCCGCCGCAGGCGCCGCCGGCCCGCCTCCCGCTCCGACCACGGCCTCTGCCACCGCCTCCCCCTCTGCCGCCGCCGGGGCCCTACGCCAGCGAGAGGAGCCGGTGGGCCGCGCGCGCAGTCGGGGAAGGCGGCGAGTGAGGGACCGAGCGTCCCTGCGCATGCGCACGGCGGTGTGGCGGGCCCTACGCCGCCCACTCTCCTGGCCCCGTGCATGCGCAGAGCCCGCCACACTGCTGTGCGCACGCGCAGGGACACTCGGTTCCTCACTCGCTGCCTTCCCCGACCGCGCGCGCGGCCCGCCGGCTCCCCGCTGGCTAAACTGGGATCTCTAATGGTCCCGGTATAGCCAGCCCGGGAGGCGGGAATTGGGGGCCAGAATCGGGACTTTCCTGGGTGACCGGGACGATCTGGCCACCCTAGCAACAGTACTGCAGTACTGTGGTCTGAACTCTCTGCTCATGACCTGAGTTTGATTCCGGTGAAAGCTGGATTCAGGTAGTCGGCCCAAGGTTGACTCAGCCTTCCATCCTTCCGAGGTCAGTAAAATGAGTACCCAGCTTGCTGGGGGGAAAGTGTAAAAGACTGGGGAAGGCAATGGCAAACCACCCTGTAAAAAGTCTGTTGTGAAAATGTTGTGAAAGCAACATCACCCCAGAGTCGGAAACGACTGGTGCTTGCACAGGGGACCTTTCCTTTCCAAATTATGCTAAACATAGTGTTTGTGTTGAATGTCATGTTCTTCATTATGACCACAAAGTTCCATTTTTCTTGGCCATGTGTCAAGGCATCATTATTTCAGTTCCCAGCCTGTATCCACAACACAGCATCACAGAATTCTTCACATAACAAGGGACTGAAATTTCTTTTTTTTACTGCTGTAACTATGGCACTTCTAATCACATTTGGTCAGGTTCTATGTTACATCAGTAATATCTAAAAAATTTAATCCCATAGTTATCGTATCCCGTGGGTTTTCTGATATTACCATCACCTCCAGATTACTGAAAGTGAATGAAACTAATCACATGATTCAAGTAACCCCCTTAGTTCATTCGTAGGAAGTAGATGTCTGGGCAATTCCCAGCAACTGGAACACAAGTGTAATGTGCAATTTGGTTTTACTTATAAGAAATTGTGTTTCAGGTCCTAGCACAAGAGACTTTTAACAGAGTTTTGATAAGACTAGCAAATTTTCTCTATTTGAGCCCTTTTTAAAAAAAAAAACCAAAGTGACACAGATTCTTAAACTGTGCTTTGAATGTGTTACATTTCTTGGCAGCATCCATTTAGGAGTCCAGAGGCTAATGAAGGAAATTTATGTACAGGGGTTAAAATGGTAAGATCTGTTTTTTTAAAAAAAAGAAAGGAAAAGAAAAAGAAACATGAAGAGATATCATTATATTTGTTTTAAATGAAATATCAAGGTGAACTCTTTGTTTAAATAGTGCTAAATTGTGTTATTATTTTAAACTTTCATTAAACTGCCTCTGAAAATGTGGATGACTGCCATAGTACATCATACATTACTAAAAATAGAAATATATCAATCTGAGGCATTTCTCCCTTGAAATGGCAAGGCATAACAGATTTAGAGAAGAAAATCTAGTTTGGAGAATAAATGTTTTTCTTTCTGTGCTCACCGTTTTTGATGTCAGACGTAAAACTGGCCAGATGGTCAGAATCAATAACCAGTTGACACTGTACATTGTTTGAACTTTTCAAAATTATTGGACTTCAACAGAAGCTATAAAAGCCTTCCAAATAAATTCACCACAAGAATCAATTCTTGTGTGGGTGGAAAAAGGAAGACTCATACTAAGAGAATCTTTGCCTTGTGATCAGAATTATCTTCCAGTATTTTAGATGATGTAAAATTTCAGCTAGGTCTTGAACATAATGAGAGCTTTAGAATGGATGCAAATCTTGATCTCATACTTTTCTTGGCTCTGGACTTTAAATACGAGCCGTATAGTGGGAGGACAGAGGCTTTCCTGGAATAGCCTCAGATATGACCCATATACACATCATTTATTTCTCTGCACTTGATGAATACATGAACTCATTAAAACTGGGTTCAACATGAAATGAAGAGATTCTTGTAACGGTCAGTTCTAGGTGGTGGGGAGACTTTCTGGGAGCAGGAGGGAGGACAAGGTTACTTTGCCAGTGATGCAGTGACATCACTTCCAATGTGAATTGGGAGTAACATCATCATGTTGTGGCGTCATGGTATACTCTGGTATTTGGGCAAAAACTCTATAGTAAGAGCATAAGAGTACATAAGAATATAAGAGAAGCCACATTGGATTAGGCCAATGGCCCATCCAGTCCAGCACTCTGTCACACAGTGGCCAAAAAAACAAAACAAAACAAAACCAGGTGCCATCAGGAGGTCCACTAGTGGGACCAGGACAGTAGAAGACCCCCCACTGTTGACCCCCCTCCAAGCACCAAGAATACAGAGCATCACTGCTCCAGACAGAGAGTTCCATCTATACCCTGTGGCTAATAGCCACTGATGGACCTCTGCTCCATATGTTTATCCAATCCTCTCTTCAAGCCATATGGCTTCTACTATAGAATTTTTGCCCAAATGCAAAGGTGTCAGAGGATGTCACCAATGTGATGATGCCAGATACCATATTGCCAATGACATAACTTGAGCCTCCCTCCTGCTCCTGATAAGTCCCCCCACTGGCCAGCTGATTGGGGACAGAACCAAGGAATCCCCTGCCTCCAGTGCGGGGCTGGCAACCCTAGTCAGTTCACACATACAAACTGTCATCAACTTATGTTTCTCTCTGCTTAGAACCAGGTTGGTGGGAAAGAGATATTTAAGAGGATGACCACATTTCTAGCAGGGCTTCTATGCCTTTTGATAGTTGTGTGGTGTGAAATCTAACACCTTATAAATGTAGAAGAGACTAGCTAGAAAAAAATGGCAATCCTGTTTTGGGCTCAACTGGAAGAAAAGGAAATGTGTCATTCACAATGTAAACTTTGGTTTCACATTTTTATTGTGTTCTTAAGTATACGATAATGAATTTAAAAAAAATTAAAACAAAATGGTAGAGTACTGTAACAATATAATGCTGAGCAGGTGTAATGGCAAATTAGACTTACTACGCAGTAAGTGGTATGTATCCTACTGCTGGGGGTCAGGGCCCAGCCTTGACTTGACCCAGCCACCCAAGTGAGATGCAGACAGCTGGTGGCTCAACTCACCCCATTCTGGAGAACTCTGGGGAAAGAGACATGATTTCATTGGCTGCCAATAACTGAGCAAGGTTTTCATGGTAAAGAAGAGGCCTCAGGAGGGCCTCGCCAGGTAGACAGCAATGACAATAGGGTTGCCAAGTCCAATTCAAGAAATATCTGGGGACTTTGGGGGTGGAGCCAGGAGACTTTGGGGGTGGAGCCAGGAGACATTGGGGGCGGATCCAGGAACAAGGGTGTGACAAGCATAATTGAACTCCAAGGGAGTTCTGGCCATCACATTTAAAGGGACAGCACACCTTTTAAAATGTCTTCATTCCATAGGAAATAATGAAGGATAGGGGCACCTTCTTTTGGGGCTCATAGAATTGGACCCCCTGGTCCAATTGCTTTGAAAATTGGGGGGTACTTTGGGGAGAGGCTCTAGATACTATACTGAAAATCTGGTGCCTTTATCTCAAAAAACAGCTCCCCCAGAGCCCCCAAAACCTCCAGATCAATTCCCCATTATACCCTATGAGAATCGATCTCCACATAGGGAATAATGAAGTTCTCACAGACGTTCTCCCTCCCCCCCTTTTTCTGGTGACTCTGAAATGAGGGATTGGCCTCTCTACTCATGAGTTGCAGCCAACTTCTTCCAAGAAACACAGACACACCATCCCAAGAGGAAGCCTTTCCAATCAGAGACTGGAACCTCTGGAGGAGGAAAGTCACATGGTGGCTTTGGGGGCAGGACTTCCCCCTGCCGGCCAACTGACTGGGGGCAGGAAGGAGCCTGGAAAAGCGGAAGAACCCCCGGTGGGACCTGGGGATTGGCAAGCCTAAATGACAATTAAAGAGGGAGAGAACCCACAGCAGCTACAGAGAGAGATGTACGGAACCAGCCAGCCCTGGCAGTAGCATGTGGAGATAAGGGTTGGCAGCAGGGTCAAGCCTGGGCAGGAAGAAAACAGAGGTAGGAGATAGTGAACCCTACCCCTGAACTAGGGTTGCCAAGTCCAATTCAAGAAATATCTGGGGACTTTGGGGGTGGAGCCAGGAGACATTGGGGGTGGAGTCAGGAGCAAGGGTGTGACAAGCATAATTGAACTTCAAGGGAGTTCTGGCCATAACAATTAAAGGGACCACACATCTTTTAAATCCCTTCTATCCATAGGAAATAATGGATAGGGGCACCTTCTTTTGGGGCTCATAGAATTGGACCCCCTGGTCCAATCTTTTTGAAACGTGGGGGGTATTTTGGGGAGAGGTACTGGATGCTATGCTGCAAATCTGGTGCCTCTACTTCAAAAAACAGGCCCCCCCAGAGCCCCAGATACCTGTGGATCAATTCTCCATTATTTCCTATGAGAATAAGTCTCCATAGGGAATAATAGAGTTCCCTCCCCTCCCCCTGTTTTCTCTCTCTCACTCACACACACGCTTAACTGTTTCTGGTGCAAGTGGGCAGCCATGTTGGTCTGAAGCAGTAGAACAAAGCAGAAGTCTCTGGTGCCTCCACAACGAGGTCTGGAAAGTACAGGGGCTATGCTGCTCTTTTACACACACACTCATTGTCCAAAACGAAAGCAAAACAAATGCAGGGGCTGCACTCTGATGAGGTCTGCTGTTGCTAACCCTTCCCCATGAAGTACTTCCTGCTCCAATTTAAAGGCACACACACACATTTTAAAACTGGACCTGTTTGCAGGTCCTGCCCAAGATCTAGAGGTACGGTGGCTATGGGGAGAGGAGCTTCCCAGCCAGACAGCTGGCTGGGGGCGGGGGGGAAGCCTGTAAAACTGGGGAATCCCCCGCTGGGACCTGGGGATTGGGAAGCCTACCCTGAACATCAGGGAAAAGAGAAGGAAAGAGGGGACTGGCAACTCAGGAAAAGGCAACACACACCCCTTATTTAATCACCCCTGGAAGAGGGCACTGTTGTGACAGGATTGGGCCCAAGTTGGGAGGGGGACCATGAAATGACAGCTTCTACACATGCCCAGTGAGGAAGGAATGGACTTAACCCTTAGAGAGAGGGAACCAGAGTGAGATAGCCCATGAAAGAAGAGGACTAGGATGCCAGAACGCACTCTCTTTCCCATCCTAAAAGCAGTAGGAAATCATCCTCTCCCAACCAGAACAGCATAGGTTGGGACATCCAGGTTGAGAAAAGGGGAATCTCACACCTATTTAGGGAAGTTCAGATGAAAGACTTAGATCACATGGAAAAGATCTGTGTGTGCAAGGGGTAGTGTAATTTCCCTCACTCTGTGGTACCTCTCCAATTCTACACCAGCCCCTGAAGTACTATTGGGGGGGGGGGCATTTGAGGCTGCACCAGGAGAGGGGAGACAGGACATTCTGTTTCCATGCACACAATTTAGGTGGGATTTAATGTAAGGAGCCTTCTTTCAACTTAAGTGGTTGTTCTCTTGGAGTAAGAGCCACTTAGGTTTAAAGAAGGTTCCTTAGGCTGGAGAAAGGCTTCAGACTTTGCTCAGTGGGGTGGTAGGATATGTGTCAGTGTGTTTCAGCACTGCAGACATCAAGCATTAAGAGTGTTGTAAGAGCTGAAGAACATTAGGCACACTTCAGGCTATGATGCAGAGTTTAAGGTTTTGATAAATAGGCAGACTGTAATGCTGAAATGGCAATTTAATTTTGTCTCATGTAACAGTACCAGATACCTTCTAAAACAGTTACAATCATGTTCAGATGTCTTTTCTTCAATGACAGTCAAGTGAATTCAATTTTTGAAATGTTAACTCCAACACTATTTAATTTTGATTCCGCCCCCCCCCCTCAACTGATGCTGCTGACTAACAACATTAAATTAAACTGTGGTAGAACAAACACTTTACAGGGTCATTTTAAGTCTCAAAAAGTGATAGATCAAAGGATGTATTGTTTCATAGAAATATCTGCAGCATTTGATACACTTAATCATACCATCCTGTTGAAACAGGTAGCAAGGAAAAATATAATTTATAAAAAAAAAGAGAAACCTAGGGTGTGATCACATGAGCAGCTTGCCCCGACATTGCCACCCCTCCCCTCTAGATTAAATGGACATGATCAAACAAGCACATCTGGCTCCCGTGCCCCACTCATCCTTACTTCATACTAAAATGACTCCCATGAGGATTAAATACCCACTGGCAAATTCCGGCAGCTACCTCAGCAAAATGCTTCCATGGCAGGTTCTGGGCTTCTGATCAGCCAGGTTGTGCCATGGAAATGAGTGAGTGGTTTGATTGTTCCACACCGTTTCTGGTGCATCCTTTTTTCCCAATCCCACTCCAAAGTATGCTTCAGTGCCCCCATAAAATGCATCCAGGAACACATGTGCACTTGTCTGTTTCTGTGTATGCACAGCAAGAATTTTGGGAGGAAAACCAATCCAACCATGAGTCTATGGTTGCAGTACACTAGTGATGTGGATGACCAACCATGGGCCTGCAGCACCATAATGCCAGTTTACAGGATGCTGTCTTAGGGACACAAACTGCCTCCAGCTCAAGTGGTTTATTTCAAACCGAGGTACTGCTGCGGCAACCTGCTTGTCTGATCACACCCTTAGTATGTAATTCATTTATTGTATAATTTACATACAGCATTTAGCTTAGGCTATATTATTACACCCTACCTTGACATAGCTGATCTGGCCGCCTGGATCCACATCATGGTAGCAGTGAGACTAGACTACTGTAATGCACTCTACATGAACTTGGATATTCCACTTGGTGCAAAATATACACCTCAGTTATTATCAGAAGCTAGGCAGAGCATTCTGCAGTCACTCAGTTAGCTGTCCATCAGTTACTGAAATGAATTCAAGTATCACATACAAAGCCCTTCATAGCTTTAGTCTCTCATATCTGCAGGACTGCTCTCTCCCTATGCTCTGCCATGACCGCCTTGCTTATTGGACCAGGATGTTCTGCAGGTGCCACAATGCAAATGAGTAAAATCAAAATTCTCTGTTATGACCCCCACCCTATGGAATGACCTGTCTGATAAGGTTAGGTCTTCCGCAAACTATGCAAAATTGAATAATTCAGGATGGTTTTGTACACAATAGGGCTATATAGTAATGAAATAGGTCAGAAAAATGCTTTGGTAAAGGCTAGGGACTGTGGACTGCACTACTCTGTACAGTATGTACAATCTGTTGTTGTAAGTATGCTCCTACTATGTAAATTCTGCATCATGGAACATGTCATGTTTAAAAACATACTTTTTCCACCTCTTTTCAGATTTCTGCTTGTTTTCAAATTTCTGCAGTCCTACCCTATTGCATTGTTTATTAGATCCCATTGATCATATTGATTTATACTGTGCAATCCACTTTCAGCCCCAGTAAAAAAGTTTGACTATAAAAAACAAATTTAAAAACTGGTATAAACTTGCCACTATAATACATGATATCATTAAAACCAATAAAGGCATTGAGCTGTGCAAGGGGTTGGACTAGATGACCCTGGAGGTCCCTTCCAACTCTATGAATCTATGATTCTATGACTTTTCTCTTAAATACTAAGAACTGAGTTGTATGGACAGCATGCAAGCTGCTCTGTTGTGGTCTTTAGTCTACAGCCTCATTCTTCTCCAGCAAAAAGGTCACAAACAGGATAGAGAGCAACATCTATTTTCTGTGAGCTGTTGCCCAGCAAAGTGCTAAATTAGCCCCACAAGTCCCTATATGATAACTCCTTTTAGCCCCATTAGAATTACTCTCTTATCAGTTGATTAGAGAGGATCCATAAGGCCCCACGAAGAAGTGGGGGTGGGATGGGTAGAGGGAGCTCCGATAACCCTATATACACTGTCTAGAGAAGGGAATTTGTCTGCCACTTGCTGCTGTAGTCTGATGGTGTGGCACACTGAGTGTCATTCCTTCAAGTAACAATGGCATTGGCTATTAAAGCAGTAGTTGGTCAGAGTTTGGCAGAGGGCCATGTTGAGACGTTGGGCCTCAGCTACTGCCCAAAGTTGACTTTCAGTCTCAAGATAGCAAAGACCGTAGGTAGTCTCTAGGAAGCCAGATGAGCCCACAAGAGGGTCAGATATTTCACAGAGATGCTGTGAATTTTGATGTGAATCAATTGAACTTATGATGATTAAATGCCTCAGGTACATGTGAATTAAATACTTGATCAGATTTGTTGGATGTTGTCAATCAAAGTTCAATGTGTGCTGAGCAGCTTTTTCGTAGTGGCTTATTTTACAAGGACATGTCTGATTTATTCCCTGATAGTTATTTAATTCATTTGAACCCTGCCTTTCTCCCCCATGGGACCAAAGTGGCATATCTTAGTCTCCTCTCTTCCATTTTATCCTCACAACAATACTGTGCAGCAGGTTAGGCTGGGAGACTTTGACTGGCCCAGCAAGGTTCCATGCCACGAGTGAGGATTCAAACCAGGGTTTCTGAGATACTAGTCTGTCACTCTTAACCAGCTCTGTATATAACCTATGTTTGTAATTTATATGTGATAGCTTGTTTCCACTTTTACACTTGTGCCATTGTTGAACTAAATATTTTTAGTCAATAGAGAAGAAGGCATATATTCATGGCCAGATCAAATTATCTATTTTGTTGAACACAAAATTACTTGCAGTTCTCCCTTCTTTGCACCTGGAAAGTCAGATGCATAATTTAGATGACCTATAGTGGATATACTGTATGCAAGAGTATGTATGCATGAGTTTATCCTGATCAGACAGTTTTCACTGCGGACATTATTTGCCAGTGATGCTGCAACAACAACAACAACATTTTTTAAAAAAACAAGATTTTTTTCTGGATGCTTTAGGGGAGGGGAGAATGAGGAAATGACAGTACTAATCATAAGACAGTTTAAGAATGTACATGGGGGACATAATTTATTAGTATCTGGACATTTCTGCCTCCATCAGTGAACACCTAGTGGAGCTGGAATAAGGAACCAAATTTATTACCTAATAAGTAAGTACATCTCAAAAAAAAATTTTTTGTTTGGTTTGCTTTTTAATTCTTTGAGGCAGCAGCTAAGCTTGCAGCAGCCAGTAGGGGAGAGGAGAGATGTGAAAGCAAAGCACAGTCATCTCTCTTTTTTCATAATCAAACACATTACAGCAACTCACAGATGGATCAACCATTGAAGTAATCACAGCTCGCAAGAGAACATCCACGGTCCTTGCAGAGATGTAGCCACTGGTCACTAATACTGCTCTGCTCTCATCTTGTTAGAACTCATAGAACAGAAAATCTACCCACGGATTGGCTCTAGCCAGGATTTTCATTCAGTCTTGCCCATCACACATAGCTTTTGTCACACAGCCTTTTTAGTGCCTCCCCCCCCCAAAAAGACCTCCCTCCATTTTTCACCAGTGGAAAAGTAGGTTGAATCCAACCTGTACCTATTAGCCACCATACTTTAGCTAGGTCTGGATTTTTATTATAGCAACAGTGCCATCTTAAGCAGATCTACTCCTACTCAGATTGATTCAATGGAATGTACTCCAAGGAAAATGTTGTGTATGTGAACTCATGCTTACGTTCCTTTACCCAGTGTTCCTGCCTGGCTCATTGAAGCCTTGAGGACAGAGCTTGGGGACTCTAGAACAATGGGCAGTAGGATACAAATCCCTACTGCCCGGGTCCAATCAGAAGCCCCCTGCTGGTTCAAATGATAAATAGTTGGCCCCATTGGCCCAGTAGTCAGTCTTCTTTAGCTACTAGTTATGATGCTATAATCACAATAAAGAGCTATGATCAGTGTAACCGCATCACCTCCATGCATTGAACCCACTATATTATAGAAAGTGTTCTCAGGATTGCACTGCAATATGCCTTATTGAAAAAAGAAGCATTGGGAAGATTCTATTTCAAATTTATTTTAGACATGAGCAAGGTTCATCTGAAAGACCCTTTAGCAGGAATGTTACTGCTGCTCATTAGGGACTAAGTTAACAGCAGTCTCTCCTTTTGCCATCATCAGGCTGCATGGAAAATTGATAAAATTTCCAACACTCTCCCTCCTGGAACTATTGTGTGATGTGGCCATCAATTCGCCTTCTATTTTCTATGTGACTATGTTAAACTTCTCTTGACTATTTCTGCAACCCTGTTATCACTGCTGTTCACAAGTCATAACAATCCACAGTGAATTGTTTTTCTTTTTCCTGGTAGATGTTAACTACCATGGAAATATATGGTTAGTACTTTTGTAGAAAGTCTAAGTGGTACATTAGACTAAGTTTGTACTCTGTGTACTTCTTCTAGTGAATAAAAAAAGCCAAATGGAGAACACCTCCAACAATAGGAGTAAATATAATACCAAAGTGCCAAGCATTTCCATCCTTGAGAACACAAAAGCAACAAGTACCGCTGGCAGTGGTAATAAAAGCCTCAATTGATCACTTTTAGAATAGGCTTTTTGAGATTCTGTGTGATATTTGAGGCATCAGTATTTGTGTGTGGGGAAGGGGGCTGAGCAATGTTTAAGCTTTAGAGGCATGCTTAAATAGAATCTGGTGGCATTCAGTTAAATGCTGTGATATTTGCAAAGATTTGTCAAGGACAATTCTGTGTGTAAAATGTGATGAACAACTGAATCCAAATAGAGATTCTACAAAGAAAAAAATAATGCCTATGACTAACATCTAAATAGGATAGTCAGGTATGTAGCCATGGTGGGGCACATAGGGTCATGTGCATCACAACTCATGGCCCACGCACCACAACTCCCAGTGAGCCTATGCCCCTCTGACAGTCAGAGAGTCATGAGAGGAGGTCTTCCTGCTTCTGCAGCTCTCTGGGATGAAAACCCAGAGAGCCCACGTATCTCTGACAGTTGGAGAGGTGGGGAGAGGTCTTCTTCTTCTTCTGTTTTCCCTGCCCTTGGCTTTGCCAACTGCCTCACCATCCAAAATTTCCTGGCTACGTCCCTTAGCATGGTAAAATTGAATTCTGTGAAAAAACAGCACTCATAGATTCCTTGAGGTAGGAAACAGTGCAACCATCAGTGAGTTGTTGTGGCCTGTTATGCTAAATCCCTCACAACACATTCCAATCACTTTGAATTATTCCCGCCCCCAACACAGATTCCTAACAAATCTACAGTGCAATCATAAAGAGAATTGGAACCTTTAAAATGCACTTGAGTCTCAATGTGTTTAGAAGACTGTAGTTCTGCTTAGGATTTTGTCAGGTAGCTTCTAGTATTTTCAAGGAAGCTTCCCATTCGAAAAGCTGAAGAGCAGTATAAAAGGGCTGGCAGATTCCAATACTCAAGTGATTGTTATGATCCGGTCACCTCTTTGTAAGGAACTGAATTCTGGTGTTTCCACTTCTTTTCAGGACTTTGTACTCCTCACTATAACCAGGATACTTTTCTCAATAACCACTGAAAATGTTGGTTATTTTTTCCAGCCACAGCGCCCAAGGCCAGATCTCTGCACAAGCAAAAGAAACTGCCTCCTGCAGTGTCATATCAATAGGGCCAAAATTTCAAGCAGGTGGAGCTGTTCTTTCAGCCATTGTTCCTTCTCCCACAGTGAATTTTTCTCTGGATAGTTGTGGAGAATTCCTCTGTGGTTATTCTTCCTTGTGGTTTGAAAGACCTCTCACAGTTCCCCCCCTCTTAAAGTATTATATGGTAACTAAGGCTGAAGCTAAGAGCTTCACAAATGCCTATATATATATATATATATATATATATATATATATATATATATATATATATATATATATATATATATATATATATATATATATATATATAATGCTACATTTGCTACTTGTTGCCATGACATTTCTGCTTTCATTTAGTAGCCTCAGTCTCTACTCCTTTGGTCTTTAATCAGTCCACCTGTTTGGTGACACTCATAGTTTTGTCTCAGAATTGTAAGACTAAAGAGAGATGAATTGAACTAAAGAATGAGCAGGAGCATACTACTTAGCATAACTGAATTTCAACAGCCAGCTGCAGAAGCTGTAGACTTAACACAAATGAAAAGCCCAGAGATAAATGACCCAATCAAATACATCCAGCTCCATGGCTATTATTTTAAGTATTTTGATCCAGTTGTTCTTGAAGGCAGTATTCTTAACATCAGGTTTTATTCTTCTGTTCCTCTTATAGCCCCTGCATTGCTTTCTCCTATATCTTTGTTCCTTCATTCTGCTTTGCTTCCTCCCACAGTGTAGGGCTCTAATCTGCCCAGCAACGGACTACAGTCTCCGTCATGGGTCAAACTTACAAACTTCAGCGATGAAATAACTTGCAAAACAACTATTAAAATACTCTCTCCCCTTTTCCTGCTTCCTTCTGACCTTTTCACCCACCAGTCAACCAACCTTTATCTACCCCCCCTCCCATCTTCAGCTTTCTCCTTCCCTCCATGTGTCAGCCCCTGCCCAGCAGTCATTTTGAAGAAAAATAGATGATGGAGCTCATCCAGAGATTGCTATGCAGCTGCGCCTACTATTCAATGCACAAGGAGGTGGAACCCTCAGAAAGGTTCAAGAGCTGTGCTCCTGTGAGCTCCCACTGAACCTGAGGCCTGCCTCTGCCTAAGAAAACTCTGTGCAGTTCAAGTTGCTGAGCTGGGCTGAGATGCACACTGTTGACTGCTGGACCCAGTTGTCCAGTGCATACTGGATCACTTGCAAGAACTTGCAAGGGGCACCTCACTGCATCCCCCTCCCACACTGTTTTCTCTTCTCTCTCTCTCTCTCGGCTTGGCTTCGCGAACAAAGATTTAAGAAGGTTGCAATAGTCCACATCTGCTGCAGGCTCGCTGGTGGCTGACAAGACCAATGCGGGACAGGCAGGTCCGGCCACAGTGGCTGCAGGGAAAAGTCTGATTTAGGGTTGGTGCTGTAGCAGTGCGATTCTTCCTCAATCTCCTTTTGTCCTCAAGACCAACTATGCGTGCATTCTCAAAAGAAGAGACAGCCTGGTGGATGGTGTGCCTCCATGCTTTGCGATCTGAGGCTAGGTCAGACCACTGGTGATGGTTGATGCGACAGGTGCCAAGGGATTTCTTCAAGGAGTCCTTGTACCTCTTCTTTGGTGCCCCTCTATTTCAATGGCCGGTGGAGAGTTCGCCATACAGGGCAATCTTGGGAAGGCGGTGGTTTTCCATCCTAGAAATATGTCCTGCCCAGCGCAGCTGCGTCTTCAACAGCAGTGCCTCGATGCTGGTAACCTCTGCCCGCATGAGAACTTCAGTGTTGGTCACAAAGTCACTCCAGTGGATGTTGAGGATGGTGCGAAGGCAGCGCTGATGAAAGCGCTCGAGGAGTCGCAGGTGATGACGGTATAAAACCCACGATTCGGAGCCATAGATGAGGTTTGTCATCACAACCGCTTTGTAAACATTGATCTTTGTGCCTTTTTTCAGATGCTTGTTGCTCCACACTCTTTTGTGCAGTCGGCCAAATGCACGGTTTGCCTTTGCCAGCCTGTTGTCAATCTCCTTGTCGATCTTAGCATCTGAGGAGATGATGCACCCCAGGTAGCTGAACTGCTGGACTGTCTTCAGAACTGATTCACCCACAGTGATGCAGGGAGGGTGATAATCTTCCTGGGGTGCAGGCTGGTGGAGAACTTCTGTCTTCTTCAGACTAACTTCTAGGCCGAATAGCTTGGCAGCCTCTGCAAAGCAGGGCGTCATATGCTGCAGAGCTGATACCGAGTGGGAGACGAGTGCAGCATCATCAGCAAACAGTAGCTCTCGGATGAGTTTTTCCATTGTCTTGGAGTGGGCCTTTAGTCGCCTCAGGTTGAACAGGCTGCCATCGGTGCGATAGCGGATGTAGACACCATCGTCATCATCTAGATCTACTGCGGCTCTTTGAAGCATCATGCTAAAGAAGATCGTAAAGAGAGTTGGCGTGAGAACGCAGCCTTGCTTTACACCTGTGCCTATTGGGAAGGGCTCCGAGAGGTCGTTGCAGTGTCTGACTTGGCCTCGCTGGTCTTCGTGTAGCTGGATGATCATGCTGAGGAACCTTGGGGGACATCCTAAACGTTCCAAGATTTGCCACAGGCCTTTCCTGCTAACGGTATCGAAAGCTTTGGTAAGGTCAACAAAAGTCACATACAGAGCCTTGTTCTGTTCCCTGCATTTCTCTTGGAGCTGCCTGAGAACAAATACCATGTCGGTGGTGCTCCTGTTAGCTCTGAAGCCGCACTGGCTCTCTGGGAGGAGTTCTTCTGCAATGGTGGGCACCAGTCTGTTCAGGAGTATTCTGGCAAGGATTTTGCCTGCGATGGAGAGCAGGGTTATCCCCCGGTAGTTGGAGCAATCTGACTTTTCTCCTTTGTTCTTGTATAGGGTGATGATGATTGCATCGTGAAAGTCCTGTGGTAATTTGCCTTGTTCCCAGCAGGTGACAAGTACTTTGTGAAGTGAGCTATGTAGTACTGTGCCCCCATGCTTCCAGATCTCTGGTGGAATTCCATCAACTCCTGCTGCCTTGCCACTTTTCAGTTGCTTGATGGCTTTAACAGTCTCTTCTAGGGTGGGGATCTCATCCAACTCTGTTTTCACTGGTTGAAGTGGGGTGAGGTGGATTGCTGAATCTTGAACTACGCGGTTGGCACTGAAGAGGACCTGAAAATACTCCGACCACCGGTTCAATATGGATGCCTTGTCGGTGAGGAGCACTTGGCCGTCTGCACTACGCAAGGGACTCTGAGTCTGATATGATGGACCATATACTGCCTTCAGGGCTTCGTAGAACCCTCTTAAATCACCAGTGTCTGCACACAGCTGGGTTCTCTCAGCAAGCTTGGTCCACCACTCGTTCTGAATGTCTCGAAGCTTGCGCTGGAGGTTGCTACATACAGCGCGAAAGGTTGCTTTTTTCCCAGGACAGGAGGGCTGAGCAAGATGTGCTTGGTAGGCAGATCTCTTTTTCGCCAGTAAATCTTGGATCTCTTGATTGTTCTCATCAAACCAGTCCTTGTTCTTCCTTGTGGAGAACCCGAGGACTTCTTCAGAGATCTGCAGGACGGTAGTTTTTAGGTGTTCCCAGAGTGCTTCTGGAGAAGGGTCTGTGGGGCAACTGGGCTCCTCAATTCTTGACTGGAGTTTTGCCTGGAAGGCAGCTTTAACTTCGGCTGACTGGAGACTGCCAACCTGAAACTTCCTCCGAGGGATACCTCCTCTCCTGGGTGTGGGTTTAAAGTGAAGACGGAGATTGCAGCGTACAAGACGATGATCCGTATGACATTCTGCGCTGGGCATTACTCGGGTGTGTAAGACATCTCGAAGGTCTCTCTGGCGCACCAGAATGTAGTCGATAAGGTGCCAGTGCTTGGACCGTGGGTGCATCCAGGTTGTCTTCAGACTGTTCTTCTGCTGGAAGATAGTGTTGGTGATGGTGAGCTGATGCTCCATGCAGAATTCTAGCAGGAGGCGCCCGTTGTCATTGCAGTTGCCAATGCCGTGTTTGCCAAGTACTCCTTTCCAGGCTTCCGAGTCTTTACCTACTCTGGCATTGAAGTCGCCAAGGATGATCACCTTGTCCTCTGTAGGGGTCTTCCGTACGAGGTTGTGTAGATCAGCATAGAACTTGTTCTTTTCTGCAGAATCTGCTTGAAGGGTTGGGGCATACACACTGAAGACTGTTGCATGCTGCTTCTTTTGAAGTGGGAGGCGCATGGACATGATGCGATGTGAGTGACCTGTTGGCAGGTTTTCGAGTTTGGAGGCAATGGAGTCCCTGACCATGAAGCCAACGCCAGAAAGGCGGCTCTCAGCCTTTGACTTACCCAACCAGTAGAGGGTATAGCCAGCACCGTGTTCTTGAAGACTACCTTCCTCAGGGAAACGGACCTCACTGAGAGCTGCTATGTCGATATTCAACCTGAGAAGTTCGTGGGCAACTAGAGCAGAGTGTCGTTCAGGGCGACCACTGTCTACTGTGTCAAGCATGGTTCTGATGTTCCAACACGCAAGCTTTAGTCTTTGCACACTTTGTGAGGCAGGTACATGCCTTTTCTTTGTTGTTATTTTTTGACCGCAAGTAAGGATGCCCATTGACCGCGGCTAGCCAACTGGGGTGGAGGAGACGAGCTTTGTTTAGGCCACCTTTTCTAGGCCCCTCTCCGTGTGGAGCAAGCAGTGCTGTCCCTAGATAAGGCTGCTTGGTCGTTCAGGGTGCTGCCGAGAAATGCTTTCGTCTCTGGGTTAGCATCAGGCGACCAATACCCTGAACCGCCTACATGCAGGATCGGGACTGCGGCTTCCAGTGGCATCTTCCACCTGCCGTTTCGCCCGTTGCCCATCGCTGCAGGACTTGATGCGTTGTGGGTTGTGTATGTGGATATGCCCTTCAGGCCTGCGCAGAGGAATTTTTTAGGTGAAGCCCAGTGTGCGCGGTACTGGCTCCACCCTTTCACCTGGGGGTCATCTGCCATGGCCCAGTAAGCCGGGACGCCGGCAGCGAGTCCTCCAGGTGGTAGGTGTTACATTAACAAGCTCTATCTGCCCGGGTTTGATGTTAGAGTTTTCCTTCTTGTAGGCTGGCGAGGTTGGTGGGCCCAGCCTGCCCATCCGGTTATACCGCCGGACAATTCGGTCGCACCATGACGTAGCAAACTCTGTGAAAAACAGGGGGGACCAGAGAGAAGGTGTTGCTACGGATGCAGTAATGCAGGAGAGGCCATTGCAGCATCTGCCATGCATAGCCAGACAGTGACCACGCGGCGTTCACTACACCGGGAGAGGAGAGGCTATGTATTGCGCATACACTTTCGCTGGGGGGGTAGGAAACCCAGAGGGAGCCCCCCCCCCACTGTTTTCTCTTAGTGGCCTGTATTCCAACATTCCCCATGAAGAATTGAGAACACATTTGAGAACAATACTGGAGAGTGGTTTTTTATAAAAGTAGTCAACATCCCTGCACTTTCTGTTAGACTTTGTGGATCTGATACTGGAACACAGCTATTTTAGGTATAGGGTCTGGTTCCTTTTCAAAATAAAAGGAATCACTATGGGCAGCTCTAGTGCTCCTGACATGGCTAAACTCTACATGGAAGACTTTGAGTTTACATGGATTAAGGACCCTAATGTAAACACATATCATGATTCTATCATATTTTATCGCAGGCTCATAGATGACCTTCTGATGCTTATCAGAGATGGATCTATTATCCAGAATTTTGTAAATTGGCTAAATGATGTCCATGAACATATTACATTTACAGCCAAGTGGAATTTACAACAAATAGCTTATTTGGATGCTATAGTTTATAAAACATCAGAGAATTGCATTGCGTTTCGAGTTTACAAGAAGCCTACTGTCTGTAATACTTATCTCCATTATGACTCATTCCATTCCTTGCCTTTGAAAAAATAATCTGCCATATGTGCAGTTTCTGAGATTGAAACAAAATGCACTTGGAAGGAAGATTACCAGCATGAAGCAGATGTCTTAGAATCACTATTGGAACAGAGGGGTCACCCGAGCCAGGTTCTCAAAATGTGTAGGAGGAAGATGTTTTGGACAGACACACTCTTTTAGATACTATTCAAAAAGCTAAGGAACAGCGTGTATACTGGAGTCTGGAAAACACTTTGTTAGCACCTGCTATATGCAGCCTAGTACAGAAAAATTGGCACCTGGTGAATAAACCAAAAATATTAAGGAAATAGTATCTAGATCAGATATATTGCAGATTTCTCATGTACAGGCTTCCAGGCAAGGGCAATTCAGGTGCTCAGAGTGCACACGCTGTAAGCTCATATGGGTTACTAGGGAAGTGGAGTTTTCCAATGGGCATAAATATTACATCAAATAACTATTTACTTGTCAAAGTAAAAGTATTCTATACACTCTTCAATGCCCCTGTGCAAAATAGTATATTGGCTGCACCTCCAGAATGTTGAAGATTAAAGTTTTGGAACATTTATCTTGTTTAAAAAGTGGTGTGAAAGAAGCCCCGCTTGTGAGCCATTACCAGAGTTGCAGCCATGCTCTTGACCAATTTAGAGCAATAGCATTATGTGTGAGAAAAATACCCCTAATTCCAGAACCTTGTAGTCACCCGCTTGGTTGCCAGGGTGCCTGGAGACTCAACTCACACACATCTGCCAGGAGGACGTGGGTTTTGTCTACCAGACTGGAAGGGACTTATGAGTAGTAACAGCCACAACGTTGCAGCAGCACTCTGTGTCTCTCGAGGAGGGCTGATCAGGAGAACAGATGGTTTCCAGTCACTCCGTGCGATCCCCATCTTGGTCATAGCAGCGGAAGAAGGTGCACCGCCAGGAACTGTCCAGGCAAGTGGTTTCCAACCTCAACCATAGAATCCATCTTGGGAGGCTAACACCAGCAGCAGCTATCTTCCTGCAGTGCCAGACTCCATAACAGCAAAGTGGGAGGCTCACGTACTCAACAGATGTCACCTATGCATAAGACCATCAAACTTACCTTAGGTGCAGGAGAGACTTCCGGAGGAAGAAAATGTCACGCTGATCTGCTTCTCATAACGGGGGCAGTCTGGAACTTCTGTTCGGGGTAGTGGAAGGCAAGTTAATGCCTACTGCCTACTTTTCTCAGTCAGAGATTAGTCCAAGATATGCACAGGAAACTTTGAGGAGATTTACCTTGGCTAAAAGGGAGTCCTGGGGGAAGGGCTCTTTTGAGGCATTGAGGGGTTTCCGGGAAGAGTTGCATTTTCATCATCTGCAGAAGTTTTCAGAGTCATTTATTTGACATAAGCTTGACAGAATCCTAACCTTCTTGGACATTGCTAAACATCTAATGCTACGCAAGACTGGTGGGAACTTGGATAAGTGGAAGAGAAGGTACAGATTACTATCTTTCATTCCGGGATTATTTACATCTTAATGGAATAAATCTAAGAGGTGGGAAATGAAAATCTAGAAAGTTTGGAAGAATAAGGGAGGAAGAGGTGAAATTTGGACTTTGTAATTATAAAGGACAGTGCTAAAAAGTGGAAAGGAATTTATTGTTTGGTCTACTTGTGGTTTTGAAAAAAGAGCACCATCGTCACAGACCTGCAGCACATTCAAGGAAGTACGTTAAGTATCGTGAGATCTCCTTACCAGTGAGAATGAGACTTGGTGGCAAGTAAAGCAGGAAGTAGCGGATGGAAAACCTACTCTAGGAATATAGTACCATTGAGAAACATCGGTCGCCATTGCTTGGAGGTCAAAATTAAAATATTGTTTTTTAAAGTATTCGGGACATTAAAAATTGTTGGAATTAACTGAGAAGAGGATAAGAAGATAAATACTATTGGACACTTTATTTGGGTGGACTTCAGACGTGTTTAAAAGGGGGGGAAATTGTAAAGAGCAGCAAAAAAACCCTTTAAAAATTAATATCTTAACTTTGGGAGCTCTGAGGACGGCGAAATTAGGCTTGTTATAAAAGGCAAGTCCTATTCTTTTGAATCTGATAGTTAAATTTGAAATTGGTGAGGTCCAAATTTTCGCTGTTTTTAAATGTCATAACATAAGCAACCCCATACAAGGGCTACTTCATTGGAAAAAATGCAGGACCAATTAGAGGCAATGGAGGCCAGAATGACGAAAGGCATGAGAGAGATGATAACTGAATCAAAAAAAGAACTTCAGATGATAACTGAATCAAAAAAAGAAAGATCTCAGAAAGGAAACAGAGGAAACATCTAAGAAAGTGCAGGAGGTAGAAGGCAAAATGAAAGTATATGATTCCACCTTGTTGAAAATGCAAGAAAAAATGACAATACATGACTGCAAACTGATAGAGAAAAATCAAAAATTTTGTGTAAAAATATGCTGATAAGCAACAAGAATTACAGAGACTAATGGGCTGTGAAGTCACCTCCAAGGTAAAATATCTGGGGGTGGAGATAACAATGAAGAATATCGATCTGTTTAAAAATAATTATGAGAAGTTAT
Source organism: Heteronotia binoei (assembly GCF_032191835.1). Classification (NCBI taxonomy): domain Eukaryota; kingdom Metazoa; phylum Chordata; class Lepidosauria; order Squamata; family Gekkonidae; genus Heteronotia; species Heteronotia binoei. The sequence goes on from NC_083225.1 coordinate 70,559,094, forward strand.
GGCATAAAATGGATGAAGACATGCTAAAATGGAACAAGCTTAATTTGTCGTTATTGGGTAGAATAGCTACAATTAAAATGAATATTTTACCAAGAATAATGTATTTGTTTCAAACTATTCCTATTGTGAAGGATAGTAAACAATTTGATAAATGGCAAAGAAAAATTTCAGAATTTGTATGGGCTGGGAAGAAACCAAGGATTAAAATGAAAATTTTGACAGATGCAAAAGAGAGAGGTGGATTTCAATTATCGAATTTAAAATTATATCAGGAAGCAATTTGTTTAGTGTGGATAAAAGAATGGATAACGTTGTTAAACAAAAAACTTTTAGTGCTAGAAGGTCATGGAAATAAATTTGGCTGGCATGCGTATTTGTATTATGAGAAAAAGAAGATGGACAGTTTTTTCTCTCACCATTACATAAGATATTATTTGTTAAGTACGTGGATGAAATATAAGAAGTATGGAGATGAGAGAAGACCGTTGTGGATAGTACCAGCTGAAGTAATAAAAATAACGGCTGAGATAGGTGAAGAAAAGTGGTTGTCATATAATCAACTATTAAAAATACAAAGTGGCAAAATAGAACTGAAAACTGCTGAAGAATTGAATAATAAATATGATTGGTTTCAAATGCAACAAATAAAGAGCTTGGTGGAGAATGATATTAAAACTGAAGGAATAAGAAAAGAACAAACAGAAATGGAAAAAGTTCTGCTTGGAGACAATGATAAATTAATTTCAAAAGTATATAAATTACTTCTACAATGGTCTACAAAAGATGAAGTAGTGAAATCTCAAATGATTAAATGGGCAATTAATGTAAATAAAGAAATACAGATGGAAATTTGGGAATATTTGTGGAAGAACTCTATGAAACTCTCAACATGCCAGAGTATTAAAGAAAACTGCTTTAAGATGATGTATAGATGGTATATGACTCCTAAAAAATTGGCGAAGATAAATAACAAGATGCCAGACAGATGCTGGAAATGTAAAAAGCATGAAGGTTCTTTCTACCATATGTGGTGGACTTGTGAAAGAGCTAAAATGTTTTGGCAGATGATTCAGCAAGAGATTTCTAAGATCTTCGGATATAAATTTAACAAAGTTGCAGAGACTTTTCTGTTGGGATTACAAATGGAAAAATTTCTAAAAGAAGATAGAATTTTAATCTGGTACTTGCTCTCAGCTGCTAGGACATTGTATGCGCAGTTGTGGAAGCAAGAAAAAATACCAGAGAAATGGCATTGGATTGTTAAAGTTATGACATGGAGTGAAATGGATAAATTAACAAGAACTTTAAGAGACTATGATTTAGAAGTATCTAAGATGGAGTGGAAGAAATTCAGAAGATATGTAGAAAAAGAATGGAAAATAAAAGGACATTGGACAATTTTTGATAATGATTAGTATCATGATTGGGAGGAGGATATGGACTTTGGTTCTTATTAATTAGTGGTACCTTTTATATTGATGTTTTGAATATAGTACACTGGCAGGGGTCAAGTAATGGGGGGAGGGGTAGGTTGAAAGTAATATATGGGATAGAGGGGAAAAAGTAGTTATTAATTATATAAGAAATTGAATATATTGCCATATGTTACTAATAAAAATTGTTCAAAAGCTTATCTTAGGCACGGATCCTGTCAGACCGCTTACGCCTTTGTCCAACAGAAAAGACAAAGACTGATGCCAACAGAAGATCGAAGAGGAGGAAGAACATCTTCACCCAGAGCCAAGTTTCTTTGCATAGACCGGGTGTTACCTAGGTAGCAATTTGGCCATCTATTGTCACCTTTTTAGATAAGTTTGATAGACTTAAAGTACCCCCCACCTTAATAATTTTTTCCATTCCATCCCTTAATGGTCATTCTGGAGCCTCCCCCTTGGCCCATTGTTACCTGGAAGTCCAATCAGGTAACTAAGGCCAATAACTGGCTATTGGCTACTGCATAAGTCCAGCCCTTATGGACACTGCAGAGCCTCCCCTTTTTCTGAGGTCATGTACCAGCTGACCACTGTCATCTGCCCCTATGCCTCCCATCCCCTAAGGGCTTAAGGTAGTCCTTATAACCTGTGACCCTGCCCCACACCGGTGTGCATCTAGCAGTACCCCAGTTCCGCTATCTAGATACATCCCCAATTCCTGATCAGTTGAGGGTCCCCTCCCCCTAGTCCTCTTTCATTGCCATTGGAGCCTTTCTTGAAGACTACAATCGGTAATTATCACCCTGTTTGTCCATCCTTGTGTTATCTCTGCATCTCTCTCTATTTTTCTTAGGACTGTATGTATGTTCTATGAATTTATTATCCTGTATGTGTGTCTATATTTTTCTACAATAAATTTTAATTGTTTTTACTTAATTAGTGTCCTTTCTGGACATGTAATTTCTGGACATGTATCCTGTATACATAGATTCAAGATCCTTTTTAAGCCAGGTGCTCACCTGTCAATTCCCCAACCTCGTTTTGAGGGCATTTTGGCTTACATATGTAGAATTAAAAAACAGCCATACAACAGAACTGACACAATTAAGATTTTATTGAGACCAGAGGAAAGATGTATCTACAAATATGACATGGTGGAACCCAGAGTTTAGAATTGAGTTGTTTCTTGTAGATCCCATTTTAGGAGAGGTCCCTAAGGTGGAAGTATTGGTCAGCGCAGGGCTCTTATTTAGTCCACAATCCGAAGTGCAAGGATGCCAAGCCTAGTAGAAGAAGTAATTCCACTTATTCTGGTCTGAAGGAAAGCTGGAGGTGTCTTGAAAGTTGAAATTTATTTCCCCTCAGGAGCTTTGTAAGCAGAACATTCCTGGTGGTAGTGGTACCTGATAGTAAGAGCAAAACAAATGTGAGTTAATTTGTTGCAGTTTCAGGTGCAGGGATATTGTTCTGGGATTAACACTAGTTGAAAACTAAGGTTATTTGAAACTGGAAGTTATCAATCACTGGTTCAGCTCAGTCTTTGTTATATTGTTGAAGTCTGGAGTGGCAGGAGAAGAACACTAGAACCTAGCCACACACTGGACTATTTTGGACTTTCATTTGAAAGAGCAACTTGTGGTTGTATTGTGTTACTGCATCTTTGTAATATTGTATATAGAAGTACTTTGATCCAAATAGGCAGCCATGTTGGTCTCCAGTAGTAGAACAAAATAGGAGTCAATTGCACCTTTAAGACCAAAGGGGCAAATAGGAGTCAATTGCACCTTTAAGACCAGAAAGTAAGCTTTCATGTACATGCACACTTCTTCAGACGAGGAATGAGGTGCAATAAGCAGAGCCACATCTAGCTGGTGGGGTTTGGAATGCCAAGTGGTACAAAGTTAAAAACCAGCAGCAGAATAGTAAAATTAACAAATTCAGAAAATCTTTGATCTGGGTTGAATCAGCGTGGGAAACCATAAAACAGTAACATGTCAGAATGTGAGAATGCCTGTTAATTATTTTATTGCTAATAAACCTGGATTAAAAAGAAGGCATTTCTTTCCCAGAAATTTTTCCTGTCCAACTAATAGAAGTACTTTGTTATTGTAGGATTGTGAATACTACTAAGTTTATCTTGATATATTATATGATGTTGTATTGTGTGAATTTCTATAATAGATTGTTATAATCAATGTATATTGTCAACCTGGGGCATTCATTCCTTGGCCCACCTGGGGATTGGCAGCCCTAGGAGCAGTCGAGATTGATAGATTGGTTATATTTACAAATATATAGATGAAGCCAAACAGGCATTCTTAGAAATCAGCAGATGCTTTCAACTTCTGAACCCAGGGGCAAAGCAGATCTTGCACCTCAAGGTGCTTCATTCAGTTCATGCAAGTTTCTGCTTGCTTTCTTTTTCTGTCTCTGTCAGAATCTAAACTCCACTTTCTTTTCACAAAGATATACAGTCACCTCTTCCCAGCTTCCATGGGTACTAGAACAGAACCATTTCCTAACATTTAAGGTCCATCAAGGAGATATCTACAGTCACTAAGAAACATTAGTATTTTTTTCATAGGCTGTGGCTCTCTTGAGGCAAGCTGCCTCAAGCTGAAGTCATAGAATAGAATTATTAACAAATTCCAAGCTTGCAACCTAATGAATACACAAGAACCAATTTCACAAAATTATGACTGACTGATCTGAATTTCTGTATGTGAAAACTATGTTCTCTCTTTATCTCCAGAGAGATCTTCCCCAGTTGCTCTTACAGATCTTGGATAAAGAACATTACAGTGTTCTAAAGCTGAATTAGTTTATATTGGATTAATCTTATACTGCATGTTTCTAGAATTCTAAGAGTTTAGGGCTACACAACGTGGAGAAGATGCTCCCACAGGACTCTTGCAATGAGTTTTCCTGACATCCAATGGAATGGGAAAGTCCCAGTGAGTCATAAAAACATGCCTAAGACTGTCTTTGGGGGTTAGCCAGGAACTTTAGTACCAAGAAGTGTCACTAGGCTCAAAATATATGTTTGCAATTATGTTATATTGGCATAATAAAGTGAAAATAAAACTATTTTGCATTTCTCTGTGAAAGATAATCATTCTTTGCAATATTCCCTAAAAGTCCTAAGGTAGCTTTGCATGGAAAATCAAAGTAAAGAATTGGGAATAAAATTTCTCAACAACTTAACTTTTTTCATATGTGCTTCAAGTTAAATATTAACAATTAATATTTAATTGAAGTGATGCTCTGTATTCTTGCTGCTTGAGGGGGAGTAACAGTGGGAAGGCTTCTAGTGTCCTGGTCCCACTGGTGGATCTCCTGATGGCACCTGTTTTTTTAGCCACAGTGTGACAAAGTGTTGGACTGGATGGGCCATTGGCCTGATCCAATATGGCTTCTCTTATGTTCTCTTATGTTCTTGATATCAGTAATGCTAAGATAATTATCTGATTACAATAATTTTCCCACTATAATATGGTAATGCATAACATCTTTTTCAGTTTGGGTTTGTTTTAATTTTTTAAAGGCTAAAATTGACATTAAAATATGCTAGGAATTTTTCTGATAATAGCATGCTAACCTGTAGCAGATCTACCTGTAGATAAGGGAATAACTCTGATGTATATGTGGGGACTGAGGAGACTGCTGGGCAGTTAGGGTTGCCAACCTCCATGTGTGGCCTAGAGATATCATGGAATTACAACTGATGTTCAGACTACAGGGATCAGTTCCCCCGAGAAAATGATTACTTTGGGGGTGGACTCTATCCTGCAAACATTGCACCCTATGCATTGCTGTGGTCCCTCCCCTCCCCAAACCCCACTCTCCTCAGGCCCCACACGAATTCCAAACCTTTAATGGCATAACAATTGCAAATAAGAGTACACAGAATGTAAAAAGTTAAACATAGGAGGTAATATCAAAAAGTAACAGAGATTACATGTGCAGTTATACAAGATCAGATTTATATTTAAGAATGTCAGCCAAAAATTTTGCCACAGCCTCAGTAACCTCCCACTCAGTGTCATTCAGTAAATAATGATAGGGTGGCAGAGTAGATGAATCTGGGGACAAAGAAAGCTTGCAAGATAGTTCCTTACGGAGATTATGATATATGGAACCATCAAGCAATATATGCTGAATTGAGTCGGAAATATTCGCTCCACAGGTACAGAGTCTATCACATAAAGGTACTCGATGATATCTCCCCTGTAAAACTTTGGAGAGGAACACATTTAATCTAGCCAACATGAATGCCCTGCGATGATTTGGAATGGTTAAGTCTGATAAATAATGGGGCACTTTACCACAAAAAAACATTGAGACCTAAGGATGCTGGGGAGCAGGTATAAGGGTCTTTTGGGCATAGTTTCATTTCCTCCAGCTCCAACAATCTCAGTTTAATACATCTGAAGATATATGACTCAACAGATGTAAAAAAAACATCAACTGCAATCCCTAACTGGTTAAGTTTGGACATAAAAACTGCTGACTAGGATGAGCTATATGGATCACTTTTCAGACAATCAAGAAGGCTGTTAGGAGCTGTTCTAAAATAAATTTTGAGCCAGAATTTAAATGTTGCAATCCAGACTTTTGTCTCCACCGAAGACTGACCCACTTCAGAGTAGAGAACCAAGAATTTGTCTTAAGAATGAGGCTTGAGTGTCCTCCACTTTCCTAGTAAATGCAGAGATCCATATAGGGATACCACAGAGAATTTGGACTAGCGTTTTAGCTTTGAACACTTTAATTGCTGCTGGGACTAATTGGTTGCCCTTTGCAAAGAAAAAAATGTTTGATTTGAGCAGTTAAAAAGGGCCATTTTGAGGAAGTTGAGGGAATATCATGGGATCTGCATGTACAAAAGTCATGGGAGGGAGCCATCAGATGGAGGAGAATTGGGTAAAATAGAATTTAAAAATAGGTGGAGCCAGCCCATAGTTTACAAACATTCTGTACAAAAATTAAAATGAAAACAAAACATTAAAACCAGAGTTATTATTAAATTATTAGACTTATGTTCACCACACAAGTCCAAGGTGTCTCACTGTTCTGTATCTATGCATGGCCAATTTCTTGTACTCGAAAGCCAGGAAGATTCCAGATTGAATCTACAAGTGAAATATCTAAACAAAAGTCACTGGAATCTTTAGGGTATAGTCTGACATAGATCTTGCCACAGAAAGCATTTTGCTGATAACGGAAGTAGAATTCAGGCTTCTCTAGCAATTTAAAAAGTGGACTCAGACTCCCTGGCTGTTACTATATTCAAGTCTCATTTAGCATTCTGTTTTAAATTATCCATATACATCACATAAGTTTGGACTCTTGCAATCTGTGAGAGAAAAGTGGGCCTAGCCAGCCATTTAAGACCAAAGAAAGCATTCACTGCAATGGAAACTTTCAGATTATTTGCTTGTAAGGCAATGGGGAGGTGTCCAGCTGTGCTCTTTCAGCAGGCATAGCGAGATTTTCATATGAGGGATCTTTTGGCAGAAACTTTCCCCCCTTCATAATGGCAAGTTTCACTCCAAAAACTGAGCCCCTTAAAAATTTTGCAATGCAATAAGAGGGAGGAAACCAAAGACAAATGGGAAATGTCAGCAATGCATCATCTTCACTGTGTGTTGTCCAAGAAGGGAATGGCATCAGCAGCATCCATGGACAGCACATCAGCATCATGCCAAGCAATAGCATCATAAGCAGCAAGAGCTGGATTTGTGGAACCACCACTGCTGATGACTGTTTGGGAGTCAATTGAGAAGAAGCAGAATCATAGCACCACAGACCCCAGGAAAACTTTAATTGCTGACGCTGTGGACAGTGGCACAATTTGGTGGGGGGGCAGGAGTCAAGCTGTTGTATTCATTAGGTAAGCATCCAGCATTTCTGAACCTTTCTAACAATATGATCTTGCTCTGGAAAGCACCAGGCACACTTATTTCTCAATATGTGTCTTCTCTGCAGTGGTAAAACTGATAAAAGCATGGCTTCAGAAGGACCTTAAACTCTCTGTTTGCAAAGAGGAGGTATGTCACTTGTGACATTTGTGACTACCAATCAAACAAAAGATTATCTTTCTAGTACAATGCGTTGTGTCCAAATAGGCAAAAATGGTTCTTTGCTAGTGCCAGGCAGCCCTTGAAGTGCATGGATGTAGGGAAAAAAGCACACAGCTGCTTGTATTCATTTAAAGATAAATGAGTGCATTTTGAGGCATCACAGAAGTAGGTAGCACAGGAGTTTACTGTATGCACTGTTAATAGGCCAGGCATGGTGAAAACTGTTGTGTACATTCTGTTTATGGGAACTGCTTGAAAATTACAATAAAGAGAGTCCTTGGTAAGTCTCTCAAGCAAATGAAAAAAGTTTTACAGAAGTTGTAAATACCAGCAGCCAATTCAGCTATTCTTGTGCTACATGCCACCTTTTGTTTAAAATGTAGGCATTGCCCCAGTTACGTTTGCACCAACTCACAGCATTTCAGCAAGATGAAATTCCATGTTGTACATGCAGCCCTTAACATGGAGGCGAGGAAACAAATGGGCAGTCCTGTGTCAAACAACTTCTAGGCACAGGCACCTGCCTTAGGTCCCACTAAAATACAGTGAGATGTCTTTGTGGCACCCATACATACATATAGTTTAGCACACAAACACATTTAAAATTAAAACTGTTGTTAACAGCAAGCAGAGAATGGGAGAATGTCTCTCTGAATTCCTAGGAAAAAATGAAATGGGAAAACTGGTTTAATTTGGTTCCCTCCTGCCAGATCAATGGACATGTTACGCAGAATGACTACAAATATATAGGATGACTTGGAGAGGATAGGCCAGGAGGGGTTTCTCTTTTTGTTGTTGTTCACTGTTTACTTACATCAGCAAACTGACAAGCCATACTTAATTAGGTGATGATGCCAATCCTTGTGATCCCTATTGCAGCTTGGAAGCTGAGACTCTTACCAGCTGTTTGTATCTGTAAACCCAAGGCAAAGGGTTATATTACACTAAACAATGCATTTTGCAACTGGATTTTTGCCATTATTATGCAGTAAAAATCCAATTCCAAAATGCATTATTTAGTGTAATGTGAACACACCCAATGTATCTATAAGATTCTTAAAAAGGCAAATAATACACTTACTTTCTTTGTGGTTACCTCTTTCTGTTTATTTGTGTAAGTCTACTAGTGTTACCACTTGTCTGGAGAAAACTAAGCACACACTAGTGGTAATAGGAAACTTGGGTGAAAGAAAAATGAACTTGATATGTGAAATATATTCCTTCTATTTTGTATACAGCTAGTTGTGTGTTGTGATTCATGGCAGAGCTAATATGAATGTTGTTCTCTATTATGGTAAGAAACGAGGGAAGATTTCAGGGCATTTTTGTGCTTCATGGATATGCATTTAGTTGCAACGGTAGCTGTTTTGCTATTTCATTGTAACACCAATGGGGAACGTGGGGCTTTCCACTGAGGAAGGAACAGCTCTTTAATCTTCTCCCCATATGCCCATCATCAAGGATTAGGGGAGGGATGGTGGCTCAGTGGCAGAGCATCTGCTTGGGAAGCAGAAGGTCCAGGTTCAGTCCCTGGCATCTCCACTAAAAAAGGGTCCAGGCAAATAGGCGTGAAAAACCTCCGCTTGAGACCCTGGAGAGCCGCTGCCAGTCTGAGTAGACAATACTGACTTTGATGGACTGAGAGTCTGATTCAGTATAAGGCAGCTTCATATGTTGATCAAGGCCACCCATGTCTCTTCACCTGTCCCTTACACCAACAAAGTTTTACTGGGGCAGGATTTATGCTGGTAAGATTACAACCAAAACCAGGGCTTTTTTGAGCAGGAACACATAGGAATGCAGTTCTGGCTGGCTTGGTGTCAGGGGGTGTGGCCTGATATGCAAATAAATTCCTGCTGGGCTTCTTTTACAAAAAAAAAAAAAGCCCTGACCAAAACTATGCTATGATCAACTTCCTATGCTATGTGATCTAGATTTACACCAATGTAAGGAATTTAGCAGCAATCTTCTTTGTTAGGCCAGTGACCCTCAAGGATAGGATTGCAGAACCACTCTGAAAGGTTTCCATATCAGGGAAAAGAAAGCTCCAGGGTACTATTTTATTCTTATCCTCTGCTAGAGGGGACTGCACAATTGATAGTTTCTAACTGCAGTCAAGAACTTTAAAATAGATTTTACCATTGACAGCCTGGCAGGTACTGATCATTAATGTCTCTGTGTGGTTTTCATCTCTCCTAATCTTGTTCCATTGAAAATAATCTAGTTGTCGAGACACAGGTATCCATCGCTGTCATGGCAAATGGATCATAAAAGGAGTCCGTTTTCTATTTGCTAGTGTACCAGACACCTGTTTTTCGAATCTTCACGGGATAATCTTGCTATGAGCTGTCTGTGAAATGAACCTTCCTCTTGCAAAGGAATCTAATGATATGGAGTTGTTAATTAAGTGAATAAAAAGTGACCAAAGATACAAATATAGTAGGGTTGCCACGTCCAACTGAGGAAATACCTGTGGACTTTGGGAGTAGAGCCAGGAGACTTCCCATTCTCTAAATAAATAAAAAATAAAAATTCAGCAGCGCAGTTTTCCTGAATACAGTATTCATTTCCTCATTCTCTTTTTTACTTTCAAAGGCTTCCTCAACAGCTGCACCCTCACTAAATGAAAGTGAAATTTGTCATATCCCCACAAGTCCTTTGCCATGGCTTTATTAAGGGACACACACACATGTACTCACAAAGCAGCCAAAATAGACACAGTTTGCAAGCTCACACTTTTCTTATCTCACTGAGGCAATTTACTCATGGGAGCTGTTGAATGTAACAGTCTGCTGCATTTCAACCAACTTCTTCAGATTAACACAGGAAAGCAAAAGTAAGGAAAAGGCAGTCTAGGGGGTGGAGTTTTTCTCCATCCCATAATCCAGTTCCAGTTTACTATTTACTATCTATTTTACTATGCCATGGGCCGTTTTAATATTTATGACATCATTCGTGGGCCATACAAAATTATCAACTTAAAAAACAATGCTCCACCAAGGGAGAATGATTCAGACCAGCAAGATTAATACAAATAATTGTTTTTCTATTTAAAGTCATGTGGGGAAAGCCTAATTTGACACACAGACCCCTGGCCTACCGCCCTAGGCAAATGTCTAGGTCCAGGGCTTTTTTTGTAGAGGCTGCCACATGGCTTGGCTTGGCCCAGCAATCCCCGAGGGCCAGACCAAGTGATCTTGAGGGCCATAAACAGCCCTTGGGCCGGACGGTCCCCACCCCTGTACTATGCAATGACTTCTGAAATGAATGCAAAACAAATGGAGGGATTGGGATCTCTTACTTTATCACAGCTTTACACACTCACTGGAAAGAGCCTGGATGGGGAAGTGCCTGCTCGCCCTGCCCCATCCAGTTTTCCTCCCACTGAGAATTTAAAGGCACAGACACCTTCCAAAATACAAGCAGTTTCCAAGCTTCTTCTAAACCTGCCAAGATTTAAAAGCACATGGTGGCTGTTGGGGTAGGGCTTTACCTGTTGGTCAGCTGGCTGGGGGCTTGGAGGAACCTGGAAAACCAGAGGATCCCTTGCCAGGACCTGGGGACTAGCAAGCCTAAAATATAGACCCATGGCTTGTATTAGTCAAAGAGGAAAGGTGTGGCTTTGGGGAGAATATTGTCAGGAGAAAAGTGTATGTAACTATGTGACAGATCAAATTGCTCTGCAAAAGGGTGCCTGGGATATCTTTACACCTAAATAGGAGAGCTGTCTACATCCAGCAGGGATCAAAGTCTCTAATTCTGTCCCTTCTACCATTCATAGTCTTTCTTACTTGCAAGCTAGTGAATACTAAACTTTTGCCTGTCTCATCCCTTCAGAAGCTTGTTGTGGGGGCAAGGCACTGGGCCTTTGCCTCAGTCTTGAAGTCTACCCTGCTTTCCTGCTAATGGATACAAGCAAAACTGTGTACACTAGGCCCCTGTCCAGCAGCCAGGGTACCCTGGAGAATGAAATAATTCATGCATTGGAATCCATGCTTATAAAGAATTAGAAAGCCCACATATCTGATACAGTGGAATGATTGGTAGATGCTGGAAATGGTGCAGGTTTGGATGGTTTTGAGTGGCAAGAACTTCAGAAATTCTTCTGATTGGATGATGTCCTTGTTGCATACATATCTGTTGAGTCACTCCATTCCCTTTCTCCCTTGCTGCCTCATGCCAAATAGAAATGAGATCCACATTGCACACAAATTGCAGATGTTCAGGATATGTTCTGTATATCAAAATATGCAAGAGTCCAAACTTATGTGATATATATTTGCATAGGGCTTTTTTTGTAACAGGAATTCATTAAATATTACATACAATTGCCCGGTGCAATTGTTTAGGACGATTCAGAATCTCACAACACTGCCCGCAAGGCAAGCCAAATGCTAAGGAATTAGAGATGGGCTGTGAGGCTTTTGCGAATTTTTTTTCAGACAAGGTCAAGTTGCTCCGCCATGACTTCCCCGCCACATTGGATACAGTATGTGAACTCGAGGCCCCGTGCCTGTCTTCTGGTTGAATCCTGGATCGCTTCGACACACTCAGCTTGGAGGAAGTTGACAGAATTCTCTCTACTGTACGCCCAACAACTTGTGATCTGGACCCGTGTCCCTCCTGGCTAATTAAAGCTTGCCAGAGGGAGCTTAGGTGTCTTATACGGGACATCATAAATAGATCCCTCTCGGAGGGTCTTTTCCCAACTCCTCTTAAAGAGGCTGTGGTTCGCCCTCTCCTGAAAAAGGTTACATCAGATCCAACCAAATTGGCACATTACCAGCCGGTCTCAAACTTGCCCTTTTTGGGCAAACTTATTGAGAAGGCAGTGGCGTTACAATTGCAGAGTTTTCTGGATGACGCTTCTGTCCTAGATCCCCACCAGTCCAGCTTCTGTCCGGGTCATGGGATGGAGACGGTGCTGGTCACCCTGATGGATGATCTCCAGCGGCATCTGGATCGAGGTGGTTCGGCGGTGCTGTTGTTGTTAGACCTATCGGCTGCGTTCGATATGATCGACCACCAGCTACTGACCCCCTGCCTCACTGACACAGGGATTCAGGGGCTGGCCTTGAAATGGCTTTCCTCTTTCCTTGAGGGTTGGGGACAAAGGGTGGCAATTGGGGGAGAACTGTCCCAGAGACACCCACTTAAATGGGCAAAGGACCTCTGTCTTCGCTGGATTCAACTTCAGCCTACTCAGCCTGAGCCAACCCGCCACGGCTTGTTGCGCCAGGTCCAGATTTTCTGGGACATTATCAGGCCGGCTGTCCATCAATAGATAGAGCTGGGTGTCATCAGCATACTGGTAGCAACCCAGCGAAGACAGAGGTCCTTTGCCCGAGCCATGGCGGCCTGGGAAGGGAAATTCCCCTACCGGTTTTTGATGGTGCGCCACTGGAAACAGTGCACAGGGTCAAGAGCCTGGGGGTACTACTGGAGCCTTCTTTATCAATGGAGGCCCAGATAGCAGCCACTGCTAAATCCACCTTTTTTCATCTTAGGCGGGCAAGGCAGTTGGCTCCCTTCCTGGAGCGTGATGATCTGGCAACAGTGATCCATGCAATGGTCACCTCGAGGTTAGACTACTGTAATGCCCTCTACATGGGGCTGCCCCTGTGCCGAACCCAGAAACTGCAGCTAGTACAGAATGCAGCAGCCAGGCTGTTGTTGGGACTTCCTAAGTGGGAGCATATACAGCCTAGGCTACGGGAACTGCACTGGCTGCCAGTTGTGTACCGGATTCTTTACAAGGTGCTGGTTATTACCTTTAAAGCCCTATATGGCCGAGGACCTGCCTACCTTAGGGACCGTCTATTCCCATATGTTATTATTTATAATTTATAATTATTATTATTATGTTCCCCAGAGAGTACTGAGATCTGGCTCGCAAAATCTGCTGACAATCCCTGGGCCGAAGGAGGCCAAGTTAAAAGTTACGAGAGAGAGGGCCTTCTCGATTGCAGCTCCCCACTGGTGGAATCAGTTACCAGAAGAGGTACGGGCCTTGCGGAGCCTTAACCAGTTCTGCCGAGCCTGCAAGACCACTCTCTTCCAGCTGGCTTTTTAATGTGGAATGTTACTGTCATCATATAAAAACTGTTATATCAAGATTGTAGCACCAAATTAATCTGTGGTTTAAATGGTTAGTTTTAACTGTTGGTTTTTAATGTAATAGTATATTTAATTAAGAAATATAATTATGATGTAATTGGGGTATTTAATTATTATATCATTGTAATATCTGTATTTTATGCTATGTAAGCCGCCCTGAGCCTGCTTTGGTGAGTAGGGTGGGGATATAAATTAAAAATTATTATTATTATTATTACATACATTCCTTTACATAACCCTGATGTAGCCAATCCTCCTAGAGCTTACAGGGCTCTTAGTACAGGGCCTTCTGTAAGCTCCAGGAGGATTGGCTACATCAGGGGTGTGTGGCCTAATATGCAAAGGAGTTCCTGCTACAAAAAGCCTTGTATTTGCATGAACAGATTGTACAAGTGTATTATCATGTGTATTATTTTCATATCTATCTACACTTGCACCTTAATATCACAGCATTTCTCTGCATTCACAGGCATTTTCGCATATACAAGAAGAATCTAATATTTATAGTGTTTGATGGCTTTTTTAAAAAAACAGACAAATGCAAAGTCAAAGATATATTAATTTCCTACATAGTTGACAAAAATATATGTAACACATACTGCCCGTTATATTAACCAGAGACACCTCTACTCAGAGCTGCTGCCTTCAATTCCTTAGAAGTAGGACAGGAAAGAAATATGAAATGTGGATCCAATTTTGATCTCAGATATCAGAAATAATATTTCTATATCATTTTTAATTAATCAAACATGTTAATTAATCCTGAGATAACATGCTTTTAGATTTTTTTATCCTTTATCTGTAAATAATAGAGACTGATGGAAAGTAATACCTATTGGACAGCTACAACTATACTGAAACAAGACTTAGAGATCCAGCTTTTTTAATAGTTTTGAAAGCAATCTTAGGAGAAATCTGCTGTCATTTGTTTATGAAAAAATATAAAGGTGTCTTTGGTCATTCATGTTACCTTGTACAAAGCATAGTTCTGTTGTAGCTATTTCAGGACCAATAATTTTAAAATATGAATACTTTTAAAGTAATTTTGAGGCTTTTTGACTAAACCACTTAATTTTTTATTTTTTAAAGTTTGGGGTTTTTTTTAAAAAAAATAGTGCTCATAGTATTTTTCACCTATTATTCTCATCTAGATTTTCTTTATTGTTCACATGCCATATTTTACGAGTCAGATCATGAAAGTTGTTTTTAAAGGTTGTTTAACTCAGATATCAATCCAAACATTAATCACAGCAAAAGCATACACTAGATTAGAAATAACATAAGGTAAAAGGAATTAATTGATATTTAAACATAAAATATCAAATGGTAACTCTATATCAAAATAATCATACTGAGTAAATATACTCTAAACTCTCTCGGAAACCTCATTCCACATTATAACTGGGAATGGAAACTTTCAAAGGCATATAGTGGAGCAATTCAAATACAATTAACAATGATATGTCAATAAATAACTAGCAACCACTGAAAAAAAACACTGAGGGAGCATCTTGCCTCTATGCTTTAACAGACTATTGCTTACTGTGTATGAACATCTTGTTGTTGAGATCAACAATAATGCACACGTGAAAAATGAAATAATAATATTCATTTATGTTACACAGTGGTTCCCAAAATTGTTAGTAACACCCCCTGAGAGGTGTGGGGTTACCAAGGTTGGTACTAAGAAGCAAGGGAGTGGCAGGGAACACAGGAGGTAGGCCTCTTCAACTGCATCATTAACTTATTTATGATGGGCCAGACTAGAGTCAACATGATGGCAAATGGCACTCCAAGTTCTGCCTCTGAATAGTGGTGAAATGTTATGAAAACAAAGTTTTTAGCAAGTATTCTACCAGACCTCTAGTTAGAAAGTAGACCATGTTTTGATCAACTGTCTTTACCACATGTGTTTTTATCTCTTTGTTTGTTTTCAAGATCTTAACATAATAGTATTGAGTGTGGTATTTATTTTCATATCTTCTTGATTATAGAACCTGTTGATTATGAAGTGTGCTTTTTAGCTATATAAAGTTAATTTTTGTTGAATCCTTCCTATAATTAAAATTTGTGGGTTATCTAGAGATTTTCCTAATTGTTTTCAAAAATGAAAAAAAAAACATTTTAAGGAAAATTTTAGAGGTACAAGAAAAAATAGGGTAATTGAGATAAAATTTAGGGTATAAATAATAAAAATTTTGGTAATGATAGGAAAATATGGTAAATAAATATAAATATAGGGAAAAATTTTAGAAAAAATTTAAAAATAGTCAAAACTTTATAAACAAAATATAACACATTGGGTGTTTTCGCACAGAGCTTACCTCGGAGCAACGTCCCTCTTCACCGCGCAGCGTCTGTGCAGATTTCGCACCAACTGCTCCGCAGAACCAGGAAGAGCCGCGAAGTGCCAATCCTTTTGCGTTGCAAATGTAAACCGCTAAAAACCAGTTTACGTTAGCGACGCAAAAGCCGCGGCTCTTTGCGGCTCTTCCTGGTTCTGAGGAGCAGTTGGTGCGAAATCCGCGCAGACGCTGCCCGGTGAAGAGGGACGTCGCTCCGGGGTAAGCTCTGTGTGAAAACGCCCATTGTCTTTCCTCAGATTTGCAGTAATAAAATTAAAGAGAAACCAATGGAAGTATTAAAAGGAGACAATAAATTAAAATTGAGACTCCCCTGTTCCCAGGATGGGCTCCTTGCTCCCCATTTTCCCCCCAGATGAAAGGAGGTTGAGGAGGAGGCTCTCACTCTGGCCTTAGAATTCAGAAGGAGAGGATGTTCTGTGGCATTCTGATCCTCTTCTTTCCTTGGATTCTCTCTCTCTGATGTTCTTTGTGACTTTCTTTGTGACGTTCTGAATTTCTTGTGCTTTGTGAAGTCAAGATCATATCTGGTCAACCAGCACAAACTTTCCACAAACTTTGAAGCTGTTCATGTGGTTTGTTAATGGATGCATTTCCAGACATACATTCTCTGCTCAATCCCATTGCTTTGCTTACCAAATTTCAAAGCAAACTTCAAAGCAAAGGGGAGGTGGAAGTTTCCTTGTTCCTGAGCCATAGACTTCTGTAGCTGCAGCAATGTAAACAAAAAAGGACTAATATCAAACCATAGAATCCCTGCAGTATACAACCAGTTCAGTGTACAAAATGCCCAGCAGAATCCAGTACTACTGAGGCAATGCAAGTTCAAAAGGACTGATCGATATCAAAACACAGTGTCACAAGATAGCCAGTTTGTAGTAGTGGTTAAGTGTGCGGACTCTTATCTGGGAGAACCCAGTGTAGTAGAGAGCCAGTTTGGTGTAGTGGCTAAGTGTGCAGAACCGGATTTGATTCCCTACTCCTCCACTTACAGTTTCTGGAATGGCCTTGGGTCAGTCATAGCTCTCGCAGGAGTTGTTCTTGAAAGGGCAGCTGCTGCGAGAGCCCTCTCAGCCCCACCCACCTCACAGGGTGTCTGTTGTGGGGGGAGAAGATATAGGAGATTGTAAGCCACTCTGAGTCTTTGATTCAGAGAGAAGGGGGGAGTATAAATCTGCAGTCTTCTTTTTTAAGCTGTGAAGTGGGGTTGCAAACTCTGTGCAGGAAAATCAGAACACGAAGATGGACAAAGGGAGGGAACTTCTTGAAACTGACAAGAATGGCAGAGAAACCCCCACACAAGTAGGGAATCCTACACACTAGTAGTGGAGCAGCACTTCCATAATGAAACTTTCTCCTTCCCCGTTCTAGTGCAGCTCATTATGCTCCCATCCTGATAAATAAGCTCTTGAAGATGCAACTTAGTGTTTCCCAATAGAAGAATAAACTGGTGGACATATTGTATGAGCAGAAGTTTCCCATGCATGAGCATTAGGGAACTCAGAAAGCAACCTTTTGAAGAGTTTTACCACCAATTGCCAGGGATGTACACAAACCATAAGTTCATACTTTATGGTGTGCCTGGTTTGTGAACCATCATGAATTTTTAGCTGCCAAACAAACCAGTTCAGTGTGAGATTTGTGATGTGGTAAAATGGCCACCCAGTGTGGTAGAGACATCAAACTTGCAGGGAATCTCCAGCTGACTTTCCTCTACCTGCTTTCCTAGTTTGAGTATTAGATTTATGGGGTCCATGTTATGCCCCCCCCCCCCAAAGAAGGTGCCCAAGGAAAGTGCTTTCTACGGAAATGACAGACACAGGTTCAGTAGTGTACAGAACGGATCCTGTGCAAGCTAGAGACGTCGCATAGAATCCTTCCTGGATGCTCCTCTACATGCCCTCTGACCCCCTGTTGCTTTGAAGTTTGGTAAACATTTAGATTGAACAGAGACAGTCTGTCTGGAAATGTATCTATTCACAAACTTCCATGAACCACTTGAAAGTTCATGGAAAGCTTGTGCTGGTTGACCTGCCACAAACTTCAGTTCACAGACCATGAACTAGCCAAAATCCATGACAAACTTTAGTTTGTGAGCCAGTTCATGCCCATCACTACTAATTATTTCAGGGATTCATCTGCACCCCCTCTCTTTCCATTGCCATTGGCTGACTTTTGATGCACAGTTTGAGATATTTCATTATTAGGCTCACGAAGCAGATATTTCAAAATGGTAGCTTTGCCAACCCTAAATAGATACTTTCATGCCTGCCACAGAAACACAAAATGTTTCCCTCCCTCTGCTCTGGACTGGAGCTCATTTTACATCACATTGGGACCTCTGGGAGAAAAGCAGTTATAAAATGGCAAAAATGCCAGTAAAATGGATCTGTTTCTGGAATCTGCTGCCTGAAGTGGATGTTTTATGTTGTTTCAGAATAAGACCATGATAAGGCCTCAATGTAGATTACTCACTGAAACTCAAGCTAAGCTCTTACACAGATCAGATCAAAGTTTGCCATAGCACATTCATGTTAAAATATTAATTGTTCTGCATGAGCCACTAAATGAGATTTATTACCAACTGTCCAAGTTATGGAGGTTTTCATCTCACATGTCTCCTATATTGATGATCTTCAATTAATATTTTTCTTATTTTTGTTTATATTTTAAGCCAGAAATTCATTGCAGTCTACCTTCTGGTCAGTAGTTACAATATTGTTTTCAACAGCTTGTGTACTTAATTGAATCCTTTCTGCTTAATTTTTTTAACACAGGAAACTAATTATGCTTGGCTTCCATTCATCCCCGGATCTTTCAATTCCCTTGTGGATCATATTGAGGCTTCTGTAAATTGTAATTAAGAACAGAAATAGGGCATGCTATGTAACACATCAATACTGCTATTAAACAGTCACCTTTCATTTAAAAAGGATCACTGTATCAGTGTAAATAGAATTGGGGATTATGATAGTAGGATGCAATAGCTGATGTGGCAGACCTTTACATTATTTTAGTGCATTCTCCTTTTTACAGGCCATATTTGGGAACCAATTAAGTACAGTTCTATTGATACATCAGACTTGTCTTCAAGTATCATTTCTAAATTGATTAAAATATTTAACAGCTTTTGTGACAAGGTTTTTATTAAGCTAATGCTGACAAAATATATTTCACAATTAGTGTAACCATTTATTCAATGAAATTTCCATTTCTTATTATTCATAAATATATTGACCTTTGGAGGGGTGCAGACTCCAGAAATTGGTGTAATGTAATGCTGTGACATCACTTCCAGTTGTATACACAGGAGTGACATAATGGTGCTTTGAGGTGCTTTTACCATAGAGATTTGGGGGATCTGTAGAATTATGTGATGCTGAGATGCAACTGGAAGCAATGTCAAGGTATCACATCACTCAAGTCATCTCTTCGCCCCATATTGCACTGAGCAGCGGCAGGATGCTGAAGCCCAGAGGTGGGAGGTTGCCTGTAACCTAGTCCCTCTAATTTGTAGTATATTACATTTTAGCCCTGAATGGTTGTACCTGTTGATCAGCAGATTAATCAAATAAAGAATAGTAGATTCATCAGCAGGCCATGTTGTACAATGCCATCCTAAACAGAATTACACCCTTCTAAACCCATGCAATTAAATGGAATTAGAAAGGTGTAACTCTTCTTGACTGGCACTGCTAATTAGTGGAGACTAGACTAATAGTCCAATCCTAAGACACTTTCCTTGATAAAAGCTGAATGGACTTGAGTAGCATTCTAAGAAGACCTGTTTAGGATTGTATTGTAAAAGTCACATTTATTTTCTGAAGCCATTTTGAGTCTGCTGTGCTAGTAGAAAACAAAAAAAAATGTAGCCTTTCATCATAATGATGAGTGGTCTTTAAAAAAAATAATTTTCTGGTTTAAAATGTTATTTATTTTTAGTTCATCCATTGTAACATTCATTCATTTTAATTTTCCCATTTGTTTCAATGGGAAACACATACAGTTGAGGTTTAATATCTTTATTTTACAATGAACATAAAATTTGCAAGCACTGTCTTCCTCACTCAACAGATTCTGAAAGCTGGATTTCAGATAGAGAGAAGACAACTGGTTTTATAGCTAATTAAAGTTCTCACAAAGTGGTATGTTTCCCTATTAAACATGTTTTCCTTGACATTCTTAGCATCCATAGTGAGGACAACAATTGAGTATTCACTTGTATTTAAAAAAATCACAGTCCCACAGAAGACACTAACAGAATTGCAGTAGACCTAACATTCCAAAGGCAAAGAACAGGAGAAAGCTGTGAAGGCATCACTGAGGACCCGCCTCTCTGCCTGTATGCTTCCTGATGCCCATGGCCATTACATACTGGCCTCAGAATCAAGAGGGGGGGAGTTCCTAATATCTTCCTGCCAACTCCATCTCTCAGAACCTGTGATGAACAGCCAGGTGTCATCCTCATCAGCAACCTCCTGATTGCATTTCCAGACAGCCTCAGCGTGATCCCTGCCATCCCCCATCTTCATTGAAGGTTCCTCTTCCTACAGGAAGGTGGAAGTCCTGAGGCAGCCTCTGAATTACTTTGGGAACCTCATGGTCCCTGGACAAAAACTTTATACTCTAGTGAAATTAAAACATTCTCTGATGCACAAGTAAAAACAATAACTCAATCATTGTTGCAAAATGAGCCAACAGTATCTCACTCTGCAACTGCCAGCTTGTTTAAGTAGTGGATCCATGTTCACTACCCCCATCTTGCTAACTAGCTCTACTACCGCTACTACTCAGATAATTTCTTTGTCACTTATTTTGGTATTTTTATGTGTGTGTGAGTGTGTGTGCGCACCCTTGGAAGTCATGTCAACCTCTGATGAGTGACCTAGAGGATATTTAGAGATGTGACTGAATAAAGTCTACCCCTGCCTCCAACTCTAGTACTCCAAGGAGGTTTCCCTTCCAACCAAGGGCTTTTTTTGTAGCAGGAACTCCTTTGCATATTAGGCCACACACCCCTGATGTAGCCAATCCCCCAAGAGCTTACAAGGCTCTTAGTACAGGGCCTGCTGTAAGCTCCAGGAGGATTGGCTACATCAGTGAGTGTGGCCTAATATGCAAAGGAGTACCTGCTACAAAACAAAAAGCCCTGCTTCCAAGTACTTGCCAGAGTTGACCCTGCTTAGCTTCTGAGATCTGACAGGCTTGCCCGTGCTATCCAGGTCAGAGCTACCACTTAGAGAATTTCATAGAACTTCATACATAACATCTTCTGACACAAGCATACTATGAAAAGTGTAGATGTTCTTTTAAAAAAAGATTTCTTTTTTAGTATATTGAAGATCTACAAATAAAGTTTTGGGAGTTTCAGCAGCCATTTAGATTATTCTCTTCTGATTCCTTGCTGCATCACTGAAGTACTCTTCCCCACTGGATCATCTTTGTGAAGTTTTTAGGACACCTGTAGGGTATGTTTTTCCTTGATATTCAGCTAGACTGTTATTGTATACTTATTTTGAGGTATTTTTGTAGGTCCTAGAACATAATATAATGCAAGTAACTGTAGCTCACCTTGACTAGATCTCTTTTTGAGGGAGACTTTGTATGAATCAAGTATAACATTGAATGATGTTTCTTTGGGATATAAAAGGCAAACTGCCATGGCTCTTCTTAAGTAAATTTGCTTCATAGTAGACACAGCAGTGTATCACTTGAAATCTTCCATCAATAGCTGGTGCATCTTCCTTCCGGTAGTTACAATGCTTTGTATGAAAGTTACTGCCTCTTTAATGTTATGTGTCTTTGGGATGTAAGTGGCATGCTGCTGTTCAGCCCTTGAATAAGAGTACTGAAAAATGGATAGAACTATTTTCCACTGAAGACAGCAGAATTTATTTGCTTTATAATGTGTTCTTTATTGTTTCTTTACTAATATACAAAAAGTAGCACAACTGCAATGAGAGACAAGAGACAAGCCACATTAAAAGTTTAAATGGAGGAATTAGGATGCAGATAATATCATGAAAATGAAAGTAATATATATTTCAGGAAGCCTTTGATCAGTGAACCCAAAATAGTGAGGCACAATTCACTGATAATGGTCATGAGATCCTTTTGCCCAGATGACCAGTTGGTTAGCCATTGTAAAATAATATTTTTATGTAAGAGTACCATTTACAATTTGAGGCCCAAATAAAGGGATAGTATTATTTTTCAGGCTCTTGGTGAAATCACCAGTTTTACTCTTCTGATTTTTCTGAAAACACTGGCAAGCCCAACTCTTGCACTTGTTCATTTCCTCAAAGGCACCGCCTTCAAAGAACCCACCTGTGAATAATGGAGGCATGCAGAGCCTGGCTCTGGAATATTCTCTTCATGTCTTCTTCTATGTAACCATCTTTGCATAACAAATAGCGGATCATTTTAACTGAACAGCGCATATATATTCACTACAACCCAGAAGAGAAGTTTAATCTTAACAGTGGTTCATTTGGAATGCTGTCAAGTCGATCCATTCAATTTGATGCATCAAAATTTTCTTTATTGCGGACCAGGTTGAACAGCCTGGAGTGTCTCAGAACTAGAGCATGGAGAAAGAATTTGGAGATGCTAACAGATGGTGAGAAATATCTGCAGAAGTTGGTGTCCAGAGCATGTGGCAGTTAACTGGGTTTGGCTTTCACATTGGATTAAATCATCTTGACAATGACTAGGAAATTTTGGCAAACACATCTGAGAAATATCTCATACAATGATGGTCTTTATTCAGTAGACTATCACCAGCTGTTCTTAGAAAGGTATTATTTCAGTTGCTATATTATCATATCAATTATTGTATCAAGGTATTATCAATTGCTGTAGAAGACAATAACTACCAGAATACTAGACTGTGTGCTTACTTTATTTATAGTCCTCCCATCTCACTGAGACTCAATGTGAATTACATACTGTAAACTAATATAATCAACAGCATAGGTAATCCAGTAAACAGTGCAATAGGGTTTTGATTACAGAAATCTGAAAGCAGAACTGAAACAAAGCGGAAACATTTAAACATTACATGTTAAATGATGCAGAAATTACACAGTAGGAGCATACATATAGCCACAGACAGTCAACAGTCCCTATCCTTTTACCAAATCATCTTTCCGGACTCCATTTTATCATAGTACAGACCTATACTGGTACTTTTTTTTTTAAAAGCCTTCCTGAATAATTCAATTTTACATAATTTGCAGAAAGTCAGGAGAGTGGGAGCTTCTTAACTTCAGCCATTGCATAGGCTGGGGGCCACAACAGAGAATGTATATACATGGGTAGCTGCTAAGTTTGCTCATTTAGAGCAGGGGTCCCCAACCCCTGGGCCGGGGCCCAGTACCGGTCCGTGGCCTGTTTGAAACGGGCCACGCAGCCTCGACGTCCTCCCGCAGACTTCCCCCCACCGTGGCGCCTCCTCTTCCCCCTGTTTCCACCATTTTAAGGTTGGGGAAGGGAAGGAGTCAAGGGCAGCATCACTCGCTGCTGCTGCAACAGCGGTTTCCCCCCCCATCAGCTTATCACTCTTCCCCGTCCTTAAAATGGTGAAAATGGGGGGGAGAAGGAGGCGGTGAGGCTGTGCAGGGGGCAAAGGAGGGAGGAACCTTGGGGGGGGGGAGGCCGAATTGGGTTTCCCCACCCTGTCGGCCCTGGGGCCGTGGTTGGCAGGCCGGCCCTAGGGCCGATCCCTGGGTCCAAAAAGGTTGGGGACCACTGATTTAGAGGGTGGTACCTGAAGAAGGCCCTGCTCAGATGAACCAATCTGTCATGGCAGGGCATAAGGAGGGAGGCAGTCCTGCATAAAGGAGAGACCATATGTAAAAAATAATAATAAAGGAGGCGCCTTGTATATGATAGCTAATATCTTGATCTGAGCCCAGTAACAGATGGGCAACCAACACAGTGACTGTAGAGTGGGACTAATATGCATGTTCCATCTAACTCCTGATATTAACCAAGCTGTGGTGTTCTGCAAGAACTTGGGTCTCTGAGCTGTCTGAGCATTGCAGTAATCTACTCTCAAAGTTATTGTGGCGTGGTGTGGATCAGCCATGTCAGGTAGTGAGCCATCTTCTGGGCCAACTGTTTTTTGCAGCTGCATTAACTTGCTACTCACATAGCAATGCTGGATCCAATATAAGGTTCTTAACTGTCAGCAGGTGTCAGCTGAACTCCATCAAAAATTAGAAGCAGTGAAACACAGTGTCCTTCAAGATCTCCAGCTTCCCAATTTCAACTAAATTTCAATTAAAATGCAAGCTTTGTTTGGGTTTTTGCTAATTTGTAGCTGATGATTATATATGGCTATACACAGTGAATTATTTAGCAGATTAAATGCTAAATAGTATCCATTGGGTAATATAATTACATGATGTAATGCCTATAGTATGACTTTGCACAATACTTTATTATTACATTATTGTCTTCATGAACAGAAATTTTCCTAAACTATAATTAGATATATATATATGGCATGGGTTAGAAAAGTCACACCTCATCTAACTATCAATTACTGTGCATAGACTACTATGCTTCTGTATCTCTCACTCATTTTAATGCAGTTATCTATTAAATAAAATTATCATCTGTCAGTACTGCAGGCATCTTTGTAACACATAAGCATTTGCCTAATAAAAAATTTGGTTATACTGTATTTTTAACCACTAAAATTTCAAATGTACTTCCTTTTGATTCCACCACATTAATGCTAAGAGTTTTAAAGGTGCTTATTTAAGTTTATTGTATTGCCAATTTTGCATTAAGTGGATGTGCCGGTGGTGTGTGATTTTGGTTCTTTGGCCCAAGATTAATGCTGGAATAATATGAGGATAAACAGCTATGAAAAAATGTAGGTAGCCATGGAAAAATGTAGCCTATAAACCCAAAGTATGACCTCAAACAAAATCCATAAACTGCCATCAACATCATCTCTTTTAAAAATGAATGCTTCTTTACCTTGTTACTTTGAACTTGAAGCGAAAATATTGGTGTAGTTTCTTCTCAAGGCCTAGCAACCAAAGAATATGAAAAACAAGTTGGATTCTGTTTTTATATCATTTTACAAACTTGAATCAGGTTCTTCAATGTTGGAATAAAGATATTCATATTGAGAAATGAATCCAGCAGTTGTTTCATAAGAACATAAGAACCCTGCTGGATCAGACCAATGATCTATCTAGTCCAGCATCCTGTCTCACAAAGTGGTCAGTCAGTTCCTCTGGAGGGCCAATAAGAGGACACAGAGGTTGAGACCATCTCCTGATGTTGCTTTCTGGCTCTAGGATCCAGATGTTTAGTGCCTTTGAATGTGGAGGTTCCTCTCAGTCACCATGGCTAGTAGCCATTAATAGGCCTATCCTACATGAATCTTTCTATTCCCTTTTTAAAGCTGTTTATTCCTGTGGCCATGACTATGTCCTCTGGCAGTGAATTGCACATTTTAATCTCTCTGTGTTAAAAAGTCTTTCCTTTTGTCCATCAGCTTCATTGGATGCCCTTGAGTTTTAGCATTTCAGGAGAGGGAGAAAAATATTTCTGTCAACTCACTCCATGCCATGCATAATTTTATAAACCTCTAGCATGTCCTCCCTTAGTCGTCTCTTTTCTAAACTGAAAAGTCCCAGTTCTTCAGCCACTCCTCATAGAGAAGGTGCTCTAGGGTTTCCAGGTTGTTGTCTCTCACCAGCCGGGGGGGGGTGGTGGTGTTAGAGCTGTTTAAATCAATGGTGCAGCTTCATATAGAGTACTGTGTACAATTCTGGTCACCACACCTCAAAAAAAAAAGATATTGCATTGGAAAAAGTGCAGAAAAGGACAACTAGAATGATTAAAGGGTTGGAACACTTTGCCTGTGACGAAAGGTTAAAACGCTTGGGGCTCTTTAGCTTGAAGAAGTGACGACTGAGGGGTGACATGATAAAGGTTTACAAGACTATGCATGGGATAGAGAAGGTAGAGAAAGAAGTAGTTTTCTCCCTTTCTCACAATACAAGAACTCTTGGACGCTCAATGAAATTGCTGAGCAGTCGGGTTAGAATAGATAAAAGGAAGTACTTCTCAGCCAATGAGTGATTAACACATGGAATTCACTGTCATAGGAGGTGGTGGCGGCTATAGCATAGACGGCTTTTAGAGGGGATTGAATAAACATATGGAGCAGAGTTCCATCAGGCTGGAAAACTGGGCTACAACCAATAAAATGCATTTTAACAGGGATAAATGTAAAATTCTGCATTTAGGTAGGAAAAATCCCATGCATAGTTATAGGATGGGGGAGATTTGTCTTAGCAGTAGTATGTGTGAAAAGGATCTAGGGGTCTTAGTGGATCATACACTGAACATGAGTCAACAGTGTGATGCGGTGGATAAAAAGGCAAATGCAATTTGGGGCTGTATCAACAGAAGTATAGTGTCCAGATCACATGATGTGATAGTATCGCTTTACTCTGCTCTGATAAGACCTTACCTGGAGTATTGTGTTCAGTTTTGGGCACCACATTTTAAGAAGGATATAGACAAGCCGGAACGGGCCCAGAGGAGGGTGACGAAGATGGTGAGAGGTCTGGAGACCAAGTCCTATGAGGAAAGGTTGAAGGAGCTGGGGATGTTTAGCCTGGAGAGGAGGTGGCTGAGAGGTGATATGATCACCATCTTCAACTACTTGAAGGGCTGTCATATAAAGGATGGTGTGGAATTGTTTTCTGTGGCCCCAGAAGGTAGGACCAGAACCAGTGGGTTGAAATTAAGTCAAAAGAGTTTCCGGCTCAACATTAGGAAGAACTTCCTGACCGTTAGAGCAATTCCTCAGTGGAACAGGCTTCCTCGAGAGGTGGTGGGCTCTCCTTCCTTGGAGGTTTTTAAACAGCGGCTAGATGGCCATCTGACAGCGATGAAGATCCTCTGGATTTGGGGTAGGTATTTGTGGGTTTCCTGCATTGTGCAGGGGGTTGGACTAGATGATCCTGGAGGTCCCTGGAGGTCCCTTCCAACTCTGGAGGTCCCTTCCAACTCTATGATTCTATGATTCCAGTAGTTATCAGCCATAAGGTATAGATGGAACTCTCTATCTGGGGCTAGTGATGCTCTGTATTCTTGGTGCTTGGTGGGGGGTGGAAACAGTGGGAGGGCTTCTACCCCACTGGTCCTGACCCCACTGGTGGACCTCCTGATGGCACTTTGTTTTTTGATCACTGTGTGATAGAGTGTTGGACTGGATGACCCATTGGCCTGTTCCAACATGGCTTCTCTTATGTTCTTATGTCAATATTCTAAAAATATTAAAATACTCACCTGCAGAGTAGAAACAGGGTAGGGTTACCAAACTCCAGGTGAGCCTGAAAGTTCTTCAGAAATTCCAATTGATCTCTAGAATACAGAATACAGAGACTTCATCTATAAATATGAAGTATGTGGGTGAATGCAAGGGATCAGATCCCTTCCTCCTTTCATCCCTATGTTGCTACACTCCATTTGTTATCAGCATCATGCCACAGGTGATTTCTATAGTATGATTAGCATATCTAGGAATATTATTAATCTCTGATTGCTCTGGAAACTTAGAAGCATGTTCACCTTCTAACAGGAGAGTACTATCAAAAGAGTACGCCTCTGAGTCAATTGACTTCAGTGGACTTGGGAAAGTTGAAAATCTTCTTAGAATAGCATTTACAGTGTCATTTTCAGAACATTTTCCTGGGAGTAAACCCCACTGTTTAGAGTTGTTCTCTCATTTTCCTGTGCAATCTAATATGGATTTAAATAATAGAGGTGTGCCAGTTCGTATTATAGAAGCAGTCATCACATGTAGTATCAGGGATAAGCATGAAATATAGTGGTTGCCACAAATAGATGGTTCACACTGTCGTTTTAAAATTGTAGGTCAGTTCAGGAGAATCAGATGTGTGTTGTTATCCATCAGAAGAATACACCACTACTATCAGTTTGGTATGGGATTGTATGGACATTAACTAATTTTTATCATAAGCAGTAAAAACATCAGTTCCTTTTCTGTATCCACCGGGTCTGCAAAGTAGACCATTTCAATGTGGGGAACTGAGGAGAACTGAGGAAGGGGAGCTGCAGCCTTTGCCCAATCTGCCCTCCCTGTCTGCTGGCTTAGAGTCCAATGGCAACTTTAAGACCAACACAGTTTTATTCAGGGTTTGAGCTTTTGTGTGCACACACACTTCGTCAGACAGAATGGAATGAGACTTACCAGTCTAACATCTAATTAGCATGCAAGCATATAATAACAAGCTACATTTATAAGGTCATCATTATTTCGATTTCATTCTGGGGAAAAACAGACAAATAAATGTGTCAGATGTGTTAATTATGGAGTGTTAAGAGTAATCATCTGAGCCTGTTGTCATGCTCCATTTGGATTTAGATCATTTACTTTATGTATGAATGGATGTGATTGTTATTTGATTGTTCCAACTATACACACCAACCAAAAAGGATATAGATTGGGCTCTCAGTCATTAGATTGAGAGATACATTCCTTCAATATAGTCACATATGAACATATATATGAAGTGTCTTATACTGAATCAGATCCTTGGTCCATCAAAGTCAGTATCTACTCAGACTGGCAGTGGATCCCCAGGGTCTCAAGCTGAGGTTTTTCACACCTATTTGCCTGGACCCTTTTTAGTTGGTGATGCCGGGAATTGAACCTGGGACCTTCTGCTTACCAAGTAGATGCTCTACCACTAAGCCACCATCCTTCCCCAATCAGAAATAATGTGCTCTGCTTTGGCCTTTGAAATCAGGGCCAGTACTGGCAGCAACCTCTGGTTGACTTGATACCACCAGACTTGCATGACTCCGCTAGATCTAGCTACTTTCTACTGTTCAGCAGCAGCTACCCTATGAAAGCCAGTGGCCGTTTTCGCACTCACGTTTTACTGGCGCCACAACCCTCCTCACGCCGGCGAATCTGCATGGATTTCGCACCAGAAGCGCCGGCGCACCCAGAAGCGCCGGCTACTTCCGTCGCTAAGCCAGCGCAAACGGAAATCGCAAAGATGCAGGAAAACGTTTGCGCTGGCTTAGCGACGGAAGTAGCCGGCGCTTCTGGGTGCGCCGGCGCTTCTGGTGCGAAATCCATGCAGATTCGCCGGCGTGAGGAGGGTCGTGGCGCCAGTAAAACGTGAGTGCGAAAACACCCAGTGTGATGTAGTGACTAGAGTTTCAGAGTAGTGTCTAGAAGACTCAGGTTTGAATCACCAGTCTGCCATGGAAATTCACTAGGTGTAGTTGTGCCAGGCACATATGTTCAGCCTAACCTATCTCACATGTTGCTGTGAGGATAAAAAGCAGGAGAGAAGAATGATATAAGCTGCTTTGATTCCCCATTATGGAGAAGGGTGGGGTATAATTGAAATAAATAATAAATATAGCTGAAGACAGGAGGAAGAAAAAAGATAGGTTGGTGCATGGCTGAGACTGAGGCAGGAAAAGGGGAGATAATATGAGGGTTCTCAGGAGGAGAGAGGGGGGGAAATAATATGTGGAAGGCAACACAGAGGAAAGTGATGCACCTCCACAAAACTTTGAGTGTTATCTATTATGCAAGTGGGCCAGGCCTAGCAGTCAGCATAGGGTTCCCAAGTCCATCCCCAGAAATATCTGGGGACTTTGGGGGTGGAACCAGGAGACTTTGGGGGTGGAGCCAGGAGACACTGGGGTGGAGCTAGGGGGAGGGGGGGAAACGGCGAGCCCCGGCCGGCCTCCATGTCCCCGGCCCGCCTTCACCCCCCCTCCGCTTCCACCCCAGAAGCGGAGTGGGCGAGGCGGCAGCGGCACGGCGGCCTTTTCTCCGCTCGCCGTGGCTGCTCCTTGCGCACGTCGAGGCCTTGGGGGCGCAGCTGGGGCTCCAGCGCCTCCAGGGCCAGGCTCAGGGCGGGTTGGACGCGCGGCCAGGCCCAGGGGTAGCCAATGTTGCGCTCCGGCAGCAGCACCCCCACCGTCACCTCCACCGTCGGGGCGGCGCTGGCTTTGGCAGCCACGGAGGAGGGCACCCCCAGCAGGGTTACCAGCAGGGCCCCGAAAAGCAGCGGCCTCCGCGGCGCCATGGACGGGGCAGGCGAGGAGCTCTCGGAGACAGCAGCTGCAGAAGCCAGAGAGAGCTCGTCTGTGGGGGAAAGGCACCCCCCCTCCCGCCAGATGTCTGGGCAGGGGCGGGGCGAAGTTGGACGTGGCCACCCCTCTGCGCCCTCGGGCGCAGCCATCCCGGACCCAGGACTGGCTGAGGCAGGCAGGACCCAGAGCTGAAGGCCGAGCAGCGCTCAGCCTTCTGAGCCCCCCCCCCTGCCCACTGAGCTGTCGAGGATTGTTAATAGATCCGCCCAGGGTAGCAGCCACGGCGAGCGGAGAAGAGGCCGCCGCGCCGCTGCCGCCTCTCCCGCTCCACTTCTGGGGTGGAAGTGGAGGGGGGAGTGGAGGCGGGCTGGGGGCGTGGGGAGCCGCAAGTCTGGGTTGTAGAAGGGCCCGGATTCGCGGCTCGCCATGCTCCTGGCCTGCCTCACCCTCCCCTGTGCTGCTGCCGCCTCTTGGCTGCTCCTCTGAGATGGGCTCAGCCTGGGCTCATCTCGGAGGAGCAGCTGCGGTGGGAGGGGAGAGGGCAGCAGCGGCGCAATGGCCTCGCCGGCTCCGGGATGCGGCGGCTCGCCATGCTCCCTGGCACCATTTCCACCCCCTCCCCCCGCTTCCGTTTTTTGGGGGAGCGGGGGAAGAGGGTGGAAATCCTGGGGTCCCCCGCCAGGGCGGGAGGGTTGGGAAGCCTAAGTCAGCACCTCACAACTGTGCCACAATTTTCCTATGTAAAGGCTGCTGTGGGAAGGGGGGGAGATGGAGACAGAAGGGCAAATAAAGATAGGTTGGCTATTGGGTGGGAAAGTGAAAAGGAAGCAGGAAAAGAGGAGAGGCTGTGGGGGCTTTCAGGGAAGGGAAATAGGAAATAGTGGAGGAGGTGGAAATAAGACCCCACCCTGAAAGTTCTTTCGGGTTCCTGTTTGTTTTTTTGTGATAAAAGTCTAGTATAGAGAAGCATAACTGGCTTCAGAATGTGGCATTGTGGACCCTTCCATATGTCTTATTTGCAGGACAAAAATCCAAGGGACAGTTTTCCTCTTGCCAAACTTAAGCTAATCATTAAAACAAGCAACCACTTTTCACTTATACAATCAACAAATATTTTAAAAATCATGGCAAAAGTCTCATGAAAAGGTTTAAAGCATATTTCAAAATGTAATTGGTCAGGCAGTGAGTAAAGTGTCCAGTAGGTGGCTGGCATTCTCCAGCTAAAGCCAACACTTCCCTATAACTAACAGCAGCCTTCATTTAAGGAAGCTTGTGTTGTGAGAAGCAGGGAGAGAGCTGACGTCCCAAAGATACTGCTTCTAGGATATGTGTGCTTAAAAGAGCAGCTTTTTACTTTTGCTGAAAACGGAGCTTATTCCAAGTGCAGAAGCTGAAAACTGGAACAAAACTAAAAAAGAGCAGCAACTACTAAAAGTTCTTACAGGATGTAATCTACTTGTTTAATCCCTGAAATCACCAGCGTGTCAAACTTGATACTGGACTATGGACTCCATCTCTCAGTTGGAAAGATCAGTTCTGCAAAGTAAGGGCATCCTTATTCCAAGACCTATTAAATAGGCAAGAGACCAAAGTTTTGGAACTGGACTAATGCTGAAGCTTTCTTGTGTGAATGGACGGGATTTATTTTGTATGTGGCATTTCTATCAGATATTCCAGTTGACAGCCTCCAAGGCGGCACAAAATCAACTGAAGAGAATTGATGTGGGAATTTAAAATCAAGCTGTCATTATCCAGTTACACCAAAAACTGGCAATGGCTTCTGAGGAATGCATTTTACTAGATGTGGAATTGGATGACTTCATTCTTTGTAACAGCTCTGCTATTCAACATGCGAATCTCTCCCTCTTGAATGAAGACTTCTTTTACTATAGATTCTTGTATGCAATTCCAACGATTTATGGGATCATCATTTTGATAGGGCTTGTTGGCAACATAACACTGATAAAAATCTTCTGTACAGTGAAGTCCATGAGGAATGTCCCCAACTTGTTCATTTCCAGTTTGGCCATTGGTGACTTGCTTCTCTTGCTCACCTGTGTTCCTGTGGATGCCAGCAGATACCTGTCTCCTGAGTGGCTGTTTGGTCGGGTTGGATGCAAACTGATCCCTTTCATTCAGCTCACCTCAGTGGGGGTGTCAGTCTTCACACTCATGGCTCTGTCTGCAGACAGGTAAGCATCCCTTGAACTACAGTGTCATTTATATAGACCCAGAACATGGGATATGATGAAAAGCAGTTGCTTCTAAATACTTAGTGTTTTTCCAGTGCTTCATTGTTCTGACAGATTTACAGAGAAGGATAAAGATACTTATCTGGAACTGTTTAAATCAATATCGAAAGCTGTATGTGTGCCATTACAAAATAGCCACTTGCTATAATTTTCACCTTTAGTAGGAGTTATGATATAACTTTCTAATGTTCTTGATTTTGTAAAAAACTGTTAAAATAAACTTTAACAATTCATTTTACTTCTAGAAATTAAAATAAGTCAAAAGAGCCAAAACTTTATTATTCAGGACCTAATAGATCTATTTTTAAATGCATTGACAATACAATCTAAAAACATTGACAATTGCTTTGGAAGCAGGGAGATTTCATTCCATTAAAAATGGTGAAATATAGTTAATCTGCACCCTTTATAAAGAACTGAAGATACAGTTAACAGTTCATTCATTTATCATTCTCCTAACTTTTTTCCTTTCAAATTTACCTGATGAGAGATTCTAGGTAGCCACATGAGATTTATGCAAGAAAAAAATTCATTCTGAAAACATCAGAAAGCTTCAGTACCTGGCTAAAGCTATTTAAAACATTCAGAATATAGGGTATGAACATAAGATATCAGATTTTATGTTTTCTTGGTTTTGCAAAGTTCAGTATCTGTGAATGCCTTTTGTACAGAGGGTTTACACATTTTTCCTATATATACTTGCTGCCTCTAGGGGAAAAAACAAACTACTGAACTTTGTGAATACTGTATTTGCACTAGCAGCAATTCTGTAGTTAACAAGGTCCTTAGACAACAAGAAAAGTAATGGACTAGTAAGAAGTGGGATAATTAGACATAATAGCTGTGAATCATCTCACTGAATTCCATTCTAGAAAAGGAAATAAAAATGTCACAATTTTGCATCATTCCTTTATATACAGCTGATTTCTTTGCCATGCATATTAATTACATTTTTTCAATAATCTGTCATTATAAAACTGGATTCTCTTTAAAACGTTTTTTTAAAAATTATGTCCTTTCTATTATATGTATGTAAGTGCCGTTAAGTTGCAAACAATTTATGGTGACTCAAGCAAGGTGTTTCAAGGCAAGAGAAAGCAGAGCCTTCCTATGTGGTCTTCCATTCAAGTACCAGTGCTTTGTATTAGAATACTAGAATATTCTGTAAACTAGAGTTTATTGTCCAGAACAAATGGGATCAAGAAAAGGATAGGTTGTGAGCTATGATATATCATATGCTAGTAAAAAACCCAACAGTGCGGGGGGAGGGGGGGCGGTTAGGCTGAGCAGTTGTGAACAAGCACTTATACTAAAATGATGTGACATGGCAAAAAAAGGTAGCCACAACTATTTCCTAGAAACTCCTAGAAGCACCAGCCCCAGATGAATGCCAAGGTTATTTGTAAAAGTCAGATAATCACCAGTGCTGCAGTTTCTTGGATGGGGGTTAAAAGTGGCTCAAAACATATACGGACTCATTGACAACAAAAGAAAGAATCACCAGGCCATGAATATGATTTAATGTCTGCTTAGCTTCACTTTGGCAAAGCTGATTCCTCAGGAAAAGTCACAGACAAAGCATGATGGTGACTGGATTCCAACATCTGTAGTCATAACATGCAAGTTGTGCTTGGCTAAAGCTAACATCACTAGCTGAAGATACCTTCTGTACTTACCATTAAAAAAGCGTGTCTGGTCACCAGCATCACATCTTTATGCAATCAATTCTGTGAACTGATTGTGTGCCATCTGAAGAAACACTCTTGGCCACTCTACAGATTATACAGAATGAAGTGATAGAATACCATGCTGCACCAGTTTAGACTACACATTTGAATATACATATAAATCTCCCTGGACATAATAAGACTGTACACCAGGAAGGAGGCTACATAAATCTATTTTCCCTCACTCACTCTGTCCACACTACTTATATTATAAATGGCTATCATTTACAGCTCCCATTTTCTTTTTGGTAAGCCAAGATATCTCAGGTTCTGCAGCTTTTCACCATAAAGCAGATGAATGCCAATAGAGATTTTACTGGGAAGACCCAGGATTAGGATTTTTCCATAGTTTTTTTAAGGCTAAAAGTGTCCACGAAAGAGTCAAGATTCACAGGTCTCAATGGAGGAATGGAGATTAATCTTTTCCTGTGAAACATTAAATTGGGTCCGCATGAATGCAACTTAACCCTGTGTAGGGCTGCCAGCTCCAGGTTGGGAAAGTCCTGGAGATTTGAGAATGGAGCCAGGGGAGGACAGGGACCTCAATGGGGCACACTGCCATACTTTGTTTATGATTTTTTTATCCCTGCCTCCAGGGAGCTCAGGGCTTCATATATGGTTCTGCTCTCCTCTATTTTATCATCACAACAACCCTATGAGGTAGATCAGGCTGAGAGAGAAGCACAACTCAAATTCACCCAGGAAGCTTCATAGCGAGTGCTGATTTGAACACCAGGCATCCCAGTCCTCATCAGGCATTCCACTCAGGCTTAATCCTGAATGTGGCAATACTGCAGTTGGCTGGGGAGGGTCAGTGGTCTGAAGAGCAATTTCTACATCCTTATTCATCCCAGACAGACAACAAGTCATACATTATCAAAGATTTCAGGTTTTCACGGCTGGTAACATCATTAGGGTTTGTAGAATCTTTCGGGATCAAGTGCCGTGTTCTACTGGAGAAAGTTTTCCTTCCAGACGTTTTGTTCTCAGCTGCTCCGGCTGCAACGCCACTGAGGATGTTCTCCGCAGCTGAGAACGAAACATCTGGAAGGAAAACTTTCTCCAGTAGAACACGGCACTTGATCCCGAAAGATTCTACAAACCCTAATGAAGTCATACATTATTACATATTAATATTATTAGGGGAGGCGTAACCTTCCTAAAAAATAAATCAAGTGTATGGTAATACTGTCCAAATGGGAAGTGAATAGGGAAAAAAAAAGAAAGGAGCTGAGGTACCTGTACCCTATTTGATAAATTATCTTGGAGACGAAGTGTCTACAGTGAACTAACTTTCCTCAGACAAATCTAGTGAAAGTTAAGGCAAGATTATGAACCCTTACAAAGAATAGCACTGAAACGTACATGCTTCATCTTTTCTGGATTGCTCTTCTGGGATTCCAAATATTAACTGTTTTATGTCTGATTTTTAAAAAATCTCAAAAAAAAAAAAAAAGAGAGAGCAACAATGAAAGCACAGAGTGTGGCGTGGATACATTACCATAGAAAATGACCTTTCTAACCTGGCGGCTGGCTGTTTCTGAATCTTTTGATCCTTCTCAAATGACCTTTGGGCAAAAAGGGATCAAATCATGACAATGATGGAAAATTTGCTTCTGTGGAAAGAAACACTTAATGTTGAGAATGCACATTTATGTCTCCACAACCCAATAAGTGCAGGGAGAAAGAGCAAAAGGAAGGATAGTTAGTCCCATTCATTTAGGGAAACAAAATTAAGTAAAACATAATGGAAATTAATTAACCTCAAAAGTACAAAAATGAAATTAAACAAATAGTTTGCATTTATTTACCTTTGCATGTGCAGAGCATTCCCTTACTCAAGAAAGAAAGCAGGTAAATCCCAGCCATAGAAGACAGGAATATTGAGTTTGGAAGGAACTAATTGGCTACATCCAGGCTGTTTCCACATGAGGATTTTGCCCCATGTGGCTAGTGAAATGGGCCTGCTTTTGGGGAGACCTTCTTCATGATGTTATGCTCCTTTTGAGCACAGCATGACTCCCGTACTTTTCCGTTTTGAGGTCAGATCAAGACACAAACATACAAGCAACCCCCCCCCCCCCATCTATCTCAAAGAGGAAAATGTAAAGTGGCTATGTGTGGCGTGTCCATGAGAATGTTCAGCCAATTCACAGAGGGAGTGGAAAAAGCTTCACATTTTGCTCCCTTAAACCCTTTAATTGGTTTCCCCCCTCAGCTGAGTTGGGACACTTTGAGCCCTGCACCTCAGCTAGGAAGGGGAAAGGGAGGAGGGCTACCCAACTCTTGTGGCCTTGGAGCTTCTATGCTAGTGCAACGGGTTGCAAAGGGCAGGGACAGCAGAGGAAAGGTGGGACAGCAGCAAGCAGTGCAGGAACAGGGTTTGCACCATAATCCCTACCCACATCCATCCTGTTTGCATTCTGCTCCTGTGGGGAAGTGGCCCTGGATAGCCCTATGGTGTCCTACAGGGCAAAGGGGAGGTATGAGATTGTTTCAGTCAAAGACATTCTGATGGTTACTTTTTGGGAAATAAAACCTGACATAAGCCATTGGTAATGTCCAGAAACCTTCTTTCCCATATTTCTCCCATATCTCAAATATGAGGCCAACAATGCATCAGATATAAAAGGGAGAAAATGAATTTATCTGGCAGATAGCTGGCTAAAATAGGACTCCCTGATAGTTTTGGAAGGGTTAAAGCTGTAGGATACCATTCAGAGCTCCTTGTTCAGGCTATTCAAATGCTGATGTGCACAGTGATCCCCCCTCCCATGGTGTGTTCTATAAACTTAAGCAATAACAATTCCCTGTTCAAGAGGGATGGATCAAGAGTGCCTGAAATCAATCAGCTTCATGCCTCTCAAGACACAATCAATGCAGCCAGAGGCAACAACACAGACCATCTGTTCAGTAGTGGCCATGAGGTACAGTATCAATATTGTGAAGCTGTAAAAGTGTCTACAGGTTTGCTTTTTCAAGCATGTACTGATCTGATGACTTCCTGCATTGCTAACGATTAATTTTCAGAATGCTACAGGGTGCTTTTTAGAGTCTCCATTTCAAAGTTATTGGCCACCAAATCTCTGTGCACATGTCACCTAGATTCTCCACCTGTCCTTGCAACAAATGGGCGACCACACAGCTTGTAAATTATACAGTCCAGTTAGTGAAATGGGCTCAGCAGGCCCTTCACCCTGAGCAATTTACATGAAGCTCACCTCAGAAGCAATGGAAGTTTTCTGTGCAGATGCTCCCTTTAACGGGGAGGGGGGGAGGGGGACACAACCACCCTGAAGTCTTCCAAGTAGGTTCAAGGCTGATCACTTCCTCTTTAAAGTGGAGACTTCTCCACTAATTTTATAGGAAGCTAAACAAAGTTTTAGAGGATCCTTTCCTGGCAATTGTTTCTGAATAGGTCTCATTGTCTTATATAGTGCCTAGTGTACGTGCAGCTAGATATGCATATCTGTGCCATTTGCTTTGCAGAAAAGCACATCCTGTGCTACCTACCACTGTGTCAATACAGTATGGGACTTCATAACAATCACAGGTTCAGTTTGCCCTTCTTCACCCGCCTTGCCTATTTGCAAGCAGTCTCAGTGCAAATGCGTGAAGTTTACTGAATTAGTTTCCCAGTGAGATGTTTGAAGCATAACAGGCTCAGAGCTCTGATGAGCAGTGTGTGTACTTAACTCCCCTTTGGCATTTGTGTCGTTTGTGGATGTAAACTGAAAGAGTGCAGTGGTTGCAATGCGCTAGGAAGGATAAATATTTCAGTTAAGAAATAGTAATGGTCATATATTATTGCCTCTGTTTAGTTGCAGTGGCTTTTGATCTCAGTCATGAATCAGAGTTTTACTGCAGTAGATTAAAATAAGTACTGAATGGCATTGCAACAATAGTCCTGCCTCCATAAAATACAAAGCAGGGAAGAACATGAGCTGAGATAGACTATGTCATATTTTAATCTGGAGCACAATTTCAATTGCTAAGGTTCACTGCCAGAACATGCAAATAATATCAATGCCTATCTTTTGAAAATTTCTTGGTGCAGAAGATCTGTCTCCCCACCCCCAAATCCTTTAATTGATATAGTAAAGGGATTTGCAGAGAATCGTGCACAGGGCTTGAGTTAAGATCTGAATAAGACTGATTTGGACCACTTGGGGTCATGAGCCCAAAACTCTTAGCCTTTTTCTAAAGCAGATTCAAGTTCACTTGACTTCTCTGTTCTTGTAGTTCTACTGCTGTAATGGATCATAGAATCTTAGAATCCAGGGCTTTTTTTGTAGAAAAACAACTGCTGTGTCAATTAGCTTACATAGCTTGGCAGGGGGTTGGACTCATCATTATACTGAACAAGGACTTTCTCATATATTGCTTCTGTTGTGATGTAATCATTGGACTGTACAGTATGCAGACAGCAGCATATTCTTGTCCATTTCTTTTATGGATGTGTGTCTGGTATAGAGAAGAAGTATAGTTCATGGGTCAGATACAAGTATTAGCAGTCCTGGCTTCACCTTTGCTGAAATGTCTTCCGATTTTATAATTTTTATTAATTTTAACTACAAAAAAGAAAAAGCATAAACACAAGTACAGAAACATCAAGAGGGAGGGGGAAATACAGAGTGGGAGATCAGAATCAAAGAAAGCTGCAAATATATCAGTTATATTTTACCTTAAAACCAAATACCTAATCCTTTCTACCTGCAAGTATTGAGTTTTCCCCTTATATTCTACCATCTTCATTTTCCATTGTCCACTTTTTACTAAACTATTACTTAAAATACAAGTCGGAACTATTCTTTTTCAGCAAATACAGATATAAAAAAAAAAAAAATCACCAAGGTCTCAACACAGAACTAACTGGATAAGCTTAACCATATTAAAAATACAAACTGACTTTTATTTTAACAATGTCATCATTTAGATAGGCATAAGAAACAAATAAAAACTTATTATAAATATAAATAAAACTTATTATTATTATTATATATTTCTTTATCCTTCTAACTTACATATTTCAAACGGATAGAGAAAAAGACCAAATTTAAAATAACGTAAAAAGTGGAGAGATAAGAAAGAAAAATGGTAAACAAGGAGCATATTTGTTTATCTATCTCAATATAAGCAATTTCTCCAAACAAACATATTAAAAGCATATCTACCAGATTACAAAATAATTGTGTGTGTGTGTGTCCTTAAAAATTAATCCAAGTTAACTGTTTATTTATCTAAATTTCTTTTCAGAACTTTTCAATCCTTTAGCTCTTATGTCCATATTAATCAGAGAGGAGCAAACCTATTATGTCCCAAAGACCTCGCTCTGCCTTTTAAAATTGCATATCTTGCTGAGAATTCCATATTATCCTGTCACCTACAGGGAGGGAAAACAATTTAAAATCCCTTCTTCCTGAAAGTTTTCCACGTTTTGATTTTTTTTTTATGAAATGTGCATCCTCTCTCCTTAATGCAAGCACCCCTTTCAGTAACGATAGTAGAAATCCCACGCCATTAGATCCTCTCAAAAAAACTTCAAACAGCCTTAACTTCCGTTCTTAATAACTGCGCCCTAAGGTTCCATTTTAGTTTTCTTCTTTTTGTTTCCTGACAGATCTTTTTCCATTTCTAACTCCACAGACATCACCAAGATCTCTTTGTCACTCTGCCTATGTAGATTCAAGTTTTCGCTAGCTTTCAACATAAAAGCTCCCATTTGCTTTTTTATCAACTCTGCTAATAAACAAAGGTCCTGCTTTAGAGAAAATATGATATCTATTGTATCTTTTTTATGAAACATTTCGCTTTGTGATGCCATTTTACTTCACAGGATAACTCACTCTAATAATCAAAGTTGAAAAGTAACTCAGACATCCAGTTAGTCTATCCTTCCAAATCTCCACCAGCTGTATATCTTGATTGTTGCCATTTCAGTTGCACTCCGATGACAAATACCAGTCTCTTTGGAATATATTTCATTTGTTCAGACCAAATTATAACCAAATAATAGTCTCTTTATAACTTATTCAATCATAATCCGGGTCGATTTAAGTATCTATATTCAGTCAAATTCAGATTGTTAATGGTATTCAAAGTTGTTCTTTTTATCTTTTGGAAGCCGGATTCATGGGAAAGTGGGGGAGGGGGATTCACCTCTCTCCCTTGCTTTTAACTGACCCGTTTGTTGTTATGTAAAATGACCCATTAGCCAATGGTATGAAAAGCAAACTTACTTGCAGAATAGAATTGCCGTGTTTGAGGCAGGAAAGCAATGCATCAAAGGCTTGTTAGCAGAAAAGAAAGCAAGCGGTCGGGTGTTCACCTCTTTCTGCCGTAATGGTGATCATGGCTGTGGAGCACTGGAGCACACAAGAAGGACAGGAACAGCCGCTGCTGTATCCCTGTCTCCCTGCAAAAGCCACATGCCGAAAGGAAACCGGTCCAGGGTCTCCCCTAGAGATGCCACAAATATAGGTTTTCCACCCATGTAAAATGCTACTGGGAGCTACTGCGTATGGTACAGTGTCAGGAAAAAGTAATATCTTATTTCATTATGTACTCAGATATAGTCATACATTGGAATGTGTGCTAGCAGACCCTATAACCTGAATAAATTGTAAAGGTAAATTCCATTAATTGGCACCAACAATTTAGCTGCTCCTTGAATACACATATATCAAAGATGTAGGCAGCCATCATACACTTTGAGGGCAAATAGGCTTGCCAGTCCCCAGGTCCCAGGGGGGATCTCCTGATTTGGCAGGCTGTTTTCTGCCCCCAGCCAGCTGGCTGGCAGGGGAAAGCCCCACCACCACAGTCTCCATGTGCCTTCAAACCTTGGAAGGCTTAAGAAGATGCTGAGAACAGTTTGCTCTTCGGAAATGTGTGTGCCTTTAAATCTTCAGCTAGGCTGAATGGGGGCAGGGGGAGCCTGCAAAACGACATGGGAAGGAGGAAGGGAAGCAGCCTAATCCCTCCGTTTCTTGTTTACAGAGTAAATTGGTGAGTAAATTGCCCCAGTGAGACCACAAAATGTGTGCTTCCAAACTGCATTTATTTTGCCTGCTTTGTGTGTGTGTGTGTGTGTGTGTGTGTGTGTAAAAGAGAGAGAGAGTGGAAGTGCTGTCAGCTGCTGGGGAAATGTATTCAGGGGAACTGCACTGCTGTATTTTTTATTAATTTATTTTAGGGAATGGGAAAGTCTCCTGGCCTCACCCCCAAAGTCCCCAGGTATTTTGTGAATTAGACTTGACAACCCTAAGGGCAAATATTTTAAACATTTGTGTATGAAACAGGGGACAGCATCAAAAAGGGTGGGCTTGTATTCTGATTGTACCAGGGCACACTTATCAGAGATTTTACATGAACAAATGGAGAGGCAAGGACACTAGAAATGGTGTGCAGTGTTAGTTATGGATAAGCAACTGGGAAAATCCCATCCTCAAAATAAGTGTAGTTGTACAAGACAGATGAGCTCTCAATTTTTAGTTGAGTGGGTTCCTGCTCTGGGCTGCAGTTCTGAGGCCATGTTCTACAGAATCCTATTCAACTCAATCGGACTTACTTCTGAGCATATACACTTGGGATTGCTCAGCTAGCCCTGGACCTCAGCAGTCTTCTACAGTGGTGGTGGGTGGGAAAGAACCATACTGTTGACTTATGGCAACCACTCTAAGGTTTTCAAGGCAAGAGATTAACAGAAGCTGTTTGCCATTGCCAGTCTC
This sequence comes from Heteronotia binoei, assembly GCF_032191835.1. NCBI lineage: Eukaryota > Metazoa > Chordata > Lepidosauria > Squamata > Gekkonidae > Heteronotia > Heteronotia binoei. The sequence goes on from NC_083225.1 coordinate 70,600,920, forward strand.
TACATATCACCCTTGGAATTCCTTGATGGTCTCCCAGCCAAATACCAACCAGGGCAACCCTGCTTAGTTTCCAAGATCTGATGAGATCAGACTGTTCTGGGCCATCCAGGTCAGGGTATCTTATTCAATACTATAAAGCCATTCTCTTGACTGTTGAAGCTCAAGATTAGATGAGCAAGCGGAAAATGATATTTTTGATTACTTTACTTGTATGCTATACAGGTGAGTTAAGAAGGATGCATATATGCCTTCCAGAATGCCATAAACTGTTAGGCGCCTTCAAAATGCACTTTGTGAGTATTTACTTAGGGCTGTTAGGTCCTGCAATTAGTCTCTATGAGTTGAGATAAAAGAAACGAATAGAACCTTCTGTGGGTTGTATCTAATTAAGCATCTTTGCAGATTGAATTATTTTCTCCCACAGCGTATGACTTTCTCTCTTCACACTGTACTTCAAAATGGTGTTCCTGGGGCCCTTTGTCTCCCTGAATCATTCTTTAGGGAGGTATTTGGGGATGCAGTGAAATGAGGAAGTGAAAAAGTTTCACTTCATGGGCCGAAATCCTTCCACCCACAGAAATATCCAGTTGAATCCCAACCTTTGTATATGTGTCATGTGATCATTTTCCATTGCAGGCTAATTACAATTCCTTAAGGAGATGACCCTACTTTGCAGGAATTATTAGTAAGACAAATGAATAATATGAATCAATTTTGTTTTAAAATTTTGTTGCCTCGTATGTTTAGCTGTTCCCTACAATTTATAGCATTTGTAGGGCAATGAGCATGGAAAGAATTCTTGAATATACAAACATTTTTTCTGTATATCTGGGGAGTCTATAGATGGTCCTGTTTCCCTCTTGTGATGATTGTGATGGGTCCACCAAGCTCTGTATTAGAAGTGAGACTAGTTACTTAAGCTTAAATACTGTGCTGTGCTAAAATTTAAAGGGCGGGGGGGGGGGAGATCTGGAGTATGTTATTTTATTTTTGTTTTTTTCAATATTAATATTATAATATTAATAATATTTAATAATATTTGGGTTTTAGTAATATTAGAAGAAGTGAGACTTAAGATTAAACACTGCACTGTGTTGAAATCTGAAAAGGGGAGAGATTCGAAGTTTGCTTTTATTTTTGGTTTTAACTTGAAAATGTTTTTAACTATTATTGTAAACCTCCTTGAGCCACAAGGAAAGGCAGGATGTAAGAATAAGAATAAAGGATGAAGCAGTTGGTCACATGGTCAGTGCTTGCTGTAAAATTGCTCAAACTGACTATAAAGAATGCCATGATAGAGTCACAGCTATGTTGCACTGGAATCTTTGCAAAAAGTATGGTTTATCTTCAGCCAGAAATTCATGAGAGCACAAACCAGACAAGATCATGGAGAATGATGATTCTTTGGGACTTCTGACTACAAACAGATAAACTTGGAGTGCGCACTTTTTTTAACTGGTATTTTTTCAGTTGAAATATCCTAGATCCCAACACTGGTATGGTATTTGGACCTGACATTTTTTTTTAAAATCCAGATTCCCCACCCCCCACAAGCTTTTCCTGTTTGTAGTCAGAAGAAGAATACCACTTTTTTTTTTTAAAAAAAAAATCAGATTGAAACTGGGGCCTGCTTGCATTCTCCTTCAGCCCATTTTCTATGAAGGTGCAAACCAAAGAAAAGGGGTGGGGAGTCTTCCATTAGAAGCAATGGGAAATAATAATGAAACAGAATTATAAAAGTGAAACAATAACAAAAGAAACAAAGCCATACAAAACCACTCAATAATGAAAAAGTCCCTTTTTAAATTAACAACAAAAATGAAACAAATGAAATAAACTCCTATACACACATTTTTTTTCTGCCACAAGCTGATGGTTTTCAAACCTCCTCCCACCCCCGCAATGTGTGTCTGGTCCTATGAATTGTTCAACATGCTTATATAATCCATGCCAGGTATTTCACCTTGATATTAATAACTGCAATTGCAACATTTGTTTGGTATGTCTATTGTGAAGGCCTCTTACGCCTTTTGAAAGCTCACTGAGAGAGAGTCGGTTTTCCTTTAAAGGACTGATAATGCTACTATATGGGTGATAACTAGGCTTCCCAATCCCCAGGTCCCAGAAGCGGATCCCCCGGTTTTACAGTCTTCCCCCCTCCCCCAGCCAGCTGGCTGGTGGGGGAAGCCCCACCCCCACAGCCATCATGCACCTCCATGAATGATTCCCATAGAGAATGATGGGGAATTGATCTGTTGGTATCAGGGGCTCTGGGGGGGGGGCTGTTTTTTGAGATAGAGGCACCAAATTTTCAGCATAGCATCTAGTGCCTCTCTCCAAAATACCTCCCAAGTTTCAAAAAAATTGGACCACGGGGTCCAATTCTATGAACCTCAAAAGAAGGTGCCCTTATCCTTCATTATTTCCTATGGAAGGAAGGCATTTAAAAAGATGTGCAGTCCCTTTAAATGTGATGGCCAGAACTCCCTTGAAGTTCAATTATGCTTGTCACACCCTTGCTCTTGGCACCACCTCCAATGTCTCCTGGCTCCACCCTCAAAGTCTCCTGGCTCCACCCCCAAAGTTCCCAGATATTTCTTGAATTGGACTTGGCAACCCTAGTGATAACAGAAGGGTATTGGGGGGGTAGATGGGAGGCATCCCAAATCGGGAGGGCTCAAAAAGAGCTGACCTGAAGTCTCCACACACTCCCCCGCAAGCCGTCCCCATCCCATCCATGGGGTGACATGGGCATGTTCAGACAGCTGTTGCATACCATTCCTGTCACTCAGCTTCCACATACATTTTCAGTAGTCATATGCATGCATGTGCATATGCAACTTGGGGCGGCTTGGCAGTTTCATACTACCAAGGCACCTTGCTTGCGCCCTTCCGCTTCCAGACTCCAAGGAGGTGACTGGTGTGTGGCTCAAAAATTTGCTACTACTTTGGAAGTGGTAGCTTTTTGAGTTGCACTGTGGATGCTGGAGGACAGGGTGAGTACAGGATGTGGACGGGTGGCAGATCTTTATCTGTGGAAGGATTTTTTGGGTCTATTTCAGAGCTGTCTCTGAGTTGGCCCAAAGTGCCAGTCTGTAATCATCCTATGACTACTAGCTGCAGTTGGAGAAGCCTAGCACCTTTTCTTATCAAACCCAGATTGATTGTGGCTGCAATCTCACAGAGCAGCAGTGGCAAAAAGTTTGGAATTCTTATGTGTATAAAAGTAAAGTGATCAATAAATGCAGCCAATACTTTAAACCTGTAACACAGTGCTATCTGACTTCAGCCAGGCTTGCACATACTCATCATTCAAACAAACAAATGCTATATGGCATTCATACTAACTACTTTTATTGTTGGTGGTCATGTGCTTACATTCAAGCCTTTGGTCATCAAGTTGAGGATCATATCTTTGTGATCACAGGGCATAGATTACAGCATCGACCAGTGGTGTTATTATTTAATATAGGGTTAGGGCTTGGTATACCATGGTCTACATTGAGTCTTGTAGAATTCTTGTTAGCAGCAGCTAGCATGGCTATATCTTGATGGAAGGCTAAGCATCCACCCACAATTACCTTGTGGTTCAATAAACTATGGAATATTTCTATGAAGATAGTTTATCATAGCAACAGTTGTATAAACTCTTGGGAGGACCATACAGGTTTTGTAGAAATATGGTGGCTGTACCTAAACTATATGGTCTCTAAAGGGAAACTGCCAAATACCTCCTTGCTGGTAGGTGTATTTCTATAGATACAAAAGATAAGCTGTCTTGGTGATGACTCATCTATCCTCCCATTTACTGAATTGCATGTATTCAGCCCCTCAGTTGAATATAATGACATAGAGTCCACCCACCCACCCCCCAAAAAGCAGTTATTTTCTCTGGGATGGGGAGAGAGATCAGTTGTCTGGAGTTCAATTGTGATCCCAGGATATCTTCAGGCTCCACCTGCAGTTTGGCTACCCTAGGCCTGGCAGCATTCTCTGGGTGACTTGTTGCTACCTGACTGGCATGACTTAACTAGGCCTGGCTATTTGCTCCTGTTCAGCAGCCGCCCCCCTATGATAGCCAGTGTGACTTAGCAGTTGCCAATTTCCGGTCAGCAAATTCCTGGAGATTTGAGGAATGGAACCTGGAGAGGGTGGATTTGAGGAGGGGTGGGACCTCAGACAAGTGCAATTTCATAGACTCCACCCTCAAAACCAGCCATTTCCTCCTGGAGAAGTACTGCTGTCAATCTCCAGGTGAGGACTGGAGATAATTCAAAATTACAACTGCTCTCCAAATGGCAGAGGTCAGCTCTCCTTGAGATGGGGGTGGGTGGGAGATGAATGCCTTCACTTGGGCAGGTGGGAAGACAGCAAGGCTGAGGGGGCACTAACCCAGAGTCTCTTTCTAGAGCCCGTTGTATTTTTCTGCACAATGGGCCTTATTCCTTGTGTGTGTGTGTGTGTCTGTTGTCAAGCCCAACATCTGTATATCATTTATTGCCTGTGCTTAGGCTACTAAGTTCTTGGTGTGGAGGGAGGAACTGCATGTGGAGACTGGTGTGAGAGAAATCCACACGGGGTTGGCTTTCAAGTTTTCACGTTGGCTCCATTGAACCTTGGGGATGATTGTGGAAGCGGCACACATGGTAACTGGCTTAAACATTTTATATGTTTACAGTTTTATGTTTTATGTTTACAGTTTTCATTTTCTTTTTGCATGTGTGTTGTATGATGACTTTAACAGCTGTCTACAGGGAAGCTTATTCGCTTCATCCAAGACTTCACTTGGAGGGGCAAGGGAGGACAAGCTGGTCTCCTCCTTCTGAGGAAAATAGTTGGATTGGTACATCAGCGCTGTGGGGTCTGGACCTAGTGGCAAAGGAGAGAGGTTGCTCACAGCCTGTTTCTTTAGCTGTTGTCTTTGGGTCTTTGAAGTGAGAGATGCCATGGCCCTAAAGAAGCAGCATATATATTTTCTGAACAAGTTAATAGTTGTATGGTTGTGTATTGACTGATAAGGGAGTGTATACTGGATAGAATCACTGGATAGAGTGACATCATGAAAGTGCCGTGCCATCACGGTGCCTTGATACATTAAACCTTAGAGTGTGCACTGTTGTGCCAAAGTTAAGCACTTGAAAGTCTCACTGATTTCATTTGGAGACAATTAAGCATCTATCCCACACTGGGATTATCATGATTTAGAATAATCTACCTTTGTTTGCATCAGGGCAAATATTATGATGAAATAGCAGCCTTCTAGAGGAAAGACAGATGAAGTTATGGTTCAAGAATGTTATCTTCAGGATTTATTTAGTGAAGTCTATTCCACATAAGTGTCTTCTGATACCACAGATTAGTTTTGACATAAATAAGCCATTTAAAAATTTTATAGCAAATACAATTTATGACATATTTTACTATGAAATAGCAGGTTACTTAATGAACAGAGCTGATAACATCAGGTGTTCACAGCAGTACTGCCAGAAAATGACCTTTGCTGGAGCTTTTTATCTTTTATTAACAACCAGGAAAATGTCAACAACTCAGCACCTTATCAGATCATACCATACACTGTGAAGACAGGAATTCCAAAACATATGGAATGCAAGAAGTGCTTTTTAAGTGGAAAAAACTGACACAGATCAGTAGAAGTCAGGCATATTTAGGACTTGAGTCCAGTTTATAACTAATTGAGAAGAGCCAGAATCACAAGTTGAAAAGTGATCCAAACCATGTTCTTGGTGATGAAACGTGCAGTCAAGTTGCAGCTGATTTATAGTAACCCCATTTGATTTTCAAGCCCAGAGATATTCAGTTGTGATTTGCCATTACTTGCCTTTGCATAGCAACCCTCAACTTGCATGATGGTCTTCCATCCAGGGCCAGCCCTAGACTGTCTGGCACCATAGGCAAGGCTAACTTCTGGTGCCCCCCCCCCACTAATAACATCACCGAGTCACATGAGGAGAACCCAATTCAGCGCTCCCAGAAGGCTGGTGCCCTAGGCAATTGCCTAGTTTGCCTAGTGGAAGGGCTGGCCCTGCTCCCATCCAAGTACTAACCAGGGCAGACCCTGCTTAACTTCCAAGAGCTAATAAGATAGGGCCAGCCTATCCCATTCAGTTATGGCCCAAACAATATTAGTTTCATGTTTATTAGTAATTTCATAATATATTTGTTGCTATTAGGCTAATTTCACTCTGTATGATATTTTTTATAATTGCTATTGGATTTTTTTTTAATAAATTAGGGCTCAGAAGTCCAGTTTTAAAAAACAACACATATTTAATTCCCAAGTATGGAACACTGAGTTACAGAGCTGAGTTACAGCTGATTATCTAAAAGAACTTTTAGATAACACTTAGAAGCACACTTCCTCAGATAAATTGAAATGGAAGTTCATATATATAGACAGATGCCTCTACAGAAAGTGTGCATGCATACGAAAACTCACGCCTTGAATAAAACTTGGTTGGTCTTAAGATGTCACTGGACTCTAACTTTGTTCTACTGCTTCAGATCAGCATGGCTGCCCACCTGGATCTAATATTCTCCTGTTTATAGCTTTTTGTTTGATCTCTTCAAACTTTGTTAGGTAAGTGTGTGGGGGGGGTGGCGGGGAATGATGGACACTAAACTGTTCAAACAAAGCTGAATCCACACATTTTTGGGGATATGTGGATAACCTTAAAAATAGTACCCTTAGGTGAAAATCTTCACTGCTTATCCCATGATGTGACATAAACAGTGTTCATATTTTCCTTCTCCTTAGCAGAACTACCAAAGACATGAACCAGGAAGGGGTAATAACACGCACCACAATTATGCCATATTGCAGGACAAGTGAAGTATGTTCACTTGCAGGACAAGTGAAGTATGTTCTCCTTCAATGATCCATCACAAGTAAAGAAAGAGCTCAGTAAAGGGATGCTGTGTTTTGGTAGAATCTCCAAGTCTGCTGTGATGTGAAGTTTCAACAATACCCTCATGCAAAATATTGCAATGTTTTAATATATCAGAATTAACAAAATTCATAATGTAGTGTGATCCCTTTGTTACAGTGTGAAGCAATTGAATATTTGTCTAGTAATCTTATTGCTGAAAAGACAGGCATGGGCTTTAAAAATAATTTCTGTGGGGTATTAAGATCCAGGTGGATAGGCATATTGGTCTGAAACAGTAGAACAAAGTTAGAGTCCAGTGGCACCTTTAAGACCAACAAAGTTTTATTCAAGATATGAGCTCTTGTGTGCACACAATGAAATGGAATTTACCAGTCCATATATATAAGGCAGATGCTGAACAGCAAATTAGCATACAACATAAAGTTCTTCTTTATTTGGCACAGTTGGTGCATCTGTGCAGAACTAAGTATGCTAATCAAGGCATACTTAAGAGTCCAAGATGTAATTGACCCCACACTTTCTGAAATGTCCATATCCTGGGACAGAATCCAGCACAGTCATGTGACCCTCTGAGAAAACAACCCAGCAGATAAACATAAAGATCTCCATAACAAATCTTATCTCTCTTTTTAAAAAATAAAAACCAACCTAGTAATAGTTTAGACATCTATGTCCCCAATGTAGTAGGCCAGTCAGATTACTATGAGTCATTATTGACAATAGGCACTAGATTTTGGTAATCTCCACTAATTATCAGTAGTTTTTATCACATAAGTTACATGTTTTCTCTCTCAGAGGGAATGCATGTTCTCCTTCAATGACCCAGTTATTATATATTTGGAGGAAACTGAGTAAGAAAAAAATGACAAAGCATTTGGTCAACAGTTTCATCTATCAATTAAGACTCTTGAGATAAAGTGCCTCCCACAAGAAATCTAGACCTTTTAAATCAAGTAATTATAACTAACAGAAGGCAAGGAAGGAAGGAGCATTCATGACCAAACTTCTTTTTCACAGAAAGAGACAATAGTCAAGTGGGATTTGTTCTAATAAATCTATCCATATGGTTAGTAACAGCATTATTTATCTTGTCTTTAGGTATAAAGCCATAGTGAGACCAATGGACATCCAAGCCTCTCATGCTCTACTGAAGATTTGTTTGAAAGCTGTCATGATCTGGATTTTATCCATGCTGCTGGCAATTCCTGAAGCTGTGTTTTCAGACTTGCGCCCTTTCTATGATAAGGGCACTAATAAAACATTCATTAGTTGTACACCTTACCCGCTTACCAATGAGCTGCATCCAAAAATTCAGTCAATGGCTTCCTTTATGATATTTTATGTCATTCCTCTTTCTGTTATTTCAGTTTACTATTATTTCATTGCTAAAAATCTGATACGGAGTGCTTACAACCTACCAGTGGAAGGAAATGTACATGTTAGAAAACAGGTATGTCTTACGTTTTTTAAAAAAGTAGTAACTGTCATGTTGAGGATAATGACATGATTTGTATGCTGCAGTTACAGTTCCATCCTAAGCAGAAATGGACCTTTCTAAGTCCTGCTTTGTGTTGCTAGAAACCCAGGCTAATTCTCCGAGTGGAGTTCTGAACCTGTTTTCAAAAAAGAAATTATTCCAAAAATAAAAAATGATCTTCCTTTATCAAACTTCATTACAAGTCAATGGAAATGTTTTAAAGGGTTCCATAAATGTAGAAAAAAATGCATTTGAGCTGTTTCTCCAACTAGTTTAAGGCCAATCCCCCAGTCATTTTGTAGCTTATCTTTAAAAGTTGTCTGGCTCTAATGAAATTTTGGAGATCACAGACAGCTTCTGGGTGGGAAGTACCAGTTAACTGCACAAATATATTAAAATGAAAGTATGATCCCACAGTTATTCATCAATGTAACATTTCTGGCCATGATCTTATAAGCAGAACCTTTGATTTTTGTCAGGCTGATGGACTCATGTCACAAAAATTAGTGCAGTGGAGAAAATGGTAGCAGACTGATAAAAATATCTCTGCTTCAAGTTCAGTTCTCAAGTGTGTTTTTTTTAAGTAGCATTGTTTCATTTCATAGCTCCAGTTATTTTGGTTTAGTAGGCTTGGTTAGCAATATGAAATGCAGGCTGCTGTATGAAAGGCTACATGCATAAGCCATCTCTGACCTTATTATGACAATGAATGCAAATTTAATTGCAAGTCTTTCACCCATAACTACTGTTGTAAAGTGAGTTCAGCCAGCTCTTTATTAAGAAGAAACAGTCACAAGAACAATAGGCAACAACAAGGAACTATATGCAGTTTGAGCAGGCCAAAGTACACCCAGTAGGCAAGCACCCACCAATCTTTTAATTGCATTTTCTGGTGAAATGCCCTACACCCTGAATGGCTGGTTCCAAGTATCAGACCCAGAGGCAAGGAACAGACAAGTAAAATTCAAGAACTTTATTCCAGCATCATAGGCAGGTACAGATGTTGTCGAAACTGGCTCTTTCGCCAGTTCCCCGCTCTTATAATCCCTTGTCTTGACCGTTACAATTCAAGCCAAGCGCACCAAGCTACAGCAGGGATTTTGCGTGGGTTCCCTCCTACTCTATCATCACCCCAGGTGCCTGTTATCTACCCCCTCGACCACATCTCCACCAGCTCCCTTGACCTTGGTTGCATAGTAACGTGCAAGTTCCCAGATATGCCACCCTCCCTCTAGATAAGCAGTGAGGATGCTTCAAAGCAATCAGCCAGCATAGCAAGCACAAACGTTAGCATTGTATAACTGTTAGCCATTTGGATACATATGGCAAGAGGAACAAAATAGAGTGCCTCTTGACATGCTGCCCTCCCTAAGATCCCCTTCCCCCAGGCTTGTCGGGATGTTTGTTGTTGCAAAAGTCCTTGATCAAAGCCTTGCAGTTCATATCTGTGGCTTTGACCCATTCTGCTTGACTCAGCGGAAAATGAGTCCATTTGATAAGGTAAAAGAGTTCACCATGTTTGAACTTGGCGTCAAGGATTTCCTGCACCTCATGATGAATCTGACCACAAACCAGGGCCAGGGGCGGTGGTTCCGTCTGGGGGTGCCATGACGAGGGTCCAGCATCCTTCTTCAGATAACTGGTGTGGAAACAAGGGTGCACATGTTTAAGATTTTTTGAGTTCTACAGTCACTTTATTTATAATCCTATTAATTGGAAAAGGCCCCAAATACTTCATTCCAAGTTTTTTACAGTTTTTGGCGTTAGGTAAATGCTTAGTTGAAATGTATACTTTATCCCCAACCGCCAAGTCCCACAGTTCAGAGTGTTTCTTGTCATATTTGGCTTTATAGGCCTCTTGCGCCCTCTGGAGTTGTTGCTTGATAACTGTCCATCCCCTCGCTATCCCTTTCCACCATTCTGCGAAGTCTACCAGAGATGATGGGGGGGGGGCGAGCTCGGGGAAAGGTTTGCCTTCGTAGCCATGCACTGCTTGGAATGGGCTTATTTTGGTGGCACTATGCACGCTATTATTGTAAGCATATACCGCAAAAGGCAACAGAGCCACCCAATTGTCCTGCTGAAAGGATGTGTAACAACATAAACATTGCTCCAGCACCACGTTGGTGCGTTCCGTTTGTCCGTCTGTTTGAGGGTAGTAAGCAAAGCTGATTCCTTGCTCCATTCCAGCCAATTCGCACAGGTCTGACCAGAATTTGGTGACAAATTGTGGTCCGCGGTTGGAAATCACCTTGCTGGGGAAGGCATGCAGCCAAAAGTTGTGCTGGATAAACATTTGGACTAACTGCTTGGCCATGGGTAGTTGTTTACAGGGTATGAAGTGGGCTTGCTTGGAAAATGTGTCTACCACCACCCAGACTATGGTTTCCCCCATAGACAGGGGAAGGTCAGTTATAAAGTCCATTGATATACATTTCCAGGGGCGCGAGGCAGGGGGGAGGGGTTGTAGGTGCCCGGTGGGAAGACCCGACCTCTTCTTTGCCATGATGCAAGTAGGGCACCCCGTCATGTATTCCCCAACACCAACATTGCCTTTGGACTAAATGTACTGTTTTGACGAACCCAAAGTCCCCCCCCCTCAGCTTGGAGTCATGCGACCTCTGAATCACTTGTTTGTGTAAGAAAGGCGGTATGTAGACTTTCTCCCCCTTCTACCAAAGCCCATCTTCTGATTTCTCTAATTGGAGTCCCCCTCCTGGTGGATTATCCAATGCAGCTTGTTTTAGTTCCATTAGGAATTCCTCCAGGGACTCAGTGCCCTTCCTGCTCTCCGCATGCGTGGTCACTAAGGCACTTAGTTGGGAGGGCGTGAATAGCGAGTCTACAACTTCCTCTCTCTTGCTGTCATGTTGAGGGAGGCGGGACAGCGTGTTGGCTAGGAAGTTCAGTTTCCCCGGGATGTGGCCCAACTTAAAATTAAATAGCCGGAACAAGCCCGCCCACCTCACTTGTTTGTTGTTGAAGTTACGGGTGGCAATAAGAGTGGCTAGGTTTTTGTGGTCTGTTCACAGCTCAAAAGGTTCCCTTGCCCCCTCTAGATAGTACCTCCATTTTTCTAGGGCGAGTTTAATGGCGGAGGCTTCTTTGTCCCATACAGACCAATTGCGTTCAGCTGGGCTAAATTTCTGGGACAAGTATGCGCAGGGGTGCAATTGGCCGTTCGACCCTTCCTGGAGCAATACGACTGCGTGAGTGATGTTGCTTGCATTACATTGAACCATGAATCTCTCAGGGTGTATTCGGCAGGGTTCAGATGTAAACCATGCCTTCAGTTCATCAAATGCTTTTTGGCACTCCCCTGTCCACTGGAGGGTGGAACTACCTTTTAGGGCTTGCGGTCCCTTCCCTTTTGTTTTTAACAGTTCGGTGAGGGGTAGGGTAACTTCAGCAAAGTTATTGATGAACCCCCTGTAAAAACTGGCAACCCCAGGAAGCTCTGGAGCTGTTTGCAGGTGCGGGGAGGCTCCCAGTCGATCACTGCTTGTACCTTGATAGGGTCCATCCCCAAACCCCACGTGGATATGCAATACCCCAGGAAAGCGATTTCGTTTTATGGAATTTGCACTTGGACAGTTTGGCAATTAGTGCTCATATAAGGTCTGGAGTACTTCTCTCACCAACTGGACATGTAAGTGTAGGTTCTGGGAGTATATTAACACATCATCCAGGTAGCAAACCACACCCTTACAAAGGTACTTGTGCAACACTTAATTGATTAAGTTCATAAATACCCCCGAAGCCCCCTTGAGTCCGAACAGCATGACCAAGTATTCATATTGTCTGAGCAGGGTGCTATATGCTGTTTTCCACTCTTCCCCCTCCTTGATGCGCACTCGGAAGTACGCATCCTGGAGATCGAGCTTGGTAAAAATTTTCCCTTGAGACACCTCCCCCAAGAGGTCCTGAATGAGCAGGAGAGTGTATGCATTACTTATACAAATCTTATTCAACCTGCAAAAATCAATACAAAGTCATAAACTGCCATCCTTTTTTTCTTTCTGAAGAGTACGGGGGCAGCATGGGGGGGGGGACTTGGTAGGTCGTATGAAACCCCTGTGTAGGTTCAGCTCAAGAAACTTTTGTAGTTCCTCTGGCTCCCCTCGGCTCATTGAGTACAGTTTGGCTTTGGGCAGTGGCTCCCCCTCTACCAGCTCAATGGCACAGTCCATATCTCAGTGCGGGGATAGCTCATCCACCTCTTGGGCATTGAACACCTTATGTAGATCTTGGTATTCAGGGAGTAGGGTGGGTGCCTCGACTTTGGTAACACATAACTTTTCCAGTTGGGGGGGATGTGGGCCCCACTTTTTGTCCCAACAGTGACTTTTGCACACTGGGTCTAGGAAGTATATTGCATTCCCGCTCCATTGGACTAGTGGGTCAGGATCGGCCAGTCACTCTAGACTTTGGACGGCTTCGAACTTGGCGGCTGGGGCTATGATGAAGGTGTGGGACTCCCAGTGCTCTCCCATCCCTAGGGCACACACTTCTGTCCCGGTACTACATGGTTCCCCCTTCATCAGACTCCCGTCCATCTGCTCAAATACATAAGATTCCTTAAGGAGCACAGTTTTCAGTCCTAACGCCTCTACTAAACTGGGCGATAATAAGTCTTTTGAGCACCCCAAGTCCAGTAGGGCCCTGATGCAGGAAAACCGTTTTGTAATTGGGTTCACTAGGGTTATGGGCACATAATACAAAGTCCCGAATAATCTCACCCTTAGCGGCACAGCCATGGCTTGGACCTGCTGTAGCGCACTTCTCACAGCAGGTCATTGTCATTTCCCGTCAGCTGGCCCTCTCCATCCTCCCCCTTGGACTCTTCCAGAATCGGTTACATTATTTGATCCTGGCCCCTTCATCCCATTGGTAGACCTTTGAATTCAGCACCATCACACACCAACCCTGCGCCCTGTTTCAGGTCTTGTAGGGCCAATATGGTTTTGGTCTCTTGCAGGGGGTCCTCGAAGTGGTAGAGTAGAGCCCTCAGGAGGCCTGTGGCCGAGTTTAGGGCTGGGGATCGACTTTTGAACAGGGTGACATACCACTGGGTGGCTGCCCCGTGGAGGTAGCTCCTGATGTAAGCCACCCGTGACTGCTCCATCGGAAAGCTGCATGCCCACATGCTGAGATGGCCCTGCACTGACACAATGAAGTAGGCAAGGTCTGTGGGATCCCCATTGAACTTCGCCTCACTCACTCGAGGCCTGCCTGGCATCGGGGCAGGTTCCTCCCATCTAGGTTGGGGCTGGGGGGCCAGTTCGCCCCCTGCGGGCAGCTCTCCTCCTGCTGGTGGCTCTCCTCCCACAGGGGCCCCTGGCTGGTCATCCTCCCACTTGTGGGGGCACAGCCATGACCCGCTCCACCACCATCTATAACTGCCGGGCAAGGTTGCACATCTCTTGGATTAAGAAGACATGCATGGCCTGCATCTCCTCGCGTAGTTGGCTGCTCTGGCTGGCAAGAGCTTCTTGCACCCACTCGTTAGCGCCATTCCCCATGCCGCTCGCACAGGGGTAGTCCCCTCCACTTTCATCCATGGAACCCCACTCTCTCTTCCTTCAGGCTTTGGTTCCTCCTCATTGGGCGTAGTGGTTAAAGTTGTCCCCATACCTTGCTCCTGTTCACCAGCCATCGTAGTCTGGGTTCATGCCACTCAGGGATGGGTAGAGTTCCGACAAAATGTCAGACCCAGAGGCAAGGAACAGACAAGTAAAATTCAAGATCTTTATTCCAGCATCATAGGCAGGTACAGGCATTGTCAGAACTGGCTCTTCCACCAGTTCCCCGCTCTTATAACCCCTTGTCTTGACCGTTACAAATCAAGCCAAGCGTGCGAAGCTGCAGCGGGGATTTTGCGTGGGTTCCCTCCTACTCTATCATCATCCCAGGTGCCTGTTATCTATCCCCTCGGCCACATCTCCACCGGCTCCTTTGACCTTGGTTGCAAGTTCCCAGACATGCCACTCTCCCTCTAGATAAGCAGTGAGGATGCTTCAAAGCAATTAGCCAGCATAGGAAGCACAAGCATTAGCATTGTATAACTGTTAGCCATTTGGATACATGTGGCAAGAGGAACAAAATGGAGTCACTCTTGACACCAAGTGAATGACCACTCAGAATGTAGGCATCAGGATCCTGGTTAGCAATAGGTGCCTAACTTAAGTTCAGACAACACATAACACCTACAAAAAGCAAAAGTTAGAGTAGTAGAATCAAAACGTTGTACTTAATAACTCCAGGATGACTCTCAAAAGTCATTCTTAACCTTTAATTCATTACCTTTAATTTATAATATATACAACATTACTGAATGTTCCCCAAGCCACAAATTAAAAAATTAGGACATAAAAAAACAACCCAGATAAGACTTTATTTATATAGCTATATTTATGATATATGTATACAATACAGATCTTAGGCAAACATCCAATCAGATCCTTGTGCCTGATGACATTCAATCAACTCTTTGTTATGTTTCATTCTAGTTTGCTTGGTTCCACTTTTCATGGTTCTTGGCAGAAAGCTATGGCCTGGGATTTTGTCCTCCCAGTATTGGGCAGCATACAACAACTCTCCTTTGCTGTTGGAAGCCAATAGTGGGGAGAAGGCACTGCCTAAACCTCTTATTTCCTACCACCACCACCACCACACAAAAAAAGTTCTGAATGGCTCCCCCAGATTTGTAAATCATTAGGAATAACTATTACATTCTAATAGTGAAATCAGGATATCTTTGGGTACTTAAAGTGAATGGACAAGACAGATCTTTCTGCAAACCTGAAAAGAGGTCTAGAATTGCAGAAAAGTGTAAAATCTAAAAAAAAAAAAAAAAAACAACCACAAAAAAACACTGGGCAACTTAAAAATCCTGTTTATGATAAAAAAAGAGGACCTGTAGTTTCAATCAACAGATTTCCTCAGTGGTTGTTACTAAGCAACCACAATATTCCAGACTTAAGTTTCAGTCAATAAAATGGCAGGGAGAGGAGTCAGGGCCCTTTCAAGGTTTATTTTGGCCCTGGAAGGAAAAGTCATTGAGGCCAGGCCTGGCTAGCACTACCACTCCAGGTTGAAAAATTCCAGGATATTTTGGGGTAGAGTCTGAGGATTTGAGGAGGGGAGAGGCCTCAACTGAATATGATACCATAGAGTCCACCATTAAAAGCAGTCATTTTCTCCAGGGGGTCAGATCTCTGTTGTCTGAAGTTCAGTGTAATTCTGGGATATTTCCACATACCATCTGGAAGCAACCTCTGGGTGATGATGCTATCTGATTTTCATGACTGAACTACTCCTGGCTGCTTGCTACTGTTCAACAGCAGCAACACTATGAAAGCCAGTGTGGTGTAGCAGTTACAGCTTCAGAGTAAGGTATGTGAGACCCAGGTTCAGATCCTGTGGAAGTTCACTGGGTATTTTTGGATCAGTCACATGCTTTCAGCCTAAGCTACCTAACAAGGTTTTTGTTTGGATAAAAAGGAGAAGCAAATAATGTAACCTGCTTTGGTGCCTAGTGTGGAGAAATGTGGGGAATAAGTGAAGTAAATAAATAATAAATATAGCTGAAGATGGGAGGCAGTTAAAAGGTTGGTGAATAGCTGAAAAGGAGAGAATGAGGCAGGAAAAGGATATGGGGATTGCCAAAAGGAGGGAAAGAGGTTCGGAAATTCCTGGAATGTAATGCCATAGACTTCATTCTCCAAAGCAGCCATTTCCTCCAGGGGAACTAGGATTACTAACCTCCAGGTGAGGGCTGGAGGTCACCCAGAATTACAGCTACTTTCCAGATGACAGAGATGAGTTCCCTTGGAGAAAACGGTTGCTTTGGAAGGTGGACTTTAAGGCATTATATCCTGCTGAGGCTGCTTCCCTTCCAAAACCTTGCCCTCCCAATGCGCCACTCCCAAATCTCCAGGGTTTTCCCAACTTTGATCTGGCAACCCTAGAACTGATCTCTGTAGTTGGGAGATCTGTTGTGATCCCAGGAGATCTCCAGTTCCCACCTGGAGGTTGGTAACATGAGAAGAAGAAAAGGAAGCAAAAAATTGAGAGATTATGGGGGTTTATAAGGAAAGAGGAAATAGTGGGAGAGGGGAAGGTGAAATGCCTTCTGCAAGTCCTTGCAGGTTGCTACTTCTTAATGGTTTTACTAAACATTTTACTAAGCGTTTCCTTTCTTCAGCCTTTTCCTTCCTCTCTATATCTTACATTTGAATTGATAGGAAGTTAAATAGGATTTCTCACCAGTCAGGAGGAATGGGAGTGAAATTTAACCCTGCCAATTCATGATTTCATTTATTAGATTTATACACAAGGCTTATTGGTCTGTTTCAGACATAAATACTATTGGCATTTATTGTATTACCTTCTGGCTTTATACCTGAAATGCAGATGTCAAAGCAATAGTATTTATTGAAGATCACACTTCTGAAGGTGTATTTAATTTACTAAATAGTATTTAGCATTTAGTTCACAGCAAGTTTCATTTGCAGAGTTTAATTTTCATTTAGCATTTTGATAAAACTTGCTTCTCAGCAAGCCCAGGTTACCCATCCTTTGTCATGGCAGCTCTTACTTTTCAATTGATTCAGTTGAAAGGAACAGAGGATTTAAAGCATCCATGATATATTGAATTGGTTGTACAGTTGCTGGTTACCAACTTGTTTCCTTCGGGGCAGAATGAACACTTTCCTGAGGAGCTGAGCTATTAATTCATTCAAGCTTCTCTCTTCACCCATGTATTGCAAATTGTGTTCTACCATCTAGGTTTGGCAATAGACTGTCAGTGCTGAGCTGCAGGGAAATGAAGTTAGACATCTGGCAGGATTACTGCCTACCTTGGACAGAATTCTTGTATCAGAGGCAGGTTGAGGTTTTAGCTGAGTAAGCTATATGAAAGGCACACAGAAAAGCAGAGAAACGACAGGCACAGAAGCTGTAAGGAGCCAACATGTGAAGCAAGATTAGAAAAGCCACAGTCTGGTGTTGCCTAGGCCTGACCTGAAAATATTTATCAAGTAATATTGCCTCCCAAGTCAGAATGAAAAGTCGGACACAATGCATTGGTATAAATAATGGGCCACTTTATTAATCATCATAATAAAACGCCAAGGGCACCCAAACTGCGGCTTGGTCAGGGCTAGGGGTCTCAACAGACCGCTCCCCTGCCATTCACAAGTGAAAGACCCAGCCCCCAGCCGGCGCTATGTGACGCAGCTACCACCAGGCCGGCCCAGCTGGGAGGCACGCCCCAGAGGGCCCAACCACCAGATGCACGTCTCAATGGAAGGCACCCTCTAGTCGAGCCTCTGGGACAGTCTGCATTCTCCCCACCCCGGGTCATCAAACCCCAAGGTTGATCCTGCCAGACCCCAAATTCCCCAAAAGGGGGATGCTTCATGGTCCTCCCCTAGCCGCATAGTACTGTAATCCAGAAAAACCTGCCACCACTAAGGCCAAGTCTCTACTTAGGGCTTAACACCTGTCGCTACCCACAGCCCTTGCCGGAGATCTCTCAAGAAAAGCATATTATCCTTTTCTGAGAGATGTACCCCATCCCCTCTGTAGAGGTCAGGAAATTCCATAGAAATATCCAGATGGGGCAGATAGTGGCCCAACCCCCCTTCAAATGCCTTCCTAATTATTTTATTACCTTTGTAGCGTGCCCTCTCAATAGCTGCAGGGTCCCACGCACTGGGCGTGGAAACATGGCTGACCAAATTATAGTGGTCCCAGGCCATTGCTCCCAAATGTACTGAAAATCCTCATGGGCCTACAAGACAACACCTTGCCTTGCACTAGCCCGAGATCATTCCCGCCTAGGTGAATAATTAAAACCCGAGGAGGAAGGCCCATGCTCCCTTGGACTAACAAAAGCAGCAGGCCCAGCCACTGAAGGCCCCAGTGCCCCTGCCACTCGACACAAACATACTGGCTGAGTCCCAGCTGAGAGCTGAACAAAGTTCTCCAAGCCTGATGAGTGGCCCAAAACACATGGCTATGGCCACAGATGAGAACTTGGGTCCTCTGGCCAGGAACAACAGCATCTAAAAAGAAAAAACAGTCAAACAAGAACTTAAACCAGTAACATTACAGTCAAACAAGCAAAGCTAGGGACTGAGCAACGGTTGAACATAAGATTTGTAATCCGATGAGCACCAACGTCCAAAGGAGGAGGAAAGATACCCCAGGTTAGCAGCTGTTGAAGCTGCCCCAATTCTAAAGGAGTAGGTCCCAAACCGCACCCCAGACAACCCCAGCTCACCTAAAGCCCGTGACGTCACAGCCCAAAACTGATGCTTTGACAGCGAGCTACTCTTATTGCGACAAAACAAAAACCCTTCCTTGGGCCCCCGAACTACCAAATAAGCAGCCAAGGCAGAACTGGACACAGCTCAAACTCAGAGCAGGTGCCAAGCTCCAGCACAGTACCTCTTTGACACTGGTCCATCTTAGAGCGACAGACAGTAATTACCGCCTTACCCTCAGTTAACCTTAGGTCCCGTCGCAACAAAGCATTACCATAAACATCGTTTCTGGACCATGCCACTAGCTCACTGACTCTTAAGAGCCCCGAAAAAAGGCTACCAAGGACGCAGCATGAAACAAAATGGCCTCAAAATATGAAGCACACACCGTGCCCCAAACCCCCTTCAGGCCCCTAAGAATCAGAGAGGAAATAGGTTTCTGTGCGTCCAGCCTAGGACCAGCCTCTCTGGCCCACCCCTCCAGCATTTTTTGGAGATGAAAAACAGCTGTTTCCTCCTTATAACCCAGTGCCTTACTGGCAAAATCCAATGCAGACAGGCGCCCCCTAATGGATCGCATGTAGAGAAACACAGTAGTGGAGAAACTGCTCCACCAGGAGGAGCCAAACAATGCGATACCCCACCTCAGCCCTAAAACTGCCACACAGCACATTCGTAAGACTTCCTGGTGCTAGGCGCAAAGGCTAGGTCTATTGCTCTGCAGGCCTCGGCTTGCCAATCAGCCATAGCTCCTGGGGCATTGACACCGCCTCTCAATCAGCATCTGGGGCCAGCTGACAAAACCTCTCCATCTGTTTATGAGAGAGAGTGTCAGCCACCTCGTTATTCACCCCAGGAACATGCTTGACTAAAAACAGTATGTAAAGCCGCAGACAACGCAGAGTGAAGGCCCGCAGCAACCTCATGACCCACTAGGATTTGGATGAAAAGGAATTAATGACATGGACTACCGCCATATTATCACACCAAAAATGAACTATGCGATTGGCCATATCCTTCCCCCACAACCAAACTGCAGCTAGAATGGGAAAAAACTCGAGAAACGTAAGATCTTGGTTCACTCCCACCTGCCTCCAGGAGTCTGGCCAACCGTCCACGCACCAATGTCTGCAGAAATAGACTCCAAAACCCAGAGATCCAGCAGCATCAGACATGACCTGAAGCTTAGCTTCAAGCCTCATGTCTTCGCTCCAAAAGGAGATCCCATTAAAGGACTTTAAAAATTCTTGCCAAACCCCCAAATCTTCCCTCATGCTGCTGGTAACCCGTGTTCTATGCTGCGGCAAGCGTAGACCTGCCATTGCTTTAACTACCTGCTCTAAACCCTTAACAGAACTAAGGTTCCCAGACAAAAATGGAACCCGGGCCCCCTGAAAAGGGATCCTAAAACCAAACTTGAAACCATTTAACAGGTAAACGCTGTCAGGTCTCTATGGATACCTGGACAGCCAGCGCTCGAGAGGACCCACCTTTATCGGACTGGGCCCCTTTCCAGCCTGATAACTTTCCCCTCCTGGCATCTTTTGATTCTTACGCACCCGGGCTTTAGGGCAGTTATTGAAGGAGTGAGGCCCGCCACACATGGGGCATTCATGCCTGAACTGACAAGCCTTTCTGCTACACACTCCCTGAGAACCAAACTCCCAACAAAGCAGGCGGGGTTGAATCCCCTGCCCCACAGAACTGCAGAAAGAGGCTGCAGAAGCCGAGGAGGTAGGACCCGACCTGGCCACCAAATGACCGCTATCAGAGCAGTCACCTAAATTTGGCCGGGCAGGAGACATGACCTGCAGTCACAGCTGCTGGTGAATACGGTCCCACTGGAGGGAAGGCCCCAATGTGGCCCTCATCCTGAATTCCTCGTCATATTGAATCCAGGCAGGCCCACTAAACATAGTGTACCCTTTATAAATTATATCCAAGTACTGGATGAGTGCAGCCGCCCTCCAAGACTGGGCATGTGCAATCACTCCAGCATAGATAAAAAAAACCCTGGCAGCCAATTCACCCAAGTCCAACCCACCTTGTGCTTCTTCAATTTTTCCTTCTCCTTGTCGTCCAGATCCTCCTTATCCTTCTTTTCCAACTCACGAAACAGAAGGAAGAAGATATTGACATACTCCCCCTTTAAGATCTTATCTTTTGTTGCTGGCAACAAATGATCCCCTAAAGGCAAAGCAACCTCCCCAAAAGGTAAGGCGGTAAAAGGAACCATCCCATAAGGAGAAGGGACGCCCCAATTCCCGATGAAAGAACCTGCACTACCTTGCTGTCCCACACCTGGCCAAACTACACCGGGGCAACATTGCCCAGTAGGCCAAGCCCAATTTGATAATGGCCCCACCCCTGCAGGGGAAACAAACCCTGTACTCACAGCAGGGATGCCCTGCCCTGCAGGTGAAGCCGGACCCCAAGACCCCCAAGGCCAAGCCAGCCCTGCATATGCTTGCGAATGTCCCCAGCCTTACCGACGGATCCAGCTGGCACCACCATTGACCCAGCTCCCGCAGCTCCAGCTGATGACACCGATCTTGCATCTGGACCGCCAAGGCCCATGGCGCTGCCAGTGAAGAATGCACCAGATCTGCCCTCAAAAATAGACAACCTGGTTAGTACATTCGCTTGGAGCTCCCTCTTTGAAGCCCTTTCCCCTCCTGCCGCTTCAGAAGGAGAAATGCCCGATGCCTGTTCCAGCACCCGCAGCCTTTGCATAATGTTCACATTAACAGCCTCGTCACCCTCCTCAGAAGATGGCAGCTGGGGTGGAGGCCTTTTAGCAGGGGCCTTAGGGGCCTTTAGCGTTGGCTGCTTCCCTTTTGGCTTCCCCGACCCCTTTCCTCCAGGCATCTCTATAACTAAAGCGGACCCTCAAAATGGCTTCCGCACAATACCAACAAAAATGGCCGCCCTCCCTTAACTAAGAAGAAGGGTACCCAATATGGCCACCAACTAAAATGGCTGCCCTCCCTTAACTAAGAAGAAGGGGACCCAATATGGCCGACCTACAAAATATCAGGGAAGCAAAATGGCGATGCAGCTAAAATAGTAATCCTTCCCCTGCCTGCCTGAAGTAAAACCACCAAACCCAACCACTTCCCTGTCAAAGGAGGGAGGAGACTGGGCACCCCAACAATAAGAAGAGAAAAAAGCAGCCTTGTGTGATGCTGGCTCCAAACAGCCGACAACCCTCAGTGTTCGTCCTCACCGCCCCAAAACAACAAGAGAGCGCACAGTTCACAGGAGAGGCCCTTCGCCCATCAAGACGGCCGCCACCGCCAAAGACGCAGCCTCTGAGCCTGGGGAGCGCCCAGCTCCCAAAAGACTTCCCTCGCCTGCAAAGACGGCTGCCGCCGCCACAGACACAGCCTCTAAGCCTGGGGAGCACCGAGCTCCGAAGAGACTTCCTTTGCCTGCAAAGACGTCTGCCGCCGCCACAGACACAATTGCCGAGCCTGGGGAGTGCCCAGCTGCCAAGAGACTTCCTTCACCTGCAAAGATAGCTGCCACCACCACAAACATGGCCTCCGAGCCTGGGGAGTGCCCAGCTCCCAAGAGACTTCCCTCGCCTGCAAAGGTGACCGCCACCTCCACAGACATGGCCTCCGAGCCTGGGGAGCACCCAGCTCCCAAGAGACTTCCCTCGCCTGCAAAGTCGGCCGCTGCCCCACAGACGCAGCCTCCAAGCCTCAGGCTCCTGAATCCCCGCAAGACCGCGCTAACCCCGACGAAGAGGCAAGACCTTCTCCCTGTCAGCACTCCAAGCTTACGAAGATTGACCCTTCAAAGCCGATTGTCGTCGAGACTGAAGCAGAGACCGGAGGTCTGGCCGTTACAACGACCTCGCCTCACCCCCTCAAATACATGCCCAAGTGGGCTGTAGATCCTCCCTTCCCTCCCAGGGAGGCAAACCTTGCTACTGCAGCCTAGCAGCGTTGCTGCAGGCTGCAAGCATCGAATTGCCTCACTAGACCCCATGCTGGAACTGTTCTTCCTCTTCTCCTTTCACTGTACACCCTCAAGTGTCTCACTCCACTGACGTTCAGCACACCAAATGGCAGTGTCCCAGTTTGAACCCCATGTGATACAGCCTGCCTATTTATTTTTTACCATATTTATAGTCCAACATGGTGTGGAATTATACAACATGAAAATTAGGGGAGCACAATGGACACTGCAATCCTGTATTGGAGATTCTCTCCAGGACAACAGAAAATCATAGCATGGCCTTTGGCTAGAATGCACAGTATTTTAGCCGATTAGTTGCTTTTAGGCAAGATGGCCAGACTAATGCATGGCAAACAAAGATGGTTGAGCCACCTGGAAGCAGCAGCAATGGATAGTGGGCAGGGCCAAGAAGTAGAAGGCAGGCAAGCAAGGACAACAGCCCACTTGATTGTTCAGAACAAAAGAGGGGTATAGATTGAAAGAAGTCAAATGCTGCTTGCTAGCTATTAGTGAAAGTATAGTGATCAATTGTTCCAGTATAAGAGAAGGTCAAATGAATACAAGAATCCTTTATATCTCTTGACATTCTTCACTGTATCTTTATAGCCCAGGCTATAAAAACATAGGCACAGAATCCATAGAATCCCCTGCACTGCCAAGTTCACAGCATATATTACCAATCGTGCCTGGCCAGCATGTTTTGTGCCAAATTTTTTTTGGGGGGGTGGACTGTTGGTAGCAGGGCTGGCTGAACTCAGTAGGCAAATGAGGTGGAGATGGATTTCCCAAATCAAACTGAAAACAAAGAGCCATGTGTTACTCTAGTACTTCTGTCTCTACTTATTCCCATACTTTGCACCTGAATCCTGTCCCAAACCTCAAAGCCATACCTCATTGGCAGTAACCAAGTCAGTAAGTGTAGCCATTGTTACCTCTGTCTAAAGGACCCCATATCCAACTTTTTTTTCTGAGCAAAAATGCTGCAGAAAGTTTTCTGGTGCACCATCAGCTTAAGTGGACACCCAATACCCAAATGTCAGTATGACAAGGGATCAGTATTAACCTGTAAAGCCCCAGATGCAATGGCACATTTTCTTTTCACATGCATCCAAGGTGTGGCTTCTTGACATAGGGATCAGATATGTGATCTGTTCCAACATAATTCCAATATTTTTATACATGGTTGACTAATAGCCATGATCCTTCTCACTCCCCAAAGGGATGAAAAGGATTGCATGTGTCTCGGATACCATATTTACAGCATTTGTATGTGATTGCCGAGCTAACAGATGACGTGTAATGCCAGGCACAAATGATTTCTGAACCCCACAATGTGAAGCACAACATCACAGAGGTCAGTATTTGAAGAAGATCACAGGTTGCTTTCAAGTATCTAAGTAAAAAATGATGTTTGCTATGGCTTGAGTGGAAGAATTTTTCATGTTACTAAGTGTTAGAGGAAACGAAAACAGACTGCATTACTACATAACCATCCCAATAATCTACTGGAATGGAAACCACATGGAGAAATGGGATGCTCTGCACAGAATCCCAAAGGTAGATTCTGGCATCAAACATGTAGGGCTTCTTGATTGGCTCAGTTCTTGGCATTAGACTGGAAAACAAATGTCTGTCTCCAAAAAGTTGGCCATTGCTGTCTGCTCTGCAACACTGTCTGTCTCAGAGGAATTGGGGAATGAAACTGGACTCCACTTAGGGAGGTGAGAAGTTGGGCCAGTCCAGGATTCAGACTTTTATTTCCAAATAGGTAATGAGGGCTGTCAAAGCTGATAGTGATGACCATCTGCTGGGCAGTAAGGCAGGTGCAGTAGGCTGAGTGCAATTACCTGAAGATTTGGGCCATTAAATGAGAGTGTCTGTAGGGATTTTGTAGTGGATGATGGGATGATACAAGCCACATCTGGCCCCTACTGTCCAAGGTGGTCTGGACAGCTTGTCTACTGCAGAGCAAATGGCAGAAATTTAAAGGCCAGCATTTGCCATTGGATCGGCAGTTTAAGACCCATATATTTGGCATGGGATGGGAAAGTACTGCGTTTTCCCATATTTTGGTTTTGATCTCTTTTGTTTCCCAGATTTTGCATCTAATATGCTAAGCTGGGTAGCGTGGAAACTGAAATTACAATAGGATAAACAATTCCTCAATGGAATTAAACAGAAATAAAGTATATCTTGTTCATGTAATACTTTGCAATACATTTGATCATGAATATTGGGTGACAGGTCTAATGTAATGGTGGCATTAAGAAAAGTCACTCAGAAATCATGGTCCAGATGCAGCCTAGACTGGCTCCTCAACACACTGTTTTATCTGCGGGCAAACATCAATCAAGGGAGTGATTCCTGATTTTCACACAGTGCCATTAGAGCTGTATCATATATGAAGGTCTTTATATATGCATTCCTGTCTGATAAGTGTCATCAAATTGCAGTTGACATATGGCAACCCTGTAGGATTTTCAAGGCAAGAGACATTCAGAGGTAGTTTGCTATTACCTGGCCCTGCACAGCAACTCTGGACTTCATTGGAGGTCTCCAACCCAAGTACTAACCAGGGCTGACCCTATTTAGTTTCCAAGATCTGATGAGATCAGGCTAGTCCAGGTCAGGGGATGCTTAGAAGAGCATAGATCTCATTGCACTGAGTAGGATATATTTCTCAGTAAAACTATGCAAAGAATGAACCTATAAACTTATTTAGAAGGGTCAATTTCCATTTTCTAGCAAAGCACTGCATTGTTTACAGGATGGGAAACCCAGCTCAGAGTGGTCCCTTGCAGTCTTCTGGCAAAAACACAAGTGTTTGCTTCTTCCATTAAATTCAAAATTGCTGATGTACAATTCCCTTTGTTCTTTTCAGATGGAATCCCGAAAACGTCTCGCCAAAACAGTGCTGGTTTTTGTTTGCATCTTTGCTTTCTGTTGGCTGCCCAACCATATCATCTACTTGTATCGGTCATACCATTATTCAGAGGTGGACACTTCCGTTCTGCACTTTATCACCTCTCTCTGTGCTCGAATCCTGGCTTTTGCTAACTCTTGCATAAACCCTTTTGCACTCTACCTACTCAGCAAAAGTTTTAGGAAACAGTTTCATCATCAGCTGACATGTTGCAAAGCCCGTGTTCTCATTAGGTCCCAGAGCATGGGCAGAAGCACCACACGAATGACGTCTCTCAAGAGCACCAACCAATCAATGGTCACTTTCAGTTTCATCAATGGCAACCACCATGGCCATGAGGGCTACGTATAGCAGGCACACCACACATTGAAAGCTATCACAATGTCTGTTTAGCCATTGATGTCTGCTTTATCCCAGTACGGATCAAATGTACATACAAAGAGAGTTGGATAACAGCCTGAGAACCTGCAGCATGTGAGCAAGGTTCAATACAGAGCTGAAGGGCTGCCCCACAGCTGTGCATGCTTTTAGAACCTTGTCTTGTAATATTCTGGTTTATAATGTGTTTAAACACCCATCAGCTAAACGTGGGCATTGAAGGCATTCAGAATGTTTGAAACATGTTATCTTGTTCTTTTGGGATGGCTATATCACAAAATCTTGTGGTAGCCTTGGCAAGAGGTGGGGAATGCTGCATTTGGCTACTTTCCCACAAAGACCTTACTGTTGTACAAAAGCAGTCACAAGAACCAGTGTAAAGTAATATCCTGGGTCCTACTCGGTTAAAACTCTTCCCTGCGCACTGGTAGCATATGTTGTCTGCATGTATATCCTTGTGAAACACTTGCATGGACTGAAAAGTGCTCGGGGATGAGTTATGCAACATTTAAGTATATATCCATACACAGAGAAAATTAACATGACCATTTTCAAAGAAACAGTATGTTCTTTTCTACCTTTGGTTGAAATATTTGCATAAAATTTTCATGCAGTTTTGCCTGCCCCTTCCCCCCAATGAATCTGGTTCCTACTGATAACATGATGCCCACTCCACATTCTTGAGAAAACACCTTGTTGCACTAATATAAGACAGCAACCTAGGCCTAGAGCAACCTAGAGCATTCCAATGAATTCAGTGGGGACATATTTCTGAGTAAACATGCTCTGAATTGTCCTGTATGTGGGAGGCTTTTCTGAATTAAAAAGAAATTCAAAGCAGATACTATTTCAACTTGTCAGAAATCTCAAAGGGTTTTTTCCCCCCAGTACAGTATTAATTTCACATTGCTAAAGGTGTAAAGAGACTTGATGTTTACTGGGGCTTGGTAACCCCCATTGAAATAAGCAGTATGTTGTACACAATCTAAATGTGAAAGTGTGCAGTTGTTTTAATAAAAGTGAGGTTGTTGATGTTTACAGTTTAAGTGTGTGCATTTGGCCATATTTTGGAGGATTAAGCACAGCACTTTCTAAATGTTACTAGTGTTCATATCATTCCCTTCAGGGCAGATGTAAATTTATGTCAAAATATACCATGCAGAGCTTTAGATGTTCAAGCTTGAGAAACAAATATAAATTGAAACATAAAATTCTCATTGTAGTTTTCAGAGATGTAATGTAATAACAGTATGTGCTGATAGCCATTAAAACATCAACCTTTACATTCCCAGCACAGTACATCAGATTAATCCATTAATTTACTCGAAATGGTATATCATATTAGTGGGTGGACACAATGAGATTAGAAATTCTTTCTTTTCCAGTGTGCAGTCATTTTCAGGGATGCAGCTTCAGAGATGAGAAAAATGATGTAAGCCATTTTGAGTCCATATAAGTGAGCAGGGTGGGATATAAATGAAGTAAATAAACATTAACTAATCAAAACCTGAAATTATTTGAAGTATAGTTACTATAATTTATATTGAAAAATTGATGATGGTCAGATACAGGGAGTAGTGGCTCAGCTAACATGTAAGTGACAGGGATATTTTCCACTCAACAGTTACAGAGCCTCAACAGCAAAGAGGATTGTGTTGATAGGTCTTTCCAAAGTAATTCCAATCCCATTACTCCAACTGATTTGAGAAGGGCTTTTGCTTGATTCTTTCTGTGCACTGGATGCTGTTTGTTTGCTGTTGTGGTCTTCCTGGGACTGAAGAGACTGGGTGCACCCATTTTAATTGTGTGTGCCTGTGAGCACATCTTGTTGGAGTGACTGGGTGCACTTGCCTTAATTATGTACCAATTGATTAGTTCCTGTGGGCACATCTTGTGACTTCTAAACTGCTTGTTCAGCTCATGAAGTTTCTCTGTCATTGATTATGTTATTGGATATATAGAGATTGCATTACAAAAGACTCAGAAACTTGGTTAGCATTAACATTGTATTTTATTTTATGACATATAGATAGTCCTAAGAGTTATTGAATATTTGGTCTTGGCATTCTCCTCACTGGTCACCACCTGGAGGCTGGCAATCCTATTACAGGAACTAAAAGGTGGTATTAGGAATCAGGAACATCCTGAATCAAGCCTTATCCTTGCTGTGAACTAACTAGATAGTTGTAGGTAGACCATTTCCTTTCAGCCTTTGCTGGCTTTGATATAACTGTGCTAATCCACTTTACAGGTAAAGTAATTTGGCATATGTCCTGCTTGGAATAAAGAGGTAGATGATATTAAGTTTTGATTAATTTTCATACAGTATAAATCATAGACAAGCTATGGAGTCAGCTGAGAGACATCCTAAAATCCAGGGGCGGTTTTTGTTTTGTAAGTGTTAAGAAATCAATTCTTTCGAGTCCCGGAGCTGAATTTTTAATTTGAAATGGAATTGCTGTAGATACCTACATTTTGTTTGAGCTCAAATTCTAATGAAGTAAATGGCAGGGTAAGGTTCTTTAGAATAATCAGCATTGAGGTTTTAATGGCCAACATTTTTTTTAACTTTCTTTGCTGCAACAAGATGGAATAAAGTGAGCAGAATTCTATTCTACCCTTGTACTGTAATGACATCAAAATGTTGTAGGTTCTGGGGCAATTTTTCAATATGGCTTTGCCGTATCTTACAATTTAAAATGGCAGGAGCTTTCCTTTCTTTCCTGCCTTCTTAAACTTCTCTCACATACAAAATCAATGCAGCCATTAACAACATGTGGCAGAAAGATCAAGCTACAGAAAGAAGATGACTGAAGATTTATACCCCGCCCTTCTCTCTGAATCAGAGACTCAGAGCGGCTTACAATCTCCTATATCATCTCCCCCCACAACAGACACCATGTGAGGTGGGTGGGGATGAGAGGGCTCTCACAGTAGCTGCCCTTTCAAGGACAACTCCTGCAATAGCTATGGCTAACCCAAGGCCATTCCAGCAGTTGCAAGTGGAGGAGTGGGGAATAAAATCCAGTTCTCCCAGATAAGAGTCTGCACACTTAACCACTACACGAAACTGGCTCTCAGGATGTTGATATAACCTGGTGAAGGAGGCAGATGTTGATATAACCTGATGAAATTAAACAGGTATGACCATATGAACAGCCTGGATGAGAGACTACCTGGGAACCATGTATGAACTGTTCTCATAGGGTTATATTTATTTATTTACTTTAAACTTATATCCTGTCCTCACTGCGAATGGACTCAGGGTGGCTAACAGGGCATGCTCAGGGCTGGTTGCCAGATCCAGCTCAAGAACTTTGAGGACTTTTGAGGGTGGAGTCAGGAGACTCTGAGGATGGAGCCAGGAGCAAGGGTATGACAAGCATAACTGAACTCCAAAGGTTTTTAAATACCTTCCCTTCATTTGGAAATAATGAAGGATAGGGGCACCGTCTTTTGGACCTCATAGAATTGGACCCTCTGGTCCAATCTCTTTGAGACTTAGGGGTGTTTGAGGAGAGGCACAGCATGCTATGCTGATACTTTGTTGCCTCTACCGCAAAAAAACACATAGAGCCCAAAATACCTACAGATCAATTCTTCATTATACCCTATGGAAATCAGTCTCCATAGGGTAATGGAGTGCCCAGCAGACATTTCCCTCCCCACCCTGAAGTGGGGGAGGGCCTCCAAACTGGTGGATCCCCTGCTCCCAACTGGGAATTTGGTAAATAAGAAAACTTGCGATGTGGAGTTTAGGCAAAGCAAGAAAAACACCGTGCACCAAATGTTGCAATATAAGTGCAAAACACTCTTTTACTCAACCACTTTATCACTGTAATTCTTAAATGTCCTTCAAAGCAAGTAAATGGTCCTTAGTAGAAACTCAAACTTTAAATGTTGCCAGGTATGAAATTCTGCTATCTTCTTGTCTTTCTGTTAAGAGACGCAGATAGCCCAGCTGTTCCTGTTTGAAGAGTAATTTGTTAAAAAACAAAACTGTTCAGAGTGCATGTGCACGTTAGCATTTACATGCATATGACTACTGAAAATGTATGGGGACAAAACCCAAGCTGAGTGATGGTGTGCATCAGCCATCTGAACACGCCCATGTCACCCCATGGACAGGATGGGGACGGCTTGTGGGAAAGCATGTGGAGGCTTCAGGATGGCTCTTTTTGAGCTGTCCCAATTTAGGATGCCTCCCATCCCCCCCCCCCAAATGCCCATGTGTTATCACCCTGTGGGACAGAAAGAACTTTAATAAGCACAGAATGTGCCACCTAGTATTGCTCCCACAACCATCTCTGCAATGTAGGCACATGACAGGCAGAGCTGCACACTGACGCAATGAGCGCTGAAAACTGCACAGACGGGGGTGGGGGTGGGGACTTGCTGTACAACAGGAGGACGCAAACTTTTTGAGCCTTTGGAGTTTTGACATAGGCACAGCCCCAAAATGTCTGCAGGAAGCGGAGTCAGCCACAAAATCACACTGTTCATTTGGAGGCTTTTGGCCAGTGGTTGGCTTTTAGCATCTTTGCCCCGGCCAAAGCATGATATTTTTTGCTTGTATAAAACAATGAAGACAAATAGGATGGCTGGGGGCACCTTGATCTAGAGCTTGTAGAATTGGATCCTTAGTCCAATGGTTTGGAACATGTTGGGTGGGATCTTTAAGAACAGGCAAGTCTAGATTATCTGCAATTGTGCTGTCATTTGGTTGAAAACAGCCACTTTAGCCTCCTCAGAAACATAGGGAATAATGGACCTGAAAATTTTCAGAGCTCTGTGGGGGGTAAGGAGTCAAATCCTAATCTCAGAACAGCATTGTAGACCTGAAAAATCCATCATACTAGTATGGAAACCATTCCCAAAATTGAAATCTAAAACATACCACTTTTTTTCCAAGCCTACATTCCTAATACCAGTACTGGTTGTTATTGTATTCTTTCTGTCTTTATATGAAACATGTAATTATGGAATATTAAATGTCTATAATCACATTGCAGTGGGGTTGATGCAGACAAAGTGAAGCATTTTTAAGTCCCACAGACTGCAATGGGAATCAAGCATGAGCTTCATCATTTCCCATTGGGAGCTGAAGCTGTCATGATCATTGTCTCTGTGCAAGGCAGTTACAAATACCGGATGTTCTATATTTCACAAAGGATCAAAGGTAGTCACCTAACAGACTGGAATGCTGAATGCTTTTACTTTTGCCAGAGAAACTATCATTATATTTTGTCAGATCATTAGAGCAGTTTAATAATGCCCACCATGAAATTTGTAGACCAGAGTACTCTGTTTTGGTGTGGACCCAGCAATAAATGGAAATCTAGCTGCTGCATAATAATTCAAATGGTTCCATGAGGTTATTTATAACTAGCAGATTCATTTGGACAGGTTAACTGAAGATAGCTGCAGTATACACAAATAATTTATTTCATATTAAAGCTGTAAAGCAAGATGGTGTTCTTTTTCATTCTTGATTTGGCAAGTATAAAGCCATTTACTGCTGGCACCTCTCTGACATACTGAAAAATGTCGATTTCAAGAGAGAGAGAGAAATCCTGTCATAGAGAGAGCTGTAGGAAGCTGTCAATCTAGGTTGGTGGAATGCTCAGTTTGTAGTTATCCCTAAGAATTCTCACACCGCATCAGTATCTGGATTATTGCAAAACTACATATAATTTCTGAATTAAATGTGAAACTGATCTACATAATCTTCATTGTGCATAAAAGCATATCAGAGATGCATAAGAGTCTTGCATCTTCTGCCTTGCTGAAAGCTTGTACCTCTAATAGATATCAATGTTCATTTTCACTTAACTTGTGTTTTAGTGAATGCTGTGTCGTCTACGGAAATTAATTATTAATTCAATAAAGTGAAAACTGTCAAGTTCTCTGAAAATCAGTTCAGAAATCAATTTTGAAAGAGAGCTGTAGTGATCTCACCTTCTTCCCTCCCTCACACATAGGATTTTCCCCATGTTTCTTCCTTCTTTCTTTCTGAGCAGCTCCTACATCTATTCGCTTATTTGTTGGTCTTTGGTCTATTGTTCATTTAGCAAGGTTTGTTTGCCTGGGGCTGATTCCAGGCCACACCCTCTGCTGTTGCTGCTGGGAGGTGGGGGTTGTACTGAACTGTAAGGCTTCTCCTAGGCAGAGGCTGGAGCCTTTGCCATGAGCCTGGGAATCAGGCTTGAAGATCCTTCATCACTCTAAATCAGGGGAAGGGGAACTTTGCTGGAGTGGGGGGCTCTGGTGGGCATTCCAGTGGTGGACAGGGATGTTGTGAAATGTCCCCAGTGTGATGACATCACCCAAAAGTGATGCCAGAGCACTGGGGATGTCATGCTGGGGAAGCATTGGCATGTGGGCAAACTCAATGGTTTTTTGGTCTCAGAACCATAGAGTATGCCCAGATACCAGAGCATCTCCATGCAATGTCCATGGTGCAATGATGTCACTTCTGGGATGTTGAGTCAGGGATGGTGGTTTCCCTGGCACTGCTGTGGTGGGGGGAATGGCAACCCTAATCAGGGGCATCAAACATAAAGCCCATGGGCTGGAACTGACCCCTGCAGAGCTTGTATCCATCCCACAAAGAGCTGGCTCTCTCCTGCTTCCTTCTCTGGGGCTGCTGCTGCCATCACAGCTCACTTTCATCCAACAATCACTCCCTTCTGCTTCCTTCTCTGCAGCTGCTGGTGTATCACAGCTTGCTTTTACCCAGCTCCCTCAATTGCATGGGAGAGATACAAAGCCAAGTCTCCCTTCACTCCAGTGGCTGAGATCTCCCCCCACCTCAATTGGGGAGGAAGAGAGGGGGAGGGAAAGAGCAAGAAAGATACAAAGCCAAGCCTCCCTTCCTTCCATTGGATGAGGTCTCACCCCTCCCTCCTCCTTTGGGTGAGTGAGAGAGAGTGCATGCGAGAGACAGCAAAGTTAGAGTCACTTGGCAAGTTTAAGATCAACATTTCTATTTCATGTATAAGTTTTCACGCGTATGTACACTTCTTCAAAGAGAGGCAGGGAGGGGGGATTCTCCTGACAAGCACAGTTTACATTGAGGTCACCCTACTCTCCTCTTTACTTTGAGACTTGATCTCTCTCTCTCTCACTCTCTCTCGTGCACACACACACACACACACACCAAAGAGATGAGTTGGGATAAGGGGAAAGAAGAATTTAAAGGAAATTATTTAGAATTATTCTAAAAAGTTTTATTTTTTTTAATCTCTGTTTTTATTTTCTTTATATATATAAAAGACCCTGATTAGGAATTGTAACATTTGGATTGGATTCCATTGTTTAATGACTGGAAGTATTTAAAAATACATTTATGATTCCACATGCTCCAGCTCAAGTATTTAAAAATACATTTATGATTCCACATGCTCCAGCTCAACTCATCTTCCTCTCTCCCCTCCCACCTCACTGGATGCCTTGTTTATATTAACTCCCCCCCCACACACACACATACATACACCCCTTGCTTTGTTTAATTGTTTCATTATCATCACTAGCACTGAGTGGATTTTGCCCAGTCTGCAATCAACACATTATTCCACTTGGTGAGATGTGCCTCTCCAGTTCTAACAAGAAATCTAACAGCAAAGTCTGCAATCTTTATTAATAGAAAGGAGCAAAAGTCCAGCAGCACCTTAATGACCAACAAAATTTGTGGCAGAGCATAAGCTTTCATGAGTCACTACTCACTTCTTCAGATACAGCTAGACTATGAGTCCATCGGTCCTTACATCTTGGAGAGTGGAATGATTTCAGGTGCCAAATGACAATAGCAGACAGTAATGAGACAGGAAACCCAGGTCTCAATTCAGTCCTGAAAGATCCATTGTCTTCATTATCAGTTGCACTCAGCAGTCTCTCTCTAATTTCCCTTTGAAATTCCTTTGCGAGAGAACTGATACACTTAGGTTAGTAACTGAATGTCCTGGAAGGTTAAATATCCCCCACTGGTTTTTGAATGTTGTGGTTTCTAATATCAAACTTATGCCATCTACTCTTTGCATTCTCCTGTATCCAACTGAGACCTGGGTTTCCTGTCTCATTACCAATGCTAGTATCTCCACACCTACTACCCCTCTGCATATCACACCTAATCTGCACAAGCCTGTTATTGTCATTCACCTGCTGTTGCCATTCAGCATCTGACAGAATCTTAATAAAGTTTATATTTCTAATACCTCATGTTATCTTTTATGGCATGCATGGCCCAAACTGTCAAATTTATGTCAGATCCAGCACCACTAGTTTACCTGTATGTCTTGTTGGCTGCTAAAGTACTACTGGACTCAATCTAGCTCCCCTTTTGCATGTACACTGTGCTTTTATAAGAAAATAATTGTGTCCAGCTGCTGGTGGTAGACAGAACTAGCCTCTTGGTATGAACAAAACAGGAGTCAAGTTGCACCTTTAAGACCAACCAATTTTTATTTAGAACGTAAGCTTTCGTGATTATCGTGATTAAAGCTTACGTTCTAAATAAAAATTGGTTGGTCTTAAAGGTGCAACTTGACTCCTGCTTTGTTCAACTGCTTCAGACCAACACGGTTGCCCGCTTGAGCCTCTTGGTATGAGGACTGAGTGTGGATGACAGGGAGATGAGACCACCATAAATTAATAGTCCATCTTGTAGAGTCAGGAGAAAACTCTTTGAAGGAGGAAGAAGAGTCCTGGAAGAAAGAGGAGCTCCTATTACACCCAAATTGCATTGACACTTCCTAATCTCCAAGAAATGTCTTCCTACTCTCTCTGCTCCAGCCAACTCCCATTTGAAAGCCAGCGACACAGAGGGGTCAGGAGCCCACCACGAGCTTCTAGTCCCCCCTCCATGGTCATGGAAGAAGGTGAGAGCCTGAACCAGGTAAAGAAGCTTCTGCCTGGTGGTTTAGAGCCTTCCATATGCCAGTCAGGAGCCCTCAACCTTTTTGAGCCTGCAGACACCTTTGGAATTCTGACACAACATGGTGGACACTGAGCACAGTCACAAAATGGCTTCCATAGCTGACAGAATCAGCCACAAAATGGTTGCTGCTGTTTTTCTTCAGTGGTGGCGTCTACAACATTTTAAAAAAATCCACACAACAGTCAAATTTCCAATAGCCAATCAGAAGCCTTGCTGGGCAAAATCCTCACCAGGGTCCACCTACTTTCTAGATACATGTCAGGTGCATTGTACCCACAAGCACAAGCTTGGGATCCCCTGCTCTAGCCTGATCTTAGTATATCAAGATCACCTTGGCATCCGGTCTTAATAATTCAAACAACATTCATATAAAAGTTCTTGTGTGAGACAAGCAAGCGCCTTTCATTGTACTCACCTATTGTTTAATAATGATGCCTCTTTCAATTAATTTGGTTAAGAACGTAATTTATTATTACAGATCTTCCCTGCATCTGGTCATAGTACTATAGTACAGTGGCAGCTTTAGGCAATTTACTTACATTTTAATTAGTGCCCTGCAAAGACTCAAGCCTTTCTGGCTAGGGCAGAGACTCATATGGAAGTGATTCATTCATGCAAATGTCACCTCAATGAGGCTGAGATCATCTTTTCCATTCATAACATATGACCTTTAAAAGATGTAGCACCCTCCCAGCTTTCCAGTTCATGAAAACAAGTCTACATTATGTATTTTGGCTCAGACTTTATCAACTGGATGCCACAGGGTCTTGACTTTCTTAACTATGAAAGCTGTATGAATTCTTCCTCTTGTTGGGTGGATGGTTGCACCAGAAAGGATAGGAGGAGATACTCCTCTGCCCCAGCAGCATACACAGATACACTGACACACAGAGAGAGAACACTTAACATAAGCTCACAGATATCTTTGTGCTAGATTTTGGCTTCCATGGAAATGAACAGAACATCACTATTACCATGCTATGGGGATCCAGGGGATGGCATATGCTTTGTTCTCTGGCCCTGCCTCCATGGTCTTAGTCAGGCCTTTGGAACCAGCAAGAGGCCTCAGATGCTGGGACGGAGAGGAGGAGGTATGTTTCTTCACTTTCCAAGCCTCTCCTCCAGAGCCTGAAAAGAATGTAAAGCCTTCTCATGACCTGCTTCATATATCGACCCATGTTTAATCATGTGCAAGCCCAATAGCGTGTGCTGCTGTGCTGACACTCCCACACCTATCACTCTTTTGCCTGATGTCCTGGCAGGCCAGGCTTGACTGTAGCTGCCGCTCAGTGATATGGAGGTGCTGCACTTCACCCAGCCAGGTGGCAGCAGTCCATGAGGAGCTGGATGGGTCACTGGAGCAGAAATCAGCCCAAAGTTTGGAGCCTATTGGCCTGTGACAGCCTGGGTGAGCCTAGAGGTGGCACAGGAACCAAGAGAAGGTCCTATCTTGGACACATGCAACTGTTTAGGATGGGTGGTTAGAGCAGAGTTATTCACACTGATTGATTATTGTGGATTATCTCCATCATGCTGAGATAGGCTTCCTGCAATAAGCCACGTTCATGATCTGTTGTTCAATGTATAAAACAGAAACAGATCTGATCATAAAGAACTAACAACTGACAGTTATTTTGAACTCTCTGATACAGTTGTGTATCACATTAGATTTCAAACTTTATAGCTGCATAAAGGCTCTTTGAGATCAAATTGTCACTCCAGATCATGGAAAATTGGCCAAGGATCACATGTGCACTGTAGAAGATTTCAGGTTATGGTGCAGCTGCAGAATGAAGTCCTCATAGAGGGCTGACCAGATCCAAAGGAGTGGTAGTTCATCCCTAGATAATGTGCAACAGCCATTCCTTGCAGACGGTCATGGTGGGAAAGCCCATCCACCTCAATCTGAAACCTCAAGTAAGCTGAAGAAACCCCAGATCCCTTAAAACAGAACTGGAAAACCACTGTATATTATAAGCCCACTAGGATACAGAGGTGTTTTTAATTTTATTTTTTCCAGTGTATATTGTATAGGATGCAGGAAGGACTATTTCCACTAGCACTTCCTCATTGCTTCACATCAAACACAGTCATTCACATGCTGGTGAGAAACTCAAATCAATGACATTTTCCTTCTTCTTGGTAATGGTAATGGCTTTCAGGCACACTCAGCCACTCTTCTCTAGCCAACTGCATTGTGGTCAGCCTTGCACTGAGTTGGCCGAGAATCAAGGGAGTGTTTAAAAACTGCTTTCTACTACCACCCCATAAAACAAGGAACTCCCTCCACTATGTCCACCAGCAAAAGGAATTGTTTTGATTCCTGCCTCTTCTGAAAGCCAGAATCTCTGTGCATGGATATGTGAAAACAGACCAGTTTGCTTCTCTCCCTCCATTTTCTTTCCTAAGTGTTTCTGCACATGTTTTCTTTGCTGGAACTGTCCATCAGCACCAAGTCCATTGAGGAGCAAGACATAGCAAGGTATGGTGAAACATGGGTGAAATTCCTTCCAAGTAGTCTTCAGTAAATATCCAAATATCATGATTCATGGGTATAATAAAAATACATCCTTGAAAGCACACTTGAGAATAATAAATAGGTACACAAATTTTAGGCAAAATACTATGAAAGGAACAGTAAATCATTTTGCAGTCTAATCCTATACTTACAAGAACATCTACATTCCTTTCCTGGGAATAGCTCCAAAGACTGTGAACCTTGACACAGTTTGTCAGATCCTGTCTTCCTGATTTCCAAGTCTTGATACAGAACTGCAATGCAGGATAACGTATTTATGTATTTTCCTGAACCTGGGTGTTCCTTTCTGGAGCAAACCAAAATAGCAGGCTCAAAGTTTTTTCCAACTCTTGACCAATAACTGCCAAAATCTGAATTAAGGGAATTTAGCCCACCAAATGGGGAACCAGTAATAACCAATCAAGATGCTTTGGAAGCTTAGCCAAATTGTTAAATTGTCACTGGGATTCCATTTCCTTCTCCAGATTAATCCCATCATATATCTGTGTGTCCCCCCCCCCCTTCCTGGAATGGAACTTTAGGATTTAATTGCCTCTTTCCAGTAGATAAGCTTGCGTTATTATAAAAACACACTTACCCTTTCCTAACAGGCACAACACCATTTTTACACTTAAGAGTAACAATTGGCAAAATAACGTTGCCAATTAGTTAAGGATCAGTTCTGTGGTCTGTTATCACTAAAGTTGTTCAAAATCTGAATACAGATTTTGGTTAGCAATGATGGCAACATATTATTGACTATGAATAGAAAATGAAAACAAGGCACGGCAACAGTTCATTTATGCAAAACACAGCTATTGGTTGCAATCATAAACATAGCTACCATATTGACAAAGGCATTTGATTCTCTCACAAAATAGTTAATTTAGTGAAAATAATTTTAAGGGTTAGATTTTTAGCAGTGCAGTTCTAAGCAGAGTTTCACCCTTGTGTATCCATTGAAGATAATGGATTTTGGAAAGGAGGACTCTTCTAAGGTTTGCCTGTAAATCTGGTTTTTTGGGGGGTGGGGGGTGGGAGGAGGGTTCTATGTCCAGTTCCCATTATATTTAATTGTGTAATTAATTATAGTGGGAACAGAACACTTGTATTTGGCTGTTTTATGTATTTCAGTTAAAATCTTTATTTCGAAAGGACAGAGCAATTACTATGTAGAACAAAATGACTCCCTGCCGTACAAGAACTAATTTCTGGATATGAGAAAACACACTTGCTGTATATAGCACTTAGAAATATGAGAAAATTATGGCCAGCAGTGCAAATGAACCCTCTGTCTGGTAAATTGCCTAAACATACAAATCCTTGCTTAATTTATAGCACTATTGCTGTGTCCAAAAAACATACACAAATACAGCAGAGTACAGAGAAAAAACAGGTTGGCAGTGACTGAATGGGCAAAGAGCCATTTCCGCTGGGAAATGAGATACTGCATCAAAGAGCAGAACATACGAATAGCCATGTATGCCCCATGGAATTTAGAAAGGTGTCACTCATCAAACAGCTCCTTTTTGGAATATGATGTCATCTGCTTGATCTTACTGAATATTTCACAATACTCTGGAATTCCCTGTGTACAGAAAATTCCTTTTGCTAGATGGTTTGTACATTTATGCATATTTAATCCATTGCTTGACCCAGGGCAGCACAGGGCCAGCCAGTCCTGTAGCCAAAGGGTAATCACTAGGGATGTGCAAAAAAAAAAAAAATTCGGAATTACACGGATTCGGAAGTATACTGGGGGGGGGGGAATTCGGAATCCCATATTTTTCTGAATTCCATAGTCGGAATAGCCGCATATACGGTAGATGTGCGGCTATTTCCGAATATATGGCCCCATTATTCCCTATGGGCCATTG
The DNA here is from genome assembly GCF_032191835.1 of Heteronotia binoei. Taxonomy (NCBI): domain Eukaryota; kingdom Metazoa; phylum Chordata; class Lepidosauria; order Squamata; family Gekkonidae; genus Heteronotia; species Heteronotia binoei. The sequence goes on from NC_083225.1 coordinate 70,640,173, forward strand.
AAATCAATGGCAAATAGGGTGTGTTTGAAGCCACCTGGAGGAAAGGGGGTTTGAGGGAGAGCCCCCAAATTTGCAGGGGACCTGCAGAAGACTCTCCCCTACAAAGCCCCCAAGTCCCAAAAAGATTGGGCCAGGGGATCCCATTCCAAGGGCACCCAAAGAGGGTGCCCCTATTCCACCATTATACCCTATGGGCCATTGAAGTCAATGGCAACATAGGGCATAATTAGAGGTTACTGGGGGGCAGGGGGGTTGAGGGAGAGCCCCAAAAACTGCAGGGAACCAGCAGGGGACTCTCCCCTACAAACCCCCCAAGTCCCAAAAAAATTGGACCGGGGGTCCAATTCCTGGGGCACCTCGCCAAATTAAAATCCAACTATCAGGTTTTAAAGAATAAATTTTGCTTTTTCTAATAAGCCCAAAATTGCCGTCCCTGGAGCCTCCTAAGCTCAGATATAAATTTTTTAAGTTTATATTTTTTTTTCCAAAATGGCAGTCACGACTTTTATGTCCCTTTTAAACTTTTTTCCACTTTTTTCTGGAGGCTTCCAAAGTAGTTTTTAACAATAATGTCCAATTGCATTTACCTTACAATGTTCAAATTCACCGGTTCCACTAATTTTTGATGTCTCAGATCCTTTTAAATAACTTTTAAATTTTGACCTTGTAATGGCCACCAAGGTTTTTCTATGATTTCTCAGTCCTAGAGTAGGCTGGCTGACTCCCAATTTTCCCTTCTTCACTGAATACTTCCTGCTTTTCTTGCCATCAAATCCCGTTCTCGCTGGTAGAAAGATCTCATGATGCTTGTAACGTACTTCCTGCTTTTTTTTGCCACCAAATCCCATTCTCGCTGGTAGAGAGATCTTGTGATATTTGTGACGTACTTCCTGTGTCATCTGTTAAAACTGCAGCTCTGTGACGATGGGGCTTTCCAACCAAAACCACAAGTATTCCAAACAATTATTTTCTTTTCTCTTTTTGACACTGTCTTTTAGGATTTTACAGTCCCAATTTCACCCTTTCTTCCCTTCTTTGTCAATAGCTTCTATATTCAATCTTCCATCTTTTAAATTTTAATTTTTACAGTTCTTATTAGTCCCAGAATGAAAGATAACGATCTGTACCTTTTGCTGTGGTTATCCAAAACGGCTCCAGTCTTGCATAAATTTAGATGTTCAGTAGAATCAAAGAAGGTTTGGATCTTGATGAGCTTAAGTCAATTGAATGACTCTGGAAACCTCTGTAGATGCTGGAATACAACTCATCTCCGGAGACCCTTCAAAGCCTCAAAGGAGCCTCCCTGGGACTCCCTTTAAGTCAAAGTAAATCTCCTCAGAATTTTCCGAGCATGTCTTGGACTAATCTCTGACTGAGAAAAGTAGGCAGTAGGCATTAGATTGCCTTTTTCTACCCCGAATAGAAGTTCCAGTCTGCTCCCCTACAGAGAAGCAATTCAGCTCGCCATTCTCCAACCCCCGGAAGCTGTTTCCACGATGTTTACCTTAGCTTGTTACCCCAAATGTGTATTCCAGGAAGGAGGTGAAAAGGGCAGCACATTCTGAGGCCCTCAGCATTCTTGCATAGGGCAAAGTACAGGAAGGCTTAAGTCTGCCTTCTAAGTCTGTAGATGAAGTCAGGACAAGGTTGGCCAGGCCATTGACCTTCCTTCACAGTGAAAATACGGGCCCTACTGGATTTGTTACCTTTCCGTAAGGCATGTAAGACGGAACTGTTCCGCCAGGCATTTGGTTGAGGCAGGCGAACGCCCTCTGCTTTTTTGCCTATACCGTCGGCTATCCTCCCCCACAGTGATCTGTTATTGAACTATTGTATCTGGGCCACTGATTATACTCCAGCCTGCACTATGAGCACACTCTCCTTTGTATACTGTACTGTGTTGTGTTATTATTTTAATTGTATTTTATTGGCTTTATTGGTTTTATTGTATTGTATTTGCTTGGTTTTATTTGAATGTAATCCGCCCTGGGAAAGGGCAGAATATAAATTAACCAAATAAATAAATACCTGAGTGAGGTCATCCCCTGCTGGTGTCTCCTCTGGAGCAGAAGAGTGAAAGGGTGGGATCACTACCCCCAGACAGCTGGGCACTCTGTCAGCCTAACTTAATTCACAGGGTTGTTGTAAGGAGAAAATGAAGGAGAGAAAACAACTACATATGCCATCCTGATCTCCTTGGAGGTAGGGAAGGGTAAAACAGTACTGAATAAATAAAATAGATAAATACCAGTCTAGCAGTGAAATACTTGAATAGGGCTGCTCATAGACCAGGCCACAATTCCTGCATGCTCAGGAGATTTCCTAGTTATGCAGAGAAACATTACTTTCAAAAAATTAAAAATGGCTTGAAAAGGACTGAATGTTCTCTAGGAGGCACAGAATGCCGAGAGCAGTTGACAGTAAATTAAATTTGGGGGGGGGGGGGGGCTGGAAAGAAATGAGATAATTTGATTGCTTGCACCTCTAAGTGCTCACAGAAAATCTGAGACGGGGGTTGGGATATAGGGAAAATTCAAATCACATGTTTAGGAGTGCATTTCTATTAAAGAATAATGATGCAGTGTTGTCTGCAAAAAAGTCGGCAATTGTTTTCATATTGCATTGTTTATTGGATGCATTATGCATCTTTTATTTCTTTGTTCTCTAATTGTGTGATCCAGTTATATGAATGTAGCATACTGTTTTTAGTTCACTGTTACCCAGCTTTATTGCACTGCATCTTGTATCTGTTATTCTGCTATGGCACTTCTCCTTCCTTGAGCCCACTGGCCATCTCTTGGTCAGCTTGCTATGTGCTGAAGACAGGCCTCCCTAGGCCTCAGAATGGGAAGTAAAGAAGAAGACGACCATAGATTTATACCCCTCCCTTCTCTCTGAATAAGAGTCTAGAGAGGCTTACAATTTCCTTTATCTTCTCCTTCACAACAGACACCCTGTGAGGTGGGTGGGGCTGAGAGAGCTCCCACAGCAGCTACCCTTTCAAGGACAACCTCTGTGAGAGCTATGGCTGACCCAAGGCCATTTCAGCAGCTTCAAGTGAAGAAGTGGAGAATCAAACCCAGTTCTCCCAGAAAAGAGTCTGCACATTTAACCATTACACCAAATTAGTGACAGTAAAGCCACCTGTAGTACTGTTTCAAATTTCTTTGTCTAAGAGCCACCTCCCACATTCCATCATACAATGAAACACTTCTTACAGCACTAGCTCTGGAGAAAACTCTCTAGGAGAGTTAGTGCTGGAAGAAGCTAGTGCTGTAAGAAGCGTTTCGTTGTATGATGGAATGTGGGAGGTGTCTCTTAGAAAAGGAAATTGAAACAGTTCTACAGGTGGCTTTACTGTCAGAGGCTTATCATGATCCGCTGTTTTCAGAACTTCTACAAGTAATGAAAGTTTCAATATAACATCTGCAAAATTGAAGAAATGATTTGAAAAACCAAAATCGTCTGCATTCGAAATTCGGACAGCACTAGCACTTTATTCTTCCCGCAGAGTCGGGTGAACATCTTTGAGTGCTTTAAAGTCAAGAAATTGACACATAGGAACTGAGAGTCTTCTATAAACTGTATTTCTATTTCTTGCACATTGAACTTGAGATTTATGAACTTTTGTACAGTGAAATGAGATGTATTGTGATATTGGTAAATTAATTGTTGAATAATAATTATTATACTTGTTAAGTATTTTCAGGATGCATTTGTTATTTTTCCACTGTATTTTTGTTGTGTTTTCATTTCTTTAACACCCAGTTGGGTTCAGGGGAACCCCTGGTTTGGAGCTCCTCCCACTTCAGGTTATCAGAAAGTGAGGGTGGGGGTTGAACCTCCTCTGGGCACTCCATTATACCTTATGAAGACTGATCCCCATAGGGTATAATAAATAGATCTGTAGGTATCTGGGGCTTGGGGGGGGGTCTGTTTTTTGGGGTACCAAATTTTCACCATAGTATCAGATGTCTCTCCTCAAAAAAGTCCAAGTTTCCAAAAGATCGGCCTGGAGGTCCAATTCTATGACCCCCAAAAGAAGGTGCCCCATCCTACATTATTTCCAGTGAAGTGAAGGCAATTAAACGGAGCGTAGTTCCTTTAAATGTGATGGCCAGAACTCCCTTCAGAATTCAATTTGTGCTTGTCAGAATCTTGCTCCTGTCTGTACCCCCAAAGCCTCCTGGCTCCACCCCCAAAGTCCCCAGATATTTCCTAAATTGGACCTGGCAACCCTCCCATACAGAAGGCTTTCTTTCACCCTTTCCTCCACTGTGGCTGCCACCCAAACTCTCTCAACCTCTGGTTTCTCCCCATTGTCAGAGTGGGGTGACCACCTGGAGGCGGTTACTGACTTCCTGGCCTGCCTTGTATACACTCTTCTGTTTGCCACTGGCCTGCCTTGCATACACTCTTTCCCATCCCTGGGATATGGCTGGGCTGCTTAATTTTGGGGCCATCTTCACTGGCCCCATCTCAGCCTTCTTCAGACCCAGAGTGACTGCATATCAGCCTGTGGCTGGTTGCTGGTTCTACCAGGTACTGCTCCTGCCTTGCCTCCAGGCCCTTTCTACTTGGGAGGTGACAGGATGTGGAGCCACAGGTAAGAGACTGGTTGGATGGCTTTCCCACAATTCCCTGGGCCCTGACTGAATTGTCTCTATATGCCGCAGCATCAGCAGCAGTCTCTCCACAATGGGCAGCTGTAGTCATCATGGCAGAGTAAGTACTGTCACTTGAGGACCTGAGGGAACTGCATGTGAACCTCAGGTCCAGCACCCCTGTTCTCAGCCAACATGGGGCCAATGGTGCCCTGAGTATCTCAGTCAGGAACAGCTATTGTAGTGGTGTCAGTGGAGGAGCACCTATTGGTAGAACTCATGGGGGGTGCTCAAGTCTGATGCTGTTCCTGAGCATCTGTTTTGTTTCTTCATTGCTTTAATTCTGTAATCCACCTTGATAAATGAAGTAAATTAATAAATGATTAATTCTGAGCCCTGTATCTAGCTCTAGTTAATGGTTAATGGCCTGTTAGAAAGTGAAAAGGGGCCACGAACAGACAAAGTTTCTGCCTATAGAAGAACACTTTGAAGTTTTTTAAAAAATCTACAAATGATAAATCCATCCCCCATAATAAAAATATATATATATAAGGACTGGGCATGCTGCAGAAGGCATGAAATGATACAGGTGACTGAACATCGATTAAAAGGGAAGGAAGGAAAACAGGGAGCAGTGGAGAAATCATCCTGGTTAAGTTACTAAAGTAAAGGCTTGTATAGAAGGGGAAATTTAGGTCAAGGGGTTATTTCCCAATTCTGTATCTTAGAATCATAGAGTTGGAAGGGACCTCTAGGGTCATCTAGTCCAACCCCCTGCCCAATGCAGGAAACCCACAAATACCTACCCCAAATTCATAGGATCTTCATCGCTGTCAGATGGCCATCTGGCCTCTGTTTGAAAACATCCAAGGAAGGAGAGCCCACCACCTCCCAAGGAAGCCTGTTCCACTGAGGAGTTGCTCTAATGGTCAGGAAGTTCTTCCTAATGTTGAGCTGGAAACTCTTTTGATTTAATTTCAACCCATTGGTTCTGGTCCTATCTTCTGGGGCCACAGAAAACAATTCCACACCATCCTCTGTATGACAGCCCTTCAAGTACTTGAAGATGGTGATCATATCACCTCTCAGCCACCTCCTCTCCAGGCTAAACATCCCCAGCTCCTTCAACCTTTCCTCATAGGACTTGGTCTCCAGACCTCTCACCATCTTTGTCACCCTCCTTTGGGCCCGTTCCAGCTTGTCTATATCCTTCTTAAAATGTGGTGCCCAAAACTGAACACAATACTCCAGGTGAGGTCTTATCAGAGCAGAGTAAAGTGATACTATCACATCATGTGATCTGGACACTATACTTCTGTTGATACAGCCCAAAATTGCATTTGCCTTTTTAGCCACCACATCACACTGTTGACTCATGTTCAGCATATGATCCACTAAGACTCCTAGATCCTTTTTGCATATACTGCTGCTAAGACAAGTCTCCCCCATCCTATAACCATGCATTGAATTTTTCCTACCTAAATGCAGAACTTTACATTTATCCCTGTTAAAATTCATTTTTTTGGTTTTAGCCCAGTTTTCCAGTCTGTCAAGGTCATCCTGTATCCTGTTTCTGTCTTCTACTGTATTTGCAACCCCTCCCAATTTAGTATCATCAGCAAATTTAATAAGCATTCCCTCTATTCCTTCATCCAAATCATTTATAAAAATGTTGAACAAAACAGGTCCCAGGACAGATCCTTGAGGCACTCCACTTGTCACTCCTCTCCAGGAGGATGAGGAACCATTCACAAGCATTCTTTGGGTGCAATCTGTCAACCAGTTACAGATCCACCTAACGGTAACACCTAATATTCCACCCGCCATACTACTCCCACTGGATATTTGTGCCTTTAAATTCCCATTTTTTGCCCAGAAAGTATCCAAATCCCATGATGCCATATATTTATACCCCATTCTTTAGTATTCTTTGAAATTGGTTATGTTGGAATCATGTTAGGAGTTCTTCCAGAAGGAGCCAAATTGCTTAAAGAAAGATTATGCAGAGCTGCAGAGATTTGTGGTTCCTGGTGCCAAGATCCAGAACTGCTAATTCAGCTGCTGGCCTGTGTTTGCCATGACTCATAATTATAAATGACTGTAATGGTAATTCCACTCCTTAAATGGTTGATTTGGTCCCATGTGCTCCATAAGCACAGCACTGTTTCTTAATTCCCACTGTGTCAGTAAAAGGGTATAGAATACCGTTTTCCTCTGCTGCTGTGGTGTGTGAGAGACCTCTAGGCAACCAGATCAAATTGGCATATCCCCAGCCTTCACAAAACTTTCCCAGCACAAACCCTAGCAGCAATATTAGGCAATGCATATTTGTTATCTCTGCCCTTTTCTACCACTGTTTCCACATATACAAGACACTAGGTATAAATCAAGATATCTTCATAGTTGCAATCCAAAAATCACTTCATTCACACACTGCCACCATTTATCCAAATAATTATATATTCATATACAGGTTAAGATCTCAGCTTGTCCATGTATGTTTCTTTCCCTGAGACCATATGCAATCAGCTCACAGGCTAAACAAACAAAATGTTAACTTTTATTTGCAGTTTGAACATAACATTGGAGAAAATCAGATAGATGTAACAAAGTTTAATTTCAGTTGAGCATTCAAATTATTTCCTGTTCAGGCATTTTGGATTCTTTGTTATAAGTTTATCTTTTCCCAGTCAGCATTAAGCTACATTTCTCCCATAACTTCACTCAGCCTGATTCACTGGTAACTTAACTAATGATTTTCAACAGTCCCTTTCAGTAGCATTGTCAGCTCTCATTGGTTGTTCTTAGGGAAAGGCAGAAACTAACCTGTCCATCATAATTACATTTGTAATTAATCTCTCCCTTGTGGTTCAAGGTAGTTTAAAATCCCAAATTAAAATCATATGTAATAGAATAAAATGTAATTACTCTCTACAGCTCAAAACCCAACTTCTAGATTACATGAATATTTTATTACACAAATTTTCTGAAACAATGGGAATGTCATTTCAATGTTCTTATTTTGAATGGCTTTATGAATTGTTGGTGTTCTTATTTGTATTGTTAATCCATTTTAGATCTGTTCTATTAGTGGGATAGGTATCAATCAAATAAAATAAATATGCCTCACTGGCTGTATAGAACTGGTTACAAATTTACCTGAATTGGGCTTATATCTTTTTCTTTGGATATCTTAGCAAGTATAAGCAAACAAGATAAAATAGCTTTCATATTATATTCAGTCTATATTTGCATAGGATGTTGCTAACTCATAATATACTTTCTAACATTACTCATTGGTCCCAGAATCTCTGCTTATTGCTTGGTCCCTCAAAACTGTTCTACCTTAGTGGAATAAATTGTGAGGAAAATATCCCTATTTCCAGAATATCGTAGTCACCCACTGGGTTGCCAGGATGCCTGGAGATTCAACTCACACACATCTGCCAGGAGAACGTAGATTTTGTCTACCACACTGGAAGGGACTTATGAATACTAACAGCCACACCATTGCATCAGCACTCCGTGCCTCTGGAGAAGTGCTATCCAGGAGAACCGATGGTTTCTAGTCGCTCCGTGAGAACTCCATCTCGGCCATAAGAGTGGAAGAAGTTGTGCAGCCAGGAACTGTGCAGGCAAGCAGTTTTCAGCCTTGACCATAGAATCCACTTTGGGAGGCTAACACCACAAGCAACTATCTTCCTGTCGTGCTAGACTTCATTACAGCAAAGCGGGAGGCCCACGTACTCAACAGATGTCACCTATGCATAAGAGCCATCAAGCTTATCTTAGGCGTGGACCCTGTCAGACCACCTAAGCTTTGTCCAATGGAACTCAAGACAAAGACTGGTGCCAGTAGTAGATCGAAGAGGAGGAAGAACATCTTCACCCAGAGCCAAGTTCCATTGTATAGACCAGGTGTTACCTAGGTAGCGATTTGGCCATCTATTGTCATCTTTTTAGATAAGTTTGATAGACTTAAGTACCCCCCCACCTTAACAATTTTTCCCATTCTTTCCCTTAACGGTCATCCTGGAGCCTCCCACCCTGGCCCATTGTTACCTGGAAGTCCAATCAGGTAACCAGGGCCCAAGCTTGTTCGTTGGTCAGTTATGGGCACCCAATTAGGTGCCACCAATTAACTTGCTATTGGCTACTACAGAAGTCCAGCCTTTATGGTCACTGCAGAGCCTTCCCTTTTTCTGAGGTCATGTACCACCTGACCACTGTCATCCACCCCTGTACCTCCCATTCCCTGAGGGCTCAAGTAGTCCTTATAACCTGTGACCCAGCTCCTCACAGGTGTGCATCTAGCAGTACCCCAGTTCCGCTGTCTAGATACATCCCCAATTCCTGATCAGTTGAGGGTCCCATCCCCCTAGTCCTCGTTCATCGCCATTGAAGCCTTCCTTGAAGACTACGATCGGTAATTATCACCCTGTCCTTGTGTTGTCTCTGAATATCTCTCTATTTTTCTTAGGACTGTATGTGTGTTTTATGAGTTATTTGTCTTGTACGTATGCCTATATTTTTCTGGAATAAATTTTAATTGTTTTTACTTAATTAGTGTCCCTGGTAATTTAAGCAATAATTTCTGGACATGTGTCCTGTATACATAGGTTAAAAGATCCTGTTTAAGTCAGGTGCCCACCTGTCAATCCCCAACCTCGTTTTGAGGGCATTTTGGCTTACAATCTCCATGTGAAAAATCACAGATAAAGGTTAAATGGCCTCCTAATAAGAACAGGTATGACACCTCTATCCTCTTCCCTCCCACAGTGGCAAAACTTTCCCTCTGTTTTCCTATCCCTTTTGTGACTAAGCTGCCATACCTGTCTGTTTTTCTTTTCTTTTCTGAAGAATTCTGGCTGTCCCATTCTGACACAGCATACTGACACATGTTTGCTCAGCCCGGGAACCTGAGGGAAGGAATGGGAGCCCCTTTAACTTATGTGGCTTAAATGGCACTCAAGAAGTTTTATATTCTAAATTAAAAATATATATTTTATTCAACATATTGGGGAAAGATCAAGTGAAATCAGAGGCAAAATTCCTAAGGTAACTCAATATAGATAACTCTGATGTAAAAATCAGTACATGCACAGACTTTAGTTTTTATGTTTAAGTTTAAGTTTAAGTTTCTTAAGCTCTTCACAGTTAGTCATATCTTTATGTTGAGAGGCTTTTGGTCTAGTGTTTTCCCCAGACACTTCTTTATACTTTCTTTAAGTATTCTTTAACTGTTTTGGTTTTCAGAAGGCTAATACACTCTTTCCAGTACCCAAATTCCTTCTCTTTAAACCAGTCTTAAATTTTTAATTGATTCTTAAGGTCTTTGAAGGCAGTTTCTAAGTGCACCAGAGCAGGGATCTCTGCACTCTTCAGAGCTAACTCTCTGTTTACTGGGTAGGGAATTTTCTTCTCTCTCTAGAAGATCTATCCCCTTTCCTTGGCCAGAATGGAAGTCTTTACCTACTTTCCAAACGTCCTTGCCAACTTTCCCCCAGTTCTCCTATCTACGTTAAACTGCTCTCTGTCAGGGCTGAATTCCAATGAATTCTCCTCTTCAGCATCCAGTTCAGAAGTTTTTCTCTACTCAGTTGATACTATCCAATCAGATCTCTTGGAACAGCCTATAACTCAAGGCTCTCTGGCACTGTGAAATGCCATCACAATTCTTTATCTATTTACATGGCATTTCTAAGCTTTTAAAAGTGCACTCCATCACATTGTCATGGTAATAGGTTCTAGTGATGTTGTAATTGGAATTGCCAGCACAGTCCAGGAAAATGCTTGGAGATTTTGAGGGCAGTGCCTGTGAAGGGTGCAGTTTGAGGAAGATGTGTCGTTTACTTTTGGATGATGCTCTAGGAATTGTCCCTGATTTCTTTGGGAAAGACCATACAAAAATGAGGAAATTCCAAGAGCATCATTTTGGAGGCATTTTTCTCTGGCATTTTTTTCTCTTGCTCTTCAATTTCTCAAATGTGGGAGATTGGGCCCAAGTGTAGAGTTTGCTCACTATGGGTGGGCAAGTGGCAAGCCCAGCTATAATCTGATATTTGGCCCTGTACTTTCCATAAAAGCTTTGTCGATCTAGTTGGGGAAAATGGATGCTCATTCTGCTGAATGACCCAATTTTTAGTGGAACAGAACCTTTAATTCCAATTTCAGGTTTACAATATGAGGGGCTTTCATATTTAGCATTGTTTAGTGACATTTGTGGCATCTGTGGCACTTGTAACTCAGAGTGCATTTCTTTGATTCTGATCAGCTTAATTTAATTTAATTTATTTTTTTATTTCTGAGGATTTATATTCTGCCCTTTCCCAAAATGGGCTCAGCAGAATTTGGTGCAGTGCAGTAGGGCCCAAGAGAGTGGTTCTGTCCACCTGAAATATTGTTATATTAGTCTTTCATATGTTTAAACATTATTCCACTTAATTGTCACTCACTAACAGTGCCATCTTGAGCTTAGAAGGATGTGGCTATGTTTCTGATGGCATTGTCACTTACCCAGGGGCAATTGCTATGTCCTTCTGGAAAACAAGCAAGATTGCAACTCTGTATTAACTATACTGGAAGACATATAACTAACCTTTTAGTCCATTAGTATAAGTTGGGAATAACATTCTTTGCATACGCTATTGGAAAGGAATGGTCTGCCACAGTTGTTCATGCTTCAGTAATGTGCAGTCTAGATTACTTTAATGCTCTATATGCAGGACTGCCTTTGAAAGTCTTTGGAAACTTCAATTAGTCCACAAATGGCTACCACATTGTTAATAGGAATATGCACTTTTTCATTTTCAGTTTATTTTTGTTCCAAGAATTTCTATTTTGTTCCAAGAATTTTTGTTATTACACATGTTCATTTTCTTTATAATGTTCAATTTTGTCTGCATTTATTTCCTTTGGAAACACTTTCCCTGAAGTAACTTAATGTATAATAACTCTGAAGATAATACAATACTCCAAAGAGGAGAAATGCAATCAGTCCAACTGTACATTATGACAGGAAAATAGTCCTATCAAATTTTACAAAATCTGGATAAACGCTCCAAATAATGAAACTTTATCATTCCAAAATCATCAATGGCACTCTGCAAAATGATCAGTTTGAAATATGCTGGCCATGCTAGCCTATGGTTGTGTGTCAAGTGCTGAATTACTTGGGGACTTGTAGAAAGGATAGTTCAGCACATTATGACTAACATTCATGATGAGTCAGAAACTCTGCACTTTGTAAATTTAATTCAAATGCCATTGTTTTAAATGGGTTCTTTGCAGGTTGTGATGATGCACTACTGTTTGAAGAAGTAGTTTGAAGTATCCATAAACTTTGACAGACAATGCATTTTTAGGCCTCTTTATGACGCTGACAATGCATCATTAGGCCTCTATATGACATCACTTTTTTTTTAAAAAAAAATAATTGTACCAAAATTAGTTGATATTATAATAATTGAGGGGGTGGATCTAATGGCCAGAGATTATTTAACATAAAATTAACACTGTCATTGAAATCTGCCTCCGTTCCTGAGGACTGGAAGGTAGCAAATGTCACCCCCATCTTTAAAAAGGGTTCCAGAGGAGATCCGGGAAATTACAGGCCAGTAAGTCTGACTTCAATACCGGGAAAGTTGGTAGAAACCATTATCAAGGACAGAATGAATAGGCACATTGATGAACACAAATTATTGAGGAAGAATATTTCAGGTTTTCACGGCTGGTAACATCATTAGGGTTTGTAGAATCTTTCGGGATCAAGTGCCGTGTTCTACTGGAGAAAGTTTTCCTTCCAGACGTTTCGTTCTCAGCTGCGGAGAACATCCTCAGTGGCGTTGCAGCCGGAGCAGGCGCTCAGACCTTCTTGGCTGCTGTGCATTGATGCAACGCCACTGAGGATGTTCTCCGCAGCTGAGAACGAAACGTCTGGAAGGAAAACTTTCTCCAGTAGAACACGGCATTTGATCCCGAAAGATTCTACAAACCCTAATACTGAGGAAGACTCAGCATGGATTCTGTAAGGGAAGATCTTGCCTCACTAACCTGTTACAGATCTTTGAGGGGGTGAACAAGCATGTGGACAAAGGGGACCCAATAGATGTTGTTTACTTTGACTTCCAGAAAGCATTTGATAAAGTTCCTCATCAAAAGCTCCTTAGTAAGCTCGAGAGTCATGGAGTAAAAGGACAGGTCCTCTTGTGGATCAAAAACTGGCTAATTAATAGGAAGCAGAGAGTGAGTATAAATGGGCAGTCTTCGCAGTGGAAGACAGTAAGCAGTGGGGTACTGCAGGGCTCGGTACTGGGTCCTATGCTATTTAACTTGTTCATTAATGATCTGGAGTTGGGAGTAAGCAGTGAAGTGGCCAAGTTTGTAGATGACACTAAATTGTTCAGGGTGGTGAGAACCGGAGAGGATTGTGAGGCACTCCAAAGGAATCTGTTGAGGCTGGGTGAGTGGGTGTCAATGTGGCAAATGAGGTTCAATGTGGCCAAGTGCAAAGTAATGCACATTGGGGTCAAGAATCCCAGCTACAAATACAAGTTGATGGGTTGTGAACTGGCAGAGACTGACCAAGAGAGAGATCTTGGGGTCATGGTAGATAACTCATTGAAAATGTCAAGACAGTGTGTGATTGCAATAAAAAAGGCCAACACCATGCTGGGAATTATTAGGAAGGGAACTGAAAACAAATCAGCCAGTATCATAATGTCCCTGTATAAATCGATGGTGTGGTCTCATGTGGAGTACTGTGTGCAATTCTGGTTACCACACATCAAAAAGGATATTATAGCATTGGAAAAAGTGCAGAAAAGGGCAACTAAAATAATTAAAGATTTGGAACACTTTCCTTATGAAGAAAGGTTAAAACGCTTGGGGCTCTTTAGCTTGGAGAAACGTCGACATGATAGAGGTTTACAAGATTATGCATGGGATGGAGATAGCAGAGAAAGATGTCCTTTTCTCCCTTTCTCACAATACAAGAACTCGTGGGCATTCAATGAAATTGCTGAGCAGTCAGGTTAAAACGGATAAAAGGAAGTATTTCTTCACCCAAAGGGTGATTAACATGTGGAATTCACTGCCACGGGAGGTGGCGGCTACAAGCATAGCCAGCTTCAAGAGGGGATTGGATAAAAATATTGAGCAGAGGTCCATCAGTGGCTATTAGCCTCAGTGTGTGTGTATTGGCCACTGTGTGATACAGAGTGTTGGACTGGATGGGCTATTGGCTTAATCCAACATGGCTTCTCTTATGTTCTTATGTCTCATATTTCCTTTCCTCAGGAGTTCAAACCCTTGTACTCTGTAATAGTATTTCAAGTACTGTAGTAGGATTTCAAAACTAATCTTTTCTGAACAATGTGCCATGTACCATTTTATAATGTAGATAACGGTTTCACAAAGCAAAATATTTTAATTTATTTTAATGCAGCCTTTCTTAGGACAGTGTATGACCAACAATACATACTGTTGCACAAGAAGAAATGTTTTAAAACACACACACACATCTCTTGCTGGTGGAAAATGCCATCAGATCACAGCTGTCTTATGGCAACCCCATAGGGTTTTTAAGGCAAGAGACATTCAGAAGTGGTTTGCCATTGCCTGCCTCCACATCTCAACCCTGGTATTCCTTGGAGGTCTCCCATCTAAATACTTGCCAGGGCCAGCCCCGCTGAGCTTCTGAGATCTGATGAGATCAGGCTAGCCTGGGCTATCCAGGTCAAGGTTACACACCTCTTAGTTCAAAAGAACAGTTCTCCATCTAACAAACCTCCAGCGCAGCTTTATATTGTTGATCAATTAAAACTTTTGGTGCCTGCCTGAGAAATAAAGTTTAGTAAAGATGTTTCCAAGAAAGTACATGACAATACTGAATTCAGGTACTGAGCTACTAACTTGGTTTTAGTTTTCAAAAGAAAAGGAAAGAGAACCATTTATTTTGCTGAAACAATCCATTAGCAGCTACAGTTTAATTTCCAAAGGACAGATTAACCTTCCTTCTTCTAGCATCTAGCAGCTCATTTGTTAACAGAGGCTAGCCAGCAGGACATAGTATTCCCATAGTGTAGTTAGTACACTGGCTGCCAGTTAATTTCTGGGAGCAATTCAAGATGTTGGTATTCACTTTTAAAGTCTTTCATGACATGAGACCCTGTTACAGCTCAGAGCACCCTATACTTGGGGGAGGGCTCTGGGAAAGACTGGGTGGAGCAAGATCACAGCCCTAAGGGAGGGATGCAGCAGCCCAGTTGCAGAAATGAGAAGAGAGTCAGGTGATATGGCAAAAGCAAGGGAGGAGCAGCCAAGGGAATGCCAACAAGAGGAAGGAAATTTTTTGGAACAAACAAATCCTCTGGAGTAGTGGAGAAGTGGTGGGGGGGAGGCTGGGAGGCAGCATCTTGGGAGAAAAATTAAAAAGAAAATGACCGCACTACTTAAAAGAAGTTCTGATCACAGAGTTCCTGGCAATTCCTAGAGAGGATATTCACTTTTTTTCAAGAGAATGAAGCACTCATGAACCTACTCTGCAGGGAGGATGGTATAGAAGTTAAATAAAACAAAGAAATAATATTACTAGGATTTTAAACTGTATTTATAGTAATTAGGAGATTGTTCTGCTCCACCACAAGTAGGACTTAATATGCGATGTCTGCATGAGTCCTTTGTGTAAGTCAAATCGCTGGTCGTATTCACTAGCTTAAATAAATGACTGTGATGAACCCAAAGCTGCCACATATTCATAAGAGGCTCCTGAGATAACAAATATTCACAACTATCTCAAGCACTGGGTGCTACTTTACATAATGTCTGCATAAATTAATCTTGCCAAATGTTGTGGAGTTACTGATTGGACATATTTGAATTACACACAGGTTGCAGATTGCCCATCTGTCCTTCATGCCTTTTGAGAGTCCTTCACTGATGTAGTTTTGAGTTTTTCAAGTAATAACCCTTATAAATTTTAGATCAAACTGTATGGCATTTTTAAATTGGATTATGTTGGTAATGTTCCATTTTTTTTTAATAAAATAGTTCATTAGGTACCAGTAAATTTATACCATTTGCAACTTTATTACGCCAAAGTGGAAAGCAGGATATCAAAACAAGATGCAGTATGCTGCACAGGAAGATATGCCATAATGAGATGAAAAGCCACTAATTAATACAGTCATTTTAAAAATAAACTCTAGGATATTGGCTCTTATTACCTTAATTATGTGGTTAGCTAGGAAATGCTCATTAGTGTTATTCTCAGATCTCTCTCATAGTCATAAACTAGAAAATTAGGGATCTCCATTTTCACAGCTCTCTTCTGTATTGCAAGTCAATTATATTTTCCTCTAAATATACTGCTGCTAAAGAGGTAATGGCCACTGGGGTCATGAGTACAATTGCTAAATTTCAGTCCATGGCAAATCTGATTTATATATGCTTTCTGAAGCACTGGTAACTAGTTGAAAATGCAACCATGGATTTCACTATTTTTTCACTATACCAGCATGTCCTTTATTTTTAATTGTTTGTGCTGGAATGGTAAAATAATTATAAACTGGGCTTATTTTGTAGCAGGAACCCCTTTGCATATTAGGCCACATCTCTTTGATGTAGCCAATCCTCCAAGAACTTATAGTACGCCCTGTAATAAGAGTGCTGTAAGCTCTTGGAGGATTGGCTACATCAGTGGGGTGTGGCCTAATATGCAAAGGAGCTCCTGATACAATATAAGCCTGGTTATAATCATGGAGAAGGAGCCATGATATGTGTGGCATGTAGAAGGTCTCCATTTCAATCACTGGCATTTCTAGTAAAAAGGATCAGGTAGTAAAAAGGATAGCAGGGGATGTGAAGAACATCAACCTGAGACCTGGACAGCCACTTGCAGTCATAGTAGACAATACTGACCTTCATGAACTCAATCATTCATGTGTTTATTGTGACATTAAGGAACCATGGCTCACTGGTAGAGCATCTGCTTGGCATGCAGAAGGTCCTAGGTCAAACCCCAATGTCTCCAGTTTTAAAAGAAACAGGTAGTGGGTGATGTGCAAGACCTCTACCTGAGACCCTGGACTGCTGCTGCCAGTCTAGTAGACAATGCTGAACGTGATGGACCAAATTTGGTCTAGTAGTTTGGTGCAGAGATTAGGTGTGCGGACTCTAATCTAGGTGAACCAGGTTTGATACCCCGCTCCTCCACATGCACCTGCTGGTGTGACCTTGAGTCAATCATAAGTTCTTTCAGAGCTATACTCTCAAGTGCAGTTCTTGACAGAGCTCTCTCAGCTCCACCTACTTCATAGAGTGTCTGTTCCGGGGAGGGGAACAGAAAGGAGATGGTAAACCATTCTGAGATTCAAAGTGAAGAATGGGATATAAATCCAGTCTCCTCCTCCTCCTCCTCTTCTTGGGTCAGATTCAGTGTTAGGCAAAGTCTTGTGTTCATGTGATTTATACCTTACCACTCAACAAATGTAATGTATATAAGTATATGGACTAATGTACGTGAGTATATGGGCCAATAGGTCAGGTAGTTGTAGAGCCCCAAAATGTAGTTCACCATATGTAAATTCAGCAACACTTCCCTCCAACAATCATAGTGAGAGAAAAGGATGCAATTCTACCTTTCCATATGTAAACAGATTTTCTGCACATCAGCAAATCTTTAAGTTTCATTGGCATTTTCTCCATTCTAATGGTTAATGTCAAAAGTCTTTGTATCAGCCGCCATATCTAGGTTATTGCTGATTCAGTAAAACTATTATCATTGAACCATACCCTGATTAGAAAGTCAAAATCCACAAGGATTTTCTGGGGGGGAGGGTGTCTCATTTTCCCCTCTCTCTGCATTTTCCACTTTCCCTTTCCTGGCAGCTCCCATAGCCTTTCCCTCTTTCCTGCTTCGCTCACTCCTTCCCGGCCAACCTAACTTCATCTGCCCCCATCTTCAGCTTTCCCTCCCTGCTGAGAGCTTCTATCTTGGAAAAATATGGCCAAGCTGGGCCCATTTGTATGTTACGAGTCAAGTTGGGTCCAGTTGTATAGTGGGAAACCTACAAAGACTTGCAGGGGGCACCTCATTTCCCTCTATGTTGCTCTGTTCTCCGTCAATTATAAAATGCTTACATATATCCTGCCACTCTGCTCAGCAAACTCCAGCCCAAGGACAGGTCCTTGAACTTAACTAACTCCTCCTCAACCCTTCATATACAGCAACCTTAAACCTAGAGGTATACAAAATTAACAAAAGGCTCTTCTAAAAACCAAACAAAAAAAGGAGGGGATTTTAAAATAGTCTGAAGAAAAGGATGGGAAGAAGAAACTAATCTATTCCAGATTCTCAGAGAATTCTTCAGTGGAATATTGAGGTGGGTGATTGAGGGATATTTCCAAACTGTCCCTTCCAGTTGCTGTCCTTGGCTTTTAAGGCTGCAGTCTGAAAGCCACTTTCCTTGGAGAAAGTCCCATTGAGGAACATCAAAATTTTGAGTGGACCTGCTAAAGCTTACTGCCTATATCCTTATAATTTTTCTCTTCTTGTCTAATATCTGTCCACTGTTCATGTGTGTGTGTGTGTGTGTGTGTGTGTGTGTATACTTCGATTTATATCTTCATATATAGTTCCATTGGACAGTACCACACAGCGTATAATATAGTTCATTTCTTGATGTCCTGAAATACAACATAGTTCAATGCAATGATTCCTACATTTTCAAATGCTGCCATTCTGTGCATAAGGATTATCTTAAAATAGAACCTGTAACTTTAAACACCTGCAAAACACATCAGTGAATCATTATAGTTTATAAATCTGCCAAGGGCACCAGCATATGACTCTGGACTGTGTTATGTATTCATAGAGGTTGAGGGAAGGAGCTTAGTTTGTAAAATTATCTCACAGAATTATAGAAATATAGATCTGGAAGGGCCTGAAAGAATATAATTCAGTTTCCACAGTAGTGAGATTGCAGCTCCCTATTCAGATCCACAGAATTTGTAATTGTCCAAAATCATAATATGCTTTATAGTTGCACTGTTTTTGTAGTCCCAGGAAGGAAGCAGAGGTTAATTCAATATACAGAATCTGGAATTTAAGGACCCAATATAAAATCAGATCTGTTTCCACAAAAATCAGATCTGTTTCTACAAAAAAAGCCCAGCAGGAACTTATCTGCATATTAGGCCACCCCACCCCCCCCCGACATCACCATTCTTCCACACAGGGTTTTTTTGTAGAAAAAGCCTAGCAGGAGCTCATTTTCATATCAGGTCACACCCCCTGACATCAAGTCAGCCGGAACTGCGTTCCTGTGTATTCTACAGGAAGAATGTGGATTTGAACCTGGGTGTCCCAGACCACTACCCTACACTGGCTTTCATAAGGTGACTGCTGGTGAACAGTAGCAAGCAGCTACGCCTAGTTGAATCAAGCAAATCAAGTCACCTGGTGGTTGCTGTCCAGGCCTAGGGTTTTCAGCCTCCAAGTGGAACCTGCAGATCTTCCAGTATTACAACCGATCTCCAGCGACATGTTCCCCTGGAGAAAATAACTGCTTTGGAGGGCAGACTCTATGGCATTGCATCCGGTTAAGGCCCCTTCTACCTCCAATTCTCCAGGAATTTCCCAACCTGGAGCTGGCAAACCTGGCCAGGCCTAGCCCTGATGTGTACTCCCTCAAAGACCAAAACAGTCCCAGAAGAATCCTGTCACCTCCCACTGCCTCTTATTAACAGAAATGAAGCCTTGAAATGCTGCGGTTGCCTAGCCCCAGCCATTCAGGGAATCCATCTATTAAAGCTACAGTTGATCCTTTTATCCTTTTGGGTTTTTTAAAAAACCCTTTTTTTAAGATTTCATTTTTTTTTTTTTGCAAACCTAGTATGTTTTTTCAGGTTTGTAGAAAGTCCTGCCTTGCTTATTAACAGTTCCAACAACTGGATTCAAGTATTATCAGATTTGGCCAACTTTTTTATTAGACCAGGGGTGGCCAAACTAGCTTAACATAAGAGCCGTATAAAATAAACATCAGATGTTTGGGAGCTGCAAGATATGAAAATCATATGTTTGAGAGAAACAAGGAAGGAAGGAAGGCAAATAGATGGGGGAGGGAGGGATAGGTGGAAAGAAAGCAACTTTAACTTTAAATGCATTCTCCAAGCCACCAGCTGACTTGGCTTGGAGAAGTGATGTAAAAAGACAAATGCCTTCTCCTAGCTGGCCAATGGGATGGTGGGGGCTTTGAGAGCCGCATAATATGTGTGAAAGAGCCACCCACTTGCTTGCTGAGTCCTATGTGGCTCCCTGCCATCACTGCAGCTGCCTCCAGGCCCCGTGCTGCTCCTAGAGTCTGCCACCACCACAGCCAGGCCCTGCGCAGTTCTTGGAGTCTGTTGCTGTGGCTAAGTCCCACTGACCTCATGATGTCTCTAGCTGCTGTGGTGGAACCCAGTGCTGCTTCTGGGGTTTGCTGTCACTGTGACCAGGCCTGCCAGAGCTCCTAGTCACTGCTGCAGTCACCTTCAGGCCCCATGTGTCTCCCGGAGTCCCCTGCTGCTGGATCTGGGGCCCTGCACAGCTCTCTGAGTCTGCCAGTGTGGCCAGGTTCCCCTTATGGAGTCTGCAGCTGCTGAGGCTCGTGCTTCTTCCGGGGTCCACCGCTGGCAAGGCCAGGATTAGCATGCCTCTCAAACTTTGTCTGTGGTCAGTGCTGAAGCCAGAACCTCCTGACTTTTCTCTTTCTAATTTCCTCACCCTTAGAGGTTGGTGAAGAAAGGAAAATATGGTAGGGCTCATGGCACTGATCAGCTCTCCCCTGTGATCAGCTCTCCCACCAATGGCTCCCCCAGAGGCTACTGAGGAGAGGCTGGGGAAAGAGGAACTTCTACACAAGTGCTGACATCTTTGTGTGTGTGTGTGTGTGGGGGGGTAATACAACCATTTCTGTAAATTTTTAGATTTTTCTGTAAGCCTGCATCCCCCGAGTTTGGAGAAAAATCTTTATCACAGTGTGGGTCCAATTCACAGATTTAGATATCTGCAGATATCCCCAGCCATAAGAAATAGATACATAGATTATTTATAGCATAAAAATCTTTGTTCTTTGTGAAGATGTACTTTCTTTTGTCTGTCCTGCAGACCCATGGTGGTGATATCATAGTTCACCAAATAGCATATTGCTAGATTCGAGTAAGATTATACAAATGTGAAATGTATCGGTTAAAGGTCTGTTTTTTTGACTATGTTACTTTTTATTGTAGTTTTGTACTCCTTTGTCTGAAAATTATTGAGTTGTCCCACTAATTTCAGAAGCTCAATTTTCACATTGTAATGAATGGGGGCTTTATAGTATTCAACTTTGCCTGAACCTTGCCAGTTGTCTATTATACTTCCAGTATTTATTACAAGTTAAACAATCCAATAAAAGGCATAGCATTTGCTTTTGGGTTCTTTTTCTGTGCAGCTTTAACATTCCAATCAAAATATTCCAATCTTTTGACTTTCCCTGTCTGTTCGGTGACTAAATCTCTGGTTCTTACGACTCATCCATACTTTGTAGATACACAAAAAAAATCCACAAAGAGACATATTTAAATAGTCCAGTATTCACTAATGAACTGAAACATTTGTAGATTTCTTTAATACCCACACATGGAATGAGGATGTTTCAAAATGCTTATTTCTGAACAAATAGAGTGCTGAATAAATAGAATGCTCCAGGAATAAAATAAGTGAAAATAATACAAATGGAGTAAGAATATTCTGTGGTAATCAAACTTTGTCTGTTTTATGATTGTCTGGTGCAATACAAGATAATAAAAGGATTAATGTCATATGCATCACATAAACATACAGATTGTATAAACATATAGATGACTGCAATCATTTAAAAACACAAAATTCTCTTAAATGAAATCTCACATTGATTAAGGAATGGCACCAAATCATAGCAATAACCTTAGAAAGGCTCAGTTCCATGTGCCTGAGAAATGTTTGGACTTTTTTTCTTGAACAGCAATATCCAAAGCTGCACAACAAACCAAGTTCGGATTTTCAGAAGCAGTTTATGATACGGTGTGGCTTCTGTTGTTCAAAGGAACAAAGCAAAAATGTGGCTGGGCACTGAGCACATCTAAATTAGGTTTTTGGAATATGGCCATGTCCTGTACAGAGTGCAGAGAAGTGCTGTTCTTTCTCTGGTTGCAGCTCATGCTGACTGGCTCTTGATGAAGAGCTACCTTTCATTTTCTGCCAAGCATGTACACATAGACTGAAACCCAGATGTGACAGCATCTATGAATAAAATGTTCATTTACCAGACAGGTCTGTAATTCACACTGTCAGTCTCACATGAAAATAATGAAAAGTATTTGAGAAATATAGCTATCACTCATAAGCCTTTGGAGGACCTGCCTACAAAAAGAGATTCATTGCCTGGACTGTTTTTCCTCTCATCTGTGTTCTGCACATTGACATGTACTGGCAATGAATTGTTCCATTATTACAGGAAGAAACCTAAAAGTCTGTTTTCACTGTTTTAAACATGGTCACCTCATGAGAATTCACAACTAATGGCAAAGAGGAAGTAGCTGACTTCTCAGTTCCATAAATCTTTTCAGCTGACAAATTTTTATTAAATATTCTATTTAGAGCATTTCCTTTCCACCAGCCATATCTGTGCAAATTTATTCTAAAAGGCAGATGGTATATATGCAGCTGTGGGTATTAAAAGTAGGTAACATAAATTACATTTCTTTTTTCTTCTAGCAAGGAGCTGTCCATAGTAGTGCACATGTGTAGTATAACTGCTTGACTGTATATTTAACTCATTCAAGCAAAATACAAAGGTTTAGCAGCTGGCTTTCTGATGGGTAAATAATTCATTCCGTTAAGAAGTAGACTGAATCAGGGGCAGCCAAGGCATCCGGACCCAGCAACTGCGTCAGCGCCGTCTTTATTTGGTAATAATGTAGCCATTGGTTAGATTCAAGATTATACTTGTCTTGAAGCTCCTTAAATGTCCAGAATTCTTCTCTGTTTGGGTCTCGTAGATGATCAAGAGATGTTATCCCTTTTTCAATCCAACCCTTCCAGACCACTTGGCACCCTCCAATCCTCAATTCTGTGTTTCCCCAAAGAGTCATTGATCCATGTAAGAAGGCGTTAAAGCCTTGCTTGGTACCTATTAGCTGCCATAATCGCCTGGTGGCCTGAACTGCTGGAAGCAATACTTCCCCTTGGTGGTGCTTCGAACCCAAAACCTCTAGCGTAGAAAGAGGGGCCACTGTTGAAGCCTCGAGGGCCACCCAGTCTGGAGATTCCTTCCCTACATCTTGCCTCCACTTACTAACACTTGCCAATATATAGGCCCTATGGTATGCACTTAAGTCTGGCATACCAAAGCCACCTTGATCAATTGGGAGCTGGAGCCTAGCCAAGGAAAGTCGCGGCCTTTTCCCTTCCCATAAGAAGTTTGTTATTAGAGTATTGACTCTTTTAAACCACTTCTGTGGAATATACTGATGGAGACCTCGGAGAACATAAAAGAAGCGGGGGAAAGTAACCATCTTGAGGGCATTCACTTTACCCCACAATGACAATGGGATGGGTTTCCATCGGGTAAAGTCAGCTTGTGTTTTCTCGAGGAGCTTTCTAAAATTCATCCCCACTAAGTTTTGACTTCGATTGGGAATTTGTATTCCTAAGTATTGAATCGAGTCCTCCTGAAGTCTAAACCGCCTTCCCACTGCCTCAGGAGTCTTCTTACCGCCCACTTGGAGTACCTCTGTTTTCCCCCAATTCACTTTGTAGCCTGCAAGTTGGCCAAATTCTTCAGTAAGCTTAATAATTGCTGGGAAAGAGGACTCTGGCTCAGTCACCATCAAAAGGGCATCGTCTGCATATAACAGAATTTTAAATTCGCTGAGACCGTGCTTCATACCATATATGTTCGTCCTTTGGCGCACCGCCTGGGCGAGAGGCTCAATGCAGATGTTAAACAGGAGTGGGGAAAGCGGACACCCCTGTCTTGTGCCGCATGCCAGATCGACTACTCCAGACTGCTCTCCATTGACTCTAATTCTCGAGGTCGCATTCTGATATATCAACTGGGTCTACCGAAGGAATTCTACCGGAAAGCCCAGGTATGTCATCGTCTTCCTCAGGAACCCTCTGTCCACACGGTCAAATGCCTTCTCAGCGTCAATAGAGATTAGAAACGCAGATTCCGGCTTCTCATTATAAGTGGCTATTAAGTCAGTAATTAACCGAACATTATCAGCTCCCGAGCGACCTCAGATAAAGCCTGCTTGAGCTCTGTTCACCACCGAAGCTATTACTGATTGAAGGCGTTGTGCTAATATAGCCGTCAGTATCTTGTTGTCAACATTTAACAAGGATATTGGGCGATAGCTTGAACAGAGATATGCGGGCTTCCCCGGTTTAAGAATCAGTGTAATCCAAGCCGCATTGAATTCTTTTGAAGGCATACCTTTGTCAAAAATTGCTTGATATGTCTTCAGCAACTTAGGAGCTAAGATATCCCTGAATCGGAAATACCAGACCGGAGAATACCCATCTGGCCCCGGGGCTGAACCATGTCAAAGTGATTCTATTGCAGCCGTTACCTCATCCAATCTTAGGGGCGCTGAGAGGATCCTTTGAGCCTCTTCCGACAGTTGTGGTAAGTCAAGCTGACGTATAAAGGCGTCCTGTTTGTCATCTACCTCTTTAACATGACCCTTGTACAGCTCTTGGTAAAAGAGGCGAAACTGGTCTGCTATTCCAGAAGGTGTAGCATGAAGACTTCCCCTGTCATCAGTAATCTGAGTTACCCATCTCTCAGATGGACATGGCAACAAGATAATCCAGTGCAAGCCCTGTACACGCACTTTCGATATGGGACGCAACAACAACAGCTAATTGAAGAATTACGGGTAAAATGGGCAGATGAACTGAACCTTAATATTTTACCATTCCAATGGTTCACAATCAACAGGGCGATCCGAAAAGTTTCTAAAGATCAACGCTTGATATTAATTCAGCAAAAAATTCATTTCCATATTTACTGGACACCTGTTCGACTACACAAATTTAACCTCTTGACTTCACCAGCATGTTGGCGATGCCAGGGAAGTGAAGCGGGGCTAAGCCACATGATCTGGGCATGTCCGGTGCTGCTTGATTTCTGGAGCGATATACTCAGGTGGATAAACCGCGTATTGGGAGGTCAGCACAGATTTACAGCCATGCAAGTTCTTTTAAACCACTTCCCGTCAACATGGGTGTTGTCTCGCCCACAGCGATATTGGGGATTTCGGGCACTGATGACGGCAAAGAGGATAATCATGCAGACGTGGAGAACGGATTTTTCAGGAACCGTAGCGCAATGGTTAGAGGACATGCTGCGATTGGCGGTGGATGAAAGGCTGGTCTACCGACGAATGATGCAACAACAACAATTCGAGGACATTTGGGCACCATTTTTGGCGGCTGTCAATAATTTACAGGGTCCGGGATGTGATCTTGAACATAGTTCCCTCTAGGCTGTGGGGGCCAAGGTGGTCCAGAGAGCTATATCAAGTACTAGGCATACAATAGGCAGTGATAGATAAGTATGGGCAACAAGGGTGACGGGTCACAGGGTGTTGGATGAGTGGATAATTATGAACTACGTAATTTTTGTTTGTTTAATTGTTAAATACTTATTATTACTATGGATCTGTTATATATACTAATCTCAATAAATGATGAATGTTGGGGGGGGGGAATAAATAAATAAATAAGAAGTAGACTGAAATTTACACACATTTTTTCACCTTGAAAAGTCACCATTTAAGAACTTTTCAAGTTATACATACATTAGTAAGCACTTTAGCTGTAAAGAGCAGGTAAATAGGACTACAAAGTTCCATGACCCAAGTGGCTCTAGGGCAGTGGTCCCCAACCTTTTTGGCACCAGGGACTGGCAGGGTGGGGGAAACGCAGAGTGGGGGGACTGAATTTGGCCTCCCCCCACACAGCCTCGCTGCCCCCCCTGCCCCGCCCCCTCCTCTTCCTCCTCCTGCGTCTCCTCCTCCTCCCTCCATGTTTATTAAGCGTCTTCCCAGCTCTTTAAAATTTCACACACACACCCCGCAGCAGCGGTGAGCGACCTCCTAAACAAGCGGAGCTTGTTCAGCTGTCGCTCGCCACTGCTGCCAGTTTCCCCCACAAATCAGCTACTGCCGCAGGGGAGGGCGGTGAGCTTTTAAAGAGCCAGGAAGGCACTTTCCCCGGCTTAACCTAATAAACACAGAGGGAGGGGGAGGCGACGTGGGAGGGGGAGGAGGCAGCATGGGGGGTGCGGGAGGCTGTGGGGCACCGCGGGGGGATGGGCAGCTCAGCTGGCGGCCTAGTTGCTGATGGACCATGAACCAGTGCCGGTCCAGGGACTGGTGGTTGGGGACCGCTGCTCTAAGGACTCAGAGATTTGGGGAAGATGATGCTGGGAAAAAGCATCTTGTGTGCATTGTCCCAGATAGAATCTCTGTGTAAGGCACTGAGAAGGTTCTTGACAAGAATGGTAAAGAGAATTGTACTTGGAAGATTAGAATATTTCTCAATAATGCCTTCGTTTGTGTGATCGCTGGCCAAAATAGATACCCATTTACTGAAAATAAACTCTGAACCAGTTTTATTCAAGATTGAAGTGCTCATCTTGGTTAAAAGTAGCTTCACTCCTTGCTTCAAATATCATCAAAGCTATCTAGAGAAATTTCACATCAAAGAAGAGGTATGTTCGCTGGTTGCTTATTTGATTTGCAAAATTAATGCTTGGGCCTTTTCATTAAAGTTCTGTGACATTCACCATGTCCTCTGTTCCCATCTATACTAAACTAGTAATTAGTAACCCACCTTTTGCTAAAGACTCAAGGTGAATTATCAGCCAGCTACTCTTGAAAGTAAGTTTTCAGCAACTCAGATGTAAACAAAGCAGATTGAGCTCTTGGTACTGAAACTAAGGATAAAACGCAATGTGTAGCAGAAGATTACTGTAAAGCTGAAAAGACTGAGTTACAAATCAGCTTCATTTTTGCTTTTGCCATGCATTTACCAGGTGCTCTTAAGCAAGCCTTTCTCTTTCAGTCCCATCCACCTCTATTTAAAACATAATAAAACCAATAATTATTACAGGTCATTGCACGGGTTGTTTGAGATAATGAACATAATGCATTTTAATAATCTGCTAGTACTGTATAAATGCTAAATGGCATTATTGCTAATACTATCATGCCTAAGTGGAGGATGAATCACAATTTGCATGGTAGGTATATTTTTGGATTCCAGCAAATGATCAGAAAACACCTGATGCAGCAATGTTGACACCAAGCAGGTGTGAACCTGGTCAGTGTCTAAGAGAACATAAGAGAACATAAGAGAAGCCATGTTGGATCAGGCCAACGGCCCATCAAGTCCAACACTCTGTGTCACACAGTGGCAAAAAAATTTATATACACACATACACTGTGGCTAATAGCCACTGATGGACCTGTGCTCCATATTTTTATCTAAACCCTTCTTGAAGGTGGCTATACTTGTGGCCGCCACCACCTCCTGTGGCAGTGAATTCCACATGTTAATCACCCTTTGGGTGAAGAAGTACTTCCTTTTATCCGTTTTAACCTGTCTGCTCAGCAATTTCATCGAATGCCCACAAGTTCTTGTATTGTGAGAAAGGGAGAAAAGTACTTCTTTCTCTACTTTCTCCATCCCATGCATTATCTTGTAAACCTCTATCATGTCACGCCGCAGTCGACGTTTCTCCAAGCTAAAGAGTCCCAAGCGTTTCAACCTTTCTTCATAGGGAAAGTGCTCCAGCCCTTTAATCATTCTAGTTGCCCTTCTCTGGACTTTCTCCAATGCTATAATATCCTTTTTGAGGTGCGGCGACCAGAACTGCACACAGTACTCCAAATGAGACCGCACCATCGATTTATACAGGGGCATTATGATACAGGCTGATTTGTTTTCAATTCCCTTCCTAATAATTCCCAGCATGGCGTTGGCCTTTTTTATTGCAAACGCACACTGTTTTGACATTTTCAGTGAGTTATCTACCACGACCCCAAGATCTCTCTCTTGGTCAGTCTCTGCCAGTTCACACCCCATCAACTTGTATTTGTAGCTGGGATTCTTGGCCCCAATGTGCATTACTTTGCACTTGGCCACATTGAATCGCATCTGCCACATTGACGCCCACTCACCCAGCCTCAACAGATCCCTTTGAAGTTTCTCACAATCCTCTCTGGTTCTCACCACCCTGAACAATTTAGTGTCATCCGCAAACTTGGCCACTTCACTGCTCACTCCCAACTCTAAATCATTTATGAACAAGTTAAAGAGCATGGGACCCAGTACCGAGCCCTGCGGCACCCCACTGCTTACCGTCCTCCACTGCGAAGACTGCCCATTTATACTCACTCTCTGCTTCCTATTACTCAGCCAGTTTTTGATCCACAAGAGGACCTGTCCTTTTACTCCATGACTCTCAAGCTTTCTAAGGAGCCTTTGATGAGGAACTTTATCAAAAGCTTTCTGGAAGTCAAGGTAAACAACATCTATTGGGTCTCCTTTGTCCACATGTTTGTTCACCCCCTCAAAGAAATGTAACAGGTTAGTGAGGCAAGATCTTCCCTTGCAGAATCCATGCTGAGTCTTCCTCAATAACCCGTGTTCATCAATGTGCCTACTCATTCTGTCCTTGATAATGGTTTCTACCAACTTTCCCGGTATTGAAGTCAGACTGACTGGCCTGTAATTTCCCGGGTCTCCTCTGGAACCTTTTTTAAAGATGGGGGTGACATTTGCTACCTTCCAGTCCTCAGGAACGGAGGCAGATTTCAATGAAAGATTACAGATTTTTGTTAGAAGATCCACAAGTTTTTTTTTGTGGATCTTCTAACAAAAATCTGTAATCTTTCACAAGTTCAACTTTGAGTTCTTTCAGAACTCTCGGATGTATGCCATCCGGACCCGGTGACTTATTAGTTTTTAATTTGTCTATCAGTGTCTGGATGAGAGAACTCCTGGGACTTCTAAGGAAGCCACCTCCAGTGTTGTGACAGAAAGAAGTTGAGATACAACTGGAAGATCTATGTGAATATATGTATACTAATGTCTCCTGGGTGAAAATTAGAAAATTATTTAAAATTGGGGGGGGGGGGGACTGGCATTTGTAAAAGTATGGGGACATGCTGTGAACATGCACAGAAAAGATGTGAGCTGTAGTACCCTGAAACATGTCCCCTTGCATGTTTAAAGATACATGTCTTCTCATACTTCATAATGCTTGCCATGGCAAATACTGATGCATGTGTAGTAGACACATCTTCTATGTTTGTGCAAAACAAAATTCCCAAGCTTAAAATATACACATAAATTGCTGGTTTTGGTCATTACAATGGTCTCCCAGAACAGTATTGCACATGCACTTGCTATTCTGGACATGGAACAGGGGTCACTCTGGATGTGTGGGGAGGTGTACTTGTGAATTTCCTGCATTGTGCATGAGGTTGGACCAGATGACCCTGGAGCTCCTTTCCAACTATATGATTAATTCTGTTTGTTTTCCCAGGCAATGGTGAACATTCTTCCTACCAACTGGATTGTGGGAACACAATTTAGTTCTCTTAGCCAATCACTCTTGCACAAAAGCTACAGAGAACACTCCTGTTGTTCTTTGATTCTACTGGTTTTCTGGGGAATGGTATCCTTCCTCCTAGTTGAATCCTTGCAATGGAAGAGCACAGAGCACTTCCAGAGCAGTCTATAGAGAGGTGCACATGCAAGGCATGGCAATTTGTGAGTTCCAGGTTCCATAGTCTTGAGCTCAGCGGGGGTCTGCAGAGCTTATCTCCTGTGACCCCCCCTGAATCGGGCAGTTGGAGAGCTGTCACAGACATGGCACCTCTAGGGGAAACCCTGGAGGGGTTTCCTTTTGGCATGGGGCTTTTGCGGGGAGACAGAGATACAGCGGCAGCTGTTCCTGTCCTTCTTGTGTGCTCCAGTGCTTCACAGCCATGATCGCCATTACAGCAGAAAGAGATAAATACCTGACCGCTTGCTTTCTTTTCTGCTAACAAGCCTTTGATGCATTGCTTTCCTACCTCAAACACGGCAATTCTACCCTGCAAGTAAGTTTGCTTTTCATGCCATAGGCGAATGGGTCATTTTACATAACAACAAACGGGTCAGTTCAAAGCAAGGGAGAGAGGTGAATTCCCCCCACCACCACCACGTTCCCATGAAGCCGAATAAAAAGAACAACTTTGAATGCCAGCAACAATCTGAATGTGACTGAATACAGATACTTAAATAGACTCGGATTATGATTGGGTAAGTGATAAAGAGACTATTATTTGGTTATACAATGGATATAGTATTTTCTCTAAAGCAGGACCTTGGTTTATTAACAGAGTTGATAAAAAAGCAAATGGGAGCTTTTATGTTGAAAGCTAGCGAAAACTTGAACCTACATGGGCAGAGTGACAAAGAGATCCTGGTGATGTCTGTGGAGTTGGAAATGGAAAAAGATCCATCAGGAAACAAAAAGAAGAAAACTAAAGTGGAACCTTATGGAGCAGTTACTAAGAAGAACCGGAAGTTAAGGCTGTTTGAAGTTTTTTTGAGAGGATCTAATGGCGTGGGATTTTTACTATCGTTACTGAAAGGGGTACTTGCATTAAGGAGAGAGGATGCACATTTCATTAAAAAAAATCAAAACGTGGAAAACTTTCAGGAAGAAGGGAATTTAAATTGTTTTCCCTCTCTGTAGGTAACTGGATAATATGGAACTCTCAGCAAGATATGCAATTTTAAAAGGCAAAGTGAGATCTTTGGGACATAATAGATTTGCTCCTCTCTGATTAATATGGACATAAGAGCTAAAGGACTGAAAAGTTCTGAAAAAAATTTTAGATAAACAGTTAACTTTGATTAATTTTTAAGAAGACAGACAACACAATTATTTTGTAATCTGGTAGATATTTTGACGTTATTTTAAATTTGATCTTTTTTTCTATCCGTTTGAAATATGTAAGTTAGAAGGATAAAGAATTTTTTTTATGCCTATCTAAATGATGACATTATTCAAATAACAAGTCAGTTTGTATTTTTAATATGGTTAAGCTTATCCAGTTAGTTCTGTGTTGAGACCGTGGTAATTTTTTTTAATATATCTATGTTTGCTGAAGAAGAATAGTTCAGACTTGTATTTTAAGTAATAGTTTAGTAAAAAGTGTACAATGGGAAATGAAGACAGTAAAATATAAGGGGAAAACTCAATACTTGCAGGTAGAAAAGATTAGGTGTTTGAGGTAAAAATGTAATTGATATATTTGCAGCTTTCTTTGATTCTGATCTCCCACTCTGTATTTCCTCCTCCCTCTTGATGTCTCTGTACTTGTGCTTATCCTTTTTATTTTTGTAGTTAAAACTAATAAAAATTATAAAATCCGTTAAAAAAAAAGGAAATTTGCTTAATTCAGGGCCTAGTAAAATGGAGCCCATTTTACTATTTGTTGTATATGCATGAAATTTGGGGGTTACTGAGAGGAGATGGAGGACTGAAACCCATGCAGTTTTGGTGTCGTTATCTTTAATGACTGCTGACCCAGACCCCTGAGTTGGCTGTCCATTGAAAATGGACAATACTGAATGGATTTCTAACCTGAACCAATAACACTCTACCTGAAATGAAGCAGTCACAGTAAAAATCCCCCCACCAAGTCTCAATTTGAAACTGTAATGAAATTTTCTTGGTGCAGTCTGCTAATATCTTCTAAGTGAAGTCCGAATCAGCTTTTACATGTACAGTATGTCACAGAAGTGAGTACACCTCACATTTTGTAAATATTTAAGTATATCTTTTCATGTGACAACACTGAAGAAATGACACTTGGCTACAATGTGAAGTAGTGAGTCTACAGTTTGTATAACAGTGTAAATGTGCTGTCCCCTCAAAATTATGCAACACACAGCCATTAATGTCTAAACTGCTGGCAACAAAAGTGAGTACACCCCTAAGTGATAATGTCCAAATGGGGCCCAAAGCGTCAATATGTTGTGTGGCCACCATTATTTTCCAGCACTGCCTTAACCCTCTTGGACATAGAGTTCACCAGAGCTTCACAAGTTGCCACTGGAGTCCTCTTCCACTCCTCCATAACGACGTCACATAATGGTGGATGTTAGAGACCTTGCGCACTTCCACCTTCCATTTCAGGATGCCCCACAGATGCTCAATAGGGTTTAGGTCTGGAGACATGCTTGGCCAGTCCATCACTTTACCCTCAGCTTCTTTAGCAAGGCAGTGGTCATTTTGGAGGTGTGTTTGGGGTAGTTATCATGTTGGAATACTGCCCTGCAGCCCAGTCTCCAAAGGGAAAGGATCATGTTCTGCTTCAGTATGTCACAGTACATGTTGGCATTCATGGTTCCCTCAATGAACTGTAACTCCCCAGTGCCAGCAGCACTCATGCAGCCCCAGACCATGACATTCCCACCACCATGCTTGACTGTAGGCAAGACACGTCTTTGTACTCCTCACCTGGTTGCCGCCACACACGCTTGACACCATCTGAACCAAATAAGTTTATCTTGGTCTCATCAGACCACAGGACATGGTTCCAGAAATCCATGTCCTTAGTCTGCTTGTCTGCAGCAAACCGTTTGCGGGCTTTCTTATGCATCATCTTTATAGAAGAGGCTTCCTTCTGGGACGACAGCCCTGCAGATGGTTCAGATGGTGTCAAGCATGTGGTGGCAACCAGGTGAGGAGTACATCTCACCTTCTGTAATTTTACTGGCAATTTTCTTCTCAACAATAGGGGGAGAAATAAAGATGAAATCCCAACTGTCCACAGCTGTATCTCTGTGCCCTGCTGCAAATGACTGAGAAAAAAAAGAGTCGTTAGCTTAAAAAAATGTTTTACTGCTTCTGGCAGTATTCAGGACACCTTGAAAAATCTGAGCTCGGTTTGGGAATTAGGAAATACAAATTTATATGTACCATCTGCACTCAATAAGTCTCCTAATCTTCAGCCATCCACTGTTCAACAGTAATCATACTTGATCCAGTCACAATGGTATATCATGCTTGGGTGGCGGCATAAATTCCATATAAAAGTGACAGTGTGTTCACATAGCCTTCCTCCAGGCTAATGAATCCCATTCCAACTGCAGAAACAATGGGTGCAATCAGATGAGCAATTTGGCCTGTCATATCCACCCATCAGTGGTTAAGTGTGCAGACTCTTATCTAGGAGAACCGGGTTTGATTCCCCA
The DNA here is from genome assembly GCF_032191835.1 of Heteronotia binoei. NCBI lineage: Eukaryota > Metazoa > Chordata > Lepidosauria > Squamata > Gekkonidae > Heteronotia > Heteronotia binoei. Next base: position 70,673,113 of record NC_083225.1, read on the forward strand.
CTCCTCCACTTGCACCTGCTGGAATGGCCTTGGGTCAGCCATAGCTCTGGCAGAGGTTGTCCTTGAAACGGCAACTTCTGAGAGAGCATGTCAGCCCCACTCACCTCACAGGGTGTTTGTTGTGGCGGAGAAAGATAAAGGAGATTGTGAGTCGCTCTGAGACTCTGAGTGGAGGGCAAAATATAAATCCAATGTCATCGTCTTCTGCTTCTGGGCACATACAACAGGGAATTTTTTTTTAGGGTGGGGGGACCAACTCAGCCATGGGTCTGTGGATTGCAGCATGTTAGCGATGTGGACTACCAACCATGGGCCTGTGACACTATGATGCTGGCTTACGGGGTGCTGTCTCATTGACATAAACCACCCCGAACTCCAGTGGTTTTTAAAAAGGCAAGATGCTGCTGAGGCAATCTGCCTGTCTGATCGCACCGAATATGTTGTTCCACCTGAAGTTTTCAGAGCGATATTTCTCTCTGTTGCTAAAGAAGTGTTCTGGGATGGCAGACTTGAGGCAGCCTCATTGAAGAAGTCAGTCAATGCCTGAATGAAAATTATTTAGACTGAAGAGCCACAAGAAGAGAATCAGTATATATTTTTAAGCCAGGCAGAATCTTATTGTCTCTTACCTTCTGGTAGCTACAATGCCACCTTCTGTTCATCTGCAGTGGTGGTGAAGTTCAGAAAATAAACTGCAAGCCAATATTCAAATTGTTGAAATATACACATTCATAATAGAAATTCATATAATATACAATAGAATTCATACCATACAATCAACAAGATTTATATACAATTCTTAACCCTCCAGCACTCAACATAAATCACTGAGAGTATATACGTGGTGCCTACAGGCTGGAACCCCAGTTTCAGCAATATGTCAGACCCCAGAGTCAAGGAACATGCAGAGGGTAACTTCAGACGTTTATTCCAAGCATCTTTAAGGCATTACAAGAAGTTGCTGAAACTGCGGTTCCAGCCTGTAGGCACCACCTATATACCCTCGGTGGGCCGTTACCAATTCAAGCAAAGCGCAGCAAATAATAGCAGGTACTTTTGGCGGGCTTTCTACTCCCCACTCCCTCCCCCCTTAGTCCAGGTGTGCTATCTACTAGCCTCTCCGTCTCCTCCAGTGTGGTTGCCATGTTAACGAGCTTCTAAGATAACCGTTTGGGGATGTGTCCTCTAGGCAAAGCGAAAGCAAAGCGAAGCAGCAAATATATATTTCAGATTGGAATGCAGACAGTTTCACTCATCAGTTACAAAAGTGTTCAGGGTTACTGATATACATTGTCTATGTAGTTTATATTAAGAGGAAACAGTGTGGGGGTGACAGCAGCAATGTTCTTCTATAGGCTGCCAAAGCAGCTGCATCCCGACGCCTCCGCCGGCTTGTGACAGTGTTTCACATTCACAGCTTCCCCAGGAATTATTCCTTAACAAACTTCATGAACAAAATATCATAAATATGCTCAGTAACATGGCCACCAAGGACTGTACCCATTCACTTAATTAAACACCATCATATATATCTATAACCAACTCAAACATACACAAACCTCTCCTCAGCTCAAAATACACATTCCTTATTTGGCACATGCTATCACATTGTCCATTCGAACCTATTCTTAAAGAAACAGCCACCTACAGACCACTGTTAAAGTGCCCAATCAAATTCATATAGCCAACATTCCAATTCAGATGAAACAGGATAAATCATACGAGGAGTTAAGACCATGTGGATGAACAGTATTGAGGCAAAAGATCCACTGTGCCTCCTTCTGTAAAAAAAACTTCTGCATATTTTTTGGTTTAAAGGGATGACTTTCAAATTTTTGCAACACAAAATATCTCAAAGACTCAGCATTGTGGTTAAATCTCTCAAAGTGATCCACCAGTGGGGACCCTGGACAATGATGTTTCAAATGGGAAATATGTCCCAGAATCCTTACTTTAATTGGGCTTGTTGAACAGCCCATGTACAGCATCAAACACTCACACAAAATTACATAAATCATATTCCTAGATCCACAATTACTAAAACATTTCAAAAACATCTTCTGAGCCATCCATTTATCATAAAATTCATCAATGCATAGTGCATATTTACAGGTTCTACAATTTTTACAGCAAAAATGTCTGTGCAGTCCTCCAAATGGAATCTCACCCCACAAACAATCTGCTCTAGTTAGCTGACCTTTCAAGTTAGGTGACCTTTTAAATCCAATCATAGGAAAAAAACACCATGAAGAGATTTAACATCAAATGAAAATCTGGACTGTCAAGGTACTAACCTGGAATGACAGACTCAATCTCATAAAATGCTTCTTGCTACCAAAATATTTATTTTGATTTAGATCCCTCCCCATCCCAATTACAAACAATCAATTAAAAATGGCAACGGGATCTTAATACATTTTTATGGTCTTAAAAAAAACACAAAATTAGTTTCACCACCCTCACAAGATCCGCAGAAAATGGAGGCATAGACTATCCAAATTTAAAAACATATTATGAAGCCACAGCCTTAGCAATAATCTTAAAAGCAGCAACTAACCAAACCCCCCCCCCCCGAATTGGTTGTTATAGAAACAAACAATATTACACCATGCACTTTATATGACTCACTGTGGAATTGTATATAAATCTTGTTGATTGTATGGTATGAATTCTATTGTATATTATATGAATTTCTATTATGAATGTGTATATTTCAACAATTTGAATATTGGCTTGAATATTGACCAGCGAGGCCAAGTCAGACACTGCAACGACCTCTCGGAGCCCTTCCCAATAGGCACAGGTGTAAAGCAAGGCTGCGTTCTCGCGCCAACTCTCTTTACGATCTTCTTTAGCATGATGCTTCAAAGAGCCGCAGTAGATCTAGATGAGGACGATGGTGTCTACATCCGCTATCGCACCGATGGCAGCCTGTTCAACCTGAGGCGACTAAAGGCACACTCCAAGACAATGGAAAAACTCATCCGAGAGCTACTGTTTGCTGATGATGCTGCACTCGTCTCCCACTCGGTATCAGCTCTGCAGCATATGACGTCCTGCTTTGCAGAGGCTGCCAAGCTATTCAGCCTAGAAGTTAGTCTGAAGAAGACAGAAGTTCTCCACCAGCCTGCACCCCAGGAAGATTATCACCCTCCCTGCATCACTGTGGGTGAATCAGTTCTGAAGACAGTCCAGCAGTTCAGCTACCTGGGGTGCATCATCTCCTCAGATGCCAAGATCGACAAGGAGATTGACAACAGGCTGGCAAAGGCAAACCGTGCATTTGGCCGACTGCACAAAAGAGTGTGGAGCAACAAGCATCTGAAAAAAGGCACAAAGATCAATGTTTACAAAGCGGTTGTGATGACAACCCTCATCTATGGCTCCGAATCGTGGGTTTTATACCGTCATCACCTGCGACTCCTTGAGCGCTTTCATCAGCGCTGCCTTCGCACCATCCTCAACATCCACTGGAGTGACTTTGTGACCAACACTGAAGTCCTCAAGCGGGCAGAGGTTACCAGCATCGAGGCACTGCTGTTGAAGATGCAGCTGCGCTGGGCAGGGCATATTTCTAGGATGGAAAACCACCGCCTTCCCAAGATTGCCCTGTATGGCGAACTTTCCACCGGCCATCAAAATAGAGGGGCACCAAAGAAGAGGTACAAGGACTCCTTGAAGAAATCCCTTAGCACCTGTCACATCAACCATCACCAGTGGTCTGACCTAGCCTCAGATCGCAAAGCATGGAGGCACACCATCCACCAGGCTGTCTCTTCCTTTGAGAACACACGCATAGCTGGTCTTGAGGACAAAAGGAGATTGAGGAAGAATCGCACTGCTACAGGACCAACCCTAAATCAGATTTTTCCCTGCAGCCGCTGTGGCCGGACCTGCCTGTCCCACATTGGTCTTGTCAGCCACCAGCAAGCCTGCAGCAAACGTGGACTATTGCACCCTTCTTAAATCTTCGTTCGCGAAGCCAAGCCGAGAGAATATTGGCTTGCAGTTTATTTTCTGAACTTCACCACCACTGCAGATGACCAGAAGATGACCAGAAGGTGAATAACTACTAACAACTATAGACAACTCGTTTCTGGGCAACATAATACAAATCTAGAAAAAACATAAACAACAATTAACCCTAGAAATGACAAAATTGGCATCTATAACAAATCAGGCCTCGTTCATACAGGGTCAAGGTAAATCAATCTTCTCATCACAGACTGAGTTGAAGACGATAACAATTGAACAACTACTACATAAAGGGAAAAGTTTAATGAAATCACAACTAGAAACAATATTGAACCAAAAGTACAATGGTTCACATACCTACAACTGAAACACTTTCTTGAATTGCCACAATTGCAAGACTTAGTGTATAGACCAATAACAAAATTCGAAACAATATTAAAAAAATGAGGAGACACAAAAACCAAGACTAATCACAAAGATTTACAAACTATTAAACAGCACAAGAGAGAAAAAGCAACTGACATATCAAAAGAAATGGCATGCAGACCTAAACATTAACTGGTTGAATCAAGAGTGGAAAACATCTGGACATCTCCCAGTTATACCTCCAAAATCTTTGCTGTGAAACTATGAATGATTAAAATCCAGTTGGTATTTACCACCCCCGCGATAATGTTCCAGATTGACAGGCAATTTTCCCCAAACTGCAAAAAAAAAAGGAAGGTCTGAAGCAAATTTTTTCCACTGCTGATGGCAGTGTCCTGCTATAAAAGATTTTTGGTCACAAGTAGTAAAAATGATAAAAGAAATAACTAATTTATCTTTACCAATCAATCCTGAAATATTGCTGCTAGAAAATTTAACTCATCTTTATATAAATGGGGCAAAACAAGAATGAATCTCTATTTTGCTTTCAGTAGCAAGAAATATAATCGCCACGAAATGGCTTGATAGCAAACCACCTTCCATAAACCTATGGTTACAAAAACTATGGGATTACTTTATTCTGTCAAAACTTGCATATTTGAGTTCAAATCTGACTCAAAAAAATTATGAAGTAAAAGTAGTTAAAGTTTGGTTTCCAGTACTTGATTACTTAGCTCAAAAAAATATAATTCCAAACAACCCACTGTATCAGACAATGATTTATTTTTAATAATAGAGATTTTACCTATTGTCATAAATAATAGTAGAATTGCTTTTCATGGTGGATTTGTTTTCTATGATTTTTCTTTTGCTTTATATGTTATTGATTTATATGATTTTGATTATGATTTTGCTTTATATGTTAATTGTTGTTAAAAGAATAAAAAAATTGAATTTGGAAAATAGATAAATCCAGTCATAGGCAGCTGGGAATACCATGGTATATCTACTACAATACACCAATTTTTCTCAATAATTTTTTGATGGCTCTAGCTTGTATAGAATATTAGAATAAGCAAGTGAGGTTTCCTTTATTACAGGCATCACTACCTTTTGGCTTCAACATATTCCAGCCTGCGTGCCTGGCTCCAGCCCAAAGGCTGCAATGGTGCCCGCATCCCTGACAGCTGTGCTGGGAGGCAGCGGAAGATGGCGGAAGACGAAGGTGCATCTTATGGTCCAGTGCGTCTAATGGTCCGAAAAATACGGTAAGTTGTTTCTATCCGCCTGTTTCAAGTAATTTCTAACAGCTAATGTGTTTCTAGATGTCTTGAATACTAGTGTACCTAGGAAAGCAACTGACTACAAATCATACATACATGTAACCTTAATATTAGGGTGACAAGCATTCATCCACTGTACCACCTCATTAATTCTGTCAATTGACTTACACACTGCAAAGATGTCATCAGCACAGCATTTAAAAATAATAAATTCATTCCAATATGGATTACTATCCCCATTACACAGCAACCATGCCTTCAAAGAAGCCATGAATAAACAGGCAATAGATGGCACAAACTAACTGCCCATTGCTACGCCTTTCACCTGCATATAAAATCTATCCTTAAAACAACAACAAAAAATTCTACTCTATTAGCAGATCTAGTCAATCCATCAAAAATATTTTGGTGGATCATGGTTCTCTCAGGATTCAAAAACATATGCTGCTGTAATCCTCAGATCTTCCATGAGAATCTTAGCATAAAGAGATTGAACATACATCTAAAGCTGTAACCGATACAGCATTAGAAGGAACCTCAAGGTTTTCAATTTGACTAATAAAATCCATGGTATCTCTCACATAACTCAAGATCTGACCTACAAATGGTTTCAGAAAATGATCTATATACTTAGAAATTAGTTCAAGCTATGATTCTGATCCAGACACAATTGGTCTCCCTGGAGAAGGGAAACCCATCTTGTGAATTTTGAGTAAAGTATAAAAAATGGGCACACGGGGAAAGGGGTTCAACAAAAAATCAAATTCCTGTTCCATTATATGCCTCATTTCTCTTGCATCCACCAACACAGTTTTGGCCAACCTACCAATCTGGATAGTAGGGTCTGATTCAAGGGGGACATAGGACTCCCTATCTGCTAGTTGTATCTCAATTTCCTGTTCATAGTCCATCCTATCCATCAACACAATGGCCTTTCCCTTATCAGCTGGTTTTATAACAAGTTCTGGATCATTCACCAAATTCCTCAAACATGTTCTTTCTGACTTAAATAAATTATTCCAAAAAGGTCTATTCCTTGATTCTTTCCTTTCTATCTCTTTTACTATCAAATTCTGAAAAATAGAAATTCTATGGTCTTCTATCTGAGAGACAAATGTAGATTTCCACCTGAACACCGGATGGTCTGAACACCTTCCTCACTAAAAAAGCTTCTAAGTTTTAACTGCCTGATCATTTTATATAGGTCCACCCTGGTAGAAAATGGTAGAAAATGCATCATAGGCAGGAGTCGGAATGAAACTCAATCCTAGGTTTAATATCCCTCTTTCCATATGAGGGACCTAGTTGAAAAAAAGCAGAAGAGGAGGAGGCAGAAGATGATTCTCTAAACTAACTTCTAGTCATTTTCTGAGGTCTGCCATGCTCATAGATTTCCTCCTCCCCAGATGTATAAGATAAACATTCCTCCTTCGATGTCTCTAAATCAGATAGTCTATTCTTCTGATCTGTCCAGGTGACCTTTTTTCTTAGAAGATGCCCACCAAAAATACACCTTGCACTGTGCATAGTCCCTGGTGAATTTTTTTTACCTTTGTTTCCTTAAGTTTGGTTTTGAACGTTCCCTTCCTTTCTTATTCTTTTATGTTTAACTCCCATGTATTGGGAGACACTTTCCCTTTAAGAGCATTCTTCATGGTTCCAATCTCCTCCCTAACCTTTTTAGATTCCTCCAATGATTTCTCAGTTATCAATACCATAAGATCAAAGAAACGTTTAAAATACAAGCCCATTGGCTTTTAAATACTGTGTCATCGGCATACATCATGGGCGGTTTCTGTATTCTTAAGTCTTGTGGAATACTGCCCCGCCCGGCCCGGGTGAGGGCTGCGCGAGGAGGACCCCCCTATGCTCACCAGCCATTCCCCCCCGTCACCGCCCGAGAGCTTCCCACATCTCCCCAAGCCCCCACAGCAGCCCCGCCGCTCACCTGGGCTGACGGAGCCCTGGCGGCGGCCCAAGCAACGCCCACAGCTGATGCGCTCATCTCCAGGTCCAAGGAGCATGGCCAGAGTGAGGCGTCGGGGAGGAGGAGGGAGAAGCCAAGCCCAGCGCCGGGCAAAGAGGAGGAAAGCCGCCTGACCTGCGGCAGCGAGAGACGCTGCACCCCAGCACACTGCGGAGGCCCAGGATGCCCAAGGCATGCCCAGGCAGCCCAGCCCCGGCACGCCTCTCCCGAGCGTCCGGGGCTTTGAAGGGGGGTGGAGCCAGGGAGGGGTGGAACTCAGGAGGGGGGAAGGACTGGGACGGGAGGATAAAAAGGAGGGAGGCAGGAGGTCGGGGAGGAAGCTGGCCGGTGCTTATTGAGGCTGCCTCCAGAGAGAGAGGGACAGGAGCCACTGCACAGCCAGAAGGGGAATGGGGGCCTGGCTCCCACCCCAGTTTCTGAGACCTCCGGGGAACACCCACAAAGTACCCGAGGGGGGCCGCCCGGGATAGAGGGATGACAGCTGCATCGGGAGACCGGGAGGGGCACCCGGGGTGCGACAAATACGTTTTGCTTTAACAACATCTCCTGTTGAAGAACTTTACACCTTTCACTTGGTCAAAGGAGTTCACAGCAAGTTCTCCAACCTCTTGCTTAGCTGCTCTGTGATCGTTTGTGGCTTTTTTGCTCATTTACTCTTTGTCATTTACATCATCAATAGTCCACCTTTCTCACTGAAGTGCAAGGCAGTTCACACAGCACTTCCATCCACCGAGTGAATTACGTATTTAAAATCATAACTATTTTGTGGCAAGTTTCAATAGAATAAGATGAAAGATGTTCTTTTGAGAACAGAGCAGGAGTGAGGTTGAACTTGAACAAGAATGGGAGAAGGTTGTAAATTCAGTACACAAGCTAGTACATTCTATTCTGTCTAAATCAATACTTTTACTATTGCCTCTCAGGGATGGACAAATTTTAGCTGAAAAGATCAGCCAGGTGGGAAATTGGATTCTGAGTGTTAATCGTAGAGAGGAAACTACTCATCTCTTTGCTAGCACAAGTGCTAAGATACCGTGCAACAGTATTAGAAGTACAATTAGAAGTGCAACAGTGCAATTAGAAGTAGTAACCATCCATAAGACTACCATGAAATATTTCAGTTTTGTATCTTGGCTTCATATATTGGAACACTGTTGTAATGTTTTCCCTTTGCTCATGAGACTGCATAATAAGAAATGTTTATTCTGCTAAGTAAGCAACAGCTCACAATCCATATGAAACAGACAGACAAAAATTGGACAGAAAAAACTATTTTTCCAGTTTTCATAGAAGGAACAAAGCAATAATTTTGTCTGCATATAGTGAAGTTATAAACTGTAATCCATTTACACTATATTGGTTTTGTACTTCAAACTACAATTACCAGTTGAAAACTGGCAACCATTTACCACCAAAGGCCTAGATCACACAATAAGGTTGCCAAGTTCAATTCAAGAAATATCTGGGGACATTGGAGGTGGAGCCAGGAGCAAGGTTGTGACAAGCATAATTGAACTCCGAAGGGAGTTCTGGCCATCACATTTAAAGGGATCACAAACCTTTTACATGCTTTCCCTCCACTGGAAATAATGAAGGATGGGGCACCATTTGGGGGGCTCATAGAATTTGACCCTTTGGTGCAATCATTTTAAAATTTGGAGGGTGCTTTGAGTAGAGGCATTGGTTGCTATGCTAAAAATGTGGTGCCTCTACCTCAAAAAACAGCCCCCCCCCGAGCCCCAGATACCCATAGATCAATTCTTCATTATACCCTATGGGAATCGATCACCATAGGGAATAATGGAGTGCCCAACAGACATTTCCCTTCCCCCGCCCCCGCTTTCTGATGACCCTGAAGCAGGGGGAGGGCCTTCACATGGGGGATCCCCTGCTGCCACTTGGGGATTGGCAACCCTATCACACAAAGGTTGTATGAATATATACTTTTAAAAGTTTATTTTGGGTTTTTGTCATTTTTGCTTGTAGTGGTAAATTTTCACTGTGAAACTTTTCTGCTGCTGGTGATCGCAGTTTGCTTGTTTTGTTTATGCCAGAGGTGTCAAACTCATTTGTTAGGAGGGCCAGATCTGACATAAATGGGACTTCGTGGCGCTGGGTCATGTGTGTCATGAAACACAATGCCAGGTAGGGGCCTTTTATAAAGGACACAGGCAAACATAATTAAATACATATCTTTAACTTAAATACAAACATGCTTAAAATTCTTACAATATTTTGTTTAAAATGGAAAAGTGGGAAAATAATGGGATTTGGCAAAACAATTTTAAAAATAAAACATCAAGAAAAAGCACAAGGACCACAGAAGAAACTAAAAACATAAGATGCTTGCAGCCTTGGAAAACATGAAAAGGCTGGGCATTCCAAGCTCCGCCCCCCCTCGCCCCAGGTCTACTCAGATTAGCAATGATTCTTCAGTGTAATAGCCCCCCTTGACTGTGGGTTTCCAGAATAGACTACTCACTAGGCATTAGTTCTCAGGTACATTTATCCGAGATAAAACTCGCTTAAAGCATCAACCCTTTATTTGCAAGGACACAACTCCAGGAAGCTTCAGCTGGCCATAGGAAAGCTGGGAAGTTAAACTGAGCTCCTCTCCATTGAAACACATTGCAGCACAGAAAAGTTGCAAGGAATTTTCTTTGCAGCATTTTTTTTGCAGCCTTGCTTCCTGTTGCAGCCAAGGCAGAAAGAGAAGGGAAGTTCAGCAGCTTTGAAGCTTCAAAGGGTGAGCACAGAAGGGGGAAGGGGAGAAAAGAGCCCCAGGGGCCTGATGAAGTCCTGGGTGTGGCCAGTGGGCCAGACATTTAACACCCCTGGTTTATGCCATTTATGTGGGGCTTTTTTGTAGCAGGAACTCCTTTGCATATTAGGCCACATCCCCTGATGTAGCCAATCCTCCAAGAGCTTACAGGGCTCTTCTTACAGGGCGTATTGTAATCTCTTGGAGAACTGGCTTCATCAGGGGGGTCCGGTCTAAAACAGAGCTGTTCCACTGGGCTTTCAGCTGAGGCACTAGATGTTCAAATCTATCTTGGTATCCCTCTGCTGATAGCGCTGATTCTTCAAATCTTGCAAGCTATCCAGCTGTATCACTCTGAAATGTCTTCATCTGAGCAGGTTATCAAGGCAAGCACACTCTGTTTCATAGTTGATTTTAGTGTTAATTTCCCATCTAGCATGAATGCAGGTTCAGGTAGTGACTTTTTGTGTTTAAGTCACAAGAGGCCAAACACTGCAGGTGGAAAAGAGTACTGTTCAATAGAATCAGCCCTGTTTCACAAACTGGTGTAATTAGGAGATATACAGTTTTTAATTAGGTCTTTTGATACTGTTAATACTCTCAGCCATGGACAGTATGACTTCTCATCTATTTAATTGATATAAATGAAGACTGATGCACAGCACTGTTAGACCACACCTATATATGAGAAGCACAAAATTGCCCCAAAGGTCTTTACAATTTTAATTTAGAATTAAAATCCTAAAATCACAAACAGTTATAGAGAATTTTTTTAAATCTATGAAAAAACACATTTGCAAGGATACAACTTGCAAGGAGAAAGTTTAGAATCTAAACGAAGTTACTAACCAGGCAGATCTAACTCAACAAATGTCTTCTGATATCTTAAAAAATAAAAATTTAAATAAAAAAATACTTTTTTTTGCATCCAGTTAAACCAAATCAAGATTTGCTTAGTTAGAAATATAAAGCAACGTTAACAATTTACCCGTATTTTTCGGACGATTAGACACACCAGACCATAAGACGCACCTTCGTCTACGTGCGCAAATGGCCATCTTCGGTGATGCGGGCACCATTGCAGCCTTCGGGGCGCCTCGGCCAGGGGCCACATGCAGGCGCGGGAGAAGCATGCCGGCGCCTGCGAAATGCTGGATTTGTGGTGAGGCCGATCTCGTCGCCTGTCTCCCAGCCAGGCACGCAAGCGCTGGGCAAGCACGCCTGGCTGGGAGACAAGCGGCGAGATCGCTCCCTGCGAAGTGCTGGGTTGGCGATGGGGGCGGAGGGAGCGATCTCGCCGCTTGTCTCCTGGGGGCTGCAGGCCCCTCCCCCCTCATCTTTTAGTATTCGGACCATAAGACGCACGCACTTCCCCCCCACACTTTTTTTTGGGGGGGGGGGTGCGTCTTATGGTCTGAAAAATATGGTAATTGCTACAATTTAATAATTATATTTGCCAGGATCCAAAGACCTGCTTATGATCCCATGAGGATCCAACATTATCCCAGCTGGATTTTGTTTCACTTTGCATAGACAAAACTCAAGTTGTATCACCAGTGGATGTGGAAACTCCCTTAAGTTTCCAAAGCAATTTGCCCCATGACATGGGGACTGTGGTCTGAGACAAGCCTAGAGTCCCCTGGAGCTCACAGAGATATTTTCATGGTTCACTGGATCCTGATTGTTGTTTTGGTGGTTAATTTCTATGTCACTGAACCAATTTGTAAGGATGACTAATATAGACAGTCCTGCCCTTACCCTGAAAGTCACATCAATTCAAGTAACCCACACAACAAGTAATGATTTACATTAGCTAAAGGTTGTAGTTACATCCAGCACATTTATATAAAATCAAGTTCTACTGAAGTCTTAACTTACTGCAAATTTGTGTAGGGAGAGCTGGGTATTGCTGTAACATGGGGAACATCAGACTTCAGTGTTTGAAACAAAACCAACAACAAGGAAAACAGACTGTTTAGCTAAGACTAAATTAACAAAAGCTATTGACTTATTTTCCTTCTAGCAGCAAATCTTATCAATCAATAAAAGCCTTTTCATAGAAGGAGTTTGCTTAATTAAGCCAAACAATTCCTTAGCTTATGTATTTGCTTAAAACAGCATTATCACCTTAGTTCATTATTAAACAGGATATGGGCAAATGTGTGCTGAACCACATAACTGCCCAACTTCTCCTATCCGAACTCCATATTATATAAGCTTGTATTTAATAATTTACACCTATTCAAATTAGTACTGAGCAATGTACACTGTGTGAACTATAGCTTTTCACAGGACCATAGAAGTACATTTGGCTTGTGACTCAGTTGTGGGTTTATCACATGTCCTCATGAAGGGTGGGACAGTGGTCTGAAGATGGTGGTGGTGTTTGCATATTAGGTTTATGAACATTTAGTTCTTGCTTGCTTTCACCTGCTTATATCACTGAGAAAACATAACATTTATCATCCTGAGCTAGGCATCCGCATTCTTCATACTTTCCCATCACCCAAAGCAACACAATGTTATCAACATACATAATCAGAGCTTTCCAAAGAAGAGTCACCCAAGGACATGCCAAATATAAATATTAAGAACTTTGTGCCTCTTCCTGGTCAATAAACCAGCATCTTTTGCCTGCAATTAAATGCATTCTCTCTGAGCCAAGCTAGGACTCGGGCAGCTGAAATTAGATCAAGATCAGTTTGGTCTCCAACCCAGCAACACTGAAGTCAGTTGCTGGGAGTTGAAGAGCAGCAGTCAAAAATATTGCTTTGTCTATCAGACAAGGTAAGAAGGTCAGGCTCCTGATATTTACATCAGGCCTAGCCAACCCAAATGGTTTGTGCTGTTGCCAAATTAGGGCCCCATGTTGTACATCCCTGTCTCTTCTTTTCTTGCAGAGGGCTCTGGAACCTAAGAAAAGTCACATTCCCAGACTAGGCTTGATTGAGATGTGTGAGCATAAGACTTTGTTTCAAGCCATGATATAACTGCTGCTTGGAGGTGGGAGAGGGGGCACTGTTCAGTGATGGAGCATTGCTTGTATGCAGAAGGCCCCAGGTTCCCTCTCCTTAATCTCCAGTTGAAAGGATTAGGTTGCAAGTGATGTGATCTCTATCTGAGACCCTGGAGAGCTCCCATCAGTCAAAGCAGATAGTATCAAAGAATTCAGGTTTTCACGGCTGGTAACATCATTAGGGTTTGTAGAATCTTTCGGTATCAAGTGCCATGTTCTACTGGAGAAAGTTTTCCTTCCAGACGTTTCGTTCTCAGCTGCGGAGAACAACCCCAGTGGCGTTGCAGCAGATAGTACCCATATAGATAGATCGGTGGTCTGACTCAGAATAAGGTGGCTTTGTGTGTTCATTCCTAGAAAGATTGTAGCCACCTCTCTAAGAAGCCATTACTAATAGCAAAATGATCGTTTTTCACTTTAAGCTTACTTAAACAATATATAAATGAAAACCACAACGTGATTACTGGGACTGCTTTGAGTTAGATCCATAAGACATGGTGTGGCAGAAGGAGTGGGCAACTTACTTTTATTGATATTTACTGTATTTTAACTGAATTTTATTGAATTTTACTCACTTTCTGTTGATTTTTATTCTGTTGTAAATTACCTCAGGAGTTTTTGGCTGGAACATTGTCTATAAAGAATTTTGAGAAGATGAGATGATGGTATAGGGTAGTGAATGATATACAGTTTAGAGTTCATAAGGTTCATCTGTTTGCTGATCCCACGCATCCCCAAAGAAAAATGGTTGTCAATTATATCAAGTTATTTATTTATTTAATTTTTAAGGTTAAACTACCACCTCCCCCCCCCCCAAAAAAAAACCCCCTGGTCTGCTCCACTTGAGGAAGCTTATGAAGCCTCTCCAGGTCTCATATATGATTGCCCCTTCTAACCCTTGTTACAGGGCTGGACTGTACTGCTTGTTGTTTGCAGGGCTTTTTTTTTTTAAGAAAAAGTCCAGCAGGAATTCATATGCATATTAGGCCACACCCCCTAAATGTGTTCCTGTGCATTCCTGCTAAAAAAAAAAAAGCCCTGGTTATTTGCATGGTAAGGCAATGGTAGGGAAACCTTATGTATGCATTTCTGGCTGTATGGCTATCAAATAGGTGGCAACTTAGTGGTGCCTTTTCTACTGCTGATATATTTGATGTGCCCTTTACCCAGAAAGGAGCCATATAACCAAGGGAAGACATTATGGTATAGCATGAGTTTGTCAGATCTTGGCTGCTAAGCAGGGTGTGTACTTGGATGGAAAGGAAGACTTTGCAGAGAAAGGCAATGGCAAACCACCTCTGTTTCTCAATTGCCTTGAAAACCCCTTGCTGGGGTTGTGCTTATTTTTGTATTATACATACATCATTTTTGTTAATGTATGTTCAATACCATAATTGAAAAGTGCTTATTTTTGTAGTATTTTCCCATAAAATGAAGATTTTCTTGCTTGTTTCACAAGGGAGAAACTAAATCAGAATTTTGACATACAAATTAAATCATTTGGTCTCATCAATTCATTTACATAGGTATTACACACAGAAATTTAGTAGGCAAATATTTTCAATAGCATCATCGTTGCCATACCAGAAAATGGTTCACTTGCTAAATGACTGTCAGGCATATGTTAAAGCCATAGAAGACCTTTGTCATACCACATAGTATCCCAGATCAGGTTGTAAGGTGGGGGAAACCAGGAGCAGCCTCAAGAGAACCTGTACTTCAGCTACCAAAAGGAAAGAAAGGCAGGACTATGCTCCAAGGCAACAATGGGACAGGCAGGGTTGGGCAACGATTATGAGTATTAGCCTACTCAGGAGGAAAGAACTGCCTTACCCTATGCTAAAATGTCTGAATGAACAAAGGCATAAAATGCTTACGTTCTGTTTCATTCCAAACTGCATGATTATTTGTTCTTTGCTTTTTTCTTTTAACCATTAAAGTTCCTAACTTTTTCTGATGGAGTGTCAGCCCCTGGGTCTAGTTTTACTATATGGGCATTCCATCATTCTCTGGAAAAAACCAAAAAACCCATCAGGCAGACAGCTAAAGGGTAATGTAGGGAGCTTGTTGGGAGTAAAGGCCTTCTCAAGTGTAGACCAAAAGATCCAGAGGGTGGCAGGAAGAAGGGAAATTAAAGACCAGAGCTGGAGGAAAGGAGGGGAAAACTAGGGTTGCCAGCCTCCAGGTGGAGCCTGGAGATCTACTTTTACAACTGATCTCCTGCTGGCAGAGATCATCTCCCCTGGAAAAATGGCTGCTTTGAAGGGTGGACTTTATGGCCCTGTACCATGTTGAGGCCCCTCCCCTCCCCCAAGCCCACCCTCTCATGGATCCACCCCAAAAGTCTCTGAATATTTTCCAACACAGACCTGGCAAACCTTAGGAAAGACACCTAGCTGCGAGGCTTGGGATCCTCTGTGGTCTGAAGGGACAAAGCCCTTTTAGGAATAGAGAAGTGGCATTTCTGGCTGAGGAAAAAGTAGGTTACACATGAGGGAGCTTGGGGCCTAGCTACCTCAAAGCCTAACTTGTAGTAAGAGTGCAGTGGTGGCAACTGAGTTCATGATGGGGAGCTGGACTAGACCCTTAACAGAGGCAGGCAGGTGTAGATATGAACAAGTGGACTTCAGGCTGTAATCTGGCAACTGATCACATGACTTACTTATTGAATGAAATTATTCAATAAACCAGAACCTTAGCTATCTGCCTGGGTTTTTTTGGTAAAGCCAAGGAATGATGGAATGCCTGCATGGAAAAGTGGACCCGGGGGCTGACACTCTGTCAGAAAATGTTAGCAACCTTAATGATTAAAAGAAAAGCCAAAGAACAAAGAATTCAGAATGAAGCAGAACTTAAGCATTTTATGCCTTTGTTCATCCACACATTTTAATGTAGAGTAAAACCATTATTCCGTGCTGTGCAAACTAGAATTCCCTGCAGACATAAATTGTCTTGAATGCTTGCCTTTTTTCATAGCCACAATATTAGAAAGAAGGTGGTTTCTTTAAGTGCCTGCAATCACAAGCCCAGAGCTGCTTGTGTGTAGCATGGCAGCATCCCATAAAAGACTCAACTGGGGCTGAATCTTGCCACACAATTTCCGAAGCGTTTCAGGATTTACTGATCCTACATAGTTAAATTATCGGAGCTTCTCCAAAAGACATCTTGCAGCAAACCAACTGGAAACCGGAAGTCAACTGAACCTACATAAAGAGAGTGGCATGGGAAACAATGTCTCTTGACTACTCAGACGGTGCTTCTTTACAGAACAGGGTGGTACTGGACTAGGAGCAAGAGCATAATTTGAAACAACTTCAGCTGCATAGGAACATAAGCCTTAATGAGATGCATGTAAATTTCCTAGGTTGAGAAATCATTTGTATTCCAGACACAATGAAGAAGTCTGCAGCCAGTACTCCAGATTTTACAGTCTGACTCAGACAAAAAAAATCAGCAGAATGCTCCCTGCTCCCATATGAACCTGCCTGCAGGGTCAGAGTCTGAAGCTCTGCTCTCTAACTCTCCTAGGTTAATTGTCAGTAGAAACAGATTTTCCCATTGCTACGGCAACTGGGCCAATTATCTTAGTTTTGCTGCTGTGCAGCAATGAAGCTGCATTGCCATCACTTTGAAACTCTCATCTAGCTCAAGGCATGCCAGAATACAGAAACTATGACCACGTTTGTATTTGTCTACCATAACTGAACCCTCCGTAGTTGTTTACACTTTACAAAACCACACAGAGTGCAGGTCTTTGGGCCAGTTTTTAGTGGTTATCAAGCTGCAATCCGGACTATGATTATTTCTGAGGAAGTTCCATTAATTTAGGGGGACTTCTTTCAAACAAATAAAGTCTGTCTACTCAGCTGTTCAGAAAAGATTTTTTTTTCTAGCACTTCATAAGGCTCTGACTAGCTTGTGATTGTGTCCCTTTTAGAAAGTGATCAACAGAGGCTGAAGAGTTCCAACTTTAGGCTATTGACCTTGGTAACACGGTGCTGACACTGAAGAAAGAATGTTAATAGAAAACCTATGATGTAGGTGCAAGATAAAAGTACCACTCACAGGATAACTTGGCAGAAATACTGAAGAATTAGAGAAAGCCTTATCAAAAACCTTATCTAAAAGTCATTTAACCTTTTAATGCAAACCTATTAAGGGACTGGTAAAATGTTTAGTTAACAACTAATCTTTTCAGTCATTAGCTTCCTGAATGAAAAAAGAAGAAAGCTGTACAAGACCATTCACTAGAAGCAAGTCTCGCTGACTTTTGTGGGATTTACTTTTAATTGTGTTTGATTTAATTGTGTGAACTCAGTTTAATTATGAGCAGGGCTTTTTTCTGGGGGAATGTAGTGGAACTGAGTCCCAGAACCTCTTTGTGGAAACAAAATTCTCAAAAAAATGTTTAAAACTTAATGGGGAGCACCCATGTGTTTCTCTTTCATTTTCCTCTTGAAAGTTCCAGCATCTCTTTTTTAAAAAAGCCCTGATTTTGAGCAATATACTAAATTAAAAACCAGAACATTGAGTTGTCTGAAAGAATGAAGAATAAAAAAAATTGTACTTCAGCACATACATTTTTTAAAAAAGGTTTATATAATGCCTTAGTGCATACAAAAATAAAGATAAGAGCTCTTTTTATCACATAAAAGTAGTTGTATTGGTTTAGATTTGACTTGATTTGTGACTATGTCCACAAGGAAACACAAGGGGAAAAAATGGAATGATTTATTTATCCAGAATCCTTCCTTGCTTTATCCCAAGGTCTTAAAACAAGTACTGAGTATATCCTTATCTTATTTTATCCCCATAGCAACCCTCAAAGTAGGTTAGGGTGCAGAAGAGAAGAAATGATTGTGACATTCAGGCTTGGGGGCTTCAGTAAACCTGAGTTTGTTTATTGCTCACAAACCAAGATTCTAAATCAGGAAATCTTTAGCATTGAGTCTGCACAAGGGAAGGGGAAGACAGAGGGAATGAGCACAAGAATCAATCAGAATCTAGCTCATCATGAACATACTATGGCTCATGTTAAATTTCCAATAACTGAATTGTGGTTTCAGAAGAAGTCACAAATATATCATCTAATGTAACGAAGAGATTAAGAGGCTAAATTCTTCCTGGATCAAATTCAATTTTGCCATTAATTCACTAGAGAGACTTAAGTCTTCATCTATGAGATCTCACCATCTGCGCAAATGCAATATTACATGAGGAAATTCAAGTATATGAAGTTTTTTGCTACAGTTCTTTTCCAAACTACCCACTGAACATTACTGTCTTTCCACAGTTAAAACTATATTCTTCAACCAATCTTGATTTCCCAACTTTCAGTCCAGCAGTTAAGCCGTTGTGTGTGCCCTTGCAGATCCAGACTTCACAGGCTCAGTGCTTAGCCATGATGAGGAACTCAATGTGGTTGAACAATTTGAACCTGAATCCGGACAAGAGCGAGGTAACTTTTGCAAGCGGGTCTGAGAATGGGAAGTTCAATCTTCCCAGACTTTGCTTCCATTGGTTGCTTCTTGTTCCATTGCTTCTCCTAAAAGTCCAGGTAGAAATGGCTTTTCACAACCTCCATGAGGAAGGAACTGCAAAAAAAAAACCCCTTTAAAAGCAAGAAGGTATTCTCCAATGGACTGCACAAGTTGTGCTTCACCTTGGTGCAATAGAGCTGATGTGTGGGGTCAGGGATAAGGTATGGCTTTATGGGGATCAAGTGGTAATTTTTGTCCAATATAAAGATATGACACTAGCACTACCAAGGATGGCCCACCTGCTGCCATTGGCTTCAAGGCTGCGCTTCCATTACTACATACAACTACCTAAGTGGGCTGAGTCTAATTTCAGGTAAGTATGCAAAGGACTGCAGCCTTGATGTGTTGAACAGATTCATGTCAGTTTTTCTTGCCTTCCCATATGGCTGCATAATGTTCAAGAACAGAGGAATCATTTAAGTTGGTGGAAGTTCCCTTAGACTTCAAGAAGGTGTTAAATTATGCTGAGCAGAGTGGTTGGATACAGGGAATACTGCACAGGGGATAGATCAACATAACGTAGGACTTTCCTTAGTAAAACAAAACCATAATTTCCAGAGTCTCAATGGAAGTAAAGAAATAAGTAGATAGGTATTTCCCCCACCTGCCATCCTTACACTTTTTACAACCCCATGCTATACATTCTTGTAAAGTAATAATAATTATGGGTTGGATTTTAAAAAACTCTGAAGGAAGGAGTTGTTCATGTAACAGATATTTCTTATATCACCCTTCTTACTACAGCTTCTGGACCTCCTCCCTTGAAGGCCGTTGGTAATGGTGTGCAATGCTATGCAAGAGTCAGTGGTGGGACAGAGAAATCACAGAAATGGTTTTCCCTGCTTTGTGTGAATGGAACTGCCCTTCTGAATTCAAAAAAGAAAGCATTGCTTCCTATGGCTGGAAGCAAAGAGGACTGAATGGGATAAAGATGTGAAGCAGAGAAATAATGAAGTCCACACAGACTTACTGGTATGAAGCGAGGTTTACTTTTTGGTACCAAAAAGGAGGACTCAGTCAGGCATGGGCCCCCAAAATTACTGAGAGGCATTTCCCTAAGCGCATACAGTTTTTCTAACAAGCAAGCAAGCGAGTAGGCTGGCACAAGCTTATATTTGTAACTAAGCCAGGGGCATAGCAGCAGCTGTTCCTGTCCTTCTTGTATGCCCCCAAGCTCTGCTGCCATTACGGCAGTAAGAGGTGAACACCCAACCGCTTGCTCTTTTTTCTCTTAACAAGCTTCTGATGCATCACTTTCCCACCTCAAGCACAACAATTCTACTCGTCAAGTAAGTTTGTTTTCAATACCACTGGCTAATGGCTTGTTTTACATAACAACAAACGGGACAGTTCAAAGGAAGGGAAAGAGGCGGATTCCCCCCCCCCCCCCGCACACACACTTTCCCGTGAATTCAGCTTTGAAAAGACAAAGAACAGCTTTGAACATTGGCAACAATTTGAATTAGACTGAATATGGATACTCAAATCGACCCGGATTATAATTGAATGTGTTAATGAGACTATTATCTGGCTATAATATGGTCTGAACAAAAACAAGATATATTTTAGAGAGATTTGTCTTTGCCCCCTGAGTGCAACTGAAATGGCAACAATCAAAACACACGGCTGGAGGAGATTTGGAGAGACAGATTAACTGGGTCTCTGAGTTACTTTACAACTTAGATGAATAGACTTGAGTTATTTGGTAGAGAAAAATGGCATTACCAAGCAAAATGTTTTATAAAAAAGATATAATGGTTACCATAATTTCTCTAAAGCAAGATCTTGGTTCATTAACAGAGTTGATAAAAAAGTAAATGGGAGCTTTTATATTGAAAGCTAGCGAAATCTTAAATCTACATGAGTAGAGTGTTAAAGAGATCTCAGTGATGTCTGTGGAATTGGAAATGGAGAGTGATCTGCTGGGAAACAAACAGAAGAAAACCAAAATGGAACCTTATTGCGCAGTTAAAAAGAAGGACCGAAAAGCAAGACTGATTGAAGTTTTTTCGAGAGGAACAAGTGGCATGGGATCCTTACTATTTTTACCGAGAGAGATGACTGCACTAAAGAGAGAGAAGGTACATCTCAGAAAAAAAATCAAGACGTGGAAAACTTTCAGGAAGAAGGGTCTTTGAAATGTTTCTCTCTCTCTGTGGGTAATTGGATATGAAATTCTCAACAAGAACTGACACGCGATTTTATAAGGCCAAGTGAGATTTTTGGGTCATATTAAGTTGTTCAGAGGGCCCAACCACCAGACGCACATCTCAATGGAAGGCACCCACTAGTCGAGCCTCCAGGACAGTCTGCATTCTCCCACCCCAGGTTATCAAAACCTAAGGGATGATCCTGTCAGACCCCTAATTCCCCAAAAAGGGGATGCTTTCCAGTCCTGCCCTAGCCACATAGTACCATAAACTCAGTAAAAACCTGCCACTACTAAGGCCAAGCCTCTACTTAGGCCTTAGCACCCACCAAGAGGCCCAAGGCCACCCGCAGCCCTTGCCAGAGATCTCTCAAGAAAAGCATGTTACCTTTTTCAGAGAGATGCACCCCATCCCCTCTGTAGAGGTCAGGAAATTTCATATCCGGGTGGGGCAAAAAGTGGCCCAACCCCCCCCCCCCCCCCCCATCCAATGCCTTTCTAATTTCTTTGTTAGCTTTATAACGGGTCCTCTCTATACCTGCAGGGTTCCACGCACTATGCCAAACAAGGCGGGGAATCATGGCTGACCAAATTACAATGATCCTAGGCCATCTCTCCCTAATGTACCCAAAATCCTTTTGGGCTTGCAAGACTAAAGCCTTGCCTTTTACCAGCCCAAGATCATTCCCTCCTAGGTGAATGATTAAAACCTGAGGAGGAGGGCCCGCATTCCCATGAAATAACAATGGCAGTAGGCCAGGCCACTGAAGACTCTGGCACCCATATTGGCTGAGTCCCAGCTGAGAGCTGACCAAAGTTCTCCGAGCCTGATGTGCGGCCCAAAACACATAGTTGTGTCCACAGGTGAGAACTTGGCTCCTCTGGCCAGGAACAACAGCATCTAAAAAGAAAAAAGTAGTCAAACTAGAAACAAGAACCATAACATTTCAACTACAAACAAATGAAGCTAGGAACTGAGCAGAGGGCAAATATAAGATTTATAGGCCGATAAGTGCCAGCAGCCCAAACACTGAATGGAGGAGGAAGGATATCTCAGGGCAGCAGCCGTAGAGGCTGCCCCAATTCTAAAGGAGTGGGAACCAAATCGCACCCCGGACAACCCCAGTTTAGTTAAAACCTGGGAAATCACAGCTCAAAACTGATGCTTTGTTAGTGGGTTGCCATTAAGGTGATAAAACAAAAACCCATCATTGATCCCCTGAACTGCCAGTTAAGCAGCCAACGCGGAAACTGGGCACAACTCAAGCTCAGAGCACGTGCCCAGCTCCAAAACGGTCCCTTTGCTATACTGGTCAGTTTTAGAACGTCGAATGGTAAGGACTGCTTTACCTTCAACTAGCCTCAGGTCATGCAGCAACAAGGCATTACCAGAAACTTCATTTCTGGAACTTGCCACTAACTCACTAACTCTAAGGGCCCCCAAAAAGGCAACCAAGGAAGCAGCATGAAACAGTGTGGATTCGAAATAAGATGCACACACTGTACCCCAAACCCCTTTCAGGCCCTTAGGAATCAAAGAGGAAATAGGTTTCCTTGTATCAGGACTAGGCCTGGCCTCTCTGGCCCACCCCTCCAGCATCTTTCAAAGATGAAAGTCTGTTGTTTCCTCCTTATATCTCAATGCCTTGCTAGCAAAAGCCAAAGCAGACAGGCATCCTCTAATGGATTGCACGGCCAATCCCTTACCTTTTAGAGCAGTACAGTAGTGGAGCAACTGCTCCACCAGGAGGGACCAAACAATGTGATATCCTACCTCAGCCCTAAAGTCCTCAAACTGCCGCACAGCATGTTCATAAGACTTCCTGGTGCTAGGTGCAAAGGCAAGGCCTATCGCTCTGCAGACCTCGGCTCTCCAATCAGCCATAGCTCCTGAGGCATTGTTGCCGGCTCGCGATCGGCATCTGGGGCCAACTGATGAAACCTCTCCATCTGTTTACGAGAGAATGTCAGCCACCCCGTTATTTACCCCAGGAACATGCTTGGCCAAAAACAGTATGTTAAGCCACAGACAATGCAGAGTAAAGGCCCTCACCAATCTCATAACCCATTGAGATTTGGATGAAAGGGAATTAATGACATGGACCACTGCCATGTTATCGCACCAACAATGAATTGTGCGATTGGCCATATAATTCCTCCACAGCCAAACTGCAACAAGAATGGGAAAGAACTCGAGAAAAGTAAGATCTCGGTTCACACCTGCTTGAACCCATGAATCTGGCCAAGCATCTGCACACCAATGTCCACGGAAATAAACCCCAAAACCTAAAGACGCAGCAGCATCAGACAAGACCTAAAGCTCTGCCTCAAGCCTCATGTTGTCTCTCCAAAAAGAAATCCCATTAAAGGACTCCAAAAATTCTCCAGTTTTAAAAAGATTTATTAGTTTCAGAAAATTAGGGGTAGGGAATAGAGAGAATAGAAAACAAAAATACATATTAATCTTATTCTGCATAAAAATACTTTCAAAGAATAAAAGTCTACATCTGCAATACTTTCTTAAAATACATAAATTATCGCATATTATTATCTCTAAACTATACATCATCAACATTTTAATATTTTATGTTATGAATTTTTTTGTTAAGATATCTATTAGTTTTGACAATTCCAATAAAGGCAATCTTGTAATAAAAAATACAGGAAAAAAAGGAGATATAAGATCACACCAGAGAATCTTAAGAGTCTTGAGTATCTAGCCAGGCATAAAATTTCATCCAATATTTTCTTGCTTCTTTCTTAGATTTCCCAGCCAATAGCTGGGACAAGAAGTCCAGCTCTGCTATTTCAAGAATTTTCCCCACTAAGTCCATTTCCAGGGGAATTTCCTGAGAAACTGGCAGAACCAGCGCCAGAATATTTTTATTGCTGCCAGATACATTTAACTTAACTTAAATTATGTATTTTAATTCTAATGACTGGTTTTTATATGTTTAATTTTTAATTGTTAAATTTAAAGTTTTATCTATCTATGTAAATGTATGAAATGTTGTTAGCCGCCCTGAGCCGCCTAGGCGGGGAGGGCGGTTTACAAATAAAATTTATTATTATTATTATTATTATTATTATTATTATTATTATTATTATTATTATTATTATTATTATTATTATTATTATTATTATTATTATTATTATTATTATTATTATTTCCATTTCTGCGCCAAGAGAATCCTGGCTGCTGTATTGAAATGTGCCAACAAATGTCTCAAGGACTCCAAAAATTCTTGCCGTACCCTCAAATCCTCCCGCATGCTGCTGGTAACCCTCGTCCTATGCTGAGGCAGGCGCAGGCCTGCCATAGCATCATATAGCCTACAAAGAAAAGCTCGTCCAGGAGCAACCATTTTGCAAGCAAAGTTAAGATGCCCAACCAGCTGCTGGAGCTCAAGCAATGTGATCTTTCACTTAAGAAGGAAGGCATTAATCCTACTTCTCAAATCTGCCACTTTTTGGATAGGTATTCTGGACAATTGCGCCAGGCTATCCAGCTCAATCCCCAAATTTCCTGAGCCAACGGAACCCCCAGTTCTGCAGCCAGCTCAATGAAGCCAGACAACAACTGTGTGCAACGCCCAGTCCCTGCAGGACCCACAAAGAGGAAGGCATCCAAATAATGAACAACATCCTGCAGACCAACTTTTTCGTGAACAGCCCATTCCAGGAATGTACTGAAACACTCAAAAGCTTCACTGAGACGGAGCAGCCCATTGGCAATGCTCTGTCCATGTAAAATTGCCCTTCAAAGGAAAATCCTAAAAGCTCAAAATCAGTCGGATGGACAGGTAGAAGGCAAAATGCAGATTTAATATCGCATTTGGCCAACTCTGCATCCTTACCACAGCGTCGTACCACACCCACAGCCCGATCAAAGCTGGTATACCTAACTGAACATAAATGCTCAGGAATCCCATCATTAACTGACTTCTCTTTGGGGAAGGAGAGATGGTGAATCAAACAAAATTCACCAGGCACCTTTTTTGGCACCACCCCCAAAGGGAAAACCCTAAGGTTAGGCACAGGGGTATTAGAAAATGGGCCCAAAATCCTGCCCTCTGCCAATTCCTTGTCAATCTTATCCTTGACTACATGCTCCAAACCTTTAACAGAACTAAGATTCCCGGACCGAAATGCGACCTGGGGACCCTGAAAAGGAATTCAAAAACCGAACTTGAAACCTTTTAACAAGTAAACACTATCAACCCTTTGCGGATACCTGGATAGCCAGCGTTCAAGAGGTCCCACCTTTATCAGACTGGGCCCCTTTTCCAGCCTGGAAATTACTTCCACCTCCACCCTGCTTCTTTTGGTTCCTACGTGGTCAGACTTTGGGGCAGTTACTAAAGGAGTGAGAGCCACCACACATGGGACATTCATGCCTGAACTGACAAGCTTTTCTACTGCGCACTCCTTGAGATCCAAACTCCCAGCAAAGCAGGCGAGGTTGAACTGCCTGCCCCGCAGAACTGCAGGAAGAGGATGATGAAGCTAAAGAAGTTGCTGCTGACCTGGCCACTAAATGACCGCTATCCGAGTGGTCAACCAAATTTGGTCACACAGGAGACATGACTTGGAGCCACAGCTGCTGGTGAATGTGATCCCACTGAAGGGAAGGGTACAAAGCTGCCCTCATCATGAATTCTTCATCATATTGAATCCAGGCGGGCCCACTAAACATCATGTATCCCTTATAAATGATATCCATATACTGGATAAGTGCAGCCTCCCGCCAAGGTTGGGCGCATGCAATCACGCCAGCATATATAAAAAACCCAGGCAGCCAATCGACCCAAGTCCAGTCCACTTTGCGCTTATTCAATTTCTCCTTTTCTTTGTCATCCAAATCCTCTTTATCTTCCTTCTCCAACTCATGGAACAGGAGGGAGAAGATATCGACATACTCTCCCTTTAGGATCTTATCTTTCGTTGCAGGCAACGAATGATCACCTAAAGGTAATGCTACGTCCCCAAAAGGCAGCAAAAGGGACCGCCCCATAGGGAGGAGAAAAGCCCCATCCCCCGAAAAGGAACCCTCAAACTCCTGCTGCCCAACAGCTGGCCAATTTCCATAGAGACCAAACTGACCCTGTGGCCAAGCCCAATTTGTCTAAGGACCCATACCTAGGGAGGGAGATACACCAGAACTCCCAGCAGCAATGCCAGGTGCAGTAGGGGCAGCGGACCCCATGTACCCCAAGGCCAAACAATCCCGGTATATGACAGTGGTTGTCACCAGCATTACCTAGGGTTCCAATAGGCACCAGTGCCAATCCTGATCCAGCAGCCCCCAGAGATGGAATGAAACCTGTCGGAACCGCCAAGGCCCATGGCTCCTCCTACAATGTTTCCGGCAGACTTGCCCTCCAGAATAGACAACCTAGTTAAAATATCTGCCTGAAGTGCCATCTTAGAAACCTTTCCAGATCCAAAATCGTGCAAGGGAGGAATACCAGACGCTTGCTCCAGCGCATCAGCTTTGCATAATAGCTGCATTAACTTCGTCCTCACCCTCCTCATCTGAAGAAGATAAAGGCGGTGGTAGCCTTTTTGGCAGGGCCTTAGGGGTCTTTGACGCAGGCTGCTTACTCTTCGATCATCCCATGCCTTTCCTACCAGACATCTTAGCAATATCAAGGGCAAATAAGACTACACAAAAATGGCCCTTGTAAACCGCACCTAAAAATAGCCGCTCACTATTGAAGAACAGCCCCAGGAAGCTGATATTGCCCCCTTATGTGAAGCTGTCCTACCACTAGATCAACCTACAAAATGGCCTCCCTCCAACAGCCCTTTAAAATGGCCACCGTCCCACAGAAGAAGAAGGGGAAGCAATATGGCTACCACCTAACAGTATAAGAAGGTTGACCAAATATGGCCGACTCTGCCCAGGGCAGCCCCACCCAGCACAAGGGTAGTCTGAAAAACAAACCCTCTCCCGATAAAAGAATGGAAAGGGAAAAAACAAACCCACTCCTACCCAGCACAAGGGTAGTCAAAAAACAAACCTGCTCCCTTTAAAGGAAGGGAAAGGCAAAACAAACCCATACCCAAGCAAAGGGGGGGGCTGAAATGAAACTGGAAGTGGGGGGGGGCAAAACCGGCCATATAAGCATTTTGCGGTGGCTTGAAGCAGAAGCGAGCCCCGATCTTCGTGCCGATGCTGTTGGCCCCGGCTCCGCAGCTGCCTCCGCTGTAGCAGGAAAATGACGAAGCCCCACACATTGTTTGGTTTGAAATGAGGTATTTTACTTTGACATCAAAGTAGAACTTTTCAGCATAAGCCCAAAATGACTAAGTTAAAATCATCAGCCTTCTGACCATTGTTATTCATCCCCAAAACAAGCAGACAAGCCCACCAGCCTTATCTATTCAAATGCCCCACCTCCTGCTTTCCTTCCAGTAATTTCTTGTAGTTTTCCTCAGTCCCTCTGCCTTCATGCGTTTATCAGTTTTAACAAGGAGCTTCCTCAGAGGGGCCTCTCTTATCTACTCCACAACCTTTGAATTCACACCCATTTTGGGCTGGTGTGGCTTCCAACAGTCACTCTAAATGTTGCATCAGACATTCTCTTCTGAAGGCACAAAAACCATATTTTCATTTATTATTATTATAGTGGTATTCATTAATTATTCAGGGGTCCCTCTTCACCGCCACGCCGCCCCTATCCCGGCTTATCAGTGATCCAATCGCTGATAAGCCAGACCGACAGGGCCCAAGCAGGAGCAAAGAAAAACGCTCCCTCGTCCCTCCCCAAGTTCAGTCACTCGAGAACGGCCTAGAGCAATAGGAAATGCTCTCTCCGAACCGAGCTCCAACAGGGGACTGAAACTAGGTGGTGGATGGTCCAGCCATTACTATGGCCAAGCCCCACCCCCTACAATGCACCCAAACGGGCCGCAAAAGTCCTCCCTTCCCCTTCAGGGAGGCAAATTAAGTTCCTGCAGCCTAGCAGCGATGCTGCCGACTGCTAGGAATGTATTACCCCCAGCAAGTTGGGTACTCATTTTACTGACCTCGAAAGGATGGAAGGCTGAGTCAACCTTGAGCCAGCTACCTGAACCCAGCTTCCGCCAGGGTTGAACTCAGGTTGTGAGCAGAGCTTGGACTGCAGTACTGCAGCTTACCACTCTACACCACAGGACTCCTCCAGTTCTACTAGAAGGGCACTATTTCATACTCTGGACTTTACTTGTTTCCACTGGTCTAACAATATTTGTTATAAGGAGAGGCCTCCTAATTAGGCATTGTTCCCTGTACCCTGAAGGTTTTCATGTTTTATTACCTAATACGTACTTGCAAATTCCCAGAGCAAGATAGAGCTGAGTCCTAAAGGCAACCATTCCACCAATACAGAGTTGAATTCAAACCAAAATATGTTGACCACATGTATGGAACAGTAAAATGAATCTTGGGCAAAAGTAAAACTGAAAAGAAAAAAAACTTTTAAAAGTCAAATCTGAAAAAAAAGTCCTGCAATTTTAAAAGAAAACACTTCCACCAAAAACCTGAACAAGTTATGTTGAAACTTATTGAACATTTACCTTCATCTTGTTAGACAAGGAGGTTATATTAGTTAAAGTCATAAATTCAATGGATCTGTGCTGCATAATAAAGTTTACCAATATATGACATTTTGAAAAATTGAGATGTTCAAATCAAGCCCTACTTTTATTGAAAACCCAAACATATTTTCCCTTAGGTATTTTACACACAAAAACCCCATTCTATTTTAGTTGGATGTTGAAAGTGGACCTATGCATTTTTATTTCCCTTTTCCTCCTAGCCAATATTTCCCCTTCAAATACAATATTTCCCCTTCAAAGCATTAATAAATAATCATATTCTAATGGTCAGTGATATGGCAAACAAACCAATAAAAATGAATGATCGTATAAAATGTAAAAAGGTGACACTGAATATCAATGGCTTTGTGCTAGCATATCTGAAAGACAAATATTGCCAGTTTAAAAAACATTATGGCCAGATGCACATTCATACACAAACTTCTATAAAATTGCCCGTTCTGCAGTATCCCAACCTTTTTCCTTCTGCTTTCTGCAAGGAAGCCATGCTGTATAATGTAATAAATAAGATCAGATACCAACAACACTTTCGTAGAAGATGCTTTAAGTGTAAAATAAAAATTCATTTGGCGACCTTCAGTTTTCATCATAAGGATTTTGTGTCAAAAGTTTTATTCAGAAAGAAAAGGTTTAACTGACAGTAAGAATTCTCTTTAAAAAGGGAGAAGGGAAGAAACCAAGTTACCATACAAGCGCCTTCATTATACAAAATAGCCTCAGTGAAAACCATAACAACAAACTCCAAGTGTCTGTGTATTTTTATGTACATAAAATGTTTGAAGAAAGAATTGTCAGTGACTCCTGTAGATCTCCCATTTCATCAGCATCATCCTACACAACATCCCACACTGAACAGCTATTGCTTTGTTTGTTTATACTCTGACTTTATTCATAGCTCAAGATAGGGAGGTGCATTCAGATTCAGCTGAGCCAAAAATATACCCCCATAATAACTTACCAGTATTTGGGGGGTATATTTTGGCATTCCAAAGATATCCAAGATTTTTCAGAAAGCTGGGGGGAAATTCTGAAAAAATTCTGAACATATTCCAGGTTCTCCAGAAAGATTGGGAGCCAGCATTGTAGGCTCCCAGGGACTGTTTTTTTCTTTTTCTTTTTTGTTTCTGTGTCTGGGGACTTTTATGCAAAATCTCCCCCTTGCTTGAATTTCTTGTGACACTGTGCTTTGAGTTCAGTCCTTCTAAGCTTGCAGTGCCTCAGTGGCACTGGGTTCTGATGAGCACTAGTACTTTGCACTGTTTCTGCTGAGTTTGCAAAAAAAAAACCCAACCCTTGTTTGGAGAGTGATGCTATGCATCACATTAGTCCTGTTGTCATAAGTCAGTCTGTCCTGAGTGAGGCCTTTGATTTCTCACATGAAGAGCTACCTACAGCTAGCCCTCAACCAGTAATTGAACAGTAATAGCAGCTGGTTCTGGCCAGAAGGAGAACAACGAGAGATGAGGTTACCATCTGATCAGAAGTCACAGCCTACAGCTGAAACTGAATCAATGCCTTGTAGCTCTGAAACAGTAAACAAGTCTTCAAAAGCCACTCCCAGCCAACCTAGTTCACTCACACCCTTGCAGTGCTGATGCTGACAAAGATGCTTAGAGTTGCAAGAAAAGAGAAGTGTGAGATTCATGGCCTGTTGCCAGCCATCAACTGAAGATACAAATGAGTAGTTTCAGGATGACTACTCAGGAATTAGCTGGGAGTTTAGCTCGTTAAGACTGGACTTTGGTAAACCTGCTCTCTGGAACCCCTGACTTTTGGACTGGACTTTTGTCACTCTCTGTAACTTTGCCTTTGACCTGTCCTGCTGAACTCCAGCCCTTGCCTCCTGGGGAAGCTGCACCAGTACACCTGTTGAGCTGGCATTCCTAATGGCACTGGGTTCTGCTGGGCATTCTGTGATTGCACTGGTTCTGCTGGGCTTACAAAAATGCCTCCCTTCAGTTTCTACTACAGAGATTCTCTGCTTTGACCTTATTCTTGTTGGGTTTGCACTACCACAGTGACACTGGTTCTTCTGGGCTTGCAAAAATGCCCCTACCTTCAGTTTCCACTGCAGAGATTCTCTGGGACTTTGATTATGTTCTGCTGGGCTTCTATGCCCCTTGCTTTTTTCATTATTTTTTCCTCCTTTGGAAACAATAGAGGATGGGACATCTTCTTTGGAGGCCCATGGAATTAGACCCCCTGGTCCAATCTTTTTGAAACTGGGGGGCTCTTCTGAGGAGAGGCACCAGCAGCTATACTACAAATTTGGTGCCTCTACCTCAAAAAAAAGCCCCCCAGACACCCTCAGATAGATGCCCTAGTGAGTATAATGGTCCCCATAAGGTATAATGGAGCAAAAAAAAAATCAGGATTCCTGAAAAATCCCAAATCTAAATACCATACTGGGATTGGAATTCAGGACTATCAGGAAATACCAATTGGGGGGAGGGGGTCCAATATACCCAACTTCTTCCAAAACTGAAAACTACAAATTCAGATTAATAGCATAAAGGTAGTCCCCTGTGCAGTTGTTTTCGACTCTGGGGTGACGTTGCTTTCACATTTTCATGGCAGACTTTTTACGGGGTGGTTTGCCATTGCCTTCCCCAGTCATCTACACTTCCCCCCCAGCAAGCTGGGTACACATTTTACCGACCTCGTAAGGATGGAAGGCTGAGTCATCCTGGATCCGGCTACCTGAACCAGCTTCCACTGGGATCGAACTCAGGTCGTGAGCAGAGGGTTCCGACTGCAATACTGCAGCTTTAGCACTCTGCGCCACGGGGCTCTTTATTAAAAGCATACAGAATACAATAAAACTAAAAAACAAACAAACAAATAAACCTCTCTCCCTAAAAATGCCAGCACTTGATTAAAGGTCCATTAAAAGCCTCAACGCTATTATAAGCCTAAGTAAATAAACATTTTTAGAGACAGTGCCCACTCACCTCATTGAGAAGCCCATTCTATAGGGTGGGAGGTATTCCAGGGTACACCTTCAGGTTTTTCAGATCTTATTTTCCCTTAGGGGCACTATATTTCCTTAGCCTTGCAAGTGTTTAAACCTTCTACTGAACTCATTCAAATAATCTTTTTATGGGGTTTTGGGGGAGTGCCTAGTGTACATGCATACATCTGTTTATAAGACAACATCCACTCACTTTATAAATGAAACTGGGACCAGTAGCTGGATAAAATGTGTGGTTCCATCACATATTCAGTTATACATGCATTAAACATAATATGAGAATTACTCAGCACTCATATAAAGAAAAATCAAGCATACACTGTACATGGTTTATACATGAATTATTTGTACCTTGTGAACAAGGCTATTGAAACTTTGATCCTTCAAAGTCAGTACTGTCTACTCGCCAGGGTTCTAAGTCAGGATTCCCAAGCACTTGGCAACCAGTAGAAATCATAGTATCATAGAGCTGGAAGGGACCTCTGGGGTAATCTATTCCAATCATACATTGTGCATAGTCTTGGGTGGGGGGGACATGGGAGCACCATTGGTGATGGTGTGAAAGCACTTCTGGGGAAAACCTGGAAGTAACATAGGAATCACCTGTGACAGATCCACATATTTTCCAATGTTTCCTAGAATGGATTGACAACACTTCCAAGTTTCCCAGAGAAGTTATGCCTTGCTGTCACCAATATTACTTTTTCTCACCAGCCACAAAAACTGCAGTGGGAAACAAAACTCACGGGCTGGGGATCACTTTCCCCGGCATGGAAATTGCAGCACAGTCTCAGGTATAAGTCTTTCACATTATCTACTGGTCCTTTTAACTGGAGATTCTGTGGGCTGAAACTGGGACCTTCTGCTTGCAAGAAGATGTTCTACCACTGAGCAGCAACCATGCTATGAAAGCACTGGTTCAGATCCACAATGGACACATCTGAAGGACTGGATAATGAAATATAGATGTCATGGGTGCTGGGGACCCTTCAGAGGAAGTTGAGTCTGATGAGGAAACTGTGCCCCCGCCACCTGCACCAGTGCCCCTGCCTCCTGCTGGAGAAGATCCCAGCCCCCCTGCCTCGCCCTCTCGGGTGGCTCGTGTGCGTGACCGCCTCCGGCAGGACCTCAGGGATCGGAGGAGGGCGGCACGCTCACAAGCAAGACGCTCCCTGAGCCCTGAGTTCTGAGAGGATTCTGGCCCTTCTAAGAGCAAGGATGCTTGAGTGGTAACAGGATCCTGACTGCCTCCCTGAGCCAGCAATTAGCCCAAACGGGCAACAGCCAGCAGAGGGCTATATAGCTGTGGGCTTTGGGAGGAAGCTTTGTGGAAGCAACTAGTCATCTCCCTGACATTCTAGCATCCACTCCGGCTTGACTTTGGTTCCTGACTCCCTGACTTTGGCTTTGGACTTCTGGACTCCCTGACCTCGGCTTCTGGACCTCAGACCTGCGATACTTCTACAGTGATTCGGATTTGGCGCCTCGGACCCTCCTGCTTACTGGCTACAGACCTCGGACTGCCTCTGGACTTTGCCTGACCCGGCCCCAGCCGTGACAGATTGCTTCCACCGACAAACACCCACTCCACAGGATGGATGCTGAAGCAAGTGAAACCACAGAACTACTGGCTGCGCTCCAAGCCCAGGTACAGCAGCTAACACAGGCAGTAGTGCACTTGCAGCAACAACCTGCGGCCAGTGCTCCAGCCAAGTGCCCAGTTCCCCCACCTGACAGATTTGGGGGTGCCGTGGAAGAATTTCCTGCCTTCCTAGCACAGTGTCGGCTGTACTTTGAACTGAGAGCACGGGACTTCCTCAATGACAAAACCAAGGTGTGTTTCGTCATCAGTCTGTTAAAGGGGCAGGCGGCCAAATGGGCCACACCCTTGCTGGTCGCGTCCTCTCCCCTACTGACTGATTACCAGGGGTTTGAGGCCCACCTGTCTGCTGCTTTCTCAAACCCAGTCCAAGCAGCCACAGCCAACCGGAAGATCAGGGCACTGAAACAAGGCAACTCCTCGGTGGCTCAATATGCCACTGAATTCAAGCTCCTGGCCCAGGACTTGGCGTGGAATGAGGCTGCCCAGATGGACCAGTTTACTGAGGGGTTGGCAGAGGAGGTCCTGGATGAACTGGCCAGGGTGGAGCAGCCACCCACGCTCCAAGAACTTATCACCCTCTGCCTCCGCATCGATGGCCGCCTGGAAAGTCGCCGCCAAGCCAAGACCAGAGGGCGCCAGCTCCCTGCGCCGTGCTACCTGGCTCCTCGCCCGTCCCCAGCTAGTACCAGCACCAAGGATGAGCCTATGCAGCTTGGAGCTGCTCGACCCCGCCTGACCCCAGAGGAAAAGACCAGACGCCGCACGCAGAATCTGTGCCTCTACTGCGGCACGGCAGGCCACTATGCCTCTGGCTGCCCTGCTAAGCATCGGATACCTGGACCTTCGCTGCCACCGCCGCCAAAAGGGCAGCCCCAGGCGTAAGTGGACCCCCCAGCCTGGGGCGACTAGCTGGGTCCTCCGAACAGCGGGCTGATACCCCAGGGCCATTCCTGCTACCAGTCAAACTCCGTCTGCCTGACGAACGCTGGCTGTTCGTGTATGCCATGCTGGACTCGGGAGCGGCCCACTGTTTTATAGATGCCGCCTTTGTGAAGCAGCACCAGATCCCTGTGCAGACAAAAGGGATTCCGTCGCTGGTGGAGGCTATTGACGGGCGCCTCCTCCGTTCTGGCCCCGTCACCCAGGAGACCTGTCCCATCACCTTCCACGTCCAGCAGCACCAAGAACAGCTGCGGTTTGATGTCGCCCGCATGCCTCGCTTCCCGCTGATTCTAGGCCTTACCTGGCTGAAGCTGCACAACCCCATCGTGGACTGGGCCCAGCAGGAACTACGCTTCCGAGACCCATGCCCCCATCTGACTCCTCCCACCACTCTAGCAGCTGGCATCCCGAGTGGTGGTCCTCAGCTCCCTCAGAAGTATGTGGACTTTGCTGATGTCTTCGAAGAGACAGGAGCTGATCAGCTTCCCCCTCACCGGCCCTACGACTGTGCCATTGATTTGGTACCTGGGGCACCACTCCCGGTGGGGCGTCTGTACCCAATGTCGGAGCCGGAGTTGGCAGCTCTGCGAGACTTCCTGGACAAGAACCTGAAACGCGGATTCATCCGACCCTCAACCTCTCCCCTATCTGCTCCAGTGCTCTTTGTGAAGAAGAAAAGTGGGGAGCTCCGGCTGTGCAATGACTACCGGGCCCTGAACAAGATCACCATCCGCGACCGGTACCCTCTACCACTGATCCCTGAACTCTTGGATCGCCTAAAGGGGGCCCAAATCTACACCAAGCTGGACCTCCGTGGAGCGTACAATTTGGTGCGCATACGGCCCGGAGACTAATGGAAGACCGCGTTTGGGACCCGATACGGGCAGTACGAGCACCTGGTAATGCCCTTCGGACTGACCAACGCCCCCGCTGTCTTCCAGAGGTTCATGAATGACATATTCCGGGACCTGCTCGACCGCTTCGCGATCATATACCTGGATGACATCCTAATTTACTCCCGCAATTTTGCCCAGCACGCCAAGCACGTCCGCCAGGTCCTGCAGCGCCTACGAGCCCATGGTCTCTACGCCAAGCTGGAGAAGTGCGACTTCGACCTGCGCTCCGTCGAGTTCCTTGGGCACATTGTGTCACCGCAGGGGATCCTCATGGACCCGAAAAAAGTAGAAGCGGTCCTGACCTGGCAGGCTCCTCAGAATCGCAAAGACCTGCAGCGGTTCCTCGGTTTTGCCAACTACTATCGGCAATTCATCCCGGCCTACGCATCCCTGACCACACCCCTGACTCAACTACTCCGCCCCAAAGAACCCTTCCACTGGTCCCCAGAGGCCGATAACGCCTTCTCCACCCTGAAGACTCGCTTTGCCAACGGGCCACTCCTGAGATACCCCGACCCCCAGCTTCCCTTTACGGTGGAAGCTGATGCCTCCAACGTGGCTCTGGGAGCAGTGCTGTCCCAGCGCGAGGAGCCGTCCCAGCCACTCCAGCCCTGCGCCTATTACTCGCGCCAGCTCACTGCGGCAGAGAGGAACTATACCATCTGGGAGAGGGAGTTGCTCGCGATCAAGGCGGCGTTTGAGGTTTGGCGACATTACCTCGAAGGGGCTCACCACCCTGTTCAAGTGCTCACCGATCACCGGAACTTGGAACACCTCCAGACCACCCGCCGTCTCAACCAGCGCCAGATCCGGTGGTCCCTATTCTTCTCTCGCTTCGACTTCCGGATCTCCTACATCCCCCATACCCAGAACCGGAAAGCAGACGCGCTCTCCCGGAAACCGGAATACGCCCCTGCCTCAACTGAGACCGCGCCCGCTGCTCCAATCCTGCCGCCCTCAGTATTTGCAGCCACCTCCACTTCACCAGCACTCGTGGAGGACATTCGGGCTAGCCAGGCCAATGATCCCTGGGTCCAGCAACACCTCCAGGCTCTCCAAGATGACCCAACAGGGGAGTTCACGACTCGAGGCGGCCTCTTGCTACACCGTGAACGCCTCTATGTGCCGCCCGGGCCCTTGCGGGCAGAAGTGCTACGCCTGACCCACGACTCGTTACCCGCCGGGCACTTTGGACAGCATAAGACCACCCACTTGCTGACAAGGGAATTCTGGTGGCCACGAGTTCGCGCTGATGTTGCCCGCTATGTCAGCTCCTGTGACGTCTGCCGACGGGCCAAAGACATCCCAGCCAAACCCTCAGGGTTGCTGCAGCCCTTGCCCACATCTTCAGGACCCTGGGATACCATCTCGATGGACTTCATCACGGAACTTCCACGCTCCAAGGGTCAGACTTGTATCTGGGTGGTCGTCGACCTATTTACCAAGATAGCCCACTTCGTTCCGTGCCCGAAACTCCCCACAGCTCAGGAGACGGCCCAGCTTTACCTGCAACACATCTTTCGTCTGCATGGACTCCCAGCCCATCTGATCTCCGATCGGGGCCCTCAGTTCTCCTCTCGGTTCTGGCAAGCCCTCCATTCCAGCCTGGGTACTCGAGTGCACCTGTCCTCAGCCTACCACCCACAGACAGATGGCCAGACAGAGCGCACCAATGCCACGCTAGAGCAATATCTCCGCTGTTACACCTGTTACCAGCAGGATGACTGGACCACTCTATTGCCCCTAGCGGAGTTTGCATACAACAACGCAGTCCATTCATCCACCCAAATGACCCCGTTTGCTGCAACCTACGGGTACCACCCTCGGTTCTTCCCAGCGATCCTACCACCCACGAATGTCCCCGCCGTCGATGCCTACCTGCAAGAACTCCGTGCCAGTCAAGACTTGCTCCAAGAGCAGCTACAGCAAGCCAAGGAGGCATATAAACGGGCTGCGGACCGAAAGAGGCAAGAAGGCCCTCCAGTGCAGCCGGGGGATCAGGTGTGGCTCTCAACTCGCTACCTGCGCCGGCCTGGTCGGTCTCACAAGCTGGATGCACGGTTCATTGGACCCTACCCCGTCGTTGAACAAATAAACCCCGTCGCCTTCAGGCTCCAGTTGCCACCCCACCTCCGCATTCACCCCGTGTTTCATCGCTCCCTCCTTGTTCCGGCTGCACCCCCTGACCCAGCTCGGACTCCTTCCCCACCGCCGCCACCACCAGTGTTGGTGGATGACGAGGAAGAATATGAGGTGCGCCAGATCCTGGACTCCCGGTACCATCGTGGAGGCCTCCAGTACCTGGTGGACTGGGAGGGATACGGCCCAGAAGACCGGTCTTGGGAGCCCGAGGACAATCTTCATGCCCCGGACTTGGTGCACCAGTTCCACAACGACCACCCCGACCTTCCAGGTCCCTCGACGGAGGGGGGCCCTGGGGGGGGGGGATAGTGTCATGGGTGCTGGGGACCCTTCAGAGGAAGTTGAGTCTGATGAGGAAACTGTGCCCCCGCCACCTGCACCAGTGCCCCTGCCTCCTGCTGGAGAAGATCCCAGCCCCCCTGCCTCGCCCTCTCGGGTGGCTCGTGTGCGTGACCGCCTCCGGCAGGACCTCAGGGATCGGAGGAGGGCGGCACGCTCACAAGCAAGACGCTCCCTGAGCCCTGAGTTCTGAGAGGATTCTGGCCCTTCTAAGAGCAAGGATGCTTGAGTGGTAACAGGATCCTGGCTGCCTCCCTGAGCCAGCAATTAGCCCAAACGGGCAACAGCCAGCAGAGGGCTATATAGCTGTGGGCTTTGGGAGGAAGCTTTGTGGAAGCAACTAGTCATCTCCCTGACATTCTAGCATCCACTCCGGCTTGACTTTGGTTCCTGACTCCCTGACTTTGGCTTTGGACTTCTGGACTCCCTGACCTCGGCTTCTGGACCTCAGACCTGCGATACTTCTACAGTGATTCGGATTTGGCGCCTCGGACCCTCCTGCTTACTGGCTACAGACCTCGGACTGCCTCTGGACTTTGCCTGACCCGGCCCCAGCCGTGACAATAGAGCTGTATGGCACAAGGAACTACAGAATACAGGAAAGTTCTATTTCATGAGTAGATCTTCATTCCCACTTAGATCTCTACGCCTGAGCCAATAGCTCTTTCCAGGTCTGAATACCATACTCATTTTTGTCATTAAGATGAGGAAACAACCTC
The DNA here is from genome assembly GCF_032191835.1 of Heteronotia binoei. Taxonomy (NCBI): domain Eukaryota; kingdom Metazoa; phylum Chordata; class Lepidosauria; order Squamata; family Gekkonidae; genus Heteronotia; species Heteronotia binoei. Next base: position 70,711,404 of record NC_083225.1, read on the forward strand.
AGCAGCTTCCAAAGAGCGCACAATAACATTCAGAAAGGCTATAGATCTAGAAGTTGCCGGTGGGGAATAATTTTTCATTACTATATGAAGGCTCAGAGGTACTTTGTTTACTCATACATGTCTGGAATTCCAGTACAGAAGGCCAAAGGCACAGTACAGGCTGTGTTACTTGAATGAACTGTAGTTGTGCATTCATTTCAATAAAGCCCATGGCCAGAAAATTTAAAATTGAGGGCCATGGGAATAAAAACAAAACAAAAACAGTTTTCCAAGTGCTTCCAGAAAGCAAGAGCAGGTTTAAACATTCTTACCAACAACTAGGAAGAATTTCCATTTTTCTCCACTAATAAAAGCACTGGAGATAAACAAAACTATTGGATTTCTTAAAATGAGGGGACACAAACATTCAGATCAAGAGTCTGGCTTCTCTATGGCACTGATTTCCATGTGTCTTATTTAGATGCTTCCTATGCAAGTCTATCTAAGCAGCATGACAGAAAGGACTACCTTTTGTATGAATGCAAATCTTCCTAGCTCTTCTCATGGTTTAATCTGAGCCAGAGTTTAGTTTCAGATATTTCCTGATTCCAGGGCTCTGTCTTGGAACATGCAAAGTAACAGAGCAGCCTTAAGCAATCCCTTTCTTTCACTTCTCAGTCACCACAACCTTCTTACCCACCTGGGTGTGAGTCTTTGGTAAATTCGTGATCTGGCACCATCCATTGTAGAAATCAAGGGCTGCTGCTACCTTTACTGAATAATATGGATGGACAGATAAACAGCATACAATTATTTATTTAAGACACTTCTGTGCTGCTGTTTCCCCAGATCAGCACATATAAGAACATTAAAACATTTGAACAATCAACAATGTTTACAATTATAAAATAGTTCAATAAAATACATAAACAATAACAACACCAGAACCAGGAAGAAGGGCCAATAGCTGCTATTGGGAATATTCCAAATAAAACAAAAAAAGTAAAAAAAATGGGCCATTGGTAACCAGAGTGCCACCTGTAATGTGTTCTTTCCTTGTTGTGTGTTTGTGTATTCTAGAAAACTGAAATAGCTTCCTTGTGCCTCTAGCTTATTTGACCAAGGGAATTGTCCAGGAGTGTCAACCCCAGCCCTGTATTCACTACAAAAGCAATATGGGCAGGGGATGGCCTTGCCTAGGCACAGCTGAGGTAAGCAGCTCAGCCAGAGGCCACAGGGAAGAGTTTGGCGATGTCCAGAAAGGCCATATTTGGAAAGGCCCCAGCAGTAGCTGCAGGGCCTGGTTGGTTCAGGCAGTAGGCTGCATCTGAGAACAACCCAGAGGAGGAAGCCAACAGCAGCTGGGGCTTCCAGGGGCTGGTGCAGGCAGGCACAGCAGCCTCTTAAATCCTCAGGAGAGAGCAGAACAGGAGAAGGGATGGCCTAACCGGGAAGCCCATTGGCTCAGATTCCTTCACTCCCAAGGGGTCTGCCCCCGGAAGAAAGGGCATTTGGGGAAGCAGAGGTTAGCCCACCCCCAGGAAATTCCTCATCAGACCTGCTCAGGGAGGGCCAAGTAAGATGGATCAGACCAATCCCAAGAAGCCATTGAAGATGCAACTGCCAGGAGAAAGAGATGGATCATAGTGAAGGCAAAAATCCCCTTCATGCCCTATTCTGAGGCTCATCCTGAGTTGAGACCCATAAAAGGAAGTGCTAGAGGATGCTACATAAGACCCCTCCCCCACCGCTTCTGCATTTAAACTGCCCTTGGCTATTGGTTAAGATGATCTCAGGACATTTATGACGGGATACATTAAAATTCAAAGGCAATATGGGATCGTGAGCTTTTCAGACTGAATTTAAAGACACCTTTGAGGATTATATAATGTCACAATAATCATTATAATCAAACTGAGCCTGGACACTAGAGAGGTTTCTGGCATGTACATCCATTAATCTTTGGAAATGAGCAGCATAAACATAACATAACTAATATAAGCAAACAGACCTGCCCACAACTTTGCTAAATCTGTAAACCACAGTAGAAGTAGAAGAAGAAGATGATATTGGATTTATATTCTGCCCTATACTCTGAATCTCAGAGTCTCAGAGCAGTCACAATCTCCTTTACCTCCCCCCCCCCCGCCACAACAGACACCCTGTGAGGTAGGTGGGGCTGATAGAGCTCTTACAGCAGCTGCCCTTTCAAGGACAACTCCTATGAAAGCTATGGCTGACCCAAGGCCATTCCAGCAGCTGCAAGTGGAGGAGTGGGGAATCAAACCTGGTTCTTCCAGATAAGAGTCCGCACACTTAACCACTAAACCAAACTAGTGTATTAAACAAAACCCGCCAAAAACCCTGACTTTATTCTCTCTTTTGGAGAGGTAGGGTTATTCCAAATTTTAAATTGATTTAATGCTATCATTCTCAAACTTCTTTTATGAACTAAAATTGGAGAAACACTTTATTCTGACTTGTAAAAAGGTGGTTTAAAGCATGTAAGATGTCATGAGAGCATAGGAACATAGAAGGTGCCTTGCTAGATAGGTCCAGCGGTTCATCTAGTCAAGCAAGGCCTATGGGGTTTTCAAGGAAAGAGATGTTCAGAGGTGGTTTGCCATTGCCTGTCTCTGCATAGTGACTCTTAGACTTCCTTCTCTCACACAAACACTAACCAGGGCCAACCCTTCTTAGCTTCTGAGATCTGACAAGATCAGGCTAGTCTGGGTCATCTAGCTCAGAGCAGTTATTTTGTACATGTGGTGGGATGAGGGGAAAGGGCAGGAGATGCCTTGACAGGTTCATGATGGAAAGTGGTCCAGACATCTTTGTGGCTATGAAGGAGAAAAAATGCTCTTTACCAAACACAGCTGGGAGAGATAACATGCCAGATCTTTGATGTGTTAATACCTTTTCATTGGAGAGTGCAGGGTTGGCAGACTTGAACCACCAAGGCTTAGCACCCAAAACACACATGGAGTGGGGTCTGAAAAGGGGAGCTGTTTCTTTGAGGCTTATTTTGCTTTGAACTCTTGGGGGGGGGGAACTAAGCACTCCTTGGAAAGGAGTTTTTGCCAAGGCAGAGGGACCAAGTTGAAATTGTTCTGAAGGATAAAGGGAAGAAAGGAATATTAGTTGTTAGAATACATATATTTAAAAGTACATTATTATGAATATCACAAAAATATGTGTTCAAAAGATATATTTTGAGTTACTTACTTATAATATGTGACTTAAGGCAGAGGTATAATTCAGATGCCTAATTTTAAATAACCTGCTGCCATGATCAATTACACATGTCTTGGATGGTAAGATATTAGCCAGTTGTTTCTCCAGAATAATATCAACTTGGTTCAATTTTAAGAAATAACTTTATTGTTATTATTATTATTATTTGGGGAGGGATGGTGGCTAAGTGGTAGAGCATCTGCTTGGGAAGCAGAAGGTCCCAGGTTCAATCCCTGGCATCTCCAAAAAAGGGTCCAGGCAAATAAGTGTGAAAAACCTTAGCTTGAGACTCTGGAGAGCCGCTTCCAGTCTGAGTAGACAATACTGACTTTCATGAACCAAGGGTCTGATTCAGTATAAGGCAGCTTCATATGTTCATATGTTCATATTGTAATGTCTCTAAGGCAGGGGTCATTTTGTAGAAAAAAGATGGTGGAGCTCATCCAGGGATTGTTATGCAGCTGCACCTACTATTCAATGGACAAGGTGGGAAGGAGGAGGTGGAACTGTTAGAAAGGTTCAGGAGCTGTGCTCCTGTTAGCTCCAGCTGAATCCGAGGCCTTGCCTGGAGCCATTGTATACCAACATTGTTTGATCACTGAAGAAATCCAAATGGCAAAATGTGTTTGGTAAAGGTCAAATTGTCTATCTTTGAGATAATTGTATTATTTTTATTCTGATTTGAGGCTACTATTTGGACCTACATTTGTTTTTATCTAATCTATAATAAATGCATGGGATTTTTTGTATATTTGGTAAATTTTATGTTTAGATATAGAACTATTGGACCTTCACAGTTTTCAGTACTTTAGCAATATGAATGTGTGGTCCAAATGACTTTCTCCCATTTTACAAATGTACTCTTTATGCTCTTTAAGTCGGTAATAGGCTAGGACCTAGTACTTGGCAAACACGGCATTGGCAACTGCAATGACAACGGTCGCCTCCTACTAGAATTCTGCATGGAGCACCAGCTCACCATCACCAACACTATCTTCCAGCAGAAGAACAGTCTGAAGACAACCTGGATGCACCCACGGTCCAAGCATTGGCACCTTATTGACTACATTCTGGTGCGCCAGAGAGACCTTCGAGATGTCTTACACACCCGAGTAATGCCCAGCGCAGAATGTCATACGGATCATCGTCTTGTACGCTGCAATCTCCGTCTTCACTTTAAACCCACACCCAGGAGAGGAGGTATCCCTCGGAGGAAGTTTCAGGTTGGCAGCCTCCAGTCAGCCGAAGTTAAAGCTGCCTTCCAGGCAAAACTCCAGTCAAGAATTGAGGACCCCAGTTGCCCCACAGACCCTTCTCCAGAAGCACTCTGGGAACACCTAAAAACTACCGTCCTGCAGATCTCTGAAGAAGTCCTCGGGTTCTCCACAAGGAAGAACAAGGACTGGTTTGATGAGAACAATCAAGAGATCCAAGAATTACTGGCAAAAAAGAGATCTGCCTACCAAGCACATCTTGCTCAGCCCTCCTGTCCTGGGAAAAAAGCAACCTTTCGCGCTGCATGTAGCAACCTCCAGCGCAAGCTTCGAGACATTCAGAACGAGTGGTGGACCAAGCTTGCAGAGAGAACCCAGCTGTGTGCAGACACTGGTGATTTAAGAGGGTTCTACGAAGCCCTGAAGGCAGTATATGGTCCATCATATCAGGCTCAGAGTCCCTTGCATAGTGCAGACGGCCAAGTGCTCCTCACAGACAAGGCATCCATACTGAACCGGTGGTCGGAGTATTTTCAGGTTCTCTTCAGTGCCAACCGCGTAGTTCAAGATTCAGCAATCCACCTCACCCCACTTCAACCGGTGAAAACAGAGTTGGATGAGATCCCCACCCTAGAAGAGACTGTTAAAGCCATCAAGCAACTGAAAAGTGGCAAGGCAGCGGGAGTTGATGGAATTCCACCAGAGATCTGGAAGCATGGGGGCACAGTACTACATAGCTCACTTCACAAAGTACTTGTCACCTGCTGGGAACAAGGCAAATTACCACAGGACTTTCGCGATGCAATCATCATCACCCTATACAAGAACAAAGGGGAAAAGTCAGACTGCTCCAACTACCGGGGGATAACCCTGCTCTCCATCGCAGGCAAAATCCTTGCCAGAATACTCCTGAACAGACTGGTGCCCACCATTGCAGAAGAACTCCTCCCAGAGAGCCAGTGCGGCTTCAGAGCTAACAGGAGCACCACCGACATGGTATTTGTTCTCAGGCAGCTCCAAGAGAAATGCAGGGAACAGAACAAGGCTCTGTATGTGACTTTTGTTGACCTTACCAAAGCTTTTGATACCGTTAGCAGGAAAGGCCTGTGGCAAATCTTGGAACGTTTAGGATGTCCCCCAAGGTTCCTCAGCATGATCATCCAGCTACACGAAGACCAGCGAGGCCAAGTCAGACACTGCAACGACCTCTCGGAGCCCTTCCCAATAGGCACAGGTGTAAAGCAAGGCTGCGTTCTCGCGCCAACTCTCTTTACAATCTTCTTTAGCATGATGCTTCAAAGAGCCGCAGTAGATCTAGATGATGATGATGGTGTATACATCCGCTATCGCACCGATGGCAGCCTGTTCAACCTGAAGCGACTAAAGGCACACTCCAAGACAATGGAAAAACTCATCCGAGAGCTACTGTTTGCTGATGATGCTGCACTCGTCTCCCACTCGGTATCAGCTCTGCAGCATATGACGTCCTGCTTTGCAGAGGCTGCCAAACTATTCGGCCTAGAAGTTAGTCTGAAGAAGACAGAAGTTCTCCACCAGCCTGCACCCCAGGAAGATTATCACCCCCCCTGCATCACTGTGGGTGAATCAGTTCTGAAGACAGTCCAGCAGTTCAGCTACCTGGGGTGCATCATCTCCTCAGATGCCAAGATCGACAAGGAGATTGACAACAGGCTGGCAAAGGCAAACCGTGCATTTGGCCGACTGCACAAAAGAGTGTGGAGCAACAAGCATCTGAAAAAAGGCACAAAGATCAATGTTTACAAAGCGGTTGTGATGACAACCCTCATCTATGGCTCCGAATCGTGGGTTTTATACCGTCATCACCTGCGACTCCTTGAGCGCTTTCATCAGCGCTGCCTTCGCACCATCCTCAACATCCACTGGAGTGACTTTGTGACCAACACTGAAGTCCTCAAGCGGGCGGAGGTTACCAGCATTGAGGCACTGCTGTTGAAGACGCAGCTGCGCTGGGCAGGGCATATTTCTAGGATGGAAAACCACCGCCTTCCCAAGATTGCCCTGTATGGCGAACTCTCCACCGGTCATCGAAATAGAGGGGCACCAAAGAAGAGGTACAAGGACTCCTTGAAGAAATCCCTTAGCACCTGTCACATCAACCATCACCAGTGGTCTGACCTAGCCTCAGATCGCAAAGCATGGAGGCACACCATCCACCAGGCTGTCTCTTCCTTTGAGAACGCACGCATAGCTGGTCTTGAGGACAAAAGGAGATTGAGGAAGAATCGCACTGCTACAGGACCAACCCTAAATCAGACTTTTCCCTGCAGCTGCTGTGGCCGGACCTGCCTGTCCCACATTGGTCTTGTCAGCCACCAGCGAGCCTGCAGCAAACGTGGACTATTGCACCCTTCTTAAATCTTCGTTCACGAAGCCAAGCCGAGAGAGAGAGGCTAGGACCCAAATAAACTGCAGGACTGGATTTTTGAAAAGGAAGTCTTTGCAACATCAGTCTGATCCACAAACCAAATACTCTGTCTGGTATCGCCAGTTCAAGAAAAATAAACCCTTTTCCTGCTATCTAGCTGGCCTCTTAAATGCCCCTTTAAGAAAGGCATTTACCCAAGCCTGTTTCCAAACCATGCCATCCTTGTACCTTCAGGGTAGATTTCAAAAAATACCCATGCACCAGCATCTTTGTTCCTGTGGTACCAATCAGATAGAATATATTGTTCAATGTATTCTATCCTGTCCATTGTATGGGCTCATTCAAAATAAACTCTTGAATCAATTTCTCACAAAGTTTAGATCAGAAGAGGAATGTATTACTTTTTTATTGACTGATGCCATTCCAGATGTTACCTTAAGGTAACTACTGTCATCTTTTTAGCAATAAAAATAAGGAAGAAGATAATTACAGCCACCCATACAAGAATTTTGGCCAAGTTATAGTCTCATTCTATCACGTTATTTTATTATATATGTTTTAAATCTTGTTCATAGTATTGTATTTTGCTATTTATGTTTTAATATTTATGGTTGGAAGTAAACTATACTTTGGAGGTTTTTCTGGGTTGTTATGGCCTATGGCTACAAGAATAAAATACTTTGACTTTACTGGATCCTCACATTCTGACTTTTTCTGACTTTTTGGTTCTTAATTCACATGCCTAGCAAAACCAGTTCGTCATTCTAATGGAAGGTGACAAAGCTCATTCTGGGACCAGACTGTCGCCATTCTGGACTTGGCATCAAGGATGGAGCTATCAAGAATTCAGGTTTCTCTTTTGTTTGGTTTTGTGACAGGGCTGCCTAGCAGAAGAGGTCCATACTTTCTTATGTGTCGCTATTGCACAGAGGACCTTAGCTTGTGAGCTCGTAGAAAGGAGATTCTGTATGTATCTGAATTCCAGGTCATAAGGAAGAACCAGCATCTTGAATTCCATTTTCTGTGATTGGTGGAATGAGCATCTGCACTCATTAATAGGGATGTGCAAAAAAAAAAAAAATTCGGTAGTACACGGATTCGGAAATATCCGGGGGGGGGGGGGAATACGGAATCCCGTATATTTCTGAATTCCATAGTTGGAATAGCCACATATACGGTAGATGTGCAGCTATTTCCGAATATTCGGCCCCATTATACCCTATGTGCCATTGAAATCAATGGCACATAGGGTATATTTGAAGCCGCCTGGAGGGGAGGGGGTTTGAGGGAGAGCCCCCAAATTTTCAGGGGACCTGCAGGGAACTCTCCCCTACAAACCTCCCAAGTCCCAAAAAGATTGGGCAAGGGGGGTCCAATTCCTGGGGCACCCAAAGCCAAACCTAACTTCACACCAGAGAATCTCTATAGGACCCAAATGCACTATATACATCTATCTACTCTATGAACCCTGCCACACAAAACATAATCTGCTCATGGTCTGCTCTGCAGACCTGGCTGCAGCAAACCCAGATGCCAGCGCTCCAGCCCTGCCCCAAAGAACGCGGGGAGAGCTGGCCAAGCACAACAAGCATGCTGGCTCTGGGTCTCTCACCCAGGTGCCAGCTTTCATGCCACAGAACACACAATCTACAGATGCCCTGCCCCAAACAACACGGGACGAGCTGGCCAAGCATAACAAGCCTGCTGGTTCTGGGTCTCTCACCGAGGTGCCAGCTTCCCCCCAAAAAAAAAAACCAGAACCAGGAAAAGGGACAACAGGAGAAGGCCAAGAAACTCAACTGTTAAAAAAGTGGCCTTTTAAACAAGGAAAATTAGACCAAACAGCCCCCCCCCAAGAACCAGAAGAGAAAAGGAACAACAGCAGCACAACACAGCAGCAACAAATTAAACACAGAATCCTTTTAAAACAGTAAAAAACTTAACTTTTAACAATACAGGAACTTTACCAACCCCTACCCCCCCCCCAAAAAAAACCCTTCACCCTAACCCCAAGAAATCCAAGCCACCCAAATCAGGAAAAGTAAAAGAACACTGCACTTTTAAAAGTCCTTTCACTAAAGTAAGATATGGGCCAATTGGCAAATTGGCAAATTGGCAAACCCCCCACCCCAGGCCCCCTCCCCCAGCAGAACCCCCTAACCCCAAATAAGCTACCCACCACACAAATCTGGATAAGTAAAGGGACTCTGAGTCTTAAAAAGTCCTTTTACCAACTAAATTAAAAACAAGAACCCCAAGACTGTCTTATCTTAGACAACTTCTCTACTCCAGGCAAGTCTGGTAAGGCTGAGAGAGAGCAGCAGCAGCTGAGGCCAAGGGCCAGCACAGAACAATCTCTCTCTCACACCAACACACACCAACACAGCAGCAATGGAGGAGTCCAGCCAGGCAGACTCCTTAAAAAGGTTCTCTGGCCCTACAGAGAGCAGTTTCAAAAAAAAACACTGCTCTGTGATTGGCCAGACAACAGTGCTTACTTGGGTAAGACAACAATGTTGCTGATGGCTGGGGGATCAGCTACACAGCAGCCCTGCAAAGCATGCATTTACAAATGCATGCTTTGGATTGGCTGCTGGGGCTCCTCTTCGCCCTCCCCACCCCTCCCTGATCCCAGGGAGGCTATGGGAGAGGCGGGAAAAGGCTACCAAAGGTGGGAAAGGAGGCAAGCAGCTCCCCTGAGGCTGCAGAAGCCCCTTTCCCGCCTTTTCCATGGATTTCCATATACTTCCGAATATCTATACGGAAGTATACGGGGAGCCATACTCGGCTCCCGCAATTTGGGCCCCAATTGGATTCAGCTGTATGCGATTCCGTATACAGCCGTATCAGGGGTGATTCAGCGGTTGATTCAGTTCAGTCGAACCGAATGCGCACCCCTACTCATCAATACACCTGTACCTGCGGAGTATACTACTTGACATTTCTATAATACTTTTAAGGACAGCCCCACATAAAAATGCCCCTTTACAGATAAACAGATGGCCAGGCCTTTCCCTTAAAAGGTGGTATTCCAGTTTCTCAGACTTCAGATGTGGGAGAGGCTAGCCAAGTTATATCTCCTCTTTCTACCCATAATATAGAAGCACAACAACACTCATACAAGGAACAGGGGCAACTGTCTGCATTGTCTGGAAGCCAGGTACAGATGGAATATAGGTTGAGGCAAGTCACAATAGCTACCACATATCCACCTCCTTGCAAGAAAGAGGGAGTCCAAGGCGTTGCGTGTACTCTCAGTTCTGAGAAGGTAGGCTAAACAAACTGCAACTGGGAGTTAGGCTAGGCTTTCCCCCTCCGACAAAAGGCAGGAGTAAACAGGGAGAACAAGCCAGATCTATTATGAGTTTTATGTAAGAGAGCAGTAAGGGGACATATCATTTTTAGTGTCTCTTTAATTTCATGCAAAATCTTTGAAGCATTCAACTATGCCATTTGCCCAGCAGAAATGAAGTTCATTCTCAGTGTCCATTAGCTCTGGTAAAGGGAAGAAAAGGGACATTCTGTGCAATGTGGTGTAAGGGTTATAACAGGCTGTCATGCCAGTGAGGCATGTATCAAATGAGTGATCCTGACCCACCTTCTTTGCCATACCCTTCACCACCATGGGGAAGAGAAATCTAACAACAGTATGAGAAGATAGAAACTGAACAGAAGTAAATGGAAAGCTGGGTGCAGCTGCAGTGCCACCTGAGAAACAGCCAGAACTGGTCTAGTCTCTTAGAGTTCAAAGCTGGAGGAGATTCCATTTGGATTAATTACCTTTCCAAGGTTAACAGACAGGGAGCACTTGGTTCATATCTTGATTAGATTCTAGCCACATGTGCACCCCTAATGAATATTGCTTTGACACTCAATTAATTCCAATCTATTTAATGCTTATATTTCCATGTCAGCAGTCACCATCCTATGCTGATGTGATTTGATAGTCACATCTAGTGATGTTGCTGAAGTGTGTAAGGTGGTAATGCTCAGCTGCATTACAGAAGGAGTGCTATGTCCCCCAAGCATCTGCACCTCACTTTCTTTCTCTCTGATGCTGCCTATGCTGCAGTGCCAGTATCCCATGTGCTAGCTTTAGACCTTGAGACCCAACTGCCACATGCTTGGTGTCAGAAGCACTTCACAAGGTTAATGAGGAATCGGGATCTTGGGAAAGTGAGACAGGGAGCTACAAGGTGATTTCAGCTCAGGATCACCTTATTCTTTATTATAGATTGGCATATGTTGTCTCTACCTTGTAGATTGGGTATTCTTCTAGTTTACTTTCTGACTTGCCAGCAGGAATTCCAGTTGAGCTGGCAGAGGTGGTCTCCGGCTTGATGCTGAAGTCCCAGAATGGTGATCCTGGGGGATCTGAACATTCAGTGTTCCTGATTGATTGTTTCTGATTGCCTTCCATGTGGCTTGGGTGGCAACTCTTTCCCTTTCCTGTATGCCAACTTATTTCCCTCACCAAGTTGTCATCAGTCTCTGTAGGGTGGGTGGGTAGAAAACATTTTAATGTCTTAATCTTTATAAGGGCTAATATATGAGAGATAAAACAACTGCTTGTACTTCTTGTTTGGCTGTGCTCTTACTAACATTTCCAGGCATGCTGGGGAAATAACAATTGCTATCTATGCTGACTTTTCATTGGTTCACAAATGTATGGATTCACATCTCAGAAAAATTAAAGATGGAATAAATGTAGAATATTATTTATATCACAAGCACAAGCCTGCTTCAGATTGTATAGCTACTGAGCTGTTTGATGATCTTCCCTCATATATACTTATTACAATTCACTTTGTCCTCCTGACAGCTATTATTTCATCACTGGTCTGGAGAATAAGATCTGAAAGCAGCTAAAGCCCTTTGGAAAACTTTGGAATTGATTTATGATGTGATCATTTGTCCTTATATCTTACGTATTTTTACAAAGGAATGCAACTAGAGGTTCCCCACACATATACACCTCTTATCAGAAAAATAATTTCTAAAAACAGGCAATATTAACCAATTTCGCATACAGCTCACCTTGGAGTCACGTCCCTCTTCACTGCACAGCGTCTGGTCGGATTTCCCACCATCTGCGCCGGAGGAGCAGGAAGAGCCACGGCTTCTGCCTTGCAAATGGAAACTGGGTTTTAGTGATTTCCATTTGCGATGCAGAAGCCGCGGCTCTTCCTGCTCCTCCGGCGCAGATGGTGGGAAATCCAACCAGACGCTGCACAGTGAAGAGGGACGTGACTCCGAGGTGAGCTGTGTGCGAAATCGGTTATTCTATTTTGGGTGAGAAAAGTAGGAAAGTTGGAATATTGTGTGCAATTATTTTTGAGAGAATAAAGCTACATTTATCCATTGTGTATTCTTCATTTAAAAGATGCATTACACAGATATTTTGAAAAGTGCAGTGCTTTATTAATTACTCCTCTTAATTATTCTTTTTCCTAAATTGTAAAAAACCAATGATTCTTCATAGAAGAATGTTTTATCAAGTATTTTTTTTCATTTATCATTTTATCAGTTAATTTGTACCACTCACTTAGAATCATAGAGTTGGATGGAACCTCCAGGGTCATCTAGTCCAACCCTCTGAACAATGCAGGAAATTCACAAATGCCTCCCACACACACATACATCCCCAGCAACTCCAGCTCCCTGCCCAGAAGGTGGCAAAATCTCTATGATCCCTTGCCGAACTGGCCTGGAGAAAAATGGCTGAATGACTCCAAACTGTCAATCAGCATTTCCCTGGGCATGTAAGAAAGGGCCACAAGAACTAAGCACTAATGCAACCTTTCCTGCACTCCTTCTTATAATCTGCCTAATTCACAAAATCAGCATTGCTGTCTGATGGCCATCCAGCCTTTGTTTAAAAACCTCCAGGGAAAGAGAGTCCACCACCTCCCAAGGTAGTCTGTTCTACTGAGGAACTGCTCTGTCGGGAAGTTCTTTCTAATTTTTAGCCAATTTAATTTCAACTGGTTGGTTCTGGTCCAACCTTCTGGGGCATCAGAAAATAATTCTGCACCATCCTCTATATGACAACCCTTCAAGTACTGATCATATCACCTCTCATTTGTCTCTTCTCCAGACTAAAGATACCCAGCTCCTTCAACCTTTCCTCATAGGACTTGGTCTCCAGATCTCTCACAAAAGTTTGTATAGTAATTCTTGAAGAAGAGCACTATATTATTTAATTTATCCTAACCACTTAAAATTATATAATTAATATTAAATATTAATACTGAATACTTTCTATCATGGACAATGATTAGATAATTAATTTTGATCCAACACTGTTAAAATATGTAATAAGTGACAAAATACTGAATAGTGATGCGTTATTAAAGTACCTTTTTTACACATAAAAACAATTTATTGTAGGGGTATTTAGAGAAACATTTATATGCCTTTCTTCAAAGGAGAAGGTGTTTATAAAATACCCAAACAAATAAAAGAATCATTAGTAACTTTAAGAAACAAATGCCCCAAATGTCCAGCCTTTAATCCTTGGTTTCTGTTAGTAAAAGCCAAGGGAAAAACAATTTCCAGGCCTGTTTTAGCCTTCAAAGGAAGATTCATTAGGGCCAGGGCCAGCAACAACTACTAAGTGACATGATACCACACACAACTTGTGTGACTCACTCAGACCCCTCCCCTGCTCTGAAAGCCCATGGGATGACTTTGTGCCTTTCACACATTCTCAGTCTGTTGTGAGGGAAAAATGGAGGAGAGGGGAATGATGTAAGCTGGTTTGGATCACTGTTGCAGAGAAAGAAGGGTTTAATTGAAATAAATAATAAATATAGCTGAAGATGGGTACACAAAAGGTAGGTGGGTGGGAAGGAGAAAAGGAAACAAGGATGAAACAAGGAGAAAAGGAAACAAGGATGGTTGTGATATGGGAGCTTCTATGAGGTGGAAATAGTGTGGGAAATAGTGTAATCCTTGTGGGTTCCTCACTGCACAACTGGGACTCTCCTGGCAGCTGATACCACATACCTGGAGCACAGTTTTCCCAGGCAGAGGCTGCCCAGGGAAAGGATGCTGAAAACAGGAGGACAGGTTAAAGTAAATTGGCTGGTGGGAGGAAGGAGAGAAGGAAAGGGGGGAGGATATAAGAGAAATAATGTGAGGAGGGGGATACATAGGAATGTGAGGTGACCCCTGCAAGGCATCTTAACCCAGGCTTGTGACCAACACCATGCAAATGGGCCACAGTTTTCTTGGGTAGAGGCTGCTGGTGGAGGGGAGGGAAAACTGAAGACAGGAATCAGGTAAAGGCAGATTGGCCAATTGGTGGGAATGAAAGAAGGAAACAATAAAAAGGGAAAGGCTTTTGGGAGTGGAAAGAAAAAATAGTGGGGCAAGGGAAAATAAGATGTCACCTGCAAGTCCTTGTGGGTCCAGGTTTGCAAATAAATAAATAAATAAATCTGAAAACTAAAACACAAATGTAGGGTTTAACCCCTCAATTAATGTGCCCTGTTGTTAGAGCACCAATAATTAAAATATAGTATACAAGGTGGAAAAATGCAGAGCTTGCTTATCACTATCTAACAGAAGGGTCGCTGAAAACTGCAATAAATTTCTGCACAGCAGAACTGTTCAGTACTCTCTGCAGACTCCTTTGACTTTGCCACCATTCTAAAAATAATCTGTGAAGGGTTATTAGGGTTTAATTGGATAATACCAATAGAAGGCAAACTCCCAGCCTTATGGATTTGATAATTCAAACAATCATTCTGTCAGTTTGGTTGGAAAGAGAACTTTGAAACAGAAGTCTTATGGCATAACAAACAAGAGGCATTATCTATAGATAGGTACCTTTACTGCTAGCCATACATGAACTGCTATTATCAAGAATTTTTTTGTAGAAAAAGCCCAGCAGGAACTTATTTGCATATTAGGCCACACCTCTGGTGTCACTATTGTTTCATACAGGGCTTTTTTGTAGATATTAGGCCATATCCCCTGACACCAAATCAGCTGGAACTGCATTCCTGTGCATTCCTGCTCAAAAAAGGCCCTGGCTGTTATTATTCTTTTTTTTAGATGTAGCATATTCTCTTAATTTTGGGACCTACACTGTGGAAATAGTGGTTCAGACAACATTTTACACAAAGCATTTGAGAAAAGCAATTTTGTACAGATATTTTCTCCTCCACTGTACCTTTTTAAAGTATCACTTTGTGTTTTCTCCCCATGTGCTCAGCTTTTATTTGGGAACTGCGACAGATCTCATCTCACCAAACTGTGACTTGAGCAGCTTCTGGACAGCCTTTCAACTGGACAGGTACTATAACAGTTGTTTCAATAGTTTCTGCATTGTGACTGCTTTCCATCTGCACAGTAGGTGAAATAGACTGTTCCCCAGGATTACAGAAGACAGAGTCAGGTAATTAAATGATGGAGAGCTACAACACCAATAAAACTATATAAAAAGATGCATACATGAAATAACACAGAGTCATATGGACAAAAAACTGTTTATTGTTGCTGGCTGGCTATTTGTAGTCGCTTTTTTGCTGTTTATTGAGCTTTTAGCATGAACCCAGAAGTAACATTATCACATCAGGACAGTGCTGTAGGACTCCCCAAAACTATGATTTTATCACAAAACTGATTTCCAGTTCCAAAATCCTTTATTGGCATAACACAAAACTTATTTACTAGTTTTACTGATTTATTTATTTAGATTTTTCAAATGCCGTCCCCCAATAAAACTGGGCTCAGAGTGGTGTATGACATGGAAATAAAACATACTTCAAAACAGATTTTAAAAATAGTAATAAACAAGTGCAACAGGAGATGGCACAAAACCAATAACTATCTTACAGGAGGGGAAGGGAGGGAGTGCCAGGAAGGATGCTATTTGTGTAAGTGCAGACATACACAGTTGGATGCAGGGATTCCAACAGAAGGCTTGAATGACATTTCAGTTTCCCCATGATGTTAATTGCTGATCCTTGGACACCTCTTGTGATTTTAAACTGGAATTAAAGAAAATTTTGGAATTCCAATTTGCGTAGGCATCTCTGTTCAGACAACCTAGTAACTGGAGCTTGAGTTAGACTTCCCAGACGAGGAAGCCTTCATTCATGGTCTGCATACATACAAGCTGTGTTCATACAAACTGCATACATACAAACAAACTCTGTCATGATGTCTAAATGCAGCCTACATTGTTTTCCTCATATACTCAACCTGACCTTTAATATGTTACATCCTCCATGAGTCAATGCCTTGTATGAACTGCATCATAATTTTAACAGTGTAGAGGAATGCATAGGAGATACACACATCCAAATTAATGTTTGCTTATTTTTAGTTTGATCTGACAAAAAGATAGAGTAAAAGATGAACCATACAATCCTAAACAGAGTTATCCCTTTCTAAACCAGAAGTCATGAAGAGTAAAGAAGAGTATAACACTGCTTAGTAGAAGAGTGCAGCACTGCTTACGATAGCATTAGAAGTAATCCAGGAAGAATTAAATGAAGGTTTAAAAAAATCCCACAAAAGTTTCAATATTTCTCTAACAGTCCATTGCAATTGTTCTTGTACCTGTGCCTGAAGCATCTGGAGCCAGAGCTATTCTCCTCTGTTACCTTGCTGAATGCCCAGGTTTAAATTCCTTCTTGCTTACAGAGAAGAGGAGCATTTGGGACAAAAATCAATAGATTCATCTACTGTTGCTACATTACCAGCAAGTCTATTGATGCTTTGAAACTCAGGCTCTCAGTGATACCATAAAATGGAGCTCAAAGGTTTTCCTGAGCTCCAATGATGAGAAAGTACTGCAGAACCTAAAACAAATCAACACACACACACAGCAAATCTAAATGCCTCTGTAGCTGGTTTCCTTTTCAAAGCTATCTCCTCGAGGAGTACAGTCCAAAGTTCTTGTCAACATCAATTAGAGGTTTATGTCAGATTCCTTCATAACTCTGTTATGAGTTATCCCAATGTCGTATGATGGAAGAAAACAGAGAAAGCCCCACGAGTGTAGGTTTGTTGGCAATTCTGCAATTAATTGGTAGGTATATCACTCAGGAGTTGTAAAGCTGCAACAGACAGAATCAAAGTGTTTGTTTTAATTGTCTCCAGTACCTTGAAGAGTTAGCTAGTGAGTGCAATATATATCACTGGCAGCCAATTTTATGATAGCATACATGGCTGAAAGGCTGTTCAAGGTCTGTATTCCCTTTTTATCAATGCACTTGCAACATTTTCAGATTTACACTGCTGCCAGGCATTTTTCATAAATGTAGCATTCAGGGTTAGGATGGCCTAGCACTGTGTACAGTACTACCTACTACAATATTTGATCATTTCTCTTGTTTTTGCATTGGCTGACCTCCAACATTTGTGGATGAGTTTGAGCTGAAGGCAAACTCTGCTAGAACTATCTTGCCTTCAGGCCCCATGCCAGTTACGACGACCATGATAGCCAAAGCAGTACCATCCTTAGGAATCTGCACATTCTTGAAGTGAAAGGGCTGCTTGGAATTTACTGGGGGTGGGGGAAGGAGGGGCAGAAATGACAGAGAAGGAAGCTGGAATCAGAAAAATGACACGTCTTCTGAGATCAGCAACCTTCAAAGGTATGACATCTGGAATCTCCTATTCCAGGGATGTCAGACTAATTTGTTATGATGGCTGGATATGACCAGGGCTTTTTTTGAGCAGGAACACACAGGAACGCAGTTCTGGGTGGCTTGGTGTCAGGGGGTGTGGCCTAATATGCTAATAAATTCCTGCTGGGCTTTTTCTATGAAAAAAGTCCTGGATATGACATAAATGAAACCTTGTTGGGCTGGGCCATTGTGTCATAAAATATAATGTAAGGTAACAGAGGTATAAATTTTATTAAGGGCATAGACAAACACAGTTAAAGATTTTTTACTTAAAACATTAGTACACTTGCAGTATTTTGTTTAACAGTGTCTGATAACTGACACCTCTTGCTCTGAATTATTGCATCAAAATCTGGAAATAATGTCTGTGTTATAGCAATCTTGAGTGTGCTGTAAATTGTATGTATCTGTAAATTGTAGACCTACTTTTGATTTATTGACATTCATTACAGAAATCTCATGGTCAATTCTCTGTGCCCTAGGACCCAGGAGAAAATGTAAAATGACTGGGCATTGTGATCTTTTGTACATCAGTTGCTTTGTGTGCTAGTCAAGAACATGAGAAGGCACAAGGGCACAGACTGAGGGCTATGTGTTTATCTAACAAAACCTGAGCCTAATCCACCTCACTGGCTTATTGTTATTCCTTATTTAAATAGTTCACATGGCTTTCCTACTGAGAAAGACTGTATCATGGGGGGCATGAATACAATGAAAAGGGAGAGGGAACCCAATTGCACCCAGGAAGGCCCTGGCAAAATGAGTTTAACAACATACACACAGAGAGAGATTAGTAAACCAAAAACTCTTACTTTTAATAGAACTGTGTTGGTCTTAAAGGTGCTTTTTGTATTTCTCCCATGCAATTGAGACAGCTGAGCAAAAAAGCCTCTTGCCCTTTCCCTTTTCCTCCTCTCTCTTCCCCAAGAGAGGAGGAGGAGGAGCCTCAGCCAGTGGAAAATGAGTTTAACAACATACACACAGCTTGGCTCTGCTGTGCAATTGAGAGAGCCTGGAACCCAAGGGTCTCTCAATCACACAGCAGAGCTACAGAACCAAGCTAGGGTTGCCAAGCCCCTGTGTTTTCCAGTGGGAGACTTTCGTATGTGTGCAACATGATGACGTCACCCAGAAGTGATATGTGTGGCCGCTATAGGAGTTTCTGGGGAAACTCTATGGTTTTCCCAGACACTCTAGCCATTTGGGAGGGGAAAACTCTATGGTACCTATTGTACCACAGAGTTTTCCCTCCCAAATGGCTAGAGTTTTCCTGGAAATGCCTAGAGTGGCTGACACGTGATGGCAACGGTGCAATGATGTCACTTCTGGGTGATGTCATCACACCGGTGATGTCAGGGGAGGTTGGGAACCTCCTGGATGGGGACACCCTGCCTGGACCAGGCCTGGCAGCCCTAAACCAAGTTCTTCCACTGGCTGAGGCTCCTGCTCCCTTCTCCTTCCTTGGGGTAAAGGGAAAAGTGAGAGGTTGTTTTGCTCGGCTGCCTCAATTGCATGGGAGTAATACAAAAAGCACTGGCATAGGAAGCAAGAGAGAGGGAGAAGGAAGCAGATGATGGCCAGTTGTTCACAGGCTGCATGCAAGCCCTGTGGGGGATGGATCAGGCCTGCGGGCCACACATTTGACACCCCTGCCTTAGTGCTTCCCTGAGTGATTTCTCAATAGTGGCCGGATTTTCAGAAAAAAAAAATTTGCCATGAGTTGGCCAGGAGGACAGCTGGTGCCCCTTTTGCAACCATGGGCTCACTGTGGCAAAAGAAGCAAGGATTATTATTTTGTTGTTGTTAACAACAACAATTTATAGATGGCTCTCCCCGAAAAGGATCAGGGTGGTATACATCATATTTCAAAACATAAAATAGGATTAAAAATTTACAATAGATAGTAAAAAGTTGATAATAGGCAACAAATAACTGATAAAACAATAGCATTCCCCAGATAATTGATGACATATAAATTTCTCCCCAGGAACATTAAAGGTGATGTATGATTGTTTTTGTACAGCATGCAATCTATTGTGCTTCAAGTGCCATTAGATTGCAAGTTTCCCATAAAGTTTTCCAGATATTGCCAAATTTATACAAGGTTGCAGTACTCAGCTTGTGATGTTGAATTTATTTTATGTGGCCTTGATGTTTCATAGCAGCTTATATTAGCAGAATTTGTGTCCTGTGCTCTCTAGAGCCAAGGATAAATCTATGAGCAAAATATGAGATTGGTGTTTAAAAATGCAGGTCCCTTCCTAACATGTCTCCAACATGTGAAAGGGCACAATTAGCAATTTTCTTGCCAGTTTGATCAACTAATATGGTTCTGTTTCTTGAGATAGCAGAATATGGTACTATTATATGTGTGAAATCACTGTCAAACAAATAAGGTAAATAATAACTGATCGTATGTCTGAATTTGCATATTTCAGGAGACCATTCATGATCAGTCTACTGTAAAAACAAAGGTCATTTCTCTACCTAGGGAGAAATCCTGAGCAGGTCTTGCCTGAAGGCAGTCCCATGTTAGTCAACTAGGCTCGTACCCAGGAAAATCTCCTTAAGATTGTAGCTCTAGGCAACAGTTCTTAAGTTTTGTGTAGTGGGAATATATGTTCGGGGCCTTGAATTGCAATTTCCAATGTGGATAACTTCTACATTTTAAATTACAATGACTACACTAATGAAGGACAGAAGTAGTCACAAAATTTGCATATATTCTTGGATCATTGTCAATGGCTAAGAATTAGTTGAGAGAAAATTCTCTGGCTCCTTCACCAAAATTTGCATAAATGAAATTGACAAGACTCCAGCAATGCTAGAAACCTTCTCACAGAGCTGACCACTTTTCATTTTAAAAGGAGGAAGTGTTGTCAATAATCAGGTCTGAATCTAAGCATGGTTGGATGGAAGTTAATGGAACTTAATGGAATGTGACAGGTTGGAGCTTGGATCCTGTTTCCACCAGTTCAGGGACACATCCTCCAGTGGAGGAAGGGAAAGTTTTTATCTGTGCCCCCATCCCACTCCAGACCCCGACATCATTTCCAGTGCTGTTGCTGGGGGTTCTCTGTGTGCCAAGGGCAGGGTTTCTGGATACATGGGAGACTACATTGTGAAGTGGAAGGAAGAAAATGCCAAGTCTGTGAATGGAACTCTGCTTATATAGGATATAAACCCCTGAGTGGAGTCTTCAGTTAGCATTATAATTATGTAAAGCAGTCGGCTATTTCTAATAAGTGGACCATCATGAATAGGGATAGGCACAAATGGAAAAATGTGGTTCAGTTTGTGGCATGCCCAGTTTGCATACCATGAAACATCACAAACTTTTAGCTGTCAAATGAATCAGTTCAGTTTGTGAGGTTTGTGACATAGTAGAACAGTCTCCTGGCATGCTAGAGACACCAAACTCACAGAGGTCTCTGGCTGACTCTCTTCTACATGCCCTCCAAATATGAATTGGATTTACAGAGTCTGAATTATGACCCCCAAAAGAAGGCAAAGCATTTTCCTGGGGCAAAGCATTTTCCTGGGGACACCTTTGGGGGGTGGGGTTGTAACTTGGACCCTATAAATCCAATCATCATCAAGTTTGGTGGGCAAGTAGAGGAGAGTCAGTCAGAGATCCTCTGTAAGTTTGGTGTCTCTAGTTTACACAGGATTCATTCTATACACTCCTGAACCTCCTGAACCTGTGCCTGTCAAAATGATCACCTGTTATTGGCAGGCAGTCATTTTGACAGATGCAAGTTTAGGAAGTTCAGGAATGTATAGAATGGTTCCTATCCAAGTTAGAGACATCAAAGTTGCAGGAGATCTCCTCCAGATGCTTCTTAACATACCTTCTAAGTTCCTCCCCCTCATTGCTTTGAAGTTTAGTAAACATTTCGATTGAGTGGATACAATCTGTCTGGAAATGTATCCATTTACAAACCACACAAACCTCCACTAACTGTTTGAAAGTTGACCTGCCACTAACTTCACTTCATGAACCATGTATCAGCCAAAATCATGCAATTTTGTTTGTGAGCCAGTTCGTACCCATACCTATTTATGAACAGTAGGTCTCTATGGTACAGATAACATTTATTGAGGAGGAGAAATAACATGACACATATTTGCTTTACAAAGTTTAATAAATTGGGCTATCAGCTTAAGCATTTGACTTTGGAAGATGGAGTGAGTGCAGTTCCTGTGTAGGTGGGGCCTGGAGATGTCCCGGAATTACAAATGATCTCCAGATTACAGAGATCAGTTCCCCTGAATAAAATGGCTGCTTTTGGAGGATAGCCTCTATATTATACCCTGCTGATAACTGGCTCCACACATTTATCAGGACACATATGCACACTGGAACTGGTCTCTTACTCTAGAGGGGAGGGTATTCTGGAGATGAGGAAGTTAAAATTGCTCCCTTTCCTAGATCATTACCAGACAGAGTTGAGATTTACTGCTCTTTCTTTCTTGGGTCTACCCCAGGCTCCTGATAGACCCTGATGGTTTCCTATAGGTGCTTTAGAATTTCCCCACCTCAGCTACTGATAATTTTGTTGAGGAAAGAAAAAGGAGGGAATGTTGACTAGAGTGCTGCTTGCAGAAAACTCAGAGTAAGACCAATCAAACATAACATAGAGCCCATATTAGAGTATATTCCATGGCAGTGATGATGGCCAAAGGCAGTATTTCTCCACCACCATTGTGTCTGCAGATAATTGTCCATCTGAGTTGTTTCATATGGTTCAGTGACTTTTATATCATGGCCCCAGGAAATTGGATTCTAACTACATGACAGCCTGCTGTGATCAATTTGCTACTTACTTTTCAGACAAAATCATCCAGATCCACTCTGGGTTAGATACTAATATGGTTGCATTCTCAGATGATGCACCTTTGGCACATGCTTGTTCAGTTTATATGCATACCTTTCAGCTTGTGGAGCCTAAGAATGTGGACAAGATTTTTGGAAACGTATTACCTATGTCCTTTTGCCCTTCCTGGATAATAAAAGCTGCCAGAGTGGGACTGACTAAGTGGGTAAGGGGAGTGGTAGATGCTTTGCTGAGGGCAGGAATTGTGCTTTCCATGCTCAAGAAGCAGGGAGTAGATCTGTTTTGTAAAAACCCTCCTTAAGCCCTCATTCCCACCAGTCTCCAGTCTTCCATTCTTGGGCAAGGTGCTTGATCAGGTTGCTGCTTCTCAGCTCCAGAGGTTCTTAGGAGAGATTGATCATCTGGAGCCATTTCAACCTATATTCAGGACAGGGTTTAGAAAAGAGACTGCTTTGGTCACCCTGATTGATGACCTCTAAAGAGAACTAGACAGATAGAATGTGACCTTGCTAGTTTTGCTGGATCGCTCAATGGCCATCATCATCATCAACCATAATATCCTGGATCTGCATCTGGAGGAAGCAGGACCTTTCGAATTTTTGCAAGTTCAATCTCGTGGCAGTCTCATTTTCTCTTTTACTAGCTCTATCCTGGCTGCATTCTCTTTCTCCTCCCTCAGCATCCTGGTTGAATTTTCTTTCTCTTCACTCAGCATCCTTCTCTTTCTATCTCTATCTTGACTGTATTCTTTTCTCTTTCTAACTAAGATAGAGTCTGGCCTTCTCAAGATCTGCATGCTTAACTTGCAACTGGAGATGCAAGGCCTCTTTACTCAGGGTCACCATCGCCTTGGATGTGGCTACTTCAACTGACAGATTGTCCATATCCAACATTAGCCCAGCAGTCCACTTCTGGGTTCTGCTTTTAGAAATGGGAATGTTCTCAGGCTTCTCTTTCCCAGACCAGATGAGCACATACTCCTTATCTCTAGCCTCATTGTCTCATTGACCTGAGAGCTAGAAAATAAACAAGACATCACCAGTACCTTAACTGAGATCTTGCATGCTCTGGCAAGCAGCTTAGAAAATGTGGCTTCTTCCAATCAAAATGCAAAAAGGGGGGGGGGGATCAAAATTGGGAAGATGTCAAACCACAGAGCACTCTGCTTCTTTACTGGGTTCAAATTTAGCCCATCCCACTGCTGCCACTATGTCACAAGCAGGGGGCCAAGGAGGACCTTCTACTTACCACTCTGGTAAGAATCTGTCTGGGAGGGCCTATAAAAACCACCCAACCCTTGTGTCTTCCTTCTTAACAAACACCTTATATTAGTGACCAAAGAGACATGAAGACCCAGACTGTATAACAATAATGAGTTTATTGTAAGAGCTCAAAAACAAACAGTTTAAATTATTACTGCAGCAGTGAAAATGGAAAAACAGTAAAAGGTGGTTCAAAGAAAATAAGAGCTCTGATGTGACTAACTAAACGTTTCCTTCCTCTAATGCCAAAGACTCGCCAACCTCTTTGAGTGAAGGATCTCTTCCTAACTGCAGCCTTCTCCAGCCCAGCCTTTTCAAAGAGAACCCACTTTCCTCTCCAGCTGGCCTTTAATTGTTTCCTCCCAGGTCCCATCTCTCTGGGTAAGTTTTCCTTCCAAAACTGCTGCCCATCCAATCAGAGGGACAGAAGGGATCCTGGGAAATGTAGGCCCTGGAGCTACTCTGATACAGGCTTCCCTGATGTTTGTAGGCCTCACTAGGCCTAGATTCATGACCATCTCCATGAAAATTATTTCATTTAGAGGGGAAACCTCCCCCCTTTTTTTATTTCATAGTCAGCACACTATGCAGAGCAAATACATACAAATAAATTCCTGTGTATGTTATTTCTTCATTGTAAAGTATCTACCAGAGCATCATATTTCTTACCTAACACTATTTTTTAAAAATCTGATCTTTCAGCCACATAACGTCCATAAATTATAGCTGACCTTTTTAAACCTCAGTGTCCATTGCTAACGACTTCGGGGGGCAGGGGGGAGACTAGTACTGGGCATGATCCAGCAGGAATTCCTCCCATATGGGTTCCAAAGAATGGAAGCTGCAAAACAGTAATTTACGTATCAAATAACCTTTGTTCTCATTTGTGTTGTTAATGGCACAAATTAATTTCAGCATATACAACTGCATGTTCATCATTTGATATCCCACCGTTTGAAAACTTAACACTGTGTGACTCACAGCAGCTGTGCTTGGGGGAAAGTTCTATCTTTTAAAAGACCTCATTTCTGGGCAAGCTTTTGGTGCTTAAAATGCCATCAGTAATCTCTTTTCTCCCATTGTTTTTATGATCACATTAAGCAATCTTCTAGGTACACAACTTTTGCAAAGTCTGTGTTTGTATTGTGTTGTAGCGATAAGCCATTTATTAGAACCCCAGAGTCTTGTGTCTGGAACAAATTGCATTGTTTACATGTAAAATGTTAAAGCTGAAACTAAGGAACTGCTGTCAAACAAATTCTAGTTCAGACTGATGGCTTCAAAGCTAGTATTGTGTGCTGAATTCCACGTTCTGTTAAAATAATACAGGAATGCCATAATGATATATAATAGTGGGGTGGTTTATGGCTTTTTCCACTGAGTTTCTGGCTTCTACGACATTTTCATTAATATTATTCTTTGTGAGTTGGCAAAAGAGGTATCTTTACCTGCACAAAGAGCAATAACGTTCCTTGTGTCCTGCCTGGATTCACACAAGGACTTTTCAAGAGACACACACTCCAAGTTCTGAGACTGGAACTCAGTTCCTAGACCCAGTGATCTGATTCAGATTGGGATTGCAGTTAGGGGTGGGGTGGGAGGAGAGAGGGCTTAAGCCTCTCCCTCACGAACAAAATGGCCCGGGAGAGCTGCAAATCGCCTCATTGGGGAAATGTCCATGTTTCCCCAACACAGCATATAATGGCTCCCCAAAGACTAAAAGGTTCAACTTCAAACCTTCCTGTATGCCATAGTCCTGACCAAATCAGGCCTTCATGCTCCTTGGAACTGAATTACAAGCACAGAACTTGCAAAGTCATTGTTCTGGGGATAGATGCTACCTTTTACCATATGTGGCGATCTTGCAAAAAAAATGGAAATATTGAATAGAAATATGTACTGATTTTTTTTTAAAAAAAAATATTGAATATAACATTTACCTGAGACAATGTTACTCGGAATTCTACCAGTGAACACAGATGGAATAATTTATGAATCGCTTAGATACATGTTAACTGCAGCAAGAGCAATAGTTGCAGCAAACTGAAAAATCAAGGATTGTCCACCTCTTGAGAACTGGATAGACAAAATTCAAAAATATGCTGTTATGGCAAAACTGTCAAACTGCATTAATAAAGAGCAAAAGACAAATTTGAAAACAACTGTTGCATTTCTTATGATTACTATAACCATTCTTTGAAGTCATGTACTTCAGTTGTTTATATTATATGACAGTTTCAGTATGAAATATTAATGATGTTACTACAACAATCTATAACAAACGGTTACATTAAAATTATAAACAAATTTTAATGAAGTTATTCATGTTTGATCATATAATTAATGAGATAAAATAAATGGTAATATATTATGCGAAAATGGTAGAATAAGTTGAGTAGTTTGTTATAGTGGTTTCTTAAGTTACCATGTCATATATTTTTCCTGCATGTATTTTAATCAAGGCTTGTCCTTAATATTTGCAGAAATTGCCCTCAGTATCATGTTTTGTTAATATCACCTTTTATTCTTTTTCGCCTACCCATCTTCTTGATTCTTTATTCCCTTAAAAAGTTTAAAATAAAAAAAAGAGTAATTGTTCTGGACCTAGGGAAGATGCAAGGAAAATTTAATGTATAGTTAGGATCAAAGACCTGAAAACATATATCTGAGTAAATATAGGAGATAAGGATATTAAGTAAATACGGGGGGAGGGGATAAGTTTAGATTTGCAAACTTTGCAGAGGGAGGAGAGAGGCTGTGGCTCAGTGGATCATACAAGTGGAGGAACTAGACTATGGTAAATGTTCACAGGGCCAACCTCTACCCAAGAAATGTGTAGATCCCTGAAAAAGCTGTAGTTCCCAGCTTTCTTTATTTAAAAAGTAAGTCTATATCCCTTTTCATTGCAGAGTTTAAAGGGAAATGCGTAGCACATACTTTTCCGCTGCCACAACTAAAAGCGCTAGAAACTCACTTTAAAAAAAGAAAAGAAAAGCTGGGAACTAGTAAATTGCGACAACTGACTGTGATAACCTAGTGATCTAGCAACTCCTGTTTTTTTATAAAGCCCTCTGCTGGCGAGAGAGAGTAGTGGCTTTGGGGGACTAGGGTAAGAAAAGTGCAGGGAAAGCTACTTTATGAGGGCTCCATTGCCATTCCAAATGCCTTTGTATTAACAGCAGCAGAATTGTCTTCATGTGGAAGCAGCCTATGAGAAAGCCAACATGGTACTGAGTACTGTCTGAGCAACATGGGTTCAAATCCCTGCTCTGCCATGAAAGCTTGCTAAGTGGCAGTCACTCATCTAATCTATCTCACAGGGTTGTCATGAAGGTAAAATGGAGGAAAGGAGAATGATATAAGGTGTTTTGGGTACCCGTTAGGGAAAAAGGCAGGATATAAATGAAGTAAATAAGATACAATAATAAAATGTGTCCTGGAATCTAAGCACAGATTCCTGATGTCGTATCCTACCTGGCCTGAATGACACTTCCTCAATGGTGGCAGCCAAGGTGTTTCAACTTGCTGTTTCAATACGAGTGTAAATAAAAAGCTCTAAATGCGGATTAGCTCAACTGAAAGAGACTAACCTATTGATTTGGCTGCAATAAAACGTGCTGGGCAATGTGATCATCTGAGATATCATTTGCTCTTCAGTATATTAAAAATATGACTCATGACAGATTGCCTACATTACTTTAGAAACTATCTCATCTTCAAGTATGTGAAGGGCTGTCATATAGAGGACGGTGCAGAGTTGTTTTCTGTTACCCCAGAACATCGGACCAGAATGAACAGGTTGAAATTAAATCAAAAGAGTTTTTGGCTAAACATTAGGAAGAATTTCCTGACAGAGTGGTTCCTCAATGGAATAGGCTTCCTCAGGAGGTGGTGGGCTCTGTCTTTGGAGGTTTTCATATAGACTAGATAGCCATCTGACAGCAAATGCTGATTCTCTGATCTTAAGCAGATCATGAGAGGGAGGACAAGAAGGGTTGCATCACTGCTTAGTTCTTGAGGCCCTTTCTTACATGGCCAGGAAAATGCTGATTGCCACTTTTGCCACCTCTCTGCCTTGTGGAGAGGCGGCAAAAGCAGCCCTGTGACTCCCCCCCATATAAAGACTCAGAACTTCTCTCCCCATTTAACTACCTCTCTGGGGTCTTTAAGTGGGGAGGGGAAGGCAAATTGCCTGCCTCCCATTTTTTGACTGGGGGCGCCATTTTTGGGGTTGCCCCAACACAAAAAATATGTAGATCTGGCCCTGCCAATTCTATGATTCTGTTATTCTAAGTCTCAATCATACTAGTCAACTAATGATTCTTTTGTTTTCAACAAATGGAAACTAACAACAATTTATATGAGTTTTCTGACTTAACAATACAATATATTGTATACCTTTCATTCAGATGTGAATTACACATTTCAGGACTACAAAGATGTAGCTGCTGATTTTGTCCAGCACGAACACTCCTCAAGAGCCTGCTGAAAACTACAAACAAGTGAAGTTTTATGTCCCTGAATACCTGCTGCACTGAGATAGAAATGATGCAGGAAATGAAATAAAAAATTAAGTGAGCTAATATGGCCAAATAAAGATGAAACTCAGCACAAATCTTATTTGCAGATATAAAAAACAGCTTCACTTTTGAGACTGAAATGATGCATGAAATGAAAAAATACAAACATATGACATGGACCAATAAAAATGAAAACTGATGCATATCTTATTTGCAAATATTCAGCTTTAAGATGCACAGTATGTCTGCTGCTCAAAGTTATAAGATAAATAAGCTTTCCAAACATTATTCCCAGAGTATCTTTGTATCATCAGCTATGCTTTCAACTGGAAATGGAAGGAATATAACAAGAGATGGAAAGACAGAATAACCTACACGTTTTCTGATTCTGGCAGCTAGGAAGGAAAGGCAAAGCTGCCCACTTTCTTAACAATAATGAGGTCTTTTCATCTCACTACCTTTTCTGTTCACACAGTATTTTAGTAGAAGACTAAAACCTGTTCTGCCAATCATCCTCAATCTTTCTCATGCTGTGGCATATGAAATTATGTCAGTCCCCCTTCACTGGGTTTTACAGGCCATGAACTAGAATAGACTACTAGACTAAGGCTTCAATCTTAAGCACACTGTCCTGGGAATAAGCACCACTGAATAACATGGGACCTGCTCAGGATTGCTTTCTGACTTATTTAATTTATACCATGCCTGTCTCCAGTGGAGCACCAAAGCCACTTAACATAATTTCTCCTCTTCCATTTAATACTCACAACAACCCCTTGAGGTGGTTAGGCCGAGGGTGTGCAACTTGCCCAAGGTCAGCTAGTGAGCTCTCATGGAAGAGAAAGGATTCTAACCTGGGTCTTCCAGATCCAAGTCTGACTTTAATCACTTTTAACACCATACTTGCTCTATATGCATAGGAATAGTATTTCAAAATGCCTTGCAATAAGAAATCAGAGATCTTTAACTGCTTATGTGACATCACACACATCTTACATATATTTAACTATTTATGTGACATCCCACACATATCAGCCAATTAGTCTTAATTAATCTGATGACATGTGCATGAACACAAAAGCTTATACCCAGACTTAAACTTTGTTGGTCTTAAAGGTGGCACTGGTCTCAAACTTTGGTCTGAATCCCTGACCAAAGCATAGAGAGGATGGTAGACAAAGTACTTATTTAAAATGCTGTCACACTTTCCTTCATTATTTAATTACTAGGTCCATGGTTTGGATAAATATGTGCTCTTAATACATTTTCAAAGACATAAATTATCTTACTGAGGTTTTTATTAAAATGGCAATGCAAGCTTGTTCATTTTCAGGTGCAAATAGATTTTGAAAGAGAAATTGATTCAATTTTCAGAAGAGATTATTTCAGGAGGGTAGCCGTGTTGGTCTGAGGCAACTGTTCAGAATTCAGTGGCACCTTTAGGACCAACAAAATTTTACTCAAGATATAAGCTTTCATGTGCATGCACACTTCTTGAGATACAATGAAGTGGAAACTACCAGTTCATACATAAAGGTGAGCAGTAAATCAGCATACAGCATAATGAAGATGTTTTACAGATTCAAGGACCAAACAGGAATAAAAAGCTTAGTTTATATAGTTACCATTTGTTTGGGTTTAATTCCAGGGGAAAACATTGCAAAGGAAATAAAAAAATCAGAACTGGAGATTATAATATACACATCCTTTGGATGACAATGGAATAAAACGATTGCTAAAGAAAGATGGGGAGATGGAAGAGAAGATAAATGAACTCAGCTCCATTTAAAAGCACCAAGAGAAGATAAATGAACTCAGCTCCATTTAAAAGCACCAAGGGGGCCCAATTCAGATCAGGACTGCAGCGTGGGAGATGAAGGAGTCCCTCCCCTTGACACACACACACACACACAGAGAATGTTGTCCTAATGAAAATTGGATCCTAGCAACACATTGGCACAAGAGTTCCCACTGGGAAATCACAGCTGCAATACCATTGACTTGTGCATGTTGCAACATGTAGCTTGGCTATGAGGCCATATTGTGCCCTGGCCAGGATTTCAGAAGGAAGTACTGCCATCAATGCACCATTCTAGCTCAACAGTTGGATTGCATGCAACCAAACTGGCACTTTACCTCTTCTGTGACATCTGAGCCCGGGCCTTCTGTTGCTGTCATTCCTGCCAGGGGTAGGGGCTACAGTCCAAGGTTTGAGTCCTGCATGGCAAAGGCTTGGTGGCTATTTCAGGGGCCAGTGGCAAGGTTTCCTTTGTAGACTCTGGAAAGGTGGCCTCTGATGCTAGGACTGCCAATCCCCTGATCCGGGCGGGGAATCTCCCGCCTGGGAGGTTCTCAATCCACCCGCCCACATTAGGCCAGCAGGGGGAACTTCCCCCCCGCATCACTGGCATGATGACGTCACCTGGAAGTGACGTCATCAAAATGGTGATGCCCATGCGGGGCTGCTCTAGGCATTTCCAGGAAAACTCTATGGTTTTCCTGGATGCTCTAGCCATTTGGGAGGTAAAACTCTATGGTACAATAGGTGCCACAGAGTTTTAACCTCCCAAATGGTGAGAGCATCTGGGAAAACCATATTTTCCCAGAAATGCCTAGAGCGGCCCCGCACAGGCACTGCCATTTTGATGATGTCACTTCTGGGTGACGTCATTTCATCGCGCAGTGCATAGTGCGCACACGACTGTTCCCCGCTGGGGGATGAAGAGGACTTGGCAACCCTATCTGATGCTGATAGTATATTGTCAGAGGTAGGGTCAGGCCTTTGCAGAGTCAATTTATCCTGCAGTGTCCATGTTCCATCTATAGGTATATAACTGTGGGGTAAATTGTGAGCTAATAAAACTGAATAAAGTGTTTATACTTGGAGGGCATTACTGCCAGTTCTCAATCATTAGCAACTACCTATGAATGAAAAAAGACTAATGAATGAGGCCTAATATTAGCATGACATGCCTTTATAAAGGTTTTAGATATTCTCTTTATGTAATTTTTGTGCACATTCTCATGGCATAAAAGACCTAGAAGGGTAGTCAATTTGGCTGTGTCTCTTTCCCAACCGCACTATGAATTTTGGCAAGCCCACTGAAGTTTAAGAGATTTATATCCATCTTCTAGCCTCACCTAGAGCTGTTTGAGGATCTGGGATAGGCAGGCAGGAATATTGTCAGAAATACAGAACAGATTCAAACTACAAGCTAATAGCCACTTGTGTTTCTAGAACATCAGATAGTCGGTGAGAAATATGTTGCTCACAAGAAAGCTATTTCTAATCGAAAGCACTGCCCCACTGGTGGCATCAGAAATTGCAAATTGGGTTCCCTTCCAATTAAATGCTGTATGAATTCCCTCCCAGATATGATTAACAGCAAAATTGTCACTTCATAATTAGGAGACATTCAGCTTTCAAATTAAATGGTCTGCAGCTCAACAATATTTCAAAAGCCAATTTGTCTAGGGCCATTTAGGTTTTCGAACCATTCCAAACAGCTTTCAGCATAGTAAATATACTTGAAGGGCAGCTTGCTTTCATCGGCATTTAACCAGGCAATTAGAACAGGCTGCTCATACAGCTTATCTTATCTCAATTTAACATCCATAGGTATTAAATATTCTCCACCCTGTCACTTAAGAGTAATTTGAAAATATCTGTCCCCTCTGTAAATTTTGCTACAGTTTTATTCATTGGCAACCAGATGACAGCAGGCATATATGACCCTGAGTTATTTCAATGGTGATCTCATTGACATCAACCAATATTGCTTTTTGTTTCCATTCCAGTTTACTTTAAAGTGTGCACAACCACTTCCTTTAAAACTCCAAGTAAAAGACAGCCAGATCATTTATAGTGTACATTATAAAGGTATGGTATGATAGGCAAAGAGAGAAAGAGAAAGTTGCCATATTCAGTATTCCTAGCTGGAGAATTATAAGATTATCATTATACTGTCAGAAACAAATCATCTCACTGGATGCCCTATGAATGTTAAGAATATAATAAAGAACACCCATGCTGACTCAGATCAAAAAGTTCATCTATCTCAGGGTTGTGTTCTGTATAGCTACTATTTGATAACAAAAAACCTGGCAAAATCCCACCAGTGGTGGTTGGGGAAATGGTGGACAGAAGAGAAAACACATAAGAAATCCTGGCCATTTACATTCCAGGCTTTGCATTTTTTTTACCAGGCTTAGCATTCACAGCAGGATTGAGAAGGAAACCGGAACTTCACCATGAAGAAGCAACCTAGGATTCTGAATCCTCAGAAACTCCAGGGATGTCTTCTCTGTTTCTAGTGCCTGTGGCACTGGCTGCAAGCTGGGTGGCATTGAGGAAGCTCAGGCAGGCTGCTCCTGAAGTGGCTGAGGCTCCGGGAATGTTCTTCCTTTCTTACTCCGGGGAAGCTGGGTCAGGCCATGGTGCTATCATTAAGGGGGGGGGGGGTAGGGAAGATGCCCCTATTCTTCATTATTTCCAAATGGAGGGAAGGCATTTAAAAGGAGTGTGGTCCCTTTAAATGTGACTGCCAGGACTCCCTTCGGCGTTCAATCATGCTTGGCACCCTTGTTCCTGGTTCCACCCCCAAAGTCCACAGATATTTCTTGAGCTGGACTTGGCAACCCGGGGGGAGATCAGTTTCAATAGTGTGAGTGGAAAGGCTGCTTCCAGTCAGCACTCTATCTGGACAATATTCTAGGGTTCAGTGGTGCAGGCTTTATCATGGGATTTGATAATTTTGCCTAGAATACAACCATTGCTCAACCCCAGCAGTTCACTGCATGGAAAGATCAGTTGTTATGTCCTTGGTGGAACTTTATCCACCATTAGAGCCAGTTTGGTGTAGTGGTTAAGTGTGCGGACTCTTATCTGGGAGAACCGGGTTTGATTCCTCACTCCTCCACTTGAACCTGCTAGCATGGCTTTGGGTCAGCCACAGCTCTGGCAGAGGTTGTCTGTGAAAGGGGCAGCTGCTGTGAGAGCCCTCTCAGCCCCACCCACCTCACAGGGTGTCTGTTGTGGGGTAGGAAGGTAAAGGAGATTGTGAGCCGCTCTGGGACTCTTCGGAGTGGAAGGCAGGATATAAATCCAAAATCATCTTCTTCTTCTTCTTCATTACTCTTTCAGGGGAGTGTGTGTGTGCGTGTGCGTGTGCGTGCATGTGTGAGTGTATGTGTGCACCTGGAAGTCAGGCAACCTCTGGTGACTGACCCCTACTGGGGGACTGGATGATATTCAGGGAGGTGACTGAATAAAGCCTCCCCCCCCCCCCCATCTCCTGGTGTTCCAAGCAGGTCTCCCATCCAAGTACTTGCCATAGTTGACCCTGCTTAGTTTCCAAGATCTGACAAGATTGGGTTTACCTGGGCTACCCAGGTAGGGTGGCCAGACCGTCCCGGTCTCCCGGGACTTTCCCGGTTCTGGCCACCAATTCCTGGCTCCCGGGCTGCCTATACCGGGACCATTACAAAGTCCTGGTATAGCCAGCGGGGAGCCGGCGGGCCTCGCGCGCGGGCCGGGAAGGCGGGGAGTGAGGCAGCCAGCATCCCTGCGCGTGCGCACAGCGGTGTGCGCACGCGCAGGGACGCTGGCTGCCTCACTCCCCGCCTTCCCCGCCCGCGCGCGGGGTCTGGAGAGGCCGGCGCTGGTCCCTGGAGGCCCCCAGAGGCCAACGCCGGCAGCGTGGAGAGGCCGGCGCTGGTCCCTGGAGGCCTCCAGAGGCCAGCGGAGGCATCGTGGAGAGGCCGGCGCTGGTCCCTGGAGGCCTCCAGAGGCCAGCGGAGGCATCGTGGAGAGGCCGGCGCTGGTCCCTGGAGGCCTCCAGAGGCCAGCGGAGGCTTCGTGGAGAGGCCTCCGCTGGTCCCTGGAGGCCTCCAGAGACCAGCGGAGGCAGCGTGGAGAGGCCAGCGCTGGTCCCTGGAGGCCTCCAGAGACCAGCGCCGGCCTCTCCGGCCTCCACAGCCGCCGCCAGCCCCGCCAGCAGCCCGGAGGAGAGGCCGCCACCGCCCTGGATCCAGGTAAGCCAAAAGCGGGGGGGGCGGCTGGCGGGGGGGGGCGGCTGGCGGCTGGCGGAGGGAGTCGGGAGACCACCCC
This sequence comes from Heteronotia binoei, assembly GCF_032191835.1. Lineage (NCBI taxonomy): Eukaryota > Metazoa > Chordata > Lepidosauria > Squamata > Gekkonidae > Heteronotia > Heteronotia binoei. The sequence continues at coordinate 70,745,613 of NC_083225.1, forward strand.
ACTGGGGGATCCACACCCCGAAAGTGATGAAGGTGGCGCAGATAGAGCCAACAGAGCAAACAGGACAAAATAAATAGGCTGCATTATGCAGCACAGTTGAGAAAGTGCCTTATCCCATATACTGATGAAGTATATACAGGATTTGAGAACAAAATTGTTTCCGGCGGTGATATTTGGGGGATTTTTGGGGACGTCACAGGAAGTGCTGTGAAGTCACTTCCTGTTTCCGGCAGTGGCATTTGGGGGAAATGATGTCATTTGGGGGAAGTGATGTCACAGGAAGTGATGTCACTTCCCGTTTCCGGCAGGTGACGCGGGGAAATGATGTCACAGGAAGTGGTGTCACTTCCTGTTTCCGGCGGTGGCCTGACATTTATTTATTTATTTATTTATTTATTTATTTATTTATTACTTTGCATTTATATCCCGCCCTCTCCGCAAGCGGACTCAGGGCGGATACAGGACGTCACTTCCTGTTTCCGGCGGCACACGCGCTTCGCGCGCGCGCACCCCTACCTTCCACCCCCCCCCAAGGTGTCCCTGGCTGGCCTTCAGACATTATGGTCACCCTATACCCAGGTCAGGTACCATTACTGACTTTTTCATTGTCAGTCCCCTTATATGGATGCCTACGGTCCCTGGAACACAGTCTGGAACTCACTGCATTTGGATATTCTCAGGTTTGACTAGTGGAAGATGCCAAAATCAATTAAAGTTTAAACTTAACTAGGTAAAAGTAGAAAACAATAACAACCTCCCCCCCTCTCCTGACCTATTTTTATCTGGGAGAACCGGGTTTGATTCCCCACTCCTCCACTTGCACCTGCTAGCATGGCTTTGGGTCAGCCACAGCTCTGGTTAGTTTGAGCCAAGTAACATGTCAGCAAGCAGATAGGGGAATGTAGTAAAATGGCTTTTTGAAAAACTGCTCCTCCATGTTTTTTTCCCCCCCAAATCACAAGGGGAAAATTTTAGCTCAAGTCTCTCTGGAAGTGACATCTTTATTTGTTTTGCATCTTCTTCTTTTTTACTGTGTTTTAAAGGGAATCTATGTGCAATCTACCTGGGCTCCAACTAGCACTTTGTGGAAAGATGGAGTGAGAAAAAGCAGGTGTATCCTACAGCCTCTTATCTCCACCATCCTTATGTTGCCATACTCTACAGTATAAGATGAAACAACTCTCTCTGCTTCCTGGTCAAGTCCTAGGGAGGTCCCACCCTGTGGCATAGTAAGACAACCGAGAGGCAGTCAGCAGAGAAAGGGCCGGAGGGGTGTTACAGGTATCTACCAGGCCCACTATTATGCACAGAGGTTCTATTGCAGATTCATTGTGATTCTTAAGCAGAAGCACAAAGGTAGAAAGTGTTTTTGGTATGAAACTGCTGAAAACATATACCCTGAAGCTTCTTGCAGCCAGAACCCAAGGACTTAGCCATGGTACCTGTTTTCATCTCCAAGGCATCGCTCAGGAACATATGAAGTGTTTTTTTTAAAGTATCTCTAAACACATACAGGCTGCCATGCCACTAAATTATTGGATTCATATATCCAAAATCATAAGAGAGGCTTTTTAAGTAGCTACCTCCCTTTTAAGAAATTAATCTCATTAGATTCATACTGTTACAGAAGCCCAGGCCCCAGGCATGATGGAGAGGAGAACTACATTCCACCAGGACCCAGAATGCCCATTTCCATGATATACCTCAGGGGTGGCCAAACTGTGGCTTGGGAGCCACATGTGGCTGTTTCACACATATTGTGTGGCCACAGCCCCATTGGCCAGCTTGGGGAGGCATTTGTCTCTTTAAATCACTTCCAAGTCAAACCAGCTGGTGACTTGGAGAATGCGTTTAATGTCACTTTCTTTCCATCCATCCCTCCTTCATCTATTTTTTCCTTCCTTGCTTGCAGCTCTCAAACATCTGATGTTTATTCTGTGTGGCTTTTACATTAAGCAAGTTTGGCGAACCCTGATATAACCTCATTATGCTATTAATGCACAAATGAAGTGAATTTAGTTTCCTTTCAGAGATAAGACTGTGAGGTAAAGGATAATATAAATTTGTACCACTTTCAGGAAAATGATGTGTGGGGTCTGCACAACTCAAAATCCTTTCAGAATAATTTTAGCCCTTCAGTTGGGGTTAGATATCAGCTAGTGCTCTCCAAGGCTAAGTTCCAAAACCCATGACTTGAACCTCAGAACCTGTTTTCAATGCACAGACACAGACATGGAATGTTGGAACTGATAACAAAGAAGAGAACCAGGGAGGGAAAGGCTCTCTGAACACCTTCAGAGGACTTCCCACCTCCCCACAACAACAACAACAACAACAACTGCAGACTCTTTTTCAGATAAGGGCAAAGTAATATGTCTTCCAAATGGTCTGGAGCTCCAGAACAGCTATATTCAAAAAGTAGGAACCGTTATCCTCAATCATAGACATTTTTAAAGTAATAAATTCTGGTGTTTTTCCCCTTGAAGAGGTCACAGATTCTCTTGTTGAGAAAAATACACACATAATGCTTACACAGAAACACACACACTAGTTCCCCCCCCCTTTAAGGCCAAGCAAGGTTCATTTTCCTGGATGGAAATTTATAGTCAACTTTCAGTGAAAGTCGCTATACCCCATATCTTCTAATGTATGTTTCTACTGTAGTTTAATCAATCTCTGCTGCCTCATACGGGCAATAAAAAGTCTGGAAGCAACATTTTACAGTGGGTAACAAAGACATAGTCTTGCTGGAATAAACCTGAATGATGCAATAAGGAAATTATGTTTTATGAGTATCTGACAATAATTACTTATCAGGCTGGCTGGGCAGAAAACAATTCTCATCAAACGTCCATATTACAGCTATCATTAGATTTATAGCTATACTTGATACAGTTTGTGCCCAGGTAGAAAAGCCATCAAACTCATCTGCTAATAAGATAAAGGCAAACATCATGTACACATTCATAAAGGTGGCACAAACTTCTGTTTTATGCCCAAGAGACAAAGGAATGTGAAGGTTCATTTGAACACAGAGAAAAATGAGACCCTAAAAACTTCAAAAAGCACTGTGCATTCTCTTTTTTTCACTTAAGCTGCCATCTGTGGTTAAGGTTAAGCTAATAGAAGTGTTCACATTTTCCCAAAACATCTCTTGATTGAACATTTTAATGGGATTTTACATCTCCGCCTCATGCCTGCCTCAAGCCTTCTGAGATTCATCCTTTCATAAATGTGAATAAAAGTCAAACGTATTTTCTCAAAAACAGGTGAACAGAAAGCTTTAAAACTCTTTGATGTAAGGGTTGAAACTGAAAATACCCAAGACATGCTTTCCACTTCAAGCCTCTTTACCACAGTTGGCAACTGGTAGGTGGGTTGGGGGCAGGGGTAAAACCACAGTGTTTCTGGTGATTCCTAGAGCTTGAGCATCTGGGATTTCCCTGGAAGTGATGTCATTGTGTTTGCAACACAAATTAATTCTCTTTATCCCATCCCCGCATCACCACTTGGAGTGCTAGCAGACAATAAGGTCCTTTCTGCATTCTGCTTTTACTCCATAGTTTCCTAGCACTTGATCGGCCCCTTCCCAGCCGCACCGGCATCGCTGGCTAGAGGCTGGGGGCTGCTGTTGCCCTCCCAGAAGGAGAGAAGGCTGGCCCTGCCTCATACGGCTGCCAGGAAGGCTCGTTGGGCATGGCATCGGGGCAATAAAGGCCCCGGCCCCGCCCAGCATGTCGCAGTTGCCTTTCAGCTCTCAGGAGGAGAGCATCTGCGGAGCTCTGGGGATCTCGCGTTTCGGCCCGGCGGCGCATGCGAGGGGCAACAGCGAGGAGCGCTTGCGAGGCGTCATAGGCTCCTTCGCGCAAGTGGTGGCTGTGTTTGGTTCTTTTCTTGTTCTTTTTTCAGAAGCGAGGGGTGAAGTTAAGAAGGGAAAAGGGGGGCTCGAGGATCATGGGGGCCAGGCCAGCGGTCAGCCATCCCTCCCCCCTCCCCCGTTTTTGTGGGTGCCTGAGTTGGCCTTACACCCCACACACACACCCTTTTGCGCAAGCGGCTGCAGGCGCTGGGTTTTTTTCGTCAGCTGATTGGAGGGAGTGGTGCAGTTGAGAAGGGGATAAGTGGGGACTCGTAGGACCCAGGGACCAGGCCGGAAGCCTATTCACACACACCCCTGTGAGGAAAAGCCCCCTACTTTTCATACATGTGAACATCATGATCACCAGCATGGTTGCCAGGGTGCCTGGAGATTTGACTCTCACACCTCTGCTCTAAGAAGTGGACTTTGCTTACAGTTTCTAAGGCTTATATGGCAGCTTTGCATTCTACATCTCTGAAGAGTGTTAGCCAGAACTACAGACATGCTCCAGCTGCTCCTTGTGTGCCCAGTCTTGGCCACTGCAGTGGAAGAAGCCAGGCCACCATGTTTCCAGCCTATCTCCATGGACCTAAAGCTAACAACAGCAGAATCCAGCTTGCTTTCCTGACCCAAGCATACCCCACCAGGCTGAACTCATTCCTTCTTAGTGGGGAAAGTCACACGTACACACCCTGAGCCTGCAAGCAACCCATTTACCTCATGAATGGATTAATAGCTCCACTGTTGATCCTAATTGCTCAGCAATACCAGAACAATAAATCTTGCCCAGCAGAAGATGAGAAAGAGGAAGGACATCTCCTGTCTCCATCAAGTCTTTTGTCTACACCGGGTGGTACCTAGGCCAGCATTTGATTCCCTATTGTCACCTTCCCAGCTAATCCCATTTAATCTTAAGTATCCAGCCATTTCCATTCTCACCCTAGTCTAATACCTTGGAGCCGCCCCAGGCAGCATCGCAGCTTGGAAATTTCCAGCTTCACCAGACTAAGGTGAAGTTCATTGGTCAAAACTGGCATCCAATTAGGTGTCAGCAAGGGATGTCCAGCCTTCTTGGTCATCGCAGAACCTCCCATCTCTCCTCCCTTGGACCTCCCAGTCCCTAAGGGTCTGAGGAAGCCTATTTAACCTCTGACCCAACTCCACTCATGTGTGCTTCTATTCAGCAACCCACCTTCCGCTGTCTAGATCCATCCCCAATTCTGGCCACAGTTTTGGGTCCATTTCCCCTGTCCTCTCATGTCGCCATTGGAACCTTCCTGGAAGAACTACGATGGTAAATATCGCCCTGTATGTCTACCCTGATATGTGTCCCTATCAATCTATCTATTTTTCCTAGACCTGTATGAATGTGTGAATGTTTTGTATTTTACCTTGTGTGAAAGAACTACTATTCTAAATAAATTACAATTGGTTTTTATTAAATTAGAGTCCTTTATTAAGCATTGACTATCTGAATGGTTGAGCCTGGTATATACAGATAACAAAGATTCCTATTGGGCTAGCTGTCTCTCAGTCTAATTCCCCAAGTTATTTTGAGAGCAGTTTCCCTAACACCCCTTTTTTTTGTGGGTGCCGGAGCGTGCCTCACACACGCACACCCCTACTTGTCTGTTAAGCGGTGGTGGTTTTTAGGCTTGGTGGCTGGCAACTCGCCACTCGCCCCCTCCCAAACACACATAGCATATATTACAGCCCCCGTGTGGTAAAAAAAAACAACAGGGGGAGATAAGTTACCATGTGTGGCTGTGTTTAATAGGGATGTGGATAGGTTAGGTGATGGCTCCCAAGAAGGGTCAGGGCTCCTCTAAGGGAAAGCAGCCTGCAAAAAAGAGGGTGCAGCAATACAGGTCACCTGGTGACTTGGGTGAGGAGGCCCAGTTACGGCAGGCCATCATTAGCCAGCTAGGTGTCTTGGAACAACAGCAAGGCACTGTGGGGGCTCCTACATGGGAGGGACGACATAGGGCGACTGGCCGGTCGTCAAGGTTAATGTTTGAAAAGGAGGTTCTGGCTCGCCTTTCTGCTTTACAGGGCAGTGCCGTCAGCTCGGACATGCAGCAGGAATCGGATCATGAAGCTGAGGTGGATACGAGAGAGGCCCCCGGCAGGGAGCCTGTTGATTCCGGCGCAGTGGGGGCAGTGGTGGAGACAGCCCCGGCGATGGCGGTTGCTGTTACCCCCTCGGGGGTAGCGGGTAAGTCCCCATTGCAACACCAGCTTCCAGCATGGCTGTGGGACCCCCCTCAGCCGTCGGTTCCCTACAATGTACCAGGTATGGCGGTTTCACCGCCTGGGCAACCGCACCCTTTTGGGCAATATAGTCAGGTGAACTTCCTGGGCTTGGAGCACACCTTGTGCATCGATGCAGAGCCCCAATACGGTTGTTCCAGCCTCGCAGCCCCCTTTGCAGGCAGCAGCTACGCCATCATTGCAAGGCACCTCTACTTCACAGTCAGCACCTGGCAGGCTGCCATGGGGCAGGCACCAGCAGTTGTTGCAACAGGGGGTGTGGCCGGGTCATCAGTGGGGTATGTGGCATTATCCCCCGAATCCTTATGGCTCTTTACCGTTTCACGTCCTGCCCTACGGTGACACCTCATTGCCTCTGGATGATCATTTGGCGGTGGCCACCCGGGATAAAATATTGAGGGGTGAATATGTAGACGTCTTCAGTCTCCTCTTTAGAGAATTGGAGAAAAAGGACAAGGAGGAGTTAGATTATAAAGAAAAGGAGAAGCTGAAAAGTAGAAGGGTAGACAGGACTTGGTCCAATTGGCTGCCAGGTTTCCTGATTTATGCTGGAGTGATAGCAAGGGCGCAGCCTTTACGGGCCAGAGCCCTTTTTCAATATTGTGACATAGTGCACTGGGCATATACAGACTTTGCTGGGGCTGCATGGTTGCAATATGACGAGGCCTTCAGAATGAGAGCTGCGGTCAACCCCAGTCTGCCCTGGGATCAAATTAATCAGCAGCTCTGGCTGCAGTTGATGTCCCCGGCGAAGCCCAACACAGGTGATAGAGCTGATAGTGGGCATTTGGTCCATAGGCAGCAGAATACTGCAGGTGCCCGCAGCACGGCGGGCTAGTTGGTTCAACCCTGGCTGCTATGCTGGGAATTTACATCCAAGGGCGTGTGTGCTAGGAAAGCCTGTAAATTTAAACATGAGTGCTCGCTATGCGGGGGGTCGCATGCCTTTTCAGCCTGCAGTAGGTCAAAAACCAAGGGTACTGCCAAGCACCCCGGGGGTGGGAGCAATCAGCAACCACCTGGAAAAGGGACCCAGCCCCATACGTATGAGGGTACTTAGGCAGTTGCTGGCTGAGTACCCTTTGGTGACCGATAGGGCCTATTTACTGGAGGGTTTTAGTTTCGGATTTAGGATTCCGTATCAGGGACCTAGAGTCCCTGGTATGGCATCTAACCTTCGTTCAGTTGTTGGGATGGAGCACATGGTTAGGGTAAAAATAGAGGAGTGTAAGGAGGGGAGGGTCCTTGGTCCTTTGACTCTCTGCCAGTACCTAATTTGCGGGTGTCTCCCTTAGGGATAGTGCCTAAAAAGGCGCCCGGAAAATACTGTTTGATCCACCACCTGTCCTACCCCAAGAGTGGTTCAATGAACGATTCCATGCCGGACGCTCTCTGTTCTGTCAAGTATACTTCCTTTGACCAAGCGGTTAAGGTGGTGAGGGGTTGTGGTATGGGGGCTGAAATGGCAAAATGCGACATTAAGTCAGCATTTCGCTTGTTGCCAGTACACCCGGAAGATTTTGATCTTCTGGGCTTCACCTTCCAAGGAAAGTATTACATGGATAGGGCCCTACCCATGGGATGCTTAGTGTCCTGTGCCGCTTTTGAGCGGTTTAGTTCCTTCATGGAATGGACGCTTCGGACCAAGTCTGGGTTGAACTCTATGGTTCATTACCTAGATGACTAACTGTTTGTGGGCCCTGCTGGGTCTGGGCAATGCGCCAGGTTGTTGCCGTTATTTGAGGACCTGGCAAGTGAGCTCGGGGTTCCCTTGGCCCACGAAAAGACGGAGGGGCCTAGCTCGGTGATTACCTTTTTAGGCATCAAGCTGGACACCACACGGCAAGATTCATGGCTGCCTGCGGATAAAGTTGAGGGGCTGATGGATCATTTAGCTTCCCTTAAGAGGCAGCGCAAGGTGTCACTTTTGGAGCTGCAGCAGTTGGTAGGGCACCTCAACTTTGCGTGCAAGGTTGTGGAGCCGGGGAGGGCCTTCCTGCGGTGCCTATGTGATGCAATGGGGTCTTTGCGGCATCCTCATCACAGAGTTTGGATGACCGCAGGTATGCACAGGGACCTGGAGGTGTGGGAGGAATTTTTGAAATCCTTTAACGGAATTTCATTTTGGTGGGAAGACTGGAAGATAGAGGCTGAGCTCCAAATTTCTTCTGATGCGTCAGGTGCCACTGGCTTCAGAGTATATTTCCAAAGCCACTGGTGTGCTGAGCAGTGGCATGCTGCATGGGTGGATGGGGGTCTATGTCGTGACCTCACCTTTTTAGAGTTCTTTCCCATTGTAGTGGCAGTTTGGATCTGGGGGGAGCAGCTGGCCAACCATTTCTGGTGTGATAACATGGCTGTGGTACATGTTATCAACTCCTTGTCGTCCAAGTCTGCAGTAGTTATGAACTTGGTGCGGGCATTCACATTGCGATGCCTCCGTTTGAACATTTCATTTCTAGCAAGGCATGTTCCGGGAGTGTGCAATGGGGTGGTGGATGCTCTATCTCATCAACAGATGGAGCGCTTTCACCAGCTTGCTCCGGAAGCAGATCTGCAGCCAGCACGAATGCCACTGAATCTTTGGCAGCTTGGGAAGCTGAAGCCGGTAGGGCAATTTGATTAGCTTTGGCACCTAGCACCCGGAAAGCTTATGATCGGGCAGTTAGGCAATTCCAGGTCTTTAGGTGCGAGGTCGGGCTTCCGGACAGCTGGCCGGTCCCGGTGGCACATATATTGCAATTCTGCGTTCATCAGAAGGGCAGAGGGTTGGGGCTTAAGTCTATTAAGGGACAATTGGCCGCCCTTTCATTTATAAGTAAATCATAGGGCCTTGCAGAGGGCACTGGTGATTTTAGAGTCAGGAAGATGCTGGAAGGTTAGGCAAGGGAACGGGGGCCGCAGGAGGATTCTCGACAGCCCATATCTCGTTCAGTGTTCAAGGGGCTTTTCAGGGTTTGGCCTGACGTATGTTCAGCTTCCTTCGAGGCCGTACTTTTTCATGCTGCTTCGTTAGTGGCCTCTTTCGGCGCACTGCAGATTAGTGAGTTGGTAGTACAGTTGAAAAAGGATACCTCTGACCGGGCGCTTCGCGCCCGGGACATCAAATTTGAAGGGGGGCAGGCGCAGTTGACAGTCTGGCAGTCCAAAATGGACCAGCATCAGAAAGGCTCAGTCATCACAATTGGTCGGTGTGGATTGCCGGAGCTGTGCCCCGTCACTGCATTGGAGCGGTATATACTGCTCAGGGGAGAGGGCGATGGCCCCTTGTTTTGCCATAGTGAGGGCCCCCCCTAATGAAATATCAATTCTGGACAGTGACTGGTAAGGCACAGGCGAAGTTCGGGTTAGGGGGGGTTAAATTCGCCACACATTCATTCCAAATAGGTGCCGCATCCACCGCAGCAGTTATGGGATACACCCCTCTGGCCATACTTTGGCCTACAAGTCATATGTGCTTCCGCTGGTATTTCAGTAAGGCTGTGGGGGGGGGGGAGAGCATGTTACATTCGTTGCCTGTTGGCCTGTGTTTCTGGATTGTGACTCTTTTCTGTTTTTCAGGTGCTGTGGCTCGTAGTGAGAGGTGTTGAATCCTCATCTGCAGGCACAGTATGGTTTTCTGGGCGGCCCACCAGGCCAGGAGATCGCCAGTGGGTACCCAGCTGGGGCTCAGTGAGTGGGCAACAGTGGAGTGGCTGGTTCACCGTGGCCTGCGTTGGCCAGGGATCATGCCACTGTTGTTCCGGGGGAGGCCGGCGCCTCCCCCACACATCCTGGTTATCCACCTTGGTGGTAATGACCTTGGCTTTATGAAGGGGAAGGCACTTTCATTGCAGGCGAGTGAGGATTTGCGGGCCATTAAACAGAGATGGCCAGGTGTTGTCAGCAATTCTACCACGCAGGGTCTGGCGGTGTGCTTTATCCCCTGCAGGGATTGAACGCACCAGGCGCAAGGCCAATCGGGCCTTGCAGAAGGTCATGGAGGAGGGATTAGGGATGTTTTTGCCCCATCAAATATAGAATGCCAAATTGTATAGGCCGGATGGGGTACATTTATTGGAGCTTGGTAACCGGCCCTTTTTGGAAGAGTTTAGGTAGGGGTTGCAGTCAGCTCTGGGCTGTCTGGTGGGCGCTAATGACTAAGCAGAGGCTTGGCATTGGCAATGGCAGGATGAGGTATAAGCCACAGTGTTTGTTAAGGGGAGCACCTATGGCCCTGTACCAGTAGGTGCAGGTGGTCTGTATGAACTGCAGATGGGCTATACGGCTCAATGTTGGGAGTATAGATCACGGCAAAACCTCACCGGGGCAGATCTTTCTAGAGGAATTGATGCTGGCCTAGGTGGAGGTGGAGGTTGGGCCTGGCCGCTCAGCACCAGCCAGAATATTGGGCCCGTGCTGGGGGCAGGGTGGCTCGCCCTCTAAGGATAAGGCGGGGTCCTGCGTTTGACCCCAAGTCTTGTCCTGTTAGGCCTATACCCCTTGCCGTTCTAGTTATTTAAGTTATATTTAATAAAGGGCCCCAGTTTATCCAATATATTGTGTCAGCCTCTTCATTCCGACTGGGGGGGGCAAGAGTGTTATGCCTTTGATTTGGGAAAATACTACTCTCCTTTTATTTGGATCATTTGCTTTCATTCTGCATATGTTGAATTGCCTCAGTACTTTGTGCTTGGAGCATCACTCTCTCGACTCTACATCTCTCTTTCCTTGCCCCCGAAGCATGCTGCAGTCCCATGGGCATCCTATCCCTGTTATGGTTGCCACTGCCAACTGCCCTTGGCCCACCACATGCATCCACCCCACTGGATTGCTTCGCAAGACATCTGACTCACTTGTCCAGGTTGCTCACCAATGGTGTTCCTGAAGGCTTCACTGTCACACCCCATCCAATGTCTCCAGTCCAACCCCACCCAATGGGGAAGAAGTCCTGCCGACATTCCCTTGCCACACCAGGTAGACATTATAGACTTGGGTTTTCAAAAGGCTTCTGACTTGAAGTCTCATGAATAAGCAATTGGGATAAAAGCACAAGTGTTTTTATGGATTAAAAATTGGTTAAATGAAAGGAAGCAGGGAGCAGGAATAAATTCACAGTTCTTTCAGTATTGGAAATTAAACAGTGGGGTCCCACAATAATCGGTATTGGGCCAGTTTGCAGATGGCATAAAAGTATTCAGAATTGTAAAAAACAACCAGGCTATAAGAGTGTCAGGAGGATCTCTACATATTCATTGACTGGACAACAATGTGGCAAATGAAGTTCAGAACAGGTAAGATGATGCGCACTGGAACAAAAAAAAACCCTCTCAAGTAAATTCTAGTTTACTTGTTGGTTCTGAAGTTGCTGAGAATGAGAGGGAAAGAGACCTTGGGTCTTAGTGGATAGCTCAGTGAAAATGTTAACTGCAGCAGTAAAAACGGCAAATGTGCTGAGGATTATTAGATAAAGGATTTAAAATAAAAGAGACAATATTATAATGCCCATGTATAGATCTATGCTGTGTCCTTATGCAGAATCCTGTATGCAGTGCTGGTCACTGTTGCCAGGAGGCACTGCCTGCCTGTAGGGGTACCCCACTTGAGTTAAGGGGACCTCAAGCTATACTAAATGGAGTCTGACCAGAAACAGGCCAAGAAAACATTCCATTCAAAATGGAGTAGAGCAGAGAGCTTGTTCTAGTCCCACCTAAAGGCTCCCTCCGCAAATGGCTCTTCTCCCTGCCCAAAAAGAGTGTATAATAACAATGGGGACTGCTGGTAAGTATTGTTCACACCCTAATCCTTAGCTTCTGATTAATCAACCACCTCCCTGGCTCTTTGCTGCAACTCAGCTTCTCTTTGTCTAATGCTATGGTGATATCTGACACTTGGACAAATTCTTTGTTCTCTATGCTTGCCTCTCCCCAGGGGTATCTTTGCTAAACCACCCAAACAACCCATTGGGCGGACATTACTAAACCAGCACTATCTACTGTTACCTGAAGATCCATCCAGGTGACCAGAGTCAGCTCTACTCATTGGCTTGAGGTGAGCAATCAATCAGGTACCCAGAATAATCACATATTTTGAGTAAACATTATAAAATATTTGCCTAGAGTATTCTTGCTTGAAAACCTGACCTCCGTATCATTGAAGAAAAGATCCTTTGCTCCTAATTCGCTCTACCTAGTCTCCATATTTGATAATTTCCCCATTCTTAAAGGAGACTCAAAAGCATTTCCCGTAACATCACCATATCCATTAGAAAGCTGGGGGAAGTACAGAAGTTTATTAAGGTCTTGGAGCACCTGAGGAAAGTCTGAAGAGTCTAGAATGTTTCAGTTTAGTAAAGAGCTGCATAAGAAAAGATATTATAAACTTATGCACAGGGAAAGCGACTAGACAGAGATATATTTTTCTCCACGTTCCAAAGTACTAGAACTTGAGGACATTCAATGAAGTTGAACAAAAGGAAATAATTATTTAGACAATGTGTGATTAAAATGTGAGATTCACTACCAGACGATGTAGTGATGGCTAAAGACAAAGATGGCTCTAAGGGGAACAGACAGATTCATAGAGTATACATCTATCAATGACTACAAGCCATGGTGACTCAGTGGAACCATCACATCCAAAGCCAGTAAATCTCTGAATACCAGTGTCAGAGGAAGACCTTGGCTTCTACACCATGTTAGCCTCCAGGCCCGTTGGTTGGCTACTGTGTGAGACAGGATGATGGACTAGATAGGACCATTGGTCTGATCCAGCAGGGTTCTTCTTATGGGAAAATACTACTCTCCTTGCACAGACACTGCAGCAGCCACAGTCACACCACTGTCTGTGCAGGGAGAATACTTTTTTGCATGGAAGAGCAGCCATATGCACCAATAAAAACAGAAATCAAGTACCAAGCATGCAGAGTTCAGCTTCAGCTGTTACCCTATAGCTCAATGGAAAAAAGAGCACTGATACAAGAAACAGAAAGAAGGTTTGATTCCTCCCACGGAGGTTGTTCCCTCGTATCCTGAAATTATCACTCCATTTGCAATTGGAGGAAGGATGCAGTTTTAGCTTTGATGGTGCTTTTGTACCTGTATTATAGGCCCTAATCAAACTAGGCAGCCAAGCTGGTTACTGCTATCGCTACTCACTCTGAAGTGAATTATTTATACGTCTTTCTTGGTCTAAATGAAACTCTTACAGCTGCTGAAATTGAGTTGAACCCTTTTGCAAATGGGACTGTAATTCAAAGAGTAATACTATAGTCGAGTTCATGCTGAAAGCTGGTAATCAAACTGTTATCATCAAAGCCTGCTCAGTAATGTGCATCCCAAATTTGGGGCCAAGCATGCATCATCATGTCAATATGACTTCTACAGAAGCAAACCCATAAGAATGGTTGAATAGCAAACACCTTGAGTCTGGGAGAAGGAGGAAGAAGAGGAAGAAGAAATTTTTACTTATACACTCGAAGTGCATGTTCCTAGTTGTGTAAACTGTATATTCCCTTTCTAGAACTTGTTATATACCACTCTGGGTGTTGTGATTGGCTTCAGAGTCAGTCAGAATACTATCCTTTTTATGGCTGTGGGGAGAAGAGAGAGACACTGGACAGAGGGGCCTCTACTGGGTATGATGAAAGTGTTTGCCTTACATGACCTTTTTTCTGGCATTATATTGGGGTTTGCCCTGTAATGCAAGCATTGGGTAAAGTCTCTCTACCACAACCTTAATGGCACCCATGCTTTGCTCTTGGAGTAATAAGAACATATGAAGAGCCTTGGTGGATCAGACCAGTGCCCTGTCTAGTCCAGCATACTGTTAAACACAGCAGCCAATCAGTTGCCCTGCAGGGGCCAACAAACAGCCCATAGAGGGCAAGGCCTTCCTGATGCTACAATCCCAGCACTGGTGTTCCCAGCTCTGATAGACCTTTATCAACATCATTATATGCTGATGTGTACTTTATGGTATTACATCAACCCTAGTGTAGTATCAGCTGAGTAGATCCCCCTCAAGTTGGCATAAGTTAAGAATCTGTTAGGACAAGTGGGCTACTAGGAATTCCATGCTCCAGCTGCATACTGTGTGTAGCACAGTGAAATACAGGAAGAGACTCTTTCTATTTACCTAAGGGTAAAACGAATACATATTGGGCTATATCCCATAACATATGTTTTATACTAGGTTCCTGACACAATAGGCTTTACTGCAAAAAGCTTTAGTGCAAACTGTTGCCATTAAGAAAGATCCAGGTGGGCAGCTGTGTTGGTCTGAAGCAGTAGAACAAAGCAGGAGTCAAGCATCACCTTTAAGACCAACAAAGTTTTATTCAGAATGTAAGCTTTCGTGTGCTAGAAGCACACTTCATCAAACAGTCCTTGGAGCCTGTTAACTAGCAACCACCAGACCCCAACTTGTGATTCTTTTAATCTGCTAAAAAACATTTCCATTACTTTGCATATTAATTCTCTGCCCACTTTCTCTATATTAAGGACTGCTTGCCATTCCATCCTATTGTCTGATGAAATGTGCTTCTATTACATGAAAGCTTACATTCTGAATAAAACTTTGTTGGTCTTAAAGGTGCTATTTGACTCCTGCTTTGTTCTGTTGCCATTAAGCTTTCACCCCATTTTTCTCCACAGGAACATTTCTTTACCTGCTCCATATTTAATATTAGGAAATGGGGATGAATCTTGAAAAGTCTGAAAGGTACCAGTGGGGAGATCAGAGGTTCTGATGCCTGCAGACACTGGAGCCAAAATGGTCTAAACCAAAATAGCCTTTTCCACACTGAAAACAACAAACCTGCCAGCTTAGAAAAAAGATGAGAACTATTATTTTTACAGGGGGAAAATTAATTTCAGCATTGGGCAGTGTCTTGTAAAATTCAGTGTTAGACATTTCACAACAGACACCCTGTGAGGTAGGTGGAGCTGAAAGAGCTCTGAGAGAATGGTGACCAACCCAAGGTCACCCAGCAACTGCATGTGACAGAGTAAGGAATCAAGCCCATTTCTCTTAACCACTACACCAAACTGGCTCTCTTAGACCACCAAAGAAGGCCCTATGGACCAAAACAGGGTTCCAGAGGAGATCCGGGAAACTACAGGCCAGTCAGTCTGACTTCAATACCAGGAAAGCTGGAAGAAAGCATTATCAAGGACAGAATGAGTAGGCACATTGATGGACACGGGTTATTGAGGAAGACTCAGCATGGGTTCTGTAAGGGAAGATCTTGCCTCACTAACCTGTTACATTTCTTTGAGGGGGTGAACAAACATGTGGACAAAGGAGACCCGATAGATGTTGTTTACCTTGACTTCCAGAAAGCTTTTGATAAAGTTCCTCATCAAAGGCTCCTTAGAAAGCTTGAGAGTCATGGAGTAAAAGGACAGGTCCTCTTGTGAATCAAAAACTGGCTGAGTAATAGGAAGCAGAGAGTGAGTATAAATGGGCAGTCTTCGCAGTGGAGGACGGTAAGCAGTGGGGTGCTGCAGGGTCCCATGCTCTTTAACTTGTTCATAAATGATTTGGAGTTGGGAGTGAGCAGTGAAGTGGCCAAGTTTGCAGATGACACTAAATTGTTCAGGGTGGTGAGAACCAGAGAGAATTGTGAAGAACTCCAAAGGGATCTGTTGAGGCTGGGTGAGTGGGCGTCAACGTGGCAGATGCGGTTCAATGTGGCCAAGTGCAAAGTAATGCACATTGGGGCCAAGAATCCCAGTACAAATACAAGTTGATGGGGTGTGAACTGGCAGAGACTGACCAAGAGAGAGATCTTGGGGTCGTGGTAGATAACTCACTGAAAATGTCAAGACAGTGTACGTTTGCAATAAAAAAGGGCCAACGCCATGCTGGGAATTATTAGGAAGGGAATTGAAAACAAATCAGCCAGTATCATAATGCCCCTGTATAAATCGATGGTGCGGTCTCATTTGGAGTACTGTGTGCAGTTCTGGTCGCCGCACCTCAAAAAGGATATTATAGCATTGGAGAAAGTCCAGAAAAGGGTAACTAGAATGATTAAAGGGCTGGAACACTTTCCCTATGAAGAAAGGTTGAAATGCTTGGGACTTTTTAGCTTGGAGAAACGTCGACTGCAAGGTGACATGATAGAGGTTTACAAGATAATGCATGGGATGGAAAAAGTAGAGAAAGAAGTACTTTTCTCCCTTTCTCACAATACAAGAACTCGTGGACATTTGATGAAATTGCTGAGCAGACAGGTTAAAACAGATAAAAGGAAGTACTTCTTCACCTAAAGGGTGATTAACATGTGGAATTCACTGCCACAGGAGGTGGTGGCAGCCACAAGCATAGCCACCTTCAAGAGGGGTTTAGATAAAACTATGGAGCAGAGGTCCATCAGTGGCTATTAGCCACAGTATGTGTGTGTATATATAAAATTTTGTTGCCACTGTGTGACACAGAGTGTTGGACTGGATGGGCCATTGGCCTGATCTAACATGGCTTCTCTTATGTTCTTATGTTCTTAAAACACATTTGGTCTAGTGGTTGTTTTGTGTAACTAATTTGTTGGTCTTAGTTACTGTATGTGCAGTTTACATGTGTTGCTGTATGTAACATGATGCCCATTACCTCATGATTTTTATCTTTCGTTTAAACTATATGTGACATTTCTCCCAGATTAGAGTCTGCACTCTTAACCACTACACCAAAATGGCTCTCTTAGACCACCAAAGAAGGCCCTTTGGACCAAAACATATTTGGTCTAGTGGAAGACAGGAGGGCCTGGCGTGACTTTATCCATGCGGGTCACAAAGTGTTGAACTCGACTGAACACGACAACAGATCTGCCTGAAGATCTTCCTTGCATTTTGATTTAGGGCACTAAGCATTGCTTATCCTATATAAGGTTGGATACCAGTTGTATCAACCTGGCATCCCAGGAATGTGATACTGGAAACTCCCAGAAGGCATTTCTCTTTCTTAACTGTGATGCCTGAAAGATCAAACTTCTGCAGAACCTTTTTCAATCAATTCATGAATTGTTCCTCAGAAGAGGTCATATTTAACACATCATCGAAGTAAGTCATAGTCCCAGGAATACCTGTTAAAAAAAGTTTCTATGAAGTACAATGTTTGTACTTCTCCCTCAGGGAAACCCTCCAGATTATAGGCAGTTTGAAGCCAGGTATCTCCCCCCCCCCCCCATTTCTTTGTTTCCTGGGATTAGCCCTTGCCTGACAAACTCTTTCTATGTGACCTCCTTTTTGGCAAGTGTGACACTCAGCATTCCTGAATCTTCATTCACTTTGTTTATGTTGCCCTCCACAGCTTAAACATAAAGATGTGTTACACAATTTACATAATCCCAGTGATGTCGATGTGAGGCTCTGTACTTGCTCCTCATCTGATTCCTGAGTCTGGGAGAATGTGGCCACCAGTGGGGTACCTGTTATGAATTTCTCTGGCCTTACATGAAGCAGCTTCAGTTGCTAATGCTTGCTGCTGTTCTAAGGCAAATGTCAGATTCTGTTCAGAGAGAAGGCAACACTGGATGGCCCCATCCTTCACTTCACAGATGAGCCAATCCCATAACAAGCCTGCCAGAAGATCCCCAAATTCACAACGTTCAGCAAGGTGATGAAGCTCTGCAATGTATTCTGCTATATTTCCACTGGCTCGCTGATCACACTTTTAAAAAATAGAACTTCCACAGACTAACAGAAGGTGTTGGGCAAAAATGTGTCTTCAACAGAGCTATTAGTTTATCATAAGTTTTTGTAGTTGGTACAGCAAATGCAGTCAGAGAATGAACAATAGCAAAAGCTTTTGCTCCACAGACAATAAACAAAATTGCATGCTTTTGTCCTGTTCCTTTGATCTTTAGTTTGTAGATAGTAACATAGTCTTTCTGGATAACAGTCCCAGGAGACAGGTTGGCTCACATCAAATTCTCCTATATGACCCAGTGCAGCCATTTCTGTAGTGAGTCATCCCCAATGTGGAAGGCACAGAACAAGCTAGTCTGATCTCAACTTATTTCCACAGCTTCCTGGGTGTTTTAATAGCAGGGGGATCCCATCCTCATCACCACATTTTGTGTAGTGGAGCAAACAACAAACACTGGATTTGGTTTGGCTGAAGGCCTCTTTATTAACAATAACTGTAAGGCAGGTAACTTGGCTATTGGAATAAGAAATAATACTTAACTAAGCTATTTCTAGATCTGTGGGCCAAAGTCGTCCTGAATTTGTTCTGCAGATTCTTAGTAGGCCCTGCATCCCTACAGGCTGGTAGCACGGAGACTGAGAAGAGAAGCACTGAATCTTCCCCTGAATAGTCTTCATTTCCTCATCCTCCTTTTTTACCTTCAAAGGGTTCTCCAGCAGCTGCACTTCCACTAAATGAAAGTGAAATTTGTCATACCCCCACAAGTCCCTTGCCAGGCTTTGGTAGCATTTCCAAACATGGTTTTTTTAAGGAACACACACACAAAGCAGCCAAAATAAACACAATCAGTTTGCAAGCCCACACTTTTATGATCTCACTGGGGCAATTTACTCATGGGAGTTGCTGAATGTAACAATCTGCTGTATTTCAGCCAACTTCTTCAGAGGAACACAGGAAAATGAAAGTAAGGAACAAAGCAGTCTAGGGGATGAAGTTTTCCTCCATCCCATAATCAGGTTCTAGTTTACTCTTTACTATCCATTTTACTATGCAAACAACTTCTGAAATAAATGCAAAGCAAACAGAGGGCCTAAGATCTCTTCCTTTCTCATAGCTTCACACACTCACCAGGAAGAGCCATCTGCTTGCTTGCCCCTGTCCCCATGTGGCTTTCTTCCTACTGAGTTTTAAAGGCACACACATATTCCAAACACAGTTTGCAAGCTTTTTCTAAACCTGTGGAGATTTAAAGGCTTCCCCGACCAGCCAGCTGGCTGGCAGCAGGGAGGAGCCAGGAAAATAAGGGAATCCTCTCTCTGGACCTGGGGGCTTGCAAACTTAAAATTTGGAAATTTGGAGCCCACCAATTGTGTTCTTTTTATTTCAACATACAGTACTTTATCTCAGGGTAACACACACACAAAGCAGCCAAAATAAACACAATCAGTTTGCAAGCCCACACTTTTATGATCTCACTGGGGCAATTTACTCATGAGAGTTGCTGAACGTAACAAAAAAAATTATACACTACCCTTCTGCTTTAAAATCACTCAAGGTAACTCACAACAATATCAATAATTTTAAACATTAAACATATTTAAAAGACTACAACAATAACACAAAACTAAATCAACTACAGACCAACAACAACAAAAACAGAACAGCACAGGGTAGAGTGGTGAGCAAGCAGGGATCTGTGCTGAGATTATTATTATTATTTTACGGTTTTGGCTCCAGGAGGCAAAAAATTACCACGATTGTTCAGTTTGAGGTAGGGCACTACTGGTTCAGGTTTAAAAGCTGTGCCATGCGTTTATGTTTTAGATTTTCAGAATAATTTTCTACACATGTGCACTTCAGTCACCATTCTGTTCAATGCTCAGTCAATCCAAGGATCTCTCAGGCAGCAGCTCTGTCACATAATGCCATCAAACTTGCACAAAATTCATTCCTCCCTCTCTCTGCAGACCCCTCCCTCTGAAATGCCACTGAATTTTATTTTTTAAACCAGGCAGTTTTAATTTAGTTCCTTTTAGGCTTTAACAACTTTATGCCCTCCCGCACCCCTTTCTATAGGTCCCATTTCAAGCAGTATGTGTGAAGGAGATGTAATAATAATCAATCACAGTGTTTATGGGAGCACTAATTGATTACATATTTTCCATCTCATTCTGGATTACATTATTATGCCTGTGGCACTTGACATTTAATTCACCATCCTAGAATCTTGAAATAATCAAAGTGTGAAGCTATATATTTTGAGGCCCCTGTTTACCAAAAAAAGAGATAATAAAATTAAATACAATATTTTATGTAAAGGGCAAGTGCAACCCTATAGGAAGCCAGACATTAGAAATATCTTTTCTTTCATATCTTGAAATGAGCCTGTCTTAAGCAGGTTATAATCCTACTGACATCCAGGCTCTAGAATGCATAAGAATATTTACCTAAAGGTATGCCGTTGACTGAATATGATACAAAGATTGGAGATGTTCTCTTGGATGTGTCAAAATAAATGAGACCATTTCTGCAGTATGGTCTTCCTTCTTGTTACTGGCAAGTTGAATTCCCATCGTATGCTTCAACTTTGTGGCACTTATTCCACAAAAGGGCTTTTGATCCAAGACTGGACAGCCCCATACATATTGCCATTTACTTTGAAAGGGGGCCATGCTGCCTCCTGTCATGCACTTCATCATGAATTAGGCTTGGTAATCCCCAGGTCCCCTGGTTTGGTGAGCTCTTTCCCACACCTAGTCAGCTGGCTGGCAGGGGGAAATCCCACCCCAAAAGCCTCCATGTGCCTTCAAACTTCAGAAGGCTTAACACAATGCTGAGAACAGCTTGCTTCTAGAAAGGTGTGGTGTGCCTTTAAATCTTAGAGCCAGGCTGAATGGGGGTGGGGCGAGCCTGCAGAACAACATGCCTGTTGAAAGGGAAAGGGAGGAGCCCAGAATCTCTGTTTGTTTTACAGTCCCTTAAAAAGCCGTTTGCACACTAAAATTGTAACCTCTGGTTTCCCTGTTTTAGTCTGATGAACTGGGTTGCATATAGAACAATCAACAATTCCCATGGTGAGTCAATTGCCTCAGTGAGACCACAAAGTGTGTGCTTCCAAACCGTGTTTATTTTTGGCTGCTGTGTGCATCTGTGTGGGTGTGTGTGAGGGAGAGAGTGGAAGGGAAATGCAGCCAGCTGCTGAGGGAAACGAAACCTATTCAGGGAAATTGCACTGCTGTATTTCTATTTATTTTAGGGAATGGGTAAGTCTCCCAGCCTCACCCCCAAGTTAGACTTGGCAACCCTATCATGAATAGAGCCTTCCATAAAATGTTTTTTTACTGCATAATTACACTGTCATGTCCTAAAACACCACAGAAAGCTATGGAGGGAGAGAAAGGATGGGGATAGGGGTGGGTGGAGAGAAAAGCAACATAGAGGTGGCATGATTCACCCACAACACAACATAAATGAAATTATGAAGGGAAGAGAGAAAACATGAACTTCATGGGTGGGCAGTCTTGCCCTCTCATCCAGTCTCTAGAGTAGTCATGTCTGTACTGCCCATCCAGTCTCTAGAGTAGTCATGTCTGTACTGCCCATTTTGTCACTGCTGAATAATAATGGACAAAACTGCATCATAACACAATCAATGTTATATTTAAAAATGGTGGATGTCTTCCAAACAACCGGGGCAAGGGCAATAGGTGGGATGAACATGCATCACTGATTACACAAAATGGCGGTGCAGCAGGAAAATAAGTTTGAATATGTGAATTCCTCACTTGCAAACTTCCAGTTAAGATCCAAAGGGGAAAAAACATTGCCAAAAGACAGGACTCTGGAAACATGGGGAAAGGGGCAAAACATTCAGATCTTCTCCTGGGGAGGCAAAATTTTGTGCTGTCTGTCAGAACTGGACTTCCCCATCATCCACCAAAAATTGGACAAGATTTCATCCCAGCAGAGACATGTGATGCAGAGACACCCTGGCAGAGGAAGGGGGTTGCTTGGCAGAGCAGGAAAGTTCAAGCAGGGTGTGCATAATGGGCCTTAGAGAGGAAAGGAATGAGTGAAAGGGGAAGAAGAAGAGAAGCCGTGATGTGAGAAACAATCTGTGTTTGAGGGCCCACAAATACCTTCAGCAACCCTGGTGGAAGAGATGGAATCATAGAGCTGATCTCAGGGCCCTCATCTGTCGATATGAGAATGAGCAGATGATTGACTCCAACACAGAAAAAGCTCCCTGTCTGTCAATGATATAGGACCCAGGCTGCTAGACCACTCATAGTTGAGCCTGAGCCAACTGAAGAGAGAATAAGTTGCCTCTAGGGAAGTCATCTAGCCAGCTAAGAAGACATCTGCCTTTCCTCTTGCCTTTCCAACTGGACACCCATCCATTTCCTATCATTCTAAAGAAGCTGAATTTGGTTTCAGATCTGTAGAAGGGTGTCCTCTCTGAGTCCTGTAAATAATGGTAATACAATTTATTACCTGAGCCTGCTTTGGCGGGGGAGGGCGGGATATAAATAAATTTTACAATTTACCACAGGGACAGTTTGTAAATAACAGTGCTACAATTTCTGTACAAATATCCCAAGTTCGCCAAGTAATTCTTTGTTGTTGCTATTGGTATTATTGCTGCACATTTGTTTTGCATCTATCACTGCTTGGATCAACTACACCACTGAGGTGACAGGGTGAAATGATTCAACTGGGACTTGAATCCAGAGAAGCCACAGCTGGCATTAATTATCATGGTGGCTCATGGGCACATGTTGTCAGAGATCTTCAGATTAGTCTGTTCTCAGACACCAGATTTGTGGATACACAAAACAAATGAAGCTGAGCTTTGAGTACTTGAGGTTTCCTCTTGGGTCTTTTTTGGTTCGTGCTGCACTTGCAGCAGTAATTGTTGTGAAAGAAAGTAGTTTTAATCCTTGAGCAACAACTGATTGATTCAAAACAGACTCACTTCCTGAAGGTGTAGACTTCATTTTACCCTGATATTGCTCCCTGAATTACCTGCCTTAAAGCCCAATGACCAGAATTCAACAGTCTAGCTGTGTGTAGTTTCACAGGCTTCTAATATTTTGTAGTAGCATCTATTTTATATAGATTTAATTTTTAACCTAGTATTCAACTATATTGATTTCATACTAGGGTTACCAGGTCCAGTTCAAGAAATATCTGGGGACTTTGGGGGTGGAGCCAGGAGACTTTGGGAGTGGAACCAGGAGCAAGGTTGTGACAAGTATTATTGAACTCCAAAGGGAGTTTTGACCATCACATTTAGAGACAGCACACCTTTTAAATGCCTTTCCTCCACTGGAAATAATGGATAGGGGCACCTTCTTTTGAGGGGCTCATAGAATTGGACCCCCCTGGTCTAATCTTTTTCAAACTTGGGGCGTGTTTTAGGGAGAGGCACCAGATGCTATGCTGAAAACCTGGTGTCTTTACCACAAAAACAGTCTCCCCAGAGCCCCAGATACCCGTGGCTCAATTCTATTATACCCTATGGAAATTGGTCTCCATAGGGAATAATGGAGTGCCCAGCAGACATTTCCCTCCCCCTCCCGCTTTCTGAAGTCCCTGAAGCAAGGGGAAGGCCTCCAAACTGAGGAATCCCCTGTCCCCACCTGGAGATTAGCAACCCTATTTCATACTTATGCTATAATTTTATCTGACTTTCTTTTGCATATTGCACCAATATTCTATTTGGCAGAAAGCAGATCAGTGGACCTTCATGCTCATTGACGTACATAACAAAGCTATAGTCATGTTGCTTCTCTCTACAGGAATGGTAAAGAAGGAAGGAAATTAAATTACTATACGATATTTTTTATCAACCTGGCAAGTGAGTATTAAGTGGAACTATACTGTAAGTCATCATCATATACAAGTCTAGAAAATGTCATCATCTTCCCTTTAAAAAACCTCACCCCACCCAAAATATTGAAATGCATTCTAGGGTGGAACAGTCCTACTCTAACCTGTGGGCCCTGTTCCACCTTGCCTTCCAAGGTTTTCCCAACACAGAGAAGGGCTTTTTTCTCTTTCTGTTCAACCGCTGCTACAACCTGACCTTTGTAGGAATAGCCAACTGGAAGGGTCAGGACTCCCAGATTTCCTTCCAAATTCTGAGGCCCTGCCTCAGTGTCTCCTGCTACCCAGCGCCTGGTAGGGATGTGCATTCGGTTCGGCCAAACCGTATATACAGCAGAATCAACACTGATTTGGCTGTATACAAAACTGGCCGTAGCCGATTCCCATTGCCGCCTATTATGCGGCAGCCGAATACGGCTCGCCGTATACTGCCGAATAGCTATTCGAAAGTATACGGCTGTCAATGGAAAAGGCGGGAAAATAGCTTCTGCAGCCTCAGTGGAGCTGCTTGCCTACTTTCCCGCCTTTAGTGGCCTCTTCCCACCTCTCCCATAGCCTCCCTAGGATCAGGGAGGGGGAAGAGGAGCCCCAGCAGCCAATCCAAAGCATGCATTTGCAAAATGCATTGCAAATGCATGCTTTGCAGGGCTGTTGTGTAGCTGATGGCCCAGCCATCAGCTACATTGTTGTTATTTTGATATTTTGCTTACTTGGGTATCCAAGTAAGCACTGTTGTCTGGCCAATCAGAGAGCAGTGCTATTTTTTGAAATTGTTCTCTGTAGGGCCAGAGAACCTTTTTAAGGAGTCTTCCTGGCTGGACTCCTCCATTGCTGTGTTGGTGTATGTGGGCTGGTGTGAGAGAGATTGTGCTGCTCCCGGCTGGCCCTTGGCTTCAGCTGCTGCCTGCTGCTCTCTCACTCAGCCTTACCAGACTTCCCTGGACTCAGAGAAGACAAGGTAAGACAGTTTTGGGGTTCTTGTTTTAGTTTTTGTTGGTAAAAGGACTAGAGTCCCTTTACTTGTCCAGATTTGGGTGGGTGAGTACTGGGTGGGTAGCCTATTTGGGGTTGGGGTTAGGTTCTGCTGGGGGTGAGGGCTTGGGGTGGGGGGGTTTGCTAATTTGCCCATATCTTAATTTAGTGAGAGGACTTTTAAAAGTGCAGTGTCCTTTTACTTCTCCTGATTTGGGTTGCTTGGATTTCTTGGGGTTAGGGTGAAGGGGGGGGGGGGTTGGCGGGGGGAAGTTCCTGTATTGTTAAAAGTTGAGTTTTTTACTGTTTCAGTGTTTGATTAGTTGCTGCTGTGTTGTGTTGTGTTGCTGCTGTGTTACTTTTCTCTTCAGGTTATTGGGGGGGGTGCTGTTTGGCCTAATTTTCATTGTTTAAAAGGCCACTTTTGTCCCCCTTTTCCTGGTTCTGGTTTTAGGGGTGGGGGTGTTGTTGTTGACTGATTTGGCCTGAGTTTTCTTATTGGTGAAAGGCCACTTTTAAAAAACTTGAGTTGCTTTGCTTGGCCTTTTTTTCCTGTTGTCACTTTTCCTGGTTTGGGGGTGGGGGTGTTGACTGATTTGGCCTAAGTTTTCTTATTGGTGAAAGGCCACTTTTTAAACACTTGAGTTGCTTTGCTTGGCCTTTTTTTCCTGTTGTCACTTTTCCTGGTTTGGGGGTGGGGGTGTTGTTGACTGATTTGGCCTAAGTTTTCTTATTAGTGAAAGGCCACTTTTTAAACACTTGAGTTGCTTGGCCTTTTGTGATTCTGCTGGTTTTGTTTTAGTTTTTTTAAATTACCTCTGGTTGGTGTGGGGGTTGGCGAGGGTGTGTGTGGGCTGGGTCACTTTCTTGTTGTTATAGAGTGATTTTTGGAATCTGAGTGTGCTCTCGGTTTGGCTAGGGCCACTAAATAGGCTGCCCCACTAATAAGGGTGTTTTTAGGGATTGTGTTTTTTTGAAATTTAAAACAAAATTAATCCAGTTTAGGGCTTTACCTCCTTTCACAATTCAAGTAGGCCAGATAGGGGTGCTTTAAAAAGTTTTTAGGTTTCTCATAAAAGGCAGCGTGACTACTAGGCCACATCAGGCTCCCTTTTAAAGAGACTAGGGTTGCAGCAGCGGTGCATCTGGCTTTCAGCCACTGAAAGCTGGTGCATCCTTAGATTTCCACAGGGTAAACCACAGCTTCTCTCACGTTATAGGGGACACCTGATGTCTAGTTTGCAAGGAAATCAGGTTTGTCCCAGGATCTAGTTAGGAGAAGTTTAACTAGGAGGATATTACAAGGATTGCCTTCATCTCAAGGTAGCCTTTTAAAAACTGCAGCCAGGTAGAGGCAGGATCACCTAGTCTCCTAAACTTTACCAGACTACTACCCCAACCCAAAGAAGGACAGGCTAGGGACCAAAAAACAAATAAACAAGCTTTGGTGGGAGGGTTTTTAAAAAGAAGTCAGGGCACCTGTTGGTTCAGGGTACAGCGCAGTGAGTTAGGTTTGTAAAAAAAACCCACTCTCCATTCAGGTTCTGTGAGACTGGCCAAGGGTGACATGAGTGACAGGCAGCAGAAGAGGGGCCCTGGGGGCAAGGCCAAGGAGAAGACTAGAGGGGTGGAGGGGAGGGGGAGGACTCAGGTCTCCCCCCAACCTGTGCGTGGGGCCACTCCACAGCCGCTTTCCAGCACTCCGACCTCTGGCCGGAGCGTGATGAAGAAGAAGGCCCACCTTGGGCCCTTCATCGAGGCTGCTGCTGGGGCGCCCCCAGCAAAGGTGCCATTAGGTGCTGGCACTGCGCAGGGGTCTGCTGCTCGGGCAGTCTCTCCTCCAGCTGATGTCGCTCGGCCTCAGCAGCCAGAGGAGGAGCAGCAAGAGCAGCCCTCCTTGGAGATGAGCTTTGGGGACAGTTTTCTGTCCAAAACGATCACCCCAAGGAGGGTGCAGGGTGTCGTTGGGAGGAGGTGCAGGAGCTGGAGGAGAAGCTGGTTGAGGAGGACCAGCCCCCTTCTTCGGTTCCTTCGGGCACCAGCAGTCCTTCAGGGGATGGCCAGGAGGGGAGGCCGCATGAGGTGGAGGGGGAAGAGATGGAGACACACGAGGTGCCTCCATCTCTGCCCACTTCCCCCTGGCGGCCAGCCCCTCCTGCCACCCCAAGGCACGATGTGTCTCCCCGAGCACCTCAAAGGAGGTGGCTCTGGACACCCAACCTGCCAGTCAGTTTGGGCATCCATTCACCTCTGAAGTATGGAAGCATTTCCAACTTATGGAGGATCCACGTTATGCGCAGTGCAAGCTGTGCAGAGCCTGGATCAGTCGTGGGCGGGACCCTGCCCACCTGACTCCGGGGGGGATGCGAAATCACCTGCGGAAGCACCACCCGGGGGTGCTTCTTAAGGGGGAGAAGCAGGCTGGTGCTGTGTTGTCCAAGCGGACAACAACACCACCCAGCCAGGGGGTCCGTCCCATCGCGACTACCCCCGCTCTCCAGGAGCGTTCCGTGAGAGAACAGGGACGCCAGGCATCTCTGCCTGAGATGTTTGGTAGAGGCACCTCTGTGCCAAGAGGGGGAATCAGGCACAGCAGGAGGGTGATCGCCTGGCACCTTGCCAGGTCAGTCACCCATGGGCTTCCGTTTTCAGTGGTCGAGAATCCTGGGGTGCGGGAGTTGCTGGAGTACCTGGCGCCCTGGTACAGAATTCCTGCTAGAACCACCCTTAGCAGGACCATTGTGCCAGCTCTTTTCAGGGTGACCAGATCTGTGGTGAAGGAGCATTTGTCCCGTGCTGCCGGGGGGAGTGTTCATTTCACCTCAGATATCTGGATCTCCAAACATGCGTTCGAGGGGTATCTCTCCCTGACTTCGCATTGGTGGCAACCCAAAGAGGTGGTTGGGGGTGGCAGTAGTGACAGGCAGGGTCAGGGCCGCCGGGCCGGCTATCGCTGGGCCTTGCTGCACGCCGAAGCAGTCGACGTGCCGCACACGGCGGACACTCTCGGAGCCATCCTCTCATGGCAGTTAGAGGGCTGGGTAGGCAGCGGGGACTTCGCCACGGGCTTCGTGGTGACTGATGGTGGCTCAAACATCAAGGCGGCTGTCCAACGTCAGGGCCTAAAATGCCTTCCTTGCGTGGCCCACCTTCTCCACCTTGTGGTTAAGGACGCATTGGGACAGATGAAAAGCCAGGATCGTCTGTATCTAGCCGCGACCCATGAGTACCGACTTCTGCTCCAGAAGTGTCGGTACATCACGGGTCACTTCTCATGCAGCAATACGGACTCGTATCGGCTGCGTGAGAAACAGACACTGACAGGCGTGCCATGGCACCGCCTGCTCGGTGACGTCAGCACACGCTGGAACTCCACCTGCACCATGCTGGAGCGCATGGTGGAGCAGAGAGCAGCCCTGGATGCCTTTGTCTCTGAGACGAGGGTCTTTCGGGATGAGAACCGTCTCACCCAAGAGGATTGGGTGGTCATTTCTCAGACTGTGGAGGTTATTGGGCCCTTCAAGACCTACACAGAAATGCTCTCGTCTGACACGGCGAGCATCGCACTGGTCGTCCCCATGGTCCAGATGGCCCGTGAGGACCTGGCCTCATTTCTAGTGCCAGCTCAAGGCCATGCAGACGTTCTTCCAGTGGTGCGTGCCCTGGTTGTTAGGCTGCAGGTAGGGCTAGAGGCCCACTTTCAGACTTTCACCCAGGATAAGGTCTACATGATGGTGACCATGTTAGACCCGCGCCTTAAGGGCACAGTCGCCGAGCGGGCCAACGAGCTCGATCGCTGGCAAGACGAGCTCTCCCAGAAGGTCGAGCGTACCAGAGTCAGGGGGGGCCCAGTGCCAGTAGTTGAGGAGGAGGAGGGTGGAAGCAGCTCATCTGCGACTTCTGCTGCTGTTGTTCATCCCCAGCCTCCCCAGCCTGGCAGTGTTTCCCACTAGACTCACGCCATGAGGAGTGCTGAGGTGACATTCGTCGGGCGGGTCGTTGGCCCCTCTAGGAGCGGTAGGGCACCGAGAGCGGAGACGGGTGCTGCGATGGTGAGGGACTATCTTTTTGAGCCCCTCGAGCCGCAGGAAGCATCTCCTTTGGATTACTGGGTCACGAAGGAGGGGGTTTGGCCGGCCCTCTCCTCCGTGGCCAAGGCGTTCCTCTCCTGCCCACCGACGAGCGTGCAGAGCGAGCGCGTCTTTTCACATATGGGCGACATTGTCTGCCCACATCGCAATCACCTGCAACACTGGACAGTTGAGCAGTTGATCTTCCTGAAGGTCAGCTTGCCAATGTTCAGCTCCCCAAACATGGACTTTGAGATTGAATGAAGTGAGCACCTACTTGTGCCTGCATCCTCTCTTGGCCCACGCTTGGAAGATGGTTGTAAAACGCTCCTCCAATAAAAATTGACTAGAGTCCAAAGACAGCCCAAAAACTCACTCACAAATTGATTGGCTGTGCATCCCCCCTCCCATCCCTCCCCAAACCAAAAGTGAATGCTGGTTTAAAAACTGCAAAGCGATCCAAATTTCTCCAGTCCTCCATCCACACATGCCTAATAATACTGAAAGGGCCATTGCAGCCCCCAACTGTAACCGACAGCACCCACAGGCCCAGCCAGGATAACCCACCCAGTTTTTTTTCAGGGGCAGGAGGAAGAAAGAGGGAGGTGCCAGTGATGATGACAGGCAGCCAGCAGCCATACCAATGCTGAGGTCCCTCTAATGGGACAGTGATGCTGGTGTGTTACTGCTGAGCTGAGAGAGAAGGAATGGTTGCCTTCCTCTCACATAATCTGAGGCCCTCCCAGTGATCTTCCTCATTTGGGGTGCAATTCTGGCTCGCCTCCTCGTGGTGCACCCTGGGTAACGCGAAAGAGCCGGGACCAGCCAACCATCCATCACTCAAGGTAAGTCAAAATGCTTCTTGCTTTGTGTTACAGAATGATGTGGCGCTAGGTGTGGTGGTCCACCACTTCTCTTGTTTGAGACTAGAGTTGTGTTGTTTGGGGCAGGGAAGCTGACACCTGGGTGAGAGACCCAGAGCCAGCATGCTTGTTGTGGTTGGCCAGCTCTCCCCGTGTTGTTTGGGGCAGGGCTAGGGAGCTGGCATCTGTAGATTGTGTGTTCTGTGGCAGGGAAGCTGGCACCTGGGTGAGAGACCCAGAGCCAGCATGCTTGTTGTGCTTGGCCAGCTCTCCCCGTGTTGTTTGGGGGAGGGCTGGAGAGCTGACATCTGGGTTTGCTGCAGCCAGGTCTGCAGAGCAGACCTTAGGCAGATTGTGTTTTGTGTGGCAGTGACATTGGCAACTGGGTTTACATTGGTTCCAGGCCTGCGGGGTTCATAGAGTAGATAGAGGGATGTAGTGCATTTGGGTCCTATAGAGATTCTCTGGTGTGAAGTTAGGTTTGGCTTTGGGTGCCCCAGGAATTGGACACCCTGGTCCAATTTTTTTTTTTTTTTTGGCCTTGTGGATTTTGTGTGGGACAGTGCCCTGAAGCTTCACAGCAGTTTGGGGGGCTCTCCTCAAAACCTCCTGCTCTCCAGAGCCACTTTTCCCATGACAATTGCAGTGAGGAAGTGGCTCTAATTGGTTTTTTCTCACCATTGGGAGCAGTGTTCCTTTTGGGGTGCCCACAGATGGGTGCCGTCTTTTGGGGCCAGGGGGGTTGCATGCTGGGGAGTCCCCTGAAGCTGCCCTGCAGTTTTGGGGGCTCTCCCTCCAACCCCCTGCCCCCCAGTAGCCTCTAATTATGCCCTATGTTGCCATTGATTTCAATGGCCCATAGGGTATAATGATGGAATAGGGGCACCCTCTTTGGGTGCCCCTGGAATAGGATCCCCTGGCCCAATCTTTTTGGGACTTGGGGGGGTTGGAGGGGAGAGTCCCCTGCAGGTTCCCTGCAAATTTGGGGGCTCTCCCTCAAACCCCCTCCCCTCCAGGCGGCTTCAAATATACCCTATTTGCCATTGATTTCAATGGCCCATAGGGTATAATAGAGCCGTATATTCGGAAATAGCCGCGCATCTACCACATATGCGGCTATTCCGAATATGGTATTCAGTAGTATACGGGGATTCCGAATTTTTTTTCCCCGTATACTTCCGAATCTGTGTAATACCGATTTTTTTTTTTGCACATCCCTAGCGCCTGGTTACCAAGTGAACAGCTTGCTGCCTTGTGCACTACTGAGAGAGTAGCTGCTTTTCAACTGACTGCCTTCCCCTTCCTCCTGGTGCTGCTTCCAAAATCATGTGTGAAAGATAGTGGAGATCCAGGGCTTTTAAAAATAATAATAATAATAATTTTTAATTTACATCCCGCCCTCCCCGCCAGAGCAGGCTCAGGGCGGCTCACATAATACATAATACAAAATACAGTATATAGTAGTGCAATAATAAAACAAAATAAAATACCCCAATTTACAATTATTCATCAGTTAAAAATTAATACATCAATAAAACCAGAATTTAAAACCACAGATTAGTTTGGTGCTACAAATATAACATAGCTTTGCATAACGATGGTGTAATAATTCCTCATTAAAAAGCCAGCTGGAAGAGGATGGTCTTACAGGCCCAGCAGAACTGGTTAAGGGTTTTTTTGTACAAAAAGCCAAGGAACTTATTAGTACATTAGGCTATACCCCCTGAGATCACTGGAATTGCAGTAATACAGCCACACCCACCTCATAGAGTTCTGGTGATTGATGCTGGAAGCTCTAGAAAGAGTAAAGACATAAACACTAGAGACAGTAAAGACAGCAAACAAACACCACACATACCTTAGCTTTAAAGAGTTTCCAACACAATTGTTAACATTCTTCTGTGAAATGTTTCTAGCTGTTCAATCACCCTGATAAGGCACACTGTACCCTTAAACCTGCCACAGGACCATTCACTACAGAATAACACAGCTGCCCTTCTGGAATGTATCATTAAGGTGAGCTTGAGAAAGCAGGTACAAAAGGATATAATTCATTAGCATTATAAAGTACCAAACTCATCAGAAGAGAAATAAGTGTAATGGTATAAAAAAAATCAATAAATATTCCTGTAAAAAAAATTTAAGCATGACTGGTATGTCTGAAATGTTGTGTGAAGTTGTTTTGAGAAAATTTATATAGTATTCAAAACCATAGATATACCAAGTGGCAAGGAAATAGATTTAAAAGGGGATGTGAGAATAGAAAAAATAGGGGAGACATTTAATGCACAGGTGCAACATTCACTGTATTTAAACACTGCTAGTAAAGAGAATGTGTGTAATGGACTATAGCTGATATTAAAGGAAATACAGGGCTTAAAGTCCCTTCCCCAGGTGATCATTGTAAGTATAGAAGAAATGCATTCTGTCTCAGAGAGGCATGTAAAATAAATAAACAGGCCCCAACTCACCAAACACTTACACTACAATATAGTTATTGGTTTTTAAGTTGAAAGGCATTGCCAGAACCAAAATAATATAGCACACTGTCAGGGCCAGATTTAGATGAAGAGATGCCCTAGGCTACTCCACTTGTGAAGCCACTCCCAATGCCCCACCCTCACAACTGGAAGAAAATCGAAGAGTGTTATAAACAAAATGGAGAGAAGCCAAGGATTATGATGGGTATTTAAAATTCTGCAATTCACAGTATCTCCTCTAAGGGATATAAGATGTTATTGTTAAATACCATAGTGATTGAAAAAAAAATGCATAAATGTTAAAATTAACACTGAAAAACTTTTGC
This sequence comes from Heteronotia binoei, assembly GCF_032191835.1. Taxonomy (NCBI): domain Eukaryota; kingdom Metazoa; phylum Chordata; class Lepidosauria; order Squamata; family Gekkonidae; genus Heteronotia; species Heteronotia binoei. Next base: position 70,777,971 of record NC_083225.1, read on the forward strand.
AATAACTGAACTTTGTAAACCTTTTGTGGAATAAGCATTATTTTTTAGAAAAATGAAGTAAAGTTATTCTTTAAAAAAAAACCTTGAGTTTACAAATTATATTGCCTGGGAAGTGTAAATAATATGATCATGATTACCTGACAGTGTGGCACTTTTAGAATCTACTTTATGTTGTCATTAAACAGTCAGTTTTAAAATACATATTAAGAAGTAAACTACAATCATTAAATACAGTACGACTAAAAATGTTTTTTTCTAGCCTTCCTCATAGCAACATCATCCAAAACTTCATCAAAATTTGTCTAAGTTTGTCACTTTCAATGTACAGAATGCTCAGTGCAGACAACTCTCTTGAGACATTATGGCCCTTAATTCATTTTTAATTCTTTTGAGTCTTGAAAAACTCCTCTCTCCCAAGCAGTTAGTGACCATAAAGCTAAGAAATAGTCATAAGATTGCTTCCACATTAGGAAAGGCCATCTGAAAATTTTCCTTGTATATAATTTTATAAAGGTCTGTATGAGACAGAAAGTGCTCTTCTGTAAGCCTATGGCTTTGTCTCATGTATAGGTGAAAGTGCAAAAGTTCATCAATAAGTTTCAGGTCAATGTCTGAATTGATCCCTATACATATTTTCCCTCGGAATGAGGTTCAGTTACCAACCTGCAGCCAGTCCTCCTGCCTTCTACAGGTAGTTCCGGATCCCTCCGAGGATCCCTTCCCACTGCTGCCTTCCCTGATCCCCAAGACCTGTCTCTGCCTGTGAACAATTTGCAGAAAGAGCCTCCTGACCTCTCTGAGGATGACTCCCCCCTCCCAGGCTGGCTGGAGCATTTATATCTTCTGACTCTGCCCCCTGGCTTTTCCACATTTTTTGGCCATAGAGGCATCTGGGATTTGTAGACCTACCCTGGAGTTTTGCCCTACTTTGCAAGGTGGGTGACCATTTTAACTAAACTAAACAGCCTAAACTAAAGCAAACACAAGATGGAGTCTATTCTGTCACATCCAACAGGCCAACCCTATAGCATAACATCATTTTCCAATCTAAACATTTTCAAAAGTTTATAAACTCCCAAAATTGCCAAAAGGATTCAAAATAATTTTCTCCAAGATGCATGCAATTAGGAGGCTTGAAAATGATGCACAACAAAACACAGGTTAATGATTAACTATAATTTCTCATCTAATAATTCTAGCAGCAGCAAACACCAGGCTCCCATCCAACAATCAATACTAGCCATTTAAAAGAGCCAACTGCCAAAAAATGTTATATAAAATAAATATATAAAACTTTGATTAGATTCTGCAATGACTTAGAACAGTTAATCCACTATTAATGTATGAAGCAGTATTGTTTGGATTTATTGGTATGACAATTGACACCATCAACATTTTTTTTCATATCCAAGAAGTTCTGAGAAAGGGGTTGCAAATGCATGCAGCAGGCACCAACAGGGCTCTGTGAAGTGTGAAAGATAGGCTTCCTTGCCTGGGAGTGGTGAGGCCAGTGCCAGTCACATGTGCTTACTCTGTTCAAGCCAAGGAGGAGGGAGGGAATGGAAGAGACTTGGGAGAGCTTGCTTGCCTGGTCTATCTGCCCCAACCAGCCCCCCACTCGCACTCTCCCACTGATTAAAGTATCACTACTGACCTGACCCTTGAGCTGGGGAAGGCTGTGCAGCTGGTTGTTGACTCTGGGCTGTTGGCTCTGGAGTAGGCTTCCCAAACCTCCCGCTCTGGCGAGAGACCCCTGGGTTCGCAGCCTCATCTCCCGCTCTTCAAAAATTGGGAAGCGGGGGGGGAGGGGGGGAGAACATACCTGTAGGCTTCATGTTATTATAGAGCTCCTGAGCCATTTGTAAAATGTATGCCCCTTTAAGGCTGGGCAGGAAGCAGGAAGGGCTTGGGAGAATGGCCCCTCCCTTTCTTTTGCTTTCGTTTTCACAGCAAGAGTTCTCCGGAAGAAGATCTGGTAAGTATTTGTGTGTGAGAGAGAGCGAGGAAGCAGGGGATTCCCTGGTTTGGAGGCCCTCCCCCCTTTAGAAAGTGTGGGGGGGAGGGAAATGTCTACTGGGCACTCTATTATTCCCTATGGAGAACGATTCCCATAGGGAATAATAGGGAATTCATCCGTGGGCATTGGGGGCTCTGGGGGAATCTATTTTTTGAGGTAGAGGCACCAAATTTTTAGTATAGCATCTAGTGCCTCCCCCAAAATACCCCCCCAAGTTTCAAAACGATTGGAACAGAGGGTCCAATTCTATGAGCCCCAAAAGATGGTGCCCCTATCCTTCATTATTTCCTATGGAAGAAAGGCATTTTAAAGGGTGTGCTGTCCCTTTAAATGTGATGGCCAGAACTCCCTTGGAGTTCAATTATGCTTGTCACATCCTTGTTCTTGGCTCCACCTCCAAAGTCTCCTGGCTCCACCTCCAAAGTCTCCTGGCTCCGTCCCCAAAGTCCCTAGATTTTTCTCTAATTGGACTTGGCAACCCTACTCTGGAGTTCTGGAGGCTGTACTCTGAATAGTGGCACCAGGGACCTAGAAGGGACAGGGTTTGTCAGTCCAACCCCTGCATAGTCTCATCAGGACTGTCCTTAAGGCAATTGGAGCAATTTGGCCAAATTGTGTCCCACAGGCCACTTCTAAGGGGGTCCCTGCACCAGGACAATCTAGATGGATTTTGTTTATATCTCTATGATTCTGCAGACTTTGGCTGTGAACTGGGGTCCCACAAATCTTTTCCCATTGGGCCCCAGAGTTTCAAATTGGGCCCCACTGGCTGGCCCTGAGTCTCATAGTTTCTGGGCCCAAGTTGTCCTGTCCTCACATGAAGTCTTGGGTTTGCAATTTTGGGAGAGAGGAGACTGCCCACTGGGGAGGGGGCAGGGCTGTGGAGGCCCCCTAGATGCCTAGAGGCCCTAAGCTTCAGCCTACTTAGTCTATACATAGATCTGGCATTGCACACTATGCTAAGCGGTATTACATGGCTTTCATTATTGGATTTTGCTGTGGAACAAAACAGCTACTTAGTTATCAGGTATTACAAGACTCTGTGTTGTCATTCTATTGCAACAGGTCACATAAAGCTAACCCCTTGGTTTGATTCTCTTTGTAAGAGAAAGTAAACATGTTCCTTGCCCTAAACTCAGTGCTGCTCCATAGCACGTATACACTTACAATTCCAGTTTTCCCTGAGCACACATTTCTCAAGGCACATCTCCTAAATCCTTCCCACCCACACATTTATATCAATATTTGTTTGTTTTACAGCCACAATCTGTTCACATATGCCCTCTTCCATCACCACAACCATGTGGCAACCATTTCCACCCCACCACTTCATTCTCCAAGCTTTTCTATACATCTAGCTTTACCTTCTGACCTGGCTCATTTGCAACAATTTGCAATGGCCCAGTTCTGTTTCATGCAAACATACCTGGGGAAGCAAGCCCTAATGCACTCAAATGAGGCTTAATTCATGGGAAATATGCCTTGGATCAGGCTGCATAGCTCCCAACCCTGCTGTTTACATGTAACTTCTACATACAGGTGTGTCCCTCAGGAACAGAGCCATCTGCCACCCTTCTTCCACTCAACACACTCCTTGGTCTTTCTTCTAAGTGAAGCAGGAGACACACCCACCCATGCATGAGTTGCCTCTGACCACGTAGCCCCACTTCTTACCCCAGACACACCACACACACCAGTGTGGAAGAGTGGCTGAGGGAACAGAGGCTTGCCATGGTACAGATGGAAGTGAATTTGGAGACTGTGGTTAGGATTTCCATCAATGCAGTGCCATTCTCCACCCAATCACAATGTTGAACCGAGCTGGAGGAGTCCCAGTGGAGGAGGGAAGCAGCTCAGTGGCTCACCCACCTCAAGAAAATTATTCCAAGCAGTTTCAACAGCCAAGGGTGTCCACATGCTCACAGGCATCCAGTGTGCACAAGAGATCCTCTATTGCACCTGTTGAATGATAGCAAAAAATGTTTCACTCGGATCATTGTGCCAGGCAGTTTTCAGGACCTTGTAGCACAGCTAATCAAATTTCTCAGTTCAGGAGACAGATGTTCTCAGTCTCATTGTACCATTCCAAGCTGGCCCGAGAGCCCATGGCTGCCTTCTTCAGCCAAAGAGCAGGGCAACCCAGCTGGAACTTGAGCTCCAGTTTTTACTTGAGCTCCATTACCTTCAAGCATCCTTCAGGTGTGCAGGCCAGCACATGGCAACCTCCACCAGACTTCAGTTAAGAGCAGGGGTCCTCAAACTTTTAAAATAGGGGGCCAGTTCACTGTCCCTCAGACTGTTGGAGGGCCGGACTGCCATTACTGTACAAGGCCGCGGGCCATCAGTTCTCCGTCTTCTGCATCTCTCTCCCTTCCCCACACCACACACCCTGGCCTGGGAACTCACCTCACCTCGGTATCACCTCACACTCTGTCTCCGCCGCCTCAGCCCAGTGCCGGAAGTGTGCGTTGCTAACCCGAGTTTAGGTCGAACGTCACTTCCAGTCTGATTTTGCCATAACCCAGCGGGCCGCATAAACGTCCTCAGCGGGCCGCAGTTTGAGGACCCCTGGTTAAGAGTGTCTGCTTTGATAGAATCAGCACCAAAAGTGGCCTTTCCCCTTGCTCCCAGGACTTTTATCATTCCTCTTTCTCCTCTCAGTGATCAAGTCAGGGCAGGTCAAAGAAGCTTTCCTTGAAGTCCTTCTACTACTTAATACCTCCAAATCTCTGTTCCTGCTTGAGAGTGGGGGGAGGGAGAGCTTAACCATTAGCTTATTAGACCTATTAGCATTGGTTAAAAGGTGGCTAGGTAAGCCAGAAAGCATCTGAGCTCCAACTATTACTCCAATCTTGTTCCATCTGCAGTGGCTCCTATTTGCTTCTGGGCTCAATTCAAGGTTCTGCTATTGATTTTTAATGTCCTAAAGGGTTTGGGACCAACATATGTGAGGGACTGCCTGCTCCTGTATGAATCTACCCAGCCATTCCAGTCATCTTCAGAAGTGCTGCTTTGTGTGCCCCTGCCATCTGAGACTAGTGACATAAGAAAGAGTCTTCTCTGTCATGGCAGTAAAACTTCAAATGACAGATTCATCTGTCCCCCTCTGAGATTATCATCTGCCAGTTGCTAAAGACTTTCCTCAGTGTCTTATTAGCCCTTCTCTCTGTTTGCATGCTTTTATGTCTTTATGTGTTTCTATGTTTTATTTGTTTTAAATGTTATAGAGAAATGTTACAGATAGACACACCCTCATGTATGTATAAATGCATTTTAAATGTTTTAAGTGTTTTAGTATTTTAATGCTTGGGGTCCCTGAAATGAGTGGAAAGATGACATAAAAATGCTTTAAATAAACCAAATGAGCATCACATACATCCTAAGTGTGTCTCTTCTATTACCAGGTTGCAGGTGGTGCATAGTACATAGGTAGTACATATATCACACCATTAAATATACTACTACCCTGTTAAGAAGTGCCTCATTAAAAAGTGCTACTAAGAGTGAGAACCCATCCACAGAGCCTAGGGTGGCGTCAAGCTATTTCAATTTTTAGCTATTCTAACTAATTCTGCTAGTCAAACATTAGAAATTTCCTGGCTCTTAGTCTCCTTTTCTAGTTGGCTAGTTTCTGTCTTATGTTTGCTACTCGTGGTTCCCCAGCCAAATGCCTTACTAGCTTTATAGTTTCAACCCCAAGCTTGCAGGTAGTTCTTATTAGACTTTTGCTTGTCAATTTTCAGCTAGATTTGTTTATGTAGAGTATTTATATCTCCACTCTCAGTAGCTACTGAGGTTACTTCCAATTTGTATGACAAAACAATGGAACAATAAATTAAAATACAAGGGAAGATAGTTTAATAACAAAGCAGCATTAAAAACAAGTTCAGGCCCGTGACTTGAGAGAAAACACCATGCTGGGGATGGACCAGCTGCCACAAAAGCAGGACGTCCGTTGTATTTCACAGTTGCAGGACTTACCTCTATTTTTAATAGCTTGGATGGCTATGTATTATAACTGGAAGATTTGTGGACTTCCGGGAGAGGAAAATGCCGAGCTGAGCTGTCTCTCATAACGGGAGCAGGCTGGAACTTCTGTTCGGGGTAGTGGAAGGCAAATTAATGCCTACTGCCTACTTTTCTCAGTTAGAGATTAGTCCAAGACATGCACAGAAAACTTTAATGAGATTTACCTTGGCTAAAAGGGAGCCCCGGGGGGGGGGGACTTCTTTGAGGGGTCTCAGGAGAAGTTGCATAGTCATCGTCTGCAGAAGTGTCCAGAGTCATTTATTTGACATAAGCTCATCAGGATCCTAACCTTCTTGGACATTGCTAAACATCTAAAGCTTTGAAAGACCAGTGGAAACTTGGATAATTGGAAGAAAAGGTACAGAAGATTATTTTTTCATTCTGGAGCTATTTATAGCTTAAAGGGACAAAGTTAAAAGGTGGGAAAAGGAAATATAGAGAGCGTGGAAGAAGAGGGAAGGAAGAGGTGAAATTTGGATTTTATAAATATAATGGACAGTGTTAAAAACTGATAAAAAGTGGGAAGGAATTTATTGTTTTGTCTACTTGCGGTTTTGGAAAGAAAAAGCAACATCGTCATACTGGAACAGACATGCAGCACATCTGAGCAAGACAGGAAATACGTCAAGTATTGTGAGATCTCCTTGAGACTTTGTGGCAACAAAAACAGGAAGTAGTGGAAAGAAAACCTACTCTAGGAATATATGCCATTGAGAAACATCGGCGGCCATTGCTGAGAGGCTAAATTAAAAACATAGTTATAAAAAGAATTCGGGACAGAATAAATTTTCGGAATCAACTGAAAAGAGGGTAAGAAGATAAGAACTATTGGTCATATTATTTGTGCGGTCCTCAGAAATTTTTAAAAGGGAAAAGAAATTGCAAGGAGTAATAAAAAGTTGCAGCCGTCATTTTGGAAAATTTAAAAATTTTAAAAATAAATATCTGGACTTTGGGAGTGCAGAGGACGGCGAAATTGGGCTTGCCGTAAAGGGCAAGTCCTACTCTTTTGAATCTGATAGTCAAAATGAAAATTGGTGAAATCTAAGATTTCATTGTTTTTTGAAGGGTTTAAAAGTTTTAAAAATTTATATCTTGGTCTAGGAAGCTCTGAGGAAGGTGAAACTAAGCTGATTATAAAAAGCAAGCCCTAATCTTTTGAACCTGACAGTTAAATCCGAAATCTGTGAAGTTAAAATTGTTGGTGTTTTTAAATGTCTGAAGCCAAGCAGCCCCAAACAAGGGCTCTTTCATTGGAGAAGATGCAGGAACAATTGGACGCGATGGAAGCCAGAATGATGAGAGGGTGAGGAAGATAATAGATGAATCGAAAGAAGAAATTATTGCATATGGAAGATATGGAAGATCTCAGAAAGGAAACTGGGGAAACATCTAAGAAAGTGCAGGAAGTAGAAGGAAAAATGAAAGTATATGATTCTACCTTGTTGAAAATTCAAGAAAAAGGGACAATCCATGACTGCAAATTGATGGAAACTCAGATACGTCTAAGAGGAGTACTTGAAGTGGAGGATGGTGATCTGAAAGGATATATAATAAAAATAATTGCAGAATTTTTAGATGAAGATCCTGAAGAGACTAAAAATATGTATGATTATATGTACAGAGTGAACTCCCTTTTTGCCAAGAAAAATAATCTACCAAGAGATGTTGTTATAAGATATATGACAAAGGAAATGGTGGGAAGGATTATGAATAAAAATTTTGAAAAGGCACTGATAGTGGGAGGCAGTAAAGTGAGAATCATGAAGAAGTTGCCAAGGCAAGTGATAAACGATAGGAGAACATATAAAAAGCTGACAGAAAAATTGAGGGACAATGGCACGAGGTTCAGATGGATTATACCTGAAGGTTTGAGCTTTGAACTCCAGGGGAAAAGAGTCACATTTACAAATGCTCAGGAGTTGCGTAGATTTTTTGAAGAAAATAGAGAATTTGCACCATGATGGATTACAAATTATTGTCTTGGAATGTTAATGGACTAAATTCACCACAAAAAAGAAGAGCAACATTTCATTGGATTAAGAAACAAAAATGTAATATAATATGTTGGCAAGAAGTGCATATTAAACAAAAGGATTATAAATTTTTATGGAACAAACAATTGGGAGTAGAATTTTTTTCACTAGCTGAACAGAAGAAAAGAGGAGTGGTTTTATATATCAAACAAGAATTGGAGCCAAAATTAGTGTTTAAAGATAAAGATGGAAGATTTGTAGCAGTGGAGACAATATTAAATGGAAAAAAAACGTTGTTATTGGGATTGTATGCGCCTAATGGTGCAAAGGATGCTTTTTTCAAAGACATTACACAAAAATTTGATGAACTGACCTATGATCAAGTATTGTTAATGGGAGACTTTAATGGAACTGTTAAAAACTCACTGGATAGATCTGGAGGGGAAAAAATGATGGGAAAGAAGGGAAATTGCCAAAGTCTTTCTTTGAATTGGCTAAACAAGAAAATTTAGAAGATATATGGAGGAAATTTAATCCTTAAGTGCGGGACTATACCTTTTTTTCAGCAAGACACAAAACTTTTTGTAGAATTGACATGCTGTGGGGAACTAAAGACTTAAGTCTTATAACAAAGAAGATAGAGATTTTACCTAAAATTGGGGCTGATCATAACCCAATAATGTGGATTACAAAATTGTCCAAGAAATTGAGAAGATGGAGACTGAATGAAGATTTGCTACAGAATAAAGAAACAGTGACATATCTAGAAAAAGAAACTAAAGCTTTTTTCCAAGTGAATGATAAAGAAGATATTGATTTTCAGGCGGTCTGGGATGCTTATAAAGCAGTAATGAGAGGATTGTTGATTACTTTGAATAATAAAGACAAGAGAAGAAAAGAAAAACAATTGTTGGACATTCAAAATGAAATAAAGAAGAAGGAAGGGGAGCTGTGAAAAAGACCAGGGAAAAAGAAAATTTTAAAGGAAATTACAATACTACAAACTCAACTGAGACATTTGTTGAATAAAGAAGTGGAACGGAGTTTGAAAAGACTTCAGCAAAAATCATTTGAGGGAGCAAATAAACCGGGAAAGTATTTGGCTTGGCAATTGAAAAAAAAAAAAGAAAATAGAATTATTAGCAGAATTGTGGTAGATGGAAGGGAAGTGGTTATTCAAGAGGGAATAAAAAGAGAATTTTTCAAGTACTATGCCAAACTGTTTAAAGGTGTTAAAATAAAGAAAGAGAAGATGGATGAAGATTTACAAAAGTTAAAAATAGAACCCCTAACTGAAAATATGAGAAAAGTTTTGAATGATCCAATTGAAAAGATAGAAATTGAAGCAGCAATCAACACAATGGAAAATGGAAAAGCTCCTGGGCCAGATGTATATACAGTTAAATATTTTAAAACTTTTAAGGATGAATTAATACCAAAATTGCAGAAGTTGATGAATATAATAAGAATAAAAGGAAAAGTACCAAATCCATGGAAAGAAGCTGTCATTTCATTGATACCTAAAGAAGATAGAGATGCCACAAATGTAAAAAATTACAGACCAATTTCATTATTAAATAATGACTATAAAATATTTACAAGAATCTTGGCAGAACGGCTTAAACAACATTTGATACATTTTATAAAGGAAGATCAAGCAGGGTTTCTTCCAAAAGACAAATAAGAGACAATATTAGGACTGTTGTAAATATTGTAGAATATTATGAAAGACATCCAGAAAAAGAAGTAGCATTATTCTTTGCAGATGCAGAGAAAGCATTTGACAATTTAAGCGGTAATGGAAAAAATGGAGCTGGGAGAAAGTTTTATAAGAATGATAAAAACAATATATTCCGAACAAAGGGCAAGGTTGTGTGTTAATGCAGATCTTACAGGAGAAATGAAAATTAGCAAAGATACTAGACAAGGTTGTCCGCTTTCACCACTGTTGTTTATAATGACTCTTGAAATTTTATGGATGCAGATTCAAGAAGAAAAAGATATACAAGGTTTACGAATAAAAGGATGTACTTACAAATACAGAGCATTTGCTGATGATATAATGTTTATAAATTAAAATCCCATACAAGTTACACCTTTGCTGTTAACTAAAATACAAGAATATGGGGAGTTGGCGGGACTTTCTATAAATAGAGAAAACTTTAAAATTCTGTGTAAAAATATGTAGATGAATAGACAACAAGAATTACAGAAACAAACGGGTTGTGAAGTCACCTCCAAGGTAAAGTATCTAGAGGTGGAGATAACAATGAAAAATATTGATCTGTTTAAAAATAATTATGAGAAGTTATGGCATAAAATGGATGAAGATATGCTAAAATGGAATAAGCTTAATTTGTCATTGCTGGGCAGAATAGCTGCAATTAAAATGAATATTCTACCAAGGATAATGTATTTGTTTCAAACTATTCCTATTGTGAAAGATGCTAAACAATTTGATAAATGGCGTAGGAAAATTTCAGAATTTGTGTGGGCTGGGAAGAAGCCAAGGATTAAAATGAAAATTCTGTCAGATGCAAAAGAGAGAGGCGGATTTCAACTACCAGATCTAAAATTATATCATGAAGCAGTTTGCTTAGTGTGGATGAAAGAATGGATAATGCTGTTAAACAAAAAACTTCTAGTGTTGGAAGGTCACGGAAATAAATTTGGCTGGCATGCATATTTGTATTATGGGGAAAAAAGGATGGATGGTCTTTTCTCTCACCATTACATAAGAAGCAATTTGTTAAATACATGGACAAAATACAAGAAATATGGAGATGAGAGAAGATCTTTATGGATAGTGCAAGCTGAAGTAATAAAGATAATGGCTGAGATAGGTGAAGAAAAGTGGTTGTCATATAATCAATTGTTAAAAATACGAAGTGGAAAAATAGAATTGAAAACTGATGAAGAATTGAGTCACAAATATGATTGGTTTCAAATGCAACAAATAAAGAGCTTGGTAGAGAATGACATTAAAACTGAAGGAATAAGGAAAGAGCAAACAGAAATGGAAAAAGTTCTGCTTGGAGACAATGATAAACTAATTTCAAAAGTATACAAATTACTTTTACAATGGTCTACAGAAGATGAAGTAGTGAAATCTCAAATGATTAAATAGGCAATTAATGCAAATAAAGAAATACAGATGGAATCTTGGGAATATCTGTGGAAGAACTCTATGAAACTCACAACATGTCAAAGTATTAAAGAAAATTGTTTTAAGATGATGTATAGATGGTATATAACTCCTAAAAAATGGCAAAGATGAATAATAAGATGCCAGACAGATGTTGGAAATGTAAAAAGCATGAAGGTTCTTTCTACCATATGTGGTGGACTTGTGAAAGAGCTAAAATGTTTTGGCAGATGATTCAGCAAGAGATTTCTAAGATTTTGGGATATGAGTTTAACAAAGTTGCAGAGACTTTTCTGTTGGGACTACAAATGGAAATATTTCCAAAAGAAGATAGAACTTTAATCTGGTACTTGCTCTCAGCTGCTAGGACATTGTATGCGCAGTTGTGGAAGCAAGAAAAAATACCAGAGAAATGGGATTGGATTATAAAAGTTATGACATGGAGTGAAATGGACAAATTAACAAGAATATTAAGAGACTATGATTTGGAAGTTTTTAAGATGGAGTGGAAGAATTTCAGAAGATATGTAGAAAAAGCGTGAAAAATAAAAGGACATTGGACATTTTTTGATAATGATTAAGTTTTAAAAGAAGAATATAACTTTTGGGGTTTTTTAAATAGCTAAGAGTACCTTTAATATTTGTTTTTTTTAAGTAAATAAAACTGGCGGGGGTCAAATAACAGGGGGAGGGGTGGGAGAAAAGTAAGATATGGGGTAGATAAATTTTTCTTTTTAAGTTGTAAGATATTGATATAGATTTGCTACCATATGTTACCAATAAAATTGTTTATACAATAACTGGAAGATTTGCCAGTGATTTACATTAGGACAGAGGTGTTCGGGTTGCATATAAGTGTGGGTACTTCATTGTGTCATAAGATCAGCTACTACTGAATTGATACATTTCCTCCTGTGTATAGTCACCTTCTTTAGACTCCCCATCACCCCATGAAGGACCCATGGAAGTAAGTTGTTCTCTGTTCAAGGGTAAGGAAAATTGGGTTTATGTGTATCTTTATATGCATCACATAATAAGTATGATGGAGGAGAAAAACATGAACTTAGTTTTCCATGAGGCTTGCTGGAATCATAATGAAATGGACCAAGTCACTGATATGATAAAATGTGTTTCTATGTAAGACAACCTTAGGATTAAATTCAGAACATGTCTTATACTAAACATCTGCTCTTTCTTATTATTTAGGTCATTTCCATAAGAGATTTCAATCCACAGGGGACAACCAAAGTAGTTAACAATAAAAAAGAATAAAACCACAGTAATATAATACAATAACAGAACGCTAGAACAATAACATCCTGTGCAGCAGGTCCAATAATATCCACAGAATCAATAGAACAATAGCCTATAAATGCTAGGGACTCAACTCTTGGAGGCCTTCCAGAATGTCTGTTGTTGACTCCAGAAAATATATAAAGATGGGGTGAGTCTGGCAAGTTTGACTGTGGCCATGTTACAATGTTCAGAATGCTTTTTCATGACATGGAAAGATTGCTGTTTGCCTCTTTGAGTTAATCTTTGGTAAGGATACAGTTTTCAGTAGTGCTTGGAAACACTGTGCTACATTTACCAGCATGTTTGGATATATTCCAGATGTAAGCCATAGAGTGCATTGACCTTGATTTTTCATTTACTGTTGATGCTGCTGAAATAGGTTAGTTTTTTATTTGTTGTCCTAATATGATACAAACTAAAAGAACTGAGAAGTACATTTGGGAATGAATGTACTGAAGAAGAAGCAAGTGGATTGAATTCAAAATTAGCTAGATCCAGTACTTTTAGGAGCCACACAGCCATCATTCTGTTATGCTGCCTTGCTAAAAACATTAATGACATTTTTCTCATTCACTCTTTCAAAAAGAGTGGAAGGTAATTAAAACTATTTCATTTTATTGCTCAGGAAATCTAACATTGCTAGCAGAACCTTAGAAGTTATAAGCTTCTGAGAGTCAAAGTTTCCTTTGTTTGATACCTTTGTCATGGAGCTTTGATTCTTGAAAGCTTATAGCTCCAAAATTGTGTTGCTACTGGGGTAGAATCCTAAGATGCTACTGAGGTAGAATCCAGCTGTTCTACTGCAGGCCAGTATGGCTACCCTCTGAAACTACTGCCAGCAGAGTTCATCAACAGCATCTATAATTATTTACATAGACAAACAAAGAATTTATTACGTTAGGCAGCATACCTGAACCACAATTAAAAAAAACAGGACTCAGGTCCTACATGAAGTGGAACCATGAAATAAGGACAGGCTTGCAGACTAAAAGGGTACAGGCACATGCTCATTTCAATCGCTCTCAAAGTCCAGGTAACTGAAGACCAGCAAGCTGACCTACAAGGAAGAATGATAGCTTTACTTTCCAGGGAAATAGACACCAGCAGTGCAGACTAACAGTGTTGTCTGTTTGGGGATATAACACACTCACTTTGCACACTCATCTGGAACTTCTGGAAGAGAGTCACCGATGCCTTATTGTGGAATACTCTCTCCATCCCTCTGACATGAACTACTTGATCAGGACACTCTTCTGCTCAACCAGATGCTCAAGCATGGTGCAAGTGGAGTTTCAGTGAGCGCTGATGTTGCTGATCAGGCAGTGCTGTGGCATGACCATCAGCACCAGAAAAAATCAAAAAGCACAGGAAAACCTGGGGGGGAAATAATTCAAAAGAAACTGCAAACCAGTCCTGACATCAATTAAGAAGAGGGTCTTTACAGGCAAGGAGATGGCAGCAGCCAGCATAATTAATCCAAGGCACAGACAGAGCAGAGCAGCCAGAGGCACATCAGCAACACTCCCAAAAAGTCACACTGTAATGGAGTCAAGCTCCAACAGGCATGTTTTATATCTTTTTTTCCTGTAGCCAGAAAGCTGTGGGCTCTCAGTGAATTGTCATGACTGGGCAGACAGAGGTCCCCCTAACCCCATTTGTAATGTGTAATCCCATTTGTGTGGGAGAGAATCATCTCTTTCCCCCTCTCCCAAAATTGCTTAGCAAATTTGTTAAAGTGGGGAGATAGACCTTGTCTTTAAAATGCAGATCCCAGATGTTTCGAAATGATTCCAAATACTACCAGAAATATTCAGGACCCAGACAATGGTATTGCTGAGAATCCCAGATATCTTGTGGGGATACCTGATTATACTCAAACAGACTGACAAAGTATTTGGGGGGTATATATTCAGACGAGATATATCCAGGGCTTTTTTTGTAGAAAAAGCCCATCAGGAACTCATTTGCATATTAGGCCACACCTCCTGACATCACCATTGTTTCACACAACAGGCAGCCACTTTCATATTAAGCCACACATCCTGACACCAAGCCAGCCAGAACTGCATTCCTGTGTGCTCCTCCTCAAAAAGAAGCCCTGGATATATCCAAGCATACGTCTCTGCTTTCTGACCTACTGTTTGTCACCTTTCCAGGACTGGACTCTTCAGACACAGGCAAAGTATATTTTTCATTCTCCTCTTTACTTCTCTTAAGCGCTCTCATATGTCTTACAGGTAGTTAGCTTTGACCCACAGCTTTCTTCCAAACAGATAATATCTCGAAGGCAAGAAAATTTGTGCAAAAGTTTTATTGGTTCATTGCATGCAACTATCTTGCCTCCATATTGTTTTGTTTTGCTATTCTCGCCATTCTGTTTTCCACTCTGTATCTTGTTAGGGGAATAAAGATTTTTCTTATTCAAATAATTATTTTCTCACTCATTGTTTTGACGTATTGCCCCAGACTGGGACCCAAGCATACACTAGACTGAGACTCAAATAAATTAACTGCCCTGTGACATGTGACTGCCCAATGCACAAAGAGGATGTTCTATACGTCCTAATTTAAATAACAGCTTAACATACCTAGCTAACTATATATAATGGAGTGCATTTGGATAATCAGAGTGACCATAGTTAAATTCAGCCATAAGTTTGTGTAATATCTAAGCCATGTCTAAGACTGTAGATTTGATTACATAAAAACCTGTGCTGTCAGTAGCATCTGTTTGTGTTTCAAACAATTTTATTAGTAACATATGGTAATAAATTTCAGTTTCTAACATCATTAATAATTACTTTTTTTAATCTATCCCATATATTACTTTCTACCCACCCCTCCCCCCGTTACTTGACCCCCGCTGGTGTTATATACTTAAAATCTTAATATTAAAGGTACCCTTAATTAATAAGAACCAAAATTAATATCCTCCTCCCTCTTATACTTAGTCATTATCAAAAATTGTTCAATGTCCTTTTATTTTCCACTCTTTTTATACGTATCTTCTGAATTTTTCCCACTCCATCTTAAATACTTCTAAATCATAGTCTCTTAAGGTTCTTGTTAACTTGTCCATTTCACTCCATGTCATAACTTTTATAATCCAATCCCATTTCTCTGGAATTTTTTCTTGCTTCCACAACTGCGCATACAATGTCCTAGCAGCTGAGAGTAAGTACCAGATTAAAGTTCTATCTTCTTTTGGAAATTTTTCCATTTGTAATCCCAACAGAAAAGTCTCTACAACTTTGTTAAATTCGTATCCCAAGATCTTAGAAATCTCTTGTTGAATCATCTGCCAATACTTTTTCTCTCTTTCACAAGTCCACCACATATGGTAGAAAGAACCTTCATGTTTTTTACATTTCCAACATCTATCTGGCATCTTATTGTTCATCTTTGCCAACTTTTTAGGAGTCATATACCATCTGTACATCATCTTAAAACAATTTTCTTTAATACTCTGACATGTTGAGAGTTTCATAGAGTTCTTCCACAAATATTCCCATGTGTCCATCTGTATTTCTTTATTAACATTAATTGCCCACTTAATCATTTGAGATTTCACTACTTCATCTTCCGTAGACCATTTTAAAAGTAACTTATAGATTTTCGAAATTAATTTTTCATTATCTCCAAGCAGAACTTTTTCCATTTCTGTTTGTTCTCGTCTTATTCCTTCAGTTTTAACATAGCTTTCCACCAAACTTTTTATTTGTTGCATTTGAAACCAATCATATTTATTATTCAACTCTTCAGCAGTTTTCAATTCTATTTTACCACTTTGTATTTTTAGTAATTGATTATATGACATCCCTTTATTCTCTCCTGTCTCAGCTGGTATTCTTATTACTTCTGCTGGCACTATCCATAGTGGTTTTCTTTTATCGCCATATTTCTTGTACTTCATCCAAATATTTAGTAGATTATTTCTTATATAATGGTGAGAAAAAAAACCATCCAACTTTTTCTTTCCATAGTACATATAAGCGTGCCAGCTGAATTTATTTCCATGACCTTCCAACGTTAAAAGTTTTTTATTCAACAGCGTCACCCAATCTTTTATCCACACTAGAAAAACTGCTTCATGATATAATCTTAAATCTGGTAGTTGAAATCCTCTTCTTTCTTTAGCATCTGTTAAAACTTTCATTTTGATCCTTGGTTTTTTCCCAGCCCGTACAAATTCTGAAATCTTTCTTTGCCATTTATTAAATTGTTTACTGTCTTTCACAATCAGAATAGTTTGAAACAAATACATTATTCTCGGCAAAATGTTCATTTTAATTGCAGCTATTCTACCAAGCAATGACAAATTAAGCTTGTTCCATTTTATCATATCTTCGTCCATTTTATGCCATATCTTTTCATAATTGTTTTTAAACAGATCAATATTCTTCATTGTTATTTCCATGCCCAAATATTTTACTTTAGGGGTAACTTCACATCCCGTTAATCTCTGCAATTCCTTTTATTTACTTACTTGCATATTTTTACAGAAAATTTTTGACTTTTCTTTATTAACATAAAGTCCCGCCAATTCTCCAAAATCTTGTATTTTGGCTAACAACAAAGGTGTTACTTGCATAGGATTTTCATTTATAAACATTATATCATCTGCAAATGCTCTATATTTATAGGAGAATCCTTTAATTCTCGTTCCTTCAATTTCTTCATCATCTTGTATTTGTAGCAATAAGATTTCAAGAGTCATTATAAACAACAATGGTGAAAGCGGACAACCTTACCTTGTACCTTTGCTGATTGTCATTTCTTCTGTAAGATCTGCATTTATACATAACCTTGCACGTTGTTCAGTATAAATTGCTTTTATCATTCTTATAAAATTTTCCCCCAACTTTATTTTCTCCATTACTGCAAACATAAAGTCCCAATTCAAATTATCAAAAGCTTTCTCTGCGTCCGCAAAGAATAATGCAACTTCCTTCTCTGGATGTCTTTCATAGTATTCTACAATATTTACAACAGTTCTAATATTGTCTCTTATTTGCCTTTCAGGGAGAAAACCCGCTTGGTCTTCCTTTATAAAGTTTATTAGATATTGTTTAAGCCGTTCTGCTAAGATTCTTGTGTATATCTTATAATCATTGTTTAATAATGAGATTGGTCTGTCAGTAGCATCTGTTTGTGAAGTGATTGCAAGAGCTGATCAGAAGATTAGCTAGGCTCGTAAGAGAGACAGAAGGCACACAGAGACATCTAAGTAGTAAATCTCAACTAAAACAAATAAGTTTTTTTTTAAACAACTGGAGACCGAGGGTCAGATGGGTAGTAGCTGCAAGAAAGCAGTTTAATCATACAAACCAACACATCCATGCCTGTTCAGACACATCCAAACAGCTCAATGAACAAGTGGTTCTCTATGAGGGACAAGCAGCATGTTAACTGAATTAATGGGTGATTTATTTGAAATGGGCTGGATATTATTATAATAATCATTCTAGTCTTCACAGCATATTCTAAGAGATAAATATAGTTTCACTGATCACTTCTGTGCACTGCTGTGTCTCATATACTGATTCCACCATCACTGTGGCTCTGCTCCCAGGCTTCTGCTTTCATTGGATCAAACAATCGATTCCCCACTAGTTGCTGCGTGGGCACGTTTTGTACCCACAGCTCCTTCCAGTTCTTCTGCGCCTTCCCATTCTTGTTTTTTTTTAGAGATTGGGAAGGCACAGGGAGAATTAGAGGGAGCCACTGGTCAAATTGCGCCCAAGCAGCAACTGGTCGAGAATTGATCATTTGATCCAATGAAAACAGAAGCCTGGGGGCAGAGCAACAGCGACTGCAGAATCAGTAACAGTGTTGCTGCCCTCTGGATGATTTGCAGGAAGAGACCATACTACACAGCAACCCATTTTTTGAGAGCCATTCCACCATGTAATCATCAACCACAATTATTTCTTTGTGGTGGCAGATTAAAGTTACCTACATTGTATGAGGAGTAACTCTGCTTTTCTCAGTTACCTCTCACGTTATGTAAATAAGAACAGAAATCTGCTCTTTTGGTATAGACTTGGTGAGTGAAAAAAAGCTGTTATCAGCTATGACAGTCTGTGCATAATTGAAATCTACAGGCATAAGAAGATTCCAATTTACATTTTCATTTATTCAATTACCTACTTTGTCAGCGCCTTCTTTTATGTAAAACAAAAGAAAGATAGGACTGAATTATTAGTAACCATACACTGCAATGATCTTGGTGAAATTTTTGCACAACATCACTAACTCTATGTGTGTAAGAAATTAAACAGCCCTCCCAACCTTTCCCTATCTGAGGTTCGTAGAAAATTGCTCTGTACACCACATACAGCTTTCCTATCTGCACCTACCTAGAACTGTTGCTTCACAAGTTGGGGAATGTTAATTTGAAAGAAGCACATATTGCAACTGACTTCAGGCATCTTCTTCCCTGAACTTGTTCTGAGTTTGCTTGATAGGTGGTGAGAAAATAAAATGGCTGCTTGCTGCACCAGTATTTCAGCAGAACTAGTGCAGTACACTTTTTAAAACTGCCAGTATGTTAGAGTGTAAACACTGTATTGAGTTTCTGCCAGTTGTACAGCCACAAATGGTCAACCCTGGTGATCATCCAAGGCACAAATCCTTTGGAGCAGATGGAAAGCAGAAAGAAATAGATTATTCTTCAGGAGGGAAGAAATTTCAGACACATGGCTTTGGGCTTTGCCTTCTTTTTAATTTTCTCTTGATTACAAATTAGCAAGCATTGATTTTTTTTTCTGTGTTTGTCTTTTATAAAAAAAATCTTTACAGCTTGACATCAAGAGAGGTGTTTTGTGTGTGTACTTGTTATATATATCCACAGTTTTGCAAACAATACAAACAGAATTTTAAGAAGGCTGAGCTGGTAGGATTAGGGCAAGTAATGATTTGCTTTCCCCAAAAGGGTCCCAGGTGCATACTGGGTGCCAAAATTTAATACATGTGTCCATTTGAGTGTGTGCGGGCCAGCCCCGGCTCCTCCTGCACAGCAGGCCAGCTTCCTCTACATCGGGTGGCTGCGGGACTGGCACGACCGCCGTCTGGCTCTCTGGGCTTTCCAAGCCGAAGTAAGTGGGGGTGACATGGGTGGCCCTGGCGCCCATCGGGTGAACTCTTCGCTGGCAGGCTTGGCCTGGGGGTCGGCCATGGGGGAGGTGACCTTGGCTGGGGGATAGGCCATGGGGGAGCCGACCCCCCCCCCTCAGCTGAGTCCCGAGGCAGGACACACACCCCTTCTGGCCCCCTGCCATTCGGAGTCTTCTTCAAAGAGTCGGGAGAGGTAGTCAGCCACCTTGTGATCCGCTCCGGCCTGGTGGTGTACTGTGAAACAAAAAGGGAGAAGGGATAAGTACCATCGAAGGACCCGGTCATTATTATTTTTCATCTGGTGCATCCACAGGAGGGGGGTATGGTCGACCACTAAGCAAAAGGGGTTATTGGCCAGGTAGAATCGCAGGGCCTCCATGGCCCACTTGACCTCTAGGGCTTCTTTCTCTACAGTGGAATAGGCTCTCTCAGCCTGTAATAACTTGCGGCTGATGAACACGACCGGCCGTTCCATGCCTGGGGCTCCCTGGGACACGGCTGCTCCTATCCTGGTCCCTGACGCATCTGTGCAGGGTGAAGGGTTGCAAGAAGTCCAGATT
The DNA here is from genome assembly GCF_032191835.1 of Heteronotia binoei. Classification (NCBI taxonomy): domain Eukaryota; kingdom Metazoa; phylum Chordata; class Lepidosauria; order Squamata; family Gekkonidae; genus Heteronotia; species Heteronotia binoei. Next base: position 70,798,110 of record NC_083225.1, read on the forward strand.
TTGCAGGACTGGTTCTCTAGACAGGCTGGTGCAAAGATGTTCGAATGCGGCCTCTTGGTCAGGTCGCCGTCACAGGACATTGGGGCTGGCCTTTCATAGGCTGTCCGTCAGTGGGGTGGCGAGGGCTGCAAAGTTAGATATAAACTTGCTATAATACCCCTATAACAGCACCCGCCTCACGGTCCCACTGGATTGCTTTTGTGCTGTTTATGGCTACCCAACCCCTCTTTCTTCTCAGTTATTCCTTCTAAAACTTTTACCTCAGGACTATATAACTCAAAGGGGTGGGTATGATATGGATTTCACTCTTCTATCTTAGTCGCTTCGGGGTTTTTGCTTTCAGATGGATTTATAATTCTATTCGTAGGGAACCACAGCAGCTTTGTCAGTTTTCCCAAATTATAGGCACCAGATAACTTTAACGTAAACCACAGATATTTATTTTAAACACAAAGTCTTAACTGGGGATATGGGAGATATTTACATGGGCTATAAAGTATCTCATACAGTTAACAAGTTGCTCAGTATCTTCAGGCTTTACAATGTCTTTCTTTTTCCTAGGTCTCTCAGGTTCACAGTTCTTATATAAACACTCTCCAACACTAGCAAAGGTTGGCCTCTTGGGTGTAATATGCCAAGTCTCTCACAAGTCGACTGGAGCCTCTACTCCCAGCCCTTCAGACTTCTAGACCCACATATGTTCCCTCAACCACCTCTCTAGCTCTTAAGAGATGTATAAAGTGTCTGTGACTGTTCAGGTCTTCACGGTGACTCTTCCTTTTAGTCACACACAGCCCCTTGCTGTTTTTCTAGAGCTAGCAGTCAGCTTTTCTTCTCACGAAGACTCTCCTTAGCTACTGTCTCAGCTCCCTCAAAGACCAACTCTCTCTGACTCTGTCAGGCACCAACTCTCTCAGACTCTGACAGGCACCAACTGACTCCCTCAGCCATTAGCTGTCAATCTCTCACTAAGAGTTCCGAGCACTCTGGCCCCCACCCTCAGGTCACCTGACGCAGGCTCTGTGCATCCTTGGTTTTCTGTTTAACCCATGCCTTACCATCACAAGCCCGTGAAACCCAGGAAGCGTCACAGCTGTTTTTTAGTGCGAGGGCGGGGCTATCTCTCCAAGGTTATAATCTTTTCGGGCAGGGGCTGGAGCTGGCCTTTCCCAACTAGGAATCCTAGGTACTTGAGCTCCTGTAACCCCCGATGATTTTTCTGTGGGTTTGCTCATAACCCCGCCACCCGTAATGCCCATAGTACTCGTTGCAGGTGGTTTAGGTGGGTATCCCATGAGGGGCTGCAGATGATAATATCATCGATGTAGACCTGGACGAAGCCCTTGCACTAAATCAAGGTTCGGTCCACAAGCCTCTGGAACGTGGCTGCATCCTCGTTGAGGCCGAATGGCATTCTTTTGAACTGGTATTGCACCTTCCCACGTTGGTCAATGAGGATGTCTGCTCGGGGCATTGGGTAGGCGTCAAACTTAGATAATTTATTCACCTTCCTGTAATAGATGCAAAAGCGCACACAGCCATCGAGCTTTGGTACCAGGACCACGGGGCTCTGCCAGTCGCTTTGGGAGGGCTCGATGATGTCAAGGCGGCGCATCTCGTCCACCTCGTGTGCAATGGCATCCCACCATTTCTGTGGTACAGGTTGCCATCAGGCCCTTGCTATGCGCCCTGGATGCGTCAGGATCTGGTGTTGGACCAGGGTGGTCAGGCCGAGTTTTGTTGAGAACACCAAAGGGCATTCTCTCAGGACCCTGCAAAGGTCTTCCTGCTGGGCAGGGGTGAGGCCCCGTCGAACACCGGGAGCTCTGGCGCATCTGTGGAAGTGGTCCAGGGGAGGATGCCATCCCCCACATCGCAGGGGTCTTCGGCAAGGAAGCCCGTCTCTTCGGGGTTGCCTCGCTGCCGTTATTCCTTCAAGTCGTTAATGTGAATGGACTTTTTCTGCTGGGGGCAGGGCCTACATCGGACCTCATATGTCAAAGGCCCTAGCACACGTGTGACCCGAAAGGGTCCTCTCCAGGGGTTCCCTTGTTGCTGGCCCATGACTGTGTGAGAGACTAAAATGCTGTCCCCCACCTGGAACCTCCGGACCTTGGTGCCTTGGTTGTATTGCCTGTTTTGGGCCACTTGGGCCCTCCCCAGGTTTTCCCGGGCCTCGTGGCAGACGTGGGCCAGACGTTCTTGCAGTTGCCTAACATATTCGTCCAGGGGCTCAGTGGCCAGCCCCTCCCCCTGGACCCACTGCCCTTCTACCAGCCCCAACATGCCCTGAGGTTGTCGCCCATACAGCAGCTCAAAGGGGGAGTACCCAGTGAAGGCCTGGGGAGTCTCTCGCACTGCAAAGACCAGGGACTCCCCTCGATCAGGACCTGCACTTTGATCTTGTCGGGGGTGTCCAGGGGCAAGTTCATTACCTGGATGCTGTTTGAGACCATCATGTGTGCATCTGTCAAGTCGTGGTGTGTGGACTGGGTCCTCTTGTTGGTTCTGGCCCTGCAAGCTTGGGCAATGTGGCCCACTTTTCTGCAGCTTCTGCAGTCTACATTGCAGTAGGGGCAGCCTCGGCGCTCATGTGGGTCCCCCACAGCTGACACACTTGGTGCTTGCCCATGGTCTGTTTGGTGTTTTCAGCCCACTGTGTGGCTGGCGGTGAGGCTGGTGTGCTCCTTCCTTGTTGGAGCCGGCCAAGATGGAGGCCTGGTTAGCGAAAGGGCTGGTGTACGTCTGTTCAAAGGCAGTTGCCTGTCGAAGTGCTTTCGCAAGGTTTATGTCTTTGTATACTAACAACTTTAGGTGCATTTTCTCCTCCCTGACACCAACCACGAAGTGGTCCAGCAGGATCTCTTCCAGGTCCCCCATGAAATCACATCTCAGGGCTAATCCACAGAGCTCTGCAAGATACTCAGCAGCGGACTCAGCTTGTCTCATGTAGAACACGTGCCTACATGTGAGACAGGACAGCTGGGGCACCATTGTTTCGTCATCGCCTTGGCCAGCTGGTCGTAGGTGGCCCTTGAGAGGGTGGTCGGCGTGATGAGTCACTTCATCAGCTGGATGGTCTCCACCCCACATGAATTCAGGAGAAGCGCCTTCTTCTCTGCCACTGCCTCCATTTTATGCAGCCCTATGTAGTAGTTGATCTGGTCCACCCATGATTGCCATAAGTCGGGCTGGGTGACATCAAATGCCAGTAGAGTTTGTCTGGGAGCAGTAACCATAGCCTTGGCCGTGGAAGCACTAGCGCTCGGATCGCAGGACTTGCAGGCGGCTGGAGGCTGCTCTCTGCTCACCGGTATCCCACTTTCATCGCCAGTGTAATGTACTGAGGTCACAGATGTTCAGATGACAACATGCTTTATTAGCAAGTACATCACAAAGACAACATGAGTCCCTCGTTACATACATTTCCCAGAACAACCTTCTTCCTGGTCAGGTTCAATCCTGGCCAGTTAAACTTCCCGCCACTGATCGCCATAGGTGGGCGGTGTTCGTCCCTTCCAGGCACCGCCGACAGGCACGCTGTGCTGTACTTTCTGGGATGAACGCCAGACACAACACTTCCCCTTTCTTCTTGAACTTTTGCTGACAAGGCAAAGAAGTCACCTGACTGACTGGCCAAACAAACAAACAAGCAAGTTTTCCCGGGCTATCTCTTGATTGGCAGTGAGCCAGGATCTTCTTCCTAGGTCATGCAGACAATAGGGAATCAGGTACAGTATTAATCCTATAATGACTGGAACTTTAGAACATTGCAAAGGACATGCAGAACAGATACATAATTCCAACAAAAGGAATGTGACTGGCTTCATATAAAAAGACTTACTTGTTGTATGTGTATGGACTCTCTGGTCTCCTTGTTTATGTGCAAATCTGTTGTGGACCAAGAATTAGAGTTTACAGCACATATGGAGATATTTTGCTGAATTTTGGATGTACTTTTGATAAATTGGTATGAATTTTTTGTAATTGTGTATCTGTGACTATTTTTGCATGAAGCCTGAGTATTTGTTGTTTTTTCTCCTCACCATGCTGCTCATTGGATTGTTTAGCCTCCAGATGGGAGCTGGAGTTCTCCAGGAGTTACAACTGATCTCCAGACAACAAAAATCAGATCCCCTGGAGAAGATGGCAGCTTCAGATGGTGGACTCTATGGCATCACATCTCTGCTGAGCTTCATTCCCTCCCCAAACTCAATCCTTCCCAGGCTTCATCACCAAATATCCAGAAATATCCAACTTGGAGTTGGCAACCATAATTAAAGTAGACAATACTAAGCTTGATTAATGAGTTGGAACACTTTCCCAATGAGGAAAGTCTAAAAAGCTTGGGGTTTTTCAGTCTGGAGAAGACAAGTAAAGGGGTGACATGACAGAGGTTTATAAAGTCATTCATAGCATGGAGCTAACATTTTGTTCCTCCCCATAATACTGATGGACTGCAGAGTCAGAGGAGATAAGCAATAATATTTGCTTGCAATGCACGTGTCCAAAGTTGTTTTTTTTAGCAGGAGCACACAGAAATGCAATTTCAACTGGCTTAGCATCAGGGTGTGTGGCCTAATATGCAAATGAGTCCCTGCTGGGCTTTTTCTACAAGAAAGTCCTGTGTGAAACAATGGTGATGTCATGGGTGTGGCCTAATATGCAAATGAGTTTCTGCTGGGTTTCTTCTACCAAAAAAAGCACTACATGTGTCTTGTGTAACTCATTGCCACAGGCTACAGTGGTAACCTAGATGGCTTTAAAAGAGGATTTGGCATCTATTTGCCATGATGGGTAATTTGCCATGTTTGCTGGGAATGCAAAAAAAAAGATGAAGGTCTTGGCTTGTATGCCTTGCTTGTGAGCTTTCTAGAAGTATTTGATTGGCTATTGTATAAAACAATAGATCATTGTCTTGGTTCAGCAGGACTGCTGTTGTGTTTTCAGGCAATGGCCTGACCTGATTTAAGCATCATCATATGATGACCAATCTGTGCTGGTGATTTTCTTGAGACTGCTTTCCTTTACAGCGAAGAATCACAGCTTTCCAGTGGTTTACTGATAGTTCATTGCTATTTCTTTTTATGGGAGCTGCCTTTGGGGCTGAGAGAAAGCATTTCAGCAGCTACACAGTGGAATTGACAATGTATTATGTGATGGGAGGGGATATTAGTTGAGTTCTGTTCCAAACTCTGATGACACAACCACAGCCCTAGTCTGAATGCCAAAACTTGTCCTAGCCTACTATGTTTCTGGATCCTGCACTAGGGGTCCCAAATCCCCCGCTAGGCCTGGAGACCCCCGATTTGGAGCCTCCTCCTCCCGCTGGCCATAAAAGGGAAAGCGGGGGGGGGAGGGGGAGAACGGCAGCCCTTCCCACCCAGCCCCAATCGCAGCAGCCAGAGCTCTTCCGTTTTCTCAGGCTGCTTCCCGCCCCCAGTCAGCTGGCCGCTGAAGGGAGGGGAGCCCAGCCACGCCCCCTAAGGACCATGTGCCTTTGCACCTCCGGAGGTGAGTGAGTTCTGTCTCCTGCATCAGATTTCCCAGAAAGGGGGGGGGGGGGGCGGGGGGGAGAGGGAAACGTCTTCTCATAGGGTATAATGGGGAATTGATCTGGAGGTTTCGGGGGCTCTGGGGGAGCTGTTTTTTGAGGTAGAGGCACCAAATTTTCAATATAGTATCTAGTGCCTCTCCCCAAAGTATCCCCCAAATTTCAAAACGATTGGACCAGGGGGTCCAATTCTATGAGCCCCAAAAGAAGGTGCCCTTATCCTTCATTATTTCCTATGGAAGGAAGACATTTAAAAAGGTGTGCTGTCCCTTTAAATGTGATGGCCAGAACTCTCTTGGAGTTCAATTATGCTTGTCACACTCTTGTTCCTGGCTCCACCCCCAAAGTCTCCTGGCTCCACCCCCAAAGTCCCCAGATATTTCTTGAATTGGACTTGGCAACCCTATCCTGCACCCATACCCTACATCCTGACTGCATGTTGTATGACTGACAGCTATTTAGATCACTTTCTTAATTATGAGTGGTGCTATAATTCATTTCAACAATCATAATGTTATACATTTGCAAAGAGGCTGCAGTTTGCACAGGATTTCACTTTTGGGGAGAGAATGAAGGGTTATTTCCTACAAGCCTGCTTATGACTTCTCAGAAAGAGTAAGCAAGACCACAAAATGGTTTCTATATTTCAGTAAGAGGACAAAGAATGGAGATTGACTGAACAAGACTTCCCAGAAAGATGTTGTTACCATAGGCTTATAGCCTGCTGGCATCTCACCGAAGAAGCCAACAAGATCAGACCTTTACACCATGGCCTGAGAGATCTGTTTTCCACCCTTCTAGCTTTTAAAAATCTTATAACATCCAGCTTGATAAAGAGTCTTTGTTCGGCTTGGAAGCTTACCCAATATTTTGAGCTACTTTGGTTGATCCAATAAAAGGTATAGCATGGATGTTGTTTTTGTTTTCCACAAAATTTCAGTCTTGCTTTCTGGTGTATCTGAAGGCAATCTGAAGCAAATGGCCTTGATCTTTTAAAATCATAGCTGTGTTTATTGTGTACAGGTTTTGGCAAGGGGTATGTTCCTTTTTAAAACTAGTGCATGGATTCCGGACATATATCATGTAAAATGACTTAACATGATAAGTGTTAGAGTTGAGCTGAGTAAATGATGCTGTTTCATTTAAAAACTGTTTTCATATCCCTACATATGCAGAGATATTTCCTCTCAGATTCAGTTTATTCCTTACATATTTGCGGGTAGTGCAACATTCCCAGCTAAGGTTGATTAATAAACTGGTATACTAGATATAGCCCTTCTACATTGCAGTGACAGATGGCTTCTGCAATCAATTTATCTGTGTTCTTGTTCAAGGAACAACCATAGTTTGCCAAAATTGCTCTAAGCTCCAGTAGGTGTTAAAATGGGGGTTGGGAAGCAATGCCACTTCTGGATGTACCCAGAAGTGAAATCACAGCCTCCTAGAAATTCCCCAAATCTCTATGTTTTTTACCATCAAGTTTGGGAAATTCCTAGGGCATCATGATGCCACTTCCAGTTGTATCAACAACATTAGGCACAACATTGCTCTATCCTCATTTTTTGTTCCACTGTAATGTAGAGGCCAGCTGACACCCATGACTTGTCGCAAATGGGTGCCAGGGTGGTATATAACCTCAGCAACATTCTGAAGGATATTTGTAGAGAAGAACAATAAAACACATTCTTACTGTGTAGTTTCTCTTGATATATTCAAGAAATCATGGAATACCATCACAAGTTGAACACATAAAGTTGCCTTCTTCTAGGGTGTTTTACATCTTACACTGTATGTGCATACTTTCATATGCACATATATACAGGTTTGTGTGGTGGTGCAAACACATTTGCATCCTGATTTTAAGTCCTGAGATCCATATTCTGGAAATCCAAAAATTTTACCACAAATACTCATATATGTTCAACTCATATACAGCTGTGGAAATTATTTGTTGGGTGTATACATATAGTCTATACATATACAATGACAATAATAATAATAATAATAATAAATTTATTCTTATATTCCGCTCTCTTCCGCCGAAGCAGGCTCAGGGCGGCTCACATGACATGGTTTACACCATGATTACACTAAAATCCATCAATACATTAAAACAATTAAAATAGTTAGATACAATTCAGATTAAGTTAATTAACAATTAAAATTTATCAAACATAAATTAAATTAAACATGATGACAATGAATGGAAAGGGCTATAGTGTCCAATGGCTCAGTACTCCAACTGTTAGAAATTGTTTCTCACAGGGAGAGGTTTCTTGGCTTCCTGTACCATACATGCAAAATGTATTCTGAGTCATTAAGCTATGTACCCTTCTTAAACAGCTTGAGATAATTTAACACTCCTCAAGTGGTATTCAGCCTTTCCAACTATTCTGAAGTGTGGTGGTCACACAAGATGTTATTTTTATGTTTTAAAAAAACCCAGCATCTCCCTTAAAACTACTTTTTCCCAGAACCTGACAACAAAAGGGAATGTGCTGTACTTCCATTGCCCTCAGAGGCAACTAGGGCAAAATACATCACATGCATTATTTATATTACCACATGGTACTGGAGTTGTTGGAGACAGATGACAGCTATAAAGCAAAGTCATCTGTGGATGCCTATTTAACTTGACAGGTTCATTAAATCTGTGGGCCTGTACAAAACAACATATAAATAAAAAGTAATAGAATTCTGAAACATTAGACAGAAGATTAAGCAACACTATAAAAATGGAATATTATGCTAGTGAGGTCTATAAATGGTAATAGATTATCTGGAATATCTAGACAAATGGTACAATGAAGAATAAATAAGTGTGGTAAATTTAGTTTGTATGATAAAGATAGGGTTGCCAGGTCCAACTCAGAAAATATTTTGGGACTTTGGGGGTGGAGCCAGGAGACTCCCATTCCCTAAAATAAATAAGTTAGAATACAGAAGTGCAGGTTCCCTGAATGCCATCTTCATTTCCTCATCCACCAGCAACTAAACTTCCACTGAATGAAAGTGAACACATACACTCTCACAAAGCAGCCAAAATAAACACAGCAAACACACACCAATTTAATAGTCTGGTTTTTTTGTTTTAATTGTTTTAACTGTTTTAATCATTGTTATTTATTACCAAATTAATTTTAATTGTTAATTAATTTAATTAATTTTATTGTTTCTGGAATTTTATGCTGTAAGCCGCCCTGAGCCTGCTTCGGAGGGGAGGGTGGGGTATAAATCAAATAAATAAATAAATAATCCAGATCACAGAACTCATTTGCACTCCTGTTGCATTTGAGCTGTTACCTTCAAAGTATTATATTTGCAGGGCTTGCTTTAAAAGTACATAGTGCTTTATCTCTATCCCAGGCCTGAAGTGGCCTGGAACAATGGACAATAGGCCTCTATTAAGAGTCCTTTCTAAGCATAATATATATATGAAAGAAAACACATTTCCCTAGACAGAGAACATTATCAGAGGTCTGTTAGCATCCTTTGATAAGGGAAGCGTTCTCCCTGCCTCAAGGAAAGACCTCCTAGTCTGAAAGGAGCCATCTCGCCCACGCAGTATAGATTGTACTTACTGACACATCCTCTGGAACGAAACCAGAAACCGGGATGCCAGGAAGACAGGAGACTGGGAGCAGAGAACAAAGAACTCCCTAAGGAATTACCTCACCCTGGTAGAGACGGGTTTAAGCCAATGAGACACCACACAAGGCTAAGAGCCAGGATTTGTAACCAATCAACGAGACCTGCTTTGTTATCAGAAATCGTATAAATATGCTATGTTTGTAAAGATGGGTTTGAGGGAAAATGCAGGCGAAATGGTGGTATAGAGAGATATGGGTTTTCCTCCTGCCACTAGTGGTAATAAAGGAATCTCTGGATCAACTCACTTGAAACTCTGGCTGTTGAGTCTCTTAATTTGGGTTGGAGGGACTCAACTCTCAGCACAGATGGTGTGTGCAACAAGAGTAGAGATAGTGACAAGTTTCTACCTACATCACTAGCTGAGAGAGAAAGACAGACAAGAAATGATGCTTATCAGGAAAGAAGCTGCTGACCCAGCTATCCTAGCTAAATGGCCTTTCCTCTTTTGCCTCCCACAGGCTCTTCTTTTCTTCTTTTACTTACTCCAACACTGTTAAGTCACAACCAATTTATAGTGACCCTAGTAAGGGGTTGTAAAGGCAATTGAGAAACAGATGTGATTTACCATTGCCTTTCTCTGAAGAGTCTTCCTTGGTGGTCTCTCATCCAAGTACCAACCATGCTTAGCTTCTGAGATCTGACAAAATCAGGCTATATCACACCACCTTGCCTCCCAAGAGCTAACTAATACTAAATATATATACCTTGACAAAACTTGTATTTATTATTGTTAAAAATAATAAAGCTCAAAACCCCAACAGACAAAAGACAAGTCCCTATCCCAAGAAGCTTACAATATAAATACTAACAAAGAGTTAGAGAGAAAAGATCACAAGATTAAGAGAAGGCAGGTGCAAGAAAGGGTGGCTATGGCTGAATGCAGCTACATGCAATTGGTCTTCATTTTGACTAGTATGCAGACTAGGAGTTAAAATAAACATGTCAAAGAGAGAGAGATTTTTTTTTAACCTGGTATTTGAAGAGGGGAAGAGAAAGATCAATCCATTTAGCAATCTGATGTCCTTAGTGGTTGGACTGAAGAATGTATTTCCTGTAGCCTAAAACACAAAACTCTGATGTAAATAAAGATAATTATGCTTTGCTTTCAAAGATGGATGCTAACAATTCCATTATTACTTTGTCCTGATGGACCCTGCCTTAGAGGAAAAAACTACCCCATCTGCATTTCATCTTTAGCTTTGGGAGTGGGGTAGAGTTACCAATCTCCTGGTGGTGGCTGGATATCGCCTGTTATTACAACTGATTTCCAGGCAACAGAGATCAGTTCATCTGGAGAAAACAGACACGTGGAAGGTAGACTCCTGGCATTCTACTCCTTTGAAGTCCCTTCCCTTCCCAAACCTCACCCTCCTAAGGCTCTACCCCAGATCTTCAGGTATTTCCTAACCCAGGTGTGTCAAATTCATCTGTTAGGAGGGCCAGATCTGACACAAAGGGACTTTGACAGGCCATTAGTGTCATAAAATAGAATGTCAGGTAGTGGAGATATAAACTTTATAATGAACACAGACAAACACAATTAAAGATATTATTTTTAAAAAATGTAAAATACAAACATTCTTAAAACTCTTCCAATATTTTGTTTAAGTTGGAAAGGTGGGGGAATAGTGGGATTTGGCAGTGCAATTTTTAAAATAAACATCAAGAAAAAGTACAAGGATCTGACTGTGGAAACAATGAAATGGCATTGTAAGCTTCTCCCCCTCATCCCCCCTCCCCCCGGAATACTCAGATTGGCAATGGCTTTCCAGTATAATATCCCCCTTTGGCTATTGGTTCACACATTAGAGTACTCACTAAATTAGGTCCATTCTGCAGAGATAAACTGGCTGAAAGCATCAACCCTTTGTTTGCAAGAACACAACTCCGGGAAGCTTGAGTTTCGGCTGGCTATAGGAACCCTAAAAATTTAACCATCTCCACTCCATTTGAAACCATTGCAGACAAAGCTGCAAGGAAAACGTGGAATTGACCTTAAATCCACCCCACGTTTTCCTTGCAGCAGCCAGCAAAGACAAGCAGGAAGAACCAGGGAACTGAGCCTGGGAGCATCAAAGGGTACCATAGAGTTCAAAGAGCCTTTGAAGCTCCCAGGCTGAAACTGAAAGAGACTTAGTCTCAGAGGATAAGGACAAAAGAGAGAGGAGGGGAGAGAAAAGAACCCCACGGGCCTGATTAAAGCCCTGGGTGGATCAGTCTGGCCTGTGGGCCGGTTGTTTGACACCCCTGTCCAAACCCAAAGCTAGCAATCTTAATGTGGGGTGTGTTACCATGAACCCCCTTCCTACCTAGATGTGTGCTGTTTGCCCTGATTCCATCCTGGCTAAATTTGCCTTGGTAGCCATGTTAGGAGCTATCAACACCTTACTTTGGAAAAGGGAAGTCAAGGCTGTCCTCAGGCTATGTTAATGAGTGTCCATAGGAAATCAATGGGCAGTAGAACTATGAAACAATTATTCAAATATTCAAAATGTGCATGCAGTCATTCATATATATATTTGTTATATTATTCACAATAGCTTGTGACAAGGCATAATGGAAAGGACTGAAGCTGGTGCTGTGATATAAATTTCAAAAAGTTCCAATCATAAGAAGTGATCAATCAAAAAAAAAAACACATTGAGAATCTGGACACATGTCTCCTTGTCTTTTTCTGGGGACACTTGACAACTGGAACACCTACAGTGTGATTAGAAGGATTTTTGTATCGTTTGGTGCCTTTGGTTATTTGGAAAACTGATTTGTGAACTACTTATTAAGATTTGTGCAGTTTGTGAATTTCTTCCAGGAGCACTTGGTAACTAGAACTAGAATTTGACTAGAAGGATTTTTTGATAGTTTTGGTGCCTTTGTTTTACCTGGAAAATATTTTGTGAATTGCTTATTGAAAATTGTGCAGCTTGGGATTCTTGTTGTTTTACATGTACTGCACCTTTAAATAAGTCATTGTGCTTTAGTATATGTTGTGCCTGGCTCTTGCTGTGAGCCATTGTGAATAAATATCAAATACATATATGAATGCTTGATTGCACATTTTGCTTGATTGAACATTTTGAATATTTGAATAATTGTTTGACAGTTTTACTCCCCAGTGGTTTTTCTTTCCTGTCTGGTATTCACACTGGGGAATCCCTTTATTTTGGTTTATGTTAATGAGTGGCCAAAATAGTAGGTGGCAGGCTGATTCACTGATAGGACATCTGCATGCCTACTCATTGCCACAGGAGCTTGCAAAGCCAGGCACCAGTGCAATTACATCAGTAAATGCAAGTCTTCTAGAGTGCAAAATCAAATTACTATCAAGCAGCCAAATGAACTCATTACCTTTTGCTGCTCATCCCAGACTGTCTCCTAGCCTACTAGCCTGCTCCAGGCATGGGGGAAGCCTCCACCCTACCATCCCTTTTGCCCACTATGCCTAGATGCAATCTCCTTTTGCCACTTTTCTTTTTGTCCTTTTTGTCAAGGGCAAGCAAAAAACCTTCACCCAGCCAGCCCTTTTGTCCACCCTGCCAGATGCCATCTCTTTTAATCTATTTTAAACAGTCAGAGTCAGGAAATTCATAGATCCTCATCCTGGACTCACCTTGAATTCCTGGACCATATGTCTTTGAATATCTTTTTTTTGTGTAGGCTTCTGTAAGTATACTGGTCTACCAGCCAAAACTGTGTAGTCACATCCTAGCTACTTAAACAGGCTTCTAACTTCATTTTTTTTTTTCTGGGACTTTGGGACATTTTCCTTACCACACAGGAGCACCCCTCGAGCCAGTTTGGTGTAGTGATTAAGTGCATGCACTCTTATCTGGGAGAACCGGGTTTGATTCCCCACTCCTCCACTTGCACCTGCTGGAATGGCCTTGAGTTAGCCATAGCTCTGGCAGAGGTTGTCCCTGAAAGGGCAGCTGCTGTGAGAGTCCGCTCAGCCCCACCCACCTCACAGGTGTTTGTTGTGGAGGAGGAAGATAAAGGAGATTGTGAGCCTCTCTGAGACTCTGAGATTCCGAGTGGAGGGCAGGATATAAATCCAATATCGTCATCTTCTTCTCTACTGCCATACCTTATTTTTCTCTTGAGATGTTTGGAAGTTCTGCCTAAAGCCCCTATTCTCAACTTGTCAATCACTGAACAGGCAACATATTAGACGTTCTGGTGGTTTTGGTTTCCTGGTACTTGAAGCTTCAGAGAAAAAGAAATGGAGGAGATGGAAATATTTATGTCTTTAGTCATGTGTGTTGGGGAAGGTTAACAGAAGCCTGTTGCCCCAGTAGTAGAAGTTAAATTGATTTTGGTGTCCTGAGATCTGCTTTAGAGAAAAAGTTATTGAGGACATGGGAATATGTATGTCTTTAGTCTTTTTTGGGGGGGGGGGGTCTTTTTTGGTACATGGGGGAGGAGACAAAGCTGGTTCCCCAAATATAGAAAATGAGGTTATTCTGCTGTCCTGGACCCTACTTCAATCAAACAAATACTCCCATATTTTCAGACCAGGCCATCCAACAAGCTTGTGAATTTCTACCAGGAGCACTTGGTAACTAGAACTAGAATTTGATTAGAAGGATTTTTTGATAGTTTTGATAGTTCACTCTAGACTGTGAGATCCATTTGGAGATTCATACTAACTACCCAGGTATATGAGTGGTGTAGTTGTTAGAGTGTTGGTCCAAGATTGCGGGGACCATAATCCCAATCCCCATTTAGTTATGAAGCACACTGTATGACCTTGGGCCAGTCACACATTCTCAGCCTAACCTAACTCACAGAGTAATTGTGAGGGAAAGAGAGGGAAAAAGAGAGGGGGGGGGGAATAAATATTTACTCTAATTGTCTCAGTAAAGGTGTTCATCATATCTTTTCTCTAATACAGAGTCCTCTTTCTTTAACTGAGATTCAGACTATTATTAGTGGAATATATATATAGCGAGAGAGATTCCACTCATTATAGTCTGAATCTCAGTTAAAGAAAGTCTGAATCTCAGTTAAAGTTTTATATATATACATACACACACACACACACACACATACATACATATATAAAACCCTCCCCCCTCCCCCCAGAAACTGAGAAGTCTTTACCACTGCTTTAAAGTAAGATGAAAGAAGGGCTGAGAGTAGGGCTGCCAAGCCCCTGGGCTGGGTGGGGGTTCTCCCACCCTGGAGCTTCCCAACCCACCAACCCAACCTACCGGCCCACCCAGAAGTGACATCATCATGCCAGTGATGTTGCTCACCAGCCTCTCTAGGCATTTCCAGGAAAACTCTATGTTTTTCCCAGACACTCTAGTGATTTGGGAGGGAAAACTCTATGGTACAATAGGTACCCTATGGTACTCTATGGAAAACTCTATGGTACAATAGTGCCTGACACTGCGGGGGACTTGGAAACCCTAGCAGAGAGAAGTAATGCACTGTTGCCAAGGTGGCAGATGATCTGTCATGACCTGAGGCCTAGTGCAGCCTAGAGGACAGGGAGAAGCCCACTTAGGAGTAGTTACAGGGCCCTACATCTCCCAGGATTCCTTCTGTCCCTCTGGTTGGGTGAAGAGGTTTTGGAGGGGAAAACTAGGCCAAGAGGGACGGGATACGGTTGCCAAGTCCATCTCTCTCTGCTGTTCCAGTGAGGGACTCTATTCACACACATGCTATACACACATAGCATGATGACATCACCTGGAAGTGATGTCATCACTCCAGGCATGTCGCAACATGAACGCTCTAGAATTTGCAGTAAAACCTTCTACTAGTATTTGCAGTTTTACCTTCTATTAGTACCATAGCGTTTTACCACAAATCCTAGAGCATCCACAGCGTGATGTGCCTGGCGCAATGACATCATGTCCAGTGACATCATCAAGTGAGGCACGTTGCATGGCAACAGGGCTGTTTGAGCACTGTAAATAATGTATTTATTTTATTAAATTTAATAAATAAACTTGGTTTAATTGCCTAGGTCCTCACATCTCCTTGGTCATGGGTAAAAGGTTTTGCTAAAAAGGAAGATACAAGGTTGGTTGTTTGGGTACTCTGGGCTCTCCCTTACAGACTCTTACCAGAGTAGCGGCAGCCAGTAGAAGGTCCTTCCTGGTGCCCCCCTGCTGTGTGACAGGATCGGAGCACAAGTGACAGTTTTAGCTAAAGGGGCAAAAAAGAAAGGGAAGATTATTATTATATTGTTGTGGAAGAAGCAATGAGATTCAGTGATAGATAGAAAAATTGTAACAAATATGAAAGTGCAATCAAATCAAAGATAGCAAGGCAACAAGTCTGTTTCACAGAGTGAATAGTGGTGTCAAATTGTACTTTTGAGGTGTAGATAGATAATGAACAGGTTTGAGAACCAATTTGCTTTTTACTGTCATACTTGAATTGGCATGCAAGTGGAAATCTAATGAAGTTTCAAATGCAGAGTGGATTAGGAGACTGTATGGAACACTCTACTTTTAGTAAAATTGATTCATCTAGTTAGATGTCCAAATAAGGAATCAATAGAAAGTGTAGATGCGTTCAACGAAAATGGCTATCTATGATGCATTACTCTTCCAATGCTTTCAGAGAAAATGCAATAGAAGGACTAAGAAATGGTTAGTTTGCACAATTTGTATGTTCTTTTGTGTAGATGTCAGATTTCTTAAAAGCAAAACATCAGAAATATTGCTTAAAAGCACAAATAGAAAATAAACACATATTTTAAAACCTCACTGACAACCCTTGCCCCACTTCCACACAAATCCATCCAAGTAGCCCCAAATTCACCCAAGTAGCTCCTTGGCCAAGCAGAGATTTGAACCTAGGTCCTCTGCAGCCAAACCAAGCACTTTAAGTAAAAACATAATATAATAAAATATGATGGAATAGCCATGATCAGGGCTTTCTTTTAGCAGGAATGCACAGGAACACAGTTCTGGCTGGCCTGTTGTCAGGGGGTGTGACCTAATATGCAAATGAGTTCTTGCTGGGATTTTTCTACAAAAAAAAAAAAGCCCTGACCATGATGGAATAAAATGTAAGTCTTCAGGTCCAAAACCACAACTCCACGTCATATTCACTTTTTCCCTCACTAAGTGTAGCCATAGAACATGTGCTATTATGATGATGCATGGAGCAAAGGTGGGCAATGCACAATATAATGCTGATGGTGTACAGAAGAGGGTGTGTGAAATGGGACTGTCATTGCAGCAACAGTCTGTTGTTCTCTGTCACATCCAGCCATAACTTACTGGCTCACAAATATGTTTGTAAAATTGCTGCTGACAGTGTAGAATTTGTCATTATAGGCATTTTAATGAACACTTAAAACTTTGTGTACAATTCCCAAAGCTGGCCAGTGTTAAACCACTTCTGTTTTCTCCCAGTTTGCTTCCTTCACCATCATTTGGATTCATGCCTCTGCTCTAAGCAGACTCCTCAGACATTTATTTGCTGTATCAAGCCTGCTAATGACTAGTACCAGGTTTTCTTGGATATGGTGGTAAAAAATGGTTCTTTTAATTCCTGCATTCCATCAATTTCTCAGCTGCAAGTTTATTCATACTGCATCAGTTATATCCCATTTGGTGAGCTGAACTGCTTTCTTAAAGACATAAGAAGAAAATCTAATGAATACCTAAGAGAAGAATATTCTCTACCTAAGGAGCTGGGACAGAGAGAGTTCACAGCAGAGAAATAATGGATATTCAATGAGAAGATTAATATTTGATGAATAGAGGGAATAACTAATACCATGAAGGTAAATAAAGGGCAAGATCTTAAGCACAGAAGAGAAATATGGAATGTGATTTAAAAACACAATATAAATAAAACAAGTGGTAGTATTTATTTGAAACAGTTCTATATCATCCTATCTCCACAGATTCAGTTGAGAATAAACTGTGTGCATGGGGAATGGTGATGAGTAACACATTCCAGTAATCAATACAGAATGAGATGAGAGTTTGAATAACAGATTTGGACTACGCAAATAAGCAAAGATGCTTTTTCAAACTACCATGGAGAAAAGAATCATTAGAGTGAGTTTTCTTAGAGTAGTAATGCAAACTTGGAAAGAATAAAAATATTCCAAACTCTTAATCTGCTGAGAAAATTAAAGAGAGACAGTTACTAACAGGGAGATTTAGAGTGAAGATTATGGTGAAGGTGAAAAAAAAGACTATGGGGGAAATACAAGAAATTCTGTCTTTGGGTTACTTGAGTTTAAGGTAATCTCAATTCCAAGCAGAAAGAAAGGCAAGGCAGCTATAAATATCAGTGAGAAGTATGGAAACAAAGCTAAAACACCAGGGTTTTTTTCCCTCTACTTCCTTGCTGCTCCCTCTCCATTTCTTCTCCCCACTTCCCGCTCTCATTTATCACCTATCTCACCTGATGTACTAAATTTTAATTTAAATAGAAAAAAACTTTTATGTTGGTGATATATTGATGTTTGTGACTTAGTGATTAGAAGATAAGCTATTTCTCATTTATACTATATTCATTCAGAACAATCTTTATTTGCTACATTTAGCTTTTTAATAGAAAAAATACCATTTTTATGTTAGTGGACATACACTTTAGCTGTGTTATTTGAACAGTATAATCTTTGATCGTTGGGTATTTGATATATGCACAGAAAATAGTATGTGAAAATAATATATACAAAGTGTGTACAATATTTTTAAAAAGAGAAGAGCAAAAAGGAAAACTGCAACAGGAATATGTCAGAGGAAAAAAGGTATAGATGAAACAGAACAGGACAAGAGAATTCATAAAATCATAGAGTTGGAAGGGACCTCCAGGGTCATCTAGCCCAAACCCCAGCATAATGCAGCAAAATTGAAAAAATGGTGGAAAATTTATTGCGAACATTGGTGCACCAAATGCAACAATTTGAAGAAAGAACTCAAAAGACCATTCAAGATTTAGTGAGGGGGGGGGGGGGTAACGTAAAGAATATTCAAAGAAATATTCAAGAATCTGAAGAAAGAACCTAAAAGAGCAATCAAGAAGTGTGTCAAGAGATATTTGCTGGACTATCAGAAATTAATTTAAAATTATAAGAACAAGCACAAGAAATTATAAAAAATCAAAGAGAAGCAAAAAGATAATGACACACATAGAAAGGCAGGATTTTCTAATTGAGAAGGCAGAATTGAAATCCTGGAAACCCAATAGAACTCTAATAACCTGTGTTTTAGAGGAGTTAAATAGGACTGAGAAGCCAGATTTGGATAAAAAGCTTCCACGATTTACTTCAGAATTATTTAAGGCGGAAAAAGATTTTCCTGACATTGACCAGATTTTTAGAGTGAGTTCAAGATTTGCATTCAAGAATAAGCTACCTCGAGGTATACTGGCTCACTTACAAGAAAACATGAGATACAATACCAAAGAACCAAAGGAAATCATCAGTCAAGGTTGCAAGAAAATAAGTGCAAATCTTTCAAAATTTACTAATACATGGATTAAAGAAAATACAAGACTTTGGTTTTCTGAGACAGATCTTACATAATAAATAATTAAAATATCATTTGAAAATACATTTATAATAGAGGTATACTTCCTAATCAGAAGGAAAGTAATCACGACAGAGGAACAAGCCAAGGAATTGACCAAAGAACTGCAAGCAGAGGACTTAACACAGACGAACAGAAGGAGAATCTCCAAGTAACTCAAAACAATTTGCTAGTAGCTCAAAGCAAAGTTCATGGACCAAAAACTCTGAAGAAGAGACAAAAGAGGATTAATTGGATGTGGCAAAAAATCAGGGCAAAATGAATAAATTAAAAATAGAATCAATAACTACCAATGGACTGAATTATTCTTTGAAATGCACAAAAATCTCCAACCAGATGAAAAAAAATGCTGATATATTATGGCTACAAGAAATTCATATAAAGTAATACAAACATATTTTAAACAATAACAAATTAAACAAAGAATATCGTGCTTCAGCACAGAACAAAAATGTGGAGTGGCCATTTACATAAATAATCCACAATTAGAAGAATTAGAAGAATTAAGAGATTCAGATAGAAGACACCAAATTTTAAAAATTAATATCCCAGAAGGCAAAATATGCACCATAGCAACAATATAGGGATGGGCACAAATGGTCCAGATCTGGAAGTCCAAGCTGAACTTTGCATGGTTCAAAGTTTGCGAGCTGTGGACTGGGAACCACACACTCAGCACAGACCTATCCAAGCTTTTTGTCAAGGCTCAAAAGCACTCTGAGAAGAAAACCCACCCAGAAACTTTCACACTTAAAAAGCTCATAGGAGTGGTCTTCTGCAGCTCAGGAAACACCAATACAGACATAGACCTTCCCAAGCTTGACAGGCAATGCTGCTTGCAAATCAGAGAAGTCCGTCTCCACTGTTCATGATGGGTGTGTGTGTGTGTGGATGGGTGTGCATAAGCAATGGAGCTGCACACATTGTCTTTGCATTGAATCTTTGGTAGTTCTGGGTGCCTTGCATTCACAAAATAGCATTGCTGATGGACCTGAGGCGGGATGGATTGCTAGTTCTCCTGGCTACAATACACACAGCCACATGAGATTTCTCATCAACTTTAGTATATCAGGGACCTGCGTTTCCATGCTGCAATTCCTTCCCCACCCCCACCCCGTTTGTTTCTCTGCTGCAAAGTGTGTTACTGATTTTCATTTCCGCACTCATCCACTTCTCATTGGGTTGTACATGCCTCTATAACTTCAGAGTGACTGCTTTGGATTTCCTCACCCTTCTCTATCTCAAATCCCTCCCCCTTCCCACAATCATTGCCTTGGCTTTGCCTCCTTCTTCTGCATCTCTAATAACCACCCCACCACTTCCTGAGGAATGTACTAAAAGGAATTGCAGGATTGCCCGTTGGAAACAATGGGAGACACTTGAAGACCCATTGGAAATAATGGGGGCCAGGAATGTCAACTGACTTGCATGGGCCCCATCAAAATACATTACATCACAAGAAGAGTTTGCAAAGAAAATGCAGAATGGATTTTCCATTAAAGTCTCTGGGCCCAAATAGACTACTATGGGACTAGAATGAAGTAGCGGAAGTGTCCTGGGACTGGAATGACAGGCTCCACCTCCTCCAGCAGTCATTTTGTGTCTGCACCCACCATGCTGTGTCAGAATTACAAAGGTGCCACAGGCTCAAAAATGTTCAACATCCCTAAGCTAGAGTGTGGGATGGGATTTTTCACAGAGAGACTATGGAGAGGGTGCTCTGGATCAGTGGTCAACAGGGTGGCCAAGGAATTCAGGCAGGGTATGACATGTAATGAGTCAGGAAGGCAGCAGAACTGGACACTGGAACTGGAAGGGCAATAAGGGCAAGATCTGACAACAGAAAAGGTGGCTCACATAAACCTAATGAATTTGGTAAGGAAACTGAGGAAATGACAGGCAGGATAATTACTGAAGTGGAGCTGATTTGGTGATAGCTACGCACCTTCCAGAAATATTAATTAAAATGTATAGTTTTGAATTCCACTCTACAGTTTGTGATTCCAGTTGCAGGGCACTGACTTTGAACTGGGATCTGTCATTCCACTTTGGGGGTGGTCATTCCAGTCCCAGAATACTGATTTTGTTTCCAGGGGATGTCATTTCACTCTCGGGGACTGTCATTCCAAACCCAGAACACTTCTGCTACTCCCAGGTGCTGTCATTCCACTCTAGGCTTCCCAAGCTCTCGCTGGAGGGTGGGGGTTCCCCCAGTTTCAGGTGTCCCAACCCACCAGCACAGAGCGGGCCACCAGGGGGATTCCCACCCCCAAAGAGTCCCATCATGCACTGTGGTTCACAGCATGATGACATCACTCGGAAGTGACATATCACACCAGGCACGTTGAATGGGGACTCTCTAGCAACTTGGGGGAAAACTCTATAGCACTATATGTGCCCAGCATGATATGTCACTTCTGAGTGACATCATCATACCGTGTGCACTACGCATGGATGAAAAAAAATCCCTCGCCAGCAGCCAGAGGGGTCTTGGCAGCCCTATTCCACTCTGGAAGCTGTCATTCCAGTCCTAGAATACATCTGTTACCTTTAGTGGCTCATTCCACTCTGGGGCCTGTCATTCCTGTCCCAGAACACTTCTGCTACTCCCCAGGGCTGTCATTCCACTTTGGGAGACTGTCATTCCAGTCCCAGAACACATCTTCTAACCTCAAGGACTTCCATATGGAAACTGCAAGTTGCTGGCATGATTCCACATTAAACTTTGATCATGTTGTTGGCTGATGTTACACACTACAAGCCTCATTAACTGGGAAGTATACCCATACAGGCTGGGAAATATACCCATATAGTTGATTTTTGTTAAATATTGTTTGGTTAAACATTGCTAAGTATTGTGCTTTAAAACACTGAAATTGTCTTGTACTGTACAATATTGAATAATTGTTATTTTTAAAAATTTGTTCTGTTAACATTGGATATATATATATAATAAAGCTTTTAAGAAAATTTTGATTGTTTAACAAGTGTTACATTCACATGAGTAGTTGAAGCCAACTTTCACAGTGTCTGCTCTTTTTACACCTAGCCTTTACACTTTGCTTCTCAGTGTTTTATTTGACATACCTAGAAGTTGGCAACAATATAAAATTCTCACACTCAACCAGTTAACTGCAACCAGAATGTGGGGTACCTCAGGGAGCAGTTCTCTCGCCGATGCTATTTAATATCTATATGCGCCCCCTTGCCCAGATTGTCGGGAGGTACGGGCTCGGGTGTCACCAGTATGCAGATGACACCCAGCTTTATCTACTAATGGATGGCCGACCTGACTGCGTCCCAGAGAACTTGGACCTGGCACTGCAGGCCGTGGCAACTTGGTTATTATTATTATTATTATTATTATTATTATTATTATTATTATTATTATTAATTTTATTTATATCCCGCCCTCCCCGCCTAGGCAGGCTCAGGGCGGCTAACAAACATTCAATAAAACATGTTATAAATACAGTAATTAAAATACATTAAGTGCATTAAACATATAGACACATTAAAATTATAAAACAGCATAAAATTTTTAAAACAACACTAATCCAGCATCTATAATCTATAATATATCTATTCTATAGTTTAACAGCAGCAGAGGTGTTCCGGGCGCTGTTACATATTTAAATGACCATGACCATGCTGAGCGGGCTGAAATTGAATCCGGCAAAGACAGAGGTCCTTTGCCTGGGTCGGGGTGCTCTAGGAGGGGATATATCTCTTCCAGTCTTTGACGGGACGCTGCTGAAAGCGGCGCACTGGGTTAGAAGCCTGGGAGTTCTACTGGAGCCTTCATTATCAATGGAGGCTCAGATAGCAGCCGCTGCCAAGTCAGCCTTTTTTCATCTGAGGCGGGCAAGGCAGTTGGCCCCCTTCCTGGAGCGTCGGGACCTGGCAACAGTGATCCACGCAACGGTCACCTCGAGACTGGATTACTGTAATGCCCTCTACATGGGGCTGTTTTTGTGCCAAACCCGGAAGCTGCAGCTAGTGCAGAACGCGGCTGCCAGACTGTTGCTGGGGCTTCCAAAGCGGGAGCACATACAGCCGGGGCTGCGTGAACTGCACTGGCTGCCAGTTGTATACCGGATTCGCTACAAAGTGCTGGTTATTACCTTTAAAGCCCTATATGGCCGAGGACCTGCCTACCTTAGGGACCGTCTGTCCCCATATGAACCCCAGAGAGCACTGAGGTCAGCAGGGAAGAACCTGCTGACTATCCCTGGCCCAAAGGAGGTAAGACTTCTCAGTTTTGGCCCCACAGCTGTGGAATCAACTCCCAGAGGAAATGCGGGCCCTGCGGGACATTGAACAATTCCGCAGGGCCTGCAAAACCATCCTGTTCCAAATGGCCTTCACCAGCTGATACTACTAAATTGCCAAGTAAACTTGCCGATGAATAGCACTAAATGTATTAATGTTTTTAGAATTTTATGGATTTTAATTTGTCTTCAAATGTTATTTATTATATAATGTATGTATTGAATTTTATGCTGCTAGCCGCCCTGAGCCGCTTGGTCGGGGAGGGCGGGATACAAATAAAATGTGACTGACTGACTGACTGACTGAGAATCAAATACAGAAAGGATTAAGGGAAAAGTTCATGTCACAAGGAAATGGATATAACAAAGCCTGGTAATTCTGGATATAACAAGTGGGTATAAATGGATATAACAAAATCTGGTAATTCTTCTGCAGACTAAAAAAAAAAGTTTGGGGACAAAGGTATTTTGAGCGGAGAAGGGGGAGGTGACCAGATTTGCATTTATGACAATACTCCTGTGCTTGGATCTCTGGGGGAAAGGATCAGTTTGGAGACAATTCAAAATGGAAGAACAGACAATGTAGGAAAGATTCTGTTCAAAATGGCTCCCTTAAAATTGCTTTTCATTTTTCTTTTTTTTTTTTAAAGAAGATCATTTGGATTTGATTATGCACATGTATGTATAACACATGGATTACTCCTTTATGAACCATGCACAAAATACACTCATTTTTGCTTCTATGAGTCATCTCCCAGAAGCCTATGGTTTCAACAGTTCCCTGCTGGAAATGATGCCCTTCAGCAGAGAAGTCTCTGAACTATTTAAATAGCTAATTAAATAAGACTTGAAGCAAGGAAGGTGTTGCTGCCCCAAGGACTGTTCTGTGAGCTCAACCAAAGAGGTCATGACTTTGATTCTCATTTTGCTTAACTTTGTTTTCCATGAAGCTGTTGGCTTTTCCTATCCATGAAGGCAACAAGCACAGTAGTTAGAGAACAGTGTGCTACCTTTACAAATGTAATACAAATGTAAATCTGTTAGGATAGCCATAAAAGCCATAAAACTCAGAGATAGCTGTGTGTGCTACCATGTGGTTTGTCCTCCTCGTGTTTGCCATGCTTATGTTGGCAGCAAATGACTCATCAATATGATGTGAGGAGAGAAAGGAGATCCATTATATTGCTAGCATCCCAGATGGCAAAATGCATCTTTGTGGGCCCATTTCAGTGAGAGTCACTTTCCCCCATTTTCAAGGATGGATAGACAAAATGGTGCCACCAGGTGCTACATTGTACTTGCTCTCATGGGAATAAATGACAGGCATTTACATAGAGGAAAACGGAAAGGTATAGATTTAGGTACATAGGGCAGGGATTCCTGTATCAAGCCCTGACTCTCCCAACACTCTTACTAATTTCACCCTATTTGCTGTTTCTCATAAAAATCTGTAGAAACAACAGAGAACTGTACCCACATGCCATTGCTTGGTCCATATCCAATATTTTGGCTGGAAAATTTCAGTAAACACTATCCCCCATCCAACACATACTGAATTGGCAGACTATGGGAGATGTTTATTCTTTCTGTGTTTCTCTCCCCTCCCCTTGCCCAAACTGTTGTGCTGTTGATGACCTGTCAGTTTCTTGTGCCTACTGGGACTGGAGAAAGCAGAAAGCCAGAGCCATAGGAACCATCCAAAGGAACCAAGTCTCATCATAGTCCAACAGGTCCTTGCAGCCACGAACAAGAATGAAACATAGAAATGTGTACCAAAGAAGTCTGTGAACAGACTGTGCCCCACTTATCAGATAGATGGGCAGGCCTTGAAACAAGCTAGTTTTCTTTCCAGGCTTGAAAAGAGGAAAGGGGGCAAAGTGTGTGATCAGGTCATCAACCTTACTACACAAGAGAAGAAAGTTAATGGCTTAGGATTCTTGCAAAAAGGTAAAAGAAAGGAGGTATCTAGCTAGATAATTGGTCTTGGCCTGACAAAAGAAGTGGCTGCCAATAAAAGCTGAAACTCCTTTCAATATAATTAATCAGGAGTGGACTATTTATCTATGCATATGAACTTAGCACAGTGTATTGAAGCAATAACTGCTGTAAAACTTAAGCATAGGAAATTATCAAATCAGTGCTAGAATTTTCGGATTAACCAACACAAAGTTCTTTGCAGAGTTTCATGAATCACAGTATCATTCCATCCAGTCTTTAAACCTCATTTATTTAAATGTATAACATAGCTTCAAATTAAGGAAGATCTAAAGCTACTGAAGCTTCTAAAATACAGATTAACAAAATAATCACTAGTTATTTGACTGTGCAGTCCTAAACTTAGTGCACCCTTTTAATTCATTATAGTCAATGGAATTAAAATGGTCTAATTCTGTTTAGAAACCATAGTGAGTAGGGGTACGTATTACTGGTATTTGGGGGGTAGATTTCAGCATCACAAGTGTATTCAGTTTTTCTTGGGAACTGAAAAAAGATTCCCCCCAAATATATTTGGGAATTATTGTGCAAATTTTAAAAATTTGTAGAGGCAGGAACAGAGTGCATTCCCTCATGTAGTCAGGTCAAAGATCTGATCACCCACATTGCCTCTTTTCCTCTGTTCAAGCCTGGAAAGAAAACCAATCTGTCTTCTTGTCACCCATATGATCAAGGGAACTCACTTTCAAAGCATTCCGTTGTTCCATTCATCTTGAGAACACGGAGGGCTTCAGACTTTCCTCACATCCCATTTTTGCCAATGGAAATGGCTGTTGGGGGGACTGTTTGCTCTTTCCTTGGGATCTACATGTCCATTGCAGAACACATGGAGCCCAAGGAAAGGGCAAACAGGCCCACACAGCCATTTCCTCTGGTAAAAATGGCACAGGAGGGAAGCATGAAATCTCTCCTGCTTCACAGCACTCATAATCCAATAAAGTGAGTTTCCCCCAGCTTTCGATGAACCATTAAGCAAAATAAGCATGTGTGTAGGGCACTAAAGGAAGGGGGGCACAACAGAGTTCCTCCCCTAGTTCTCATGCCCTTACCTTAATTCTTTCACTGCCACACTCAAATTTACTTTTATGCAATTGTCCTCATCTGCCAAGCTCAACTTTCATCTACATTGTTTTAAAAAAAAGTTTTCATTGGCATGGTGAGCACTTACTGAGTCTTAAGGTCTTGTTGAGAGAGGACTTCTGGCTGCTGACAAACATAAACGCTTAGTTGGGAGAGCCGAGGGTTTTTTTTTTTTTAATGTCTTGTCAGTTAAGCAATGGAAGGGCCAAGGAACATCATTGTTGAGCTGTGCATAAGGCATCAGTTGACCTTAATCCGGCCTTGGTTCCTGCATTCATACATGTGGCAACAAATTGGGCTGGGCATCTGTGACTGGACTCATGTCACAGTTATAATGTATTTTGGTCCTAAGGGGATAGGAGATGCCATGGCCAACTAGGAAACTTGCTGAGTCAACTCTGGAGCAGATAGCACACCCTGAAGAGTAATGAATAAACCAGGGGGCAGGATGCAGTTGAGCAATGTGGTGAGAAGTTCCAAGGGACACTAATGGTTATAGGGGTGGCAGAGAACACTGCAGAATCATGGTTCTTTGTTTTTAACTTATTTTTTAAAATAAAAATATAGATTTCAGAATAACCAGAACACAGTGAGCATTGAATGACAATAGCACCACTGCTTGTCAGAACCATGTGTCTGCCTGTATGCATACACACTTAATAAGAGATGCCTATGTTATAATAAAGTTATATTGAAGTCAATATTTCTGGTTATGTAACAAGAAGAATAAAAATGAGTATGAATTTTTTACATCAAAACAAAATGACAGATGTCAGCCCTGCTGATATTTGCATAATGGTTTTGCTTCACTGATTCAAAGTAAAAAGGGAAATTATTTAGTCAGAAAAAATGATAGACTACATGAGATTACTGGTTACTGAGTGGTAATACTTTATTAATTATGAAAATCTCTCAAATATTGTCAAGTCAGTTTGTGACTGTGCATAGAGTGCCCCCCCCCCCAATCTTTTCCTACATTTTTCATCATGCTTTTTCTATCTTGGGGGCATTAAAAGTTTGTTCATTATTAATAACATTTACATGGGTTCTCTTTGTTAGTTGGGAGATGCTGTCTAAGTCTGGGTATTCCCTGTGTGAGCCCCTCCCCTTTCTAGCTCCATCAGTCAGCTTTCAGCTGTCCTGCTGGGTCCTATCAGAGAGTCTCCCAAGGCCTCAGAATGGGAAGAAAAGGAGGCTGATTCCTTCTCTATCCCAGGACAACAGCACCTCTCAGGTCCAGAGCTGTGCCCTTCTTTCTTCCGCAGCCTCTTATGTTTTTAAAAGAGACTGTCTAGCCCCACCCTTCACTTCCACCCACTAATCCCCACCTCCCTAGCCTCACCTGCCATTTCCCTAGAGTGGCATTTCCTCCCACTTCCTCCTGTAAGGCTGGCAACCCTGCCCTCACCCTCCAGCCACCCTTAAATTGGCTGTGCCTTGAGGTTGGCTGGGATAGGCTATAAGTTCTGTGGGCCTGCTCCTGCTTTCCCCAGGCCAATTCTCCCCAGGCCTAGCCCTGCCCTGGTGGCTGGTGGTGCTGATGCCTAGTTGGGGCTGCCCTGAGGCTGGCCCACAGCCAGAGTCAACTGCAGGGGCAACCTTACCAGTGGGGACAGCTCAGAGTCCAGTGCCATCCCCAGATATCCAGCAACACTGTACTGACCAAACCTGTGTCCATAATTTTCAACATGATCCAGACTTTCACCCCAAACCTCTGCATTTTAGGACAAGATTGCTGTGATTTTAGGACGTGACTGTGATTCCACATCTCCACAGCTTTTGCACTAATGGAAAAAACTTATCAGGGGGAGCATCATTTAATAGCCCTGAGACTTTTCCTTTTGGTGTCTTTTCCCCATTTTTCAGTAAGATGTGTTTTGCTCCCATGCAACTTATCCTACAGTTTTATTTAGCATGAAAGTCACATTTTTGAGGACTTTGAAATATAAGATTTTTTTCAACGTATTAGCTTCTTAAAGGAAGCATATTACGAGCATAACATAAATGGAGGCAATGATAAGGCAGCTAATCCACTCCCCTGCATCAGATCTGTAGCTATGAGATTTCGAAGCCCTCTCAGTATCTTTATTTTGACTTTATTTTCCTGTTGTTTTTTTGCCTTCTGCCACTTTATCCAGACTCTGATGGGTATCATTCAAAACCCAGAAGGATGGTTATTCAAGGTTATTCAAGGATGGTTATTCTCTTAACTATATCTGAGATATCTACCATGGTCCATATTGCACTATTAACCAGCAACCCACAAACGGTATGAAGCTGTAACCAATATGCCTATTGTAAACTATTCCAACTGAGTGAATGCATGTACCTGTTTATACAGCAAAGATACCTTGTCCCTCATTTGTAGGTTAGTGCCACTGCCACTACACTGCCACTGTCCCCTTCCACTTTCTAAACTTCCTCTCCAGTTGACTGCTCAGTGGCTTAGCTGTTTATTGAGGACCATTCCTTTAATCAGACCAAACAGGAACAGAAGCTCATTTTCTATGGGTGGAAAATTTTAGATAAAAACATAGAAAGAGGCACTTGGAATCTGCTGTCTTCCCAGAGGCATCAGGTTGGCTCCTGTGACAGCAAGAATAATCTTCTAGCAAATTCTGAATGTAACTCTTGGCTGTGTAGGCTAAATCCTACAACCTTTTTACAGATCCAAATGGGCAGCCATGTTCGGCTGGAGCAGTAGAACAAAGTTTGAGTCCAGTGGCACCTTTAAAACCAATGAAGTTCTATTTTTTAAAATATATTTTAATTTATTTTCTACAACAACATTAAAAATTCAAACAAACCACAATCCAACCTTGCTGACTGTTTACATTCCTCATCCAAATTAACTCAGAGCAACCAGCTTGTTTTTAAAAAGTGAGAAAATTAGAAATTTGTGGGTGTATAATTTTCCAATAGTTCATCAATGCTCTCCAGTACCGGGAACCAGCGATCATGATAGTCTGAATGTTGTGTCAGTGCCTCCATAGTCTTAATGGCTTCTGCAATTTTGTCCATCAATAGATGTGTCCAGACTTTGGTAAACCAATCTTTGAGTGTGGGAAGCTCTTGTTTTTTCCAACACGATGCTATCGGTGTTTTTGCTGCTGATAACAGTATAGCAATAAGGTCTTTGTGAATCTGCAGAATTGAAAGGTCATTCCAAAGGTTCAAAAGTACAGACTGTGAGTTCCCTGGAATTACATATCCAGTGATATCTTTGATTTTAAAAATTGCCTGTTGCCAAAAAGATTGTATAAACTTACACCCCCACCAGCAATGAAGGAATGTACCTACCTCCCCACATCTTTCCAACATAGTGGAGATACTGACTTAGTAATATGATGTAGTTTTACTAGGGTCAGAAGGCAAACAGCAAATTAGCATTCAACTTAATGACAATGTTTCAACAGCTGCAAACAACAAACAGGAACAACAGGCTAAGTTTATATGGTCATCATTTGTTTGGATTTAATTACCAGAGAAACAGTGAAACAAATAAATATGTCAAAACAGGCCACTAATGTGTAAATGTATCCTTCTTAATTGTGGAATGCTAAGAGTAATTAACTGTTAACTTTCATTTCAATGGCTCAGAGGAAGTGTGACTGCACACAAAAGCACATATCTTGAATAAAATCATTGGTCTTAAAGGTGCCACTGGACTCAAAGTTTTACTTTTTTACAGCATATTCTAAGAACATTTACTCAGGTGTTAATCACTTTCCCAGATGTCACAAAATATTCCAAAGAGGATTTCATCCTTAGTGTGATCACACTGCATAATCACACGGGCTGCTTAGTTAGCCGGAGATAGAATTGTTTTGATTTGGACCCAGAAGAGGATAAAATGTGGGAGATGTTAATTATACTCCCAAAAATAAAGGCATAATTCAAGCCAGGTTTCACTGCTAGAACATGTTCATATTAAAAAAAAATCAAGGTATTTACAATACCAAGAAGAGTTGTGTTGGTCTAAATCCATCAAAGCAAATGGAATGGTGTAACTCTGTTTAGGATTGTACCTTCAGAACTCCCACTTAATATGATGTGGGCCCTGAGGAAATACACACACACACTCCTGCAATCATTACACACTTAATATATATTTATTTTTAGACACTGACAAATCAGTATGAAATATCAGAGCATGCATAATACGGGTTATAGACCAACATTTGGAGATTTTGATGGGCCTTCCATAGCTGCCGACCACAACCACTCCCAATCAACTCACAATCAACTTACCTTGAACCGTATTTGTCATCATGCTGTTCATTCAGTTCAGAGCTCTTCGTAATATGTTTTAGTTTTCCCAGTCTTAAATATTTTGGTGTCATCAACTAACTCATCCACTTCACTAAGTGCCCCCCTCCACAATTCCAAATTATTTATAAACAAGTTAAATTGCACTAGTTCTAATACAGGTAATTGAGTGACCCCATTATTTTCTTCCATTCATTCTGAGAACTTGTCATTTATCCCATCACTGTACTTCCTGTTCTTTACCCAATTTCACATCCACAAAAAAGATCTGCCCTTTAAGTCCATGACTGCTAAGTTTTCTGAGGAACCTATGACAAGGAACTTTATTAAAAGTCAAAGTACATAATATCTTCAGGATTATCTTTAGGGTTGGGCAGAAATGTGGTTCAGTTCAGTGTTCATGACTAAATCATGAAACAATAGGCCAGTTTGTAAACCAAACTGGTTCATATCATTTTGTGAGCCATTTAAAATTTAAATCCCTGCTTTCTGCTCCCCTGAAGAATGGCAGGGAGAAGAAAGCAGGTGTTTAAATGGCTCCAAGCCATTTAAACCAAACAGCTCATTGCCACTCAGTTGTTTGGTTTAAATGGCTAGAGCATTTCACCCCGTTTTCTGTTAATTGAGAAAAGCTGTGGCCAGCAGAAAGGAGGGGATGAAATGCTTCCCAGCCATTTCACCCCATTTTTTGCTTGCCTCCAAAAGCCATTTAGATCCTTGCTTTCTGCATCCCATGACTTTTTGCTCAGAGCTATTTAAACCAAACAGCTGAGCTGTTTTTCATCAAGAGTAGAAAGCAGGGGGTTAAGTGGCTTAGAGCCTTTTAAACCCCTGTTTTCTGCTCTTCCCAAACTACATCAAAATCCATGGAAGTTTGGGGCAGCTCTTCAGTTCATGAACATCACTTTGTGAGCCATGAGCTGGCCAAAATTTGTGACAAAGTTTAGTTCATATCCTGGTTTATGCCCATCCCTAGTCATCTTTAGCCATATGTTTGTTTTTTAAAAAATAAACTCCAAAACATTGGAAAGGCAAGATTTTCCTTTGCAAATGCTATGCTAATCTTTCTTGAATAAGAGCTGTTCTTCTATATGCCTAACAATCCTGACTTTTTACTTGGAAAAGACTTCGTGGTAATTTCCTGTTTCCCCTTCAATCCTTTAAACAAGCAAACATTAACTTTGCTGCTTGCCAATCCTCAGAAAGGAGAGGAAGAAGACCGCAGATTTATACCCCGCCCTTCTCTCTGAATCAGAGACTCAGAGCAGTTTACAATCTCCTATATCTTCTCCCCCCACAACAGACACCCTGTGAGGTGGGTGGGGCTGAGAGGGCTCTCACAGCATCTGCCCTTTCAAGGACAACTCCTGCAGATTTTACTGAAGGAGGCAGATTTTACTGAAAAGTTGCAATTTTTAATTGGGAAATCAGTAGTTTCACATCTGAGTGCTGTATGAACTACTGAATGTTCCAGGCACATTGACTTGTTACTTTTTAATTTATCGGTTAGCATAGAAATATTGTCCCTTCTATTTGTCTCACTTCTTCAAAAATAGCAGTTCAGGTACAGGTATCAAGTCCCGTGAATTTGAATCTTACTAGGCATGTAATAAAATAGGTGAGAATAAAATAGTTGGGTTCTGAAGTTATACAATTCATAGTACAGTCACAGAATCACATCTTAATGCTCTTCTGTATAAACAGCTCCTTATGTGTTCAGTAATTTAACACATTAAAAGGAAATGTTCACATATCCATTTTTTTATATAGTAATTATTTACTTTCAGGGAACTGTTTAACTTGGAGAATACTTAAATAGTATGTTTCCTCCCTGCCTGAAGTGGTTCAGTTCAGAATTCTACCACTTCATGGGCACCATCTTTTGGGGCTCATAGAATTGGACCCCCTGGTCCAATCGTTTTGAAACTTGGGGGGGTATTTTGGGGAGAGGGGGATCCCCTGCCCCCACCTGGGGATTGGTAACCCCAGGTAAGGGCAGCTTGTCCTTTAAATCTGAAACCCCGCCTCCGGCAGGCGGCCATGAGAAAGAGCGAGAGAGCAAAGTGAGAAAGATCATGTTGGTTGCAAAAAAAAAAAACCAGGACCGGGTGGAGGAGGAGGGGGGGCAGCCCCACAACAGGCCTAAGAGCGACGCCCCCTCGGGCTTTGCACCCCACACACACTGCTGCAATGCCATCTCTGCCTCCCCCCCCAGCCGCTCCGTGCAAACAAACGGAAAAAAACACGCCTGCCTTGCTCCTGCATTTGCAAAGCCCCGGCATTGCAAAGGCGTGACCCGCCGAGGAGGGCACTTCTTTCTCCCCCTGCCTCTTTTTTTGCAATGCTTTTTTTTTCTTTCTTGCTGTACCCACCTATTTCCTCAGGCCCCAGGAGGGCGGGAAAAGGGGGTTGCAAAGCTCGGCCCTGTTGCGAGGAGGAGGAGGCGCATTTGGCTGCCTCTGCTTTGGGTGGGGGACGGGTTGCGCCAGGAGGCTGTCTCCTCCCACCCCCAGGTCAAGGCAAGGCACTGGCAGCGTCGGCCAACCTTCCCTCCCACCCCCAGCCTGGAGCCGGGGAAAGAGGCGGCGGCCCGCTGCGCTGCTGCCGCCTCTTCTCGCCTTCACCTTAGCAGCTGCTGCTCCTCCGAGATGGGCTCAGCAGCCTCCGAAGGACTCGCGGCTCGCCATGCTCCTTGGTTTCCAGTGTGTCAGCCAAATTGCCTCGCGTGTCACCAGTGACACGCATGTCATAGGTTCGCCATCATGGGAGTAAACTGTACTTCTGTACAACCATGGAGACATGCACGAGTTCTGCCTTTGCTTATTGCACCATTTCCCCCTTTCCATTTCCTTTGTGTTTCCATGGAATATGCAAAGAGCACTGACCAGTAGCACAAAAGATGAACAGCATATATTCTTTGCTGACTTGTGTATATATGGTGATTTGTTAATAAAACATGTCCAAGGCTCCATGGGCAATACTGCTCCTTCTTTAAATTAATGTATTGCAACAGGAAATGAAACCTAATTACCAGTGACTCATGTTCCCCAAGACAAAAATACAAATAGCATGGTTGTACAGTTTTTTAAAATCTCCACTTGGTGATTTCACTGTTATGTTATTATGTGGACTTTATGCACACTTAATTGTCTATCCCCTTGGAATTCAATTTAAAGTTGAGACATTGTGCACGACTTTAGAAAATTGGTGTCTTTATTCATGTCCAGTGGAGAAGTAATTTTGAGGATTTGCTTGAGCTAATTTATGTTGTACATAGAGAGGCAAACTATATTAAAACCAGAAGCAATTAATCAAAGCATAATTAACATTAATGTTGTCTATTGCATAAACAGTTGTTCTATTCAGTTTCTCATTATGTATCATGATCTCACAAGGGCATGGCTCTTCTTTAATTAGTAAAGAAATGTTCATTAGACTTTGTTACAGCCCTGGCCATTTTTAACCTCAAGGCTAAATTCATGGTGCATAATAATATTCTAAAACAAATATCACTGCTCAGCTACAAACCACATTAAAATGAATTCCGTAATTAAACAAACTGTGAATACTTGACTTGGCTTTGGCAGTAGGGAAACATGAAACCAAGGTTGTGGCTTTGTCAGACTTTTGTAGAAAAGAAGTCCTCTGTAGGTGTGGAAGTGTGGGGAAAGCTTCTCACTATGAAATCACAGTTCTAACTCACCACGCTTTTATTGTGAACAGATCCCACACCATTCAGAAATATATGAGTTAAGAGATATGCACCCCCCAAAAATGACATTTTGCATTGGGTTTATTTTCTTCCTTAAAATACTATTTGTTTTAGTTATTATTACATACATGTTATTTATTCTATCATTTATTTCAAATTTCTGGCTTTTGTTTTCCACTCAGCTGGGACAAAATTTTCAGGTCCAAATATCAAGCAGATAGTACAAACAATCCCATTTCATAAGCAACTAAAAGCAAAACAGATTTCTAGTTAGACCATTTCCATTCTAGACACAACCAGTTTTTGAAAATGCTTGGTACACTTTAAGAACATAGGAATATAAGAGAAGCCATCTTGGATCAGGCCAATGGCCCATCCAGTCCAACACTCTGTGTCACACAGTGGCCAATATATCTGTGTGTATATATATACATACACACGCATATACATACATACATATACACACATATATACACACGCGTGCGCGCACACACACACACACACACACACACACATATATATATATATATATATATATATATATATATATATATATATATATATATATATATATATATATATATACACCTTGCCTCACACATTCAGTCACAGAGTAGCAACAGATAATATCAAAGCAACTTTTAGGCACATTTACTTTTATTGACAAAGTTCTTTGCATGATGAGGAAAATTAGCCCTTCTTAGAGCACTGAGACATCAGAACAATAGACAGAAAACTGAGCACATAAATGTATCAGAACAGAGCTTTTTTTCTGGGGGTGACGCAGCAGAATGTAATTCTGGAACCTCCTTGTGGAAACAAAATTCTTTTTAAAATGTTTAAAAGTTGATGAGAGGAACCTGTGTGTTTCTCCTTTGTTTCCCTCTTGAGAATTCCAGCATCTCAAAAAAAAAAAAAAAGCCCAGAGAAAAATCCTTTCTGGGTGTGAGATCAACATTCTCTGCCAGTTAAACAATGTCCTTGTCATTTCACTATCTGCAGATTCATTTTCCCTTTCTTCTCCCACTGCCCTCAATCAGTGAAAGAACATCGGCAAGGATTAATTACTGTTTCTGATTATGTGACAGCTGAAGAGATACGCAATATGAGCATGTAGCAATAGAAAATCACTACCTGTCACTCTGCTGTCTCTCATCAAGCTTTGCAAAGGCACAGGAGCCTTGCTGGTACAAGAAAATCAATAATTCCATTCATCTGAGTTGGTTTCAGAACTCATACCATCACGTTCAATGAAAGTTTTGAGTTCTTGAGAGATGCTTTCCACCCTGTTGGTCACCTCACTTATCTTCAGACTGAGATTCTTAGTAGATGAGATACCAAGGAACCTCAAATACTGATGCCAGTTTGGTAGGCATGGGACTCAAACCTTGCCTTCTATTTCCTATTTCAAGATTTCTCCCCCCTGGACACCAGACAGGTCACAGCATTGCCTCCTGAGAAACTATGAAGTGTAGCTTCCATTCTTGCTTGTTCAAATGGCTCCCATCATTTTTTCTTGCTAGAAACTGATTTTGTTTCCTCATGTACATATCGTTCCCACAGTGGAACTTGAAACCTTCACCTGGGAAGAAGAACACATAGGGAAGTGCTGTGTCCTCTTCCAGGCAACAAAGTTTTGTCTTGTGTGAAGGCAGGGGTAGAGAGTGGATTAAATAACAACATCAAGGTTTCCTTCCATCAACATTTGCTAACTGATCTCCACACATGGGCAATATGGGGGCCTAGTCAAGAATGATGATGTATTCGGAGCGTGACAATTATGCTTCTACAGACTTTGTGGGAATGACAATCATCACTGCTTATGTAGCTTTCTTTTCTGCTGTTATTATTGCCCTATGGGAAAGCAAAGAATATCAGCTATGCCAGTTCTGATTTATCAGCCATCTTACAATGTACCTCCCAAGAGCAGCCCAATCCAGACATAAGTGGTGGCCAGCTGTGGTGTAGCTGGCGTGCCACAAGGAAGGCGAGGCAGCCAGAGGGGAGGACCAGCCCCCCCATTGGCCAGTCCTGGCGCATGCACCGTGGCTCATGACAGTCAGGGATGGGGAGAGGCGGCCCCAGAGAGGCTGATAACCATCCCCAACCCACCCTCAAACGGAGAACGGAGCCAATGATGGGCAGACAATCACAGGCAAAGGAGAGACGTCCCACCAACACGGGGAGGGAACAGGTGTGAGGCTAGGCATGCGCACATGAGAAGACTGGCTTGGTGGTGAGACAGGGGTGGGGGTGATACAGGACTGCATGGGACCACGGAGAAGCCATCAATCCCTTCACACCCTCTCGCTGTCAGAGATTCTGCCAATGGCAGGCAGAGAAGCAGGAAGTACCAAGTGCAGGAGTTTGCTGTCATAGACAGCGGCTGGAATGTGTGTCTGGGAGTGAGCAGCCCAGCAGCAGACGCCCCCCCACCCAGAGACCCCCTGTGTTGCCCTGACGCCCCCTACCATGTGCATGGAACACCTCCCTCAGGGGCCGTGGAACTCAGAGTGCGAGTGCATCAGCCACAGAACTCTGAGTCCACTTCATCAGCCCCCCCCCTAGTGCCCTGCACACAACAGCCCTGTGGGGTCAGGTAGGCTGTCAGCCTGAGCAGGCTGAGGGGTGGACCTCCCCTCCCCTGTCCAGCCACACGGGGGGCAGCGTGGTGGCTCATAGACTTTTCCCCCCAAAAAACCAAGTCTGTCCACCCTCCTAGGCATTCCCTCAGAGAGACCACTGATTGGGGGGGGGTCACCCAGGGAACGTGCAGCAGATGCCAAGCAGCAGAGGCAACAGAGGGCACAGCTCAGACTTTATTTTTCCAGAACAGAGTGTAACAATCTCCCTGGCGTGCACTGGCAGTCTCGCCATGGGCGGGGCTCCATTCCGAACAGTGGGTAGAAACAGCTGAGGGAGTGGAGAGGTGGTGGAGCGACACACGCGGAAGCCTCTGTGTTGCAGTCCCACCTGCAAAACAGAGATAGAGATCAAGAGCACCTGCAGGGGTGGTGGCTGGAAAAGCAGGCTGCATTTCAGCCCGGCACTCTCTTAAAGGGACAGTCTCTGACCCACCTCCCCGCAACAAGGCAGCTGCCACACACACACACCCCATGCCCTGCCATGGGTTGGGAACGCAGCAGAGGGCAGACCAAGGGAAGGGAGCAGGCGGCAGCACAGGGGAGTGGGGTCAGCAAATGCCCCCTGCCGGAGCCCACTGCCTGGTTCAAGTGCCAAAGATGCTCGCACACCAAGTGGTCGAGAGTGAGGGGAGGGGGAGGAGGGTGGGGGGGATAGTGGAACTTACCCAGCCATGGGCAACAGTCCTTGCATGCAGAGCCTCCGGGAGCCCGGAACCTGTGGAGACCTGG
Source organism: Heteronotia binoei (assembly GCF_032191835.1). Classification (NCBI taxonomy): domain Eukaryota; kingdom Metazoa; phylum Chordata; class Lepidosauria; order Squamata; family Gekkonidae; genus Heteronotia; species Heteronotia binoei. Next base: position 70,835,525 of record NC_083225.1, read on the forward strand.
AAACAAGAGCAGTTAGCCCCAGAGAGAGACCTCTCTCTCCCTTGCAAATCAAAGATACTGTTAAAGCACCCGCGCGTTGCAAAACCTGTCACTAGCATGCCTGCCTGTACCTCTAAGTCTGTATGGCCGGGAGTTCACCGGCAGAACTTCCTGCCACGCGCTCCTCTCCCTAACAACTGAGCTGTGCGAGTCCAGAGCAGAAGTATTTCTAGGAGGGGGGAGACTGCGATTGGGTGCTGGGGAAGGGGCTCATCAGTCCAAGGCACGAGGGGATTGGCGAGGCAATCATGCCGCTCCCTAAGGGGTTTGCAAACTTCTGCAGCGGTGCAGGTGACCTTTGTTTTTTGTTTCAATGAATGCCTATGGGACACACTGCTATTTTTGCTGGCATAAAGTTGCGCCTCTTGGGGGTCGTGTCATGGGCCAAACTGCTCAGGAAGCTGCCTAAGCCTGGCCACGCCCCCAACTCCACCCCCTTCTCTGCCTGAACGCTGCGCTCTACAGTGGATTGCGGGATATAAATCCAATATCTTCTTCTCACTTCCGTCCAAGCTCAGGCGCAGCCCTCAGGCACTGCTGCCCTCGGGCGGAGCAGTGCTCAGGCGGCCCCCCACCCACATAACTCCCCCCACTGTGGCAGCGCCAGTCGTACGTCAGTGCAAATCCTTCCTGCGCCCACGTAGTGGCTAGTCTGCTCCCAAAAGTCTTTCCACACACACCCTCACTCTAGATTGTGCTGTTAGTCATCTAACTGAAATAGTTCTAGGTGATTCAGACTAAAGAAGTTACACTGGCTTGGATCTAATGTTGCATGAATAGAAAGGAAAATCTGAGTGTGTTGTGTGTGTGTGTGCTTAGTAGCATCCCTATGTATTAATGACCTCCAAAATATCATCTTATCATTGGCAGCCTACCTCAGGTCTTGAAAACTGAATGCCATGGCTCCCTTTATTGAGTCAATCCATCTCATGGTAGGTCTTTCTACTGCTTTCAACAAGGAAAATCTACCTAGTACAATTCAGTTTGTGCAAGCAATAGTTCAATGGCAGCAGAAACACATAGCACTTTAATATTATTTTAAGTGAAACTGAACAAGAGCGATGGAATGTTGCACAGATAATCCACATGATTTAATTTAATTTGTTCTTGATGCTGCTGCTGAAGAAATATGTTGTGCTGTGGCTTGAGCACAGAGTGAATATTATGGAAATAATTCCTTTCATTTAGTACAAGCAGAGTAATAATGTTAGTGCTTCCAATTGGGCAAGGACTGTTGTGGACATGGAAATCTTTCAATTAATCCAACCTACTGTTGTTATACTGTGCATATTAGAAGGCATAGAGCAGAAGGGAGATTCTATGGGAAATTGGTGGGGGGAGATCTGAAGAGAAAGAAGCCACAACACTGCATTCTAGTAGTAAATATAGTAGAACAATGTCTTAGAAGATTTATGAATTGATGAAGGACATTTCATCAAATGTATCTATGTTAACACTCAGGAAATGGAGGAGGATGAAGAGATTACCAAATCCATCCTCCCCGGCATGCCAAGCAAACATTGAGCAATCACTCAGCAAAGGTAAGGGGAAAAGGTGACAATGGAGAGAAGAAAACTTTTAAGAACAGTGCATTTGAACAGAAATCTGATTTGAGGAGGGATGTGTGTGATACCTAACAGTTTAAAAATAATTCATTGTCTAGCAACTGCAAAAATATAATAGCTGAATGCTGAAAAGTATATATTTATTGAGAAATTTATATTTCATTTTTTTATTCTAGGAATAATCAAGGCAGTTTAATAAAACAGAAAATACATTAGATTAAAACATTAAACCAGTAAACAAATAGCATGCTATAATAAAATTTAAAATAATATAAATACAACTGTAAAAATAAACATTACTACGTGACTTTCATATTATGTCAACCATCAGTTTTCAACAGTGGGTTGGATCCAGTGGTAAATTCTCAATAAACGAAGAGGATACCATTTTTGCTGATTTCTCCTTCTCCTGCAGACTCCCCCCATTCTACCCTCATGTTGTTCCTGAGGGTCTACTGTTCTCCAGAAGTAATGTTTGGGGGAGCCTTTTATGCTACAGCAGGAGGGAAAAGGAGAACATGTCCTTCCATTAGCAGAAATTACTATGGAACCCAACCTAATATATTAATGAAAGAAGAAGAGGCAATTATTCTCTCCAAACTGAATCATAGCTAGCTTGAAATATCTCAGACAAGATATGCCTTTCAGATTTATTTCTATAAGCAATGGGTTAAATAGAAGGTGGTGGTTATGTGTAATTTTTCACTAAAAGCAGTTTGGTATCTCATGTGTGGAATTACTAGGAATCTTCTGTGCTAATCAAGTAGGATTCCTATACAAAAAATACTTCACATTTGATTGCTGCTGCCTGTTCTTTTGCACGTACACTTCTTTAAAATAAGGAAAATTCCTTAAGTATTTGGATGGGAAAAGATAATGTAATTTCTCTACTATAGAAAAATGTTCAATATTACATTAGCAGAACTCCTGAGTAAACTGAATGAAAATTACTGTGGCTGGTACTCCCTTTCTGATCCTGAACAACCAGAATTCCATATATTCTGTAATTAACAAAATTTAAACTACATTATTTAGATTTTTGAAGGCATCAGAGCAAACCTCTCTCTTTCACCTAAAACTCCAGTGAGAAAAGAGCCGCCCTGAGCCTGCCTCCGGCAGGGGAGAGCAAAATATAAAAATAAATTTATTATTATTATTATTAAAATCTGTACAGTTTCTTGTGTAATCTGAACTGACAATAATTTATTCCAGCAATCTGCATACAGTCTCAATCAGTAATGTCCAGTCATACCTGCTAGTTGCAAGCAGCAATCTTATCAACTGGTGAGTTGTTTGTATGCATCTGAGCAAATTTAGGTGTATCCACTTCACACTATTACAGTTGTTTCTCACATAACGACACTGATTTCTCACAGCAACCACCATCTTCTATTTATGTGCCACTGTCACTGTCTCCAGTTTACAAAATACACATAGTTAAGGGGAAAGAAATTGGTTTGAAATTTTTGAATTGAGACTTACTACTTAGGTCAGGGGTGCCCAATACGGTGCCTAACACACTTCTTGGTACCTGCCAAGTTGGGGGGGGGGGGTGAGGTTTAAAAAAGAAAATGGGGAAGGCCAGGTGTGGCTGTTGCCCAACAAGGCTTCTGATTGGCCAAAGGAGGTTTGACTGTGTAGATTTTTAAAAACATTGCATTGGAAGGAGCTGCCATTACAGCACAAGGTAAGCTGCAGCAGCAATTTTGTTACTCTCTCCACATCCTACAGGAGCCATTTTGTGGTAGCTATTATGTGGCTGTGCCCACCATACTGCATCAGAATTCCAAATGTGCCCACAGGCTCAAAAAGGTTGGCCCCCCTGGCTTAGGTACTTCCTTGTGCTTTTAGTGTCTCCCCAGAAAGCTAGCTAATCTTGTGATCAGTCCTTGTAATCACTCCTCAAATAGATGTTGTTGACTGTTCAGACAAGAGGAAAAGAGGCATTCCAGCTGAGGTTGATCATGAAAAGGATGCATCTGACAGCACAGGTGCAAAGAAGGAACCAACAATTCTGTGCTTTACAATATTAGTACAATACAATTTAAGTACCCTACCATGATCACAGGAAAATATGTCTCTGTTAATTCACCAGTAATCTCAGACTGGGAAAAAACATCTGCAAGCTACAGCCACCTAGTTCTCTAGCACAAAAATCTACTACCCAGGAGCAAAACTGCTCAGCATCAGGCTTCATCTTTTCAGTAATCAGTACATGCACTGCTGTTAATACTATTAAAAAATTCCACTGAGTTCAATGGGGCTTCATCCCCTTTTGGTGGTTGCACTCTTTTCTGTCTAACTAGACAGAAAATTTCCACTGAAAGTGCAGAATCAACTGAGTGGAATATATCTTGTGCGGTTCTGTTCTCTCACCCATGCACCTTAATAATATATATGAGGCCAATGAATGAAATTGTCCAGAGCTTTGGGGTGAGTGTCATCAATATGCAGATGACACCTAGCTCTATATTCATTATCCAAGCCTCCAGATGTATCTGCCTTGGTTCTGATTCTGAGTACAGTATTTGTCATTACCTGCTACACTAGGTTTACATTAAGCTCATTCCCTATCCTGTTCTTTCCCCACTTTTTTCCTCCCCCCCCTTTTTTTCCCCATTCTTCGTTCTTCTTTTATAATATATATAATTTTCTTGTTAAACTGTAAAACTGCTTTGGATTTAATATGTCATTTCTTTGTACATTGTGAGCCCTTCTGGTATTATATGTTTTATGTATACCTTTATTTTATTTTGTATATACCTTTATTTTATTTTGTATATACATTATAAAGAAAAAACAATAAAATGATAAATGATAAATTTTATACATGCACACACAAAACTATGACTTCATCATCTGCACCCCATAGACAATATATACTACCACCCTCTACAGAATATTTGGACTTATAAACTAGGAACCAACTGACTGCTAACCACTAATGAATTTTACTAAAACTGTTATTAATTAATTTATCTGATTTTTAGTCAATTAATTAATGATTGATTATGTATAATATATTTATATATTAATTTATATATATATATATATATATAGGCTGCCAATTACCTACCGAGTCCAGTACAAAGTGTTGGTTATTACCTTTAAAGCCCTATATGGCCGAGGACCAGCCTACCTAAGGGACCGTCTCTCCCCATATGAACCCCAGAGGGCACTGAGGTCGATGGGCAAAAATAAATTGACTATCCCTGGGCCTATGAACCTATGAAGCTGCCTTATACTGAACCAGACCCTTGGTCCATCAAAGTCAGTATTGTCTTCTCAGACTGGCAGCGGCTCTCCAGGGTCTCAGGCGGAGGTTTTCCACACCTATTTGCCTGGACCCTTTTTTGGAGATGTCGGGGATTGAACCTGGGACCTTCTGCTTCCCAAGCAGATGCTCTACCACTGAGCCACTGTCCCTCCCCTAAGAGGCCGAGAGAGGGCCGAGAGAGGTCAAACTTCAAAACATCAGAACTCGGGCCTTCTCAGCCGCGGCTCCTGTACTGTGGAATCAGCTTCCGGAGGAAGTGCGGGCCCTGCGGAACCTTGACCAGTTCCGCGGGGCCTGCAAGACCGCTCTTTTTAGACAAGCCTATGCTGATATCTGCTGAGTTGCTAAGAATAAGGAGCCGCCATCTACTATACGACTATGGAACCATCTAAACTGGCAGAACCAGCGCCAAACAAGTTCATTGCTGCCAGATTTATTCTATGTAATGAATCATGTATTTTAATTATTTTAACCTAATTAACTGGTTTTTATGTTTAATTTCTTTAATTGTTAAATTTTAAAGTTTTATCTTTGTTAAATATGTGAAATGTTGTTAGCCGCCCTGAGCCGCCTAGGCGGGGAGGGCGGGATATAAATGTAAATATAAATAAAAATATAAAAAATATCTATATTTATAAAATTTTAGCACATTAACTAGGAATGGTGGGAGGGAGTATTTATTTATTTATTAATTGTGCTGGAATTGATTAGATTTATAAAAATTTCTTATTAATTGATTAGAAGGGGAGATTGGGCTGGGTCATTAAATTAATTAAACTAAGATATAACTAGTGAGTTAGCAGTTAAGAATAGGAGGGGTTGGTAGGGGGGGAGATGAATTAGACGACAGGTAGGGATAAATTAGGAGACCAACTGTGAGAGGTCATACTGTGAGCTATCCAGACAAGTGCGGATGCCTGCCCAAGGGATTCCAGTGCTCCTGGGGAGGGGAAGATATGACGGTGGGAATAGACAGAAATACAAGAGAAGGAGACAGAGACAAAACGGTGCTCGGCCGCCTTCCAGTCTACTTCCCATCCCAACGGTGGTAGGTAGTGGGACCAAGAGGAAATGCTCGTCTCCTTCACTGGTGTTATGCAATGCCAGGTCCATCAACAACAAGACCTCGATCCTCAAGGAGTTTCTACTCCAACAGGATGTGGACCTGGCTTGCGTGACCGAGACCTGGGTGCGGGACAGAGAGACAGTAGCTCTCTCCCAGATGACCCCCCCAGGTTACTCGGTCTTTCACCAGTCATGGAGTAACTGGCGGGGGGAGGGGTAGCGTTGTTCATACGGGAGGGTTACACCTTTCGGGCTCTCCCGGCCCCAAAGATCGATGGCATTGAATGTGCTGGCCTGACGTGGGATGTTGGAGAGGGGTTGGCGATCTGGCTGGTGTACCGTCCGCCTAACGCACCAGCCAGCGCCTTACCATCACTATTGGAGGCAGTGGCGGGCTGGGCATTGGAGTTCCCGGGGCTTATGGTCCTGGGTGACTTCAATGTCCATGCCGATGACACGGCCTCCACTCAGGCGATGGACCTAGTGTCTTCCATGGCGACACTGGGGCTCTCTCAATTTGTCACGACTCCCACGCATCAGGCTGGGCACACATTAGACCTGATCTTTGCATCCGGGATTCTGGTGAACGATATCGCGGTTGAAGCGGTTCCATGGTCGGATCACCTAGCCCTTAAGGCCCGTATGGAGACGTTGCCCCAACCCTGTATGGGCGGAGAGCCTATTTTGGCTCGCCCTCGGGGCTTGATGGACCCGGAACGGTTCCAAACAGCCCTGAGGGATCCCTGGCCCACTGGCAATTCCCTCGATGACCTGGTGGAAGTCTGGCAGGGCCAGCTATTCAGGGTTATCGATGAAATTGCACCTCGGTGCCCTCTGCACCCTCGTAAGAGGCTGGCTCCGTGGTATACCTCGGAGTTACGCCAGCTGAAACAAGGCCTCAGATGACTAGAGAGACGGTGGAGGCATACTCGGGACGAAGCGACGAGAACATCCTACAGAACGCTTATGAGGTCTTATGAGATGGCAGTCAAGGCTGCAAAGAAAGAATACTTCGCAGCCAAGATTGCATCTGCAAAATCGCGCCCAGCACAATTGTTTAGAGTAATTGGAGATCTCATAACATTGCCACAAGGCAAACCAAACATTAGAGAATCAGAGATAGGCTGTGAGGCATTTGCGAAATATTTTGCAGATAAAATCTTGTCGCTCCGCCAAGACCTGCCTATCACATTAGATACAGTAAGTGAAACTGAGGATCCACGCCTGTCTTCAGATTTAGTACTGGACCACTTCGACCCACTCAGCCTGGAGGAAGTTGATGGAATTCTCTCTGCTGCTCGCCCAACAACATGTGATTTGGACCCTTGCCCCTCTTGGCTGATTAAATCTTGCCAGAGGGAGCTTAGATGTCCTTTACGGGACATCATAAATAGATCCCTCCTAGAGGGGCATTTTCCAATGTCTCTAAAAGAGGCCTTGGTCCGCCCCCTCTTGAAAAAATCTACAGCAGACCCGGCCGAATTGGCAAACTACCGACCGGTGTCCAATTTACCATTTCTAGGTAAAATTATCGAGAGGGCAGTGGCGTTGCAGCTACAGAGATTTCTAGATGACGCTTCTGTCCTAGACCTGTGCCAGTCTGGCTTCCGACCGGGCCACGGGACGGAGACGGTCCTGGTCGCCTTGGTGGATGACCTCCAGCGGCAACTGGACCGAGGCGGTGCGGCAATACTGATGTTACTAGATCTGTCGGCTGCATTTGATACAGTCGACCATCAGTTGCTGATCCACCGCCTTGCCGACATAGGGGTTGAGGGGCTGGCCCTACAATGGCTTTCCTCCTTCCTCATGGGTTGGGGACAGAGGGTGGCGATTGGGGGTGAGCGATCCCAGAAGCGCACACTTGATTGTGGGGTGCCCCAGGGAGCAGTTCTCTCCCCGATGTTATTCAACATCTATATGCGCCCCCTCGCCCAGATTGCCCGGAGATTTGGGCTGGGTTGCCATCAATATGCAGATGACACCCAGCTCTATCTACTAATGGACGGACGGCCCGCCTCCGCCCCGGGGAACCTGGATCAGGCTTTGCGGGCTGTTGCAACGTGGCTTAGACTGAGTGGGCTGAAGTTAAATCCAGCGAAGACAGAGGTTCTCCATGTGGGTCGTGGCACTCTGGGGAAGGAAATATCCCTCCCGGCCTTTGACGGGGCGCTGCTGAAGACGGCGCAGCGGGTAAAGAGCCTGGGTGTTTTACTGGAGCCTTCACTATCAATGGAGGCCCAGATAACAGCCACTGCCAAGTCAGCATTCTTCCACCTGAGGCGGGCGAGGCAGTTGGCCCCTTTCCTAGAGCGTTGGGACCTAGCAATGGTGATCCATGCGACGGTCACCTCAAGACTGGACTACTGTAACACTCTCTACATGGGGCTGCTTCTGTACCGGACCCGGGAGCTGCAGCTAGTGCAGAATGCGGCGGCCAGGCTGTTACTTGGTCTCCCAAGATGGGAGCATATACGGCCAGGGCTGCGCGGACTGCACTGGCTGCCGATCGTATACTGGATCCAGTACAAAGTGCTGGTCATAACCTTTAAAGCCCTATATGGCCAAGGACTGACCTACCTGAGGGACCGTCTCTCCCCATATGAGCCCCAGAGAGCACTGAGGTCAGTGGGAAAAAACAGACTGAATATCCCTGGGCCAAAAGAAGTTAAACTTCAAAGCACCCGCACTCGGGCCTTTTCCGCTGCGGCCCCACAATTCTGGAACCAGCTCCCAGAGGAGGTGCGGGCCCTGCGGAACTTAGACCAGTTCCGCAGGGCCTGCAAGACCGTCCTCTTTAAACAGGCGTTCACCAATGACTAAATTAATGTTTACCGCCAGATTAATAATGTTTACCGCCAGTATCAGATCTAGGAATGTTTTAATCATTGACTGGTTTTAATGTGAATTTAATATGAATTTATTGTTTTATTATTGTGTTGTTCACCTTAAATGTTGTTAGCCACCCTGAGTTTGCTTCGGCGGGGGGGGGGGGGGCGGGATACAAATAAAATTTTACATTACATTACAAAACATTTTGGAACACCATTTGGTAATCATGATAGTCTTCCAAGATTTTAGATTTTTTGAAAAGTGTCTGAAGAAGTGTGTAACAAAAGCTTATACCCTGCCACCAATTTTGTTAGACTTTAAGGTGCTACTGAACTCTTGATCTTTTCTGCTGCTACAGACAGTTGAAAAGAAAGTTCAGTTCAACAGCATAGTTCTAGGAACTTTTTCTGTGTGCAACAAATTAAACCCTTCTTCCATCTTATTTGATGTCATGCTTATTTCAGACACCTTCTGTCTGAATTGAACAGCCTTCTAGATGGAGAGAGACTACCACAAAACAAACAAAAATAGCCTATAGTAGTCGTTTATACAGTCAAGTGGTTTGTCAATAGGAGTACTCTGTGCGGAGACAACAGAACAACATAGAAGTACCAAACAGCTGGATTATATAGAAACTCTTTTCTGCTTCATTGTTATGAACTTTATCCAGTTAATACTAGTCAGGGTATGTATCACAAATTCATTAAAGACATACTGATGTTCTTTGTGTGTGTAGGGTGAGAGACTATGATTTCAAGCTGAATTCATGAAATATCACTTATACCCTGTACTTAATTGATCCTATGACAAACTAGGCATTCATATTTTGTACTGTCTCACCAGAACACCAAAAATACATAAAAGGGGTTTATTTTTTGGACATGTCTTTGTTGTTACAAATAACATCTACAAATTGTCATGATTAAGGAACATAAAGGGACAGCACTGGGATAGATCATTCCTTGTTGGCAAGAAGCAGAGTTTCTATATGAGAAGCAGAATCAGCTAGTTGGAACTTATCTGGATCCATTTTCTCCCAAGTTAGAATTGCTAGGGCCCCCAGCCACCAGCAGGAGTGGGAGGTATGGTTGCCTATCTACGTTGGGAAGATCCTAGAGATTTGGGAAGTGAGCCTGGGGAGAACAGGGACCTCAGTGGGGTACAATGCCCTCGAGTCCACCCTCCAAAGCATCCATTTTCTCCAGGGGAACTGATGTTGTCACCAATATGCAAATAGCACACAATTGTATATATCATTGTTAGCTTCCAGAAACAGCTGTGAAGGTCCCAGGCAAGTGTCTTGAGGCCGTAATCAAGTGGTGCTAGGAACACTTTCTTTCAAGTACATCTTGTTTGTCAGCAGGGGTGGAATTCTAGCACGAGCTGCTTTGCATATTAAGCCACACACCCTGATGTAGCCAATCCTCCAAGAGCTTACAAAAAAGAGCCTTGTAAGCTCTCGGACAATTGGCTACATCAGGGGTGTGTGGCCTAATATGCAAAGGAGCTCCTGGTAGAATTCCACTCCTGTTTGTTAGAAAGCCCCTGTGACAGACTCAGGCCCTAAGCCTGAGTAGCGGAGAAACAGATTTGCAGCGATTGGCTGGAATGTTGCCCAAACAACGGAATAGTATCCTTTTGAGGTTTGCTTAGCAGAAAATCACCTCAGGATTTTTAGTCTTAGCCAGGGTGTCTCCATGAGAAGTCTTCAGTATACCAGTCTGAAGTGAAGACAGTGGGCTTAGGCCAGGCAGTTGTAAAACCAACTGGACAAGTGGCTGAGAGTGGCCAGAGTGGCTGGGCTCGTTGTGGGAGACAGAGCTGAGTGGACTCTGTCTGAAGAAGAGAGTTTTCAGATGGTTTGAAACTCTCTGAGGGATATTTTGCCAGTGCATCAGGCAATCTCCAGGTACAAACTAGATCACACAAATACACACTGAGGGGAGAACTGGATTCTGGTTGTCAGCAAGGTTTCCCAAGACTCAGACCAGAGAACTAGCTGTGGGGCTGAGATGCATCGGAATTGAAGTGTGCGAGTCCTGGAAGATAGCTAGTGTGAAAGGGTCTATGAGGGAGAATACTGACACCAGACAGGAGTTCTCTATGGGTGTTTTCGCACTCACGTTTTACTGGCGCCACGACCCTCCTGACGCCGGCGAATCTGCATGGATTTCGCACCAGAAGCGCCGGCACACCCAGAAGCGCCGGCTACTTCCGTCGCTAAGCCAGCGCAAACGTTTTCCTGCATCTTTGCGATTTGCGTTTGCGCTGGCTTAGCGACGGAAGTAGCCGGCGCTTCTGGGTGCGCCGGCGCTTCTGGGTGCGCCGGCGCTTCTGGTGCGAAATCCATGCAGATTCGCCGGCGTCAGGAGGGTCGTGGCGCCAGTAAAACGTGAGTGCGAAAACACCCTATGTGTGTGTAGAAGAGTGATTGAAGTTTGTTATTTATATGATTTGGCACTGCCTAGGGTAAAACACCTGAAGAAACGGATAGGGTAAAACATCTGAAGAAACAGCATTCTGTGTGCCCAGAAGGCACAGACAGCCTGTGTGAAGTAGAGTCTAGTAGGATTCTGAAACATGCCTTTTATTGTTTATTTTAAGGATCTTTTGCCAAAGTCTTGTTATATTTTTACCTCAGCCTGAAAATGTCTCTACTCTCTAATTATTTTATTCTGCCAACCAGCTGCCCTCTGATTTGCCTTTTAATATTGAACAGTTATAATCAATATTATTTCATCCCCCTCATTGCCTTTTGTTACCTAATAAATATTTTGTGGTTGTTAACGTTAAAACCATCTGATGCCAATTACTATTAGTTCTGACAGGATTTCTGGGACTGAGGGAAGGTGACCAGGGAGAGATTTAAAGTGGTCGCCTCCTGAGTAAAGCCTCTGACAGGGTTCCTCACAATTGGTAGCAGCGCTGTGATCCGTTAATACCCATTGAAAATAGAAACAAATTTTTATACCTCAGATCTAATTTTGAGGAGAAATTCCTGTCAAAAATGGCACCACCACAAAAGGCGGGAAAAGCAAAGGGAGATGATGGCCAGCCTGAGGAGGCAGCTGCTGGGGAGAACCCCAGTCAGGATTTGGAAAGAATGAGAATACAGAATGAAAGCCAGAATTGAAGCAGCTGAGAGAGAGTCTGAGAGAACAGAGAGATTAGAGCGAGAAGAACTTGAAGCTGAGAGAGAAATGGCTAAAATGGAGTCTGAGAGAACAGAGAGATTAGAGAGAGATAAACTTGAATTAGAGAGAGAAAAGGCAGAAAGAGAATATCAGTTACAAATGGCCAAAATGCAGGCAGAAAAAGAGTTATATGAATTCAAAATCAAAGAAATCCAAGTGAGGGCAGAATTCCCCAGTCCTCACAGGGACAGGCCTCCTGTAGAACAGAAAAAGTTTCCCAAGTACAATAAGGGAGATGATGTGGAGGCATTCCTCTTTAGTTTTGAGAGGACATGCCATGATCTGCACATCGCTGATGGGGACAGGATGCTTTATTTGTGCCCTCAGATCTGTGGTGGCCTGAGTGAGATATACTCAGCGATGAGGGACGATGAGACATCAAATTATGACCTGTTCAAGGAAAGGGTCAGAGTCAGATTTGGTTTCACAGCAGAGCAAAGTAGAAAAACCTTCTGTGAAATCAAAAGGAAGTCTGGGGAGACATATTCCCAGATGGGGTGCAGGCTGGACAGAGCCCTCAATAGGTGGGTAGAAGGCAGCAAAGTAACCACCTTTGAGGAGCTAAGAAACTTGGTAGGGCTGGAACAATTTTCAGCCTGATACCTCCTCAGTTCAAATGGGTCCTCAGGGACAAAAAGTTAAAAACCGTGGAGGATGCAGCCACCATCCTCGATGAGACAGAGGAGGACTTGGGCAACTCTATGTGGGTGGCCCCAGCAAAGAAACCCAGGGAGTGGGCTCCCTCAGAAAAATCTAGGCCTGACAACAACAACACTGCCAGGCGGGCCAGTCCTCCACAAATCAGAAGGGGGACGATAGCTTGTTATAATTGCCAACAAGAAGGGCACGTAAGAAGGTTTTTTCCAAAACCAGAGAGGGGGAAGGTTCCACAAGCCCCAAAGATGGTGTATGTTGTAAGGTGCCAATGTACCCACCCAGTGCCTGAAGCCCCTACACCCCCAGAAAGCCCTCAACAGGACATACCAGCTAGCGTCTTGAGGGTATGGAAAGTGCAGGAGGAGATGTGTAAGAAGTACATCAGAACTGTGACAATAAATGGCAAGCCAGAGAAGGCATATAGAGACACAGGTGCGGAAATCTCTTTAATTAGACCTGAATTAGTGAAACACCATCAGTATTTGCCAGGGCAAACTTATATCGTGAAAGGCATACGTGGACCTCCTTTCAAGGTGGCTTTGGCAGAGGTCCCTATCTCCTACGAAAACTTCCTAGGCACATGGAAGTTAGGAGTTTTGGAGGACACTGACGTCCCGGTCCTGTTAGGGAATGACCTGGCATCCAAACCGAAGGCCCAGTAGTCAATGTCTTGACTAGGAGCATGGCAGCTCAACAGGCAGCACTAACAGCTCAGTCACAAGAACAACCAGAACCAGAGACATTGGTGAACATTGGAAGAACCCGAGACACTGTTACTGGACAGTGTGCCTGCAGCTGAATTTCTAGCGGAACAGAGGGGGGACTCCAGCTTCCAGGAGCTGTAGCAGCAAGCTTAATTCAGTAGAACAGAAGTCACAGTAGAGAACCTCTGTCAGTTCCAGACTTGTGACCAGAGACTGTATAGGGTGGCACTAAAAAGGACCCATGGAGCAGTGTGGGAGAAGAGAAAGCAGTTGGTGACTCCCAAGAAATATAGACTACAAGTACTGCAACTATAGGGTTGCCAAGTCCAATTAAAGAAAAATCTGGGGACTTTGGGGGCGGAGCCAGGAGACTTTGGGGGTGGAGCCAGGAGACACTGGGGGTGGAGCCAGGAACAAGGGTGTGACAAGCATAATTGAACTCCAAGGGAGTTCTGGCCATCACATTTAAAGGGACAGCTCACCTTTTTAAATGCCTTTCTTCCATAGGAAATAATTAAGGATAGGGGCACCATCTTTTGGGGCTCATAGAATTGGACCCTCTGGTCCAATCGTTTTGAAACTTGGGGGGTATTTTGGGGAGAGGCACTAGATGCTATACTAAAAATCTGGTGCCTCTACCTCAAAAAATAGCCCCCCCAGAGCCCCCAATACCCACGGATCAATTCCCTATTATTCCCTATGGGAATCATTCTCCATAGGGAATAATAGAGTGCCCAGTAGACATTTCCCTCCCCCCCCCACGCTTTCTAAAGGGGGGGAGGGCCTCCATACGAGGGAATCCCCCTCCCTGCCCCCTCCCTCTCTCTCACACACACACACACAAATACTTACTTGGTCTTCTTCCGGAGAACTGTGCCTGCTGTGAAAACGAAAGCAAAGAAGGGAGGGGCCGTTCTCCGAAGCCCTTCCTGTTTCCTCCTTCCTGCCCAGCCTTAAAGGGACAGGGATTTTACAAACTGCTCAGGAGCTCTATAGGTATGTTCTCCCCCCCTCCCCCCCACCCCCCCGGTTCTCAATTTTTGAAGACCGGGAGATTAAGCCGGGAACCCAGAAGTCTCCCGCTAAAGCGGGGGGATTGGGACCCCTATGCAACTACCCCATGAGTCACCCATGGCCTTGCACCTTGGCATCAACAAGACCAGAAACAGGGTGCAAGAGAGGTTCTACTGGCCAAACATGGGCAAGGACATTAGGGCATTCTGTAAGTCCTGTCACACTTGCCAGGTGATGGGCAAGGCCCATCCTTTTGAGGTTTGCTCAACAGAAAATCACCTCAGGATTCTTAGTCTTAGCCAGGGTGTCTTCGTGAGAAGTCCTCAGTATACCAGTCTGAAGTGAAGACAGTGAGCTTAGGCCAGGCTGAGAGCGGCCAGAGTGGCTGGGCTCATTGTGGGAGACAGAGCTGAGTGGACTCTATCTGAAGGAGAGAATTTTCAGATGGTTTGAAACTCTCTGAGGGAGATTTTGCCAGTGCATCAGGAAACATTACGTTAACAACCACAAAATATTTATTAGGTAACAAAAGGCGAGGAGGGAGATGAAATAATATTGATTATAACTGTTCAATAAGCAGTAGAGTAACCTTTTACAACTTGGAGAAGTTTCCAAATTTCTGTACAGGAAAAAGCTTCACATAAAAAGTTAGCAACAACAAAAACAGACTCCCAGTCTTCAAGGCCAGTTGTAAATTAGTTGGCTGTGCTTGGCCAGGTGATAGCCGTGATTGGACTGCAAACAATCGACTCCTTGTCAGTACTTAAAAATAAGAAGAATGCCAAGTCCTTGAAATCATAAGTAAAACACAGAAGGGCTAATAAATATTTTGTGGTTGTTAACATTAAAACCGTCTGGTGCCATTTATTATTAGTTCTGAAGGGATTTCTGGGAGTGTTACTGAGGGAAGGTGACTGGGGAGAAATTTAAAGTGGTCGCCTCACGAGTAAAGCCTCTGACGGGGTTCCTCACAGCCCCATTTAGACTTGGTTGACCCAGCCATGTTGATTGGCACTACTGTAGCTCCAGAATGGACTAGTGTTAACAGAGCGGCCTTTGAATATGCCTCATAACTTTCAATTGTTGCAGAATGAGGAAGTGAGACTTCCAGGGGTCATTTTGGAGAAAAAACAAGTAACGGAGCTCATTAGTGGAACTCATTTGCATAGCCACCTTCGAGAGGGGTTTAGATAAAAATATGGAGCAGAGGTCCATCAGTGGCTATTAGCCACAGTGTGTGTGTGTGTGTGTGTGTGTGGTGTATAAATTTTGCTACTGTGTGACACAGAGTGTTGGACTGGATGGGCCATTGGCCTGATCTAACATCGCTTCTCTTATGTTCTTATGTTAACTTATTTGCATATGCCACACACCCCTGACATCACTGGAAGTTGTACTAAATTATACCTTAAAATGCTTCTTGAATTATAATTTTCATAATAAAACCTTACTCCCATCATACTTTTAAAAGTGCTTTCTCCTGTGTGGCCACAGTGGCATGATGAAGATTTCCACCTATCTGCTTTATATGTTTTGGTTATTTTCCCATTTTTTGTGGGGGAAAATATTAGAAAATTTGTCAAATTTTAGAGTTAGGGTTAGGGTAAATTCTCACAGGGGGTTTGAACAATGGAACCCAGAAGCAAGTGTGTGGGAGTGGGGTGGGGGAGAGAAACAAAGAGTACAATACAGTTTAGAGGTTCCGGAATTCTGCTCCTATAAGCTCCTGCCCAAAATGAGGCCTGGAGACTTCTTTCTGGGGCCAGCCTCTTGGAAGCTATAACACCAGTGCTGTATCAAATGCATTGGTTGCCCATCTGCCTCCAGTTCCAGTTCAAAGTATCAGTTATCGCCTTTAAAGCCCTTCATAGCCTGGGACTCTCCTATATCTCAAACCTCATCTCCCAGAGTATTCTCATGTGCCAGTTGCTTTCTCCTAGTGGCACCCTCACCAAGGATGGTGTATTTGGGAACACAGGCATTTTCCATGGTATGTCCATTCCCCTGGAATGGCCTATCAAAGTAGGTGCAGCAGTTGCCTTCAGTTGCCACATTCAGAGAGGCATGCAAGACCCTTCTGAGGAGCAGGTGGCAGTAAGAGATTCCCTGTGCATTTGATCTGTGTATCATGCAGGGGGGTCCATTCTATACACTTTTAAATCTGTGCCTGACATTTCTCCCTGTGATGACCTCAACCACTTCCCAGACACTGGCCTGAGACCTTCACAGCTGTTTCTATAGGGAGAATTTTGCCTCCATTTTTCTCTCCCTTTCTGTGTAGCCCTTTTTACCTAGTTTCTTCTTCTCTGAAGATCTATGGCTGTCCCACCCTGTCACAATACAATATTTTGCTGCTGGTTCAGCCCAGAAACCTGAGTGAAGGGACAAGATTACTCCTTTAATTTAAATTACTGAAATGGCACATGAGAGGATTTTAAAGTTCAAAAATAACAAAATATTTTATTTAACATAACAGGGGAAAGCTGCTGTAGCAGGAGTCTATGGAATGGCTCTGGGACAAGCCAGCAACACCAAATTTACAGGGAAACTTCACCTGGGCAGATCCCCCTCAGCAAGATTGGAAATCCCCCAGCTCCTCAACAATCTCTCCAAGTTGGGGGCAGATTTCATTTCTGAGATCCCAGTTAAGGACCTCCCCCCCCCCAAAAAAAGGTCTCCCCAGTCTTTCCAAAGATACATTTGCAGCCAATGGGCAGAAGGATGGGCAAGTACACAGGGCAGCAGATGGATGGAGGAAAGGAGGCAGGAAGAGGTTCAGGTTTCACCTGTAACCAGATCAGGTCAGCTGGATCAGTAAAACCAGATCAGATCAGTAGGAACCAGTGGACCAATTAAATATCTGTACCAAACCTCTTATATGGCATGCTTATTAAACAGCTTTTCTAAATTTATAGGAGAGGCCACTTAAAAGTTGTCCTAACAAAAATTTAGGTTAGCTCTAATGGGATTACATCTGAGATTAATTCAGTTCACAATGTTCAAAGCCTGTAGGCAATTCAAATTTTCTACAAATTGTTCCAATTAGCTGAATTTACACCTTTCTTCATGAAATTATGTCTCAGGTATGCCATACTTTTATTTCTTGCAGACAGGCCAAACAGCTGATGTGTAACTCAACAAATGTCTGTCCTGCGCATACACACTGCAGTTACCTTGGGACATAGCTATGTGTAAACAAGTAATATAGGAAGCAGGATGTTGGCAGCACAGACAGCTGGGGGGGCAATAAGCTTCTGTTTTAAGATTAAATAAAATTGATTAGATAAAACATGAAGTGCAAAGAAATCGATTAGTGCGCACAGAGGAAATAAGGACAGGAAGTAAATGTGATGGACTTTGATTCTGGTGGGTAGCTGTGTTGGTTTGAAGAAGTAGAACAAAGTATGGATCCAATGGCATGTTTATTACATTATTTATTAATATAGCGGGACTGTATTTCCTACCAGAAAAAGAGCCACTTAAATTGGAGGGTAACATTAGGCCAAAGGAATGGTTCAAAGTTTGCTGACCAGTATGATAATATGCAGGCCAAATGCTAGATCTTGAACATGAAACCAGGTCAAGACCATTGGTGATGGTCATTATGGAAGGAAAACAATATAGATTACATTTCCAAACATATTTTTACTACTGTGCATCTAATGATCCTATGAAGCAGCTCTTCACCTGTGCCTTAGTATTTCATTCAAAGTAGCCCATTCTTTACTCAGACAGATCAAACAAAACCACAGTTCTTAACAAATAAAGAATAGAAATAGGTCAGCATTAAATCAGAATCACAACAGACAAGGCAGAAGCTATACAAATTCTAACTCTCCCTAATGCTGTAAAGCTACTACTGAATCTACCCATTGTCAATGTATGCCATTAATAGCCCAAAGGGCACCACATTTTGTCTGTAGCCCCTGTCCCAAGAGTCTGCTTCTAACTGTGCCTGCTCTAGTTTTAGAAACACCATCACTTCAAACAACAGTCTTTACTATAATTAATTTCTGTTATAATCTATTTGGGGGGGGGGTCCACCACCAGGGTTCCACTCTTGCAACCAGTCATCTGGATTCAGAGTACACTTAATATAAGTCTTACAGCCATCTGACAAGGCATCTGGGACCATCTGAATATGTTTAAGATAGTGGGGGATATGGTTGCCTATCTAGGTTGGGAAGATCCTAGAGATTTGGGAAGTGAGCCTGGGGACAGCTGGTCCTCAAGTTATGCCACTTAAAGTCCCTGACAAATTCAGTAGAAAGAAAGGGACTGCAAAGGAAGGACCAAGCTGTGAGAGTGTTCAGGAAGAAATGGGCACACAGGGTCACATTAGGTGTGCACCAAACGGTGATGATACTGCTGCAGGTTCATAGATCTCTGTCTCTTTCTTTGTTTCAGATCTCAGCTGGTAAACAGCTTGCTCTGCTTAGTCCAAGTACTAGCATGCAACAAGTGAGTAATTTCCCAATGTTGTTTCTTAGCAAACTGCTCTCCATTATTCACATCATGAATGCAAGCCTCACAAAAGTAAGAAATTTGCTCCAACTAGCAGCAAATTAAATACATTTCCTATTAAAAAGACCAACTTAACATGATGGGAATGATTAAATGGCATGCTACTGAGGATCATTTAAATAAAGTTCAAACCCCTACATGCCCATTCAGCATAAAAGTCAGGATTAATAGCTGGAGAATGTCATTATCAACATTTGGTCCTTAATCTTGAAGCCCTGAAGTGCAATTGCCACTCAGAGAAGTGACTATATAAAGTGACATTTGGCACCGCTTTATTAAATTCAGATCAGGTTTGTTTAGTTTACTGTTCAGAATATTTTTAAAATGTCATCTATATAAGTTTCTACAGAGACCTAAAATCCAAAAACTCTCATTTGTCATGCATCATTACCATAAATCATAGGGTTATCATTGTCTCCCAGTTAAATAAGCCTTGGTGACTTAATTGTTTAAGTTTGAACTGATTAAACAACTAAGTCTGCATAAATTTGAATGTGCATTAAAAGCAGCATTCTAAATAAAGAACATACATCATACATGATCAATACATGTATCAGAGCAGGCACCATCTGTATAAACATATGAAGCTGCCTTAATCTGAGTCAGAGCATTGGTCCATCTAGCTCAGTATTGTTTATCTATGCATCCTCTATTTCAGGCACATATGCGATTTTTTTTCTATCACTTGCTACCTGAGATCCTTTAAGAAGTCACCAAGATTGAACCTTCAGACATTCTGTAAGCAGAGCATTATCACTGAACAATGGCCTTTTTCCTAAAGCCATATGACATAATCATCCTTGAAATGCCTATTCCAAGATGGCAGCAATTGCTAATTTTTATTACAGATTTAAAAATCAGGCCAGATTAATAAAGGCTAATACCTTTTTAATCATCAAAATATTTCAATTAATCTGACAGACTAAACACTGCAACTCTGCTGTAGTTATTCTGTTAGCTCTATGTGAATTCACCTGCACATTCTCTGCTGTGTGTGTACTTCCAGTAGGGTTCACCAAGTCACCTGCCTAAAGCCTTCTGAAAGAACCACCCTAGAAATGTGCTAGATTGACAGCTGAGCTGCCCACACATGAGTTTTCCCTGTTGTGGCTCCCACTTGTGGAATGGTTTACCTGAGGAGGTCAGGAAAATTCTTACACTTCTGTCATTCTGCATACTATATAAAAAAGAATTGTTAAGGAAATAATTTCTATATCGAGAATAAAGCTGTAGTACAGTGGAATAGATGGCACTTTTATAAAGGGAACAGGACTGTAGTCTGTTCCACTGTTTATTGTATGCATTATTTTGCTCCTGGTACAATGTTTTCGACATTCCATTTTTACACTATTAATGGCATTTCATATATGATTTGGGGAGCATTGTTTCTAATTTTTGTGATCCTAGTTTTGCTGGCTGTCTCATACTATTGGATTGCACTGTCTTGAGTCTCAACAAGAAAGGCAGGCTAGAAATAAATTAAATAAAAATAAATGAAAGCTGGGAATGCTGAATAAACAAAACATGAGTGGCTTTACAAGGATAGCCCATATTTTCTGCTTCTCTTAAGCAGAATTACTCAGCTGAATACTATTACAAGGTTGGATTCAACAACTAGGGTGGAAATAATTTCATGCTTGAACATGGAGTCTGTCAAAAATCCTAAAATCTTTTTACTGAACTCATATGGAAGGCAACAATGATCAAAAATCATTGAAGGCCATCTCACCTATTTTATATCCTATGTGGAAGAGAGAAATAAAATCACTGAATTCGTGTTCCTCCATCAAGTCAATCTCATGTTTCTGGCACTAAAGTAACCTATGTACAGAAAAGCTGCTACTGTTATGCAGGGCTTTTTATGTAGAAAAAGCCCAACAGAAACTCATTTGCATATTAGGCCATACCCCTGATTGTGTGCTGCTACTGTTATGCAGGGCTTTTTATGTAGAAAAAACCCAGCAGAAACTCATCTGCATATCAGGCCACACCTCCTGCCATCAAGCCAGCTGGAACTGGGTTCCTGCTAAAAAAAAGCCCTGCTATTATGAAGGGGAGGATGACACATTTCCCCACTTTGCTGTCCAAGAGACTGTAGGGAACAGGATTACATTCTTGTAATAAAACAAGAGCTAAGATTCATTTCTAGCAATCTGTTATTAAATAACATTTTTAAAAGAAAATCCTATTGATTTGAGGAAAATATATAAATTTACTAATAATCATAGTAATTGGAATCAAACTAGGCTATATTTCTTACTTGTATAATGAAATGTAATTTGTGTTTGAAAAACCTTTGTTTGAGAAACGTGTATGTTTTATGTAATCCTCTACAGAGTTATTCTACTCTATTGATTTCAATGAGTTTAAAGCAATTCTGCATACAAAAGGACTATCAACCTCCAGGTGATACAAATAAAAAATACACTGTTCCGGACACAAGAAGAAACAATTTAGTAATAAGCAGTAATTTGTTTACAAATATAAAATGTACAAATCCCAGATATAAAGTATGGACTGCAGTGGGTCAGTCCAGTACACCATTTCCTATCTTCCTCAGGTCCAAGGATGAATAGATTGAATCAAATGAATCCCTTCCCAAAATAAATTCTGGTTATGGCCCTGCTCCTCCCCCCACCTTTTAATGACAGAATCAAGCTTGGAATACTATGGTTGCCTAGCAACAGCCACTGAGGGACAATGGAGGACTCAGCAGGACAGGCTAATAGTCAGCTTCCCCAGTGGCCCAATCTTCATCTGCCCTGGGTCTGGAGGGACTGAGTGACACGCAGCTCAGCCATAGGGAGGGTAGATGAGTTGTCACCAGTACTGCTTGGCTTTTATATGTATAGGATGTTTTCCTGGTGCTTTCTTTCTAACCAAGATCACCTACACTAGGAGGCAGTAATAATTATTTCCTCTTGTTTTCTACTCAAAACTACTCCTATAGAAAGGAAACAGCAGGTATGGGGCTTATGCAGTTCTTTCCCTTCACCTTGCAGTGCCTTTGTTTAAAATACTTTGTATTTATTTATAAATAAGAAAAGGCAGCACAAACTACATTTCTCACTCCCAGTTAGGCATCACCTACCCTTAACTTTTTTTTAATAGCCTCATTTTGTGTCAGCAGTCAGCATCTGACTTACCAGTATATCCTCAGATATTATTTCTAAGCCAACACCTAACAGGGGGGAAATCAGAGCAAGATGGAGTCAGAGGAATACAAAGTCACCAACACCAATGAAGACTGTTCTTATGACAAAAAGTGTCTCCAGAAACTAGAAATGAGTCATGAGGCATGCTTTTAAATGCTGCTTGCAATAAGTGGTGGGGTGTGTGTGTGCCTGAACTCCAAGGGGCAAATTTGCTGCTAGAGTTCAGGGGCATGTGGCCCCTGTTTCTTGCAAGCCGCATTTTCAGGATCCTTTAAAATGCTATTTACAAAAAAGGGGGCAGCGTGCGCCTGAACTCCAATGGCAAAATGCTGTTTGCAAGGACCCCTGAAAATGCCGTTTGCAAGCTGTGGGGGGTGCAGCATTCCATTGGTGAACTGGCTGGTTGGAGTTCAGGCATGTGGGACACCCAGACACAATGATGTCATTTCTGCATGATGTTGTCACATTGGGGACATCCCCGCCCCCTCCAGGAACAGCTTCCAAAGTCCCCCACCAGAGAGGAGGCAGGACCTGGCATCTCCCCAGCCACCATTTCCAATGATGGAAGAGGTTTGGTGAGGATTGAATTTACGAGGTCTAAATTATAGCTCCCCAAAGCAGGTGCCCCCAGGAAAGTGCTTTCTGTGGAAATGACTGCCTGCCATACAGGGCTGGCCTACCATATCTGGTGCCCTAGGCAAAGCTAATTTCTGGTACCCCACCCCCCTCCCCACACTTATTATCAGTTTATAAAAACAGAGGAATTGTGGGGAAAATGAAAAGCACAAAACATGAACTTGCTCCCTGACCTGGATAGCCCAGCCAAGCCTGATCTTGTCAGATCTCAGAAGCTGAGCAGCGCCAACGCCAGCAAGTATTTGGATGGAAGACCTCCTTGAAATAACAAAGTTGGGAGGGCAGGTCTATTCAGCCACCTCTCTGAATATTCTCCAGGCCTCCAGTAGAGGTCAGTCACCAGAAGTTGACATGACTTCCAGATGTGCACACACACACACAAAATACCAAAGAAACCAACTTGAAATTGCTATTTTTTTAAAAAAAATAATTAGGAGAATAAGTAATACAACAGTCTTTCTTTTTTTTCTCTCAAACAGAAAACTGTTTTAGCACACAAATCACAAGGTGCTGGTGGACTTAATATTTCCTGTAACTTGGGATCCTAAACAAACTTATATAGAAGCAAACACTCCAGAAATTAATGAGTCTCTCTTCCAACTTGGTTAGGAACAGACCGCCAGGCATTTCAAAGGAGACAGATCAATATGGATTAAATTACCTTCAGTGGGGCTAGATCTGTGTAAACCCCTGTTTGCTGAACAACACAAGCAATGGGTCACTCTGCTTTGTGGGATTTAGGAGCATCCATTAAAACATCCATTTATCCCTCCCTCCCTCCCAGCTATCCATCCATCCATCCGTCCATCTTCATGCACTCACACACCCAAAGCCTGAAGAGAAAATGTTATTGACACTCACACATGAAGAGTCATCTGAGCAACATATACAGCCAGAGAGGAGACTGTCGGTGAAACAGTTAGAGGGCAGAGACAGCCACTGACTCACACAGCATGGAGAGAATCAACATCTGCATACACACAAAAAGAGAGAGAGAGCGCCACTGATACAGAAACTCAAGGCAGGGTGGATATATAACCCCTGGCACACATACACTAACATAATTATCAGCAAGAAGAGACGGACACTGACGTAGTCTAAGAAGAAAAGAGGATCACTGACAGTATGTACAGTCAAAAGGGAGAAACAACAGCTAGTACATACAAGCTTCTTCTAGCTCACACCAGGTGGCATTAGTTAGGACAGACACACTGTCTGCATTATTACCTAAGCAGGGGTCGTTTTGTAGAAAAATAGGTGGTGGAGCTCATCCAGGGATTGCTATGCAGCTGCACCTACTATTCAATGGAAAAGATGGGAAGGAGGAGGTGGAACTCTCAGAAAGGTTCAGAAGCTGTGCTCCTGTGAGCTTCCACTGAATCTGAGACCTGCACCTAAGCACCCCCAGGAAAAAGTTTAATGCCCCCCCTTGCTTAATCCCATCCCATCCATTTTTCTTGCTCATTATTTCCCAATCAATTAAATAGGAACCTTGCTAATTAACAACCTTGCTGAGCACTGTCAGAAACCCAACTACGCCACCGGGATGAGCTGCTTCAGTACCACCAGCAGTCAGGAAAGGGAGACCATAGTCACTCTGATGCTGCAGAGGTCAAGCACGTCTCTTGATTGGGTGAGGAGGCTCTTGGAAAGTGGGCAAACCTAATCAGAAAGAGACTTGCAGGATTGAACTCCTGCTCATCTGAGCGTGTCAGTTCTCAGTGGAGCTCAGCACAGTCAGCTCTGGCTGGTACTTGGTGGGGGAAGGGGTTGACCTCCAAGGAAGCCCTGGGTGGCTATGCACAGAGGCAGGCAACAGCCAACCCCCTTGCAAGGACTCTTACCTTGGAAACTATGCGGGAGGGGGGGCGGCACAGGGCAGCAGCTGGGACTTGACATACACACACATCCGGCAGGACAGTCTCTTATTCTGGCAACCCCATCACTGCTGCCCAGACACTCCGTGCTCAGTGGACCCCACCTGGCACTCAAGGATAAAATGAAGAAGAGAAGAATGATGTAAGCTGCTTCGGGTCTTTACCGGGGAGAAAGATGGGATATAACTTAAGTAAATAGATGACACAAAAATGTGTGAACATTTGAGGTTCACTGATGAAGAATTCTGGAGAAAGCTTGATCAATATTGGGAGTCATTTGGGTTGACCCTAATAAAAAGTATAATGTTTTTGCATCCTAGATGTGGACTGTCACCTAGTTCAAAGCTTCCTTCTTTCCTTGCAGCTCTCAAACATCTGACATTTATTCTATGTGGCTCTTATGTTAAGCAAGTTTGGCCACCCCTGCTTTATAGTCATTAGCAGACCATGTTAAAAGGCTAGGAGTCCTGGTTAGTGTGATGCTGAATATCTGAAAGACATCAGTCTCTGTGAACCCACATGCCATCAGTGTGCTCCTAAGATCAATCCTGATTAGTGGTGCCTTCCCTGAGAGTGACAGAGCTGGCAGCCAGATGCTCATGAACTTTTTCTATACTGGCTCCACTTCTGTGGAATAAGCTTTTTGTGGAGCTAATAAGGATCACATTGCTGTTGGTCTTCAGAAGGACAAAATTGTTTTGTTTCTGTGGACGTTTTAAATGAAGGGCGGGGTTTTGTGTGTTTTGACACCTGACAGATTTTATGTAAGATGTCTTTAGAAATATGTTACTGATTGCCTTAGGAGAACAGGTAGGATATAAATGTTTTAAAATACAAATAGAAAGTACTCTGTAGTACATAAAATACTCTCACCTGAATATGAGGCACCTTTTACAAGAAATGGGGCACATGTGACCCATACCAATATGAGAACCAATGTTCAGTTCAGTTTTAGAGAACCTCCTTCCTATAGAATATGTATGCATGCTTACCTTTAAATAGGATGCATATCTGTTGAAGGTTATTTCTACTTGCAGTTGCAATCACGTTAGTTAAATAATCACAAAATGGTTGATGCTCCCTGTTCCACACTTTCTTTCCAGTGCATGCCAGATATAGTGAATTCTGTTCTTTGTTAGTCACTATATGCTAACTATTCATCTTCAACATGAAATGTAAGCATATTCTCATATATATGGCATATGCTAAATTTTAAAATAACTTTCCCAGTCCCTACCAGCCATAGAGTCATAAAGTTGAAAGGGACCTCCAGGGTCATCTAGTCCAACCCTTTGCACAATGCAGGAAATTCACAAATACCTCCCTCTAAGTTCACAGGATCAGCATTGCTGTCAGATGGCCATCTAGCCTCTATTTAAAAACCTCCAAGGAAGGAGATCCCACCACCTCCCAAGGAAAGCTGTTCTACTGAGGAATTGCTCTGTTAGGAAGTTCTTCCTAATGTTGAGCCAGAAACTCTTGATTTAATTTCAACCCATTGGTTCTGGTCCTACCTTCTGGGGCCACAGAAAACAATTCCACACCATCCTCCATATAATAGCCCTTCAAGTCCTTGAAGATGGTGATCATATCACCTCTCAGCCTCCTCCTCTCCAGGCTAAACACGCCCAGCTCCTTCAATCTTTCTTCATAGGTCTTGGTCTCTGGACTCCTCGCCATCTTCGTCGCTCTCCTCTGGACCCATTCCAGCTTGTCTATATCCTTCTTAAAATGCGGTGCCCAAAACTGAACACAATACTCCAGATGAGATCTTACCAGAGCAGAGTAAAGCGATACTATCACTTCATGTGATCTGGACACTATACTTCTATTGATACAGCCCACTATTGCATTTGCCTTTTTAGCCACCGGTGACTGCAGGCTGCAGTGGGGGCCACGGGCAGTGGGGTGGGTGCTCCAACTCTTGAGATAATTTGTGAGGGCCCCCCCCCCAAGATTTCAACTGCCTAGGGGCCTGCACAAGGTTTAATCTGGCCCTGGCTGCCATCAAAGAGGATCTCACCTGGAAGTTTCTCTGTATGCCCTCCAAGTTCCATCTCTCCTGTTGCTTTGAAGCTTGGTAAACATTTAGATTGAGCAGAGATATCCATTCACAAACCACCGCAACAGCTAGAAAGTCTGTGGAAAGTTCATGCTGATTGACCTGCCATGAACTTCACTTTGCAAACCATGAACTGGTCAAAATTTGTCACAAACTTTACTTCGTGAGCTAGTTCATGTTCATCTCTAGTCATATTATTCACTAAATCACACATGATGATTCACTGTCAGCCACCTATATTTTCTTGGAGATTTAACTACTGTAGTGTTCTATGTACCCTACATCAACATAGATGTGGCAATACATACTAATACATATAGTGTATTAAAATGATGTGAATGTAATTTGTCCTTATTCTGAAGATTTCACTGGGAGGGGGGAGAAAAACATTATTCAATCTTTTATTTTTCCAGTATGACAGTTCCAAGACTTATGCAAGTGTTGTATTTACATGATGGTGTTATAAATGTTACCAGCCAAAATAATCTGTTTTACACTGCTTATAAATGTCAAAAACCATGTTAAAATATACTAATGTTTTATCTGAAAATTGTTAGTACATTTTTATTTTCTTCCAAGGCAATTTGAACATTTAGTGTTCTGATTACAAATAGCAGGCACAAGGAACCCCTAGGCATCCATCTTTTAAGAACTTTCTCAAAAAATGTGTTAAATGAGAATATAACCAGAAACAGCACAAGACACCAACATCAAAATTTATCATCTATAAAAATGATTGAAAAGCACTATTAAATGAGTGGTTTTTATTTGGAAAGTTAGGAATAATTATGAGTACCCCTACACCACGGGTCTCCAAATTTTTTGAGCCTGTGGGATTGTGACACAAACACAAAATGCCTGCCAGAAGAATCAGGACCAACCACAATGCTTACTTTTGTTTAACATTTTATTTCAAAAATTTACATCCTATTTCTTTCTATGAACAAAGCAAACCACAAGTATGGGATACTTTAACTATAACAAATATACACAATTAAACTGTGCTGTTAAGGCAGTGTTCAAAGCCAGAGAGTCATTGCAGTTTATTCTGTTTTATCAGAAACAAGAGGGCTGGTATGTAATAACCTGTTTCCAAAGCAGGAGCCTTCTCACCCTACTTTCAGCCCTCTAGCCTCCCCCCTTAAACCAGCCAGCCTCCTTCCTCCTGAGCACTGCTGCTCAAGAGGGAAAGAAGACAACTGGCTTGGGGAGGAAGGCTTTACCTCCCTCCTTCAAGCTAGTTAACCTCTCTTCCACCCAGGTGATGTTGCTCATGAATTTTCTGAAACAAAAAAAGCACACCTTTTAGACTACATGCTGGTGGCAGAATGGAAGTGAATGGAAGGAAGAGCTCTTTATAACTCAAGTCACTGACATATCTACTGTTCGTTAGTTTTATCCCAACCTAGGCTTGCCAATCCCCAGGTCCCAGTGGGGATTCTTCCACTTTCCCATGCTCCTTCCCGCCCCCAGTCAGCTGGTCGGCGAGGGGAAGCCCCACCCCCAGAGGACCATGTGCCTTTTCACCTCCGGAGGCTTCAGTCTCTGATTGAAAGGCTTCCTCTTGGGATGGTGTGTCTGTGTTACTTTGAAGAAGTTGGCAGCAACTCGTGAGTAGAGAGGCCAATCCCTCACTTCAGAGTCGCCAGAAACGGGGAGGGGGGGAAACGTCTGCTGAGCACTTCATTATTCCCTATGTGGAGATCGATTCTCATAGGGTATAATGGGGAATTGATCTGGAGGTTTCAGGGGCTCTTGGGGAGCTGTTTTTTGAGGTAGATGCACCAAATTTTCAGTATAGTATCTAGTTCCTCTCCCCAAAGTACCCCCCAAGTTTCAAAACGATTGGACCAGGGGGTCCAATTCTATGAGCCCAAAAGAAGGTGACCCTATCCGTCATTATTTCCTATGGAAGGAAGACATTTTAAAAGGTGTGCTGTCCCTTTAAATGTGAACTTCCTTGCAGTTCAATTATGCTTGTCACACCCTTGCTCCTGGCTCCGCCCCCAATGTCTCCTGGCTCCACCTCCAAAGTCCCCAGATATTTCTTGAATTGGACTTGGCAACCCTATCCCAACCCAATATTTCTGGAGGAAAGAAAGCCAACTGTCTACTAATTACTTGCCTTTCTTCCTGGACTGGGGGAGAGGAGGGCTTTCTTTCCCCTCTACTTCCAAGCAGTTTTGCTGAAGAGGAAAGTAAACTGACTGTCAGGGGGGAGAGAACTGCTTTACTGTCTTCCCACGCCAGCCAGGCTCCTTTTGTCCCCAGGCAGCTGTATAGCACAGGCACAAGAGGCAGCACATTTCTGTGAGAATGCCTTTTTTACAGGTGCTGGCCATTTTTCCTTCCCACCTGCAGCAGGTACTCTAGGCAGCAGGCTTGTGGACAGGAAAAAGGGGTTTACTCTTCCAACCTTAGCCCTCTCCTCCCCACCATAGGATTCAGCATAAAGGGCAGAGCAGCATAAATTCCACAGAGATTATCATTGCGCTGTGGCTGACACACCAGCTGCTGAAATAATTTTTTCCCTCAATGGGAAAATGCTCCCACTTCTTGAAAATTCTCAGCAGGCACCTGAAAAAGAGTATGTGTGCACCTTAGCACTCATTGGCTATGTGGTTTTGATTGCTTATTGAACTTTGAACAGAAATGTGTAAATCTGAGAATTTAGGAAGACCCTTCAAGTTCCCTGAAGAACTGATTCCAGCAGCTTATCGAAGGAGTTCAATGGGTTTTATTTACATATATACAACTTGGGTCTATAGAAGGGTTGCCTGCATGAGGCTGGCAACTGGTGGGAGACTGACCTGTGAGGGAAGGCCTCACCAGTGACATAATGACATTGCTGCCACTGAAATAATGTCAATTTCTGCACAACCAGAAATGATGTCACCATGTTGCCGGCAACACTCTAGCATTTGGCCAAAACTCAATGGTTTAACAGGGATGAAGCCATGAGTCAAAATTGGTAAGGTTTAATCATGATTGCTGAGAACTTAAACTTAATTATGATCTCACTGGCTGAACATACCTTGACTTACTTGCTTGTATGTGAGGTGAGCTCCTCACTGGATTGTCTCAGGCTTCTTAGGTATGTTTAACTTACTTCTGTTTGCAGTTTGCACCTGCACTTGAC
Source organism: Heteronotia binoei (assembly GCF_032191835.1). Classification (NCBI taxonomy): domain Eukaryota; kingdom Metazoa; phylum Chordata; class Lepidosauria; order Squamata; family Gekkonidae; genus Heteronotia; species Heteronotia binoei. The sequence goes on from NC_083225.1 coordinate 70,865,265, forward strand.
AAAGTCAGTCTTTGAGATCACTGGAAAATATGGCACATAGACCTGAAGGTCATAGCCAGGTCATTTACAATTACCTATTTTTTCAGTAAGTTTTGTTAAAGATTTTTGTTTAATTGAGGTTTTACAGAAGGGGAAGGAGAGGAATAGCTACAACTCCCATGAGGCCAAGTGAGAATGTAAATATGCAAAATGATCCAGACCCAGAGAGTTCATAACAATTAATGGACAGTAAAGTTTTCCTGTCATAATAAGGCTCCCAAAGACACCAAAAAAGTCTCATCACAAAATGTCGAACTCTCCTTCCCTTAACAATGTGCCTTTGTTAGAGGCAGTGACAATGCTAAGGGGGGGGGGGGAGCAGCTGTGAGAAAGCAGCATGGAACCTAGGATTGCCAATCCACAGGTGGGGGCAGGGGATCCCCTGGTTTGGAGGCCCTCCCCCCACTTCAGGGTCATCAGAAAGCAGTGGGGGGAAGGAAATGTCTGCTGGGCACTCCATTATTCCCTATGGAGACTGATTCCCATAGGGTATAATGGAGTATTGGGTATCTGGGGAGGCTGTGTTTTGAGGTAGAGGTGCCTAATTTTCAGCATAGCATCCAGTGCCTCTCTCCAAAATAACCTCCAAGTTTCAAAAAGATTGGAGTAGAGGGTCCAATTCTATGAGCTCCAAAAGAAGGTGCCCCTATCCTTCATTATTTCCAATGGGGGGAAGCATTTAAAAGGTGTATGGCCCATTTAAATGTAATGACCAGAATGCCCTTTGGAGTTCAATTATGCTTGTCACACCATGTTTCTGGCTCCACCCCCAATGTCTCCTGGCTCCACCCCCAAAGTCCCCAGATATTTCTTGAATTGGACTTGGCAACTGTAATGTTATGTAATGCCAGGTCCATTAATAACAAGACTGCTGTCCTCCGGGATTTCTTATTGGAACAGGAGGCGGACCTGGCTTGCGTGACCGAGACCTGGGTGCGCGATGGGGAGACCGTAGCCCTCTCCCAAATGGCGCCCCCGGGATACTCGGTCTTTCACCAGTCCCGGACCAGTGGGCGGGGGGGAGGAGTGGCACTTCTCATACGAGAGGCTTACTCCTGTAGGGCTCTCCCGGACCCGGAGATCAGGGGTGTTGAGTGTGTCGGCCTGAGGTGGGACGTTGGGGAGGGGTTGGCGATCTGGCTGGTGTACCGTCCGCCTAACGCACCGGCCGGCGCCTTATCATCCCTGATGGAGGCCGTGGCGGGCTGGGCATTGGAGCACCCAAGGCTATTGGTCTTGGGTGACTTCAATGTTCATGCCGATGACGCGGCCTCCACTCGGGCGATGGACCTGGTGTCATCCATGGCGACACTGGGACTCTCCCAAGTTGTTACAACGCCCACTCATCGGGCGGGGCACATGTTAGACCTGGTCTTCGCGGCGGGAGTTTTAGTGGACGATATGACTGCTACAGCAGTGCCATGGTCGGACCACTATGCCCTTAAGGCTCGTGTGGGTGTGCCACCCCAAACCTGTTTAGGCGGAGAGCGTATTTTAGCTCGCCCGCGGAGCCTGATGGACCCGGAACGGTTCCTGACGGCTCTACGGGACCCTGAGCTCCCTGGCGATTCCTTGGATGGTCTGGTGGAGTCTTGGAACGATAGACTCTCCAGAGCTATCGAAGAAATCGCACCTAGGCGTCCTCTGCGCCCCCGTTTGAAGTCGACTCCCTGGTATAACCAGGGTTTGCGGCGACTAAAACGGGAACTCAGACGATTAGAGAGGCAATGGCGGTGTACTCGAGACGAAGCGACTCGAACATCTTATAGAGAGATTTTGAAGTCCTATGAGGTGGCAATCAAAACTGCAAAGAGAACATACTTTGCAGCTGAGATTGCGTCCGCAACGTCGCGCCCGGCACAATTATTTAGCATAATTCGGAATCTAACAACACTGCCTCAGGGCAGACTAAACTGTAAGGAATTGGAGATTGGCTGTGAGGCTTTTGCGAACTTTTTTGCGGACAAGATCGCGTCGCTCCGCCTTGACCTCCCTGCCACATTGGAGGCAGTTAGTGAAACCGAGGCTCCGGGCCTGTCTTCGGATTATGTTCTGGATGGTTTCAGCCCTCTCAGTTTGGAGGAAGTTGACAGGATCCTCTTATCTGCACGCCCAACAACTTGTAAATTGGACCCGTGCCCCTCCTGGCTCATTAAATCTTGCCAGAGGGAGCTTAGATATCCTGTACGGGATATCATAAATAGATCCCTCGCGGAAGGGCAATTTCCAACACAGCTTAAAGAAGCGGTGGTCCGCCCCCTCTTAAAAAAAACATCTCTAGATCCGGCCCAATTGGCTCACTATCGGCCGGTTTCGAATTTGCCCTATTTGGGCAAACTTATTGAGAGGGCAGTGGCGATGCAGTTACAGACCTTCCTGGATGACGCTTCCGTCCTTGACCCTCTTCAGTCCGGCTTTCGCCCGGGCCATGGGACGGAGACGGTGCTGGTCGCCTTAGTAGATGACCTGCAACGGCATCTGGATCGGGGCGGCTCGGCAGTACTGATGTTGTTGGACCTATCGGCAGCGTTCGATACGGTCGACCATCAGCTACTTGCCCGCCGCCTCGCCGACGCGGGGATTCAGGGGTTGGCCTTGCAATGGCTTTCCTCTTTCCTTGAAGGTCGGGGACAGAGGGTCGCGATTGGGGATGAGCTGTCCCGGAGGCACTCGCTTGATTGCGGGGTGCCTCAGGGTGCGGTTCTTTCCCCGATGTTATTTAACATCTACATGCGTCCCCTCGCCCAGATTGCCCGAAGGTACGGGCTGGGTTGTCACCAGTATGCTGATGACACCCAGCTTTATCTGCTTATGGACGGCCGGCCGGTCTCCGCCCCACAAAATCTGGACCGGGCGCTACAGGCTGTGGCTGGGTGGCTCAAACAGAGCGGGCTGAGGCTAAACCCAGCGAAGACAGAGGTCCTTTGCTTGGGCCGTCGTGGCCCAGGGGGGGAAATACCCCTTCCGGTTTTTGACGGTGCGCCGCTGATGGCGGCGCACAGGGTCAAGAGCCTGGGGGTACTTCTGGAGCCTTCCTTAACTATGGAGGCCCAGATAGCAGCCACTGCCAAGTCCGCATTTTTCCATCTTAGGCGGGCTAGGCAGCTGGCTCCCTTCCTGGAACGCGACGATCTAGCAACGGTGATCCATGCTACGGTCACCTCGAGGTTGGACTACTGCAATGCCCTCTACATGGGGCTGCCCCTGTGTCGAACCCGGAAATTGCAGCTGGTGCAGAACGCCGCCGCCCGGCTGTTATTGGGGCTCCCAAGGTGGGAGCACATTCAGCCGGGACTTCGGGCGCTGCACTGGCTGCCAATATCCTACCGAGTTCGATACAAGGTGCTGGTTATTACCTTTAAAGCCCTATATGGTCTAGGACCTGCCTACCTGAGGGACCGTCTCTCCCCGCATGTTCCCCAGAGAGCACTGAGATCGGGATCTCAAAATCTTTTGGTTGTCCCCGGGCCAAAGGAGGCCCGCTTGAAGATCACAAGAGACCGGGCCTTCTCTGTAATGGCTCCATTTTGGTGGAACCAGCTGCCGGAGGAGGTAAGGGCCCTGCGGGATCTCACCCAATTCCGCAGGGCCTGTAAGACAGTCCTCTTCCGGCTGGCCCACAACTAACGGCCCTGTATACCGACTACCGAATGCTGTATATTGTATACTGAATTTTTACCTGAAGCTGAATGGAGTGTAGCTTTACGACTGCTGGCTGTTTTAATTATGTATAGTTATAACAAATGTTTTATTTTAATTATATATTGTGAATTGTTAATTTAAAGTGTAATTTTATACTTTTATGTTAGTTTTATATATGTTGTAAGCCGCCCTGAGCCACTCGATGGGAAGGGCGGGATATAAATCCCAGATAAATAAATAAATAAATAAATAAATAATGGAACCACACAATTGCATTTCCCCCTCCTGCTATCAGTTATTTTGGGGGCATTTTAATGCAGACAAATAGCCCTGTGAAGAAATGCCTTTTTTGCCTGGGAGGTTTGAAGGAGCAAAGGCTGCCACTGTGTGTTTTAACAGTTTCCCACCCCCACTCCCCCTGGGCAGAAACCAGGCTGGGAAAGAGGAAGTGGGTCAATGTCTTTCCAGGCTCACCTTCATATAAACACTAATAGAACTAGTTAGAAACAATGGAATAGGCAAGCTCCCCACTTCTCCCCCCCCCCCTTCAAACAAGGAATAGTTCTGGAGGAATGGAATGCTAGAAAGTCTCTAGGAAAGATATTCCTGGAGATCTCCAGGAAATCCCTCTTTCACCTTGAGTGATCTGGTCAGTGAACTGGAAAATAGATATGATCTTAAAAACCCTCCTTGCAATAGGAAGGGTCCCCCCCTTGGGTGTTGCATCTGTGAGCACACAGAGACCTCTCCTCTGGCAAGACAGCCATTGACCATGTGTTCATCTCAAGAGCTGGAGCAAGCTTCAAGGTCATAGGAATTCTATAGGGATCCATAACATGTTAAAGAGCTAAAGAAACTGTTCTATTTTAACATCTGACAGGATATGTATAAAGAGGACAGAGGAATTGCATTTTCTCCCATGTCTTTTGGTATCCCTTACTCCAGGGGTGGCCAGCAGTAGCTCTCCAGATGTTTTTTGCCTACAACTCCCATTAGCCCCAGCCAGCATGGCCAATGGCTGGGGCTGATGGGAGTTGTAGGCAAAAAAACATATGGAGAGCTACTGCTGGCCACCCCTGCCTTACTCAATTTGGTGCTGTGCTAAAAGTATGCTTGTAAACATTTTCTTTTTAATAAATATTCAAACTCTTGATGCTGGGAGTGGTTCTCTGTACCACATAGACCTCCACGGTCTCAGACACTATTTTAAAAGGAGTGCCGGGGGAGGGAAGGCAGAGGGAGGGAAGGGAGGGAAGAACTTGGAAGGGAAGCAAGAAGCCCTGACTTTCCCAATGAGTAATTCCATACAAAGGTCAGGTAGCAGTAGCAAGGTACCCTGAGAGTAGAAGAAAAGCCCCTCCAGGTGCAGAGAAACACCTAGAAGGGCAGGGTGGAATAGGGCTTGCAGGCAGAGCAGGCACGTGCTGCCACAAGCCTCTTGGATGTTTACTCCTTTGATTACGGTGCACAAACAGGACACGAAGCATATCAGCTAACTATCTATCTTATCAGCTAAGTAACTATCCTTGCTTTTGGTTCTTCAGGATTTATTTCTTGAACCTGCAAATCAAGCAGCAGCTAATTTTCAATTAAAATATTGTGTAAGGTTCCTAGTATACCCTAGCCTGCTAGTTGGCCTTCATTTAAAATCAGTTTTGAGCACACATTTAGCTGTTGCCTAAAATGGTGGCAATCTGGTGAAATGACATGGGTTGTAAAAGCCTTCAGCACTTGTATCCCTTGCAAAAACTGGTCTTGACCAAGCCATTAACTCTTATCCTCACATCTGCAATGTGATACTTGCTTTCTATCCTAGGAAAGTATAAGTCATCATGAACAGACTTTGTGCAGTTTAGGGAGGGACAGCAATACTGCACCTTTAACTGGAATAACAAAGTAACTTAAATTGTCTGGGAACCAAAATAATATAGTATAATGTCAGCCCTTCTACAATTCTGGGAAGTAGAAAAGAGTTTTTGAAAAATAATTTCATATAGAGAAAAGCGTTTGAACTCTTTTTTAAAAAATATCTTAAAGCAGGCAGATCAAATGATAACTGTTTCAAAAAAATGTAAAGCTGGCATAATGTTTGCAGAGAAGAATGATCTGATTCAGAACTCTCCTTCCCTTAACAATGTGCCTTTGTTAGAGGCAGTGACAATGCTAAAGGGGGGGGGAGCAGCTGTGAGAAAGCAGCATGGAACCTAGGATTGCCAATCCACAGGTGGGGGCAGGGGATCCCCTGGTTTGGAGGCCCTCCCCCCACTTCAGGGTCATCAGAAAGCAGTGGGAAATAACTCAGGGAGAAAGAAAGTAGATCTCCTTGAACATTACGGAACACCAAAAGAAGTGAAAAATACAGGTTTACCCATCCCTAGCTCAACTTTGTCTGGAACGTATGTTTTCTAACTGGAAGACCTTGCCCCATGTATCCAAATATGTGGGGTATGCTTGAGGTTAGTACACAGTAGTGAAGGAAAAACACTGCTCACCATCTAGAATAGAGGCTTTGTAGATAATGAAGGTTCTATTGTTTAATCCTAATTAATCCTAATTCTTAATCCCTGTTGCTTAATCCTAATCCTGGCCATTAAAACCAGACACAGAGAGTGTGTGTGTAGTCTGGGCTTGAAAAGTTAACAGATAGCAACAAGGATCCCATGCTATTCTACCTCTACCTCACCAGCTTCGCCATCACTGCATTCTTGTCACTTGAGCTAATAACCTGTAACAACACACATTGAAATGACCAGCAAATATCATCATCAAGAACAATGTGATGTGGCACAACCATTTCCAAGAAACTGAGCCAGTGTTGCAGACAGGGCAGGGAAAGTTAATAGAAATGTCAATCCATATGCCTGGATCCAGCGGCAGCTGAGAACTTCCTCTCTCCTGCTTCCAACAGACACATCAGAGAGAAGCAGTCAGATCCAGCTCCCCAAGGAGCATTCTGTGTTGAATTTAACTTGTCATTTCATTTTCAATCCAGTGAGCTGCTATGAAATCCAGTTTTGTCTAAATTAAAGAATATTACATTCCGTTTATGACAGAATGCTTTTCCTCCACCTCCACTCTGAGTTTCAAAAGTATCATTCTTTGTCTCTTCTCTCTGGAAGGGCAGGAAGCAGTTACCAGTCATAGTTATGCAAATAACTCAGCTTGCAAAGAAACTGAGAGATGTGGTGTTAGGAATTTCTAGGCATGTCCTGGAGATTTTCTCAGAATACCTTCCAGGAGGGCTGCCAGGATGTTTCTCAGTGACCCCAGAGCTCATTTCCAGGTGGGCTTCAAAAGTATTTAAATACCTTCAGAGCCCGCACAAACCTACTCCTTAGAGGTTTGTGGAGCTTCGTGGGAGACATGTTCTCCCAAATCCCTGGCTGAGGAATAGGGTTGCCAAGTCCAATTCAAGAAATATCTGGGGACTTTGGAGGTGGAGCCAGGAGACAATGGGTGTGACAAGCATAATTGAACTCCAAGAGAGTTCTGGCCATCACATTTAAAGGGACAGCACACCTTTTTAAATGTCTTCCTTCCATAGGAAATAATGAAGGATAGTGGCACCATATTTTGGAGCTCATGGAATTGAACCCCCTGGTCCAATTGTTTTGAAACTTGGGGGGTATTTTGGGGAGAGGCACTAGATGCTATACGAAAAATTTGGTGCCTCTACCTCAAAAAATAGCCCCCCCAGAGCCCCCAATACCCACGGATCAATTCCCCATTATTCCCTATGGGAATCATTCTCCATAGGGAATAATAGAGTGCCCAGTAGACATTTCCCATTGGTCAGTCTCTGCCAGTTCACACCCCATCAACTTGTATTCGTAGCTGGGGTTCTTGGCCCCAATGTGCATTACTTTGCACTTCGCCACATTGAACCTCATCTGCCACATTGATGCCCACTCACCCAGCCTCAACAGATCCCTCTGGAGCTCCTCACAATCCTCTCTGGTTCTCACCACCAGGAATTGCTACTGGCTAGATCAAAGAAAAAAGTAAATTCTTTTAAAACGTGGTGTTGAAGGAGTAGGGTGGCCAGACCGTCCCGGTCACCTGGGAAAGTCCCAGTTCTGGCCCCCAATTCCTGCCTCCCGGGCTGGCTATACCGGGACCATTAAAAGTCCCGGTTTAGCCAGCGGGGAGCGGGCGGGCTGCGCGCGCGGGCGGGGAAGGCGGCGAGTGAGGGAGCCAGCGTCCCTGCACGTGCGCACGGCGGTGTGGCGGGCTCTGCGCATGTGCGGGGCCCACCACAACGCCGTGCGCACGCGCAGGGACGCTGGCTCCCTCACTCGCCGCCTTCCCCGCCCGCGCGCGGGGCCCGGCGGCGGTGGCGGAGCCCGGGGAGGCGGCGGAGAGGCCTGCGCTGGTCCCTGGAGGCCCTCCAGAGACCAGCGGAGGCAGTGGGGAGGCCGGCGCTGGTCCCTGGAGGGCCTCCAGAGACCAGTGGAGGCCGTGGAGAGGCCGGCGCTGGTCCCTGGAGGGCCTCCAGAGACCAGCGGAGGCCGCGGAGAGGCCGGCGCTGGTCCCTGGAGGGCCTCCAGAGACCAGCGGAGGCCGCGGAGAGGCCGGCGCTGGTCCCTGGAGGCCCTCCAGAGACCAGCGGAGGCGGCGGGGAGGCCGGCGCTGGTCCCTGGAGGGCCTCCAGAGACCAGCGGAGGCGGCGGAGAGGCCGGCGCTGGTCCCTGGAGGCCCTCCAGGGACCAGTGGAGGCGGCAGAGAGGCCGGCGCTGGTCCCTGGAGGCCCTCCAGCGATCAGCGCCGGCCTCTCCGCCGCCTCCCCGGCCTTCGCAGCCGCCAGCCCCGCCAGCCGCTGCTGCGCCTCCTGGCGCAGGAAGGAAGGAAGGAAGCCCGCCCGCCCGGAGGGGAGGCCGCCACCCGCCCTGGAAGAAGGTAAGCAGGCAGGCAGGGAGGGAGGGGGCCGAAAGCGGGGGGGCGGCTGGCGGGAGGGGGCGGCCTTCCTTCCTTCCTTTCTCCCTCCTCCCTTCCCTCCCTCCCTCCCTCCTCTCTCCCTCCGTCCCTCCCTCCCTCCTTCCTTCCTTTCTTCCTTCCTTCCCTCCCTCCTTTCCTCCTTCCCTCCCTCCTCCCTCCCTCCCTCCTCCCTCCCTCCTTCCTCCCTCCCTCCTTCCTTCCTCCCTCCCTCCTTCCTTTCTTTCTTTCTTTCTTTCTTTCTTTCTTTCTTCCTTCCTTCCTTCCTTCCCTCCCTCCCTCCTTCCTTCCCTCCCTCCTTCCTTCCTTCCCTCCCTCCTTCCCTCCCTCCTTCCTCCCTCCCTCTCTCCTTCCTTTCTTTCTTCCTTCCTTCCCTCCCTCCTCCCTTCCTTCCCTCCTTCCTTTCTTCCTTCCTTCCCTCCCTCCCTCCTTCCTTCCTCCCTCCCTCCTTCCTCCTTCCTTCCTTCCTTCCTTCCTTCCTTCCGTCCGTGGCTCTCAAATATCCGATGTTCATGTCTTGCGGCTCTCAAACATCTGACCTTTATTGTGTGTTGCTCTTTTGTTAAGCAACTCTGGCCACCCCTGGAGTAGACAATACTGACTTTGGTGGACCCAAGCACTGGTTCAGTGTAAGGGAGCTTTGTGTTTGTGTCTTCTGGTGCAATTTTGTTCTCAAATCCTGTATTTACTTCATCAGTATATGGGATAAGGCACTTTCACTTCCTGTTTCCGGCAGGTGGCCGGGGGGGGGGGGAATGATGTCACAGGAAGTGATGTCACTTCCTGTTTCCGGCAGTGGCATGACATCACCGGAAGTGACGTCACTTCCTGTTTCCGGCGGCGCACGCGCTCTGCGCGCGCACACACACACATTCCTTCCCCCCTCAAGGTGTCCCTGGCTGGCCTGCAGAAATTATGGCCACCCTACGAAGGAGAGTTTTACAGATACCATGGACTGCCAAAAAGACAAGTAAATGGCTTCTTGATCAAGCCTGATCTCTCCTTAGAAGCTAAAATGACTAAATTGAGGCTATCATACTTTGGTCATTACAAGAAGACAAGGTTCACTGGAAAAGACAATGTTAGGAAAAGTTGAAGGCCACAGAAAAAGAGGAATTTCCAACATGAGATGGATTGACTTGATAAAAGAAGCCACAACTCTGTTTGCAGAACCCGAGAATGGCCGTTAATGATAGAATTTTTTGTAGGACATTAATTCAAGTCAAAAAGTGATTTGATGGCACTTCACACACACACACACACACACACACATCCCAGACTGCTAGTGTCACACATTATGTTGTGTGACCATACACATTTTATTTATTTATTTTATTCAATTTGTATCTTGCCCTATCTCACAAGTGGGCTCAGGAAGGCTCACAACACATGGGTAACTGGGGATGGTCAAATAAATTGTGTGCATACAAAAATAAAATCTTGGACCCAGTTTAAAATATATTGAAATTGCTAGCCTTTAATCTGTTGAACTCTGTGCTGGGACAGTGAGCAAAACAGCCAGACATAACTTGTAGAGATGCCAGTTATTTAGACCAGAGTCGAATCAGGTCCTTGGAGGGCTCCTGTGCAACTGGCTGTCATCTGCTTCCTTCTCCCTCTCTCTTGCTTCCTTATGCATAACAGCTTGCTTTTCAAGGCTTGCTCAATTGCACAGGAGCTACAGAGCAAAGTCTCTATTTTCTCCATTGGCTGAGGCTCTTCCCTTGAAGAAGAAGGGGGGAGGGAGAGCTTGCTTTGCAAGGCTCTCTCAATCACACAGCAGAGCTACTGAGCCAAGCCTCTCTTCCTTCTATTGGCTGAGGCTACTCCTCCTCCTGGTCCCTTGAGGAAGGAAGGAAGGAAAGAGCCAGAGCTTCCTTTGCCCAGTTCCCTGAATCCCATGGGAGAAATACAAAGGAAGCACCTTTCAGACCAAACAATTGTGTTTGTCTTTGTCCTTTATAAAGTTTATGTCTCTGCTACCTAAACTTAAATAGGTACACACATGGCCCAGCCCAACATGGCTCGACCCAACAAAGTCTCATTTATGTCAGATCTGGCTCTCATAACAAATGAGTTTGACACCCCTCATTTAGACTGTATGACCAGTCCTTCGGAGTCTCAAAAATTAACAGCTTCTAATGCACACAAATTTTTGACAATAAATTGTTGATTGGCCAACTGTATTTGTAGAAAGAAGCTCTGAAGCTAAAAAGATTAGATTAGATTAAAAAGAGTAGATTAATCAGGAGTTTATGTTTCGCACTAGAGCTAGACCTTTAATTCTGGTTTAGCCCTGTCCCCCAACTGACATTCTACACTAGATCAGAGAACCAGAAAAATCAACTCTATGACTTTATGATTCCATGATTTCAGTGTAGAATGTCAGTTTGGGGAAGGGCTAATCCAGGATTAAAGGGCTAGTGAGAAATTACAATAAACTCTTGACTAGTCGACTTTCCTGAAACACTGGGCACCCTTTGGAAAGATGTTCCACTAATCTGTCAGTTTTACTTAAGGCTACTACAAAAGCTGTTGTTTATTTGATGGAATTAAAAAATGGTGGAAGGAGGGATTACTCATAAAGGCGTTATAGAATGTGACAGAGCAGGTACTTGTGGGGGAGAAAACATTTTGGGTCACAGTAAATCCAAAGTGTCCCTTACAATCCTTAACAAAGGCTACCTGCAAAAAAATTCAGTCTCTGCCCCTATTTTATTTATGAATTGTCTTTATTTATACCCCAGCTTTCTCAATGGGGACAAAAAGTAGCTTACATCTATCTTCTCACATTCATTTTATCCTCACAACAGCTCTGTGAGGTAGGTTAGGCTAAGAATGTGTGACATGCCAACAGGGCCGGTGCTAGGCTTTCTGGCACCCTAGACGAATCACCCACTAGCGCCCCCCCTTATTAAAAATATAGGGAAAATGAAGAGCACCAAACTTAAAACTTTTCACATTTTTAATTTACTGATTTTTAATTTTAATTTTTTAAAAATGTGATATGCTATTTAAAAAAATTGTGAGAATAAGTGCTTGCTGGCCACACCAGGAAAGAGGGTGGTGGGATAGGATGAGGTGGGAGACCAAGTCACACATTGGGGAGAGGGGGTGGCTTGGCTTTGTTGAGGGCAGCTTGGTGATGGGAGAAGACAAGGTGACAGTGGTCAGGAGCCAGAGTAATGCATCTGGGAGGGGACACCCAGTGGTGCCCCCTAGGCCAGGTGGTGCCCTAGATGACTGCCTACTTTGCCTACTCCCACGCACCAGCCCTGTACACCAAAGATCACTTAGTTAGCTTCCAAAGCAAAATGGAGACTAGGATCTGGGAGACCCAGGTTTAAATCTGACACTCTAACCACTACTCTATACTGGGCTCTAAAATGTCTACCAATCAAATAAAAAAAAAATACTTCAGCCAATTCAGGGATTCTTTAAATAAATTAATTTATCTGTCCATGCCTGTTTCTGAAACCCCAGTGGATAAAGACTTAATAATATATAAAGCTGAACATATGTTTTGGAAGCCTAAGGGCATGGTTTTCATTTTTTAAAATAATATCTAATTTTCATTTTTGTAAAGTGCCTGCCACCAGCACAGTATATTTAATCTGAACAGACATGAGACATTTTGGGAAACAATTCTTGTATGAAAAGTAGAATAAAAACATAAAAATCCAGTTAAATTTAATACATTTTGTGCAATTTTGTTTATAAATTGTATACACAGAAAGAAGCGATCCTATTTAAACATCCCTTAAAGCTATTGTCAAATAATGGTTTTTTTAAAAAAAATGTGACTCATGACAGACAATACAATGGTGTTTCAGCCAAGTTCAGTGCAATAGCATGAAGAACAGAATATGATTTTTTTAAAAAATGACCATTATATGATAGGTGTTTCAATAAATATATGGTCTGATCAGTCTTAAACCCAAGGCCGTGGCTGTCTTCTTATCAGTCTCAAGTAATTACATTGGCTTCTTGAAGGTGTCAGCATCCCACCCAAGACCAGATTTCCTTGACACCTGCTGGTGATTTATACTCCCCAGAATAACTTTTCCTCGTCTTATATTTATACCTGCTTCCTGCCTCTTTTCTCTATTCTGCCCTGAGTTAATCATGGTAACCCTAACATACCAGCTTGTCTCAACACAGCTGTTTCTCCTCCTCTTTCTTCTTCTCCCTAAGGAAAATTAAAGCTGCTCATGAGACTTACTGCTGTAGCAGCTGGTACATGATGGGTGTAATAGAAGACTAGAACAATGGCCCAGCAGAAGACAGGTGGTAGGGTGGGTCCCACTTCAACACTGCTGTTATCCATACAGTCATTATCAGGACTTCATTCAATACTCAATCCATTTCAAATATAGGTATTATTACTTTCAGTTGAGATCTGCAAATGTTGAGTCCTAAACGTACCTGTAAAAGGGGGGGGGGGGCATGCATACTGAAAAAAAATATGAAACACAAACCGGAATGAAAACAAAATTTTCATTTGTAAGCTCAGTTTCATGGTCCTATTTTTACTTTTTCCAGCAATGGGAACATTACTGTCTGTTTTGGGTTGCTATGAGAATGACTGACATATTAAATTCTATATTATGATTTTCCCAAATGAAAAAAGATATTATTTAGATGGTGTCAGAGGTGTCTGTATTATATCCTTTCATGAAGAGACTATTCTAAAGAGTAAGGCTGGAAAAAATTATGGTGTGACACAGAGAGGTGGAGAATAAGGGTTTGCACTTTTGAATTAAAGAGACATTTATATGTATAATAGCTCTTTTGTATTAACTCACTTTACTAGATTTTAACAATACAGTGAGCTTCGTACCATTGTCCAGTAAGTTAAGAGTTCATTCTTATGAAAAGGAAGAAGTGGGAGTAAAGCAAGAAAACTGCATGTTGTTTGGAAAATTAAAAGTAGGTAGCAAGATGTTCAGATGTTACTATTTTAAAAGTTTACACACTATAAAAAAACACTTCTTGCATGTAGCATGACTGAACTGGATATGGGCTGGTATAATGGATCCAAGCTCAAGTCCCGTTCTTCCATGAAGTTTGTTGGATGGTCTTGGGCCAGTTACTGTCCCTGAGCCTAAGCTGCCTCGCTGTGGGGATAAAATAGGGACGGAGACCAATGAACACTACACCCCAAGCTCTTTGTGGGAATGGTGTGATAAAAATTATTCTAAGTAGATGGGCTGCTTCCTAAATTAATTCAGCTTGCCTTTTTCTAGTGTAAACTTTACCATGCTTTAGTATTCTAAAGCAGGTGATGACGGATCCTGTGAACAAGTTCCATGCACCCTAGATAGTCTCTGCTGTGAAATGTGGTTCCTCGTTCACTAAAACTTCCATTTTGCATGAAATCATTGGGATTCGATGAGCTGCTTGGGTAAATGGAAGTTCACTGTGCCTTTGAGGGAGAACTCATCAGGACCAGTCCTGACTAAGATTGCCAGGGAGAGGGAGAAGGAATGCTGAAGTCAGATCACTTCCCCTACAAAAAATGGCTGCCATAAGGCACATACTCTATACCATAACATAACCATGCAAGGCCAAAAAAGACAGATCATGCTACAAACACATGCTGTTAAACGCTGCAAGGCCGAATATGACAGGAAAGGGCAGCAGGAATGCATTGTAGACAAAAGGAATGCTGAGCTTCAGCATCTGTTTGATTGTCATCATGGTATGACATCACAGGAAATTGACTGTGAGTGCTCAAGGCTGGGGCATTTGCCCAGAGCCTTTTTCTAGAGCCCATTGTATTTATTCTCACTATGGACCTTCCTAGTTATATTATAAAACCATCCTTTTTAAGCAGATCACAAGTCAGTTGCCTCTCACATAAATCATAATAATCCTCGGCTGGACTTATAGAGTTGCCACTTACCTGGTTCTCATAACGTTTCTTACGCAAGCTCGGTGGAGTGTTGGCAGGGGAAAATGGGGAGGAAACCCAGGCCAATCAACATTTTGGAACCAAATGACACATTATGACATAATTCTTGTTTCAGGATTAGAAGTGACATTAGGATGCTGTAAGAATTTCCAAATCTCTATGGCTTTACTATAGAGATTTGGAAATTCCTAGTATCATGGCATCACTTCCTGCTCCTAAATAGTAAGTGATGCCCTAGCAGTCTCTGTTCCCCCATGCTCCCAGGGATTGCCAACTGTGAGCTAGAAATCATAGGCCTTTATAGCACCATGGCATAAACTACTAACCTAATTCATCTGGATGTTCTTTATAGTATTCCAGAACACTCATTAATATTCTAACGTTTTGTCTCATTACTCTTCCGGGAATAAAACCAGATTGATCTTCGTGTATAATATTCGGGATAATCTTTTTAAGCCTGTTTGTTAGTATGGTCGCATAAATTTTGTAATCCACGTTCAGCAATGAGATCGGTCTGTAATTTTTAATGTCTGTAGGTTCAGTCCCACCTTTATATATTAATGTAATTAACGCCTCCAGCCATGATTCAGGTATTTTAGTTGTCTCTCTTATTCCTTCCAAAACACGTTTATATGGTATTAAAAGCACCTCTTCAAAACACTTATAAAACTCAATCGGCAAACCATCTAAACCAGGAGTCTTATTATTTTTCTGGCCTTGAATCGCTTCCACAATTTCTTGCATTGTTATCGGATTTTCCAGAGATTCCCGTTGCTGGTTTGTAATTTGTTTCATCTTGGCTTGTTTTAAATATTCATCTTGCTGGGGCTCAGATACTTGCTGGTTCTTATATAGCTTCAGATAAAATTTCCTCACAATTTCTTTCAATTGTTCCTCTTTGACCATTTCTATTTGGTTCTCATCCTTCAATGATCTGATAACTTTTTTTTCTCTTTCTTTTCTCAGCTTGAAGGCTAACCATCTACTAGTTTTATTCGCGTTCTCAAAGTAATTTTGTCTAGTCCATTTTAGTTTCCTCTCAAGCTCCTCTGATAGCAGTAGATTTATTTGGTGTTGCAAAGCGTGGATCCTTGTTTTAATCTGTTCTGTATTATTTACTTTTTGGATGTTTTCTTGTCTACGTAGTTTGTCCAATAGATCATTATACTTTTGGGTTCTTTGTTTCTTTTTTTTAGCTGAGTATGAAATTGCTAAACCTCTAAAAAAAGCTTTAAAGGCGTCCCATATTATTTGGATTGGAGTATCATGTTCCCGATTTTGTTCAAAAAACACTTTTATCTTTTTTTTTGAGTCCAATACAAATTCTTTATCTTTTAAGATTTGCGTATTTAATGTCCAACGAGTCCTGGGGGTTGCCTTTCCCAGAGTTATCTGTATTGGGTTGTGGTCAGCAAAAACTTTTGGAAGTATATCGGCCTGTTCCACTGCTATTGCCACTGATATTGACATCCAACACATGTCCAATCTGGACCATGTATCATGCACTTGAGAATGGAAGGTAAAGTCTGACGTCTGGGGATTCTTCATTCTCCAAGTATCCACCAGGTTGAGTTCATCTGCCATCTTAAAGAAGGTTTGGGGAAGTAGGCCACGCAGCCTTTCCCCCCCCCCCTTTCTTCCCAGTTTTTTTATCTTTAAGAACGTCATGTACAGCATTGAAATCTCCCAGGATACAATAACTTGTATTTTCAAATTCAATTAACTTCTTATACAATTCAGCAAAGAATTTATCTTGGTTGTTATGGGGAGCATAGATGTTTCCTATAATCATCTTTTTACCTTCCACTTCGACTTCCACCAACACAATTCTGCCAGAACCATCACAATAGAGTAGCTTAGAGTTAATCCATTCTTTCACATATATAGCTACTCCTCTTTTTCTCCTGAGATCGGAAGAATGGTAGAGGGTACCCAATTTCTTATTTTGTAGATATCTTTGATCTTCCTTTTTGATGTGTGTTTCTTGAATACATA